>NC_052068.1:56418132-58914382 GCF_015852505.1 Tachyglossus aculeatus | reverse complement strand
GCTAGCTTGGCGGAGGGGCAGAGGGAGGGCATTCCAGGCCCGGGGGATGACGTGGGCCGGGGGTCGATGGCGGGACAGGCGAGAGTGAGGTACAGTGAGGAGATTAGTGGTGGAGGAGCGGAGGGTGCGGGCTGGGCAGTAGAAGGAGAGAAGGGAGGTGAGGTAGGAGGGGGCGAGGTGATGGACAGCCTTGAAGCCCAGGGTGAGGAGTTTCTGCCTGATGCGCAGATTGATCGGTAGCCATTGGAGGTTTTTGAGGAGGGGAGTGATATGTCCAGAGCGTTTCTGGACAAAGATAATCCAGGCAGCAGCATGAAGTATGGATTGAAGTGGAGAGAGACACAAGGATGGGAGATCAGAGAGAAGGCTAGTGCAGTAGTCCAGACGGGATAGGATGAGAGCTTGAATGAGCAGGGTAGCGGTTTGGATGGAGAGGAAAGGGCGGATCTTGGCAATGTTGCGGAGCTGAGACCGGCAGGTTTTGGTGACGGCTTGGATGTGAGGGGTGAATGAGAGAGCGGAGTCGAGGATGACACCAAGGTTGCGGGCTTGTGAGACGGGAAGGATGGTAGTGCTGTCAACAGAGATGGGAAAGTCAGGGAGAGGACAAGGTTTGGGAGGGAGTACAGCCTAAGACTGTACTGAGTGCTGGGGTGGATACAAGATCATCTGGTCCACGTGGGGCTCACAGTCTAAGAAGGAGGGAGAACAGGTATTGAAATCCTATTTTGCAGATGAGGGAACTGAGTCACGGGGAAGTAAATTGACTTGCCCAAGGTCATATTGCAGGAAAGTAGCAGAGCCCGGATTAGAACTCAAGTCCTCTGACTCCAAGGTTCCTGTTCTTTCCACTAGGACATGCTGCTGCTTGAATACTGAGGAGGTGCACTTGTTCATTATCTTCAGATTTGCTTGAAGAACTCTATGCTTTCAGCAGATAGATGTTGGATGGTGGGGAGGAGGCATTGAGGAGCCTCAGCTTTTCATGTTACCTGTTGACAGTTTCAAGAGTATATGATTGAAGGAGAGTATGGAAAAGAAATTTGAAATTTTAAACTGTCTGGTCACCCTCAAGAAGACAAAAACACTTGCAGAGTATTTGATTTGTTTGAGAGCCTTTGAGATTGCTATCTCTGAGGCACCATCCTTTCAGAAGGCTTCCTATTCCTGCTGTGATCTTTGCTCACTTGGTTTCTGGAAGGCCAACAAATTTGTTTCCATTTACCTCAAGGAAACTCTGATTTGCGTATTGTTTCCCTAGATTTGAATGCCACGTTCAGAAGATCCGATTTCAACTATACAGATGAAATAATATGAATTCACCCAACGTACAATGAATTAGATATGAAGTTAAACAGCTACTGCTTACTTAGACTGTGAACCTGGTGAGAACCAGGAACTGTGTCCGACATAATTTTCTTGCATCTACTGCAGCACATTATACAGTGCCTGGCTAATAATAATAATAATAATGGCATTTATTAAGTGCTTACTTTGTGCAAAGCATTGTTCTAAGTGCTGGGGGAATACAAGGTGATCAGCTTGTCCCATGTGGGGCTCCCAGTCTTAATCCCCATTTTACAGATGAGGGAACTGAGGCTCAGAGAAGTTGTGACTTGCCCAAGGTCACACAGCAGACATGTGGAGGAGCTGGGATTAGAACCTATGACCTCTGACTCCCAAGCCCGGGCTCTTTCCAATGAGCCACGCTGCGCTTAACAAATACCACCATTATTATTACTCATTCATTCACTTATTCAATCATATTTATTGAGTGCTTACTGTGTGCAGAGCACTGTACTAAGCACTTAGGAAGCACCCAACATCTGTGGCTAGAAGGAATGCGCTTTCTGTTAACACCAACAGGTTTGTATTCCATGCTAGCAGTTCTTTTGGCACCTTGTACTTCCCCCCAGGTGTATTTCAGAGAACTGAAAGTTTCTGGGATTGGGTACCCATCTGCTACTGGCCATTTTCAGTCTCCCATTCACTCCCAATGAAGTTCATTATATCTAAAATGGAACTCCTCATCTTCCTTCCCAAATCAATCAATCCATCAATGGAATTTACTGAGCACTGACTGTGAGCAAAGCACTATACTAAGCGTTTGGGAGGGTACAATACATGAAGAGAAAAGCAAGATTGGCAGATAAAAGCTGTCCATGTCAAGGAAACAACTCCATTCATCCACCTAACTTTCCCATCACAATTGACAATACCACCATCCTACCCCGCCCTTAAATCCCTAGCCTTGGCTTGGCTGACACTGTCCTCTCCTGCTTCTCCTCCTATCTCTCTGGCTGCTCAGTCTCCATCACCTCCTTTGACTCCCACCCCCCAACTGTGGGAATCCCTCAGAGCTCAGTTCTGTGTCCCCTTCTATTCTCCATCCACACCCACTCTCTTGGAGAACTCATTTGCTCCCATGGCTTCAATTACCATCTCTGTGTGGATGATTCACAAATCTACCTCTCCAGCCCTTGGTTCTCTCCCCCTCTGCAGTCTCGCATTTCCTCCTGCTTCAGGGTAGCTCTATTTGGATATCTCTATTTGGATATCTCTCCTGGACCTTAAAAGTAACATGTCCAAAACAGAACTCATTCATTCCTTCAATTGTATTTATTGAGCACTTACTGTGTGCAGAGCACTGTACTAAGCTCTTGGAAACAACAATGCATCAATTAAGAGAGACAGTCCCTGCGCACACAGGACTTACAGTCTAGAAGGGGGAAGACAGGCATAAACAAGTAAACAGGCATCAATATAAATAAATAAAATTATAGATACATACACATCAAAACTTTTCATCTTAGATCAGAAACCCTGACGTTCTTATCACTGTAGATAGTACCACCATCCTCCCCATCTCAGAAGCCCCTAACCTTAGTATTATCTTTAATTCATCTCTCTCCTTCAACCAACATATTAACATTCTCACCAAATCCTATTGGTCTACCTTCACAACATCACTAAGCAGTTTCAATCCAAACTGCTACCACGTTGATCCAAGCATTTATCCTATTCCACATTGATTACTGCATCAGCCTTCTCCCTGACTTCCGAATCTCCTGTCTCTCACCACTCCCATCCATACTTCACTCGATTACTTGGATCATTTTTCTCAAAAAAAAAAAATGTCAATGTTTCTCCATTCCTCAAGAACCTCCAACGGTTGCTCATCTAACTGCTCGAACAGAAACCCCTTACGGTCAGCTTTAAAACACTCCATCACTTTGCTTCTTCCAATTTTATCTCTCTGATTTCCTATTACAACCCAGCCCATATACTCCTCTAATTCCTCCCTACTTACTGTATCTCATTCTCATCTTTCTTGCCACTAACCCCTCACCTACACCCTGCATCTGGCCCTCCCGCTTCATATCTGTCAGATCATCACTCTCCCCACCTTCAAAGCCTTATTCAAAATAGATCCTTTCCAAGGGTTTTTTCCAACTAAGCCTCATTTCTCCTTCTCCCTCTCACTGCTTTATTCATTCATTCATTCACTCATATTTATTGAGCTCCTACTGTGTGCAGAGCGCTGTACTAAGCGCTTGGGAAGTACAAGTCGGCAACATATAGACACGGTCCTTACCCAAAAACGGGCTCACAGTCTAGAAGGGGGAGAAAGACAACAACAACAGAAAATAGACAGGTGTCAAAATCATCAGAACAAATAGAATTATAGTTATATGCACATCATTACAAAATAAATAGGATGGTGAATATGTACAAGTAAAATAAATAGAATAATAAATCTGTACAAATATATATAAGTGCTGTGGGGAGGGGAAGGAGGCAGGGCGGCGGGGGGAGGAGGAGAAGAAAAAGGGGGCTCAGTCTGGGAAGGCCTTCTGGAGGAGGTGAGCTCTCAGTAGGGCTTTGAAGGGAGGAAGAGAGCTAGCTTGGCGGATGTGCGGAGGGAGGGCATTCCAGGCCAGGGGGAGGACGTGGGCCGGGGGGTCTGTGCTTAAAGGAACATTTTTATGATATTATTAAGCACTTATTATGTTCCATATGCTTTACTAAGTGCTGGGTAGATACCAGATACTCAGGATGGCTACAGTTTCTGTCTCACATGGGACTCAAGTCTTAATCCCCATTTTACCAATGAGGTAACCGAGGCCCAATGTTCTATCCATTAGACCACACTACTTCACTTGATATTTACCTCACCCTCAGCCCCACAGCACTTATGAACGTAGCCATGATTTATTTTAATATCTGCTTCTCCCTCTTGCATGTAAGCTCCTTCTGCGCAGGGAACATATCTACCAACTCTGTTATATCAATATTTATGATTGCTTGAATGATTGAGTGATGGGAATTAGCTTTACTCTTCCCCCATCTTCTTTTTCTTCATTCTTAAACTCTCATTCAGGGATGGATTTGGCACTGTGACTCATTCAGAGTGCCACCCCCAAATTTTTCAATTATGAAATTCTTTGAAATTATAAACATTCTTCTTAGATAAGGAATGCACATTAGGGTTTTCCCAACACATCCTTTGTGCAAAAGAACTGATTACGGTATTGGAGATTGAAGAGACTGAGAAAGAGTGTGGTCTAGTGGATAGACTATGGGCCCGGGAGTCAGAAGAACCCGAGTTCTAATCCTTCCTCTGCCACTTGTCTACTATGTAACCTTAGGAAAGTTACTTAACTTTTTATGGTATTTGTTAAGCACTATGTGCCAGGCATAGTACTAAGTGCTGGGGTAGACACAAGGGAATCAGGTTGAACATATTCCATTACCTACATGGGGCTCACAATCGTAACCCTGCTTCACATTCAGATGAGGTAACTGAGGCACAGAGAAATTAAGTGACTTGCCCAAGGTCACACAGCAGATACACAGCGGAGCCAGCACTAGAACTCAGAACCTCTGGCTCCAAGGCCCATGCTTTATCCACTAGGCCACATTGCTTGGATTGCCCCCTTTCCTCCTTAGCTAAACAGAGGACAGTGCTGGATTTGCTCTTATCTAGAGCAAATCATTTTATTAGAATGAATGCATTAATTCATTGATTCATTCATGGATTAATTCATTAATTCATTCATTTGTTTTAATGTCTGTCTCCAATAAGGTTCCCATTATAATGTTCCAGACACAGGAAGCGTTCAATACAGTCTTCCGCACACAGGACACAATAAATACTAACATCACTCGGGCTGTTTCCTCATTAATAAAAAGGCAATCATAATTGCATCTCCCTTGGATGTTACGATGATACAGTGAGATAGGGAAGCTGAAAGTGTTTTGGGAAACTACAAGGCTATTATTATCTCTGAAAGATAGACAAAAGCTGAATATGTCCAAAGTGGAACCGAAAGTCACATGCCTGAAGAGAATAATGACTCAGTTTTTAATAGCTGCTTCCAAAAGCAGTTTATCACCACCCTAGTGAGATGTACCTTGCAATTAAGTGCTTAGTACAGTGCTCTGCACACAGTAAGCTCTCAATAAATATGATTGAATGAATAAACTGATAAGATGAAATCAATCAATGGTAATCCATCAATGCTACTGATTGATTGCTTGATTTACCTGTAGACTATAAGCTCCTTGTGGATCGAGAGTGCATCTACAGTTCCTGGCACTTAGTATGTACTTAACAAATACCATAATTAATTATTATCTACCAGATAATCTACCTAATAGATAGATTATCTACTATCTATCATCAACCAGCTCTGTTGTGTTATACCTTCTCAAGCATTTAGTACAGTGTTCTGCTCTCAGTAAACAATCAATAAATACCATTGATTAATTTATTGAGCACTTTCTGTGTCCAGAGCACTGGACTAAGCACTTGGGAAAGTACAATACAATAGAATTGGTAAACATGATCACTGTCCACAAGGATAGAGACATGATCTCTGCTCAAAGGGCCTCTATATAGCCTCAACCAGGAGCTTTCAAAGGTGAAAAATAGACAACCATATACCATGGATAGTTTAGTTATTCATTTGCCCAGAGGCAGGTGATTGGATCATATATTTTCTTGAAGTCTCTTGCAGCTCTAAAATTCATCGAACCAAGATAATAGACAATGAGAGATGGAAATGAGGCCATACTTCCTAAACCAGCCATCATCAGGACTTCAGAAAGTTGCTCAGACATTTCTTTTTTATTTAGAGCTGCTTAGATTCATGTGAAATGGAATACCTGCAAGTGTCCATTTAAGAGAATGTTGATGATGGGCTTCACTGGAATGCAAATTAATCATTCAATCAAACAACCAGTCAATTATATTTATTGAGTGCTTACTGTATGCAGAGCACCGTTCTAAACACATGAGAAAGTACACTATAACGGAGTTGGTAGATACATTCCCTGCCCACAATGAGCTTTAGAGTCTTGCTTGTTTATGGGCAGAAAACATGTCTATTAACTCTTGTACCCTCCCAAGAGCTTAGTACAGTGATCTGCATATAGTAAATCCTCAATGTTTGATTGAAAGAGGAGTATATAGACATAGACATAAAAAATACAAAAAAAACCCAAATTACAGATATCTACATAAGTGCTGTGAGACTGAGGTGTGGCGTGGGTGGGTGGGGGGAAGGGGACTAAACTAGGGGCAAGGATGACCCAGAAGGGAATAGGAGAAGAGGGAATGAGGGCTTAGTCAGGGAAGGCTTCTTGGAGGAGATGGGCTTTCAGGAAGAGTGTTGCCTAGTGGATAGAGCACGGGCCTGGGTGTCAGAGGAACCTGAATTCTAATCCCAGCTCTGCCACTTGACTGCTATGTGACTTTGGACAAGTCACTAAACTTCTCTGGGCCTCAGTTACCTCATATGAAAATAGGGATTAAGACTGTGAGCCCTTATGGTACAGGGACTGTGTCTATCCTAATTAGTTCATATCTTTTCCAGCACTTAATACAGTGCCTGTCACATAGAAGGGCTTAACAAATATCAGAAAAAAATAATAATGAGGCTTTGAAGGTGGGGAGAGATATGAAGATGGAGGGCGTTCCAGGACAGATGAAGGAAGTGGGCAAAAGATCATTGATGAGATAGGTGAGATCATGGTACAGTGAGTAGGTTGGCGTTAGAGGAACAAAGTGTGCAGGCTGGGTTGCAGAGAAGCAGCGTGGCTCAGTGGAAAGAGCCTGGGCTTGGGAGTCAGTGGTCATGGGTTCAAATCCTGACTCCGCCAGTAGTCAGCTGTGTGACTTTGGGCAACTCACTTTACTTCTCTGTGTCTCAGTTCCCTCATCTGTAAAATGGGGATTAAGATTGTGAGCCCCCCGTGGGACAACCTGATCACCTTGTAACCTCCCCAGCACTTAGAACAGTGCTTTGCACATAGTAAACACTTAATAAATGCCATTATTATTATTATTATTATTATTAAATCAGGGAGGTAAGGTAGGAGGGGGCAAGGTGATTGAGTGTTTTAAAGTCTATGGTAAGGAGTTTCTGTTTCATGTGGAGGGGGATGGGTAACCACTGGAGATCCTTGAGGATTAGGAAGCATGGACTAAATGGTTTTGTAGAAAAATGATCTATGCAACAGAGTGAAATGTGGAGTGGAGTGGGGAGAGACAAGAGGCAGGGAAGTCAACAAGGAGGCTGATGCAGTAATCAAAGCAGTTAGGAGCTGGGATTAACGTATTAGCAATCTTGATGGAGAAGAAAGGGAGCATTTTAGCAATGTTGTGAAGGTTGAATCAACAGGATTTGGTGACAAATTGAGTTTGTGGGTTAAATGAAAATGAGGCATCAAGGATAATGCCAGGAATATGGGACTGTGAGACAGGGAAAATGGCGGCACTGTCTAGAGTGACAGGAATGTCAGGGAGAGGACAAGGTTTATATTGGAAAATAAGGCCTTATGTTTTGGGTATGGTAAAGTTGAGGTGTTAGGGACACCCAAGTAGAGGTAATAATAATAATAATGATGGCATTTATTAAGCACTTACAATGTGCAAAGCACTGTTCTAAGTGCTGGGGAGGTTACAAGGTGATCAGGCCGTTCCACAGGGGGCTTACAGTCTTAATCCCCATTTTACAGATGAGGTAACTGAGGTATAGAGAAGTTAAGTGACTTGCACAAAGTCACACAGCTGAGAATTGGCAGAGCTGGGATTTGAACCCATGACCTCTGACTCCAAAGCCCGGGCTCTTTCCACTGAGCCATGCTGCTTCTCTTGCAGATGATTTGGGAATCATCTGCATAGAAAGGGTAGCTGAAGCCACAACAGCAAATGAATTCTCCAACAGAGTGGGTGTAGTTGGAGAATAGAAGGGGATCCAGGACTAAACCTTGAGGGACTCCCACAATTAGGGGATGGGAGACAGAGGAGGAGCCCACAAAAGAAACTGAGAATGAGCGGCCAGAGAGATTGGAGGTAAACCAGGAGAGGACAGTGTCAGTGAAGCCAACGTTGGATAATGTTTCCAGGAGACAGGGGTAGTTGTTTTATTTTGTTAATGATGTGCACCTGTCCACATGTTTTGTTTCGTTGTCTGTCTCCCCCTTCTAGACTGTGAACCCATTGTTGGGTAGGGACCGTCTCTATATGTTGCCAACTTGTACTTCCCAAGTGCTTAGTACAGTGCTCTGCACACAGTAAGCATTCAATAAATACAATTAAATGAATGAATGTTGAAGACAAGTGAAAAATTGAAGAGGATTAGGATGGAGTAGGAGCCAGACAAGTGGAAGAGTCAGGATGAGAACTCAGGTCCTTCTGATTCCCAGGCCCGTACTCTATCCACTAGACCATGCTGTTTTTCAATAAATATGATTAATTGATTGATTTCAGTTCTTTGGCCTTTTGGAACAGCCCCCTTTTTATTCTTTATGTTTGCTTTGGTTGCTCTGATTAGTACTTATTTAAAGAGACAGAGCATAAGTGCCACCTTGTTTCTTATCAGTCTTTGTGGAGACGGAGACTGGCTCCGATGACATCTGTCCTCCCTTTCCTGAAAATATGTGCCTCTTCCATGTCTCTAGGCACCAGGGGGAGTGTGGTTATCTAAACCTGGTGCTTTATCCGATTAGGCCTTCAGTCATTTCAACAGCATCTGCCGGCGCTGATGCTGTTTCATTTTAGCTCTCCTGTAAACAGTCCAGTCTGACCTTTAAGACTCCGGATTGTGCTCTGATATGAGGGACCCATATTCTCTGATTCGATCAGAGCCCAGAAAAATCCAGTCACGGCTCAGCCCGTCCTCTCCCGATTCTTGGACATCCTCATGGAAAGCTGCCTATTTCCATCATTTGCGTCAGATGCTGATAATGCTGAGAGCGACCAACACGTGACCATACGGTGTGTGTCTCTGGGAGGATCCTGGCTGGTGAGCATTTGTGTCCCACACGGTTCCGGTCTCTATTTGTAAGCCTGCCTCTGCAGATATTGATGGATGAGAAGCCTCTGCTTGAAGAGGGCAACTGTCTGAAATGAACGAGAGTGTCTGAGCGGAAGGAGAAGGGTCCAAACACGTCAATCTCCAGGGAGGCGGTAATAGCATTTTCCCTTCAAAAAGCCCTGAGAAATGTGGCTGAGGAAGCTAACTGGTAACTACATGCAGATGCAATGCTCCATAATAATGCTAGTATTTGTTAAGTGCTTACTATGTGCCAAACACTGTTCTAAACACTGGGTTAGATATAAGGTAATCAGGTTGTCCCATGTGGGGCTCAGTCTTCATCCCCATTTTAAAGATAACTGAGGCACAGAGAAGTTAAGTGATTTGCCCAAGGTCACACAGTTGACAAGTGGCAGAGGTGGGATTAGAACCCATGACCTCTGACTCCCAAGCCCATGCTCTTTCCACTAAGCCATGCTGCTTCCCATAATAATAACGATGGCATTTGTTAAGCACTTACTATGTGCCAAGCACTGTACTAAGCTCTGGGGGGGATACAAGGTAATCAGGTTGTACATGGGGCTCACAGTCTTAATCTCTATTTTACAGATGAGATAACTGAGGCAGGGGGCCACGTCTCCCAAGAGATTTGCAATGAGGAGAGGCAGCTTTTGGGGCAGAGAGATCAACTGCATCTGGCTCACCCCTCTAGACTGGAAGCTCGTTAGGGGCAGGGAACGTGCCTGCTCATTCTGTTGGCTTATACTCTTCCAAGCACTTAGTACAGGGCTCTGCATACAGTAAGCGCTCAATTAATACCATTGATTGATTGAGATTTGGGCTCTACATCTTGCCCCTAACCTGCTGGACCCTGCAGTGTTTCCTTCTCCCTCTTGCTCCTGATCGCCCTCAATCAATGGTACTTACTGAGTGTTTATTATGTGCAGAACACTGTACAAAGCACTTGGCTCCACTAGATTGTAAAATCACTAAGGATAGGGATTTTGTCTATCAACTCTGTTGTATTCACCAAGCATTTAGTACACTACTTTGAATAAAGTGCTCAGTAGATACCGTGGATCGATCGATAATAATAATAATAATAATTATGGTATTTATTAAGTGCTTACTATGTGCCAAGCACTGTTCTAAATGCTGGGGTAAATTCAAGGTAATCAGGTTGTCCCAAGTGGGGCTTATAGTCTTAATCCCCATTTTATAGATGAGGGAACTGAGACACAGAGAAGTTAAGTGGCTTACCCAGGATCACACAGCAGACAAGTGGTGGAGCTGGGATTAGAACCCAGGTCCTCTGACTCCCAAGTTGCTACTCTTTCCCCTAAATCACACTGATTGATTCCTCTAGACTGTAAGCTTATTATGGACAATTCCTCTAGACTGTAAGCTTATTATGGACAGGGAATGTGTTTGCTAATTTTCTTATATTGTACTCTCCAAAGTGCTTAGTACAGTGGTCTGCACATAGTAAGCGCTCCATAAATATGATTTATTGATTGATTGACAGTACAATACAGTAGAGTTATTTGGTACGTTCCGTGCCCTCGAGAAACTTGCAGACGTTGGAGCCATGTGAGGAAGAGGTCTCTTCCCTCCTCTGTCTCAGTCCACCCGGGCTGGGTGTTGTGGGTGGGCTGGGATTGAGTCAAACAGGAGTCAGGCTCCCGATTTGCTACTTTCTTACTACAACCCAGTCTTGGTTGCTCCTCTAATGCTACTCTTCTCACCGTACCTCCATCTCGTCTATCTCACTGCCTGCCGACCTCTCGCCCACATCCTGCCTCTGGCTTGGAACGCCCTTCCTCCTTATTTCTGACAGACATCTACTCTCCCCCCATCTTCAAAACCTTATTGAAGGCACATCTCCTCCAAGAAGCCTTCCTTGACTAAGCCCTCCTTTCCTCTTCTCCCACTCCTTTCTGCATCTCCCTGATTTGCTCCACTTAACCCCCCTTCCAGCTCCACAGCACTACTGTACATATCTGTAATTTATTTATTTGTATTACTACCTGTCTTCCCGTCTAATAATAATAATAATGATGGCATTTATTAAGCACTTACTATGTACAAAGCACTGCTCTAAGCGCTGGGAGGGGATACAAGGTGATCAGGTCATCCCACATGGGGCTCACAGTCTTAATCTCCATTTTACAGATGAGGTAACTGAGGCTCAGAGAATAATAATAATAATAATGGTATTTGTTAAGCACTTACTATGTGCAAAGCACTGTTCTAAGTGCTGGGGAGGTTACAAGGTGATCAGGTTGTCCCATGGGGGGGCTCACAGTTTTAATCCCCATTTTACAGATAAGGGAACTAAGGCCCAGAAAAGTTAAGTGACTTGCCCAAGGACACACAGCAGACATGTGGTGGAGCTGGGTTTAGAACCCATGAACTCTGACTCCCAAGCCCACGCTCTTTCCACTGAGCCATGCTGCTTCTCTAACTGCAAGCTCACTGTGGGCAGGGAATGTGTCTGTTTATTGTCACACTGTATTCTCCCAACCGCTTAGTACAATGCTCTGCACACAGTAAGCACTCAATACATGCAAGGGACAGATTGACAGGCTGAGGAGGCCCGAGCCCTATAGTGTCACATCATTTCGGGGCCATTTTCTGACTCAAATCTGACACCTGACTCCTCTTACAACCGTGTGATTCATTCATTCATTCAATCATATTTATTGAGTGCTAAATATGTGCAGACCACTGTACTAAGCGCTTGGGAAGTACAAGTTGGCAACATATAGAGACGATCCCTACCCATCAATGGGCTCACAGTCTAGAACGGGGAGACAAACAACAAAACAAAACATATTAAAAAAATAAAATAAGTAGAATAGTAAATCCGTACAAGTAAAATAAATAGAATAATAAATCTGTACAAACATATATGCAGGTGCTGTGGGGAGGGGAAGGAGGTAGGGTGGGGGGGATGGGGAGGGGGAGAGGAAGGAGGAGGCTCAGTCTGGGAAGGCCTCCTGGAGGAGGTGAGCTCTCAGTAGGGCTTTGAAGGGAGGAAGAGAGCTAGCTGGGTGGATGTGCAGAGGGAGGGCATTCCAGGCCCGGGGGAGGACGTGGGCCAGGGGTCGACGGCGGGACAGGCAAGAATGAGGCACAGTGAGGAGATTAGCAGCAGAGGAGCAGAGGGTGCAGGCTGGGCTGTAGAAGGCTCAACTAACCGGCAGCTCTGATCAGGCCAGGAAGCCTTCGGCCGGCCCAATTCCCCATCAGCCCAGAGCATCTTGGCCCCCGACATCCGATCCTCTCCCGGGCAGGAAAAGTGGCCCATTGGCATACTACCGGGCAACCCTCTGTGGGCGTGGTAGGAAAGAATGTCTTCCTCCCTCTGTTGTGCTTCCCCCATCCCTGTCTGCTTTTAAAAAACTCCTGGACAGAAGCAGGGGATCCTGGAGTTCAAATTCCTGGGCAGGGATTTTCCAGGGAAGACTTTATTGGGGCCAAGTTACTGACTAAGAGTGACTGGATTTGAGCTCGGTCACCTTGGCGAATCGGGGACAGGGGTCCTGGGATGATGATGATAATAATAATCATTACGGTACTTGTTAAGCACTTACTATATCCCAAGGACTGAGGTAGATACAACTTAATCAGGTTGGACACAGTCCTTGTCCCTCATGGGACTCACACTCTTAATCCCTATTTTCCAGATAAGGTCAGTGAGGTCTAGAGAAGTGAACTGACTTGCGGCATGGTCATGCAGCAGATGTGTGGCAGAGCTGGAACTAGAACCCAAGTCCTTTTGAGTCCCAGGGCTGTGCTCTATCCATTAAGCCACGCTTCTGTGCTGGAGGGGCAGACTCAGAAGGGCAGAGTACTCATGACTTGGGTCCTTCTGAGGCTGAAGGAGCCAATCAGGCTCATTAAAAGAAAAAAAAAGTCTTCTGGATGTTATTATTATGGTATTTGTTAAGTGCTTATTATGTGCCAAGCACTGTCCTAAGCACAAGGGTAGATACAAGATAATCAGGTTGTCCCACGTGGGGCTCACAGTCTTAATTCCCATTTTACACATGAGGGAACTGAGGCACAGAGAAGTTAGATGACTTGCCCAAGGTCACATAGCAGACAAGTGGAGGAGTTAGGATGAGAACCCATGCCCTCTGATTCCCAAGCCCACACTCTTGCCAGTTTCTAGTTAAGGCCAGTGGCCAGGTTTGTGCTTTCGTATGTCCTCCATTAAGTTGAAAGCTACTCGAGGGTCTGTAGATTATCTTTTACTTCGGATGTTTCCAAGTACCTGGGACAGTGCTCTGCACACAGTATAAGCCCAATTCATATCTATTCTATTTATTTTATTTTGTTAGTATGTTTGGTTTTGTTCTCTGTCTCCCCCTTTTAGACTGTGAGCCCACTGTTGGGTAGGGACTCTCTATATGTTCCCAACTTGTACTTCCCAAGCTCTTAGTACAGTGCTCTGCATACAGTAAGCGCTTAATAAATACGATTGATGATGATGATGATAATTCAGCATTCTGCTCATAAAATATGTCCAAGTAAAGCATTCTGCACAGAATAGGCGACCAGTAAAATGTGGGGTACACAACAGATGTTTATTACTGTGCTCTGTGCCTACTAACATTATTGAACTCGCCCTATGGTGCTCTGCCAGGAGTAAATGCTCAACAAATACAACTAATTGATGGATTTCCCATTTGTGGACTGGGAATGAGGGACAAAAATGAAATTGATGACTTGAATCTTTAAAATGGAAAAATTAAGGGTAATTTGTCTTTTTGCATTTCCTCAGTCTGTTGTCTGTGGTAGAACCAAGACATGACTTTCTGTGGCTTCTTTTTTTAGAAAATGGTATTTGTTAAGACCTTTCTATGTGTGAGGCCCTGTACTAAGTGCTGCATCGATATAGCAGCGTGACTCAGTGGAAAGAGCCTGGGCTTGGGAGTCAGAGGTCATGGGTTCAAATCCTGGCTCCGCCAGTCATCAGCTGTATGACTTTGGGAAAGTCACTTCACTTCTCTGTGCTTCAGTTACTTCATCTGTAAAATGGGGATTAAGACTGTGAGCCCCCCATAGGACAACCTGATCACCTTGTAACCTCCCCAGTGGTTAGAACAGTGCTGTGCACATAGTAAGCGCTTAATAAATGCCATTATCATTGTTATTATTGTTAGGGATTCTAATCCCAGCTCTGCCACTTGTCAGCTGTGTGACTTTGGTCAAGTCACTTAACTTCTCTGTGCCTCAGTTACCTCATCTTTAAAATGGGGATTAAGCCTGTGAGCCCCACGTGGGACAACCCGATTACCTTATATCTATGTCAGTGCTTAGAACAGTGCTTTGCACATAGTAAGCACTTAACAAATACCATTATTATTATAAGATAACCAGGTTCATTCATCCAATCGTATTTATTGAGTGCTTGCTGTGTGCAGAGCACTGTACTAAGCGCTTGGGAAGTACAAGTTGGCAACATATAGAGACAGTCCCTACCCAACAGTGGGCTCACAGTCTTTGGATGTAGCCCATGTCTCACATGAGCTCAGTCTTAATCCCTACTTTAGAGGTGAGGTAACTGAGGCGCAGATAAATTAAGTGACTTGCCCAGGGTCACACAGCAGACAAGTGGCAGAGCTAGGATGCCCAGGCCCATGCTCTTTCCACTAGGCCATGCAGCCTCTTCACTAAATACAGACTTAGCCCTCCAGACGAGTGACACATAGATAAAACCTGATGCGAGACACTGGCTGAAGAGAGAGACCGTCTCTAAATGTTGCCGACTTGTACTTCCCAAGCGCTTAGTACAGTGCTCTGCACACAGTAAGCGCTCAATAAATACAACTGAATGCATGAATTAATGATCTAGAGCCTGTCAGGTTTGGAGATGTTCATAAGACTTTCAGCTTTGGCAGTTCACGAAGCACATTCCTCTAGTCTGTGGGCTTGATATGGTCAGGGATGGTGTCTGCTACTTCAGTTGTATTATACTCTGCCAAGCGCTTAGTACAGTGGTCTGCACCTAGTCAGCGTTCAATAAATACCATTAATTGATATCAGTCAATCGTTTTTATTGAGCACTTACGGTGTCTGTTATATTGTTATAGTGTACTCACCCAAGCGCTAGGTGCTTTGCACCTAGCACTTAATAAATGCCATCATTATTATTATTATTGCAGGTTTCTAATCTCGGCTCCGCCCCTTGTCTGCCGTGTGACCTTGGGCAAGTCACTTCACTTCTCTGTGACTCAGTTACCTCATCTGTAAAATGCGGAGTGAGACTGTGAGCCCCATGTGGGACAGGGACTATGTCCAACCCAATTTGCTTGTAACCGCCTCAGTGCTTAGTACAGTTCCTGACACATAGTAAATGCTTAACAAATACCATAATAATAATAATTATTATTATTATTACAGTGCTCTGCACACAGCATGCAATAAATACAACTGACTGATTGACTGGGTGACTGCAGAGTACTATACTAAGCACTTGGGAGAGTACAATATTCCAGTCCTGGCTTCAGTTAGAAAGAATCATTAAGGGGATTTTCAGCTACCCTTGGAACCTTTTTTTTTTTGTTCCCCTTGGAACCAAAGTAGAATTCAACCACTTAGAAAAATTCCTTTGATTCATTATGACCTTCAACCTGCTTCCCAACACTCTATCAAGAGGAAATGACTTGGGGTTTGTTGATGCCACTCTGAAATCCCCTGCACTTTTGCTCCCGTTAAGATCCCGCCTGAAGTCAAAGTCCTGGATGTCTTTGGCCTTCCAGATTCTCTTCAGACTGGAGACATTCTAAGCGGAGAGTGGAGTCCACAGGTTGACCCAGAATCAGAAATGGCTTCCAATTCTGACCTTCCTGTCTGACCTTTTTCTGATTGATTACATTCTCATCGGACGTATTAATAACGTAGGCCTAAGCGTTTATCCGTTCACTAATCAATCTACTGATCATTTATATTTATTTGAGTGCTTAGTGCAGTGCTCTGCATATAGTAAGGGCTCATTAAATCAATCAATCAATCGTATTTATTGAGCACTTACTGTGTGCAGAGCACTGTACTAAGTGCTTGGGAAGTACAAACTGGCAACATATAGAGACAGTCCCTACCCAACAGTGGGCTCACAGTCTAGAAGGGGGAGACAGAGAACAAAACCAAACATACTAACAAAATAAAATAAATAGAATAGATAGATACAAGTAAAACAAATAAATAGAGTAATAAATATGTACAAACATTAAATACCATTGATTGATTGCTTACTGTGTGCAGAGCGTTCTGCTAAGCACGTGGAAGAGTACAACAAAACAGAGTTGGTAGACACATTCCCTGCCCACAATAATAATAATAATAATAACGGCATTTATTAAGTGCTTATTATGTGCAAAGCACTGTTCTAAGCACTGGGGAGGTTACAAGGTGATCAGGTTGTCCCATGGGGGGGCTCACAGTCCTAATCCCCATTTTACAGATGAGGTAACTGAGACACAGAGAAGTTAAGTGACTTGCCCAAAGTCACACAGCTAACAATTGGCAGAGCTGGGATTTGAACCCATGACCACTGACTCCAAAGCCTGTGCTCTTTCTACTGAGCCACGCTAACCTGAGCTAACAGTCTAGAGGACTCCCACTAAGAAGCAGCATGGCTTAGTGGTTAGAGCACAGGCCTGGGTGTCTGAAGGTCATGAGTTCTAATCCTGGGTCCGTCATTTTTCTGCTGCATAAACTTGGGTAAGTCACTTCACTTCTCTGGGCCTCAGTTACCTCATCTGTAAAATGGGGATTGAGATTGTGAGCCCCACGAGGGACAGGGACTGTGTCCATCCCAATTGGGTTGTATCCAGCCCAGCGCTTAGCACAGTGTCTGGCACATAATAAGCACTCAACAAATACCATTATCATTATTATTACTGTGTACAGAACTCTGTATTAGCTGTGTGGCATCCAACCAATTAACTGAGTACTTGCTGTGTGTTGAGTATTTTACTGGGGGCTTGCTAAATGCAGAGTACTATATAGGACATCTGTGTGCAGAACGTTATACTGAATGTTTATCGAATGCAAGGCACTATGCTGGGTGCTTTTTGTGTGTATAGCACTGTACTGTGTTTCTGCTACGTACAGAGAGGGTCCTAGTAGAAAAATCATGGGGTGCAAAAGTCTGGAGTTCAAAACCCGGTTCTACCACTTGCCTGCTATTTGGACTGGCCTTAGTTTCCTCATCTGTAAAATGGGGATAAGATGTTTATTCTCTTTCCTTCTTAGACTATGAACCCTGTGTGGTACAAGGAGTGGGTCAAAGTTGGTATCTATCCCCGGGTTTCACACATTGTAAATGTGGAATAAGTACTGTAAAACAAGCTCTAAATTTTGCATCTAGCTTTTAGATGTAAAAATCTAACCGCAGCTCTGTCAGTTGTCTTCTGCATGACCTTGGGCAAGTCACCTAACTTCTCCATGCCTAGTTACCTCCTCTGTGAAATGGGTGTTGAGACCGTGAGCCCAATGTGGGACAGGGATTGTGTCCAACCTGACTAGCTCGTATCTACCCGAGCGTTTAGTACAGTGCCTGGTGCATAATAAGCCCTTAACAAATACCTGTCAAATAAAAAAGGGAAAATAAGTTGTGGTATTTCAAAGAAATACCAGGAAAGTTCCCAACGTGAGTCCTGCTCATTTTTTATTCTGTTGGAACCTGAAGTTTGGCAAAGGGAGGTAAGCAGTCTATAAATAAGTTCCACACTCTGGGGTTTCCAAGCTCTAGAAAGCCCCTGGATCTGATAAACATTTTCCTCTGATGCTACATCTCACCAATGACCAGCAGAGTCTCGTGGTGGGAAGCAATACGTGTTTTAAAGGGTACACACCTCATGAAGCGTTCAATAAATGCGATTGATGATGATGATGATGATGATAAAGCAGCATGGCCTAGTGGGATAGCGCACAAGCCTGGGACTCAGAAAAACCTGGGTTCTAATCTAACTCCAGTTGTGTTACTTGTCTGCTGTGTGACCTTAAGCAACTTACTTCACTTCTCTGTGCCTCAGTTCTTTCCTCTGTAAAATGGGGATTAAGACTGCAAGTTCCATGTGGGACAGGAACTGTGTCAATCAATCAATCAATCAATCAATCAATCGTATTCATTGAGCGCTTACTGTGTGCAGAGCACTGTACTAAGCACTTGGGAAGTACAAGTTGGCAACATATAGAGACAGTACCTCCCCAACAGTGGGCTCACAGTCTAAAAGTCCAATCCGGTTTGTTTGTATTCACCCCAGTGCTTTTCCAAGCACTTTCACAACTTTGTTTCCCCATTATTGATATGAAATAGGGAGAAGTCATTATTATTCTCCCCATTTTAGAGGCACAGATACTGAAGCTCCAAGCTCACTGTGTGCAGGGAATGCGTCTACCTATATTGTGCTCTCCCGAGTGCTTAGTACAGTTCCGCATTGTCTATGCACATCAATCTGTGACCTTCTGGCACGCAATATTCTCCCCACCCCAAACCTCACAGCACCTATGTACATATCATTAAATTATATTTTATTAATGATTTATTCATTCTTCTTAATGTCTGCCTTCCTTCTAGACTGTAAGCTCATTATAAGCAGGGAACACATCTGCTATGTTGTATTGTACTCTCCCAAGCACTTAGTACAGTGCTCTGCGTATGGTAAATTCTCAATAAATATGATTTACTGATTGATAGTACAGTACTCTGCATACAGTAAGTGCTCAATAAATATGACTGATTGTTTGATTGATTGAGGCCCAGAGAGATTAAGTGACTTGTCCAAGACCACAAAGCAGACCAGTAACAGAGCTGTTTTGTTGTCTGTCTCCCCCTTCTAAACTGTGAGCCCGTTGTTGGGTAGGGACCATCTCTATATGTTGCCAACTTGTACTTCCCAAGCGCTTAGTACAGTGTTCTGCACACAGTAAGCGCTCAATAAATACGATTGAATGAATGAATGAATGAATGAATAAATGAATGAAAAGCTAGATCCAGAACTGAGGTCTTCTGATTCACAGTCCTATACTGTTTCTACAAGACGTTACTTCCTCCTATATGCAACCTCCTACAGAGATAATAATAATTATAACAATCATATTTGTTAAGCACTTACTATGTTCCAGGCTGTACTAAGCACTGGGATGGATACAAGCAAATTGAGTTGGACACAGTCTCTGTCCCATGTGGGACTCACAGTCTCAATCCTCATTTTACAGATGAGATAACTGAGGCACAGAGAAGTGAAATGACTTTCCCAAGGTCAATCAATCAATCATATTTATTGAGCGCTTACTGTGTGCAGAGCACTGTACTAAGCACTTAAGAAGTACAAGTTGGCAACATACAGAGACGGTCCCTACCCAACAGTGGGCTCACAGTCTAGAAGGGGGAGACAGAGAACAAAACAAAACGTATTAACAAAATAAAATAAATAGAATAGATATGTACAAGTAAAATAAATAAATAAATAGAGTAATAAATATGTACAAACATATATACATACATACAGGTGCTGTGGGGAAGGGAAGGAGGTAAGCCCGGCGGGGGGAGGTCACACAACAGACAGGTGGGGGAGCCAGGATTAGAACCCATGACCTTCTGGCTCCCGGGTCCGTGCTTTTTCTATAGATATGGCTGTACATTCAGGCTATCTTGTGATTTGCAGGATAACTGGTCTTCACAAGCCTAAAGAGTGTTGAGAATCAACTGTGGTAGTCTTGACCCTAAAAGAGTCATCTACCCTGACTGGAGGTCAGGCTGTTGAACATGGATGGACACCAATGCATTGATTTCCCTGCCATGATGCATTATTCAGAGTTGGGCATCACTGGCTGGTTGAAATGCCCCTTCCCCCAAGTCACTTGGGGCCGGCCCTCCACCCAGATTCATTAATTAATTCATTCAATCATTTATTGAGTGCTTACTGTGTGCAGAGCAGTGTACTAAGCACTTGGGAAGTGCAAGCTGGCAACATATAGAGATGGTCCCTACCCAACAACGGGCTTACAGTCTAGAAGGGGGAGACAGACAACAAAACAAAACAGAGATGTTACCCTTGTAGGCTGTTTATTGTTTTGTTTAAAGGGTATTCATTAAGCATTCATGAGGTGTCAAACACTGTTCTAAGCACTAGGGCAGATACAAGGAAATCAGGTTGGAAACAGTCCCTGTCCCACATAAAGTTCACAGTCTAAGTTGGAGGAAGGAGGATTTAATCTTCATTTTATAGAAAAGGTAACTGAGGTACAGAGAAGTGAAATGACAGTGACATAGCAGACAAGTGGCAGAGCCGGATTAGAACTCAGCCCAGAGGGGGTCTGATGCTCTGATAGGCATTAGACGGCCTAGGGATGCCATCCTGGCTCAGTGGAAAGAGCCCTGGCTTTGGAGTCAGAGGTCATGGGTTCAAATCCTGCCTCCACCAACTGTCAGCTGTATGACTTTGTGCAATTCACTTCTCTTCTCTATGTCTCAGTTCCCTCATCCCCTCATCTGTAAATTGGGGATTAAAACTGTGAGCCCCCCGTGGGGCAACCTGATCACCTTGTAACCTCCCCGGCACTTAGAAAAGTGCTTTGCACATAGTAAGCACTTAACAGATACTATCATTATTATTATTATCCACCAGCATAGGACAAGTCTACTACTGTGCATGGCCACAGAGGACATGGGAGTACCCGTCTCCAGCTTCGGGAGAATCCACGGTTATGAGCAGCCTCGGCATTCTTAGGGTCACAGTTCTCCAGCCAAGTTGACTCATTCAGTCAATCGTGTTTATTGAGCACTTACTGTGTGCAGAGCACTGTCTTAAGCAGCATGGCTCAGTGGAAAGAGCACGGGCTTGAGAGTCGGAGGTCCTGGGTATAAATCCCAGCTCTGCCAACTGTCAGCTGTGTGACTTTGGGCAAGTCACTTAGCTTCTCCGTGCCTCAGTTCCCTCATCTGTAAAATGGGGATTAAGACTGTGAGCCCCCCGTGGGACAACCTGATCACCTTGTATCCTCCCCAGTGCTTAGAACAGTGCTTTGCACATAGTAAGTGCTTAACAAACGCCATCATTATTATTATTATTATCTACATCACAATGAACAGTCACATTCCCTGCCCACAAGGAGCTTACAGTCTCGAGGGGAGACAGATCTTAATATACATAAGTACATTATAGATACGTACATAAGTGCTGTGGGGATGGGAGGGGGCTGAATAAAGAAGGGAGAAAGTCAGGACAATGCGGAAGGGAATGGAGAAGAGCCAAGTGGGAGTCTGCCATTTTGAGCGACTTCAGTGGGCCTAGGGATAACGTTTCCTATCTAGGGAGAGTTTTCCACCGTGAGTGGCCTGAATGGACCTAGGAGTAGCATCCCCAAGCCTCGGGGGTGTCTCCTACCTCACCTCCCTTCTCTCCTTCTACAGCCCACCCCGTACCTTCCGCTCCTCTGCCGCTAATCTCCTCACCGTGCTTCGTTCTCACCTGTCCTGCCATTGACCCCCAGCCCACGTCATCCCCCTGGCCTGGAATGCCCTCCCTCTGCCCATCCGCCAAGCTAGCTCTCTTCCTCCCTTCAAGGCCCTACTGAGAGCTCACCTCCTCCAGGAGGCCTTCCCAGACTGAGCCCCTTCCTTCCTCTCCCCTTCATCCTCCTCTCCATCCCCCTCATCTTACCTCCTTCCCTTCCCCACAGCACCTGTATATATGTATATATGTTTGTACATATTTATTACTCTATTTATTTATTTATTTTACTTGTACTTGTCTATTCTATTTATTTTATTTTGTTAGTATGTTTGGTTTTGTTCTCTGTCTCCCCCTTTTAGACTGTGAGCCCACTGTTGGGTAGGGACTGTCTCTATATGTTGCCAACTTGTACTTCCCAAGCACTTAGTACAGTGCTCTGCACAGAGTAAGAGCTCAATAAATACGATTGATTGATTGAGGAGCCTCAACAGACCTGGATACCCTCCCCAAGCTGAGGGGAAATCTGCCGCTGTGAACTGCCTCAACAGATCTAGGGACACCAGGCCTATGTGCATGTACCTCTATGAGCGACTCAACTTCCATCATCATCATCATCATCATCAATCATATTTACTGAGCGCTTACTATGTGCAGAGCACTGTACTAAGCGCTTGGGAAGTACAAATTGGCAGCATATAGAGACAGTCCCTACCCAACAGTGGGCTCACAGTCTTTCCACTGGGCCACACTCTTTTCTATCCATTTCCCATGAACATCCAGCTCCACCGAGTTGCGTTGCCAGGAGCGTTGTGTCAATGATAGTAGACGGCCTTGTTCCGCCGCCTCATCCCTCCTAACTCTTTCTTGTCATTTAATGTTAAGTATGGCTCATGGCTATAACTGATGAAATTACTTCAGACTTCAGCTGTGATGCAATTAGCATTCCCAGGTCTGGCGTCCGGGGAGCTATATCCTGCCAGACCTGCGTAGGTCTTGGCTGGCATAAATCCCCACGAATGCAGTCAACTCACATCAGGCTTGGAATCGATACAGGTTTCAATGCGCCCTGAGATTGCAGTATTTCCGTATTACCCTCAGCCAATTAGACAGGTAGGTAGCTTGCCAGTTTACAGAGAAGTTATAACAATAAAGGACTCCGGTCATATCCTTCAACAGGAAATAAGGTGGAAAGTCCAAATCTCCCTATGTCTCCATACAGTCAGGTTGACATTTTGGGGGACTTGTCTGGGGGTGCAGAGGAAGTTTAGTGGAGCCCCCAGGCCAAAGCTTATCCCTTTCCAACCTGGCCTCCATGGAATACCCATACCCCTTTATTTCTGGGTGTTGCATCCCATCTCTGACAGTGTCGGGGTGATCTTTATCCCATAATGGCTGCTGAAAGAATGGAAGAAATGCCAATCTGGTTAGAACAGTGGCCCATTCAGTCTGGGATTCTGTCTCCCTCTTTTTTTAATAGTATTTGTTGTGTGTTTGCATGTCAGACACTGTTCTGAGCACTGGGGTAGTTACCAGGTAATCAGGTCAGACACAGTCCCTGTCCCACATGGGGCTCACAGTCTTAATCTCCATTTTACAGATGAGGTAACTGAGGTCCAGGGAAGTGAAATGACTTGCCCAAGGTCACCCAGCAGGCAAGTGGCAGAGCCAGGATTAGAACCCAGGTTCTTCCGACTGCCAGGCCTGTGCTGTATTCACTAGGCCACACTGCTTCTCCCACTCTTCCTGATGGTAGCATGAAGATTTTTGGAGGAATCTGTTGTTTGTTGCCCTCCTGGTCACCCATCCTCATTTAAGGACGGATGATCCAATGCTCCTACCCTTTCTCTCACCATCTTGAACTTTCCATCCAGTATTTCATCATGGACAGCTCTAATGTACCTATCTATAAATAACATATGATAACTAATTCATTTATATTAGCATCTGTCTCCTCTTCTGGACTGTAAGCTTGCTGTGAGCAGGGAACTTCCCTACCAACTCTTTGGTACTGTACTCTCCCAAGCGCTTAGTACAGCGTTCCTCACACAGTAAGCCTCAATAATACCACTGAAGATAATGATGGTGATGACTGCTCAGCCAGGAATTCATCCTCGGATGGATGACGGTCTCACAGTTTTGAAAGTAAATATGATAGTTTTTCCAAAAAAATGCTGCACGGCATACTGTTAAAGATTATAAAACGCAGAATGAAAGCATTTCCAAAATCCCTTGAGATAGATATGGATACAAGTTAAAGAACTTGTTTTATTCTGCTTTTCAAGGCAAACGGCCATATTTCTAGACGTACTTTAGGGTGATTGGCATCTCAAATAAAGAATTTATGGACAAGATCTGTCAGGTTATTCTTTGAACAATCTATAATCACCTTGATTTAGGGCAATGTTCCTAAGTCTGTGTAAAAGCTTCAGCCTATTATTACAATGATTCATGAAATGGAAATGTAGCCAAGTTGAAGCTGCCTCTTTAGGATATTGTGTTTCAATCAATATATCAATTTCACTTATTGAGCTCTTACTGACTGGAAAGTATGTTTCCTGCCCTTAAGAAGCTCACAGTCTAGTAGAGTAGGCAAACAAGAAAATGAATTACAAATAAGAGGAAGTAAGAGAATTAAGATATGTACATAACTGCTTTTGGGTGGGGTTGGGAAGTGAGGGTGCTTAGATGGCATCGAATTTCTCAAGTGGCACTCTGGGAAGATATAGAGAAGTGTGGCTCAGTGGAAAGAGCACGGGCTTTTGAGTCAGAGGTCATGGGTTCAAATCCTGACTCCACCAATTGTCAGCTGTGTGACTTTGGGCAAGTCACTTAACTTCTCTGTGCCTCAGTTACCTCATCTGTAAAATGGGGATTAAGACTGTGAGCCCCCCGTGGGACAACCTCATCACCTTGTAACCTCCCCAGCGCTTAGAACAGTGCTTTGCACGTAGTAAGTGCTTAATAAATGCCATCATTATTATTATATAGTGGTGTGGCCTAGTGGAAAGAGCATAGGCCTGGGAGTCAGAGGACCTGGATTCGAATTCAGCCTTTGTCAGTTGCCTGCTGTGTGACCTTGGGTGAGTCACTTCATTTCTCTGTGCCTTACTTTCCTCATCTATAAATTGGGGATTACATACCTATTCTCCCTCCTTAGACTGAGGGATGGGAACTGTGTCCAACATGAATAACTTGTACCTATCAATAAATCAATCAATCATATTTGTTCTGAGCTTACTGTGTGCAGAACACTGTACTAAGCACTTGGGAGAGTGTAGTATAACTTTCCCTATCCTCAAGGAGCTTTCTATAGTTAAGAGGGGGAGAACAGACATTAATATAAATAAATACATTTTGGATATAAAAATAATGATAATAATAATGATGGTATTTGTTAAGTGCTTACTATGTGCCAATCACTGTTCTAAGTGCTGGGGTATATACAAGGTAATCAGGTTGTCCCATGTGAGACTCACAGTTTTCATCCCCATTTTACAGATGTGGTAAATGAGGCAAAGAGAAGTTGTCACACAGCTGACTAGTGGCAGAGCCGGGATTCGAACCCATGACCTCTGACTCCCAAGCCTGGGCTCTTTCCATTGAGCCACAATGCTTCTCATAATAATGGTATTTGTTAAGCACTTACTATGTGCAAAGCACTGTTCTAAGCGCAGGGGGATATGGGGTAATCAAGTTATCCCACGTGGGACTCACAATCTTAATGAGGGAACTGAGGCCCAGAGAAGTTAAGTGACTTGCCCAAATCACACAGTTGACAATTGGCAGAATGGGGATTTGAACTAATAATAATAATAATAATAATAATAATAATAATAATAGAATTTATTAAGCACTTACTATGTGCAAAGCACTGTTCTAAGCACTGGGGAAGTTACAAAGTGATCAGGTTGTCCCACGGGGGGCTCACAATGTTCATCCCCATTTTCCAGATGAAGTAACTGAGGCCCAGAGAAGTGAAATGATTTGCCCAAAGTCACACAGCTGACAATTGGCGGAGCCAGGATTAGAACCCATGACCTCTGACTCCAAAGCCTGTGCTCTTTCCACTGAGCCACGCTGCTTAGGGTGAGGTGAATAAAGAATACAGATCCAAGGGCAAGGGTGATATAGAAGGGAGTTGGAAGAACAGGAAATGAGGGCTTAGTTGGGGAAGGGCTCTTTAAGGAGATGTGCTCTGAATAAAGCTTAAGGCTTCAAAGGTGTGGAGAGTGAATGTCTTTTGGAAATGAAATGTGGGGAAGTTCCAGACCAGAAGGAGGATGTGGGCCGAGGGCCAGTGGTAAGATAGACAAAATCGAGGTAGAGCGAGTCTGTTGGCATTAGAGGAGGAAGTATGCGGGCTGAGCTGTAGTAGAAAATCAGTGAGGAAAGTTAGGAGAGGATGAGCTGATTGAGTGCTTCAAAGCAGCTGGTAAGGAGTTTCTGTTTGCTGTGGAGGTGGGTCAGCAACCATTGGAAGGTTTTGAGGAGTAGGGAGACGAGGACTGAATGACCTTTTAGAAAATGATCAAGGAAGTAAGGACTGTAGTGGGGAAAGGCAGGAGGCAAGGAGGCAGGGAGGAGGCTGATTCATTAGTCAAGATGGGATAGGATAGTGCTTGGAACTTCAATGTAGCAGTTTGGATGGAGAGGAAAAGACAGATTTTAGCCAAATTGTGAAGGTAAAACTGACAGTATTTGGTGAAGAATTGAATATGTAGATTGATGAGAAGATGAGTTGAGGATAATGCCATGTTTAAAGGCTTGTGAGTCCGGAGATAGTGGTGTTATTTACAGTGATGGGAAAGACAGGGGAAAGACTGTTTGGGTGGGAAGACGAGGACTTCTATTTGGATGTATTAAATTTGAGGTGTAAGGGGAACATCCAAGTAGAGATTTTCTGAAGACATGATAAAAAACGAGCCTGAGGAAAAGGAAAGAAGTCAAGGCGGGAGAGGTAAAAGTACACAGAGATGGAGGAGAATTGGAAGAGGATAGTGTCAGTGAAGACATGGTTGGATAATGTTTCCAGTAAAAAGGGGTTGTCCACAGTGTTGAAAGGAGCTGAGAGGTCAAGAAGGATTAGGGTGGAATAGAGGCCACTGGATTTGGCAAGAAGAAGGTCATTAGTGATCTTAGAAAAGGCAATGTCCTTGAAGAGAAGGGGGTGGAAGCCAGATGAGTGGAGTTTTCAATAGCAGGCAATTATGGGAATTATTAATGGCCTGGGAATTATCACTAGGCAACCAGATTAAAGGTAGGCCAGAGGTGTGGATGACCATATCTTCCTCTAAAAAAAGTACCAGTTTACCTCCCAGGTTGCCTAACACCAAATTTCGTCTGGTGTCATCTGATCCTATCTCAATTCTCATCAATTCTAGAGAAATAGCGTAGCTCAGTGGAACGAGCACGGACTTTGGAGTCAGAGGTCATGGGTTCAAATCCCAGCTCCACCAATTGTCAGCTGTGTGACTTTGGGCAAGTCACTTAACTTCTCTGGGCCTAGGTTCCCTCATCTGTAAAATGGGGATTAAGACTGTGAGCCCCCTGTGGGACAACCTGATCACCTTGTATCCCTCCAGCTCTTAGAGCAGTGCTTTGCACATAGTGAGTGCTTAATAAATACTATCATTATTATTATTATTATCGGTACTGATGCTTCACTGAAAATTCCCTCCCATTTAGTATACCCCAAATCATGCATTCTCTAGAGAGTTTCCCCGAGCTTCCCTGTGGGTGATCTCCCCATGTCACCCCACGACAGGGGTGGCTTTTTTGATGCCTCCAGGGCTTTGTATTAACAAGCTGATGGATAGGAGGGGCGCAAAGCCAAAGATCAAATGCTCTTTGACTTGGAGAGTTCAAGGTGGGGGCTTCATAGGCAGAAACCTGGGAGTGCTTCAGCAAAGTGAAAGAAATGGCAGAGCTGCCACTAGAAAAACAATTTGAAAAAAGGGCCAAAAGCAGTTATGGATGTTTTCATAATTGGTCATCCCTCTGCAATTATTGAGCCACAGTCAAAGCAGAATGATTCACCATTAGGTAAGACGATGGCTAGGGTTTGTGGTGGTGTTGAAAAATACAGCAACAAGGCATATGATGGCATGAAGCACTGGATGTTAACCAGATGCGTTGGGTTCACTGGAAAGAGGCACTTCCCCTGGCAAGTGAGTTGCTAGGTTGGGGAGTGTATTATTTTTGAGGGAGTTGAAGACCTCTTCTCCCCATGAACCAAAGGTGGAATAAAGCAGCAGAGGCATAGTGCTCATAGAACCACCTCTTTCATTCCTTAACTGCACTATTATAATTGCAATGTTTACCCTGAAGTGGTGGATCCTTGAATTCAAGTGTGCCAACCAGTAAGGTTTAGAGCTTGGCGAGGTTGAGAGGAAAGTCTCTCCTGCTTGTCCACTATCACAAATGGTGGCAAGTAAGACACAGAAAGCCAAAGGATGCTGACAAGATTATGGATGAAGTGGAATGGAGGTAGAGATGAAGATAAAGAGGATGGAGCAGAACTAGATATGAGAGCCAAGGGAGACCATATCCCTAGATTTATGTACATAACCATAAATTATTAGTTTCTATTTTTCCCTGTCTCATTCTCTGGACTGTAAACTCGTTGTGGGCAGGGAATGTCAGTCAATTGTATTTATTGAATACTTACTGTGTGCAGAGCACTGTAATAAATTAGTGCTTGGGAGAGTGCAATATAACCATATAACAGACACATTGCCTACCCACAGTGAACTTACTGAGTAGAGGGGCAGACAGATTATAAATTAAAGATATGTAAATAAGTGCTGAGGGGCTGGGAGTGGGGATGAATAAAGGGAGCAAGTCAGGGTTACTCAGAAGGGAGTAGGAGGAAAGGAAAAGGGGGACTTAAGGAAGGCCTCTTGGAGGAGATGTGCCTTAATAAGGCTTTGAAGGACGGGAGAGTAATTGTCCGATGGATATGAGGATGGGGATCATTCCAGGCCAGAGGCAGGATATGCGCAAGAGGTTGGTGGGGTGATAGATGTGATCAAGGTACAGTGAGAAAGTTAGCTTTAGAGGAGTGAAGTGTGCAGGCTGGATTGTGGTAGGAAAGTAATGAGGTGAGGTAGGTAAGATGATTGAGTGCTTTAAAGCCAATGGTGAGGAGTTTCTGTTTCATGTGGAGGTGGATGGGCAAGAATCAGAGGTTCTTGAGAAGTGGGGAAACACCCAAGCCTGAACGATTTTGTAGAAAAATGATCTGGGCAGCAGAGTGAAGTATGGACTGGAGTGGGGAGAGACAGGAGGCTGGGAGGTCAGCAAAGAGGCAGCTACAGTAATCGAGGCGAGACAGGATAAGAGACTGAATTAACAGGGTAGCAGTTTGGCTGGAGAAGAATGGGTGAATTTTAAGGATGCTGTGAAGGTCAAACTGACAGGATTTAGTGATGGATTGAATATGTGGGTTGAATGAGAGAGAGGGGTCAAGGATAATGCCAATGTTTCAGGCTTGTAGACAGGAAGGATGATGGTGCCATCTACAGTGATAGGAAAGTCAGGGGGAGAACAGGGTTTGGGTGGGTAGATAAGGAGTTGTTTTGGACGTGTTAAGCTTCAGGTGACTGTAGGACATCCACATAGAGATGTCTTGAAGGTAGGAGGAAATATGAAACTTCAGAGGGGGACAGAGTTCAGGGCTGGTGATGTCGATTTGGGGATCATCTGCATAGAGGTGGTAATTGAAGCCATGGGAACCAATGAACTATGCAAGGGAGTGTATAAAGATGGAGAATAGAAGGGGATCCAGAACTGAACCCTGAGTGACTCCCATAGTTAGGAAGTGGGTGTCAGAGAAGGAGCCTGCAAAAGAGATTGAGAATGAGCAGCCAGGGAGACAGGAGGAGAACCAGGAGAGGACAGAATCAGTGAAGCCAAGTTTGGATAATGTTTCCAGGTGATGGGGGTGGTCAGTAGTGACAAAGTCAGCTGAGATGTTGAGGAGGATTAGGAGGGAGTAAAAGCCATTGGATTTGGCAAGAAGGAGATTACTGGTAATCTTTGAGAAGGCGGTTTTTGTGGCATGAAGGGGACAGAATACAGACTGGAAGGGGTCAAGGAGAGAAAGCTCCTCACTGTGCCTCGTTCTCACCTGTCCCCCTGTCGACCCCCGACCCATGTCCTCCCCCTGGCCTGGAATGCCCTCCCTCCGCACATCCACCAAGCTAGCTCTCTTCCTCCCTTCAAAGCCCTACTGAGAGCTCACCTCTTCCAGTAGGCCTTCCCAGACTGAGCCCCCTCCTTCCTCTCCCCCTCTTCCCCCCATCTCCCCGCCTTACCTCCTTCCCTTCCCCACAGCACCTGTAAATATGTTTGTACATATTTATTACTCTATTTTACATGTACATATTTACTATTCTATTTATTTTATTTTGTTAATATGTTTTGCTTTGTTGTCTGTCTCCCCCTTCTAGACTGTGAGCCCGCTGTTGGGTAGGGACCACCTCTATATGTTCCCAACCTGTACTTCTCAAGCACTTAGTACAGTGCTCTGCACACAGTAAGCACTCAATAAATACGATTGAATGAATGAATGAATGAAATGGAGGAGAGGAATTTAGACAGTGGGTGTAGACATTCATTTATTCATTCATTCAATCATATTTATTGAGAACTTACTATGTGCAAAGCTCTGTACTAAGCACTTGGGAGAGTACAATACAACAACAAGCAGACACATTCTCTGCCCACATCAAGCTCACAGTCTAAAGGGGCAGCTCGCTCTAGGAGTTTGAAGAGGACTAGTCGGAGGGAGATGGGACTGGAGGGAGTTGTGAGGTCAAGGGAGGGTTTTCTTAGAATAGGGGAGACATGGGCATGTTTGAAAGCAGTGTCTACCAACTCTACTGCATTCTACTCCCCCAAACAATTAGCATGGTACTCTGCACACTGTAAGCTCTCAAAAAATACCAGTGATGAATTGATTGAGAACTTTAAGTGAACAAAGAGATGGGAAAATGAGAATTCTGTGGAAATGGAAAAGACACAGATTTGACCCCTGAAGAGAAGTAAAGAAAGTAAGTTGAAAGTGTCATTTCCTATTTCCTCCATCCTAAATCTATTTTAATGTCTCCCTTCTTCTGTAGACTGTAAGCTCCTCGTGGATCATACCAGGGATCAAACCATCTTGTTGTACATTCCAAAGTACTTAATACAATCCTCTGCCCAAGGCAACTGCTCAATAAATACCATTGATTAAGTGATTTTTAAAAAACTGGAACAAAATCTTCAGTCATGCAGCATCAATCTCATTTCTCCATCCGAGCAATGCGCTATTTCCAGGTTCTGGCTAAATGTTAAGTGCCACTAACTAGGAAATACTCCTCTAATGTTCTCTTTAGCTAGTCAACTGCATTATTTATGGATTTTGAAATCAAATTGTTTCTCAAATAAATATGGTTTGTGGAGGCTAAAATGATAAAAGCAATAGTAATGGAGAGATTCCAAGATTCCATGTGAAGGATACTCAAGAAAATTCTTATTTAACTCTTTATTTGGATGTCTTTTTGTTACACAAAAGGCAAAATATGATGTGTACCCCACACTAGGAAACTTAAATTTTGTTTCTATATCTGCAAGACCCTTTATCCCGTTGTAAATCCCATTATCAAAATATCATTTAAATAGAAAAACTTGTGACTTAGACCAATATATCTCAAGGCCAATATACTTCATGTTTCCATTATGTTTAACTCTGGATCAATCGATCCATCGACCAAATCGTATTTATTTAGCACGTACTGTGATCAGACCAATGTAAAAAGTGTTTGGAAGTGCACATTTCAGAAGTTGGTAGACATGTTCCCTGCCCACAAGGAACTTTCAATTTTAGAGTGGGAGACAAATACTAAAATGATTTATGGATATGTATTGAAGTGCTGAGTGTTGAGTGAATATCAAGTGCTTAAAGGGTACAGATCCAAGTGCATAGCCAAGTAGAAGGGAGGGGAAGTAAAGGCTTAATTGGAGAAGGCCTCTTGGAGGAGATGTGATTTTAATAAGATTTTGAAGGTGAGGAGCATGGTGGTGTGTAGGATATGAAGGGGAAGGGAGTTCCGGGCCAAAGGGAGGACATGGACAAGGGTGGTGAGATAGAGAACATATTATAGTGAGTAGGTAGATATTAGCGAAGCAAAGTTTGTGAACTGGTTTGTAGCAGGAAATCAGTGAGGTAAGATAGGAGGGAACGAGCTGACTGAGTGCTTTAAAATCATTGGTAAGGTGTTTCTGTTTGATGCGGAGGTGAATGGTCAGAGACCTTAACTTCTCTGTACCTCAGTTACCTCATCGTAAAATGGAGATTAAGTCTGTGAGCCCCACGTGGGACAACTTGATTACTTTGCATCTACCTTTATATCTACCTAAGTGCTTAGAACAGTGCTTTGCACAGAGTAAGCACTTAATAAATGCCATTATTATCATTATTATTATTGTTATGGGCAATCCTTGAAGGTTCTTGAGGAGTTGGGGAGATCAATCGTATTTATTGAGCACTTACTGTGTGCAGAGCACTGTACTAAGCGCATGGGAAGTACAAGCTGGCAACATATAGAGACAGTCCCTACCCAACAGTGGGCTCACAGTCTACCAACACAGTCTAGGGAGATGTGGACTGATGCTTTTTGTAGAAAAGTGATTTGAAAGCAGGGTGATGTAAGGACTGGAATGGGAAGAGGCAGGAGACAGGGAGGTCAGAGGTCAGCATAGTAGCAGTTTGGATGGAAAGAAAAGGTGCCAATTTTAGTGATATTGCAAAGGGAGAACAAACAGGATTTGGCCATAGATTCATATGTGGGTCAAATGAGACAGATGAGTCTAGGATAATACCAAGGTGAAGGAACTGTGAGACAGGGAGAATAGTGGTGTATTTACAGTGATTGGAAAGACATCGGGGAGGAAAGGGTTTGTATAGCATGATGAGGAGTTCTGTTTTGGACATGTAAAATTTGCAGTTTTGATGGGACATCCAAGCAGAATTGTCCTGAAGTCAGGAGGAAATGTGAAACTGCAGAGCAAGAGCGAGGTCAGGCCTGGAGATGTAGCTTTGGGAATCATCTATGTAAAGGTGGGAATTGAAGCCTTGGGAGTGTGTGAGTCTTCCAAGGGAGTGGGTATAATGGATAATAGAAGGGGGCCCAGAAATGAACCTTGAGGGACTCCCACAGTTAGAGGATGGGAGGCAGGGGATTAATCTGTGAAAGAGACTGAGAAGGAGGAGACTGAGAAGGAGCAGCCAGAGAGATAGGAGAACCAGGAGAGGACAGGGTCAGTGAAGTTGAAATTAGATAATGTTTCCAGGACAAGGGGGTGATTCACTGTGTTGAAGACAGCTGAGAGATCGAAGAGGATTTGGGTGGATTGGAGGCCATTTGATTTGGCAAGGAGGAGATCACTGGTGACCTTAGAGAGTGCAGTTTCCAATAATCTGTTAACCACTGTAAATAATCAGGCAAAACTTATTTTCCTGATTATTCATCGTTGCTGTGGAGGTGGAGGATTTTGTTTGTGGTTCGATAAGATAAACATTGGCTTTTCTGTTCCTTCTGGTAAAACATTGTTCTGCTCCATGGACATTTTGGATAAATAATGGAAATGTTCTCCCACATGGAAGCCATGCGGTTTGCAAAATATTTCTGATTTAAATTGTCAAAGAACCAAGCATCTTGATGATGAATTCATCTTTGCTCTCAGAATTCACAGATGATCATGGAATATATGAATGTTCATGGAAGCCTAAGGATGCCCCTAAAAGGATCAGTTATGTTGATTTAAAAATAACTGTAAATCATGCTATTTCAGGGAGTTGGTCAGCTCTCCAAGGGCTAATGATTAAGGTTTCATTTTAGCTATGGCTTTTGCTTCTTTTCTCTTTGTACACTTGAAAGACCTTATTTGATAGATGTATATATCTATATATTTGGGGAGAGAGAGAGAATGGACATGCATGGACATGCTACCCATTTTTTCCCTGAATGGCAAATCTATTTGATGATAATAATGATATTTGTTAAGCACTTACTATGTGCCAAGCACTGTTCTAAGTCCTGGGGAAGATAAAAACTAATCCGGTTGGACACAGTCCCTTTCCCACATCGTGCTCACAGTCTTAAACCCCATTTTACAGATGAGGTAATTGAGGCACCGAGAAGTTAAGTGGCTTGTCGAAGGTCACACAGACAAGTGTCTGAGCCGGGTTTCGATCTCAGGTCCTTCTGACTCCCAAACCTGCACTCTATCCTCTAAGCCACGCTGCTTCTCTTTGCTTTAACCAAGTTAAAAAATACATAGAATTAGGAATCAAAACCACCCTGCCACTTTCCACTTGTGGAACATTACCACAGAGTTTGAGTGTTGGTGATCTTGTGGTTTGTCTGTTTATCAGAGCCACCATTCTTTTTTCCTTTCCTCCCCAAGTAGAGATTTCTGTTTCCATGAGAATCCTGAAGAAATGGGACTCATTCAGAGTGCTTGAAATATTTCATTCCAAATGTAAAGTGATAACTTAACCACTTAACCCCTGAAGCCTGCAATGCCCTTCAAGAGACCTTCCTCGACTAAGCCCTCATTTCCTCTTCTCCCACTCCCTTCTGCACTGCATTTGCACTTGGATTTGCACCCTTTATTCACCCTTCCCTCAGCCCCACAGCACTTTTGCACATATCCTTAATTTATTTATTTATATAAATGTCTGTTTCCACCTCTGGACTGTAAGGTCATTGTTGACAGAGAATGTGTCTATATTGTCTGTATATTGTTTGTTATACTGTACTTTCCCATGTGCTTAGCACTGTGCTGTGCACACAGTAAGCACTCAATAATTATGAATGATGGATTGATTGATGATACAAAGTCCTTTATGTGACTTTATGTGTAGGTGAACTTGGTGAACTCATTTGCTCCCACGGCTTCATGGCTTCATACTGATGACACCCAAATCTACATCTCCGTCCCTACTCTCACTTCCTCCCTCCAGGCTTGTATCTCCCCCTGCCTTCAGGACATCTCCATCTGGGTGTCTGCCTGCCATCTAAAAATACGTCCAAGGCTGAACTTCTTATCTTCCCTCCCAAGCCCTGTCCTCTCCCTGACTTTCCTGTCACTGTAGACGGCACTACCATCCTTCCTGTCTCACAAGCCTGCAACCTTGGTGTTATCCTTGACTCTGCTCTGTCATTCACCCCACACATCCAATCCTTCACCAAAACCTGTCGGTCTCACCTCTACAAGACCGCCAAGATCCGCCCTTTCCTCTCCATTCAAACAACTACTTTGCTGGTTCAATCTCTCATCCTACCCCGACTGGATTACTGCATCAGCCTCCTTTCTGATCTCCCATCCTCCTGTCTCTCCCTACTTCAGTCTATACTTCACTCTGCTGCCCGGATTATCTTTTTACAGAAACGCCCGGGGCATGTCACTCCCCTCCTCAAAAATCTCCAGTGGTTGCCTGTCAACCTACAAATCAAGCAAAAATTCCTCACTCTCGGCTTCAAGGCTCTCCATCACCTCGCCCCTCCTACCTCATCTCCCTTCTATCCTTCTCCAGCCCAGCCCACACCCTCCGCTCCTCTGCCACTGCTAACCTCCTCACTGTGCCTCATTCTCACCTGTCCCGCTGTTGACCCCCAGCCCACGTTCTTCCCCTGGCCTGGAATGCCCTCCCTTCACACATTGGCCAAGCTAACTCTCTTCTTCCCTTCAAAGCCCTACTGAGAGCTCACCTCCTCCAGGAGGCCTTCCCACACTGAGCCCCCTTTTTCCTCTCCTTCTCTCCATCCCTCCCTCTGGCCTACCTCCTTCCCCTCCCCACAACACTTGTATATATTTGTACAAATTTATTACTCTATTTATTTTACTTGTACATATTTACTATTCTATTTATTTTGTTAATGATGTGCATATAGCCATAATTCTATTCATTGTAATGATTTTGACACCTGTCTACATGTTTTGTTTTGTTGTCTGTCTCCCTCTTCTAGACTGTGAGCCCATTGTTAGGTAGGGACCATCTCTATATGTTGCCGGCTTGTACTTCCCAAGCGCTTAGTACCGTGCTCTGCACACAGTAAGCGCTCAATAAATACCATTGAATGAATGAATAGGTGATATGAACCAATGACAATTTGATTTCCTGTATCCTCCTAACCTAAATGGTCTTAGACAGATGAATTCTCTCTGTTTTCTAGATCACAAGATTGTCATCCCAAGAATACATCCCTCCCCCCAAAATTCTTCACTTTCACTTATATTATGAACCCTGTGTGGGACAGGGATTGTTCTACCTCTCTATATTATATCTACCCCAGCACTTAGTATAGTGCTTGGCATATATCAAACACTTAACAAATATCACAATTACTTCAGGGAAATTCTTCCTTAGAGCTAATCTAAATTTCTCTTACTGTAATGTGAGCCAACTTCTTTTCTGTGATAGCGATGTTTATTGAGTGACTACTCTGGCAAGAACATAATTAGTCAATGTGGATATCTTAAACTAAACTTCTCATCTTCTCTTCTAAATCATCTTCTTCAAGGAAGTTTCCCAACACAGTTTGAAATGACTGTCTTCCTCTCTACCTCTGAAGACAGAAAACTTGACATTATTTCTTGACTTCTTCTTTTTGTACCCCAGTATTCAGACTGTTGCCGCATACTGCTGCTTTTTTTCACATTTCCAGGATTCACTCTGACCTAGACATTCTAAAAACTGAGGTAGCTTCCCTTCTGCACTATAAGAACCTTAGGGGAAGGAAACTTGTCTACCAATTCTGTTGTATCATACTCTTCCAAGCACTTCATACAGTGCTCTGCACACAGTAAGTGCTTAATAAATACCACTGACTGATTGAAGGATTTACCCCTTCATCCCCATTCAAGTGGCCATATTGCTGGTTCATTCATTCTTTCATTCAATAGTATTTATTGAGCACTTACTGAGCGCAGAGCACTGTACTAAGCACTTGGGAAGTACAAATTGGCAACATAGAGATGGTCCCTACTCAACAATGGGGCACTTGTCATATCCACGCTTGACTACAACATTCACTTCCTCACTGATCTCCCTGATTCCAGGCTCTCCTGCCTCCTATCTATAATTCACTCTTTTTTATGGTATTTGTTAAGTACTTACTATGTGTCAAACACTATTCTAAGCTCTGGGGTAAGTACAAGTTAATTAGGTCAGACACAGTCCCTGTCCCTCATAGGGCTCACAGAAGGAGGGGCAACAGGTACTGAATCCCCATTTTACAGTTGAGGGAACTGAAGCACAGAGAAGTTAAGTGACTTGCCCCATGTCACGCATGGCAAGCAATTAGCAAGCCGGGATTAGAACCAGGTCTCCTGGCTCTCAGGCCCATGTTATTTTCACTAGGCCATGCTGCTTCTCTGTTATTGTGCATCTCCCCCTCCTCAAAACCATTGAATGACCACCCTCTCCTCTCTGCATCAAACTGAAATTCTTGTCTATTAGCTCTAAGTAACTCTCCCGCCTACTTACCCACTCCCTTCTCCCTCCACACCTTAGCTCACCCTCTTCATTCCTCTTAATCTGACCTACTTGTAGTTGCTTTTGCTCAATCAATCGATCAGTACAGTGCCTGGCACATAGTAAGCACTTAACAAATACCATAATTATTATTAATCAATGGCATTTATTGAATGCTTATTGTGTTTAGAGTGCTGTATGAAGCTCTTGGGAGAGTACAATACAATAGAGTTGCTAGACATGTTCCCTGCCCACAAGGAATAGAAGGTGTTCTTTTCTTGTCTTATGCTGTTGAGCTGTCTCAGACCCAAAGAGACTCCATGGACACATCTCTCCCGGAACACCCCACCTCCATCTACAGTTTTTCTGGTAGTGGATCTATAGAGTTTTCTTGGTCAAAATATAGAAGTGATTTACCATTGCCTTCTTCTGAGCAATAAACATGAGGCTCTGCCCCTCTACTGTCTCCTTTGCAGCTTCTGCCCATGCAGGTGATATTTGACTTGTAGTAGTTGCCTTCCACTGGCTAACCACTGGCCAAGCTAGGAATGGAATGGATATTCCTCTGCCTGACTCTCCCTCCCGTAGTCAGTGCCATCATGAGAGGGGAATTGAAGGGGATACAGACACTAAAATGTATTATGGGATTGTACATAAAGTGTTGGGTCTGAGGATAGTGCGAATATCAAGTGATTAGGTGGTACAGATCTAAGTGTGTTTGTAATGCTGAAGGGAGAGGGAGTAAGAGAAATGAGGCCTTAGTCAGGAAAGGCCTCTTGGATGACATGTGATTTTAGGAAGACTTTGAAGATGAGGAGAGTGGTGGTCTGTTGTATATGAAGGGGCAGGGAGTTCCAGGCCAGAGGGAAGATATGAGCAAGGAGTAGACGGTGACATAGATGAGATCGAAGTTCAGCGAGGTTTTTCTACAGGAGTTGAAGATTCAGCTGTTTTGGTGGCTTGAAAGTCACTTTTTTATATAAATTTGTTGAGCAAATTGGGCAGATTTTCAAATAGGGAAAGGGTCATGGGTTGAGTTTAGCAGAAATCACAGAAGGGAGAAGAGGAGCTTGGAAAGACTGAGAGCTACGAGACACTGGTGAATGAATTTGGGCCAGCACAAATATTGTTTTCTACTTAGAATTTTCCCAAGGACCTTAGGGATTTATCAGTATGTGAATGGTCACCATCACTGAGGAGGGCTCCCTTGAAACTTCTAGGTAACTATTCCTTCTAGACTTCAAGTTCCTTGGGGAGAGGGAACTGTGTCTACCAAATCTAGTGTATTGTATTCTCCTGAGCACTTAGCACACAGTAAGCACTAAATAAATACCATGGATTGACAGATTGAAATAAGTGCTTCCTTAAGTGCTGAGAACAAAATGTTTGTTCCTAGGTCAGTATGACAAGATTTAGGTCAAAATACACTGCATATGGCAATTCAATCCTGCAACTGATACTCTTTCCCTAAGTGTTGCTGACTCTAATTGTTTTTAGCTGGCCAAGCTCTAAAAATGAGAAAAACAACATTAGGTAATGGAAAAGAAATGAATTTTTCTGGAGTTTTCCAGTGGACTCTACTTTCAAGAACATAATCCAATGAGAATTTCTATTATTCGGAAAATAAATAATATATCCGGGTGGTAGCCTGCATGGTTAAATTATAGAACATGTAAACGAACATTTTAAAAGAAAAGAAGTCTTGGTAGCAGTTGGTGAATTCATTCAGTAAAGGAGGAACGATTAAAATCACTAAGGAAATGATTTTTTTACAGTGCACCTTTGAATTCTTTCCCAAGTATCGAAGTGATGATGACGTGGGCAAAATGGTTCCAGGAAGTGGTAAAGAAGATAATTCTCCAGTGGAAACTACAGTTTCATCTATAGCATACTCACTCAAAAACTCCAAGGGTTTCAGCTACACAGGGGGTTGCCGAACAACACAGCTTGTCACATTAGCGATCTAATGACCAATAATAATTAATAATAGTAGTATTCATTAAGCACTTACAATGTGCCAAGCACTGTTCTAAGTGCTGGGGTAGATACAGGCTAATCAGGTTGGACACAGTCCCTGTCTCACATGGGACTCGCAATAATGTCTAACGTTTAATGTCTATCTCCTCCACTGGATTGTAAGCTCCTTGTGGGAAGCGATTAAGAGAAGCAACTTGGCTTACTAAATATAGCGCAGACCTAGAGGTCAGAAGGAGCTGGGTTCTAATCCTGGCTCTGACATTTGTCTGCTGTGTGATCTTGGGCAAGTTACTTCACATCTCTGTGCCTCAGTTACCTCCTTTGTAAAACGGGGAATAAGACTATGAGCCCCATGTGGGACATGGACTGCGTCTAACCTGATGAGTTTGTATCTACCCCAGCACTTAGAACAGTGTCTAGCACATAGTAAGCGATCAACAACTACCATAAAGAAGTCTATCATTTGTACCGTTTAATACTCATTCATTCATTCTATCAATCAATCATATTTGTTGAGCATTTACTGTGAGCAGAACCCTGTACTAAGCGCTTGGGAGAGTACAGTATAGCTGAGTTGTTAGGCACATTGCCTCCCGTGACATACAGTCTACACACTTACAGATATTAGTATAAAAAGCAAATTACAGATACGTACCTAAGTGCTTAATACAGTGCTCTGTGCATGGGTATGTGCTCCATAAATACCACTGATTGATTGATGTCTGATCTTCTTCATTGAATGGGCTGATACAGTGACTCCCTATAGTTTGGGAGTGGAGAAAGCAACTAATTGGTCCTTGGTGTCTAAAGCTGAGATCATGCTCTACTTCTGTCTGTCTGTAGATTTTAGCTTGGACCTGTGCTCTTGTTATGAGGAGCCGTTCATTTAATTCTTGACCATGTGATATTCCTTAGCTACGTAAACTTGGATTTGAGAGACCTATATTTTGAGCTTGCTATATTTTTCCTCGGAAAAGCCAGAAATACTGCTTTCATTGCCTTCCCTTTCGGTTCACTGCCTATGTCGAATTTCTGGAACTGGAGATTGCTATTAGGATTAGCAGGTCATTCATGTATCTGGGGGACAGGATGACATCTTTAATTTTTGTGTGTGTTCCCAAAAGTCTGGTAATAATAATTCTGGTACTTGTTAAGTGCTTACTATGTGCCAAGCACTGTTCGAAGCACTAAGGTAGATTCAAGTTAATCAGATTGGACAGAGTCCCTGTTCCACATGGGACTCACAGTCTCAACCCCTATTTGATAGATGAGGTAACTGAGGCCCAGAGAAGTGAAGTGACTTGTCCAAGGTCACACAGCAGACAAGTGGCAGATGAGAATCCTTGACCTTCTGTCTCCCAGGCCTGTGCTCTAACCACTATGCATACTGCTTCTCGCCTCGCTCTACATAAAGCAGGTGCCTATACTACATTTAGCACACCATGGGTCCTTTCCAAATGATACTACTTCTGACTGTAAGCATTTTGTTCACACCACAAATTCTAGTTTTCACTCAGGTCAGGTCTTGTTCTCCTTCACTCTGCTCCACCACTTCCCCATCTGCTTTCACCTTCTTCTTCTGTCCTCTTGTATATATTACTCTTAAGTTAGTTAACAATCATTATTGTGGTGTTTGGCAAGTACTTACTATAAGCCAAGCTTTATACTAAGTGCTAAGGTAATAATAATCATAATAATGGCATTTATTAAGAGCTTATTATGTGCAAAGCACTGTTCTAAGCGCTGGGGAGGTTACAAGGCGATCCAAGTTGTCCCACAGGGAGCTCACAGTCTTCATCCCTATTTTACAGATGAGGGAACTGAGGCCCAGAGAAGTTAAGTGACTTGCCCAAAGTCACACAGCTGACAAGTGGTGGAGCCGGGACTTGAACCCATGACCTCTGACTCCAAAGCCCGGGCTCTTTCCACTGAGCCACACTGCTTCTCTGTAGGTAGGTAGGTACAAGATCATCAGGTCCCGCATGAGGCTTACAGTCTAAGTACAAGGGAGAACAAGTTTTGAATCCCCATTTTGTTGATAAGGGAACTGAGGTACAGAGAAGTGATGTGATTTGCCCAAGGTCACACAGCAGACGAGTGGCAGATCTGGGATTAGAACCCAGGTCCTCTGACTTCCAGACCTGGGCTCTTTAGACTAGGCCTCGCTTCTGAAATACTGATCTGATTGGGTAATCCCCAAACTTTAACACCTCATCTTCTTCTCCCCTCAGTTTCTTTGAGACCTGCTTATAATCAATCAATCAATCAATCAATCATATTTATTGAGCACTTACTATGTGCAGAGCACTGTACTAAGCGCTTGGGAAGTACAAATTGGCAACATATAAAGACAGTCCCTACCCAACATTGGGCTCACAGTCTTAAAGGGGGAGACAGAGAACAAAACCAAACATACTAACAAAATAAAATAAATAGAATAGATATGTACAAGTAAAATAAATAAATAAATAGAGTAATAAATATGTACAAACATATATACATATATACAGGTGCTGTGGGGAAGGGAAGTAGGTAAGATGTGGGGGATGGAGAGGGGAACAAGGGGGAGGGGAAGGAAGGGGCTCAGTCTGGGAAGGCCTCCTGGAGGAGGTGAGCTCTCAGCAGGGCCTTGAAGGGAGGAAGAGAGCTAACTTGGCGGATGGGCAGAGAGAGGGCATTCCAGGCCAGGGGGATGACGTGGGCCAGGGGTTGATGGCAGGACAGGCGAGAAGGAGGTACAGTGAGGAGATTAGTGGCGGAGGAGCGGAGGGTGTGGGCTGGGCTGGAGAAGGAGAGAAGGGAGGTGAGGTAGGAGGGGGCGAGGTGATGGACAGCCTTGAAGCCCAGGGTGAGGAGTTTCTGCCTGATGCTCAGATTGATTGGTAGCCACTGGAGATTTTTGAGGAGGTGAGTAACATGCCCAGAGCGTTTCTGGACAAAGATAATCTGGGCAGCAGCATGAAGTATGGATTGAAGTGGAGAGAGACATGAGGATGGGAGATCAGAGAGAAGGCTGATGCAGTAGTCCAGACGGGATAGGATGAGAGCTTGAATGAGCAGGGTAGTGGTATGGATGGAGAGGAAAGGGCGGATCTTGGCAATGTTGTGGAGCTGAGACCGGCAGGTTTTGGTGATGGCTTGGATGTGAGGGGCGAATGAGAGAGCGGAGTCGAGGATGACACCAAGTTTGCGGGTTTGTGAGATGGGAAGGATGGTAGTGCCGTCAACAGAGATGGGAAAGTCAGGGAGAGGGCAAGGTTTGGGAGGGAAGACAAGGAGTTCAGTCTTCGACATGTTGAGCTTTAGGTGGCGGGCAGACATCCAGACGGAGATGTCCTGAAGGCAGGAGGAGATGCGAGCCTGGAGGGAGGGGGAGAGAGCAGGGGCAGAGATGTAGATCTGGGTGTCATCAGCGTAGAGATGATAGTGGAAGCCGTGGGAGCGAATGAGGTCACCAAGGGAGTGCGTGTAGATTGAGAACAGAAGGGGACCAAGTACTGAACCTTGGGGAACCCCCACAGTAAGAGGATGGGAGGGGGAGGAGGAGCAGCCTGCAAAAGAGACTGAGAAAGAGCGATCGGAGAGATAAGAGGAGAACCAGGAGAGGACGGAGTCTGTGAAGCCAAGGTCAGATAGCGTGTTGAGGAGAAAGGGGTGGTCCACAGTGTCGAAGGCAGCTGAGAGGTCGAGGAGGATTAGGATGTAAAGGAGAAAAAAATCTGTGGGGAAGCAGTGTGGCCTGATTCATTCATTCAGTCATATTTACTGAGCACTTACGGTGTGCAGAGCACTGTACTAAGTGCTTGGAAAGTACGAAAGACAGGAAAGAGAGACAATCCCTGCCCACACCTTGCTACTGGGAGACCTCTACTCCTCCAACTGGTATCACACACTGAAGCGGCGTAGCCCAGTGCATAGAGCCCAGTCCCAGGAGCCAGAGGATGTGGATTCCAATCCCGGCTCAGCACCTTGCCTGCTGTGTGGCCCTGGATAAGTCACTCTACCTCTGTGGGCCTCAGTTTCCTCAGGAGTCAGAGAACCTGGGTTCTAATCCCAGCTCCAAGTGACTTGCCCAAGTGAGCAAATCACTCCTTTTGACCGGTTTCCCCATCTGTAAAATGGGGACTTGATACCTGTTCTCCCTCCTTTTTAGATTGTGAGTCCCATGTGAGAAGGGTCTGTGTTCAATCTGATTATTTTATATCTACCCCAGAGCTTAATACAGTGCTTGACACATTGGAAAGACTTAACAATAATTATTGTTGTTGTTGTTGTTGTTACTGCTATTATTATTATGTCACATTAGAGGGGAAAATGGGGGCCCTCATTAGCAACAATCTCATTTTTGATGTTAGGAAGGGTTGGACGAGAAGCGATCACAAAGGTACTTTTTTTTGTAGCGACTCATTCCTCATCCTCTCATTTACTCCCAAGCTCACACTGAGGCCTGTGTCCGTGCAGATGAGGTCTTGAGCTTTTTACAAGTTAGAATGGCAACAAATGTGGGAAATGATTTTACTGTTTCCTATTCTAAATGAGAAGCCTTTCATTATTAGTCATTTCATTCCCAGTTCTGAAATGAATTTGTAATGGTGGAAGAAAGAAACTATTCACTGAAAATTCGGGAAATGAACTACTCTGTGAAAATTTTTCGAACAGGTCCAGCCCTACTCAAGGAAATTATGTCCTGGTGTGATAAGAAATCTTAGTTTAGGGGCATAAGTGCCACAGAGCCAGCTCTCTAAAAACAGAATGGGCAGTTGGTCTAGAAAATGACATTGCCTAGCTAGTCTACAATTGGGGCCCCTTATGGGAATATAAGGAAAGGCCTTAATCAGCTTCCAATAACTACAAGAGTTCCTGGGATTAATAATAATGATAATGATAGTAATTATGGTATTTGTTAAGTGCTTACTAAGTGCCAAGCACTATTCTAAGCACTGGGGTATATACAAAGTAATCAGGTTGTTCCATCCGGGGCTCACAGTCTTGATCCCCATTTTACAGATGAGGTAACTGAGGCACAGAGGAGTTAGGTGGCTTGCCCAAGGTCACACAGCAGACAAGTGGCAGAGCGGGGATTGGAATCCACATTATCTGACTCCCAAGCCCAGGCTCTTGCCACTAAAGCCACGCTGCTTCTCGTGGGTTCAGACTCATTCTTTTCTGAAGACATCTGGCCCCTTCAGACAGAAAGAATTCCTCGATTTGTTTAAATCAAAAATTATCAGGGTCAACTGGTGAATCCTCCATGAAGCTATCTATTACTGGAGCATAAATTAGGGATAGTTCAGAACCTGGTCATTTGAAATAGTTTTTTTTAGTGATATTTGCTATGCAATTACTTTGTGCCAGGCAGTATATATCTGTATCTGTACATATCTGTTATTTATTTATTTATTTATTTATATTAATGTCAGTCTCCCCCTCTAGACTTTGAGCTCATTATGGGCAGAGAATGTGACTGTTGTTATACTGCACTCTCCCAAGCATTTAGCACAGTGCTTTGCATATGGAGAAGCAGCGTGGCTCAGTGGAAAAATGCATGGGCTTTGGAGTCAGAGGTCATGGGTTCAAATCCTGCCTCTGCCAATTGTCAGCTGTGTGACTTTGGGCAATCACTTAACTTCTCTGGGCCTCAGTTCCCTCATCTGTAAAATGGGGATTAAGACTGTGAGCCCCCCATGGGACAACCTGATCACCTTGTATCCTCCCCAGTGCTTAGAACAGTGCTTTGCACATAGTAAGTGCTTAACAAATACCAAATTTATTATTATTACTATATAATAAGAGCTTAATAAATATGATTGAATGAATGAATGAACTGTACTAAATGCTGATATAGATACAAGATAATTAGGTTGGACACAGAGCCTGTCCCATAAGGGGCTCATAGTCTTACTCACCATTTTACAGTTGAGGTAACTGAGTCACAGAGAAGTTAAGCAGCTTGCCCAAGGACACATAGCAGATAAGTCGCAGAGGTGGGATAACAACCCAGTTCCTTTGATTCTTTCCACTAGGCTTCGCTGCTTCTCAATTACATCAAAATGCACATTAAAGAGAATCAGTAAAACTGTATTTATTAAGTGCTTTTGGTGTGCACAGCACTGTACTAGACACTTGGGAGAATGCGATGAAAGCAAAAGACAGGGTCCCTGGCTTTGAGAAAAATAAATCTAATAATAATAATGATGGCATTTGTTAAGCACTTGCTATGTATGAAGCACTGTTCTAAGCACTGGGGGGATACAAGGTGATCAGGTTGTCCCATGTGAGGCTTACAGTCTTAATCCCCATTTTACAGATGAGGGAACCGAGGCTCAGAGATGTTAAGTAACTTGCCTAAGGTCACACAGCAGGCATGTGGCTGAGCTGGGATTAGAACCCCTGACCTCTGGCTCCCAAGTCCATGCTCTTTCCATGGAGCCACACTACTTCTCTAATAGGGGAAGCAATGCAGACACAAATTGCAGAGATCTATCAGGGACAGGATGAAGAGGTTAGATAGAACTGGTGATCATTGGAGTGTGGAAATTAGAGTGTGGTAAGTAATTAGAATAACAGCTAGGAATAGCTACTGGGAAGAGGCAACAGGAGTGGTGGAAATTAGCCGGGAAAGGCCTTCGGGAGGAGGTGCATTTTCAGGAGGTTGAGGATTGATGCTGGGGGAACACCCCAATATCTTCCTTTTCAGCATCCATGACACCCTAGACCTTTATAAATATGGGTGACCGCAGGCTGACTCCGCTCATTCTCCTCCAGTCATGTCTATCTATGACAGTGGGAGAGCAAAATACAATAGAATTGGTAGAAATGATCCCTGCCCTTGATGAGTTTATAATCTAAAGGGAGAGAGAGAGATTATGGTAAACTACAGATAAGGGAGAACAACAGAGTTTAAAAAATCTGTATTCATTACAATACGATTGAATGAATGAATGAATCCTCCCTCTGCCCTAAAACTCCTTCCCCCTTCATATGTGACTGGCCACAATTCTCCCCACCTTAAAAGCATTATTAAAGATACATCTCCAAGAGGCATTTCCCCTACTCCTTCTCTCTTCTGTGTAACCTATGCACTTTGATTGTTGCACAGTAATATATGTTAATGTTGATCTCTCCCTCTATACTGTAAACGCTCTGTGGGCAAGTAATGCATCTCCCAACTTTGTGATGCTCTACTTACCCAAGTGCTTAATACAGTGTTCTGCACACACAGTAATCACTCAGTAAACACTAGTGATTGATTAATGATAATAATAACTTATAATTATGGTATTTGTTAAGTGCTTACTATGTTCTAAGCATTATACTATGCACTGGGTTGGATACAAGCAAATTGGGTTGGAAACAGTTCCTGTCCCACAGGGGGCTCACAGTCTCAATCCTCATTTTACAGATGAGATAACTGAGACATAGAGAAGTGAACTGACTTGCCCAAGGTCACACAGCCGACAAGTGGCAGAGCTAGGATTAGACCATCATCATCATCATCATCATCATCATCATCATCATCATCATCGGTATGTAATGAGCAATTAATCCATGCAGAGCACCGTACTAAGCACCTGGAAGAACAACTGAGTTGGTAGGCACATTTCCTGCCCACAAAGAGCTTACAGTCTAGAAGGGGAGACAGATAGTAATATAAATAAGTCATTTATAACATATAATTTGATAACTTTGAAGCCACATCTAGGATAATAATAATAATAATAATAATGATTCTGGCATTTGTTAAGTGCTTACTATGTGTAAAGCACTGTGCTAAGTGATGAGGTGGATACAGACAAATTGCACTGGACACAGTCCCTGTCCTATGTCATGCTCAAAGTCTCAATCCCCATTTTACCGAAGAGGTAACTGAGGCCTAGAGAAGTGAAGTGACTCACCCAAGATAACACAGCAGACAACGGTGGAGTCAGGATTAGAGCCCATGACCTTCTGACTCCTAGGCTACTGCTCTTTCTGGACAGGGAACACAAGAGATCTGGATAAAGATGAGGGAAGCCTGGAGTTTGGGTCTGGGGAAGCCAGTGGGTTCTGTTTGAAAAAGGCGCTGTCAACAAGAAATATCTGATGTCAGCTCTACACAAACACATCGTTCTTCAGTCTGGGAAAGGATGACAAATGGTTGGGTTTAGATTGATGAGTGCCTGTGGCTCTCATTTGCAAAACTGTCACTTTTCAGATTCTCCTCTGATAATCAAGGAAGATGGAGTGTAACTCCCACCTCCTTTCATCAGACAGTTTTAAAATTCTGGAATATGACCCCCTCCCCCAGCCTTTATTTTCCTTTGTTATCCATTTGGAATCTAAATTGTAATGGATGAGATTTAGCTGCCGTTTAGAAAAGCCATGCAAGAAACAGGCCCCGAAACAGATTAAACAAGGTTTCGTTGCAGACAGGGGCTTTATTTGGGATTATACTCAGGCGGGACACTGTGAACCTCCCTTCTTTCCTCTGGGGAGGAAAAGGCCAAGAGCCAATAATAAACAGAAATATTTATTACATTGTGAATTGCCGGAGGACAGGAGTGATGTCTATTCTGTAGGAGTGCCTAAGTGCCCGGCTGACTAATTTGCCTGTCACAGGTGTTTAAGAAGTTTTGATAGTCTGAGTTACTGTGCTGTGTCTCCAATTTCAAATGGCTTACGTAATGCTCTGTTTGTTGAATCATGCATTTAAAAATTTTTCCAAATGTGCTTTCCCCATCAGTGATCTTATTTTACTCTTACAAGATCCCTGGGAGGGAGGAAGAGGCAGGTGTTTTTTTCCCCATTTTACAGATGGGGAAACTGAGGCCCAGGGAGTTTATCTGACTTGCTCAAGGGCATTGGGAGGAAAGAACATTGCAACAGTGCCAAGGGAAAATAAAAGCACTACACAAATTGAAGGAGTAACTGGTCAGGGGGCAGTGATGGTTGATCAGGGTTTATTACCTATGGATCACCAATGAAAAACAGTCCTAAAATTGAGAAACAATGTGGCTTATGACCTATGATTTATGCAGTATTGTATAGTGGATAGAGCTTGAGTCTGGGAGTCAAAAGATCATTCATTCATTCAATCATATTTATTGAGTGCTTACTGTGTGCAGAGCACTGTACTAAGTGCTTGGGAAGTACAAGTCGGCAACATCTAGAGACAGTCCCTACCCAACAACAGGTTCACAGTCTAGAAGGGGGAGACAGACAACAAAACAAAACCTGTAGACAGGTGTCAAAATAATCAGAACAAATAGAATTAAAGCTATATGCACATCATTAACAAAATAAATTGAATAGTATATATGTACAAGTAAAATGGAGTAATAAATCTGCATAAATATATATACAAGTGCTGTCAGGAGGGGAAGGAGGTAGGGCCGGGGGGAAGGGGAAGAGGAGAGGAAAAAGAGGAAAAGGGGGGCTGAGTCTGGGAAGGCCTCCTGGAGGAGGTGAGCTCTCAGTAGGGCTTTGAAGGGAAGAAGAGAGCTAGCTTGGTGGATGTGTCAGGGGAGGGCATTTCAGGCCAGGGGAAGGACTTGGTCTGGGGGTCGACAGTGGGACAGGCAAGAACGAGGAACAGTGAGGAGGTTAGTGGTGGCAGAGGAGCAGAGGGTGCGGACTGGGCTGGAGAAGGAGAGAAGGGAGGTGAGGTAGGAGGGGGTGAGGTGATGGAGAGCCTTAAAGCCGAGAGTGAGGAGTTTTTGCTTGATTTGTAGGTTGACAGACAGCCATTGGAGATTTTTGAGGAGGAGAGTAACATGTCCAGAGCATTTCTGCACAAAGATGATCCGGGCAGCAGAGTGAAGTATAGACAGAAGCGGGGAGAGACAGGAGGATGGGAGATCAGAGAGGAGGCTGATGCAGTAATCCAGTCGGGATAGGATGAGAGATTGAACCCAAGGTAGCGGTTTGGATGGAGAGGAAAGGGAGGATCTTGGCGATGTTGTGGAGGTGAGACCGGCAGGTTTTGGTGACTGATAGGATGTGTGGGGTCAATGAGAGAGTAGATTTGAGGATGACACCAAGGTTGTGGGCTTGTGAGACGGGAAGGATGGTAGTGCCGTCTACAGTGAAGGGAAAGTCAGGGAGAGGGCAGGGTTTGGGAGGGAAGATAAGGAATTCAGTCTTGGACATACTGAGTTTTAGATGGTGGGCAGACATCCAGATGGAGATGTCCTGAAGGCAGGAGGAGATATGAGCCTGGAGGGAGGGAGAGAGAGCAAGGGCAGAGATGTAGATTTGGGTGATGAGTTCTAATCCTGGCCCTGCCGCTTCTGTCCTGTGTGACCTTAGGCAAATCACTTCACTTCTCTGGGCTTCAGTTACCTCATCTGTAAAATGGGACTTGAGACTCTATAGCCCCACATTGCACAGGGACTGTGTCCAACCCGATTTGCTTTGATCCATCCCAGGGTTTAGTACAATGCTTGGCACATAGTAAGTGCTTAACAAATACCATTATTATCATTATTATTATGTGTATCCCAGCCTTAGACACATGGTAAGAACTAGACAAAGAGCATCATTGTTACCATTATTATCATTATAAAAATCCCATACTTACCCTTGTCGATCCAGGTGGGAGTTAGTGAAAGATGGCAAAATCCCCCCACATTGTTCCAATTTGCCATCAGTGACCCTGAGGGCACAGGTTCTGGGGGTGTCTGGAGTGACATAGGACATGAGTTTTCCAGGGCTGGAGTTTCCCAGAGGTTGTCCAGACACCCACCCTAGGAGGTGACTGCAAGGACCTGTGGTGATCTCTTTGTTGGCTCATTTCTGTGTCAGGGCTGGTTGATAGGGTGCCTGCAGTACTTGGGGAATGGGCAAGATAGGCATCCACTGTCTTCCTCCAGTGTTGCCTGGACCGTGGCACTCTGCTCTTGTCACTCCTGTCTTGTCCTACGCTATCGAGTCATTTCTGACAAATAATGGCACCATGGACACATCTCTCCCAGAACACCCCGCTCTCCTTCTGCAATCGTTCGGGTAGTGCATCCATAGAGTTTTCTTGGCGAAACTATGGAAGTGGTTTACCATTGCCTCCTTCTGCTTAGTGTACTTGAATCTCCATCCTTGACTCTCTCCCCTGATGCTGCTGCCTAGCATGGGTGAGATTTGACTTGTAGCAGGTTGCCTGCCACTTGCTAGCCACTGGCCAAGCGAAGAATGGAATGAGTAGGCCTCTGCTTGACTCTGCCTCCTGTAGCCGAGACTGGTAGAATACTGGAAACTCTTCAGGTGCGACCCTGAGAGGGGGCTCATGTCAGGCCCATCTTAAATTCCATCCCCAGGCCCTGGCTTTTGACAGTCTTCTAGCTGGCCTCTTTTCATCAAACTGCCCTCTTCTGCCATCCCTCTTGGGTTTTCTCCATCGCAGCTAATCCAACCGGTTTACCAACCCCCATGCACCTCCATGCCACCTCCCACCCTTCTCCTTCACATTTGTGCCTTGACCTCCTTCTTCACACCTTGACTATAAACATTTCCAAATCCTTCCTGAAGACTCCTCAATATTAACCTGAGGAGTTAACCCAAGGTCATCTCTCTCCCACCCTCTGACTCTGGCAATCATGCCATTCATCCCAGCATCCCTCGAGCCCTTATAAAAACAGTAACATATTCAGGGAGCGTTGCCTTTTTCTTGTGTCTGCGTTCTGGTGTTTTTTTTATGCCCTTTTACATCTGTCACTTGTTCATTTTCTTAAAAACAATTTTGTTGAACAATACCAAGGAGAAAAACACATTGCTTTAATCACATTTATACTCAAAACAATATTGCTTACATTAATGTGACGCCCCTAATTCCTATTTTTTATGACTTTGCTCAGTTTATGGCCCTGATTGTCATATTGGTTAAAAGGATCATTTTTCAATCCAAAAATCTATTCCTGGGCTCATTGAATGATTTTTTTTCCCCCTTGATTCCAGTGCTTGGCCGAATTTCATGTCTTGAATCATATTTCTTGTCTAGCAATTGTCAGGCAATTGGAAATTTTTATTGAAAAGAATAACTTGCACATCAGTGTTGCTGGCTGCCGCAAATCAGTATAAAGAATAATAATGATGGCATTTGTTAGGCATTTACCATGTGCCAAGCATTGTTCTAAGTGTTAGGGTAGATACTAGGTTATCAGGTTGTCCCACGTGGGGCTCACAGTCTCAATCCCCATTTCCCATATGAGGTAAATGAGGCACAGAGAAGTGAAGTGACTTGCCCAAAGTCACACAGCTGACAGGTGGCGGAGCCGGGATTAGAACCTATGACCTCTGACTCCTAAGTCCCTGCTCTTTCCACTGAGCCATGCTGCTTTGGAAAACTTGCTTTGTCTCAGTGGTGGCATTCATCTTCCTTTTCCTCCACTGGGACTGTCTCAGCGTCACTCATCTTCCAAAAAGTTCCAGAGATTGGAGGATTAGCTTTAGCCTCTCCCTTCTCTCAAGGTCACACCTGGAGAGTTTCCAGTACTCTACCAGTCTCGACTACAGGAGGGAGAGTCAGGTAGAGGCCTACCCATTCCATTCCTAGCTTGGGCAGTGGCTAGCAATTGGAAGGCAATCTGCTACAAGTTAAAACTCACCTATGTTGGGCAGAGCAGGGGAGAGAATCAAGGGCTAAGACAAGTTTACTGTGTGGAAGGAGGAAATGATAAACCACTTCCGCATTTTTACCAAAAAAAACTCTCTGGATACAAAACCAGAATGATTGCAGATGGAAGTGGGGTGGTCTGGGAGAGATGTGTCCATGGTGTCGCTATGGGTCGAAGATGACTCAACGGCATAAGACAAGATGAGGTTAGCCTGACCAAGGGCTGTCTGAAGGTTCTTGAGGGGGGTTGGGAGAAGCTATTCTTGAAGAGCAGTGATATTATAGGTTCCCTTCATTCATTCATTCATTCAATCATATTTATTAAGCACTTACTGTGCAAAGCACTGTTCTAAACACTTGGGAGAGTACACTATAACAATAAACAGTCACATTCCTTGTGTAATAATAATCAATCGTATTTATTGAGCGCTTACTATGTGCAGAGCACTGTACTAAGTGCTTGGGAAGTACAAATTGGCAACATATAGAGACAGTCCCTACCCAACAGTGGGCTCACAATAATAATAATAATGGCATTTGTTAAGTGCTTACTATGTACCAAGCACTGTTCTAAGAACGGGGGGGGATTCAAGGTAATCAGGTTGTCCCACGTGGGGCTCACAGCCTTAATCCCCATTTTACAGTTGAGGTAACTGAGGAACAGAGAAGTGAAGTGACCTGCCCAAAGTCACACAGCTGACAGACGGCGGAGCCGGGATTAGAACCCATGACCTCTGACTCCCAAGTTCATGCTCTTTCCACTGAGCCACGCTGCTTCTCTCAACTTCCTTGTTACACTTCTACTCAGCATTACGAAGCAGAAAGTCCGAACTTCTCTTTGGAGGTCAGAGAGGACGGGGTGTCATCAGAGAGGGGCTGGATTTAGGGATTACACTGTTTTATGGTTCATCTTTGGGTTGGTGTCAAGCAAAGACCCCCTGAACTAAGGCCCAGCAATAATTGGGCTTCTTATAGAGAAGCACCATTGTGTAGAGGGTAGAACATGGGCTGGGGAATCAGAATTTCATAAGCTCTAATTCTGGCTCATGTCTGCTGTGTGACCTTGGGCAAGTCATCACATTTCTCCAGGCCTCAGTTACCTCATCTGTTAAATGGGGATTGAAACTGTGCGCCCCATGCGGGACAGGGACTGTGTCCAACCCAATTTGTTTGTATCCAACCCCGTGCTTAGTTCAGTGTTGGGCACAAAGTAAGCACTTAACAATATACAATTTAACAATTGTACACTATATATACATTTACAATATATATACATATATATGGTTAAATATACATATTTAACAATGTGCTCTCTGGGCAGGCTTTGTGCATCCCTTTAAAATGTATCATGTTGATGGATTTTAGAGGAATTTCTGAGCAATATGAAAAGGGGGCAGGATTTTATAGAATTGTAACTGCTCCCAGTTGTCTTTCTCTTCCAAATTTTGGCTAGAAAGGGGGCCCAAGAGAGAAAGTCAGAGGGAATCAACACTTTAGGACTGGATAAATTGTAACTGGTGATAAACTGGGATTTTCTGTATTATTATTGTTAAAATTATGTGTCAAGCATTGTACTAAACACTGTGATAAATACAAAATATAGCCTGTTCTCCCTCCTACTTAAACTGTGAACCCCACGTGGGACAAGGACTGTGTCCAACCTTGTCCCATGTGGGGCTCACAGTGTAAGTAGGAGGGAGAACAGTTTTTCCCCATTTTTCAGGTAAAGAAGCTGAGGCACAGAGAGGTTAAATTATTTGTCCAAGATCACTTAGATGGCAAGTGGCAAAGGGGATTAGAACACAGGTCCTCTGACTCCCTGTCTTGTGCTTTCTGTAGTCTGGACAACTGAAATCCCAGGTAAACCAAACGGCAAGAGGGGATATCAGCACCAGTAGTGGTGTATCTCTTTATTTATGTGTTTATAGATCCAGAATCTCCAGCCAAATATTTGGTTGAAACGGTTTAGAAAAGGGCCAATCATGTCCATCTGGGGTTGATGGAAAATGCTGCCATGATATATCAATGTGGACCAGTCAACCTTGCCTACTCAATCAGTCATGAATAGAATCCATTTTTATGCACAATATGGACCACATCCTATGTGGCCCAGGACCACACGTCAGAATGCATAGTGGGAAGCCAATCTGGTAGATGTAAGGATGCTCTTCCGACTGGTGCTGAGACCTGGAGGATCATGGAGGAATATTCCAAAGGAGCCTTGTTCCTCTTCCCTACTGAACCATCTTTGGCTATCTTCAATCAGTCAATCAATCAATGGTATTTATTGAGTGCTTACTGTTTGCACAGCACTGTACTAAGCACTTGGAAAAGTACAGTACCATAGAGTTGATAGACATGGTTCCTCACCGAGCCTCTCCCAGTGGGGAACTGAACTCTTTGTCTTCCCTCCCAAACCCTGCCCTCTCCCTGACTTTCACATCACTGTTGATGGCACTACCATCCTTCCTGTCTCACAAGCCCACAACCTTGGTGTCATCCTCGACTCCACTCTCTCGTTCACCCCTCACATCCAATCTGTCACCAAAACCTGCCGGTTTCACCTCTGCAACATCGCCAAGATCCGCCCTTTCCTCTCCATCCAAACAGCTACCCTGCTCGTTCAAGCTCTCATCCTATCCCGTCTGGATTACTGCATCAGCCTCCTCTCCGATCTCCCATCCTCTTGTCTCTCCCCACTTCAATCCATACTTCACGCTGCTGCCCGGATTGCCCTTGTCCAGAAACACTCTGGGCATGTTACTCCCCTCCCCAAAAATCTCCAGTGGCTACCAATCAACCTATGCATCAGGCAAAAACTCCTCACCCTCGGCTTCAAGGCTGTCCATCACCTCGCCCCCTCCTACCTCACCTCCCTTCTCTCCTACAGCCCAGCCTGCACCCTCCTCTCCTCTGCCACTAATCTCCTCACCGTGCCTTGTTCTTGCCTGTCCCACCGTCGACCCCCGGCCCACGTCCTCCCCCTGGCCTGGAATGCCCTCCCTCCGCACATCCCCCAAGCTAGCTCTCTTCCTCCCTTCAAAGCCCTACTGAGAGCTCACCTCCTCCAGGAGGCCTTCCCAGACTGAGCCCCCTTCTTTCTCTCCCCCTCCTCCCCCTCCCCATCCCCTCTGCCTTACCTGCTTCCCCTCCCCACAGCACCTATATATATGTATATATGTTTGTAGGTATTTATTACTCTATTTTATTTGTACATTTTATTCTATTTATTTTATTTTGTTAATATGTTTTGTTTTGTTCTCTGTCTCCCTCTTCCAAACTGTGAGCCCACTGTTGGGTAGGGACAGTCTCTATGTGTTGCCAACTGGTACTTCCCAAGCGCTTAGTACAGTGCTCTGCACACAGTAAGCGCTCAATAAATACGATTGAATGAATGAATGCATGAATGAACTGCAGGCAGAGTGGAGGGCTGGGCCTAGTCCTCAGGATGACCTGAGGGCATTTTTTTTCTGTTTCAGTGGTTCAAGCCAGGTGGAGATTACAGTATTACAGGAGAGGGAGAGTGCAGGGTGGTGAGTGAGTTTCCGTTCCCTTTTGAGATTCATTAAATCGTATTTATTGAGCACTTACTATGTACAGAGCACTGTACTAAGCACTTGGGAAGTACAAGTCGGCAACATATAGAGATGGTCCCTGCCCAACAGCTGGCTCACAGTCTAGAAGGGGGAGACAGACAACAGAACAAAACATGGAGACGGGTGTCCAAACCGACAGAATAAATAGAATTATAGCTTTATGCACATCATTAACAAAATAAATAGAATAGTAAATATGTACAAGTAAAATAAAGTAATAAATCTGTAAAAATATAAACAAGTGCTGTGGGGAGGGGAAGGAGGTAGAGCAGAGAGGAGTGGGATGGGGAGGAGGAGAGGAGCCCTCCATACCTAGGGCTCCACTACCACACTGACACAGATCCGGCAGACTCCAGGTATCCCTGACTTCTATAAACCCAGAGAGGCAATCAAGCAAGTAAACAAGCGATCAGGGAGCACTTGCTGTGTGCAGAGCACTATACTAAGCACTTGGGAGAGCATGATAGAGTTAGTGGACACATCCCCTGACTCAAGGAGTTTACAGTCTAGAGGGAGATACAGACATGAAAATTACAGATAAAGGAAAGGGGAGAGTATAAGGAAATGTATGTGTGCAGTGTGGGGCTGAGATGGGGTGAATATCGTGTGCTTAAATGGTACAGAATCAGCGTGATCTAGTTCATTCATTCAGTCAGTCATATTTCTCTGTGCCTCAGTTACCTCATCTGCAAAATGGGGATTAAGACTTTGAGCCCCAGTTGGGACAACCTGATTACCTTGTATCCCTCCAGCAGTTAGAACAGGGCTTGGCACATAGTAAGCACTAAACAAAAGCCATCATCAGTATTATTATTATTTATTGAGTGCTTACTGTGTGGAGAACACTGTATTATTGGGAGAGTACATTAAAACAATAAGCAGTCACATTCCCTTCCCACAGTGAGCTTACAATCTAGAGGGAGGAGATAGACCAATACAAATAAATAAAATAAAATGACAGACAAGTACATATGTGTTGTGGGGCTGGGAGGGGAAATAAACAAAGGGAGCAAGTGAGGACTAAGCAGAAGGGAGTGGGAGAAGAGGAAAAGGTATCAGTCAGGGAAGGCCTCTTGGAGGAGATGTGCCTTCAATAAGGCTTTGAAACCAGGGGGAGAGTCATTATTTGTTGGATTTGTGGAGGGAGGGAGTTCCAGGCCAGAGGCAGGATGTGGGCCAGGGGTCAGTGGCAAGACAGGGACTAATAATAATGATAGCATTTATTAAGCGCTTACTGTGTGCAAAGCACTATTCTAAATGCTGGGGAGATTACAAGGTGATCAGGTTGTCCCATGGGGGTCTCACAGTCTTCGTCCCCTATTTGACAAATGAGGGAACTGAGGCCCAGAGAAGTGAAGTGACTTGCCCAAAGTCACGTGGCTGGCAATTGGTAGAGCCGGGATTTGAACCCCTGACCTCGGACTCCAATATGTCTTTCCACTCAGCCACGCTGCTTCTCGAAGCACTGTTAGAAGGTTAGCACCAGAAGAGTGAAGTGTGCCGGCTGGGCTGTAGGAGAGAAGGGAGGTGAGGTAGGATGGGGCAAGGTGTTGCAGTGCTTTAAAGTCAATGTTGAGGAGTTCTTGTTTGATGCAGAAGTGGATGGACAACCACTGGAGTTTTTTGAGGAGCAGGGTGACATGTCCTGAACTTTTTTGTAGAAAAATTATCTGGGCAACAGAGTGAAGTATGGAGTTCAGTGGGGAGAGGCAGGAGGATGGGAGGTCAGCAAGGAGGCTTGATGCAGTAATCCAGGCAGGATAGGATGAGTTATTGTATTAATGTAGTAGCTGTTTGGATGGAGAGGAAAGGGTGGATTTTAGTGATGTTGTGAGTGTGAGACAGACAGGATTTAGTAATGGATAAATGTGTGCTTTGAATGACAGAGAGGAGTCAAGGATAATGGCAAGGTTACAGGCTTGTGAGACATGAAGGATACTGGTGCTATCTATAGTGATGGGAAAGTCAGGGGGAGGACAGGGTTTGGGTGGGAAGATGAAGGTCTCTGTTTTGGACATATTTAGTTTGAGGTGATGGGAGGACAACCAAGTAGAGATATCTTGAAGGCAGGAGGAGGTGCAAGGAGAGAGAGAGAGAGAGAGAGAGAGAGAGAGAGAGAGAAAGAGAGAAAGAGAGAAAGAGAGAGATATCAGGGCTGGAGATATAGATTTGGGTGTCATCTGCATAGAGGTGGTAGTTGAAGCCATGGGAGCAAATGAGTTCTCTAAGGGAGTGGGTGTAGACAAAGAATTGAAGGGAACCCAGAACTGAGCACTGAGGGACCCCCACAGTTAGGGAGTGGGAGGAAGAGGAGGAGCCCACAAAGGAGACTGAGAATGAACGGCCAGAGAGATAGAGACCAGGAGGGGACAGAGTCAGTGAAGCCAAGGTAGGAACATGTTTCCAGGAGAAGGGGGTGGTCCACAGTATCAAAAGTAGCTGAGATAAAGCACAGGCCTGGGAGTCAGAAGGATGTGGGTTCTAATCCCAGTTCTACTACTTGTCTTCTGTGAGATCTTGGGCAATTCACTTGACTTCTGGCCTCAGTTCCCTCATCTGTGAAATGGGGATTAAGACTGTGAGCCCCACATGGGACAAGGACGGTGTCCAACCTTGCTTATATCCTCTCCAGTGCTTAGTACAGTGCCTGGCACAGAGTAAACACTTAACAAATACCACAATTACAATTACTATTACTGCACGCATAGTGGATTCAGAGGGCAGGGTGGATAGGGGATATCAGGGCTTAGTCAGGGAAGGCGTCTTCGGGGACATGTGATTTTAAGAGAGTTTTGAAGGAAGAGGGAAGTGGTGGTGTCTGCAAGAAATGAAGGGGAAGGGATATATGTTAGTGAAGAGATAGACGAGATTAAGGTACATTCATTCATTCAATCATTGAGTAGGCTGGTATATGCGGAGTGGAGTGAGTGGGTTTAGTTGTAATAGGAGATCTTCTAGACTGTGAGCCCACTCTTCTAGACTGTGAGCCCACTATTGGGTAGGGACCGTCTCTATATGTTGCCAACTTGTACTTCCCAAGCACTTAGTACAGTGCTCTGCACCCAGTAAGCACTCAATAAATACGATTGATTGATTGATCAGTGAGTTAAGGTAGGAGGAGGTGAAGTGATTGAGTGTCTTAAATCAAATGGTGAGGGGTTTCTGTTTGATGCTGAGGTGGATGGGTATGGTTGCCCATCCACTAGAGGTTTCTGAGGAGTGGGGAGACAGTAATAATAATAATGATAATAATAATGGTATTTGTTAAGCACTAACTATCTTCCAGGCACTGTTCTAAGCACTGGAGAAGATACAAACTAAACAGGTTGGACACTGTCTTTGTCCCACATAGGACTCACAATCTTAATCCCCGTTTTACAGATGAGGGAACTGAGGCCCAGGGAACTGGCTTGCCCAAGGTCACACAGCAGACAAGTGGTGAAGCTGGAATTAGAACCAAGGTCCTTCTGTCTCCCAGGCCCGTGCTTTATCCACTAGGCCATTCTGCTTCTGCACTGTTTGTGAACTGAGATGTGGACTGAATATTTTTTTAGACAAATAAATGGGACAGCAGAGGGAAATAAGGACAGGACTGAGAGTTTTCAACAAGCTGAGTCTCCGGGCGTTCCCAATTCCGGCGGAACCTGGGAGTCCCTGACTTTTTTTAAATCTTTCTATTTATGTTTTTTTCTGTGGATCCCCTCTCGACCTTCTTCCTCAGTTGTGTGGTTGTGATTGTGCCACCATGTCTCCTCCCCTTTCCCCTTTGGCCCACCCTAAAGTCTCCTTAAATAGACCCTTCCAAGGTTTCCCTTCCTCTTTTAGCTCAAGGCCGAGAAAGTAAAGTCTGTCCAGCAACAGGGAGAGCCTTGGATGCCTTCCTATCACCATGTCCAGTTCTCTCCCATAAGTCATCTCTCAGAATCGTCCTCTGCTTCCTTGTGGGGACCCATAGATCCCTTTCAAGCCATATTTTCCAGTTTCCGGGTATGTACAACACCTGGGGATGCGTACTGAGGGGCGTGGAGCAGATGGAATGGAGGAGACCGATTTAAGGCTCTGATTTTTCTTTTTCAGTGGAAAATACTCCAGAGGAAATGGCTGTGAGTGTGATTCTTTGGAGTCCAGTGAAGATAGAAAACTTGGGAATTGAATCGCCCTCCCTGACTGCATACCTCAGGCAGACTATGATTTGAACACAGCACCGGAGACTGAAAGTGGCAACGGCAGCCATAGACTCAAGGATTTGCCTGGTTGCAGAAAGAGAATGCAGTCTTCTCTATTGTGCTTGCACACAAGAACAGTGAACCCTCTCCAAAGCACCATCTTTGAAGACAGAGGCCAACCGTTCCTTCACAGCAGCCTTCACCACTAGTGACTAAACGACCAAAGTCAGGCAGAAATAGGAATTTTAAAGCACTTGAGAAATACCACCAGAGGCCATTGTTGGGGGAAGTGTCCTGGGCTGGATAGGTCTTTGATCTGACCTGGGATGGCACTTTCAGTGTCTCAAAGCCTCCCTAGCTTTCCTTTCCAGTTGCAGTGTCCTTGGAATGGATGTCTGTCTTCCCCTTTAGACTGTAAGCTCGTTGTGGGCAGGGGTTGTGTCTACTTATTGTTATATTGTCCTCTCCCAAGCTTAGTACAGTGGAACTTTTTTAGCACTTTCTATATGGGTAGATTCAAGTTTGGTGGGTTTTGTTTTGTTGTCTGTCTCCCCTTCTAGACTGGCAGCCCATTGTTGGGTAGGGACCGTCTCTGTATGTTGCCGATTTGTACATCCCAAGCGCTTAGTTGAGTGCTTTGCACACGGAAAGTGCTCAATAAATACGATTAATGAATAAATGAATGCTTGGCACATAGTGAGTGCTCAATAAATCCGACTGAATGAATGAATGAGCCCTAGCTGTCCCCCAATTAGCTCCCTTACCACGTTGCCATCTTGTGGCTAAGCAGACTTACTGCAGGATCCCACGTTGCCCCTCTTTGCTCGACAATAATAAATAATAAATAATAATAATAGTAATAATATCAAGCACTTCTATGTGTCAAGCATTATTCTAAGCACTGGGGTAGATAAGAGCTAGTCAGATTGGATGCATAATAATAATAATAATAGTTATGGTAACTGTTGAGCCATAACTATGTGCCTGACACTGTACTAAGTGCTGGGATGGATACAAGCACATCAGGTTGGACCCAGTCCTTTGTCCCTTGTGGGGCTCACAATATTCATCCCCATTTTCCAGATGAGGTAACTGAGGCCCAGAGAAGTGAAGTGACTTGCCCAACGTCACACATCAGACAAGTGGCTGAGCTGGGATTAGAACCCAGGTCCTTCTGAATCCCAGGCCCGTGCTCTATCCACTAAGCCATGCTGCTTCTGTTCCCCCATCATTATCATCAGCAGTATTTGTTGAGCACATACCATGCGCAGAACAACTGTACTAAAGTGTACTAAGCACCTTACTCACTGTACCAAACCAATCTTAGACTCCTCTACAGCTGTTATTGCCCCAACCCCCACAGCCCTTCCCACTAAAGTTCATAATAGTAATAATGATGGTATTTGTTAAGCACTTACTATGCGCCAAGCACTGTTTTAAGTGCTGGGATAGACACAAGGTGATCAGGTTGTCCCACGTGGGGCTCACAGTCTTAATCCCCATTTTACAGATGAGGGAACGAAGGCACAGAGAAGTGAAGTGACTTGCCCAAAGTCACACAGCTGACAAGCGGCGGAGCTGGGATTAGAACCCACCACCTCTGCCTCCTAAGCCTGGGCTCTTCCCACTAAGCAATGCTCCTTCAATCTCTATCCAAGCAATTAATCAATCAATCGGATTTATTGAGCATTTTCTTTTTATAATGGTATAATAGTGATGGTCAAAAAGTGTTCTAAGCACTGGGGTAGATACAAGTGAGTTATGTTGCTCACAGTCCTTGTCCCACATTCATTCATTCAATCAGTCGTATTTATTGAGTGCTTACCGTGTGCAGAGCCTATACTAAGAGCTTGGGAAGTACAAGTTGGCAACATATAGAGACGGTCCCCGCCCAACAACGGGCTCACAGTCTAGAAGGGGGAGACAGACAACAAAACAAAACACGTAGACGGGTGTCAAAGTTGTCAGAATAAATAGAATTAAAGCTACATGTACATCATTAACAAAATAAAAAGAATAGTAAATATATACAAGTAAAATAGAGTAATAAATCTGTATAAATATATATATCCAAGTGCTGTGGGGAGGGGAAGGAGGTAGTCTAAGTAGGAGGGAGAACTGAGAACTGAAGCATGGAGAAGTTGTTACTGTGTGCAGAGCACTGTACTAAGCGCTTGGGAGAGTACGATATAACAGAGTTGGTAGATATGTTCCCCGCTCACTACAAATGCCACATTCAGGTGATGCATATTGCCACCCTCTGCAACTATTCCCCTCCCCACAATCAATCAATCAATCAATCGTATTTATTGAGCGCTTACTATGTGCAGAGCACTGTACTAAGCGCTTGGGAAGTACAAATTGGCATCACATAGAGACAGTCCCTACCCAACAGTGGGCTCACAGTCTAAAACTCCTTTCCCTCACTGTCCACCTTTCCCTCACTGTCCACCTTTCCCTCACTGCCCATCCCTAGATCTCCCTCTCCCTGCCCTCTCTGCTGCTTCACTGCTCTTCTGGGCCTGTACAACACTTACTTTCATGTTCTTCCTAATATAATAATAACAATTGTGGGTATTTGTTAAACATTTACTATGGGCCAGGCACTGTACTGAGCCCTGGGGTAGATACAAGGTAATTGGGACACAGTCCAATATAGGGCTCACCACCTTAATCCTCATTTTACAGATGAGGTGACTGAGGCCCAGAGAAGTGAGGTGACTTGCCCAAGATTCATTCAATCACATTTATTGAGCGCTTACTGTGTGCAGAGCACGCAGCATACATCTGATGGAGGGAGGATTAGAACCCATCACTTTCTGACTCTCTGGCCTGTGCTCTATCCACTAAGCCATGCTGCAAACATTAGTTGATTTGTGTCTGCTTGGGAAGCAGCATGGCGTGGTGGATAGAGCACAGGCCTGGGGGTCAGAAGGTCATGGGTTCTAATCCTGGCTCCACCACTTGTGTGCTGTATGGCCTTGGGCAAGTCACTTCACTTCTCTGTGCCTCAGTTACCTCAACTGTAAAATGGGGATTAAGACTGTGAACCCCATGTGGGACAACCTGATCACCTTGTAACCTCCCCAGTGCTTAGAACAGTGCTTTGTACATAGTGCCACTTGTCTGCTGTGTGACCTTGGGCAAGTCACTTCACTTCTCCAGACCTCAGTTACCTCATCTGGAAAGTGGGAATTAATAATAATGATGGTATTTGTTAAGCGCTTACTATGTGCAAAGCACTGTTCTAAGCACTGGAAAGACCAGGAGCCCAACATGGGACAATCTGACTACCTTGTATCCCCCCCAGCATTTAGAACAGTGCTTGGCACATATTAAGCTCTTAACAAATACTGTCGTTATTATCATTATTATTATTATTATTCATTACATTGCAAGCTCCTGGAAGGCAGGGATTTATCTTCTACTACATCCACCTCCCCCATAATAATAACTATGGGATTTATTAGGGCTCTGTGCCAAGCACTGTTCTAAGCACTGGGGTAGATACAAAATAATCAGGTTGGACACCGTCCCTGTCCCACATGGGGCTCACAGGCGAAAAAGGGGGAGAACAGGAAATTATACTCTGTTTTACAGATGAGGAAACTGAAGCCCAGAGAAGTTAAGTGACTCGACCAAGGTCGCACAACAGGCAAGTGATAGAGCCAGGATTAGAACTCAGGTCCTCTGACTCCTAGGCCACCCTGCTCCCCTTTCAGAGGTCCTTATGTGTAAATATCACCGCAAACAAGTTCTTGTATGAACTGATGAAACTGTGACCTTAAAATGGAATATATTCAGATCATAGGTGAGTTATTGAATGGGGTTTCTCACACCATTGCCTAAAGAAAGTCATTTTTGCTTTTTCATTTTCTTAGCACAGAACCTAGCGGGAATGTTAAGCGATCTTAGAAGGCTAGCACACTGATGAAATAATGCATAACCCTGAGACCATCACATTAAGCACAAGGCCATAAATTCTGTGCTGCCTTTTGCTGGTGGGGGAAGAAGGAAGCTAAGTAAATGCTAAGCATTTGCATCTGACTGGCATGACCGTTTCATGTCTTTGCTATTCACTTTTCAGAGTATAATTGGCTGGGCAAAATACCAGCAAGACTGCATCCAAGGAAATGACCCTCCAGCATTCATTGGAGAGTTTGGCTCAGCCTAAAATGAATTAAACGGCCAACGCACTTGCCGATAATGGAATCCTTTGGGAGGCAGAGACAAAGCCAAGCAGAGACCCAATGGATTTCCCAGGCGTTTTTGAGAACTGCACTAAAGAAGAGGCTGAGTTCTTTGACACTGATTATTTCCCTGAGTTTGAAAGTGATGATGATGATGATTATGGTACTTGTTAAGCGCTTACTATGTGCCAAGTACTGTTCTAAATGCTGGAGTGGGTACAACTTAATCAGGTTGGTTACAGTCACTGTCCCTGACTATCAGATAATTAACTACTGTAACAGCCCACTAAGGTTCTAATCCCAGCTCTGCCACTTGTCTGTTCTGTGACCTTGGGCAAGTCACTTAACTTCTCTGTGCCTCAGTTCCTCATCTGTAAAATGAGGATTAAGACTTTGAGCCCAAGTGGGACATGGACTGTGTCCAACCTAATTGCCTTGTACCTACCCCAGTGCTTAGTATAGTACCTGCACATATTAAGCAAATAACAAATACCACAAAAATAAATACCCCTGCAGCAGACAGAACAGCCTTACAGGTAGCAGTTTGAAGAGGGGCTGTTCTTTTCCAGAAAAGACTTTGTAAAGATCAGGAAATCAAGAGGCAGGCTTGAAAACAGAGACAAGGCCTGTATAGGACGTTAACTATTAGTCTAATGAGAAGAAGGAGCATTCTCTGTCTCTGTGAAAACCATTGCAAGAGAGAGAGAGTCACATAAAAAGTGTCAGTCATATTCACATGAATAGGGTGTCACCAACAAGATGGGGTCTTCAACACAAAGGATAGTTAGATTCATTCAATTGCATTTACTGAGCACTTATTATGTGCAGAGCACTGTACTAAACGCTTGGGAGAGTACAATGCTACAATAAACAGACGTATTCCCTGCCCACACTGAACTGTTCTCTGTGTGTGTGTGTGTGTGTGTGTGTGTGTGTGTGTGTGTGTGTGTGTGTGTGTGTGTGTGTATTAGTGTATATATTGCATATACATTAACTCCTCACCAGGGCACTGCAGAATCTTAATGGCACAAATGTTCAAAGAAGTATTTCTAGTACAGTGAGTTTTGTGGGTCTGTATTTCATTACAAGTTATGCAGTTTGAATTTTGGTCAGAAAGAGATTTTTCTGGAGGGGAAAATGTTTTGTTAATATGCTGTCCCTGAGGAAATTTGGATAAATGCGGTGTCTTCTGTCTATCCTTTTTGTGGTACCAGGATAATGCCCTAAATCTGCCTGTGCTTTCATGGCATATCAAATCCACTCTCCAATGGCAAATGCCAACCTTGTCAGCCCCAAATCTTATCCCCACTCCTCAACATTATTTTCCTGTTATTGATGGAGTCTCCAATTTTAATTATCTTTGGCTGTTCCTGTCACTCACTCTGCTTCTCAATAGCAGTTGAGACATTCACTATTGGATGTATATATCATATAGAAAAGTCAAGACAGGCCAAATGAGAAGTAGTGTGGCATAGTGAATAGAGCTCTCACAGGCCTGAGTCTGAAAATGAGGGTTCTAATCCTGTCTCTGATAACTGTTTGTTATGTGACCTTGGGCAAGTTACTTCACTTCTCCGTGTCTCAATTCTTTGTCCTGTCTTATTGACACATCTCTCCCAGAACAACCCACCTCTATCTGCAATCGTTTGGATAGTGTACCCCTAGAGTTTTCTTCTTCAAATTTTGGGAGTGGTTTACCATTACCTCCTTCAGGAAATCTGAGTCTCTGCCCTTGGTTCTCCTCCATGCCGCTGCTGCCCAGCACAGGTGAGTTTTGACTTGCACCGGATTGCCTTCCACTCACTAGCCACTGCCCAAACTAGGAATGGAATGGGTATGGCTCTGCTTGACTCTCTCACTCATAGCCAAGACAAGTAGAGGACTGAAAACTCTCCAGGTGTGACCCTGAGAGGGGGTGTCTCAGTTATTTCACCTGTAAAATGGGGATTGAGACCCTGAGCCCTGTGTGGGACAGGGACTGTTTCCAACTGGATTATCTTGTATGTACCCCAGGGCTTAATATGGTGGTTTGACTATAATAATGATTGTTATATTATTATAATAGCAATATTATAATATTATATTATACCATTGTCAATTATAACATTATTATTATGGTACCTTCATTCATTCATTCATTCAATCATATTTATTGAGTGCTTACTGTGTGCAGAGCACTGTACTAAGTGCTTGGGAAGTACAATTCAGCAACAAATAGAGAAAATCCCTGCCCTTAATGGGCTCACAGTATAGAAGGGGGGAGACAGACATCAAAACAAGTAAACAGGCATCAGTAGCATAGCTATAAATAAATATAATTATATATATGCATAATTAATAAAATAAATAGATGGTATGGGGCCGGTGGGGGTGGGGGGTAGAGCAAAGGGAGCATGTCAAGGCAATGGGGAGGGGAACGGGAGCAGAGGAGAATGGGAGCTTAGTTTGGGAAGGCCTCCTGGAGGAGTGAGCTTTCAGTAGGGCTTTGAAGTGGGTAGTGTGCTGGTTTGGCGGCTTTGAGGAGGGAGGGCATTCCAGGCCAGAGGTAGGACATAGTCCAGGAGTCAATGGTGGGACAGGTGAGAATGGGACCCAGTGAGGAGGTTGGAGGTGGCAGAGGAGCAGAGTGTGTGGGCTGGGCTGGAGAAGGAGAGAAGGGAGATGAAGTAGGAGGGGGCAAGGTGATGGAGAGCCTTGAAGCCAAGAGTGAGGAGTTTTTACCTGATGCGTAGGTTGACAGGCAGCAACTGGAGATTTTTGAGGAGGGGGGTGATATGCCCAGAACGTTTCTGTAGAAAGATAATCCGGGCAGCAGAGTGAGGTATAGACTGAATCGGGGAGAGACAGGAGGTTGGGAGATCAGAAAGGATGCTGAAGCAGTAATCCAGTCGGGATATGATGAGCGATTGTACTAACGTGGTAGTGGTTTGGATGGAGAGGCAAGGGAGGCTCTTAGCGATGTGAAGGTGAGACTAGCAGGTTTTGGTGATGGATTGGTTATGTGGGGTGAATGAGAGATTGGAGTCAAGGATGACACCAAGGTTGCGGGCTTGTGTGAGGTACTTATTACGAGCTTATTATGTGTCAAGCACTGTTCTAAGCACAGAAGTAGATACAAGTTAATCAGGTTGGACCCAGTCCCTGTCCCATATTGGGCTCATACTCTTAATCAACCATAGTAATTAATTAGCTTAATTAGCCATAGTAGGATCTAATCAAATACCACAAAAAAAATGATTGAATCAAAGATTCAAGGCACTGCCTTAGCCCTCACTGCATGATTTGATTCATTAAGAACCTTCTTCAGCCTGAATCTCCTAAAGGGGGTAAGTTAGATATCCTGAAAATTGACTAGATGCTCTCAGACCTGCTTCAAAGTCGAAGAAAGTTCTAGATCACCATAAATATGTAAAAACCAGCTATACCCATTTCCTCCAGTTAAGAGATGTAAAGGCAATAAACGGTAATATATATTAAACAATGGAAAGGTAAACACGTTGGTTTTTAAATTTGGTTTTCCCACTTCCTTATTTCACAATACTTTGGGAATCAGTAGGTAGGTCAGACACTATATCAAGCAGCATTACCTGTAACAAAATGATCATAAACACAAAAACACTTGGGCATATAACATCATTGCCAAATGCAATAAAATGATTTTATTGTTGTTTTGTTGAAGTAACTTTGGCAATTTTCCGTTCAATATGATTTAAAGCCAGACCCTTTTAGAAAACAAGTAAAGACACGGTTGATGTGGTTCCTACTGCTTGCTTTGCTGTGAGATTTCAGCCCCTACACTTTGCTGGACTAAGAAAAGTCCTGTGTTTAAAGGCTCTGCATGCAGGGCCAGGCAGAGGGGCTGGGGTTATTAATCTTCTCTCAGATATGAACAGCTTTAGCAGTAAAATTGCTTTTAGGCTGAAGAGCTCCACACTTAGTATCAGTTGATTCTATGTGTTTTCTAATATTAAAACGAAATTGGTTGTCATTTCTGAGTTATGTGAGTGTGAAAATGAACATTTTCATCATATTCTCAGGATACTGCTTTGTCCTCCCTGTTCTCATTCATTCAGTCATTCTATCTGATGACTCTTTAAGGGTGTTCTCCAGTTTGTGTCTACAGAAAAAGACAAATTAGTTTCAGTGGAATTCGGTTGAATATTTTCAATTCCACTTCAAAGTTGGAGTACGGTTTATAAACTCTAGGGTTGAACTGCTTGATGAAGTGTGTAAATCTCCATAAAAAATGTCTGATACACCTTCTTATAAAGTTGGAAGCATGAAAAAAAATTAAGTCTGACACTATATAAATCAACTCTTTCCGATCGTATTGCGTTCTTTGGCTCTTCCTTTCCTTCTCAGCTTTGTCTCTCTCTGTAGAGAAAAGCAGCATGGCTCAGTGGAAAGAGCGTGGTCTGGGGAGTCAGAGGTCATGGGTTCTAATCCCAGCTCCACCACTTGTCAGCTGTGTTATAGACTTACTATGTGCCAGCACTGTACTAAGCATCAAAGTAGATACAAGTAACCAGGCACTGTCCCACATGGGGTTCGCAGGCTAAGTAGGAGGGTGAACAGGTATTGAATTCCCCTTTTGTTGATGAGGAAACTGAGGCACAAAGAAGTTAAGTGACTTGCCCATGGTCACACAGCAGGCAAGTAATAATAATAATAATAATGATTTTATTTTCTAAGCACTTACTATGTATCATGGGTTCAAATCCAGGCTCCGCCACGTCTGCTGTGTGACCTTGGGCAAGTCACTTAACTTCTCTGAGCCTCAGTTACCTCATCTGTAAAATGGGGATTAAGACTGTGAGCCCTCCGTGGGACAACCTGATCACCTTGTATCCCCCCCCAGCGCTTAGAACAGTGCTTTGCACATAGTAAGCACTTAATAAATGCTATCATTATTATTATTATTATCAAGCACTTTTCAAGGTAATCACGTTGTCCGTCGGGCAGCTCACAGGATGTTATTGTGGAATAAAGGAACATTCTTCCCACAATTCACATCTCTCTTATTTCAGTGGGATTTGATATCCTGAGAAGTGTTGCTTTTTTAAAAATGGCATTTATAATAATAATAATAATGATGATGGCATTTATTAAGCACTTACTATGTCCAAAGCACTGTCCTAAGTGCTGGGGAAGTTACAAGGTGATCAGGTTGTCCCACAGAGGGGCTCACAGTCTTCATCCCCATTTTCCAGATGAGGTAACTGAGGCACAGAGAAGTTAAGTGACTTGCCCAAAGTCACACAGCTGACAATTGGCGGAGCCGGGATTTGAACCTATGACCACTGACTCCAAAGCCCGTGCTCTTTCCACTGAGCCACGCTGTAATTAGGCGCTTACTATGTGCCACTTGTCTGCACAGAGTACTAAGTGCTGGATCACAAGCAAAATAATCAAGTTGGACACAGTTCCTGTTCCACATGGGGCTCAGAGTCTTAATCCCCATTTTACAGATGAGGTAACTGAGGCACAGAGAAGTGAAGTGACTTGCTCAGGGTTACACAACAGATGGTGGTGGAGCCGGACCTCTGACTCTCAGGCCTGTGCTTCATCCACTAGGCCAAGATCCTTCCACAAAGTCAAGTTATAAAAAGTGAAGTAGAGAATCAATCCATAGATGATAGATGGACTGCTTACAGGAGAGTACAACAGAGTTGGTAGATACATTCCCTGCCTACATTGAGCTCTCAGTCTAGAGAAGAACCTTTGGAAGCAGAACTAAAGTGTATGTTGAAAAAGGATGGGCATGGGAGTTAGGAGATTCAGGTTCTAGTCTTGGCTCTGCCACTGACTGGTTGTGTGATCTTTTGAGGTAACTTTTCTTTTCCTCATTTGTTGTAAAACAGTGATAAAATGCCTCTTCTCCTACCCTTTTAGATAGATAGACAGGGGTAGACAGGGATCATAGCCAATCTTATTATCTTACACCTTTCCCAGTGCTGGGTGAATAACAAAGTACTCAATAAACACCATTTTTAAGGGTCATCATTAATCAGGCATACTTTCCCAAGCACGTAGAATTCAAATATCACTCACCAGAAAACTGGGTTTTGTGTCTTGCTGCCTGGAGCCTCATCTTTGAAATTGAAGAACACTTGCATGTGTACACGTAGTCATTCATTCAGTCATATTTACTGAGCACTTACTGTGTGCAGAGCACTGTGTTAAATGCTTGAAAAGTAAGCAACAGAGACAATCCCTGCCCACTCTGACCTTACAGTCTAGAATGGGGGAGACAGACATCTAAACAAGTAAACAGGCATCAATATAAATAAATAGAATTATAGATATATACATATCAAAACTATACTGTGAGCCCGTTGTTTGGTAGGAAACAACTCTATATGTTGCCAATTTGTACTTCTCAAGTGCTTAGTACAGTGCTCTGCACACAGTAAGCGCTCAATTAATACAATTGAATAAAGTCAACAGGAATTGATATAAATAAATAAAATTATAGATAGGTACATACACAAGTGCTGTGGGGTGGGGAGGCTGGTAGAGCAAAGGGAGAGAGTTGGGATGGCAGGGAGGGGAGGGGGAGCTGAGGAAAAGAGGGGTTCACACACACAATTCTGTACACTATAGGCACTGAATTGTATATGTCAGATTCATTACGTCTGCTGCTACACTTTCTATTTTTCAATTCTGTGTCATCTGGTAACTGCTTCCCTCTTCCCACTGAGACTGCTCTCTCCAAGGTATCTAATCATACTTTTCTCACTAAATCTAACATCCCATCCTTCTAAACCTCTAGGCTGCCTTTATAGACCACTCATTTCTCCTGGAAACACTACCTAACCTGTGGCAGAAAAAAAGTTCTTTCCTGGTTCTCCTCTCATTTCCCCAGGCTGATGCTTCACAGACCCTTTCTCCTGCCCTCTATCTGTAAGTTGTCCATCAAAGCTCTGTTCTGGGTTGAGGTTTCTTTTCAATCTTCCCTCTCTTACCCAGGGAGCTCATCTGTTTCCATGACTTCCATGGCTCTCTACATGTGGATGACTACCAAATCTACCTAGCTAGTTCTGACTTCTCTGCAGTCTCATATTTCCTCATGTCTCTAGAACAAGTGTGCATAGATGTTCCACAGGCACTTCATGATTAGTATGATCAAAACTGACCTCATTAACCCTCCTCCAAATCCTCTCCTCTATTTCAGTCCCACCACTGTTCAGCACCATCCATCCAAGCCGTAACCTTGGCATTGTCCTCGACTTTTATCTCTCTCATTCAGTCCACATATTCAATATCACCAAATCCTGTCAGTTCAACCTTCATAAGGTTGCTAAAATCTGTCCTTTCCTCTCCATTAAAACTGCTACTACACTGATCCAAGCACTTATCCTACCCTGCTTTGTCTACTGCATCAGCCTCCTTTCTGACCTTACCTCCTTCCTACCTCTTCCCACTCCAGTTCATAAATCACTCTGCTGCCTGGATCATTTTTCTAGGAAAACCTTTCAGACTGTATCTCCCCACACCTCAAGAACTTCCAGTATTTGCCCATCCATCTCCTCATTAAACAGAAACTCCTTATCACTGGCTTTAAAGCACTCAATCACTTTGACTCCTCCTACCTTGCTTCATTGATTTTCTACTACGATCCTATATGCTCACTTTACTCCACAAATCCAACCCACTTGCTCTACCTTGACCTTGTCTTTCTTGTCACCGATACTTTGCCTATTCTGATGACTTGACACCTGTCCATATGTTTTGTTTTGTTGTCTGTCTCCCCCTTCTAGACTGTGAGCCAGTTGTTGGGTAGGGACCATCTCTCTATGTTGCCAACTTGTACTTCCCAAGTGCTTAGTACAGTGCTCTGCACACAGTAAGCGCTCAATAAATATGATTGAATGAATGAATGAATCCTGCCTCTGGCCTGGACCTCCCTCCCCATTCCTTTCAGATAGATGATTATTCTCTACACCTTCAAAGCCATATTAAAGTCATATCTCCACTAATAGGTCTTTCCCGATTAAGACTTCATTTACCCTACTCCCTCTTCCTTTTGCATTACCCTTGCATTTGGATTTGCACCCTTTATTCACCCTAGCTTGGGCAGTGGCTAGCGAGTGGAAGACCATCTGCTACAAGTCAAAACTCACCCATTCTGGGCAGCAGCAGCATGGGAAAAAGTCGAGGGTGGAGACTCGAGTTTACTGCGTGGAAGGCGGCAATGGTAAACCACTTCTTTATTTTTACCAGGAAAACTCTATGGATACACTACCAGAACAGTTGTTGATGGAGAGGAAGGAGCAAATACTGGTAATGTTGCCTCCACCCTCGATTCTCTCCCATGCCACTACTGCTCAGCATGGGTGAGTTTTGACTTGTAGAAGATTGCCTTCCACTCGCTAGCCACTGGTCAAGTTAGGAATGGAATGGGTATGCCTCTGCTTGACTCTGCCTCCCATAACTAAGACTGTTAGAGTACTGGAAACTCTCCAGGTACAACCCTGAGAGGGATAAATTGCTACATACCCAATTGATTTTGGTTCTGAACGGGCCTAGATAGTGTCTTACACCAACACATGCTAGAGAACTTTTCCTATCTAGGATACAGAAATGGTCATGGCCTCTTTGAAAGTTTTTGACAGACTAAGTGACATTTTTTATAACCCTTCAAGCTGACATTCTAATGTTATACAACCCATACCAGGGATTTTATAATTTGGCTTTATTGATTTCATAGTGGAGACATACTGATGAGATTTCAAAAGGCATCATAAAGAGACTTCTAATGCCTGCCATTTTTGCAGGCAGAGGAAGCAGACACAGGACTTCTTTTTCCAAGGGCAGAGTTTATGGTTGCAAAATGGAAGAAATGCCGTGGCCTAGTGTACAGAGCTTGGGTGTAGGAATCAGAGGATTTGGATTCTAATCACACCTCTGCTCCTTGTCTGTTGTGCAACCTTGGGCAAGTAATACTACTACTACTACTACTAATAATAATTATAATTTTGGTATTTGTTAAACACTTACTATGTTCCAAGCACTGTTCTAAGCTCTGGGGAGCTTACATTCAAGGTAATCAAGTCAGACACAGTCTCTGTCCCTCATGGGGCTCACAGTCTTAATCTCCATTTGATAAATGAGGTAACTGAGGCCCAGAAAAGTTGGGTGACTTGCCTAAGGTCATTTAGCGGACTTGTGACAGAGCCGGGATTGGAACCCAGGTCCTCTTACTCCAATGCTCTATCCACTAGGCCACAGTGCTTCTCTACTAGGCCATGCTGCCTGTGAGTCAGAAGGACCTGGGTTCTAATCCCATGTTCCATTACTGGTTTGCTGTGTGACCTTGGGCAAGTCATTTAACTTCCCTGTGCCTTAGTTACCGCATCTGTAAAATGGGGATGAAGATAATGAGTCTTGTGCGGGTCAGGGACTGTGTCCGACCTGATTACCTTGTATTTACCCCAGTGCTTGGTATAGTACCTGCCACATAGTTAGTGCTTAGCAAATATCATTTAAAAAAAAAATGCCCATCCATGATGTGGCTGTCAATGGGACAGAGTCATCCCGCTCCGGCCCCCCTGGAGGTACACTATGAGAGCTTCACCCAGCCCACCGGGATGCGGTGTTCAAGCCAACGAAGGATTTCAGATGCCAGAGTGCCACTTGTGTCTTGCCACAGTCCTGGAACAGCACCCAGACCCAGTGACTTCCCCAGAAAAATCCCACAATGATGGCTGGGATTTCAATAACCCCAAGAAGGTGTGCTTCATTATTGCTGAACAGGTTGAACTTAAAGTCAACATTAAACCTTTCCCCTCTTACTCATGCAGAAACCTAACCATAGCAGAAAGGACTCCTGGCTTGGGATGGGTGCCTGTTTTTTTCAAATGGAATTTATTAAGTGCTTACTGTGTACAAGGTACTGTTCTAAGCGCTAGGGTAGATACCTGCTAATCAGGTTGGACTAAGTCCATGACCCACATGGAAGAAGCAGCATGGTTTACAAGGGCTTGGACGTCGGAGGTAGTGGGTTCTAATCCCTGCTCCACCACTTGTCAGCTGTGTGACTTTGGGCAAGTCACTTCACTTCTCTGTGCCTCAGTGACGTCATCTGTAAAATGGGGGTTAATACCATAAACTTCATGTGGGACAGCCTGATTATCTTGGATCTATCCCAGGGCTTAGAACAATGCATTGCACATAGTAAGCACTTTACAAATATCATTATTATTATTATTATTATTATTAATCCCCATTTTATAGATGAGGTAACTGTGATACAGAGATGTCAAATGACTTGCCCAAGGTCACACGGCAGACAAGTAATGGAACATGGGATTAGAACCCAGGTCTTTCTGATTCAAGCCTGTTGTGGGCAGGGATTGTCTCTCTTCATTGCTGTATTGTACTTTCCTAGCGCTTAATACAGTTCTCTGCACACAGTAAAGGGCTCAATAAATACAATTGAATGAATGAATGAATATTTCCCAGGCATCTGGTCTATCCACTAGGCAGCACTGCTTGCCTTAGTTCTAGTCTGTTGGACACAGGATATTAATCAATCAATCAATCATATTATTATAGCGTGGCTCAGTGGAAAGAGTACGGGCTTTGGAGTCAGAGTTCATGTGTTCGAATCCCGGCTCCGCCAATTGTCAGCTGTGTGACTTTGGGCAAGTCACTTAACGTCTCTGTGCCTCAGTTACCTCATCTGTAAAATGGGGATTAAGATTGTGAGCCCCCCGTGGGACAACCTGATCACCTTGTAACCTCCCCAGCGCTTAGAACAGTGCTTTGCACATAATAAGCACTTAATAAATGCCATTATTATTATTACTATTACTCTGTGCAGAGCACTGTACTGAGCACTTGAGAGAGTATAATACAGCAGCTTTAGCATACACGTTCCCAGACTAGGAAGAGTTTACAGTCTGGAGTGGGGGAGACATGTTAACATGAACAAATAATTTATAATACATAATTTAAAGATATTCATGTTACCAAGGCCACAGACAATAGTCAAATAGTCTTTCTGTTAAAGACAAAGCTTCCTGGAGAACAGCAAACATCTTTCACATGGGAGAGAAAAGTTAGTTCAAGGACTGGATAATCCGCGGAAATAGGCTGGTACAGGACAGAAGAATTGAGTGAATCTGGCTCCTCTCCAGATCAGTTAAATGATTAAGATAGCTGGCGACCCAAGGATGAGGTTGGCCAATTTCTAGTGCTCTCAAACCTTGCAGTGATCCGTCCAACTTTTACACTTTTGCACCTTGGTTTTTACAACTCCTCTTTCTGGTAATCCCCTAGTTGCACGCCCTCTTTCTGATAATTCTCCTTCCCTGGTCGCAGGACTCGGACTTTATCCTAGCAAGGAAATCTACCTTCATTTCCTAGACACCTTAGGCTGCAACTCCTAATCATAACTTGACTGGATTGTTTTGACCTCAAAACTTCATTTTTAATGCGAGACTACCCCTAGATTGGAAACTCTTTGTGGGCAGGTATTGTGTCTACTCATCTATTGTATCGTACTCCCCCAAGATCTTTGCCCAGTGCTTGGAACACAGAAAGAGCTCAACCAATACTAATGCTTGATTGAATTTGTTATCCATTCCCACTTCCGGAGCCTCGACAGTGTTTTTCTCACTGCCCTCTAGGTTTGTGGGGAGTTTTTTGCTATATTTGTTTCAGTTTTTGTAATGGTATTTGTTAAGTGCTTGCAAAGTGTTGGGCACTGTACTAAGTGCTATGGTAGATACACGGTTGGACAAAGTCCATGTCCCACAGAGGGTTCACTGACTTAGTCCCCATTTTACTGGTGAGGTAACTGAGGCACTGAGAAGTTCACTGACTTGCCCAAGGTCACACAGTTGTCAAGTGTTCTTTCCACTAGGCCATGCTGTTCCTATCAGTCATACTGTGTGATTCCATCTCCTTGCTTTTCAACAAGTGGTGTGATTCATTCAATCGTATTTATTGAGTGCTTACTGTGTGCAGAGCACTGTATTAAGTGTTGGGAAAATGCAATTCAGCAACAAAAAAGGACAATCCCTGCCCACAATGGGCTTACAATCTAGAAGATGCCTGAAGTGCTATTTCACAACATTCCAGAGGGCACTGGATCATGACTTAGCTGAAGCTTCATAGGATTCACTTTACAAAAGGAGGATGAGCGTTGTTTGTGCTTTCTTTCATTCATTCATTCAATCGTATTTATTGAGCGCTTACCGTGTGCAGAGCACTGTACTAATCACTTGGGAAATACAAGTTGGCAACATATATAGAAGGTCCCTATCTAACAATGGACTCACAGTCGAGAAGGGGGAGACAAGACAACAAAACAAAACATGTGGACAGGTGTCGTCATGTTCTTGTATGTTCTCTATGCCCAAGGGCAAAGTCCTTGGAAGCAAAGTTTCTAACTCCAGGAGGATTTAGTGGCGATAGTGCCCACAGCTGGTCTTTCCATTCATGCAATCATATTTATTTATTGATTGATTCATTTATTTATTCATTTATTTATTTATTATTATCATTATTATCGTTTATTTATTGATCATAGAGAAGCAGCATGGTTCAGTGGGAAGAGCACAGGCTTGGGAGTGAGAGGTCATGGGTTCTAATCCCGGCTCCCCCACTTGTCAGCTGTGTGACTTTGGGCAAGTCATTTAACTTCTCTGGGCCTCAGTTACCGCATTTGTAAAATGGGGATTAAGGCTGTGAGCCCCACATGGTACAACCTGATCACCTTGAATCCCCCTCCAATGCTTAGAACAGTGCTTTGCACATAGTAAGCGCTTAACAAATGCCATTATTATTATTATTATTATTATTATTATTATTATTATTATTATTTATTGAGTGCTTACTGTGCACAGAGCACTGTACCAAGTGCTTGGGAAAGTACAATACAGCAATAAAGAGAGACAATCCCTGCCCACAATGAGCTCACAGTCTAGAGGGGGGAGAGACATCAATACAAGTAAATGTGCATCAATAAAAATTTATTTATTTATTTATTTATTTATTTATTTCCAAAAATAAATTTTTGAAGAAGCAGCGTGGCTCAATGGAAAGAGCACGGGCTTTGGAGTCAGAGGTCAGGGGTTCAAATCCCGGCTCTGCCATTTGTCAACTGTGTGACTTTGGGCAAGTCACTTAACGTCTCTGGGCCTCAGTTACCTCATCTGTAAAATGGGGATTAAGACTGTGAGCCCCTTGGGACAACCTGATCACCTTGTAACCTCCTCAGCGCTTAGAACAGTGCTTTGCACATAGTAAGCGCTTAATAAATGCCATTATTATTATTATTAAATAAAATTACAGATCTATACATAAGTGCTGTGGGGCAAGGAGTGGGGGAAGAACAAAGGGAGCAAGTCAGGGTGATGAAGAAGGGAGTGGGTGATGAGGCAAAGTGGGGCTTAGTCTAGGAAGGCTTCTTGGAGGAGATGTGCCTTCAGTAAGGCTTTGAACTGGTGGGAGAGTGATTGTCTGGCAGATGTGAGGAGGGAGGGCATTCCAGGCCTGAGGTAGGAGATGGGCCGGGGTTGGCAGCGAGACAGGCGAGATTGAGGCACAGTGAGAGGGTAGTGTTAGAAGAGTGAAGTGTGCGGACAGGATTGTAGAAGGTTCCCACATCTCTGGCAAGACCCAAGAGTTTGCAATCAGGACTGAAAAGACCGAAAATGGCAAGTGGTGAGCTTTCTGAAGCTTGTCTCTTCCCAGGTCTTAGCTCCCCTTATAAACTCTTGACAAACTCTTAAGAAAGAGAAACTCTGTCCACTTTTCCTTCTCCTTCCCCCTCCCGACTCTCATCCTCAAAATGAAAAGTTGGCACCTATACCCGTAAACTCCTCAAGGGCAAGGGATCATGTCTACCAAATCGGCTGAACTCTCCCAAGAGCTTAGCATAGCATTCTGCACTTAGTAAATGCTTAATGAATGCCATTTATTGACTGTTTGACTCATTTTGCTTTCACACCATGCCTTTTTTCCCTCCGCTAAGGAGAATTTACCTCTCTTGTAATGATATAATTCAATACTGGCTGTGTTAGCCCAAAGGAAATGTTAGTCCTGGGGAGGGCTATGTCTTAGAATTCCTGACCCAAAGTTGCTTGCCTCTCGCTCTGTTGGTAAGTTTGAAAAATAAAACACCTCGTGTTGCTTCATTGCACTTTTCTCCACTGTAGCTAGCAATTTGTTAGGGCCTCTAATTCTTTTTACTCTAATGAGGTTCACATGACGGATCACCCGTGCCTTATCAGAGGCCCCAGTGCAATGTCCCTGAAGCCTACATACGGGTAATGGGCATTTGTCAAAGGCAAGCATGGAGCAAAGTCAATAGTTAAACAGTGCCTCTCTCTGAAATAATGTTGCTAGGCTTTGAAGGGGAAAGACCTCTCTTCCCTGACCTCTCTGCATTAGCAAAAAACAATTAAATATGATCTTCACCTGATTATTTTCTAACGGTGGAAACAAATTGAATCTTCAACTAATCGGCACCATTATAACCGTCTGAGCAAAGCAAATTTCCTAGAATGAAGATTTGAAGGGGGTTTTATTAGTATCGAGGTCATCCTTTAGAGGAGAGATATAAACCGCTTCCTTCCCTCAAAATTAATTACAAAACGCTATGGTATTAAACAGAACTAGGGGGAAATGACGGCTGTGTTCAGACAGAAAATCCCCAAGATGGGCTTGTGTGTGTTTCGTGAATATGTGTTTTTCAACTCTATCTCTAATATAAATATCGTAAACTCCTTGGGGGCAGGAACCATGTCTACAAATTCAATTCTATTGTACTTTCCCACGTGTTTAGTACAGTGCTCTGCACACAGTAAGTGTTCAATAACACCACTGACTGATTGTAAAGGCAAATATGGATGTGGACAGCTGCAGGGTGAAACTGCAAATGGGGAAATTTCTGTAGCCACCACACCCTAAAGAGATAGCTGTCCCTCACAATTTGCTTTGGTTTGGACGCTTAAAAAATGATTTCAAAAGTCATCTAGATCACATTTCTAGATCGAATGTGCATTTGCAGCCTGGTTTTCTCACTACCCTGCCTCTGAAACTCTACTCAATAACTACCCAAGGACTATCCTAACTCACTGAATGGATTCAGAAGCTGGGAAGAAAAGAGCCCACATTTGGGGATTTCTGAATGGTCACCCGGCTCTCTAGAATCCATCTACTTTTCAGCCTGTTTTAAATCCTTAGACACAGTTAGTTGTTTAACCAGCTTATTCCATCATTCATTCATTCAATCATAGTTATCGTGTGCTTACTTTGTGCAGAGCACTGTACTAAGCACTTGGGGGAGTACAGTATAATAACAGACACATTTCCTACCCACAACGAGTTTACAGTCTAGAGGCTCCTCCCGTATTACGGACGTTTGTTCGAATGAGGTGGGAGCCTACATAGAGAGTACCCTTCTTCTTCAAATACCGTTGAGTCGTTTCTGACCCATAACAACTCCATGGACACACCCTCTCCAGGATGTCCCATCTTCTGACATAAAGTCATTCCGGTATATGTATTCAATTGTACTTATTGAGCGCTTACTGTGTGCAGAGCACTGTACTAAGCACTTGGGAAGTACAAGTTGGCAACATATAGAGACGGTCCCTACCCAACAGTGGGCTCACAGTATAGAACAGTATCCATAGGGTTTTCTTGGTAAAGACGCGGAAGCGGTTTACCACTGCCTTCTTTCGCGCATTAAATACTTGAGTCTCTGCAGCTCTCTTTGATAAATGTTTTGATCATTCAATCACCTGCCTTTGACTCTTTCCCAGTCCGCTGCTGCCCAGCATGGGTGAATCAATTCTGATGCTTCAGCTTAGACTTCTCCATTAGGGGTAGCCCCGAATGGCAGAGCTCTGAGCTTCACCAGTGGACGTAAACTCTTCTGCCACAGTAAGGTGACAATTCAGGGAAGCAGCATGGAGTAGAGGCTAGAGCAGGGGCTTGGGAGTCAGAAGATCATGGATTCTAATCCCACCTCTGCTACTGGCCTGCTGTGTGACCTTGGGCAAGTCATTTCAATTCTCTGGGCCTCAGTTACCTCACCTGTAAGATGAGGATTGAGACTGTGAGCCCCACAGGGGACAGGGACTGTGTCCAACTCAATTTACTTGTATCCACCCCAGTGCTTAGTACAGTGCTGGCACACAGTCAGCATTTAACAAATACCACAATTATTATTATTATTATTACCTGTCTGCTGTGTGACCTTGGACAAGTCACTTAACTTCTCTATGCTTCAGATTCCTCATCTGTAAAATGGGAATTCAGTATTATTCCATTTAGTTAGACTGTGAGTTCTGATAATCCTCTATTTACCCCAGTGCTTAGTATAGTGCTTGGCACATAGTAAGCACTTACAAGTATTGTAAAAAAAGTTCCTTGCAGCCTGGCCTAGTGAATAGAGCACATATCTGGGAGTCAGAAGGAACGGGGCTCTAATCCTGGCTCTGCCACTTGTCTGCTGTGTGGACCCAGGCAAATCATTTACCTTCTCTGTGCCTCAGTTTCCTCACTTAAAAAATGGGGACTAAAACCGTGAGACCCATGTGAGACAGGGACTATGCCCAACCTGAATTAGTTAGTATCTACCCCAGTACTTAGAACAGTGCTTGACACATAGTAAGCACTTAACAAATACCATTACTATTTTTATTATTATTATTTCTCCAGCAGTGAGGACAATCAATCGATCAATCGTATTTATTGAGTACTTACTGTGTGCAGAGCACTGTACTAAGCGCTTGGGAAGTACAAGTTGGCAACATACAGAGACAGTCCCTACCCAACAGTGGGCTCACATCCTCTCTGTCTTCAGTCCTGGAGGAATTATGGCCTCTGGTCCCAGCCTTAGCTCACAAACTAAGCCTAGGGAACTGGCAATGGACACGCAAGAAAGGAAAATATCTGATAAATGCTAATAAGGATAAAAACAAGAACAATGTGATAAGAAAATGAAGTTCACAATAGGAGCAAAAGGAGCTAGGCTTTTGTCAAGTTACATTCTCATAGTTGTTACAGTCGGTCAATCAATTCATCGTATTTATTGAGTACTTACTGCGTGCAGAGCACTCTACTAAGTGCCAGGGGAGTACAATATTACAATAACCAGATACATATTCTGCCCACAATGAGCTTACAGTCTAGAAGGGGAGACATGTGGGTCCACCTTCTATGGGACAGAGGCTTACCCTGCCATGGTCAGTGCAGGGAAGAGGAGATGGCTTCTCTCTACACCCTCCTAGAGCCCAGGTGGACTGACCCCAGGTCCAGCCCCACAATCCTGACCCTATTCACTTCAGCCCTGAGGCTGTTTAGCCTGTCCACACTGGTCTTGAGTTAATTGTTAACCCAAGACCCTCTTTCCCAGGATTTCTCATGGGTTCTCCACCTGCAGGCAAGGATATGGCCCCATCACCTTGCAATCGCATCACCGTTTATGCCTAATTCATTCATGCATTCATTCATTCATTCATTCATTCAATCGTATTTATTGAGCACTTACTGTGTGCAGAGCACTGTACTAAGTGCTTGGGAAGTACAAGTTGGCAACATATAGAGACAGTCCCTACCCAACAGCGTGATCACAGTCTAGAAGGGGGAGACAGACAACAAAACAACACATATCAACAAAATAAAATAAATAGAATAGTAAATATGTACAAGTAAAATAAATAGAGTAATAAAACTACAAAAATATATACAGGTGCTGTGGTGAGGGGAAGGAGGTAGGGCGGGGGGATTGGGAGGGGTAGAGGAAGGGGGGGCTCAGTCTGGGAAGGCCTCCTGGAGGAGGTGAGCTCTAAGTAAGGCTTTGAAGGAAGGAAGTGAGCTAGCTTGGCGGATGTGAGGAGGGAAGGCATTACAGGCCAGGGGGAGGACGTGGGCCGGGGGTAGACAGCGGGACAGGCGAGAATGAGGCACAGTGAAGAGGTTAGCGACAGAGGAGCGGAGGGTGTGGGCTGCGCTGTAGAAGGAAAGAAGGGAGGTGAGGTAGGAGCGGACAAGGGGATGGACAGCCTTGAAGCCGAGAGTGAGGAGTTTTTGCCTGATGTGTAGGTTGATTGGTAGCCACTGGAGATTTTTGAGGAGGGGAGTAACATGCCCAGAGCGTTTCTGCACAAAGATGATCCGGGCAGCAGCGTGAAGTATAGATTGAAGTGGGGAGAGACAGGAGGATGGGAGATCAGAGAGGAGGCTGATGCAGTAATCCAGTCAGGGTAGGATGAGAGATTGAACCAGTCGGGCAGCGGTTTGGATGGAGAGGAAAGGGTGGATGCTTCCAATCTGGGCTCAGCATAGATCAAGAAGAAATGAAGAACATCAAGACACCTGTTTCTCCATGGCATTCAAGAGACTTTATGGCAAACTCTGAACTCACTGCTTAAAAGCTAAGGGATTCTACAACCGTGGTTTTTTACCAACTACTGTACGCATCCTAGCACTATAAAAAGTATTTACCTGATGACAAACACTTGTGCTCAATAAATCCATCAGTGATATTAATTTAGCACTTACTATGTGCAGAGCACTGTACTAGGCACTTGGAGAATACAATCTAGCAGAGTTGATAGACTTCCCTGCCCACAAGGAGTTTACAGCACAATATTCCTAAACACGCCTCTATTTCAAATACTTCTTCACAATGTTCTACGTCTGCATACAGGCAAATTGCTACAGTGGTCTAGACAGACAATTTCAGTCACCGTTTTGAAGTTCTTCCTCTCTCATCTCCTGTTAGATGTCAGTCTTGTTATGTTCTTTGGAGAAATGGCCAGGCCCTGTGGGAGGTTCAGTAGGAAAGTAATTCATGCACCCCCTTCTACCTGGAAGTAAATCCTCCAGGACCTCGAAAGACTACATATCCCAAAGTCATTTTGGAAGATTGGTTCTCATCCTCCACCCAGAATTGATCTAGCAATAGTATTTATTGAGCGCTTGCTCTGGGCAAACACTGTATAAAGCTCTTTATGTGGCACAATAGAGTTAGCAGACACAATTCCTGACCTCAAGGAGTGTTTTTAATTGAGCAACAGAGACAGACCCTAAATAAATAACAGGTAGGGGAAAAATAAAAACAATAATTATGGTACTTGTTAAGCACTTACTAAGCACTGTACTAAACACTATACTAAGTTCGGAGATAGATTCAAAATAAGCAGGCCGGACCAAGTCCCTGTCCCTCATGGGGCTAATGGTCTACAGTAGGATATTTTACAGATGAGGACATTTAGTGATTGGCAGAAGACAAGTGGCACAGCCTGGATTATTATTAGTAGTAATAATAATAATGATAATAATAATAATAATCACAGTAGTATTTGTCAAGTTCTCTGGCTCTGTACTAAGCACTGGGGTGGATGCAAGCAAATCAGGCCAGACACGTTTACCATCCCACGTGGGGCTCACACTCTCAATCCCCATTTTACAGATGAGGTAACTGAGGCCCAGAGAAGTGAAGGGATTTACCCAGGGCTACACAGCAGACAAGTAACCATGACCTTCTGATTGCCAAACCTACGCTCTATCTACTACACCCCATGTTTTACTCACTAGGCTACACTGCTTCCAGTTACAGAGGTTGAAGCCGGAGTCCTCTGGGTGTGTGTGTATGTGTGTGCGTTGGAGGGACAAGTGTTTGGGTTAAGTCAGTACTGTTAAAGTGGCAGTAGAGAAGAAAATAGGATGGGGAGATAAATTAATCAGGGATTTCAGGAAGACTTGAATGGGAGATAGCAGTGGTCTGCCAGAACAATCAATCAGTGGTATTTATTGAGTACTTACTGGGTGGAGAGCATGGTACTAAGCCCCATGGAAATGGGGAGAGAGCTCCAGAGAGGAGGGAGGATGTGATCAGAAGGTTGGTGGTGAGAAAGCTGAGACAAGGCCATGAAAGTAAGTTTATTCATTCATTCATTCAATCGTATTTATTGAGTGCTTACTGTATGCAGAGCACTGTACTAAGCACTTGGGAAGTACAAGTTGGCAACATATAAAGATGGTACCTACCCAACAGTGGGCTCACAGCCTAGAAGTTGACTTGAGAGGAAAGAGGCATAGGAGCTGGGCTGTAGTGTGAGAGGAGAGGGGTTAAGTAGTGGGGAGAGAGACCTGAATGGATGCCCTAAAGCCAACAGGCAGGATGCTCTGAGAAGCAGCGTGGCATAATGGATAGATCACAGGCCTGGGAGTCAGAAGGTCATGGGTTCTAATCCTGCCTTCACCACTTGTCTGCTATGAGACCTTGGATAAGTCACTTTACTTCTCTGTGCCTCAGTTACCTCATCTGGAAAATGGGGGTTGAAATTATGAGCCCTAGACGGGGACTGCATTCAACCCGATTTGCTTGTATCCATCCCAGGGCTTAGTATGGTGTGTGGCACATAGTAAGTGCTTAACAAATATCATAACTATTATTATTAGAAGAGGAATAGGCATTTCCCCTCTCCCTAGTCTATTTTAATGTCTGTCTCCCTCTGTAGACTGCAAGCTCCTTGTAGACAGGGCTCTGTCACAGTGAGCTCTCAATAAATTCTGTTGATTGATTCATAGGAAAGATGTTATAGAAAAAGAATTCAGGCAGCAGAGTGAAGTAAGGAGTGGAGAGGGGAGAGACTGAAAGCAGAGAGGTATGAGAGGAAACTGACACAGTAATCGAATGATAAAAGGTCCTTGGAAGCTTGACAAGTGCTTGAATAAGGCTGAGGGCAGTTTGGATGGAAAGAAAGGGGAAGATTCTGGAGATGCTGTGAAAAAAGAACCAGTAGTTTGGAGACTGAGTGAATATGGGATCGAAAGAGAGAGGAGTCAAGGATAATGCCCAGATTGTGGGCTTGAGAGGCAGGGAGAATGGTCACCATTGTCAACGGTGATGGGAAAGTTAGGGGAGGGGAGAATTTGGAAGGGAAGATACGGAGTTCTGTTTGGACCTGTAGAGAATCTTCCAACTGGCAAATCTGGTGGAATTTTTCCATTCAAAAGAGAAGGGGACTTTACCTCTCATCTTTGCTGACTCACTGAATTACTTTAACATACTGCTTTTCTCCCCCTTTAAAATTTCTCTGACATTATGGTGCATCGTGTATACTCTGATCAGGCCAAAAAAAGTGCTTTGTTTATTTGAACTTCGGGTCTTTTTGATAGTTTGTGTTTGTGGAAATGTAAGCACAGGTCTGCTCTATCTTACCTCTTCATACATCTCTCTGGATATTGAACACATATCCTCTGCATCTAAGGTTGTTATGTTGGTCAGGTAGGAGAGAGGCAATCAGAAATGTCTCCATGATTCTGCTAACATCAATTGTGGTAAAGCATTTTCACCGAATGCCATGTGGTTTGCACTTGTAGTCTGGTGATGAAGAACCCAGACCCGAAATATTTTACATAAAGTGTGGGGTGATAACTGGGGGAATTTAGCCTGGAAAGAGCTCTCCTACTGAGAGCTCACCTCCTCCAGGAGGCCTTCCCAGACTGAGCCCCCTTTTTCCTCTCCTCCTCCCCATCCCCCCCGCCCGACCTTCTTCCCCTGCCCACAGCACTTGTATATATTTGCACAGATTTATTACTCGTACATATTTACTACTGTATTTTGTTAACGTGCATATAGCTTTAATTCTATTTGTTCTGATGATTTTGACACCTGTCTACATATTTGTTTTTTGTTGTCTGTCTCCCCCTTCTAGACTGTGAGCCCATTGTTGGGTAGGGACCCTCTCTATATGTTGCCAACTTGTACTTCCCAAGAGCTTAGTACAGTGCTCTGTATACAGGAAATGCTCAATAAATACGATTGAATGAATGAATGAATGAATGAATGAAAAGTTAATAGGGAAAGAACTCCTGGAGGGGGTGGAATTTCAAAAGGACTTTGAAGATGTTGAGAGTAGCTGTAGCACTTATTGAGGGCTCACTTAATGTGTTTCACTGTACTAGGTGCTTGGGCAGTACAGCCTAATGAAATGATTTGTTCTCTGCCCACAGTGGGCTTACCCTCTAAAGAGGAGATAAACATAAACATACTTAAAAATACTATCAAAGTAAATAAATTGAGCGGGCATAATATGCACGAGTGTTAAGGGGCAGGTGGATAAGTTCAAAAGTGCTAGAGAAAGCTGAAGGGATGACACGTCAGGGTGCTGAGGAAATAACTGGAAGAGCTATGGTCTTGGAAATAAGAGGGAGGGAGAAAGGTATGGAAAAGGAGTCAGAGGAGTGAGAGACTAATAATAATACTTGTGCTTACTATATACTGGCTACTGTACTAAGAGCTGGAGTGGATATAAGCAAATCAGGTTGGACACAGTCCCTGTTCCATATGGGGCTCACAGGCTCAATCCTCATCTCACAGATGAGGTAAATGAGGCCCAGAGGAGTGAAGTGACTTGCCCCAGGTCACACAGTCGACGAGTGGCAAAGTGGGGATTAGAACCCATGGCCTTCTGAATCCCAGACCTGTGCTCTATCCACTACCTCCTACTCTAGACCGTAAGATCCTTGTGGCCAGGGATCACATCTACAAACACTATTGATTTCTACTTTCCCCAGGCCTTAGTACAGTGCCCTGCAAGTGCTCAGTAAATACCACGGATTGATTTATCCACAGGAGAATCAGGAGCACAGGATGTTGGAGATTATCTCGGCCAGTTTTTGGAAGGGCGACAGTCTGACTGTCAGCTCCTGGTTAAAACGTGAGTTCATTGGGAGCAGAGATCATTTCTACTAATTAGATTATACTCTCCCAAGTGCTTAATACTGTGCTCTACACAAACGAACTGCTCAGTAAATACCACTGAATAATAATGAACATATTGTACATAAACACCACAAGACTTATGTACATATCTGGAATTTATTCATATTATTGTCTGTCTCCCCCTCTAGACTGCAAGCTTGTTGTGGGCAGGGAATGTTTGTTGTATTGTACTCTCCCCAGCACTTAATATAGTGCTTTGCACACTGTAAGCGCTCAGTAACTGACTGACTGAATGACTGATGACTGAGAGGGGAGGAGGAAGTATCATTCTCTCAGGTTTTCCTGGGCACAAAACTACCTTTATGTCTCCAGGTGACACAAGGCTTTTTGTACTTGAATCACAGTTCCCTTATAGTCACCCCACCTTCAACCACAAAGCGCGTATGCACATATCTGTAATTTATTTTAAACTCTGTCACCCCCTCTAGACTGGAAGCTCCTTGCGGGCAGGGGATATGTCTACCAACTCTGTTACATTGTACTCTCCCAAGCACGCCATAAATTCTCAATAAATACAACTGATTGATTGATCGAATGGTAGTTTGGACTGGTTTTGGGAGAGAGGTGATTATTGAAAGTGAGAAACAGACTGGCCTAGTGGAAAGAGCATGGTCCTAGGAACCAGAGGACCTGGGTTCTAATTCTGACTCTGCCACTTATCTGCTGTGTGACCTTGAGCAAGTCACTTCTCTGAACCTCAGTTCCCTCATCTGTAAAATAGGGATTAAGAGTGTGAGTTCGATGCGGGACATGAACTGTGTCCAACGTGATGACTTATATCTACCCCAGTGCTTAGTATAGTGCCTGGAACATAGTCAGTGCTTAACAAATACCATTTAAAAAATAAAAATATGCCCTCCATACTGTGGTACCTCAGCCCAATCCTATGATATGCCCTTTTGGGGTGCTGAGCTGTGGCACCCAGTGGGTTTTTTATGGCATTTATTAAGCATTTACTATGTTCCAGGCACTGTTTTAAGCACTAGGGTAGATACAAAGTAATCAGGTTGGACATGGTCCCTGCCCCACATGGGGCTCACAGTCATAGTCCCCATTTTACAGATGAGGGAACTGAGGCACAGGTAAGTGAAGAGACTTGCCCATAGTCACACAGAAGACAAGTGACAGAACAAGGCTTAGAATGCTGGTCCGTACAACTCCAAGTTTGTACTCTATCCATTAGGCCACACTGCTTCCCTACCCACTCTGCCTCTTCAGCACTTATGGATATCCTACACTCAGCCCCCCAAATACCTAAGTACTTCTTCCAGAAGCAGTCAGTCAGTCAGTCAATCATATTTATTGAGCACTTTTGTGTGCTGAGCACTGTATTGAGCGCTTGGGAAAATAAAATACAACAATAAATAGACATATTCCCTGCCCTCAGCGAGCTATGTACCTATCTTTATATGATAATGCTTCCCCCTACTTGTACTCCTTGTGGCCAGAGATCATGTATACTTACTCTGCTGTACTTTCCTAAGTGCTTAGTACAGTGCTCTGCACACAGTAAACCATCAGGAACCATCCCCTCCTCCCCCTCTCCATCCCCCCCGCCTTACCTCCTTCCCTTCCCCACAGCACCTGTATATATGTATATATGTTTGCACGTATTTATTACTCTATTTATTTTACTTGTACATATCTATTCTACTTATTTTATTTTGTTAATATGTATTGTTTTGTTCTCTGTCTCCCCCTTCTAGACTGTGAGCCCACTGTTGGGCAGGGACCATCTCTATATGTTGCCAACTTGTACTTCCCAAGCGCTTAGTACAGTGCTCTGCACACAGTAAGCGCTCAATAAATATGATTGATTAATTGGTTGATCAGGAAATACCCCTGATTCATCTATTCATTCATTTTACAGCTGAGCCGTACCACTGTGTAACATGTAGGTCTCCAGACTGTTTTCCTCAGAAACCAGCTGAGAGACGGAATTAATGAGAATTTTTTTTAAAAAAAACAGATGTTAGTACTCTTGAGAGGGAACAATAAAAGTAGGGAAGTCACCTCACCATACGGGAAATTCCCAAACCCGGACTAGTGTGACTATCAGATTGGCAGTTTCAAATCTTCCTCTCTCATAAGGCAATGAGCATTTCCTCAGAAGTAGAGACTTCCAGGACACTTCTTGGATTTTAATCCTTTCTTAAAGGATTTTGAAAATTTGAAAATTCAAGATCATGATTCACTGATCACTGTATTAGAGCCAAACTTACCTGAAAAGGTGATTCATTCTGAGATTCAGCCAAGAGATGTGGAGGTATGAGCAAAGTTCTGTAACCCATAGCTGACGTCTTGTTCGATATCAATCATCCACTAGAATTTTCTTGCCTGATACTGACCGACTGATAAATCTCCTGTCTCCTTGGTTTGCCCCAAAACTGAAGGGACCCACCATGGTCTGTATGCAGTACTAGTTCTTTTCAGAACTACTCTTTTCATCACCAGTTGTGCATCAGATATCAATCAATCAATCATATTTATTGAGCACTTACTGTGTGCAGAGCACTGTACTAAGCGCTTGGGAAGTACAAGTTGGCAACATATAGAGACAGTCCCTACTCAACAGTGGGCTCACAGTCTAGAAGGGAGAGACAGAGAACAAAACCAAACATACTAACAAAATAAAATATATAGAATAGATATGACATTTATTAGCACTTACCAAGCACTTACCAGAGCACTGTACTAAGTGTGGCTCAGTGGAAAGAGCATGGGCTTTGGAGTCAGAGGTCATGGGTTCAAATCCTAGCTCAACCAATTGTCAGCTGTGTGACTTTGAGCAAGCCACTTAACTTCTCTGTGCCTCAAATACCTCATCTGTAAAATGGGGATTAAGACGGTGAACCCCCCCCCATGGGACAACCTGATCACCTTGTAACCTCCCCAGCACTTAGAACAGTGCTTTGCACATAGGAAGCGCTTAATAAAAGCCATCTTTATTATCATTATTATTGTGAGCAGGGTATATGTGTGTTTATTGTTGTATTGTAGTCTCCCAAGCACTTAGTACAGTACTTTGCACACAGTAAGTGCTCAGTAAATACAAGTGAATGAACGAATACATGGAGGAGGTTGACATCGTCCCTGTCCTCAAGGAACATACAATCATGCAATCTTCACACTTGCTACCTGACTTTTTCTCTATGAGAATTGGTGCCTCACATCCCTTAGAATGATGGCAGGGTATGGAAAACCACTGTGGGTTTTGGGTGACAAGGACTTGCTTTCCACATGTTTCAAAGCAAAGGAAGAAAGGCCTAAGAGACCTAGGAGAGATTCAGCATGGCCTAGTGGAAAGAACTCAGGGCTGGCAGTAGCAAATTCGCATTCTAATCCCAACTCTGTCACTTGCCTGCTGTGTGGCCTTGGATGCATCACTTAACTTCTCTGGACCTCAATTTCCTCATCTTGTAAAACGTGGATAAAATACCTATTAAACAGTGATGAGGCACGGCCTCTGTCTGATCTGATTGCCTCATATCTTCCCCAGCACTGGGCGAAGAGTGAGTGATTAACAAATACCACAATTATTCTCATTATAATTATTATTGTTGTTATTATTATATTACTAAGAGGGTCACAGGCTCTGCTGACTGCGGTCAGGAGATTGATGTCAATCCTTTCCCCAACTGTTTTTAGGTTGAACATAATAACAGCAAAGATGATAAATTATCCTTTATCCTGTATTGTGCATACCTCCCCCAGATGTGCTAAACACAGCCTATTTGGGCTAAATAAGGAGGTGTTGTATTTGCTAATAACAGACAGATTTCTACATCACCTGTTCTACCAGCTCTGCTGGTGAAAGACAGCAGGAACAGAAACCATTCCATGTTTCCGCCTCTATTCTCCTCGTGTCGAAGTTTGCCAAGGCGGCGGTGTTGTTTAAACATAACAAATAGACAATTCCGCTCAAATATATCAATTGATCACCAACCAGTGGCCTCAAGGAATGCACCTCGGGTCTCCTTCAGGGAAATTTCACAACCAGTTGCGTTTCAGAGACAAATCCGGCTGCCTCTGAGGGCTTTGGCCTGCTCTTGGCTTAGTTTGCGCCCACGATTGGTGTATCCCCGAGGGGTACGTCGCAGGCCTCTTCACCAAGCCCACAATATTGTATCCGGAGAGCTCAGAATGCTGAGGTGGCTGTCTTTTGTTTTCCCAGCTGGTTTGGTCTAAAACTGTTATGTCAAATGTGACAGTATTTCACCGTCCTCTAATTAGTTGTCAGAGAAAGCCAAACGGGTGGGAGGGGAACAATAATCAGACAACTTGAGGTTTTGATTAAAATGGGGAGTGGAATGGATGACTCCGGTATTCTCCTGTCTTCAAATGCTGGCATTTCCATCATCCTACAAAAATCTCTGTCAGGTAGTAATAATAATAACAGTCATATTCATATCAATAGTATTGATGATAACAATCATAACAATAGATGATAATATTGGTATTTGTTAAGCACTTTTTAGGTGCCAAGTCCAGTACAGAGCACTGAGGGGGTTATGAGGTAATCAGGTGAGGCACAGTTCCTGTCGCTCACAGGGTCCACAGTCTGAGCAGGAGGTAGGACTGATATTTCATCCCCATCTGACAGATGAGGAAGATGTGAAGTGATTTGTCCCAGGTCACACAGCAGGCCTGTACCCTATCCACTAGGCCATGGTGCTTCTCTAGGTCACTGTAAGACACCCTCGCTCAGAAAAGTTTCTCCATTTGGCTGAAGTTTGAAAAATTAGACATCACTGGACTCCTGATGAACAGTGTGGCAACCCCCTGAGCCTCCGACAAGTCATCTTTGCCACTGGATTTGTTGGACTGTGAACTTCATCCTTCAATTTCTTCATTATTTCTATCTTTTCATCTTTCCTACCATCTCTGTCTCCAAATTTATCCTTAGAACGTGATTCCTGAAGGGTTGGGTCTATGTTTACCTCTTCTCTGTATATTCTATTCTTTCCTAGTGCTTAATACAGTGCCCTGCATCCAGTAATCTCTTCATAAAACAAGGCATAGTCGGTAGAGCATGGGCCTGAGAATCAGAAGTTCATGGGTTCTAATCCTGCTCTACCACATGGAATAATCCTGCTCTACCACATGTCTGCTGTGTGACCTTGGGAAAGTCATTTCACTTCTCTGTGCCTCAAGATACCTCATCTGTAAAATGGGGATTGAGCCTGGGAGCCCCATGTGGGACAGGGACTGTGTCCAACTGATTTGCTTGTATTCATATGAGCACTTAGTACAGTGCTTGGCACATAGTAAGTGCTTAACAGATACAACAATTATTAATACTATCATTACTACTCCTGTTTTTGATCAATTTGTAAAAACAGAAGGAGGATCTTTTTGAGCTGGTGTAGTGCTATTTATTGAGCTCCTACTGGATAGAATGCAGTGAATTAAGTGCTTGGGAAAGTACAACAGAAGCCCGAGACAGCTTATTGGGAGGCAGCATGGCCTGGTGGGAGGGGCACAGGTCTGGCAATCAGAGTATTAGTAATATGAGTAACATTCAGTCATTCACTCATTCAATCATATTCATGGAGCACTTACTGTGTGCACAGCACTGTACTAAGCACTTGGAAAGTAAAATTCAGCAATTAAAGAGAGACATTCCCTGCCCACACCGGGTTTACAGTCTAGAGTGTGAGAGACAGACATCAAAACAAACAGGCATCAATATAAATAAATACAATTATAGATATATACATATATACATAAGTGCTGCAAGGCTGGGTGAGGGGGAGAAGAGTAAAGAGAGAGACTCAAGGTGACACGGAAGGGAGGAGGGGATGAGGAAAAGGGGGCTTAGTCTGGGAAGGCCTCTTGGAGGAGGTGAGCCTTCAGTAGGGCTTTGAAGGGGGGAAGTGTGATTGTTTGGCAGATTTGAGGAGGGAGGGCATTCCAGGCCAGAGGTAGGCTGTGGGCCGGGGATCGGCTGCGAGACAGGCAAGATCAAGGCATAGCGAGAAGGTTAGCACCAGAGGAGTGGAGTGTGTGGGCTGGGATGAAGAAGTAGAGAAGGGGGTGAGGAAAGAAGGGACAAGGTGATGGAGAGCTTTGAAGCCAATAGTGAGGAGTTTTTGTTTGATATGGAGGTCGAAGGGCAACGACTGGAAATTTTTGAGGAGGTGGGTGACATGCTCTGAACGTTTCTGTAGAAAGATAATCCAGACAGCAGAGTGAATTATGGACTGAAGTAGGGAGAGGCAGGAGGTTGGGAGGTCAGAAAGAAGGCTGATGCAGTAATCCTGTCGGGATAGTATGAGTGACTGTACTAGCGTGGTAGCGGTTTGGATGGAGAGGAAAGGGAGGATCTCGGCGATGTTGTGAAGGTGAGACCGGCAAGATTTGGTGACAGATTGGATATGTGGGGTGAATGAGAGAGCGGAATCAAGGATAACACCAAAGTTATGGGCTTGTGAGATGGAAACCACAAATCTCAAAAATCTCCAGTGGCTTCCAATCAACCTACACATCAGGCAAAAACTCCTCAACCTCGGCTTCAAGGCTCTCCAACACCTCACCCCCTCCTACCTCACCTCCCTTCTCTCCTTCTCCAGCCCAGTCCGCACCCTCCGCTCCTCTGCCGCTAATCTCCTCACTGTGCCTCGTTCTCACCTGTCCTGCTGTCGACCCCCAGCCCACGTCCTCCCCCTGGACTGGAATGCCCTTCCTCTGCACATCCACCAAGCTAGCTCTCTTCCCCCCTTCAAAGCTACTGAGAGCTCTCCTCCTCCAGGAGGCCTTCCCAGACTAAGCCCCCCTTCCTCTCCCCCTACTCCTCCTCCCCATCCCCCAGCCTTACCTCCTTCCCCTCCCCACAGCACCTATTTATATGTATATATGTTTGTACATATTTATTACTCTATTTATTTATTTATTTTACTTGTACATATTTATTCTATTTATTTTATTTGGTTTATATGTTTTGTTTTGTTGTCTGTCTCCCCCTTCTAGACTGTGAGCCCACTGTTGGGTAAGGACCGTCTCTATATGTTGCCAACTTGTACTTCCCAAGCGCTTAGTACAGTGCTCTGCACACAGTAAGTGCTCAAAAAATACAATTGAATGAATGAATGAATGAATGAAAGGATGGCTGTGACATCCATAGTGACGGGAAAGATCAGGAGAGGGTAGGGTTGGGGAGGGAAGATAAGGAGCTCTGAAATAGTATTTATATATTTGCCTCGCCCCCAACCCTACAGCACTTGAGTACATACTTTTAATTGTATATTATTACTTATTTATTCATATTAACATCTGTCTCCCCCTCTAGACTGTTAGCTCATTATGGGCAGGAATGTGTTTGCAACTTTTTATTGCGTGCTATTGCAATAGCAAGCACTCAATAAATACCATTGATTGACTGACTGATTGATTGTGTGCAGAGCACTGTACTAAGTGCTGGGAGGGAGTGTAGATGGGAACTAGACATGGAGCCCATCACTTGAGGGGCTCTCAGTTTATGAGGACCTGAGTTCTAGTCTGTGCTCTCCCACTAGTCAGACATTCAGTCAACTAATCAATCAATCATATTTCTTGAGTGCTTACTGTGGACAGAGCACCACTGTACTAAGCACTTGGGAGAGAACAATATAACAGACACATTGCCTGCCCACAACAAGCTTACAGTCTAGAGGGGGAGATAGACATTAATAAAAATAATGCCACAAGGCCACTAGTCTGCTGTGTAGCCTTGTGCAAGTCATTTAAACTCTCTGGGCCTCATCTATAAGATGGGGAAGAATGAGCCTCTCCTCGCCTTAATTTGAAAGGATGTTGTATTGAGGATAAAATGAGATAAGTGGTATAAAAATGCTCTGGGAAAGGAAAAGTATTACATAAATTCAAAGTACTGTTATTATTTGAGGATGCTAATTAACAAATATAGAAGAAGCATGGCCTTATGGATAAAGCCCAGGCCTGGGAATCTGCAGGACCTGAGTTCTGATGCCGGCTCCGCTAAATTCATTCATTCAGTCAGTCAGTCATATTTATTGAGCGCTTACTGTGTGCAGAGCACTGTACTAAGTGCTTGGTAAGTACAATTTGGCAACAGAGACAACCCCTACCCAACAACAGGCTCACAGTCTACGAGGGGGAGACAGACAACAAAACAAAGCAAGTAGATAGACATCAATAGCCACATATCTCCAGTGTGACCTTGGGTAAGTCACTTCACTTTTCTGAGCCTCAGTTACCTCATCTGTAAAATGGGGATTACTAATGTGAGTCTCTTATGAGACATAGATTATATCCAAACTAATTATCTTGAAGCAATGCCAGTGCTTAGTACAGTGCCTGGCACATAGTAAGAGCTTAACAAATACCATAAAAAATAAATCCGCAGCTAGAATGCAATGATCCTAGGTGAGTAGGAGTGCTATTCACTGATCTCATTTCCTCTTTTCCCTATTTTTCTCACCTCTCTGTGAGTCATTTCTGAGCTATTGTGCTGTTCTTGGACGTGACAGAGAGATGGAGGGCTACCACAGGAGACACATTCGGGGGCAGTTTCACTAGAACATCAATGAAGCAAAATCAATCAACATCTGAGGCAAAACAAGATTGTCCGTATTGTGATGTTACTTGCTTGCATAATTTCCTGCACTGCGTATTTCTGCCCTCCACTGAAATTTTGGAGATAGAAATAAATGATTATTTTGGTGAGCAGTGATAGCAGCATGTTCTGATCAGGAAGAGGAGAAGGGTCAAATTTGCTACCACCACAGATTCAGGCTCACACCCCAAAAGATTTTTTTTTCCACTGAGGTGTACACACTCAGGATAGGAAGAGGAGAAAGAACTGGGGATTAATACATTCAGTGCCTAATGTAGGCAGCATCTTGAGAAAGTGCAATTGAACTGAGATCCAAGTGGTGTCCTCTTTTTTTTTCTCTTCCTTATCCCTTCCTTTTCTCCCAATTTTTGTTCTTTTCCTCTTTTTTTCTCCTAACTGTGGTATTTGTTAAGCACTCATTATGTACCAAGCATTGTACTAAGCTCTGGGGTAGATCCAGGATAATCAAGCTCCACATGGGACTCACAGAAAAAGTAGTAGGGAGAACAGGTATTATATCTCCATTTTGCAGATGAGGGAACTTAGGCACAGAGAAGCTAAGTGACTTGCCCAAGACCACACAGCAGGTCAGTGGAAAAGCCTGGATTAAAACGCGGGACCTCTGACTTTCAGGCTCTTGCTTTATTCTCTTGGCCATGGTGCTTCTCTTCTATTCCTTTCCCTGTTTCAAAGTTGCAAAAATTATCTGAAAAAGGAAGATGAAAGTGCTGGAGAAGGCAAGTGCATAAATCTGACTTAGGATGGGACAACCATATGTCTCTAAGTGGGATGAGGAAGCATTGCTCCTTTAAGGCCCCAGAAGTTTCTGGGCCTTTCCCTGCCCTATATAAGGCTCCTGAGCCAGTTCTGACCTCGTTTGCAAGTGGAAAGGAGACAGAGTGTGACCCACCCAGGTGAGTAGGAGGCTCTAGCTGCTTCGGCTACCCTCCCCTTCAACCTTTTTTGGGGTGGGTCTGGGTTTCCTGGGATTGTTGATGCTTACTGAACAGGTGATGATAATGATGATGAGGGTAGAGGAATCAGGGTTATCAGTTTTGGGCTGGTTGAGTGGAGAGGGAAGTGGAGGGGCTGTTGATTCCAGGGTTTCAGAAATGACTTAGGTGTACACGTTGTTGAAGTGTGGGTGTTGGGGCAGGTGGGGGGGATGAAGATTGGGAGGGCAAAGGATTGATGCTGGGGTGCTTGATTCTGATGGGTTGTGACACTGATAATGATGTGTATATAATGTGCATTGCCTGGTTGTGGGGCACTTGCGAAAGTAGGGAGGGGTTGGGGTGGTGATGATTGCATTAGGGGTTCGGATGATATTTCTGATACTGCTGCTGGGATGGGGCTGGGAGAAGGGTCTGAGGGAGGAGGTGGGTGGAAGCTGACATCTGTTATTGGTTTTTTTGTTTTTTAATGGCATTTATTAAGCACTTACTATGTGCAAAGCACTGTTCTAAGTGCTGGGGAGGTCACAGGGTGATCAGGTTGCCCCACGGGGGGCTCACAGTCTTAATCCCCATTTTGCAGATGAGGTAACTGAGGCACAGAGAAGTTAAGTGACTTGCCCAAAGTCACACAGCTGACAGTTGGCGGAGCAGAGATTTGAACCCATGACCTCTGGCTCCAAAGCCTGTGCTCTTTCCACTGAGCCACGCTGCTTCTCTGCTTAGCTCTTTCTGTTTGTTCAGGCTGCAGGTGGAGGGCATTCATTCATTCGTTCAATCGTATCTATTGAGTGCTTATTGTATGCAGAGCACTGTACTAAGCCCTTGGAAGTACAATTCAGCAAGAGAGAGAAACAATCCCTAGCCAACACGGAGTCACAGTCTAGAAGGGGGAGACAGACAACAAAACAAGTAGACAGGCGCCAATGCCATCAAAATAAATGGAATTATAGATCATCATCAATCAATCGTATTTATTGAGCGCTTACTGTGTGCAGAGCACTGTACTAAGTGCTTGAATATATATATATAGATATATATGTATATATATATAGATATATACACATCATTAATAAAATAGAGTAATAAATATGTACAAATATACACAAGTGTTGTGGGGAAAGGAAGGGGTTAGGGCAGAGGGAGAGAGTGGAGATGATGGGGAGGGGAGGAGTAGCAGAGGAAAAGGGGGGCTCAGTCTGGGAAGGCTTCTTGGAGGAGGTGAGCTCTCAGTAGGCCTTTGAAGGAAGGGAGTTTAGAGAAGCAGCGTGGCTCAGTGGAAAGAGCCTGGGCTTGGGAGTCAGAGGTCCTGGTTTCTAATCCCGGCTCCGCCATTTGTTAGCTGTGTGACTTTGGGCAAGTCACTTAACTTTTTGGGGCCTCAGTTGTCTCATCTGTAAAATGGGGATTGAGACTGTGAGCGCCATATGGGATGACCTGATTACCTTGTATCCCCCCAGTGCTTAGAAACGTGCTTCACATATAGTAAGAGCTTAATCAATCAATCAATCGTATTTATTGAGCGCTTACTGTGTGCAGAGCACTGTACTAAGTGCTTGGGAAGTACAAGTTGGCAACATATAGAGACAGTCCCTACCCAACAGTGGGCTCACAGTCTAAAAGAGCTTAACAAAAGCCATCGTTAGTTTAGAGGATGTGTGGAGGGAGGGCATTCCAGGCCAGAGGTAGGGATGTGGGCCAGGGGTTAACGGCAGGACAGGCGAGAACGAGGCCCAGTGAGCAGGTTAGCGGCAGAGGAGCGGAGGGTGTGGGCTGGACTGTAGAAGTAGAGAAGGGAGGTGAGGGAGGAGGAGGCGAGGGGATGGATAGCAGATAGGGAAGGGTTGGGGGAAGACTTTGGGGTCAATTGGCCTTGGTCTTGAGGTAGGCCAGGCTTGGTTTGGGGGTGGATGCTGGACCTGAGATTGAGGCCTTACTGACATTGCGTGGGAGATTTGAGGTGAACACGAAGTGGTGGGTGCTCTATGGGCCTGTTTGTCTCTGTGGCCCTCCCCGCTTCCACTAGTTGGAGGGCTGGGAGAGTCTTCCCTTCTGCCCCCATCAGAACTCAGTGCAGTGCTTGGTGCCCAGGGGGTACTGGTATGGTGCGGTGCGGGGGAGAGGCAGGCTGCCCCTGCTGCTGCAACGCTCAGCCCACTGCTCCTCCCTACCCCTAAAGGGAGGCGGGCAAGGATCCAGTGCATGTGGGCAGAAACTGTGCCTCTCCCTGCTTCCTGCTTTATCTGTTTTCTCACTCCTTCATCTCCCACCTAGCTGGAGGGGATTATAATATCCATCTCCGTCCAAGTCAATTGATAGTGTTTGCTGAGCACTTGCTGCGTGAACTACAGAAGAGCAATGATAGTGCCTTGTCTCTGCTGAATCCTCCCCAAGGTTTAGCAGCCAACGGAGCTCATCAAATGCTCTTCTTGTGAAATTGAGTTCATTCCACTGCTCTGAACAGTAAATGCCAAACTGTAGGTAGGTTCACAGGGCCCAGCCAGCACAGTGAACCCACTTAGGGTAGGGCTGCCATGACTGTGGGGCTATCTGATGCTATGAGCCCCCCACCCCCGAGGGCAGTAGGCCACATCTGTGTGCCATAGATAGGCAAAAACATGAGTTTCAGTCTACCAGAGGGGCTGCACCAGTGGAAGAGTGGGATGGGATATCATCTAACGGGGACTGTTAGACTGGAAGCCTCTTGAGGGCAGGGATTGTCTTCCCTCATGTCCATCCCTGAATTCCTTGGGACCATGAACATTCAATACCATAGAGCCACCCTCTGGCCCTCCTGTTGTTTATTGTCATCACACATTGCTCATGGTGACTGCTTATATCTGTATGTGCAGTTTATAATAATGCCTGTCCCCCCCTCAAGACTGTAAGCTCATTGTGGTCAGGGAATGTCTGTTATATTGTTATACTGTACTCTCCCAAGCTCTTAGTACAGTGCTTAGTACCACTGACTGATTGACTTAGATTTTTAAGTCCTTCAATGGTCAAGGATTGTGTCTAATTCCCTCCTGAGAATTCTCTCCCAGCACAGTAAGTGCTTAATAAATACTCCTACTATGCTGGAACTAATTGGAGGAGGCATATTAAAGGAGGTGACATTTTAGGAAGGCACTGAATGTGGGGAGTGCCGTGGTCTCTTGGGGAGAGGAGAATGTAGGAGAAGGGAGAGCAACATACTGTTAGAAGGTGAGTTGGGAGGAGCTAAAAGAATGAGCCGGGAAGTAGCTGGAGAAGAGAGAGAGGTAAGGTGAGGCCAGATGATGGAAAAACTTGTGGCCTAGTGTAAAAGGGTTTTGCTTGATGTGGAGGGTTTTGAGGAATGGAGAAATGGGGGTCAGGCATTGAATCAAGGAGATGATCTGTACGCCAGTGGGTAGGACACAGCACTTAGTACAGTGCTCTACACACAAGAAGCACACAAGTATGATTGAAGTCAGTCACTCGTATTTATTGAGTGCTTACTGTGTGCAGAGCACCAAACTAAATACTTGAGAGACTGCAATATAGCAGATTATTTCCTGCCCCCAAATTATTTCCTCTCCAAGGGGAGACAGATATTATTATAAATAAATGAATTACAGATATAATAATGGTATTTAAGTGCTTATTGTGTGCCAGGCACTGTACTAAGCACAGGGGTGGATATAAGCAAAATGTACATAAGTACTGTTGGGCTGGGGGTGGGGAGAAGTAGTGTGGCTTAGTGGAAAGAGCACAGGCATGGGAGTCAAAGGTCATGGGTTCTAATTCTGGCTCTGCCACTTGTCAGCTGTGTGACTCTGGGCAAGTCACTTCACTTCTCTGTGCCTCAGTTAATTCATCTGTAAAATGGGTGTTAAGACTGTGAGCCCCACGTGGGACAACCTGATTACGTTGTAGCTACCCCAGTGCTTTGAACAGTGCTTGGCACATAGTAAGCACTTAACAAATGCCATCATTATTATTATTAATAAAGGGAGCAAATCAGAGTGACGCAGAAGGGAGTGTGAGAAGAGTGAAGGAGGGCTTAGTCAGGGGAGGCCTCTTGGAGGAGATGTGCCTTCAGTAAGTCTTTGAATGGGGGGAGAGTCATTGTCTTTCGGAAATGAGAAGCAGCATGGCTCAGTGGAAACAGCACGGTCATGGGTTCAAATCCCGGCTCTGCCACTTGTCAGCTGTGTGACTTTGGGCAAGTCACGTAACTTCTCTGAGCCTCAGTTACCTCATCTGTAAAATGAAGATTAAGACTGTGAGCCCCCTGTGGGACAACCTGTTCACCTTGTAACCTCCCCAGCCCTTAAAACAGTGCTTTGCACATAGTAAGTGCTTAATAAAGACTATTATTATTATTATTATTATTATTATTATTATTATTATTATATGAGGAGGGAGGGAGTTCCAGGCCAGAGGCAGGATGTGGGCGAGAGTTCAGCAGTGACATAGATGAGATAAAGGTGCAGTGAGAAGGTTAACACAGAGCCCAGAGGAACTGGGTTCTAATCCCAGCTCTGTCAAGCACTTACTGTGAGACCATGAGGAAGTCACTTAACTTCTCTGCACCTCAATTTTGTCAATTATAAAATGGGGATTCATTTCTTGTTCTTCCTCTTTAGACTATGATTCCCATTTGAGACAGAGACTATGTCTGACCTGATTAACTTGTATCCACACCAGCATTGAGAACAGTGCTTGACACATAATAAGTGCTTAAAATATATAATAATAATAAATTTCTGGGGGAGAAGGTGTCATTTAAAAAATATATATTTTTTTTTTAGAATTGATCTATGCCCCAATGATGTCATCTCCTCTTCCTTATTCTTGAGCCCAGTTCCTCGATAATGTCTGTTTTCAAAATGCATTTTGAAAAGATAGCTGGTAGGGAGATAAGCAATATTATTCCGCTTCGCACATCTTAAGCGCTTAACAAATACCATCATTTTTTTTTTTTTCCTGAGACAGTGCATCCATCTGGAAAGAACGTGATGTAATGCCGGAACAAACAGGGGTGGGTGTGTGTGTGTACGTGTGTGTGTGTGTGTGTGTGTGTGTGTGTGTGTGTGTGTATGCACAGTGGCTTTGGTCAAAGTATGTGTCCTACAAAGAAAACTTTCCTCATTCATTCAATCATATTTATTGAGCACTTACTGTGTGCACAGCGCTGTACTAAGCGCTTGTGGAAAGTAGGTGCAGCATTTGCCCAGAATGTAACCCCCATGTTGCAGGGCAACTAAGTGGATTACCTCAGTGACTCCCTACTGCACCTTTGGGCAAGTCAGTTGATTTCTCCGGGCCTCAGTTTCCTGCTCTGTAAAATGGAGAATAAATACCCGGTCTCCCTCCCCTTAGACTGTGAGGCCCATGTGGGACAGGGGATGTGCTCACCAAATTATAGTCTCTCTATCCCACCACTTAGAGCAGTGTTTGGCACGTAGCACACACTTAACAAATACCATAGTTATCGTTATTATTATTTGGAGGATACAATAAAGGATATCATCTTTGCCCTGGAAGAGTTTACACCCTGATATAAACTGTAAGCTGTTCGTGAGCAGGGAACGTGCCTGCCGACTCCGTTGTATTGTACTCTCCCAAGCACTTAGGATAGTGCTTTGCATATAGTAAGCACCCAATGAGTATCATTCATGATGATGGATGAGTCAGGCAGACACAGACTGAATACAAGCAATGGGAAGAGGAGTGAAAAAAAATGAGATCTGACTAATTACCACAAAAATAAGAAAAAAAGTCTCTATTGATTTATGGACGTTTTACAGGTAGCCAACAGGATGGCTTGACTAGAAAAGGTTGGGGTTGATCTCAGGAGTGATCTGGGAGGGTCTCCTGAGGGTCTTTAAATTGGGGAAGAGGAGATCTGGTGCATTTATTTTCATGAAATATTTTTCCCTTCCAACTTTGTGCCTGAGTTTTTTCTGCGTGACACATACAACCACACATGCACACACATTTGGGTTGTTTGCTTGTTTATACACGGATGCATTCATTTTGCACCATATCGAGTTTCGAGGCTCTTGGGGACCGAGAGGTAAGAAGCAGGGAAGATTGTAGCCAAGTATGGCTGTCTCTTGGCCATGTTTTCCCGAGGTTAATGTCATTCCATTACAGGGCCTCTTGGGGAATGATAACAGAGTGAGAGCAGAGCAGAGAGGTCCAAGCTGACCGACAGAGACAAAGCCCAGGCCTCTCCCGGCATCTGCCTGTGGCATGTTCTTTCAACTGTGACAGTGCGTCGGCCTGGGAAATGCAGTTCTGAGAAGCCTTGGGGCCGAGTTCCACTGGTCAAAGGAAAGAGATCGGGTGCTCTGTTCTCTCTCACTATACCAGCTGCGAGACCGTGCCACGGCTGCCTTTCTGGCGGCCTTCCAAATTCTATTTATTCTAGGGCAGAGGAGAGAAGGTAGAAGTTGAGCTGGGGGACATCGTGAGCTTGTCCCAAGGAATACAGGAGACGGCATTGTCATTCTCAGACACCCTTCTTAACGTGTTTTATAGTTACATCATCCCCATCAGCACCCTCCCTTGCTTCCTTCCTCATCTCCTTTTTCCCCCTCATCGTCTCCCTACTTTGTCCTGTTTCTGTCCAGGTTTTCCAGACACTTTCACCATCCAAACAATCTCCCAAATTAGATCCTTCCCTTTCTCTCATTCCTGTCCAACCCTGGGCCAGCCCCCTCACCCAGCATTGGGTATGGGGGAGAAACTGGGTCAAAGGAGAGGAGGGGTGGGGTGGCATTGGCCTAGTGGACAGAGTGAGGGAGTCAAGACCTGAGTTTATTCATTCATTCATTCAATCGTATTTATTGAGCGCTTACTGTGTGCAGAGCATTGTACTAAGTGCTTGGGAAGTCCAAGTTGGCAACATATAGAGACGGTCCCTACCCAACAGCGGGCTCACAGTCTAGAAGGGGGAGAGTTCTACTACAAGGCCTTCCCTGATTATGCCCCCTTTCCCTCAGCTTGCTCTCCTTTCTGTGTCATCTACGATCTGTAACTTTTGGACATTTGATATTCGCCTCACCCCCAACCCAAAAGCACTTATGTGAATATCTTTAAATTATATATTATAAATTACTTATTCATATTAATATCTGTCTCCCCTCTAGACTGCAAGCTTTTTGTGGGCGGGAAACGTGTCTGCTTGTGGTCTCTCAAGTGCTCAGTGCAGCGCTCTGCACATAAATACCATTGATTCTAGTCCCTGCTGTGCAACCTTAGGCCACTTGCTTTATTCCTCTGGGCTTCAGTTTTCTGAACTCAGAAATGGGAATAAGAACACCTTGGCCTAGAGGATAGACCCTGGCCCTGGAAGTCAGAAGGACCTGAGTTCTAATCCTAACTGTACCACTCATCTGCTGTGTGACCTTGGGCAAGTCACTTCACTTCCCTGTGCCTCAGTTTCCTCATCTGAAAAATGGGAGATTAAGACCGTGAGCCCCATGGGGAAGATGGACGGTGTACAAATTGATTAGTTGCATCTGGTTGCATCTGAGAAGCAGCGTGGCTCAGTGGAAAGAGCATGGGCTTGGAAGCCAGAGGTCATGGGTTCAAATCCCGACTCCGCCACATGTCTACTGTGTGACCTTGGGTAAGTCACTTAATTTCTCTGAGCCTCAGTTACCTCACCTGTAAAATGGGGATTAAGACTGTGAGCACCACGTGGGACAACTTGATCACCCTGTATACCCCCCAGCGCTTAGAACAGTGCTCTGCACATAGTAAGTGCTTAACAAATGCCATTATTATTATTATTATTATTATTATTATTATTATTATTATTATTATCTATCTCAGAGGTTAGTACAGTGTCTCCCCATCTAGACCGTAAGCTTGAAGTGGGCTAGGAATGTGTCTGCTTGTTGTTCTGTCATTGTATGCTCCCAAGAGCTTAGTACAGTCCTCTGCACACAGTAAGTGCTCAACAAATATGACTGAATGAATAATTGAACATAATAAGTGCTTAACAAATCTCATTTAAAAACAACAATAACAAAAAAACACACCTCCATCTCCATCCCTTTATTCTTAGGGAATATGTGAGCTAAAATGACAGATGAAATAGCATTTTGGAAAAAAGTTTCCATGCTAATCTGAAGTTCATTCATTTATTCCATTGTATTTATGGAGTACTTACTGTGTGCAGAGCATTGTACTAAGCACTTGGAAAGTACAATTCAGCAACAAAAAGGGGAAATCCCAGCCCACAGAGGGCTCACAGTCTAGAAGGGGGGAAACAGACATCAAAACAAGTAAACAGGCATCAATAGCATCAATATAAATACATAGAATTATAGCTAGATACACATCATTAATAAAATAAATAGAATAACAAATATGTACACACAAGTGTTGTGGGGCAGGGATGGGGGCAGAGCAGAGGGAGGGAGTGGGGGCCATGAGGAGGGGGAACAGAGAAAAAGGAGGGCTTTGTGAAGTGGGGCTTGTGAATTATTATAATAATAATTATTATTATTATTATTATGTGACTCCAAGGCATGGGGCAGTGAGAATGAAAAACCCAGTCAGAAGAGGAAGACTGACAGTGTCCAGAGTAACTGGACATCTAAAGGTAATGATAATAATTATAATAATGATGGTATTTAAGCTCTTACTATGTGCCAAGCACTGTTCTAAGTATTGGGGTAGATTCAAGATAATCAGGTTGTCCCTTGTATGGCTCACAATCTTAATCCCCATTTTACAGATGAGGTAACTGAGACACAGAGAAGTGAAGTGGCTTGCCCAAGGTCACACAGCAGACAAGTGGCGGAGCCAGGATTAGAATGCACATCCTCTGACTCCTAAGCCCAAGCTCTTTCCACTAAGCCACACTGCTTCTCATCTGATCGATCCCCAGCTAGGCAGAAGGGACGGCAGTGGGAGAGAGAAGCATTCATTCATTCAATTGTATTTATTGAGCACTTACTGTGTGCAGAGCACTGCACTAAGTGCTTGGGACAGTACAGTGTAACAATAAACAGACACATTCCCTGCACTTCACTTCACTTCTCTGAGCCTCAGTTTCCTCATCTGGAAAATGGGGATTAAGACTGTGAGCCACATGTAGGACATGGACTGTGTCCAAACTGATTAGCTTGCATCTACCCTGGCACTTAGTACAGTTTAGAGAATCAGCATGGTGTAACTGTGTGACCCTGGGTAAGTCACTTAACTTCTCTGTGCCTTGGTTACTTCATCTGTAAAATAGGGATGAAGACTGTGAGCTCCACGTGGGACAAACTGATTACCTTGTATCTACCCCAGCTCTTAAAACAGTGCTTAGCATATAGTAAGTGCTTAACAAATATCGTCATCATCATCATTATTATAAAGCATGGGCCTGGGCGTCTGAAGGTCATGGGTTCTAATCCAGGCTCTGTCACATGTCTGCTGTGTGTCCTTGGGCAAGTCACTTCTCTGGGACTCCATTACCCCATCTGTAAAATGGGGATTCAGAGTGTGAGCCTCACGTGGAACAGGGACTATGTCTAGCCCGATTTGCTTGTATCCACCCCAGTGCTTAGTGTGGGATTTGGCACATAGTAAACCCTTAAATACCAGAATAATTAATTACTATTACAGTTCCTGGCACATGGTAAGCTCTTAACAAATGAGAAGCAGAGCAGCCTAGTAGAAAGAGCATGGACTTTGGAGTCAGAGGACCTGGGTTCTAATCCCGGCTCTACCAATTGTTCTGTGCCTCAGTTCCCTCATCTGAAAAATGGGGGATTAAGACTGTGAGTCCCATGTGGTACATGGACTATGCCCAACCTGATAACTTGTATCTATCCCACAGCTTAGAACAGTGTCTCCCGATCTAGACCGTAAGCTCGTTGTGGGCTGGGAATGTGTCTGCTTATTGTTTGATTGTACTTTGCTTGCTTTGTGACCTTGGGCAAGTCACTTAAGAGCTTTGTGCCGCAGTTTTCTTAACTGTAAAATGAGTATTCACCACCTGTTCTTCCTCCTTCTTAGGCTGTGAGCCCCATGCGAGACAGGGACTGTATCCAACTTGAATAACATGAACCTACTCCAGCACTTAGAACAGTGTTTGACACATAGTAAGGGCATAACAAATATTATATATATTTTTAAAAAAAGATCTTCAGAGCTAGTCTTACCTCTACTGAATTTCTCCTGGATGTTTTTGGGACTCTTTGATGAACTGAGCAGCCATCTGGTCTCCCCTCAGCTCCAACCAACTGGATGTTTTTGGGACTTTTTGATGAACTGAGCAGCCATCTGGATCTCTCTTGGTATGGCCATTGGATTTAACAATCTTATGGAAAGCTGGCATGGGCCGGCTATACTATTTCCTGGATGGAATACCCTCTCTCCTCCTTAGTTGTGTCCCCAGCATCTCAAAAAGACTTCAACTATCAATCCACTGCCCTCATGCTATTTAGAAAGTCTCGCATATCGAGTGATAATGTAAGGGCCAGCTACATGACTGGTTTGTGCTTTCCCACACAGAGTTTACAAAACTTGAGCTTTGTTTCCAGTAAATCCTCTTACCCGGACCGCATGTTCAATGAGAGGAAGCCATCCTTCATTGAACTTTCTGAAGTTAAAGCAAAATAGAAGCAAAAATCCCTGCAAGATTGTTTGCATGCTAGTCTTCCCCTTGGAAAAAAACTCAGTTTACTTGTTTACTAACATCTGTGGAGAAAGCTCGATTTGTGCATTTCCCTCCACCCCAATTCTGAATTGCTCAACCAAGGATCTGAAACAACTTCATAAATTACGGGGACCTTTGCTCCTTTATCCAAGTTCCTCATTTCAGACTGGTCTTGCCCAGTCCCCTAAGAGATAGGGCTCTTATCAGGGTTACCTTGACTCAGGAGTGCTTGGTTCTGGTTCCAGTTCAGCCTGGAATAGGACAAATAACATAGGGGCCCTATTCCACAGCTCTCCTCGACTCCAGCTTTTGAAAGGGGTTCTCATTCCTGCTCAATCCATATAAGCAGACCTGTGAATTTCCAGTTTCCACTCAGAATTGCAAAGACCCCAACTTGTGGCTTCCTGATCTGGTGTGCGTGTCTCTCCCTCTCTCCCTCTCTCCCTCTCTCCCTCTCTCCCTCTCTCCCTCTCTCCCTCTCTCCCTCTCTCCCTCTCTCCCTCTCTCCCTCTCTCCCTCTCTCCCTCTCTCCCTCTCTCCCTCTCTCCCTCTCTCCCTCTTTTGTAATGGCATTTATTAAGCACTTACTACCTGCAAAGCACTGTTCTAAGCACTGGGGAGGTTACAAGGTGATCAGGTTGTCCCACAGGGGGCTCACAGTCTTAATCCTTATTTTACAGATGAGGTAACTGAGGCACAGAGAAGTTAAGTGACTTGCCCAAAGTCACACAGCTAATTGGCAGAGCTGGGATTTGAACCCATGACCTCTGACTCCAAAGCCCACTGAGACACACTGCTTCTCCTTAATATGTGCCGGGTACTGTACTAAACACTGGGGTGGATACAAGGAAATTGGGTTGGACAAGATGATCAGGTTGGACACAGTCCATGTCCCACAGTCATTAAGACAAAACAGATGAGGTAACTAAGTCACAGAGAAGTTAAATGACTTGCCTGAGCTCACACAGCAGACAAGTGGCAGAGCAGGGATTAGAACCCAGGTTCTCTAACTTGCAGGCCCATTCTCTTTCCACTACACGATGCTGCTTCTCAGCATGGGCTCTCTGAAGCCTTTTCTTTCTCAATTCTCAACCCCACAAAAATCCCTTTTCTTCTATATGCCCAAAATGAAAAGTTGACACTTGGAATAGTAGTAATATTAATAACTTGTACTTCCCAAGGGCTTAGTACAGTGCTCTGCACACAGTAAGCACTCAATAAATACTATTGAATGAATGAATAATAATGGTATTTGTTAAGCACTTATTATGTGCCAAGCATTGGGGTAGATAAAGAAAATCAGGTTGGACACAGCTGTGTCCCACAAGGAGCTCACAGTTAAGGTAGGAGGAAGTAGGATTTAATCCTCATTTTTCCATGAGGTAACTGAGGCACAGAGAAGTGAAGTGAGTTGCTCAAGGTCACACAGCTGACAAGTGGAGGAGATGGAATTAGAACCCAGGTCCTCTGACTCCTAGTCCCGTGCTCTTTCCACCAGGTCACACTGCTTCTCTGATGAAAACAGCACATAATATCAATCAATCGTATTTATTGAGTGCTTACTGTGTGCAGAGTAATATGCTGGCCTCTGCCTGCCTACTCAGCAGCATTCATTCATTCATTCAATAGTATTTATTGAGCGCTTACTGTGTGCAGAGCACTGTACTAAGCGCTTGGGAAGTACAAGTCAGCAACATATAGAGACGGTCCCTACCCAACAGTGAGTTCACAGTCTAGAAGGGGGAGACAAACAAGAAAACAAAACATATTAACAAAATAAAATAAATAGAATAAATATGTACAAGTAAAATAGAGTAATAAATATGTACATATACATATATATGTATGTGGAGTCAGGGGTCATGGGTTCAAATCCCGGCTCCGCCAGCTGTCAGCTGTGTGACTTTGGGCAAGTCACTTCACTTCTTTGGCCTCAGCTACCTCATCTGTAAAATGGGGATTAAGACTCTGAGCCCCCCGTGGGACAACCTGATCACTTTGTAACCTCCCCAGCGCTTAGAACAGTGCTTTGCACATAGTAAGCGCTTAATAAATGCCATCATTATTATAAAGTGTGTGGGGTGGGTTGTAGTAGAAAATCAGGGAGGTGAGGTAGGAGGAAGAGAACTGATTGTATGCCTTAAAGCTGCTGGTGGAAAAATGAACTGGGCAGCAGAGTGAAGCAAGATCTAGCAGGGAGAGACAGGGAGGTCAGTGAGGAGTCTGATGTAGTAAAGTAACAAGTGATTGGATCAGCATAATAGCGATTTGGATGGAGAGGAAAGGGTGAATTTTTTAGCAATGCTGTGAAGATAAAAGCAGTAGGATTTCCTCAAAGGTTGAATATGTGGGTTGAATCAATCAATCAATCATATTTATTGAGCCCTTACTATGTACAGGGCACTGACTGAGAGAGATGAGCTAGGGTAATGGCAGGGTTATAGGTTTGGGACGCAGGAAGGATAGTGGTGCTTTCCACAGTGATTGGAAATACATGGGGAGGACAGGATTTGGGTGGGAAGTTGAGAAGCTCTGTTTTTTTAAAAAAATTTGAGGTATCAGTGGGACAGCCAAGTAGAGATGTTCTGAAGGCAGGAAGAAATGTGAGACTGCAGAGAAGGAGAGCAGTTGGGGCTGGAGATGTAGATTTTGGAATCGTCTGCATAGAGATGGTAGTTGAAAACATGGGAGCAGATGAGTTCTCCAAGGGAGTGGATTTAGATGGAGAATACAAGGGGACCCAGAACTGAGTCTTGTGGGGTGGGTCCCCCGGTTTGGGGTGGGAGGCAGAGGAGGAGCCCATGAAAAAAACTGAAAGCAGTCAGACAAGTAGGAGAAGAAACAGAAGTCTCAGCAAAGCCAGTTTTAGATCATGTTTTCAGAAAAAGCCGGTGGCCAACATTGTCAAAGGCAGCTGAGAGATTGAGATGGATTAAGATGGAGCAGGATAATATAACGTTCCTGGGCCTCAGATGATAAATTTCTAAAATAGGGATATTAATATCTGCCTCTCCTTCACAGAGATGATGCTAAGATAAAATTAGTAATGGAAAAGCCCTTTGGAAAAAATAAGTGCAATATAAATTCACAGCTTTATTATGTTGAGGAAAGTTGAATAGCGTCCCATTTATAGCATCATTTTAACCAGAATTGGGAGGTAGGAGAGAGAGAGAGGGAATGTCAAAAAAATGTGTTGTGAAAGAAATATGATGTCCTAGTGATCATGAAATGTGTCAGAGCTGGTTGAGACACTTGTTGCTTGGAGTGCACCCTATTAGGAGAGGTTCAGACCAGAAAGTCCCTGAGATGGAGAACTCCCTGGAGACCAAAATATTACAGGATCATCTGGGAGCTGTGTATCTCACTGCTAAAATGCCACTGTGTGTTTAGAAAACACACAAACATGTTTATATACTCTATTCAATTGTGCCTGTGAATCTGCTCAACTTTAACTTTCCACTGCCCTCGGAAAGGGATCCTAGCCTGTCATAGGATATTTGGGTGATTCGTAGAGACCCCATGAATGGGAGGATATGAACCCATTGGAATGGTTCAATAAGGATCTAGGATAGAAAAACTATTCCGAAAAGCACCACTAAGGCTTAAGTTGGAAAAGTGCTCCTCCTGGCCAGCGGGCCTTCATCTTGTTGCGCTGTTGCTGGAAATCTCAAATCATTTGGAGTAGTTGAATAAATCCACTGCTATGCTTTTTTTTCTTAAACCTATTCCGTGTTCTCTGAATTTCATTAAAAATGCAGCTGAGGCAGTAGCACACCGAGTGATACTGAAATGGATTTCAGATAACAGAATCATTCATTCAGTCATATTTATTGAGCACTTACTGTGCGCAAAGCACTACACTAAGCATCTGGGAAAGTACAGTATAAGAGAGACATTCCCTGCCCACAACAAGCTTACAGTCTAGAGAGGGAGACAGACATTAATATAAATAAATTACAGATCTGTCCATAAGTACCATGGTAAGCAGGTTGGAGCTCTGGAGAACACCAAGATATGAGGAAAGAGGTTTTGAGTCAGCCCTGTGGGGGCCACACATGGAGCTATCTGGAATTTAGATGGGCTGAGATGGAATTATCCATGATTAGAAAATTTCTAAGTGCAGTGATGAATGGTCCAGCTAAGCAATCCCCTCCCACTGTTGTTAAATTTCTTGGAAAACCTCCCTGAAGAGTTATACACAATTTTTGTGTAACAGCTTAATAGGCAACTAACTAAGCGTCCTGGGTACATATTTATTTCCAAGGGAATTAGGCTGTTAAGCGGAAGGAAATAATGGCTCTCTTTTGCTTGTCTTTGTTTACAGTCTCTTTTTTAAACTGGCATCCAAGCTGGTGCTCTGCTTTTGTCAATTGGGCCAGAGTGGGAGCTCACATTTATGATCACCTTTGACTCCAGCTATTGGTACCCCCAGTAGGAGTGCTGCTCATCAACTGGGGGGCCGGGGCTGCGGAAGTGTTGGCGCAGTGGAAAGAGCACGGGCTTGGGACTCAGAGGTCATGGATTCAAATCCCGGCTCCGCCAATTGTCAGCTGTGTGACTTTGGGCAAGTCACTTAACTTCGCTGGGCCTCAGTTACCTCATCTGTAAAATGGGGATTAAGACTGTGAACCTCCCATGGGACAACCTGATCACCTTGTAACCTCTCCAGCGCTTAGAACAGTGTTTTGCACATAGTGCTTAATAAATGCCATTATTATTATTACTGAACAAGGCACACCAGGACAGTCTCCTCTGTGGCCACAGGCTGCTGCTCAACCCAAATGGGCATCACACAGTTTATGTGGGTTAAAAGGAGATGGGGTGAGAGAATGTGGAGGGCTCGGTGCAATTCACTGGTAAATCAACACAAACATATGCCCTACTGTCAACAATCCTACCCTTTAGCACCCAGACTATTTGGTGACCTAGAATATTGATTCCCCGCATGGCAAAGAAGCAACATTCAGTGGCAACTTAGGTGTTTTAACAGCCCACTCTAGGATCATCTTTACCCGGACAATTCACTAAATAGTGTCAACAGCGTCACAAGTCAGGAAGAGGCTGTGTTTGAGTCTGGATATGTAGATGGGTAAGTGGTATGTTCAATCAATAGTATTTAGTGAGTGCTTACTGAATGCAGAGCACTGTACTAAACACTTGGGAAAGTCCACTACAGCCAGTTACCTTCAGAAACCACATGGCCTCATGGATGAAGCTAGGTCTGAGCTCCCCACAGTCACCCCTCCCCCTTCACCATCCACCCTGCTCTCAACCATCTCCTCTACTTTCCAATCCTTCCCAGCAGTGTCTTCAGATGAGATCTCCTCCCTCCTCTCAAGTGCCACCCCACCCATCTGTACTTCGAACCCCATTTCCTCTTATAAAAACTCTTGCCCCTTCCCTCCTCCCCTCCTTAACTTCCATCTTCAACTGCTCACTCTCCACTGGTTCCTTCCCCTCTGCCTTCAAACATCATCATCATCATCAATCGTATTTATTGAGCTCTTACTGTGTGCAGAGCACTGTACTAAGTGCTTAGCACTGTACTAAGCGCTTAGCACTGTAACATGCTCATGTCTCCCCCATTCTAAAAAAATCCTCCCTTGACCCCACTGCTCCTTCTAGTTATCACCCTATCTCCCTCCTACCCTTCCTTTCCAAACTCCTAGAACGAGTCATCTACACTCACTGCTTCAAATTCCTCAAATCCAACTCTCCCCTAGATCCCTTCCAATCTGGCTTCCATCCCCTAAACTCCACAGAAACTGCCTTCTCAAAGGTCACCAATGACCTCCTTCTTGCCAAATCTAATGGCTCCTACTCTCTCCTAATCCTTCTCGACCTCTCAGCTGCCTTCGACATTGAATCACCCCCTTCTCCTCAACATGCTATCCAACCTTGGTTTCACAGACTCCATCCTCTCCTTGTTCTCTTATTTCTCCAGCCATTCATTCTCAGTCTCCTTTGCGGGCTCCTCCTCCTGCTCCCATCCCCATACTGTAGGGGCTCCTCAAGGGTCAGTTCTTGGTCCCCTTCTGTTCTCTATATACACTCACTCCCTTGGTGAATTCATTCACTCTCACAGCTTCAACTATCATCTCTACGCTGATGACACCCAAATCTACATCTCCACTCCTGTTCTCTTTCCCTCCCTCCAGGCTCATATCTTCTCCTGCCTTCTGGACATCTCCATTTGGATGTCTGCCTGCCATCTAAAACTCAACATGTCCAAGACTGAGCTCCTTATCTTCCCTCCCAAACCCTGACCTCTCCCTGACATTGCCTTCACTGTGGACGGCACTACCATCCTTCCCATCTCACACTCTCGCAACCTTGGTGTCATCCTTGGCTCCACTCTCTCCACATCCAATTCATCACCAAAACCTGCCGGTCTCACCTCCACAATGTTGCCAAGATCCGCCCTTTCCTCTCCATCCAAACTGCTACTTTGCTGGTTCAATCTCTCATCCTACCCCGACTGGATTACTGCATCAGCCTCGTATCTGATCTCCCATTCTGCTGTCTCTCCCTGCTTCAGTCTATACTTCACTCTGCTGCCTGGATTATCTTTCTACAGAAAAGCTCTGGGCATGTTGCTCTCCTCCTCAAAAATCTCCAGTGGTTGCCTATCAACCTTTGAATCAAACAAAAACTCCTCACTATTGGCTTCAAAGCTCTCCATCTCCTTGCCCCTTCCTACCTCACCTCCCTTCTCTCCTTCTCCAGCCCAGCCCGCACCCTCCACTCCTCTGCTGCCGCTAACCTCCTCACTGTGCCTTGTTTTCGACTATCCCACTGTCAACCCCTGGCCCACATCCTACCTCTGGCCTGGAATGCCCTCCCTCCACACATCTGCCAAACTAGCTCTCTTCCTCCCTTCAAAGCCCAACTAAGAGCTCACCTCCTCTAGGAGGCCTTCCCAGACTGAGCCTCTGCCTTATCCTCTCCTCCACCTCCCCTCCCCATTGCCCCCACTCCCTCCCACAGCACTTGTGTATATTTGTACATATTTATTATTCTAAGTATTTTATCAATGATGTGTATATATCTATAATTCTATTTATTTTGATGGTATTGACACCTGTCTACTTGTTCTGTTTTGCTGTCTGTCTCCCCCTTCTAGAATGTGATCCCATTGTTGGGAAGGGATTGTCTCTATATGTTGCCAACTCGTACTTTCCAAGCACTTAGTACAGTGCTTTGCACACAGGAAGCGCTCAATAAATGCGAATGAATGAATGAATGAAACATGGACTTCAGAAACAGAGGGACCTGTTTTTTAATCCTGGCTCCGCCACTTGTCTGCTGTGCTAACTTGGGCAAGTCACTTAACTCCTCTGTGCCTGTTAACTCACCTGTCAAATCTGGATGAATACTGTAAGCCCCATGTGGACAGGGACTGTGATCAATCTGATTAGCCTGTATCTACCCCAGCACTTAGTACAGTGCCTGGCATATAAGACCCTGGCAAATACCATTTAAATGCCATTTATTAAAAAAAAGACCTTTCACTCTAGAGGTATTAAAGTTAATTGCTGATATGTCCATAAGTACTGTGGGGTTAATATCAACTGCTTAAAGGAGACGGATCCAAGTGCAGAGTCAATGCAGAAGGGAAAGGGAATAAGGGAAATGAGGGTTTAGTCAGGGAAAGCTTCTTGGAGGAAATGTGATTTTTAGTAAGGCTTTGAAAGTAAGGTGAGGGATGGTCTGCCTGGAAAAGGGAAGGGAGTCGCAGGCCTGAAGGAGGATGTGGACAACAGATCGTCAGTGAGATGGAAGAGGGCAAGGTACAGTGAGAAGGTTGATGTTAGTGTAGGAAATCAGCAAGGTAAAGTAGAAAGGGAAGAGCTGGTCGAGTGTTTTAGAACCGGTGGAAAGGAGTTTAGATTTTCAGTAGTGTTGACCTAAAGTAAAAGCAAAACATTCTATGTAATTGGTCAATAATTTAAACAGGTGAGAATGACTTACTAAAGGAGATGAGCTGATGACATTAATGCAGTTGGTCTGCCGTGTTGCTGTCCCATGGATTGTATAAATAAACCAGGCCAGTGCATGACCAGATGGAAAGATCCACGGGAGTGGGAATCAGAGGACTTGAGTTCTAATTCTGGCTCTGCCAGTTGCCTACTGGGTGACATTAGACAAGGCACTTAACTGCTCTTGGCCTCAGTTTCCTCATCTGTAAAGTGGGGATAGAATACCTGTTCTTCCTCCTCCTCATCATCATCAATCATATTTATTGAGTGCTTACTGTGTGCACAGCACTGTACTAAGCGCTTGGTAAGTACAAGTTGGCAACATATAGAGACAGTCCCTACCCAACAGTGGGCTCACCAAAGACTTTAAGTTCTATGTGGGACAGGGACCTCATCCGTTCTGACTGTGCCTTACCTCCATCCCCTCCCCACAGCACCTGTATATATGTTTGTACATATTTATTACTCCATTTTACTTGTACATATTTACTATTCTACTTATTTTATTTTGTTAACATATTTTGTTTTATTGTCTGTCTCCCCCTTCTAGACTGTGAGCCTGCTGTTGGGTAGGGTCCACCTCTATATGTTGCCAACTTGTACTTCCCAAGAGCTTAGTTCAGTGCTCTGCACACAGTAAGCACTCAATAAATACGATTGAATGAATGAATGAATGTTGTACCTACCCCAGCACTTAGGGCAGTGCTTAGCACATAAGAGCTTAATTGTTTTGTAGTATTGTGTTAAGTGCTTACTATGTGCCATGCACTGTTCTTAGCTATGGGGTAGATACAAGTTAATCAGGTTGGACCGGGTCCCTGTCCCACATGGGGCTCACAGTCTTCATCTCCATTTTACAGATGAGGTAACTGAGGCCCAGAGACCTGCCCAAGGTCCCAGAGCAGATAAGTGGATGAGCCGAGATTAAGATCCAGGTCTTAGAGACTCCAAGGCCCGTGTCTATCCACTAGGCCATGTTGCTTCACTATCTTTATAAAATTCTTTCTTATGGCAGAATTTGAAGTAGAAGTGTTTGTCATTGTGCATCACCTCAGGGAAATGGGACCCAAACTGTTTGAATGCCCTGTAAATTCTTAATTCACTCATTTTCATTTATTCAATCATATTTATTGAGTGCTTACTGTGGGCAGAGCACTGTACTAAGCGCTTGGGAAGTACAAGTTGGCAACATATAGAGACGGTCCCTACCCGACAGTCTTAATACCGGGGAGAATTATTAGTGGGAAATAGGGATGGCATTAGGTGTTCATTCATTCATTCAATCATATTTATTGAGCGCTTACTGTGTGCAGAGCACTGTACTAAGCACTTGATGTTATCTGGGGGATGTTCCCATCAGGGTTCTGCTGTCCGATATGTTTACTTTTAAGACTATGCCCTCTTTGGCTTTCCAATGTAATGGGTCTTTCCTTTGGGGAATTGGCTTGAAGTTTGTTCAGAGACTACTAGTCCCATTTCTGTTGGAAAGTTTTTTCTCAGCTTAAAATACTCCAGAAACTCTGAAACTGCTTCATCAGGAAATAATGTCCCACTCTATTTTGGCTCTTGTGACTCTGAAAAACTCTACAGGTGTCCCATCCAGCAAGCACATACTCATTACGACCTCTCTGCGTCCTACCCAGTGTTCATGTTATATCTACAGGCATTTAGAAAAGATCTCGTATGTACCTTCGCTCTTTGGCTACTAATGTCAGCATAGTTACATAAATGCCCTCTGTGCCTTTTCGTAAAATTGGCTCCGACTTCTCAGTTCCAATACCCGAAACATAAAGTAGAGAAAGAAGGAAGCCTGCAGCCACTGGGGGTAGCTGGGATGGGAGGACTCGCTGGGATGTTTTTCAAATTCCCCAAATTGGCCCAAATGACTGGAATCAGCCTGAAAAGTGCACCCAGAGTAGGCTGTGGAAAAAAATGGGTGGGCCAGGGACCCAGTAGCCATTGGCAGGGCTGAGGCGGGAGAGGAGATGTCCACTCTTTTGACCAGTTCTTAGATTTGGTGGAGTCTGGCCAACTAAAGGCAGAGGGAAGAATGTCAGAAATGTTCCTAGTTGGAAAGCACCTCTCCACGGAACTCTGGAAGGCTCTGGGCTCGGCCAGTCAAAGCAGAGGGGGATCATGGGGTCAGGCAAGGGGCTGTGACCTCCCCAAAAGAGCCCCCAGAAGGAACATGCAGCCCCTCTCCAGCCTCCAGAGCTGGCTGTCACTCTTTTTTGGTTGTTGTTGCTTTTAACTCTTACTTCGTGTCTGAAGCTTGGCAATTCATGGTGCTCTAATGGAAGATGGTGAAGAAATACCATGTTTGGAGGGGAACAGTGTGTTTGGCATCAACGCATTAGGCATTTTGAAAGAAATACCTAGTGTTTCACCGCACTCTTACAATCCATTCATTTGTGAGGGTTGAAATGAACTAATTTATGTGAGAGCCCTTGGGTAATAAGAGCTATATATTTAAGCACTTAGTACAGTGCTCTGCACACAGTAAGCTCTCAATAAGTACAATTGAATGAATGTTTGCCCCTCTTTTCCATCCTTCTCCCTGTACCCCTTCAGCCTCTCCTCTCCCTCTCTCCACTGTCTGCCCCCCTTTCAGTGTCCCCTCCTTTCTGTCCTTTCCCAGTATCCCCTCAGTCCCGAGTATCTTCCTCTCTCCTGCCCCTGATTCCTCCTTTCCAGCTCTTTTCTAGCAACCCCTCCCACAGTTTCACCCACAGTATTCCTGAGTTAGGGGAGAGGAGGAAGGCACTTTCTTCTTTCAGCCCCCCACCATACCCCTCCCACACAGGCTGGATGGCCTCTGATCTTCCCTAAAAACTGGGACCATGGCCACAACCTTCTGGCCCTGAATCTGGCCAGGAAAAGCCTGGCTAAGCAGTGAGGCTCAGTGGAAAGAGCACGGGCTTTGGAGTCAGAGGTCATGGGTTCAAATCCCAGCTTCACCAACTGTCAGCTGTGTGACTTTGGGCAAGTCACTTAACTTCTTTGTGCCTCAGTTACCTCGTCTGTAAAATGGGGATTAAAAGATTAAAACTGTGAGCCCTCTGTGGGACAACCTGATCACCTTTTAACCTCCCTAGTGCTTAGAATAGTGCACATAGTAAGTGCTTAACAAATACCATCATTATTATTATTATTAGTAGTAGTAGTAGTATTTACTGAGTACCTACTATGAGCAGACCACTGTGATGAGTACCTAATATATGTAGGAAGCCCTATATTTACACTCACATATAGAAAGACAGCACGGTTAAGTGAATAGAGCACAGGCCTGGGAGTCAGAAGGACCTGGGTTCTGATCCTGCTCTGCCACTTGTCTGCTGTGTGACCTTGGGCAAGTCACTTAACTTCTCTGTACCTCAATTCCCTCCTCTTGAAAATGGGGATTAAGACTGTGAGCCCTATGTGGGAAAGGGACTGTTGACAACCCAATTACCTTGTATCTTCCCCAATGCTTACTACAGTGCCTGACACATAGTAAGAATTTAACAAATGGTAATTATTATTATTACTGTACTTGGAACCATGAAATATAAATATGACCCATGTCTTGCCCCCATGAAGAAAAAAATTATCATCAATATGGTAATTATTGATTACTATGTAATAATAATGGCATTTATTAAGCATTTACTATGTGCAAAGCAATGTTCTAAGCACTGGGGAGGTTCCAAGGTAATCAGGTTGTCCCACGGGGGCTCACAGTCTTGATCCCCATTTTACAGATGAGGTAACTGAGGCCCAAAGAAGTTAAGTGATTTGCCCAAAGTCACACAGCTGACAAGTGGCGGAGCAGGGATTTGAACCCATGACCTCTGACTCCAAACCCTGTGCTCTTTCCACTGAGCCATGCTGCTTCTCAAAATCTAAGGCTGATTGACTGTAATGATGCAGGGGTGTGATATGGGTCTTCAGAGGAAAGATGAAAGGAACTGGAGTGGTTTAGGTTTGGAAGTTAAGGCTAAGTGTGGGGCCTTGATTAAAAAATCATGTCAAGTAGGTGACAGGTTTTGAGGGGAAGAAGGCTGATTATTCTCCAGGACTGAACAGGAAGAAATGGCCTTAAAAGGGAAAGGGAGTTTTAGGAAGATCAAAAAGGAAGCATAATATGCTAATCCTGTAAGGAGTTTGATGTCCACAGGTAAGTAGCACAATATAAAGGATAGAGCAGAGGCCTGTGAGTCAGAATGACCTGGGTTCTAATCCCAGCTCTGCCACTACCCTGCTGTGTGACCTCAGGCAAGTCACTGAACTTCTCTGTGCCTCAGTTACTCTATTTGTAAAATGTGGATTGACTGTGAGCCTTATTTGGCGAAGAATGTGTCAGTTGTATTGTACTCTCCCGAGCGTTTAGTACAGTGCTCTGCACACAGTAAGTGCTCATTAAATATGATTGTGGGAATGACTGTGGGACTTATATCTCTGTCATTCATTTGTTCAATCATATTGAGTGCTTACTGGGTGCAGAGCACTGTACAAAGTGCTTGGGAGAGTATAGTACAGCAGTAAACAGGCATATTCCCTGCCTACAATGAGCTTGCCATCTAAAGTGAGGGAGACAGTCATCAATACAAATAAATAAATTATGGATATGTACGTAAGTGCTGTGGGGCTGGGAAGGGGGAAGATCAAAGAGAGCAATTCAACTTGACTCAGGAGGGAGTGGGTTAAGAGGAAATGGGGGGCTTGGTCTGGGAAGGCCTCTTGGATGAGATGTGCCTTCAATAAGGGTTTGAAGGGTGGAAGAGTCATTGTTGGATTTGAGGAGGGAGAGAGTTCCAGGCCAGAGGCAGGAGGTGACGTAGGGGTTGGGGCTGAGTTGGAGGCCCAGTGAGAAGGTTAGTACTAGACGAGTGAAGTGTGCAGGCTGGGTTGTAGAAGGAGATTTGTGAGGTAGGAAGGGGCAAGGTGGTGGAATGCTCAAAAGACAAAGTGTTTTTTCTCTCCAACCTGATAATGATGGCATTTATTAAGTGCTTACTATGTGCAAAACACAGTTCTAAGTGCTGGGGAGGTTACAAGGTGATCAGGTTGTCCCATGTGGGGCTCACAGCCTTAATCCCCATTTTCCAGATGAGGTAACTGAGGCACAGAGAAGTTCAGTGACTTGCCCAAAGTTACACAGTTGACAATTGGCAGAGCAGGGATTTGAACCCAGGACCACTGACTCCAAAGCCTGTGCTCTTTCCACTGAGTTTCGCTGCTTCTCTAACCCAGCCCTTCCCCTGTCAGGGTCGCACCTTGAGAGTTTCCAGTAACCTACCTTTCTCAACTGTTGGAGGAAGAGTCAAGCAGAGGCCTGTCCATTCCAATCCTAGCTTGAGCAGTGGCTAGCAACTGGAAGGTAATATGCTACAAGACGAAACTCAACTTAGCTGAGCAGCAGCAGCATACGAGAGAGTAGAGGCCCTGCTTCCCTTCAAGGCCCTGCTGAGAGCTCACCTCCTCCAGGAGGCCATCCCAGACTGAGCCCCTTCCTTTCTCTCCCCCTCGTCCCCCTCTCCATCCCCCCATCTTACCTCCTTCCCTTCCCCACAGCACCTGTATATATGTATATATGTTTGTGCATATTTATTACTCTATTTATTTATTTATTTATTTATTTTACTTGTACATATCTATTCTATTTATTTTATTCTGTTAGTATATTTGGTTTCGTTCTCTGTCTCCCCCCTTTTAGACTGTGAGCCCACTGTTGGGTAGGGACTGTCTCTATATGTTGCCAATTTGTACTTCCCAAGCACTTAGTACAGTGCTCTGCACATAGTAAGCGCTCAATAAATATGATGATGATGATGATGATAGAGGGCAGAGATTCAAATTTACTGCACGGAAGGAGACAGTGGTAAACCACTTCCATATTTTTACCAAGAAAACTCTCTGGATGCACTACCAGAACAATTGCAGACGGAAGTGGAGTGTTCTGGGAGAGATGTGTCCGTGGCGTTGCTTTGGGTCGGAGATGACTCGATGGCATAAGACAAGACCCCAGCTCTTAGTACAGTGCCTGGGACATAGTATGTGCTTAACAGAAACCATTAAAAGAAAGTTTGAGCGGTCACTGCAGTAGGCTTTTGAGTACCAGGTACACTTGAGAAACGTTGCAGCCAATGCAGAAGATGAGCTAAAGAATACACAACAGCAGTATAGTGGGTAGAGCATGGGCTTGGGAGTCAGAAAGACCTGGGTTCTAATCCTGACTCTGCCACTTTTCTGCTGTTTGACCTTGGACAAGTCACTTCACTTCTCCATGCCTCAGTTCCCTCCTCTGTAAAACAGGGATTAAGATTGAGAGCCCATGTGGGGCAGGGACTATGTCCAACCTGATTACCTTGTATCTACCCAGTACATAGAACAGTGCTTGACACATAATAAACACTTAACAAATACTGTCACTATTATTAATAGTTGCAGCAATCAATCAAAAATATTTCTTGAATTCCTCTTGGTTGTACAGCACTGGAATAAGCACTTGATAGAGTTCAGTAAAGTAGTTAGACATGATTCTGGCACTCAAAGAACTTTCTAGTGGGAGAGATAGACACTAAAATAACAGAGACAGGCAGAAGAAGGACAGGGAGATATGTACATTAGTTAATGTTTAAATAATGTGGAAAGGAAGATAATGCATATAAATGCTGTGAGTGGTAAACCTTTCAGTGCTTAGATGGAGTTCAGGTGGTGAAGTGGCAGTCGTGTGGGTATAACCTGGGGAGAATAAAAATTAGCTAGGAAAAGCTTAGCACAGTGCTCTGCACACAGTAAGCACTCAATAAATACGATCGAATGAATGAAAAGCCTCTCCTCTAATGAGAAATGTGATTTCTGAAAGGCTTTACCAAGTGCTCAGGACCGTCAGAAGTGGAGTGGGAATGAGTGCCAGGCATCGGAGTGCTTAGTGAAAAGATCTGTGCCTGGGAATCAGAGAACCTGGGTTCTAAGCCCCGCTATGCCACTTGTCTGCTGGGTGATCTTGAAGTCATTTAACTTCTCTGCACCTCAGTTATCTGTAAAATCTGTAATTTATTTATATTACTGTCTGTCTCCCCCTCTAGCCTGTGAGCTCACTGTGGGCAGGAATGTGTCAGTCTATTGTTCTACTGTACTCTCCCAAGTGCTTAGTACAGTGCTTTGCACCCAGTAAGTGCTCAGTAAATACGATTCAATGAATGAATAAAATGGAGACAAAGACTGTGAGCCCTGTTTGGGACACAGACTGGTTCCAACATGATTACCTTGCATCTACCCCAGTGCCCAGTACAGTGCTTGGAATGTAGTAAGCGCTCAACAAATACCATGAAAAGGCAGACCAGAGATCTCCTTTTGAGAGATAGCCAAGGAGGATGAGGGATGAATTGGGGGTGGCAGGAGGTTAAGGGGGAGAGTTGGGGGAGGCTTAGATTTTTGGCAACAAAGTAGTTAGCAAGAGGCAAGAGAAGGGTGAAGATGTGGACAATGGAGGGAGTTTAAAATCATGGAAACACCGGACTTGGAAGTCAATGAGGGAGAAGTGATGTTGCTGAGCAAGGAAAAAAAGGCAGTTATAACAAGCAGTGATGAATCTCAGGTGGCCAAAGTCATCCTGGTATCATGATTAATGTCAATAATGGCATGTGGCACAAGCACAGAGGTGAAGGAGAAGCAGTGTGGTCTAGTGGATAGAGCATGGGCACGGGAGTCATAAGGACCTGGTTTCTAATCCTGATCCCACCACTTGTGGGACAGGGACTGTGTCCTTCCTGATTTGCTTGTATCCACCCCAGGGCATAGTACAGTGAGCGCTTAACAAAAACCATCATCATTATTATGATTATTAAGTGATCAAGAACTAAGTGTTGGTGGTGTGAGATCAGCAACGACAGGGGGTTCGCAAATTGATTTTTGAACTGATTCAAAATCACAAGAGAGGATGGTTTTGAGAGGGCAAATTTGTGCATCATAAGAGAGGTTAGATAAAGAGTCGATCATGGTCCCCATGCCATGGGTAAGTGAAGCTGACATAGAGGTCAGAGGTGATGGAGGTGGGGAGTGATATGTTTGGTGGGGAGACTAGATAGGAGAGAAGAAGGCACGGAAGTTGTGGATAGGGAAATATTTGTTTTTGGGAGGGTTAAATGAGCTGAAATTGGCTTTCATTTAGTAAATAGGACTTAAGCTTCTATTGAGATCTTTTGGGTACCTTTTTTATGCAGAGCCCTGTTTAAGATGCTTGTGAGAGTGCCACGAAAGTAAGTGTTCACAAGATAATCAAAATCTGCAATTAGTTTTGTTCTAGATCTGGGAGAATTGATAAAAGACATTGAGAAATTTTGCCCAGATTATATATCCCTTAAAAGGAATGCAACTATTTCTTTTTAAAATTATATTTGGCATAACTCTTAATGCAACTGAATCCTTTTGTAGACAGCATTAAATTCAAACTGAATTGGCATTGTTCAGTTTCCTTGTGGAGAGATTAGCTCACCTGACTTTACATTAGTTGCATTGTTAGCAATAAATCATGACTAACATTGCAAAAAAAAATCAATGAAGATGCTTATAGAAATGTAAAATATGTGGATTGCTATTAGAATGCAATGAGAATGACCCTTTTTCTAGCAAACAATTCAAGTATTCTTTTGACAGTTTAACAAACACCATTTTTTCTTCTAACTACTAATATTATACAGTTGCATCAATCACTATAATTATGAGTCTATAAGGGAGTCCCATTTGAACATTTGGAAATTTAATATTTCTCAATAAAATCCTTTTTTATTAGTAAAAAATGTTAAAGAAAAATAATAGGGACTAGAAAAATCAATTATTTAAATTGCCTGTACCTTGTGCCCGGTTTCAGTAATGAAATATTCCCAGGAGAAAAGTAAAAGGCACACATAAAATTTGGCCCAATTCAAATTATTCTGAAGCCCACAGATATGAATTTTAATTCAACATCTGTTTACCTTTTTATTTCAGTGCCATTCATTTTTATATGTGTATATATATATATATATATGAATTTATATATAAATTATGAATTTAACATTCACAGGTACTTATAATACTTGGCAGAGAAAAAACTATTTTCCATAGAAAATGTGCATTTAAGAGAACAAAGCCTCTAACATTAGAGAAGGAGCTGAAATAATTTATATACCATTCCAACCAAATTCCCAGAAAAAGGATGAGCAGATGTTCTGCAGTGTGGACTTAACAGAAGCACTCTAAAGGAGAAAACTATTTTTTTTTTAATGTAGTAGTTAATTATCAGATATCCCAACACCACATGAAGAATTAAGTATTTGGAGCAAAAGTGTGGTCATAAGAAAGTGAAATGCTACACCCTAAGATTTATAAGTATTTTTTTTGATAGGCCAGGTGAGGCTCTTAAATCTTTTAACACCTGTGGCAGCAGACTTGGCTGCTGTAATGGCAGTCAGTACTACGAAGAAAAGGCCTGAAGCTACAAGCCACCTGCTTGATTCATTAAAAGTAATAATTGTGACATTTGTTAGGGATAGATACAAGATAGTTAGGATCCAGTTCCTCCCTATCCCCTACGGGGTTCCCAGGCTAAGAGGGAGGGAAGACAGGAAACTGAGGCACAGAGATGTTAAGTGACTGCCCAAGATCACACAGAAAGCACATCAACTCCAGTCTCCTTCTTTTAAGTATTGATTTCTTCCAAAATAGACCATGTTGCGTTATTAAGACTCAAGCCACCTTCCATCCTTCACCCATTCAGTAGTGAATATGAGGGAGACTAACATCTGTTACAGGTGTGTGTGTTTGTGTGTGTGTGTGTGTGTGTGTGTGTGTGTGTGTAGATAAGTATGGCACACATATGGGAGGCAGAAGGATCTGTGTTCAAATTATGCCAGTTACCTCATCTGTAAAATGGGGATAAAAATGTGAGCCCTATGTGGGACAGGGACTGTGTCCAAACTGACCATCCCTACCCCAGAACCTAGAACAGTTCTTGGCACTGTTACTAAAGTGCTTAATAAGTACCATAAATGTTATTATTATTACTATTATATTATAAAGCTACAAGACCTGCACTTTTTTTCCTGGTAATGCAATGGAAATAATTTCTCATTTCTTTGTGTGCCCATGTCTAGAGAGTTCATAATAATAATGATCATCGTCTGACTTGATTTTGACTTACTGCTGTGCGCCTAGCTTCTGTACCAAAACAGCTAGCAAGGCTCAAAGAGCCCCCACAGCTACTGTGGCTTGGCATTAATGATGCTGACTGCAGGAAATTGGAAATTCTCAGCCAATGCATCTCACAGAATGTGATGAAGAGCTATTTACATATTCTGAGAACTCCGAATACAAAAAATCCATTTTTTATTAACTAAAGTAGGCAGGGGTCTGATGAAATGATTTGTTCTTACTGGGCTTTTGCTTAGAAATTTCTTTTATCACCAAACACGGGATCCTTTTACTATACACAAAATGTGTGTGTACATGTGTTCACTTTGAAATTGCCGAAACTAAACCTGCAACTGTTTTAAAAATTATTACTAGGCCTATAACTTTCTCATGTGAATCAACAGCTCATGCCTAAAAGAAACTAATAATGCAAATAGAAAACAGCCTCAAAATGCCTTTCTGTGTTGTTGCTTTTAGGTAATTTGAAACTCTTCCAAGAAAAATCCTTTCAAATGCAGTTGCTTTCAGTAGCCGTTTTTTAATTGGCTCCAGAGATAAACTGGGGCATTTGTTTTTCTGCCAGACCTGGATATTTCATTCTAGTCTCCTGGCCTGTTAAACATGGGCAGTTCCTCTTGTTTTACATCAGCTGTGTCTGCAAGGGTTCAGATTTACAGAGAATATTTCTTTGGGAGCCTTAACTCTCAGTGAGCAGGATGCTTCCATTATTTTTAAAAATTATGGTACGCATAAGGGCAGACAGTGTTCCAAGGCATCACTCGATAGCCTGATCAGACCCACCTCCTGTCCCTTATAGGACTCAGTCTGAGATAGGGAGAACAGGTATCATATTCCCATTTTACTGGTGGAGAAACTAGAGAGACTCCAGGCCTTCCTTTCCAAACAGCCACCAAATTGTTCCAGGCACTTGCCCTACCCTTACTGCAACAATCTCCTTTCAAGCCTCCCTGCCTCCAATCTTTCCCCCTTTGAGTCTTCCCAGGTTATTTTTCTAATTCATCATTGTACTGCTCCTCAAAAACCTTCAGTTGTTGCCCCCTTCTCTTCATTCATTTATTCAGTTGTATTTTTATTGAGTGCTTACTGTGTGCAGAGCACTGTACTAGATCAATCAATCAATCAATCGTATTTATTGAGCACTTACTATGTGCAGAGCACTGTACTAAGCACTTGGGAAGTACAAATTGGCAACACATAGAGACAGTCCCTACCCAACAGTGGGCTCACAGTCTAAAAGGGGGAGACAGAGAACAGAACCAAACATACCAACAAAATAAAATAAATAGGATAGAAATGTACAAGTTAAATAAATAAATAAATAGAGTAATAAATATGTACAACCATATATACATATATACAGGTGCTGTGGGGAAGGGAAGGAGGTAAGATGGGGGGATGGAGAGGGGGACGAGGGGGAGAGGAAGGAAGGGGCTCAGTCTGGGAAGGCCTCCTGGAGGAGGTGAGCTCTCAGCAGGGCCTTGAAGGGAGGAAGAAAGCTGGCTTGGCGGAGGGGCAGAGGGAGGGCATTCCAGGCCCGGGGGATGACGTGGGCCGGGGGTCGATGGCGGGACAGGCGAGATGCTTGGGAAACAAACCCCTGACCATTGGCTTCAAGGCAATTATTCCATTCTCACCCTCCTAATTATCCAATGCCTTCTCCCATTACTCCCATCTCACACTGTCCTTCTCAAGCCCAACTACTCACTGTGCCTCATTCTCATCTCTCTTTCCATCTACATCTTGCTCAAGCTTAGTAAGTGCTCTACATATACTAAGTGCTCAGTAAAAGAGAAGCAGCATGGCCCAGTGGAAAGAGCCTGGGCTTAGGAATCCGAGGTCATGGGTTCTAATCCTGGCTCTGCTACATGTCTGCTGTGACACCTTGGGCAAGTCACTTAACTTCTTTAAGACTGTTACCTCATCTGTAAAATGGGAATTAAGACTGTGAGCCCCATATGGGACAACCTGATCACCTTGTACCCCCCCCCCAGCGCTTAGAACAGTGCTTTGCACATAGTAAGTGCTTAACAAATGTCAGTATTGTTATTATTATTATTATTATTAATAATAAATGCAATTGATTTATTTCCCCCTATCTGATAGTCCCCCTTCACCTTCAACAGATCACAGCTCTCCTAATTTTCAAAGTCTTTTTGAAATCACAACTCCACCAGGAGGACTTCCTTGATTAATATCTCATCTTGCCACTTGATATCTCTCCAACTACAACTTAGCACTTCCCAGTCACCTGAGAACTTGTTTACCCCATGCGCTTCGTAGCACTTAGATACATATCTTTATGTTCTAATAACTCTTCCATTCAATCAATCAGTTTTTATTTGAGTGTTTACTGTGTGCAGAGCACTGTATTAAGCACCTGAGGGAGTACAATACAGCAACATTGGTAGACATGTTCCCTGCTTACAACGAGCTTACTGTCTTCCTTTTTGCATTTCAGAAAGCCTGGTGTAGGCAGCGATTGTCTCTATTGCTGAATTGTACTCTCCAAGTGCTTACTGCAGTGCTCTGCAAACAGTAAGCACTCAATAAATGAGAAGGAGCATGGCCCAGTGGAAAGAGCATGGGCTTTGGAGTCAGTGGTCATGGGTTCAAATCCCGGCTCCAACAATTGTCAGCCGTGTGACTTTGGGCAAGTCACTTAACTTCTCTGGGCCTCAGTTACTTCATCTTTAAAATTGGGATTAAGACTGTGAGCCCCCTGTGGGACAACCTGATCACCTTGTAACCTCCCCAGCACTTAGAACAGTGCTTTGCACATAGTGAGTGATTAATAAATGCCATTATTATTATTATTATTATTATTATTATTATTATAAATCAGATTGAATGAATGACTGCCCAGCTATACTGAAATCATTTTGAAGGCAGGGATGATATTTCCTCCTTTTAGTGTATTTTCCCAAATGCACAACAGTGAAGATAATAATAATAATAATGATAATAATAATAATAATAATAATAATTGTAGTAGTTAAGCATTTCTATGTACCAAGCGCTGGGGTAGATGCAAGACAGATTGGACACAGTCCCTATCCCACCTAGGGTCCACAGGCTTTACCCCCATTTTACAGATGAGGTAATCGAGGGAAAGAAAAGTTAAGTGAATTGCTCAGTATCACACAACAGGTTACTGGTAGAGTTGGGATTAGAATCCAAGTCTTCTGACTCTCAGGCCTGTGTTCTTTCCACCCCACTCTCTAAATACTGCTAATTAATTAATTTATTTACTTACACGGAGCATAATATCATCAGGCCTGCAGTCCCGTTCCCTATTTAATTTATCTTTTAAAGCTGCTATGCTTGTTCTGTGATTCTTGAAAGCTGTGAATTGATCCTAACTTGTAGTGTTCTCAGTCAATTAATCATATTTATTGAGCACTGTACTAAGCACTTGGGAGAGTACACTATAACTATAACTGACACGTTCCCCTCCCATAACAAGCTTACAGTCTAGAGGGGGAGACAGACATTGATGTGAATCACAGATATAATGATGATAATAATAATATTAAGTATTTACTATGTGCTAGTAAATGTTCTACGCTCTGGGGTGGATAGAAGCAAATCAGGTTGGACACAGTCCCCGTACCACATGGGGCTCACAGACTCAAACCCCATTTTACAGATGAGGTAATTGAGGCCCAGAGAAGTGAAGTGACTTGCCCAAGGTCACACAGGAGGCAAATGGCAGAGGTGGGATTAGAACCCATGACCTTCTGACTCTCAGGCTCGTGCTTTATCCACTATACCATGCTGCTTCTACTATATGTACATAGGTGCTGCGGGGAAAATAGGGACGAGTAATTGTCTGCTGGCTATGAGGAGAGAGGGTATTCCAGGCCAGAGGAAGGATGTGGGCAAGAGGTCTGTGGCAAGATAAATGAGATTGAGGTATATCATTGTTTGTACAGTAGATTGTGGTCTCCCATTTCTCCTCCCTTTCCCCTTTCTATGTGAAACCAGGTCATCTTAAATTTATACATGTTTTTCAGAATGCTAATTCGGGCTAAGAGAAACCTGTAGTCTGCCACTTTAAGAGGAAGAGACTCATGGTTGGGCACCTAATAGGTTGCAGATGCATGTAATTCCTGGCAAATGTGTTGGGGTCTGCCTGAAAGCCTTTAAGAAAGGCGGGGCCATGTCTAATCTACCCTGGCTGGCAGGATGAGATTACCCCCAGAGAGGTCTTGGAGTGTACCCCTGTTAAGATCAAGCTCACAGAAAACGTGGGGCTCTGAGGGGAATCACTTCTGGATCAGTCAAGGAAAACAGTTCTTACTACTTTGTATTTTTACAACTTGCAACATCATCATTGGGGTTAGTTTTGAAATGCTAAAGTGACAATTCACTCCTCTTCCCTTAATTTTGCTTGCTACACTTGTTCTCCTCGCCCCATGACTCCCATCTAGTCTTCTCTTGACCTTTCTTTTTCTGGTTCTGTTCTCTGCCACCCCAGTCTGTGCATTCTGATGACAGAGGGTCAGAATACTGAACCCATCAATTCTCTAGCTCCAGCTAGAACCCCACAGATCTATTCCCTAGATGCCTTAGAGATGAAGGATTTATTTTATGCTAAGTGCTTATTATGTGCCAGTCACTGTACTAAGTGCTGGGTTAGATATAAGCTAATCAGGTTGGACGCAGTCCATGTCTCATGTGAGGCTCACAGTGTTAATCTCTGTCTGACAGGTAAGGAAACTGGAGTACAGAAGTGCAGTGACTTACCCAAGGTCACATGGCAGGCAAGTGGCAGAGTCAGGATTAGAACCCAGGTCCTCTGATTCCAGGGACCCGGGATTCCAGAAGGACATAAGCAGTAGGGGGTTTAGACCAGCTCTTTGGGTGCAGACATAGCAGAAGTAATTCCAGAAGGACATAAGCAGTAGGGGGTCTAGACCAGCTCTTTGGATGCAGACATAGCAGAAGTAGGAATTCAGAAGGTAATTTAGACCATTGGAAGCTGAGCAGACTTTTAGCAGGACTCTGAAATGTAAACGATTTTCCTCCCCTTCCCACCCCACCTTCCTGCTCCCAAAGTTTAACATTCCCCTTGCTTAGCTCTTTCCCTCCAAAGTCAACTTGACTGTTGCTGAAGTTGCTTCATTTTAAATCTTTCAAGCCATTTGGTATGAAGTTATCTGGTTTTTTTTAATTTTACCTTCCTGGGGCTTTTCCTCAAATTATCTCCCACAGAGTTTCCTTTGCATGTGGTTTGTCAAGCTATGACATAACCAGGTGAAGTATCACATCCTCTAAAGCTGGGCAGGTTTATGCAAATTGTCTCTTGGCAACTTTACATATCCTGGAGTCTTGCATTGGGCATTTTTTCCCCCTAGGGAGCTTAGGTGACTGCTTTTTTAAGCTTCAGTGGCACTGGAGCATGAACCCGAAGGTGAAATTTATTTGTTTACTTTGTGATGGCAAGGTTTTGATGCATTCTTGGTTAAATGTGAATTCATATTTTAACCATATGGAAAATCCAGGACAACTTGAAAGTACACAACATTTGGTTTGCCCTCTAAGCCTGACAGGAAACTAAGATTTCCTTTTAAATTTCCCTTACCACATTCACTCTCTTTCTTAAAATGCAGCTCCCTAAGGTGACCCTCCTTGACTAATCCTTACATTAATCAATCATATTGAGCACTTACTATGTGCAGTGGCTACCAGTCAACCTATGAATCATGCAAAAACTCCTCACTTTCGGCCTCAAGGCTCTCCATCACCTTGCTCCCTTCTACCTCACCTCCCTTCTCTCCTTCTCCAGCCCAGCCCGCACCCTTCACTCCTCTGCCACTAACCCCCTCACTGGGCCTCGTTCTCACCTGTCGACTCCGGCCCACGTCCTTCCCCTGGCCTGGAATGCCCTCCCTCCACACATTCGCCAAGCTAGCTCTATTTCTCCCTTCAAAGCCCTAATGAGAGCTCACCTCCTCCAGGAGGCCTTCCCACACTGAGCCCCCTCTTTCCTCTCCTCCTCCCCATCCCCCCACCCTACCTCCTTCCCCTCCCCACAGCACCTGTATATACGTTTGTACAGATTTATTACTCAACTTATACATATTTACTATTCTATTGATTTTGTTAATGATGTGCATCTAGCTTTACTTCTATTTATTCTGATGTCTTGACACCTGTCCACATTTTTTTTTTTTTTTTTTTTTGGGTTGTCTGTCTCCCCCTTCTAGATTGTAAGCCCATTGTTGGGTAGGGACCGTCTCTCTATGTTGCCAACTTGTACTTCCCAAGTGCTTAGTACAGTGCTCTGCACACAGTAAGCCCTCAATAAATGCAATTGAATGAATGATTGAAATGCAGACCACTGTACTAAGTGCTTGGGAGAGTAAAATAGATCAGACTCCTATGTTTTCATTTCAATCAATCATGCTTATTTAGCCCTCAGGAGATTACAGTATAACAGAATTGGTGGACATGTTTACTTTCTACATCAAGCTTACAGATTAGTTTGTTTATTCCACATACGCATTTATTCACTTTACCTTACTTTTGTTATCATTGGTATGTTTTCCGTTTTGTTTTCCTTGTACATAAATTATCTGTGTCTGCCTGCCTCTCCACTTAGATTGAAAGCTCTTAGAGGACAGAGACCATATCTTTTACTGTAGCTGTATGGTTCTGAGTACCTAATGCAAATACTTTGTCCACAGTAGGCATCCAGTGAGGTGTGATAGTTAAGGTGGGCACTCAATAAATATTCTTGCATTTATGGTACTAAGAGTATACTGGCAAACTCAATCTATTTGACTAATCTAGCAAAGTTTCATTTTTCATCTTGGGTGGCGGTAGTTCTCTACCCTCAGACTGATGGACAAATCAGTGGCTCTTTGGATTCCCGATGAGTAGAAACTAACATAAAAATAATAATAATATTAGTGGTATTTAAGTACATACTAGGTGCCAGGCACTGTAATAAGAGCTGAGGTGGACACAAGCAAATCGGGTTGGACACAGTCCCTCTCCCATGTGGATCGGTCTCAATCCCATTTTACATATGAGATAACGGAGGCCTAGAGAAGTGAAATGACTTGCACAAGGTCACACATCAGACAAGTGGCAGAGCTAGAATTAGAACCCATGGCCTTCTGATTTCCAGGCCCATGCTCTACCCATTACGTGATGCTGCTTCTCCATTTCCATAAGATTCCTTCTCCATAAAAATGTTCATCTTCATATCCTCAAAAGTGTAAATTTTCTGTGTACAAAATATACTAGAATTTCCCGATATGGTGGATTTCATTCTGTGAACTGTAGCTGTGATATCTGTGTCCTAGAAGCTAATTATTCTGGAATGTCTAAGAGAGATAAAGAATTAGCAAACTCCAGACAGGATAGAGACTGTCTGATCTGATTTACCTTGTGTCTACTGCATACTGAGCATCGAGTAAATGTTTAATAATACTGGAAGTGGCAATTTCCCTAATTATAATGACAGTGATGATGATTGTGGTATTTAAGCACTTACTATGTGCCAGACAGTGTACTAAGTGCTGGGGTGGATGCAAATATATCAGGTTGGACACATTCCCTGTCCCAAATGGGGTTTACATTTTTAATAGGTAAATGAGGCCAAGAGAAGTGAAGTGATTTGTCCAAGGTTCCACAGCAGATGAGTTGCAGAGCTGGGATTAGAACTCAGGTCCTTCTCACTCCCAGATCCATGGTCTATCAACTAGGCCATGCTGCTGTTATTGGGGAAAAATCTGTTTTCCTCTTTTTTCCCCCATTCAAATCACATTCCTTAGGGTCTAGGATTGAACTCTACTTTACACTGTTTGTGCTTAAGGTGCTTATTTAATTTATTTTTGTTAAATTCTTTTACACAATTTAAGAGATGGGGGGTTTTGAGCTGATTTTAAAGGTAAAGATAGGTGTGAGGAATTATTTGGAGGCCAAAGCAATTCATTTGTAAAGAGAAAACATCATTTTGTTAGCTGGGATGGGTGATAATTAAGTCGACTAGGTCAGAGGCTATGTAAAACATTTAAAATAAGGGAAAGCAAACAGCAAGGCTGAATTTATTATCATTGAATTGAGATTTAGACAGTTTTCCAGGAAAGGAATGATGAAGACTTAGGCACACCAAAAAAATCATTGAAAGGTTCAAACTACAATGTTTAGAGCACTTGGGGAAACTCCAGCTAAGAATATTTTGTGCAATGTTGGTTCAGTAAATATTCTAATTCCACTTGCAGGAGTGTGTTGTTTTTCCATGGGGACCTAAATTCTCTTCATTAAGTTGTAGTTGTTGCTATGTGGGTTGACTTTTAAAGAGTTGTATTGCAGTTTCTTTAACAGAAAAAGTAATGAGACCTAGATTAGGCCAGAATTGAAATACAATAAAATGCTCCATTACTTACCATCAAGTGGAAAGACTCTACTAACTAGCCTTTCAGATATTCTCCCTGGTGTGAAGTTCTGGCCAACTGATCCCTGGTGGAAAAGGAATTATAGTGTTTGAGTTCTCTCAAGGCCAGTCTACTATCCTGATGAGCAGACAGTTTCAACTCCTCCTATCAGCGGAGTTTCTATCCTTAATAATGGCTATTCCTTCAGTTTCAAACTGATTGCACTCCTCTAGATTATATTATGCCATTTCTCCTATCTGCAATTTATTTTAATGTCTGTCTCCTCCACTAGACTGTAAGGTAGACTGTGGGTAGGGAATGCATCTACCAATTCTACTATAGTGTACTGGAGCAGCATGGTGTCGTGGATAGAGCACAGGCCTAGAACTCACAAAGTCATGGGTTCTAATCCCAGCTCTACTACTTGTCTGCTGTGTGACCTTGGGCAAGTCACTTCACTTCTCTGGTGCCTCAGTTAACTCATCTGTAAAATGGTGATTGAAACTGTGAGGCCCATGTGGGACAGGGACTGTGTCCAACCTGATTAGCTTACAGCTACCCAGGGCTTAGTATGGCGCCTGGCACATAATAAGCACTTAACAAATACCACAGTTATTATTATTATTATTATTATTATTATTATTATTATTATTATCATTATTATTATCATTATTATTATTATTATTATTCCAAGCTCTTAGTACAATACTCTGCACATGGTAGGCACCAGTGATTGATTTGAGGTTTTTTGCTTTTCTTTTGTTTTTTTTTTAGTTCATCCTCCAAAGTCAGCAGGGCTGCCTAGGGAAGTGCTTTAGTGCTTTTTTTTTTTTTAAGTTTTTTCTTTTTGCTAATTAGGATGGTATTTATTAAGTGCTTACTCTGGGCCAAGATCTTTGCTAAGAATGGGGTAGATATAAAGCAATTCAATTGGATGCAGTCCCTAGGCCACAGAAGATCACAGTCCAAGGGAGGGCATTCATTCAATCATATTTGATTGAATATCCAACCTTGGCTTCACAGACTCCATCCTCTCCTGGTTCTCCTCATCTCTCTGGCCGTTCATTCCCAGTCTCCTTTGTGGGCTCCTCCTCCCCCTCCCATCCCCTTACTGTAGATGTTCCTCAAGGGTCAGTTCTTGGTCCCCTTCTGTTCTCTATCTACACTCACTCCCTTGGTGAACTCATTCGCTCCCACGGCTTCAACTATCATCTCTATGCTGATGACACCCAAATCTACATCTCTGCCACTGCTCTCTCTCCCTACCTTCAGGCTCGTGTCTCCTCCTGTCTTCAAGACATCTCCATCTGGATGTCTGCCTGCCATCTGCCTGCCTCAGTATGTTCAAGACTGAACTCCTTATCTTCCCTCCCCAAACCCTGCCCTCTCACTGACTTTCCCATCACTGTAGACGGCACTACCATCCTTCCCATCTCACAAGCCCGCAACTTTGGTGTCATCCTTGACTCCGCTCTCTGGTTCACCCCTCACATCCAATCCGTCACCAAAACCTGCCGGTCTCACCTCCGCAACATCGCCAAGATCTACCCTTTCCTCTCCATCCAAACCACTACCCTGCTGGTTCAATCTCTCATTCTATCCCGACTGGATTACTACATAAGCCTCCTCTCTGATCTCCCATCCTCCTATCTCTCCAGATAATCTCTGTGTAGAAACACTCTGAGCATGCTACTCCCCTCCTCAAAAATCTCCAGTGGCTACCAGTCAACCTACGCATCAGTCAAAAACTCCTTACTCTCAGCTTCAAGGCTGTCCATCACCTCGCCCCATCCTACCTCATCTCCCATCTTTCCTTCTCCAGCCCAGCCCGCATCCTCCACTCCTCTGCCGCTAACCTCCTCACTGTGCCTCGTTCTCACCTGTCCCACCATCGACCCCCAGCCCACATCCTCCCCCTGGTCTGGAATACCCTCCTTCCACACATCCACCAAGCTAGCTCTCTTCCTTCAAAGCCCTTCTGAATGCTCACCTCCTCCAGGAGGCCTTCCCAGACTGAGCCCCCTCCTTCCTCTCCCCCTCCCCATCCCCCCGCCCTACCTCCTGCCCCTCCCCACAGCACCTGTTTATATATATATATATATATATATTTGTAAAGATTTACTACTCTATTTTACTTGTACATATTTGCTATTCTATTTATTTTGTTTTGTTAATAGGCTTTGTTTTGTTGTCTGTCTCCCCTTCTAGACTGTGAGCCCATTTATTGGGTAGGAACCATCTCTTATGTTTCCTACTTGTACTTCCCAAGCGCTTAGTACAGTGCTCTGCACACAGTAAGCGCTCAATAAATATGATTGAATGAATGAATATTTGATTGCTTACTCTGTGCAGTACACTGTACTAAGCACTTGGAAGAGTGCAATACAGAAATAAGCAGACTCATTCCCTGTCCACAACGAGCTTACTGTCTAGAGGGGGAGACAGACGTCAATAAAAATTAATAGTTTACAGATATGTACATAAGTGCTGTGGGGCTGGGAGGGGGGATGAATAAAGGGAGCAAGTCGAGGTGATGCAGAAGAGAGTAGGAGAGGGGAAAGGAGGGCTTAGTCAGGGAAGGCCTCTTGGAGGAGATGTGCTTTCCATAAGGCTTTGAAGGGGGCAGAGAGTAATTGTCTGTCAGATTTAAAGAGGGAGGGAATTCCAGGCCAGAGGCAGGAAGTATGCAAGGAGTTGGCTGCAAGATAGATGAGATTGAGGCATAGGGAGAAGGTTAGCATTAGAGGAGCAATGTGTGTAGACTGTGGTAGAAAAGTAACAAGTTGAGATAGGAGTGGGCAAAGTGACTGAGTGCTTTGAAGCCAGTGGTGAGGTGTTACTGTTTGAGGAGGTGAATGAGCAACCACTGGAGTTTCTTGAGGAATGGGAAAACATGTCCTGAATGTTTTTGTAGAAAAATAATCCAGACAGCAGAGTGAAGTACAGACTGAAGTGGGGAGAGACATAATATTTTATCCCCATTTTACCAATGAGGAAATTGAGGTCCAGAGAAGTTAAATGATTTTCCTGGGGCCACACAATAGGCAAGTCCAAGAGCTGAGACAAGAAGCTGGGTCCTCCTATCTGCCCTGCATTAACAAATACCACAATTATTATTACTAAGCACTTATTATGTGCCAGGCAAGGTACTAAGTGCTGGGTTAAATACTAGGTAATTAATAATAATAATAATAATAATGGTATTTAAGTGCTTACTATGTGCAAAGCACTGTTCTAAGCGCTGGGGAGGTAACAAGGTGATCAGGTTGTCCCACGGGGGGCTCACAGCTTTTAATCCCCATTTTTCAGATGAGGTAACTGAGGCCCAGAGATGTTAAGTGCCTTGCCCAGAGTCACACAGCTAACAATTGGCAGAGCTGGGATTTGAACCCATGACCTCTGATTCCAAAGCCTGTGCTCTTTCCACTGAGCCACGCTGCTCAGTGCTGCTGTGTTGGACACAGTCCCTAACCCACCTGGGGCTCACAGTCTTAATCCCCATTTTACAGATGAGAGAACTGAGGCACAGAGAAGTGAAGTGACTAGCCCAAGGTCACAGAGCCGACAAGTGGAAGAGCTAGGATTAGATCCTTCAAACTCCCAGGACCGTGCTCTAATGACTAAGCCATACTGTGTTCTTTCCACTAGCCCATGTTAATGTCAAAGAAAAGTCCTCTCCCTCAAATAATAGCTTCAGCAATAAACAATCCCCCAAAATGATCAGCAAATAGTCACCTGAATTTACATATAGACAAGATGCTCTGCATTGTCCATTTCCTGGACTTCACAATTTACTACTTTTTAGAGGTTACTTAAGCTTCATGCTTGACACTTTAATTCTTAGCTAAACAGAATGCAATTCCTCAAGCCTACGAGTAACAAATCCTTTAATTTCCCATAAGAAAGTATGTAGGTTAATTGCAGTATTTGCTGTCTCCCCCTTTTAGACTTTAAGCCCGTTACTGGGTAGGGACTGTCTCTATATGTTGCTGATTTGTACTTCCCAAGTGCTTAGTACAGTGCTCTGCACACAGTAAGTGCTCAATAAATACAATTGAATGAATGAATCAAGCAGCCACTAGTGTGAAATATCTTCCTATACATTTGGAAGAGTACGAACAGAAGCATGGTGCTTTTGATCAGCCTGAATTAATGGAAAGAGCATGGGCTTGGGATTCAGAGGTCATGGGTTCTGTTCCCGGCTCTGCCACTTGTCAGCTGTGTGACCTTGGGCAAGTCACTTAATTTCTCTGTGCCTCAGTTACTTCATCTGCAAAATGAGGATAAAGACTGTGAGCCCCATATGGGACAACCTGATTACAGTGCTCTGCACACAGTAAGTGCCCAATAAATATGAGTGAATGAATGAATTACCTTGTAGCTACCCCAGTGCTTAGAACAGTGTTTGGCACATAGTAAGCACTTAACAAATACCAACATTATTATGATGATGATTATTGATCAAGTTGAACAGTCATTAATTAATCAGTCAGTTGTATTTGAGTGCTTACCTTGTGCAGAACACTGAATAAGCCTACTGGGAGAGTACAGTATAACAGATGCATTCCCTGCCCACAATGAGCTTACAGTCTAGTAATAATATAATCATAATTGTGATATTAAGTGCTTATTATGTGCCAGGCATTGTACTAAGTGCTGGGGTGGGTACAAGCAAATCATCATCATCATCATCAATCGTATTTATTGAGCACTTACTGTGTGCAGAGCACTGTACTAAGCGCTTGGGAAGTACAAATTGGCAACATATAGAGACAGTCCCTACCCAACAGTGGGCTCACAGTCTAAAAGGGGGAGACAAAACCAAACATACTAACAAAATAAAATAGAATAGATATGTACAAGGAAAATATCAGCCTGGACACAGTCCCTGTCCCACATGGGGCACACAAGTATAAAATGGGGATTCTATACCTGGTCTCCCTCCTACTTAGATTGTGAGCCCTGTGTGGGACAGGAATTGAGAGTGACCTGATTAAGTTACATAATAATAACAATAATAATAATACTTATGGTATTTGTTGAAAGACCATATTTGTTGCAAGTTAATCAAAGAGGTGGGGCAGATGGTACTAGATAGCCCCATCAATGTAGACCAACAGAAGAGGGGGGGAAAAAATCATAACTGTAGCAACCAAGATCGAAACGATTTAGTTTTGTTCAGCATTTCAGAGATATTCCTTACATGGGGAACAATATGAAAAGCATTGTGGGTTATGTGTACCATAAAAATGTGCCCCTAACCTACAATACTCTTCTAGCAATGAAATTCAATAAAAAACTGTTGGGAAGATATTTCAGCAGAACAACATGAAAAATATGATCAATATAAGAATGACTTAGCTTACTCTTTCAGGGGATTTTGGTTCACAAGTGAAAAATGCCTTTCGAAACACGAAAAAACACTGGTAAGCACAGATTTCACTGTTACACAGTTTAAATGGGACTTTAAAAAAAAATACCACTAAACCTCACTCCATCACTTGCCTGCTGAGTGATCTTAGGCAAAGCACTAAACTCCTCTATACCTCAGTTTCCTCAAGTGTAAAATGGGGATTTTATACCTGCTCTTCCTCCTATTTAGATTGTGAGCCCTGTGTGGGAAAGGAACTGGGTGTGACCTGATTGTTATATCCAACCCAGCACTTTAGAACAGTTCTTGACACGTAGTTAGCGCTTAGCAAATACCATCAAAAAACCCCCAACAAAACAGCAATCAGATTATCAAGGCTGTCACAGATCAGTGTTACAGCACTGAACCTTAAAGCAACAATGAGTCTTCATCAATCAATTGTATGTATTAAGCACATACTGTGTGCAGAGCACTGTACTAAACACCTGGGGAAGTATAGTATAACAGAGTTGGCACTGTACTAAGCACCTGGGCAAGTACAGTATAACAAATTTCGTAGTCAAATTCCCTGTCTGCACTGAATTTGCACTCTAGAGATGTGTCAAAACTAATATAGCGTAAGGGCCAGTTTGTTGATTCAGTGGAAACAGCCTTATTCTGAGAATCGGTAGATCTGAGTTCTAGTTCTCGTTCTGCCTGTAGCTGGCTAATGGGGATGGAGAGGATATGTGCTTCACCCCTGCCCAACTACTAGCTTGTCATCATCATCATCAATCGTATTTATTGAGCGCTTACCGTGTTCAGAGCACCGTACTAAGCGCTTGGGAAGTACAAGTTGGCAACATATAGAGACAGTCCCTACCCAACAGTGGGCTCACAGTCTAAAAGGGGGAGACAGAGAACAAAACCAAACATACTAACAAAATAAAATAAATAGAATAGATAGCTTGTGACACTCTCAGCCCCAGTGGAAACCTGCCTGGCAGGGGAGCAGGAAATATAGGTGTCCCTAGGTGAGTCACTTCAACTACCAAATTAAAGATCTCCTTTTTTTCCGGAGGAGAGACTTCAAGCTCTATGTCCATGTGGTTGCATCCCACAGCTCCCTTTCGAATTTGAAAGCACTCTGAAACCATCATCTGACTTTACCAGAAAGAAATAGAATCTGGGAATTAATTTGCAAGATCTCACCCTTCTAAACAGTAGAAAACAGGAACTCTCCAGACAGCCTGAACGCAAAAATCTGAAATCAATACAAAGAAAGTATCATAAATTACAACTAAGGGTTCACGGTCACCTAGCTGAACTCGACATTTGACTACTGATTAAAGCAAACATTTCCCAGTAAATATGTCTGCTGCTGCTCTCCTTCCTCCCCCTCTCCCTGAACCTGGAAAGACTGTAGTTGAATCAAGGTCTGTCAACACCTCCAGCAGCTGCTGGCTTTATTGGTCTGGGCCAAGAGTTCTGTCTCATGTGTGACAGGGTGTCGCATCTCTAGAAACCTCCCATACGCAATTTGTCTGCTTGGGCAGAAGAAGATTTTGAGGGACCTAGGCTGCTCTGGTTGTTTTTCCTTGTTTGAAGGGTCTTATTTAGTGCTATACGGTTGTCTGATTCCTCCAATTAATCTCCTCCACAGTTATTCATTTAGTTGTATTTATCGAATGCTTCTATGTCTTCCCATCAGCCCCCCTGGCATCCTTATATATCAGTCTATTGTATTTGCTTCTCCTCTTCTGCCTTTAACTTTACCTATCTATGCCCTTCTACTGAGGGACCTATTAATGTTAAAATTTTGCACCTGCAGATTTCTTCATTAGATTGTAAACCTCATTGAGAAACACCATGGCTTAGTGGAAAGAGCATGGGCTTTGGAGTCAGAGGTCATGGGTTCAAATCCTGGCTCTGCCAGTTGTCAGCTGTGTGACTTTGGGCAAGTCACTTAACTTCTCTGTGCCTCACTTACCTCATCTGTAAAATGGGGATTGACTGTGAGCCCCCCATAGGATAACCTGATCACCTTGCAACCTCCCCAATGCTTAGAACAGTGCTCTGCACATAGTAAGTGCTTAATAAATACCGTCATCATTATTATTATTATGAGGGTAGGAACAGCGTCTTTGACTTCTCTTCCAAGAGTTCAGTACAGTAGGCATCCAAAGCGGTGCTCTGCACTCAGTAGGGACACAGGACAGGGCTCTGTACCAGTAGACACTGAGTTAAATGCTTTGAACCCAGTAGGCACTTGGTACAATATTCTGTAAGCAATGTGGTTTTTTATGGTATTTGTTAAGCACTTACTACGTGTCAGGCACTGTCCTAGGCTCTGGTGTAGGTATGTTAGTTAAGTCAGACACAATCCCTGCCCAACGCGGGGCTCACAGTCTAAGTAGGAGGGAGGACAGGATTTGAATCCCCATTTTACAGTTGAGGAAACCGAGGCAGAGAGAAGTGAAGTGACTTGCCTAAGGTCACACAGTAAGCAATTGGCAGAGTCAGGATTGGAACCCAGGTCCTCTGACTCCCAGTCCTGTGCTCTTTCCAGTAGACCACGCTATTTCCTACTAGGCCACACTCCTTGAAAGAAAGTGGTCGTTTTCAATGGCTTTATCAAGAAGCCAGTTGAGAAGTCAAAAATATCAGAAAACCAAGGACATGTGTGTTCTAGCCAATAGAGGTCTGCTGCAGCCAACAACTCATTAAATTCATCTTATTCCACTGAAGCAAGCTCGTTGGTATGCAATGTTGAGCCCAAACCACTTCTTACTTTAAGCCAAGAGCGGACATTCGCGTCTACTTTGTCCTACTTCCATTTTTTTTTTAATAATCTGGAAGCAAAGTCAAAGCTAAACTGAGAAAAACAACAATACCATTTGTCAGACAAAAACACTGTCATATTCAATCACATGCCATTAATGGAAAAGAAAAAAAACAGTTCTATTGCAATTAGCTGTGATAATTAGGGAAGAGGGCTGGGATGGAAATTGAAATCTGCAGATAAATTCCTAAAGTTGTTTGGCTAATAGCTGTGACACCCTCTTCTGGAAAATCTTTAGCCAGAGCTGCTAAGAAACGTGTCATCACTAGCACTTATTTCCGCCCTCCTAAGCATGTGTGTGTGTATGCATGTTTATCTACCATTGTCAATCGTATTTATTGAGTACTTACAGTGTTCAGAGAACTGTACTAAGTGCTCAGGAGAGTATATTATAACAAACACATTCCCTGCCCTCAATGAGCTTGCAGTCTATTTCAGTCACTCTAGCTGTAAATATTTTTATGTTTGTGTCTCCTATCAGAGTGTAAGCTTCTTTTGGCGAGGGGACATGCCACTTTATTCTATTATTGAATAATAATATAAATATTATTTATTTTTATTATAAATCCCAACGCCTAGCAGAATGCACAGCCTTACAGTGGGAGCTCAAAAAATGCTGCTATTCCTCCTACTATAAAAATGAGCAGCCTTGATCTCCATTTCCGCTCACTTCAACTTACTTGCCTTTTGAGGAAAATGTTGGGTAGGGACCGTCTCTATATGTTGCCAACTTGTACTTCTCAAGCGCTTAGTACAGTGCTCTGGACACAGTAAGCGCTCAATAAATACGATTGATTGATAATGGGCTGGGAATTCAACAGGCGACAAAGGCAAACCAGGCGTCCAAATTTCTCCCTATATTAGAAAAGCATCTGCACTGGGAGAAGCAGCATGACCTAGTGGATAGAACATGGGAGTAAGAAGGACCAGGGTTCTAATCCTACTCCACCACTTATCTGCTGTATGACTTTGGGTAAGTCACTTAACTTTGGCCTCAGTGACCTCATCTGTAAAATATTAATTTCATTCAATCATATTTTTTATTGAACGCTTACTGTGCAAAGCACTGTACTAAGCGCTTAGGAAGCACAAGTTGGCAATATATAGAGATGGTCTCTACCCAACAGCGGGCTCACAGTCTAGAAGGGGGAGACAGACAACAAAACAAAACATGTCGACAGGTGTCAAAATCATCAGAACAAATATAATTAAAGCTATATGCACGTAGTTAACAAAATAGGGTGGTAAATATGTGCAATTGAAATAGAGTAATACAGCTGTACAAATATATACAAGTGCTATGGGGAGGGGAAGAAGGTAGGTGCTGGGGGGATGGGGAGGAAGAGAGGCAAAAGGGGGCTCAGTCTGGGAAGGCCTCTTGGAAGAGGTGAGCTCTCAGTAGGGGTTTGAAGAGAGGAAGAGAGCTAGCTTAGCAGATGTGTGGAGGGAGGGCATTCCAGGCCAGAGGAAGGACGTGGGCTGGGGGTCGATGGCAGGACAGGTGAAAACGAGGTACAGTGAGGAGGTTGGCAGCATCAGAGGAGCAGAGGGTGTGGGCTGGGCTGGAGAAGGAGAGAACGGAGGTGAGGTAGGAGGGGGCGAGGTGATGGACAGCCTTGAAACCGAGAGTGAGGAGTTTTTGCTTGATTCGTAGGTTGACAGGCAGCCACTGGAGATTTAGGTACGTATCAAGACTTTGAGCCCCATGTGGAACACAGACTGTATCCAACCTGATTAGCTTGAATCTACCCCAGACCTTAGTAAGTGATTAAAAAATACCATTTAAAAAATCTGCATAATTGAGAGTGGCTGAAATTGCAGCCAAGAGCTGTACCACTAGCCATCAACCTGATAAGACTCTTATTCCATCTTGAAAGTCCACGGTCTTAGTGGCCTTCGGAGTGACTTCGGAGTGATCAATTAAGATATTGGTTCTTTTGAGTACCTTTCTAAATATATCAGTCTCACTTGAAATCCAGTTTTTTTTTTGATGAATGAAGATGGTGATGTGCAAATCAACCAATTAATCGTTTGTGTATATTGAGCTTCTACTGTGTGCAGAACACTGTACTAAATTCTTGGATGAGTGCAGTAAAATCAAAAGACATAGTCTTTGCCCTTAAGTAGTTTACATATCAGTAGGGGAAGATGAGAATAGTAGCTGGCAACACAAGGGGAAAAGGAGAGAAAAGCATCGATGAACATTTGGAACAAGAGAACTCAGGTGAATAGGGGCAGAGGAACTGATAACTTGAATTTACTTTTTTTTCTCTCTAGGACAAATTTTCAAAGCTGATTCAGTTTTAGTTTCTAAAGCCATCTAAATGAAAACATTCTGCTCTTTCCAAATCGGGCACACCACAACAGAGACTACTTATGAAACCCAGGACCGATGAATTCAGAATGCAGTATTAGAGCAATAGTAACAGACTCTCCAGTGGCTGTTAGTTCTACATTTTGCAAGAGATAAGTGTGCAGGGAAATTGTACTGTGTAAACACGGGACATATTAAAAGTAAGCCCTTTTAATATCAATCTTGTGGGACGGGAAACGGTCCTCGTTAAAGTCGATAACGTTTACTAAAGCACGTACAATGTGCAAAGCACTGCCCTAATCTTTGGGAAGGATTTGTTGATATTAATTCAGACTTGATCCCTGGCCACAAGGGACTCACAATCTAAAGTTTAGGTTTGGGAAGGGGCGGGGGAAAAGATATAAAGGGAAAGTCTGCTCCTTATAATGAACAAGAATGGGGAGAAACAGAAAATAGAACAATGGAACAGTTTTTAACAGCAGGAAATAGGAAATGGAACTTTGCTGTGTTCCTCAAACCCCTTGCCACTTCTACAAACAGCCCAGTGTGAAAACTTGCCACGATGTTCCCAGCATTCCTAGTTTTGGCAATCAGTCAATTGTATTTATTGAGTGCTTACTGAATGCAGAGCACTATACTAAGAATTTTTTTAATAGCATTTGTTAAGCTCTTACTGTGTGCCGGGTACTGAACTAAGCTCTGGGGTACTGAAAAGGGTAATCAGGATGAACGCAGCCCATGTCCCACGGTCTTAATACTCACTTTACAGATGGTGTAACTGAAGCAAAGAGAATTTAAGTGTTTAAATGACTCAACCCAGCTCACACAGCAGATAAGTGGCAGAGCCAGAATTAGAAAACAGGTCCTTCTGACACCATGGCCCGTGCTCTATCCACAAGGCCATGCTGCTTCTCTTTTGGGAGAATACAATACAATAGGGTTGGGAGACTCAATCTCTGACCACAAAGAGTTTACAGACTACAAGGACGGTAGGTTTCTGCCCCTCTTCCATCTTTCCTCACTCTCCTCCCTCTTGCAAGGACACAGAGCTTCTTCTCAGAGATAGTGGTGGCAACAGAGGGTCTTAATGAAGGCAAGAATTTTGATTCTTTCTTTGGAGTGTTTGGCATTAAGCAAACAGAAGCATCTCAGTGTAAACCTGGTACTTAGGGCATTTCAGGCCATTCCATTTCAAGGGATCATATTAGCTCAAGTGGCAGCTTGAAAGTCATTTTAATAAATTGAAAAAAAAATTGATAGGTTTTACAGTGGAATAAGTGCATGATTCTCCAGCTAACTTTGAGTAACTCAACTGGAAAAGCATTGAGTATATACCTCCCAAGACTCTTTAAGGTAATGAAATTCGACCCTCTAGCTTCTGGGTCGGGGAAGGGGGAGAGGTTCATTCATTCATTCATTCAATCGTATTTATTGAGCACTTAATGTGTGCGGAACACTGTACTAAGTGCTTGGAAAATACAATTCGGTAACAGATAAGCACAGTCCCTACCAAACAACAGGCTCACAGTCTTAGTTCCATTTGCACTGCTAATGTCGTAAAAATTGGAAAAGGATTTATGCATCTTTGAGACCAGATTTCCCCCAAATGAAGTACCATGGTTTAAATATTGAGGCCCGCCCAAATCAGAAAAGAATTGTTTCAGAGCAATTAGAAAATGTTTTCTGTGATTCTTGCTGATGAACCACAAGATCTAACTTGTGACCATTGTTATTTTTTATGGTGTTTATTCAGCAATTACTATGTGCCAGGCACTGTGCTAAGCACTAGGATAGATGCAAGATAATCAGATTGGACACAGTTCCTGTCCACCATAGGGCTCCCAATCTTAATCCACATTTTACAGATGAGGTGGCTGAGACCCAGAAAAGCTAAGTGACTTGTCCACAGTCACACAACAAACAAGTGGCAGAGCTGGGATTAGAAGCCATGTCTTCTGACCCCCAGGCTCGTGCTCTTTCCACTAAGTCATGCTGCTTCTCTATTATTATTGTGTGCTGATAATAATAATGATAATAATAATAATAATAATAATAATGGTATTTGTTAAGCGCTTACTACGTGCCAAGCACCGTTTGAAGTGCTGGGATAGATACAAGGTAATGAGGTTGTCCCATGTGGGGCTCACAGCCTTAATCCTCATTTTACAGATGAGGTAACTGAGGCCCAGAGAGGTTAAGTGACTTGCCCAAAGTCACACAGCTAAGTGGTGGAGCAGGATTAGAACCCATGACATCTGACTCCCAAGCCCAGGCTCTTTCCAGTAAGCTATGCTGCTTCTCAATCTAGCAGAGGAAGCACAGGCATGGAGGTCCAAGGACCCAGATTCTAATCCCAGTTCTGCCAGTTCCCTGTTATGTGACTTCAGGCAAATCACTCAACTTGTCTCTGCCCCAGTTTCTTCCTCTGTTAAATGGAATTCGATGTCTGTTTTCCCTCCTATTTAGACTAGTAACCCCTTTTGGGACAGGGACTGTGTCTGACCTGATTGAGTTGTATCAACTCCAGTGCTTAGAATAGTGTTTGACACATAGTACATGCTTAACAAATATAATAATATTTGGGTCCACTGACTCAAATTATCTTTTTTCAGATTTAGGCAGTGCTTTTTTCCCATAAATTTTTATTTCAAATTTGACTGGGGCTTCAATTTTCTACCAACTTTTTTTAAAATCAAAATCGAATTCTTCTATTTCAATTATATATATATAATAATCATAATAATGGCATTTGCTAAGCACTTATTATGTGCAAAGCACTGTTCTAAGCACTGGGGGGGGGGGGATACAAGGTGACCAGGTTGTCTCACGTGGGGCTCACAGTCTTAATCCCCATTTTACAGATGAGATAACTGAGGCACAGAGAATATAAGTGACTTGCCCAAAGTCACCCAGCTGACAAGTGGTGGAGCTGGGATTAGAACCCATGACCTCTGACTCCCAAACCCGTACTCTTTCCACTGAGCCGTGCTGCTTTTCTTTCTCTCTCTCTCTCTCTCTCTCTCTGTCTCTCTGTCTCTCTGTCTCTGTCTCTCTGTCTCTCTGTCTCTGTCTCTCTGTCTCTCTGTCTCTCTCTCTGTCTCTCTGTGTCTCTCTCTGTCTCTCTGTGTCTCTGTCTCTGTCTCTCTCTCTCTTTCTCTCTCTCTCTCTCTATATATATACACACACACACCCAGAAGGGACAAGATCTTCAAGCACTCACCCAGTTTGGTCTATTATTTCAGGCCAGATTAAGCCCCCAGCTAGTTGAAGATCCCAAGGGTTAGAGATCCTTCATTTTAGAGTTTGCTCTCCACTTTGGTCAAGAGGTTTTTCTGTAGGTATGTTGTCTGTTGTAATTTAAAGTGCATTTCTCTTGCTTGAACTGCTGTGAAAGTGGACACCACCAGCATCTCCAAGTATATGAAAGTCTCAGTGCTCAGTGAAGGAAATGATGAAATTGCCTGGGGGGAAAACAAGCCCTGGTGGAATGAGCCTGGGAGTGGGAAATGGGAGAACTGGATTCTCATCTCATTAATTAATTGATTATATTTATTGAGCACTTACCATGTGCAGAGCACTTTGCTAAGCACTTGGGTGAGTACAATGTAGCAGTTTTTAGACACATTCCATGCCTGCAATGAGCTTACAGTCTAGAGCGGGAGACAAAAATTAATATAAATAAATGAATTACGGATATGTATGCAAATGCTGTGGGGCTTAGGGAAGAGTTGATCTCATCTGGGCTGGGCCACCTTGGGCAAGTCACTCAAGCTCTCTGTGTCTTGGTTTCCTACTCTACCTGTCTCTTAAAATGTGAATCTCGTGTAGGACAGGGACTTTACTTTATTACTTTATTTCTATCCCAACACTTGACACACATTCTATGTTTTCTAAATACCAACCAAATTAAAGTCATCAACCCCAACTCATTTCATCATCAATATTTATTCAGTGCCTACATTGTGCAGAGCACTCAGAGTATCATTACATGCAGAGTATTTTAATTAACACCTGCTGTGTGTAAAACGTTTTACTGAGCCCCTGGCATGTATCATTATTCATTCAATCATATTTATTTAGTGCTTACTGTGTGCAGAACGATGTACTAAGGGCTTGGAAAGTACAATTCATCAATGAAAAGTGACAATCCCTGCCCACACCAGACTTGCAGTCTAGAAAGGGGGAAACAGACATCAAAACAAGTAAATAGGCATCGATATAAATAAATAGAATTATAGATATATGCACATCAAAACAAATAGACATCTGTGGTATTGGTATTATTATCTGTGGTATTATTCTTATCACTACCATCATAATCTTCTTATTATTGTATTTATTAAACACTTACTATATATCAAACATTATTCTAAGCTCTGCGGAAGATACAAGTTAATCAGATCCTTGTCCCACAGTCTAAATAAGAAGGGGAACAGTTTTCTCCAAATGAGAAAACTGAGGCTAGAGAAGTTAACTTGCCTAAGATCACACTGCAGCCCAGGTTCTTTGACTCCCATGTCAATTCTTTTTCCATTAGGCCTTGCTGTTTCTCAGAGTACTATATTGGGTATTTTGGGGAGAACAATCAAAGGAATGTATAATCAATTTTTATCTTTCTCACATCCTTCCTTTAATCGTTTCTATTGTTCTTTTGAGAACCTCCATTATTTTTTCTTTTTTTTTTTGTAGTCCAACCTGCTCCCAATTCTAGACTACGAATCTGTGTGTATCATGAGAATTGCTTTATGGATTTTATCTCATCTTCCCACTCCTATATCTCAGAATCGTGTTAATTTTTGTAACAGTCACATTGTTACAACCTGGATCCGATTCTATGCTAAGAATCTGTATGTACTAAGAGGACTGCTTTATGGCTTTTATCTCACCTTCTTATCCCTGTATCTCAGGATCACATTAAGGTTTGTAATAGCCCCATTGCATTTACTAAACTGGTCAAGACAAAAATATGGTTGTCTCAGCGATTTTGGTGTCCAGTAAAATGCCTCTTATCGGAAGCTAGATTTCCTCAGATTATTATTATTATGGTATTTAAGTGCTTACTGTGTTCCAGGTACTGTACTAAGCACTGGGATGGATACAAGCAAATCCAGTTGGACACAGTGAATGTCCCATAGAGGGTTCACATTCTTCACCCCTGTTTTACAGATAAGGTACAGAGACAGAGAGAAGTGAAGTGACTTCCCCAAGGCAACACAGCAGTCAAGTGGTGGAGCAGGGATTAGAACCCATGACCCTCTGACTCCCAGATACATGCTCAGATATTATTGCACTTTTGTGAAAAGCGTCAATCAGATAAAGTGATTCAGAATAGAGCCAGGAAAGAAAAGTATCTCCCTAATGGTTTTATAATCCAAACAAATTACACCAAAATGATTCCAGTAAATACTGATTGAAAAAACATTTCACAATGCTAGATTAAACTAGGAAAATAATTAAATTTGCATTTCTGGTTTTTAAAATGCTTATCTTGGATTTGTAAGAACAATAGAATCAAAAACATATCAGATCACTGATATAGTTTTACAGAAAGATGGATAATATACCATGTACACCGAATTGTTTAATAGAAGCCCTCCAAGCCATCCATAGATCATTGGTATTTATTGAGCACATACAGTGTGCCGAACACTGTACCAAATACTTGGAAGAGTAGGTGGATGTGATCCCTTTAAGTAGCTTACAGACTACAGGTAGCATGTAATCACTGACTTCCACTCTGTAAATTTTATCAAAGTCATCACCTCCTACTTATAGAGCATCTCAAGTTTGTTGAGTCTGATAAGTCTGCAGGAATCTTGTGGTCTGTTCCAACTAGCAATGAATCCCTAATCCTTGGGATGTCATGATCGTTGTTTAACGGTATATGCTGAAAGCCAATATCAATCTCCCTAAATTCTGGATGAAGTAAAACACAGGTATTCAAATCTACCCAGAATTCATAATATAGTACTATAGAGAGTTGTGCTCTTTAAATGAACCATAATGAATAGCAATAAAAGCTGAAAACAAACAGTCATGAAGCATAACTTCTGCCTACATAATTGCTTTCTTCCACTCCTCCTTTCCCCACTGCTTAACAAGGGCATATTCATTCATTCAATCATATTTATTGAGTGCTTACTGTGTGCAGAGCACTGTACTAAGTGCTTACATATATGATGTATGCAAAAAATAGGACATCAAATGTAACAAAGTAAACGGTGAGAATTTTGGTTTGGGAATTTTATTATTTTCATTTCATTTTTCACCTCTTTTAGAAGCTCAGCATATGCTAATATACAAGAAAACAATTCAAAATTACATAGCTAGCTTTTGTTAAAGTGGTTGCCTCTCATCTGTCACACCAATGGAGGTAGGGAACACATCTATCAATTCTATTATATTGTACTCTCCCGAGTACTTAGAATAGTGTTCTGCATACAGTAAGCACTCAACAAATACTATTGATTGAAAAATAAGTAATGTGTCAATAGGCATTTATTTTCTTCTAAGACATGTCTAATTATATGAGGCATAATTTCACACACACAAAAAGAGAAGTTTGGGAAGAACAAAAAGGGAAGAGAAAAGTATAATGTTTGGATAAGTGGAAAACTTTCCTCCCTCTGATGGCCTGTTTGTTGATAGAAGATATAAAGTGAGCCCCAAATCTCACTAAAAATACTCTTGAACACTATCCAAACTCATGTAACGTTCACAAGGCAGCAGGAAGGGTATGAACTGTTCCTTTTCCTTTCAAAAACATACTTTTCTTTTTCCTTTGTTCCCCCTCTCTACAATATAATTGAAAAACACTAGCAAATAGTGGCCAGGAAGCTTTGGAGTTGGGGAATAAGCAGCCCATGACGTTTATTGGGCATTAATGCTTTCTTTGAACGGAGATCAGCTTGAGATATTTCTTAGAGAGGTGGACCTTTCTTTAGGAACTGCAGAGCTGAGATAGCCAGGATATTCCATGGGATGACCATGGGGTTCATCTCTCTTTCATAGGTGAAGATGAAACGAATGACGGTGACATCCTACTCAGATGCCAGGCCAATTTATGACAAACATTTCCTGCTCCACTGTTTATTTGTGAAGATAGATTATTTCTCACTGGTAGGTTGGCTGTCTGCGAGCCTGCCTCCATCCTGAAATTCAAGTTCATTCAATGGTATTTACTGAGTGCTTACTACATGTGTCTCTCTCCACTTCAATCCATACTTCATGCTGCTGCCCAGATTATCTTTGTCCAGAAATGCTCTGAGCATATTACTCCCCTCCTCAAAAATCTCCAGTGGCTACCAATCAATCTGTGCATCAGGCAGAAACTCCTCACCCTGGGCTTCAAGGCTCTCCATCATCTCGCCCCCTCCTACCTCACCTCCCTTCTCTCCTTCTACAGCCCAGCCCGCACCCTCCGCTCCTCCGCCGCTAATCTCCTCACCGTACCTCATTCTCGCCTGTCCCGACATCGACCCCCGGCCCACGTCATTCCCCGGGCCTGGAATGCCCTCCCTCTGCCCATCAGCCAAGCTAGCTCTCTTCCTCCCTTCAAGGCCCTTCTGAGAGCTCACCTCCTCCAGGAGGCCTTCCCAGACTGAGCCCCTTCCTTCCTTTCCCCTTCGTCCCCCTCTCCATCCCCTCCATCTTACCTCCTTCCCTTCCCCACAGCACCTGTATATATGTATATATGTTTGTACATATATATTACTCTATTTATTTATTTTACTTGTACATATCTATCCTATTTATTTTATTTTGTTAGTATGTTTGGTTTTGCTCTCTGTCTCCCCCTTTTAGACTGTGAGCCCACTGTTGGGTAGGGACTGTCTCTATATGTTGCCAATTTGTACTTCCCAAGTGCTTAGTACAGTGCTCTGCACATAGTAAGTGCTCAATAAATACGATTGATGATGATGATGAACACTGTACTAAGTGCTTGGGAGAGGCCAATATAGCAGTAAACACAAATTTCCTGCTCAAAATGCACTTACAGCCTAGAGGAGAGTGACTCCTCTCTTGGCTGCTGCCCTTCAGCCTGGTTTGCCTGTCACAACCATCCATTAATCAAAGGTATTTATTGAGCACTTAATATATGGAGAGCACTGTAATAAGTGCTTGGGAGAGTTCAATATATCAGGGTTGTTAGACACAATCCCTGTCCACAATGAGCTTACAGTCTAGAGGGGAGACAGACATTAATATAAAAAAAAATTATGGGTATGTACATATGAGCTGTGGGGATTCTCTGCATTCTACTGCTCTGTCCCATTGTTTTGAGACTGCTTCATCTGTTCTTTGAGTGGTTTATCCTGTCCTACCACCACTACTACTAGCAGCAATAGTAGTAGTAGTTGGGTGCTTACTTTGTGAGGTACACTATACTAGGCACTTGGGAAGTAAAGAATAAAATGGCATATTTCTTTCTTACACTCTAAAAGGGGAGATTCTATGTTCTTTGTGGGCAGAGCTGATGTCTACCAACTCTATTATGGTCTACTCTTCGAAGTGCTAAGGTTAGTGTTCTGCACACATGAAGCACTCAGTCAATACCACTGATGGATTCAGTGACAGACATAAAAATGTTAACTTGAGAAGTCAAATAATAGTAAAAGCAATAATAGTAATGATTTTGGTATTTTCTAAATGTTTCCAATTGTGCTGAGTGCTGTTCTAAGCACTGGGGTGGATACAAGTTAATCAGATAATAATAATGATGGCATTTATTAAGCACTTACTATGTGAAAATCACTGTTCTAAGATCAGACACAGTCCCTGTCCCATGGGGAGTTCACAATCTAGGAAGGAGAACAGGTATTGGACTCCATTGTACAGATAAGGAAACTGAGGCAATGAGAAGTTAAGTGAATAGTCGAAGGTCACACAGCAGGTCAGTGATGGACCCAGGAATAAAAACTAGCTTCTCTGAGGCCGAGGCATGGGCTCTTTACATTGGCCACTCCGCAGCTCTTTAAATAAAATGGCTAAATATATGTTCATGGATGTGAAGAAGGGTGTAAATCTATCTTTAAATGCTAAATTTGGCTGAAGGGAAGATATAGCTCAGGGTGCTGGGAATTTAATCGGAGAAAGCTTATTGAGGAGGGGAGACATGAAGATGGATTTGAATGTGGGGAGAGACATGGTCTGTCAATTGCAGTGAGGGTGTTTTAAGTTGTGATAACTGTGGGTAAGAGGACATTGTGGGGAGTCAAGAGTGAGGTACAGTTAGAAGGTTGGCTTGGGGGGAACGAGGAGAGTAAGTTGGGAAACAGGAGGAGGAGAGTATACATCAATAGTCTTATTGTGGGCAGGAAATGTTTCTGTTATATTGTTATATTGTACTCTCCCAAGCCCCTCTCAGAGTCACACTTTGGATAGTTTCCAGTACTCTACCAGGCTCGGCTATGGGAGGGAGAGTCAAGCAGAGGCCTACCATTCCATTCCTAGCTTGGCCAGTGGTTAGCCAGTGGAAAGCAATCTGCTACAAGTCAAAACTCACCCGTGCTGGGCAGCAGCAGCAGGAGAGAGAGTAGAGGGTGGAGACTCAAGTTTTCTGTGTGGAAGGAGGCCATGGTAAACCACTTCCACATTTTTTATCAAGAAAACTCTCTGGATCCACTACCAGAACGATTGCAGATGGAGAGTGGAAATGGTCGGAAACAACTCGACCACATAAGACAAGACAAGACTCTCCCAAGCACTTAATACAGTGCTTTGCACACAGTAAGCTCTCTATAAATAAGATTGACTTACTGGCTAAGGTGGGGTCTGGTGGTAAGGAGTTGTTTTTTCATGTGGAGATTTTGAGGAGGGGAGAAATGTGGGCTGAGTGCTTCAGGAAGACGAAGATAGTAACATATTTTAAGTGCTTACTATGTATCAGGCACTTTAAGTGCTGGGGTAGATTGAAGTTATTTAGGTCAGTCACAGCCCCTGTCCCAAGTGGGGCTCACGTCAAATAGCTATTATTTTATACTTTCCACTTCCCCACCCAGCAATTGATCTGTTGTGCTGCTATTGTTTGATAGTTTCTGTTTTATGGCATTTGTTAAGCGCTTACTATGTTTCGAACACTGTTCTAAGCAACTGGGTAAGTACAAGTTAATTCGATTGGACTAAGCTTGGGAGTCAAGAGGACGTGGGTTCTAATTCTGGCCCCGCCACTTGTCTGCTCCATGACCTTGGGCAGGTCACTTCACCTCTCTGGGCCTCAGTTATCTCATCTGTAAAATGAGGATTAAAACTGTGAGCCCCACGAGGGACAACCTGATTACCCTGAATCTACTCCAGCACTTAGAACAGTGCTTGGCACATAGTAAATGCTCAACAAATACCATCATAATATAATTTTTTTATTATTATGTAATCCCCATTTTGCATTTAAGGAAACGAGACACCGAGGAGTTAAGTGACTTGCCCAAGTTCACAGAGCAAGCAATCGGCAGAGCTGGGATTAGAATCCAGGTCCTTTGACTCTGAGGCTCGTGTTGCTTTCACGAGGCCATGCTGCTTCTTCTCTCCTCTCACATTCCGCCTAGTGGAGCTGCACGAATGTGAGCATTGCCTCGGTGTTGATGGAGTTGAAAATTCCAGGACCTTCTATTTCAATCAGTGTCATTTATTGAACACTCACTGTGTACAGAACACTGTACTAACCACTTAGGAGAGTACAATACAGTAGGGTTAGTAGACACATTACTGGCCCACAATGAGTTTCATTTTGCTCTGGGTCCTAAATTCCAAGGCCCAGATCCATGTAAACTTCTCGGATAACTTCCACAATCCCAGAAGTTGGAAGAGATGCTTGCTTGGAAAAGAAGAGATGCTTGCATGGAAAGTAGGTAGAGCAAACCATATTGAGTTAAACTTGGAACCCATAAAGGGGGAAGGAGGGTGTTATCAATGCTGTGAACTACATAACAGAATAGATTGCGATGGTAAGATATCTTTACCCTACAATACAGCCTTGTATTGGGGTGAAAAACTCCCATATCACAGACCCATCTCTTTACCTTTAAAAAATGACTGAGTTAGTTGCCCAAATTCTGTTTTGGCCAGAATAGCTGGGTGATGGTGGGAGGAGTGGCTTTTCAAGTGCTGGCAACAGGGTGTTTGGGGGCATGGAGCATTAGTACCTCAGGAAAAGACAAAAAGTGGCAGTCACTGTGATTCAGTCTCTATTCCCGCGGTCAACGTGTTCGCCTTGGTGGCCGGGCCCAACAGTTGCACCAAGATTCTAGCAGTACCTGCATGGGAAACCCTCCAGTCACCCAGGTGGCCATTGTGAAAATGGTGATGGGAGGGATGAGAATGGCCAAAGTGTCTTGAAAAACAGGGGTGGGAGGTAGTGCCAAAGTGCAGGTGGGGACAGGAGATAACAATAATAATAATAATGATGGCATTTATTAAGTACTTACTATGTGCAAAGCACTGTTCTAAGCGCTGGGGAGGTTACAAGGTGATCAGGTTGTCCCACTGGGGGCTCACAGTCTTAATCCCCATTTTACAGATGAGGGAACTGAGGAACAGAGAAGTGACTTGCCCAAAGTCACACAGCTGACAATTGGTGGAGCTGGGATTTGAACCCAAGACCACTGAATCCAAAGCCTGGGCTCTTTCCACTGAGCCACGCTGCTTTTGTCTTGTCTGTGTGGGAACACAGTGGTCTAGGCCTTGCATTAGCCCCTTCTCATCCAACCATTCCCTCAGAGCAGTTTTGTTTCTATCTAGGCCTGTTTGATTGTCTCCTAACCACCTCGTTTAAGTGAACGAGGGTAACTTGGTATGGTAGGATACCAAGCGATGGAGCATGATGCACCTTTAGGCCTGAATTTCATTTTGTCTGGCCAAGCCGCCACATATCCTCCTAGCCAGGTGTTGGTCTTATCAGGAAGCTTGGTTTGTCAAGGTCTTAAATCAGGATGAAGTCAACCAGGATTTCTAACCTGCTTACCAGTTTGCCCACCAGATCCCTATAATGAAGAGAAACAGGCAGGGCCTAAAAATTACCCCAAGTAGAATTTATTGCTGTTCATATTAAGGTGTATACAGTGATTTGTGCAGGTGAAGCTAGGATGCTTTACTCATTCAGTTATATTTACTGAGGCTTACTGTGTGCAGAGCTCTGTACTAAGCACATGGGAGAGTACACGATAACAATAAATAGACACATTCCCTACCCACAATGAGCTTTCAGGGTGTAGAGAAACCCTGTATTGCTTGAACTTGAGCTGGCCTTGACTAGTAGAGAAAACTGTACTTGTCAACCCCCAATCCCTACTAGAAAAAGCACTAGTAGTAATGAATATGTCTCTGACATACCCTTCTGAACACAGTGCAGAGTCTGTGAAGTTTAATATAATAATAACAATAATAATAGTATTTTTTAAGCACTTACTATGTGCAAAGCACTGTTCTAAGTGCTGGGGTAGATACAAGGTTACCAGGTTGTCCCAGAGCCCAGGCTTTGGAGTCAGAAGTCATGGGTTCAAATCCCGGCTCTGCCAATTGTTAGCTGTGTGACTTTGGAGAAGTCACTTCACTTCCCTGTGCCTCAGTTACCTCATCTGTAAAATGGGAATTAAGACTGTGAGCACCCTGTGGGACAACCTGATCTCCTTGTAACCTCCCCAGTGGTTAGAACAGTGCTTCGCACATAGTAAGCACTTAATAAATGCCATTATTATCATCATTATTATTATTTTATGCTATCTGTTGGCACGAGCCTTGAACTGTACCCACATCGTTCTTTTTTAACCACTATTATGCCAGTATACCTGAGGATATAAAAAGGGCCATACATGGAAGTTGGCATAAGACTATTTTTCCAATTCCCCTGGGAATCATTCTTCAACCAGGATGCAAGTTTCATCTAAAGTCTTCTCTCAATCAATGGTAAGTGCTTACTGTGTGCAGAGCACTGAGGACAGTGCAAACAGAGTTGGTAGACCCATTCCCTGCCCACATTGTTGTCTGTCTGCCCTTTCTAGACTGTGAGCCCGTTATTGGGTAAGGACCGTCTCTATATGTTACTGACTTGTACTTCCCAAGTGCTTAGTACAGTGCCCTGCACACAGTAAGTGCTCAATAAATATGATTGAATGAATGAACAAACACAGTCTAGAGGAACAGACAGACATTGATATAACGAAATAATGTGTATGCAAATAAGTGCTGCAAGAATGAGGGTGGAGTGAATATCAAGTTCCCATCTATAGTGGTGTAAACTGGTAACTATGTTCAGAAAGCACATACACAGGAAAATATATAGCACAGGATAGCACAATTAACTGAAGTTATTGACTAACAAGCACAAGGGAAGACCTACACAGAGCCTCAGACATTTACTGACAACACAGAGCGTGCTGCTGCCATTACTTTCTTCTAGAGCTGTGCACTCTCCAATCACATTTCATCAAATAATAAACCAAATCGCAAGGTCCAGCCAGGCCTCTGCAAAACACGCAGTTGTGATTTCAGTGAAGAATTCAGCTTCGTGCAAAATAGGAAATGAATATGGTGATCTGAACCTACAATGGTGTTTATTGAGCAATTACCGTAGGCCAAGCACTGCGCTAAGCATTTGGAAGAGTATAATATAGAGCTGGTAGATCAATCCAACCTCTTGCCCTGTTTCATCAGAGCCAGCTACAAACCAAACTCAACATCAAACAACCACAAAATTCTGTAATAACAGTGAGCCTTCACTCACAATAGCACAGTAGCATGGCTCCACTGGCTGGAATAAGAGGAAGAGACCCTAAGGTTCTTGTGGTCAGGGAACATGTCTACCAACTCTGCTGTATTTGTACTCTTCCAATCACTTAGTAAATGCACTGCACTTAGTAAGTGTTCAATAAATGTGATTGAAAGAGTGGAAGCAGTATAAAAAGATTGAGTGAAGCGGAGTCTAAAACAATGGGATAGACCAGGAAATGGCTGGGGAACCCTACACCAGGAAGGCTCCTTCTCTGGAGCACAAATTTTGGAAAGGCCGGGAGAACAAAGCAGATTGAAAAACAGAGGCAGGCCATGAAGATGGTAAATTCATCAATTCAGAAAAGCCCTATTTGTGCGAAAACCAAAGAATGGAAGGACAGTGAAACCGTTGGTCGTTTCATTTATGCCCATATGGATAATAATAATAATAATAATAATGGTATTTATTAAGCACTTACTATGTTCAAAGCACTGTTCTAAGCACTGGGGGGGTTACAAGGTGATCAGGTTGTCCCAAAGGGGGCTCACAGTCTTAATCCCCATTTTACAGATGAGGTAACTGAGGCACAGAGAAGTTAAATGAGTTGCCCAAAATCCCACAGCTGACAATTGGCAGAGCTGGGATTTGAACCCATGACCTCAGACTCCAAAGCCCGTGTTCTTTCCACTGCACTGCTAATAGTGTCATCTTAAGGACAGAAGGTGGTGCATGTGTGTGTGTATATATGAGGACCTAGTTTGTTTTCCCAACTCAGGTAGAACACTTCCCCAAAGCAGCTTTTTCCCCCATAGTCACAGGTGAACTCTGCAAAGCAGACAGGTGGGGTTGGCTTCAAGCCTTTCTGGATAAGTTTCAAGGTTGAAGTGATTTTTTCCAGAGATTTCCTCTGTGGGTCTTTGCCAGGGAGACTGTTTGATGTGGAAAGCCCCTCAGCTGCCACTTTTACTTTGCCATGGTTAAAAGATTCCACCGTGATTAACATTTTTGGACACAGATTCTTCTTTTACCACTACATTAGCTACTAGTAGCACACATTGCAGTTTGGCCACTCGTTTTGTCACTGTATTAAATACTGTGAAGTTGTAAAACCACATAATCCTGAGTAGTACAGGAGCTGATGCATTCAGCAGGATTACATTTTGATCTATACCACATGCATGAACAAAACTGTTTTCTTCCTACACGAAATCTCCTTTTGTTCATGATATTTGTTAAACACTTACCATGTGTCTACCCTGTCCTAAGCACTAGGATAGATACAACCTAATCAGGTTGGATGTAGTCCATGTCCTACATAAGCCTCCAAGTCTTAAACCCCATTTTACAGATGGGGTAACTGAGGCACAGAAAAGAGAAGTGATTTGCCTAAGGTGACCCAATAGACAATTGGGTCCTTCTGACTCCCAAGTCTCTGCTTTATCCGTTAGGCCACACTGCTTTTCTTGAGCCACCTCGTGCGTTGTTATACCAGAATAGGCTTGCGTTGTTGGAAAAACAATCCCTAACTTTCCCATCCTGCTATTTCCAAATCATGTTATAAGCATTTTTATATCTATTCAATGTCTACTATGTGTCAAATACTGCACTAAGCACTTTAGAAGATGCAAGATGATCAGGTCAGGCAGTCATGGTTCCACATAGGTGCTCACAACCTAAGACAAGGAAAAAGTTAAGTGACTTGCTTAGGGTCACTCTGCAAGTAGAGTTAGGGGTATAGTAGAATTCTGGATTTTTTAACTCCTGGTCCTGCATCCTGTCCACTAATTATAATAATAATGGCATTTATTAAGCACTTACTATGTACAAAGCACTGTTCTCAGCACTGGGGAGGTTACAAGGTGATCAGGTTGTCCCATGGGGGGCTCACAGTCTTAATCCCCATTTAACAGATGAGGTAACTGAGGCACAAAGAAGTTAAGTGACTTGCCCAAGGTCACACAGCTGACAATTGGTGGAACTGGGGTTTGAACCCATGATCTCTGACTCCAAAGCCTGTGTTCTTTCCACTGAGCTGTGCTGCTTCTAATAATATTGGCATTTATTAAGCGCTTATTATGTGCAAAGCACTGTTCTAAGCACTGGGGTGGTTACAAAGTGATCAGGTTGTCCCATGGGGGGCTCGCAGTCTTAATCCCCATCTTACAGATGAGGTAACTGAGGCCCAGAGAAGTGAAGTGACTTGCCCAAAGTCACACAGCTGACAATTGGCGGAGCCGGGATTCAAACCCATGACCTCTGACTTCAAAGCCCATGCTCTTTCTACTGAGCCATTTACTCTGTGCCAAGCCCTGAGCCAATCACAGGGGAAAATGAAGGGTAATTAGATTGGACAGACTGCATTTAGGCTATGTAGCCTCCCTGTAGTGAAAATCTGTGTTCTAGCATAACTGACTGCTAAGAGTGGCTGAATGTTCACCACTCTGTTACAGAAATGTTCAGGTTTCATTATAAGCCTGTGGATGCCCTTGCCCTCCCGGGCTAAAATCACTGAGGTCAGGGTTTATCTTACATCATGCAGGAAAATTATCTCTAATTTAACTACAACGTGAATGAAATGCACCCTACCATTTAAAGAGGTTCTTTCATTGCCAAATGATGTCCGTTCTGTTACTTTATCCCTTTTTCTCTAACTATAGAGCCAAAAAGCCGGAGGGCTGCCGGAAACCTCAAGATGTTCCACTTTGGGCCAGACTAAGCCAATCCACCACAGACGGATGAGATTCTATCCTACACTGAAAAATCTTTAGAGCGATTCCAGAAAAGCTTCATTTTAGCTCTCTTTTGGGAAATAATTCATTGAATGGAATTAATTTGGCATCCTTTCATGGGAAAGCGATAAGCTCCATTCATGACCTCAGTTGGCTATTGAATGACTAATGTGTGTGTTTTTCTTTCCACGCGATGGAAGTCTTACAATTTTCTTTGTCTAGGTGTTTCGGTTTTGCAGAACTTCCGATAGATGTAATGCAGTCCTTCCAAATATTTTTGGGAAAATCATGCCAGGAGTTCACTAGAATTATTTGAAAAATGGGTTCTGGCTTTAGGTCAGCTATTGCACACTGTAAAAGTGGAGAGTCTAGGTAACATAACAGCAAATATTCTTTAGTGAAAGTGTGTGTGTCAGAGGAGGGTCAGGGAAGACCTCTTCACCCACTCCCTTCTATGTCACCCTGACTTGCTCCCTTTATTCATCCCCCATCCCAGCCCCACAGCACTTACGTACATATCTGTAATTTGTTTCTATTAATGTCTGTCTCTCCTAGACCATAAGTTTGTTGCGGGGAGGGAATGTGTCTATTACCTTGGTATATTGTTCTCTCCCAAATGCTTAGTACAGTGCTCTGCACACAGCATTCAGTAAACATGATTGAATGAATGAGAATTGCAGGTAAAAGGAGAGAATGGCTTTTACAATACTACTACTAATACTAATTGTGGTATTTAAGTGCATACTTATGCCAACCACTGTGGTTAATACCGAGTAATTAAACTGCATAAAGTCCCAATTTCACATGGAGATCACCATCTTAAAAGGGGGGAGAAAATTCTGGGAGAAATCAAAGAAGCCCTTGTGAAATTACTATGGGTTTTCAGCCCTAAATCCCAACCTTGCCTCCCCCACAGCATCACTTTAGGATTTCCAGGACCCCAATCAGCCTCTGCTGGGTTCTGAAGCCCTCAAGCTCCTCTGTTCTTCTAACACAGGTTGGGGAATCCCCGCTCACCTATCCTTGCCACAATGCTTTGACCAAAGCCCAGATGTCTCCCTGAAGCCTAAGGGATCACTGAAGGCATAGTGGCTAGAGCCCGGGCCTGGGATTCAGAAGGTCATGGGTTCTAACCCCGGCTCTGCCACTGGTCTGTTGTGTGGCCGGCCTTGGGAAAAGTCATTTAACTTCAGTTACCTCATCTGTAAAATGGGGATTAAGATGGTGAGCCCCATGCGGGACATGGACTGTGCCCAAACTGATTTGCTTGTATCCACCCCAGTGCTTAGTAGAGTGCCTGGCACCTAGTAAGTGCTTGACAAATACCATAGTTGTTATTATTAACCCCCTTCTGGGTCTGATTGCAGGAAGCTTTAGGACAAACAGCCCCCTCCTCCGCCTATGACTCCAGTCCATGTGTCTCCCTGAACCCAGAGCTTCTTCCCGAGTCCTACCCTAGGAAGGTCCCAAGATCTGAGATCTTAACAATGTCTAATCATTTTGTAACAACAAAAGCAAATCCAGTTCTACTGTCTTTCCTTAGAGCCACTGCTTTGCTCCCCAGACCCACTGTGCGCAGAGCACTATTGCTCCATTTATTCACCACCCTCCCCAAACCCACAGCATTTACGTACACATATGTAATTTATTTATATTAATGTCTGCCTCCCCTTCTAGACTCTAAGCTTGTTGTAGGCAGGGAATGTGTCCGTTATACTGCTGTGTTGTACTCTCCCAAGAGCTTAGTACAGGGTTTTGCACACAGGAAGTGCTCAGTAAGTATGATTGATACAATAAAACAGAATTAATAGATATGTTCCCTACCCAGAAGAGCTTACAATGCTCTCCTAGGCACACAGCTTGCCCTCTCTTGCCACCAAGATGACCGAGCTTCTCCTTCTCTTACCACCTGCTCCCCACTGCTTCCACCCTAATTCTTTTCCCTCTGGCTTGGCCAGGTCTTTACACTTCCCTTCCAGGAAAGGCACCATGGAGTGACTCTTCTGGCTTCCTCCTCCCTCTCCTACGTGTTAGACCAGTGGAACTGGTCATCCCAGCCCTGCTCCTTCTTTGAATGTCCTTTCTGTCTCAGAAGTGGCATCCAGAAAGATGTCTGGAGTCTCCTCCTTTCCTAGGTTAATGGGATTTGGAGGGGAGACCCAGTCACTGAGACATCAGCTCTCTCACCATCTCCTGTGGGTCACAGCTTGACTGCATGCAGTGACTTTCATTCAATCATTCAATCACATTTATTGAGCGCTTACTGAGTGCAGAGCACTGTACTGAGAGCTTGGAAAGTACAATTCAGCAACAAATAGAGACAATCCCTACACAACAACTGGCTCCCAGTCTAGAAGGGGGGTGACTGTAAAGGATGATCAGAAAGTCTCTAAGTGTGGGGTCTGTGAGAATTGTTACTGCCACTGTCTGCTTCTAAGTGTCTATTATAGTGCTCTGGATTAGCATAATACTCTGAGAGGAAGTGGTAGCTGCGGGTGAAGTCTAAAGGGGAACTCTCATCCATCTGTCCCACTACCACTGGCTGCAGAAGAGTGGCCCACCACATTGGGTGTCTCGGGAGTGGACAGAGGTCCAGACTTGTCCCAGGTGTCTTTTGCCAGGAGTACTTCCCCCATTAATTTCTCATATCCCTTTCTTGGTGGCTTCGTGGATAGCACAAGGGCCTGGCAGTCAGAAGGACCTGGGTTCTAATCCTGGCTCTGCCATGTGTCTGCTGCGTGACCTTGGGCAAGTACCTTTGCTTCTCTGGGCTTTAGTTACCTCACCTGTCAAATGGAGATTTAGTGTGAGCCCCTTGTGGCATCTGGACTGTATCCAATCTGATTAACTTGTATCTATACAGGACTTGATACAGTGCTTGGCATATAGTAAGCACTTAAAATACTATTATTGTTATTATTATTATTAAATCCCCAACTGCTATTTCATCTCTTCCACACCACATAAGCATTTAAATCTCAAAGCTCCCATACCAGTACATATTTAGCTTATATACTTAACTCTTCTCCCTATATTTAAGTTACTTGAGTGTTCTTCCCCTCTGCTAGACTGTAAACTTCTCGAGGACAGGAATGGTGTTTTTCTAATTCTACTGTACTCTCCCAAGCGCTTAGTACAGTGCTCTTCATGCAGTAGGAGCTCAGTAAATGTTATTGATTACTTGATTGGTAGTTTACTCAGCACACTGATGCTCTGCACATAGCAGGCATCTAGAAAAGTTATCTCTGCACATAGCAACCTACCAGTTGCCTTCTAAGTTCAAAGCACTCTGCTTAGGGCAGAGTACTGTACTAGGTCAATGGGAGCATTCTGTCCAAGATACAATTCCTTCCTTCAGAGGAGCTTTCTCTATCCTCTTCTCTATTTAAATCCTCTCCTGGATTCTTAACTATGTGCAGGATTAATAATAATGATGGCACTAGGCACTGGGGTGGATACCGGCAAATCAGGTTGGACACAGTTCCTGTCCCACACAGGGCTCACAGTCTTAATCCCCGTTTTACAGATGAGGGAACTGAGGCACAAAGAAGTGAAGTGACTTGCCCAAGCCATGCAGCAGACAAGTGGCAGAGGCGGGATAAGAACCCATGACCTTCTGATTCCAAGGCCCCGTGATCTTTCCACCAGGCCATGCTGGGTAGAAGAGCTTCTGGCATTCATTATTTTCTTTGGGCAACATCATGGAGGCAGGAATCAGTCCCGAGAGGTCCACACTGACTGGATCCCCTCTCCAGCCCACTTTGCAGGTGGCACTTCAGGCCTCTGAGTAAAATAGAGAAGCAGCCTGGCGTAGTGGAAAGAGCACAGGGCTGGGATTCAGGAGACCTGAATTCTAATCCTGGCTCTGCCACAGTCCACTCTGTGACTTTGGGCAAGTCACCTAACTTCCCTGTGCCTCAGTTTCCTTATCTGTAAAATGGGGCTTTAATACTTCTCTTTCCTACTTAAACTGTGAGCTCCATGAGGGATGAGCACTGTGCCTGACCTGATTGTCTTATATTTACCCCAGCACTTAGTGTAGTCTCCTCAAGGTCACACCTGGAGAGTTTCTAGTACTTTACCAATCTCGAATACAGGAGGGAGAGTCAGGCAAAGTCATATCCATTCCATTCTTAGCTTGGGCGGTGGCTTGTGAGTGGAGGACAATCTGCTACAAGTCAAAACTCACCTGTGCTGGGCAGCAGCAGTATGGGAGAGAATCAAGGGCGAAGACTCAGGTTTACTGTGCGAAAAGAGGCAATGGTAAAACTCTTCCATATTTTTACCAAGAAAACCCTGTGAATCCACTGCCAGAACAATGTCAGATGGAGGTGGGGCGCTCTGGGAGAGATGTGTCGATGGAGTCGCTGTTGGTCAAAGATGACTCAACAGCAGAAGACAAGACAGTGCCTGGCATATAGTAAATGCTTAATGAATGTTATTATTATTATTGTTATTATTATTAGCAGGTTTTCTCCTCTCTTTCCCAGGATAAACCCATGATGCCCATGCCACTGATGGCTTATGACCCCCTCAGGCTACCTCTGCCAAGGAGACAAGAATCCTCTCGTATCTGTGGGTTACTCATCTTACAACTTACCCTCTTTTTCCTCTCCTCCTCCCCATCTCCCCACCCTACCCCCTACCCCTCCCCACAGCACCTGTATATATGCTTGTACAAATTTATTACTCTATTTATTTTACTTGTACACATTTACTATTTATTTTGTCAATGATGTGCATCTAGCTTTATTTCTATTTATTCTGATGACACCTGACCACATGTTTTGTTTTGTTGTCTGTCTCCCCCTTCTAGACTGTGAGCCCGTTGTTGTGTAGGGACCATCTCTATATGTTGCCAACTTGTACTTCCCAAGCGCTTAGTACAGTGCTCTGCACACAGTAAGTGCTCAATAAATACGTTTGAATGAATGAATGAACTGGGGAAAGCCTGGCCAGAGAGAGACAAAAGAATGTTAAAGAATTGTCCAGGTGTTCAAGGCAACTCTAGAGATCTCAAGCTTCTCACTCCTCATTCTATTCTTTCTCCAAAAGGCTCCACTCCTTCCTTAGCTACTAAGTGAATTCAAATCCATTGCATAATGAGGCGTTGTGCAATCCTGGGAAAGTTTTTCTGACCCTAGGCTGAGAGGCTAAATACTTGCAGGCACTTAACTTGACTCTTGTGGTTACTATTCTTAGTCATGTAACAGTCTCAGGTCTTTGCCTGGCCTCCTCATGTAGCAGTGAAGCTTCCGGGAGCCGTTGGAGGGTTTTGGTCTCGCTAAGGAAAAGAAAGGGGAACTCCTGATCTTGGACCTGAATCCTCAAGATTAGAACCTAGAATGAGGAACTGCTATTTCCAAGAAGAATGTAGCTGTTTCTACCAATTGTAATAGTAATGATGGCATTTGTTAAGTGCTTACTATGTGCCAAGCACTGTAGTAAGCACTAGGGTGGTTATAAGCAAATTGGGTCCCTGTCCCGCATGGGGCTTGGTCTCGATCCCCATTTTACAGATGAGGTAACTGAGGCTCAAAGAATGGAAATGACTTGCCCAAGGCCACACAGCAGACAAGTGGCAGATCCTGGATTAGAACCCATGACCTTCTGACTCCAAGGCCCAAGCTTGATCCATTATGCCATGTACTCTTCCAGGGGCTCATGCAGTGCCCTCCATATAGTAAGCGCTCAATCAATATCATTGATTTAGGTTCTAAGGATGTGTGGGTGTGGGGAATAAATTGTGAACCAAAGGGACAGGGTGGAGGTCAGTCATTCATTCAGTCCTATTTATTGAGCGCTTACTGTGTTCAGTGCACTGAACTAAGTGCTTGGAAAGTACAATTCAGCAACAAATAGAGACAATCCCTACCCAACAACGGGCTCACAATCTAGAAGGGGGGAGACAGACATCAAAGGAAGTAAACAGGCATCAATAGCAGCAATATAAATAAATAGAATTATTGATCTATGTACATCATTAATCACAGTAAGCGCTCAGTGAATACAATTGAATGAATTAATAAAATAGAGTAATAAATATGTACTTATATACACAAGTCCTTAGCACAGTGCTCTAGAAACAGGAGCACAATCAGGAGCATTTTTGCACAGGTAGCCAAAGATTTTCTGCTGCCAACAGGCACACAGGAACTCTGGGAACTATACTGCACTTACACGGAGAGAGGAAGCAGTTGGAAGAGGAGGGTGAAGGGAACCCCTCCATGAAGTGAGAGATGGAAAGGGATGTTTTCTGGATATAGAGTTTGTACCAGCCGAATCCACAGTGACCTTGGGGAAGACTGGGTTGAATTGTGAAGAGAGACATAAGGGGAAAATTAATATCCTAGCCTACTCAGCATGAGACAGACAAATCTGAAACCTGAGGAGAGGGTCAGAGGTGAGGAAACCCACCCTGAGGCAGAAGCAGGGAGAGGCGTGGGATGAAGGAGTCGGTAAAAGGGGCTTGTTGCATTGTAATCTTTGCTCTGCTGGATGGAGCCGGTTTGCGGTTGTCACGAACACTTGGATGCCTTCCCTAAGCCCTCCTTTCCTTTTCTTCCTCTCCTTTCTGTGTCACCTTGACTTGCTGCCTTTATTCATCCTCCCTCCCAGCCCCACAACACTTGCGCGCATACCTGTAATTTCACTTATTTATATTAAGGTCTGTCTCCCCCCATAGACTGTAAGCTTGCTGTGAACAGGGCATGTGTCTGTTATATATTGTACTCTCCCAAATGCTGAGTACAGGCCCAGTGGCAAGACCACAGGCTTGGGAGTCAGAGGACCTGGGTTCTAATCCTGGCTCTGCCACTTTTCTGCAGTGTGACCTGGGGCAAGTCACTTCACTTCTCTGTGCCTCAATCACCTCATTTGTAAAATGGGGATTAAGACTGTGAGCCCTATGTGGGACAAGCTGATTACCTTGTATCTACTCCAGTAGTTAGAACAGTGCTTGGCACATAGTAAGTGCTTAACAGATACTATTATTATTATTATAATGCTCAGTAAATACGATTGACTGACTGGCTAAACTGAATTGCTCTAGACATCTTGGCCTGTGGGTACTTTCTTCAAGGTGAGTGTTACGCAGGGGAGGGTTGTGGCATGTTGTCAGCAGAAGGCAGTTGTCAGCAACCAAGTGCTATAGTCTTTCTTTTTGAAGCATCCTAAAAACTGAGCTGGCTCTGTGAGTTTTCAGTGAAGATTTGCATTGAAAATGTCTCCTTTGGATTGCCCTGAATTTGAATCTCAGCAATGTCACTGGACGTACTTATTTCCTGAATAGAAGGAAACTATTGGGTTGTCCTAATACAGTCAGTATCTTCCTGGTTTCTGACTTTAGCGGATGGGTATGGAGAGCCAGCATAGCCTAGCAGAAAGGGCAGGGGAAAGATTAAGAAGACACAGATTGTAGATTCAACTATGCCTGCTGTGACCTTGGGCAAGTAACTTATCCTCTCTGTCCCTCAGTTTCCTCATCTAGGAAATAAGGTTAAACTACTGACTCTCTGTATCTTTGAGATTGGTAACTCCACGTGGGACAGTCAGTGGCTCAGATTTGATTACCTTGTATCCACCCCAGGGTTTAGCATACAGTAAGCCCTTGGTTTTATAATCACGATTGCTTTTGTTATTTCAATTTTTCATACAAAACCATGTCCTACTGGCAACTTTGCTTTGCCTCTTACTGTGTGGCCTCTCACTACGTCTTCCCAAATCTGTTTGTCTAGTTAGGGTTTTTGTAGAGTCACAATTCCCTGGGCATATTTACAAAATGAATAAATAAACATGCTATTGAATCTCACATGCTAATGGACAGTCCTATGCTTGACATGCTGAAATTGCCAAGGCTGTCAGAAGGTGAAGAGCATTTTGTGCAATGGCTTTGGAATCTGGAGTTATGGAATTAGAAATTATCCAGTTGGAATTATACAGAGAGAAATGAGGGATGTAAGGTCATTTATGCCACTGTCTCTCTCCCAAGCTGGACTGTAAGCTTCTTGAGGTCAGGGATGATGTATGCGTATTATCAATCAGTGGTATTAAATTTTTACTGTTTGCAAAGCATTGTACTAAGCCTCTAGACTATAAGGTCGTGGGCAGGGAACTTGTCTACCAACTCTCTGTTAGAAGCAGCGTGGCTCAGTGGAAAGAGCCCGGGCTTTGGAGTCAGAGGTCATGGGTTCAAATCCCAGCACTGCCATTTGTCAGCTGTGTGACTTTGGGCAAGTCACTTAACTTCTCTGTGCCTCAGTTACCTCATCTGAAAAATGGGGATTGACTGTGATTCCCCCTGTGGGACAACCTGATCACCTTGTAACCTCTCCAGCGCTTAGAACAGTGCCTTGCACATAGTAAGCGCTTAATAAATGACATCATTGTTATTGCTGTTATGGTATTCTCCCGAGTGTTTAGTTCAGTGCTTTGCCTGCAGTAAGTGCTCAATAAATGTTGTTTATTGATTAAATGATTGATAGCGGGCAACAGATTTGGTAGACATGTTCCCTGCCCACAAGGCAGCATGGCTTAGTGGAAAGAGCACGGATTTGGGAGTCAGGGGTTGTGGGTTCTAATCCCTACTCTGCCACTTGTCAGCTATGTGACTTTGGGCAAGTCACTTAACTTCTCTGTGCCTCAGTTACCTCATCTGTAAAATGGGGATTAAGACTGTGAGCCCCACATGGGGCAACCTGATTACCTTGTATCTACCTTAGTGCTTAGAACAGTGCTTGGCACATACTAAGCACTTAAGCCCATTGTTGGGTAAGGACTGTCTCTATATATTGCCAACTTGTACTTCCCGAGAACTTAGTACAGTGCTCTGCACACAGTAAGTGCTTAATAAATACAATTGAATGAATGAATGAACAAATGCCATCATTATTATCATTCTCTGTGCCTGTTACCTCATCTGTAAAATGGGGATTAAGTCTGTGAGCCCCACATGGGGCAAACAGATTGCCTTGTATCTACCCCAGTGCTTAGAACAGTGCTTAGCACATAGTAAGTGCTTAACAAATACTATTATTATTATTATTGTCTACAGGACTAATTCTGCTGTACTCTCCCAAACACTTACTACAGTGCTCTGCACACCATAGATGCTCAATAAGTACTACTGATTGACTCTTGATATTGTAGGTTGGAATCTGTTGTTCATCAGTCAGGGGTTCCAAGGGCACCCAGAATCTTCTGCCCCTGGCCTAAGTGTAAGCCCTCAAATACCCTTTACCAAGCAGTCAATCAATAAGATTTATTCAAGCCCTTACCCTGGGCAGAACACTGTACCATCTTATTGGGAGAGCAGACCCCGGCTTTGGAGGAGTTTATGGTGTAGCAGGGAAGCAGGCATTAAAATAAAATTGCAGATAATGGCCAGCAACAGAGTTTAAAAATGTCAATGTGTGTGAGTGGGTGTAGAGGAGTGTGGGCCCTAGTTTATAGGTGACCCAGAAGTGCCGAAGTGACAGTAACGAGGATTAATCAGGGAAGGCCTCTTGGAGGAGTTGAAATTTTAGAAAGGCTTTGAAAATGAGGAGTGGTCTGCTGAATGTGAAGTGGTACAAAGTTCCGGGTAGAAGGGAGGATATGAGCTAGGGTCATGGGAGAGAGAATTGAGAATGAGGTATAGTGCATCATCATCATCATCAATCGTATTTATTGAGCGCTTACTATGTGCAGAGCACTGTACTAAGCGCTTGGGAAGTACAAATTGGCAACATATAGAGACAGTCCCTACCCAACAGTGGGCTCACAGTCTAAAAGGGGGAGACAGAGAACAGAACCAAACATACTAACAAAATAAAATAAACAGAATAGATATGTACAAATAAAATAAATAAATAGAGTTAAAAATAAAGTGCATAGGGTGGTTTGAAAGGAGTGAAGCACGTGAACAGGGATGTAGGCATTCATTCATTCAATCGTATTTATTGAGCGCTTACTGTGTGCAAAGCACTGAACTGAGCACTTGGGAAGTACAAGTCGGCAACATATACAGTCCTTACCCAACAACAGGCTCACTGTCTAAGCAGAGAAGAGCAAGAATCAATAGGGAAGATAGAGTTGATTCAGTGTGTTAAAGCCGATGCTCAGGAGTTTCTGCTTGAGTTAGAGATTGATTGAAATGGTGTTTGGTATTTGTTAAACACTATGTGTCAGGTACTGTACTAAGCTCTGGGGTAGAAACAAGACAATCTGGTCACACACAGTCATTGTGCCCCATAAGGCTCACAGTCTTCATTCCCGCTTTACAGATGAGATAATAATAATTATAATTATGGTATTTGTTAAGCTCTTACTATGTGCTAAGCACTGTTCTAAGCACTGGGGTTGCTACAAGGTAATCAGGTTGTCACTTGTGAGGCTTACAGTCTTAATCCCGATTATTCAGATGCGGTAACTGAGGCACAGAGAAGTTGCCCAAAGTCACCCAGCTGGTAAGTGCTCAGTAAATACGATTGAATGAATGAGGGCATGCTTGTCCTGGGCCCCTACAGGGGTTTTTTGTGCCACTGTTTGAACCTCTCCTTCCCACCTTTCAGTCCCCTGGTCTTTCCTTCCCTCCCTCCCGCCTTCACCCAAAGCAGCATGGCACAGTGGATCAAGGCCAGACCTGGGAATCAGAAGGTCATGGGTTCTAATCCTGACTCCGCCACTTGTCCGCTGCATGACCTTGGCCAAGTCACTTCACTTCTCTGGGCCTCAGTTCCCTCATCTGGAAAATGGGGGTTGATACCGTGAGCCCCAGGTGGGACAGGGACTGCCTTGAACCCGATTTGCTCGTACCCACCCCAGCACTTAGCAGAGCGCCTGGCACATAGTAGGCACTTAACAAAATCCATCTTTAAGATTATTCTCGAGCAGCCCAGCCTAGGGGAAAGCCAAACTAGCTCTCTTCTTCCCTTCAAAGCCCTACTGAGAGCTCACCTCCTCCAGGAAGCCTTCCCGGATGAGCCCCCCTTTTCCTTGCCTCCTCCCTTCCCCATTGCCCCCACTCCCTCCCTCTGCCCTACCTCCTTCCCTTCCCCACAACACTTGTGTATATTTGTACATATTTATTACTCTTTTTTTATTAATGATGTGTATATATCTATAACTATCTAATTTAATGGTATTGGCGCCTATCTACTTGTTCTGTTGTCTGTCTCCCCCTTCTAGACAGTGAGCCTGTTGTTGGGTAGGAACCGTCTCTGTTGCCAAGTTGTACTTTCCAAGTGCTCAGTACAGTGCTCTGCACACAGTAAGCACTCAATAAATAGGATTGAATGAATGAATGAAAGAGCTCACCTCCTCCAAGAGGCCTTCCCAGACTGAGTCCCCTTTTTCCTCTCCTGCTCCCCACCCCACCCTGCCCTACCTCCTATATGTTTGTACAGATTTATCACTGTATTTTACTTGTACATATTTACTATTCTATTTATTTTGTTTATGATGTGCATCTAGCTTTAATTCTATTTGTTCTGATGACTTTGGCACCCGTCTACGTGTTTTGTTTTGTTGTCAGTCTCCCCCTTCTAGACAGTGAGCCCGTTGTTGGGTAGGGACCGTCTCTATACGTTGCCAACTTGTACTTCCCAAGTGCTTAGTACAGTGCTCTGCGCACAGTAAGCGCTCAATAAATACGATTGAATGAATGAATGGCAAGTGGCAGAGGCAGAATTAGAACCCATGACCTCCGACTCCCAAGCCCGTGCTCTTTCCACTAGGCGGCAGGTCCTCTGACTCAAAATACGATTGAATGAATGAATACAAGGTAATCAGGTTGTCCCACATGGGGTTCACAGTCTTAATCCCCATTTAACAGATGAGGTAACTGAGGCATAGAGAACTTAATTGACTTGCCCAAGGTCATGCACCAGACAGGCGGTGAAATCAGGATTAGAACCCAAGTCCTTTGACTCCCCGATGCATGTTCTTTCCACTTCAGCATTTATGTGTCAAGCACAGTTCTAAGCGCTGAGGTAGATATAAATTAATCAGGTCAGACACAGTCTCTGCCCAACATGGAACTCAGAGTCTAGGAGGGAGAAAAGGGATTGAATCCCCATTTTACGGATGAGGAAACTGAGCTACAGAGAAGTTCCCTCATCCGTAAAATGGGGATTAAGACTGTGAGCCCCATGTGAGACAACCTGATTACCTTGTATCTACCCCAGTGCATAGTACAGTGTTTGGCACATAGTATGTGCTTAATGAATACCATTATTATCATTATTATTAAGTGATTTGCCCAAGGCCACCCAGCTGGTAAGTGACAGAGTTGGGCTTTGAACCCACGTCCTCTGACTCCTGGGCCCATACTCTTTCCACTAAGCCACACAGCTCCTCAGTGGATGGAAACACTTGGGGGAAAACATGCTCTAAATGATGTTTTAGGAAACTGATGAGGGTAGTAGAGTGAAGTACAGACTGGGGCAGGAAGCACCACCTTCAAGGAGGCTCTTATGCTATCATCAGTTTGAGATATTAGAGAAGCAGCATGGCCTAGTGGAAAGATCAAAAGCCCGGGAGTCAGAGGACCTGGTTCTAATCCTGCTCTACTATTTACTGTGTGACCTTGGGCAAGTCACTCAACTTCTCTGAGCCTCAGCCCCCTCATCTGCCATCAAGTTGAGATGATAGAGAAGCAGCATGGCCTAGTGGAAAGATCAAAAGCCCGGGAGTCAGAGGACCTGGGTTCTAATCCTGCTCTACTATTTTACTGTGTGACCTTGGGCAAGTCACTCAACTTCTCTGAGCCTCAGCCCCCTCATCTGCAAAATGGGGATTCAATACCTGTTCTCCTTCCTACTTATACTGTTAGCCCCATGTGGGAGAAGCAGCATGGACTAGTGGCAAGAGCACCGCTTGGCAGTCAGAGGTCGTGAGTTTTAATCCCAGCTCTGCCACTTGTCTGCTGTGTGACCTTGGACAAGTCACTTAAATTATCTGTGCCTCAGTTACTGCGTAAAATGGGGATTGAAACTGTGAGCCCCATGTGGGACAGGGATTTGTCCAACCTGGTTACCTTGTATCTACCCCAGTGCTTAGAACAGTGCTTGGCACATAGTAAGCACTTAAAAGATACCATTATTTTTTAAGCACTTAGTACAGAGCTCTGCATGCAGTAAGCGCTCAAGAAATACGATTAAATCAATAACCTCATATCTACTCCAGGACTTAGAATAGTGCTTAGCACATAGTAAGCGCTTTACAAATACTACAATTATCATTAATAGACTCAGCACTTAGAACAGTGCTCAGTGCTTAGAACAGTGCTTGACACATAGTAAGTGCTTAACAAATACTTTTAGACTGTGAGCCCGCTGTTGGGTAGGGACTGTATATGTTGCCAATTTGTGCTTCCCAAGCGCTTAGTACAGTGCTCTGCACATAGTAAGCGCTCAATAAATACGATTGATGATGGTGATGAATGCCATCATTATTATTATATGGGAGGTGCTTGGAGTGCAGGTGTGACCATTTGAATGAGAGGACATTGGCACACAGTAAGCACTCAATAAATATGATTGAATGAATGAATTCCTATCCCCTTTCCCTGCACCAACATCATTAGCATTATCATTGATCATGTATATTGATCCAGTTGTATTTATTGAGAGCTTATGTGTGTATGTACATATATGAACCAGTCCTACATCCTGAAAGATACCCCTGACTTTGTCATCTATTGAGCACCCAGTGTCTATAGCATTGTGTTAGCTGCAGGATAAAACACTGATAATAATAATGATAAAAATTAAGTGCCTACTGTGTGCAAAGTACTGTACTAAGCTACCATCAGATCAGACACAGTTCTTATCCAAATAGGACTCACAGTCTAGATTCAAGAAATGCAAGAATTAGCTTGTTGACGGACTGTTTACTGAACTCAAATGAGTCAGTAACTTGAGGGTAATCTCTACTCACAAATACATTTGAAAAGAATCCTAGAAATGTTGGCCAGTCTGCCATATAATTGCAAGTTTATGGTCACACTTGAGTACAGAATGACTATTTCTAATGCACCCTTACAAAACTGTTAAATGTTTAGGTGCTTCACTTTATCATATCAGAAGTTCAGCAGACACTTGCTAAAGAAGCAGGATGGCCTAGTGGATGAAGACCAGGGCTGGGAGCCAGAGGACCAGGGTTTTAATCATGACTCTCTTTCTCTCCCAGACTGAGCCCCCTTTTCCCTCCCCTCCTCCTTTTCCTCTCCCCATCGTCCCCCTTCCCCCTCTCCTACCTGCTTCCTCTCACCACAGCTCTTGTATATATTTCTACATATTTATTACTCTATTTTATTTGTACATACTATATTTTATTAATGATGTGTATATAGCAATAATTCTATTTATTCTAATAGTATTGAAGCCTGTCTACTTGTTTTGTTGTCTGTCTCCCCCTTCTAGACTGTGAGCCCGTTGTTGGGTAGGGACCGTCTCTATATGTTGCCGATTTGTACTTCCCAAGTGCTTAGTACAGTGCTTTGCACACAGTAAGCTCTCAATAAATAAGATTGAATGAATGAATGAATGACTCCAACGCATTCCAGCTGGGCAACCTTGGGCAAGTCATTTAACTTGTCCATGCGTCAATTTTCTCACTGCTAAATGAGGATTTGATACCTTTTCTTCTTCCTACTTAGACTGTGAGCCCCATGTGGGATAGAGACTGTGTCTGACATCATAGCTACCCCGGAGGTTAGAACAGTGTGTGATACATAGTAAGTGCTTGACAAATGCCATTTAAAACAACAACAACAACAAAAAAGTCTCCGAAAAATGAATGTTCTTAGCGGTATCATGACCTTACCTCACAGTTGCTAAGTTGAGCAGTTAAAGATGGCCAAATTATGGCTCTGAAAGTATCATTCTTTGATACTTTTGCTCTTAGTAGTTGTATGGAAGTGCACTTTGTTTTTATATCCACCTGTCACCTTGCTATTAATTTTATTGCACCCTCCAAGTCTTTAGTGTAGTGCTCTGCATCCAGGTGAAACTCAGTAAACAGTTGCAGTAGTAATGGTATTTATTAAGCACTTGTTTGTCCAAAGCACTGCACAAAGTGCTGAAAAGATATATGGTCCCAGCCCTAGAAGGTCTCACACTATAAAAATATAGGAGGGGAGGGGGATGGATGATAGATGCATAAGAAGAGGTAAAATACTAACACTACATAACCTGGACAAATACACCAAATGTCATAAACTTATTTAAAGTACACCGAAGATAAATATCCCCCTCTCAGGGTTGCACCTGGAGAGTTTCCAGTACCCCACCAGTCTTGGCTATGGGAGGGACAGTCAAGCAGAGGCATACCTGTTCTGTTCCTAGTTTGCCCAGTGACTATTGAGTGGAAGGCAGTCTACTACAAGTCAAAACTCCCCTGTGCTGGGCAGCAGAGGCATGGGAGAGAATCGAGGGCGGAGACCCAAATTTACTGCATAGAAAGCGGCAATGGTGAACCACTTCTGGATTTTAACCAAGAAAACTCTATGGATCCACTAGCAGAATGATTGCAGATGGCGAGCAGGGCGTTCTGGGAGAGATGTGTCCATGCTGTCGCATGGGTCGGAGACATCTTGACAGCATAAGACAAGAAAGAGAAATATAGTTCACTGGTGAATCTGCTCCCAGCTAATGTTTTTGTATCAATCTGCATTCTTTCTCTAGAGGTGTCTAATCTCACCCATCCAGAGTATTGCTAGATTTGTGATTTCCTCTAGATGTGAATAAAATGAAAGAAACACTTTTCCCAAGAGATGAGCTCTTTCTTCTCAGTATGGCTTGTTTCTGGTAGCCTCGTATAAACCACAGGACTAAATAATGGGGCAATTCTCCTTATGGACCCATCTCTACTTCCCTCATGCAATCTTGCAAGCTCTTAAAGGAATTCCCAGTGTAGCATCTCTAATGGGCAAGCGTGAGGGCAAGTGAAAGAGAGTAGGACTGAGGGACCTTAACCTAAATCATATCCGGACAGGAAACTGTCTTCTCACAGATTCTCATCAGGTTCACTCCAGAAACTATGGGAAGCAGCATAGTTCAGAGGATAGGTCAGAAGGTCATGGGTTCTAATCCTGATTCCACCACTTGTCTGCTGCGTGACCTTGGGCAAGGCACTTGACTTTGCTTGGGCTCGGTTACCTCATCTGTAAAATGAGGATTTTACATATACATATTTACATGTACATATTTATTACTGTATTTATTTTACTTGTACCTATCTATTCTATTTATTTTATTTTATTAGTATGTTTGGTTTTGTTCTCTGTCTCCCCCTTCTAGACTGTGAGCCCACAGTTGGGTAGGGACTGTCTCTATATGTTGCCAGCTTGTACTTACCAAGCGCTTAGTACAGTGCTCTGCACACAGTAAGCGCTCAATAAATATGATTGATTGAGGATTGAGATGGTGAGCCCCCCATGGAACAGAGATTGTGTCCAACCTGCTTTGCTTGTATCATCCCCAGCACTTAGTACAGTTCCTGGCACGTAGTAAGCATTTAACAAATACCATTATTATTATTACTACTATTATTAATTATGACATTACTCGACAGTGGAAGACAAAATCTAGAGCTGCTTTCCTAGGGCTATTGTTTCTTTTCCTTCCTCCGTTCCCTGCCAACTCTCGTCAAGCCTCTGCTTTTCAGCTTCAGGGGCATGTAAACTATTTCTCGTCCAATTCCCTTCCATCATCTCAGTGCCTCATATGGTGCTGAACTTACAGGTCCAGCCGAGACCCAGCTGGGAAATGAAGGTACATTAGCAAGGTTGCCAAAGTCTGTGCTCTCTGACCCTTGTCCAGCAAGCTCAAGGTGGAAGAGGATATTTTCAAGGGGCTTCCAGCCTCTTTTCCCGGAATCTGAATTGAAGTTCTCACTGTCCCCGAGTGTTGGCATTTTGTGCCTGTTCCAAAAAGGTTGAAGCTGGCTGCAGCTGGCTTCTGCTTACCTCACAGGCGAGCAAATGGCACTCCCTCTCATTAACTGGGTGCAACTTGAGTTGACAGAGAGTTGGCAGGAGTTTTTAAAGCAATGCTACCAATCTAACAAATGCCAGATGCCACGCAGTATTTATAAACATGATCCGTGTTATGTCCAGTTCTGGTTTGAGTTGGAAAATATGAATGCTTCTTCTGGAAATGGATTGCTTTCTCCATTCGATGATCTAAATAGTAGAGCTGGGCCCCATTCGTTTCTAGGGCTGGGAGACCGCCTTCTTTCATTTGTCAGAAAGAGAATTTGATCTATGATTGCCTTTATTGTTGGTGGAGGGGGGCTGGGGAGGCTGTCCTTCCATTTTGCAGAAAGGCAACCCAATTCATGAACCTTCTAGAAGTACCAGGACTTTAGGATGTGCTAGAAGAGCAACGTGGCCTAGTGGGAGTCGAAAGGGCCTGGGACTCAGAAGGGCTGGGGTTCTAATCCCAGCTGTGCCACTTGCCCAAAGTCACACAGAAGACAAGTCACATCACTTCTCTGTGCCTGTTACCTCATCTGTAAAATGGGGATTTTACAGATCAGCCCCTTGTGGGACAGGGACTGTGTCCAACCTGACAAATTTGTATCTACCCCAGAGCTTAGTGCAGTGTCTGTCACATAGTAAGAAGTTAACAAATACAATTATTATTATCATTATCCTCTTCCTTCAGTCATCCTGAGATTGCTCTTCCTATTGAAGATATCTTTCTTTCCTTTCAATAATGAAAATAAAAAGAAATAGTGATCTGGCAGCATAACCTAGTAGAAACAACCCTGGACTTGGATTCAAGAGACCTGGATTCAAGGATCTGCCCTGCCATTGGTCTACCGTGTAACTTTGGGCAAATTGCTTAACCACTCTGGGCCTCAGTTTCCTCTTTTGTAAAATGGGGGTAAGATAGCCTGGGAGCCCAGTATGGGTCAAAGACTGTTCCTGAGTTCATTAGCTTATTACCTTGTTTCTCCCCCAGTGCTTGTGACATTGTAAGTGCTTAATAAATGTCATAATTAGTATTGATAACAAACAATGGTAGCTATTGAATGTTTAGTTTGTGCTAAGCCCTGGGTAGACACAAAGTAATAAGCTCGAGTACAGTCTCTGTCCACGTAGGAAAGATTTTGCTATCCCTATTTTACAGAGGAAAAATAGGCCTGGAGAGGTTAAATGACTTGAATGACTTAAAGTTTAATCTATACAGCAGGGTCAGTGACAGAGCTGAGATAGAGCCTGGATCACCTGACTTCTAGCCCCATAATCTTTCTACTGACTTTGGTGTTTCTGCTTAAAAAGCTCAGTATATTCAGCTACAAAAATGGGTTTCCTCTGCTTCTAGTTCCAATGAGCTCTGCGGAGTCAAGGGATTTGCTCAGTTCTAAAATCCAAGAAACATGCCATTTATTGAAAACAAAAATATTCACCCTGGTTCACCTGTGGCTCACTAGGGATAGAATTCAGAAATGGGAACTTATTTTAATGTTCGGAATTTGATCGCTTAATTTTTTAATAGGTTCTTGTTATGTGGAATTCATTCTTATGGTCCATTGAGCGGGACTTTCCTTATTTGTATTGAGAGCCTATTTTTGGAAAGAGACTATCTCTAAACTGAATATCATTTATGTGCTCCAGGACTTAGCACAGTGCTAGGCACAATGCCATAATTATTAATTTTGATTCTTATCACTGATTTGAAAAGTTCAGATCTATAAACACTGCCGCAGTGAACACTTTCAGAAGATATGGCTCTAGTCATCGTTGTTTGATTTTAACAATGATCATTTTAGTCTATCTTCTCCCAAAGCTTTAAAGAAAGGCTCACCAGTGCACTTATTTTTCAATATGTTTTTAAACAAAATTTTGACTTTATGGAATAGAGAAGGAGCATGGAAAGAGCATGGGTCAGATTCCGATCCTTGTTCAGCCAGTTGTCAGCTGTGTGATCTTGGGCAAGTCGATGAAGGCTTCGGCTTCAAAGCTTTCCATCACCTCGCCCCCTCCTACCTTACCTCCCTTCTCTCCTTCTCCAGCCCAGCCTGCACCCTCCGCTCCTCTGCCACCGCTAACCTCCTCACTGTACCTCATTCTCGCCTGTCTGGCCATCGACCTCCAGCCCACATCCTTCCCCCGGCCTGGAATGCCCTCCCTCCACACATCCACCAAGCTAGCTCTCTTCGTCCCTTCAAAGCCCTACTGAGAGCTCACCTCCTCCAAGAGGCCTTCCCAGACTGAGCCCCCTTTTTCCTCTCCTCCTTCCCATCCCCCCCACCTTACTTCCTTCCCCTCCCCACAGCACTTGTATATATTTGTACAGATTTATTACTCTATGTATTTTACTTATACATATTTACTATTCTATTTATTTTCTTAATTATGTGCATATGCTTTAATTCTATTTGTTCTGATGATTTTGACACCTGTCTACATATTTTGTTTTGTTGTCTGTCTCCCCCTTCTAGACTGTGAGCCCATTGTTGGGTAGCAGCTGTCTCTATATCCTGCCAACTTGTACTTCCCAAGCACTAAGTACAGTGCTCTGCACACATTAAGTGCTTAATAAATTTGATTGAATGAATGAATGATGAACTTCTCTGTGCCTAAATTACCTCATCTGGATAATGGCGATTAAGGCCTACTCCCTCCTACTTAGACTGAGCCCCATGTGGGGCAGGGTTCTTCATTCAATTGTACTTGAGTGCTTTCTGTGTGCAGGGCACTGTACTAAGCTTGTGGGAAAGCGCAATGCAACAATAAACATTCCCTGCCCCAAGGAGATTACAGTCTAGAGGTGGGGGAGAGAGAGACAGCAATACAAATAAATAAAATTACAGACATATATATATAAGTGCTGTGGGGCTGGGAGGGGTGAAGAACAAAGAGAACAAGTCAGGGTGTTGGAGAAGGGAGTAGGAGATGAGAAAAGTGAGGTTTAGTCTGAGAAGGCCTCTTGGAGGAGATGTGCCTTCAATAAGGCTTTGAAGAGGTAGACAGTAATATCCAACACAATTAACTTGTGTCTATCCCGGAGCTTACAGCAATGTTAGGAACATAGTAAGCATTTAACAAGTACATAATTATTATTAGAGCAGAACTATATTGTGAGACATATACTTTCTTCGTTGACTAAAGTTAAGCATGAAGCATAACAGAACAGTCAAGGGAAGGCTACTATATATAACTTCTCAAAGTGAGTCATAATTCTGTCAATTTTTGTTTATGATATTTGGTCAAAAGTAAAATTTCTCACAAGATTGCTACTAACTTCAGATTTAAAGCAGTTGCTGTTAACTGTAGTCTTCCAGCAAAATATCCAAATAAGAACTTGATATGAGTTGTCTGAAAATCAGTTCAGTTAAAAAAAAAATTCCAAATTGGAAAACATGATTCATGCCGCGTTGCCCAGATGCCTCGGAAAAGAAATGTGGCTTCGCTGTTCCTTGGAGTTATAATAAAAACAGCGATGTGCATAGAAAACATACATTCAGTCCCTTTTCCTTCCTCCTCCACGAAACCATGCTGAATTCTTTGGACGTTGCAGAGGTCAAGATGACAATTTTTTCCTATGGGGATTGGAGTGGGGAGCCAATCAAGTAGAAATATCTCTTCAGTCAGTCAGTCAATTGTATTATTGAGTGCTTATTGTGTGCAGAGCACAGTACTAAGCATTTGGGAAAGTGCAATAATAATAAGCAGACATACTCCCTGACCACAATGAGTTTATAGTCTAGAGAAGGAGTGTGGTATAGCGGTGGATAGAGCAAGGGTCTGGGAATCAGAAAGTCATGGGTTCCCACGTTCTCTGATTTCCAAGCCGTCGCTCTTGCCAGTAGGCCATGCTGCTTCCCATGCATGCTTCCCGAGCCCTGTTCTAGGCAGAGCCTAGGCCCCCACTCACTGCCATCAGGTCGGGACAGGGCATCACCTCCCAGCTCCACTTCTAGCTCAGGTCCAGCCCCAGTCACAAGAGGCCAGAACAGACTGGGGCAGGGGCAGATGGAGGAAGAGCTGTGGCTTCACCTGCAGCTGCCAGTGTATCAACCCCTCTCTCCTGCTCCCCTCCCCTTCCTGGCTGGGAGTGGGCTTGGGGCAAGGAGGTAGGGAGGGGATGAGGTGACAAAGGTCAAATTAAAAAATAACGGAGCATGGGGGTGGGGAGATAAAGGAGCTGGCATCTGAGTTTGGGACACAGCGGGAATGGAAAGGCCCCAAGGAACCGGGAGAGGACATAAGCAAGGGGAAAAAGATAATGGGGAGGGATTTACAGCAATATTTTTACTTGTAGGCTCTGGTCATCGTGTCAGGGCTGGATTACCCTTGCCTCCTTCCGTGCAGTCAATTTGAGTCTCCTCCCTCGGCTCTCTCCCATGCCGCTGCTGCCCAGCACAGGGGAGTTTTGCCTCATAGCAGGTTGCCTTCCACTCACTAGCCACTGCCCAAGCTAGGAATGGGATGGGTAGGCCTCTGCTTGACTCTCCCTCCCGTAGCTGAGACGGGTAGTGTACTGGGAAACTCTCCAGGTGCCATCCTCAATCGGGAGTGCTGGAGTAGATACAAGGTAATCGCATTGGACGCAGGCCCTGTCCCACATGGGGCTCACAGTCTTAATTTCCATTTTACAGATGAGGGAACTGAGGCCCAGAGAAGCTGAGTGATTTTCCTAGGGTCACACAGCAGACAAGAGGCGGAGCCAGGATTAGAACCCAGGACCTTTTGACTCCCGGGCCTATGCTCTATCCACTAGACAATGCTGCTCAAGTTGGTAGACAAGCTTCCTGCACACAAGGAGGTTACAATCTAGTAATAAATAATCATTATGGCATTTTTAAACACTTTCTATGTGCCAGGCACTCTACTAAGCGCTGGGGTGGATACAAGGAAATTGTGTTGGACACAGTCCCTGTCCCCTTTCGGGCTCACAGTCTCAATACCCAATTTATAGATGAGGTAACTGAGGCACAGAGAAATGACTTTCCCAAAATCACACAGCAGACAAATGGGGGAGGGGGGATTAGAACCCAAGACTTTCAGAGTCCCAAGCCCAAGCTCTATCCAATACATCGGGCTGCTTCTTTGCTTCTCTAATCTAGACAAGAATAGCATCATTGTATGTAGATTGCAAACGCTTCAAGGGCAGGCACCCTGTCACCTACTTTATCACATCTCCCAAGTGCATTCTGCCCTTGCCCGGCACACCACAGGCGACTACTGCAGAACTTCTCCTTTAGACTGTAAACTCATTATGGACAAGGAATATGTCTGTTTAATGTTGTATTGTACTCTCCCAAGGCTTAGCACAGTGCACTGAACACAGTAAGTGCTCATTAAGTGCCACTGAATGAATAGTAAGTTCCCTGTAGGTATTGATAATGATGCTCAAGTTCATAAAAGTCCTTATCACCCCTTTGTAAATCATATTGACATTTTTAGAACCATTTCCAACACACTGTAAGTCTCCTGCTGCACCTTAATCACAATAATACTAACAATAATAATAATTATGGTACTTGTTAAGCACTTACTATGTGTGAAGCTCTGCTCTGTTAGTAGAGACAAGCTCATCAGGTTGGACACAATCCCTGTCCCACATGGGGCTCACAGTCTAAGTAGGAGAGAGTAGGATTTAATCTACATTTTACAGATGAGGTAACTGAGGCACAGAGAAGTGAAATGACTTGTCCAAAGTCACACAGCAGGCAAGGTGTGGGGCCGGGATCAGAACCTTCATCCTTTGATGCCCGGACCTGGGCTCTTTTCACTAAAGCTATGCCACTTTTCACCTTATGCCAATTTCCTCTAGGCAACTCTTCAGGGAAATGGAGTGGAGTTGAGCATTACTTTCTAAATGAGAACTTGAGTGCCACTGTCAGTGCTTTTCATGGGAAAGGGGACTCACCAAATGAAAGGGGTTTTGCGGCTGAACAATAATAATAATAATATTGGCATTTGTTAAGTGCTTACTATGTGCAAAACACTGTTCTAAGCGCTGGGGTGGATACAAGGTGATCAGGTTGTCCCACGTGGGGCTCACAGTCTTAATCCCCATTTTACAGATGAGGTAACTGAGGCACAGAGAAGTTAAGTGTCTTCCCCGACAAGCGGTGGAGCTGGGATTAGACCTTCTGACTCCCAAGCCTGGGCTCTTTCCACTGAGCCACACTGGCTGAAGGAAGTTATGTCCTGGGTGTAGTAGTTAAGTACTTACCAGAGAAGCCGCATGGTCTAGGTGAAAGAGCAGGGGCCTTGGACTCAAGGGACCTGAGTTCCTATCTCAGTTCTGCCACTTGCCTGCTGTGTGATGTTGGACAAATTGCTCAACTTCTCCGTGCCTCAGCTTCTTCATCTGCAAAATTAAATTCAAGTTCTTTATCCTACTTAGATTGTGAGCCCCATGAGGGACAGGGATTGTGTTTGTCCTGATATCTTCTATCTACCCTAAGGATTAACATGGTGCTCAATGCATAGTATACAAGCATGCAGAGATTCTTAGTGGCAAGAGCGTGGGCTTAGGCATCAGAGGTTGTGGGTTCTAATCCCGGCTCCACCACTTATCAGCTGCTTGACTTTAGGTAAGTCACTTAACTTCTCCGTGCCTCAGTTACCTCATCTGTAAAATAGGGATTAAGACTGTGAACCCCACGTGGGACAACCTGATTGCCTTATATCTACCCCAGCGCTTCGAACAGTGCTTGTCACATAGTAAGTGCTTAACAAATACCATTATTATTATTATAGTAAATGCTTAAGAAATACCAGGGCTGACCACTGGACTAAGCACTGGGGTAGGTACTATAGAACCAGATCAGACACAGCGGTGTGTGAGTTTCATACTCCAATCTTTGAAAAATGTCGGGTATCCCGATGACTTCTATGTGGTTTGCTCCTCATTTTGCTGCTGCTTCTGTTTTTCTACCCTCCCCATGGCATATCTCTTTCCCTTTGTGGTCTTCTCTCTTCAGTTGGAGTCTTTCCCTTTCATCCTTGTTTTGACAAGTCCCACTGGAGTCTCGTCTTCTCTGTTCTCTGTTCATTTAGGTCTCACTCCATTGATGATGCCTGTGGATGGAGTAGGGATGTAGGAGGGAGTTAGTTCCTAGGGTAGCAAAGTCTTCTGGTTGTTAGGTTACTGATTAGTGCATAATTCACTTCCCCTCATCTGGCATTCAATCCTCTGCGGCATTTAAAGCAGGGTTAATGGCAAAGAGCCGCATCATGCTTCTCGGTGACTTTATCAGAGAAACCCTCCCTCCCTCAGAGACACAGCATTTATGCCCATATCTGCAATTTGTTTATCCGTATTAATGTCTGTCTTCCCCTCTAGACTTTAAGCTTGTGAGCAGGTAACATGTCTACCAACTTCGTACTTTCCCAAGTGCCCAATACTGTGCTCTGCACACAGTAAGCGCTTTATAGATTCAATTGATTGATAGATTTATTGATTGATGAATGGAGAAGGAACACGGGAGCCGAGGGAGAAGAAGAAGGCTCATGTTGGACTCTGTGGGGTCCAGTTCTTGAAGATGAGGAGTGGGAAATCCCCTTTGCCAAGATGGGAACATTATGAAGGGGGATCCGATTAGAACTCACAAACTCTTCGTTTTCACTTTGGTCTGTATGTGAGCAAGCACCTAATTTGCCATCTTTCTGTGATCATTATTATTCTCCCTAAATCATTTAAGCAGTCAATCAATCAGTAGTGTTTATGTAGCACTTACTAGGAGCAGAGAACAGGACTAAGCATTTGGGAGAGTACAGTTCTCCAGAATTAGTAGACCCCTTCCCTGCTCAGAAAGAGCTTATAGTCTAGAGTGGGAAACAGACATTAATATGAGTAAGTAAATAATTTATAACATATAATTTAAAGATGTATATTTAAGTTATGTGCAGTTGGGAGTGGGGTGTATATCAAATGTCTAAAGCTCAAAGATCCAAGTGTGTAGAAGAGGCAGAAGCAGCGTGGCTCAGTGGAAAGAGCCCGGGCTTGGGAGTCAGAGGTCGTGGGTTCTAATGCTGGCTCCATAAAATGTCAGCTGGGTGACTTGGGCAAATCACTTTACTTCTCGGTGCCTCAGATACTCATCTGTAAAATGGGGGTGAAGACCGTGAGCCCCACGGGGGACAACCTGATTACCTTGTATCTCCCCCACACTTAGAACAGTGCATGGCACATATTAAGTGCTTAACAAATACCCTTATTATTATTATTATTAGAAGGGAGAGCAAGCTGGGGAAAAGAGGACTTAATCGGGGAAGGGCTCTTGGAGGAGATTTGACCTTAATAATGCTTTGAAGCTGAAGAGAGTGGTGATCTGGTTTACATGGATGGGAAAGGAGGTCAGGCTGGGGGGGGATGTGGGAAATTATTCCCTGTAGACTATAAGCTCCTTGTGGGTAGGGGCACTTTTCTACCAATTCTATGACATTGTACTTTCTCAAAATCTTCATACAGTGTTCTGCACACAGTAGATATTCAATGAATACAATAATACAATTGATTTATTTTTGACACTATTAAGTGTTTACTAGCGCAAAATATTGCATTAAGCACTAGGGTCAATTCAGGTCGAATTTGGATCTGGTTCCTGGACCACTTTAGGTGGCGGTGGTCAGGCACATAGAACTGAATGATGTCATGGAAAAATAGTGGAAAAATGCCAACAGTAATAAAGATATCAACTAAGCAGTCCTGGTTGGGGACAGTACCTTTTGGAAAGCAATCCTGGATTACAAACTGCCATACCTTTCATGGCCTAGTGGATAGAGCACAGGCCTGGGAATCAAAAGGACCTGGCTTCTAATCCTGGCTCTATGACTTGTCTGCAGAATGACCTTGGATAAGTCACTTCACCTCTTTGAGCTTCAGTTCACTCATCTGTAAAATGGGGATTAAGACTGTGAACCCCATGCGGGGCAGGGACTGTGTCCAACCTACCTAGTATCTACCCCAGTACTTGAAACATAGTAAGCGCTTAACAAATGCCATCATATATTAATGCCCCAACAAATTGCGAACACAGGCTTCAGTCTCACAAAGGTGGCTAGGAGGAGTCGGCATGATCTAGTCCTTTGTTAACATATTTATTACTGTTGGTAGTTTTCCATTGTTTTTTCATGACTTCCTTCAGTTCTATGGGCCTGCTGACCACTACTTAAGCTGTGTACCACAAAGGTCAAATAACCAGGTCTGAATTTGCCCTTGTGTCAACCCCAGTGCTTAGCACAGAGTCTTGCACATGGCAAGCACTTAATACGCACTAGTAATAATCAGTCATTTATATTTATTGAGCACCTATGTTGTGTGCTGTATTAAGAGCTTGGGAGTGTGCAGTAATATAATTGTGGTATTTGTTAAGCACTTACTATGTGCCAGGCACTGTTTTAAGCATTAGGGTAGATACAAAGTAATTGAGTTGGACACAGTCCCTGTCCCACATAGGACCCACAGTCTTAATCCCCATTTTACTGATGAGGTAACTGAGGCCCAGAGAAGTGAAGTGACTTTCCCAAAGTTACACATTAGGCAAATGGTGGAGCTAGGATTAGAACCCAGGTCCTTCTGACCTAGGCCCATGCTCTATCAACTAGACCATGTTGCTTCTCCAGCATAACAGATTTGATGACTAGGTATGTCACCTTCTCATCCCAACAGTCTGCTCAGTGAGATGATTTACTTTTAGTTGACCTGGAGAATGACCCTTCACGGTTTGCTGTTAAACGATCAACATAGTGTAACTTGGTTGGTATGTGAAGTCCCAAGATCATATGCTTAGTACCTTGTAAAGGGTGGATTCATCTTGGGCTCCAGATTCCATAGTAGTAGTAATTGCATCTAGTATTTATTCTTCTGTGGAGAATTCCCCCACCTCCTACCACCTGGGAGGATAATTAGCCATCCCTCAGTCCTCCCAGTTCCAGGGGAAGGAAAGTGGAACAGCCATTTCATCTCTGTTCTTGACTGAAACTGTTGTAACCCATGGACCATTTTAAAGCAGGCCCCAGTGTATATAACTGAGGCCGCACCCTCCCGCCACCCCCCTAAACCCACTAGATTCCTGGTAGCAATGAGGAGGAGGGGTCTAAATTGTTTATTAATATATGACCTGAGTATATATGTCCCAGAAAAGACGCAAAAACAGACACAGTGCCAGGCACTGTGGGTAGGGAATGTGTCTGTTTATTTTTCTGTTGGTCTCCCTCAAGTGCTTAGTACAGTGCAATGCACACAGATTGAATGAATACAATTGAAAGAACAAATACAAATAACAAACACGACATGACAAAAGGACAGCATCATGATGCAGTAAAGGCTGTGGGCCCCACATTGGCCTTTCCAGACACAAATGCACCTTTCTTCACTGTCTGTGGCATCTTCGCCTAGGCCCAGAGGACAGCTGGGTACTCCTGGAGAAGAAAAATGTCCAGCTGAAATTTGGAAGCTCACGATCATTAAACATAATTATTATTAATAATGATAATAATTAGATCGACTGATTCCTAATTTGATTTTATGACAAACTTTGTTGGACAACCTCTTAGCTCCTTGGTTTAAATAAAAGCTTTGTTTCTATTCCAGGAAAAGTCCTGCTATTTTGTGTCCAGGTATAATGGAAGATGGATTGAAATTGTCTATGGTCCCCATTGATCTTTAAAATGTTTTTCTTTTCTCAGTTTACTCAGTCCCCTAAATCTTCAAGGGTATTGGCACTCAGCAGTTTCTGTGGTCTGTGAATGCAATACGATCATAGATAAAAGAGGACAGTGAGCTATTGCTCTGGCTTGTCTCCATTTTTTTCCCCTTCAAAGCAGCTCCTGTTTCAAATGGACTCAAGCCTAGTGTTTTAATCATCAGTTCAAGCCCAGATTTTTCTTTCATTAGTCAAGCTCTGCACTAATTCACTGGAGTTTCAGAAGGAATAAAAGACCATCCCAAACACACGTGACCAACTCCCTGGATTTGTTAAATTATACACGCAAGCTCCTCAGTTTAGTATTAACATACCTCCGGGAGCTGTAATATCAAAATAAGATGTAATCTATCAGTAGAGTCAGTTCTTTAGTACAGGGTCGGTTACATTCTTGAAGAATCCCACATTGAAGAGAAAGTGCATTAGAGTATTTGTTCATAACGGTTCTTTTGACACGTTATGTTATTTGAAGACTGTACCTGAGTTCCTTGGTAACGTTCTAGTCAAAATGAAGAATGAAAACAAATGCTATGATAGAAATGACTCCACCTCAAGACTGGCATTCCCCTTTAAAGAGAGCTAAATCGCCTTGAAGCATCACAATTTCTTCTATCAAGTCATGGAGATTTTAGTTCTTTGGCTGTATAAATAACTTGGAGAGGAGCTAACCAAGTAACAAAGGAAGCTTTTCTAGACACTGAAAAGGGTTGCCAGGGGCTGAAAATCGGTAGGTTTCCTGACTGCTGAATCTGAAATCCTATCTCGTGCCTGTCAGATATTTCAATTTATGGATGTGATCCAACAAATGGATATAGCAGGTGGAAAAAAAATGTTTTTCCATCAGCCATCAATATTCCAGCTTCTGAAATACACAATAAGTTATCCTCAAAGAAAAATTCCAGTTGGATAGTTGTCTAATGAATACATATTTCTGGGCTGTAAATGCATGTCATGGATAAGAAGGTGCAAAATAAAATTTTACTTTACAAGTGGTAAATATGTCTGAAGAAAAATAAATATGGGGGAATAATGATCATGAATCCTGCCTCATCCATGGAAATCGAACATGTGTTTAGAATTTCAGAGGCTTTGCTAGTAAATCAATTATTCAATGGTATTTATTAGGGGTGTACTGTGTGCTGAGCACTGCACTAAGCATTTGGGAGAGCACAATACAACAGAGTTGGTAGACACGTTCCCTGCCGACAGTGAACTTACAGTCTAGCGATGAATTTACAATCTAATAAAAGCATCTGGTCATGAATATGTAGGGACTGATATTCTGATGGAAGTTTTTCTGCTATGGAAAGGAAATAAACCATAATCATTTATGTCCTGGGTTCCATACATTGCTCAAATCTTCCAGCCGAAGACTCTAGCCTTTGAAAAGTGTTAATTAAGTGGCTATAAGTAAAAGAACAGAGCTTGACTGAAAAAAAAATGAAGCCAAATGTGTATTTACTCATTGCATGCTTAAGCAATGTGCGTTGGAAAAGAAATTGCGGGTATCTAGCCAGCCTCCTTTCTCCAAATTCTCCTTTCAGGATTTCCTCCTCTCTTCCTGTAATTGGATCCCTGGTAAGGTACAAAGTAACAACAAAGTGAGCATTTCCACGGTAATTGGAGCATCACAATAGCTCACTTTGTCTTAGTGGCTAGAAGAGAGAGATAAGGAACTGACTGAATTGACAGAGAGTCAGTCAATCTTATTTATTGAGCGCATAGTGTGTACAGAGCAACGTGGTTCAGTGAAAAGAGCACGGGCTTTGGAGTCAGAGGTCATGGGTTCAAATCCCGACTCCACCAACTGTCAGCTGTGTGACTTTGGGCAAGTCACTTAACTTCTCTGGGCCTCAGTTACATCACCTGTAAAATGTGGATTAAACTGTGACCCCCCCCTTGGGACAACCTGATCACCTGGTAACCTCCCCAGGGCTTAGAAGAGTGCCTTGCACTTAGTACGCGCTTAACAAATATCATTATTATTATTATTATTATTGTACTACGTGCTTGGGAGAGTTCAATAGAACATATGACACATTCCCTGCCCACAACAAGTTTACAGTCCACAGGATGTGGATGGGAGCTGGGTGGGCTTTTAGTATCGGTTACCTCAGTTAGCTATCAAGTTCTATGTGACTGTTCTAGACCCCTAGAACTGTCCTGTCCCAGAACTAGCCTGTCCTCTGCTCCATAACTGTCACTGTGCTCTGCCCACTCAAATCTCTTCACACCTCCTGTCTTTCTCCTGTGCCAAAGAAAAGGTAAGGATTAACTAGCTTCCCTTCTTAACAGCATGAAAATTCTGACAAATCCTTCAGGTGGAGTGAGATGTATATCATAGAGACTGGTAAGATTTGAGAATCACTACCCTAAGGGACTGAAGCAAAAAAATCGTGCTTCCTGAAAGCTGATAAAAACAAATGATAACATATGTTTTGATTACTAAATGTTTTCCCCTTGATTTTTCTAAGTATTGATAGTAATAAGTACTGATTTTGGACAAAGAGCTTTACCAAGTGCTGGAAAAAAATTCATGGATGAGAATTAGAGTTAGGGAATTAGAGACTTAGTCTCTGCCACTTGTCTTCTGTGTGACCTTTGGCAAGTCACTTCACTTCTCTGTGCCTCAGTTACCTCATCTGTAAAATGGAGATTAAAACTATGAGCCCCATGTGGGACATGGACTGTGTCCAACCTGATTACCTTATATCTACCTCTACATTTAGACCAGTGACTAGCACATAGTAAGTACTAAACAAGTACCATAAAAAAAATTAGACATAAACCCTAGTCCTTGGTGGAATCACCATCTAAGACTAATAATGATGGCATTTATTAAGCACTTACTATGTGCAAAGCACTGTTCTAAGTGCTGGAGAGGTTACAAGGTGATCAGCTTGTCCCACGTGGGACTCACAATCCTAATCCCCATTTTACAGGTTAGGTAACTGAGGCCCAGAGAAGTTAAGTGACTTGCCAAAAGTCACACAGCTAAGTGGCGGAGCCGGAATTTGAACCCATGACCTCTGACTCCAAAGCCCGTGCTCTTTCCACTGAGCCATGCTGCTTCTCATAATAATGATGGCATTTATTAAGCGCTTACTATGTGCAAAGCACTGTTCTAAGTGCTGGGGGGATACAAGGTGATCAGGTTGCCCCACGTGGGGCTCACAGTCAATCCCCATTTTACAGATGAGGTAACTGAGGATCAGAGAAGTTAAGTGACTTGCCCAAGGTCACACAGCAGACATGTGGTGGAGTCGGGATTTATACCCATGACCTCTGAATCCAAAGCCCGTGCTCTTTCCACTGAGCCACACTGCTTCTCTAAGACTACGAAGAGGAGGTTGATGATGGATGCATGCGGAGGAGTGAAACGATACAAACAGAAAAGCAATATAAAAAGACAAGGACAAGAATGAATCCTTGGAAGCTACCGAATCTTATGCCTCCAGGAGTACTTTCATGCTTCTCCCTGCTCGGACAATTGAGTCAAGACAGTCATAATGACCTCAACTCCAGACCTAGGGTCTGAAAAATCCCCATTTTCTCCAATCCCTGGCGCCAAAAATAAAAATGACCAATTGTCCCAAGGGGACGCCGTGTTACGCTATGAAACTCAGCCCTAAAAAACACCCAAAACAGTACCTAGTGTCACTTAGGAGAGGCAGTCTTGACCTCTGCTAGAGTCCTAAACCTCTCCAGTGCTCTCTTTCCAAGAATGGACAAGACCCGGGCTCCCTGTCGAGAGAATCCCAATACTGTACCTCCTTGGCTGCAGCCAATAGAACACAGTGTTTGACGAAAAGGAGAGTGTTCAACCAGTAGAAGGAGTCCAATAGATACCCTTGACTAGAACATACAGTCTTCTGTTCTGTAAGCCTACTGTGGTCAGTGTCTGTTGCATCGTTATAGTGTACTTTCCTAAACACCTAGTAATAATAATAATAATAATAATGATGACATTTGTTAAGCACTTCCTATGTGCCAAGGACTGTTCTAAGTGCTAGGGTAGATACAAGGTAATCAAGTTGTCCCACGAGGGGCTCACAGTCTTCATCCCCATTTTACAGATGAGGTCACTGAGACACAGAGAAGTTAAGTGACTTGCCCATAGTCACACAGCTGATAAGTGGCAGAGCTGGGATTAGAACCCACAACCTCTGACTCCCAAGCCCAAGCTCTTCCACTAAGCCACACTGCTTCTCCAAGTACAGTGCTCTGCACTCAAAAGACACTCAAAAAATACAACTGACTGACTGAATGACTGAGAGACAGATTGGTATGGTTGAAGGATTATGGGTCTGAGAGTTGAAGGACCTGAATTTTGGATCTGGCTCTGCCATTTGCCTGCTGATTCACTTTAGGTAAATCACCCTGCATTTTCATGTCTCAGTTTCTCATTCATTCATTCATTCATTCAATTGTATTTATTGAGCGCTTACTGTGTGCAGAGCACTGTACTAAGTGCTTGGGAAGTACAAGTTGGCAACATATAGAGATGGTCCCTCCCCAACAGTGGGCTCACAGTCTAGAAGGGGGAGACAGAGAACAAAACAAAACATATTAACAAAATAAAATAAATAGAATAAATATGTACAAATAAAGTAAATAAATAGAGTAATAAATACGTACAAACATATATACATATATACAGGTGCTTTGAGGAGGGGAAGGAGGTAAGGCGGGGCAGATGGGGAGGGGGAGGAGGTCTTCCAAGCACTTAATATAGTGCTCTGCACACAGTAAGCACTGAAAAAACATGATTGATATGTAAAATGGGAATAACAATAATAATAATAGTTATATAATAATAATATTTGTCTTTTCTTACCTTTCAGGAATGTTGTGAGGACCAAAATAACTGAAATAACGTGAAAGTGCTTTGAAAGTAAAGCTCAGTATAAATTAGGGTGTTAAGACAAAAGCTGTATAGAGGAAGAAGGTTTGTTAGTTTGAGTTGTAAAAACAGATTAACATTTAATGGGATGGTGATTTCCACAGTTTGTGTTCCTTGCTCAGCCTATGTGAGGAACAGACATAATGCATTCCTGTGTACATGTTTACATGAACACGTTTCAAACTATCCTGAGCAAAAAGCCAGTGAATCACAGAGTGGCATCACTGAATGCCAAACTCAGAGAACAAAGAAACACATGATAAAGGAGCCAAGAACAAGAACACTAAATTTTATTGGGCTAGATTCACTATTGTAAAGAGGTTCTCTTGTGTTTGTGTGTATATATATATATATATGCAAAAATCAAAATCAAATATATATACATCTTCTGCTCTAACTTTGATCCACTTCCCAGAATTAAATCCAAGATTTTTTACTTACTGTTTTGGAAGGGGGAAGACAACATGGGCGATACCGACCTCACTAAGTAGAAGTTGGCTTTTCAATTGCTTGCATTCCCTTGCCATTTTTCCTCCATTTTGTAATCACTTCCCATGAAATCTATTATACTGATGTGCTTGTCAGATTTAGGTCCTTCTGCAATAAGTCTTTATCCAGGTCCTGATAGAGTATCCCTTTCTCTTTGCTGCTATTTATCATCATTGGAGCATGTGTTCTAACAGTGGTGGCAAAATGATTTAGCTTTAGAGGCGAGGTAAGGGTCAATCAGTTATAATTATTGAGCACTCACTGTGCAGAGCACCATACTAAACACTTGAAAGAGAACAATATAACAGACACATTTCCTTCCCACAACAGAGCTTAGAGTTTAGAGGGGGAAACAGTCATTAATATAAAATAAATAAAATTACAGATATGCACATAAGTTATGTGGGGCTGGCAGGGGGGATTCATTCATTCAATCGTATTTATTGAGCACTTCCAATCCAATCTTTCCTTTCCCACTAACTAGATCCTACTGTGTTTCTTCCTCTCTCTTTGGTCTTCAGTACTGGGGAGGTGTTTTGACCTTTGACCAACTGAATCCCTAAAGGCAAAGGGAATGATTTCCCTGTTGGCCTTGTCTTGTCATAAAAACCTGTATTACAAAGCAGCCAAACAGGTTTGCTGGAAGTTTACTAGGACTTTCTTTGGACATCCTTTTGATCTAAAATACGTGCTCAGAGTCCTGGACTGCACTATTCCAACACACATTTCTTAAAGAAAAATGTCAACCAAGTTGCTGAGGTGGCAGTGCTGAACCAGGAATCTCACTTCTTATCACTCACATAAACAATGCTTCAGAATTAAAGGTATCTTTTGGCATTTTTTATGGCATTTTCTAAGAGCTTTCTATGTGCCAGGCCTTATTCTAAACCCTGGGGTAGATTCAAGGTAATCAAGTTGGCCACAGTCCCACATGGGACTCACAATCTTAATCCCCATTTAACAGATGAGGTAACTGAGGCACAGAGAAGTGAAGTGACCTGCCCGAGATTACAAAGCAGACAATTGGTAGAGTCGGGACTAATAATAATAATTAATTATGGTATTTGTTAAGTGCTTACGATATGCCAGGCACTGTCCTAAACACTATCAGAAACAGTGTGACTTAGTGGAAAGAACACAGTCTTGGGAATCAAAGGATTTGGGTTCTAATCCCAGCTCCGCCACTTGTCTGCTGTGTGACCTTGGGCAAGTCACTCAACTTCTCTGTGCCTCACTTACCTCATCTGTAAAATGGGGATTAAAAGCGTGAGCCCCACATGGGACAACCTGATTACTCTGTATTAACCCCAGTGCTTAGAACAGTGCTTGGCATGTAGTATGCACTTAAAAAATACCATTATTATTATTATTTTTATTATTACAAGCAGACCTTTTGGACACAGTCCCTGTCACCACGTGGGGCTCACAATCTCAATCCCCATTTTACAGATGAGATAACTGAGGCACAGAGAAGTGAAGTAACTAGCACCAGGTCACACAGCAGACAGTTGGCAGAGTCAGGATTAGAACCCAGGTCCTTTTGATCCCCAGACCCTTGCTCTATCCACTAGGCCACACTACTTCCTTATGCTGTACCTAAGGGTTTCTACCATTCCAGGGAATAAGAAACATAAGAGCAAGTAATGGTCCTATTTCAAAGCAGGTTCCAAACTATTTAAATATAGATTTATTTCAGGAGCAGATAAAAGAAATTGTGTTCAGTCAATCCATGCCTAAGGTTCCATGCTAGAGTCTAGGAAGAATAAGTAATAAACTCTTAGAAGGCAGCAACTGTGTTTTCACAAAAATGGGGATTCACTAAGTAAGCACTTAGTAAATACGATTGATTGATATTTAATTGAATGGTGCCTGCAAAGAAAAGAGGAGGGTTTTAATTCATTTTGCTTTCCCATTGTTCTCTAGTATTAGTGTGCAGAAACTGAGGCACAGAAATGTTAGGTCGCTTGCCCAAGGTTTCACAGCACTTAAGTGATGAAACTGGTATTAGAACCCAGGTGCTCAGACTCCCAAGCTTGTGCTCTTTCCACTAGGCCATCCTGCTTTCCCTTATAATGATGATGGCACCCTGCTTTAAAATAACACTACTTTCCCAAGTGATTGCTGATCAATAATCCCATTTTTTCCTTTCAACAGCCCTGTGAGGGAGAGGCTGATGTTATTATCCCTTTTTTTAAATGAGTAAACTGAGGCACAATGAGTAAAGTGACTTGCTTGAGGTCACTCAGCTGGATACGCTCAGTGTCAGGGCAGATGAGCGCAGGGAATGTGTTGGTTTGTTATCTTACTGTACTCTCCTGAGTGCTTAGTAGAGTGTTCTACACACAGTAAGTGTTCAATAAATACAATTGAATGAATGAATGAATGAAAGAATCCAGGTATTTTGATCCTCCAGTCTAGAGGTTTTCCCAGTAGACATTGCTGCCTCTTGTATCTTCAGGCACAGCAGCTCAGCATTCGGTAAAAACTCATGTTTTGAAGGTTTTTTTTTTTCAAAGTTGTCTTTTGTTTTCTTTTTGAATTCTGGAAAATGATTCTCATCATCTGCCAAATATGCCCTCCTTCTCTTTATTTCTGTTCAAGTGAGCCCAAACAATTAATTTTTTTGTGTGGGGAAAAAAACCCACCTAAATTAATCTTTTCTTCTGTGAAACTAAAGGTCCATTGAGAATTTTCAGCCTTTTCTTTCTCAACTCCACATGCTGTTTGTTGCTAAATTTGAACATTGCTATTGTTGTTCTCAGTGAACTGGCAAAACTGACATAAAGCTAAAAAAAGAAAAAGGAAATCAATTGAAAAATTATCAAAGCATTGTCTCCCTTTAATAAGAAGAGAGAAAAGAAGAAAAAAGCTGCCATATGTCACACTCGCTCTGGGCTCTTTGACAAAACCACTGATCATTTAGTCCAAGTATTCTCTTCCTTGATTCATCGTTTTGTAGCCAATCTTGAGTCTATTAACTCATCTGTCTTCCAGAATTTTATCTGATACCCAGTGACTATGATTTCCTTTACCTGCTGCCAATGGCCTGGACCACTCTCCCTCCTCATAATGGACAATTATTCTCCCCCACCTTCAAAATCTTCCTGAAGGTACATCTCTTCCAAGAGACCTTCATTTCATTCATTCATTCAATCGTATTTATTGAGAGCTTACTGGGTGCAGAGCACTGTATTAAGCACTTCGAAAGTACAATATATCAATAGAGACAATCCCTGACCACAACAGGCTTACAGCTTAGAGAACTTCCCTGACTAAACCCTCTTTTCTCCTTCACCACTCCCTTTTGTGCCACCCTGACTTGCTCTGACTATTCATTCCCTACACCCGGCCCTACAGCTCCTATGTGCATATCTGGAATTTATTTATATTCTTGGCTGTCTCCCCCTCTAGACCGTAAACTCATTGTGAGCAGGGAATATGTCTGTTTATTATTATATTGTACTCTCCCAAGTGCTTAATATAGTACTCTGCACACAGTAAGCACTCGATAAATAGGAGTGATGATGACGATTTACAATTTGTCAAGCACTGTTCTAAGCACTGGATTATATACAAATCAATCAGGTTGGACATAGTTCCTGTCCAACATGAGGCTCACAGTATAAGTAGGAGGGAGAACGAACATTGACTCCCCAAGCCCTGACTTTTCTCTTCTCTCATTCTCTTCTGCATTAATAACAATAATAATAATAATGATAATAATAATAATAATGATAACAATGAAGGTATTTGTTAAGCGCTTGCTATCTGCCAAGCACTGTTCTAAGTGCTGGGGTAGATACAGGGTAATCAGGTTGCCCCACGTGGGGCTCACGGTCTTAATCCCTGTTTTACAGATGAGGTAACTGAGGCACAGAGAAGTTAAGTGACCTGCACTTGCTCAAAGTCACACAGCTCATGTCAAGCATTGCCCTGACTTGCTTGCTTTGTTCTTCCCATCTCCCTGCCCCACATCACTTATGTACATATGTGTAATTTATTTATATTTATGTCTGTCTCCCTGACACTAGACTCTAAGCTAGTTGTGAGCTAGGAATGTTTTTGTTGCATTGTACTCTCCCAAGTGCTTACTACAGTGCTCTGCAAATAGTAAGAGCTCAATAAATGCGACTGAATGAATGAATGAATGAAACTGAGGCACAAATGAGCTTCCCAGGGTGGAGCTCACAGTCTTAATCCCCATTTTACAGATGAGGTAAATGAGGCACAGAGAAGGAAGTGACTTGCCCAAGATCATACAGCAGATAAGTGGCAGAACTGGGATTAGAACCCATGACCTTCAGACTCTGAGGCCGGTGCTCCATCCACTACACCATGCTGCTTCTCTTGTCCAGCCTCCCTACATGTGACCCCATCTTCTGGGTCAAATTCCAACTTCCCCTACCAACTGATCTAATCCTGAAATATCAGCTCCAGACCAGTTTGAGGCTCCCCATGTCCACCCCGCCCCACCCCAGGCACTGTAGGCGATCTTGCCTGTACACAATGATGAGATAAAAGCAACCAGAGGCTCCGGAGTCATTGCTTCATTCTGTTAATCACCAGGCCTTGCATCATAATAAACGGTCTCAACTTCTGCTCCCTTTTATCTTTCACTTTCCCCCTGCTTTGTAGAAATTTGGAGGCTAATTTAAGTTGCTAAATCCAACAAGTGGGGATCTGTCTAGCTTATACTTCTTGGTTTAGAGAGCCAAGGTAACTCGCTACATTCTTTGGAGGTGAAGCTCCTGAAGATCTGGGGCTGCTGTAGTGGTCACTTGGAACCTGTAATTAATTTTAATGTCTGCCTCCCTGGATAATAATTGGGGGATTTGTTAAGTACTTACTATAGGCAAAGCACTGTATTAAGCGCTGGGGCTAGATAAATGGAGTAAGATCTGGTCTCTGGGACTCAGTTACCTCAGTTGTAAAATGGGGATTAAGTGTGTGAGCCCTGTGAGCCCCCTGTGGGACAGGGGCTGGGTCCAATTCAGTTAACTTGTATCCACCCTAGTGCTTAGTATACTGGCACATACTAAGCCCTTAACAAATACCACCATTATTATTATCATTATTATTATTACAGTCCCTGTCCTGTAGTCTAAATGGGAGGGAGAATGGGCATTACATCCCCATTTTAAAGATGAATGTGAGCCCCATTTGGAACAGGGACTATGTTCAACACGATTACCTTGCATCTACCCCAGGGTTTAGTACAGTGCATGGCACATAGTAAGCACTTAAAAAACACCATCTACACTCATTTCCTTGGAGAACTCATTCACACACATGGCTTCATCTCTATGCAGTTGATACCCAAATCTACATCTCCTCCCCTGATCTCTCTCCCTTTGCCCAGGCTCACATCTCCTCTTACCTTCAAGAAAGACATCTCTACTTGGATGTCCTCCCGTCACCTTACACTTAGTATGTCCAAAACCAAGCTCCTTATCTTCCCACTCAAACCCTGTCCTCTCCAAGACTTTCCCGTCACTGTAGATAGCACCATGACCCTTCCTGTCTCGCAAGCCCATAACCTTGGCGATATCCTTAATAATAATAATAATAGCATTTATTAAGCACTTACTACATGCAAAGCACTGTTCTAAGCACTGGGAGGTTACAAGGTGATCAGGTTTCCCACGGGGGGCTTGCAGTCTTAATCCCCATTTTACAGATGAAGTAACAGAAGCACAGAAAAGTTAAGTGACTTGCCCAAAGTCACACAGTTGGTGGAGCTGGAATTTGACAATTGGTGGAGCTGGGATTTGAACCCATGACCTCTGACTCCAAAACCCACACTCCTCCACTGAGCCATGCTGCTTCTCCTTGACTCCTCTTTCTCATTCAACCCACATATTCAATCCTTTGCCAAATCCTGTCGGTCCCACCTTCACAACATTGCTAAAATCTGCCTTTCCTCTCCATCCAAATTGTTAATACAATCACAGAAATCCAGCCTAGATTATTGCATCAACCTTCTTGCTCACCTTCCAACCTTCTGCCTCTCCCCACTCCAGTCCATACTTGACTCCGCTGCCTGGATCATATTTCTACAGAAACGATTAGGACATTCATTGATTCAATCATATTTATTGAGCGCTTACTGTATGCAGAGCACTATACTAAGCACTTTGGTAGTATAAGTTGGGAACAAATAGAGACAGTCCCCACCCAGCAACGGGCTCACAGTTTACAAGGGGGAGACAGACAACAAAACATGTGGACAGGTGTTATCAGAACAAATAGAATTAAAGCTAGATGCACATCATTAACAAAATAAATAGAATAGTAAATATGTATAAGTAAAATAGAGTAATAAATCTGTACAAACATATATACAGGTGCTGTGGGGAGAGGAAGGAGGTAGGACGGGGGGATGGGGAGGAGGAGGAAAAAAGGGGGCTCAGTCTGGGAAGGCCTCGGAGGAGGTGAGCTCTCAGTAGGGCTTTGAAGGGAGGAAGAGAGCTAGCTTGGTGGATGTGCAGAGGGAGGGCATTCCAGGTCAGGGGGGAGGATGTTGGTGGGGGGTCGACGGCATGACAGGCGAGACCGAGGTACAGTTGAGGAGGTTAGAGGCAGAAGAGCAGAGGGTGTGGACTGGGCTGGAGAAGGAGAGAAGGGAGGTGAGGTAGGAGGGGGCGAGGTGATGGAGAACCTTGAAGACGAGAGTGAGGAGTTTTTGCTTGATACGCATGTTGACAGGCAGCCACTGGAGATTTTTGAGGAGGGAAGTAACATGCCCATAGCATTTCTGCACAAAGATGATCCGGGCAGCAGCGTGAAGTATAGACTGAAGTGGGGAGAGACAGGAGGATGGGAGATCAGAGAGGACATGTCACTCCCCTCCTCAAAATCTCCAGTGGTTGTCTATCTGTTGCCATATCAAACAAAAACTCCTCACCATTGGCTTAAAAACACTCCATTACCTTGCCTCATCCTACTTCACCTTCCTTCTCTTCTTCTACAACCCAGTCCGCACACCCCGCTCCTCTGGTGCAAACCTTCTCACTGTGCCTCCTTCTCGCCTGTTCCACCACTCTAGACTGTGAACTTGTTGTGGGCAGGGTGTGTCACTCTTTACTGCTATATTGTACTTTCCCAAGTACTTAGTACAGTGCTCTGCACACAGTAAACGCTTAATAAATATGATTGAATGAATTGAATGAATGAATGAATGACCCATGGCCCACATCCTACCTCTGGCCTGGAATGCCCTCCCTCCTGAAATCCACCAGACAATTAATCTCCCCTCTTTCAAAGCCTTACTAAAGGCACATCACTTCCAAAAGGCTTTCCCAGACTAAACCCCACTTTTCCTCATTTCCCACTCCCTCTGCTTCTCCCTAACTTGCTCCCTTGCTCTCTTCTCCCAGTCCCACAACACTTATGTATATATCTGTAATTGTATTTATTTGTATCCATGTTTGTTTATTGCAATGATGTCTGTCTCCCCCCTCTAGACAGTGAGCTCCTTGTTGGCAGAGACTGTCATTGTTCATTGCTGTATTGTAATTTCCCAAGTGCTTAGTACAGTGTTCTGCACACAGTATGTGCTGAATAAATGTGATTGAATGAATCATTATGATTATTATGATTATTAAATCCAGATAATTTAAATGATAGGCCTAAAGTCACATAGCAGGCAAGTGGGAAAGGTTGGATTAAATTCCAGGTACTTTGACTTCAGGCCCATGCTCTTTCCACTAGGCCATGCTGCTTCCTAACACTGGGTTGTAAATTCACTGAGGTTAAGGATACTGTCTACCTACTTTATTGCAATATACTCTCCGTAGTGCTTTAGGACACAGTACTCTGGAGAAGTGGAAGCAGCACGACATAGTGGATAGAGCACGGGCCTGGGAATCAGAAGGTCATGAGTTCTAATCCTAGCTCCACCATCTGTCTGCTCTGTGACCTTGGGCAAGTCACCTAACTTCTCTGGACCTCAGTTACCTCATCTGTAAAATGGGGATTGAGACTGGGAGCCCAGCATGGGACAGGGACTGTGTCTAGCCGGATTTTCTTGGAAGTGCCTGGCACATAGTAAGTGCTTAAAAATGGCGTGATTATTATTACTGTTATTATTAACTATTATTCTGCATACAGTGAGTGCTCAGTAGATATCACTGATTGACAAAGCACCTTGCCTTCAGACAAATATTTGGCTAGTGTTCAGTTTCAGAATCAGTCACAAAGGGTATTCATTGAGTGTTTATTATGTGCAGAGCATAGTAGAGTTACCCACCCTAATTGAGGATGTTAGGCTCAGCGTTACTCATCTGTCACCAGATGGCTAGGACATTAAATGTTTGTTTAGCATCAATCAAACAACCAGTCATTGGTATTTATTGAGTTTTTGCTGTGTGCAGAACACTATACTAAGCATTTGGGAGAGAACAATATAAGAGAGTTGGTTCCCTGCTCACAAGGAGCTTAGAGTCTAGAGAGGGAGACAGACATTAAAAGAAATAAAGTAAATGATTTACAGATGTGTATGTAAGTACTGAGAAGCAGCATACGTAAGAGAAAGCAGCATGGCATAGTGGGTAGAGCACGGGCCTGGGGCTTGGAAGGTCATGGAATCTAATCCTGACTTTGCTGTTGGTCTGCTGGGTGACCTTGGGCTAGTCACTTCACTTCTCTGTACCTCAGTTACATCACCTGTGAAATGGGGATTTAGACTGTGAGCCTCACGTGGGACAGGGACTATGCCTAACCCGATTTGCTTGTATCCACCCTAGTGTTTAGTACAGTGCTTGACAAAGTACATGTTTGACAAATACCATTATTATTATTTTTATCATTACTACTGTGGGCTTGTGGGTGGAGTGAACAGATAAAAGTGCATAGACAATGTGGAAGGGAGAGGAAGTTGGGGAAAGAGGGCTTAATTAGGAAAGGCCTCTTGGAAGTGGGAAAAGTATCCTCATCTCTTATGGAGTGTCACTAAAGACTCATGTGCTATGCAAATATGCTATATTAGAAGTAGTAAAATAAAAGTAAAATCAAACCAATTGACCCAAATAAAATAAAAAAGGTAATTAGAGCCTGAATACATTTCTTTTTAAATGTGAAACAACCAAGAGCAGAGGCCTAGGAGTCTCACTCTGTCATTTACCTGCTGGGTGACCTTGGACAAGTCACTTCATTTTTTTGTGCCTCAGTTCTCTCATCTACAAAATAGGGTTTCAAAGCCTGTGCTCCCTCCTACTTAGAAAGTGAGCCCCATACGGTTCCTGATTATCTTTTATCTGCCCCAACAAATACAGTGCTTGGCACATAGTCAGTGCTTGACAGACACCACAATTATTATGATTATGATTATTTCTAATAACCCTATCCACATATGGCAGAAGACTGAACCTGAAAAGGTTAACATTTTAGCTAAGGTCAGCTGAAACACCAAGTTAAATTCCAGGATTGCTGCTTTGGAAATAGTGAAGAAACTTGCCTTGGGGGAAGGTGAGAGCTGGAAAAAACAATTAAGGCTCCTAAAACACTTCAAGAACTGTGATGAAAGGAATCAATCAGTAGTATTTATTGAGCACTTATTCTGTGCAGAGCACTGAAACTAAGTACTTGGGAGAGTGCTACAAAACAGAGGAGATTCTCCTTCCATGCATTCAAGGAGTTACAGTCTAGAGGGAAAGACAGACATTAATGTAAATGAATAAATTACAGATATTTACAAAAGTGCTTTGGGACTGAGAGTGGGATGAATACCAGTTCCCAAAGGGTACAGATCCAAGGACATAAGTGACATGGAAGGGAGAAGTTTGGGAAAAGAGCTTAATCGCTTGTACGTTACACTTTGCCACTAAAGACTCACTTCTATTGCAGATGTTGCTCTATGTGCGGTATTGAAATAAAGTCAAAATCAAACCATTTGCCCTAATTAAAATAAAAAGATAATCAGAGCCTGATTATATTTCTTTTTAAACATGAAGCAACTCAACCCTCATGTATTGCAGAGAGCTCCTCTAGGCTGTGAGCCCGTTATTGGGTAGGGACTGTCTCAATATGTTGCCGACTTGTACTTCCCAAGTGCTTAGTACAGTGTCCTGCATAAGGTAAGGGCTCAATAAATACGATTGAATGAATGACCTGAAAAGTTTAATGCTCTAGCTAAGGTCAGCTAATCATTCCTGTTAAGTTACAGGGTGCTATTTTGGAGATAGTGAAGAAACTTGCCTTGGGGGGAGGTGGGGCTGGAAAAAACAATTAAGGCTCTTAAAACCCTTAAGAGCTGTGATGAAAGAGATCAATAAATTAAAGACATTTATTGATTACTTACTGTGCACATCATCAACCGTATTTATTGAGCGCTTACTATGTGCAGAGCACTGTACTAAGCGCTTGGGAAGTACAAATTGGCAACATACAGAGACAGTCCCTACCCAACAGTGGGCTCACAGTCTAAAAGCACAGAGCACTGCACTGCACTAAGTGCAAAACACTGTAAAGCACTTGGGAGCATACACTATAACAGAGTTGGTAGACAAGTTCCCTGCCCATACTGAGTTTACAGTCTAGAAGATAAACAGGTATTAATGTAAATAACTGTATTACAGAAATAATAATAATAATAATAATAATGGCATTTGTTAAGCACTTACTATGTGCCAAACACTGTTCTAAGCACTGGGGAAGATGCAAGGTAATCAGGTTGTCCTACATGGGGCTCACAGTCTTCATCCCCATTTTACAGATGAGGTAACTGAGGCACAGAGAAGTTAAGTGAGTTGCCCAAAGTCACACAGCTAACAAGTGACTGAGCCAGGATTAGAACCCACGACCTCTGACTCCCAAGCCCGTGGTCTTGCCACTAAGCTATGAGATATAGGCAAAAGTGCTGTGGAGCTGAGGATGGGGTGAATACCAAATGCCTATAAAAGGGTGCAGTTCCAAGAGCATAGATGGCATGGAAGGGAGATGACGCTTCTCTGCCACTAACCTCCTGACTGTACCTCGTTCTCGCCTGTCCCACCATCGACCCCCAACCCACGTCCTCCCCCTGGCCTGGAATGCCCTCCCTCTGCACATCCGCCAAGCTAGCTCTCTTCCTCCCTTCAAAGTCCTACTGAGAGCTCACCTCCTCCAGGAGGGCTTCCCAGACTGAGTCCCCTTTATCCTCTCCTCCTCCCCATCCCCCGTCCTACCTCCTTCCCCTCCCCACAACACCTGTATATATATTTGTACAGATTTATTACTCTATTTTTTTACTTATACATATTTACTATTTATTTTGTTAATGTTGTGCATATAGCTTTAATTCTATTTGTTCTGCTGATTTTGACACCTGTCTACATGTTTAGTTCTGTTGTCCATCTCCCCCTTCTAGACTGTGAGCCCGTTGTTGGGTAGGGACCATCTCTATATGTTGCTAACTTGTATTACCAAAGCGCTTAGTACAGTGCTCTGCACACAATAAGTGCTCAATAAATACGATTGAATGAATGAATGAATGAATGAATGAATGAATGAAAAGAAATCTGGGAAAGAGGGATTAATCAGGGAAGGCCTCTTGGAAGCGGGGAAAAGATCCCTATCACTCATATATTGTCATTTTTACTAATAATAATTATGGTACTTGTTAAGCACTTAACTATGTGCCAATCACTGTTCTAAGTGCTGGGGTAGACCCAAGTTAATTAGGTTGAACACAATCCCAGTACCACACTGGGCTCACATTTTTAATCCCCATTTTTTACAAATGAGGTAACAGGAACAGAGAAATTAAGTGACTTGCCCAAGGTTACACAGCAGGTAAGTGGTGGAACCAGGATTAGAACCCATGACATTCTGACTCACTATGCTGATAGTGTTATACATGAAGTATTAAAATAAAGGTAGTGAAATAAACAATTTGCCCCAGTTAAAATAAAATAAAATTAGAGACATTATATTTCTTCTTAAAAATGAAACAACTCTACCCTCATGTATGTTCGAGCCCTCAGCATGACCTGAAAAGGTTAACACTTTAGCTAAGGTCAGCTGATTCTCCCTGCTAAATTCCAGGATTGCTGCTTCAGAGACAGTGAAGAAACTTGCCTGGAGGGAGAGTGAGAGTTGGAAAAAACAATTAAGGCTCCTAAATCTCTTTAAGAGCTGTGATGAAAGAGATGACAGAAAACTAAAGTGTTAGGTTGTATGGGTCAATGGGGATCCCACTGTTACTCCCTCCAAATCCTGAGATGGGCCACCTTTCCCTCAGGGGCTACTGAGAAGCAGTGAGACAAAGAAGCAGCATGGCTCAGTGGAAAGAGCACCGGTTTGGGAGTCAGAGGTCGTGGGTTCTAATCCCACACTGCCACTTTCATTCACTCATTCGATCGTATTTATTGAGCGCTTACTGTGTGCAGAGCACTGTACTAAGTGCTTGGGAAGTACAAGTTGGCAGCAAATAGAGACGGTCCCTACCCAGCAGTGGTCTCACAGTCTAGAAGGGGGAGACAGAGAACAAAACATATTAACAAAATAAAATAAATAGAATAAATATGTACAAATAAAATAAATAAATAGAGTAATAAATACATACAAACATATATACATATATACAGGTGCTGTGGGGATGGGAAGGAGGTAAGGCGGGGGGATGGGGAGGGGGAGGAAGGGGAAAGGAAGGACGGGGCCCAGTCTGGGAAGGCCTCCTGGAGGAGGTGAGCTCTCAGTAGGGCTTTGAAGGGAGGAAGAGAGCTAGCTTAGCGGATGTGCGGAGGGAGGGCATTCCAGGCCAGGGGGATGACGTGGGCCGGGGGTCTATGGTAGGACAGGCGAGAATGAGGCACGGTGAGGAGATTAGCGGCAGAGGAGTGGAGGGTGCAGGCTGGGCTGGAGAAGGAGAGAAGGGAGGTGAGGTAGGAGGGGGCGAGGTGATGGACAGCCTTGAAGCCGAGGGCGAGGAGTTTTTGCCTGGTAGCTGTGTGACTTTGGGCAAGTCACTTAATTTCTCTGTGCTTCAGTTTCCTCATCTGTAAAATGGGGATTAAGACTGTGAGCCCCACATGGGACAACCTGATTACCTTGTACCTCCCCCAGCGCTTAGAACAGTGCTTGGCACATGGTAAGCAGTTAACAAATACCATCATCACCATCGTTACTGAAAGCCAGGCCCAGCTCACCAGTAGCTGGTCACAGTGTAGGCTAGGAACTGAATCCTGGCTCCCTGTCACCAAATCCTGTCTGTGCCACTTCCATAGCATCACCTAAATCCACCCCTTCCACTCCATCCAAACTGCTACCGCGTTAATGCAATCACACATCCTAACCCACCTAGATTACTACATAGGCTTCCTTGCTGAACTCCCAACCTCCTGTCTCTCCCCAGTACAGTCCAGTCCATACTTCACTCTGCTGTCCGGATCATCTTTCTACAAAACATTCAGGACATGTCATCCCCCTCCTCAAAAATCTCCAGAGGTTGCCTATCCACCTCCATATCAAACAAAAACTTGTCACCATTGGCTTTAAAGCAATCCATCACCTTGCCCCCTTCTACCTCAACTAGCTCCCTGCCTTGAACAACGCAGCCCACATACTTCACTCTAGTGCTAACCTTCTCACCATGACTCAATCTCATTCCTCTTGCCTCTGACCGCTGGCCCACATCCTGCCTTTGGCCCAGAAAGCATTCGCTCCTTGAATTTATTCATTCAATCATATTTATTAAGCACTTACTGTGTGCAGAGCACTGTACTGAGCACTTGGGAAAGTAGTGGCAAGAGCTCGGCTTGGGAGTCAGAGGATGTGGGTTCTAATCCTGGCTCCACCACTTGTCTGCTGTGTGATCTTGGGCAAGCCACTTAGCCTCTCTGTGCCCCAGTTAACTCATCTGTAAAATGGGGATTGAGACTGTGAGCCCCATGTGGGACAATCTGATTACCTTGTGACTACCCCAGCACTTAGAACAGTGCTAGGCACATAGTAAATGCTTAACAAATACCATAATAGTAAGAATAATAACAATTATTATTACAATACAACAATAAACAGTGACACCCCTACCCACAATGAGCTCACAGTCTAGATGGGGAGAGAGAGATAATAATAATAATAAAATAATAATAATAATAATAATAATAATAATGGCATTTATTAAGTGCTTACAATGTGCAAAGCACTGTTCTAAGCACTGGGGAGGTTACAAGGTGATCAGGTTGTCCCATGTGGGGCTCACAGTCTCAATCCTCTTTCCACAGATGAGGGAACTGAGGCACAGAGAAGCAAAGTGACTTGCCCAAGGTCACGCAGCTGACAAGTAGCAGAGCGGGGATTTGAACCCATGGCCTCTGACTCCAAAGCCCGAGCTCTTTCCACTGAGCCACGCTGCTTCTCTGAATGAACCCAAATTAACACAATTAACACAAATAAAATTACAGATATATACATAAATGTTGAGGGGCTGGAAGTGGGCCGAAAGGGAAGAGCAAAGGGAGAAAGTCAGGGCAACGCAGAAGGGAGTGGGAGATGAGGAAAAGTGGGGCTTAGTCAGGGAAGGCCTCTTGGAGAAGATGTTTCTTCAATAAGGCTTTGAACAGGGGGAGAGTAATTGTCTTGCGGTTTTGAGGAGAAAGGGCATTTCAGGAAGTTTGCCAGGGTTCAGCCACGAGACAGACAAGATCGAGGCATAGGGAGAAGGTTAGCACCAGAGGAGCAAAGTGTGAGAGCTGCGTTTTAGAAGGAGAGAAGTAACAAGAGGTAGGGAGGGGCACGGTGATGGAGTGCTCTAAAGTCAACGGTGAGGAGTTTTTTCTTGATATGAAGGAGGATGGGCAACCACTGGAGATTTTTTAGGAGAGGGGTGACATGTCCTGAACATACTCCTCCCCTTCAAAGCCTTACTGAAGGCACATCTCTTCCAGGAGACCTTCCCAGACTAAGCCCCACTTTTCTCTATCTCCCAATCTCTTCTGCGTCACCTTGACTTGCTTCCTTTGCTCCTTCCATCATCATCATCAATCGTATTTATTGAGCGCTTACTATGTGCAGAGCACTGTACTAAGCGCTTGGGAAGTACAAATTGGCAACATATAGCGACAGTCCCTACCCAACAGTGGGCTCACAGTCTAATCCATCCCCACAGCACTTATTTATAGATCTGTAATTTTATCTATTTGTACTGATGTCTATCTCCATCTCCCCTAGACTGTGAACTCATTGTGGGGAGGCAATGCCACTGTTTATTATTGCTCCGCTCACAGTAAGCACTTAATAAATATGATTGAATGAATGAGTGAATGAACTGGAAATTCCTATCTGTGGTGAGCCTGTACTCAGATGAACCCTAGTTGAAGAAAGAAGAGCTGCATGGCCACCTTTCTTCATGGTATTGGTTGAAACTTTCTATATGCCAAGTACTGTTCTAAGTGCTGGGGCAGATAGAAGATAATCAGGTTGGACTCAGTCCCTGTCCCACAGTGGGGCTCACAGTGTTTATCTCCCGCAAATAGGTCCCAAGTCAATCACCTTGGAGGCAAATGAACTTGATACCGGTTTCTTTTTTTCCAGAATTCCTCTGTAGGCTGCAACAGATATTAAGACCTTGAGGGCAGAGATTGTGTATCTTTTACCTCTTTGAACTCTCCAATGGTCTATTTTGCTGAGTAAATGTGACAAAGGAACTTGAACTGCCTGCTTCCAGCATGCTGCAGGAAAGACCAGAACCTGCAGCATGAGGTCTCATATAATCCGGAAGCAGCATGGCTCAGGGGAAAGAGCATGGGCTTGGGAGTCCATGGGAGTCCTGACTCCACCACGTGTCTGCTGTGTGACCTTGGGCAAGTCACTTAACTTCTCTCAGCCTCAGTTACCCCATCTGGAAAATGGGGATTAAGACTGTGAGCCCCACATGGGACAACCTGATCACCTTGTATCCCCCCCAGCGCTTAGAACAGTGCTTCCCACATAGTAAGTGCTTAACAAATGCCATTCATTCATTCATTCAATCATATTTATTGAGCACTTACTGTGTGCAGAGCACTGTACTAAGCGCTTGGGAAGTACAAGTTGGCAACATATACAGACAGTCCCTACCCAACAACGGGCTCACAGTCTAGAAGGGGGAGACAGACAACAAAACAAAACATGTAGACAGGTGTCAAAGTCATCAGAACAAATAGAATTAAAGCTAGATGCACATCATTAACAAAATAAATAGAACAGTAAATATGTACAAGTAAAATAAATAGAGTAGTAAATCTGTACAAATATATATACAAGTACTGTGGGGGGGGGAAGGAGGTAGGGCTGGGGGGATGGGGAGGAGGAGAGGAAAAAGTGGGCTCAGTCTGGGAAGGCCTCTTGGAGGAGGTGAGCTCTCAGTAGGGCTTTGAAGGGAGGAAGAGAGCTAGCTTGGTAGATGTGTGGAGGGAGGGCATTCCAGGTCAGGGGAAGGACGTGGGTCGGGGGTCGACGGTGGGACAGGTGAGAATGAGGCACAGTGAGGAGGTTAGCGGTAGAGGAGCGGAGGGTGCGGGCTGGGCTGTAAAAGGAGAGAAAGGAGGTGAGGTAGGAGGGGACGAGGTGATGGAGAGCCTTGAGGCTGAGAGTGAGGAGTTTTTGCTTGATTCGTAGGTTGACAGGCAGCCACTGGAGATTTTTGAGAAGGGGAGTATCATGCCCAGAGCGTTTCTACACAAAGATGATCTGGGCAGCAGAGTGAAGTATAGACTGAAGTGGGGAGAGACAGGGGGATGGGAGATCAGAGAGGAGGTTGATGCAGTAATCCAGTCAGGATCGGATGAGAGCTTGAACCAGCGAGGTAGCGGTTTGGGTGGAGAGGAAAGGGCAGATCTTGGCGATGTTGTGAAGATGAGACCGGCAAGTTTAGGTAATGGATTGGATATGTCGGGTGAACAAGAGAGTGGAGTTGAGGATGACACCAAAGTTGTGGGCTTGTGAGATGGGAAGGATGGTAGTGCTGTCTACAGTGAAGGGAAAGTCACAGAGCGGACAGGGTTTGGGAGGGAAGATAAGGAGTTCAGTCTTGGACATATTGAGTTTTAGTTGGTGGTCAGACATCCAGATGGAGATGTCCTGAAGGCAGGAGGAGACACGAGCCTGGTTATTATAACCTTGGAGGAGCCATTGCTGTGGTTATGGGGAGGCTGTGGGCTCTGAATAACAAGGAGCCTGAAATTCTGCTCCTTTAGCCACAGCTCTCTACTGAATTTTGGTGGGTTTTTTTGTATATTATATTTGTCCTTGGTCCTTCTGCTTTTTTAACATTTTTTTGTTCCATTGCTCTTGATGTTTGTGTTCCCACCTATAGTAATAGATTTTGAGCCCCATGAGGGATAGTGTTCACATCTATTTCTACCTATATGCTCTTTCCCAGCACCTAGTACAGAGTTCTGCAAACTGTAAATGCTTAATAAATATCACTGCTACTAATAATCAATAGATCAGCATGGCCTAGTAGAAAGTAGTAGGAGTTCTCAGAGTCAGAGGACCTGAGTTCTAATCCCAGCTCTACCATTTTCCGGATGTGTGACCTCGGCAAGTCATTTAACTTTTCTGTACCCCAGTTTCCTCATCTGTAAAATAGGGATTAAATACCTCCTACTTAGGCTGTGAGCACCCTGTGAGATAGGGACAATATTCATTCATTCATTCATTCAATCGTATTTATTGAGTGCTTGCTGTATGCAGAGCACTGTACTAAGCGCTTGGGAAGTACAAGTTCGCAACATATAGAGACGGTCCCTACCCAATAATGGGCTCACAGTATAGAAGGGGGAGACAGACAACAAAACAGAACATATTAACAAAATAAAATGAATAGAATAGTAAATATGTACAAATAGAGTAATAAATCTGTACAAACATATATACAGGTGCTGTGGGGAGGGGAAGGAGGTAGGGCAGGGGGAAGGGGAGGGGGAGAGGAAGGAGGGGGCTCAGTCTGGGAAGGCCTCCTGGAGGAAGGAGGTGAGCTCTCAGCAGGGCTTTGAAGGGAGGAAGAGAGCTATTGTCCAGCTGGCTGTCTGGGTGGGATGGAGTTAAGCCAGCTGAAATGGAAACAAATTTCCCCCTTCCTGTGGCCTCCCCCGACTCCTTAATGCTTTCTGTCTTTTATTCTGACCTGATTAACTTGTATTTCTCCCAGCACTTAGGATAGTGCTGGACACATAGTGAGTGCTTAAAAAATATGATAATAATAGTAATAGAGAGTTTACTTCATGCAGAGTACTCTACTAAATGCCTGGGAGAGTACAAATCAACAAAGTTGGTAGACAGGATCCCTGATCTCAAGAATCTGACAATCTAATGGACAATTTACAATTTAGTGGGGAGCTGAAAATCAAGAGGAGAGCTTACTATCTGGTGGACACTGATCAGGATGGAAATTATAGTAGCTTTTATTGAACATTGTATTCAGAGCAGTGTACTAAAGTGTTGAGAGCATAATACAAATTAGTATGATTCCTGCCATCAGGGATTTTACAGTCTACAAGGGGAGACTGACTCAAATAAATTTTGGATAGGGGGAAGTAATCAAGTATTTAGGATTATGAATATCCGTGGTACAGGGACTGGTACTTTTTCATATTTAATAATAATAATAATAATGACATTTATTAAGCACTTACTATGTGCAAAACATTGTTCTAAATGCTGGGGAGGTTACAAGGTGATCAGGTTGTCCCACGTGGGGCTCACAGTCTTCATCCCTTGTTACAGATGAGGTAACTGAGGCCCAGAGAAGTTAAGGAGCCAGGATTTGAACCCATGATCTCTGACTCCAAAACGCATGCTCTTTCCACTGAGCCATGCTGCTTCTCTAAGACAATCAGGTTGTCCCGCGTAGGGCTCAGAGTCTTAATTTCCATTTTACAAGATGAGGTAACTGAGGCACGGAGAAGTGAAGTGACTTGCCCAAAGTCACCCAGCAGACAAGTGGCAGAGCTGGGATTAGAACCCACATCCTCTGGCTCCTTGAGCTTGGGCTCTTTCCACTAAGCCACGCTGCTTATTTACGTTGTCAGGAAGGGCTTGAGTGACCCATAATAGAAAATGGAGAGTTTAGAGGTTACTCAGTGAAGGTCTCCTTAAGGAGATGTGAGTTGAAGAATTTTGAAAATGGGGAATGCTGTCATCTGTTGGATATCAGGAGAAAGTAATTCTAGGCAGGTGAAAGATTGCGAGCAACAGGTTGGTTACTGAAGAGATGAGAACAAGGTTGTGTATTGAAGGCTAGCTTGAGAGGAAGGAAGGGTGTGAGCAGCGGTGTAGTGGAAAAGGAGAGTGGTTAAGTAGGAGGGAGAGAGACTCATTGAGAGTTTTAATCAATCAATCAATCAATCATATTTATTGAGCACTTACTGTGTGCACAGCACTGTACTAAGCGCTTGGGAAGTACAAGTTGGCAACATATAGAGACGGTCCCTACCCAACAGTGGGCTCACAGTCCTACTTGACATGGTGAGGAACTGGCAATCACTGGAGGTTTTTCAGTATCAACCGATCAGTGGTACTTATTGAGTGCTTACTGCGTGGCTCAGTGGAAAGAGCACGGGCTTGGGAGTCAGAGGCCATGGGTTCTAATCCTGGCCCCGCCGCTTGTCAGCTGTGTGACTTTGGGCAAGTCACTTCACTTCTCTGGGCCTCGGTTCCCTCATCTGTAAAATGGGGATTGAGACTATGAGTCCCACGTGGGCCAATCTGATCACCTTGTATCCTCCCCAGTGCTTAGAACAGTGCTTTGCACATAGTAAGTGCTTAACAAATGTCAACATTAATTACTGTGCACAGAGCACTGAACTAAGTGCTTGGGAGAGTACAATATAACAATAAACAGACACATTCCTTGCCCCCAACAAGGTTACAGCCTAGTGAGGAGGTGTCTCCAGACTGACATTTCAGGAGAATGATGGGGCTGCAGAGTGAAGTTCAAACTGGAGAATAGGCAGGAGGCAGGGAGACCAGTGACGAGGCCGATGCAGGAGTAAGGCTGGGATAGAAGAGTTTTTACCAGCGTAGTGGTCAGTTGGATGGAGAGGGACAGGTGGATCCTGAAATTGTTGTATAGAATGAATCAACAGAATCTGTCAGCAAATATAGGGGTTGAAAAAGAAAGAGGAGTCAAGGATAGTGCCAAGGGTACAGGGGAGGAAGATGGACCATCCTAATGGCTGAGAAGGCCACATGCCCATGTCGCCTCTCCCTGCCATGGTGGAGCAGAAAAGAGGCTGATGGAAAGTGCTGGTAGAATGGGGGAAGGGTGGCTTTTCTCCTGGTTAGCAGAGCTTCTTTCAGATGGAAATGTTTGGGAAGACTTGGACAAAACGTTTTCTTAGACATCGTTATATTGTGTCCCGAGCCCAGTGCAGGGCAGTTTAGGTCACGAGTTTCATGAGGTCTTTCAATTACATCCTTCACAATTATGGCAACTCATCCTAATTTTCAATATATATAATCTTGCCCTGAAACAACTGACTACACATCATCATGAGTGGGATCCCATATCTGGATTCTCCTCTAGGGAGAGAAACAGGGTGGAGAAGGAGAAGGGTGAATTCAGTGTTCAATTAAGGAAACTCATCTCCTCTAAGGAGAATAATATTTGAAAAAGCAGCCTCCCATGGATTTGATCATCTTGCATTTACCTTCGTGCTTTAGCACTATGCTTAGCAAGTAGAAAATGCTTTAAAAAGACCATCATTAATTACATTCTTCTCTCTGAACACTGTTCAAATTTATGACCTCAGCTGTATTTCTTTTGCTTTTTGGGGTGCATTTTTACAATTCTTTATGTGCCAAAGTCTTCACATCAATAACACCTAGAGAATCATGTAACATAAAGGACAAACCATTTTATTTGGTTCATTCCTGAGCAGGATTATGTTGGTAAGGGCTCAATCATCCAAGAAAAAATCTCTGCCTGCTTTGTTAATATGATTTCAAAGCATCAGTCAATTGGCTGTGCCTCTCATAGCCTTTTAAGTACATTAGGATGGGATCTGCCTGGTCATCTGACTTTTAATTTAATTTTTTTTGATGGTGTTTGTTAAATTCTTACCATGTGTCGGGCACTGTGCTAAACTCTGAGGTAGATACAAGCTAATCGGTTTGGACACAGTCCCTTTCCCACATCATACTCACAGTCTTAATCACCATTTCACAGATGAGGTGACTGAGGCTCAGAGAAGTTACGTGACTTGCCCTAGTTCACACAGCAAAGTGGAAAAGCTGGAATTAGAGCCCAGGTCCTTCTGATTCCCAGGCCTGAGCTCTATCCACTAGGTCATGCTGCTTCTCCACTTTAATTTTTAAGGTGAAATATGCTTAGGAAAAGAATTTTTGTGGAAGTCAAGAGAGATGAGATCTTCCCGCTTAGGAATCACATGTCAATATTGGAAATGGGGCAATAATTCTCCAAACAAACCTGCATTTCTTCCAAAGCAGGATGGAAAATGAACAGCTTCTGGCGTCATATAAGTCTTTAAAATGTGTTGACAAATGTTCTGTCCCTGTCTGGATTATCCATCGTAACCATCGGCGGGCCCTTTTCAAGATTCATATTTATTTACCGAGAAGCCCAAAAAATTAGTAGCAACTGCCAATCGAACCAAAGGGCCAATTAATTTAATAGGAGCCAGATGAGAGCCTCCATTCCAAACCTCTGAGCTCACTGTTACATGCCCAATATCAAACAGATGATTGGAAAGCCAGTGGGACCAACACTCTTCTTGGGTAATGTCAGTGGTCCTTTGTGCAATCAGAAGTCAGAGCCATTCCTTTGGTTTCCTGGCAGCGCAGACATTCTTCAGCATTTTCCTTTTTGAAGGCGTTTCCTGGGTCCTTTCACGACTCACTAACAGAAGCTGCTTAAGCCTTCGAACTGCGACAGGTCAGAATTGCTGGAAGACACATCACCCAAAGTCTGACTGTCAGATGGTCATCTAATTTTCAGGTGTCATTCATTCAATCTTCTAAGAAAATGATCAACTCTAACCCCAACCTTACCTCTGGAGCCTGCCCTCCCCCGCCCAACCCTGTGTTAATTAGGGCAAGATGATAAGCGTTCCTCCTTGGGTTGCATTTCTGCGAAGTCAACAATTAGAGGCTGTCAACATCTGGAATTCAGAAGTTTCCCTGCTGATGCTGTTTGATGGTGCACTTCCAAAATCCTTTGTTCACTGCTCCCCCATTGATAAACCTCCGGGTATTTCCAACACCTAAGTCATGACAACCCAACAGACCCCACTATCTGTATTTATAATAATAATAATTCTGATATTTGTTAGGCCCTTAATGTGTGCCAGACACTGTACTAAGTGCTGGGGTGGATACATCAAATCGGTTTGGGCACAGTCCCCATCCCACATGGGGCTCACACTCTTAATCCCCGTTTTACAGATGAGGGAACTGAAGCACAGAGAAGTGAGGTGGCTTGCCCAAGGTCGCAAAGCAGACAAGTGATGGAGCAGAATTAGAACCCACAACCTTCTGACTCCCAGGGCTTAGCTCTATCCACTACTCCATGCTTCTTCTCTAGTTACACCCACCCTCATATAATCAGCTGTATGTTCAATTATTTATTCAGTTCTTTCACTTGGAAGTTCTCATGTTACTATTTCTAATACCTTTGTTCACCCTGAATTTGTAAATAATTTGTGTCTACTTGTCTCTCTCCATTAGATTGTACGCTTCTTGAGGGTGAGAAGCAGACTTTGGCTTCTGGTGTACTCTTCTAAATGCCTTTCTCTCACTGTTCACCTCAACTTCCCCCACACTTCACCCACATTGGATCAATCAGTCAGTGGTGTTTACTGAGGACTTACTCTGTGCAGAGCACTGTACTAAGTGCTCAGAAGAGTACAACATAAATCCAATCTTCACAAGTCACTGTGCCATTTCTAGCCTCAAAAACTGTAAAATACCACTCTGGTCACAACCTCCTTATCTGTTCACTTGATTCACATCCCCCCCGTCACCCCATCAAGGTCTTCTTTTTCCCCACATGGACTTCTGATCCTTAGATTCCCTCCACTTCTCCGAAACGCCCATGCCCTTCTTGGGTTCCAGACTAACATTTCCCTCCCTGAATGATAGTAATAATAATAATAATAATAATAACAATAATGATGGCACTTGTTATGCACTTACTTTGTGTCAAGCACTCTTCTAAGTGCTGGTGTAGATACAGTATAGTCAGGTTGGACACAGTCTCTGTCCCACATAGGCCTCACAGTCTTAATATGCATTTTACAGATGAGGTAACTGAGGCCCAGAGAAGTGAAGTGACTTGACCAAGGGCACACACAGCAGAGGCGGGATTAGAACTCATGACCTTTTGACTCCCAGGCCCATACTCTAGCCACTAAGCCATGGTTCTGATCGAATCCATGTCCTGAATGAGCCCTGCATCCCCTCCACAGTGCATTCTCTTCTTCCATGTCTTTCCTCCTCTCCTATGCTTGGGCTGCTAAGCATTGCTAGAGGATATCGAGACACCAAGCTGACTTCAAATTCATCCTTGCTTGCTTCACCTGCCCTTCCTTCTGCTCAGCAACCTTATCCATCTTTCCTCATTGACTCCCACCCACCTTGACCCCTGCAGTGATTTTAATTAGACCTCTATCTCCTTCCGGAAGCTCCTGGGGTCCCTGCCCCTCTCCTCTCTTGCCAAGATCCTGAAGCAGCACCAAATGAAAGACTGGGAAGACTAGGAATCAAAGGACCTGGGTTCTGATCCTGGATCTGTCACCCGTCTGCTGTGTGACTTTGGACAAGTCACTTCCCTGTGCCTCAGGTCCCTCATCTGAAAAATTGGGATTCAATACCCGTTCTCCCTCCTTTTCTGTCTGTGAGTCTGTCTGTCTGTCTGTCTGTGAGTCTGTGTCTGTGGGACCTGATAATCTCATAATTACTCCACCATAATCCCGGCTCTGCCACTTATCAAATGTGTGACTTTGGGCAAGTCATTTAACTTCTCCGTGCCTCAGTTACCTGCTATGGAAAATGGGAATTAAGATTGTGAGTCCTACGTAGAACAACCTGATTACCTTGTATCTAGCCAGTGCTTAGAACAGTGCTTGACACATAGTAAGCACTGAAAAAATACCAAAATAAATTAAATCAATCAATTAATTACAGTGCTTGGCACATATTAAGCATTTAACAAATGCCATTATTATTATTATTCTCTCCTTCTACAACTCAGGCTGCACTCTCCACTCTTCTGCCGCTAACCTCCTCACTGTGCCTCGTTCTCTCCCGTCCGTCCATTGATTCCCGGCCCACGTCCTTCCCCTGGCCTGAAATGCCCTCCCTCCACACATCCACCAAACTAGCTCTCTTCCTCTCTTCAAAGTCCTACTGAGGGTTCACGTCCTCCAGGAGGCCTTCCCACACTGAACCCCCTTTATCCTCTCCTCCTCCCCATCCCCTCCGCCCAACCTCCTTCCCCTCCCCACAGCACTTTAATATATTTGTACAGATTTATTACTCTATTTATTTTACTTGTACATATTTACTATTTTATTTATTTTGCTAATGATGTGCATATAGCTATAATTCTATTTATTCTGACGATTTTGACACCTGTCTACATGTTTTGTTTTGTTGTCTGTCTCCCCCTTCTAGACTGTGAGCCCGTTGTTGGGTAGGGACCGTCTCTGTATGTTGCAGACTTATACTTCGCAAGCACTTAGTACAGTAATCTGCACACAGTAAGCACTCAATAAATACGATTGAATGAATGAATGACTGATGATGATGATGGTAATGATCAATATCATCTACCCCAGCTCTCACCACATGATCTTGAAGCAGTGTGGCCTAATGGAAAGAGCACAGCCTGGCAATCAAAGGACCTATGTTCTCATCCTAGCTTGGCCACTTTTCCTCAGAGTGACCTTGGGCAAGTCACTTAACTTCTCTGGGCCTTTGTAACCTCATCTGTAAAATGGGGATTAAGACTCTGAACCCCATATGGGACATAGACTGTAACCAACCTGATTGCTTTGTATCTACCCCAGCACTAGAAGAAAGGCAGACACAGAGTACACACTTAACAAAATACCATTTTTAAAAAGCCAGCACCTAACAAACACGAAAATTATTACCATTATTATTAAGAAGTGCCTTGATGCCATGAATTATTCAACACGGCATTGTTTACCCTGCTCACTTGTGGCCACTGTGACTTGTGCCCTCCACCTGGCAGAGAGCTACCAAGAGCCAACAGCAGACAGGCAAGAACATCCCTTACATCCCGAGGAAAGACTTCTCTATAACTTGACCCTGCCCGGCACTATCTTTCTGTATTTACAGTTTTATGGTTCTTTCCATTATGTGCTAAGAGGCTCACACAGAGATAATAAAGAGAACTAGAGTAACACATGCTTCTCCTTTTTCCAGAGATCACAATGTTCTCTTGTAAAACCGTTTGAGTCAACTTCACTCAAGTGATACAAACTTTATCCTCATTTTGGGGGATACCCAAGCCAGAATTAAATTGTCTCTGATAACCACTTCCCCTATTATAACTTAACAAATATGTCCTTTGAGACATAGGCTTAAATTGGATTCATTCATTCAATCATATTTATTGGTTGCCTACTGGATGCAGAGTGATTTGGGATCAGGCTTCATTCATTCATTCAACTGTATTTATTGAGCTTTTACTGTGTGCAGAGCACTGTACTAAGCACTTGGAAGAGTACAATACAACAATAAAACAGACAAATTCCCTGCCCACAATGAACATGATCCCTGGGTTTCTTCCCCTAAGGTGTTAAAAGTCCAATTAGGACATTTTTAAATAGTACTTGTTAAACTCTTACTATGTGTCAAGTGCTAGTCTTAGTGACACAGTCCCTGTTCCACATGAGGCTCACTGTCAAATAGAAAGAAGAACAGGTATTGAATCCCCATTTTAAAGTTGAAGGAACTGAGGCACAGAGAACTTAAGTGACTTGCCCAAAGTTACACAGCAGGCAAGTGGCAGAGCCAGGATTAGAACCCAGGTCCTCTGACTCTCAGGCCTGTGCTTTATCCACTAGGCAACATTGATTCCTATACACTGACTCTGCCATTATAACAGAATGGGAGACCCAAAGTTTGAAATGATGACTAAAATGGTAGCATTTTCCAACTGTATCTGCATTCTACATCTAAAAAGACACTAGAGGAAACACGTTTCCTCTAGAACAAGTGAATTTCAATTGCCCCCTTAGTGAGTCTTTAGCCCTAGAGCCATTTTTCCCAATACACAACTTTCCCATTTTATTTGAGCTATTTTTGTTGGGGTTCAAACCACTGGGGTTGTTGGAGTCTCTGACAGAAATATATCCGTGACTGACACATATAAATAGCCATCCTTCACATTAGAAAATACCACTGTCAGTGAGGCTCCTCTATAAGTGTGTGTGTGCATTTGAAAAGACCTACACAGGATTCACAGTCCTGGCCACAATGGGCACACAAAAACCCTTCCCTAGTTGTGCTGTAGTGATTAATGCTACCAGAGCCATCCGTGACCTACACATCTATTATTTTACACTTGGGTATGTAGAGAATCTTGTTTTTCCAAAGGATTTGCACCTTCTATCCACAGAACATCCCTGAGAGCTAGGGAGAGCTTGGAATCCATATCTCCATTTGACAAATGAGGCCCAGAGAGGTTAAATGACTTACTCAAGGTCACACGTCAAACTGGAGATAGAGCCGTGGCTAGAAGCAAGTTCCTGTGATGCCCAGGTCATTGCTCTCACCACTAGGCCATGCTGCCACAAATGGAGAGAGAGAGAGACGGAGAAAAAGTTAGTCGGAGGGAGGGAAGAAGGGAAAATGGGGATGATGAGTTAGATCCACAGGGCAACCTTGAGGGTCATTCAGTCAAGCCATACTAGCCAATCAATCAATCACTGGTATTTTTTGAGCACTTTGTGCAAACATTGAACTAAGAGCTTAGGACAGTGCACTACAACAGAGTAGGTAGACGTGCTCCCTGTCCACAAGAAGCTTCCTGTCTAGAGATATTAAAATAAATTACAGCTAGGGGAAGCAGCAGAATTTGAAGATATATAAAGATATGGATATACGTTATTGCTGCTGGAGGTTGGTTAAGGTCACAGTGCTTAAGGGTACAGATCCTAAGGGATAGATGATGCAGAAGGGAGGGTAAATAGTGTGCAAAATGAACAGCTATTGAGGGAAGACTTCTTAGAGGAGGCATGATTTTAGCAGGGCTTTGAAGTCTGGAAGGGTGGTTATCTGTCAGATAAAGGCCCAGAAACTCTCCATTTTCCTCTTGTTCAGTCTCTGACTAGAGAAGAAAGGTCTTTGCCTTTGTGTTTCAAGTTCCATGATCAAGAACAGCCTTGCCGACAAGTCACCAGAGGAAAGTTTTTATTGATCACCTGGATATGCTATTTCAGGGTTATCGTTTCCATCAAAATTTTATGAATAAGAGAAAGAACAAGCAGTGAAAAATCCTGGCTATTTTTGGGCCAAACAAAGTGTGTGTGGGGGATTTATAAGATTATTCTATTCTGAGTAACGATTTATTATTTGATAGTAAGGACACTGGGACCTAGGAGGCTCCCATTTCCCCAAGACTGCAAAACCGCGATAAGCCTCCTATGGGTCTTTTTTCAGAGTCGTTTGCATCATTAGATGTGCCCCTGCTCCTAATGACCATACTGAATAACTGTAATAGCCCTAAATATGAAGTTCTCTGATTCCTGTTTCTGCAGTGCTCCACAAATGGAGAAAATACAGCTGCAATCTGCATTAATGATCTGAACAAACTCAGAAGGGAAGCGGAATCAAGTTCAAATGAACGGAAGCAAGAATTTTGGAATCAGTCTTTAATTATGAGCTCTGTTGGGGACAGGTTCTATGTCTGATTTAATGACCCTGTATTTATCCCAGGGTTTAGCGTGGTGCTTATCACGCAGTAAGCGCCATTACTCATCCTATGCCTGGGTTTTGAATTCGTAATGAAGATGCCAGATGGGTGTATCGGAGGAGAAACTCACTTGTGGTTGGAAAAGCTTACATCTGGAGCTTCGCTTGTGGTCTAGAAAAAGAAGTGGTGGCATCCAGCCCTTCGGCTTCCATTTGGATTGATTCACCCAGTCTGCTCTCGGAGAGCTTTACGGAATGAGGCATGGATCAATGGGTGGCCTAATAGACAGAGCACGGGCCTGGAAGTTAAAAGGCCATAGGTTCTAATCCCGGTTCTGCCACTTTTCTGCTGTGTGACCTTGGCAAAGTTGCTTATCTTCTCTGTGCCTCAGTTCCCTCATCTGTAAAATGGAGATTAAGACTGTGAGTCCCATATGGGACAGGGACTGTTTCCAACCCAGTAATCTTGTATTTACCCCAACACTTAGAACACTACCTGGAATATAGTAAGTGCTTAACAAATACTATTATTATTATTATTATTATTATTATTATTATTATTATTATTATTCTTTCTACTTTCAGTATAATGATTGGCTAGGGAGTCTGTAAGATTGAAAGGTAGTATCTGGGTGTGCTGAGGACATTGTTCTTCCCTCTTCACACTTCTTTTTGCCTTCTGAACCCTACCAACTGAAGTATTATGGCATAATAATAATAACAATGGTGGCATTTATTAATAATAATAACAATGGCATTTGTTAAGCACTTACTATGTGCAAAGCACTGTTCTAAGCGATGGGGGAGATATAAGGTGATCAGGTTGTCCCACGTGGGGCTCACAGTCTTAATCTCCATTTTACAGATGAGGTAACTGAGGCTCAGAGAAGTTAAGCGACTTGCCCAAAGTCACACAGCTGAAAATTAGCAGAGCCGGGATTTGAACCCATGAGCCCTGACTCCAAAGCCCATGCTCTTTCCACTGAGCCATGCTGCTTCTCTAGCATACTGGCTAGAGCACAGGCCTGGAAGTCAGAAGGTCATGGGTTCAAATCCAGGCTCTGCTAATTTTCAGCTGTGGGACTTTGGGCAAGTCGCTTAACTTCTCTGAGCCTCAATTACCTCATCTGTAAAATGGGGATTAAGACCGTGAGCTCCATGTGGGGCAGGGACTATGTCCAACCCTAAGTGCTTGTATCCACCCCAGCACTTCATACAGTGTCTGGCACATAGTAAGAGCTTAACATATACCTCGGTTATTATTATTATTATTATTATTAATAATAATAATAATAATAATAATAATAATAATAAAGCCATCCAGACCCTGTTAGGAGATAATGGAGGGGGATGAAAAACTTGAATTATTCTTTGTGTTGTTCTCTGTATTCCTCTTTATTGTTTATTTTCTTTTTTAATTATAGTATTTGTTAAGTGCTTACTATGTACCTGGCACAGTAGTAAGCACTGAGATAGATACACCCTAATCAAATTGGACATAGTCCACATCACCTCTGAGTCTCACAGTCTTAATCCCCATTTTACAGATAAGGTAACTGAGGCCCAGAAAAGTGAAGTAACTTGCCCAAGGTCACACAACAAGTGGTTCTGTCCCCTACACTCCACCAAAACTGCCCTCTCAGAGGTCATCGATGACCTCTTTCTTGCCAAATCCAACGGCTCCTACTCTATCCTAATCCTCTTCAACCTCTCAGCTGCCTTCGACACTGTAGACCACCCCCTTCTCCTCAACACGCTATCTAACCTTGGCTTCACAAACTCAGTCCTCTCCTGGTTCTCCTCATCTCTCTGGCCGTTCATTCTCAGTCTCCTTTGTGGGCTCCTCCTCCCCCTCCCGTCCCCTTACTGCGGGGGTTCCTCAAGGGTCAGTTCTTTGTCCCCTTCTGTTCTCTATCTACACTCACTCCCTTGGTGACCTCATTCGCTCCCACGGCTTCAACTATCATCTCTATGCTGATGAAACCCAAATCTACATCTCTGCCCCTGCTCTCTCTCCCTCCCTCCAGGCTCCTATCTCCGCCTGCCTCCAGGACATCTCCATCTGAATGTGCATATAGCTTTAATTCTATTTGTTCTGACGGTTTTGACACCTGCCTACATGTTTTGTTTTGTTGTCTGTCTCTCCCTTCTAGACTGTGAGCCCATTGTTGGGTAGGGACCGTCTCTATATGTTGCCGATTTGTACTTCCCAAGTGCTTAGTACAGTGCTCTGCACACAGAAAGCGCTCAATGAATATGATTGAATGAAAGTGGTGGGGCCGGGATTAGAACCTAGGTATTTAGGACTCTCGGGCCAGTGCTGTTTCCACTGGGCACCTACTATGGACATAGCAGTGTACTGAATGACCACTAGATTCAGAGCACTGTATTGACTGCCTAGAGTAAGCAGAGCATTATTTTGGGTACTAATTCTGTACAGAGTGCTGAACAAGATGCCTAGAGTTAAAGGAACATTTCACCAGGTGCACAGCGCATGCAGAATGCTGCTCAGAAACTCACCCTTTATCCTTCTTTCCTTTCCTTCTTGCTCTTTTGACCCTTGGCATAACAGTTTCCCTTCCCACGATCCAAATGACACTAACGTTCTGTTGCCCCTAAACAATTTTTCAGTGTGGAGTAATAATAATAATATTAATTATTATTCAACATGAAAGCTCATTATGGGCCGTGAATGGATCTACCAGCTCAGCTGTATTGTACTCTTCCAAGGACTCACTATAGTGGTTTGTACACAATAAGCACTCAATAAATACAATTGATTGATTGATGTTCACCTAAGGCTGCAGCATGGTGCACACAGAATAGGCCACTAACTCAAAGATATTTGGGAAATATTTAGCTCTTTCAATCAATCAATCAGTGGTATTTATCGAGCACTTATTGTGTGCAAAGCACTTGGGAGAGTACAATATAACAATAATCAGACACATTCCCTGCCCACAGTGAGTTTACAATCTAGAGGGGGAGACAGACTTAATATAAATAATTAAATTACAAATAATAATAATAATGATGGCATTTGTTAAGCGCTTACTATGTGCAAAGCACTGTTCTAAGTGCTGGGGGGGGATACAAGGTGATCAGGTTGTCCTGCATGGGGCTCACAGTTATCATCCCCATTTTACAGATGAGGTAACTGAGGGTCCGACAAGGGGAAGTGACAGTTTGAGAGGAGGGGGATTTGGCAAGAGGAAGGGACAGTTTGAGAGGAGGTGGATCAGAGAAGCAGCGTGGCTCAGTGGAAAGAGCACAGGCTTTGGAGTCAGAGGTTATGGGTTTGAATGCCGACTCCGCCACATGTCTGCTGTGTGATCTTGGGCAAGTCACTTAGCTTTCTAGACTGTGAGCCCACTTCTAGACTGTGAGCCCACTGTTGGGTAGGGACTGTCTCTACATGTTGCTGACTTGTACTTCCCAAGCGCTTCGTACAGTGCTCTGCACACAGTAAGCGCTCAATAAATAAGATTGATTGATTGATTGATTCTAAGTGCTGGGAAGGATACAAGGTGATCAGGTTGTCCCACGTGGAGCTCACAGTCTTCATCCCCATTTTACAGATGAGGGAACTGAGGCACAGAGAAGTGAAGTGACTTGCCCAAAGTCACACAGCTGACAATTGGCGGAGCCGGGATTTGAACTCATGACCTCTGACTCCCAAGCCCGGGCTCTTTCCATTGAGCCACACTGCTTCTCTTACGTATATGTAAGTGCTATAGTGCTGGGAGGGGGAAACAAATAAAAGAAGGAAGTCAGGGTGATGCAGAAGGGAATGGGAGAAGAGGAAAGGAGGGCTTCGTTGGGGAAGGCCTCCTGGAGGAGATGTGCCTTAGATAAGACTTTGAAATGGCCGGGGAGAGTAATTGTCTTTCAGATTTGAGGAGGGAGGGCATTCCAGGCCAGAGTCAGGATGCGGGGTGAGGGGTGGAGCAGTGAGATAGACAAGATCAAGGTGCAGTAAGTAGGTGGGCATTAGAAGAGTGAAGTTTTCGGGCTGGGTTGTAGCGGGAGAATAAGGAGATGAGGTAAGAGGGGGCAAGGGTTGCTTTGAAGTCAGTGGTGAGGAGATTCTGTCTGATGCAGAGGTGGATGGGTCTTCCTCCTCCTCTTCTGCAGCATGGTGTCATAGATAAAGCCCAGGCCTGAGAGTCAGAAGGTCATGGGTTCTAATCCCAGCTCCGACACTCGTCTGCTGTGTGACCTTGGGCAAATCACTTCACTTCTCTGTGCCTCAGTTACCTCATCTGTAAAATGGAGATTGAGACTGTGAGCCCCTTAGGGGACAGGGACTGTGTTCAACTCCATTTGCTTGTATCCACCCCAGCCTTAGTAAAGTGTGTAGCATATAGTAAGAGTTTAACAAATACCATCATGACTGCCATCTTCCCACACCAACATCCTTTCCCTGCAGTTGGATTTGGGGAGTCAGAAAATAATGTACCCAAACAAGACCCAAAAGGTCAGCCCATATGAAGAGCCAGCCTGGCTCTTAATTAATTAATACATGTTTAAAGAATAGATATCCCCCTTTAGACTGAAGGCAAGGGAACGTGTCTGCTAATTCTGTTTATACCATATGCTCCAGAGAGTTGAGTACAGTGATCTGCGCATAGTAAGCACTTGATAACTACCACTGATTGATTGATATCAAATAGTGAGGGGACAGGGGATGGAGGCTGGTTTGGAGTGAAGAAAGGGGGATCAGGAAAACTTTGGAAACTGGGCAGGGCTGGTTTAGGTAGGAATGATAATAATAATAACAACAATAATAATAATTGTGGTATTTTTTAAGCACTTACTATGTGCCAGGCACTGTACTAAGCACCGGGGCAGATACAAGATAATCAGGTTGGATACAATCCCTGTCCTAAATAGGGTTCACAGTCTTAATCCCCACTTTACAGTTGAGGAAACTGAGGCATAGAGAAGTCAGGTGACTTGCTGAAGGTCACACAGCAGGCAAGTGGCGGAGCCAGGAATAGAGCCCATGTCTTTTGACTCTCAGGCCTGTGCTCTTTCCACTACGCCACGCTGCTTCCCCTGGTAGGTTGACTTCCCTGGAAATTTGGTCAAAAGCCAACTCGGAGCTTGGCATTTCGGTTACTTTGAGAGGATATGATTTCTTCCTAGCTGATGTGGAACCAGAATTTTGTTACTTCCAGATAGAGGCTCAGCCAGTATGAAACTGAGAGGGTTTAGTCTGCAAATCTACAGAAATGACCAGAGACTCTGAATACAGATAAACTATCTTTTAATGACCTCCAAAGTCTGTGCCTATTTGAACCTTTCTCCTGACAACCCTTTCTCCCCATGATATGCACACATGTTGGGTGACTTGCCCAAGGTCACACAGCTGACAATTGGTGGAGCCGGGGTTTGAACCCATGACCTCTGACACCAAAGCCCATGCTCTTTCCACTGAGCCACGCTGGGTTTGGTTGGGAAGATGTTCTGTTTTATTGTGATCTCTTCTTTGGTATTAAAGGCCCAATGTACAGCAGCAGCCAGCAAGGCTCCCTGAATTCTGCGTATTAATGGAATGGAACTGCAAATAAAACTGTAGGCATAGTTGGGGTTTTTTTTTTGCTTGGTTTTGTGTTTTTGAATGGTACTTAAGTGCTTCCTATGAAACTGTGGTACCACCCTCCTCACCTGCAGTACTGTGCTAAGAAAGTCATGAAAGTTATGGACTGGGAAAAAGAGTGTTTTCACTACTTTACACACAGAAAGATGAGGGCACCCATTGAAGCTTGATGGTGGAGTGGTCTCCAAAACAAGAAAGCACCACTCATGTGGTAACCATATTTGATTCTTACCATAGGAAGTTCTGGGTTGACAACTTTGAAAAAGGGCGCTAGATAAATTCATGGGCAAGAGGCCTTTAATGCATTGCTGGAGAGAAAAGTTAGAGATGTTGGATGGCACATACATGATGATTAGGATGAAGGTCAAGGACAACAGTTACATGATTATTCAAAGTATCCCATTGCTACTGAGAAGACCTTTACTGAGCAGGTTTGACTTACTATTGGCATTCTTGGGTTCACATCAACTATGCAGCTTTCTAGACTGTGAGCCCAGTCCTAGACTATGAGCCCACTGTTGGGTAGGGACTGTATATGTTGCCAACTTGTACTTTCCAAGCGCTTAGTGCAGTGCTCTGCACACAGTAAGCGCTCAATAAATATGATTGATTGAATGAATGAATGCATGGTTCTACAGACGGACACCTACCTCTGGGAGGTATCATGGCCTAGTGGATAGAGACCAGGTCTGGAGTCAGAAGGACCTGGGTTCTAATCCCAGCTCTGCCGTTTGTCTGCTGTGTGACCTTGGGCAAGTCACTTCACTTCTGTGTACATCAGTTACCTCATCTGTAAAATGGGGATTAGGCCTGTGAGCCCCATGTGGGACAGGGACTGTGCCAACCTGATTAACTTGTATCTACCCCAGCGTTTAGAACCGTTCTTGTCATATAGTAAGTGCTTTACAAATACCATCATTGCCTACATCCTGTCTTTTTTGGGGCAACTGAACCCATGGTGTGCACACTTGTGAAAGAAAAGTAAGGTAGCCTCCATCAAATAATGTTGAGGAAGGAAATAATTTCCTGAAGGTATGAAAGCCAAAGAAAATGGCATGAAACACAAAACCCAATAAGGCACACTTTAGTGATAAGATTTTTCTGAAAGAAATGCAGTGGATCGATTCTGTTTTAAAATTGAGCCTTTTTAAAAGTTCCAGTTTTAAGAGATTATATATTATCTCATTTTGATAATAGCAATTGCTTAGTGCTGTATTAGAAAAATGAGGCTTTACATGATGTGATCACCTGAAAAGTCATAGAATTACAATAGGAAAGCAATTTGGCTTTTCATTGTTATTTTACAAGTGTCATTTAGTTTACACTGGGGATGTGTTTTAAGAAAAGGCAGTGTAAAGAGAATCAATGCAAAGTATATGAGGTTTTGCATTATAAAACATGAGTTTGAGTTCATACAAAAGTGAACATGGCAGAAATGAAAAATAAGATCCCAAGAAAAGTAGGTCACGGATCAAAAGTAGAAGCACAGGTTCTCAGATTCTTGCCCCTTCTCCCTCTTTTAGGGGCGGTATTGTGAGGGCAGTATGCGGGCAGCCATAAGCTCATTGTGAGCAGGGAATGTGTCTGTTGTATTGTTTTATTGTGCTCTTCCAAGCACTTAGTACAGTGCTCTGCCCACAGTAAGCGCTCAATAAATATGATTGATTGATGTTTCTCCTCATCTCCCTGTCTCATCATTGTTAATGTTCTCCTTTTCTCCCTGTTGCACCTCCCCTTAACCCCTCATGGTTGCTGAGGAAAGATGCACCAATGCAGAATAGTTTCCTGTTACCCAGGTCGTCACCCAAAGTAAATCAACGTGAACAACACCGGGTGCCTGTACTGTGCACAGAAAAGGTATAAGAAGTGGTCTGTGCCACTTAATGCGGAAAACAAACACACACAAATGGATATGTATAAAGTGGGAGTGTGAAAGTAATTAAAGGAAGATTTAAAATGCACCAAGTGCTAAGGCAGCCGAAGAGGTTAATGGCTGGGACTGAGCCCCCTCCTTCCTCTCCCCCTACTCCCCCTCCTCATCCCCCTGCCTTACCTCCTTCCCCTCCCCACACCACCTGTATATATGTATATATGTTTGTACATATTTATTACTCTATTTTACTTGTACATATTTATTCTATTTGTTTTATATGTTTTGTTCTGTTATCTGTCTCCCCCTTCTAGACTGTGAGCCCGCTGTTGGGTAGGGACCATCTCTATATGTTGCCAACTTGTACTTCCCAAGAGCTTAGTACAGTGCTCTGCACACAGTAAGCGCTCAATAAATATGATTAATTGATTGATCTGTTCTGTCACATACTGACAGACCTATATAAATCATTCCCATACCCTTGAAACAGCTTAGCTCCTACTAGCAATTTTGCTTCGAGCATACACTCATTCTCCTACAACACGGGGACTGTATTCTTGACAAAATGCATTGCGGAAAACTTATGTTAGAGTTCTCACCTCTAGACTAATGTCACCTTCTTAAGTACAGCCATTTCTTCCCATATCTCATCTTAGTATAATCAGTTACGTCCACATGGACTTATGTTCCCAATTCCTTTCAAACTAAAACATGAAGTGAAATCATGGATTCTGGAGGAGTGAGTGTAGTTTTCTTTTACTAAAATTGCACCTGCCAAAGCAACAGGCCTCTATGACTATCATGTGCTACATAAATACTTCATTCATGTAGGGCACATTTGATCCCTGAGCCAAATTAAGTAGAGTTGAATATTTAAATGTATGATGACTTTAACAAAAAATAATTTGAAGGGGTGGATACAAGCAAATCGGGTTGGATACAGTCCCTGTCCTGCATCGGGCTTACAGTCTTAATCCCATTTTACAGATGAGGTAATTGAGGCATGGAGAAGTGAAGTGACTTTCCCAAGGCCACACAGCAGACAAGTGGCGGGGTCGGGATTAGAACACATGACCATCATGTGCTACATAAATACTTCATTCATGTAGGGCACACTTGATCCCTGAGCCAAATTAAGTAGAGCTGAATATTTAAATGTATGATGACTTTAACAAAAAAGAATTTGAAGATATGATGCTAGCTAAATGTGTTGGCAGAGCTGAGAAGACCACAGGGGCCTGCGTAAGCTTGTTGTGAGCAGGGAATGTGTCTGTTTGTTGTTATATTGTACTATCCAAAGTGCTTAGTATCTGTTTATATTTACATTGTATACTCCCAAGTGCTTAGTACAAGACTTTGCATACAGTAAGTGCTCAATATATACAATTGAATGGATTAATGAAAGAATATCATTCAACCAATTGGACCGATTGAATCTCGGTAGTAATAATAATAATAATGGTATTTGTTAAGCACTTATTATGTGCTAGGCACTGGATTCACACTGGGGTGGATACAAGCAAATTGGGTTGGATGCAGTCCCTGTCCTGCACAGGGCTTACAGTCTTAATCCCATTTTACAGATGAGGTAATTGAAGCACAGAGAAGTGAAGTGACTTCCCCAAGGCCACACAGCAGACAAGTGGGGGGGCTGGGATTAGAACCCATGACCTTCTTACTTCCAGGCCGGTGCTGTATTTACTAGGTCATGCTGCTTCTGAATAGTGCCTGTACAGAGCACTATAATTGGACTCTGCCATATTCACTCGTTCTCTACTGTGGCAAGAGCATTGTATTAGGTGTCTGTATTCATCAGTCGTATTTATTGAGCACTCATTGTGTACATAGCACTGTACTACGTGCTTGCAAAGCACTGTACTGAGTACAAATTGTGTGCTAGACTACTCTCGTAGGTATTTGAGGTGCTTTCACCCTTCTACTCTGTAAAATCCTTCAATCAATTAATCAATTAATGGCATTTATTGAGTGCTTACTATGTGCAGAGTACAGAGTAGAGAAGCAGTGCGGATCAGTGGAAAGAGCCTGGGCTTGGGATTCAGAGGTCATGGGTTCTAATCCTGGTTCTGCCACATGCCTGCTGTGTGACCTTGGGCAAGTCACTTAACTTCTCTGAGCCTCAGTTACCTCATCTGTAAAATGGGGATGAAGACTGTGAGCCCCACGTGGGACAACCTGATCACATTGTATCCCCCCAGAGCTTAGGACAGTGCTTTGCACATAGTAAGTGCTTAACAAATGCCATCATTATTATTATTATTACTGTACTAAGCACAATACAACAGAGTTGGTAGACAAGTTCCCTGCCCAAAGTGAGTTTACAGTCCAGAGTTCGAGACAGACATTATTATAAATGAATAATGTAACATATATAATTTAAATATATGAATGTAAGTACAGTGAGCTGCCCTCCTTGTGGTCAGGAATCATATCTATCTACTCTATTGTACAGTATTCTCCCAAACGATTAGCACAGTGCTCTGCACACAGTAAGGGATCAGTAAATACCACAGATTAATGGCTAGATTGCTTGAGAGCATGCACTAAGAATGAGAAAAAATCCCCTTTTTGCAGGAGTTACCATTTAATTATTATTATTACGTGCCGTCGAGTCATTTCCTATTCATAGTGACTCCATAGATGTACTTTCTCCAGAACGTCCTGTCCTCTACAGTAAATCTGCAACCTTTCTAATGGTTCTTCCATTATCGTTGCTTTGGTCTCTCTCCATCTAGCTGCCAGTCTGCTTCTTCTGCATTTTCCCTGGACTTTTCCTAGCATTAGTGTCTTCCCCCGAGAATCAGTCCTCCTGATTATGTGTCCAAAATATGCTAATCTAAGTCGAGTCATTTCGCCTTACAAAGACCACTTTGGTTTAGGATTCACATTTTAATAATAATAATGGCATTTGTTAAGTGCTTACTATGTGCCAAGCACTCTTCTAAGCACTGGTGGGGGTGGTATAAGGTAGTCAGGTTGTCCCACGTGGGTCTTGCACTTCCAATCCCCATTTTACAGATGAGGGAACTGAGGCACAGAGAAGTGAAGTGACTTGCCCAAAGTCACACAATTGACAAGTAGCAAAGCTTGGATTAGAAGAACCCATGAACTCTGACTCCTAAGCCGGGTTCTTCTCACTGAGCCACGCTGCTTCTCTAAGTTTTAAGAGACTGAGAAAATGTAATTTCTAAATGTGATGTAGTAATCCCTTAGTGCCTCAGTTTCTTGTTCTCTAACTGTTTCGCAGGAGGAATAGCAGCCTGGAAATATGTAATATGAAATGTCTTCTGTGAGTTCTCAAGGAAGAGGGAACATTATCCTTCTCGATCTCCCGCAACTCAACCAAATGCATTCTCCAAGAGAAATTATGTTGTTGACTTTTTTTTAATCTGATGAAAATCTTCCAAATTAATGTTCTTTTCTTGCTAAATACCATCTCTTAGATTAATGCATAAATTTAGGATTTAAGGACTGTAAATCTGTTTTTAGAAATCCCAGTAATAACTAATAATAGCACTAGATGTCAACAAGAAATTGAAAATAGTCAAGGGATGACTTTGTGTTGACCAGGGAGAAAATGTGATTTAGATGCACTTGTTCTTTTGTTTCTTTATTCTCGTGTATTTGTTAAACCAACCAATCAATCAATTATGTTGATTGAGTCATTATGTGTATAGCACTGTACTAAGCACTTGGGAGAGTATATTACAACAGAATTAACAGATGTGTTCCCTGCCCATAACGAGCTAACAGTCTAGAAGGGGGAGACAGACATCAATATAAATTATATTAATATATTATATATTTGATATATAAACAGCACTTACTATGTGCCAGGCACTATACTAAGCACAATGGTACATATAAGATAATCAGGTTAGACACAGTTCCTGACCCACATAGGACCCACAGTCTTAATATCCATTTTAAATCTTGTGTGGAGGACAGGAAAGTATGTTAAATAACATTTTCAGAAGGTGAGCTGAGTTATCTTCCTGTAGGTACGGACTGTAGGGGCTCAAGGAAGGGAGTCAAGGAAGAAGGATGTATCTGCCTGAGAGGTGGAGACGGGTGATGAGGGGAGGTTGAAGCACTTAGAACAGTGCTCTGCACACAGTAAATGCTTAATAAATACAATTGAATGAATTGAATAAATGAAAGGTTAGGGGGCTTCAGCCCTGTTACCATGGGTTCTTAGCAAGAGGGTGATACAGAGAAGCAGTGTGGCTTAGTGGAAAGAGCCTGGGCTTGGGAGACAGAGATGTGGGTTCTCATCCTGACGCCGCCATTTGTCTGCTGTGTGATCTTGGGCAAGCCACTAACTTCTCTGTGCCTCAGTTACCTCATCTGTAAAATGGGGATTAAGTCTGTGAGTCTTTCTACAGCCCAGCCCGCACCCTCCGCTCCTCTGCCGCTAACCTCCTCACTGTGCCTTGTTCTCACCTGTCCCGCCGTCGACCCCCGGCCCACATCCTCCCCCTGGCCTGGAGTGCCCTCCCTCCGCACATCCGCCAAGCTAGCTCTCTTCCTCCCTTCAAAGCCCTACTGAGAGCTCACCTCCTCCAGGAGGCCTTCCCAGACTGAGCCCCCTCCTTCCTTTCCCCCTCCTCCCCCTCCCCATCCCCCTGCCTTACCTCCTTCCCCTCCCCACAGCACCTGTATATATATATATATATGTGTATATATGTTTGTACATATTTATTACTCTATTTATTTATTTATTTTACTTGTACATATTTATTCTATTCATTTTATTTTGTTAATATGTTTTCTTTTGTTGTCTGTCTCCCCCTTCTAGACTGTGAGCCTACTGTTGGGTAGGGACCATCTCTATATGTTGCCAACTTGTACTTCCCAAGTGCTTAGTACAGTGCTCTGCACACACTAAGTGCTCAATAAGTACGATTGAATAAATGAATGAATGAGTGAGTCCCAAGTGGGACAATCGGATTACTTTGTATCTATCCTACACTTAGAACAGTGCTTGGCACATAGTAAGTGCTTGACAAATACCATAATTACTATATAAACTGAGGGTGTGTTTGAAGGTCAGGTCGAACACAAAATCAAGGAAGGATCCGGTTTAATTACACCCCTTCATTTCCTACAACAGTAGTATTATTAGCATTATTATTATTGTCGTCATTATTAGTCATCTTGGAACCACAGTTACGTATAAATTGGCTTCAACAAACCCTTTTCGCAGCAAAAAAACAGACATCCACTTTAGGATCAATTTATGATCTGGAGAAAGATGTAAAATTCAGGGGAGTCGATTTGCTCAATCTTTCCATTAATCATTTGACTATTTTCTGTTCTTTTCTTTTTCCTACCAAATCATTTCCTCGCTATTACACACCATCAAGGCCAAAATAATCACTGAAATATTTCATAGACACAATGGTTGTAATGGTTTATGAGAAATAGACTTATACTTTAATAAATCCAAAGTGAGATGGATTGTCTGGTTTGAGCGAGGTCAGGGTAATTCACACTAAGCTTAGGCTGGAATGAATCAGGCTTAGTTAGAGTGTTTTAAATCTTCTCAAATCAGTCCTTGAGGCCTCAGTGGATCTTGGATTCTGCAGCTGTCATTATGGGTTTTTTTATGGTATTTGTTAAGCACCTACTATGTGCTAGGCACTGTACTAAGTGCTGTGGTGGTTACAAAGTTATTAGGTTGGACACGGTCCATGTCCCACAGGGCTCTCGCAGTCTTAATCCCAGTTTTACAGCTGAGGTAACTGAGAAGTGAAATGACTGCCGTGACAGAGAAGTGAAATGACTTGCCCAAGGTCACACAGCAGCCAAGTGGCAGAGCAGGGATTAGAACCCAGGTCTTTCTGACTCCCACTAGGCCAAGCTGCTTCTATGCTAACTCTCAGTTCTTGGTCCTGATAGCCTTATAAGGCTGTGAGGTTGCTTTTTCTGATTGTTGCCAGATGGCTCTATGATTTTCCCTTTTTCCCCTCATTGTATAGGTACTTGCTTATCTCCCCCTCTGGACTGAAGTCCCACAGAGGGGAGGGAACCATTTCTATTAGAACAGTGCCAGCGCTTAGAACAGTGCTTTGCACATAGTAAGCACTTAATAAATGCCATTATTATTATTATTATTATTATTATTTCATTGTGGGCTTCTAAATGCGTGGACCAGAGCTCTGCTCCTAGGTGACTCAGGACAGTGCTCCGCACGAAGTAGGTATCCAGTACAGCCATCCGCATGCAGGAGGTATCCGGTACGTTACACTGCACTCAATCAATACCCAAAACAGTATCGGACTTGGGAGTCAGAGGTCATGGGTTCTAATCCCGGCTCCGCCACATGTCTGCTGTGTGACCTTGGGCAAGTCACTTCACTTCTCTGAGCCTCAGTTACCTCATCTGTAAAATGGGGATGAAGACTGTGAGCTCCACGTGGGACAATCTGATCACCTTGTATTCCCCCCCCCCCCCACCCCACCCCAGCACTTAGAACAGTGCTTGGCACATAGTAAGTGCTTAACAAATGCCATCATCATTATTATTATTATTATTACACTTTTAGACTGTGAGCCCACTGTTGGGTAGGAACTGTCTCTATATGTTGCCAATTTGTACTTCCCAAGCTCTAAATACAGTGCTCTGCACACGGTAAGCGCTCAATAAATACAATTGATGATGATTATTATTATTAACAGTACTCAGAGGTTGACTCTGACAGTATCTTGAGTGGATTGCTGCTGTGAGCGGTGACCAGCATGTAATACTGGAAAGAGCACAGGCTTGGGAGCCAGAGGACCTGGCTTCTAATACCAGCTCGGCTATTTCCCTGCCATGTGACTTTTGGGCCAGGCACTTTTCTGGACGGCAGTTTCCTCGTCTGTACCCTGGGGATTGGCATGGAAGCAGCGTGACCTACTGGAAAGAGCACAGGCCCAGGAGTTATATAGTACCTGGGTTCTAAATCTGTGTCTGTCACTTGCCTGCTGTGTGACCTTGGGAAAACCGTTTAACTTCCCAGGGTCTCAATTCTCTCAACTGTAAAGTGGGGATTCAATGTCTGTTCTCCCTCCTACTCAGATGTCAGCTGTGTGACTTTGGGCAAGTCACTTCACTTCTCTGGGCCTCAGTTACCTCTTCTGTAAAATGGGGATTAAAACTGTGAGCCCACCGTGGGACAACCTGATCACCTTGTAACCTCCTCAGTGCTTAGAATAATAATAATAATGGCATTTATTAAGCGCTTACTATGTGCAAAGCACTGTTCTAAGTGCCGGAGAGGTTACAAGGTGATAAATAAATAATAAAGGCATTTATTAAAAGCTTACTATGTGCAAAGCACTGTTCTAAGTGCTGGGGAGGATACAAGGTGATCAGGTTGTCCCACGGGGGGCTTACAGTCTTAATCCCCATTTTACAGATGAGGGAACTCAGGCCCAGAGAAGTTAAGTGACTTGCTCAAAGTCACACAGCTGACAATTGGCAGAGTCAGAATTTGAACCCATGACCTCTGACTCCAAAGCCCGGGCTCTTTCCACTGAGCCACGCTGTGCTGTGCACATAGTAAGTGCTTAATAAATGCCATTATTATTATTATTATTATTACTGTGAGCCCCATGGGGGCCAGGGACTGTGTCCGGCCTGATTAGCTTCTATCTACTCTGGTGTCTAGAACAGTGCTTCACTAACACCATAATTACGATTATTATCAGGTGCCTCCTCTTCCTCCCTCATCCTGGGTTCTTCTTTCCTTGCTCTGCACATCCTACACTTAGGACGGTGCCTGGCACATAGTAAATGCTTAAAAAATATCATAATTATTATGCCCAGCTACCAAATTCTAATTCCAGCTCCACTGCTTGTCTGCTGTGTGACCGAGGGCAAGTCACTTCACTTCTCTGGGCCTCAATAAAATGGGGGTAGAGACTGTGAGCTCCACCTGAGACAGGGACTGTGTCCAACCCGAGTTGCCTGTATCCACCCCAGCTCTTAGTATGTGCCTGGCACATAGTAAGCACTTAACAAATATAACAATAATAATAATAATAATTTAGTGTTGAGTCAGCACCTCCCCCTCACCTCCACCAGGGAGCTGGGCCCAGCCAAATACAATTCATTCAATCATATTTATTGAGTGCTTACTGTGTGCAGAGCACTGTACTAAGCACTTACAAATACAATACTTTGGCAGAACCTTTGCTCAGCTAGTTGGGTGCCTAACCAGATGGACCTCCAGGGCACTGGACTGAGGGTCCAGAGTTAATAATGATGGTATTTGTTAAGCATTTACTACATGCCGAGTACTATACTAAGCACTGGGGTACATACAAGCAAATCGGATTGGACACAGTTTGTGGCCCACATGGGGCTCACAGTCTTAATCCCTGTTTTACAGATAAGGTAACTGAGGCACAGAGAAGTGAAGTGACTTGCCCAAGGTCACACGGCAGACAAGTTGCAGAGCCGGGGTTAGAACCCACGTCCTTCTGTCTCCCACAGGTCCGTGCTGTATTCAGTAGGTGTCCCTGGCGTGGGCTCAGCTTCACCAGATGAATGACTTCCTCCCCCGGGGTATTATGGTAGAGTCAGGGCATGAGTCTCACTGGCAGTTCTTGAGCTCAAATGGCATTTACAAGCAAGACTCCCATCTCATGAATCCTTTAGTCCAAGTTTATAAACATTATTAATTCCAGGAAGTTTTCTTCCAGGCTGACAATTAAAAATTCCCTCTTTAAAGAGTCTTCATTTAGTTTTCCTTGGTGAACTTGCCATTCATTTGCCCTCCTAAAGGTCACTTAATTAGATCTCCCTCCTAGAGCTACATTTCAGATAAGAGGAGCAGCTATGAAAACAAAGCCTCATGGTGCTTAGTAATAACAATAATAATGACGATGGTATTTGTTCAGCGCTTACTATGTGCAAAGCACTGTTCTAAGCACTGGGGGGATACAAGGCGATCAGGTTATCCCAGGTGAGGCTCACAGTCTTAATTCCCATTTTACAGATGAGGTAACTGAAGCACAGAGAAGTGAAGTGACTCACCCAAAGTCACACAGCCGGTAAGTGGTGGAGTCAGGATTAGAACCCATGACCTCTGACTCCCAAGCCCGCGCTCTTTCCACTGAGCCACACTGTTCTGCACAGTAAGTGCTCAATAAACATGATTGAATGAATGAATGATAGAACATGGGCCTCAGAGTTGGAAGCATCTGGGTTCTAATCCCGGTTCCCCCCACTTGTCTGCTGTGTGACTTTGGGCAAGTCACTTAACTTCTCCCTGCCTGAGTTAACTCATCTGTAAAATAGGGATGAAGACTGTGAGCCCCACTTGGACATGGACTTTGTCCAACCTAATTAGTTTGTATCTACTGTAGAAAGCGTTTTACAAATACCACAAAAAAAGGTCCTAACAACTGCTGTATATGTCTGATATCGATAAGATATTTTCCGGTGAAAATATTTTCCAAAGGGAAGCATCGTAATCCAGAAGCAGCATGGCGTAGTGGATAGAGCACGGCCCTCCCAGCTCCGCCGTCAACTGTGAGGCCTTGGGCAAGTCACTTCACTTCTCTGTGCCTCAGTTCCCTCATCTGTAAAATGGGGATTGAGACTCTGAGCCCCACGTGGGACAGGGGCTGTGTCCAACCCGATTAGCTCGTATTCACCCCAGTGCTTAGTACAATGCCTGGCACATAGTAAGCATTAGCAAATGCCATAATCATTATGATAATCATTATGATGATGATTATTATTTTTTACCTGTATATATGTATATATGTTTGTACATATTTATTACTCTATTTATTTATTTATTTTATTTGTACATATCTATTCTATTTATTTTATTTTGTTAGTATGTTTGGTCTTGTTCTCTGTCTCCCCCTTTTAGACTGTGAGCCCACTGTTGGGTAGGGACTCTCTCTATATGTTGCCAATTTGTACCTCCCAAGCGCTTAGTACAGTGCTGTACACATAGTAAGAGCTCAATAAATACGATTGATGATGATGATTATTATTTCATTATGTCAGAGGTCATGGGTTCAAATCCAGGCTCTGCCAATTGTCAGTTGTGTGACCTTGGGCAAGTCACTTCACTTCTCTGTGCCTCAGTTACCTCATCTATAAAATGGGGATTAAGATTGTGAGCCCCACATGGAACAACCTGATCGCCTTGCATCCCCTCAGCACTTAGAACAGTGCTTTGCACATAGTAAGCGCTTAACAAATACCATCATTATTATTATGGGCAGGGAATGTGTCCTCTAATCCAGGTCCTCTAATCCAGGGATCTGTCCTCTTTCCACTAGGTCATACTGCTTCCACCCAGTCATATATGTTGCCAATTTGTACTTCCCAAGTGCTTAGTACAGTGCTCTGCACACCGTAAGCGCTCAATAAATACGATTGATGATGATGATATATGTGTTTATTCATTTGTACATTAAATTATTTATTCTGCTATTCCATTCAACCATACTTGTGCCATTACCTGTTGTATTCTTATTCTTTCTCCACCCCCCATTATTTGCAAATTATTATCTGCTTGTCTCCCCTATTTGATTTTAAGCACTTAGAAGGCAGTATCTCTGTTGTATTGTACCTTCTAAAGCTCTCAGTACAGTGCTCTGCGCACCATAAGTGCTTAATAAATACCATGGATAGATTGATTGCTCCATGGCAACTATGTATACATTCTCTTGTAGGCTCTTTGAGGAAAAAGAGCCATCTTCTACTTTTACTACACTCTTCCAAGTTCTGGCACGGTGCTCTGCACACAGTTGGCACTCAGCATAGTACTTTCCACCAAGTTCCTCCAAATTCAGTGTTCTAATAATGATGCCGTTAAAGGAAGGTATAAGGAGAGGAAAATGAGAAAATAATCATTTTGGTTTCTGTCTTCTTCCATGTCTCTTTCCTTTTTCATTTTCCCTCTATCAATTGTTTGCAAATTACATAGCTTAGATTCTCAAGCTTGTGTTCCCTTGAATTTTATGTTTGTTTATATATTAGTAATGTGTGTTTACTCTAACTCCCCCATTAGTTCATAAATTCCACAAGGCCAAGACCAAATTGTGTTCTTCCTCTACAAGGCCCCCATGATGCACAATAAATCACTGCTCTGCATTGGGAGCCCAGTCAGGAGGTGATAACACCTCTCTTAAGGTCTTGTGCTTAAGCACTTAAGCTTAAGTGCTTAAGCGCTTAGTACAGTGCTCTGCACACAGTAAGTGCTCAATAAATATGATTGATTGATTGATTGTGTTTTGGGGACTCACAGAGGAGCTTAGCTGTTGCTGGCTTGGCAAGCCAGTCCCACTTCTGAGACCTCAACCTATCCCATCTAGTTTTCTTCCTCCTTCCCAAAGCATCTTAAAACAACATTTTTTTAATGGTATTTGTCGAGTGCTTACTATGTGCAAAGCACTGTACTAACCTCTGGGGTGGATTCCAGCTTCTCAGGTTGGAAACAGTCCCTGACCCACATGGGACTCACAGCCTTATTCCTCTTTTTATAGATGAGGTAACTGAGGCCCAGAGAAGTAAAGTGACTTAACCAAGGTCACACAGCAGTCAGGATTAGAACACAGGTCCTTCTGATTCCCAGGCCTGTGTTTTATCCACTAGGCCATGCTGCTTCCCTTGACTTGGCACACGTCTTTCCCCTCCTCAAAACGTCCGATGGCTAGCCATTGCTCACTTCCTCTAGCAGAAATGTTGTACTGTGGGCTTCAAAGCTCTCCACCAGATTTTCTACTTCCCGTGTTGACTCCCTTCACCTTCTATTTTTTGCCGGGGGGAATTTGTTAAGCGCTTACTATGTGCCAGGGCACTGTACTAAGCACTGGGTAGATATAAACTAATCAGGTTATCCCACATAGAGCTCACAGTCTTAATCTCCATTTTACAGATGAGGTAACTGAGGCCCAGAGAAATAAAGTGACTTGCCCAAGGTCACACAGTGGACAAATGGCAGAGCTGGGATTAGAACCCATATCCCTCGTCCCCCTCTCCACCCCCCCATCTTACCTCCTTCCCTTCCCCACAGCACCTGTATATATGTATATATGTTTGTACATATTTATTACTCTATTTATTTATTTATTTATTTATTTTACTTGTACATATCTATTCTATTTATTTTATTTTGTTAGTATGTTTGGTTTTGTTCTCTGTCTCCCCCTTTTTAGACTGTGAGCCCACTGTTGGGTAGGGACTGTCTCTATATGTAGCCAACTTGTACTTCCCAAGCACTTAGTACAGTGCTCTGCACACAGTAAGTGCTCAATAAATACGATTGATTGATTGATTGATTGATATCTTTCTGAATCCCAGGCCAGTGCTCTATCCATGATGCTTCTCAGATTACCTTCTGGCTGCACCTTGCTCTTTACTCCCTTGCCTCCAAACCCTGGCTCAGGCTGTTCAACTTTCTGAAAAATGACTGACCCTTTGAGCCTCCAAGACCACAATTCTCCCAGTCTTTCAAGTTCTGAAGACCAGCATCTTCTGAAAAGTCTTCCTGGATTAATTCCCAACACTCCAAATTATATTAATCCAACAACCACTATTAGAATTTACTTCTTTATTCCTGATCTTCAGCACATCTGCATATAATAACAAGGATGGTATTGGTAAAGCACTTACTATAGAACAATACCAGTAATAATAACAGTAGTATTTGTTGAGTACTTATTATGTACCAAGCATTGTTCTAAGCACCGGGGAAGCTGAAAAATAATCAGGTTGGACACAGTCACTATCCCCCATGGAGCTCACAGCCTAATTATGTATATATGTTTGTACATATTTATTACTGTATTTATTTTACTTGTACATATGTATTCTATTTATTTTATTTTGTTAATATGTTTTGTTTTGATGTCTGTCTTCCCCTTATAGACTGTGAGCCCGCTGTTGGGTAGGGACCGTCTCTATATGTTGTCGACTTGTACTTCCCAAGTGCTTAGTACAGTGCTCTGCACACAGTAAGTGCTCAATAAATGCGATTGAACTAGTAGGGAGTACAGGTATTGAATCTCCACAGATGAGGAAATTGAGGCTCAGAAAAGCTAAATGATTTGACTAACATCATACAGCAGGCAAGTGATAGAACTGAGATTATTCATTCAATCATATTTATTCAGTCAAGTGTAATTTTTGAGTGTTTACTGTGTGCAGAGTACTGTTACTAAGTGCTGGGGAGAGTACAATATAACAATAAGGGAGAGAAGTCACATTCCCTTCCCACAGCGAGCTTACAGTCTAGAGGGAGATTAGAGCCCAGGTCCTCCAATCCAGGGGTCTGTCCTCTTTCCACTAGGTCATACTGCTTCCACCCAGTCTTATATGTGCTTATTCATTTGTACATTAAATGATTTATTCTGCTATTCCATTCAATCATACTTGTGCCACTACCTGTTGTATTCTTTTTCTTTCTCTGCCCCCCATTATTTGCAAATTATTATCTGCTTGTCTCCCTTATTTGATTTTAATCACTTAGAAGGCAGTATCTTTTGACCCTATTGAACTCTCCCAAATTTTATATGTAGTGTTCTGCACACAGAAATCATTCAGTAAATGTTTATTGATTGACTGTTTTCAACAATGGCATATCCCTGCTAATTTGAACGAATCTGAAACAAAAAAGGTGAATTAATTAATTCACTACCATTTCTTGACCTCCTTGGTGGTAATTCAGGTTTCAGACCAAACTTAAGGTCAGTCAGTCAATCAATCATATTTGTTGAGGGCTTACTGTGTTAAGAGCACTGTACTAGAGAAGCAGCATAGCTCAATGGCAAGAGCACGGTCTTTGGAGTCAGAGGTCATGGGTTCAAAGCCCAGCTCCACCACTTGTCAGCTGTGTGACTTTGGGCAAGTCACTTAACTTCTCTGGGCCTCAGTTACCTCATCTGTAAAATGGGGATTAAGACTGTGAGCCCCCCATGGGACAACCTGATCACCTTGTAACCTCCCCAGTACTTAGAACAGTGCTTTGCATGTAGTAAGCGCTTAATAAATGCCATTATTATTATTATTATTATCATTACTAAGTGCTTGGGAGAGTACAATACGACAGAGTTGATAGACACATTCTCTGCCCATGATGAGCTTACAGTCTAGAGGGGGAGACAGACATTAAAATAAATCCTGGATAGGTACATAAATGCTGAGGGGCTGAGGGTGGGGTGAATAAAGGGTACAAATTCAAGTGCAAGGGTGATGCATAAGGGAGAGGGAGTAAGAGAAATGAGGTCTTAGTCGGGAAAGCCCTCTTGGAGGAGATGTGATTTTTAGGAGGGTTTTGCAGGAGAGGAGAGTGATGATTCTGTCATATACAAAGTGGGAGGGAGTTCCAGGCCTGAGGCAGGATGTTGGTGAAGGGTAAAGAGGTCTACAGAGCTGTAGTGATGCCCAATTTTGCTTCTAGCTGGGAGACCTGGACTCCACCTAGGTACCATATCAGGCTTCTTAAACAGCACAGCCACGGTCACTTTTGAACCATGCTCAATTACCAAGTGTCCAGACAAGATAACGAACAATGAAATCCTGGAACATGCCGGACTCCTAGCATTGGAGCTACGGACGTCTTCATACAACTCCACCGAGGGGCACTTGTGAGGAGAATGAGCAAAAGCAGGATACCCAACGAGCCTCTATGTTGAGAGGTGAATTGGGGAAATTGAAAGTGAGAAGGGAAGAGGAAGTGATTTCTGGACACAGTAAAACAAATCCTCAGATATTTCTCTAACCCGCTGAAAACTGGGAGTTGCCGAGGCCAGACCCATGTGGGACGCTGCCATCGAGAAGAGAGCAGCTTATTTGAGCAAAAGCTTCACTTGGAGGCAAAAGAAAAAAATACAATCTTAGATGCTGTAAACCTTAAGTATAATAGCAAGGTAAAACCTTTTTGTGTGCCTGTTATGACTGGGACTCTTGATCCCATTTTGGACATTTCAGCCATACACACATTCCTGTTCTAATACAAAGGATATCTATCTATCTATCTATCTATCTATCTATCTATCTATCTATCTATCTGTGTGTGAGTGTGTATCAATCAATCAATGGTATTTATTGATGGCTATGTGCAGAGCACTGAACTAAGCACTTGGGGAATACAATAGATAAATACACATGGTGTTTATAGCCCTGCAAGGGTTTTCTACTGATTCCATAGGCCTGCCTATTTTTTCCAAGTATTATATTATTTGCCTACTGAATACAGAGCACTGTATCAGTCGGGGAAGAGTGCTTTCAGGATGAAGAGCAGCATAGTCTTATGGAAAGAAGGCAGGTCTTCTGCTGCATTACCTTGGAAAAGTCACTTCATTTGTCTGTGCCTCAGTAACCTCATCTGTAAAGTGGGGATAAAGGCTTAAGACTGTGAGCTCCATGTGGGACATCGGCTGTGTCCAACCTGATTAGCTTGTATCTACCCTGACAGTACAGTGCTTGGCATGTAATTAGGTTTTAAAAAATACCATAAAAAAGAGCACTGAATTTACTGCACACTGTTTACAGAACTTTGTTTTGGAGCCTACTGGGTGCAGAACATTGTACTGGACACCTGAAAAAGTACAATAAAAGAGGAGACACGGTCCCTGCCCTGGAGGAGCTTACAATCTAATGGGGAGACAAGCAGATTTTATACATTTCTTTCTGCTGCCCAGCTCATGGGTTCTAATCCCAGCTTCCCCACTTTGCTGTGTGGCCTTGGACAAGTTACTTAACTTCTCTGTGCCTCAGTTCCCTCATCTGGAAAATGCGGATTAAGACTGTGTGCCTCAAGTAGGACAACCTTATAATAATAATAATAATAATAATGATGTTGGTATTTGTTAAGCACTCACTATGTGCCAAGCACTGTTCTAAGCACTGGGGTAGATGACAGGGTAATCAGGTTGTCCCACGTGGGGCTCACAGTCTCAACCCCGATTTTACAAGTGAGGTAACTGAGGCACCGAGAAGTTAAGTGACTTGCCCAAAGTCACACAGATGACAAGTGGCGGAGGTGGGATTAGAACCCACGACTTCTGACTCCTAAGGCCGGGCTCTTTCTACTAAGTCTCACTGCTTCTCTTGTATCTATCCCAGCAGTTAGAACAGTGCTTGGCACATAGTAAGCGCTTAACAAATACCATTATTATTATTATTAAAGTGATGTGCTGTATTCATCTCTCCGCTCCTCAGAAACCTCCAGTGCTTGTCCATTCCTCTCCATATCAAGCAGTAACTCCTGACCACTCTTTTTAAAGCACTCCATCAGCTCTCTCACTTTTACATACCTACTCTTTCTTCTCCCTCTACATACCAGCTCACACTCTTTGTTCCTTTGAAGTTTAGCTACACACATCCTCTCTCCTTCCTAGGCACAGCACAAGTGATTGAGGAGGATTATACTAAGTCCTGGGATAGACACAAGATAATCAGGTCACACGTTAGCTCACGGTCCAAGTAGGAGGGAGAACAGATGTTGAATCCCTATTTTACAGATGAGGGAACTGAGGCACAGAGAAGTGAAGTGACTTACCCAAGGACACAAAACACACACTAGGTGGAGCCAGAATTAGAACCCGCATCCGTTGATTCCCAGGCCCGTGGTCTTAATGGAGAAGATGCTATATCTCAGCAGCTCCTTGGTTCAATAACTTTTTAAATTTTCAATTTAAAAATTTTTTACAGATGGTGATCTCGATTTGATAAGAAAGTAAAACATATGAATGAATCAATCAACAGCATTTATTGAGCACCTACTGGTGTGCAGAGCACAGTAATAAAAGTTTTGGAGCATATGATAGAACAGTAGACATGATTCCTGCCCTCAAGGATGTTTCAATATAGATAGGGTGACAAACATCCAAATAAATTACAGATAAGGGGAAAAAAATCAATGGTATTGATCAATCAATGCTATTTACTGAGCATTTAATGTGTGCAGAGCACTGTACTAAGTACTTGGGAAAGTACATTACAACACCTTGAGAAGCAGCGTGGCTTAGTGGAAAGAGCATGAGTTTAGGAATCTGAAGTCATGGGTTCTAATACCAGCTCCAGCACTTGTCAGCTGTGTGACTTTGGGCAAGTCACTTAACTTCTCTGGGCCTCAGTTACCTCATCTGCAAAATGGGGATTAAGACTGTGGGACAAACTGATTATTTTGTATCCCTCTCAGTGCTTAGAACAGTGTTTGGCACATAATAAGCACTTAACAAATACCATCATTATTAACAGAGGTGGTAGACATACTCCCTGCCCAGAAGGAGTTTATAGTCTACAGAGGGAGACAGACTTATTTGTAATGATGATGATAATAATAATAATAAATAATGATAATAATGACATTTCTTAAGTGCTTACTATATGTAAAGCACTGTTCTAATCACTGGGGTGGTTACAAGGTGATCAGGTTGTCCCATGTGGGTAGTCCCACTGTTGGGGAGGGACCGTCTCTATATGTTGCCAACTTGTACTTCCCAAGCACTTAGTACAGTGCTCTGCACACAGTAAGTGCTCAATAAATACGATTGAATGAATGCATGAATATCTACCCATCTCTAGACTGTAAGCTCTTTGAGGGTAGGGAATGTAACTGTTTATTGTTGTACTGTACTCTCCCAAGTGCTTAGTACAGTGCTCCGCACACAGTAAGCACTCAATAAACACGATTGAATGAATGAATAGCTGACTATAAAATAGATTAGTGATAGGGGAAATAGTAGAAGCTACAGAAGTAGCCTCACCTAGTGGAAAGAACATGGGCCTGGGGGTCAGATGATGTGAGCTCTAAGTCTGTCTCTGCCAATGTCTGCTGTGTGACCTTGGGCAAGCCATTTAACTTCTCTGAGCCTTGTTTACCTCATCTGTAAAATGAGGATTAAGACTGTGAGCCCCATGTAGGACAGGGTCTGTTTCCAACCTGATTACCGTGTGTATCTATCCCTGCACTTAGAACAGTGCTTGGTACACAGCAGGTCTACTCTTAGAACAGATCAACCTCTTATTAATAACAATAATAATAATAATGATGGCATGTATTAAGCGCTTACTATGTGCAAAGCACTGTTCTAAGTGAAGATCTTCTGGAGAAGGGTGAGGGCATTCTCCATCTCTTTTAGACTTTTAGACTGTGAGCCCACTGTTGGGTAGGGACTGTCTCTATATGTTGCCAATTTGTACTTCCCAAGAGCTTAGTACAGTGCTCTGCACACAGTAAGTGCTCAATAAATATGATTGATGATGATGATGATCTCTTCTGGCTCCATTTTTAGTGCCCCCCCCCAAAATCTCCATGGGCTACAAGGATCTTCTTTAGGTCTAACCACAATCCTTCTTCCCACAAGACCCGTTTGAGCAGCCTGGAGGTAGATGTGGGAGATAGAAGTGGGAGATGAGGAGAACTTATCAGGGGAGGAAGAGCCCCTCTCTTCCCCAGACTGAGTCACTGGGAGCCTCATGAGATGCCTCACTCACTCTGGGGAGACATTCATGACCAAAAATGAGAGGGGAGGGTTTCTCTCCCCCTTACCCTCCCAACTAGCCAGCTCCAGGGGGCCTGTGGCAGGGAGCTTGGAGCTGATGACTTTGATTCATTTCTCTCACACCCTATCATCCAAACCACCCTTGTGTGCTGTTGCTTCCTGATCGTCCCCAAGCTCTCTTCCTCTCTGAGGGAGCCTTCACTCCGGTTTCCACTGCCCCTCATCCCAGCCTCTGCCCTGCTCTCAGCAGCAGGATTTGTGCTCCCTGAATGAGAATATTAAACTATATGAGATATGAACATAAATGTTGTAGCCATTGTGAGTACTGAAATTCTTAGGTGGCCAGGAGGTCTCTAGATTGGAAGCTACTTGTGAGAAGAGGATGTGTTTATCAAATCTCTTATGCTGTACTCTTCCAAGTGCTTAGTATAGTGTTCTTCACACAGTAAACACCCTGTAAATATGATTGACTGATTAAAGTGGTAGTTGTGAGAGTGAGATTAAAGATTAGTCAAGGGAGGTCTCCTGGAGAAGATGTGATTTCAGAAAGGCTTTGAAGAGGAAATTCCAGGCAGGAGAGAAAGCATGAACAAAAGGTCAGTGGACAGAGAGGGGAGAATGAGTCCCAGGTTATCTGAATATTTTATTAATAATAATAATGGCATTTAGTAAGTGCTTACTGTGTGCAAAGCACTGTTCTAAGTGCTGGGGAGGTTAATAATAATAATAATAATAATGGCATTTATTAAGCACTTACTATGTGCCAAGCACTGTTCTAAGCTCTGGGGAGGTTACAAGGTGATCAGGTTGTCCCACGGGGGACTCACAGTCTTAATCCCCATTTTACAGATGAGGTAACTGAGGCACAGAGAAGTTAAGTGACTTGCCCAGAGTCACACAACTGGCAGTTGGCAGAACTGGGATTTGAACCCATGAACTCTGACTCCAAAGCCTGTACTCTTTCCACTGAGCTTTGCTGCTTCTCACTTTGTCTCACAGGGGGCTCAGAGTCTTAATCCCCATTTTACAGATGAGGGAACTGAGGCACAGAGAAGTAAAATGACTTGCCCAAAGTCACACAGCTGACAAGTGGCAGAGCCAGGATTTGAACGCATGACCTCTGACTCCAAAGCCCAGGCTCTTTCCACTGAATCATGCTGCCTCTCCAATGAAAATGAACATTAAAAGAGCCCAGTTCATTTTGGGACTTGAGGGTTTTCTGAGGAGGTAACACTTTAGTGGCTTAAGTAAAGTGCAATTATTTGAGTTTCTTAACCCCAAATTGTGCTGAGTTTTCCCGAAGCTTAAAACACAATAGAATCCAGCCATCTCTGCTTGGGCATGCCAGAAGTTCAACCCAAGAGCTAGGTTATCTGAGCCCAATTATCCCCATAATTGGGCTGAGGGGAACCAGGTGTTAATCACATTCCTGAGCAATTAACCAACCAGTTGCTCAATTGTGAACCATGCTATCTGGCCCGGGGTCAGGTACCCAAGGATATATTTCTTGCTTCCTTTGCACGGAAGCTGAGTGGTTGACCTCTGCTTTGTGAAACGGATCCCAGGAGATCTCAGAGAAAATAGCCTGGGGAACCAGCTCCCTCTGTTGGATTTCCTCACTCTGAATGTAAGCAGTCCTCAAGTTAAAATAATTACCTGAGGTTTTTTTTTTTTAATGGTATCTGTTAAGCTCTCACTCTGTGCCAGCACTGTTCTAAGTGCGGGGGAAGATATAGGGTAATCAGGTTGGATACAATCCATGTCCCAGAGGGGGCTCACAGTCTTAACCCCCACTTCATAGATGAAGAAACTGAGGCACAGAGAAGTGATTTGCCCCAGGTCATGGAGTCAGGATTAGAACCCAAGTCCTTCTGACACCCAGACCTGTACTCTAACCATTAGGCAATTGCTGTTTCTCCAAGAGTTTTCCAACAGGTGGTCTGAAAATGACCATTTTCTCATGGACTCCCCTTCAAGGCTTTTTATTAGCTAGTTGATGTCATTTCTATGGTTTTTTTTGTCAGTTTTGTTAAATGAAGTTTTATCAAATTAGGGTGTTGGAGAGAAAAGTGGTACACCATGTCCAGTGGAAAGAACACAGACCTGAGAGTTCTAATCCCGGCTCCATAATAATAATAATAATGGCATTTATTAAGCACTTACTATGTGCAAAGCACTGTTCTAAGCGCTGGGGAGGTTACAAGGTGATCAGATTGTCCCACGGGGGGGCTCACAGTCAATCCCCATTTTACAGATGAGGTAACTGAGGCACAGAGAAGTTAAGTGACTTGCCCAAGGTCTCATAGCAGACGTGGCAGAGCTGGGATTTGAACCCATGACCTCTGACTCCAAAGCCCGGGCTCTTTCCACTGAGCCATGCTGCTTCATGGGGGTTGACTGTGAGCCCCCCGTGGGACAACCTGATCACCTTGTATCCCTCCAGCATTTAGAACAGTGCTTTGCACATAGTAAGTGCTTAATAAATGCCATCATTATTATTATTATCAATCAATCAACTAGTCAGTGGTATTTACTGAGTTCTTACTTTGTGCAGAGCACTGTACTAAGTGCTCCATGTCTTGGGGATTAAGATTGTGAGCCCCACGTGGGACAACCTGATCACCTTTTATCCTCCCCAGCACTAAGAACAGTGCTTTGCACATAGTAAGCACTTAAAAATTTCCATTATTATTACGTGTTGCCTGCTGTGCAATCTTGGGCAAATCACTTTTCTTCTCTGTGCCTAAATTTCCTCATCTATAAACTGTTCTTCCTTTTGTTATATTCATTCAATTGTATTTACTGAGTGCTTACTGTGTGCAGAGCACTGCACTAAAAAAATGAACCCCATGTGGGGTAGAGATTGTGTCTGATTTTGCTATGTATCTGTCCCTGCTCATTTTTGTTTCTGTTGCCTTTTAAGATCTTGGTAGAATCTTCCTTTGTCCAGTAGTATAACAATGGAAACATAATTTTTAATCGATCCATAGTGTTTATTGAGCACCCTTGTGAATAATTGCCATCATTAATCATTGTTCCATATCATTTATTTGCATTTAGGATTTTGGTAGGGTGTGAAATGAAAGAAATGGTCATAGGAGCTGAATCAAAGTCACTTGATCTACCTTGAGGGTTTTGAGATCAAAGTATCACTACCCTGGCTATAAAATCCTAGACTGTGAGCTTGTGGGTAGGGAATGTATATACCAATTCTGTTGTGTTGTACTCCCCCAAATGCTTAACACAATGCTGTGTATATGGGAAGCAGCATGGCTTAGTGGAAAGAGCTCGGGCTTGGGAGTCAGAGGTCATGGGTTTGAATCCCAGCTCCACTACTTGTCAGCTGTGTGACTTTGGGCAAGTCACTTAACTTCTCTGGGCCTCAGTTCCCTCATCTGTACAGTTAGGATTAAGACTGTGAGTCCCACATGGGACAACCAGTTAACCTTTTATCTACCCCAGCACTTAGAACAGTGCTTGGCACATAGTAAGTGCTTAACAAAAACCATCATTATTATTATATAGTAAGTGCTCAGTAAATACCATTGATGATGAAGATGATGGGTCTAAGTAGCCAGAGGAACCAGCCATAACTCATACTAGATATTCTGGCAACAAAGGACATTTAATACAATAACCAATCTGAAATCTGATCATTTATTTTGCCTCTGGTCTCCTGCCTGTCTCCCCTTAAGGGCAAGGGACTTGTCTCTTTCTTTATTCGTGTTTTCCCAAGTTCTTAGTAGAGTGCTCTGCCCACTGCAGGCACTCAATAAATCATATTGATTGTTTGAGGGTTGAGCTTTGGCAGACTTAGAGTGAAAACTGTTACAAAAATATTAGCTGTCTTGACGATTGTACTTATGTATGTATTGGAAATCCCTTTCATAATTTCTCCGATATAGGCGCTTACAATTTTTCACGCTACAGCTTCATTGCGGCATTATAAATATAATCACCAGCATAGTTGCTGCTCAAAAAGATTAATGACATCTATGCTTCATCCTGTTTGTCCAATTAAGTGTTCTGTAATCTCTGCACTGTAAATTCTGAAGGGCTCAGGACATCAAAGGTTGAGACTATCTAACGAGGCATGTCTTCTGTTGAGGAATCACTATGTAGTAGACAAGTCTCCCCCTTTCAGGATGGCACCTGGAGAGTTTCTAGTACTCTAGCAGTCTCGACTGTGGGAAGGAGAGTCAGGCAGAGGCATACCCATTCTGTTCGTAGCTTGGCCAGTGGCTAGCGAGTGGAAGGCAATCAGCTACAAGTCAAAACTCACCCATGCTGGGCAGCAGTGGCATGGGAGAGAGTCAAAGGCAGAGACTCAGTTTTACTGTGCCGAAGGAGGCAATGGTAAACTGCTTCTGTATTTTTACCAAGAAAACTCTGTGGATCCACTACCAGAATGACTGCAGATGGAGGTGGGGTGCTCTGGGAGAGATAATAATAATAATAATAATGGCATTTGTTAAGCGCTTACTATGTGCAAAGCATTGTTCTAAGCACTGGGAAGGATACAAGGTGATCAGGTTGTCCCACATGGGGCTCACAGTCTTAATCCCCATTTTACAGATGAGGTAACTGAGGTGCGGAGAAGCTAAGTGACTTGCCCAAAGTCACACAGCTGACAATTGGTAGAGCAGGGATTTGAACCCAGAGATGTGTCCATGACATCGCTATGGGCTGACAACATAAGATGTGGTAAGACCAGCCTCTGTGTCAGAAGAGTGATCACGGGTGAAATGTTAAGAATGTCTCTTGAGGGACCATATAAGTCTATATTAGACTCTTCAGGTTTAAAATCAGTTCTCCCATAATAATAATTATGGTACTTGGTAAACTCTTACTATGTGCCAAGCACTGATCTAAACAATGGGTTAGATAGAAGTTAATCATGTTGGAAACAGTCCTTGTACCACATATGGCTCACACTCATCCCATTTTACAGATGAGGTAACTGAGGCACAGAACAGCTAAGTGACTTTCATTCATTCAATCATATTTATTGGGTGCTTACTGTGTGCAGGGCACTGTACTAAGCGCTTGGGAAGTACAAGTTACCAATATAGAGCCGGTCCCTACCCAACAATGGGCTCACAGTCTAGAAGGGGGAAACAGACAACAAAACAAAACATGTGGACAGGTGTCAAGTCATCAGAATAAATAGAAATAAAGCTAGATGCACATCATTAACAAAATAAATAGAATTGCAAATATGTACAAGTAAAATAAATAGAGTAATAAATCTGTACAAACATACAGGTGCTGTGGGGAGGGGAAGGAGGTAGGGCGGGGGGTTGGGGAGGAGGAGAGGAAAAACGGGGCTCAGCCTGGGAAGGCCTCCTGGAGGAGGTGAGCTCTCAGTAGGGCTTTGAAGGGAGGAAGAGAGCTAGCTTGGCGGATATGCGGAGGAAGGGCATTCCAGGCCAGGGGGAGGACGTGGGCCCAGGTCGACAGCGGGATGGGTGAGAACGAGGTATGGTGAGGAGGTTAGCGGCAGAGGAGCAGAGGGTGTGGGCTGGGGTGTAGGAGAGAAGAAAACTTGCCCAAGGTCACACAGCAGACATCTGGTGGAACCGGGATTAGAACCCAGGTCCCTCTGATTCCTTGGCCTGTGCTCTATCCATTAGGCCATGATGCTTCTCCTGTGGCCTAGAGAGTCCCATTCTTGCAAAACCCAACACTAAGGATTAGCCAATTAAGCCCTCTTTTCCCTGACTCCCTCTCCCTTCTGCATCATCTGTGTACTTATATCTGTGACCTTTGGGCATTTGATATTACCCCACCCTCAAACCAAGAGTGCTTAAGTAGATATCTTGAAATGATATATTAGGAATTATATTGTCTGTTTCACCCTCTAGACTGTAAGCTTGTTGTGGGCAGGGAACATACCTGCCAACTCTGTTGTATTGCACTCTCCCAAGCACTTAGTACAGCGCTCTACACATAAGCACTCAAAAATACCATTGTTGATAATAAGGAAAATTCTAATAATCCCCCCCATTCTGCCATCTCACAAATGTCCACAGAGTATTTCTTCTGACGCCATGGCACTTTATATACAAAGGAGTATGCATTGCCAAACAGACTTTCTCTGATTCCTTAAAATGTTGGGATTAATAAGTGAAGCAAAATTCTATGTTAAGGCAGACCAGAGTGCACCATTTCATGGTAGATGTGTTCTCAAAGGGACCAAACTTTGAGATTGCATTATCAATATCCTGGTCCTAAGCAGAAGGAGCTAATCTCATATACCAGTAGATGCTCATCCAACATACAGTATTGATTACCCATACCCTTTTGATTACCCGCAGTCTAATCATTCATTCATTCATTCAATCATATTTATTGAGAGCTTACTGTGTGCAGAACACTGTACTAAGTGCTTGGGAGAGTACAATACAGCAATAAAGAGTGACAATCTCTGCCCACAACAAGCTCACAGTCTGGCGGGGTGGGGGGACCGAACATCAATACAAATAAACAGACATAAATATAAATAAAATTACAGATATACATAAGTGCTGTGGGGAAGGGATGGGGGAAGAGCAAAAGGAGCAAGGCAGGCAAAACAGAAAGGAGTGGGAGATGAGGAAAAGTGGGGCTTAATCTGGGAAGGCTTCTTGGAGACGTGCCTTCAGTAAGGCTCTGAAGTAGGGGAGAGTAATTGTTTGGCAGAAATGAGGATGGAGGGCATTCCAGGCCAGAAGTACGATGTGGGCCAGGGGCTGGCGGTGAGACAGGCGAGATGGAGGCACAGTGAGAAGATTAGCGGCAGAGGAGTGAAGAGCGCGGAGTGGGTTGCAGTAGGTTCTAATGAACGACAAACTAGATAAACCCATACAAAGTATAACTAGACTTCATAAAACTTATGCCTAAATCTCTGCTTGCATGAATATCATGAAAATGCAAATGAATGAAGAGGTGAGTCCCCTAGACTGTAAGCTCATGGTGGGCAGGGAATGTGTCTGTTTGTTGTTATATTGTACTCTTCCAAGCTCTTAGTACAGTGCTCCGCATACAGTAAGTGCTTGTTAAATATGATAGAATGAAAAATACAATTGAATTGAATTAAGGGTGCAGTAGCTTGAAATCAATCAGTGGTATTTATTTGAGTGATTTCTGTATAGAAGATGCTATACTGAGTGCTTGGAATAGAATCATAAACATGATCCCTGCATCAAAGAGATTGCAGTCTAGTTAGGGAGGCAGACATTAAAGTAAATTACCAATAGGATTGTCAGTCAATCATATTTATTGAGCATTCACTGTGTGTGGAGCACTGTACTAAGCACTTGGGAGAGTGCAATGCAACAATAAACAGTCACATTCCCTGAGGGAAGAAGCAGGAGGGTATAAAGATATATACATAAATGCTCTGCAGGCAGGGTGAGTGTCAAAGTGCTTAAGGGGTTCAGATCACAGAAGCTTAGTGGACTTAGTGGAAAGAGCATGAGCTTGGGAGTCAGAGGTCATGGGTTCTAATTCTGACTCTGCCACTTGTCAGCTGTGTGACTTTGGGCAAGTCGCTTAACTTCCCTGTGCCTGTTACCTCATCTGTAAAATGGGGATTGAGACTGTGAGCCCCACGTGGGGCAACTGGATAAACTTGTATCTGCCCCAGCATTTAGTACAGTGTTTGGCACTTAGTAAGCACTTAAATAGTATCATTATTATTATTATCCAAGTGCGTAGGCAACAGAGGGGAGGGCAAATAGGGTGGAGCAATAAGTGGTTAGTCAGGAAAGACTACTTGAAGGATATGTGATTTTTGGAGGGCTCTGAAGATGTGGGGAGTGGTAGTCTTTTTGATATGTGGAGAAGGAATTCCAGGCCAGAGGGAATGATGGGATGGATGGTAGATTAATCAGGAATAGAATCCAGGATTCTGAAATGGAATAGCAAGCTGTTTCAGAGATTTGGGTTGACTGTGTTCAGGATTGAAGCAAGAGAAAAGGGAGTGGCGCAGGGGTTGGAACAGGGGATGGAGAATGGGGGAAAAAAAAGGACCAGTTTTCTTTGGTATATTAACATGATCTGAAGGAGGGAGTGTGTGGTGAAATCTCTACATTTGCGGGTCACACAAGCCCTCCTAGATGGTGAAATGACCTGCAAAAGGGATTAAACTGCAAGAAAACGTCTTGAAGCTTCAGAGTTTAATGGGCAAAAAAGTGGCAGATAAGGTTTAGCGGGAACTAATGTAACTAATGCAGCCAGAGAAAAAGTAACCAAACTACAAAACTCGATGACAGGGTCTGGATGATAGCCAAGACTCACGGAAGAGATTAAGCAGTCACTGCTGACTGTTCATTCTAACCAGCCACTTAATGTGTGTTGACAGCCGACTGGGCCAATGAAATGCAGGTGGTTCCACGTCAGCCTTCAACAGTGCTGTAAGCTGTAGTGTTACACAGTGCTTAGAACAGTGCTTTGCACATAGTAAGCGCTTAATAAAAGCCATTATTATTATTTGGTGCCATAGAACGTCTTTAGTGTTTACTAAAAATTCTCAGCATTAGGGCCGTCATCGTCTCCTTGGACCTCTTTCACTTTGGCATCCAAAGTAATCATAGTATTAACAATAATAATAATAATAATGACATTTATTAAGCGCTTACTTTGTGCAAAGCACTGTTCTAAGCGCTGGGGAGGTTACAAGGAGATCAGGTTGTCCAATGTGGGGCTCACAGTCTTAATCCCCATTTTACAGATGAGGGAACTGAGGCCCAGAGAAGTGAAGTGACTTGCCCAAAGTCACAGAGCTGACAACTGGCAGAGTCAGGATTCGAACCCATGACTCCTGACTCCAAAGCCTGGGCTCTTTCCACCGAGCCATGCTGCAGTGGTAATAGTACAGTCTCTATAGACTGTAAGCTCATTGTGGGCAGGGAACAAGTCTGCCAACTCTGTTATTGTGTACTCTACCAAGCTCTTAGTAATAATAATTATAATGATGGCATTTATTAAGTGTTTACTATGTGCAGAGCACTGTTCTAAACGCTGGGGAGATTACAAGGAGATCAGGTTGTCCCGTGGTGGGCTCACAGTCTTAATCCCCATTTGACAGATGAGGGAACTGAGGCACAGAGACGTTAAGTGACTTGCCCAAAGTCACACAGCTGACAATTGGAGGAGCTGGGATTAGAACCCATGATGCCTGACTCCAAAGCCCGTGCTCTTTCCACTGAGCCACACTGCTTCTCTAGTACAGTGCACTGTACACAGTAAGTGCTCAAAAACAATTGATGGACTGATTTGATAGTAGTAGTAATGGCGTAGCCTAGTGGAAAGAACCTAGGCATCAGGGACACCTGAGTTCTCATCCTGACTCTGCCCATTGCCTGCAAGGTGACCTTGAACAAGTCACTTAACTTCTCTAGTCACTTAACTTCTCTATGCCTCAATTCCCTCACCTGTAAAGTGAGAATTCAATATCTGTTCTCCCTCCTACTAAGACTGTGAGTCCCATGTGGGACAGAGACTGAGTTCAACCAGATTATCTCGTATCTTACCCAGAGCTTGGTACAGTGCTTGGCACATAGTAAATGCTTAACAAATGTCACAGTTATTATTAGTACTAGTACTCACTTAAGGCAGGGACTGTATTTAATTTTCACCTGTGTATTCTCTCCCAGGATTTTCTACAGTGCTCAGAATCGGTAACCACTTAATATATATTATGAGTACAGAAGAAACATGATGAAATGGATAGACTCCAGGCCTGAAAGTAAGAAGGTCATGGGTTCTAAACCCGGCTCTGCCACTTGTCTGCTATGTGACTCTGGACAAGTCACTTCACTTCACTAGGGACTAATATAATATTGTTATATATTGTACTCTCCCAATCACTTAGTGCAGAACTCTGCAAACAGTAAGTTCTCAGTAAATATGATCAAATGACTCAGTTCTGGCATCGTAAATGGGAGCCCCATGTAGGATGCTAACCAGATTAGCTTGTCTCCACCCCGGCACTTAACACAGTGTCTGTCACAGAGTAAGCGCTTAAATACCATAACATTTTGGAGAAGCAGCACAGGCTTGGAAATCGGAGGTCATGGGTTCCAATCCTGGCTCTGCCACTTAACAGCTGTGTGAATTTGAGTAAGTCACTTAACTTCTCTGTGCCTGTTACCTCATCTGTAAAATGGGGATGACGACTGTGAGCCCCACGTGGGACAAGCTGATTACCTTGTATCTACCCAGCACTTAGAACAGTGCTTGGTACATAATAATAATAATAATAGCATTTATTAAGCGCTTACTATGTGCAAAGCACTGTTCTAAGCATTAGGGGGGTTACAAGGTGATCAGGTTGTCCCACGGGGGCTCACAGTCTTCATCCCCATTTTACAGATGAGGTAACTGAGGCCCAGAGAAGTTAAGTGACTTGCCCAAAGTCACACAGCTGACAATTGGCGGAGCCAGGATTTGAACCCATGGCCTTTGCACTTAACAAATCCCATGGTTATAATTATCATTATTAGTAAAAATATCATTTATTGAACACCTGCTGAGAGCAAGACACGGCATTAGGCACTTGGAAAGTAAAAGTGAAAGTAAAAAAAGGGAAATGACACAATACCTATCCATAAGGACTCTGATGGGTGAACCATTTATAAAAATATTTTCAATTTGAGTGATTACAGGAATCAATTGAGTTATATATTTGAATAATATTTATGCACAGGGCAAGGGATGGTTGGAATAAGGACATAAATGTGGAGATGTCTGCTGCATTTAAATGACTTGAGGTGCTGGGAAATAATTTGGAAGGTTTGTTGGAGAAAGTGGAATTTTGGGAATTAAGATTCGTGAATTAGGGTTAGGAAGGTGCTGACTATGGGGAACACTGTGGTCTGTCATATTGGGGGAGGGGTTCCAGAGTAGGAGAAGAGTGAGGGTGGTAGGATGAAGGTGGGTGAGTGGGGTACTGTTGGAAGTTACCTTGAGAAGAGCTGGAGAGTAGTGGAAGAAAGCAGATACATAAAATGGAGACGGGGTGAGTTAGTTGAAAGACTTGTAGCTGAGCGTGAGGAGCTTGTGATTGATGTGGAGAGACACAGTTAATCTGGGGAGCGTTTTGAGGTGAGGAAAGACATATAAATCAAGCAACGATCTGAGGGTCTGACCACCCCCATCACAGAAATTTGTTTGTCTTTGGAGTCTCGCTGACAGATGAACAGATGGTTCTAGACTGTGAGCCCGTTGTTGGGTAAGGACCGTCTCTATATGTTGCAAACTTGTACTTCCCAAGCACTATAGTACAGTGCTCTGCAAATAAAAACGATTAATATGCTCAATAAATATGATTGAATGAATCAATGATGGTGATATCATGTAAGAAATTGATTGAAATTGTCTGAGAAGCACCATGGCCTAGTGGAAAGAGCACAGGCCTGGGATTCAGAGGACCTGGGTTCTTATCCCAGATAGGTCAATTGTTTTCTGGGTGACTTTGGGCACCTTAACTACTCTGTGCCTCAATTACCTCATCTGTTAAATGGGGATTAAATCCTCCTCTCTCCAAATAAGTCTCTGAATCCCACAGGACTATGTCCAACCTGATAAACTCGTATCTACCTCAGCACTCAGAACAGTTCTTGGCACCTAGTAAGTGCTTAATACCATAGAATGTCCTTGTTTTGACCTTCAGTGTGTCTGTGTTCTCTCTCTCTCTCTTTTTCTCTCAAAGTCTCCCATTAGACTTTCAGCTGGTAGTGAACAGGAAATGTGTCTGCCAACTTTGCTCTATTGTAATCTTCCAAGTCTTTGGTACAGTGCTCTTCACACAAAGTGCTCAAGAAATACCACTGATTGATTTATCTTATTCATTCCTTCATTCATTCAATTGTATTTATTGAGCACTTACTGTGCACAGAGCACTGTACTAAGCACTTGGAAAGTACAATTCAGCAACATATAGAGTCCCTACCCAACAATGGGCTCACAGTCTAGAAGGGGGAGACAGACAGCAAACCAGAACAAGTAAACTAAAACAGGTGTCAGTACCAACAAAATGATGTTTTATAGATGAATTGCCTATAATAATATTCAAAGAAGAGCTAGAGATCTCTACTGTGTGCATTTATACAAGTGGGGAGTAGTTGCATAGTTTAATCACTGTATACATTCCTTTGATCACCAGTAAAGTAAAGCAGAGCTATGTCATTTCACTTTTCCAGTCCATTTTCATACTTAGATCAATATAATTGAATGCAAAAGTGAACTCAATGTGTTGTCCCTTGTCTGTATACTTGATGTGGGCAGGGAATGTGTCTGTTATATCACTGTGTCGTACTTTTCCAAGTGTTCAGAACAATGCCCTGCACATGCAATGAATACAATTGATTGATTATATTATTGGATACTCAAGTCCTTGAGCCAGAAAGACTGAAAGCTAGTTGCTGCTGCTTCTACATAGAGAGGCGTCGTCTCCATTTGGATCTACTCCAGAGAGTAACAGAGTTCATCATTACTCCAGATCAACTGCACACAAAGACCTCAGCTTCCTTCCTGGATGTTCTGATAAGCAAAACCTCAGATAACATCCTGGGACACACAGCCTTCAGGAAACCTCCCTCTTTAAGAGCCTTTGGGAATGCCAAATCCCCACATCCTCCATTAGAAATGCATTCATTGTCAGGTAAAAATATCCACCAGTGAAATCTACCCTAGCTGGGATTGATCAACAATTAAAGGAAAACCTGGAAGAAATAGAGAAGCAGCATGACTTACTGGATAGAGCACAGGTCTAGAAGTCAGAAGGACCTGAGTTCTAATTCCTACTCTGCCACTTGTCTGTTGTATGACCATGGGGAAGTCATTTACTTCTCTGTGTCTCAGTTACTTCATCTGTAGAATGAGGATTAATATTGTGAGCCCCATGTGAGACATGGGCTGTGTCCAACTGGACTACCTAATATCTACCCCAGAGCTTAATACAGTGCTTCACACATGTTGTCTTTTGTTGTTGAGTCATATCCAACCCATAGAGACTCCATGGACACATCTCTCCCAGAACGCCTCATTCTCCATCTGCAATCATTCTGGTGGTGTATCCATAGAGTTTTCTTGGTTAAAAATCCAGAAGTGATTAACTATTACCTTCTGTGCAGTAAAACTTGTCTCCACCCTTGACTCTCTCCTGTGCTCCTGCTGCCCAGCACAGCTGAATTTTGACTTGAGGCAGATTACCTTCAACTTACTAACCACTGCCCAAGCTCGGAATGGAATGGGTATGCCTCTGCTTGACTCTCCCTCCCATAGCAGAGACTGGTAGAGTGCTGGAAACTCTCCAATTGCTATCCTGAGAGGGATGCTTGGCACACAGTAAGCCCTTAACAAATACCATTTTAAAAAAAATAGTTTTTCTAACTGAGTCACTACAGTGACCATGAAGGGAGCTGGAATGCAAAGAGGCTCTAGGGACGTATGGAATCCAGATTACACTTGCTCACCCATTGTACCTCAAAACCAGCAATCCACTCAGATCAGTGAGAAATGTACTATCCTTAGTTCATTCATTCTTTCATTCAATCATATTTAGTGAGCACTTACTGTGTGCAGAGCACTGTACTAAGCACTTGGGAAGTACAAGTTGGCAACACATAGAGATGGTCCCTACCCAACAACGGGCTCATAGTTCTTACTAAGGGCCAGGTACTGTCACAAGCCCTGGGGAAGATATAAAATAGATGTTAAGTGACTTGCCCAAGGTCACACATCAGCAAAGGGCAGAGCTGGGGTAAGAATCCATGATCTCTGATTCTCAGGCTCACGCTCTAGGCTATGATGCTTCTCAAGACACCTCTGAGCTGCTCTGAATAAGGCTAAAGAGGACATTCTGGGGTTGAGAAATGATTTCTTTTTTGAGAAAAGAAATGTAGAACATCAGTGTCAACCTGGAGACAATGCTTCTGAGCAACTATAGATGAATCAGTGGTGTTTATTGAATGCTTATCATGTACTAGGCTCTTGGCCCACATAATTTGTTTCTGCCCCAGTGCTTACAGCAGAGCTCAACACATAGTAAGTGCTCAACAAATATCACAATAATAGTAGTCACAATGAAAAAGGTATCTAGTTTGTAAATAGACTACCATTTCCAAAGTGATGAACTGTAGACTCTTAAAGACCTAAAGTACTCTTGCCAATGGGCAGGCCTGTAACAGGACTAAGTCTAACAAGCAATCTCCCTTGGGCTTACGGCAGAATGAATTAGTGGGAAGAACACATACCTGGGAGTCAGAGGACCTGGATTCTAATCCTGGCTCTGTCAATTGTTTGCTATATGACCTTGGATAAGTCACTTCACCTCTCTAGGCCTCAGTTTCCTCAACTGTAAAACGGGTTTTAAATCCTACTCCCTCCTACTTAGACTGTGAGCCCAATGTGGGACAAAGAACTGTGTCCAACCTGATAAACTTGTGTTTACCCCAGCACTTAGAACGGTGCTTGACTTATAGTGAGGACTTAACAAATACGGTAAAACAAACGAGGCTCTGCTACACTATGTTGCTCACACCACAGCCTGAAGGTGGGCTTCAAACCCATCAGGAGGGCAAGCACTATGTGGTTCACCCAATCCTTTTAGACTGCAAGCTCACTGTGGGCAGGGAATGTGTCTGTTCTATTGTTATATTGTACTCTCCCAAGCTCTTAGTACAGCCCTCTGCACACAGTAAGCATTCAATAAATACAATTGACTCAAAATCTGCAGGCCAAAATGATAATAATGATGGTATTTAAGCACTTACTATGTGCAAAGCACTGTTCTAAGCACTGAGGGGGATACAAGGTGATCAGGTTGTCCCACGTGAGGCTCACAGTCTTAATCCCCATTTTACAGATGAGGTAACTGAGGCACAGAGAAGTTGTGACTTGCCCAAAGTCACACAGCAGACATGGGGCAGAGCTGGGATTAGAACCCATGACTTCTGACTCCCAAGCCCAGGCTATTTCCACTGAGCCACGCTGCTTCTCTAGCCAAACTGCTTCTCTACTGATCATGTACATTTACTGATCATGTACATCCAGGAAATGCTAACTCTGGGATATCACCTGGTGGACTATTTCACTAGAAATAAGACCAGCCAGTCAGTAACACTGTACGAAGAGCCGTTCTGAAGATACCCAGTGAATCCTGGAAAAAGCCACCAACCACAGAGCCTCAGTAAACACCTTCATCTATGAATCAATTAGCCAATCAGTGGTATTTAATGAGCATTTCCTGACTCCAAGGCTCTTCTCACCCCCAGCCCCACAGCTCTCATGTAAATATCACCCCCAGCCCCACAGCTCTTATGTAAATATCTGTCATTTATTTATAATAGTGTCTCTCTCCCCTTCTAGCCTGTAAGCTCCTTGTGGGCAGGGAATGTGTCTACCATCTCCGTTCTATTGTCTTTTCCCAATCGCTTAGTTCTATTAAGAGCACTCAAGTGCTCAATAAATACCATTGATTGATTCATTCAGAGTCTCTTAAACAATAATCCCTTCCAAGAGGCATTCCCTGATTTATCCCCACCTCCCTGGTCAAGTCTTATCAATAATAATAATGGTTCTTGTTCAGCATCAATTATGTGCTGTGCACTGTACCAAGCACTGGGATAAATTCAAGATAATCAGGTCCCACCAGAGGCCCACAGTGTAAGTAGGAGGGAGAACAGGTATTGAATCCCCATTTTACAGAGGAAACTGAGACATGAAGAAGTGAAGTGACTTTACATAGGTCACACAGTTGGTAGGTGGCAGAGCTGGGATTAGAACCCATGTCATTCATTCATTCAGTTATATTTATGGAGCACTTATTGGATGCAGAACACTGTACTAAGTAGGAGGGAGAGAGGAAACAACCACATTCCCTGTCCACAATTAGCCCAGGCCCATGCTTTATTAGGCCATACTGCTTCTCTTAACCATAGTCATCTTTAGCCATGTAGGTATTTACTGATTTATTTGCTGCATTTATTCCATGTATTTATGGATTCACTTTTCAATGTCTGTTATTCCTCTTATTCCTATTTCTTATCTATGATCTGTATCTGCCTGATTTCCTTAATAGATTGCACGTTCCTGGAAGGAGAGAACCACTTTTGTATTTATGGACTGCTCTGAAGTGAATAGTACTTTATTCTGCACCGAGTTGGCGCTCAATACAGTGATCTGAAGACAGGCAGTACCCAGTAAATAGTCTGTGACTGGCCAAGTAGAAATGCGTGAAATCCAATTCGTCAGATGGATACAGAGCCATCCCAGATTCCAGGCCAAGCTGAAGACTGGGCGAGAGAAGTTACTCCTCTCGGTCTGCAAGGTGCCATCTCGTTCAGGGTAAGTTGGCAATCTGACATTCCATTTGTCCAAAGAGGAAAGGAAAAAAAAAACCCAGAAAAATTCCTTTTAAGAACTTTTCCCACCCCATACAACCAGGATTTGTGATTCAGATCTGCACTGCGGATGTGGCTTTTGGCTGAACGGGTTTTGCTGTATATTTGTTTTTTCATGTTAAAAAAATTCAGCTTTAATAACTTCACATTCAGTTACAATCTCATGCTGACCACAAAACATTTTTATGGAATTCAGGGCCGGCGCCTCGGCAGGCTGGGGACTAGGAGGCTAAATGTGTTGTTTGGGTTAGAGGTACCCTTGGTGAGTAGGGGGGCTCACGCTGGCTTTTCCTTCACCCCGGTGGATCTGCTGCCCCTGAAATGCTCTTTGTCTCAGTGGCGGGCCCAAATATCAGTATGTTGTTATCATGCTAGGAAAGGTTCCGGGATCTGCGTGTTTTGACATTTCCTTCTTTAAGGAACAACATGGTAGGGACAGAAATCGGCCTTGATGTCAGTTGTCCTGTCCGCTGAAACCCTCCTGTTTCCCTCTAGGAAGACTGCCGAACTGAACCGGAATGGAAAGGAAAGTTATTTATCTAAGACAATGTTTCTAGGCCAATTGCTTTCTACATCCCCTTATCCTTGAAAATTGCAAGCGTATTGAACTAAGGAGACAACTTATCCCGTTTGATCCTTTCACAGGTCAGCCTCCTATGGCATTGAGGAAGCGAGATGACAATGAGGATGAGAGAGGGCTTTATTATCATTCGTTCAATCGTATTTAATGAGTGCTTACTGTGTGCAGGGCACTGTACTAAGCACACTCTGTCACATGGTAATGCTTATTGAGGGTCTACAGTGTGCAAGGTACTATACTAAGCAGGGGTTGAAATTAGATTATTACAATTTCATTCTCCCCTCTTGAAGAATGAATGTGTCTGTTTATTATATTGTACTCTTCCAAGTGCTTAATACAGTGATCTGCACACAGTAGGCACTCAATAAATATGATTGAATGAATGAATGAGTCTCTGCTGGGTGTTCCCCTTTCCTCAGTGCTCCATCATCTCCTGACTTCCACCTCTAATTTATGATTGTGTTTGGGGAAGGGGGAGAGCCTTCTGCTGTGCTGCAGGGGCTCACACGACAGGTGTCTCTGTGGACTGCTCTCCGTTTTTGCCCTGTCTCTGGTCGTCCTTATGTCTCCAGCTACAAGCCAGTTGTTGGGTGTTCCTGGGCATCCCAGTCATGTCCAAGGGTCACATGTGCCAGCTAACATGTGCTAAAAGATTTTGTGCCACCTAACATAAACCTAGTGGATAGAGCATGGGCTTGGGAGTCTGAAGGACCTGGGTTCTAATCCCTGTTCTGTCACTTACCAGCTGTGTGAAAGTCATTTCAATTTTTTCTGACTCAGTTTCCTCATATGTAAAGTGGGGTTTCAATATGTGTTCTCCATCCTACTGAATCTGTGAGCCTTATGTGGGATCTGATTATACGCCTCATATGAGGCCTCAGTTACCTCATCTGTCAAGTGAGGATTAAGACTGTGAACCCCATGTGGGACAGGAGCTGTGTCCAACCTGATTAGCTTGTATCTACCCCAGGCTTTATTACAAATACCATAAAAAAAATGCACACTGCTCTTATCTTCTGAGGGACAAGAAGGGGGATAAAGGAAGGGTCTGGGAGAGAATCCAATTTTGGAATATTGACAGATGGAGTTTATTTTTAAATGGGTATTAGTTTAGTGCTTACTGTGTCAGACACTATACTAAGCACTGGGGTAGATACAAGGTAATCACACTGGATACCATCCATGTCCCACATGGAGCTCACAGTTTTAATCCAGATTTTACAGTTGAGATAACTGAAGCACAGAGAAGGTAAGTGAAGTTGAAGTTGTTGCCCAAGGTCACATAATGGATGAGTAGTGGAGTCAGGATTAGAACCCAGGACCCAAGCCTATGTTCTATCGATTAGATTACACTCCTTCTGTAAGAATGAATTGGTTAATTAAAAAGTTAGTCTTCTAAGAAGGTCCGAATGGTACTCTTAAACTACCTTCATGTATGTGAAGAATGATTTACATTCTTCATGAAGAAGAAGCAGCGTGACTTAGTGGAAAGAGCAGGGACTTGGGAGTCAGGTCATGGGTTCTAATCCTGACCACTGCATGTCAGCTATGTAACTTTGGGCAACTCACAACTTCTCTGTGCCTGTTACCTTACCTGTAAAATGGGGATTAAGACTATGAGTCCACATGGGACAACCTGATAACCTTGTATCTATCCTAGTGCTTAGAACAGTTCTTGGCCAATAGTAAGTTCTTAAATACCATTATTATTATTTTTCGGAATCTAGAGACTACTTTTTGACTCCTGCTTTAACTTATCGGTTTATTCTTGGGGTGGGTCTGCAACCCCATTAAACTGTAAGATACTTTAAGGCAGGGACTTTAATCCTTTAGCTTTACAGTCCAAGCGGTCAGTATAGCACTCGGCACTCAGTAGGCTTTGAATTCAGTGCCCTGCTCCCAGGAGACCTACAGCATAATGTTCTACATACAGTATTCATTCAATTAGTTGAATGAATGAATATGTCATCCAAGCAGGCTTAAATTAGGACTCAGGTAGCTGGGTTTTGGGATTGTTGTACCACATCTACTGACTATTCAGCCTTTGCTTAACTTAGGTGATGTCATTCATCGAAGACCTGACAGGGAGTGGTCAGTGGGAAATCACTGTTTCTGGAAATGGGAAAGACAATGAATCTGGAGCAGTGCAAGGGTATGAAAGAATCAAAAAAATATGAAAATGTTCCAGGCTAACACAGTTAACAATCTGGGAGCTTTCATGTAATAAACAAATGAAATACAGTTTCAAACTTAAACTGTGATTCAGTATCTCACTGAGACATTCATTCACTTGATTGGGTGTAGAGCATTTTACTAGATGTCTAATGTGTGCAGAAGACTGCACTGAGCATCTGTGGTGTGCAAAACAATGTACTAGGTGGTTGAGATTGCTCAGCAAAATAAAAGTCTGTACCCTCACATTGGTTACATTCTACTGAAGAGCTTCATCTAGATATATAGTCCTCATGTTTTCCAAACCTGGTGGGCTGATACATGTATCAGAAAAGCAGTATGACCTAGGGGATAGAGCACAGACCTGGGAATCAGAAGGACCTGGGTTCTAATTCCGGCTCTGCCACTTGTCTGCTGGGTGACCTTGGGCAAATCACTTAACTTCTCTGTATCTCAGTTCCCTCCCCTGTACAATGGGGATTGTGACTGTGAGCCCCATGTGGGACAGCAACTGTGTCCATCCGGATTTGCTTGTATCCACCCCAGTGCCTGGCACATAATAAGCACTTAACAAATACCTCAATTATTATATATTTAAGGTACAGTTGGCCTTTTTTTCCTAAGAAAAGTCAACAATAATCAACAGCCCAATTAAATCTCATTCCAGCTGCCTCCTACCATTATCCCTCTCTGCCATCTCACCCACCATAGGTGAGAAGCAGTGTGGCTAAGTGGAAAGAGCATGGATTTGGGATTCAGAGGTCATGGGTTCTAATTTCGACTCCACGATTTACCAGCTGTGTGACTTTTGTTAAGTTGCTTAACTTCTCTGTGCCTCAGTTACCTCAACTGTAAAATATAAGGATTAAGGCAGTGAGCCCAATGTGGGACAACCTGATTCCCTTTTATCTACCCCAGTGCTTAGAACATGGCTTGGCACATAGTAAGCACTTAACAATTACCATTGTTATTATTTTAGGTGTTGAAATGATATCTGCCTCTTGTTGGAGATGTGCCCAGATATGGCCTAGCCATGTATTCTGCCACTTATACAGAAAACCATCAGGCAAACTCTTGGCAGATTTCACTGCCCACAAATCCACCCCAAAGTCTTTACAATCATAATGTGCCCTCAGAGAAACTTGATGTCCTGACAACAGGCAGTCAATACCCAGAACAAACACACAATAAAACTAGGTGCCAAGTTTTGGCTTGAGCTGAGGTTTTATGGCTGAGTTAAATCCTCACAAGAACAGTTGACAGAGCCTCAACCAACGGCATTATCTTTAAGAAAAAGGTGAAGGAAATCCTCAGACACTCTCACATCCCATCTGAAAGCTGGCGGGCAGATTGGCATGGTGTACTGCAATTGACGAAGAAGCCTTTCTTTCTTTGCAGAGGTTTCCTAGAGATGGTGGGATAAAGGAGCAAAAGTGACGACAGAGCTGAGGGCTCTGAACAACAAACACAACAGCACAACAAAAGATAGAGAGTGTTTGTGTATGTACTGTGGAGTTGGATCTTCTAGCCACCCATGCACTCATGGCTGAATTGCCCTGACACTTAGGAGAAGCAGCGTGGCTCAGTGGAAACAGCACGGGCTTTGGAGTCAGAGGTCATGGGTTCAAATCCCAGCTCTGCTGTCAGCTGTGTGACTTTGGACATGTCACTTAACTTCTCTGTGCCTCAGTTCCCTCATCTGTAAAATGGGGGTTAAAACTGTGAGCCCCCGTGGGACAACCTGATCACCTTGTAACCTCCCAGCACTTAGAACAGTGCTTTGCACATAGTAAGTGCTTGACAAATGCCATCATTATTGTTATTACACAAAGGACAGTCAATCAGTGGTATTTATTGAGCGCTTACCGTGTGCAGGGTGCTGTACTAAGCACTTGAGAGAGTACAGGGTGATAAAATTGGCAGACTCATTTCTTTCTCACAAGGAGCTCACAGTCTAGAGGGTGAGACCAACATTAACATAAATTATGGATGTGTACATAAATGCTGTGGGTGGAGTGAGTTAAAGGGTTCAAATCCAAGTGCATGGGTAACAATTGAGATAAAATGTTATTTGCACAAAACAGCTAAATGAAGGTGATAAAAGGCATAGGAAAAGCAAATAGCTCCCTTGTGCAAGTGTGCACTGAGCTAATGTCACCTGTCAAGTTGGAATGATGAAGACACACTGAACAATGCCATTCTTGGCATTTGATGTGTTTTAAAGAAAAAATATCTCAAGGACGTGTGGCCTACGGGCTACAGGGGGAGTCTCAGCTGACTTCAATCCAAAGGACAAGGTCATTTCAGATCATCCCGTTCTGGTGGGGTGGTTTCTTCCTTCCTCTTATTCTTCTGTGCTCTTTGGGTTCTCTGTACTCCCATTGTTTCTATTCCAGTTTTTCTTCTGTGTCGAGTTTACCTTGGTCCCTTTCCAAGATCAGGGATGTGGAAGGCTTGTGCAGACACACATGAGATGATGTGTGTGACTCCCAGGGGAATACAACCCCGGCTGAGAGCAGGTAGACTTCTGTCAGGTGATGGAGCGCCTACGATAAGAGTCAGGGTCCTGCACTTAAGGAACTTTGTTTTAAGGTACATTTCTAGGGGGAACAGGCACTTTATACCTTTCCCTATACCTTTGGAGAAGCAGCGTGGCTCAGTGGAAAGAGCCCGGGCTTTGGAGTCAGAGGTCATGGGTTCAAATCCCGGCTCCACCACTTGTCAGCTGTGTGGATTTGGGCAAGTTACTTAACTTCTCTGGGCCTCAGTTCCCGCATCTGTAAAATGGGAATGAAGACTGTGAGCCTCCCTTGGGACAACCTCATCACCTTGTAACCTCCCCAGTGCTTAGAACAGTGCTTTGCACATAGTAAGTGCTTAATAAATGCTATTATTATTATTATTCCCCTCCTTTGCTGCCTCCACCTGTCTGTTTCATTATCTTCCCATATTAGTCAATCAATCAGTGGTATTTATTGAGTGCTTACTGTATGCAGAGCACTGTAGTAAGTGCTTGGGAGAGTAGAATACAACAGAGTTAGTAGATATGATCCCTACGTGGAAGGAGCTCACATTCTAGAGGAGGAGTTTACAAACCTAGTGGAAGAGTTTACTATTTAATAATAGTAATAATAACGATGGCATTTGTTAAGCGCTTACTATGTGCAAAGCACTGTTCTAAGTGCTGGGGAGGATACAAGGTGATCAGGTGGTCCCATGTGGTGCTCACAGTCTTAATCCCCATTTTACAGATGAGGGAACTGAGGCTCAGAGAAGTTAAGTGACTTGCCCAAAGTCACACAGCTGACAAGTGGCTGAGCTGGAGTTAGAACCCACCGCGTCTGACTCCCAAGCCCAGGCTCTGTCCACTGAGCCTCGCTGCATGGCTTAGTGGAAAGAGCACGGGCTTGGGAGTCAGAGGACATGGATTCTAATCCCAGCTCCGCCACTTGACTGCTGTGTGACCTTGAGTAAGTCACTTCACTTCTCTGGGCCTCAGTTACCTCATCTGTAAAATGGGGATGAAGACTGTGAGCCCCATGTGGGATAACCTGTTAACCTTGTATCTCCCCCAGCGCTTAGAACAGTGCTTGGCACACGGTAAGCACTTAGAAAATACCATAATGAGAAGCAGTGTGACAGTGTAAACAGCATGGGTTTAGGAGTTAGAGGTCATGGGTTGGAATTCCAGCTCTGCCACTTGTCAGCTGTGAGACTTTGGGCAAGTCATTTCACTTCTGTGGGCCTCAGTTCCCTCATCTGTAAAATGGGGATGAACACTGTGAGCCCCACGTGAGACAACCTGTTAACCTTGTATCTACCCCAGGACTTAGAACAGTGCTTGGCACATAGTAAGCACTTAACAAATGCCATCATCATTATTATTATTATTCCTCAAAGTAACCTCTCCCCATTCCCATTTTTCCCATTTGTTTTCCCCTCTACCCAGTCCCCTGGCCCAAATAATCTCTGACTTCACAACTCTGCCCTTAATTACTTCAATCAATCATATATTTTGAGTGTTTACAGTGTGCAGAACACTGTACAAAGTGTTCAGGAGAGTACGGTATAAAAATATAACCTAGTTGGTAGACACATTCCCTGTCTGTGACAATCTTACAGTCTAGAGGGGAAGACAGACATTAATAAACTATGTACATAAGTGCTGTGGGACTGAGGGGGAAAGTGAATAAAAGGAGCAAATCAGTGCGATGCAGAAGTAGGTGGATGAAGAAGAAATTCATTCATTCAATCATTGAGCGCTTACTGTGTGCAGTGCACTGTACTAAGCGCTTGGGAAGTGCAAGTCGGCAACGTATAGAGGCGGAGATGAGGGTTTAGGGAAGGCTCCTTGAAGGAGCTGTGCCTTCAATAAGGTTTTGAAAGTGGGGATAGCAATTGTTTGTTGGATTTAAAGCAGCATGGCGAAGTCGATACAGCATAGGCCTGAGAGAAGGTCACGGGTTCTAATCCCAGCTCTGCCTCTTGTCTGCTGTGTGACCTTAGGCAAGTCACTTCACTGTGCCTCAGGGACCCTCATCTGTGAAATGAGGATTGAGACTGCAAGCCCCATTTGGGACAGGGACTGTGTCCAACCTAATTTACTTGTATCTACCCCAGTGCTTAGTGCAGCACCTGGTACATAGCAACTGCTTAACACATACCATCATTATTATGATTTGAAGAGGGAGGGTATTTCAGGACAGTGGCGTGAGAGGTCAGCGGGGAGATAGGTGAGAATGAGGTATGGCGAGTAGGTTGGCATTAGAGGCGTGAAGCATCCGGGTTGGGTTGTAGAAGGAGAGCAGCGAGGTGAGGTAGAAGGGGGCTAGGTGATTGAGTGTTTTCAAGTTATCAGTAAGGATGCATGAAAATATTATTTTAGGTGATGAAAAGCAGCATCAAGGATAGTTCCCACAGTGCTCATTTGCTAAACACCTCCCCTGAGGTGTCTAGGGCTTTGTGGTTTCTTACAGAGAACTGGGGCTTCTGAAAATATCCAAATGTGCACGCAGGGGAAGCACCCTGAATAGGGTCAAGGGGACTGGGACAAGATGGGATGCTCTTTGGTTCCTCTGCACTTCCAGGTTTTCCCATCATTTGGGTGTCATTTCCCGGATTTCCCAGAGACCAGATAAACAAATTTCAGAAAGAATGCTCACTGTCATGCAAAAACACAGCTCTGGTTTCACTGGAGAAATGCGGTTTTCCAAAATCAAATTTTCCTTGGAAAATAGGCATTTTGGAAAAGGAGCAATGTTCCCCAGATGCCAAGATCTAACCCTAGATCCGTCATGTGTAAGCAAATTGTAAAAATTTCATAATTCTTACCACACCCTAGCTTTCTCAGAACCAATCTCTGAAAGGGAAATTGAATCTTCCTGTTCTTGATTGGCTTAATTCTTTAGACAGCTGTGGTGGCTCTGATGTTTCTGAGGTACTACTGAGAGATTTCTGACTCTTTGCCCTTTGGACCTAGATATCTGTTGTTTCTTTTCCTTCCAACAAGCATAAACAAGCTGGAAATTACAAAGGACAGGTTTTTTGTATGAGGCTCAAAAACCACAGGGTTGAAACAAGTATTTCAATTAGCTATGTTTCAAGATATGAACCTGAGATTATAGGATTATTTTACTTTTCTTTTCCTTAATGGTGTTTAAACGCTCACTATTTGTCAAACACTGTTCTAAGCGCTGGGCTAGGTACAAAAGATAATTAGTTGGAGATGGTCCCTATTCCACATGGGCCTCACTGACTAAGTAGGAGAGAGAACAGGAGAAGTGAGGAATAGAGAAATTAGAGATTTAATTAAAATCTCTATTAGAGAAATAGAGATTAGCTTGCATCCACCCCAACTCTTAGTTCAGTGCCTGGCATACAGCACTTAACAAATACCATTATTATTACTATTATTATCATACCTGTCTACATGTTTTGTTGTCTGTCTCTCCCTTCTAGACTGTGAGCCCGTTGTTGTGTAGGGACTGTATATGTTGCTGAATTGTACTTCCCAAGCACTCAGAACGGTGCTCTGCACACAGTAAGCATGCAATAAATACGATTGAATGTATGAATTATTATTATTAATGGATTTGTCTCCAAAAGGCCAATCTCTGTTTGTGAACCTGCCTCCTCTTATCATGATTTTCCTTCTCCAATTCAATCACTTATTTGATCGATTAGTGGTATTTATTAAGTGATTACTGTGTGCAGAGCATTGTAGTAAGCACAAGGGAAAGGACAACATAACAGCGTTGGTAATAATAATAATAATAATTATAGTATTTGTTAAGTGCTTACTATGTGCGAGGCACCATACTAAGCAGTGGGGTGGATACAAATAAATAGGGTTGGACATAGTATGATTTAATACCCATTTTACAGTTGAGGAAATTGAAGCATAGAGAGACATGATCTTCCCCTTCTGGGAGCTAATCTCATTCCTGATTGCTGCTCACCATGTTGACCTGTCTTCAGCTATCAATCAATCGTATTGATTGAGCACTTACTGTATGCAGAGCACTGTCCTTCATGCTTAGGAAAGTACAATAAAATAGGGTTGGTAGACACATGCCCTATCAACAACAAGCTGCCTTCTGCTCTGCCACATCATTTGGGTTTCATTTTCATCGGATCTTTAGAGCATTTCTTCAGTCAATAAATAGTCTTTTTTGACCACTGAATCAGGGCAGTGCACATGACAGACTTTGGGAGACTACAATAGAGTTGGCAGACTTAAACCCTGCGGTGAAGGAGCTCACCATTTCTTCCACTATCCCGTTTGTAGCCTCCCTATTTCAGCTCACCCTAGAGAAGTTATTTGGGGCTCTTGCTGTGGCCACTCTCTTCACTTGGGCATGGGGGAAGAAAGGAGAAGTGACCAGGCTAGCTAGGATCCTGGGCACCTGATTGAATTCTGGTACCACAGCATTTGAGAGTCTGTCTTGCTGCTTATTGTTAAGCACTGAGCACTGCGGCCGTAGGGGGAATTGTGGAAAGTCTGGTTTCACAACCCTAGAGATGGTTGGACTCTCTCGCTGTCTTGCGGGCACACCTTCAGTTAGGTTTGAATATTCCTGATGTGTTGGTGCTACTCTCTGTCTTGGAAATTTTCTGAGGAGCCACCAGACTTCTTGATTCACTTTTCTACCCTCTTAGTCTATCCTTGCATCTTTGGACAATGTGCTGTCCAGGTTGCAGAATTCAATCAGTTAGTCAGTCTTATACATTGAATGCTTGCTGTGTGCAGAGCACTGAACTAAGCACTTGGGAGAGTACAGTTTGACAGAGTCGGTAGGCAAGTTACCTGCTCACGATAAGCTTACGGTCTAGAGAGGGAGACAGATATTAATGTAAATAAATACATTTTGGATACGTACATAAATGCTGTGGGGCTGAGGGAGGGGTGAATAAAAGGAGCAAATCCAAGTGCAAGGGTGATGCAGAAGAGAATGGGAGAAAAGGAAATGAGAATTTAGACAGGGAAGGCCTCTTGGAGGAGATGCTTGGAGAAGCAGTGTGGCTCAGTAGAAAGAGCATGGGCTCTGGAGTCAGAATTCATGGGTTCAAATCCCAGCTCTGCCAACTGTCAGCTGTGTGATTTTGGGCAAGTCACTTAACTTCTCTGTGCCTCAGTTCCCTCATCTGTAAAATGGGGATTAAGACTGTGAGCCCCCTGTGGGACAGCTTGATCACCTTGTAACCTCCCCAGTGCTTAGAACAGTGCTCTGCACATAGTAAGCACTTAATAAATGCCATTATTATTATTAGATGTGCCTTCAATAAGGCTTAGAAGTTGTGGAGAGTGACTGTCAAATATGAAGAGGGAAGGTGTTACAGGCTGGAGGCAGGAGTTGAGTGTGAGGTTGGTGTTGATTTCAAATGAGTCTCTGAAGTTTGTCTTTGGTCATGTGTGGAGTTTGCTATTGTTCGACTCTTATGTAACCTCATTCTTCAGATAAATTGTTGATCTGCAGGTTTCTTTGATTCTGAAAAATGTTTCATAATCATTGGCTTGTCTCCTAATGTGTATATATTTTGAGAGAAGTGGTGTGGCCTCATTCAGAGAGCATGAACCTGTCTACATGTTTTGTTGTCTGTCTTCCCCTTCTAGACTGTGAGTCCGTTGCTGAGTAGGGACTGTCTCTATATGTTGCTGACTTGTACTTCCCAAGCACTTAGTACAGTGCTCTGCACACAGTAAGTGCTCAATAAATACGATTGAATGAATGAACCTGAAAGTCAGAAGATCTGGGTTCTAATCCTAGCTCTTCCAACTGCCTGCTGTGTGACTTTGGGCATGCCACTTAAATTCTCTATGCCTCAGTTCTCTCTGGCAATGAGGATGGGGATTCAATACTTTGCTCTCTCTTACTTAGAATGTGAGCCCCATGTGGGACCTGATTATCCTGTAGGTACTCCAGTGCTTAGTACAGTGTTTAGTACATGGTAATGCTTAATAAATACCATGATAGTAGTATTATCATTAATATTGCTAATTCTGTTTTATTGTACTCTCCCAAGCACTTAGTACAGTGCTCTTTCACATAGTAAGCACTCATACCATTGATTGATTGCTTTGAGAGACTCCACCATCAGTCTGAGGATTTGAGGGACCCAGTTCAGAAAACACAAATGCCTGGACATTTTTCCAAATCTTTCCTTCTAGCTTGAAATCACTAAATACTTTAACAGAATCATGGAGTAATCATGGATTTAATCAATATTTTTGGAATCCCTATCTGCATTCATTTATTCATTCAATGGTATTTATTGATTGCTTACTGTGTGCAGAGCACTATACTAAGCACTTACCACTGTTCATGTCTCAGATTTCTCTCATTAGAATTATTTTAAAGTTTCACTTTGATATTAGTCAATGCTTTATGATTCTGATAATGATAATAATAACAGTATTAAGCACTTTCGATGTGCCAAGCACAGTACTAGGGCTGGAGTAGATACAAGATAATCCAGTTGATCTCAGTCTCTGTCCCACATGGGGCTCGGAGTCTAAATGGGAGGGAGAACAGGGATTGAATCCCCATATTACAGATGAGGAAATTGAGGCACAGAGAGGCTAAGTGACTTTCCCAAGGTCACAGAGCAGGCAAGTAGAACCCAGGTCCTTTGACTCCCAGACCTATTCTCTTTCTACAAGGGCACACTGCTTCCCAGTCTGCTCAGGAAGGAACCAACTTCATATTTCCTTCTCCAATATTGACACCTCAACCTACATCAAGAACTATCTCAATGACTACTGCATCAGCCTTCTCTCTGATCTCCCATCCTCGTGTCTCTCCCCACTTCAATCCATACTTCATGCTGCTGCCCAGATTGTCTTTGTCCAGAAATGCTCTGGGCATGTTACTCCCCTCCTCAAAAATCTCCAATGGTTACCAATCAATCTGCGCATCAGGCAGAAACTCCTCACCCTGGGCTTCAATCAATCAATCATATTTATTGAGTGCTTACTGTGTGCAGAGCACTGTACTAAGCACTTGGGAAGTACAAGTCGGCAACACATAGAGACAGTCCCTACGCAACAGCGGGCTCACAGTCTAGAAGGGGGAGACGGACAATAAGGCTCTCCATCACCTCGCCCCCTCCTACCTCACCTCCTTTCTCTCCTTTTACAGCCCAGCCCACACCCTCCGCTCCTCTGCTGCTAATCTCCTCACCGTACCTCGTTCTCACCTGTCCCGCCATCGACCCCCGGCCCACGTCATCCCCCTGGCCTGGAATGCCCTCCCTCTGCCCATCCACCAAGCTAGCTCTCTTCCTCCCTTCAAGGCCCTACTGAGAGCTCACCTCCTCCAGGAGGCCTTCCCAGACTGAGCCCCTTCCTTTCTCTCCCCCTCGTCCCCCTTCCATCCCCCCCATCTTACCTCCTTCCCTTCCCCACAGCACCTGTATATATGTATATATGTTTGTATATATTTATTACTCTATTTATTTTACTTGTACATATCTATTCTATTTATTTTATTTTGTTAGTATGTTTGGTTTTGTTCTCTGTCTCCCCCTTTTAGACTGTGAGCCCACTGTTGGGTAGGGACTGTCTCTATATGTTGCCAACTTGTACTTCCCAAGCGCTTAGTACAGAGCTCTGCACACAGTAAGCACTCAATAAATATGATCGATTGATTGACAATGACAGAAACAGAAAGAAAAGCATAAACACATTTCAAAATTTGATTACTGAACTAATTTAATCATTAAACACTTCCAAGCATTTTGACTTCCTGTGTTTGACTCAATCAACCCATACTCCAAGGTGCATTTAAGGATAGGGTTTCCAATACAGGGATGGTTAACAAACACTAGCAGGAAATCAATCACATTTATTGAGTGCTTACTATGTGCAGAGCACTGTATTAAGTGTTTGGGAGAGTACAAGGCAACAGAATTAGCCGACATGTTACCAGCCCACAATGAGCTTATATTAACCTGATTCTAATTCCCTCTTAGGAAAGCTGAACACGCCACCCCCCCCCCCCCCCGAAAAAAAATGTTAATCTGGCCTCATTCTGTTCTGTTGTGGTCATAATGACAATGATATGATATCAAACATCCTGGACTTTGGAACCACTGGTGAGATCAGCGGTCTCACAACGACACATTCTATTTCTATTGCCTTCAGGATTGACCCTTTATTCAGAAAGGGAATTTAAAGGCATATTTTTTTCATAGCAATGGGATCTGCATGGGATGATAAAAATGACCAGCCTCCTACTCAGAGTTCAGCAGCTTCCTAATGCAATTTTTCTGGTATTTATCTCAACTAGTATAGTGCCTGGCACATAGTAAGTGCTGAACAAATACCATTAAAAATAAATAAGTAGAATGGATAGGGTGGGTGGAAAGCCAAAATATGATGACTTTCCCCACTGAATCAGGACTTAGGGTCACCCTGTCTCTAAGACTGGATTATTCATGGAGCAGGAGATGGTCTGATTTGATACTTGTCATTTAGAAGATGGTTTTCTTTAAGGAGCTAAACAATGGTTTGCTATTAACATTCACCTATGATACTGAGACTATTTTATACCATAAAGAACAGTATAAAATATTTTTCCTTATGGAGTTATACCCTTTAAGCACTTGATATTCACCCCATAATGATAATAATAATAATAATAATTATGGTATTTGTTAAGCGCTTACTACGTGCCAAGCACTGTTCTAAGCGCCGGGGTAGGTACAGGATAATCAGGTTGTCCCACATAGGGCTCACACTTTTAATCCCCATTTTACAGATGAGGTAACTGAGGCACAGAGAAGTGAAGTGACTTACCCAAGGTCACACAGCAGACAAGAGATGAAGGCGGGATTAGAACCCACATCCTCTGACTCCTAAGCCCGTGCTCTTTCCACTCAGCGATGCTGCTTCTCATGGGCCATCCTTGGCCCATGTCACCTATGTACACAGCCATGATTTATCTTAATGCCTGCTTCCCCTTCTAGACTGTAAGCGCCTTATGGACAACGAACAAGTCTCCAACTCTATTGTATTATACTCCCCCAAGCGCTTAGTATAGTGCTCGGCACACAGTAAGAGCTCAATAAATAGTACTGATCGATTGAGGTGAAAGGATCAAGATGATTCCATGACGTGCATAGCTGGGAAGAGAATGCATAATCTCCCATCCTCTTTTCTCCCATAGATACTCTGACCTACTAAATGGAAAACAAAACAAAACAAAAAACCAAACAGATCAATTTCCTTTGATTTGGCTTTAGAGGTAATTTACTTGGTCTATTCCTGCTAAGCCCTTTCAAAGTCCTTTGCACCCAATCTAATGGAATGTGAGGATCCACAGTATTTTGGTTTCTATGAAGAAGGTTTTAATAACATGTTTGCAACTCAGATGTGAGTATATGTTCTAACCGGCCAAATATTTATTCTTGTCAGATGCACTTAAGACCCCCTGTTCCAGACAGCGCTTTCTACTGTCTGAAATAACAGTCCTGTAGATATGACAGAGCTCTAATAAGATAAATTAAGCAAACAAGAGATGTTTAAAATATCTGCCGTTTTTAGGTGGAACTGATGTAGTCACTAAATATTTATCATCTGACTAATTGAAAGGAAACATCTGGTGAGCCTTTTGCTACGATTTGGCATAATGGTTTTATTTTGCATTTTTGACATAATCAATAAGTGGTATTAATGGAACACATGTGCAGAGCACTGTTCTAAGCACTTGGGAGAGTGCGATATAACAGAGAACACTGCTGGAGTCCCTGTGAGCTAAAATTTCTTTAGGCTATCACATCTGGACATCTTGTCTTCTTCCCAGTGTGTAAGCTATAAGCAAAAAGCCTGCTTTGTGATTGAATGTTTAAAGTGTGCTAGGGAGAGTGGTGAAACACACTGACTTAAAGGTCCAGTTTATTACTCCTCAGAATACAAACAACCCTATCTCTAATTTCCCCATCGCTTTGTTTTGAGTGGAATTGGAAATATCCCAGATGAAACCCTGGGGGATGGAGAGTTGCAGAACCCAGGTAGGGTGTTGAGGAGGAAGAGGGGGAAAAAAACCTATTCATTATTAATAATAACAAGAAAAATAATAATGGTATTTAAGTGCTTAATGTGTGCCAGGCACTGTACTAAGTGCTGGGGTGATACAAGCAAATTGGTTTGGACACAGTCCCTGTCCCACATGGGGCACAGTTTCAGTCACCATTTTACAGATGAGGTAACTGAGGCAGAGATACATGACTTGCGCAAGGTCACAGAGCAGACAAGTGGTGGAGGCAGAATTAGAACCCATGACTTTCTTATCCTCCTACTTCTACTTTTCCATGAAGCATGCACCAACTAATTTATACTGCCCTTGCTCATGTCTTCCCAACAGTCACTCTAATAATAATAAAAATGATTATGGTATTTAAATGCTTACTATGCGCAAAGCACTCTTCTAAGCGCTGGGGTAGATACAAGGTAATCAGGTTGTCTCACGTAGGGTTCACAGTCTTAATCCTCATTTTCCAAATGAGGTGACTAAGGCCCAGAGAAGTGAAGTGACTTGCCCAAGGTCACACAGCAGACAGGATTAGAACCCATGTCCTCTGACTCCCAAGCCCATGGTCTTGTCGCTAAACCATGTTTCCTCTCCAACTCTAGACTATAGACATAAGGTATATATGGGACCTATATATGGTGTGTATATATAACTCTAGACACTTAGGTATGTTGCTGTTATACATGTTCCATTCATAGTTGCATCATATATGTCTTCTTCATGGTATGTGCTCAATTTATACCTTCCTAGCTCCTAATTGCTATTGATTCCCTGCTAACCCCCAGCCCACACGCTTCCTTCAACTCACACCAACCTATTCTCTTTACCTCAATCTCAACTATCTCACCTCCAACCCATTGCCCACCACCTTCCTCAGGCCCAAAACTCAATCCCCTGCATGGCATAGTGGATAGAGCACCAGCCTGGGATCAGAAGGTCATGGATTCTAATCCCAGCTCCACCACTCGTCTGCTGTGTGATCTTCGACAAGCCACTTCATTTCTCTGTGCCTCAGTTACCTCATCTGTAAAATGGGGATTGAGACTGAGCCCCATGTCAGACAGGGACTGTCTGTGTCCCAATTTGCTTCTATCCACCCCAGCATTTAGTACAGTGTCTGGAAACATTAAAGAAATACCACAATTATTATTATACCCTACAGTCTACCACTCTCCGTACTTTAAAATCCCTCCTAAAATCACATCTCCTCCAAGAGGGCTTCCCTAAGCCATTGTTTCACCTCTCCTACCTCCCATCTTGGTCAATTACACACTTGATTTTGTGCCCCTCAAGTATCTAGATACCTACCCTTGCCCCTTAGCAGTTATGCAAGTAGGCTTATACTCTATCTTTTCCTTTATTCATAATTTATTTTAATTTCTGTCTCCCCAAGTAAACTGTAAGCTCCTTGTGGGCAGGGATTGTTTTTTCTAACCCCGTTGATTTGTACTTTCCTAAGCACTAAGTACAGTGCTCTGCACACAGTGCTCAATAAATACTCAGTGATTGATAAATAAGTGTTCAATGATCAGTTCCACCATTAGATTGTAAAATCCTTAAGAACAGGGTCTACCTTCTACTTCTATTTTATCAATCAGTCAGTCAGTGGCATTGAGTGCTTACTGCATACAGAACAATGTACTAAGCATTTGGAAAAGTACAATGGAGTTGGTAAGAGAGATCCCTGTTCTCTGAGAGTTTACAATTTACCATCAACTTTGGCTTCTATTCAAACACCTGGTGGAGGGCACACAGCAGGTGTTCTGCTCAGTACTTTGTAACAAATAGAGCCTATAAACACCAAAGAACGAATGAACCCGGGCCCATGGATAGGATTAATTCAGTGTCTGGATTGTGTAGATTCATATTCTTTCATTTGTGCTTTTCTTCAGCGCCTTACAGTTCCTTGTAGATCTGTCATCTACCTTCTCTTTCCACTTTATTCACCTTGGAGATCTGGTGGCAAATGTGGTAGAGTTATTGTTGTCTTTCCGCATTTTCACGGTCTGAATCCCAGCTCTCGTTTTTCATCTAAATGCAAGTTTTAACCCTCTTCCTCTACTCTTCTACCTTAACTCTAAGTCACTCAAAGACATCACATCATCATTTCTTTGTGCCTCAGAGAGTTTCTGAGAGGGAGGGGGAGGCTGGGGCCAGCTGTGTGGTTGCCAAGACGATACATATTGAATTTCCGATTACTGTGAAGTATAGAGCCTATGACCGCCAAGGTCTTTTGCAAATGACAAAGTGGTTGGGATTCTTGTGATTCTGTATGAAGTTATCAGGAGTCTGCTTATGTAAGCTCCTTGTGGGCAGGGAATGTGTCTGTTTATTGTTGTATTGCACTCTTCCAAATGCTTAGTACAGTGCTCAGCACAAAGTAAATTCTTAATAAATATGAATGAATGAAGGGGCTACAATTTTGTTACTTAGAGCTTATTAAACACAACTCACATAAGCTTCACGTGGAGGCTCAAAATGTCCCCAGAGTGTTTACTAATGATGCTGATAATGATGATATTTGTCAAGCATTTACTATGTGTACAACCACTGTTCTAAGCATTGGGGTAGATACAAGATAATCAGGTCCCTGTCTCACATGGGGATCACAGTCTTAATTCCCATTTTACAGTTGAAGTTATGGAGGCACAGAGAAGTTAAATAACTTGCCTAATGTCACAGAGCAGATAAGTGGCAGAGCCGGAATTACAATCAACATCCTTCTGACTGTCAGACCCATGCTCTTTAAGGGACTGACACACACATTTTCCACTATTACTTTAGCCATTTTTTTCTGCTGTCTCAGAGGGCAGCTATGTATCTGGGAATAAACGGTTTCTGGGTGTTAAGTGATGAGCTTGATTCTCCCATGCTCTGAAGGGTTTGGAAATTGTGTTGCATGAATCTACAGGGTCAAAACTAGAATTAAGAAATGCTAATAACACTCATGCTCTGTGAAGTCCAGGATATCTGAATTTATACCAGCATCAAAAATGGGGATATTTTCCAGGAAGTAGTTCTTTGATGGTATTAAGAGTTACATACCAAGTAGGCCAGATATCTACAAAGGTGGAGGATTGACTTTAAGGCCCTTGCAATATTTATTCTCTCTCTAAACTGTAAAGGAAATCTCGAACCATGTGGAGTGCTTTTAAGTCTGCATTTACCACCTAGAGTTGAGCTAACTAGATTGCTTGGCAGTTTGGATTTAAAATGTAGGAATGCCTTCAGATCCTTGTCTCATTCTCATCGAAGCTGTAAGCAGCTAAATGAATCCATTGACAACCACAATGGATTTTTTTTTTTTGGGGGGGGGACAATCAAATATTAAAAAGGATTTATTAATGAGAACATTTTGTGCAATTTTCTCTTTTGGTCTAAAACAGCATGGTCGGGTGGCAAGAGCACAGGCTTGAGAGTCAGAGGACGTGGGTTCTAATCCCTACTCTGCCACCTGTCTGCTGTGTGACCTTGGGCAAATCACTTAACTTCTCTGGACCTCAGTTATCTCATCTGTAAAATGGGGATTAAGACTGTAAGCCCCATGTGGGACAACTTTATTACCTTTATCTGCCACAGTGCTTGGCACGTAGTAAACAGTTAAATATCATAATTATTATTTTTATTATTATAGAGAAGTAGCGAGGCTTAGTGGAAAGAAAAAGGGCTTGGGAGTCCTGCTGTGACTGCCCTCTGCCCCATCTTATTGAGGCTATATACTGTCACCATCCCAATGTCCGCTGTCTCTGCCCTGCTGGGGTTGCCCATTGTCCCAGCCCTGGGACCAGTGCTAGGCAACATCAGCTCGAAAAGGGGATGAAATAATAATTATAATGATGGCATTTATTAAGCGCTTACTATGTTCAAAGCACTGTCCTTAGCACTGGGGAGGTTACATGGTGATCAGGTTGTCCCACAGGGGGCTCATAGTCTTAATCCCCATTTAACCGACGAGGGAACTTAGGCCCAGAGAAGTGAAGTGACTTGACCAAAGTCCCACAGCTGACAAGTGGCGGAGTCGGGATTTGAACCCATGACTTCTGACTCCAAAGCCCGTGCTCTTTCCACTGAGCCATGCTGCTTCTCTGAAACCCTGAGGCAGATTGGCAGTTGGGAGTGGACACTGCTGCAGTCCTTTTCAGGGACCTGTTCCAGAACTATCCACCCGCAGGTCCCAGTCCCAGGCCCCTAGAGGCTCCCAGCCGGCCCCCAGGATCACCCTCCCAGCTCGGGGAGTGGGTGGGCCATGAGGGGAAGGGAGAAGCAGAGGGATGAAAGAGGACGCTGCTCATGAGCAGAGTCAAGGGGAGCCGCAATGACTGCGTGTCAGAAGGGGAGCATGTGAGGTGGCCATCTTGATAAGTTCAGCTCAGGGCAATATGTTCAATATCCTGTTCCTCCCCCTAGGTCTCCCCAGCTGTCATATATCAAGTTTGTTATTCTGAACTATTCTGGCAAACTTTAACGTAATCACTAACTTTTCTCCTTTCAAATATTTATCCAGCCCAAGAACAAAGGGGCAGTCTCTCTTTCCACCCCTTTTTTTTTACCCCCTCTACTTTTTCCTGACTCTCGCAGTACCAATCAGTACCACGCATACATACATACACACTTGAACGTAGGCAATTCTGCAGAGGTACACCATCCAATAAAAGTGTTATTGATTCACTTCCAAAAGGAGCCGTTTAAATTCAACTAGATAAACAGGTTTCCTTGGCACCTGCCGTGGCCACAACTTCTGGTCTACTTTTGCCTGCAATAGCCATTTTTACAAGAGTTTTTCCCCTTGAATCACGCTGACAGGTTTTATCATCAAAGGTTCACAGGCACTACATTCCTCTGTCTGTATATGTTTCGGTTGGCCATTTCGAATAGCGTTTCCGAGCATTATGTTGCCAACTTGTACTTCCCAAGCACTTAGTACAGTGCTCTGCACACAGTAAGCGCTCAGTAAATACGATTGATGATGATGATGACCAATTGGGTTGCCAGTCTAATCAATGAAACAATAAGGTGTAAATTGCATTCGTGTGTGTCCTGATTTGGTGTGTTGGAATTAATCAGGGAGCTCGAGCTTTTGAAAGAGGAAGACAGAGGATAGCTCTGGGATTCAGGAGACCTGGATTCCAGTGCTGGCTCAGCCACTGACCTGCTGTGTGATCTTGGCTGTCATCTAACCTCTCCAACACACAGTTTCTTCATCCAAAATGATGGTTATTATAATACTTTCCTCTCTAGTTTGGAGGGCTGTCGAGAGGATAAAATGACATAGTTGCTGCCATAGAGTTTTGGAAGATTTAAGTGTTTTAAAATTTCAAGAAGCAGGGAAGAAAAGGTAAAGAAATTAGGAGAAATGGAATAGAGGAGAAACAGGAGAGAGGAAGAGGTAGTGTGCTTGAAACAGTCAATCAATCAGTGGTACCATTGAGTGCTTACTAGGTGCAGAGCACTGTGTTTTGGGCTTGGGAGACTACATTACTACCTATTTTTCAGCAAAGTTTTCATAATAACATCTTGCATTTCCATAACGCTTTTCTTTTTTCTAACTTCTTTCCAATTAATGATCTTATTTTATCCCTACATTCCTTCATTCATTGTATTTATTGAGCACTTATCTTGTGCAAAACACTGTACTAAGCACTTGAGAGAGTATGCTACAACAATGAACAGACAAATACCCTGCCACACAACATCTCTGTGAGGATAGGAGCAGCAATGATTATCCCCATTTCACAGATAAGGATACCAAGGCCCACAGAAACTGTGACGCATACAATCATACAGCAAGCCAGTGGAAAAGTCATCCCAAAATCTTTCCCCTAGATCACACTGCCTCCTCTCCCCACTTAATACACATTTCTTTGATATTTATGAATTTTGGCATTGACTAAGGGGGCAGCTATCTCTGCAGACTTCATGGAAATTGTTCTTTACCTACCTGAGTTTCGTGTTGAAGTCATTCCTTTTTTGGGTTGATTCCCTTACAAATTTCACAAAGATTTGCTTATAGAGCAGGCAATTTAAAGAAATGATGGTGCCCTTCATTTGACCATTATTTATGGCTATCTGTAAATGTTTATTGAGCAACTACTATGTACAGTGTACTGTACTAAGTGTTTGGGAGAGGTCAAGAAAAGTAGAAGAAAGAATTCATGTCCTCAAGTAGCTTTTAGTCTAGCAGGGAAGACAGACCCTTAAATTAGAGTAAAGAGAGAATAACAGAGTTTATGACATGCACATGAGTGCCATGGGGTTGTGATAACTGAAGTTTCCCAAATCCCTTTACTTCCATAACTGTGTTGGGCATTACCAGCCTTCCCAGAAGCTAGTTGACTAATCTTTTCCCCAATATACACATGCATGGATGCAAATTCTTTATAGGTGTGTGACAAGTGTGTCTAGTACTTCAGTGGTCCAAGAAAATGTTCAAGGAAAGTTTTAAGTAATAAACTGCCAAATGCATTAAAACTTATTTTATGGATTCATAGCTTATGCTTCAAGGAGCTCAAACTAGAGAATATATTTCATTCAGCTACACTGAAGATAGGTTTCCATACATAAAAGTTGACTCCAGATTTTAAAGTGATTTCACTTTTGGTCATTGTACAGGTCCTTACATTGTACAGGTTCTTAGAGAAGCAGTGTGGCTCGGTGGAAAGAGCATGGGCTTGGGAGCCAGAGGTCACGGGTTCTGATCCCAGCTCCACCAATTGTCAGCTGTGTGACTTTGGGCAAGTCACTTAACTTCTCTGTGCCTCAGTTACCTCATCTGTAAAATGGGGATGAAGACTGTGAGCCCCACTTGGGACAACCTGATCACCTTGCATCCTCGCCACTGCTTAGAACAGTGCTCTGCGCATAGTAAGCGCTTAACAAGTGCCATAATCATTATTATTATTATTATTATTATTATTATTATTATTATTATTATTATTATTATTATTATTACAAGGTGATTCTTTCAGAAGGAACCTCTTTCCAGTTGAAAGGAGGTTTCCTTCAAAGTGAACTTTAAACTTTGATACTGAGGGAATCTCTTTCCTGTCCCTGATCTCACAACACGTGAGTCTCATGTGATACCTTCTTTTAACTCAGGTGAGTCTCAAATCTAAGATTTTGAATTTAAAAAAAAAAAGAAAATCATAATTAGCCTTGGGAATCTTTGTCAAATTGCATGCCCTGTGATGAAATAGGGATCTTTTTTTTCTGGCCAAGAAGGAAGCATGTTTCAATATTTCCACTTTCCCTCTCCCCACTCTTGGGGATCTATTAGGAATCCTGGGCCCAGCTGTTCTTGTGGAAGGGGCCGGCCTTCAAAAGGCCCTCTGCTTCCTGGGGGACAGAGTTCAAGCCCACACAGTTTCACTGGATAATCAGAAATTGGGGTGGGACTTCTCCATCTAGGAACCACTGCCCTCCACCTACCACTCATAATGTGAGGGGTTATAGGGGAGACCCAATATGAGGAGGGGCTTAGTGGAGAGAGGGGAACTGAGAAGAGGAATGGAAGCAAGGAATTGGAAATGAGGGGATGAAAGGAAAAGGGGAAGAGGGACAAGGAGGATGTTGGGAGGCAATCAATGATATTTATTGAGTGCTTGCTTCATGCAGAGCACTGTTCTAAGCACTTGGGAGAATTCTATTTATCCATTTTGATGCTATTGATGCCTACTTGTTTTGTTTTGTTGTCTGTCTCCCCCTTCTAGACTGTGCCCCGTTGTTGGGTATGGATTGTTTCTATCTGTTGCGGAATTGCCCTTTCCAAGCCCCTGGTACAGTGTTCTACACACAGTAAGCAATCAATAAATACAACTGAATGAATGAATTCAATGAATGAATACAACAGAGTTAGCAAACATATTCCCTGACCACTATGAGCTTACTATTAACAATTCCAGGAGGCAGAATAATGATAATAATAATAATGGCAGTAGTAATAGTAGGCCTAGTGGAAAGAACATGACTCTGGGAGTCAGAAGGACCTGGGCTCTAATTCCGGCTCTGCCACTTGGATGCTGTGTGACCTTGGACAAGTCACTTCACTTCTCTGGGCTTCAGTTCCCTCACCTGTAAAATAGGGATACGACTGTGAGGAACTGTGTCCGACCTGACTAGCTTGTATCTACCCTAGTGCTGAGAACAATGCCTGGAACATAGTAAGCACTTAACAAATATCATTAGTAGTACCTAGTATGCTCTTACTCTACACCAAGTACTGGAGTAGATACAAAATAGATCAGAAACAGTCCCTGTCCCACAGGGGGCTCTCAGTCTGAGGGATAATAATGAGAATAAGCTCTTACTGTGTACTGGGCACTGTTTAAAGTGCTGGGGTTGATTCAAGATAGTTGGCTTAAACACAGTCCCTATCCCACATCAAGCTCACAGTCTTAATTCCCATTTTACAGATGAGGGAACTGAGGCCCAGAGAAGTTAAGTGACTTGCCCAAGGTCACACAGCAGACACAATGTGGAGCTGGGATTAGAACCCACGATCTTCTGACTTTCTGGCCAGTGCTCCATCCACAAGGCCATGCTGCTTCCCAAGAATCAGGTTGAATCTCTGTTTCACAGATAGGGAAACTAAGGTACAGAAATGTTAAGTGATTTGCCCAAGGCCACATAGCAGGCAAGGGGCAAAGCCAGGATGAGAACCCAGGTCTTGTGTCTCCCAGTCCCAGGCTCTTTCTCCTAAACCATGCTGCTTCCTGTGAACATTAATCTATATTAATGCAAACCCTAAAGGCTGGTGGGGATTGTGATGTAATCCAGCTCTGAAGGGCAATACGCTAAAGGCATTAATCAAGTTAATCTCTGTCCAGCCCATGCTATGTTTGTTTAAAACCTGTAAGGAAAAAAAAAAAGGATTTAACACACATCATGCTATGTGTGAACAGATGTGCTAACAGAAATTTTAGAAAACACCTGCTAGAGAATACTACTTCTGGGGTTACTATATGCAGTGTCACAGAGCTAATTACCTCTTCACTAACTTCAGGGTTTGTTAATAATAATAATAATTATTGTAGTTTTGAAGTGCTTGCTATGTGCCAAGCGCTGTTCTAAATGCTAGGATAGCTCAGAGAAGTAGCATGGGTTAATGGAACGAGCCTGGGCTTGGGAGTCAGAGGTCTTGTGTTCTAATCCCAGCTCTGCCACTTGTCAGCTGTGTGACTTTGGGCAAGTCACTTAACTTCCCTGTGCCTGTTGCCTCATTTGTAAAATGGGGATTAAGACTGTGAACCCCACGTGGGACAACCTGATTACCTTGTATCTCCTTCAGGGCTTAGAACAGTGCTTGGCACATAGTAAGTGCTTATCAAATACCATTATTATTATTATTATTATTATTATTATTATTACTACTACTACAAGACAATCAGGTTGAACACAGTCCTTGTTCCACATAGGGTTCATTTTCTTAATTCTCGTTTTGCAGGTGAGGTAACTGGGTAACAGAGAAGTGAAGTGACTTGCCCAAGGTCACACAGCAGGTAGGTGACAAAGCCGGGATTAGAACCCACATCCTCTGACTCCCAAGCCTGTGGTCTTTCCACTAGACAATGCTGCTACTTCTTAATAGACTTAGATAGGGCCCTGTGAACGTTTCCATTATAACCCTCCTCTCTGTAAGGTTTAGAACTCAACTGATGGAATTTCTCCCAAGCTGGCTCCTAAATTCTCAGTCCAGGCTAATTTGCTAAAGACTGATAGAAATCTGTCATTTTATGTTTGCTAATGGATAGAGAAAACAGTAACCGGGAACTTATTCTTGTTCTCCCACAGTTAAAAATAGAATTGTTTATAAAAACTTCTTTAAATTTAAAATTTCTCTTTAAGAGAAAAGTAGGCATTCTTCTAATAGGTATCTGCCTGGCTGTGCATGGCATTTTGTCTTGGTGATTTGTTGAGTGGAGACTATGGGAAATAATTTTTTTTCTGTGAAACGTTTTCGAGACCATCTCCCACTACTTCTATAAAGATTGTATCAGTTAAATGAATTGTTGAAACAGTTCATGATAAATCGTTAAGAAAAACATCCAATGTTCTCTCTTGGGTTACATTTTTCATGCAACTGTACTTCATGCCCTTCTTACTGCTATTGTGGGAAAGGTGTCTGTTGGTTTTAAGGGGCTCTTGGATGTACCTTTAAGGACATTCCCCAGCTTTCCATCCCCATCGCCAAAAGTCAAACTTTTACCAAACAGGAGGAAGAATTCTATGCAGGGTATGGTCTGAAACTCCAGAATTCAAAGTCCTTAGCCTCAGGCTTCTTTCAGCTCACGAGGGGAGAGAAGAGGTACAGCATAAAGAACCTGGTTGGATCATCTTGCCTCCTCCTACCTCACCTCCCTTCTCTCCTTCTCCAGACAAGCCCACACCCTCCGCTCCTCTGCCACTAACCTCCTCACTGTGCCTCGTTCTCGCCTGTCCCTCCGTCGACCCCCAGCCCTCGTCCTTCCCCTGGTCTGGAATGCCCTCCCTCCACACATCTGCCAAGCTGACTCTCTTCCTCCCTTCAAAGCCCTACTCAGAGCTCACCTCCTCCAAGAGGCCTTCCCAGACTGAGCCCCCTTTTTCCTCTCCTCTTCCCTCTCCTCTTCCCTATCCCCCCCGCCCTACCTCCTTCCCCTCCCTACAGCACCTTGTATATATGTTTGTACAGATTTATCACTCTATTTTATTTGCACATGTTTACTATTCTATTCACTTTATTAATGATATGTATATAGCTATAATTCCATTTATTCTGATGGTATTGACACCTACCTGTTTTGTTGTTTGTCTCCCCCTTCTAGACTGTGAGCCCGTTGTTGGGTAGGAACTGTCTCTATATGTTGCCAACTTGTACTTCCCAAGCACTTAGTACAGTGCTCTGCACACAGTAAGCGCTCAATAAATACGATTGAATGAATGAATGGATTTTGTGATTCAGAGAATGCAGGTGGGAGAAAGGTGTGCTGGTTTTCAGAGGCTGGCAGGTGAGAAGGAGAAAGGAAGAGAAAGGAATGTCTGAGAAAAAGGTTGTAGGGGAGGTGAACTGTGAGCTATTTAGAGGAGGAGAGAGGGATGCCATCTGGATCAGTGAGGGAAGGGAGGTTGTCTGGACTGGGAAGGGATCAGGGTGGAAGAGGATGGAGTAAGAACACATCATCCAAACTGCTACCATGTCAATCCCCGCATTTACCCTGTCCTGCTTGGATTATTACATCAGCCTCCTTGCTGAACCTCCCTGTCTCCTATTTCTCTCTACTTTAGTCCATACTTCACTCAGCTTCCTAGATCATTTTTCTTCAGAACCATTAGTCCATTTTTTCACCACTCCTCAAGAACCTCCAGTGGTTGCTCACCCTCTTCTGCATCGCCCAGAAACTCCTTGCTATATGTTTTAAAACACTCAGTCATCTTGCCCCTTCTAACTCTGATTTCCTACTCTAGCCTCCCAACACACTTCACTCTTGTCTTAGTTCTTTGGAACTTCATTTATCTCAGATTCTCAGTCAGGTGAATCCAACATCTTGAGTTGCAACTGTACAATTGCTCGTGCCGTCAACACTAAAGCCATTCACATTTTTAGGGATGTATCTTTCTCTAGTGCTTTGTACTTTTTTTGTATTCGTGACATTTCTCTTTACTTTTGCTTTGGCACACTATTTTTTTCAAGTGTTTATATGGCTTCTTTTCCAGGAGAGTATGTAGGGTCATGAAGAAAGGTGGATTTTTAGGTTGGCTGCTAATTCACTGGCCATTTTGGTCACTGAGGATTGCTGGGGAAGAAATCTTGGATTAGGAAATTAAAAAAAATTATGCTTTTTTTAAGTGCTTACTGTGTGTCAAACGTTTTAAGAGTTGGAGTAGGTACAAATTAATTAGGTCAGACACAGCCCCTGTCCCACATGGGGCTTATAGTCTAAATAGGAGGGAGAATAGGCATTTAATCTCCATTTTGCAGTTGAGGAAACCAAGTCACAGAGAAGTTAAGCTATTTGCCTTATGTCACACAGCAAGCAAGTGGCAGAGCAGGGATTAGAACCTAGGTTCTCTGACTCCCAGGTGTCTGCTCTTTCCACTAAGCTGTGCTGCATCTCGTCTAGGATTATCATACCTTGGATTTGGAAGGAATCATTTTGACTGAGTTTGTAGACAGAGGAAGTTGTTTAAGTGAAGGATGTTGTGGGGCAGTTTAAGACTTCACCCTTCTTATATCCCCCCTCCCTTTTACAAACCCAACCCTTTCTCCTCTTTGGATGTTGGCAATGAATGCTAGTAGAGCATCCTCAATCATCTTTCTTGGAATTCAGTTTTTCCCTAAAGTTAACCATCTGGGCCAGTTTTATTCTTCTTAGCTGTGAGCAGTGGTAAATATTTTCTTTTTTTTCTGTACAGATGTCGCTTTTCTGCAAAAATAATCATGCTTTGAATTTGTAAAGTCTTTTTATATCCCAATACAGTTTTTAAAAATGGTATCTTAAGCACATACTATAGTTCAAGCACTAAGTACTGGGGTAGATACAAGTTTATCAGGTGGGACATAGTCCCTGCCCTTAGTGAGGCTCACAGTTTTAGACATACTGTTAACACCAGATGACTCACACTATCCCTGTGAAGTAAGGTGGGGCAGAGATTACCATCTCCAATGGAAAGATTATAAGACTCTCCCTCTTACTTAGACTGTGAGCTCCTGATGGATAGGAACTGTGTCTGACCTGACATTCTTGTAGTAATAATAATAATAGTAACTGCAGAGAAGCAGCGTGGCTCAGTGGAAAGAGCCCAGGCTTTGGAATCAGAGGTCATGGGTTCAAATCCCAGCTCAGCCAATTGCCAGCTGGGTGACTTTGGGCAAGTCACTTAACTTCTCTGTGCCTCAGTGACCTCATCTGTAAAATGGGGATTAAGACTGTGAGCCCCTCTTGGGACAACCTGATGACCTTGTAACCTCCCCAGCACTTAGAACAGTGCTTTGCACATAGTAAGCACCTAATAAATGCTATTATTATTATTATTATTATTTGTTAAATAAATTTACTCTGTGCAATGTACTGTAGTAAGTGTTTCAGGTAGTACAGTACTCTAGAGCTGACCCACTCAGCCAAATTGACTTCCAAACTTTTAACTTTATATGATGCCAACATTGTTCTACAAAACAAAGTTCTCTGGGTAGTTAATATTGAACAGTATCACTTAGAGAAGCAGCTTGGCTCAGTGGCAAGAGCCCGGGCTTGGGAGTCAGAGGTCATGGGTTCTAATCCCACCTTCACCATTTGTCAGCTGTGTGACTTTGGGCAAGTCACTTAACTTCTCTGGGCCTCAGTTCCCTCATCTGTAAAATGGGGATTAAGACTATGAGACCCTCATGGGACAATCTTGATGAACTTGTATCACCCCCAGCACTTAGAACAGTGCTTGGCACATAGTAAGTGTTTAATAAATACCAACATTATTATTATTGTTATTATTATTATCACTTCATCATTTTACTTAAGGTTGGACCAACTATGAAAGAAGTGGTTCCACATTCTACAAGGAGACCCACGATTCCCACAATTGAGATGAGTTTAAACCAGATCAGGGGTGGTTCTTTTTGATTTCTATCCTTTCACTAGTTTCTGTCCATCACCAGACATACCCCACAAATACCCCAACACCCGCTCCCAAGGAGCAGTGTTGCCTAGTAGAGAAAGCTTGGGCTTGGGAGTCAGAGGACCTGAGTTTTAAACCTCCTATATACCTGCTCTGTGACCTTGGGCAAGTCACTTAACTGCTCTGTGCCTCAGTTCCCTCATCTGCAAAATGGGAATTCAATATCTGTTCTCCCTCTCCCTTAGATCGTGAGCCCTTTATGAGACCTGATTATCTTTCATCTGCTCCAGCATTTAATATAGTGCTTGGCACATAGTAAGAGCTTAACAAATACCACAATTATTATTGTTATTTTCACAAATCAGTGGAAATTTTACTGTTTCAATTCTGTAACACTGAGAAGCTGGCTGGAAATATTCACAAGGCAGCAAGTTTTCCCTGCCATTGGGTCAAACGATAAAAAATAGCCATTACATTCTTCCTAGCTGCCTGGAATAACCCTCCAACTAACAAACCATCAAGAAGTAGTATTCTCATCTTCTGGCAATGAGAGAGCTTCCAAGGCTGTTCCCGATGTTGGATTTATAGATCTGCGTGGCAGAAGGGCAATCTTTTTAAACCAAGAAAGAACTCCTCCCTCTCCTGACCAGTAGTGATTTATTAGCTTCTTAAGATCTGATACAGGAGCTTGTTTAGAAAGTCAAAGATTTATTTTTATGCCTGAATTCTCAACAAGTCCATTTAAGATTTTCATAAGAAAAGTTCTGCACAATTTACTTCAATCTAGTACTAGGCCCAGTTCGCTGAATTGTGTCCAACCCTATTAACTTGTGTCTACTCCATTGCTTGGTACAGTGTCTGACATATAGTAAGCATTTAACTAGTACTGTACAAAAAAGAACTAAATTTTCTAAGGGTGTATGCCTCGTTTATTTGAAATGAAGCAGCAGGGTTTAGTGGAAAGAGCAAGGGCTTGGAAGTCAGTGAACCTGGGTTCTAATCCCAGCTCCACTACTTGTCTGCTGTGTGACCTTGTGCAAGTCATTTCACTTCTGATACCTCATCTGTAAAATGGGGATTAAGACTGTGAGCTCCATGCGGGACATGGACTGTATGCAATCTGATTATCTTGTCACTTGTCAGCTGTGTGACTTTGGGCAAGTCACTTCTCTGTGCCTCAGTTCCCTCATCTGTAAAATGGGGATGAAGACTGTGAGCCCCCCGTGGGACAACCTTGATTACCTTGTATCTCCCCCCAGTGCTTAGAACAGTGCTTGGCACATGTTAAGCACTTAACAAATACTATTAGTAGTATTATTATTATTTTCTTGTATTTGCACCAGCTCTTAGTACAGTGCTTAACAAATGCCTTAAAAGAGATTTTTAAAAATACGTATATTTGGACAACTAATTTCCATACCAACACAATATTGTAGGCTCCGTGAGGACATCGACTAAATCTTTTATTTTTATTACTTGTTCCAGACCACCTTATACAGTCCTCTGCACACAGCAGGTTCTAAATACAGTGCTCAGCCCAATGAAGGCATGCAGTTCAATGCCTTGCACACAGTGGACAAAAAAATAAATACTGATGATAATTACAATTGATATGGATGATGACATGCAGGGGAAGGGGGTTATGGAAGACCTCCTTCAATAAGGACTTGAAGAGGGGGCGAGTAATTGTCTGTTGGATTTGAGGAGGGAGGGCATTCCAAGCCAGAGGCAGGACATGGGTGGCGGGTCAGCAGCGAGATTTAGGCAAGGTGAGAAAGTTAGCATCAAAGGAGAAAAGTGTGTGAGCTGGGTTGTAGAAGGAGAATTGCAAGGTGAGGTAGGAGGGGGCAAGGTGATTGAGTACTTTAAAGTCAAGGGTGAGTGTGGTGAGCCACCAACAAGCTGCCTCAATAGTGATTGTCTGTCATCCCACGAACAACAAGAAGGATGAGGCTGAAGGCACTCATGTGCTCTACTTGAGGGCAGGTGGTTGCCGACCTGTGAGAGTGAAGCATGATGGGAGATAATAATAATAATAATCATGGCATTTATTAAGCACTTACTATGTGCAAAGCACTGTTCTAAGCGCTGGGGAGGTTACAAGGTGATCAGGTTGTCCCACGTGGGGCTCACAGTCTTAATCCCCATTTTACAGATGAGGTACTTGAGGCACAGAGAAGTTAAGTGACTTGCCCAAGGTCACACAGCTTACAATTAGTGGAGACGGGATTTGAACCCACGACCTCTGACTCCAAAGCCCGGGCTCATTCCAAATGTGGCCTCTTCTCCCTGCCCTACCCAGTAATGGTCCTGAAGCAATCGATGACTGCCTCACAGAGCCACAGCGGCAACGCCAAAAGCAGATGAAAAGCGGTCATTTTGAATAGTGAAGAAGGACAGGGAAGCAAAGCAAGAAGAAGCAGCAGCAGTTGGAGGCAATCACTTAGAATCCGAAGCAAAAGAAGGCAGTAGCATTTGAAAGGAAACAGAAAGGAAGGAGGAGGGAAGTGGCTCTGGGAAGAAGCAGTATTTTGAGGAAAGTGGCAGCTGAGGGAAGCGGTGTGAGGATGTGGCTTGCAGCATCTGTTGCCTGCTTCACCAGGGACTTCTCCCAACCTTCTGCCGTGGGAATGGAAAAATGGACTCTTTGACCAGCAGACTGGCACTGGACCCTTGAGGGGGGAGGGGGAGAGAGAGAGAAAGAGAGAGACTCCCTTGCACGTTGGTAAAACTAACAAAAAAACTTTACACAGTAATCTTGGTGGTTGGTCATATGGGTTGATTCTCTATGACACTACCATGGTCCAGGAAAGTCCTGGTTGGTACGAGCCGGAGCTCATGACAGTGAAGAGTTTTTGTTTGATGAGGAGGTGGGTGGGCAACCCCAGAGCTTTTTGAGGAGTGGGGTGACATGTCCTGAATGATTCTGTAGAAAAATGATCCGGGCAGCAGAGTGATTAAAAAAAATCCAGGAAGGAAAGAAAGAGTGATTGTATTAACATGGTAGCAGTTTGGATGGAGAGGAAAGGGTGGATTTTAGCGATGTTGTGAAGGTGGGACTGACAGGATTTAGTGATGGATTGAATATGTGGGTTGAAGGAGAGAGAGGAGTCAAGTGTAACCCCAAGGTTATGGGCTTGTGAGACAGGAAGGATGGTGGTGCCATCTACAGTGATGGGAAAGTCACAGGGAGGACAGGGTTTGGGTGGGAAGATGAGGAGTTCTGTTTTGGACATATTAAGCCTGAGGTGACAGGAGGACATCCAAGTAGAGATATCTTGAAGGTAAGAGGAGATGCCTGACTGGAGATAGGGAGAGAGATCAGGGGCTGGAGATGTAGATTTGGGTATCATCTGCATAGAGACAGTAGTTGAAGTTGTGGGAGCAAATGAGTTCTCCAAGGGAGTGGGTGTAGATGGAGAATAGAAGGGGACCCAGAACTGAACCTTGAGGTATCCCCGTAGTTAGGGGGTGGGAGGCAGAGGAGGCACCCATGAAGGAGCCACAGAGCACTTCTGGAGGAAATCTGAATATCAGGCTGACTTTGTCCACTTCAACTTTATCCTTTCAGGCTTTAACTCTGCCCTCTCCTCTGCCCAGGAAAAATATTTCTCCACCCTTATTGACACTCAGGCCCATCGCCCTCACCAGTTTTTCCAGACATTTAACTCCCTCCTCAGGTCCCCTGTCCCCCCATCTCCCCCATCCCTTGCCCCCAGTGACCTGGCCACCTACTTTATTAAGAAAATTGACACCATCAGGTTTGACCTTCTGAAAATGGCCCCATCCCTCCCCCTTCCGGATCCTTCTTGAACTCTCCCATCCTTCCCAGGAGTATCTCTAGAGGAGATCTCCTCCTTCCTCTCAAAAGCCACCCCCTCCACCTGAGCATCTGACCCCACTCCTTCACAGCTTATCAAAACTCTCACCCTCTTTCTTCTTCCCTCCCTAATAGCCATCTTCAACCATTAATTCTCCAATGGCTTCTTCCCCACTGCTTTCAAACATCCCATGTCTTCCCAATCCTTTAAAAAAAACCCTAAATACTAAAGCACTAAATAAAAGTTCTTGATGCTTTCGGGGGGACTGTGATCTAGCCAAGGTCCTGTCAGTTCTCAGTGGGATTGACTTTCATCAAGGGTGCAATTTGGTAACTAAACCCAGGTCAAAACAGAAATTTCACCACTGCAAGGTTTTTATCATTATTGTTGCTATTACGATAGCCGCTGATTTAAGTGCTAATGTTTTGCAAGGAGTGTACTGAGCACTGGGGAAAAGGTACAGAGATACTAAATCCATTATATTGCTAAGATCCTGGGGGACAGGGAATATGTGTCAGTGGAAAGAGCCCAGGCTTGGGTGTCAGAGCATGTGGGTTCTAATCCCTGCTCTGCCACTCATCTGCTGTGTGACCTTGGGCAAGCCACTTCACTTCTCTGTGCCTCAGTTACCTCATCTGTAAAATGGGGATGAAGACTGTGTGCCCCAGGTGGGTCAACCTGATTACCTTGTATCTAACCCAGCAATTAGAATAGTGCTTGGCACATAGTAAGCGCTTAACAAATGTCATTATTACTGTTGTTATTATTATTATTATTATTACTATTACATTTCTAAGAAGCAGCATGACCTATAGAATAGAGCACAGGCCTGAGAATCAGAAGGACCTGGATTCTTATCCCATCTCTGCCACATGTCACTGTGGGACCTTGGGTGAGTCGCTTCACAATGTTGCCATGAAACAAAATACAATGAAGTATAATGTGTACCACAAAGATAATGATATCTTTAATATGGAAAGAGAAAGGAAGGAGGGGAGAGAGAGAGAGAGATCTGCAGGTGATAGTTCTGCACAGTGGAGTATTCAGTACAGTGCTCGATGCCCAGGAGGTTACAATTGCAGTGTTCTTTATATAGTGGGCAGACAGCAGAGCACTTTGTGCACAGTAGGCATTGAATAAATATTGATAAATGAATGGATTTGAATTCTAAACAACTAGCTATTCTAAAAATATATAGGACATCCTTCTTTATTGAATTCCATTCATTCAATCGTGCGTATTGAGTGCTTACTGTGTGCAAAACACTGTACTAAGCAATTGGAAGAGTGGAATACAACAATAAGCATTTACATTCCCCACCCACAATGAGCTCACAGTCTAGACGGAGAGACAATATCTTACCTGCACTTCCAGCAAATTGCTATCTTGAGAAGCAGCATGGACTAGTGAAGAGACATGGGTTTGGGAGTCAGGAGATTTGGGTTTTAATTCTGGGTCCACTACTTTCCTCCTGTGTAACCTATAACGTGTCATTTAACTGCTGTGTGTCTCAGTTTCTTCGTCTGTAAAAATGGATGATACCGCTTCTACTTCCCCATTAGATCCTTGTGGAACAGAGACTGCGTTCAATCTGTATGTGTACACACTGCACGTGTGTTAAACTATATGTGCATCTTCCCAGCATTTAGTTCAGTGCTTGGCACATATTAATTGCTAAACAAATATCACAATTTTAATTATTAATTAAATAGGTTCCACTCTATGCATTGCTTCAAAAACAGATGGAGTTTGGGATTCAGAAACCTGGGATCTAATTCCAGCTCTACCTCCTGCCTGTCATGAAACCTTGGATAAAGTGTACGCTGCTGCTTTGCCTTAGTTACTTCCTCTGTAAAATGGGAATTAACCACCTGTTCTCCTTCCCTCTAAGACTGTGATGGTGGAAGGTAGACTTCTTTGGTACTCCTAAACAATAGCATCCCTAAATTGATTCAGAAACCCTCTGGAATAAAAACCTGAAGACAGTAGGGACTAGTTTAGCCTCTATCACCTAGAATGGGGAAAATAAAGAGAACTCTGTGTGTGTGTGTGTGTGTGTGTGTGTGTGTGTGTGTGTGTGTGTGTGTGTGTAATTAACCCTTATCATTTCAGTCACTAAAACACTCAGTACTTTTAAAGATACAAATCTTTCAGATCTTAATTCCCTGGGTCCCCTCAAATTCCCTCTCTTGGAAAAGCAAGCCTAATTTCCCCAACATCTTCAAGTCATTTTATGGACCCGATCTGTGCAGAGCTTATCATCATCATACCTTGAATTTGTAGAGCTTTTTTCTGAAGTACTCCATCCCTCGTCCCCTGACCCAACTCATCACAATTTATTCTCACATCCCTGAGTTTGAAACTGAGTTCCAAAGCTTTTAAGTGATTTGCGCAAGGTCATATATACAAAAGACCAGTGGCAGAGCTGGGGTTGGAACCCAGAGGCTCTGCCTAGGACACACTTTCTCCCATAAATAAGATGCAGATCTTTTCCCAGAGGTCTTCCTATCCAAGAGGCACCAAAAAGGCCTAATTAACAAGATCCAGGAAACAGAGCAGAAAAGGATACAAAATATCTTAAAAAAGGAGAGGGACGGCCTTTTCACATTCAAGCTTCCCTAGCTTCCTAACCAGAAGTACTGACCTGTGAGGCTGAATTATGCCATCCCCACTGTACTTTTTTTATGGCATTTAAGCACTTACTATGTGCCAAGCACTGTCCTAAGCATGGAGTAAAGACAACCTAATCACGTTGGAAACAGTCACCATCCCACACGGGGCTCAAAGTCTCAATCCCCATTTTACAGAGGAGGTAACTGAGGCACAGAGAAGTTGTGATTTGCCCAAGGACACACAGCAGACACGTGGCAGACCCATGATTAGAGCACAGTTCTTTCTGACTGCCAGGCCTGTGCTCTATCCATTGGGTTATGCTGCTTCTGTTCTGGTGAAGGCAGATTTATGCAGAGCATTGGGCGAGTCACTTAACTTCTCTGTGCCTCAGTTCCCTCATCTGTAAAATGGGGATGAAGACTGTGAACCCCCCTTGGGACAACCTGATCACCTTGTAACCTCCCCAGCAATTAGAACAGTACTTTGCACATAGTAAGAACTTAACAAATGCTATCATTATTATTATTATTATTATTTTTAAGGCAGGTCCAGCCTGCAGGGTAATAAGTGGCAGAAGGGAAGGGTGGTGGTGATGGGGAGGGGGGATTCCTTGAAAGTCTCTGTCCTTCCCCCTGAGATGTCAGGGCTTCCAATGGCTAAGCGGCCTAGTCCACAAAGACTTCTTCCTGTCCAGCTGCCAAGAGACCTTAGAGACTGGTGGCAAATCTAGGGAGTGATCTGTAAAAAAATGCTTGGAAGTGTGTGGCTGGCTAATTCCATGAAGCTGGGCCAGCTATGAGATGGTCCAGAAAAACTCTTATAATGAAATCAATTTTCTTCACGTTTCCCCCTACTAAGAGATCTCTAGGACTGCTTTAAAATCTAATTTCATGATAGTGATAATACACAAAATAGACATACCCAGGGAAGAATCTGTGAAAAATAACAATAGCAATTCCTTCAGCTTGCTCATCACAAGGGCCTTTCAGTTTCCAGAGGAAGAGCCAAGCCTCCCTATTTTTAACTCCCTCCGGGTATTCGATTACACTAAACAATAAAGGCGTTAGAGCGGCATCTACAAACTATCCACCGGCTGGAACATTCCAGTTTCCGTTCACCCAAGAATTCCATGGCAATTCTCCTAGTTGGGGCTCTTTGTGCTCTGGGGCAGAGCATTAGACCTTGGCATCGGTAAGCAACATTTCTTGGAATCTGCCTCAATCTCTGATGGCTGAGTGAGAGATCCTGTCAAGATGTAACCCCTGTTTTCTGGGAACCATTTATCCACCCTTCTGAATGGGTGATCTCTTGTGGCTGCATATGAGCTCATTGTGGGCAGGAAATGTGTCTGTCTGTTGTTATATTGTACTCACCCAAGCACCTAGTACAGTGCTTTGCACAGAATAAGTGCTCAATAATAATAATAATAATAATGGCATTTGTTAAGTTCTTACTATGTGCAAGGCACTGTTCTAAGCACTGGGGAAGATACAAGGTGATCAGGTTGTCCCATCTGGGGCTCACAGTCTTCATCCCCATTTTCCAGATGAGGTAACTGAGGCACAGAGAAGTTGAGTGACTTGCCCAAAGTCACACAGCCGACAAGCGACAGAGCTGGGATTAGAACCCATGACCTCTTACTCCCAAGCCTGGGCTTTTTCCACTGAGCCACGCTGCTTCCCAATAAATCCATTTGAATGAATGAATCAATCAATCCCCTTTCCCCCTGTAGTGAGATTACATTTGGGTTAATCCAGAGAGCTAGATTCAGTCAGGCCAGGCTACAGTGGGAGGAATGTGCTTCCATATCTGCGAAAGAGTTATGGTTGTGACCCTACATCCCAACCCACACACTTCTCTCCTCTAGTGCTAACCTTCTCACTGTACCTCGTTGTTGTCTATCTACCTGCTGACAACTCGCCCACATCCTGCCTCTGATCTGGACCTCTCTCCCTCCTCATAGCTGATAGATAATTTCTCTCCCCATCAGCATTCAAAGCCTTATAAAAGGCACATCTCCTCCAAGAGGTCTTCTCAGACTAAACCCTCCATCCCTCTTCTCCCATTCCCTTGTGCATCACCCTGACTTGCTCCCTTTATTCATCCCAACAGATCATCAACAGATCGATCACATCCTCTGTGTTCTAAGTGCTTGGGAAAGTACAGTACCATAGAGTTGGTAGACAAATTCCCTGCCTTCATCGAGTTTACAGTCTAATGGGGGAGGCAGACACTAACATAAATGACAGGTAACAGAATACAACTGAATTTAAAGAAATGTGCTTTCATTCAATCATACTTATTGAGCACTTACTGTGTGCAGAGCACTGTACTAAGTGCTTGGGAAGTACAAGTCAGCAGCATATATAGCTGGTCCCTACCCAACAATGGGCTCACAGTCTACAAGGGTGAGACAGACAACAAATCAAAACATGTAGACAGGTGTCAAAATCATCAGAACAAATAGAATTAAAGCTATATGCATGTCATTAACAAAATAGAATAGTAAATAGATACAAGTAAAATAGAGTGATAAATCTGTACAAATATACAAGTGCTGTGGGGAGGGGAAGGAGGTAGGGTGGAGAGGATGGGAAGGAAGAGAGGAAAAGGGGGGCTCAGTCTGAGAAGGCTTCCTGGAGGAGGTGATCTTTCAGTAGGACTTGGAAGGGAGGAAGAGAGCTAGCTTCGTGGATGTATGGAGAGAGGGCAGTCCAGGCCAGGGGAAGGACGTGGGCCAGGGGTCAATGGCAGGACAGGTGAGAATGAGGTACACTGAGGAGGTTAGTGGCAGAGGAGTGGAGGGTGCGAGCTGGGCTGGAGAAGGAGTGAAGGGAGGTGAGATAGGAGGGAGTGAGGTATGGACAGCCTTGAAGCCAAGAGTGAGAAGTTTTTGCTTGATTCGTAGGTTGACAGGCAGCCACTGGAGATTTTTGAGGAGGGGAGTGACATGCCCAGAGCATTTCTGCACAAAGATGATCAGAGCAGCAGAGTGAAGTATAGACTGAAGTGGGGAGAGACAGGAGGATGAGAGATCAGAGAGGAGGCTGATGCAGTAATGCAGTCGGGATAGGATGAGAGATTGAACCAGCAAGGTAGCAGTTTGATGGAGAGGAAAGGGCATATCTTGGTGATGTTGAGGAGGTGAGACCGGCAGATTTTGGTGATGGATGGGATGTGTAGGGTGAAGAAGAGAGCAGAGTTGAGGATGACACCAAGGTTGCGGGCTTGTGAGATGGGAAGGATGGTAGTGCCATCTACAGTGATGGGAATGTTGGGGAGAGGGTAGGGTTTAGGAGGGAAGATCAGGAGTTCAGTCTTGGACATATTGAGTTTTAGATGGTGAGCAGACATCCAGATGGAGATGTCCTGGAGGCAGGAGGAGACCTGAGCCTGGAGGGAGGGAGAGAGAGCAAGGGCAGAGATGTAGATTTGGGTGTCATCAGCGTAGAGATGATAGCTGAAGCCATACATAAAAGTACATTATGTACATATGTACATAAATTCTTTTGGGGAAGGGGATACATATGCTAAGAGGGTGAGGACTCAAGTAGGCTGCAGTAGGGTGGGAGAGTAAGGTAGGGTGATGTGATGATACAGGGAAGGCTTCCTGGAGGAGATATGATTTCAGCAGTGGTTTGAAGATGGGAAGAACAGTGGTCTGTTGGATATGAACAGAGAGGGAGTCCCAGGCAAGTGGAAGGACTCAGTGGCAAGTGAGATGAAAGCAATGCTCAAGGAGTGCAGGCTGGGTTGTAGTGGAAAATGAGCGAGGCTAGATGTGGGAGTGAGCAGATCGTGTGTCTTTAAGCAGCTAGGGAGAACTCACATGGTCACCAAAAGCCACCTAGGTTTCTACCTCGCAGCCTTCTGCCAAAACTCATAATCATACTGCAAGTCTTCATTTAGTGAATGTTGCACTGTTCTGCTTTAAATTACTTCACTATTGATTAAACTGTAATTTAGCGATGTTTAACTTAACAGTGAAGTTTTTTTCATATCTTTTTTTGAAAGGCTCTGGAATATAATCAAATTTATACCAGGTAAATCTAGGGGAAAATGTACTCCATGGTATGTCATGGTATTTTCAAGTTTTCAAGTTGCAAAACTATGTAGAATTTTGGGTGGGCCTATTATACTCTGGCCAGTATAATAATAATAATTATGGTACTTCTTAAGTGCTTACTGTGAGCCAAGCACTGTTATAAGCACTGGGGTAATCATAGACCCTATCCCACATGGGGCTCATACTCTTAATCCCCATTTTACAGATGAGGCAACTGAGTCCCAGAGAAGTTAAGTAACTTGCCCAAGGTCACACATCAGACATGTGGCAGAGCTGGGATTAGAACCCAGGGCCTTCTAACTTCCAGTCCTGTGCTTTATCCACTAAGCCATGCTGATTCTCTGCATGGCGTTCTGCACACAGTGTGTTAAGCAAAGTATTTTACATGCTCCAGATGCACAGTAGAGTGTTCTGCACATAGTTCAAGAACAAGGTTTTGCATAAGTGCTTAGTACAGTGCTCTGCACCGTACTGAGTGCTGGGTTGCTTACGAGTAAATTGGGTTGGACATGGTCCCTGTCCCGCATGAGGCTCACAGTCTTAATCCCCATTTTTCAGATGAGGTCACTGAGGCACAGAGAAGTGAAGTGACTTGCCCAAGGCCATGCAATAGTCAAGTGGTAAAGCCGGGATTAGAACCCATGACCTTCTGAGTCACAGGCCCTTGCTCTGTCCACTAAGCCACATGGCTTCTCAAGTGACAAGTTATCATGTTCAGTAGTGTTATCTTCAAACTTCAAGGACAGCTGTGTGTTTGTGTGTATGTGTGTAGGACTCCTTGACTTAGAATGCATAAAACACTCAGGGAAGATGCCATAGAAAACTTTCTTCAATCAATCAATCAATCAGTGATATTTATTGAATGCTTACTATATGCAGAGCACTGCACTAAGCCTTTGGGAGAGTAGAACAAACAGAGGTGGCAGACATGTTCCCTGCCCATAGCGAGCTTACTGTCTACAGGACAAGGACACTAATATAAATAAATAATCTATAATAGATAATTTAAAGGTATGTATATAAATTCTGTTCAGTTGAAGGTGGGTGAATATCAAATGCTTGAAGGATAGAGATCCAAGTTCTTTGACTTCTTTTCTGTTCCTTAGTGAAAATTGGATTCACCTTGGCAAAGGGCTGGGGGTGAGAGGAGATGAGACAAATGTACAGTGAAGAGATTGGTGTTAGAGGAGTAAAATATGAAGGCTGGGATTGCCGACTGAGTGCCTAAATTAAGTGATGTAGGCTAGTGGAAAGAACACAAGCCTGGGAGTCAAAGGATCTGAGTTCTAACCCCAGCTCTGCCTCTTGTCTGCTGTGTGACCTTGGGCAAATCATTTAATTTATCTGTGTCTCAGTACCCTCATCTGGGGATTAAGACTGGGAACTCTGGATGGGACATGGACTGTGTCCAATCTGATTAGCTTATATCTTCAGTTCTAGCACGGTATCTGGTGAAGTAAGCACTTAACAAATGCCATTTAAAAAAAAATCAAGCCCCATGAAGGACAAGGCCCATGTCTAATTCCCACCTACATATTCTCTTCTAGTGCTTAGTACAGTGCTCTGCACAGAGCAAGTGTTAGTAAATACTATTACTACTACTTATGGATAATGGAAAGGAGTTTCTTTTCGATGAGGAGGTGAATGGCTTTTGAGGAGTGGGGAAACGTGGACTGTGGGAAAAATGATCCGGGAAGCTGGGTCAGGTGTGGAATAGAGAAAGGAGAGATAGGAGGGAGGGAAGCCAGGAATGCAGTAAAGATTGAAGTGCTTGTACCAGCATGGTGGCAGTTTGGAAGGAGGGGATTCTAAGAGGTTGTAAAGGTAGCGCTGACAGGATTTGGTGACAGGCTGAATAATAGTAATATCAACAATGGTGTTTGTTAAGCACTTTCTATTTGCTGAGCCTTATAAGATAAACAAGGAGGACACACAGGCTCTTACCCACCTGGGGGTCACACTCTAAGTAGAAGGGAGAACAGGTGTTGAATCCTCATTTTATAGATAATAATAATTGTGGCATTTGTTAAGCAGTTACTATGTGCCAGGCACTCTAAGTGCTGGGGTAGATACAAGCAAATTGGTTGGGCACAATCCCTTTTCCCCGTGGAGCTCACAGACACAACCTCCGTTTTACAGATGAGGTAACTGAGGCCCAGAGAAGTGAAGTGACTTGTCCAAGGTCACACAGCAGAGAAGCGGCGGAGCCGGTATTAGAACCCATGACCTTCTGACTTCCAGGCTGGTGATCTATCCACTATGCCATGCTGCTGAGGGAGATAATAATAATGATACTAATAATAATAATAATAATGGCAGTTATTAAGGGCTTACTATGTGCAAAGCACTGTTCTAAGCACTGGGGAGGTTACAGGGTGGTAAGGTTGTCCCACGGAGGGCTCAAAGCTTTTATCCCCATTTTAAAGATGAGGTAACTGAGGCACAGAGAAGTTAAGTGCCTTGCCCAAAGTCACACAGCTGACAATTGGCAGAGCCAGAATTTGAACACATGACCTCTGACTCCAAAGCCCATGCTCTTTCCACTGAGCCACGCTGCTTCACAGAGAAGCTAAATGGCTTGTCCAAGGTCACACAACAGGAAAATGGTGGAGTTGGGATTAGAACCCAAGTTCTCTGAACCCCAAGCCCATGCTCTTTCCATTAGGCTATGCTCTTTCTCATGTGAAACAGAGATGATTCATTCAATCAATCAATCATTTGTTGAGCACTCTTTGTTTGCAAAGCTCTGCACTAAGCTCTTAGGAGAGTACAGTATAACAATAGACACTATCCCTACCCACAAGGAATTTACAGTCTAGAGGATGCTGGTGGTGTCTGTTGTGATGCAAATGTCTGGGGGAAGGCAAGACTTGGGTGGGAAAATGAGGACTTTTGTTTTGGGCATGTTTAAGTTTGAGGTATTGGCAGGGCTTGCTAGTAGTGATGTCCCAGAGCCAAAGAGGAAGTGGGAAATTGCAGAGGAGAATGAAAGGGACTGGAGAGGTATATTTTCCAACTGTAATAAATGTCTCTCTTATGTAGCAGACTGTAAGCTCCTCGAGGGTAGGCATCGTGTCTACCAATTCTACTGTACACTCCTGAGTGCTTAGTTCAGTGTTCCGTACACAAAACATACACAATAAATACTATTGATTGACTGATTTCAGGAAGACAAATTGGATATAAAATCAACTTACCTAAAGCAAACTGTGAGAATGCCATTTTGTTCCTGTTTTCAGCTCCCAAGCAAAAAAAACTACTTTTCTGTCCTAAGTTCCATTCAGTGCATACAGTAAGCAGTCAATAAATACCACTGATTGATACCCAAACCTAGGAACTGTGTGAATAAGGTTCAGTGTAGCCTAGTGAATAGAGCATTGGCTTGGGAGTCTAAAGGATCTGGGTTCTAATTCCAGCTTCGCCATTTGTCTGCTGTGTGAACTTGGGCATATCACTTTACTTCCGTGCCACAGTTATCTCATCTGTACAATGGAGATTGACTGTGAGCCCATGTGGGACAGGGACTGTGTCTAATCTGATTGGCTTGTATCCACTCCAGCTCTTAGTATACTTTCTGCCACATAGTAAGCGCTTAACAAATACCATTTGGGAAAAAAAAAAAAGAGTTGTTGACCACTCCAGATTCAGGGAATGAAAAGTTGGGTTTGAGTGGCTCCTGACTCATTCACTTTTCAAATGAGTATCTGTAGGGACTTGAATTAGATTGCCAAACCCTAATTGGATTTTCAGGCCCCAGAGTAGTGACTGTTTCAAATTTTTTGCTCTGCCCAGTTCCTGATGTATTTATACAAACACTGAAAAGAACTAAAGAATCCCTATTTTTTTCCCAGTGTGGTTCAGAGGGATAGGCATTTTACGAATGATTTCAACCAAATAAACATTTTCTCTTTTTTCCAGTTTCTACAAAGTATCAAATGTGGACACTTTCGAAGTGCACATCACTCTTTATAATCATCTATTCATCATCCACGGCCTCGATATGATTTCAACACGATGCAATATATTACTTGTATGATCGTTTAGTGTGCTATTACTCAACAGCAATATGATCATTACTCTTACATGAAGTGTTTCACAATAAATACATTATAATATTCCCCAGACCCATCATTATCTTTCATATCCTTACTGTGAATTGAGTCCATTCCCTGATTGAACCGCTGGATATTTAGTATTTCTAAGGAAGGGAAACTGAAGGAATCCACATTGAGGATCATTCTTGCCTCATACAATTTTTGTTTCTGTAGAAAAACGAAATTCTTAGAGGTGTCCCACTGGAGGCTACACATGGGCTGATGTTGAGGAATTTAATAATTTGACTTCTGCTCAAATTCCTGGGTCCTTTGCCAAGCCCGTTGTTGGATAGGGACCTTCTCTATATGTTGCCGACTTGTAATTCCCAAGCGCTTAGTACAGTGCTGTGCACACAGTAAGCGCTCAATAAATACGATTGAATGAATGAACCAGCTAATGTGTAAGTTCTTAGTTCTTTCCACTCGAAGTAGGAGTGAAAGATTGAACAAATGACTGTAACATGTAAAGCTACAATGAAACTAATTAAGGAGGCTTATTGGGAAGTCACTGACACCCCCGCCCCCCACAAGAATCAAAGCAATATAGATTGGATTTCCCTAATTTATCAAATGTCTGAACATTCATGGGCCCTGCCCATGACTTAGTTTATTTAAATTCTTATTTCGTTTTTATTGCTACCAAATTCCCAGTCCCTGGACAACAATTTGAAGCACTAAAGCAAGCTTCCTAAACCTGAATATGCCTAAGCCAATCTTGGTGCCCAACTCTCTGTAACAAAAGAAACCTTTGGAGAAAAATCAGACGGAGCACCCCAGAAAGCCTTGACGAAGTAGGATTTAACTCCACTAAAGGAGTGAGACTTCGGTAAATGTAGTGAAGTGCTACAAAGTTCCCCGATTTTCTCTTGTGTTCTAACAGAGAGCCTTAGAAAAGGGTTGGAAGTTTTGTTGGGATATAATAGTGAAAATTTTAATTCCCCTAAATATAGCTTGGGCTTCTAGTTCTGCAACTAAGTACTCAGTTACACAACACCCTTGCACTTTCTTCTTGGACTTCTCCATTCTAGCAACAACAAAATAACAATGAAAGAATGTCAGGACAATAGTAAAACCTAACCCCAAATTATAATGGTCACACCACAGTTTCCAAAATAGCAAAATGTAGGTCAAATTTAATTACAAAATGACTAGTCTTCAGGGTGAAATGGCCTGCCTTTTAAAAATTTTCTCTTCTTTGTCCTTAAGTCCTCCTAGACCGTAAGGTCATTATGGGCAGGGAATGTGTCCACTAGTTCTGTTGTATTGTACTCAAGTGATTAGTACAGTGCTCTGCACACAATAAGTGCTTAATAAATATTCATTCATTCAGTCATATTTATTGAGCGCTTACTGTGTGCAGAGCACTGTACTAAGCGCTTGGGAAGTACAAGTTGACCACATATAGAGACAGTCCCTACCCAACAGCGGGCTCACAGTCTAGAAGGGGGAGACAGACAACAAAACAAAGCATATTAATAAAATAAATAGAAGAGTAAATATGTACAAGTAAAATAGAGTAATAAATATGTGCAAACATATATACAGGTGCTGTTGGGAGGGGAAGGAGGTAGGGCAGGAGGGATGAGGAGAGGAGGGGGAGAGGAAGGAGGGGGCTCAGTCTGGGAAGGCCTCCTGGAGGAGGTGAGCTCTCAGTAGGGCTTTGAAGGGAGGAAGAGAGCTAGCTTGGCGGATGTGTGGAGGGAGGGCATTCCAGGCCAGGGGGAGGACGTGGGCCAGGGGTCAATGGTGGGACAGGCAAGAACGAGGCACAGTGAGGAGGTTAGCAGCAGAGGAGTGGAGAGTGAGGGCTGGGCTGTAGAAGGAAAGAAGGGAGGTGAGGTGATGGAGAGCCTTGAGGCCGAGAGTGAGGCTTCAATAATGATGAGGATTAAAGTGCTAGTGGATAGTGCAGTACTGCTAGCACTGTCTCATCCCTTAGAGTCCCTCTAGACTGTCCTTCCCCTCTAGGCTGTAAGACCATTGTGGGCAAAGAATGTGTTATATTGTTTTCTCCCAATTAGGTAGTACAGTGCTCTGTATGCTATAAGCACTCAATAAATACAATTCACTGAATGACTGACTTCCACATAAGAAGCAGTGTGGCCTAGTGGATAGAGCATGGGTTTGGGAGCCAGAAGGGTGTGGGTTCTAATCCTCACTCTGACACTTGTCTGCTGTGTGAGCTAGAGCAAGCCACTTGACTTCTCTGTGCCTCAGTTCCCTCATCTGTAAAATGGGGAATAAGACTGTGAGCCTCATGTGGGTCATGGACTTTGTCCAAACTGGTTAATTTGTGTCTACCCCAGTGCTTAGAGCAGTGTTTGATCACTTCTGATGGTAAATGAATACCATTATCATCATTCTAGTCATGTTCCCACTGGGTCACGGAATGAATAAGTAAGTAGGTAGTCTGGGTGTCCTCTCAGGATGGCACATAGATTTTCCAATACTCTACCAGTCTCGTCTATGGGAGGGAGAGTCAAGCAGAGGCATACCCATTCCATTCCTCACTGGGACAGTGGCTAGCGAATGGAAGGCAATCTGCTACAAGTCAAAACTCACTGTGCCGGGCAGCAGCTGCATGAAAGAGAGTCAAGGATGGAAATTCAAGATTATAGCATGGAGGAAGGCAATGGTAAACCACTTCTGCATTTTTTACCAAGAAAACTCTATGGATACACTACCAAAATGATCGCAGATGGAGAGTGGGTCATTCTGGGAGACATGGGTCCAAGGTGTCACTATGGGTTGGAGATAACTTGATAGTATTAAACAAGATGAGGCCGGGAAGTAGCACATTGCCATGCGCATGTAGGGTTTTAGCTCCAAAATCTAATTACTGCCAAAGTGATTGCACCAGAGTGCCGCTACTGGGCTGTCATGACATAGGCTGGGGGGCATTGGCCAGGAGAGCTGCCCAGGTAGCCACAGAGGTCTTTACTGGACACATTAACCACCCAATTCTGGATTTCCTTATGAGCCAGTCTACCACAAAAGATGTCTTACGTGTTGGGTTTTTTTATGGTATTTATTAAGTGCTTATTATGTTCCAGGTACTGTTCTGAGCTCTGAGGTAGATACAAGATCATCAGGTTGGACACAATCCCTGTCCCATCTAGGGCTCACAATCCTAATCCCCATTTTACAAATAAGGTAACTGAGGTCCAGAGAAGTGAATTGCCTTGCCCAAAATCACCAGCAAACAATGGCCCAGCCCGAACAGGCATCATCCAGGTTTTCCAGCAATGAGGCGGAAGTGGGATTTGAGAGGGCACTTAAGAAAAAAAGGTATGGTGCCTGCCTTTGCGGAGTTTTCAATCTGAGAGGCAAGAAGATGTGAATTGTACACGGAGTGGGAACAGAAGAGAAAAATCAATCAGTGCTATTTATTGAAAACTTACTGTGTGCAGAGCAATCATATTTATTGAGAACTTACCGTGTGCAGGACACTGTACTAAGCACTTGTGAGAGTACAACACAGACACATTCCCTGTCCAAAATGAGCTTACAGTCTAGAGCACTGCAATAAGTGCTTGGGATAGTACAGTACAACAAATTTCATAGAAATGCTCCATGATCTCCAGGAGTTTACAATCTAGAGAGAAAAGATAGTAAGTGCTATTTTTATTATTATTAGGGTATTTGTTAAATGCTTAAATTGTGCCAGGCACTGTACTAAGTCCTGGGATAGATACAGGCTAATCAGGCTGAACATAGTCCCTGTCCCACATGGGGCTCAATCTCTTAATCCCCATTTTATAGATGAGGTAACTGAGGCACAGAAAGTTCAATGACTTGTCCAAGGTCACACAGCAGCCAAGCTGTAGAGTTGGGATTAGAACTCACGTCCTCCTGACTCCCAGGGCCGTGCTCTATCCACCAGGCCACACTAATAAATGTCATGATTAATGGAAAGTGAATAGGTAAGAGGAGCACCTAAAATATTCATTCATTTATTCAATCGTATTTATTGAGTGCTTACTGTGTTCAGAGCAATGTATTAAGTGCTTGGGAAGTACAAGTCAGCAACATATAGAGACGGTCCCTACCCAACAATGGGGTCACGGTCTGGAAAGGGGAGATAGACACGTGTTAAGGTCAACTGTTGGAATGACAAGAACAGGGGAGGTGGCGATTACTGATCTGATTAATTTGAAGGTGGAAATAATTCCAGATGCTGATGGCATGTGGAGGCCACCCAGTTCTCTTGAGTTTTCACAATATCCTGGCCAGAGATGGTAGAAAAGGGTTGGATTTGGAGCCGACTGGATTCAGGGCTGTTCCAAGACATTGCTACTCCATCCAGGAGGCACAGCAAGAGAAATTAAATGGCCCAAGAGCCATTCAATTTCAGAATGACCACCCCCAGGGAAACTCGATAATAATGATAATTGTGATGTTTGTTGAGCACCTACTATGTGTCAGACACTATACTAAGTGTAAGGGTAGATACAACTTTATCAGGTTGGACCTGGTCCCAGTCCCACATGAGGCTCCCAGTCTCCATCCCCAGTTTACAGATGAGGTAACTGAGGCCCAGAGAAGTGAAGTGACTTGTCCAAGGTCATACAGCAGACAAGTTGTGGAGCTGGTTTTAGAATCCCAGGTTCATGCTCTATCCACTAGGATAACCACATGAAAGAGATCTTTGCTAGTGTTTGCTCTCATTAGTGACTGGGATGTATTAATTCTGGAGGCCAGGTTAAATATGATCTCCCCAGATGGAGTTGACATTTCAATTAGAGAGGCTGAGTTAATTTAGCAGTCTTTGGGCATCACCGAAGTTCTGAGAACACGCCCCTTGTATTTTCCTACCTAGAAGAATGATCATTCTGATGCAAATTAGAACCCTGGCTATTTCTGAACTCTCACTGTCTCGATCCTTTCTTTTCTAGATCAAATGCTCTATGCTATTCCCAAGATTTTTCCTTCCCCTCTTTTCTACATTAAATTAGAGGCCCAGATGTGGAAAGTGGTTATGCAAACAGGAAAGGGGGCAGTGGGCAAAGGAGCCTGGGCCACCGGCAAAGGTTTTTAAAAATGCCTGACACATTTGATTCACATTTATGTGGAGTGGGGCCTCAGGCCATCAAGCTGCTGTTTCTTTTTCATTTTTGTCATTACAGTTTCCCCAACAACAAGCCTCCTCACTTCCCTGGTAAATAAACTGAAGCCCCAGTACTTGCTTTGAAAACATGTCCCCACCTTGAAATGGAGAAAATGGGAAAAAAGTTCTCATTCATTCATTCAATAATATTCTCGATTTCATGATGCTACCCTTCTTCCTCCATTAAAAAACCATCAGCTTTAAATTTCTCCATCTTATTTCTTCATTTCCATCTTAGAGAAGCAGCGTGGCTTAGTGGAAGAATCATAGGCTTGGGAGTCAGAGGACACGGGTTCTAATGCTGGCTCTGTCACTTGTCTGCTGTGTGACCTTGGGCAAGGCACTTCACTTCTCTCTACCTCAGTTACCTCATCTTTAAAATGAGGATTAAGAGTGTGAGCCCTATTTGGGACAAACTGATTACCTTGTATCTACCCCAGCACTTAGAACAGTGCTTGACACATAGTAAGCGCTTAACAAATACCATAAGTATTATTATCTGAGTCCTCTTTCTTATCCATTCTTGTCACCCATTTCAAGTCAATCTATATTCTTTACTCCAACACTATCCTTCTCACTGTGCCATGCCCACCTTTGACTACTTTGACATATCCTTCCTTCTTTCAGGGAGTCCCAGACTACTGCTTTAGCCAACTTTAATACCCTTCTAAAATCTTACCAAATGAAGAAAGATTCTCCAATTAATTTCCTCTCCCTCATGGAGAAACTAAAATGGCACTAGACCCAGCAGATGGAAAATGCAACTTTGAATCAAGAGATAACCTCAGCTGGACACAGGGTAGAAAGCAGCATGTCCCAGTGGAAAGAGCATGGGCCTGGGAATCAGAAGACCTGGATTTTAATCCTACCTCTGCCACTTGTCATTCATGTGACCTTAGACAAGTAACTAAACGTCTTTGTGTCTCTGTTACCTCATCTGTAAAATGGAAATTAATCCTGTGAGCCCTAAGTTGGACAGAGACCGTGTCCTACATGTGGCTTAGTGGAAAGAGCATGGGTTTGGGAGTCAGAGGTCATGGGTTCTAATCCCAGCTCCACCACTTGTCAGCTGTGTGACTTTGGGCAAGTCACTTAACTTCTCTGTGCCTGTTACCTCAGCTGTAAAACAGGGATTAAGACTGTGAGCCCCACGTGGGACAACCTGATTACCTGGTATCCCTCCACCCCAGCGCTTAGAACAGTGCTTGGCACAAAGTAAGGGCTTAACAAATGCCATCATCATCATCATCTTGCATTTACCCCAGCATTTAGAACAGTGCTGAAACATAGTAAGTCCTTAATAATACCATTTTAAAATAGAAAAAAAAGAAATGATTGTTGGTCAAACAATGGTCTTGTTGGCCACACTCACCATTCTGAGAAAACCCCATCATCAAGCTCAGCATCTGTAAATCTCTTCACCCATGTGGGTTTTAACTTTGCCTAATTTCCTCTTCCTCTTTAGCTTGGCTCACTACTATCCAGACTCCTTTTGTTGGCTTGTTTGTTTTTTTGTTATTGTTTGTTTTAATTGTATTTAAACACCATTGCTTGGCTATACTAAACATACAAGGAGGCAGCATAATAGGACTGCTCCTGGCATTGCAAAGTTTGAAGGACACAAAGTAAATACCATTGATTGATAATAATGTCATTAATTGTCACTAATTTAATTGCTATTCAGTCTTTTTGAAGCATTCAGAGGTCAAATAATAAATAGTGCTAAGTGAAGACTCACTCCAGGAGGAGGACAGTGCTCCCTAAAGTACAAATCAATCAGTCGATCAATGGTATTTGCTGAGGATTTATTGTGGGCAGAACGCTGTATTAGGGGCTTGGGAAAATACAGTATCAAAGAGTTGGTAGATGTAATCCCTACTCACAGGGAGCTTACAGTCTATAGGGGGAGATATATATTAAAATAAATTACAGATGGAGTAATATTAGAGTATAAAGATATATTCTAGTAAATAGTAGATTTATACTCTCTACTTACACTAGGAAATAGCAAGTCTTGTCTTGTATTATGCCATCTTGTCATCTCTGACTCATAGCGATGCCATTGATGCATCTCTCCCAGAACACCGCACCACCATCTGCAGTTGTTCTGGTAGTGTATCCATAGAGTTTTCTTGGTAAAAATACGGAAGTGGTTTACCATTGCCTCCTTCCACAGAGTCAACTTGAGTCTCCACTCTTGACTCTACTTCCACTAGCTAGCCACTGCCCAAGCTATGAATGGAATGGTTATGCCTCTTCGTGACTCTCCTCTCCATAGTCAAGACTGGTAGAGGTGTGACCCTGAGAGGGGAGTTTAGTGCTTCACAAACAGTAAATTGAATAAATAATAATAATGTAAATAGTACTTGCTAAGCACTTATGATTTTTTGTGTGATTGGCGGATGTGAGGATGGAGGGCATTCCAGGCCAGAGGTAGGATGTGGGCTGGGGTCAATGGCAGGACAGGTGAGAATGAGGCACTGTGAGAAGGTTAGCACCATTGGAGCGACGTGTGGGCTGGGATATAGAAGGAGAGAAGGGTCGAAGGCAGCTGAGAGGTCGAGGAGGATTAGGATGGAGTAGAGGCCACTGGATTTGGCAAGAAGGAATTCATTGGTGACCTTAGCAAAGGCTTTTTCCATGCAAAGAAGTGAGTGGAAACCTGATTGCAAGGTGTCAAGGAATAAGTGGGAGGAGAGGAAATAGAGGCAGAGGGTATAGACAACTCACTCAAGGAGTTTGAGGGAAGTGGTAGGAGGGAAATGGGGGATCAAGGGAGGGTTTTTTTTTAGGGAAGAGCCATTTGAAACTACCACCTTTATGCAGATGATTCCCAAATCTACATCTCCAGTCCTGATCTTTCTCCTTCTCTGCAGTCTTTCATTTCTTCCTGCCTTCAAGATATCTCTCCTTGGATATCCTGCCATCACCTCAAACCTAACCTCAAAAAAGGGGGGGTCTCAGTCTGGAAAGGCCTTCTGGAGGTGGTGAGCTCTCAGTAGGGCTTTGAAGGGAGGAAGAGAGCTAGTTTGGCAGTTGCATGGACGGAGGGAATTCCAGGCCAGAGGTAGGATGTGGGCCAGGGGTCGACAGCGGGACAGGTGAGAATGAGGCACAGTAGGAGGTCAGCGGCAGAGGAGTGGAAGGTGTGGGGAGGGCTGTAGAAGGAGAGAAGGGAGGGGAGGTAGGAGCGGGTGAGGTGATGGAGTGCCTTGAAGCCAAGAGTGAGGAGTTTTTGCTTGATTCATAGGTTGACATGCAACCATTGGAGATTTTTGAAGAGAGGAGTGACATGCCCAGAGCGTTTCTGTAGAAAGATAATCCAAGCATCAGAGTAAAGTATGGACTGAAGCGGGGAGAGACAGGAGGATGGGAGATCAGAGAGGAAGCTGATGCAGTAACCCAGTTGGGATAGGATGAGAGATTGAACCAACAAGGTAGAGGTTTGGATGGAGAGGAAAGGGCATATCTTGGCGATGTTGTGAAGGTGAGACCAGCAAGTTTTGGTGACGGATTTGATGTGTGGGGTGAATGAGAGAGCACAGTCAAGGATAACACCAAGGTTGTGGGCTTGTGAGACAGGAATGATGGTAGTGCCATCCACAGTGACAGGAAAGTCAGGGAAAGGACAGGGTTTGGGAGGAAAGATAAAGAGCTCGGTCTTGGGCATGTTGAGTTTTAGGTGGTGGGCGGACCTCCAGATGGAGATGTCCTGAAAGCAGGAGGAGATGCGAGCCTGGAGGGAGGGAGAGAGAGCAGGGGACGAGATGTAGATTTGGGTTTCACCTGCGTAGAGATGATAGTTGAAGCTGTGGAAGCGAATGAGTTCACCATAGATGGAGAACAGAAGGGGACCAAGAACTGACCCTTGAGGAACCCCTAAAATAAGGGGATGGGAGGGGGAGGAGAAGCCCGTGAAGAAGACTGAGAATGTATGGCCAGAGAAATAAGAGGAGAACCAGGAGGGGACGGAGTCCATGAAGCCAAGGTTGGATATTGTGTTGAGGAGAAGGGGATGGTCCACCGAGTCAAAGGCAGCTGAGAGGTAGAGGAGGATTAGGATAGAATAGGAGCCATTGGATTTGGGAAGGAGGAGGTCACTGGTGACTGTTGAGAGGGCAGTTTGGTGGAGTGTAGGGGACAGAAGCCAGATTGGAGGGGGTCTAGGAGAGAGTACTATTCCAGCACTTAGAACAGTGCTGGGCACATAGTAAGCACTTAACCACTTCCATAAAAAAAAGGAAATTACCTCCTCCATCCTTGCCCCATATTGCTGGTGGGTCAGTCTTATTTCTAGGAAAAAGGAAGTGAAATGACTTCTAACTTATAACTGTTACAGGACATTGAGAAGTTTCTGACCATTCCCACCAAAGATAGCACTGCCAGTTGCATGAATACTGCTTTGCTAAATATTGTTGTTTAGAATTTTGTTTTTTTTCTTTATCCAGACATTCCTTTACCCTTCTAGACTGTAAGCTCCTTAAAGGTTGTGATCTTGTCTACTAATTCCACTGCAGTATCCTAATTCCCTACTTATAGTCTCCTGAACTGACTAAGAACTCAAGAAATAAAGTTGGTTGATTGGTAGTAATAATAATAATAACAATAATTATGGTACCTGCTTTCTATGTGGTAAACACTGTTCTGAGCACTAGGGTAGATTAAAGTTAATCAGGTTGGACACAGCCCCTGTCCCACAAGAGGCTCACATTCTTAATCCCTGTTATACAGATGAGGGAACCAAAGCCCAGAAAAGTGAAGTAACTTGCCCAGGGTCACACAGCAGACAAATGGCAGAGCTGAGATTAGAACCCAGGTCCTTCTGAATCCCAGGCCCATGCTCTAGCCACTAAGCCACTCTCTCTGTTTTTTTTTTGTCCTTCCCTTCCCTTTAGACTAGGAATGTGCCCTGTGAACCAGTGTCTTTATTTGATCCAATGTGCTTGTATCTTTTCCAGGAACTCAGTAAAGTGTTTGTCACAGAGTGAGCTCTAGAATAAGTGCTGTAATTTAATTAATTAATTAATTAATTTATCTCTCTACCCCCTCTATGTTCTAAATTCTTTGGAAGTAAGGATCAAGTCTACTAACTCTATTACATACTCCCAAACACTTCATAGAGTGCTCTGCTGAGAGCAGCTGCTCAATGTATATGATTGATCAGCAAATTGCAGACATATACATAAATTTAGTTTTGGCTGATAAAGCAAAGGATCAATTCATTCCCTTTTCCCCTTGGCTTTTAAGCAAAGCCTTTGGGGCCTAAGCTAAGAATTCTGAAATTCCTTAAGACCTGGGTAGCCCTTAAGGACTGTAGCTGCATTTTTTAATTTCACATGTTTAAGGAGATAAAGTGTAAAAGGAAATGATCCTTGAATAATTTTAGACTGTGAGCCCACTGTTGGGTAGGGACTGTATATGTTGCCAATTTGTACTTCCCAAGCGCTTAGTACAGTGCTCTGCACATAGTAAGCGCTCAATAAATACGATTGATGATGATGATGAATAATGCCCAGTTTTATAAGTGTTCCAGTTGATTGTTCTTGACTTGTATTTGTTCTTTGGCATGTGAAGAGAAAACAATTTGGGACGTTTGCTTTCTTTTGAAGGTTGCTTATTCACAAATGTTTCTTTTCATGCATTCCATGAGTGTGAGTAAATACATTAGCCACTGCTTTCAATAGATTCATGTGGAATAAAAGAAATCTGAGCAGGATGTCCTAAATACTTCTAATAACTCTTCAGTGAAAGCAGTTATGAATAGTTTCATAGATTGCACTTTGAATGAGGTATAATGGGATTGCTGCCATTTGTTGTAAGGATTGCTGAATTTGCATTATTTATCCCTGATTTCGAGAATATTTACCCCTTTTTGAAGTACTCGTGATAATGACTGTGGTGTTTTGAAGCACGTACTACCTGCCAAGCACTGTGCAGATACAAGATGATCGGGTCAGACACAATCTCCCATCCCACAGTCTAAGTAGGAGGGAGAACAGATATTGAATCCCCATTCAACAGATGAGGAAACCCAGGCCCAGGGAAGTTATGTTACTCTCCCAAGGTCACACAGCAGGCAAATGGAGGGGCCTGGTTCCCAGACCTGTGTTTGCCACTAGACCATGCTGCCACGCTGCTTGTATTATCTGTGGCTCTGCATTACCATTTCAGACACCCCATGTGCTCATAGTGGAAATTGACCATCTGAGGGGGCTTCTTCAGCTATGAAAGACTAAATTTACAATTACCTAACTGCTTGGATGGTGCATTTCACCCAGTAAATGCTCAGTAAATCCCATCACTACTGTTTCTCCCCATAAAGAAGGCTGAAATTGAATCCAATGTTCCTAATGATAATAGGAACATGCAATATCCCACAGTATTGGAAGGGGCTTTAAGTAGTCTGGCCTTTAGCAGAATTTCAGCTCTCTAAAGTGGTGCCTGTGGAATGCAGATTTGGAAACTTTGACATCATAAGCACAGAGGCTATTCCTACCTTTAGAGCCAGAATCTGCTGTTAGCATGCCACCCCTTAAGTCATGCATTCCTTTAACACCACTTTTTCAGAAACGACACTGTAGGGAGGTTATTTACGCAATCTAAGTTTATAGCTCGTGAACACTTCCATCCTAAATCCTCTTGTTGAAAGCCTAGTGACATTTCATTTCAAATCACACTCTGCCCCAGAGAACAATGAATCTGCCTCAGACTCCATATGTAACCCTGGTTTGGGATAGCTGGAATAATAGTAATAATAATTATGGTGTTTGTTAAGCACTTACTATGTGCCAGGCACTGTTCTAAGCGCTAGGGTAGATGCAGGGTAATCAGGTTGTCCCACATGGGGTTCACAGTCCTAATCCCCATTCTACAGTTGAGGGAACTGAGGCCCAGAGAAGTGAAGTGACTTGTCCAAGTTCACACAGTAGATGAATGGCAAAACTAGGATTAGAACCCATGACCCTCTGGCTCCCAGGCCCTTTCTCTAATCACTAGGCCATGCTAGTGTGTCCATGGCTTTTATATAGCCCTGGATGGAATCAAGGAGATATTACATCCTGAGCTAGTGTGAATCATATTTATTTAGTGATTATTATGTGCTGAGCATTGTACTAAATTCTTGGGAGAGTACAATATAACAATATAACAGACACATTCCCAGCCCACAGTGAATGGTTAGTATTCTCCTGGATCATATGTAACCCAATGCTGGCATCACTAGAATTCAATGTCCCTGACCCTTATAGAACCCTGGGATGGGGTAATTGGGACACTAGTCCTCTAGAATGTAAGCTGGTTATGGTCAGGGAATGTGTCTACCAATTCTGGTGTATAGTGCTCTCCCAAGCACTTAGTACAGTGCTCTGTGCATAGTAAGTGCTCAATAATGACTGTTGATGTTGATGACGATGGGACATCGTCTGAGGCACAGAGGAGTTAAGTGACTTGCTCAACGTCACAAAGCTGAAAAGTGGCAGAGGTGGGATTAGAACCCATGACTTCTGACTCCCAAGCCTGTACTCTTTCTACTAAGCCATGATGCCTCTGCTTGACTCCCAGAAACTCTCCAGGTGTGACCCTGAGAGAGGACAAATAGCTTAAATGAAGTTAAATTTCCCATGGTTCCCAACAGTATTACTAAAGATGTGCAGGACAAGTTTAGCTACTCCATGATTCTGAATTGTAAGAGCCCTGAGGGGGGAGAAAGTAGCCCATTGTCCTATTTTTTTCTCCCTCCTAAGTACACAGTTACCAGTCACTTTGGATCTCAACACCCAGAACTGTCTCTACCTCTGTTAGGCATCTAATATAATGCTCTGGATAAAAACTTCACCAATGATAATCTCACCAAACATCACTGCAATTATCATTATCACTATCATTAATAATATTTAGTGGGCATGTGTGCAGAGCATTGAACTGTGGGTTACTTCGGGTTGAGCACCGTACTGAACACTTAGGAGTATATAGTAAAGACCCAGTCTATGGCTTCAAGAAGCTCAGTCTAATCCCAGGGTCATTTTCGTGAATCTAGGCATTCCATGACTTGAGAATCTCAGATTCACATTCATAGGGAAACTTGCCCATTTGTCTGAGTTTTGCTCTGATCCAAATCCTTTGATGTTGCAATAATGATAATAATAACAGTAAGTGTGGTATTTTAGTGCATGCTATATGCCAGACACTGTACTGAACTCTGAGGCAGTTACAAGTAAATCGGGTTGGACAAAGTCCCTGTCCCATGTGGGGCTCATAGTCTCAATCCCCGTTTTACAGATGAGGTAACTGAGACACAGAGAAGTGAAGTGACTTGCCCAAGATCACACAGCAGAAAAGTGGTGGAGTTAGGATTAGGACCTGTGACTTTCTGACACCCAGGTCTATGCTCTATCCACTACAACATGCTGTTGCTTTGCAATACCTCAGAGTATTGAACTCTTGTGGACATAGTCCTTGCTGTCATGAAATAACTTCACTTCCTCCATTTCCTCAGAAAGACTCTTTGATGTAACAAGATTTTTGTTGTTGTTGTTGTTACTGCAGCTCATCATTAGACTGCTAACTCCTTGCGGGCAGGGCGCACAAAATCTTGCTTCTCTTGTATCGAAAGGAAGCTCAGAGGACCAGGTAAATAAAACCTAAGACAATTCCACATCCCAGATGAAAATTGGGAGTCAGTTGCTAAGGATAAACAGGCATGGCATACAGCTATAAAGAAAGGAGTGACCCATTTTGAAAAAAAAGGTCTGTAAGGAATGAGAAGCAAGGAGGAGAAAGAGGGAAAAATGGAAATGGCACTGAAAACATGAAACAAGGGACAGTCTTTTTGCGTGCAAAATCTGGCTGTGATTGAGAGTACAACTTCATTCATTACAGCCATACCTGTACTCGTAGGCAACTTTCACCACCATTGATGTCAGCTTCTAATACAATTACTACTACTTTCTCGAGAGACTCAGTAAATAACATCATTACTCTTCCTCCCGTGCAGATGTGTGAAATATTTTCTTAACCAAAAATAATGTTTTCTTAAGAAGCATCTGTAAACTACAAGCTGTACTGGCATAAACCTACTGATCCTGTTTTAGGGTGGCTTTTTGTTGTATTGTTTAGATCTTCTAAACACCCCATTAGATTTTGGGTTCGTCCACATATCTCATGCTAAGATTTCACCCCAGAGGGTCATCTTTCCTGAGCCTCAGGTTCAAGGTGGCCAGTTAAAGTCAATGGTGAAGAAACTGTGGAAGATTTAAGGTTGTTTCAGACAGTCGCAAACCAACAGAGGAAATCATCACACACAAGAATTTGGATTTATTACAGAGGGAGAAGAACACTTAATCCAAATTCTTCCATTTCACAATGTACCCAGCTTTCAGCAGTTTCACAAACCAGGATCCTCTCTTCCCTACAGACAATCTAGATTGCCGCTCCAGGAGCTGTTCAACTGGTGGCGCTTCTTTTCAACATCTAGTTTTATTCACCGTTCATCTGCCTTTGACGGTGCTTCCTTATGCTGGGGCACCAAAATCCCTCGAGCCGGCCCTGACCCAAACTTGAATTGCATTAAAAGTTCAGTAATTTCCCAAACTTCCCTAGTCACTCTAGCTTTCTTGTTCCTGAGCTGCTCTGTCTGGGCTTGCACGTACAGCTGGAAGAAACAGAAAGCATGCAGTGCAGAAAGAAAAGAAGGAAGAAGGGTAGGGAGAGAAAGGGATAGGGAGAGAGAGGGAAAGGGAGAGGAAGAGGGAGAGAAGAAGCCTCTTCTCTTGATTTTAAAATCTCTGCTTCACTTACTAAACTCTTCCCATTCTGCCATCTTGTCTTAGAGGGTTCCAATCTCCTAGGAGATTCTAGGAAGTATAGCCTAAAGGAGCGTATTTCCTAAATAGGAGAGGATAGCAGCACTTAGAACAGTGCTTTGCACATAGTAAGCACTTAATAAATGCCATCATTATTATCACAAGATTATAATACTAAACTACTCCTTTAGTCCTTAAGTTACAGTTCCACATCCAATAGAGAGTAAATATTTACAGTCAGGTTCTGCCATAACTCCCTCTTTCCACCACTCTTCCCTTCCTTCTATAATCTTCTGATGAGTGGAAATGTTTGCTGCTCATTCTCATTTCTACTCATCATGGTTTTCTCCCTTATCCAGGCATAGCCTCACATAAAGAGGTCTGGTTCCATCAGAATTCACAGCAATCATGTTGCCTTTGCCAATTATCTTATAAAGCATCTGTAACTGCACGACAAAGTATGTATGGATTCTCAGCAAGTCTCATTCTGGCTGCTCTCTTGCTGATTTTATTTGGGTTGAACTCTGATCAAAAATCTACACATGCAAAGCACCACAGAGATTTTGGGAAAGAGAAGGCTTCTGGTTTCATGAGAAATATAGAATTCATTTCAAGCCATGGAACCTTTATTTCATTTGATTATTTCATTATTTGATTTGTTTTCTCCATCTGTAAAACATCAGCTCAGTTCAACATTCTTGGCTAAAAAGCAACTGATGTGATCAAAGAATCAATGGTATTTATTGAGCGCTTATAGTGGACAGAGTACTGTACTAACTGCTTGGGAGAGTACAATTTAACAGAGTTGGTAGACATGTTCCCTGCCCACAAAGGGATTAGAGTCTAGGTACAATGAGATGGGCTTTTATAAATTATAAATAGGTGGTGAGAGAAACCAGTGTGCTTCCCTTCCTGAGGATTGGTGAGCAAGCTCAAAATGCCACAGTTTAATTTAAAAACTCTAACCGGTTCCAGGAAGGTAATATTCATGCAAAAATAGCAAACTGGATTCCTCATTTCTGAGTATTTGGCTATGTATATATACTTAATATATCTATATTAAGTGCTTACCATGTGCCAGGCACTGTACTAGGTTTTTATCAGGTTGGACATAGTTTCTGCCCTACGTAGAGCTCAATGAAAGTCAGAGGGAGGAGGATGTAATCACCATTTTAAAGATGAGAAAACTGAGGCACAGAGAAGTTGTGACTTTCTCAACACAGCAGATAAGTGACAGAGCTGGGATTACAACCTAGGTCCTTTGACTCCCGTCCTGTGTCCTTTCCTCTAAGCAACTCTGCTTCAGCTTGAAAAAGACAATTGTTTTTATTTATAAATTCACAGCTTCAGATAGTCTAAAACTATTCTCTAAACGAACCTCTTGACTTTCTGTTTTGCTACTAATTCCTCTTCCCAGATTCTTCCCCATCTCCTTGTGGGTCTGACTAAGATTGTTGACCAGTGGAGATTGCTCTCTTTGTGGAAAAGTAGTAAGATGTATTAATTAATCAATCAGTCAGTCAATGATACCCCTTTTCCTCTGCTCCCCCTCACCCAAACTCGCTCCCTTTGCTCTGTCCCCCTCCCCCCTAACAGCACTTGTATATATATGTACATATTTATAATTCTATGTATTTATATTAATGATGTATATATATAATTCTATTCATTTATATTGATGCAATTGATGCCTATTTACTTGTTTTGATGCCTGTCTCCCCCCTTTTAGACTGTGAGCCGATTGTGAGCAGGGATTGTCTCTATTTGTTGCTGAATTGTACTTTCCAAGAGCTTAGTACAGTGCTCTTGCACACAGTAAGCGCTCAATAAATATGATTGAATGAATGAATGCTTGGGAGAGTACAACAGGTTTGGTAGACACATTCCCTGACCAAAAGGACTCTGAGGAGACAGATATTAAAATAGAAATGGTAAGATAAGGATATTTACCAAAGTATTGTAGGGCTGGAGTGAGTATCAAAGTGCTTAAGAAGTACACACCCAAGTTCCTAATCAATGCAGAGCAGAGAGTATATAGGGAAATTAAGGGCTTAGTCTGGGAAGGATTTATCACTATTCAACCGTATTTATTGAGCACTTACTGTATGCAGAGCACTGTACTAAGCACTTGGGAAGTACAAGTTGGCAACATATAGAGACAGTCCCTACCCAACAGCAGGCTCACAGTCTAGAAGGGGGAGACAGACAACAGAACAAAACATATTAACAAAATAAAATAAATAGAATAAATATGTACAAATAAAATAAATAAATAGAGTAATAAATATGTACAAACATATATACATATATACAGGTGCTGTGGGGAGGGGAAGGAGGTAAGGTGGGGGGGATAGAGGGGGGAGGAGGGGGAGAGGAAGGAGGGGGCTCAGTCTGGGAAGGCCTCCTGGAGGAGGTGAGCTCTCAGTAGGGCTTTGAAGGGAATCACTATTCATTATAGCTCTCAATTTCACCTCAGTGTAGAATTTAATTTAACCTCCTTAAGGTGTAGATCCTGTTGACTATCTGTAGTGTACTGTCTCAGTTGCCATCTATCGATTCCAAAGAAGCCGTGTTACAAGCTCTCCTTCTTCAGGGAGTGCTTTGGAGCTTAAATGATGGTTCAGCTTTGGGAATAGGAAAATTGTTTTCCTTAATGATGTTGACAATTAGAAGAAATGTCAGGGAATTAGAAACCGAAATCAGCACATGCTAATAGAGAAGACTGAGAAACAACATTTTGAATTACATTCCAATCTCCGAAGAACACACCACTGCATCCCTGTCTTTGGGTTTGGAAACAAAATGAAACGAAAGCCATCTGGGTCTTCTAAATGTTGGAATTGTTTGTGGGGAAAATTAGAGATCACGATGTTAATGAAAATTAGAGGGTGGAGCCGGGTCAGAAACCAAAAAGGTCTGAAAAGCCAGTGAAGGATATTCAGTCTTATAAAGCAGTAATTATTTGATGTGATCTGAGTCGTTATGTTAGAGACCTTTATATCTTGAAGGGGAGTAGGACAGTTCCCTCCTCTTGTACCAGTGATGGGGAAATCACTCCTTGATTTTGCTAGATTGGGTGACAATCGCATATTCTCAGGGCCTGTAAAAGTTCCACATATGACTTCAGGCCCTTCATAACCAAATACAACCTAAGTAATCTCTTCATTTGTTCCAAGAAACACCATCTCAAACACCAAATCCTAGCAGAGGCTGTTGAAGGCCCTTTAGCAGGCGGTGTAGCATGGCAGGCAATCTTTGGAAGAGAAATGGTCTCCTCCGGCAAAGATTTTGTGGAGATGAGATTATGGAAAGTCCGGGTCTGGAGTAAGTAAGATCTACCTTCATGTGCACACACCCACTTATCAGTTTCACATCAATCTCTTCAGCCACATTGACGAATGTGGATCAGACCTTAGCCTTATCTCTGAACATGAAGGACAACCAGATGTGATCGATGAACCAAATGAACAGCACTATTAGATTAGGTTAATTATCCATTCAGCTCCGTGTTGTCTCCCTGTCTATTCTCAGAGGAATTTGGGATGTCTCCTTTCCTTGAAAACTGATACAGCATCCTACCAACTAGCAGTCAATGCATTCTGAAAGACGACCAGGCAGGTAAAGAACTTCAACACAGATTAAACATAAGATAATAATGATGGATGTAGTCCTCTACTTAGTGGATTTCATTCATTCATTCATTCAATCATATTTATTGAGTGCTTATTGTGTTCAGAGCACTGTACTAAGCGCTTGGGAATGAAACTCAGTCCCGAAACTTCAAGCCCGAGTGTGTGCAGAGGAGTTGGTGAGAGGGCTTTTGGTTTTTGCACCCAGTTTCATCCTTGCTAGACAGGTTTCCACTAGGATATAACACAGTAAGATAGTGTTCAATACTCCACTAAGGTAGAGTTCTAATCCTGGCTCCGCCACTTACCTGCTGGGGGATCTTGGGCAAGTCACTTTATTTCTCTGTGCCTCAGTTACCTCGTCTGTAAAATGGGGATTGAGGCTGTGAGCCCCACGAGGGATAGGGACTGTGTCCAACCTGATTTGCTTGTATCTACCCCAGCGTTTAGTACAGTGTCTTGCAAATAGTAAGCACTTAATACAATAAATATTAACAACTTTAATTATCATTATTATTATTATTATTCACCAGGAGGCAGGCAGGGGTGCAGCGTATTGCAAAAGACCCATGAGAGCCAGCTGGAGACAGAACTGGGACTAGAATCCAGGTATCCAGAATTCCGAGCAGTTCTTTCCCCACAAACCCACCAACGAGCCTTCCAATGATAATTAAATGTATTAGTTATTCATTCATACATTCATTCATTCATTCAGTCGTATTTATTGAGCACTTAGTGTGTGCAGAGCACTGTAATAAATGCTTGGGAAGGACAAGTTGGCAACATATAGAGATGGTCCCTGCCCCAAAAAGGTCTCACAGTCTAGAAGGGGGAGACAGACAACAAAACAAAACATGTGGACAGGTGTCAAGTCATCAAAATAAATAGAAGTAAAGCTAGATGCACATCATTTACAAAATAAATATAATGGTAAATATGTACAAGTAAAATAAATAGAGTAATAAATCCATACAAACATATATACAGGTGCTGTGGGGAGGAGAAGGAGGTATGTGCATGTGTACTTGTGTAAATGTCTGTACTTTATTTATTAGAGATGATTGTGGCTTAGAGGAAAGAGCACCGGCTTGGGAGTCTGAGGACGTGGGTTCTAATCTCGGCTCCGCCAGTTGTCTGCTGTGTGACCCTGGGCAAGCAACTTAACTTCTCTCTGTCTCAGGTACCTTATCAGTAAAATGGGGATTAAGTCTGTGAACTCTACATGGGCCAACCTGATTACCTTGTATCTATCCCAACACTTAGAACATGTTTGGCACATAGTAAGCGCTTAACAAATACCATCATTACTATTATTAATGTCTGTCTCCCCTTCTATACCTTAAGGTCATTGTGGGCAAGGAATGTGTCTACCAACGTGTCTACCAACTCTGTTATCTTGTACTCTCCCAAGTGCTTAGTACAGATGTCTACACATGGTAAGCACTCAATAAACCTGATTGATTGATTTTTAATAAAGATAAAGCCAATAATAATAATGATAGTAATGGAATTTATTAAGATCTTATTTTGTGCCAAGCACTGTTCTGAGCACTGGGGTAGATACAAGTTAATCAGGTTGGACACAGTTCCTGTCCCACATGGGACTCACAGTCTAAGTAGGAGAGTGAATGGGTATTTAATCTTCATTTTTCAGAGAAGGAAATTGAGGCACAGAGACGTTAAGTGACTCAGCCAAAACTACACAGCAAGCATTTAGCAGAGTTGGGGTTAGAACCTAGGTACTCTTAATCTCAGGCCTGCCCTCTTTCCAGTAGGCCATGTTCGCTATGTGTCAAACACTATGCCAGACACTGAAGCAGAGAGAAATTAGGTCAGATAGAGTCCTGTCCCACTAAACATAGGAACAGCAGATATTTTATGCCCAATTTATAGATGAGGAAACTTAGGCACAGGAGGATCTAAAGATTTAAATCCCAGCTCTGCCAGTTGTCAGCTGTGTGACTTTGGGCAAGTCACTTAACTTTTCTGTGCCTCAGTTACCTCATCTGTAAAATGGGGATGAAGACTGTGAGACCCCGTGGGACAACCTGATCACCTTGTAACCTCCCCAGCACTTAGAACAGTGCTTTGCACATAGTAAGCGCTTAAATGCAATCATCATTATTATTAAAGCTCATTATGCGCAGAGAATGTGTCTGCTAATTTTGTTGTATTGCACTCTTCCAAAGGCTCAGTACAGTGCTTTGCACATAGTAAGTGTTCAATAAATACCACTGATAGATTGACTTGCCCCAGAGTCTCACAGTGGGCCAGTGAAAGAGCTGGGCCAAGAGCCCGGTACTCCTGACTCTTAATCCCATGCTCTTTTCAGCGCTTTGTATGGTGCTTGGCACATAGTAAGCGTTTAACAAATACCATTATTATTATTATTTTCAAGAAGAAGAGAAGCAGCATAGCTTAATGGTTAGAAGGTGGGCCCGGGAGTCAGAAGGACCTGGGTTCTAATTCCAGCTCTGCCATGTGTCTGCTGTGTGACCTTGGACAAGTCAACTTCACTTCTCTGTACCTCATTTACCTCAGCTGTAAAATGGGAATTAAGATTGTTAACCCCCGTGAGGGACATGGACTGTGTCTAACGTCATTACCTTGTATTGACCCGAAAGCTTAGAAGTTACTGGCACAGGGTAAGTGCTTAAGAACTACCATTTTAAAAAAAGCCACGCTGCTTCTCAAAATGATCCACAGGAAAGGGCAAGGGAAAAAGGCATCTTCTGGCTTTATTTCATATGTGGGTCAGCCACATTTATAAAAGAAGAGCTTTTAAAATTCTATGGAGCAACGTTCTCCAATCTCACCATTCTGAGACAAATCAAAGATTAAGACTGACCTAGGGGTCACTGGATTATAACCTCCTTGTAGAAAGGGATCTTGTCTACCAGCTGTATGGTAGTGTGCTCTACCAAGTGTTTAGTACAGTGTTTGCACAGAGCAAGTGCTCAATAAATACCACTGATTGATTGGCAGACCACCTCCCCTCAATTCTATGCCTTTCTTGGATCATGGGCAGGAAACCAGATGAGTAGGAACTTTAATAATAATGATGGCATTTGTTAAGCACTTACTAAGTGCGAAGCACTGTTCTAAGTACTGGGGGGGATACAAGGTTGTCCCACATGGGGCTTACAGTCTTGATCCCCATTTTACAGATGAGGGAACTGAGGCACAGAGAAGTTAGGTGACTTGCCCAAAGTCACACAGCTGACAAGTGGCAGAGCTTGAATTAGAACCCATGACCACTGGCTCCCAAGCCCTGGCTCTTTCCACTGAGCCACGCTGCTTTAATGGCCACAGGAGGAAACCACACACAAAAAAGTCACAGCAGGTGGCCTCAGCTTGACTCTGCTCAATTGAGAGGTCACTGCCATCATCACTGGTATTTATTGAGAGCTTACAGTGTGCAGAGCAGAGTACTATGCACTTGGGAGAGAACAAAACTGAGTTGAACTCCTTGTGGGCGGGGAATGTGTCTGTTCATTGTTATATTGTGCTCTCCCAAGCACTTAATTCATTGCTTTGCACACAGTAAGAGCTCAGTAAATATGAATGAACGAATGAATGAATGATGGACACCACCCCTGCCCACATTGCTGCTCAGAGGTCATGTAGTTTAATGCCACCTATCAGAAAGAAAGTCACAGCAGACAAATGACCTACTCAGTCATGACATCTGATGAAACAGTGTGATGGTCACCTCCTTTTCAGTCAGGTTAATGTTAGGGATGGGCCACTGAACATCTCTGACTCTCCCCTCTCCTTCTTAAATCTCCCTCTTGTATCCTTTTTACCCCAAAATTAACCCAAATCCTTCTTCATCCTGATGAAACTTTCTACCTGCTCATCAAAGTTCTGGGGGTAACCAATTCCAATAAATTTTTTTCCATTGCCTACTTTTAAACCTGACACCTTAAAAAGTCAATAGGTATATTGTGTGATTCAGGGAACAAGGAGCCTAGACTTGCATAGTCCTCATCCTTCATAATAATGTGTTGTAATTGATGAATTCCAGCAATAAACACTAGGGTAAATACAAGATAATCAGGTCAGGCATGGTTTCAATCACACAAGAGGCTCACGGTCCCCAGAGGGGCTAAAGGAGGGGAGAACTGGCATTTTACTCCCATTTTATAGATGAGGAAACTGAAGGAAAGATAAATTAAGTGACTTTTTTAAGGTCACCCAACAGGGAAGTAGCATGACATAGTGGAAGTCAAAAGGTTGTGGGTTCTAATCCCTGCTCCACCATTGTGTGCTGTGTGACTGTGGGCATGTCACTTCACTTCTCTGCTCCCCAGTTCCCTCTTCTGTAAAATGGGGATTAAGACAGTGAGCCCCATGTGGAACAGAGTCTGTGTCCAATCCGATCTACCCCAGCGCTTAGAATAGTGCCTGGCACACAGTAAGCACATAATAAATGCCACCAGAGTCAGGATTAAAACCCACGTCCCCTGATTATCAGATTGGCTTCTTCAGTTGCTAGTTGCCCTGCACCAGAGAAGTACAGCTTCCCTGTGGAGATGTTCATCTGCCTTGCCAATAGGACCCGGTTTCACCACATGAATGCCTATCACTTGGAGAAGTAGCATAATAATAATAATAATGGCATTTATTAAGCACTTACTATGTGCAAAGCACTGTTCTAAGCGCTGGGGAGCTTACAAGGTGATCAGGTTGCCCCATGTGAGGCTCACAGTCTTCATCCCCATTTTACAGATCAGGCAACTGGGAGGCACAGAGAAGTCAAGTGACTTGCCCAAAGTCACACAGCTGACAATTTGGAGTTGGGATTTGAACCCATGACCTCTGACTCCAAAGCCCGGGCTCTTTTCCACTCAGCCACACTGCTTCTCTAGTGGATAGTGGATAGAGCACAGGCCTGGGACTCAGCAGGACCTGGGTTTTCAACCCAGTGCTGCCATTTGCCTGTGGGCAGGGAAGATGTCCGTTTGTTGTTGTATTGTACTCTCCCAAGCGCTTAGTACAGTGCTTTGCATACAGTAAGCACTCAATGAGTATGATTGAATGAATTAATAAATGCTGTGTGACCTTGGCAAGTCATTTCACTTCTCTGTGCCTCAGATCCCTCAACTGTCCAGTGGGGATTAAGACTGTGAGTCCCATGTGGGACAGGGACTGAGTCCAACCTGATGATCTTGTATCTCCCCCAGTGCTTAGTACAGTGCCTGACACCCCAACTCTAGACCGTGAGTTTGTTGTGGGCAGGGAATGTCATCACTTATTGTTGAATTGTACTTTCCCAAGTGCTTACTACAGTGCTCTGCACATAGTAAGTGCTTAATAAATATTGAGGAGCAGCGCGGCTCAGTGGAAAGAGCACGGGCTTGGGGGTCAGAGGTCATAGGTTCAAATCCCAGCTCTGCCAGTTGTCAGCTGTGTGACTTTGGGCAAGTCACTTCTCTGTGCCTGTTACCTCATCTGTAAAATGAGGATTAAGACTGTGAGCACCACGTGGGACAACCTGATCACCTTGTATCCTTCCCAGCGCTTAGAGCAGTGCTTTGCACATAGTAAGTGCTTAACAAATGCTATCATTGTTATGATTGAATGAATGAATGGTAAGCACTTCAGAAATTCCATTAAAATAAATCACTTCCCGGATGCCACATCCATGCAGGCCGAGGATGGAGAGAGGGGTCACATTCAGGTTTGCGGCTGCCTTCAAGAACCCAGCTGCGGCCCACCTACTTGCAGTTCCTAGAGAGGGTCCACAGCGGAGCTCACCCCTTCCTCCAGCCCTAAGCTCACCCTGCGGCTAAGCCGGGGCCAGACTGCTTTGGGGGAAGCCCCTTTTGTGAAGAATAAGCTGAAGCACCCCTCTAAACTGTGAGCTCATCGTGGGCAGCAATTGCCACTGTTTATTGTTGTATTGTACTTTCCAAGCACTTAGTACAGTGCTCTGCACACAGTAAGCCTTCAATAAATATGACTGAATGAGTGAATACATGAATGAGCATGCAGCACCACTCAAAGAACCTTATTCTAAAGGCCAGAGGCTTTCCCAGCAGGGTCCTCATTCATTCATTCAATTGTATTTATTGAGCGCTTACTGTGTGCAGAGCACTGTACTAAGCGCTTGGGAAGTACAAGTTGGCAACATATAGAGACGGTCCCAACAGTGGGCTCACAGTCTAGAACTGTCATGAGACAGTTATTTTGGGTAACTGCCGGACCGGGAAACCCCTGAAATTTGAACTGTCAGATCTGAAATCCCAGAGGGATCCATCCTGATGTCGGGATGGCTGTGTCTCTAGCAGGAAGTACTGCCTCTCTCCTCCCCTTCAAACTCTGTGTGGTTTCGTGGAAAAAGCAAGAGCCTGGGAGACAGAGGACCTAGGTTCTAATTCTGCCTTTGCCTCTTATCTGCTGTGGGGCTTTGGAGAAACCGCCTCACTGCTTTGGGCCTCAGTTTCCTCATCTGTAAAATGAGGTTTCAATGTCTATCTGCCCTTCTACTTAGACTGTGAGCCCAATGTCAGACAGAGATTGTGTCCATTCATTCATTCATTCAATCATATTTATTGAGCGCTTACTGTGTGCAGAGCACTGTACTAAGCACTTGGGAAGCACAAGTCAGCAACGTATAGAGACCAGTCCCTACCCAACAATATGCTCACAGTCTAGAAGGGGGCAATAGACAACAAAACAAAACATGTAGACAGGTGTCAAAGTTGTCAGAACAAATAGAATTAAGGCTATATGCACATCATTAACAAAATAAATAGGATAGTAAATATGTACAAGTAAAATAAATAGAATAATAAATCTGTTCAAATATATACAAGTGCTGTAGGGAGGGGAAGGAGGTAGGGCAGGGAGGATGGGGAGGATGAGAGGAAAAAGGGGGCTCAGTCAGGGAAGACCTCCTGGAGGAGCTGAGCTCTCAGTAGAGCTTTGAAGGGAGGAAGAGAGCTAGCTTGGCGGATTTGTGGAGGGGAGGGCATTCCAGGCCAGGGGAAGGATGTGGGCCGGGTGTCGATGGCGGGACAAGCGAGAATGAGGTACAGTGAAGAGGGTAGCAGCAGAGGAGCGGAGGATGTGGGCTGGGCTGGAGAAGGAGAGAAGGGAGGTGAGGTAGTAGGGAGCGAGGTGATGGAGAGCCTTGAAGCTGAGAGTGAGGAGTTTTTGCTTGATTCGTGGGTTGACAGGCAGCCACTGGAGATTTTTGAGGAAGGTAGTGACATGTCCGGAGCATTTCTGCACAAAGATAATCCAGGCAGCAGAGTGAAGTTTAGACTGAAGTGGGGAGAAACAGGAGGATGGGAGATCAGAGAGGAGGCCGATGCATTAATCCAGTCGGGATAGGGTGAGAGATTGAACTAGCAAGGAAATGGTTTGGATGGAGAGGAAGGGGCGGATTTTGGCGATGTTGTGGAAGTGAGACTGGCAGGTTTTGGCGATGGATTGGATGTGTGTGGTGAACGAGAGAGTGGAGTTGAGGATGACACCAAGGTTGTGGGCTTGTGAGACGGGAAGGATGGTAGTGCCGTCTAGAGTGACGGGAAAGTCAGGGAGAGGGCAGGGTTTGGGAGGAAAGATAAAGAGTTCAGTCTTGGACATATGGGATTTTAGATGGCAGTCAGATATCCAGATGGAGATGTCCTGAAGACAGAAGGAGATATGAGCCTGGAGGGAGGGAGACAGAGCAGGAGCAGAGATGTAGATTTGGGTATGATCAGCTTAGAGATGATAGTTGAAGCCCTGGGAGTGAATGAGTTCACCAAGGGAGAGAACAGAAGGGGACCAAGAACTGACCCTTGAGGAACCCCTGCAGTAAGGGGATGGGAGGGGGAGGAGGAGCCCGTAAAGGAGACTGAAAATGAATGGCCGGAGAGATAAGAAAAGAACCAGGAGAGGACGGAGTCTGTGAAGCCAAGGTCGGATAGCGTGTTGAGGAGAAGAGGGTGGTCCACAGTGTCGAAGGCAGCTGAGAGGTCGAGGAGGATTAGGATAGAGTAGGAGTCGTTGGATTTGGCAAGAAGGGGGTCATTGGTGACCTTTGAGAGGGCAGTTTCGGTGGAGTGTAGGGGACAGAAGCTAGATTGGAGGGGGTCAAGGAGAGAATTGGCGTCCATCAATTAATAGTATTTATTGAGCACTTACCATGTGTAAAGCACTGTACTAAGTGCTTGGGAGAGTAAAATATAACAAAATATCAGAGTTGATAGACACATTCCCTGCCCAAAACATGCTTAAAATCTAGTGCCTGACCTGATTATCTTGTATCTACTCCAGCATTTAATACACTGATTGGCACATAGTAAGCACTTAAAAAATACTCAAATTATTATTATTATTATTATTACTAGTCTCAAAACTTTGTAAACTTCCTTTGTCTTCCCAGAGCAGTGTCCTAAGTTTTTTCAGTCCATCCTCATAAAAAAATTCTACATCCCCTTGATTATTTTGAATCGAATATTTTCACAAGAACCTGGAAAGTATACGTATATTTGGTTAAGATCATCTAGTAGATTATCACAGATAGGGTCACTGGAGCATAAAGCCACAGATTTTTGTATCTGTCCTGTAGCAAGAAACATTATTAATAATATAATAATAATAATAATAATACTGTTATTTGATAAGTGCTTACTATGTGCCAAGCACTGTTCTACGCACTGGAATAGATACAAGGTAATCAGATTGTCCCACGTGGGGCTCACAGTCTTAATCCCCATTTTACAGATGAGGTAAATGAGGCACAGAGAAGTTAAGTGACTTACCCAAAGTCACACAGCTGATAAATGGTGGAGTCAGGATTAGAACCCATGACCTCTGATTCCCAAGCCCATGCTCTTTTCCACTAAGCCATGCTGCTTCTCTGCTTAAACTGCAATTGACAGGTCTACACTTGAAGTACAGGAAATTATAATAATAATTATGGTATTTGTTAATAATAATAATAATAATGATGGCATTTTTTAAGCGCTTACTATGTGTAGAGCACTGTTCTAAGCGCTGGGCAGGATACAAGGTGATCAAGTTGTCCTACGTAGGGCTCACAGTCTTAATCCCCATTTTTCAGATGAGGTAACTGAGGCTCAGAGAAGTGAAGTGACTTGCCCAAGGTCACACAGCAGACATGTGGCGGAGTCAGGATTCGAACCCATGACCTCTGACTCCAAAGCCCGGGCTCTTTCCACTGAGCCACGCTGCTTCTCTGCAATTGACGCTGCTTAACTGCAATTGACAGCTCTACACTCGAATTGACAGCTCTACAGCTCTACACTCTAAGTACAGGAAATTATAATAATAATTATGGTATTTGCTAAGCGCCTACTATGTGCCAGGGATTGTACTAAGCACTGGGATGAATACAAGTACGTCTTGTTGGACACAGTCCCTGACCCACGTGTGGCTCACAGTCTCAATCCCCGTTTTACAGATGAAGTAAATGAAGCACAGATAAGGCCCAAGGTCACCCAGCAGTCAAGTGGCAGAGCTGGAATACTGAAATTAATTCTCTAACTTTGGCTATCAAATCACATTGTTTTAAAGTAAGTATTCTCATTGTTTGCTGTGGTTGCTAATAATTTTGAAGAGCACAGATGCAGACTTAGAAGTACATAATATTGCTATTAGAAAAACACTATGAAAAATTTCAAAAAATACAAATGTCCACAACTGTGGACTTAGGGAAGCAGCATGACCTTGTGTATAGAGCGTGGGCCTGGGAATCAAAATGACCTGGGTTCCTGTCCTGGCTACACCACTTGTCGGCTGTTCAATCAATCAATCAATCGTATTTATTGAGCACTTACTGTGTGCAGAGCACTGTACTAAGCGCTTGGGAAATACAGGTTGGCAACATATAGAGACAGTCCCTACCCAACAGTGGGCTCACAGTCTAAAAGGGGGAGACTGAGAACAAAACCAAACATACTAACAAAATAAAATAAATAGAATAGTACAGGTAAAATAAATTGACCTTGGGTAAGTCACTTCACTTCTCTGTGCCTCAGTAGCCTCATCTGTAAAATGGGGATTAGGACTGTGAGCCCCATATGAGACATGGACTGTGTCCCACCTGATTAACTTGTATCTACCCCAGTGCTTAGAAGAGTGCCTGACATGTAATAAGTGCCTAATAAATACCATAACAACAAAAATTGTTGGTAGTATTGGTTTCAAGCTTTTAAGAAAATTTATCATTACCAACTACACCCCCATTCTGAAAAATGCAAGAAAGATTATTGAATGAGAACAAAGATAATTACTTGTTTAAATTTCCACTCACAGTAAACCTGGTATTTACTTCATTTGGTCAACACTTTCTCACCAAAGAAATATAATGCTTTCTGTTTTACTTACTTTTTGCTTAGTTTCAAAGTTTACTGAACAGACAGCTTTTGCCAATATTACTAGCGAGCCAATTTACATTGCCAGCTTGAGTAGACAGATTTTCTCTCAATCGTTTTGGCCGTCCAAACAACCATGGGTTATTTCAGATATGAAATTTTCTCTGAGACAAAAGAAAACATTAGATTAATAAATGATAGTCCTAATTGTCAAAGTGGCACTGTTAACTCTGAATGAAATATTGGTGATTTTCTGGTTCAGTGAGAGTGCTGTTCCTTCACCTTATGGCAGGTGCTTTTTCAGAAAGCAAATATTGGGATGAAATGTACATGTTCAGGGCACATCTCATTAAGCCCCACTGCAGCATTATCACATTATTGAGCGTTTCCTGTGTACTAAGCATTTGGGAGAGTACAATGAAACAGAGTTGGTAGACACGTTCCCTTCCCGCAATGAGCTAACGTCTAGAGGGATGATGCTAGGAAATGAGACTGTTCGGTACACTATGGTCTCAACAATTCTTCCTCCAGACACCCAGGAAGCTGGATGCGAGACCTACAGAGATGGATAAAACCAAAGTGAGAAAAAGTGAGTTGGTTGGTGGTGCCACATTCAGTCTGTGGCTTAATCCTGCTAGTTTCTCCTCCCCAGTATTTTCTGAACAATAATTATAGTATATGTTAAGTGACTACTATAATAACTGATAATTATGGTATTTGTTAAGTGTTTACTATGTGCCAAGCACTGTTCTAAGCACTGGGGTAGATATAAGGTAATCAGGTTGGACAATGTCCCTGTCCCACATGGGGCTCACAGTCTCAATTCCCATTTTACAGGTGAGGGAACTGAAGCACAGAGAAGGGAAGTGATTTATCCAAGGTCACCCTGCAGAGAAGTGGCAGGGCCAGGTGCACTATATTAACCAGGATACTTTAACCCTGACAACTAGGGCTTTGTGGTCTAGCAGGGGAGCCCTAGAACGAGTCCTAGAAAGAGAGAATAAGTAAATTAGTCACTCAGTCAATCAATGCTATTTATCGAGCACTTACTGTGTGCAGTCCTGGGAAAGTATAATATAATAGAGTTGGTAGACCCGATTCCTACTCATAAGGAACCTGTTGGGTTTTTTTTAAATGATACTCATTAAGCACTTACTATGAGCCAGGCTACTTCTCAGGGTCACACCTGGAGAGTTTCCAGTACTCTACCAGTCTCGGCTGCAGGAGGCAGAGTCAAGCAATGGCATACCCATTCCGTTCCTAGCTTGGCCAGTGGCTAGCGAGTGGAAGGCAACCTGCTACAAGTCAAAACTCACCTGTGCAGGGAAGCAGCAGCAGGGGAGAGAATCGAGGGCAAGGATTTAAGTTTACTGCGCAGAGGGAGGCATTGGTAAACCACTTTTGTATTTTTACCAAGAAAACTCTATGGATACACCACCAGAAAGATTGCAGATGGAGTCGGGGCATACTGGGAGAGGTGTGTTGCTCTGGATCGGAGACAACTGGACAGCATAAGTCAAGATGTGTCCCACACTGTACTAAGCACTGGGGTAGATACAAGCTAATCAGGTTGGACACAGTCCAGGTCTCACATGCGGCTCACAGTTTGTTAGGAGGGAGAATAGGTCTGTTACCCCCATTTAACCCATGAGGTAACTGAGGCTCAGAGAGGGGAAATGACTTGCCTAAGGTCACACAGCAGACAAGTGTCAGAGCTGGGATTAGAAACCAGGTCCTCCAGACTCCCAGGCCCAAGCTCTATCCAACAGGCCATGCTGATTTTCCAATCTACAGAGAGAGACAGATACTAAGATAAATGTATTTTATTGATTTTAATAATATAGTAAAGTTTAAAAATAAATAGCTGAAAAAGCACACAGTAAGTGCTCAATAAATACGATTGAATGAATGAATGAATGAAAGTAGTGTAAAATTTTAAAGTTTAAAAGAGTTTAAAAGAGTTTGATTTAAAAATAAAACTCTATGTACACAACTGCTGAGATGTTTGTTCATTCATTCATTTGTATTGAAGGCTTACTGTGTGCAGAGCACTGTACTAAGCCCTTGGGAAGTACAAGTTGGCAACATATAGAGACAGTTCCTACCCAACAGCAGGTTCACAGTCTAGAAGGGGGAGACAGACAACAAAACAAAACATGTTAACAAAATAAAATAAAGAGAATAAATATGTACAAGTAAAGTAAATAAATAGAGTAATAAATATGTACAAATATATAAACATATATACAGGTTTGTTACCCAGTGTCCCTAGTTTCTGTCATGCTGTACAATGATTCTGAGAAGCAGCATGACTTAGTGGATAGAGCACAGTCCTGGGAGTCAGATAGACATGGGTTCAAATCCCAGCTCTGCCATTTGTCAGCTGTGTGACTTTGGGCAAGTCACTTCACTTCTCTGTGCTTCAGTTACCTCATCTGTAAAATGAGGAGTAAGACTGTGAGCCCCCTGTGGGACAACCTGATCACCTTGTAACCTCCCCAGCGCTTAGAACAGTGTTTTGCACATAGTAAGTGCTTAATAAATGCCATTATTATTATTGCTATTTTGTGGGAGAGGACCTGTGTCTAACCTGATCAGGTTGTATCTACCTCAGCTCTTAGAACAGTGCCTGGCACTTAGCAAGCGCTTAACAAATAGCATTAAAAAAATCCCTGCTGTCTCAGCCTAGTGGTTCCTAAGGAAGAATGCCCCAAACGTTCGATCAAATGTGTCCTGGGAATCAAAATGTTTCTTCCACTCTAGGTAGAATCTGAGGGAAATACAACTTCAGTAAGTGCTAAAGGGGTTTCTGAACATATTGCATGTGAATTCTGCTCAGCTGACAAAATAGTCTAACCCTACCCAGACCATTTAGGAGATTTTCTGTGCACAAATCTGATTTCTCCTCCAGATCAAATCATCTTTAAATAAGCAATGATATTCATCTTATCTTAGATGTAATTATCCAAGAATGTCTTTGAACATGTCTAGGATTTGGGCTGTGGAACATTTTTGAGGTTACTCCAGTGGTTCATCTAGGGGATTCCTAGGGTTTGTGGCTTTCTTATGCAGTTATCCTTTAGATAATGGCTCTGGAGATAAAATTCATCCCATCCCTCCAAGGAAAGACCAGGTGGAAACTGAACGTATGACAAAATTTTTATTTCTCTCAGTTCCTTGTCTGATCTAGGACGCTGCCTATTTTGTCCCCTTCTGCAACATATTTATTCTTCTCTTCACCCGACCCAATCACCACCATCATAACAGTCGTCAAACAATCATTACCAGCATTGAAGCAGGATGTCCTGGTGGAAAGAGCATGGATCTGTGCTCCAATCCTGAATTCACCACTTCATTCATTCAATCGTATTTATTGAGCACTTACTGTGTGCAGAGCACTGTACTAAGCGCTTGGGAAGTACAAGTTGGCAACATATAGAGACAGTCCCTACCCAACAACAGGCTCACAGTCTAGAAGGGGGAGACAGATGACAAAACAAAACGTATGGACAGGTGTCAAGTCATCAGAATAAATAGAAGTAAAGCTAGATGCACATCATTAACAAAATACATACAATAGTAAATATGTACAAGACATAGGTTAGGACAGGGAACACGTGGACAGTGAAGTCAGAAGGTACTTACCTAGGAAAACAAATCTAAGTCAAGCTCTATCAAATTGTTGGTCCATATGGAGATTGCTACTGAGCACTTAGTACAGGGCTCCACACCCAGGAAGCACTCAGTAAATATGACTGATTCCTCATCCAACTAGCTCAGTGCTTTCCATCCCTTGGTTTAACGATTTATATCATTTTGGCCAACTTTTTGGCTCTCCCGGACGCCCGCCGATTCTTAAACAAAACTAGGTCTTGCTTAGCCCTCTTTCGTTCATTCTATCGTCTTTATTGAGAGCTTACAGTGTGCAGAGCACTGTACTAAGCACTTGGGAGAGTCCAATACCACAATAACAGACACGTTCCATGCCCACCATGAGCTTAGACTTTATGCCTTCCTCCTGGCCCCAACGAGGACCACTTATCCGAGCCTGTCAGGGGTGGCTGGGTTTTCAAAAGCCACTTGGAATGGTTTTGTCTTTGTGTGGGTGGTTCCCGACTGTGTGTTGGTTTTTTGGCTTTTAAATCTCCTCTGCGCCCCTTCACCCTGACTGGCTCCAGGGCTACTGAAAGGGGAGAGGTGGGTGAAAAGGCAGCAGTGGCTCTGGGGGTGAAGACAAGAAACAGGGGAGGCTTTGGAGTTGGTGCATTTGTTTCTAGGGAGTTGTCCTTCTGGGGTCTAAATTATGGTAGCCCAAAGAAGCAATTCTGCCTGCGACAGGCAAATGCTTCCAGGAGTCAGGCACACACCTGGGGTTTGGTTGCAGCCAGACTGAATTAGGTTGGCGCCTGGAGGTCTTGAAGAGACAATATCCTAATATAAAACGACATTTAAACCCACTCCATCAAAACGGGTCTGCGCTTTGAATCCTCATTCGCAAGGCCCACAGGAGAGGAGATGGAAATAATAACAGTAATAATTACAGGCCCAGTTAAGCACTTACTCTAGGGCTCACACTGTAATAAACGCTGGGGTAGAGACAGGATAATTACGTTGGATGCAGGCCCTGCCCCACATGGGGCTCGGCAGGAGGGAGCAGAATTGAACCTCCCTTTTACAGCTGAGGAAACTGAGGCCCAGAGAGGTGAAGTGGCTTGCTCAAGATCACACAGCAAAGTGGCAGAGCAGGGATTAGAACCCCTCCCAGGCCCGGACTCTTTCCACCAAGTCACGCTGCTTCCTGAAACCTTCTAGGAGATTAATAACCCGTGAGCAAAAATCCAAGGCTTTGGCCCAAAATGTTCTGGATAATCCTGGGACCCTCCTGCATAACTAAAGCTCAAGAGGTTTGAACTGACTGATCGGTAGTATTTATTGAATGCTCACTATGTGCAGAGCGCCTACTAAGCATTTGGAGAGTCCAGCCAAATCGGAGTTTGTGGACGCCTTCCCTGCCCATAATCACCTCACAGTTTAGAGGCCTTTATGACTTGAATAATAATGATGGTCTCTCGTAAGCATTTACAGCGTGCCAGGCACTGCACTAAACGTTGGGGAAAATATCATGTTTACGGGCTTCTTTAGAAGCACTCACTATGTGCCATGCAGTGTTCTCAGAGCTGGGGTAGATACAAGTTAATGAGGTTGTACACAGTCCCTGTCCCCCATGGGGCTCACAGTTTGACAGATGAGGTAACTGTGGCCCAGAGAAGGCAAGTAACTTGCCATGGTGCCACACTGTATTTCTAAAAATCACATGGTCACCTTCAAACAGCCACTTTTGCCATCAAAGTCCACTTTCCAATCTGTCCAATGATGAAGGGATATGGATAATTGAAATTACAAGGACTTATTTGGAATTGCTTTGGAATTTATTTGGAATTATTTGGAGAAGCAGCATGGCTCAGTGGAAGGAACCTGGGCTTTGGAATCAGAGGTCATGGGTTCAAATCCTGACTCTGCCAACTGTCAGCTGTGTGACTATGGGCAAGTCATTTCACTTATCTGTGCCTCAGTTACCTCATCTGTAAAATGGGGAATAAAACTGTGAGCCCCCCGTGGGACAACCTGATCACCTTGTAACCTCCCCAGCGCATAGAACAGTGCTTTGCACATAGTAAGCACTTAACAAATACCATTATTATTATTATTATTATTATCTCTTTGACAGGGAAGGCACTGTTCAACTAGAGATTGTGTTCTGTGCAAGTTATAGAAACAAGTCACTTAACTTCTCTGTGCCTCAGTTCAACACTTAGAACAGTGCGTGGCACATTGTAAGCACTTAATAAATACCATAATTATTATTACCTGATCTGTAAAATGGGAATTAAGACTCTGAGCCCCATATGGGACAGGGACTGTGTCCAACCTGATAATCTTTTATCTACCCCAGCACTTAGTAAAATTCCTGGTACATAGTAAGCACTTAACAATTGCTATTGAAAATAAAATCATCATCCTCAGCAGCATTTATTGAGTGCCTAATAATCAATCAATCAATAGTGTTTACTAAGGGCTTCCCTTCTACAGAGTCTACTGTATGCCAAGCACTGTAATTGTTATAATAATAATTATGGTATTTGTTGAGCTCTTACTATGTGCTGAGCACATAGTTCTAAGCAGTGTTCTAAGCACTGGGGAAGATACAAGGTAATCAGTTGTCCCACGTGGGGTTCACAGTCTCAGTCCCCATTTTACAGATGAAGTAACTGAGGCACAGAGAAGTTAAGTCGCTTGCCCAAGGTCACACAGCAGACAGGTGGTGGAGCTGGGATTAGAGAAGCAACATGGCTCAGTGGAAAGAGCACAGGCTTGGGAGTCAGAGGTCATGGGTTCAAATCTCGACTCTGCCAATTGTTGGCTGTGTGGCTTTGGGCAAGTCACTTAACTTCTCTTGGCCTCAGTTACCTCATCTGTAAAATGGGGATTAAGACTGTGAACCCCACTTGGGACAACCTGATCACCTTGTATCCTCTCCAGCACTTAGAACACTGGTCTGTAAGCACTTAACAAATGTTATTATTATTATTATTATTATTATTATTACCCATGTCATCTTACTCCCAAGCTCGTGCTCTTTCCACTAAGACATGCTTCTCTACTGGACACCTTCTGTATGTGCCCCTTAAGTTTCTATGTGCCTAGAACTATTTTGAGTGCCCTTTGTGAGCAAGTTCAGGTGATACAGACAAAAGTGGTTTAAAATAAGTAAAGGTTAGATTGCAAGAAACTCTTTAAGGCCTCAAGATTTCTTGTCTTAGGCTGAGGTATGTGCTCCCCTATTTTGCTGTAATAAAGGAATAGGCAAAACTTGATCGCCCATTTGCAGTGGACTCCTCTCAATCAATCAATGGTACTTATTGAGCACTTCCTATGTATAGAATACTGTATTAAATGCTTGGGAGAGCACAATACAACAGAATTAGCAGATATGTTCCCTGCCCACAACAAGCTGACGGTTTAACTTTCAAGTCCAAATAATGTGGTCCTGCCTTGCACTTCAGGACTGTAAGGAGAGGAAGGAATATGATGGAGAATGACCCTTGGTTGTTGAAGTTTAAGATTCAGGTTAGAGTGTAAACTTCCAGCTAAGTGACAGCGAGTATATCTCAGAGTGGCCCACTGAAATCAATGCAGTATGGCTAATGTGTTCTAAGAATTCTACTGCTTAAATGTCTAGCTGTAGGAGCACTGGCAAGCTCTTTGAAGAGTGCTGAATACAAGAGTTGTGTTGTTCTAGGGATAGAAGGGTAAAATGATGCTCTGTGCATAGAGTAAGCACTCAATAAATGCCATGGATTGATTGACTGGAAGAGTGTTACAGGCAGGAAAAGTGTTGGGTAATTCTGTTGTACACTCCCAAGCACTTATTACAGTGCTCTGCAAATAGTAAGCCCTCAATAAAAAACACTGATGGATCGATTTTCCTTTTTATAATTTTCCAGCTCCATCTTTGGATTCTATTATGACCAGGGTCAGACACTCTCCAAACCAGAAAATGTCCTTTCTCCCAGTTCCTTAAGCTACACGACTTGAGCAACATATCTTTCTGGTACTCACCCTAGCCCCATAATACCTACATAAATATTGGTTGATTTAGGTTGACTGAGTGGCTGGAATCACTGATTCCTAGTGATAATAGTAATAGTAGTAATAATTATGGGATTTGTAAAGCACCTATATGTGACAGACACTCTACTAAACACTGGGGTGGATACAAACAGTTATTACAATAATAATTGTATTATTAGTAAGTGTCTACTAGGTGTCAAGTGCTGTTCTAACAGCTGGGAAAGATATATAATGAGAGGTCAGATGTGGTTCATGTCTCACACAGGGCTCACAATCTAAGTAGGAAGGAGAAAGGGTATTGAATCCTCATTTTAATGACGAGACATCTGAGAACAGAGAAGTCAAGTGATTTGCCCCAAATCACACAGCAGGCATTTGGGGAAACCGGGATTCAAATCTGGGTCCTCTGACTCCCGGAATACATCAGGTTTTCTGATTCCCCTCACTTCACTCAGTGTGAACTCTGAAGCTTTCTCTCATATACATCATGTTCTTGTAGTCAGATCTAGCTGTCATATGACTAATTAGTTCACATGGTAAAGAAACATGATAGAAAAACCCTTTTAGGATTATGACAACATCTGTAGTATGAGGCAGAAATGCCAGGAAGACAATTAAGGCCAGTGTCTCAAATGCTGCTCATTACTCTCCATTTAGCAATGCCAGAAGCTGTTCTGGCTTTTCCATAATCGTTAAGGAGAGGAGAAAACAACATTATCGTTTAACCAACAGCATCGGTTTTTAATGTGATTATAACCTCCTCTCCATGTGCATCTTTCATTCCAGCTAGGCTCCCAAAGATTTTCTGGAATTTGGAAAAGAAGATAAGGTGAAAGCCTTAAATTTATCACCTCGATAAACACAGCGTTCTCACATCTGTATTGTGAAATTCCTAAATCTATCATGTGAAATGGTGATCCCGGCTGTTTACAATCTAGCTGGGGAGACAGACATTAAAATAAATTACATCTAGGGAAGTGACAAAATATAAGGATATGTACTTAAGTGATGTGGGGGTAGGGTAAATATCAAAGTGCAAAGGTGCAAGGATGATGCGGAAAGGATAGAAAATCAAGTAGCAAGATGAGCAATGAGTCAGGGAAGGCTTCCTGGAGGAGATATAATTTTATTAGGGCTTTGAAAATGGGAAGAGAGGTGATCTGTCACATATGAAGCGGGAGGGAGGGCGTGAGTAGAGGGTTGGTGGTGAGATATATTTGATCAAGGCACAGTAAGAAGAAGGAAGAAGAAGAAGGATTAGACATTTGGCATTAGAAGAAGGAAGTGTGTTGGCTGGGTCGTCATGGGAGAGAACTCATTGAGTGCTCTGAATCCAATTTATTTATATTAACGTCTGCCTCCCCCACTAGACTGTGAACTCAGTCTAGGGCAGAGAAAGTCTACCAACTCTGTTGTATTGTATGCTCCCAAACTCTTAGTTCAGTACTCTGCATGGAGAAGTGCTCAAAAAAATGTGACTGATTGAATGAATGGTGAGGGGTATTTTCTCGATGCACATATCGACGGGCAATCAGTGAAGTCTTGTGAGAAATGGGGAGACGTGTGCAGAACTATATTTTAGAAAAATGACCCAGGCAGCAGAGTAAATCATGCACCGGACTGGGAAGAGAGTAGAGGCAGGGAGGTCAGAGAGAAGGCTGTCGAAATACTCGAGACAGGATAGGACAAGTGCTTGGACCATCCGGAGAATAATTCGGTTGTACGGGGAGGGTAGATTCTAGAGATGCAAAGAAGATAGAACCAACAGGATTTGGTGACTATCTGAATGTGCAGGTTGAGGTTGAGGGTCAAGCTTTTGAGACAGGGATGATGGGACATTGTCAACAAATGACAATGTCCCAGGTCCTGAGGTCCTGATTCATTCAATCAATCTCACATTTTTTGAGCACTTCTGCATGCAGAGTACTGAACTAAGAGTTTGGGAGCATACAATACGTACAATACATACAATACAACAGAGTTGGTAGACTTTCCCTGCCCTAGACTGACAACAATATTTATTTTATTTGTGCATATTTATTCTATTTTGTTTTGTTGTCTGTCTCCCCCTTCTAGACTCTGAGCCCACTGTTGGGTAGGGACCGTCTCTATATGTTGCCAACCTGTACTTCCCAAGCACTTAGTACAGTGCCCTGCACACATTAAGTGCTCAGTAAATATGATTGAATGAATGAATGAATGAAAGTGATGGAAACATTGAGGGAAGAAGATTTGATTGGAAAAATGAGCAGTTCTGTTTAGGACATGTTAAGTTTAAGATGTTGGTGGAATCCAGGTAGAGAGGTCCTGAAGGCAGGAGGAAATGTGAGATTGCAGAGAGGGGTGAGGGCTGGAGAGAGAGATTTGGGAGCCATCTGCTTATAGGTGGTCTTTGAAGCTGTGGCAGCAAATTAGTTCTCCAAACAGTGGGTGTAGATGGAAAATAGAAGGAAGACCCAGAATGGAGCCTAGACAGATCCCAATGGGTAAAGGGTGGAGACAGAGGAGGAACCAAGAAGGAAAGAAACCAAGAAGGAGCAGCCAGAGAAAGAGAAGAACCAGGAGAGGACAGTATCAGTGATGCCAAGGTTAGATGGTGTTTCTCTATACAAAAAAACCCGAAGATGTTCATCAGCATCACAGATTTTAAAGCAGCTGCTTGAGCAATGGTTATATTCTGAGCTAAAAGGGGACACATGCAAGCCAGGAGGGCAAAATGAAATATATGAAGGCACAGAGGAGCCTAGGCTCAAGAAATCTGACAGTAGTAGATTGGTGCAAGAAACTTGCAGTGGACAGACCAGCAAGCAGAAATCAGGAGAGAGGATCTTTCCCTAGAGCAGAAACTTCATAGAAATCATAGGGAAGTAGCATGGCATAGTGGATAGAGCCCAGGCCCGGGAGTCAGAAGGTCATGGGTTCTAATTCCAGCTCCACCTAACAAATACTATTGTTATTATTATTATTATTATAATGGTGGCATTTGTTAAGTGCTTATTTTGTGTCAAACACTGTTCTGAGCACTGGGGTAGATACAAAGTAATTGGGTTGGACACAGTCCCTGTCCCACAAGGAGCTCACAGTCTTGATTCCCATTTTACAGGTGAAGTAACTGAGGCCAAGAGAAGTGAAGCGACTTGCCCAAGGTCACACAGCAGACAAGTGGCAGAGCCAGGTTTAGAACTCTGGTCCTTCTGACTCTCAGGCCCATTGCTCTATTATTTTTATTATTATTATTAAATCAGGTCTAAAGAAAGCAGAGTTCAAAGTTCAAAGTCAGACCTGCTGTGGGGCAAATTCAATAACACAACAAGGATTTGTCTTTACTTGCAAACAATCATTAATACTATTTATTGAGTGCTTATTCTGCAGATCACTGAACTAAGTCCTTGGGAGAGAATAATACAAGACACTTTCCCTGACCACAATTCATTCATTCAATCAATCAATCATATTTATTGAGCGCTTACTGTAGTTGGGACAGAATATGGGATAGAATAGCTATCCAGTTCATATTTTCAGTCAGACCAACCTGCATGGGTAGGCTTTTACTGTCAGTGCAAAATGGACAGTTTAATGGGGGAAAGACACCTAATGACAGTTCACCTCTGCTGAAATGTCTGGCAAGTTCCACATACCTGATTTGTTTGTAATATTTTTGAGGCCAGGTACTATGTCTTTGAGATCTGTTTTACATTCTCAAGTGCCTGGTCCACACAATAGACACCCAGTACAGAGCACTACACACAGAAGGCACAAGGTATAATGCTCTGCACATGGTAGGACTAAGTTCAGTTCTCTGGACATGGTAGGTGCTCAGAACAGTGTGCTACTACAACAACTGCTCAATAACTACTGTTGAATGAATCAAATGACATTTAATTGTTTAACTGGGGGGTATCTGATAATGCTGTTGATAGTGTAGGAATAAAATCTGAAGTGAGTTGGGGTTAGGTGGGACATCAAAATCCATTAAGAGAGCAAAGGTATTTATAGAGCACTTACTCCATGCAGAGCACTGTACTAATCACTTGAGAGAATACCATGCACTTGGGAGAAGCAGTGTGGCTCAGTGGAAAGAGTCTGGGCTTGGGAATCAGAGGTCATGGGTTCAAATCCGGCTCTGCCACATGTCTGATGTGTGACCTTGGGCAAGTCACAATTTCTCTGAGCCTCAGTTACCTCATCTGTAAAATGGGGATTAAGATAGTTAGCCCCACGTGGGACAACCTGATCACCTTGTATCCCCCCATCACTTAGAGTAGTGTTTTGCACATAGTAAGTGCTTAACAAATGCCATCACCATTATTATTAATATTATTATTATTAATAATAGACATAATTCCTGTCTTTAAGGTTCTTACAATCTAACAGGGGAAATAGAAACTTAAATAAATTACAAGTAGAGGAAAGAGAAGAAAAAGACAGAAAGAAAGAGAAAGACAGAGAGGCACACAGAAACAGTAAGGCTGTGATAGTGCCAGAGAAACCGCAACCTAAAGAAAGACACTAAAACACATTAGACAAAATAAGTCAGTGACAGAGAGAGACAGAAAGGGATATGGTGATTGAGGATGCAGTGGAGGGTGGTTAGAAAGGGAGAGAGAGAGCGAGAGAGAGAGAGAGAGAGGAACAGAGGCAGAGGGAGAGAAAAAGAAAGTGCTGAGACAGAGGGAGATAGAGGTTGTCTTTACTTCAGCACTTAGTATAGTGCCTGGCACATAGCAAGCACTTAACAAATACCGTATAAAAACAAAGAGAATGGGGACAAATGAACCAATACCATTGGTTCATTTATAGAGCACTTACTGCATGCAGAGCACTGTGCTAAGCACTTGGGAGAATACCAAGTGCTAATAGACACAATTCCTGTCTTTAAGGTTCTTACAGTATACCAGGGGAAATAGAAACTTAAATAATAAGCAGGGGAAAGAAAAAAAAGACAGAAAGAAACAGAGGCACACAGAAACAGTAAGGCTGTGATAGTGCCAGAGGCTCAGTGGAAAGAGCCTGGACTTTGGAGTCAGAGGTCGTGGGTTCAAATCCTGACTCTGCCACTTGTCAGCTGGGTGATTTTGGGCAAGTCACTTCAATCAGTCAATCAATCAATCGTATTTATTGAGCGCTTACTGTGTGCAGAGCACTGTACTAAGCACTTGGGAAGTACAAGTTGGCAACATATAGAGACAGTCCCTACTTCACTTCTCTGTGCCTCAGTTACTTCATCTGTCAAATGGGGATGAAGACTGTGAGCCCCACATGGGACAACCTGATGACCTTGTATCTACCCTAGCACTTAGAACAGTGCTTGGCACATAGTAAGCGCTTAACAAATACCAACATTATTATTACCACCCAGGATGCCCATTGAAACATACACAGGCACTAAAGCTCTCATCTTAGGTCCACTGCTTCCTCCATCACTTTGGCCACGACATCAAAGAAGCTGTGCCAATCAGGGCTGCGGGCACAGAATTCAATAACCAAATAGGGAACAAAACCAGTTACAGCCAGGCTAGCAGCAAGAGCAGTGGAAAAAAAAGAATTTCCATCTGAGCTGAGCAGAGGGGGCTCCAAGCTCTGATACTATTTCCTCAGCTGAGCCTCCAATTATGGATGTTTTAATAATAATAATGATGGTATTTGTTAAGTGCTTACTATGTGCAAAGCACTGTTCTAAGCGCTAGGGAGGTTACAAGGTGATCAGATTATCCCACGGGGGGCTCACAGTTTTAATCACCATTTTCCAGATGAGGTAACTGAGGCACAGAGTAGTTAAGTGACTTGCCCAAAGTCACACAGCTGACAGTTGGTGGAGCCGGGAGTTGAACCCATGATCTCTAACTCCAAAGCCTGCGATCTTTCCACTGAGCCACACTGCTTCTAGCCTTGTCTCCAAGCCCCAAAACAGACATCACTGAGTAAAATTTTACATTTCCTTCTCATTTGCGTACCTTGAATTTGAACAAACTTTTATTTTCCTCAAGTGCTTTTTTATGGTATTTAAGAGCCTGCCTTACTATGTGCCAGACACTATATTAAGCACTGGGATTGATATTATATAGTATGGACACAGTCCATGTCCTGCCTGGGGCTCACAGTCTTAATCCCCAGTTTACAGATGAGGTAACCGAGACACAGCAAAGTGAAGTGACTTGCCCAAGGGCACACAGCAGACAGGTGGCAGAGTTTTTGTGTGTCTTACCTCATTTTCATCTTCACAACATTCTTGTGAAACAGGGAGAGGCAGAACCCATTGCACATGTGAGGTAACTGAGCCAGGAGAACTGGCTTCTCCTGGGAAGAGCTGGGAAAGATTCCGAGGTTCAGGTTTTTCCATGAGACCACTCCATCTCTCATGTCCGTACTTGCATCTAATCCTATCGGATACAGTTCCTTAGATTGTAAGCTCCTTGAGGACAAGGATCATGGCTACCAACTGTACTACTCTCATCCAAGCAGCTAGTTTAGTGCTTCTTGTCTTGTCTTACGCAGTCATCTCCAACCCATAGCGACACCAAGGACAAATCTCCCCCAGAATGTCCCACCTCCATCTGCACCCGTTCCGGTAGTGTATCCCAAGAGTTTTCAAAGTAAAAATATGGAAGTGGTTGAGTCTCCACCCTTGAATCTCTCCCATGCCGCTGCTGCCTAGCACTGGTGAGTTTTGACTTGTAGTAGATTACCTTCCACTTGCTAGCCACTGCCCAAGCTAAGAATGGAGTGAGTAGGTCTCTGCGTGACTCTCCCTCCCATAGTGAAGACTGGTAGAGAACTGGAAACTCTCCAGGTGTGACCCTGAGAGGGGAGTATAGTGCTCACAAACAGTAAATTCGGAGTAAACAATAATAATCATGTTAGCAGTACTTGCTAAGCACTTACTATGAGCCAAGCACTGAGGTAGATACAAGATAATCAGGTTGGGCACAATCCCTGTCCCACATGGGGCTCACAGTCTAAGTAGAAGGAAGTAGGATTCAATCCCTATTTTAAAGGTGAGGAAACTGAGGCCTAGAGAAGATAAATGATGTGTCCAGCAGACAAGTGGCAGAGATAGGATTAGAACCCAGGCCTATGCTCTTTCATTAGGCCACACTCTTTCTCACTGGGCCAACACAAAGTTGAAAAGTTGTTTTTTAATTATCTTTGGCAGTTTGGAAAAATCATTTCTTCTGTATTCTTAGGGGAATGTAGCAGAGGAAAACACATTTTTGAACATGCTTGTCTGTTCTCACGAGGAGAGGGTTACGGCAAGGGGTCATTCATACTTTCACAGGGTGGAAGAAAACATTTCAGATGGTTTTGTTTTCAGAAACATTTGGCATCCAAAATAATTTGAAGTATTTGAGACACGTTGAGTCACGTGCATCTCTGTGATAGAGATATGGAAGCGTGTTGGGGAATTCCTATCACAGTGCATATCTATTTGGAAGTTGATATTTGAAATTAAAATTGAATGGAACAAAAATTCTCTGAAAATCAACCTTTGCCTTATCAAACTTATGGCAAACATTTTTGTTGGATGATTTCTCTTCTTTCATAGGATAGACCATTGTAAGTGTGACTGTGAGCCCACTGTTAGGTAGGGACCGTCTCTATATGTTGCCAACTTGTACTTCCCAAGTGCTTAGTACAGTGCTCTGCACACAGTAAGCGCTCAATAAATACGATTGAATGAATTTAACCAAGAAGTAACTTTTTCTGACTAAACTAAGAAGTCAAAGCAATTTAAGACTCTTCCCACTGGATCTGAACTTGTGAGGAACATATTAACAAATAATAACAGATAATAAGAACATCAGTAAGAATAATAATAGCATTCTTTAAGTGCTTTTTGTATTCCCGAGTACTGTACTAACTAACCGCCACAATAAATACGATTGATTGATTGACTGTGAGTGCTCTGCACACAGTAAATGCTCAATAAATATGATTGAATGAATTTAAGTAAGAAGTAACTTTTTCTGACTAAACTAAGACGTCAAAGCAATTTAAGACTCTTCCCACTGGATTTGAACTTGTGAGGAACATATTAACAAATAATAACAGATAATAAATAAGAACATCAGTAGGAATAATAATAGTATTCTTTAAGTGCTTTTTGTATTACCGAGTACTGTACTAACTTTAATCAATCAAGCAATGGTATTTCTTGAGTACTCACTGTGGGCACAGCACTCTACTAAGCACTTGGGAAAGTACAATTCAATAGAGTACGCGATCCCTGATTTGTAGGAGCTTGTAATCTTAGGAAGGGAAATACACATGTAGATAAAGGGGAAACAACAGAGTATAAGGATCTGAAGGATCTGAATATGCTGGGAAACAATACATAAGTGGGAACTAGAAACTTCTCTTGGCTTATTTTTTCATGGTGCTTGTTAAGTGCTTACTAATTGCCAGACACTGAACTATAAAGCACTGGAGTATATACAAGCTAATCAGGTTGCCCGTAGTCCCTGTCCTACATGGTGCCCACAGCTTAAACCGAAGGGAGGAGAATTTAATCCCCATTTTACAGATGAGGCAACTGAGGCATAGAGAAGTTAAGCGACTTACCCAGTGTCACACAGCAGATTAATAATAATAATAATAATAATAATAATGGCATTTATTAAGCACTTACTATGTGCCAAGCACTGTTCTAAGCACTGGGGAGGTTACAAGGTGATCGGGTTGTCCCACGTGGGGCTCACAGTCTTCATCCCCATTTTACAGATGAGGGAACTGAGGCACAGAGAAGTGAAGTGACTTGCCCAAAGTCACACAGCTGAGCCTGGATTTGAACCCATGACCTCTGACTCCAAAGCCCGTGATCTTTCCACTGGGCCATGCTGCTTCTCTAATGGTGGAGCCAGGATTAGATCCCAGGTCCTCTGAATCCCAGGCCTGTGTTTTTCCAGTAGCCCAAGGTGCTTCCCTTGTGACAGACATGTAAGAGATTAAATGAAACACAAAGACCATATAAAGACAAAAAAAAAAATCCAAAGAGCTGTAGATTACTATTGCTGGGGGAGTAGAATTTCAGATATGTAGGTACATAAATTTGAAAAAGGGCTGTCTGGAAATCTTCCTCTCCCATTCATTCTATTCAGCAGTGATTGGAACGTCTTAGATGTCCTGAAAACTCCTATCAATCAGGATGTTGGAAGCCAGACCTTCAGCTGCAGATCACCACTCCTGTCCCTGCTGCTTGGAGATCTCCACTGTAGCCAGCGATCTTTGTGTCTCTCCGTGGCAATATTAATATCTTGGGTGGAAGCTAATAAATAGCATCTCTCTGGGAGAATGAGAATGAGAATGGAAGCTTTTGGACAATGGGGTCATGCCTTTAGTACACTGGACTTATGAGACAGGAAGGGCCTAATAATGGTGGCATTTAAGTGCTTACTATTCATTCATTCAGTCAGTAAATTGTATTTACTGAGCACTTACTGTGTGCAGAACACTGTACTAAGCGCTTGGGAGAGCACACTATAACAATAAGCAGAAACATTCCCTGCCCACAAGATTACAGTCTTGTCTATGTGCCAAGCCCTGTACTAAACACTGGGGTAGGTACAAGATCATCAGGTCAGACACATTCCCTGTCCCACATGGACTCACAGTCTAAACTGGAGGGAAGATAATTTAATCCCCATTTTATAGATGAGGAAACTGAGGTACAGAGAAGTCAAGTGACTGCCCCAAGATCACACAGCAGATAAGTGGCAGTGTCAGGATTAGAACCCAGCTCCTCTGACTTCCCCTGCCCGTGCTCTTTCCGGTAGGCCACACTGTTTCTCAAGGGAGAACAATGACTACCATATTCTCCTGATTAGAGGATTACACTGAAGGCTTTTAGGTCTGGAATTTTGAGAGCTGTAAACCTCGTTAGCCTTCGAGCTGTTTTTCTCATGGGCAATATGACTGTCTGATGCTGAAACAAGAGGGAGCAGTTTACAAATTCACATAAAAGATTTGAAATGTCAGTAACAAAGAGCTCTTACAAAACAGCCTTTTGACTGACAATAATAAAAAATTGATAAGCCAAAGTACAGTTAGATGTGTAGAACATGTTTTCTTCCAATAATCAAAGCTCTAATTGAATTTGATAAGGGATCAGATAGACATGTATTAAATTCCTCTAAATATGGGTTTAAAGGTTCAGGAGGAAAACTACCTTAATTGGTGAACTGTATAATAATTATAATAATAATGGTGTTTGTTAAGAGCTTACTATGTGCCAAGCACTGTTCTAAGTGCTGGGAAAGATGCAAGGTTATCAGGTTGCCCCACGTGGGGCTCACAGTCTTAATACCCATTTTACAGATGAGGTAACTGAGGCACAAAGAAGTTGAGTGACTAGCCCAAAGTGTCACAGCTGACAAATGGCAGAGGAGTCAGGATTAGAACCTACGATCTCTGACTCCCGAGCCGGTGCTCTTTCCCCTATGCCATGCTGCTTCTTATGTATGAAGTGTTTTATCAACTCTCCATCAGTAATCAATCAGTCAGTAGTGTTATTGAGTACCTCCTGGGTACATAGCATTGTATTAAGCTCCCAGGAAAGTACAATTTGCAATAAAAGACAATGATCCTGCCTTTGAGCAAAGTATAATCTAATGGAGAAATAGAGAGGCTCTGTAGGAGCAAGAAGAAAAATATTGCAACACTTGGAAATGGCCAACAATATGAAAATAATGAATAGAATAGATGGAAGGCAACTGATGATGATGATGGCATTTGCTAAGTGTTTACTATGTGCCAGGCACTGTACTAAGCACTGGGGAGAATACTAGGAAATCGAGTTGGACAGAGTCGCTGTCTCATGTGAGTCTCACAGTCTCAATCTTCATTTTACATGAGGTAACTGAGACACAGAGAAGTGATTGACCCAAGATCACACAGCAAACAAGTGGCAGAGCAGGGATTAGAACCCATGACCTAATGGGTGCTGATGGGAAGACATAAGTGTGAAGGGTGGGATGGAAATAAATCAGGGAACACCTCCCAGAGGTGAGCTCTCAGGAGGCTTTGGATGTAATGGAAGAACAGGAATGTACACTGGAGGATTTGAGTGGGGTGGGAATTCCAGGCTGGGGAAGGGAGCGGGAGAAGGAAAATGTTAGTTACTCATCAAAATTAAAACTCAACATGTCCAGTGGTAAAATGTGGAACAGGGTCAAGCATTTTAGCACTTTGGGGCTGGTATTAATTTATAATAAAATGGCTCTGGACTCTGTTATGGTCTGGCTCAGTGTCTGAGTTTGGCTGCAATGGCATACGCTTGGAAGCCCATGAGAATGTGAACCAAAGGGGCTGTAGAGAATGTCTCATCCACTGTCTCTGTTATAGAACACATTTTTTTCCAGTAATCAAAGCTCTAATTGAATTTGATAAGGGATCAGATAGACATGTATTAAATTGCTCTGAACATGGGTTTAAAGGTTCAGGAGGAAAACTATCTTAATTGGTGAACTGGATGATAATAATAACAATAGTGCTTGTTAAGGGCCCTCTGTCTCCCTTAGCTGCTGTGCCTTTTGATCTACTGCTGTTTCACCAATAATAATAATAATAATAATAATAATAATAATAATAATGGTATTTTTTAAGCACTTACTATGTGCAAAGCACTGTTCTAAGAGCTGGGGAGGTTACGGGGTGATCAGGCTGTCCCATGGGGGGCTCACAGTTTTAATCCCCATTTTACAGATGAGGGGAGTGAGGCACAGAGAAGTTAAGTGATTTGCCCAAAGTCACACAGCTGACAGTTGGAGAAGCCGGGATTAGAACCCATGACCTCTGACTCCAAAGCCCGGGCTCTTTCCACTGAGCCACACTGCTTCTCATGCTGCCATGAGCATTTTTTTACTAGTATTTGTTAAGTGCTTACTATGTGCCATTCATTCATTCAATCGTATTGAGCGCTTACTGTGTGCAGAGCACTGTACTAAGCACTTGGGAAGTACAAGCTGGCAACATATAGAGACGGTCCCTACCCAACAATGGGCTCACAGTGCCAGGCACTGTATAAAGTGCTGGAGTAGATACAAGCTAATCAGGTTGGACACAGTCCCTGCCCCACATAGGGATAAGAGTCTTAATCCCCATTTTGCAGATGAAGTAATTTAGGCACAGAGAAGTGAAGCGACTTGCACAGACTGAGCCCCTTCCTTCCTCTTCCTCTCGTCCCCCTCTCCATGCCCCCCATCTTACCTCCTTCCCTTCCCCACAGCACCTGTATATATGTATATATGTTTGTACATATTTACTACTCTATTTTACTTGTACATATCTATTCTATTTATTTTATTTTGTTAGTATGTTTGGTTTTGTTCTCTGTCTCCCCCTTTTAGACTGTGAGCCCACTGTTGGGTAGGGACTGTCTCTATATGTTGCCAACTTGTACTTCCCAAGCGCTTAGTACAGTTCTCTGCACACAGTAAGCGCTCAATAAATACGATTGATCTATTGATTGCATAGGGTCATACAGCCGACAAGTGTGGAGCCTGGATTATAATCCCAGGCCTGTGCTCTATCCACCTGGCCACGCTGCTTCTCAGAGTGTTTCTGTCATCTTCTCTGATATAAGCAGCTCAACTGGCTCGGCCTGCCTCCTCTTAATCACTTGTGGAAATGTTCACAGAAGGAAATGGATTTGCTCAGTAATTCAGAAAACAGATAAACATACAGAAAATCAACAAATAAGGGGCCTGGGACCAGTGCCATGGTTAGAGAAGAGAAGAAGTTTGGCCTAGTGCCTAGAGCATGGGCCTAGAAGTCAGAAGGACCTGGGTTCCAATCCTGGTTCCACCACTTAATAATAATAATAATAATAATAATAATAGTGGCATTTGGTAAGTGCTTACTATGCACAAAGCACTGTTCTAAGCACTGGGGAGGATACAAGGTGATCAGGTTGTCCCACTTGGGGCTCACAGTCTTAATCCCCATTTTACAGATGAGGTAACTGAGGCCGAGAGAAGTTAAGTGGCTTGCCCAAAGTCACACAGCTGACAATTGGCGGAGCCGGGATTTGAACCCATGACCTCTGACTCCAAAGCCCGTGCTCTTTTCAGTGAGCCATGCTGCTTCTCTGAGATTGTCTGCTCTGTGACTTTGGGCAAATCACTTTAATAATAATAATAATAATGGCATTTCTTATGTGCTTACTATGTGCAAAGCACTGTTCTAAGCGCTGGGGAGGTTACAAGGTGATCAGGTTGCCCCACAGGGGGCTCACAGTCTTAATCCCCATTTTACAGATGAGGTAACTGAGGCACAGAGAAGTTAAGTGACTTGCCCAAAGTCACACAGCTGACAATTGGTGGAGCCGGGATTTGAACCCATGACCTCTGACTCCAAAGCCCCTGACTTTCCTTATCTGTAAAATGGGAATTAAGACTGTGAGTCCCATATGGGACAGGGGCAGTGTCAAATCTGATTAATTTGTATCTTAGTGCTTAGAGCAGTGCTTGGCACATAGTAAGAGCTTAACAAGTACCATAATTACTATTACTATTATTTAGAGTGAAACTGTTTTAGAAGATGGCCAAACTCATGTTCCCCTTTGGGTCTAGGAGGATTCTGTGTGTGTGTGTGTGTCCTTTCTGGGCATGAAATCACATGTGGGATTAGCTTGTGTTATTTGGGGTTGAGAGGTAGAAGTACACACCTGCATTTTTGATAAAGCGGCACCTTATCTAGTCCAGGGACTTTATTAACAATGCATTCTATAAACATTGCAAGGATGGGTTGCAAGGATGGGCTACTGTATACGCAATCTCATATATCCTCTTGCCTTTAAGTCATATCTACTTGGATGTCCTGCTGACACCTGAAATTAAGTACGTTCAAAATTGAATTTCTTATCTTCTCACCTAAACCCTGATCTCCCTCTGTCTTAGTACAGTGCTCTGCACACAGTAAGCGCTCAATGAATATGATTGAATGAATGAATACCTGTAACAAGCCCGTAACATTGGCAATGTCCTCCAAACATCTCCCTCATTCCACCCATATATTGTCTGTTACACAATCCTGCCAATTCTGCCCTCACAACACTGCCAATTCCAGCCTTTCCTCTCCATCCAAACTGCTACCATGTTGATCCCAGCATTTATCCTATCCTGCCTTGACTACTCCATCTGCCTCCTCGCTGACTTTCCGGCCACCTGTCTCTTCCTACTCCAATCCATAGTTCACTCTGTTGCACAAATCAGTTACCGATCAAAAAAATGTTCAGTTCTTGTCTCCCCACTCCTCAAGAACCTCCAATGGCTGCCAACCTCTTCTGCATCAAATAGAATCTCCCCACTATTGGCTTTAAAGCAGTCAATCAGCTCTCCCCATCCTACATCACCTCACTGATCTCCTACTACAGCTCAGCTTGCACACTCTGCTGCTCTAGCCCCAGCTTACTCACTGAGCCCTGGTAATAATAATAATAATAATAATAATAATGGCATTTGTTAAGCGCTTACTATGTGCAAAGCACTGTTCTAAGCGCTGGGGAGGATACAAGGTAATCAGGTTGTCCCCTGTGGGGCTCACAGTCTTAATCCCCATTTTACAGATGAGGTCACTGAGGCACAGAGAACTGAAGTGACTTGCCCAAATTCACACAGCTGACAATTGGCAGAGGAGGGATTTGAACCCCTGACCTCTGACTCCCAAGCCCATGCTCTTTCCACTGAGCCACGCTGCTTCTCATCTCATCTATCTCACCACCGACACCTTTCCTACGTCCTCCCCCCTAGCCTGGAACTCCCTCCCCTTCCATATACCCCAGAACACCACTCTCTCCACCTTCAAAACATTACTAAGGTCCCATCTTCTCCAAAAGGCCTTCTCAAATTAAGCCCTTTTTTCCCTGACTCCTCTCTCTTCCGTGTTGTCTGTGCACTTCAATCTATGACCTCTGAACATGTGACATTCGCCCCATCTCCAACCCCACAGCACTCATGTGCGTATCTTTAAATTATGTATTATAAATTACTTATTTATTCACAGTAATGCCTGCCTCCCCCTCTAGACTGTAAGCTTGTTATGGGCAGGGCACTTGTCTGCTAATTCTGTTGTACTGTGCTGTTGTATTGTATCAAGTGCTCAATAAATACAACTGAATGACTCAATGAATGAATACGCTCCCAAGCGCTTAGTATAGTGCTGTGAACATAGTAAGAACTCAATAAATATGATTGATTGATTGATTTAGGGCCTCAGAAATCCTACTGGCCTGCAAAAGTGTTATTGACCTCACCTGAGCCCCCCAAAATGTCCTGGAGTTGGACAACTGATCTATGAATCAGTAATATTTATTGATCACTTACTGAGTGCAATGCATTTTACTAAGCACTTGGCAGAGTACAATAAAACAGAGTTGTATTTTTTTCTTAATGGCATTTGTTAAGCGCTTACTCTGTACCAGGCACTATACTAAACTCTGGGGTAGATACAAGTTAATCTGGTTTGACATAGTCACTGTCACATGGTCCTCCCAGTCTTAATCTCCATTTTACAGATGAGGTAACTGAGGCACAGGGAAGTGAAGTGACTTACTCAAGGCTACACAGCGGACAGGATCTCAATCTCAGCAATGACCTCTCAACACAAAGAGAAGTAGTGTGGCTCAGTGGAAAGAGCACGGGCTTTGGAGTCAGAGGTCATGGGTTCAAATCCCGGCTCTGCCAATTGTCAGCTATGTGACTTTGGGCAAGTCACTTAACTTCTCTGTGCCTCAGTTACTTCATCTGTAAAATGGGGATTAAGACTGTGAGCCTCCTGTGGTACAACCCGATCACCTTGTAACCACCCCAGTGCTTTGAACAGTGCTTTGCACATAGTAAGCGCTTAATAAATGGCATTATTATTATTATTATTATTATTATTATTATTATTATTATTATTATTATTATTATCCACAACCTGCCTCTGGCCTGGAGCACCTTCCCTTTTCATATCCAACAGACAGTTACTCTTTCCACTTTCAAAGCCTTATTGAAAATACATCTCCTCCAAGAGGTCGTCCCTGACTAAACCCTCATTCTCTCTTATTCCACTACCTCTTCTGTCACCCTGATTTATTCCCTTTATTTACCCTTACGCTCACCCCCACAGCACTTACGTACATATTGGTAATTTATTTATTTAAATTAATTTCTTTCTCCCTCTCTAGACTGTAACATTATTGCAGGCAGGAGATATGTCTGTTATATTGTTGTGTTGCACCCTCCCAAGTGCTCAGTACAATGCCCTGCACACAGTAAAAGCTCAATAAATATGATTAGTTGACTGACTGATTAAAGTGTAGGAGCCAATATTAGAGTTCAGATCCTTCTGACTCAGAGGCTTATGGTCTATTCACCAACCCACGCTGCTTGCAAGTTGATAGACATCGTTCCTGCCCACAGGGAGCTTCCATATAATGGGCCTACTGAGACTCAAGCCCTTGGAGGAAAGTTATCCTTGTCTTACTCCTGTTATACTCTACCAAGCACTTAGCACATTAACTCTGTTTTGGGTAGGTGCTTAATAAGTACCAGTAATGACATATTAGTGTAGTGTGGAAAGGGTACAGGCCTGGGAGTTGGAGAACCTGGATTCCAATTCCAGCTTTTCCAATTCATTCATTTATTTATTCATTCATTCAGTTGTATTTATTGAGCACTTACTGTGTGCACAGCACTCTACTAAGAGCTTGGGAAGTACAAAACGGCAACGTATAGAGACAGACCCTACCCAACAACGGGCTCACAGTCTAGAAGGGGAAGACAGACAACAAAACAAAACAAGTAGACTGGTGTCAATACCAATAGCTTACTGTGTGACATTAGGCCATTAACTTCATATCTCCATGTCCCAGTTCCCTCAACTGTAAAATGGGGGTGGGGGGTGTTAAATATATGTTCTCCCTCCTACTTAGACTGTGAGCCCCATGCAGGACTGGGGCTAGGTCCAACCTAATTAATATGTACTATCCCAGTGCTTACCCTCTCAGGATGGCACCTGGAGACTTTCCAGTACTCAACCAGTCTCAGCTACAGGAGGAAGAGTCAAGCAGAGGCCTACTCATTCCATTTCTAGCTTGGACAGTGGCTAGTGATTGCTAGAAGTCAAAACGCACCTGTGCTGGGCAGCAGTGGCATAGGAGAGAATCAAGGGCGGAGACTCAAGTTTACTGCCCAGAAGAAGGCAATGGCAAACCACTGTTTTACTATGTTTTTACCAAGAAAACTCTTTGGATACAGTACCAGAGTGATTGCAGATAGAGGTGGGGCATTCTGGAAGAGGTGTGTCCATTGAGTCGCTTTGGGTTGGAGACAACTCGATAGCAAAAGAGAAGACAAGATCCCAACGCTCAGAACAGTGTTTTACATATAGTAGGGGATAAACAAATATCATAAAAAATTGTGATTAATAGTTATATTTGTGGAGTGCTTATTCTGTGGCAAGTTGTATACTGAGTGCTGGGGAAAGGAACGAAACATCAGCCTACAGTCTAAGTGGAAGGTTGGGAGCGGTGGACATGCTGGAAATGAGTAATGGAGCAAATTGTGTTAAGCATACCACCACACCAACAATCACAGTAGCATTACAAAGAAGCAGGGTCTGGCAGAGCAGTGGAGAAATCCTGGGTTCCTCCCTTCTGAGCTCTCTTGGTCCGAACATCTAGCACCTTCTCTGACCCACATTCTACAAGAAAGTACAGATGTTAGCCTCTGAAAAGTGGCCCAGCCCCCGACTTCTTAAAATTCAGATCCGGGGGCCAGGGTGGCCAGATAGGACTTGAAGGCATTTGGGAATTGTTGAAGCAACTGGGAATTGTTGCTTTGCTTCCTTCTTCTTTTTTCACTACTTTGGAGAAGCAACGTGGCCTAGTGGATAGAGCACTGGCCTGGGAGTCGGAAGGACTTGGGTACGAATCCCAGTTCTGTCACTTGTCTGTTGTATGACCTTGGGTGAGTCATTTCACTTCTCTGTCAAGTCACTTCAGTTCTCTGTCCCTCCGTTGCTTTATCTGTAAAATGGGGATTAAGACTGTGGACTCCATGAGGGACAGAGACTGTGTCCATCCTGGTTAGCTTGTATCTACCTCAGTGCTTAGAACAGTGCTTAATACAGAGTAAGTGCTTAACAAATACCATCATCATCATCTTTTCCTTCAGCCTGTTCTGATCCCTCCCTCCCTCTCTCTCTACTGTCATCATTAAGCAGCATTGCTCTGTGGAAAGAGCCTGGGCTTTAGAGTCAGACATTGTGGGTTCAAATCCCGGCTCCGCCACTTGTCAGCTGTGTGACTTTGGGCAAGTCACTTAACTTCTCTGTGCTTCAGTTACCTCATCTGTAAAATGAGGATTAAGACTGTGAGCCCCCTGTGGGACAACCTGATCACCCTGTAACCTCCCCAGCTCTTAGAACAGTGCTTTGCACATAGTAAGCGCTTAATAAATACCATTATTATAAATACCATTATTATTATTATCATTGCCGCAACTGTTGCTGGATTAAGCCTTCTGGGTTCCAGTCCAGGCATTTTCTTCCATTTGGAAAGTGGCATGATGGGCACATCTTAAAAACGGGTGCCTCTTCTAGCGCGGTGATCCAAACTAAATAATAATAATTATGCACTTGTTAAGCGCTTACTATCTGCAAAGCACTGTTCTAAGGGCTGAACTAGCTCTCCCCACCCTGTTTGAAAAGAAAACTATAAAATCTTTTGGAAAATGGTGATCAGCTGAGCATGTAATCATTTTCCATGCATGACTCACCCAGATAGGAAGGCACTGCTTGTTGTTTCAGCCTCCCAGGGCACCAGCATTAAATGTTAAACCCTCTCTTAAATTCAGGATTCTGAATACCAGTAAATACATGGATATTAGGGATAATGGATCCAGGCATTTGTGGAGGACCAATATTTCTGCCATGAGAGTTCTCCAGCAGAACTGCCCACTCTTCAGTATCAGAAGCAGCTGTTTATGGAGCTAAACTTGCATTCCTTATTTCTCAGTAGATCAATTTAACTTTAATTCAGGGTTGTTTTGCCTGCGTCAGAATAAGTGTTAGGGCCCTAGGGTTTGAGACCAACTTCTAAAACACTGAAGGAAAAATGAAGTAACACCTTCCAGACTTTTGAGTAAGCACCCGAATGTCAAATAAATAGGGATTTGCCCAACATTGCTAAGAGAAAATGATAGCTAAGAAATTCAGTGGATTAGAAGATAAATACCAAAAAAATCAACCCCGTGAAGTTCAGGTCAGAAGCTCATGGTTTCTAATCCCTGCTTCCCCACTTGACTGCTGTGTGACCTTGGGCAACTCAAGTCACTTCTCTGTGCCACAGTTACTTTATCTGTAAAATGGGGATTGAGGCTGTGAGCCCCATGTGTGCCAGAGACTCTGTCCAACCTGATTTTCCTGTATTCACCCCAGTGCTTAGAAGAGTGTCTGGCACAAAGTAAATGTTTAACAAATATTATAATTAATTAATCTTCTATCAGGTGCAAACCTTCAAAAGTCTCTTCACCATTTTAACACTCCATTCAATGTTAACTCTTTCCCCTCATCCAACATGAGAAGCAGCATTGCCTAGTTCATACAGCATAAGTCTGGGAGTCAGAAGGATCTGGGTTCTAATCCCAGGTCCTTGGGTTCTAATCCCAGGTCCTCTACTTGTCTGTTGTGTGACCTTAGACAAGTTACTTAATTTATCTGTGCCTCTGTTACCTCATCTGTAAAATGGGTATTAAGGCTGGGAGCCCTATGTGGGACAGGGACTGTGTCTAACCAAATTAACTTGTATCTAGTTCAGTGCTTCACTTAGTACAGAGCCTGACACGTAGTAAGTGCTTAATAAATTCTGTTATTAGAACATAGGCCTTGGAAGTCCAAAAGACTTGGGTTTTAATCCGGCTCCAGCCCTTGTCTGCTGTGTGACCTGGGTGAGTCACTTAATGTCTCTATGCCTCAGTTACCTCATCTGTAAAATACCACTGGCCCTATGTGAGACAGGGACTGTGTCATCCAGATTATTTTATATCTACCCCAGCACTTAGTACAGTGCCTGGCATATATTAAGCATTTAGATAATGCTCCTATTCCTGGCTCAAATCCTCACTTTGTTCCAGGTCCCCTATTTTTTTCACTCAGGATTCTGTCTTGGAGATCTCATCCACTCATATGGCTTCAGTTACCACTTCTATGTGCATGATTTCCAAATCTAGCTCTCCAGCCCTGACATCTCTAGTCTCTAGAACACCAACCTGCAAGATCACAGCTCTCCATATTCAGAATTCTCCTAAAATTTCATCTCTTCTAAGAAGCCTTCCCTGAAAACTTCACAACCCCCTAGTCGTGACTTTCTCATACCCACTCAGTGTTTATGTATTCTATTCCTTTCATCACTTGTGGACATAGCATATGTAATTGCATATGCAATTATTTTTTCAGTTATTTCACCCCTGATACTGTCCTGTTATATCCTTGTACTTCATCCTACTCCCACCATTTTCAAGAATTTTTGTCTGTCTACCTCAGCCTTACATTAGCTCTTTGAAGGTAAGGAATTTGTGCTCTGCTTTGGTTTGAATCTTCCAAGCACCAAGTCCAATTCTTCCAGTTTAGGAGGTGCTCAAAAATACCATTGATTGAATGATAACAAGAGTTCAAGGACAATAAACATGGATCTGGTCCTATAGACCTTTTTTCAATCAGATTAAATTTTTATTCACAATTATATTTAGATTTAATTAAATTGGCCAATGATCTCAAAGTGGGGTAGTGGGTATAATAATAATAATAGTAATAGTAATAATAATAATGGCTTCTGTTAAATGCTTACTATGTGCCAGGCACTGAACTAGGTGCTGGGCACTGTATTAAGAAGTGGTATGGAAAACTGAATTAAAGCAAAAACTGATTTTCACAAGTTGGAGGGATTAAAACAGGATGAAATTACATAGAAACAAAGACTAATAAATACCACTCACTGATTGATAGGCAGCTCAAGAAGAGAAATAGGAAATAACGCCAATCAAGGATGGGTTGCAGTGACCTTTACCCACATATGATAGAAAATAATCTCAGGGTTATGCTGAACTAAAACCACTATGAGTCAAGATTAAAGATAATGGGGACTACAAACAAAAATACATTTTGCAGTTTTTGTCGTAGTCAGGGAGTGGCTTACAATCTCCAATGGACTGTAAGCCTTTTGAAGGCAGGGGTCATTTTTTTTTAAATTTCTACTGCACTTTCCCACATGCCTTGTACCATATGCTGCCCATGGAAGCCATCCAGTATGCTGCTTTCTAAAAAGTAGTTGCCCAGCACAGTGCTATGTAAATGGGGCACCAAAACTATTTCTTTTTAATGGTATTTCTTGGACTCTTACAATGAGCCAGGCAATGTACTAAGTGCTAGGGTAGATACAAGATAACCAGGTTAAACACAGTCCTTATCCCACGTGGGGCTCACAGACTCAATCCCTGTTTTATCGATGAGGTAACTGAGGCCCAGAGAAGTTAAGTGATTTGCCCAAGGTCACACAGCAGACAAGTGGAGGAGCCAGGATTAAAACCTAGGTTGTCTGACATCCAGGCCCTTGCTCTTTCCACTAGGCTAGATTGCACTATGGTGTACTCCCAGCCTTAGATGCTCAGTACAGTTCTGTTCTTCCATTAGGCAACTGGGATAGTACTTGTCACGAAGAGCAGCATCATGGCTCAGTGGAAAGAGCCCAGGCTTGGTAGTCAGAGGATGTGGGTCCTAATGCCAACTCTGCCACTAATCTGCTGTGGGGCCTTGGACAAGTCACTTCACTTATCTGTGCCTCAGTTACCTCATCTGTAAAATGGGGATTGAGAATGTGAGCCCCATGTGGGACAACCTGATTACCTTGTATTTAGCCCAGCACTTAGAAAAGTGCATGCCACATAGTAAGCGCTTAACAAATACTATAACAAATGCCATAATTATTAAGTATTATTATATTAGGTGGCCACGATAATGTTCTGCTCACCCTGTAGGTGCTCAGTAAACACACTAGAATTGATCGATTGAGGGGTTCTACCTTCTCTATTGTCAGCATTGGTCAGACGATTCACTAACATAAATATGGTGTTAAGTTTGGGGACTCAGGTAAAATGCAAACCTTGCAGGAGATTCAAAGGAGAGCAGCTAAAGGGATAATAGTAACTGTGGGATTTGTTAAGCATTCACTATGTGCCAGGCACTGTACTGAGTGTTGGGGTGGATACAAGCAAATTGGGTTGGATGCAGTCCCTGTCCTGTGAGGTTCAGTCTCAATTCCCATTTTACAGGTGAGGAAACTGAGGCACAGAGAAATGAAGTGACTAGCCCAAGGTCACACAGCAGACAAGTGGTGGAACTGGAATTAGAACCTTTGACCTTTGGATTCCCCGGCCCATGTTCTATCAACTACATCAGTATATTTATCCTAGAAAAGAGGGAGAGCTGGGCGATGGTTTGTTTTACTAACAGGTCAATCAATCAATCAATGGTATTTACTGAGGGCTTATTATGTGCAGAGTACTATACTAAGCACTTGGGAGAGTACAGTACAGCCGAATTAGCAGGCATGTTCCCTGCGTGGCTCAGTGGAAAGAGCCTGGGCTTTGGAGTCAGAGGTCATGGGTTCAAATCCCACTCCACCAATTGTCAGCTGTGTGACTTTGGGCAAGTCACTTAACTTCTCTTGCCTCAGTTACCTCATCTGTAAAATGAGGATTAAGACTGTGAGCCCTGTGGGACAACCTGATCATCTTGTAACCTCCCCAGCGCTTAGTACAGTGCTTTGCACATAGTAGGTGCTTAATAAATGTCATCATCATCATCAACAAGCTTACAGTCTAGAGGACAAGAATATGAAGGAGCACTGTGGGAGTAACAGTTGAGCAACCTTCTTGTGGACAGGGATGGTGTCTACCAATTCTCTTGTATTGTACTAGACTGTAGCTGAGTGAGGGCAGGAAATGTGTCTACCACAGTGATTTGCACACAGTAAACACTCAAATATGTTTAATAATAATTCTCTGTATTTATTCTTCCACATGCTTAGTACGGTAGTCTGCACAGAGTAAGAGCTCAGTAAATACCATTGATTGATTGACGTTTTAGGAATATGATAGGGGCAGAGAGTGAGCATTGGGAATTGCGGGTATGAGAGCCAAAAGCTAAAAAGGATACCACAGAGGAGAGCTTTGAAAACAGTGGATGACGCATATTAGAGAGGAGTCCAGTTTTCCTCAAGAATTCTGGGGAATTTGAGGGGCTAGTTTTCTGCTACCCAAAAACCAAGTGTTGAACCACTGATTTCCTTTTGCCTATGACATTTGTGGGAATCATTCTCTCTATCTAGGAAATCCTATCATCTGTCCATGTGGCTTCATAACCAATCTCTTCCATGTTTCAACGGGTGACTTCCGAACACTCTCATGACAGTTCATGAGAAAAAAAGCAGCCCAACGCTTTTTTTCTGTCCACATGAAGAAAACAACCTCAGATGAGAGCAGTGAGCATGAAATCTCCAAAGCGGAGGGAAGCTGTGGGTTCCTTTGGGTGTTTACCCACCAAGTAAACCGAAAACATGCTCAGCTGGCTGGAAGAAATGCCAAACACGTCATTTCGTGGATCCGATGCAAAACAGCCGGAGATTTGTGGATGGGTGTCCGCGATGGGTAAACAAGGGCAGATGTCTGCTGCCTATGTGGTTGGGTTCCAACAGAGATATGGGAAGGAGAAACAGTGTGGCCTAGTGGAGAGAGCACAGGCTCCCTAAAATCCCCCCTTTCCTCTCCATCCAAACTGCTACCACGCTGATCCAAGCACTTGTCCTATCCCTCCTTGACTACTGCCTCAGCCTCCTCTCTGACCTCCCTTCCTCCTGCCTCTCCCCTCCCTGGTTCATACTTTGCTATTCATACTATTTACTACATATTTACTATTCTATTTATTTTATTTGGTTAATATGTTTTGTTGTCTGTCTCCCCCTTCTAGACTGTAAGCCCACTGTTGGGTTGGGACCGTCTCTATATGTTGCCAACTTGTACTCCCCAAGCGCTTAGCACAGTGCTCTGCACTGTAAGTGCTCAATAAATATGATTGAATGATTGAATGAATACTAGGATCATTTTTCTGAAAAATTGTTCCGTCCGTATCTCATTCTGCATCACCCTCACCCATGGATTTCTACCCTTTATTCACCCCACCTTCAGCCCCACCTCACTTATGTACACATCCATAATTTATTTATATAAGTGTCTCTCTCCCCCTCTAGACCCTATGCTCTTGATGGTCAGGGAATGAGTCTGTCATACTGTACTTATAGTGCTCTCCAGAGAGTAAGTGCTCAATAAATGATTGATTGATTGTTTGATTATGCCTTTGCTCCTGCTTGGAACTCCTCCAACATCAAATCTACCAGATCACAGCTTTCTAATTTTCAAAACTCCCATGCCCTCTAGACTGTGAGTTTGGATAAGAACCCATGACCTCCGACTCCCAAGCCCATGCTCTTTCCAGTTAGCCATGCTGCTTAATAATAATAATGATAATTATGGGATTTGTTAAGCATTTACGATGTGCTAAGCACTGTTCTAAGCGCTGGGGTCGATATAAGGTAATCAGGTTGTTCCAAGTGGGGCTCACAGTCTTAATCCCCATTTTATGGATGAGGTAATTGAGGCACCGTGGAGTTAAGTGGCTTGCCCACTGGGAAGACTGGGAAACCCTATGTGGGACAGGGACTTGTATCAACCCCAGTGCTTAGAGAAGTGTTTGAAACATGGTGGTTAAAGAAATATCCTCATTAAGAAACACCATCATAACTCCCCACTTCTCAGAAACCTCCAGTGGTTGTCCTACCAACTACGCATCAAGCAAACTCCTTACCATTCAGTCATTCAATCATATTTATTGAGTGCTTACTGTGTGCAGAGTACTGTACTAGGTGCTTGGGAAGTGACTTTAAGGCACTCAGTCAGCTCACCCCCTCCTACCTCAATGCTATCATTTCTAACCCACATGCTCAGCTCCTTCAATATCAACCTATTCTCTGAACTTCAATCTCTTATCCCATCACCGATACCACATTCTCCCCCTGACCTGGATCTCCCTTCCCCTTCATATCCTACAGACCATCACTCTCCCCTCCTTCAAACCTTCCTAAAATCACATCTCCTCCGATAAGTCTTCCCAGATTAAATCCTTTATTTCCCCCTTCCATCCTCCCTTTGAGTCAACTATGCACATGATTATGTAGCACTTTAGCACATCAATATTTGCCCTAGCCCCACGGTACTTATATAAATATTCTTGTACTGTACAATTTATCCACCTATATTTTCTTTTAAAGTCTGTCTCCCCCTGTAGACTTAAGCTGCTCGTGGAAAGGAATGTCATCTACAGGCTTCATTGTATTGTATTTTCCTAAGCACTTAGCACAGTGCCCTGAACACAGTAATCACTCAATAAATACTGTTGAATTAGTGGATTGATCAATTGATTGATACAACAGAGTTAATCAAGCAATCATTTATTGAACACTGTACTAAGCGCTTGGGAGACTATATATGAGTTGATAGGCATGTTCCCCATCCCCAGTGAGCTTACAGTATAACAGGAGAGATAGAAAATAAGTAGTTTAAAGATGGAAAGGAGAAGGAAAAAATAGACATACATATATGACAGTGCCTAAGTAACAGGGAGTTATCAGTCAATTGTATTAATTGAGCATTTACTGTGTGCAGAGCACTGTATTAAGCATGTGGGAGAGTAGAAAATAATAATGATAATGATGGTATTCATTAAGCACTATGTGCAAAGCTCTGTTCTAAGTGCTGGGGAGAGACAAGGTGATCAGGTTGTCCCACGTGGGGCTCACAATCTTAATCCCCATTTTACAGATGAGGTAACAGGCACAGAGAAGTTAAGTGACTTGCCCAAAGTCACACAGCTGACAAGCAGCGGAGCCGGGATAAGAACCCATGACCTCCGACTCCCAAGCCCGTGCTCTTTCCACTGAGCCATGCTGCTTAATAATAATAATAATGATAATTATGGGATTTGTTAAGCATTTACAAGGTGCCAAGCACTGTTCTAAGCTCTTGGGTAGATATAAGGTAATCAGGTTGTTCCAAGTGGAACAGTCTTAACCCACATTTTACGGATGAGGTAATTGAGGCACAGTGGAGTTAAGTGGCTTGCCCAAGGTCACACAGCAGACAAGTGGCGGAGCCAGGATTAGAACCCATGTCCTCTGACTCCCCAGCCTGTGCTCTTTCCATTAGGCCATGCTATGTCAGTCAATATGGACATAAGTGTTACAGGGGATTGTGCATAATTGGTGCAGAGGTGTTGAGTTGGTAGTTGAGGGGATATAACCTGAGGAGAGGGGAAAACAGAAGGAATATAGAAATATAGAATATAGAAAATAGAAGGAAGGCCTCCTGGAGGACATTTATCACATTTATTGAGTGCTTACTATAGGCAGAACACTGTACTAAGTGCTTGGGAGAAAATAATTTAATGTGTGAGAATGAGTCTGGAAAGAAGAATGTGCAGCCAACATAATATAATACATTCCCTGTCTGTAACAAGCTCACAGTCTAGAGGACATGGGAGTTTTGAAAATTAGAAAGCTGTGATCTGGTAGATTTGAAGTTGGAGGAGTTCCAAGCAGGAGCAAATGCATAATCTAACAATCAATCAATCATTTATTGAGCACTTACTCTGTGGAGAGCACTATAAGTACAGTATGACAGACTCATTCCCTGACCATCAAGAGCTTAGAGTCTAGAGGGGGAGAGAGACACTTATATAAATAAATAAATTATGGATGTGTATATAAGTGAGGTGGGGCTGAAGGTGGGGTGAATAAAGGGTAGAAATCCATGGGTGAGGGTGATATAGAAAGAAGAGGGAGTAGGGGAAGTGAGGGCTTAGTCAGGGAAGGGTACCATGAGGGTGAGAGAGTGAATAGTTTCTCCTGAGAATAATAATAATAATAGCATTTATTAAGTGCTTACTATGTGCAAAGCACTGTTCTAAGCGCTGGGAAGGTTACAAGGTGATCAGGATGTCCCACGGGGGGCTCACAGTTTTAACCCCCATTTTACAGATGAGGTAACTGAGGCACAGAGAAGTTAAGCGACTTGCCCAAAGTCACATAGCTGACAATTGGCGAAGCCGGGATTTGAATGACCTCTGACTCCAAACCCCGTGCTCTTTTCCACTGAGCCACGCTGCTTCTCTACATCTGGGAGTACTGGGAAAAGAGTGGATAATTGGTGGGGGTGGGGGTAGATGGGAGGAGAGAGACAGAGAAAGGAAGAAAGAAAGAAAAAAGAAAGAGATTGAGTGCCTTAAAGTCAAGGTCAGGAATTTCTACTTGTTGTGGAGAGGCATGGATAACCACAATCACCAAACATTCGTGAATCTGTGAACTCCGTATGGATTTTGACTGTGTCTGACCTAATTATCTTGTATCTACTGTGTGCTTTGCGCATAGTAAAGGACTAACAAATATCACCATTATCATCATTATGAGCATTATGAGGAATCGGGAAACATACACATTTTAACATTTTAGGAAAATGATCCGGATAGCCAGTGGCCTGTGTGAGAATGAGTCTGGGAAGAAGGATGTGTGGCCAAGCATTCTCTTCAGAATCTGGTAATAATAATAATAATAATGGTTCAGTTAAGCGATTAGTTTGTGCCAAGCACTGTTCTAAGTGCTACACCTGTGCACCTGAGGATAGAGGACAGAACCTTGCTATGCTGATAGACAGGTCCCGTTCAGGGTTCTGTCTGTGTTTTTGCAAATGACTCTCAGTGTCCCAGTGTTCACAAATCTTCCTGAAAAAGAACAACTCCTTGCCCAGTTGCTGTCATCCACGTTGATTCATCTAGTGGTTGTGGTTTCCCAACTGCTGGATCTCTCCACTGCCATGGTCTGGCCACAGAGGAACAGTCTCATCCTTTGAGACTTTGCTTCACTGTGTCTTTAAGCCGTTTATTCTCCCCCTCTTGACTGTGAGCTCGCTGTGGGCAAGGAATATGTCTACTGTTGTATTCCCCCAAGCTCTTAGTACAGTGCTCTGCACACAGTAAGTGCTCAATAAATGTGATTGATTAATTGATCATTCTGCCCTGCCTCCTTTCAAACCCCAAGCACTTATGCACATATCTTTAATTTTTTTATTATAAATTACTTATTTTTTCATATTAATGACTGTCTTCCCCTTTAGACTGTAAGCTCATTATGGGCAGGGAATTTATCTGCTAATTCTGTTGTACTCTCCCAAGTGCTTAGAAGAGTGCTCTGCACATAGTAGCAGCGTGAAGCAGCAGGCTCAGTGGAAAGAGCACGGGCTTTGGAGTCAGAGGTCAGGGGTTCAAATCTCGGCTCTGCCACTTGTCAGCTGTGTGACTTTGGGCAAATCACTTAACTTCTCTGGGCCTCAGTTCCCTCATCTATAAAATGGGGATGAAGACTGTGAGCCCCATGTGGGACAAAATGATTACCTTTTATCTACCCCAGTGCTTAGAACAGTGCTTGGCACATAGTAAGCGCTTAACAAATACCAACATTAATTAATTAATTAGTAAGTGCTCAATAAATACCAATGACTGATTGATTGATTTCAGTTTACCATAGAATGACTGCCTGGGTATCCTGCTGTCATCCATTTTCCTCCCACTTTTGCCCAGTGGAGTTGTGCTACTGTAATTATTTATTTTAACTGTTTCTCTTATCTTTTGTCTCCTCATCTCCGCACCTAGCCTCCTTTTATAGGAATAGTAACCACTTTATGGAGCACCCACTGATTCAAGTTTACTGCCCTAAGCACTTAGGAAGTACAAAACAAAGAAGTTCCCTGCCCATGAGGAGCTTACATCACAATATGGGTGCATGCCATGACACCTTCCCTTTTCCAATTTTCTCTCCAAGCTAGTCATTCATTATCTTTCTTTTGAAGCAGTTTGGCCTTGTAGATAGAGCACAGGCCCGGGAGTCAGAAGGACATGGGTTCTAATCCCAGGTCTGCCACTTGTCTGCTGTATGACCTTGGGCAAGTCACTTTACTTCCCTGTGCCTCAGTTTCCTCATCTGTAAAATGGGGATTAAGACTATGAGCCCCAGATGGGACAGGGACTGTATCCGACTTGATTTGCTTGTATCCACCACAGTGAAACAGTGCCTGGCACATAGCAAGTGCTGAGAAGCAGCGTGGCTAAATGGAAAGAGCATGGGCTTTGGAGTCAGAGGTCATGGGTTCAAATCCCGGCTCTGCCAACTGTCAGCTGTGTGACTTTGGGCAAGTCACTTCACTTCTCTGTGCCTCAGTTACACCTCATCTGTAAAATGGGGATTAAAACTGTGAGCCCCCCGTGGGACAACTTGATCACCTTGTAACCTCCCCAGCTCTTAGAGCAGTGCTTTGCACATAGTAAGCACTTAACAAATATTATTATTATTATTATTATTATTGTTTTCATTTAGTCCCTATTTCTTCCCATCACCCAGTCCCGTGGAACTATGGGACCGTGTCATTTTTGAGTAAGTGTAGCACTAGGAGCACTGCCCTAAACCAGTACAGTGCTTTGCACACAGTAGATGCTCAATAAATACGATTGAATGAATGAATGAAAGACCCATGCTGGCTTGCGTGACTCTTCAAGCACTAGAGATTCTTGATCCTGAGGACATCTCCAATTTGCAGTACTATTCTAGGGAATCAATCAATCAATCAATCGTATTTATTGAGCACTTACTATGTGCAGAGCACATAGGGAATCCGCCTCCCCAGCCTCTGGGATCCTTCAGGGGCAACTCGAAACCCAGAGCATCACCTCCCGCCGACCAGTGCCCCATAAACTGCCCACTACCCCAAGAGAATAACCCTTCTCCTGCGGGCTAAGAGCCCAAACAACTGTTAGCTATTGTTTGGAACCAGGGACAGAATTTGGCATGTTGAGGCAACTGAGGATTACAGATGAGATAACTGAGCCACAGAGAAGTGAAGTGACTTGCCCACGTGGCTCAGTGGAAAGAGCACGGGCTTTGGAGTCAGAGGTCATGGGTTCAAATCCCAGCTCTGCCAATTGTCAGCTGTGTGACTTTGGTCAAGTCCCTTAACTTCTCTGTGCCTCACTTACCTCATCTGCAAAATGGGGATTAAGACTGTGAGCCCTCCGTGGGACAAACTGATCACCTTGTACCTCCCCAGTGCTTAGAACAGTGCTTTGCACATAGTAAGTGCTTAATAAATGCCATTATTATTATTATTATTATTATTGCCCATGGCCACACAGCAGATGAGTGGCAGAGCAAGGATTAGAACCCATGACTTTCTGGCTCCCAGGACCATGCTCTAACCACTAGGCCCTGCTGTTTCCCTGTAGTACTGGTCTTTGCTGCCCATCAGCCTGGGAAGACTGTGAAGCATCAGATTAAGTCCATCCTCTAGACTCTAAGCTCACTGTGGGCAGGGAACATGTCTATCAACTCTATTATGTTGTACTCTCCCAAGTGCTTAGAACATTGCTGGACACACAATAGGTGCTCAGTAAAGACTGATTGACTGATGGATGGTAATGAGGTTTTTGGATTTTTTTTATATCCTTGTATTTCTTAAGCGTTTGCTCTGTGCCAGACACTGTACAAAACTCTGGGGTAGATAAAAGACAATAGGATTGGACACATTCCCTGTCCTACCTAGGGCTCAGGGTCTCTACAGATGAGGGAACCGAGGAACAGAGAAGTGAAGTGACTTGCCCAAATTCGCACAGCAGAGAAGTGGAAAGAGCATGGACTTTGGAGTCAGAGGTCATGGGTTCAAATCCACACTCCACCAACTGTCAGCTGTGTAACTTTGGGGAAGTCACTTAACTTATCTGTGCCTCAGTTACCTCATCTGTAAAATGGGGATTAAAACTGTGAACCTCCCAGGGGACAACCTGATCACCTTGTAATCTCCCCAGTGCTTAGAACTGTACTTTGCACATAGTAAGCACTTAACAAATATCATCATTATTATTATTAGCATTCAGTGGTGGAGGCAGGATTAGAACCCAGTTCCTCTGATTCAGAGGTCCGTGTTCTTTACACTAGGCCACATTGTTTCTCATGGGATATCATTCCTGCAATGTCTCGCCATCTTTTTTTTATGGTATTTGTTAAGCACTTATCATGTGTCAGGCACTGTATTAAGTGCTGAGGTAGATACAGACTTCTCACGGTGAACACAGTCCCTGTCCCACATGGGAATCCTATGAGGGACAGGGACTGTGTCCAACCCAATGACCTTGTATCTACTCCAGCACTTAGAACAGTGGTTGACACAAAGTAAGCACTTAAAAATACCACCATAATAATCATAATCATAATAATAGTTTTTAAGTACTTACTATGTGCCAAGTCGATGTGCTGGGATGGATACAAGCTAATCAGATTGGACACAGTCCTTGTCCCACACGGGGCTCAGAGTCTCAACCCCCATTTTACAGATGAGGGAACTGAGACCCAGAGAAGTGAAATGACGTGCCCAGCAGACAAGTGGTGGAGCCGGTACTAGAACCCAGGTCCTTCTGGCTCCCAGGCCCGTGCTCTATCCACTTTTAATGATGGCATTTATTAAGCACTTACTATGTGCCAAGCACTGTTCTAAGCGCTGGGGGGGGATACAAGGTGATCAGGTCATCCCACAAGGGGCTCACAGTCTTCATCCCCATTTTACAGATGAGGGAACTGAGGCACACAGAAGTGAAGTGACTTTCCCAGAGTCACATAGCTGACAGGTGGTGCAGCCGGGATTTGAACCCATGACCAATGACTCCAAAGCCTGGGCTCTTTCCACTGAGCCATGATCGCACATCTCATTTGCAGGCTGTTGTACAGTGGCTTTTGGTTACTCGCTTTGCCTTGCCGCCATCTCACAAGGACTCTGGGAGCTACCCAAAAAAGTCCTTGGGATTTTGGGGTGAGGGGAGACAGAGGGGAGAAATATACATCGCTCTCTCCATATACATCGAGCTCTCCCTCGATCAGTCAGTTGTGCAGACAGCAGGATTCCTGGGCAGTATGGCTACATCACCTTGTCTATTCCTACTAACTCTAAGTTGGCCCAGGAACTGGCCCATGCAGAGCAGGGCCAAAAAAGGAATTTTCAACTAGAAAACCTCAATCCATAAATATGCCAGGGCCCATGCCGACTAGTCCAAGTGACCTATTTTTAAGATCAACAAAGATACTCACAGGCCAAAAAATGGTGGTTCAAATCTTTCATTGGCAGGGACTTCTAAAAAATAATTTCAAATATTTTGGCATAATTGGGCTCCTAAATGGGGGACTTATAATATTTGACAGCAAACATCGCCCTGCTTCGTTTCTGAACTATAGATTAGGATGGTGGTCTTTGTAAAGTTGGCTACCCACTTCCCTCTGTGTCAAACGGAAACTCCAGACCACTGGCTCTCATTAATAATAATAAGAACAATAATGACAACAACAATAATGATGGGATTTGTTAAGTGCTTTCTATGTGCCAAGAGCTGTTCTAACACTGGGGCAGTTACAGAGTAATCAGGTCGGTCACAGTCCCTGTCGCACATGGGAGTCAGGGTCTTAATCTCCCTTTTACAGATGAGGTAACTGAGGCCCAGAGAAGTTAAGTGACTAGCCCAAAGTCATGCAGCAGACTTATGGCAGAGACTGAATTAGAACCCACATCCTCTGACTTCCAACCCCCATGGTCTTTCCCCTAGGCCATGCTGCTCTGGCTCTTACGTGAACAATCCAACAGCTTTCTCTTTCTTCCATATGACTCTCCCTTGCTCTCTTTTCCCCAAGGTTCTTTGTCAGCTCAGTGGAAAGCATTTCCTGTTACAAAGATACCACTTGTGCTTTCATCTTTGCAGGTATCCCAGGTAAGTAACCCTCCTCTTCCCAGCCTCCAAATCTTCCTCTCCCTTTTCCCATTCCTAACCTATTGCTTTCCTGCCCTCTTTTCTGAACCCTGAACTTGCCCCCCCGCCAATGTCTTCAAAGGCCCATCACATCCAGTAGCTCTGCTATTATATAAACTTTTAAATATTTGAACAGCCATTGCTTCTGCCGCTGAGGCTGCCAACTATTTATTGCCACTTCTGCCACCTGCTTCTTTCCAGCTTGCAGTTCTTGTCTTCCATAGCTGCAAAGTTGGGAGGGGGCGGGAGGGGCGTGACCAGAGGTGGACTGAACTGGAATAAGGGAAGAACAAGTAGCAGCAGGGATGCTGAGAAGCAGCATGGCCTTGGTGACACAGTATGAGCCCGGGAGTCAGAGGACTTGGGTTCTAATCCTGATTCTGCCACTAGTCTGATGTACGGCCCTGGGCAAATCACTTCACTTCTCTGGACTTCAGTTGCCTCATCATTAAAATGGGGATTGAGACTGTGAGCCCCACATGAGACAGAGACTGTGTCCAATATGATTTGCTTGCCTCCACCCCAGCTCTTAGTACAGTGCTGGCACATAATAAGCATTTAACAAATACAACTATTATTGCTATTATTGTGTGTGCCCTAGGGCAAGTCATTTCATGTCTCTTGGCTTCCGCTTCCACATCTGTAAAATAAGGATTAAGGCCCTTTCTGGGCCAGGGACTGTGTCCAACCTGATTATCTTGTTCAAATCCCGGCTCCGCCACTTGTCTGTGGTGTGCCTTTGGGCAAGTCACTTAACTTCTCTGTGCCTCAGTTCCCTCATCTGTAAAATGGGGATTAAGACTGTGAGCCCCGCGTGGGACACCTGATCACCTTGTAACCTCCCCAGTGCTTAGAACAGTGCTTTGCACATAGTAAGCGCTTAATAAATGCCATTATTATTATTATTATTATTGTATCTACACCAGTGCTTAGTACAGTGCCTGGCACATAGTAAGCAATGAACAAATACCATTTTTAAAAAAAGCAGGGGCAGAAGAGGAGGAGACTGAGGTCTGGGAAGGGGCAGCTTCCATAGCTCTCTGCCCTCCCCCGATTCCATGCTAGGGCACCCCTAAACCTCTGGTTTTGACATCCTGGAAGGCAAGAAACACATGCAGTAGGCGGGCTCGTGCAGTAGATGCTTTAAAAAATATTTAAAATGTTAAAAATGTTAGGAAAGGGGCAGGGAAAGAGTGTGAAGTGTGAAGAGACGTGTGAGTGTGAAGAGAAGAGGGGCAGGAAAGTGGCAAATCAGAAACTGAGGACAAGGCTGTGGGTGGAGTGGATGAGTTGAGTTTCTATAGGGGCATGTAAGGGGTGGAGCCAATTTTAAGTACTCCAGCAGGAAAGTGGCTAGGTTTTTGCCAACAGTATAGCAAAAGGATGCCTAATTCTCCCAAACTCACATTCTTCACTCCTTCCAAGCTCATCTCACTGTCTCTTGCTTCCAATTCCCTCCCTTTCAACTCCGGTGCCTGTCACTGAAGCAGCCTTAGAAGGAGCTCGAACCACAGTGTGAGATAAAAAAGAATAATGCTAGCAGAAAGTTACAACCCTGCTGTGTTTCTAGGGCACAGTAAAAAAAAAAAGTGGTTTCCCAGCAAAGATTTTTCAAGATAGATCTCCAGATTCATAAGGTTCAGCTTCTGGTTAACTCGCAGGCAGGAAATGAACAGCTTAGACGACAATCAAATATTTCCCCATGGTGGAGAGGGAGAGTTTCCTGATTTAGTTCTAAACGCTCTGAATCATCATTTGTAGCTAGCAAGATGCCTGTAGACATAGGCCTCTTTGAACCCTGTTAATAGCAGCAACAGCTCATTCCTAATAGATACCGCATCATACTTGAGGAGATGGAAATACGAGATGGAAATCTAATTTACCAACTTGCTTAAACCCCATATGATAGAGTTTATTATTAAGGAGTCAATCTTTAATTGTGTGCTTTTTTGTTTTTTTGTTCATGCTACTTGGGGTGGTTTGATTATTCTCTCATAAACAGTTCCTCATATACATGGTTAGGTATGAGTCAGAAATGTTTTTTATGCTTTTATCAGATAAGAATGAGAGAAAAGTGTTCTAACTTTAAAAACAAAACCAACAACTGTGAAGTTTTGAAGCAGTGGCTCACTGTAGCAAGATAAGAGTAATTGTGCTAGTATTTTTTATTCGTTATAAGGAGTGTCTAGATACACACATGTACACATATACATACGTACATATATGTATTAACATGAGGAGCAGCTTGGCTTAATGGAAAGAGCACGGGCTTGGGAGTCAAAGGTTGTGGGTTCTAATCCCAGCTCTGCCACTCATCAGCTGTGTGAAATTGGGTAAGTCCCTTAATTTCTTTGTGCCTCAGTTGCCTCATCTGTAAAATGGGGATTAAGACTGTGAGCCCAATGTGGGACAACCTGATTACCTTGTATCTACCCCCAGTGCTTAGAATAGTGCTGGGCACGTAGTAAGTGCTTAACAAATACCATGATCATTATTATTATTATTATTTATTATTATTATCCTCAATAAATGAATCAGTGTTACTTATTGAATACTTACTACATGGAGAGTACTGTACTAAGCTCTTGGGAAAATACAATATTAACAGAGTTGGTTGATCTATTCCTTGCCCACAATGAGCTTAAAGTCTAGGGGGAGACAGACATTAATATGGATAAATAAGTGATTTACAATAAATAATTTGAAGAAATGATTTATAATTTAAAGACATATCTGGGTTTGAGGCCTCTTTGCTGAGCTCCCTGCCTTCTGTTCTTTGCTGCCTGGATCATTTTTCTAAAAAACTGTTCAGTCCATGTCTCCCCACTTCTCAAGAACTTCTAGTCCTTGCCCATCCATCTCTTAACTATCGAATTGAAAGCACTCCATCACCTTGCCTTCTCCAAACATAGCTCCCTGATTTCTTTCTAAAGCCCAGCCAGCACATTTCACTCCAACACCAACTAGCTCACTGTACCTAGATAATGAAACTGTTAAACACTGTTCTAATTACTGGAGTAGGTACAAGTTAATCAGGTTGAAAACAGTCCCTGGCCCACGTGAGGCTCATACTCTTAATCCCCATTTTACAGATGAGGTAACTGAGGCACAGGGAAGTTAAGTAACTTGCCCCAGGCCACACAGCAGACACAGCAGATGCTCGGAAAAGGAGCATGGTTTAGTGGAAAGAATATGGGCTTGGGAGTCAGAGGACATGGATTCTAATTCTAGCTCTGCCACTTGTCCGCTGTGTGACCTTGGGCAAGTGCTTAACTTCTCTGTACCTCAGTTACCTCATCTGTAAAATGAGGATTAAGACTGTGAGCCCCGCTTGGGACAACCTGATTACCTTGTATCTACCCCAGTGCTTAGAACAGTGCTTGGCACATAGTAGGAGATTATTATTATTATTATTATTATTATTATTATTATTATTATTATTATGTGGCAGAGCCAGTATTAGAACCTATGTCCTCTGACTCCCAAGCCCACACTCTACTAAGCTCCTACTAGGCCATGCTGCTTCTATGATTGATCGATTGATTGTCTAGTTAGGTGTAGGGATTATATTCATTCTTTCAATCGTATTTATTGAGTGCTTACTGTGTGCAAAGCACTGTACTAAGCACTTGGGAAGTACAAGTCGGTAACATATAGAAATGGCCCCTACCTAACAACAGGTTCACAGTCTATATGTACCCATACCTATAGAGTCATAGTTCTTTACATCACTATCATAAAAAAATCAAGCAATTAGACCCATGTCATAATATTGAGAGGCACAAGAAAAATATGGAAAAGACATTGTTCCTGACTTCAAATTATAATTTAACTGAGGAGACAAGGCAGACAGATACGTTATGCCAGATGAGCAGGAAAGAACACTGATTTCATTTATTTTTCTTCCTGTGTACCTTCTCCAAGAAGGATGTACTGGAGATAGCATTTAGTCAGTTGGCACATTTTGGGTACTAAAATTCATTACCATGAAGATGATGGGATGAAATCCCCCAAAAGTGGAACTTCTTTTTCCTATTTCAAGGCAGGACTATTTAAGTGTATGAGGAAAACAGGGGTGTCATATTTTCAGCTGAACTCATATCAACAAGAGATAGAAATCTTAGAGGCAAGATGAGTTTGCAAAGAAACTCTGATGGTTTTGGGACAAAGACTCTTATGCACAGAAATGAACTTCAAAGGAGCCTCTGGTATCCTTATTTACAACTAAGATTTTATCTCTCCCAGTTTAGGTTTAATAAAGTAGTTGTTTGTATTATTTCAATCCCATTTTTCTGGGCTGAAGCCATGGTGGCTAGTCCATGCTTTCCCGTGATACGAGAGGAAGTCTAGTGGAAAGCAGAGGCCTGGGAGACAAAATGATCTGGGTTGTAATAATACTAACTGTGGTATTTGTTAATCCATACTCTTAATCCATCCTCTGCCACTTACCTGCCACTTGGAAAAGTCACTCAACTTGCAATAATAATGGTGGTAATTGTTAAGGGCCTATTAAGTGCCAACCACTGTATTAAGCACTGAGGTAGACACAAGATAATCAGATTGGACACAGTTCCTGCCCCCCTTTCTGCTCACAGTCTAAGTAGGACCAGGGACATGGTTTGAATCCCCATTTCACAGAGGAGAAAATTGATTCACGAGGTTGTAAGCAAGTTGTCCGAGGTGACCCAGGAGGCCAGTGGTGGAGCTAGGATTTAATAATATTCTAATAATGCCCGTAATAATTGTATTTGTGAAGTGCTTACTATGTACCCAGCATTGTACTAAGCACTTGAATAGATACCAGATTAACAGTTTGGACAAAGCCCCAGTCCTACATAGCATTTACTTAGAATAATATTTGAATATAGATATATTGCTCTCATTCCTGTTGCATCCTACCATGTGTAAAACAGAACTGTTCCCACATGACTATGCTTTTCCATAATTATACCTCAGATTTGTACGTCATTCTTATTCTCTAAAGCACTTTCATAAAAATTATCTCATTTTGTCCTTACAAAATCCCTGTGAGGTAGGGCAGGGGCTGTGTCTTTGGATTCCAGTATAATAATAATAATAACGATAGCAGCATTTGATAGGTACTTACCTTGTTCCTGGCACTGTGCTTAGTACAGTGCTCTGCACACAGTAAGCGCTCAATAAATACAATTTAATGAATGAATGACTATGCTGGGGTGGAATCAAGCAAATCGAGTTGAATACAATCCCTGTCTCACATGGGGCTCACAGTCTCAATCCCGATTTTACAAATTAGCTCACTGAGTCACAGAGAAGTGAAGTGACTTGCCCAAGGTCACCCAGCATTGTTCCTGCTCCTGTCTACCAAATCTATTATACTGTATTCTCTCAAGTGTTTTGTACAGCATGGCGTGGTGGATAGAGCACGGACCTAAGAGTCAGAAGGTCATGGATTCTAATCCCAGTTTTGCCACTTGTCTTTTGTGTGACCTTGGGCAAGTCACTTCACTTCTCTGTGTCTCAGTTTCCTCGTCTGTAAAATGGGGTTGGGATTGAGACTGTGAGTCCCATTTGGGACAGAGAGTCTGTCCATCCTGATAAACTTGTGTCTACCCCAGCACTTAGTTTGGTGCCTGGCACATAGTGAGCGCTTAATAAATAGCACAATTATGATTATCATTACAGTGCTCGACACAAAGTAAATGTTCAATAAATACCATTGATTGATTACCTGAACTGCCCTAGAAAAACGACCTGACATTCTGTTTCTTCTGCATCTCTGTTCTTGCCCTCCAAGTATAAATTTTGATAATAGTATTGTGAACAGCCTTGACAATTATAATAAATAAGACCTTTGAAATCGATAATAAAAACAGCCTGAGTGTTTTGTAGGCTTTTCTTGGACTCTGCTTGCTCTCTCCAGGATATGACCTCATTTCTATGATTACAAAAGGATATTACAATGACGCAGCTTAAATTCTAATCTCATCTGTCTAATAAATGGATCAAATATTTCAGATAAAAAGGGTTTTCCTAAAAAAACTCTGAGAACTGCAACTTAATTAGCTTCAAAGAGGAAAGACTTTAGTCACCTCATAGACCTTCCTAGAACCCTCAATGCTCTAAAATAGGTAGTTTATATCTCAGGAGCAGTATGCAGTTTCAAAATTGCACTGTCTGGTAAACTCAGGGAACAGATCAGTGCCAGGAAGAAGAGAAAGAGGAGGAGAAACAGAGGAAGGATGAGAATGTGGATAGGAAGAGGAGCAGGAAAAGGCAGGCATTTTACAGATTTGTACTTCCCAAGTGCTTAGTACAGTGCTCTGCACACAGTAAGCACTCATTAAATATGATTGAATGAATGAATGTCTACTATATTGCATTATACTTACCCATGAGCTTAGTACAGTGCTCTGTACAGGGAAAGTTCACAGTAAACACTATCAATTGATTGATTGTACCCCATGGCACTTTTGTACATATACGTGATTATTTATATTAATGTCTTTCTCCCCCTGTAAGCTCATTTGGGGCAGGGAACTAACATATCTACCAATGTTGTTGTATTTTGCTCTCTCAAGCTCTCAGAGCAGTGCTCTGCACACAGTAAGCACTCAAAAATATGATTGATTGCGGAGAAGAGAGAAGACTGTGAGCCCGTTGTTGGGTAGGCATTGTCTCTATTTGTTGCTGAATTGTACTTTCCAAGCACTTAGTACAATGCTCTGCACACAGTAAGTGCTCAATAAGCACGATTGAATAAATGAATAAATAGAAGAAGAGGAAGAGTGAGCTGGAATGAAATATTTCCAGGCCTGTTGTAGGTCAGTGGCTGGATTTTTTGGCTTTCTGTAGCGATATTTGGAAAGGACTTACTATATGTTAAACACTGTTCCAAGTCCTGCGGTAGATACAAAGTAATCATGATGGACACAGTCCCTGTCCTGCATGGGGCTCACAGTCTAAATAAGGTGGGGAACAGGTATTTTTACAGTTAGTTTTGTTTTATAGTTGAGGAAACTGGAGCACAGAGACGTTAAGTGTCTTGTCCACAGCAAGTAATTCAGCAGAGCCGGGATTGTCCCTGGAGTACCTAGAGTACCTGGGTGTGGGATGGGCTCTGGAATTGCTTATCTGGGAAGATCCAGCCTTTAAAGAGTCAGAATTCTGTTTCTTTCTTTCTTTTTTTTAAATATAGTATATGTTAAATGTTTGGCATGTGCCAGGCACTGTTCTAATTCATTCAGTCATATTTATTCATTCATTCAATCATATTTATTGAGCACTTACTGTGTGCAGAGCACTGTACTAAGTGCTTGGAAAGTACAATTCAGAAATAGAGACAATCTCTGCCCACAGCAGGCTTACAGTCTAGAAGATGGGCTTAGAAGGAACTTTGGAGCAGCATAGGATGAAGCAAGCAGCGTGGCTCAGTGGAAAGAGCACGGGCTTGGGAGTCAGAGGTCATGGGTTCTAATCCCAGCTCCACCACCTATCAGCTGTGTGACTTCAGGCAAGTCACTGAACTTCTCTGTTCCTCAGTTACCTCATCTGGAAAATGGGGATTAAGACTGTGAGCCCCATGTGGAACAACCTGATTACCTTGTATCTCCCCCAGCACTTAGAACAGTGCTTGGCACGCAATAAGCACTTAAAAATATAAAAATTTTTATTATTATTATTGTTAATAACCACCAGAGATAACTACTGGGCTCCTATCCTTCAGGAGTTAATTACTTCCGGGGACAAATTATTTAAAATCTTCCAATTTTCTAGATTATTTAGTGAATTCCCTTCTTGAGAAGCAGCATGGCTTATTAGAAAGAACATGGTCTAATCAGCATGGCTTAGTGGAAAGAGCCCGGGCTTGGGAGTAAGAGAGTGCGGGTTCTAATCCTGGCTCTGCCACTGATCAACTGTGTGACTTTGGGCAAGTCACTTGACTTCTCTGTGCCTCAGTTACCTCATCTGCCAAATGGGGATTAAGACTGTGAGCCCCACGTGGGACAACCTGATTATCATGCACCTACCCAACTGCTTAGAACAATGCTTGGCACATAGTAAGCACTGAACAAATGCCATCATTATTATTATTTTTTCAGCACTTAGAACAGTGCCTAGTACTTAGTAAGTGCTTAACAAATACCATCATCGTGATCATCATTTGGACACAGTTTTGGTTCATTCATTCATTCAATCGTATTTACTGTGTGCAGAGCACTGCACTAAGTGCTTGGGAGATTTCAATACAGCAAAGTAGCAAGGAGCAGCATGGCCTAATGGAAAGTGTGTGGGACTGGGATTGAGACTCTTAATTGTATCATCCCAACCTATTAATAATTGTGGTTTTTGTTTTGTACTAGGAGCTGACATAGAATGAATGAAGCTGGCCACAGGGCTGTCCCAAATACTACTCAGATTAAGTAGGAGGGAGAACACCTAATGTTACCCCATTTTACAGATGTTAAAACTGAGACACAGAGAATAATAATAATTATAGTATTTGTTAAGTGCTTACTATGTGCCAAGCACTGTTCTAAGCACTGGGGTAGATACAAGGTAATCAGGTTGTCCCCTGTGTGACTCACAGTCCTAATCCCATTTTACAAATGAGGTAACTGGGGCACAGAGAAGTTAAGTGGCTTGCCCAAGATCATACAGCAAACAAGTGGAGGAGCCAGGTTTAGAACCCAACTCCTCTGCCACCCAAGCCCATGCTCTTGCCACTAAGCGATGCTGCTTCTCTAAGTGAAGTGACTTGCCCAAGGTCACCTAGGAGGCAGGTGGCAGAATCAGGGCTGGGATTATCTCGCTTTATTGCTGTACTGTACTTTCTCAAACGTTTAGTACAGTGCTCTGCACACAGTAAGCACTCAATGAATACCATTGAATGACTTTCCCATCAATGTTGACAGCACTACTATCCTTCCCGTCTCACAAACCCACAACCTTGGTGTCATCCTCGACTCTGCTCTCTCGTTCACCTTTCCTCTCCATCCAAACTGCTACCCTGCTGGTTCAATCTCTCATCCTATCCCGACTGGATTACTGCATCAGCCTCCTCGCTGATCTCCCATCCTCCTGTCTCTCCCCACTTCAATCTATACTTCACACTGCTGCCCGGATCATCTTTATACAGAAATTTTCTGGGCATGTTACTCCCCTCCTCAAAAATCTCCAGTGGCTACCAATCAACCTACACATCAGGCAAAAACTCCTCACTCTCAGCTTCAAGGCTGTCCATCACCTTGCCCCCTCCTACCTCACCTCCCTTCTTTTCTTCTACAGCCCAGCCTGCACCCTCCGCTCCTCTGCCGCTAACCTCCTCATTGTGCCTCATTCTCGCCTGTCCCACCGTCAACCCCCGGCCCACATCCTTCCCCTGGCCTGGAATGCTCTCCCTCTGCACATCCACCAAGCTAGCTCTCTTCTTCCCTTCAAAGCCTTACTGAAAGCTCACCTCCTCCAGGAGGCCTTCCCAGACTGAGCCCCCTCCTTTCTCTCCTCCTCCTCCCCCTCCCCACCCCCCCGTGCCTTACCTCCTTCCCCTCCCCACAGCACCTGTATATATGTTTGTATATAGTTATTCCTCTATTTTACTTGTACATATTTACTATTCTATTTATTTTGTTAATATGTTTTGTTTTGTTGTCTTTCTCCCCCTTCTAGACTGTGAGCACACTGTTGGGTAGGGACCATCTCTATATGTTGCCAACTTGTACTTCCCAAGCGCTTAGTACAGTGCTCTGCACACAGTAAGCCTCAATAAATACGATTGAATGAATGAATGAATGAATGAGTGAACTCTGTTCTATTGTAAGAATAATAGCAAGTGTGATATTTATTATATGCTTACTATGTGTCAAGCACTGTACTAAGCCCTGGGATAGATACATGATAATCAGGTCCCACATGGAGCTCACAAATTAGGAAGGAGAACAGGTGTTGAATTCCCATTTTGCTGATGAATGTACTGAGGCACAGAGGAGTTAAATGACTTGCCCAAGGTCATACAGCAGGCAAGTGACAGATCTGGGATTAGAACCCAGGTCCTCTGACTCCCAGGTGAATGCTCTTCCCATTAGACCACACTGATTCTCTACCCTCCTGAGCATGTATGACAGTGCTCTGCTCACAATGAACGCTCAATAAATATGACTGATGATTGATTGATTGATTGATTGATTGATCCACCTTGGGAGGTTACTAGAGGGAGGCCAGCCTGCTCTTGTCTCCTGACACTAGTCTTCTAGCTTATCCTGCTAGATAATGCATCTAACTCTTCAAGCCCATTTATTTTCATGTTAAAAAAAACTGTTCTTGTTAAAAACGCAGCTCTGTTGCTTCATTGTCTATTCCAGGCAATTATGGGATACGATGAATATAACATATCAGTTAGCGTTAACACTTTGTCTGGCAAAGCATTTGGGTCTTGAATGGAAAGATATGTATTCTTCACCATACCATATAATGAAGTCTAATTTCAAGCAAGCTAAGTCATACTAATCACAACCTTGATTGCTGCACTCAAATTTGAAATATCTTAAAATTTTCAGAACAGGTCTCGCCTTTTAAATTATAGATTAGGACTCTAATTACAGGCAGCTTTGAAAATGCCTTGTTTTACCTTCTCCAACTTTGTTTTCTGTTCACACTTCACAAACCGGGTCAAAAAATAACCTGTTTATCTGAAAATGCAGATAGTCCACTCAGCAAAGAACAAACAAATTAAGGATTTGTAATGCACAAACAGATTAAGGTAGAGGCCTAATGAATGTTGATAAAATATGTTCATGAGTATTTTTGCAATTTTACAATTAACTAATAATGAATATGGGTTAGAACCGTCTCTGAATGACTCAGTGCAGGTTGAATATGATTACAGCTAGAGAAGCAAAAGAGGGGAAAAAAAGTAGATGAATTCCTGCTACAGATGAAGGCACAAGTAGCAGTGACTTTCATATTCTAGGATGTGGTCTTTTTCTTGTTGTTTTTGAGTTTAGTTGCTTCCTGAGCGTGCCTTTTCAACATCATAAAGCTCTTGTGATAATGATCGCTGTAGTAATGGTTTTGGGGGGATGATATAAATCTACAGAGTTTTGACAGCCTGTTCAGGAAGGCTAAGAGTCGGGTAACTTGTGACTTGGGGCTGACTCTTAAAACAACATATATTGCTTGGGCCTCTGAGGTTTTAGCCTGTCTGCCTTTCTAAATATCACTAGGCGCACATCCCTCTACACTTTTGAAACCTCCAATGGCTCCTATCATCCCCTTGAATGAAGCAGAAGCCATCTACCCTGGACTTCAAGGCTCTATATGCCAACACCCTCTCCTCCCTACTGATTTGCCTTCTTTCTTTCATTCATTTATTCAATTGTATTTATTGAGTGCTTCCTGGGTGCAAAGCACAGTACTAAGCACCTAGGAGTGTACAACAGAACAATAAACAGACAACAACCTGCCCACAACGAGCTTAAAGACTAGAGGGAGAGGCAAACAGCAATATAAATAAATAAATGACAGATAGGGACATAAGGGCTGTAGGACTCGGAGGGGAAAAGGGAGCAAATCAGGGAGATGCAGAAGGGAGCAGGAGAAGAGGAAAGGAGGGCTTAGGAGATGCCTCTTGGAGGAGATTTGCCTTCAGTAAAGCTTTGAAGGCACACTCCACCTCAACTCATTCTCTTTGCTTCTGTTCTCCACCTTCCATCCTCCTTTCTCCCACACCTTACACAAACCCTTCCCCGTTATTCACATTAAAGCTCACTGGCCATTTTTCAACACTGTAACTCAGTGTTTCTTACAGTCTAAGTCCAGCGATACAGCATTTAACCACTCAAAAAATTGAAGCACAATTTGCAAGACTGGAGAGTTCATTCCACAGTTAGCTTTCCAGATCATGTCTGACCATGTTTAGTAAAAGGATGCTAGCACTGATCTCAAGGGGAATTTCCCTTACTTTCTATATTTTGGCCAGCCCTCAATAATAATGACAATGATGGCATTTATTAAGCATTTACTATGTGCAAAGCACTGTTCTAAGTGCTGGGGAGGTTACGAGGTGATCAGGTTGTCTCACGGGGAGCTCACAGTCAATCCCCATTTTACAGATGAGATCACTGAGGCACAGAGAAGTTAAGTGACTTGCCCAAAGTCACACAGCTGACAATTGGTGGAGCCAGGATTTGAACCCATGACCACTGACTCCAAAGCCCGTGCTCTTTCCACTGAGCCACGCTGCTTCTCCTCAACCAATGCAAGCCCAACCCTCCAAACCTATGATGATTCCATTCTTTTGTAATAATGATTATAAGACTAGCAACAATAATAGTACAGTGCTCTGCACACAGTAAGTGTTCAATAAATATGATTGAGTGAATGAATAAATAATAATAATATTTGTGGTATTTGTTAAGTGCTTACTATATGCCAGGCACTGTCCTAAGCACTAGGGTAGTTACAAGTAATTGGGTTGGACACAGTCTCTATCACAAATATAAGACTTCCATGTTAAATCTTACCAAACACCTTGGTAAAACTGTACATGAGTATTTTTTCAGTCGTATTTGTTAAGAGCTTACAATGCTGTAAGTGAACATCGGATCAGATGCAAACTTATCAGGTAGCCGATAATGAGGAGTTTCTGATTGATGCGGAGGTGGATGGAGAGGAAGAGTGATTCAGTTGGTTGCCCTACTAATGGACTGCAGACTCAAGAGAAGCAGCATGGCTAAGAGAAGCAGCATGGCCCAGTGGAAAGAGCACAGGCTTGGGAGTCAGAGGTCATGGGTTTGAATCCTGACTCCACCACTTGTCAGCTGTGTGACCTTGGGCAAGCCACTTAACTTCTCTGTGCCTCAGTTACCTCAGCCATAAAATGGGGATTAAGACTGTGAGCCCCACGTGGGGCAACCTGATCACCTTGTATCCCCCCAGTGCTTAGAACAGTGCTTTGAACATAGTAAGTGTTTAACAAATACCATCATTATTATCATTATTCTGCTCACTTCCAGCTGCCCACAAACTAAGGCTCCAGCTTGGGGGAAAATCTCAGCTGCTTTGGCTCCTCCCCTTCCAAAAGACCTGAAACAGTCTCTCCCTTACTTCTTCCCATGCCAGAGAGCAGGCATTTTGGCCACTCACACTCTTGGTTCACTTTGTTGAGCTCTCTTGAGACAGGGAATCTTGATCAAAAATATTTAATAAAACCCTCATTAATTTATAAGATTTTATTCCAAATTTTAAGTAATCAATAATACCCCAAATTACCCCCAAATCAGGTTTGAACCAGAAAATTCCATTAGCATTCACAGTCTCCCAAATCTGTTTGACTTTAACTCATGTAGTCTTTTTCCAGTGATGAAAACGGCGTTGTCTTTGTTCTAGCTGACACCAAAAGTCATGGTACCTGTCTTGTGTTATTCATTCATTCATCGAGGTGCTTACTGTGTGCAGAGCATTGTACTAAGCACTTGGAAAGTACAATTGGGTAACAAATAGAGACAATCCCTGCCCACAACTGGCTCACAGTCTAGAAGGATCTCAGTTAGGAACCCCCTCAGTCAGAGGAGGTGAACAGGCAGCTTGCTCTGCACAGTAAGCACTCAATAAATATGATTGAATGAATGAATGAATGAACGATTCCCAGCATTTTTCTCCTAGAAGAAATGGCACATTGAGCTGGAAGAATGCTGTTGTGTTCTGGGCAGCATTTGTTGTTATTTCCTGGCTTTAGAAATGTACTCTGTGTGCTTCTGTCCCCGGGGAGGAAGTGTATATGGTTTTAATAGGTCACCCAGCATACCTCTAAGTCTTATCTGCTAGCTTTAATAAATATGGCATCATTAATAAAAACAGTTTTCCAAGTAATTCAAAATATTCTCATCTTGATGAAAAACATCAGGCATTCCAGTTGACAATTGTGGATTTTAAAGGGCCTGATTAGTTCAGGCTATGGAGAGGAGTCAATCTGATAATAATGGGATTTTCAAAAATGGCAAACTATTTTTTGAATACCTGAATTTAGTAATCCTCCCAGATAATAATAATAAACATTATTATTATTATGGTATTTTTCCTATGTGTCAAGCACTGTTCTAAGCGCTGGGGTAGAGATAAGGTAATCAGGTTGGACACAGTCCCTGTCCCACATGGGGCTCACGGTCTTAATCCCCATTTTACAGCTGAGGTGACAAGCACAGAGAAACGAAGTGACTTGCCTAGGATCACAGAGCAGGCAAGTGGTGATGCCGAGATTAGAACCCAGGTCCTCTGACTCTCAGGTCTGTGCTCTTTCCACTAGGCCAGGCTGCTTCCCAAGGGTCAAGGGTATCTCTAAACAGTAAGATGATGTCCAGGGAGCCAAGCATCCCCTCATTCCTCTAAGCATCTCACTGCTTCTGTTAGAGACAGAAGCACAGGCTGGAGGGATCTCTGGTTTAACCCTGCAAGAACAATGTCTTTACAATAGATGAACTAAGGCTATTCTGAGCTTGATAAAATAATTGATGTCATTCAAAGAAACAAATTTGGGTTAGCAAAAACACAAGGAAGGGGAAATAAAGTGAAGTATATTTTTCTTCTCAATCACCGGTGAGGATGCTATTTGACTCCCATATCCGCTTTTTTGAGGCATTCCAAAACATTTCAGTGGCACACGTCAGTGGTGGCAGGCTTGGTGTGGTGTGTGACTTAAACGGGTCCAGTTTTAATTGGGTCACCCTAGCTCATGTTCCAATCAATTTGTGGGATTAATCACTTACCCAGGGTGCATTTCAGAGCCTACATTTGTCTGTCTCCTGAACCCCCTTGGTAAAAATAGTGCCTGCACTTAGCATTTGGCTTTATAGACAAAAACTAATGTAACGGGCCTTATCAAAATGCTGACACAGAAAGCACTCACAGATTTCCAGTCCAACCTTTGTGCTGACTAGCACCTCTGGATTTTGTTTGCATTGGAAACTTTAATTCTGTTCAATATTTCAGAGACGCGCACACATTCAGCCTGAGTGTTTCCACTGGTGAATGCTCAGGTTGGTATTGATTGCTGAACTGGGTGTATTAACCTCTAGACAAATGGCTCAAAGATGATTTTCAAAACTCAGCCTCTCCACTCTGACCTCCCCACTGCTTCAAAACACTTTCCTGGCATTGGAGGTACCACATGGAAAATGGTGCAGATTCCATAGGAAAGAGAATCAAGCTATGAGAGACATTTACAACTATGTTTGGCCATTTTAGAATGCCACGAATAGTCATGCTTATGTGCCTGTGATTGGAGGAGATGGTATGGCATCAATTGATCTTTCAGATTAATTAAAATCTTTCTTATTCTCGGTTTTTGTAGTGTTTAGTGCAAGACGAGGAAATTCAATGCTGTAATGTGGATAGAGCATGCACCTGGGAGTCAGAAGGTCATGGGTTCTAATCCTGGCTCCACTTCTTGTCTTCTGTGTGGCCTTGTGCAAGTCACTTCACTTCTCAGAGCTTTATTTCCCTCATCTGTAAAATGGGGATTAAGACTGTGAGCCCCATGTGGGACAGGAACTGCGTCCCAACTGATTATCCTGTTGCTAGCCCAGCCTGGCACATAGTAAGAGCTTAACTAATACCATGAAATAAAAAAAAGGTTTCTCTTACGGAAGTTTCATGAGCCCGTTATTGGGTAGGGACCATCTCTATATGTTGCCGACTTGTACTTCCCAAGTAAATGCTCAATAAATATGAATGAATGAATAAGAAGGAGGAAGCAGCAGTAAAGGTAGCTAGGGATAGAGCTATTTTTGTTATCATTATTATTGTCATTGTATTTATTAAGCATTGATTAATTGTCAAGCACTGTGCTAAGTGCTGAATGTACATTGAGCATTTCAGAAACTGTTTACAATTTAAACTAAGAGTCCCATGTGGGACAGGAACTGTGTCCAACCCGATTACCTTTTATCTACCCCAGTGCTTAAAACAGCGCTTGGAACATAGTAAGCACTTAACGAATACCATAATCATAGTACCTATGTACATATCAGTAGTTTATATTGATGTCTGTCTCCTCCTCTAGACTCTAAGCTCATTGTGGGCAGGAAATGTGTTGGCTTATTGTTATATTATACTCTCCCACATGCTTATTGCAGTGCTCTGAATGCAGTAAGCACTCAATAAATTCAATTGAATGAATGAATTAGTTAATTAAATGTAATTTTTATTATTAATAACAATAATAATGATGACATTTGTGAAGCACTTACTATGTGCCAAGCACTGTTCTAAGCACTGGGATAGATACAAGGTAATCAGGTTGTCCCACGTGGGGCTCACGGTCTTAATCCCCATTTTACAGACAAGGTAACTGAGGCTCAGAGAAGTGAAGTGACTTCCCCAAAGTCACACAGCTGACAAGTCGCGGAGGCAGGATTAGAACCCGTGACCTCTGACTCCCAAGCCCGGGCTCTTTACTAGTCACTGACACTAACATCATGGCAGCCCTGATCTTAGCGAACCAGAATTTTTGACAAAACTGACACCCTCTCTTCCCCCAAAACAGCAAAGCTGGAAAACTGCTCACTGAATCTCTCCCCACAGAGTCTCTTCCCTGGAGGAAAGTTCCCCATCCATCATTCTGTCTTCACTCCTGCTCAGGGACAAAATAGAAAGCCGAGAAACTCGTTGGTTCTGTTGACATAGGCCAACATAGGAAAAATCTATGTCACTTTTTGGTCAGGAGTCTGATAAGTACTTGCTGTCAATTCCTCCCAACGAGGGACAGCAATATTACAGCCAAATTGGCCAAAATGGCCTGAGAAACTTTTTCTTTGGCTCAATTCTCCAGAGAGCTGGTCCTGTCCTTTGACCCTGGGTTTGGGGCCACTGAAAGTCCTATTTTCTGCTGAGAGGTAATAAATAATGGTGTTTCCAACTTTAGCCTTTTAGCCACGTTGGATGGTATTAACGCATCACGAGCACAAATCTAACCTTCAGCAACCCAACTGTTGTGATCTCATCTGCTGTTCCATGCCCTGGATTGCCCTGACGTTAACCCTACATTCCTCATACATACATACCCCAACCTCAAGTGGTGAGCAAAGTGCTCAGTTTAGAAAGTCCCTGATAAGAGTTATTACTGCAACGATTATGTTTTTAAACTCCCACAATTTGCCTGCTTATGTTTTTGTGTTATTGAAGAAGTTCACAAATAGCCTATCATTTAGAGCAGTTTGGGAAGAAATGGGAGAAAAAGTTGTTCTCTTGGTGTTACTATGGAATAGTTTTAGCTCACTGTGGCTTAGTGGGTAGAGCCTGAGAGTCATAAGATCCTGGCTTCTCATCCTGGCTCTGCCACATTTCTGCTGTGTGACCTCGGACAAGTCACTTAACTACTCTGTGCCTCAGCGGCCTCATATGGAAAAGGAGGATTAAGAATATCAGCCCCATACGGGATAGGGACTGTGTTGTGTCCAATCGGATTAACTTGTACCCTCCCCATTGCTTAGAACAGTGCTTGGCACATAGTAAGCACTTAACAAGGACCATAGTTATTAATACTACATTCAATGAACCAATCATTGGTATTATTTGAGCACTTACAGTCTGCAGAGCACTGTACTAACAGCATCTCCAATACTAAATTGTCCTGTAAAAATAAAATGTCCTCTGCATTCCAAACCCCTGCTCTAAGGACATGCATTGTCCTTTCCTTGTAGTTTACTCCTGTACTCAGCACTTATATGTTTACTTTTATACATTTATTTTTTTTATCCATTTACTTAAACATTACTTATTTGTTCAGTGGCTTCAACCTGGCTTTTAAAAAAATTATTTCCTGCCTTATCTGGGTTTTCCCCCGTTTTCACTGTCTATAAATATTTTTTGTCCAAGTCTCCCATTTAAACTATGAGTTCACTGTTGGCACAGAATGTATGACTTGCTACTGGTATACTCTCTCAAGTGCTTAGTACAGTCCCCAGCATTCAGTAGGTGCTCAGTAAATCCTACTGATTGGTTAGGCTGTAAGGTAGTTATGGGCAGGGAACTTTTCTGCTAACTGTTGATTTGTGCTCTCCTAAGCACTTATTACCCTCTCTGGGTCACACCTGGAGAGTTTCCAGCACTTTACCAGTCTCGGCTACAGGAGGAAGAGTCAAGCAGAGACCTACCCATTCCATTCCTAGCTTGGCCAATGGCTAGCAAGTGGAAGGCAACCTACAAGTCAGGACTCCCCTGTGCTAGGCAACATTGCCATGAGAAAGAGTCGAGGGCAGAGACTCAAGTTTACTGTACGGAAGGAGGCAATGGCAAACCACTTCATATTTTTACCAAGAAAACTCTAACAATACCAGAACGGTGGTAGAAGGAGGTGGGGCAATCTGGAAGAGATGTGTCTGTGGCGTCACTATGGGTCGGAGACGACTCAACAGCATATGACATCAAACCCTTAGTACAGTGCTCTGCATGTAGTAAGCATTCAATAAATGCCATTGACTGATTGATTGATAGTTGACTGATTCCTTGCCTAGAGTCACTGTCCTGCACCTAACCTCTTCCTTTGCTCTTTTCTCTTAAAGACATCCAACAAACAAATCAATAATCAATCAACAGTATTAATAGAGTGCTTAATTTGTGCAATGCACTGAAGCTTCCAAAGGTCCCCTACTTCCAAGGAGTGCTGTTTGTTGTTATTTTGTACTCCCCCAAGAGCTTTGTACAGTGCTCTGCACACAGCACTCAATAAATACTATTTAATGAGTGAATGAATGAATGCTCATGCCAGCCATCAGCTATTTCGTACTTGAGGATATATCTACTTATTTATTCAATTTAGGGATGAGTTTTTATTTACTTTTGTCATCATCAAATTGTACTTAATTTTCCCTGGCATTCCCATTATATTTAAACAATTTGATCCTGCCCTTGTCTCCTATGAAATGGCAAGCTACTTGAGGATAGGGACCATCTCATCTACTTTCATTGTTCTCTTGCCAGATTCAGGCCAGACCTCTTCATCCACAAGAGGCCCAGTACAGTGCCCTGAACCCATGGATGAAGATGGTAAGGAGGGGATCTCTTGTCAGAAACAATCAATCAATCAAGGGTATTTATTGAACCCTTATTATTTGCAGAGCACTGTACTAAGCACTTGGGAGAGTAGTCAGTCAGTTAATTATATTTATGGAACATTTACTGTGGGCAGAGCACTGTACTAAACGCTTGGGAGAGTATAATAGAACATTACAGCAGACACATAACCTGCCCACGGTGAGCTTAGAGGGGAAGACAGACATTAACTGTGAGCCCGTTGTTGGGTAGGGATCGTCTCTATATGTTGCCGACTTGTACTTCCCAAGCACTTAGTACAGTGCTCTGCACACAGTATGTGCTCAATAAATATGATTGAATTAATATTAATAAATAATAATATAGCCTTGTCCTGGTCACAAAGACTTTAGGACTCAGTATCTGTGCAAAGAATTTAAAACCATATTTTACAGTCTCACTGAATGGGACAGGACTGCTTTTTCCAAAATGTTTTATATTGGAAAATTCCACTTTTGGTATAATCAGCAGAGGTCAAATTCCATCTCCAAGCTGACAAATCAGCAATTGTTTCACGTAGGCAAGATATGCTCCATCACTTCTCTGCTGGTTGATTTTTGGGCAAGTCACTTCACTTTTCTCTTCCTCCGTTCCCTCATCTGTAAAATAGGGATTGATACTGTGAGTCTCACATGGGACAGGGACTGTGTCCACCTTGATATTTTTGCATCCACCCCAGCGCTTAGTATAGTGCCTGGCATATAGAAAGTGCTTACCGAAAACCTTGAAAAAATATATATATTACTTGCAAACAGGACTCCAGGTGGGTTGAATTTCCCAGTGCATCTGATCTGTTTACAGTTCCAGAACCTTCTATGGATTGGTCCAGAAAGACAGAGCTGGATTTACGAGGCAAAAGAGCTATTGACTTCATTCTTCATTTAATAACCAGTATCACTGTCTCCCCAAATATAACAAGCATCCTTCTTATTTCTGAGTTCTTTGTCATGCAGTCTCTCACCATTCTGAGATCTCTTTTGCGCAGCAGATTAACTTTCCTGTGGAAACCAGGGTTATTAGATTTTTACAGGGCCCCATGTACAAGTCTTTTTCCTAATTTGAAATGAAATGATTTTATTTCTGCCTTTGAGCCTATTCAAACTATCTTATATGTGCCTTTTAATCAGCAGAAAGCCATTCTGTGGCTACAATTCAGTTTTAAAACATGTAGAATATAGTTTTCTATCTAAATAGGCTTTTCCTAACCCAAGAATGAAAGAACAGCTGCTATAGATATGCCCCATAGATCACTTTCTCTCTCTCTTTATAAATTAGGTTACATTTATATTTGTGGGGCCCCCAAGGTCCTGTGCTGTATCATCTGAAGCCTCTTCCCCAGCTTTTGTTAAATTTTACATGATATAAACTGTCAGGTGAAAATATTGATTTTTTTTCTCTGTTTTTCAGGATTTATCAGCTTTGGTCCTTATGATGCTAGGAAACAGCTGTGCTTTAAGGGCAAACCAAAAGGTCATTAGCCTATCACTTTTGCCTCCAGGCTCCCAAGCACTTAGTTCAGTGCTCCGCGCACAGTAAGCACTCAATAAATATGACATTGAGGCCTGAGGCGTGAGACTCAAAAAGCAATCCAATACTTGGAAGATGTCACTCACTTCAAACTGAAAGAGCAGAGAACATCAGGGAACCAAGAGGCAGACTGGAAAATACAGACAGGGCCAGCTTGGGACAAATCCATCAGGGCAGCAAAAATCTATCCTGTATCTGTCCCACGTTAAGCTTTCAACCACACTCAATACCTAAGTAAGAATTCACCATCTACATTCATTCAGTCATATTTATTGAGTGCTTACTGTGGGCAGAGCACTTTACTAAGAGCTTGGGAAGTACAAGTTGGCAACACATAGAGACGGTCCCTACGCAATAACGGGCTCACAGGCTAGAAGGGGCAATGGCTAGAGATGAGAAGCAGCATAGACTAGTACAAAGAGCATGGTCCTGGGAATCAGGAAGACCTAGGTTCTAATCCCAGCTCTTCCATTTGTCCGTTGTATGACCCTGGCCAGGTTACTTAACTTCTCTGTGCCTAAGGTTCCTCATCTGTAAAATGGGAGTTAATACTTCAAGCCCCACATGGGACATGGACTGTGTCCAATATGATTACCTTTTATTTACCCCAGTGCCTAGTACAGAGCCTGGCGGTAGTAAGTGCTTAACAAATACCATAAAAAAGCATTTGAAATGTAAGGCAGACAGATGCAATGGGGGGAATGTTTTGGTCTCAGGAGACCTTTCTGAACTCCGTGATCCGAAATCATTTCATCGGGGATTTCCACAGTCAGCCTGCCACCCCAATTACCCAGACAGTATTTCCCTGAAAGGCAGGAAGCATATTATTATTATTATCACCACCATCATTATTAGCATTATTGTTAACATTATTATCACATTAATTGATGTTTTATTATGTGTCAAGCACTTTTCTAAGTGCTGCAGAAGACACAGGATAAGAGGGTCAGACACAATCCCTTGTCCCATATGGAGCTTGCAGTCCAAGTAGGATGAGGAAAACGAGGCACAGAAAAGCCACGTAGACACATGCAAGGTTCACAAAGCAGGCAGGTGGCAGGGCTGGAACTAGGATTTGTGTGATAAACTGAGGAAAGCTCACATGATCCAAAGCCCATGATGTGATGAGCAACCTTCTTATCCAAATGGGTCTCGTAGAACAGCCAAATAGTGCTAATTTCCATGCAATTAATTAATCAATGCCATTTATTGAACACTTAACACTGTTCTAAATGCTCGGAAGATTCAAATACAATAAAGTCGGATGGCATTATCCTCGCCTATGAGGAGCTTGCAGTCAAAAGGAGAGACAGACACTGAAATAAATTACAGATCAGAGAAATGGCAGGGAAAAGGATATGTCCATAAGTGCTGAGGGTGACAATAATAAGGAAAGAGAAATATTTGATTCAGTAAAGGTCCCTCTGACTTGAGAAAGCCACATCAAAATGAATCTCATTAAACGCATCAAGTTAGAGAAACCCCTGAGAAGCCGCAGCAGTTACCACCTCAGGCAATAGCTAAAGCAAACAGGAACTCCTTGGTTAGTGCTCTTAATTGGTTCCATAAAAATAGACTGTTCAGGGAAAGAACACCGAATAAAAGTACACCCAGTCCTCCTATAATTGTGTTCTGGCCAAACTCCACACTAACTAAAATCTGTATTATAAGATTTTCACTGCATCTGAAGCTACATACATGTGTACAACTGCTTCTTCCAACACCTTGGCACACTGTAGCCAAACAAACTTGGGTTGCTAGACAAAGGATTCCTAAATCTCTAAGAAATCACCCACAGCCCAAATCACAGTCCCTAATACCGCTCTGACCCAAATCACCCATTATGGAAGGGCTGAGGGTATTCTTTTCCTCATGAAATAGTGTTAGCTGCATTAATGTGTTCTCGAGATACTCGATATTGAACAAAACAATATAAATATATTAAGCAGGGATAAAAGCACGTGGGTTCTGTGATCGAATAACAATGTAAATGTAGATCAATAATAAACTATTTTAATTAGATGATTTTGTGAACACATGCCCAGGGGTTAGCTTTTCTTCTGAAACGTGGGTGTGGAAGGAGGACAGGAATTTCATCTGTAATGAAGGTTGGGAGGGGGCAGACTGCACAGCATTAATGCGCCAGAAAACCGTCATTTTGAATCATTTCAAAGCCCCAGATTGGAAACTCTCGGATCTTTTGAGAATCTTGAGATGAGCAAGGTTGAGCCCTAGCTCTAACCACTTTGGGACAATTGTTCCCATCACTTATATTTAATGGAGGCACTTATGTACATAGAGAAATATTTAATTTTCAAAGTTTTATCTTTCATATTTTCCTTGTCAGAGCCACCTAGGGCTAACACACTAGACATTTTCTGATAGAAGAAAACAAACGGTAAGTGGAAGAGGTTTCAGTCACTATTCAAATCAGTCAACTCTCTTCAGAGGTTGAGGAGGAAAGGAAGAGACAGAGAATGAATGGAGGCTGGTGTTTGACACTTAGCAAAACCCAGGCGCTTAGTACAGTCAAGCACTTAGTACAGTCAAGCGCTTAGTACAGTGCCCTGCACACAGTAAGCGCTCAATAAATACGATTGAATGAATAAATGACATTTTTGCAGTGAGAAAGTGCTCTAAGAATTCCCAATATTCAAATTCAGTAGCTCTAATATCAGAAGGACAGCAGAAGACAAGGACTATGAGGAGCAACTCCTGTATTATTTTCTGATCATGTTCCAAAGATTTTAGAAGTGAATAGCGTAAGAGCCTGAGATTGTGATCCCCCGAGGGACAGGGACCGTTCCTAATTCCCAAAATCAATCAATCAAGCAATTGTATTTAGTAAGTGCTCACTGTGTGCAGAGCACTGTACTAAGAACTTTGGAGAGAACAATGAAAAAGAGTTGGTAGAACCTTTCCTTGCCCATAAGGAACTTAAAGTCTACAGAAAGCTTAGAGTATATGCATTCTTTCCCAGCATTTGGTATAGTCTCCATTCATTCATTCAATTGTATTTATTGAGCGCTTAATGCGTGCAAAGCTCTATAGTAAGCACTTGGGAGAGTATAATATAACAAAAAGCACACACTCTTCCTGCTTACAACGAGCTTACAGTCTAGAGGAGCACATCTGAGTGCCTCCCTCAGTTGACCTGATGTTTCCATTGTCATGGCACTGACAGGTGTGCAGTGAGGATTCATTAGACGGCAAACGAGAGAGGGAGACCTCATGCGTGTCGGAAAAATGCTTCATTTAAGAGCTGTAACCCTTTGGAATATTTGTTTTCTGAATTCACCATTTTGATGGTTGGGGAAATGTTTTCCAGAACACAAGGATTTCTGGACAGTTGCGCACCCAGGGCCCACCAGTCTTCCTAGTGTCCCTTTAAGGAAAGGCATCTCTGACTTTGGGCGTGTGGAGACTGAAACTCAAGCGACAACTGCCTAGTTAAACTGAATCCAACGCTCCTTCCCTCATTGTCGCCTGGGACAGTCAACACATTCCGAGCCAAATATCTATTATGGAAAAGGTTGAGTGCCGGGGTCATTTGACTGGGACTAAATTAATCAAATCCTCTGCGTCAAGGAAATATGCTTAGATCAACACCAGTGTGAGTGATACAATAATCCCAGTCCGGGAAAGTATTTCTGCTGGTGTCAGGCTCATCATGTGTCCTTCCCCAGTACCCCTGGGCCATGCCCTCCTGCCACCCTTTGACACCACCACCCGTGTTCTGGTTAGAACATTTTCTAACTTCCAACCCTAGGCTAACGGCTAGTTGAATGGGATTCTAGAAACAACACCAAAGGGCCAAATTCTCTATACATCTGCTTGGGAGTGTTTCCTAAACCCAGTTCTCCAATCATTCAAATTCCAGAGTTGAGTCTTCAAGCATCTGGCAACAGATATGTGAAACTGTAGACATTTGCTAGCTCCAACAGAGACCTAACTAAGTCCATTAAATCCAGACATTTTTACCCCCGATTTCGACTGAATCCCCATTCCCAGACTGGCTGACTTGCAGATTCATGCTGACTCATTCCCCCCCCACGACACCGACCACTCCACTTGGCTTTGATCTCGCTAAACTACTTGTTCGCATCTGAGCCAAAATATCAACTTATTGCTAGGGGAATAAAAGAAAGGAAATTCTGTTATATTCTCAAATTTTATGGTTTTAATACTGTACTTGCATTACTCCAGCATCCTCTTTACAGGAAAGGGAGCAGCTCTTTTCAATCTGAGGCTTCAGGGGATCGTGAGAGAAAGAGACCCAAGCAAACACAGTTCCAGACACCGCAAATAACAAGTACGACAGCAGAGTGAAGGACAGTTGAGATGCGAGTACAATGTGTTCCAGTCTGTGAGCCCTGCATCCGCCTTTTTAGCCACATAAGCATCTATGGTTGAACTTCACTGACAGTATTATAATAATATTAATGGCATTTATTAAGTGCTTACTATGTGCAAAGCACTGTTCTAAGCACTAGGGCACTTACCAGGTGATCAGGTTGTCCCACGGGGAGCTCACAGTCTTCATCCCCGTTTTATAGATGAGGTAACTGAGGCCCAAGAAATTAAGTGACTTGCCCAAAGTCACACAGCTGACAATTGGCGGAGCCGGGATTTGAACCCATGATCTGGAAGCATCTTCTTCTAGTGTAAAGGACGTGTGTGTGTTTGTTGTGTTTGCAAGTGTGCATTTACTAAAAAAATCTTATGAAGCCCAGAAGAAAAAGGTTGGCGACCAGATAATTATTCTCAAAATATTCTCTCATATACTGAAAGCTCAACTCCTCCAGGGGGCCTTCCCAGATTGAGCCCCCTTTTCCTCTGCTCCTCCTCCCCTCCCCATCGCTCCTACTCCCTCCATCTGCTCTGCCCCCTTCCTCACCCCTCAGCACTTTTGTATATATGTACACATTATTCCATTTATTTTATTAAAGATGTGTATAGATCTTAAAATTATATTTATATTGATGCTATTGATGCCTCGCTATGTGTTTTGTTGTCTGTCTCCCCACTTCTAGACTGTGAGACCATTGTTGGGTAGGGATTGTCTCTGTTGCCAAATTGTACTTTCCAAGCATGTAGTACAGTGCTCTGCACACAGTAAGCACTCAATAAGTGCAATTGAATGAATGAATATTTTATCATAGCTTACCTTTCATTTTTTTTTTTAGTGATTCATTAATTCATTCATTCAGTCATAGTCATTGAGCGCTTACTGTTTGCAGAGCACTGTACTAAGCACTTGGGAAGTACAAGTCAGCAACATTGTGATATTTATTCCGCACATAACTGTGTGCCAGGCAAGTACAGGGGTAGATTCAAGTTACTCAGTTTGGACACAGTCCATGTCCCACGTAGAGCTCAAAGTCTTAATCCCCATTTTACAGATGAGGTGATCACGGAACAGAGAAGTTAAGTGACTTGCCCAAGGTCACATATTAGATAAGTGATGGACCTGGGATTAGAGCCCACATTCTTCTTACTCCCAGGCCTATGTTCTATCCACTGGGCCATGCTGCTTCTCTTCTCTTCTCTTATTCTCTTCCCTCCCTGAGATCTACATAGTATACCACCTTCCTGCTATCCAGTTTATAGCAGAAAAGCAGAGGCATAGACTTTAGTAAGCATAGCATTTCATTCATTCAATTATATTTATTTCCCCCTTCTAGACTGTGAGCTCATTGTTGGGTAGGAACCGTCTCTATATGTTGCTGACTTGTACTTCCCAAGCGCTTAGTACAGTGCTCTGCACACAGTAAGAGCTCAATGAATATAATTGAGTGAATGAATGAATTGAGTGCTTACTGTGTGCAGAGCACTATGCTAAGTGCTTGGAAAGTACAATTCAGCACCAAATAGAGACGATCCTTGCCCACAGTGGGCTCATAGTCTAGAAGGGGGAAGACAGACGTCAAAACAGGTAAAAAGGCATCAGTAGCATCAATATGAATAAATGGAATTATAGAATTATAAATAAATTATAGAACTATACATCATTAATATAAATAGAATTATAAATATGCATATACAAACACAAGCATTTATGAAACACATTCTGGGGTAGTTACAAGGTTAATGGACATTGTGTTTGTCCCACAGAGGGTGAACAGGGATTTATTTTCCCCATTTTACAGAGCACTATACTGAGTGCTTTGGAGAGTATAATAGTGTTGGTAGACATGTTCCTCGCCCATTTGCCCATGGCCACATAGCAGCCCAGAGGTAGAGCTGGCATCAGAACCGAGGCCTCCTGACTCGCAGTTGCTTGCTCTTTCTGCTAAGATACAGATAAAAGCTGGTTGTGGACAGGGAATGTGTCTGTTTATTGTTACATTGTACCTTCCCAAGTGCTTAGTACAGTACTCTGCACACAGTTAGTGCCCAATAAATACGATTGATTGAATGAATGAATGAAAATCCATGGTGTATATTGAGCACTTACTGTGTGCAAAGAACTGTATTGAGCGCTTTGGAGAGTACAGTACAACAGAGTTAGCAGACATGTTCCCTAGAGGGCAAGGCAGACATTAATAGAAATAAATACTTCATAATATGGGGAGAGCTTCTCCCACCTCAAGACAAAAATCAGACTGCTCTGGCCTTATTTTTCTCTACGAAGCTATGGCTGAGTCAAAGACCGCTTCTCTGACCCCTTCCACAGAACTATGGCCATCCTACCATTCTGTACAGTCAGCACAGTCCAGGATTCACTCAGCTACTCAGGAAGGCCTTCAATGACTGGAGGTGAGTCCTAGAAGAATGAGAGAAACCAAATCAAGTCTAGGCCTGGGAATCGGAAGGACTTGGATTCTAATCCTGGCTCTGCCTCAAGCCTGCTGTGTGAACTTGGGTAAATTACTTAGCCTCTCTGTGCCTCAGTTACCTCATCTGTAAAATGGTGATTGAGGCTGTGAGCCTCATGTTGGACGTGGACTGTGTCCTACCTGACTAGCTTGTCCAGTGTTTACTACAGTGCCTGGCATATATGTATATATGTATATGTATATATGTATGTATATATATGTATATATGTACCTGTATATATGTATATATGTTTGTACATATTTATTACTTTATTTTACTTGTACATATCTATTCTATTTATTTTATTTTGTTAATATGTTTGGTTTTGTTCTCTGTCTCCCCCTTCTAGACTGTGAGCCCACTGTTGGGTAGGGACTGTCTCTATATGTTGCCAACTTGTACTTCCCAAGCACTTAGTACAGTACTCTGCACACAGTAAGCGCTCCATAAATACGATTGCTTGACTGATTGATTGGCACATAATAAGTGCTTAACAAATACCATAAAAAATTGAGTGGTGCTATGGTATTCCCATCACCCCCTTACTGATTGTTTCCGCACCGCAGCTCCTATTTCCTTGCCTGCCTGCTTTGCTCAACCTGCCACAGAGCTCTGAAGGAGCAGCCCAAAGGATCCTCTCCTCAGACAAACTCACCTAAGAGCAGAAGGAAAAGGTATTAAAGAGGAGAAGAGCAGGGTGTAGAAAAAGGGAAAATGGAAGGAAAGGAAATAGAAGGGTAGAAAAAATTCTGAAAGAATTTTCTGATAATAAATTTTTCTACTCCCCTTAAAGAGTACGGGCTTTGGAGTCAGAGGTCATGGGTTCAAATCCCAACTCCACCAATTGTCAGCCATGTGACTTCGGACAAGTCACTTAACTTCTCTGGCGCCTCAGTCACCTCATCTGTAAAAATAGAGATTAAGACTGTGAGCCCCCCGTGGGACAACCTGATCACCTGTAACCTCCCCAGCACTTAGTAGAGTGCTTTGCACATAGTAAGCACTTAATAAATGTCATCATTATTTCCAGCTCTTAGAACAGTGCTCTGCATATAGTAAGAGCTTAACAAACTCCAAAGTTATTATTATTATTTTTATTCCTTTCCCTCACTTTCCCCTTCTTCTACACCCTGCTCCTCTCCTCCTTAATACCTTTTCCTCCAGCCCAGATTAGTTTGTCTGGAGAGAGGGTCCAGGTCATAAAGATGACCCCAAATCAGTGGTGTCCCTAATGCCCAGATGAAGATTTCCGTGTGGAAAGATGCGGGTGTCTGCTAGAGCGGGGTTGAGGCTGGAGGACTCTGGTTTGCTCTGCTCAGTGGTCCAGTGTTTTCCCAGCATGGAGCTGTGCTGCCTGGGGGTGGGATGCTGGTGGTAGCTGAGTCAACCCTCTAATCCCAGATCCTCCACTTGTCTGCTGTGTGAACTTGGACAAGTCACTTCACTTACCTTTGCCTCAGTTATCTATAAAATGGGGATTGAGACTGTGAACCCCATGTTGCACATGGACTGTGTCCTAACTGAATAGCTTGTCCAGTGCTTACTACAGTGCCTGGCACGTAGTAAGTGCTTAACAAATACCATAAAGATTATTACTAATTATTATAATTACTAACAATGGGAACTAACAATTCTTACTTCCTAGAAGGGAGGGGAAGGAGTTTGCCTGCAGCTCAGCTCTGCCCTCCCTGGATAATCTGCACTGACCCAGATCATTTATCCAATAACTTCCCTCCTTTCCTCCTGTCTCATTTCCCCACTTTTCCCCTCTTTCGGCCTTTCCTTTCTTTCCTTCTACCCTTTTATTTCTTGACCTTCTCCTTTCCCTCCTGCCCTCAGGTGAGTTTGTCTGAGGAGAGAGTCCAGGGGGCTGCATTTTCAGGGGGCTGCATTGCAGCCCAGAATTAATAGCAATGTATAGCCCACAGTGGTCATGGGTTTGAATCCCGGCTCCACCACCTGTCTGCTGTGTGACCTTGGGCAAGTCACTTAACTTCTCTAAGCCTCAGTTACCTCATCTATAAAATGGGGATTGAGACTGTGAGCTCCACGTGGAACAACCTGATTATCTTGTATTTACCCCAGCACTTAGAAAAGTGCTTAGCACATAGTAAGTGCTTAACAAATGCCGTAATTTAGAAGGGAAGACAGACACTAATATAAATAAAATTACAAATATGTACATAAGTGCTGTGGAGCTGGAAGGGGATGTTGAATAAAGGGAACAAGTCAAGGAGGTGCAGGAGTGAATGAGAGAATCGGAAAGGGGCTTAGGGAAGGCCTCATGGAAGAGATGTGCCTTTGAAGGTGGAGAGAGTATTTGTCTGTCGGTTATGAAGAGGGAGGGTGTTCCGGGTCAGAGGCAGAATATGGGTGAGAGGTCAGTGGTGAGATAGATGAGCTCGAGGTACAGTGAGAGAGTTGGCATTACGGGGAGAGAGTTGGAGAAGCAGTGTGGTTCAGTGGAAAGAGCATGGGCTTTGGAGTCCGAGGTCATGGGTTCAAATCCCAGCTCCGCCACTTGTCAGCTGTGCGACATTAGGTAAGTCATTTAACTTCTCTATGCCTCAGTTCCCTCATCTGTAAAATGGGGATGAAGGCTGTGAGCCCCACACGGGACAACCTGATCACCTTGTAACCTCCCCAGCACTTAGAACAGTGCTTTGCACATAGTAAGCACTTAATAAATGCCATCATTATTATTATTAGAGGAGCAATGTGTGTGGGCTGGGTTCCTTACATTCATTGAACGTTTGGTGGAAGAGGCAATAAAAGGTGTCAGGAATTAGACCCTGGGGTGTCTTCAACAGACTTTGGAGTGTTTTGACGATAGTTTCTCCAACCTTCTGCTCAGGCCATAGGCCCCACCCAAATGCAAAGAGGAGAAAAGGAGAGGCAAAAGGCGAATTAGGCCCAAGACATCTCTGTAGTTCTATGAGGTTGGCACCGGTGGGAGCCTTGTTTCTATCCACGAGGAGTTTGGGGTTGGGATGAAGGCAAGAGAATGATTATATATTTATCCAGTCAGGAAGGGAGGGAGACATTCTTCCACCTTACTTGGTTTTCCAGCCAGCACCCTACCCAATGGGCAGCCCAGTCTTTCTAGGAACCATTTTCTTCTCATGCCTTTCTTCTCCTTATCCTTGCCAGTTGCTCTTCCAGGCCTTGCTGGATCCAATACGAAGTTAAGCAACAAGGTATTCTCTTGAAACTAGTCACTTATTAGTGTTCTGACAAAGTGACAAATAATAGTAATGGCATTTATTAAGCACTTACTATGTGCAAAGCACTGTTCTAAGTACTGGGGAGGTTACAAGGTGATCAGGTTGTGCCACGGGGAGCTCACGGTCTTAATCTCCATTATACAAATGAGGTAACTAAGGCACAGAGAAGTTGAGTGACTTGCCTCATGAATCATTTTTTGAAAAAGCGTTCCGTGCATGTCTTCCAACTCCTTAACCGAGGTAACTGAGGCACAGAGAACTGAAGTGACATGCCTAAAGTCACACAGCAGACAAATGGTGGAGCTCGGATTAAAACCCATGACCTTCTGACTCTCTGGCCAATACTCTAACCACGACTTGCTGCTTCTCATGGCTAGGCATGCCTGTAATCCAATCAAATGGACTTTGGGCAATTCACACCTGCATTACATACCCAGATAAGGCAGCAAAATTTTCCCTGCCTCTGGGCAGCCAAATGTCTGTCAGTCAGTCAATCATATTTATTGAGTGCTTTTTGTGTGCAGAGCACTGTACTAAGTGCTTGGTACAATATAATAATATAACAGACACATTCCCAACTCACAACAAGCTTAGCTTACAGTCTAAATGTCTGAAGCCACCCTTGCTTCTGTTGGCTTCTCACCTGGCTTCTCATCCATGAAACTGCTGGTTTCGACTGCTCAGAGCTGCCCTGGAAACCCGTCCACCATCGGCCGAGATCGAGATCACTGGATGCTGTCCTATCTTGTCCATGTTCTTTCCAGCCCTCCTGGGTGTAAAGTGCAAATCATCATCATCATCAATCGTATTTATTGAGCACTTACTGTGTGCAGAGCACTGTACTAAGCGCTTGGGAAGTACAAGTTGGCAACATATAGAGACAGTCCCTACACAACAGTGGGCTCACAGTCTAAAAGGGGGAGACAGAGAACAAAACCAAACATACTAATAAAATAAAATAAATAGAATAGATATGTACAAGTACAATAAATAGAGTAATAAATATGTACAAACATATATACATATGTACAGGTGCTGTGGAGAAGGGAAGGAGGTAAGATGGGGGGGATGGAGAGGGGGATGAGGGGGAGAGGAAGGAAGGGGCTCAGTCTGGGAAGGCCTCCTGGAGGAGGTGAGCTCTCAGTAGGGTCTTGAAGGGAGGAAGAGAGCTAGCTTGGTGGATGGGCAGAGGGAGGGCATTCCACGCCCGGGGGATGACGTGGGCTGGGGGTCGATGGCGGGACAGGCGAGAACGAGGTACGATGAGGAGATTAGCGGCAGAGGAGTGGAGGGTGCGGGGTGGGCTGTAGAAGGAGAGAAGGGAGGTGAAGTAGGAGGGGGCGAGGTGATGGACAGCCTTGAAACCGAGGGTGAGGAGTTTCTGCCTGACGCACAGATTGATTGGTAGCCACTGGAGATTTTTGAGGAGGGGAGTAATATGCCCAGAGCGTTTCTGGACAAAGACAATCCGGGCAGCAGCATGAAGTGTGGATTGAAGTGGGGAGAGACACGAGGATGGGAGATCAGAGAGAAGGCTGATGCAGTAGTCCAGACGGGATAGGATGAGAGCTTGAATGAGCAGGGTAGCGGTATGGATGGAGTGGAAAGGGCGGATCTTGGCAATGTTGCGGAGCTGAGACCGGCAGGTTTTGGTGACGGCTTGGATGTGAGGGGTGAATGAGAGAGTGGAGTTGAGGATGACGCCAAGGTTGCGGGCTTGTGAGACGGGAAGGATGGTAGTACTGTCAACTGAGATGGGAAAGTCAGGGAGAAGGCAGGGTTTGGGAGGGAAGACAAGGAGTTCAGTCTTGGACATGTTGAGTTTTAGGTGGCGGGCAGACATCCAGATGGAGATGTCCTGAAGGCAAGAGGTGATGCAAGCCTGGAGAGAGGGGGAGAGAGCAGGGGCAGAGATGTAGATCTGGGTGTCATCAGCGTAGAGATGATAGTTGAAGCCGTGGGAGCAAATGAGGTCACCAAGGGAGTGCGTGTAGATCGAGAACAGAAGGGGATCAAGCACTGAACCTTGGGGAACCCCCACAGTAAGGGGATGGGAGGGGGAGGAGGAGCCTGCAAAAGAGACTGAGAATGAACGACCGGAGGGATAAGAGGAGAACCAGGAGAGGACGGAGTCTGTGAAGCCAAGGTCAGATAGTGTGTTGAGGAGAAGGGGGTGGTCCACAGTGTCAAAGGCAGCTGAGAGGTCGAGGAGGATTAGGATGGAGTATGAGCCGTTGGATTAGGCAAGCAGGAGGTCATTGGTGACCTTTGATAGGGCAGTTTCCATGGAATGTAGGGGACGGAAGCCAGACTGCAGGGGGTCGAGGAAAGAGTTGTTGTTGAGGAATTTGAGGCAGCGCGTGTAGACAACTCGTTCAAGGAGTTTGGAAAGGAATGGTAGGAGGGATATGGGGCGATAACTAGAAGGTGAGGAGGGGTCAAGAGGGGTTTTTTTTAGGATGGGAGAGACATGGGCATGTTTGAAGGAAGAGGGGAAGGAACCAGTGGAGAGTGAGTGGTTGAAGATGGAAGTTAAGGAGGGGAGAAGGGATGGAGCGAGAGATTTCATGAGATGAGAGGGAATGGGGTCAGAAGCACAGGTGGCCGGAGTAGCACTTGAAATCTGAAGGGTGGCCGTGAAACAGAGAACAAAGAGCATGTAGATTTTCTTATCAATTATAATTATGGAAGAAATGTCCATTCCTTCAATCTGATTCAGGCAGGCTCTAGCTGGAAGGGAGGCAGACTGCAGATTCAATATGTAATCAACTGGTCTGAATAACATTAAAATATACTTTGGGAACTGCATATGCCAAACCCCCCAAAATCATAAAGAGGGCTTGATGAATTTTTTAAAAAAGCCCTCTCTGTCAGCTCTTCTCTGTTAAATGAAGAATGCTCTGGTGTTAATCTGCTGAGAAAGAAGTTTTGTTTTCCCTATTTAAATTTTGTCAGCAGATTGGCCCAAACTGTTCTTCAGAAGGAAGCGTAAGAGTTTTAAAGGCTAGATTGTAAGCTCATTCCTTTAGATTGTAAGCTTATCACGAGCAGGGAACTTGTTTGGTAGTTCTGTTGTACTGCGCTCTCCCAAATGATTAGTACAGTGCTCTGCACATAGTAAGAGCTCAATGAATACCTTTGACTGATTGATCGATTGACTGACAGGTGTTATGGGGAATTGAAAAGGGCTGGAGTTCTCAATCAGTCCAAATAAAAGCAGACTGACCTAGTAGAAAGAACATGGCCGTGGGAGACAGATGATTGGGCTTCTAATCTAGATTATGCCACTTAGTTGCTGTGTGACCTTGGGCAAGTCACTTAGCTTTTCTGTGCCTCTGCTTCTTCATCAGAAAAATGGGAATGAAATTTTTGCTCTCTGTCCCCTTTAGACTGTTAGTCCTGTGTGGGACAGGATCTGTGTCTGATCTGAATGTATTGTATCTACCCCAGCACATATTACAGTGCTTGGCATATAATGTAAGTCCTTAACCAATATGACAATTAGTGGAAAGAGCACAGACCTGGGAGTCAGAGGACCTGAGTTCTAATCCTCCCCCTGGCCTGGAATGCCCTCCCTCTACACATCCGCCAAGCTAGCTCTCTTCTTCCTTTCAAAGCCCTACTGAGAGCTCACCTCCTCCAGGAGGTCTTCCCACACTGAGCCCCCATTCCCCCAGCCTTACCTCCTTCCCCTCCCCACAGCACCTGCATATATATATGTTTGTATGTATTTGTTACTCTATTTTACTTGTACATATTTATTCTATTTATTTTATTTTGTTAATATGTTTTGTTTTGTTGTCTGTCTCCAACTTCTAGATTGTGAGTCCGCTGTTGGGTAGGGACTGTCTCTATATGTTGCCAACTTGTACTTCCCAAGCGCTTAGTACAGTGCTCTGCACAGTAAGCACTCAATAAATATGATTGAATGAATCTCGCCAATGCCACTTGCCTGCTGTGTGACCTTGGGCAAGTCACTTAAGGGCAAGCCACTTACCTTCTCTGGGTCTCAGTTTTCTCATATGTTAAATGGTATCTCAATACCTGTTCTTTGCTCCTACTTAGACTCTGAACCCCAAGAGGAACAGGGATTTTTCCTCAGTTGCCTCATCTATGAACCCCAAGTGGGACATAAACTGTGTCCAATCTGATTAGCTTGTATCTACCCCAATGCTTAGTATATTGCCTGGAACATAGTAAGCACTTAATGAATACCATAAAACAAACAGGCATTTAGTACTTATTTTACAGATGAAGAAACTGAGGAACAGAGAACTTAAGTGAGTTACCCAAAGTCACACAGCATGAAAACACACAGCAGAGCCGGGTTTAGAACACAGGTCCTCGGATTGCCAAGACCAAGCTTGTCCACTAGGATCTTATGATGGACAACAATGTGCTGCACCCCTTCCCTACAAGCATCTAGCTTTGCTTCTATTTATTCTGATGACTTGACACCTGTCCACATGTTTTGTTTTGTTGTCTGTCTTCCCCTTCTAGACTGTGAGCCCGTTGTTGGGTAGGGACCGTCTCTATATGTTGCCAACTTGTACTTCCCAAGGGCTTAGTACAGCGCTCTGCACAGAGTAAGCTCAGTAAGTGCTTAATAAATGCCATAAAAATAAATAAATAAAGTACAATTGAATGAATGAATGAATCATCATTCAATCATATTTATTGAGTGCTTACTGTGTGCAAACTACACATTCACTCATTCACTCCTCACTGACATCTTTTTATTAGCTGTGGCATTTATATGTTAGTCCAGAATAAAAATAAAAGTAGTGACATTTATTAAACACTCACTTTGAGCCAAGCCCCGTGCTTAGTGCTGGGGGAGAGGCAGGATAATCAGGCTGGACCCAGTTCCTGGCCCATTCAGAGTTTCAGGCAGGAGAGAGGCCTTGAGCAAAGGGTTCACTGCAAGAGAGAGCCAAAATCGAGGTAGAGAATGAAAGCTGGTATTAGAGGAGCAAGATTGGAGGCTGGGTTGTGGTGGGAGAGGAACAGGGATAGGTAGGAGAGGGAGAGCTGATTGATAGATGGCTAATCAGTGGGTATTTTTAAGGAGTTGGAAGACATGCGCAGAATGCTTTTTCAAAAAATGATTCATGAGGCAGAGTGAAGTATGGACTGGCGAAGGGAGAGGCTGGAGACAGGGAGGTCAGTGAGGAGGCTGATGAAGTAGTCGAGGCAGGATATGGCAAGTGCTTGAATCCGTGTGGTAGTTTGGAAGGAGCAAACAGGGTGGATTCTAGAGATGATAATAATAATAATAATGGCATTTATTAAGCGCTTACTACGTGCAAAGCACTGTTCTAAGCGCTGGGGAGTTTACAAGGTGATCAGGTTGTCCCACCTGGGGCTCACAGTCTTAATCCCCATTTTACTGATGAAGTAACTGGGGCAAAGAGAAGTTAAGTGCTTTGCCCAAAGTCACACAGCTGACAAGTGGCGGAGCCGGGATTTGAATGTTGTGACGGTAGAAGTGACAGTGGGTTGAATAAGAGAGATGAGTCAAGGATAATACCAAGGTTTTGGGTATAGGCTTGGGAGACAGGGAGGGTGGTTGTTTTGTCTACAATGATAGGAAAGTCAGGAGGGAGGAGAAGGCTTGGGTGAGAAAATGAAGAGTTAGGATTTGGACATATGAAATTTGAGGTGTTGGCAGGACATCCAAGAGGAGATGTGATTGATGGATTGATTTTCTCTGCATCCCCACTTAGCATATGAGCTCTTAGTGGAACAGGGAACATGTCTAATTTAATTCTCTTCCATTTGCTCCAGAGATTAGCACTGGGTTTAGGGCATAGAAAGCACTCTATAATACCATTAACAATGTTACACCTCAATAAATTTCATAAATGAAAAGTCAGCGGTCCCTTTGGCCTGCTCCAGTATTATGTAAATCAGACAGCAGAAGAACAGCAGAAACAACCAAGGTGGCAGAGCGACAGCAAGAGAGCCTAGTGTCTCCTGACTCTATTGTACCCAAGAGCTTAGAACAGTGCTCTGCACACAGTAAGTGCTCAATAAATCCCATTGCTTGGTTGATTGATTGACCGAATGTTGGAATTAGGGTATTTGAGTGGCTGTGGTTAGAAGATTGGACAGATGGGGACATAACAGCCAAGATTGAGGATTGAGAAGTAGTGTGGCCTAGTGGATAGAGCATAGGCCTGAGAGTCAGAAGGACCTGGGTTCTAATCCTGACTCCAATACGTATCTGCTCTGTGACCTTGGGCAAGTCACTTCACTTCTCTATGTCTCCATTACTTCATCATCATCATCATCAATCTTATTTATTGAGCCCTTACTGTGTGCAGAGCACTGTACTAAGCGCTTGGGAAGTACAAGTTGGCAGCATATAGAGACAGTCCCTACCTAATAGTGGGCTCACAGTCTAAAAGGGGGAGACAGAGAGCAAAACCAAACATACCAAGAAAATAAAATCAATAGAATAGATATGTACAAGTAAAATAAATAAATGAATAGAGAAATAAACATGTACAAACATATATACATATATACAGGTGCTGTGGGGAAGGGAAGGAGGTAAATGGGGGGGGATGGAGTGGGGGACGAAGGGGAGAGGAAGGAAGGGGCTCAGTCTGGGAAGGCCTCCTGGAGGAGGTGAGCTCTCAGCAGAGCCTTGAAGGGAGAAAGAGAGCTAGTTTGGCGGATGGGCAGAGGGAGGGCATTCCAGGCCCGGGGGATGACGTGGGCCGGGGGTCGATGGTGGGACAGGCGAGAACGAGGTACGGTGAGGACATTAGCAGCAGAGGAGCGGAGGGTGTGCGCTGGGCTGGAGAGGGAGAGAAGGGAGGTGAGGTAGGAGGGGGCGAGGTGATGGACAGCCTTGAAGCCCAGGGTGAGGAGTTTCTGCCTGATGCGCAGATTGATTGGTAGCCACTGGAGATTTTTGAGGAGGGGAGTAACATGCCCAGAGTGTTTCTGGACAAAGACAATCTGGGCAGCAGCATGAAGTATGGATTGAAGTGGGGAGAGACACGAGGATGGGCGATCAGAGAGAAGGCTGATGCAGTAGTCCAGACGGGATAAGATGAGAGCTTGAATGAGCAGGGTAGCGGTATGGATGGAGAGGAAAGGGTGGATCTTGGCAATGTTGCGGAGCTGAGACCGGCAGGTTTTGGTGACTGCTTGGATGTGGGGGTGAATGAGAAAGCGGAGTCGAGGATGACACCAAGGTTGCAGGCCTGTGAGACGGGAAGGATGGTAGTGCCATCAACAGAGATGGGAAAGTCAGGGAGAGGGCAGGGTTTGGGAGGGAAGACAAGGAGTTCAGTCTTGGACATGTTGAGTTTTAGTTGGGATAAAGACTGTGAGCCCCATGTGGGACAGGGACTGTGTCCAACCTGATTAACTTGTATTCATCTAATTGTATTTATTGAGTGCTTACTATGTGCAGAGCACTGTACTAAGTGCTTGGGAAAGTACAACACACCAATAAACAGTGACATTCCTTGTCCACAATGATCTTACAGTCTAGAGGGGGAGACAGGTATAAGTATAAATGAATAGGTTATGACATAAGAACTGGGAGCTAGAAGGACCTGAGTTCTAATCCCAGCTCTGCACCTTGTCTGTTGTGTGACCTTGGGCAAGTCTACTTCTCTGTGTTCCCTCATCTTTAAAATGGGAATTAAGGTTGAGAGCCCCATAAGGGACAGATTTGCCTTGTATCGACCCCAACGCTGAGCACAAAATCTGGAACATAGGGCTTAACAAATACTGTAAAAAAAAAAAAAAAAAAGAGTAGACAGAGAGAGTAGAAATGACCCCTGAAGAAGCAGCTGCAGCAGAAAAGGTGGAAACAGCAGATTGGGCAGCAGCGGATCTGCAGGGGGACAGAGCACGGGTTAAGTTGACAGAGCTAGGGGTAAAAGAAAGAAGCTGCAGGGAGTGTGTCTGTTGGTCTATTGTACTCTTCCAAGCACTTAGTACAGTGCTCTGCACACAGTAAGCACTCAATAAATACAATTAAGCGACTGACTGGCTCTGTCATAGTGGAGGCACCGGAGCCATGACCTGTTCTTTCCTCAAGATGAAACCTGGGCTCTGCTCTTCCAGAGCTTCTGGGGTCTAGCCTACATTACCTAACCCCTTCTCATTTTTAGTTTTATTTCTTAATGGAATTGGACAAGTGCATATGGTGTGCCAAGCACTGTACTGAGCACCGGGGTAGAGACAAGCTAATCACATCGTCCCTTATGGAGCTCATATTCTTAATCCCCATTTTAAAGATGAGGGAACTGAGGCCCAGAGAAGTGAAAGGACTTGCCCAAGGTCACACATCAGACAGGTGGCAGAGCCAGGATTAGAACCCAGATCCTTCTGGCTCCTAGGGCCATGCTTCCTGGTCCATCCACTAGGCCACATGGATTTCTGAGGATGCTCGTTAAAATAATAGTAAATTTCAAAGTCATTTATCAATCCTCAGAGCATATCTGTTCTTTGATTTCACTGCTATGTGGAAATCACCTCACCTTCCAGTGCTTGGAAAGGAAATTGATCAATTATCAATCAATTAATGGTATTTATTGAGCGCTTACTGTGGGCAGTGCACCGTACTAAATGCTTGGGAGAGAACAATAGGACAGAGTTGGTAGACACATTCTACCAACCTACAGTCTGGAGGACTGTAAGGGTAGAGTTAGTTTAGGATTCAGTGTGTTCCCTAGAGATGAGGAGGTTTTTCCTTGGCCACAATGCTACCCCAAGCATCTTTCCCCAAATTCTCTAGATTTTAGTCATATTTTCAGCCTTTTTTTCCTCCAAAGGAATCAAATAGGAATATAGGCATTGTCATATGGAAATAAAAGATGGGTCTATCACTGGAGGCATGCAATATCCATCCATCCTGGTGCCTTCAAGCATGAGACATCAGAGTAAATGAACAAATAATCATTTGAACAATTTAAACAAGAAACGGAGTGTATTGGAGGGGAAGGTGTGTGCTATAGCATGGTGCATGAATTTGTTATTGTCATTAGCATTTACTCAAGATAGAGTCTGTGCTGGGTATCATATAGGAAGACCATAGGTCCTGTCCAAAGAGTGTTTCAGTGAATATTCTGTGTCTTTTTGACATGAGTGCACACTAGCTTATGTAAGTGTTAGATGTGTATTGAGATTTAGAATAGGAGAAGCAGGCAATTTTCCTGATTTTGATAACTGCTTATTTTTCCAAAAGGGGAAGGAGTTGCCATGGTATTTATTAAGTGCATCATCACTGTTATCGTCATCATCAATGGTATTTATTGAGCACTTATTGTGTGCAGAACATAGCACTTGGGAAAATATTCATTCATGCAATCGTATTTATTGAGTGCTTACTGTGTGCAGAGCACTGTACTATTTCTCCTCCCTTATTGACACTCATGCCCATTATCCCCATCAGCCCTTCCATACATTCAACTCCCTTCTCAGGCCCCCGGTTCCTCCCCCTCCTCCTTCCCTCACCCCCAGTGATCTGGCCTCTTACTTCATTAATAAAATTAAATCCATCAGGTCTGAGCTCCCCAAAGTCACCCCCCACCCCCTTCTCCAACCCTCCGGTTCTCAACGCTCTCCGCTACTCTCCCATCCTTCCCAACAGTATCCTCAGAGGAGCTCTCCTCCCTCCTCTCAAGTGCTACTCCGGCCACCTGTGCTTCTGACCCCATTCCCTCTCATCTCATGAAATCCCTCGCTCCGTCCCTTCTCCCCTCCTTAACTTCCATCTCCAACTGCTCACTCTCCACTGGTTCCTTCCCCACTGCCTTCAAACATGCCCATATCTCTCCCATCCTAAAAAAACCCTCTCTTGACCCCACCTCACCTTCTAGTTATCGCCTCATCTCCCTCCTACCATTCCTTTCCAAACTCCTTGAACAAGTCGTCTACATGCGCTGCCTCAAATTCCTCAACACCAATTCTCTCTTCGACCCCCTCCAATCTGGCTTGTGTCCCCTACATTCCATGGAAACTGCCCTCTCAAAGGTCACCAATGACCTCTTGTTTGCCAAATCCAATGGCTCATACTCTAGCCTAATCTTCCTCGACCTCTCAGCTGCCTTCGACACTGTGGACCAACCCCTTCTCCTCAACACGCTATCCAACCTTGGCTTCTCCTGGTTCTCCTCTTATCTCTCCGGTCATTCATTCTCGGTCTCTTTTGCAGGCTCCTCCTCCCCCTCCCATCCCCTTACTGTGGGGCTTCCTCAAGGATCAGTTCTTGGTCCCCTTCTGTTCTCGATTTACACTCTCTCCCTTGGTGACCTCATTCACTCCCACGGTTTAACTATCATCTCTACGCTGATGACACCCAAATCTACATCTCTGCCCCTGCTTTCTCTCCCTCCCTCCAGGCTCGCATCTCCTCCTGCCTTCAGGACATCTCCATCTGGATGTCTGCCCGCCACCTAAAACTCAACATGTCCAAGACTGAACTCCTTGTCTTCCCTCCCAAACCCTGCCCTCTCCCTGACTTTCCCATCACTGTTGACAGCACTACCATCCTTCCCATCTCATAAGCCTGCAACCTGGTGTCATCCTCGACTCTGCTCTCTCGTTCACCTCCCACATCCAAGCCATCAACAAAGCCTGCCGGTCTCACCTCCACAACATTGCCAAGATCCGCCCTTTCCTCTCCATCCAATCCGCTATCCTGCTGGTTCAAGCTCTCATCCTATCCCGTCTGGATTACTGCATCAGCCTCTGCTCTGATCTCCCATCCTTCTGTCTTTCCCCACTTCAATCCATACTTCATGCTGCTGCCCGGATTGTCTTTGTCCAGGAATGCTCTGGGCATGTTACTCCCCTCCTCAAAAATCTCCAGTGGCTACCAATCAACCTACACATCAGGCAGAAACTCCTAACCCTTGGCTTCAAGGCTCTCCATCACCTCGCCCCTTCCTACCGCACCTCCCTTCTCACCTTCTACAGCCCAGCCCACACCCTCCGCTCCTCTGCTACTAACCTCCTCACCATGCCTCGTTCTCGCCTGTCCCACCGTCGACCCCCAGCCCACGTCATCCCCCTGGCCTGGAATGCCCTCCCTCCCCACATCCGTCAAACTAGCTCTCTTCCTCCCTTCAAGGCCCTACTGAGAGCTCACCTCCTCCAGGAGGCCTTCCCAGACTGAGCCCCCTCCTTCCTCTCCCCGTCCTCCCCCTCTCCTTCCCCCCCGCCTTACCCCCTTCCCTTCCCCACAGCGCCTGTATATCTGTATATATGTTTGTATGTATTTATTACTCTATTTTACTTGTACATATTTATTCTACTTATTTTGTTAATATGTTTTGTTTTGTTCTCTGTCTCCCCCGTCTTGACTGTGAGCCCACTGTTGGGTAGGGACCGTCTCTATATGTTGCCAACTTGTACTTCCCAAGCACTTAGTACAGTGCTCTGCACACAGTAAGCGCTCAATAAATACGATTGAATGAATGAATGAATACTAAGCACTTGGGAAGTACAAGTTGGCAACATATAGAGACGGTCCCTACCCAACAACGGGCTCACAGTCTAGAAGGGGGAGACAGACAACAAAACAAAACATGTAGTCAGGTGTTAAAATCGTCAGAACAATTAGAATTATAGCTATTTACACATCATTAATAAAATAGAGTAGTAAATATGTACAAGTAAAATAAATAAAGTAATAAATCTGTACAAATATATACAAGTGCTGTGGGGAGGGGAAGGAGATAGGGCAGTGGGGGGGGGGAGGGGGGAATGGGGAGGAAGAGAGGAAAAAGGGGGCTCAGTCTGGGAATGACTCCTGGAGGGAGAGTATAATACAACAGAATTGGTAGGGAAGTTCCCTGTCCACAGTGAGTTTACAGTCCAGACTGGGGGAGAAATGTTAATGTAAATAATGTATAATTTATAGTTTATGGATATGCACAAAAATGCTGTGGGGCAAATATCAAATGCCCGAAAGCCATAGGTCCAAGTGTATAGATGACGAAGATTTTAAGGGCAGAGACTGATGGCAAATGTGGGTCTTCTGCACTGCCAAGACTATTTTGAAGGAAAAGAAAGAAGGGTTTTCTAGTAGGTAACAGGGAAAAGCAAACATCAGTCGATTAACAATATTAATTGAGTGCTTAGAGTGTGAAGAGCTTGGAAGAGTACAATATAGTAGAGTCGGTAGATGTGATCACTGGCCTTCAGGAGCTTACAATTTATAAAATGGTGATAATTCTTTAAGAAAGAAAACACAAGCTGCAGAGCTGGAGGGAAATTTGAAAGCGGAATCGAGGTGGTCCCCCAAATCACAGTCAGATGCAAAGGAGAATTTGGCAATGTTTTTGTTTGTTTTTTATGGTATTTCTTAAGTGCTTACTATGGATCAAACTCTGTTCTAAGCACTGGGTTAAGTACAAGTTAATTAGGTTGGACACATCCCTGTCCTGCATGGGGCTCACAGTCTCAATAGGAGGGGGGTACAGGAGAACTAAAGCACAGACTTGCCCAAGGTCACACAGCAAGTAATTGGCAGTGCTGGGATTAGAACACAGGTCCTCTGACTCAGAGGACTGTGCTCTTTTTCTCCAAGCGATGCTTCTTCTGGTTTTGTGAAATACCCAATTTACAGCTCCACAGCACTCCTGTTTTCATTTATATTAATGTTTGTTTCCCCCTCTAGACTCTAAGCTTCTTGTGGGAGGGGAATGTGTTTAACAACTCTGTTTTACTGTACTCTCCCAAGGGCTTAGTGCAGTGCTTTGTACACAGTAAGTACTCAATGAATATGATGAATTGATTAATTGATACCCCTCTGGGTAATTGCTCAGAGCATAAGAAACAAGATTGCTTTAGGGAGAAAGTATAGTCTGGCTTGGGGTCTTGTCCCAGCTCTTCCCCTGGCCTACTCTGTGATGTTATTGGACAAGGCTCTTAAACTCTCTGGGAAGAATAAAATAGCGAAAATAATTCCTGCCTCTGCAAATTTCATTGGGATGTCTTGAGGTTAAAGTGAAGTCACTGATGTGAAATTGTTTTGATTGAAGAGATCTCCAGATTCAGGTTTAGTAACTGGAATTGAAGTAGTTGAGCCAAAGTTGAATGATCTAGTTGTGAAAGAAAACCAGTGAAATTTCAGATGAAACTCCAGATTCTTCAATAGACTTTCTTTTTTCCTTGGGAAAAATCACTTAATGTTTACCAGCCTCAATTTCTTTGAAATAATTGGGTCCTTAATATTTTCCACTTCTCAGCAAGATTGGGAGAATGGTCATTTTTAATCTTTGGAAAGGATTTGATATCTTTCAATAAGGGGTTCCTTTTTTCTTTGTTCCTTGACTTGCAGAACGGAAAGTATTAAATCATGTCAGTGAAGCTCTTCTTGTCTCGAAACACCTCATGGTTAACCTATTATTCCCAGAAACTCTGGGCAGTAGAGCATGCATTTTTTCCAGAGAGAAAAAGACAATTATTTTCAGAGATTTGTTGTAGTAAGATCTCTGGATCACATTTTCTGGCAACAGCTACTGTCACTAATCTAAACTGATTAGACCAGAGACAAGCCATGCAACATTTCATGAGCCCATTGTTGGGTAGGGACCATCTCTATATGTTGCCGATTTGTACTTCCCAAGTGCTTAGTACAGTGCTCTGCACATAGTAAGCGCTCAATAAATATGATTGAATGAATGAACGAATCAGTTAAAACATTTTTAGCATAAGCTTGTGTTGACCCATGCATTGGAAATGTTAATAATAGAATCATGGTTTACTTGAACTATGGTACTTATTAATTATTTACCATGTGCCAAGCACTGGTAGATGAGATAATCAGGTTGGACACAGTCCCTATATGCTTCATGGGGTTCACAGTCTAAGTAGGAGGAAGTAGGATGAAATCCCCATTTTACAGATGAGGAAACTGAGGCACATAGACATTAAGTGACTTGCCCAAGGTCACACAGCAGACCAATGGCAGAGATGGGCTTAGAACCCAGGTTCTCTGCTTCTCAGACCCATGTTCTTTCCACTAGGCTACACTGCTTCCCACAAAAGAGTATCCTGAGTATCCTGTCCCAAGCAGAAAGCTACCTCCTAAATCAAGTGTAACTTTCACCATCATCATCATCAATTGTATTTATTGAGTGCTTACTATGTGCAGAGCACTGTACTAAGCGCTTGGGAAATACAAATTGGCAACACAGAGACAGTCCCTACCCAACAGTGAGCTCACAGTATAAAAGGGATATGTACAAGCAAAATAAATAAATAAATAAATAGAGTAACAAATATGTACAAACATATATACATATATACAGGTATACATATATACAGGTAGACATGGATGTGGGGAGGGAGGGCATTCCAGGCCAGGGGGAGGATGTTGGCCGGGGGTCGATGGCTGGACAGGCAAGAATGAGGCACAGTGAGGAGGTTAGCGGCAGAGTAGCGGAGGGTGCGGGCTGGGCTGTAGAAGGAAAGAAGGGAGGTGAGGTAGGAGGGGGTGAGGTGATGGAGAGCCTTGAAGCCGAGACTGAGGGGTTTTTGCCTGATTAGTAAAACCTTGCATATATTCTGGTCCTCTTCCTCTCCAGGGTGAAACCTGGCATCTCTCCACTCTGTGTGAAATGAGGACAGTTGCATTCTACCTTAATCAGATCAAATTAGGGCAAGTGATAACCCCTGCAGGCAATGTAATTATTAAAAATGTTTGTGTTCAATACAAATTGTTATTCCATCCTTACAACCTAATCGGACGTCATATTTAACCGGTGACTCACGGTGCATCAATATACATTCTCTCTTTATCCCCTGTGGATGAAAGCTAAATTTCAAGTCAGGATGTGAGGAAACTATGTCGCTCAGCCCAGGAATAATTCTAATAACATTTTTATAAGACTTAGTAATCCACTATAACAACTAGTGATTGTGCTGTGTGCTAATAAAACCATGACATGCAATGAAAATACCGGGTACCATCAAGTGCAAGTTCCCTTACTTTAAAAATAGAAGAACTCTCAAGAAATAAGACCACGTAAAACCATTTTTCCACAGTTTTGACCTTCTTAAAACTCAGGGCTGATTGTTCATTTGTTGAATTCACTCACTTTATGAAATTTTTAAAATTTTGAACTGAACTGAATGAGAAAAGCCTCACAAGGGCCTCTTAAGGAAGAGCTATCAGCAGTCATGTTACAACAAGTTACAGTGAAAAATAAAACAAAGTCCAAGATCACTCAAAGGGAGTCTTAAGCGTGTCCATTTATTTCACCCATAGTTTTTGAAACACTTAAAATTCAAAGGATTTGAAAGGAAAGATGTCTTGGAAGCAATAGGTGTTTCCGTGGAAGAGGTAAAGATATTCACCCCACCCTCAGCCCCACAGCACTTATGTACATAGCCATAATTTATTTTAGTGTCTGTCTCCAAAACCAGACTGTGAGCTCTTTGTGAACAGGGAATGTATCTACCAACTCTGTTGGATTGTACTCTCCTGAGTATTTACTACAATGCTTTGCACCCAAAAAGTGCTAGGTAATTACTATTGATTGATAGATTGATTGATTAAGGAATTTGATTGTCTTCTAAGTTACGGGGTATGTATGGATAGGTATACCATGGATTTGCATTGGGCAAAGCGTGATAAATATAGTCAGGTATTCACTGAATCCTATTTGCCCTACACAGCTAGCTGTGCCTCTCAACACTCAGCACTGGGGAGATAAACTGATGGAAATGGTTTCTGGTTTTGAGGGACAGGAGCATCAGACAGTCAGTTTTACCATTAAAAAGAAGCAACTGCTTCAAATGGAGGGTATAATTACAGTTCACACAAATGTCCCCCAAAGTCACCAGTTATATACTGATGCCAAACCAAGAACACATTTGGGAAATATAGCAAGCTACACTCTACTTGTTCTCAAAGATTCTAGGCCATTATGCTGACGGCAAAACCATGATGAATATTGAATTCACAGGGAAGTAGGTAGAAAAGGATGCTGTGATGCATATTTCAATGGCTGCTCATGAGAATGACTGAGTGACACCTCAGATACTTGCCCAAAAAGGAGAAAAGAATAGGCATAACTGCAGGGTATTGGGAAAGTACTGTTCTGGTCAGTAATAAAACCCCTGATTAGCTTCTCTAGAGCAAATTAAACCAAACTGGTCTTTGGAAGGCCAAATAACTCGATTTAGATTAGCATATTTTGGTCACATAATCAGGAGGACTGATTCTCTGGGGAAGACACTAATGCTAGGAAAAGTCCAGGGAAAACGTGGAAGAGGCAGAGCAGCAGCTAGATGGAGACCACAAGAACAATAATGAAACAACCATTAGAAAGGTTGCAGATTATGGCAGAGGACAGGACCTTCTAGAGAAAGTATATCCATGGAGTCGCTATGAATAAGAAATGATTGGACAGCACTTAATAAAAGAAATAAAACATTGATAAACAATACAATGATAATGATCCCACAACTGATGTCTTTGAAGAACATGTCTGTTCCTTCCTCCAACTTCCTTTTTCATCTCACTTTAGAGTCTCCATTGTCCAGTCCTTTTAAAAAAAAAATGGTATTAAGTGCTTATTATGTGCCAGGCACAGTTCTAAGCACTGGTGTAGATACAAGGTAATGAGTTTGGACATTGTCCAAGTCCCACATGGGGCTCACAGTCTTAATCCAAATTTTACAGATGAGGGAACTGAGGCTCAGAGAAGTTAAGTGACTTGCCCAAGTTCCCACAGCATGTAAGTGGCAGAGCCAGCACTAGATCCCAGGCCCTTCTGACTTGCAAACCCATGCTCTAGCCATTAGCCCACCTTAGATAATAATAATAATACCTCTTAAGTATTTACTATATGCCAAGCATTGTTCTAAGTACTGGGTTTGCTGCAAATCAATCAGGTTGGACACAATCCCTGTCCCACACGGGGCTCACGGCCTAAATTAGGAGGGAGTAGGATTTAATCCCCAATTTACAGATGAGGTGATTGGGGCACAGAGAAGTTAAGTGACTTGCCCAGGATCATTCAGCAGAGAAGTGGCTGAGGCAGAATTAGAACCCAGGTCCTCTGACTCCTATTCATGTGCTTTTTCCACTAGGCTACGCTGCTGCAGTAGGCCACGCCATTTGCCGTTCGTTGTTTATGAGTAGCAAAACTTATCCTGAAAGCTGAGTTCATTCATTCATTCATTCAATTGTATTTATTGAGGGCTTACTGTTTGTAGAGCACTGTACTAAGCGCTTGAGAAGTACAAGTTGGCAGAGTTGGCTCTGCTACCTTGGCTCTTGCCACTCTGAAGCCACCAACTGTGTTCCTGGCGTGTGAAGGTATATGCACATTTTGATTTGGGGAGCTCCATGGCCCTTGTGAGATGTCTGTTAATAATGAAAACCTCTAGTATCTGCCTCAGTCTCTCTGCCAGAATTTATTCATTTCAAGAAAAACATCGGAGAGGTTGTTAAAACCTTGCCAGCTAGACAAATCGGTGAGATGATAAAGCCGGTTTATTGAAATACCAATCAAAAGTCAGCTCTGACTTGGACGGTTGCGGGACTAAATTTCCTGGAATGGATTTCAAATCTCCATAAGCCCCCACTGTGGGAGCAGTATAGTTCTGGGAACTAACGATGATAAGGTAGGGGGTGGGAGCAATGAGTGAGGAAAGCTGTTACCCACATACACACTGGAGAAGAGTTTTTAGTCTCAGTGGGTGTTACGTTTGTAGCTATGAACTGTGCTGCATAGGGCTGAGAGCAATTTCTGCTCTAACAACCGAGTGTTAACCTCATAGTATGTACTTCCAGCTAAATCCTTCACAGTTGGTCTGTGTAACTCATCCTTATGCCTGGCCAGTTGGCCTTAAACAAAGTCTCTTAATGACAAAACAATACATGGCAACAAATTGCGGTGGGAAACAATGATTTCAAAGGACTTACTGCCATTGCTGAAATGTTAAGAACAAGCTGTTCTCCTCCTTGCTCTTGGCCATGGCCTGATTCTCTATGTTATCTTACCCATTGCATCTCTTGGGCCCTGGGAGACTTGTAACCTATTGGTTTCATTCTATAACCGAAAAAAATTGAATGGGAAATATAGTGTGAGGAACTAGAAAATATCATCCTAAAAAAGGTCTCTGGGCATATCACATACCAAATGGCTGTTTTCTCCTCTCTATTTTCCCAAGCCTCATCCCTGATTACTCCCTCCAGCCTCTGCTCTGTCTCACTGGTCCCATTCCTATCTGAACTGTTAGAACAGATCGTTTAACCTTTGACAGAGCACGATAGTATGTTCTTGAGGGAGAATAAGAGTACCAGTAGACATGACCCTTTCCCACATGAAGATTACAATTTAGCAGGGGATAGAGACACTAAAATAATGCACAGGTAGGAAGGAGAAGAAAAAATGGCTAGATAGATGTAAGTCAATATCCACTGCAGTGTACTTTGCATACAATAAGCACTCAGTAAATAGCACGCTGATTGATGGATTGATTGCAGAGGTTTGGACGGTGGTGAATGCACAAGGGCATATTTGGTATAAAACCGCTGAAGTGGTCGTTAAGGTCCTCTCTCTCTCATTCAACTCACATATTCGATCCATTTCTAAATCCTGTTGGTTTCACCTGCACATTATCACTAAAATCCACACTTTCCTCTCTATCCAAAGGGTTACCATGTTAATGCAATCACTTATCCTCTCCAGCCTTGATTACAGTATCAGCCTCCTTGCTGGCAGGGGTCATATCTATTAACTCAATTGTATTCACTAAGCATTCCCTGTGGGCAGAGTTCTTCAAGAAACACTTGGGAGAGTACAATACCACAGAGTTGGTAGACTCTTCGCTGCCCCTAAGGAGTTTACATTCTCTCCCAAGTGCTCAGTACAGTGCTCTGCACACCATAAGTGCTCAATAAATAGCGTTATTTCTTTGTTCAGGCGTTGCCGTCATGTTTTGGAGAATTGTAATTCTGTGAGGGAAGTGTGAATATATCCCTATCTTTGTGAATGTTAGCCTGATACTTGGTAGGTGGGCAGGGAATGTGTCTAGCACATCAGTTACAGTGTACTCTCCCAAGTGTTTAGTACAGTGCTGTGCACACACTAAGCTCTCAATAAACTGATTGATTAAGTTTGCCCTATGCATATTCAGAAGAAATAAGGCTAATGCCAAGGTTATTGGCTTGAGAGATAGGACCTGTGGTAGTGTTGTTGACTATTTTACTCCACTAAATGCCTAACACAGTGCTCAGCTCACAGTAGATGCTTAATAAATACTTTGATGGGGTGAGTTCTTATCTGAACTAAACCCCTGGGTTGACCTTATTAACACTGACATAAAGCATTCAAACTAAAAGCAATAGTTAAAACCTAAATATTGCTCTTGAATTAAATTCAGCAATTGTTATTAGAGTCCCTAAGGAAGGGAAAAAGTGAATAAATGGTCTGGAGACACCAAAACCCATTTAAATTAATTGTGTTGGAATCTGCTTTCTCCAGCATGAAAAAATTCTGCTCTACATACACTCACATCTCCAAAACCAAGTATTTTCATGACATGTTTTGGCTAGAACATAAGGGGGTTAATAATAATAATAATTTTGTTTTCTGTCAAGAGCTTACTATATGACAAGTACTGTACGAAATAGACTTTGGCCTTTGTATGAGAAGAAAGGACAGTGGTTCTTTTGTCACTTCCACTAACCAAAAAATAAATCTTCAAGATGTGTGTGTATAAATATGTGCCTTGATCTTGCCTGTCCCGCCGTCGACCCCCAGCCCACGTCCTTCCCCTGGCCTGGAATGCCCTCCCTCAGCACATCTGCCAAGGTAGCTCTCTTCCTCCCTTCAAAGCCCTACTGAGAGCTCACCTCCTCCAGGAGACCTTCCCAGACTGAGCCCCCTTTTTCCTCTCCTCCTCCCCATCCCCCCTCACCCTACCTCCTTCCCCTCCCCACAGCACTTGTATATATTTATACAGATTTATTACTCTATTTTACTTGTACATTTTTACTACTCTATTTTGTTAATGATGTGCATATAGCTATAATTCTATTTGTTCTGACGATATTGACACCTGTCCAAATGTTTTGTTTTGTTGTCTATCTCCCCCTTCTAGACTGTGAGCCCGTTGTTGGGTAGGGACCTTCTCTATATGTTGCCGACTTGTACTTCCCAAGTGCTTAGTATAGTGCTCTGTACACAGTAAGTGCTCAATAAATACAATTGAATGAATGAATGAATAATCAAGTCCAACATGGGGCCCACAGTCTAAGCAGGAGAGAGAACAGGTATCAAGTCCCCATTGTCCAAATGAGAAAATTGATTCACAAAGGAGTCAAGTGACTTAATAACAATATTGGTATTTGTTAAGCGCTTACTATGTGCAAAGCACTGTTCTAAGCACTGGGGTAGATACAAGGTAATCAGATTGTCCCATGTGGGGCTCACAGTCTTCACCCCCATTTTACAGATCAGGGAACTGAGGCCCAGGGAAGTTAAGTGACTTGCCTAAAGTCACACAGCTGATTGGGATTCAAACCCATGACCTCTAACTCCTAAGCCCTTGCTCTTGCCACTAAGCCATGCTGCTTCCCTAAGGTCACACAGCAGGAAAGTAGCAGAACTGATATTAAAACCCAGGTCCTCTGATTCCTAGCTCCAGGCGCTTTCCATTAGACCTCACTGATTTTCTAAGAATGAGGGCAGGTCCTCCTGACAATATGAGCCTGTGATGGATAGAGTATGCTTGAAAAATCGTAGTGTCTGAATGGTGGCCTATGACAGAAGAGATTTCCCTTAGCATAGGCTCTGGCAAGAACACAATCCCCAAATTAGGGAATCACTGGGATAACACCTTGCCCCGCCTTGCATTAAATCTGAGAAATAGTGTGTGCATGAAGTCAAGGATGGAGAACAGTGGGAAACAAGTAAGATCTTGAAGCTAAGCCCCCAAGATCTCAAGCCAAACTTATTTTTACTTAGCATAGAAACTAAAAAAACCCTGGGAGAGTGGCCTACGGGGGAAAATGACTGTTGCTTCCATGGGCAAGCTTTTATCAGAGACACTAATGATCATTCCCATTAGACCCGATCACACTGGCAACTCTCAGTTGTATTGAAGAAGACTGCACTACTTGCCAATTTCTAAATTGGGCAGTAGTATTATCAGGGCACAGGGCATTATCATGTTCATATTTGGAGCTGATTCTAATCCAGAAGTCCATGTCTGCATGAGCTTCTTTTTGCCACCTGGTTCTTAAAAGCTTTTTTAGGGCTGTGTGTGTTCCTAAAATTAATTTGAGTGACTAAATTGCTGTTTATTGCCCAGTTTGCCCAAGACAACTATGGAATAAACAGACATAAACTGAAGTTGGGAGCGGTGGTTGCAGGCTGAATAAATGATAATAATAACAATAATGGCATTTGTTAAGTGCTTACTATGTGCCAAGCACTGTTCTTAATGCTGGTGGGGAAGGGGGGGGGGGGGTTGTCCCACATAGGGCTCACGGTCTTCATCCCCATTTTATAGATGAGGGAACTGAGGTACAGAGAAGTGAAGCGACTTGCCCAAGGTCACACAGCTGACAGTCTTCTAGACTGTCAGCCCGTTGTTGGGTAGGGACTGTCTCTATATGTTGCCGATTTGTACTTCCCAAGCTCTTAGTACAGTGCTTTGCACACAGTAAGCACTCAATAAATATGATTGAATGAATGAATGAAGTGGCAGAGCTGGGATTAGAACCCATGACCTCTGGCTCCCAAGCCCGGGCGTTTTCCACTGAGACACGCTGCTTCTCTGATGGTCAATCAGAAGCCTTCATTCAGCAGGAGTAACTCCTACTTCCATAATGTGATGGTAATGTGAGTTGCTACCTATGTTGCCAACTTGTACTTCCCAAGCACTTAGTACAGTGCTCTGCACACAGTAAGCGCTCAATAAATACAACTGATTGATTGATTGATTACCCAGCCCCTGCCTCACTCTGCAGATCTGTGGCTCTGGCAAGAGAATCCCTCTTTAGGAGATGAATCTCTGACTCTCAGGCAACAGTGCAGGAGAGGTGGGTTGAGGGATCTCTCCTAGCATCAGCCCTTCCCACCTCTCCCAACAGTAAGACCATTCCCGTCCGTATTGATGTACTTTGGGGGTTCTTCTGTGATGCTCCAGTTCCCACCTCTCACATTTCAGTCCTCCCACATTTGATCAATCAATCAGTGGCATTTACTGAGCATTTACTATGTGCAGAGCACTAGACAAAGTGTTTGGCGGACTACAATGTAACAGAGTTGGTAGACACATTCATTAATTCACTGTCTTTCTGTTTCTTGACCTTTTACTGTGCAAGCCTTTATCCTCAATCAATTTCCTTACCTGTACTCTGTCTCCTCTAGACCTCTAGACTGCAAGCTTCTTGAAGGCAGGGAACGTCAACTAATTCTGCTATATTGCATCCTTCCAAGTGCTTAGCACATTGCTCTGCACACCAGGAATGCTTAATAAATACCACTGAATGATTGATTGATCCCTTGGTTATACTGTTTGAAATCATCTCCCACTTCAAATCCCCCTGACCATTCCTCACTCCACCTTCAAAAGCCCTTCCCAAAATCACCACCTCCAGAAGACATTCCAAGATTAATATCCACTATTCCAGGTTATTTCATTCCAACAGCGATCCTCATCCCTTATACTTCCTCCCTTCAAAGCCCCACTGAGAGCTCACCTCCTCCAGGAAGCCTTCCCAGACTGAGCCCCCTTTTTCCTCTCCTCCTCCCCACCCCCCCCCGGCCCTACCTCCTTCCCCTCCCCACAGCACCTGTATATATATATATATATATATATATATATATATATACATATATATATATATATATATATATGTATATATATATATATATATATATATATATATTTGTACAAATTTATTATTCTATTACTTGTACATATTTACTATTTATTTTGTTAATGATGTGCATATAGCTTTAATTCTATTTGTTCTGACGATTTTGACACCTGTCTACATGTTTTGTTTTGTTGTTTGTCTCCCCTTTCTAGACTGTGAGCCCGTTGTTGGGTAGGGACCATCTCTATATGTTACCGACTTGTACTTCCCAAGTGCTTAGTACAGTGCTCTTCACACAGTAAGCTCTCAATAAATATGATTGAATGAAAGAATGTATTTTTAGCACCCATAGCACTAATGGATGGATTACTCTTTATATAAACACATCATTTAGTCATTCAATTTTCATCTCCCACCTTTCTGATTACATGCTGCATCTTTAATTTTCCTCATGTTTCCACTGTTTGAAAAAAACTTCTGGTGCCTTTCTCCCTTTCTCTACTTCCCTCCCCTTACTATACCACCTATGTGCTTATATCTTCAAGCTGCAAGCATTTACGTGCTCCCCCAACAAAACTCTTGTACATCAGCGCTTATAACAGTGCTTGGCACATAGTAAGTGCTTAACAAATACCATAATTTTTATTATTTTATCTTTAAATTATCTTCCTTCTTCCCCCTTGAGGGTATAAATCGTGTCTACTAACCCTATTGTCTTTGCTCAGGTACTGAGTACAGTGGTCTGTAAAGGAAAATCATCAATAAATACTATTGATTGGCTGATTTAATAATAATAATAATGATGATGGTATTTGTTAAGTGCTTACTATGTGCCAAGCACTGTTCTAACCACTGGGGTAGATACAAGGTAATCAGGTTGTCCCACGTGGGGGTCTCAGTCTTAATCCCCATTTAACAGATGAGGTAACTGAGGCACAGAGAAGTTAAGTGACTTGCCCAAAGTCACACAGCTGATAAATGACAGAGCCAGGATTTGAACCCATGACCTCTGACTCCCAAGTCCTGGCTCTTTCCACTAAGCCACACTGCTTCTGCAGAGTGATTTATAGCCAAACCCTCCTGAATTTACTCAAAAAACCAGTACAGAGACAAAAAAGTATCACTTTCCCAGGGCTCTTTCGTCAATGAAATTAAATCATGCGGCACTGTTCCAATTAATTAAATTACTCATATTCGGATAACAAAGTGTTATAGACTGTGAGCCCACTGTTGGGTAGGGACTGTCTCTAAATGTTGCCAACTTGTACTTCCCAAGCGCTTAGTACAGTGCTCTGCATACAGTAAGCTCTCAATAAATACGATTGATGATGATGAGATCCTAGGGAGCTTTGGGTTTGGCAGCACACAATTAACAAATCCTAAGCAACTTCCCTTGCAATTGAGCATAACCCAACCTTCTCTGAATCCAGGAACCATATAAGTTGCCTGTGTTTCTTTAGTTTACCTCCATGCACTCTGTTACTTATTGAGAAGACTTATGTGGCCATTCAAGATTTCCTCTTCTAAAGATCTGACAATTCTCCACTTCAGTGTGAGCAGAGTAGAGCTGTGAGCAGATTCTCCTTCCACCTGATATGCTTCTCATTAAAATATGAGACAATGATAAGGCTAGAAATCTAGTTTTTCACCTCCGCGTTAGCATTTTAAAATGGATGCACAAGCCCGACAATGTAAATTGCCTTAACCAGGACATCGTGACAGTTAATTAGCCACAAAGACTGGCATTCATGCTTAAGACATCGAAAAATCCATTTGCTCTTGGCTTGCATTGGATCCAATCTTCTTTCCTAAGTGTATTGCTAATTTGTATATTCCTTTGTACGCTTGTGACATTGTCTTAATACCTTTGAAATCACACTTTTTTTTGTTTTGGCTTTGGAAGTATATGCGACCATGGAAATGTGGTGAGCCATCTGACTCAAATAATCAATTGAAATTTTAATGATGGGCTTTTCACTATGTTCCAAAGGTTCATAAATGGAGAAAACATATCAGGACTGATTGACAGGAAGGTAGTGCAGAGAGAGCAGTAGCAACATATTAATGTGATGATTGCTTTTATGTCAGTTTTCCATCCTTGCATTGCAACTGACAAGCTATCACTCTCCCCATCTTCGAAGTTCTACTAAAATGATATCTCCTCTAAGAAGCCTTCCCTAACTTCTAATCAGAGTGCTCTGCACACAGTAAGTGCTCAATAAATACAATTAAATGAATCCCATGCTATTCTCTCGCCCCTCTGTGTTGCCTATTCATTTGTGTTCACAGCTCACACTTCACAGCACAACCACACCTACATTCAATCAGTGGTATAACTTCTAATCACAGTGCTCTGCACACAGTAAGTGCTCAATAAATACGATTAAATGAATCCCATGCTATTTTCCCTCCCCTCTGTGTTGCCTATTCATTTGTGTCCATAACTCACACTTCAAAATACAACCACACCTACATTTAATCAGTGGTATTTATTGAGCACTTATTGCACGTTGAACACTCTACTAAGCCCTATAGCATTTATCCTTATATGACATATGTTGCCTCCTTTACCTGTAATTTCTTTTAATGTCTGTCTCTCTGACAAGATTGTAAACTCCTTGCAGGCAGGGATCATTTCCACCAACTCTATTGTATTGTACCGTCCCTACAACTTAGTTCAGTGCTCTGCATACAGTAAATGCTCAATGAATACCATTGATTGATTGTTTGATATAACCCTGAGAAGATTCCAGAACAGTGAGTTGCAGTGTGGCTCAGTGGGAAAAATATTATTATTATTATTATTAATAATAATAATAATAATAATAATGGCATTTATTAGGGCTTACTATGTGCAAAGCACTGTTCTAAGCGCTGAAGCACTGGCTTTGGAGTCAGAGGTCATGGCTTCAAATCCCGGCTCCGCCACTTGTCAGCTGTGTGACTTTGGGCAAGCCACTTAACTTCTCTGTGCCTCAGTTACCTCATCTGTAAAATCGGGACTGTGAGCCCCCTGTGGGACAACCTGATCACCTTGTAACCTCCCCAGCGCTCTGCACATAGTAAGTGCTTAATAAATGCCATCATTTTTATTGTCATTATTATTATTATCGACTTCCGATATGCATCAGTAAGAGAAGCAGCCTGTCCTAGAGGCAACAGCACGGGCTTGGAAGTCAGAAGACATGGTTTCTAATCCTGGCTCAGCCACCTGTCTGCTGTGTGACCTTGGGCAAATCACTTCTCTGTGCCTTAGTTATCTCACCCGTAAAATGGGGATTAAGACTGTGAGCCCCACGTGGGACAATCAGATTACCTTGTATCTACCCCAGTGCTAGAAGAGTGCTCGGCATGTAGCAAGTGCTTAACAAATACCATAATTATTATTATTTATCAGTAAATGTCTTCCTGACACATAAAAGCAGAACCATGGACACCAAACAGATTCCAATTCCATTAGCAAGAGTAAAGAGTTAATGAACTCTTGTATTTTTGCTCTCAAAGACTATGGAAGGAGCAAAAGGACAAAGCATGCATATTTTAAGGCAATCAGTCATTTCCAAAGAGAATGTGCTTTCTCTTTTAATCCCAGCTCAGAAAACTGAAGAGAAAGAGCCAGTGAAATGAGAGGTCTGCAAAAACCACAGCTATTTCCTTCAGTTCCTGAATCACATTCCTGTAGAAGGAAAGATCTGAGACAGGGAAATCAGTTGCTAGAGCATGAATAAGTGGTACAGAAATCTGTGTAAGATCCCTGAGGGCAAGACGGTGGCTGCTATATCCCAGTTAGCCATTGAAATGTGTTCCAAGAAAATGGAGATTAAGCAAAAGAGTGCTAAGGAAAGTATAGCTTCTCCTTGGAAACTATATGAAAGAGAGAGAGAGAGAGAGAGAGAGAGAGAGAGAGTGTACCTATAGAAATATATAGAGTGATAAAATTCAATAAAATTATGTGATCAAATCACAAACTATAGTCAATAATAAAATGATTTGTGAGATGCATTCATAGATACATACACACACATATTAATTTTCAAAATGTTATCTTTTACATCGAATTCAGCGCAAATAAACCGGCTAACAATATCCTTATCTGTGCTTAAGAGTTCTGCCGCCACCTAATACTAAATTGAAATGGGCAATAATCACTTTATTCTAGTCAGACAGGGAGAGGAAAGGTACTATTTAAGCCAAAGTAAACTTTGTAGTTTTATATTCAATTGAGAGGACACTGTAAATATGCCTGCATTAGCAATTAATAGTGTGCTTTGCTTGTACCTTTTCTATCTTCAGCCCTTCACTGTTGTGTTTCAACAAGGCTCTTTCTGAATCCCCTACTTGATGCACACAATTATTCAATCATCGTCATATTTATTGAGTACTTATTGTGTGCAGCACACTGCTAAGTGCCTGGGAAAATACAGTGCAATATAGTTAGTATATATGATCCCTACCCACAAGAAACTTCAGTCTCCCTCTCATCTGTTCCCACAATTTCAGCTCCTACCTCTACATGGATGGTTCCCAAATCTCCCAGTAGCCTTGGCCACTCTCCCTATGTGCGCCTCAAGCTCAGGATGTTAAAAAATGACCTTATCATCTTCCCTCCTAAATCTTCACCTCCACCTAACTTTCCCATTGCAGTCGACCACCCAACAATCCTTCTGTCTTCCAAAGCTTGCAACCTTGGAATTATCCATGATTCCTCCATCTCATTCTCATATTTGTTCTGTTGCTAAAGTCTGCTGTTTTTCCCTCCATATCACTTCCAAGATTTCTCCCTTGCTTCCCAGCAAAATGGCCACCACTTAAGTCCAGGCACTCCTCATATTCTGGCTGGACTACTATATTTATCTTCTATCTACCCTCTTCTCTCACTGCATCCCAGCTCACTTTACATTCCTCTCAAGGTCACCTTCCCACTGAACCTCATTCTCAACATTTTCGCCTTTAACCTCTAGTTCCCACCCTTCCTCTTGACTGGAATTCCCTCCTCCTTCAAATTTGCCAGACCAGTGCTCTCCTCATCTTAAAGACCCTCTGAAATCCCACATTCTCCAGGAGGCTTTCTCTGATTAATTTTTCTTCTTTCTTGGACATATCCTCCTACTATAATCTCAGTACTTTTTCATGTACCTGTTTCTTGTTTGAACATACTAATTTACTATTTTGGCACTTCTTCCTCTTATTTGTAAAGAATTTTAAGTCTGTTTCCACTGTTTAGAATCCCTTTCACAAGGAGCTTGGATTCCTTCTTCGTTGTGCCCCTAGTTGTGCTTTTCATACACGTGCTCAATAAATACTATTGTTCGATCGATTGATTGATTGACTAGAATAATTGAATTTTCAGGAGGCTTTGAATCTGGGAGCTCTATGTCCTGACAGATTTGAAGGAAGAGTAAGTTCCATTCAGAGGGATGGGTCTGAGCAATGTGTCATAGATGGGAAAGTCTAGAGTAAGAAACATTGAGAAGATTATCTAGGAAGAAATGAAAAATCTGAGTTGAGGCCTAATAGAAGAGACCAGAGTAGTAAGTTTGATGAGAGCAGGGAATCTGCCCATTATGTTGTTGGAATGGGTCTGATATATTGTTATATTGTACTCTCTCAAGCACGTAATACAGTGCTCTGCACACAGTAAGCGCCAAATAAATATGATGTTTCAATTCTAAACACAAATGAAATGCCCCAGACACCTTAGGAACACTTAGCCACTTTGTGTCTCTTTTTTTTCATTAATTGTTTATTTGTATGGTAATTGTCAAGAGCTTACTCTGTGTCAAGCACTGTTCTAAGGGCTGGGGTAGATACAAGTTAATCAGGTCAGATGCATTCCCTTTCCCACATGGGGCTCACAGTCTAAGTAGGAGGGAGAACAGGCACTGAATCCCCATTTTGCAGGTGAGGTAACTAAGGCACAGAGAAGTGAAGTGACTTGCCCAAGGTCACACAGCTGATAACTAGGATTAGAACCCAGGTCCTTATAACTGACAGGTCCATGCTCTAGCCAATAAGTCACACTGCTTCTCACAGTGTCCTGAATAATACCTGTCTCTCCTCTCTCTATCCCCCAATGGGGGCTGCTTTCTCCTCGTTTCCATCCTGGCTTAAGTTATGCATGAATATTAATAGAATACTTTCAGGATTTGTTAAGCTCTGACTTTGTGCCAAACACTGCGATAGGTACAAGATAATCAGATCAGATATAGTCTTGGTGTCACATGGAGCTCACAATCAAAGACGTAGGAAGAGCAGGAAACATTCCCATTTTGCAGATGAATAAACTGAGGCACAGAGAGGTTAGGAGATTTGCCCAAGGTTACCAAAGACATTGCCATTCCATGGATCATGAACTAATTAGAATAGGGCAATGAGTATGGTAGATTATATTCGAATGACAAATTTATGGCTTTGAAATCACCAAAGGCAAAAAACTTGGCTTGAGACTTAAAATGCTATTATTGTGTGTTCTGACTTGGAGACTAAATTCCTGCTAGCCTCACACTTTGAGTCTTGAAAACAGTGAACGCGACAGCCTTGACGAGAGGCAAAAATATATCATTCTGGTTGGAAAGCAAATGTATTTTGAAAAGCAGTGCTTTAAAAAAACACATTCATTCTTCTTTCCTATTTATGTTGATGTTGAGAGATTTGGAGAGCAGAGAAGAAGAGTTATATTGCGTTGGCACCAAATCAATGGAGACTAGAGACAGATCTTCTGCCCTCGCCAAGTAGAAAAATAACAGCTCAGTGAGGCACCCGGCTAATGGTATTGTCAGGTGAAGAGTTATTAGTTTGTGTCACTCTGCATGATGATCTATTAAGTGTAACACTGTTATAAACTTTTAGGACATCTCCAAATGGCCTTGAATGATGTCTTCAAATGCTTAGGGGCTAGTTTCATCTGTCACCGTCTCCATCATCCTTGAAAAAGTCTCGGATCCAATTTGGAACAGGGTGATGTAGGATAAGATCTGTTCGTTATTGTGCAATAGCTTCGGAAATAGTCCTGAGCCCTGTCAGAGGCCACTGAGGATGGAATTGCCAATATGTTTATATCTTTTCTTAAAGCTATACTGAGCAGTAAGCACGTGAGATTCTACCAATGTATTTATAACTCATAACCACAGCACCAGGTGCTGCAAACAGTAAATGATACGGCACAATAAAAGACGGTCTGTAGGTGTGCTTGTTGTTGTGGAGGGCACACAGCCCTCCACATCACATGAATCCCTGAGCAACCTTTACTCACCTTAGCATCTTTTTCAGGTGGAATTAGCCAGTTGGCAGGTCTGTTGCAGATTTTTTTTATTCTATTAGAAAAGACAACTTGGGACTTGATTTAGAAGACTCCAAAGAGACTGGAATCAGTCAATCAGTGGCGTGAGAAGCAGCATGACACAGTGGAAAGGGGACGGGCTTGGGAGTCAGAGGATGCGGGTTCTAATTCTAGCTCTGCCGTGTGACCTTAGGAAAACCACTTCACTTCTCTGTGCCTCAGTTTCCTCATCTGTAATATGGGGATTGAGACTGTAAGCCCCATGTGGGACAACCTGATTACCTTGTATCTACCCCAGAGCTTAGAACAGTGCTTGACATGTAGTAAGTGCGTAACAAATGCCATTATTATCATTATTATTATTATTTATTAAGCACTTTTTATGTGCGAAGCAATTAGGGGAGTACAGTACAATAAACAGAATCAGTAGACACGATCCCTGCCCACAAGGAGTTTTTCAGTCAGCTATGAATACAAAGTATCCCCAAATCTGGTAAAATCAAATGGTTTCTCCCTCTTGTCCTTCACACTATGCACAGTGTATTAGGGTTAGGAATGAGATCTTCCCATTAGAATTTTCCTTGGAATGGCAATATTCATGTTCTCCATGTGTTAAAATCTGCCACTTGTCTGCTGTGTGACCTTGGGCAAGTCACTCAGCTTCCCTGTGCCTCAGTTACCTCATCTATAAAATGGGGATTAAGACTGTGAGCATCATGTGGGACAAGGACTGTATCCAACCTGATTAGCTTGTATCTACCACAGTGCTTAGTACACTGCCTGGCACATAGTAAGCACTGAACAAACAGCACAATTATTGTCATTTAAAAAGAGCACTCTAAGCATAATAAACAACTTGGACATTTGGAATACTTCAGAAACCCCTAGCTCAGGATCCATCTTGGCTGTATTGAGAGGCAAAATGCACCTTCAAAACCCAAGATCATGCATATTGTATTAGCACCCGTCTTGATGAGCCAAGAATTTGTGGTGAAGGGTTTTCAAGTCTTCTGCAACATCGCCAAATAATATCAGTATTTTTGCTCACTGACACATTCCTAGATAAGCGCGGGGGCTCAGGGGGGTGGGGGAGAGAAAAACTTCCAGCTTCTCAGCTCTGCTTCTTGCAGTCCTGAAAAAATTGAATGGATAGGCTGGTGGAACAAAGACGACTAAACAAAGACGACGAGAGAAGCAACGTGACTCAGTGGAAAGGGCATGGGCTTGGGAGTCAGAGGTTGTGGGTTCTAATTCCAGCTCCATCACCTGTCAGCTGTGTGACTTTGGGCAAGTCACTTCATTTCTCTGGGCCTCAGTTCCCTCAAATGGGGATTAAGACTGTGAGCCCCACGTGGGACAACCTGATCACCTTGTAATAATAATAATAATAATGGCATTTGTTAAGCACTTACTATGTGCAAAGCACTGTTCAAAGCGCTTGGGGAGATACAAGGTGATCAGGTTGTCCCACGGGGGGATCACAGTCTTAATCCCCATTTTACAGATGAGGTAACTGAGACACAGAGAAGTTAAATGACTTGCCCAAAGTCACACAGCTAAGTGGCAGAGCGGGGATTTGAACCCATGACCTCCGACTCCTAAGCCCGGGTTCTTTCCACTGCTTCTCTTACCCAGAGCTTAGAACAGTGCTTTGCACATAGTAAGTGCTTAACAAATGCCATCATCATTATTATTAAAGTCAAAGGCTTTCTTTTCGGAAGCAAGTCCGTACCTATAAACCAAACCTACACTGCCAACACTGCCCCTTCCAAATATTTTTCAATACCTCTGATGAGTATATCCATTAAAGTAAGCACTCAATAAATGCCACTGATATTGATTAATTCACAAAGCATTCTTTTGGAAACAGTTCTCGTGATGCTTTCAATCTCAGAAAGTATTCTGAAAGATATACACTTTGTCAACCAGACCTATGTGTGGAGATTCTTGTTACTGAAAAAGATCATTATTGTCATCATCAGTGTGGCGTAGTGGCTAGAGCCCGGACCTGGAGTCAGAAGGTCCTGGTTTCTAATTCCGACTCTTCCACTTGTCTGCTGTGTGACCTTGGCAAGTCACTTCACTTCTCTGGGCCTCAGTTACCTCATCTGTAAAATGGGGGTGAAGACTGTGAGCCCCACGTGGGACGGGGACTGTGTTCAACCTGATTATCTTGTATCTACCCCTGCGCTTAGTACATTGCCTGGCACATAATAAGTGCTTAACAAATACTAAGAGAAGCAGCATGGCTCAGTGGAAAGAGCACGGTCTTTGGAGTCAGTGGTCATGGTTCAAATCCCAGCTCCACCAGTTGTCAACTGTGTGACTTTGGGCCAGTCACTTAACTTCTCTGTGACTCAGTTACCTCATCTGTAAAATGGGGATTGACTGTGAGCCCCCCATGGGGCAACCTGACCACTTTGTAGCCTCCCCAGCACTTAGAACAGTGTTTTGCACATAGTAAGTGCTTAATAAATGCCTTTATTATTATTATTACTATTATTATTATCATCATCCAGAAGAAAAAAAAATGACATTCATTTTACCTATACAGTTATATGTTTTAGAACCTCGGATGTAATGTATGATTTTCAGCTGTTCATAACTGAATGACAGTTTAAGAACATCTTCTGACATTGAAATGATCAGACTGCTGACATTTTCACTTTCATTGATTATTATTATTACCATTAGGGTATTAAACGCTTACTATGTGCCAGGCACTGTACTAAGCCCCAGGACGGTTACAAGCAAATTGGGTTGGACACAGTCCCTGTCCCAAATGGGGCTCACAGTCAGAATCCCCATTTTACACGTGAGGTAACTGAGGCACGGAGAAGTGAAATGACTTGCCCAAGGTCACACAGCAGACTGGTGACAGAGCCAGGATTAAAACCCATGACCTTCTGACCCCCAGACCCAAACTGTATCCACTATGCCTTGCTGTTTCTCTACAGCCTTCTCTATGTCCTTCCCAATAACCAAACTTTATCATGCCAAAAAAATTTACTCATTCAGTTGTATTTACCGTATGCCTACTGAGTGTCAGACACACTACTGAGCACATACTATGTGCCGACTTCTGTGCTGGGTATTTTGGAAATAAACTACAGAGAAAAAGAGGCCCAGAATTTGCGTGGAAAAACATCTCTTGTGTATCTTGATTCATACACCCCACTTATTCATTGCCTTACTTCTCTGTTCACTTTTCTTCCATTTAGTTGCTGGTACCAGTTCTTGCTTTGCTTTTCCTCCACCTTTCACATCACAATATAGAACCTCTTTTTGCCTCCATTAGATTACAAGTTCTTCAGGGTGAAAGCCAGACCCTTAATTTCTTCTGTACTTTCCCCAGTGCTCAGCTCAGTGTTCCCTGACTATATTATCTGCCCAATGCAGGAAGCCATAGCAATAGGCGTCCAATACAATAATGCTCTGCAATCAATTAATCATATTTATTGAGCACTTGCTGTGTGCAGAGCCCTGTACTGAGCACCTGGGACAGTATAATATAACATAGCGGGTAGATAATTTCCCTGCCCACAAGGAGCTTACCTTGTAGAGGATGAGCTCACAGTACATAGCTTATAGCTTTCAGGAGTACAGTGTAGACACTCAGGATAGTTCTCTGCCTATAGGAGATAGTCCATCCAATACTACTAATTGCAGCAGGATGGCCTAGTGGATAGAGCACAGCCTGGGAGTCAGAAGATCACGGGTTCTAATCCTGCCTCTGTCACTTGTCTGCTGCGTGACCTTGGGCAAGTAGCTTTATTTCTCTGTGTCTCAGTTACCTCATCTGTAAAATGGGGATTGAAACCGTGATCCCCACTTGGGACAGGGACTGTGTCCAACTCAATTTGCTTGTAACTGTCCCAGGGCTTAGTACAGTGCCTGGCACATAGTGTTTTACAAATATCACAATTATTATTATTATTATTATTATTATTATTATTGTTTGCAAGTTTGCAAATGAATACTCATCTAAAAGAAGATTCAGGAACAGAAGTTCAATTTTACTTTTGAAAATGTCCTTGACAGCAATTTGCCCACCACCAACTAATTTGACCACGCACCATTTCCGCAGTACACCCACGGTGCTAATACATTCTATGTATTCTTCTGCCAGAGGCTGTGCCACTTGTCTCAGTCAATTCTGTGTCACAGGGTAGATTACTTTTGCAAAACTAATTCAGTATTGCTCTAATTTCTAAGTTTCTTTTTTCCAATACCAACCCTTGTTCATTATTTTCAGATTTCATGCAGCATATCTCTGACTTCTCAATTGCAGATTTTAGCCAAGCGCTAGCTTTGTCCGGAACGTAACCTGTGAGCCCACCTTCTAGACTGTGAGTCCACTGTTGGGTAGGGACTGTCTCAATATGTTGCCAACTTGTACTTCCTAAGCGCTTAGTACAGTGCTCTGCACACAGTAAGTGCTCAATAAATACGAATGAATGAATGAATGAATGAATGAATACCCCTTGGTGTTGAGTGAGACTTCACTGGATGGGGAATTCTGCCCTAGCTGAAGGCCCAGGACTTTGGTTGGCTGGAGGTCAAAGAGGTAACAGGGGCATTCAGATGCCTGACCACCACTCCTGGGGAAGGCCATGGTTCCACTTGAATAGGTGGAGGGGCTAGAAAAAAATACAAATAAAAAAATAATAATAATGGCATTTATTAAGTGCTTACTATGTGCAAAGCACTGTTCTAAGCGCTGGGGGAGATACAAGGTGATCAGGTTGTCCCATGGAGGGCTCACAGTCTTAATCCCCATTTTACAGATGAGGTAACTGACACTCAGAGAAGGTAAGTGACTTGCCCAAGGTCACACAGCAGACAAGTGGCGGAGCCGGGATTAGAACCCATGACCTCTGACTCCCAAGCCCGCGCTCTTTCCAAAACCATTCCTGCCTCACCAAGATAAAACCTGGCAAGGCAGAGGACTGTACTTGAGGAACTTTAAACTTGTGTTGCAATTTATGTGTAAACCGCGAGGATAGGAGTGCTGGTTTCACAATGTTGTTTTCAGGCATGGATGTGATCAGCAGTATTGTCATCTTTGAGAATGTATAATATCGGTAAGGAGATAGATTTAGAACTCTGGTTGATATTCACTCACAAAGTCACCACCATCTGATTCTATGGCTCAATGAAAAGCCAAGAAAACAAGCCAAGACTTATATTCCAGTCTGCATAAGATAAAGCTTACTCTTGTCTTGTCTTATGCTGTCGAGTTGTTTCCAACTCGGCACCACGGACACATCTCTCCTGATCAATCAATCAGTCGTATTTATTGAGCGCTTACTGTGTGCAGAGCACTGTATTAAGTGCTTGGGAAGTACAAGAACACCATGCTCTCAGAACACCATGCTCTCCATCTGCAATCGTTCTGGTAGTGGATCCAGAGAGTTTTCTTGGTAAAAATGTTGTTTTCAGGCATGGATGTGATCAGCAGTATTGTCATCTTTGAGAATATATAATAATAGCGGTAAGGATATAGATTTAGAACCCTGGTTGATATTATTCACTCACAAAGTCACCACCATCTGATTCTATGGCTCAATGAAAAGCCAAGAAAACAAGCCAAGACTTATAGTCCAGTCTGCATAAGATAAAGCTTACTCTTGTCTTATGCCGTTGAGAAGCAGCGTGGCTCAGTGGAAAGAGCCCGGGCTTTGGAGTCAGAGGTCATGGGTTCAAATCCCGGCTCCGCCAACCATCGGCAGTGTGACTTTGGACAAGTCACTTCACTTCTCTGTGCCTCAGTTACATCATCTGTAAAATGGGGATGAAGACTGTGAGCCCCCCGTGGGACAACCTGATCACCTTGTAACCTCCCCAGCGCTTAGAACAGTTCCCCCTTTTAGACTGTGAGCCCACTGTTGGGTAGGGACTGTCTCTATATGTTGCCAACTTGTACTTCCCAAGCGCTTAGTACAGTGCTCTGCACACAGTAAGCGCTCAATAAATGCGATTGATGACGATGATGATGATGCTTTGCACATAGTAAGTGTTTAATAAATGCCATCATTATTTCCAACTCGACACCACGGACACATCTCTCCCAGAACACCATGCTCTTCATCTGCAATCGTTCTGGTAGTGGATCCAGACAGTTTTCTTGGCAAAAATACGGTATAACCCAACAATTTTATGGGAAATTCAGAATTTAATTTCACCTCCAAATTCATATACACATATTGGTGTAACTATGCATGCATATATGTATCTATAGATACACATATATACACATGTATATACACATATACATATAGTCCCCTCCACAAACATACACACATACACACATACTAAACAAGCATTGTATGGATCACTATTGCCCTCTGCTGCTTGGGATGTCCAGAAATTTCCCCAATTCCCCTCAGCAAAGTTACCACTTTTCTAAGTTCCTCTCTGTGACCTATTTTGGCCTCAGTTGAACATATCGATCTATAAAGTGTATCTTTGAAAACATTTTATACTGAAAGTAGCAATATCTTCTGGGGCTCATGTTAAAGTGAGGATAGGATTTTCAGTGCTGCCACTGAAAGGAGAAGAAAATGGGGAAGGAATCCAGTGATGAATCAAGAGCAAGACTAAGTAAAAGAGAGAGAGAGAGAGAGGCTGAGGTTCATAAGGATATAAAGATGATCAATAAATTGTGGAGAGGGACCAGTTCACTGGGAGAGGCTTCCTGGAGAACACATGATTACAGAAGGGTTCGAAGATAAAGAAGGCTGTGGCTCAGAGGAAAGAGCACAGGCTTTGGAGTCAGAGGTCATGGGTTCAAATCCAGGCTCCGCCAATTGTCAGCTGTGTGACTTTGGGCAAGTCATTTAACTTCTCTGTGCCTAAGTTACCTCATCTGTAAAATGGGGATTAAGACTGTGAGCACCCTGTGGGACAACCGTATCACCTTGTAACCTCCCCAGCACTTAGAACAGTGCTTTGCACATAGTAAGCGCTTAATAAATGCCATTATCATTATTATTATTATATGCCTGTTGGATTGGGGACTGAGGATGAGGCTGGGAGAAACGTGTGAGCAAGTGGTTGGAGGTACAGTAAGGAAAGCTTCATAGGTACAAAAAATGGCAAACCAGGTTGTAGAGGGAGAGGAGAGTAAAGAAGTAGTAGGAGAAAGAAAAATATTGACTGAGTGCTTCAAAGTCAGTGATCAGGACCGGAGGTGCTGTTAACCATAGATTTTGAGGAGAGGAGAGTCGAATGCACAGTTAATTTGCTTTACAAAAAATGATCTGCACAGCAGAATAAGTACGGGTGAGGCTGGAGGCAGGGAGAGCTTGGGGAAGACTGATTAGTGACCAGCTGGGTGTCATAACAAGAGCCCATCCAGCTGGGTGGTAGTTTGATGGAGAGGAAGGAGTGGATTTGGGAAATGTGGAGGAAAAAACTGGAAAGATTTAGTGATAGCCTGAATATGAATATGAATTTGAATGTTGAAAACGTAGAAGGACTCAAGGATAATTCATTCATTCATTCAATCGTATTTATTGAGTGCTTACTGTGTGCACAGCACTGTACTAAGCGCTTGGAAAGTACAAGTTGTCAACATATAGAGATGGTCCCTACCCAACAATGGGCTCACAGTCTAGAAGATAATAATAATGATGGCATTTATTGAGTGCTTACTATGTGCAAAGCACTGTTCTAAGAGCTGGGGTAGATACAAGGTGATAAGGTTGTCCTACAGGGGGCTCACAGTCTTCATGCCCATTTTATAGATGAGGTCACTGAGGCACAGAGAAGTTAAGTGACTGGCCCAAAGTCACACAGCTGACAACTGGTGGGTCCCGGATTTGAACCCATGACCTCTGACTTCAAAGCCCGTGCTCTTTCCACTGAACCAGCTACTTCTACAAGATTGCCAGGATTGTGGGCTGCAGTGACAGGGAGAATTGTGGGGTTCTCTTGTATGATAGGCAGGGGAGAGGGAATTGGGAGGGAAGAGTTCAGTTTTAGACTTAGCTTAAGGTCCTAGTGGTGGGACATCTATATGGAGATATCCAGTACACAAGAGGAAATGTGAGATTGCAGGGCCGGTGGAGGTCAGGGCTAGTGAATCAGATATGGGAATCACCCACAATTAGAGGTGATAGTTGAAGTCACAGGAGGGAATGAGCTCTCAAAGGGAGAACATGCAACTTAAGAAGAAAAGAGGCTCCAGAACGGAGATTTGAGGAACACCCACAGTTTGCAGGTGAGAGGTGGAGGAAGAGTCCATGAATTAGACTGAGAAGGATGGAGTGTTGGGAGGAGAACCAGGAGAGAACTGTAGCAGTAGTAGGAGTATTATTATGGTTATTGTGATGGTGTTTGTTAAATACTTACTATGCGTCAAGCACTGTTCTAAGTGGTGGGATAGATGCAAGTTAATCACGTTGGACACAGTCCCACTCCCCATAGTCCACAGGTCCACATTCTGTGTAGTGGAGAAAACAGTCACTCAAGCCCCATTTTACAGATTAAGAAACTGAGACCCTCATGAGACTTGCATATAATCACAGAGCAAGCAACTGACAGAGCTGGGGCTAGAATTGATCCGTGCTCTTTCCACTAGGTTACATTGCTCCAAGTAGTATTGATTAAGTGTTTACTGTGTGCAGAGTGAAATGGCACCCTAAGAATGGCACCCTTATGAGAAGCAACGTGGCTCAGTGGAAAGAGCCTGGGCTTGGGAGTCAGAGGTCATGGGTTCAAATCCCGGCTCCACCACTTGTCAGCTGTGTGACTTTGGGCAAGTCACTTCACTTCTCTGGGCCCTCATTTGTAAAATGGGGATTAATACTGTGAGCCCCACGTGGGATAACCTGATCACCTTGTATTCTCCCCAGTGCTTAGAACAGTGCCCTGCACATAGTAAGCACTTAATAAATGCCATTATTATTATTATTATTATTGGGACTTTTGGACATTTTATAATGTGGGCACTGATGTTGTTGTGGCAGCATCCATTGTTATAGCTGGGCCCTGAACATCCCTACCTGAGTGAGAGCGGCATAAAGCTAACTACTACGGTATCTATCCTTGTCTTGGTCTTGTTAGAATTATTTTTTATCACTTCCACCTTTCCCTTTGCACCTGTCACCGACTCTCTCTGCCGTTCTCTTAAAATGTGAGCCGCTGGAAGGCCAGGAATTATGTTTAAGTTCATCCATGTACTTTTTCCTAGCACATAGCACAGTGTTTTGCACTCAGTAGCTGCTTAATTAATACTGTTACTACATCAGAAGAGATTACCAGGGAATCATTCATTCAATCGTATTTATTGAGAGCTTACTGAGAGCTTAATGAGAAGCAGTGTGGCTCAGTGGAAAGAGCACGGGCTTTGGAGTCAGAGGTCAGGGGTTTAAATCCTGGCTCCGCCAACTGTCAGCTGTGTGACTTTGGGCAAGTCACTTCACTTCTCTGTGCCTCAGTTCCCTCATCTGTAAAATGGGGATTAAGACTGTGAGCCCCACGTGGGATGACTGGATCACCATGTATCCCCCCAGTGCTTAGAACAGTGCTTTGCACATAGTAAGCACTTTACAAATACTATTATTATTATTATTATTATTATTATTATTATTACTGTGTGCTGAGCACGTACTAAGTGCTTGGAAAGTACAATTTGGCAGCAGAGACAATCCCTACCCAACAACGGGCTCAGAGTATAGAATGAATTCTGATATGAAAGTCCAGATTCTTTGCTCTGTCCTCAAGCGTGACTGCATATATCAGGTTGAACAATATTGGGCCTGATATCTCTAGTTAATTAATTGATTCCTTTATTTATATATGTGAACCAGTATCTATTGAGTGTAGTTGTGTGAAGAGTACTGTACTGAGCACTAATCTGTATGTTCCAGTGCCTTCTGTTTACAGAAACGTATACTGAGCGCCCATCATGTTCAGAGCCATCTACTGGGTGCAGAGGAATCCCGGGGGTATTCACTGTGCAAAAAGTCCTGGTCTGGGTACAATACAAAAATATACAGTGACATTCCCTGCCCACAAAGAGCTGTGTGCCTGTGGTGTACAGAATGCAGTTTTGGGTGGCTACTGTGTATCTACTGATCTCATCTTAGCCCACAGTAGAAGTAGAAGTAATCCCTGCCTTGCCTTGACTAGAGCCTTGCCTGGATACCTCGTGTGTATTCTGGCAATTGACTGGCAACTACAGAAGCAAGCAAAAAGTGAATAAATGGGTGAATGGATGAATGAGCCATTGTCCACGCAAGCACTCAGAGTAGCTGGGGATAAGTGGAGGAGTGCCTCCTGGAAGAGGCAGCTTTTTAAGAGGCTTTGAAGGTGGCGAAGGATCTAGTCGGGCCATGTTGAAGGGGGAAGGAATTCCAGCGGAGGGAGGAGCAGGACTGAATCAGAGATGGCAAAGTTAAGAGGAAGCTGTCTACCTGGCTCTGGGACATGATGCCTTGCAAGAGGAAAAGGAGAGGAAAGAGGAGACCCAGAGATGTGAAGTTAAAAACATGTGAACTGAGCAGCTTTAATAATCCCCAAAGCATTTAGTCTCAACTGTTCTTACGATACGAAATTTGGCCCATAGTCGGAAAGCCCATTTTCCTCTTGAAATTTTTGGAATGTGAGCTCATGAGGTTGTCCAAAATTGTCTCCTGCAAGAACATTATGGGAACTTATTGGCCACCATATGCTATCCCTGGTGCAACTAACAGGAGATTGATTATGATATTTCTTAGGCACTTATTTTGTGCTGAGCACCATGGACATAAATAAATAGATCAGACATTATTCTTGTCCCACGAGGAACTCATAATAAAAGGGGGAGAAGGCAAGCACTAGAACAAGGAAAGCTTGTAAGTACTAGGAGCTATTAAGAACCCAGAATTAGGAGTCTACTACATGCCAAGCATATCTGGGTGCCCAAGAGCATACACTGAGCATAACTTCTTGCCCTCAGTTAGTTTTCAATCTTGAAGAAATGAAGAGCATTTCGTGGGAAATCATTCCTGGAATGAGAGATCTTCACACTTGACCAGATTCCAGACTCCAGTCTACTGGCTAGCAGCCAGCAAGCAGAGGGATTTCATTGGGAAATATTTCATGATAAATCAAATGGCTCTAAAACTTTCATTTGGAGTTGCAGTTTCAGGAATGCTATTACTACTCGCTTCCCGTTCACCAGGGGCAGACATATGCACATCAGCTGGGCAGGGTCCTGTTCCATGGCACACTCTCCTCCTGCCACGATCACAATGAATCACACATGAAATGGTTTAAGAACCATAACACAATATGCATCATATCATGACAACAAAAGAAAGAGGGCTGGCCTTTCTCCTAGTACCCCATTAACAAATTGGATCCTTGCAGATGCTGAGGTGTGGACTCCATCACACACACACACACACACACACACATGTACACACATGCATGCACAATCACACAAACGCACAGACACAAACCTAGAGAGGATATTTTCACAGAGTTTAAATGGGCTTGGGGCAGATTCTGCCACTATCATTTGGTCCTTGGTTGCTTAGATTGTAAACTCCTTGAGGTCAGGGATTGTGTCTACCAATTCTACTTTAGCGTACTCTCCAAAGTGCTTAGAACAGTGCTCAGAACACTGTGTTTATTAATGGTATTTATTGACCACTTAGTTTGTGCAGAGCATTGTACTAAGCTCCTTGGAGAGTATAATTTGATAGAGTTGATAGACAGGATCCCTGCCTGCTCTCAAGGAGCTTATGATGATGATAATAATAATAATAATAATATTAGAGAAGCAGCATGGCTCAGTGGAAAGAGCATGGGCTTTGGGAGTCAGAGGTCATGGGTTCGAATCCTGACTCTGCCAATTGTCAGCTGTGTGACTGGGCAAGTTACTTAACTTCTCTGTGCCTCAGTTACCTCATCTGTAAAATGGGGATTAAGACTGTGAACCCCACGTGGGACAACCTGATCACCTTGTATCCTCCCCAGTGCTTAGAACAGTGCTTTGTACATAGTAAGCGCTTAACAAATGCCATTATTATTATTATTATTATTATTATTATGATCTAATGGGGGAGACAGATACTAAAATAAATTAGAGGCAGAGGAAGAGGCAGAGAATGAGGATAAATGCATAAGTGCTGTGAGGGTGGGGTGAGTGGCAAAGTACTTAGAGATGCACTGCAGCCTAATGGAGTCAGCCTGGGAGTCAGAAGGACCTATGTTTGAAACCCGCCTCCACTGCTTACCTGCTGTGTCACCTTTGGCAAGTCATTTAAACTTTCTGTGCCTCAGTTCTCTCATCTCCAAAATGGAGATTCAATATACCTGTTCTCCCTCCTACTTGGACTGTGACCCTCATTTAGGACCTGATGTTCTTGTATCTACTCCAGCACTTAGTCATTACTTGGCACATAGTAACCACTTAACAAATACTACTAATATTGTAATTATTATTATTGTTGTTATTAAGGGGTACAGACCACGGATTCTCATTTTTCAACTGGTCAGACAATCATATTTATTGAGCACTTACTGTAATAAGTCCTTGGGAGAGTAAGCTATAACAATAAACAGACACATTCCCTGCCCCCAACGAGTTTACAGTGTGCCGGGGGCAGGGCGGGAAGGGCTTACAGTATAGAAGGGGGAGCAGTTATCAATGATGATGATGGTGATGGTATTTTCTAAGTGCTTACTATGTGCCAAGCACTGTACTAAGCACTGGACCTGCATAGACTCTCTCCTCCAGGACCCCAGCACATCACAAAATCCTCATTGGTCCCCAACTTTTTTTTTTCTTAATCGTATTTGTGTTATCTGTTAAGTGCTTACTATGTGCCAGGCACTGTACTAAGCACTGGGGTACTACTACTAATAATAATGGTATTTGTTAAGTGCTTACTATTTGCCAAGCACTGTTCTAAGCACTGGGGCAGATACAAGGTAATTCGGTTGTCCCACGTGGGGCTCACAGTCTTAATCCCCATTTTACAGATGAGGTAACCAAGACACAGAGATGTTAAGCAGCTTGCCCAAGGTCACACAGCAGACAGGTGGAGGAGTTGGGAATGGAACCCATGTCCTCTGACTCCCAAGCCCGTGTTTTCTACTAAGCCATGTAGATACAAGATAATCACATTTGACACAGACCATGCCCCACAAGGGCTCACAGTCCTAATCTCCATTTTACTGATGAGGTAACTGAAGCTCAGAGAAGTGAAGTGACCTGCCCAAGGTCACACAGCAGACATGTGGAGGAGTCAGGATTAGAACCCAGGTCCTTCTGACTCCCAGCCCCATGCTCTATCCACTAGACCACGCTGCTTCTGTAGCTTGTAAGAGTTGAAACCCTTGGAAGAGTTAATACTTCCCAGACCTCTGACCAACAAAGCAGCTTAATCACTGAGCAGGATCTGGTTCTTATTGTCCCAACTTCAAAATTTGTCCAGCCCATTAGGTGTGCCAGACGCAACCCTGAGTACGCCAAACAGGTACGTTTGAATTTGAAGCTGCTATTGGTACACTAAAATGCCACCTAGTAAATACTCATTTGGCATGTTACCTACCACAGAGATCCCTAGGTCCTGGCTTTGAAACAGGTTTGCAAAATCTGGCCCTGACAATGGTAAAATCTGGGAAAGTTAGTATCTGCTCAAATATGTGATGAATTAGCATGTTCCCCCTGCATAATTGCAAGGGTCAGATGGCTGGCTTATTATATTTCAGGATTTCATAATTCCAGCATAAAAATCCATTTTTCGCAAAGAATCCAATGTCACTGTGGGGGATAAGTGAATTCAGCACATAGGAAACTTTCTCGTAGATTTCAAGTGAGACTAGAAGCCTCAAGCTGGGAGAAAGATGGAGAGTAGAGGATAGAAAATAGATAAAAATTATCTGTGTCAACCAAGTGTTTACTGTATCCTTAGAAACCCTGAAAACAGAACTGTTTCATCAGGAGCTTTAGCTTTAAGGCTTGACTTGTGATCTCATGAAGAACTGACATCCTGTTAAATTGTCACCCTGGGAACTATCTTTGTCTTGCCTGAACAGGAAGAAACAAACCTACTTAGCAGTGTGATACCTATACCTAGAGAAAACAAAAATTTGTAAACATCCCTTCCTCAACCACATTACCTCCCCATACCATGAGGTTTCCATTTTATGTCAAGGAAATTCTGGAGGAGCCTGCAGAGAGTTGCTAGGAGATTGTCTCTGAGAACACAAAGACTGAATCTTAGGCAGAAGACAAGAAGATATGAGGCCTTCTACAGCAGATCAATCAGTCATTTTTATTGTGAGACTTCCATATGCAGGCATGTGATATTTATTGAGCACTTACTGTGCAGAACAGTGTACTAAGTGCTTGAGAGAGTACATTATAACAATAAACAGACCCTGTCCACGATGAGCTTAGTCATCCCGGGTGCCTACTGTGTGCAGCAACTGTACTGTCCCTACTGGTGTGAGGTGTGTGTAGAGGGTTGCAATGTGTGTTTGGTAAAGTACAATAGAAGGAAAAGATGTGGTCACTGCCTTCATGGACCTTAGAATCTAATGTCCAATATGTCCTCCAAGTCCTATGATTCTTCCTTATTAAGCAGTATGGCTTAGTGGAAAGAGCATGGGTCCAGAGTACACCAAAGGACTCATCTACTGTGTGACTTTGGACAAATCACTTCATTTCTCTGTACCTCAGTTACCTTGCCTATAAAATGGGCATTAAGACGGTAAGTCCCAAGGGGAACATGGACTGTGCCCAACCTGATTAGCTTTACCTACCCCAGCATTTAGTACAGTGACTGGCACAAAGTAAAGGACTAATCTGTACCATTCCAAAAAATTCCCGTATGCACCTTTTCCTCACTAGCTTAACAACCACAAACTTGGTAAAATAAATGATAGTGATGATGATGATATTACTAATAATAATGATAATATTGATAATTTTGTTAATCATTTAGTATGTGCCAAGCACTGCACTAAACATTTGTGTAAATACAGTTCAATCAGATCAGACACAGCCCCTGTCCCACACAGGGCTCACAGCCTAAGGGGTTGAAGAGGCATTGAATCCTAATTTTACATTATGAGGTAACTGAGGCACATAGAAGTAAAGTGACATATTATGTCACATGGAAGTCAAAGGGCAGATTTTAGATTAGAACCCAAGTCCTCTGACTCCAGGTGATCTTTCCACCCAGCCCTGCTGTATCCCCTTAAAAGTCGTAATTACCATACAACTGGATTTTTCTAATGGTTTATTTTTTTTCTCCCTACTTCTAATCTCTCCCTGCATCAGTCAACCCTGCTCACTTCAGCACACATTAGCTATCTGTATTAGAAATCAGAACAAGTCACTCATCTTCAAAAAGCCCTCAATGGCTCCCATCTCTTAAAACATTATACTAAAGTTTTGGACATTTTCTCCCTCTTCTCCTACATTTGAGTTAGTGTGACCAGTCAGCTCTTCCCAAACTCATCTCTTCACACACCCCTAATTCTAATATTCTGCTTCCACTGCATTTCTTATGCCATTCCACAACATCTATATCACCTGTCTCCCTTCATGGCCTTATTAAGATGGTTATGGTAATGGTTTAGGGCTTACTATGTGTATCTATCCCAGTTCTAAGCTCTGGAATCGATACAGGATTATTCAGGTTGGACAGTCTCTATCCAGGGATGAGGCTCACTGTCTAGCTATAGACTTATATGCTGTTTTCTGCTCCTTGTGAAAATAAAAATAATTGCAAATTCTCTAAGGTCAGAGACCATATCTTTCACATTTATGTTATGCTCCCTCTGCACCTAGTTGGAATCCAGTCCAATACCTCACATGCAGTAGATGATTAATTGATTAGGTCCCTGGGGCAGTGCTGTAACTGTGGAATTTATTAAGTGCTTAGTATGTTCCAGGCACTGTACTAAGCGCTAGTGGTCAGGTTCGGTTGGACACAGTCTCTGTCCCACAGAAGGCTTATGGTTTTAATTTCCATTATCCAGATGAGGTAACTGAGGCCCAGAGAAATGAAATAACTTACCCAAGGTCACACAGCAGACATGTGGTGGAGCCTGAATTAGAACCCAGGTCCTTCTGATCCCAGACCTGTGCTCTATCCACTAAGCGACACTGCTCCTCCATGCATAGTAGGTGTTTAGTACAGTGCTCTGTGCACAGCAAACAATAAATAACATTGTTCGATTGATTGACTATTACAAATATGCCTTCAACGACTTTATCTGATACCACATCACACTTTATCCAGATGGATGTGCATTATCAGAAGAATATTCTGTAATTTGCAGTGACATCCTAGCCAAAACCCCTATTGAAAATTTGAATTCTAGTAGAACCGCATGTATATTTCTCAAGTGATTTGTATGTGCCAGGCACTGTTCTAACGCACTGGAATAGTTACAAAATAAATAACTCAGAACCAATCCCTATAATAAAATGGCTCATATTTTAAGCATTTGGAAAGTAGGTTTCCCTAGAGAGGCACTTCAAGGATTAAAATAAACCATGTCCAAAAAAGAGTAAGGATGTAGAATTTTTAAAGATAGAATGTTGAAAACTATCCCATTTTAATCCGTCAGTCAATCGATCAATAATGGTACATACTGAACACTGGCAGCCTTGCCGAGAGTCCCGAGTGGATAGAGTGCACAGCTCTGGGAGTTGGGACACCTGGCTTCTAGTGTGGGTTCCACCTGCTGGGCCCTCACCAACAGAAAGGGAAATTTCTAACTGAAGACCCAAATAAGGCATTTTTCACAAGGTGCACAGATCCAACAGGAGTCCTGAAAAATAGTGCATTCCAAGGCATCTGGAAACAGGAGCATGTCATCATGGCATATCAGCAGCATTGTGCTGCCTTCACATCAACCATAAATGCACATAAAAAAAAATCTGTATGGACTTCTCAATGTGCTTCCTCGCTGCCTTCCTCCTCTCTGCCTGCACTTCATGTCCAGTGGAAATATGACTGGGAGGAATGAAAGAGAGAGAAAGAGAGAGAGAGAAAGGGAATATGATAGATTCATTCAGTCAGTCATATTTATTGAGCACTTACTGTATATTATTATTATTATTATTATTATTATGGTATTTGTTAAGCACTTACTATGTGCCATTCTAAGCACTGGGGTAATAATAATAATGATGGCATCTGTTAAGTGCTTACTATGTGCAAAGCACTGTTCTAAGCGCTGAGGCAATCAGGATGTCCCACGTGGTGCTCACAGTCATAATTCCCATTTTACAGATGAGGGAACTGAGGCCCAGAGAAGTTAAGTGACTTGCCCAAAGTCACACAGCTGATAAGTGGCAGAGCCGGCATTAGAACCCATGACCTCTGACACCCAAGCCCAGGCTCTTTCCACTAAGCCACTCTGCTTCTCCTGTAGAAAGCACTGTATTAAGTGCTTTGGAGAGTACAATACAACAATCAACAGACACGTTCTCTGTGCATTATGAGCTCACAGTCCAGGGGGGAGATAGACATTAATATTAATAAGTAAATAAATAAGATAGAGACAGAGATTGCCAGAGGCATTGTACACACACTAGCACTAGAATCAACTCCTCCTCATTATCATTGTGTAGAAAGCACTACACTAAGCACTTGGGAAGGTATAACTGAGTACTTTGGAGACTGGCAGACACCATCCATTCTCAAAGAGTTGGAGGAAAAGAAAGATCAACCGATCAATCAATCAGTTGTATTTATTGAGTATTTACTGGGAGCAGAGCACTGTACTAAGTGCTTGGGAGCGTGCAATATAAAAGAGGTGGTAAACACATTTCCTGTCCACAAGCTTACAATCTAAAGGAAAGATGGAACAACTGCAAATAAATGAGAAAAATACACAGAAGATGTAGCCCATGTAATAGTCTTTGCTTGCTACTCATGCAGATAATATTGATATGGACAAATGAAAGGCAAGAGGACGATTGAAATATTTTTTTAAATGAATTAAATAATATAATCACAGTATTCACATTTTGTAAGTGCACAGGTTTTAGCATATTTGGGGGGTTAAGGTTATTCAGAAAATGCTTGCATTTTTATCTTTATAAAAATAAATTACGTTTTTTTCCTGTAGAGACCTCAACTGAAATAAGAAAATAACATGTGCATTGTTGGTGTTCAGACTCTGTTTGGGACCAGTTTGTTTCTCTCATACCTGGAATGAATAGTAATGTTAATAATTGTGGTATTTGTTAAGTTCTTGCTATTTCTGTCTATCTCTCTGTGTCGCCCCAATTCTCTGCCAATGTCTCTGTCTCTGCCATTTGTCTCTTTGTTTTGAATGTTTTCTGCCTTCGTTTCCCCACTATTTTTGGATTTCTCTTCTGGAAACCTCATTCATTAACACTGGATTTGTTAGAAGGGAATAGCGCTTGTTTAACCAATTTCATTTTATCCTGTTTAATACTTATGAGTTCAGTTGCTAATCATTTTATAAATAATGTATTAGCCTTCCGAAGCTACGCTCAGGCAGGTGTAGGCACAGCCATACAACTAGGCTGTTAAGAACCTCAAGGGCAAGGTTTACATCTTCCAATTCTATTGTACTCTCCCAAGCACATAGTACAGTGCCTTGCACAGAGTAAATATTCAATGAATACCACTGAGTGAATGATCAAGTGACAACTTGTTTTAGAAGAAATTAATGGGGTTACTGGAACTAAGCATAGAAAGACCTATCAGTGGTGCATGAGTGATGGGTTAAAACTCTGAGCATGATAAATCCTCTTGGAGCAATATTGTTAGCTCAGTTCACATTCTTGCTTATAAGTGTTAGATGATGTTGAAACCTGCAAGTGATCAAATTATTAACTTGTCTAATCACTGACCTAGAAAATCAACCAGACACGAAACATAATTAACCCGGGTGTTCTGTTTGAAGAGGTTGGTTGCTTCAGGCTAGATTCAGCATGTCTAATTGTTCTGTGAAACAAGCAAAAGCTCAGAGATTTATTTGGAATTATTTAGCTTCCGAGTAAAAGAGTTTAATTTCAACAAATGATTCACATACATAGCCAATTCCCCTTGAGACAAAAGACTTATTAAAATCACATCTCTTCCGAGAGGCCTTCCTCATATAAGTCCTTATTTCCCCTACTCTCTCTCCCTCCTGCATTGTCTATGTACTTGATATTCACCCCTTTTATCACTTGATATTCACCCCACCCTCAGCACTTACGTATATATCCAAAATTTATTTATTTCTTTATACTCGTCTCTGTCTCCCCATCTAGACTGTAAGTTCGCTGTGGGCGGGGAACATGTCTACCAACTCAGTTGTGTTGTACCAACCCAAGCATTTAATACAGTGCTCTGCAAATGGTAAATGCTTAATAAATACCACTGATTAATTGATTGATTGATCAATAGGTTCTGTTTCAATTGTGTGAGCTCATAGAGTACCACTTAGAGTCCAGCATAATTATTATTATCAGTATTTATTCAGTGCCTTCTGTGAATAAATCATCATATTAATTACTATGGTACTTGTTAAGGGCTTACCATGTGCCAAGCACTGTTCTAAGCATTGGAGTAGATACTAGATAATCAGGTTGGACACAGTCCTTGACCCACATAGGGCTCACCATCTAGGTAAGGATATATTCCTCATGGAAAGAGTATGGGCCTGGGGGTCAGAAGACCTGGCTTCTAATCCTGGCTCTGGTAATTGCCTGCCATATGACCTTGGACAAGTCACTTAACTTCTCTGTGCGTCAGTTTCCTTAACTGAAAAATGGGGATTAGATTTTACTCCCTCCTACTTAGAGTGTGAGCCCCAAGTGGGACAGGGACTGTATCCAACTGTATCAGTGCTTGACACATAGTAAGCGCTTAACAAATACCATCAAACAAATAGCCTATTTTGTAAAACAGCCATTGGTGTTCTTGAAGAACCCTTCATTACAGGAGAAATTGCATCATATGTCTCCCACCTTGACCAATACCACATCTAAGCACACAGAACCATTTCTTACCAAAGCACAGTCACTGCATTCTATCAAGACCGATGGACACAGTCTGCAGACTGTGTATTTCCAAAAAACATAATGAAAAATCACTTTAAGGAGGACATGAATGCAGCTGCAGTGCTCTGTGAAGTCAATAAATACATCATGCTCAGAAAGAGGTTACTGAGAGCTCCATACCATATCTGTCACAATGATCTGCAGTGATGTACAGCAGGCCTAATGCTCTTGTTGCCAATGGTGATTCAATGTTTCTACTGCATTTACCATTATTTCCCTGTCATCAGTTTTCCCCTCACTTATGGATCAGGAACCGTGTCTGAATTATTATCCATGTATCTGTACTTGTTCCAGCCAGCACAGTGTTTGGCTCAAATTGAATGCCCGTAATCGTCATTGCAAGTATTTACTGAACATCTACCCAATACTTTTTGTGCTCAGAGCACTGAGCTGAGATTCTTCTGGCTACTAAGGCCTTTAGTGGGTTCCTACTAAATAAAGAGTTCCTATTGAATGCAGATGGCTATATTGACTGCTTGGGAGAGCACTTATTAAACATAGTAAGTGGAGGATATGATCCCTACCCTCGCGGAATTTACAATGCAACATGAGAGACCGACACAAAATAATCCACAGATAGGTGGGAGAGGTGACTGGAAAGGTTGTTATGTGGAAACGTAAGTGTAAAAATAGCCTATCCAATTATTTATGTACCACGGTTTTGAGTGCATAAATACTGAGGGATGTTGAAGTCCTGAGGTGATAGCCAAGAGGTTAGGTCCTGAAGAAATTTTGACTGGAGAAAGCCTCTTGGAGGAGTTGGGATGAAGGTTTGGAGAGCTGTGACATGTAGCTGAATTGAAGGGGAAGGAAGTTTCAGGTAGGAGGAAGGACATGGATGAGGGAAAAGAAGCATGGCCTGGTGGATAGAGCCCAGGCCCGGGAGTCAGAAGGACTAATCTCTGCTCTTCCATTTGTCTGCTGTGTGCTCTTGGTCATGTCACTTAACTTCTCTCAGTTAGTTCATCTGTACAATGGGGATTAAGACTGTCAGCCCCATCTGGGACAAGGACTGTGCCCAACCTTATTAGCTTGTACCTACTGCAGAACTTTGTACAGTGACCGGCACAGAACAGTGCTTTGCACATAGCAAGCGCTTAATAAATGCCATCATAAAGTGCTGAACAAATACCATAAAAGAACAGGTAGGGAATTTTGAGAATGAGGTACAGTGAGAATGTGAGTCTGGGAGGAATAAAGTATAAAAAGGGGAACAGTGGGAAATGAGAGTGGATACGTAAAAGCGAGAGAGCTGATAGAGTTTATTAAAGGAAATGGTCGGAGAAGATTATTGCAGAGAGGAATGAGTTATTAAAGATTGTCATAAGAATTTTGAGGAGGGGAGAGACGATGTTTTAGAAAAATGATCCAGAAAGCAGAGTTTAAAGTAGAGAGGCTAGAGGCAGGGAGCCCAGTGAGGAGGTGGATGCAGCAGACTAGCCAAAAACATTATGAGTGCTGGACCAGGGTCATAGCTGTTTGGATGGGAAGGAAGGGGGAGATCTGGGAAATGTTGTGGAGGAAAAGCCAACCAGATTTGGCTGCAGACTGAATGTGAGAGTTGAACAAGAATGAAGAGTCAAGGAGCCTCTAAGAGGGATTAGTGCATTTTGCACTAGAATCCATTACTCACACAAAGTTCTTCAAGATGATCTGATAAATGGGCACTTTATCTTGTCTCCCGATTGATTTTCTTGATAGTTTCAATTACATAGTCACTGGCCACCAGCACAGGGATGGTTCAGAGGAACAGGGAGATGGGGCTTTTTATGACCCCACTTCGCCTCAACACCTCCTCTCCCTCAGTAGCCACTCTGCCCCTCTCCTGGGAGGTGCAGTCTCAGAACAGACAGGACATGCGGAGCAATGCAAAATGGAGGCTGGGTGATTTTTGTGTCCAGTTCCTGCCCTTCTGGAGCCTCCTCTCTATGCCACTCCTGGGTGATGAGGCCTCAGAACAGACAGGACCAGAGGAGTCAGGAAAGAAGGAGGCTGGGGCTGAGGTTGGGGCTGAGGCTTTGGGCCCAATTTTCCCTCTCTTGCAGCTGCCTCTCTGTCCCCCTCGGGCAGTTTGGCCAAGGAACAAAGACCCCTGAAGAGGAGCAGTGGCTGAGCTTTGGGTTTTTTTGTCCCTGCTTCTTCATCTCTGTCCTGGAATCTGCAGATTATGGCCATGTGACCTTGGGCAAGGTAACTTAGCTTCTCTATGCCTCAGTACCCTCATCTGTAAAATGGGGATTAAGACTGTGAGCCCCACGTGGGACCGGGACTGTGTCCAACCTGATTTACTTGTATCCACTCCGGCTCTTAGAGTGGTGCCTGGCACATAGTAAATACATTTATTCATTCATTCAATCATATTTATTGAGCACTTACTGTGTGCAGAGCACTGTACTAAGCGCTTGGGAAGTACAAGTTGGCAACATATACAGATGGTCCCTACCTAAATTCTTAACAAATATCACAATTATTATTATGGCTTTTGCTCAAGTGGGTGTAACTGCAGCAGTGAGTCTATGGCTCATGGCTGTAATGGAGACCTTAGCAGGGGAAGCTGGGAGGGACTGGGAAGCCTGGAACATCCCAAGAAGCCCCTGAAGTGAGGTTGTATTGTGGCAAACACAACCAGGGAGTAGCATAGATGTCATGTATGTCAAATCTGTGAGCCTGTGGACATGCTTACTGAGCCATAAGAAAAAAATCCCCTCGAGTAGGGGGGCTTTGAAACTCACCTCTCATCACCTTGAAAGAACTGAAGGTGGTGTGGGTGGAGGAAGGATGTGGAAGGGTATTTAAGATACTTTTCACGGTATTTAAGGGCTTACTATGTGTACAACACTGTTTTTTGGTTTTTTTACAGCATTTATTAAGTGCTTACTATGTGCAAAGCACTGTTCTAAGCACTGGGGAGGTTACAAGGTGATCAGGTTGTCCCAAGGGGGGCTCACAGTCTTAATCCCCATTTTACAGATGAGGTAACTGTGGCTCAGAGAAGTGAAGTGACTTGCCCAAAGTCACACAGTTGATGGAACCGGGATTTGAACACATGACCTCTGACTCCAAAACCCGTGCTCTTTCCAGTGAGCCACGCTGCACTGTTCTAAGCGCTGGGGTAGATATGAGTGACTAGGGTGGGACACAGTCTCTGTCTTACATGGGGTTCACAGCCCAGGTAAGAATAATAATAATAATTCTGGTAATTATTAAGTGCTTGCTATGTGCCAGACACTGTACTAAACTCTGGGGTGGGTACAAGGAAATCAGGTTGGACATAGTCCTTGTCCTGCGTATGGCTCACAGTCTAAACTCCCATTTTACAGATGAGGTAACTGAGACACAAAGAAGTGAAGTGACTTGCCCAAGGCCACACAGAAGACAAGTGGTAGAGCTGGGATTAAACCCATGACCTAATCCCTAATCTCTAATCATGACCTAGAGAAGCAGCGTGGTTGAGTGGAAAGAGCACGGGCTTGGGAATCATAGTCATGGGTTCTAATCCTGGCTCTGCCACTTGTCAGCTGTGTGACTTTGAGCAAGTCACTTAATCTCTCTGTGCCTCAGTTACCTACTCTGTAAAATGGGGATTAAGACTGTGAGCCCCATATGGGACAACCTGGTCACCCTGTATCTTCCCCAGTGCTTAGAATAGTGCTTTGCACATAGTAAATGCTTAACTAATACCGTCATTATTGGAGAAGCAGCATGGCTTAGTGGAAAGAACATGGGCTTGGGAGTCAGAGGTTGTGGGTTCTAATCCCCCTTCTGCCACTTGTCAGCTGTGTGACTTTGGGCAAGTCACTCAACTTCTCTGTGCTGCTGTTACCTTATCTGTAAAATGGGGATGAAGCCTGTGAGCCCCACGTGGGGCAAACTAATTACCATGTATTTACCCCAGTGCTTAGAACTGTGCTTGGCACATAGTAAGAGTTTAACAAATACTATTATTATTATTATTATTATTATTACCTTCTGAATTCTAGGCCCATGCTCTATCCACTACTCCATACTGGTGGGAAAACAGGAGAACTGAGGCAAAGAGATGTTAAATGACTTGCCCAAGGTCACACTTGCAAGGACTTGACAGAGCTGGGATTAGAACCCAGGTCCTGTGACTCCCAGGACTGTTCTCTTTCTTTCAGGCTGTACTGTTTCCATGGGATACTTAAATTATGCCCTTCTCTCCTGTTCTCAATTATATGAGAATTCACTAACAGGAAGTCGCCCTCCTTCAGACTGTGAGTCTCATACCTCTCTGAAGCATGAATCAGTCAATAGTAAGTTTTTTATTGAGTTCCCACTACACGCTGAGTACTGGCTTGGGCTCTGTAAAGGGCGGTTTCACTGTAAATTGTAGCATCACATTTAATCACTATGAATTAAAGTAGTCCTTTTTTTTTCAGATCTGTTCATTATTTTGACCATCCACTCTCATGCCTGTACTTGATTTCCATTTTAAGCCAACATCGTCTTTAACTACCAGTCTGCTGTGTGACTTCGGGCAAGTCACTGAACCCTGTGCCTCAGTTGCTTCATCTGTAAAATGAGGATGGAGACTGAGCCCGATGTGCGACAGGGACTGTGTCCAACTCGATTTGCTTGTATCCACCCCAGCGCTTAGTACAATGCCTGGCACATAGTAAGCACTTAACAAATACTGCAATTATTATTATGTGATTTAAGTAGGCCTTTGAAGGTGGGGAAAGCTGTGGTCTGTCACATACAAAGGGGAAGGGAGCTCCAGGCCAAAAGGAGGAGGTGGGCATGGAAATGGTGGTGAATTAGTTGAATTTGACATGCAGTAAGGTTGGCATTGGAGGAGAGAAGTGGCTCGGTTGTAGTAGTGTTAAGTGGTTAGTTACATCTTCAGAGTAGGATAACCTATCCTGCCTTTACTGCCTCAAAAAAAACCAGAAAACAAAATAAATCCAGAATAAAATCAGTACACGTGAATTCAGAAATGAATATAAAATGTGTGGTTTAGGCCTGTTAATTCACAATGGTCCTAAACTGTAGAGGGAGTGTGTGCAATACGATATATGTGGGGCACCAACAAAACACCATTTTGGGGGCTTTTTTACTTCTAAATTGGTAGTGTTTGAGCAATTTATAAAGGTTCTGATTTGAAAGAATAGGCTGTGGCCTTAACTCTGGGCTTTCAGACCTAAATCTGCCAAAAGAAGTCCTGGAGACACCTTAGCAGCCCCCCAGCCAACCTCTTCTGGGCCTCAAAGCCTTCCACTTCTTCCATTCTTCTAATGCAGAGTATGGGGACTTTTTCAGTCAGTCAGTCAATCGTATTTATTGAGTGCTTACTGTGTGCAGAGCACTGTACTAAGCACTTGGGAGAGTACAGTAGAATAGACACATTCCCTGCTCACAACCAGCTTGCAGTCTGGAGGGGGATCTGCACCCAAAATCCCACCACCCTTCGGCTGAAGCCCGGGCAACTCCTCAGAGTTGAAGGGTCATCGAAGACTAGCCTCCCACGCTGGAGGCTAGCGCTCCGTCGGCTCCCGCAACTCCCCAGGTCCACACGTTGCCCTGTCACCCAGAGTTTCTCCCCCAGACCGACTGCAGGCAGTCACCAGGATCTGACATCTCAACATTGTGCAGTGCTTTCTAAATTTGGTAACAATTCATTCATTGAAGTACTTATCGAGCACTTACTGTGTGTAGAGAGAAGCAGTGTGGCTCAGTGGAAAGGACACGGGCTTTGGAGTCAGAGGTCATGGGTTCAAATTCCGACTCCGCCACTTGTCAGCTGTGTGACTTTGGGCAAGTCACTTAACTTCTCTGGGCCTCAGTTACCTCATCTGCAAAATGGGGATTAAGACTGTGAGCCCCATGTGGGACAACCTGATCATCTTGTAACCTCCCCTGCACTTTTAACAGTGCTTTGCACATAGTAAGTGCTCAATTAATGCCATTATTATTATTATTATTATTATTACAATGCAGTGATAAACAGTGACATTCCCAGCCCACAGTGAGCTCACTGTCTTCTATCTTTCCCTAGATCTAATACTCCCCCTTCTCCTCCCACCATGATCCCCTGTGTTTCTCTATAGTCTCCCCATTGCTCACTTTCCACTGGTCATTCCCCCTCTTCTTGGAGTGTCCCGGGTTTCAGTCCGACCCTTTCCGCATTCTTCGGATGCAGGGTTCTCTTAGGAAGCTGCTCTGAGAAGCAGCGTGGCTTAGTGGAAAGAGCACGGGCTTGGGAGACAGAGGTCATGGGTTCTAGTCCCGGCTCTGTCACTTGTCAGCTGTGTGACTTTGGGCAAGTCACTGAACCTCTCTGGGCCTCAGTTACCTCATCTGTAAAATGGGGATGAGGACTGTGAGCCCCACGTGGGACAACCTGATTACTTTGTATCTACCCCAGTGCTTAGAACAGTGTTTGGCACATAGTAAGCGCTTAACAAATACCATTATTATTATTATTATTATTAAAGTGTTATTTCTCCCCTTCAGGGGCAGGATCCTCATTCCTCCGAAGCCCTAGCTGCTGGATCCTGAACCTTCAGGGCCTCCCAACCCTCTCTTTGGTTATGGAGGGTTAGGGTCAAAGCATGAGCTCTCTCTGGATCCTCTTATTCCAGGCACACAGCTCACCATCTTCTGAAACCACCGGCTCCTCCACCCCCAACACCCGGTGTTGGGTAGAGATTGTCTCTCTTTGTTGCTGAATTGTACTTTCCAAGCACTTAGTACAGTGCTCTGCGCACAGTAAGCACTCAAAACGTATGACTGAATGAATGAATGAATGAATGAACTTATCTCTACCTCAGTTTCCTCATCTCTACAGTGAAGATTAAATACCCATTATCCCTCCTACTCTGTGTGTTGGCTCTGTGTAGGACAGGGACTGTGTCTGACCTGACTGTTTTGTATTCATTCAGTCATATTAAGCACTTACTGTGTGCAGAGCACCGTACTAAGCGCTTGGGAAGTACAAGTAGGGTTGTATCTACCCCAGCACTCTTTGGAACATGATCAGTGCTTAGCAAAACACTATCATTATTATCATTATTATAATTATCTTTCTTTTTATTATTATTTGTCCGGGAGACTGAAGCAAATGCAAAATTGCAATAGAGGTGAGAGTCGAGGGAAATGAGGTAGAATTGCATTCCTACTGGGTCCACAGCAATATGCTTAGTGTTTTGCAGAGAAAATATTTGTAGAAGATAAGGTCCAGGTTCTAAGGCCCTCTTTAACTTCCAGAACTTCCCAGGCTGACAGCACAATCCGAATGGCATTTCTGAAGTCCCCTGTACTTTATTCCATGCTGGCCTTAGGGGAAATCGATAGCTTTAAGGCATCAGAGGGCTGCACAGCCCCTCCCCACTATGGGGAAGTCCAACCCCAAGTCCCTCAGCTGCCAGGATAGCAGTGTATACAGGGAATCAGTGTGGTCTAGTGGAAAGACCATAGGCCTGTATTTTAAACCTTGCTTATCCACATACTAGCTGTGTGGCCTTGGGTAAGTCACTTAATTGTGAAGCAGCATAGCTCAGTGGAAAGAGCACAGGCTTTGGAGTAAGAGGTCATGGGTTCAAATCCCAGCCCCACCAGTCATCAGTTGTGAGACTTTGGGCAAGTCACTTAACTTATCTGTGCCTTAGTTACCTCATCTGTAAAACGGGGATGAAGAATGTGAGCCCCCAGTGGGACAACTTGATCACCTTGTAACCTCCCCAGTGCTCAGAACAGTGCTTTGCACATAGTAAGCGCTTAATAAATGCCATCATTATTATTATTATTAATTTATCTGTGCCTCAGTTCCCTCATCTGCAAAATGGGGATTCAACACTTGTTCTCCCTCCTACCTGATTGGCTTGTGTCTACTCCAGTGCTTGGTACAGTGCTTGGCGTGGAGTAAGTACTTAACAAATTCCACCATTATTTTTATTATTATTATTATTTTTTTAGTTAGTACAGTGCTGAATAAAACAGATGGAGACCTGGATGGGCTGTCTTAGCCAGAGAGTGATAGGTCAGAAGGCTGAACCAATTCCAGTTAGGAAGTAAGTCTTTGGGAGGAAACAAAGTTTTCTCTGTGGGGCAGACAGTAGGCCTACTGTCTTAGGATTCAGTATCACTAGGATGAAGAAGCTGAGACCCAAGGTGAGGATGTGTGGAAAAGTGGAGAGAACAACTATGGTGGCAAACATTTGACAGGTCAACCCTGGTAGCTATAATTCTATTTATTCTGATGGTTTTGACACCTGTCTACATGCTTTGTTTTGTTGTCTGTCTCCCCCATCTAGACTGTGAGCCCGTTGTTGGGTAGGGACCGTCTCTATATGTTGCCAACTTGTATTTCCCAAGCGCTTAGTACAGTGCTCTGCACACAGTAAGCGCTCGATAAATACGATTGAATGAATGAACACCAAGACTGTGAGCCCCACATGGGACATGATTATCTTGTATCTACTCCAGCACTTAGTACAGTGTTTGGAATGTAGTAAGGGCTTAACAAACATCAATTTTGTCGTTATTAGTATCATTATTATCAATATTATTATTGTTACTATCATCCTTATGACAGCGGTCCCCCCACCCAGTAGTCTTATCTCTGGTCCGGCCCTATTGCATTCTACAAACTGGAGGGCCCTGGAAGGTCCAGGCTTCCAGAGATGAAATGGCAGGGGCGCCACAATGAAACAAGGTTTTTTTAAACAATTAAAGAAAAGCAGTGTGGGGTTGGTGAGGGGCCTTCCTTGCCCATGGTGAAGCTGCATCATTTTATTACACCTGGACATTGTGAGTACTAAGTTGAACACACACTTGGTTCACAAAACTCTGAGGAAAAAGTGGCTGAAAAGTGAGATATTCTGTAATCTGCAGGTCCTGCTGGATTCTTTCCACTGATAACAGGCTCCTGCTTAAGGACTTTTCCCCTCAGGACCACAGAAGGAAGTCAAAAACAAGATCCCAAACTTGACTACAGGTCACCCTGGGGCAGTACCCACGTCATAAAGAGAGTGCACATTTCTCCATCCTCAGAATTATGTGACTTCCTCTGCCTCTTTCCCATCTTTCAATCTGCCTTTTTCCTCATGTGTGACCAATCAGCATCACCGAGTCTCGAAACCAGCCATTCCTATGGGCAAGAACTTTGGAAATTTCCTGCTTCGCAGGAAAGGATGAAAATTGTCCCAGAGAGGAAGTGTCATTGCTTCCATTTAGATTTTAAATTACAAACCACCCATTAACACAAAACCATTCAAATCCTCTAAAATGAAGCCTCCTGCTCAGAATTGCTTCTGTTATTCATTTATCAATTAACAGTATTTCATTTACCCATGCATTCGTACACATGGTGGTAGAGTTGAGAACGAGGTAGTTAGAAAGTTGGCTTGTGAAGAACGAAGAGAGCAAACTGAGAAATAGCTGCTGAAGAGAGCAGATAGTTAAGTTGGGGAAAATTGGTGGAGAGCCTTGAAGCCAAATGGGAGGAATTTTTGTTCGATGTGGAGGGACCCAGGAAGCCAAAGGGCTCTGTGGAGAGGACAGATAAGGACTGAATTATGCTTCACGAAGTTTGGTTCATTCATTCATTCAATTGTATTTATTGAGCGTTTACTGTGTGCAGAGCACCGCACTAAGCACTTGGGAGACTACAATACAATAATAAACAGATACACTCCCTGCCCACAAAGAGCTTACAGTCTATAATCCTTGCATCAGCATGTAGTATAGATTGAAGGGAGTCTAGAGGCAAGGACACCAGCAAGGAGACTGATACAATAAGTGAGCCACAGCATGACCAGAGAGTGTATTTGGAAGGGAGCTGTTTGTGTAGAGAGAAAAGGGTGGATCTGGGAGATATTATAGTGGAAGAATTCTACCTGCTGAGGGACCCAATACAGTACTCTGCACACAGCTACTTGATCATTACTTTTGAATTAATTGAATTGAATTAAATATTCTCTGATGCAAATGATTGGTCCCCTCAAAATCACAGTTCCTTTTTAGCTAACTCCACTGGAATTTTAGTAAATCAATGAAAAATTGGCAAGGTGCTGAATTTGAGGATTAGCATTCAACTCAGAACCTGCCAGGACAATGGCAGGGTGTAGTTACTGTGCCTGCCTACTATTTCTGTCCTCCAGAACTATTAATTAAATGCTTTCTTGGATTGTTCCTTTTACAGCATATCCTCGAGGGATGGGCATGCTTTGATCCTCAAAAGCTGTTAAAAGCTAACATGTCCCAGAGAAGCTAACTAGTGAAGCTGAACTTAACTTTTCTTATTAAAATTCTCTCCGTCCCAGCAGCACTAGAAAGCTGGTTTTAGGCTATGAAAAGTCAAGATGGAAAACATCCTTTTGTGCTTTGCTTTTCATAAAATAATTAGCCACCATATCCTTTGTCATGCATTAAAGATGAAAAAGGCTACCAATATGCTTTAGTTTTTTTGTTTTCTATGTAATATGCTTGCTAGGCCTTCCTGAGAAATGATGAAGATGGACTGCTCATTTAATAGGGATGTTAGTCACTTCAGTGGGCAAGAAGAGATCAATGAAATGCCAGCATTCAGAGAAGCCTGTCTAAGACTTCATTTGTTTTTGTTCCAGTTCCTTCTGTGTTGCCCTTGACCTTGGTTTTGCCCACTTTATTTACCCCATCCTCAGTCCCACAGCACCTATGCAGATATGAATAGTGTATATATTTATGTTAATGTCAGTCTCCCAATAAGACGCAGCATTGGGTGGTGACAAGAGCATGGGCTTAGAACAGCGGCCTTGGGTTCTAATCCCAGCTCTGCCACTTATCTGCTGTGTGACCTTTGGCAAGTCGCATCACTTCTCTGGGCTTCAGTTACCTCATCTGTAAAATGGGGATAAAGACTGTGAGCCCCAGGTGGGACATCCTGATGACCTTGTATCCATCCCAGTACTTAAAACAGTGCTTGGCACATGGTAAGCGCTTAATAAATACAGTCATTATTATTCTAGAATGTAAGCTACTTCATCATCAATCATATTTGTTGAGCGCTTACTGTGTGCAGCTACTTGAGGACAGGGATCACATCTACTAACTCCATTATATTGTACTATCCCAAGTGATTAGTACAGTGTTCTGTAAACAGTAAGTGCTCAATAAATATGGTTGATTGAGCCCAAATGGCTTTGATTGGAAGATGTTTGGTTTTCCATCCATAGAGTTGTGTCCATGCAAGAGCAGTGAGATCAATTCTGGGGCATTGGGAGCCACAGTGCAGACCTATAGCAGGTTGGCTTAGTGGAAAGAACACAGGACTGGACGTAACAGGACCTGGGTCTTATTCTTGACTCTGTCACCTTCCTGTTGTGTGATCTTTGGCAAGTGCTGGTTCACTCTCTCATCCTATCCCGACTGGATTACTGCATCAGCCTCCTCTCTGATCTCTCATCCCCCGGTCTCTCCCCGCTTCAATCTGTACTTCATTCATTCATTCAATCGTATTTATTGAGCGCTTACTGTGTGCAGAGCACTGTACTGAGCGCTTGGGAAGTACAAGTTGGCAAACATATAGAAACGGTCCCTACCCAACAGCGGGCTCACAGTCTATACTTCACTCCGCTGCCCAGATTATTTCTGTACAGAAACACTCTGGGCATGTTGCCAACAGCGTGGCTCAGTGGAAAAGAGCCCGGGCTTTGGAGTCAGAGGTCATGGGTTCAAATCCCTGCTCCGCCACTTGTCAGCTGTGTGACTTTGGGCAAGTCACTTAACTCTCTGGGCCTCAGTTCCCTCATCTGTAAAATGGGGATTAAGACTGTGAGCCCCCCGTGGGACAACCTGATCACCTTGTAACCTCCCCAGCGCTTAGAACAGTGCTTTGCACATAGTAAGCGCTTAATAAATGCCATCATTATTATTATTATTATTATGCCTCTCCCCTCCTCAAGAATCTCCAGTGGTTGCCTGTTAACCTATTAATCAAGCAAAAACTCCTCCCTCTCAGCTTCAAAGCTGTCCATCACCCCACCCCCTCCTACCTCACCTCCCTTCTCTCCTTCTCCAGCCCAGCCTGCACCCTCTACTCCTCTGCCCCTAACCTCCTCACTGAGCCTCGTTTTCACCTGTCCCGCTGTTGACCCCTGACCCATGTCATGGGTTCGAATCCCGGCTCAGCCACTGGTCAGCTGTGGGACCTTGGGCAAGTCACTTAATTTATCTGGGCCTCAGTTACCTCATCTGTACAATGGGGATTAAGACTGTGAGCCCCACGTGGGACAACCTGATCACCTTGTATCCCCCCAGCGCTTAGAACAGCGCTTTGTACACAGTAAGTGCTTAACAAATACCACCATTATTATTATTATTATTATTATTATTATTATGTCATTCCCCTGGCCTGGAATGTACATATTTACTATTCTATTTATTTTGTCAATGATGTACATCTAGCTTTACCTCTATTTATCTGATGACTCGACACCTGACCACATGTTGGGTTTTGTTGTCTGTGTCCCCCTTCTAGACTGTGAGCCTGTTGTTGGGTAGGGACCGTCTCTGTATGTTGCCAACTTGTACTTCCCAAGCGCTTACTACAGTGCTCTGCACACAGTAAGCGCTCAATAAATATGATTGAATGAATGAATGAATGAATGAATGAATGCCCTCCCTCCACACAACTGCCAAATTATCTCTCATCCTCCCTTCAAAGCCCTACTGAGAGTTCACCTCCTCCAGGAGACCTTCTCAAGCCGAGCCCCCCTTTTCCTCTCCTCTTCCCCTCCCCATCACCCCCCTTCCCTCCCTCTGCCCTACCCCCCTCCCCTCCCCACAGCACTTGTATTTATTTGTACATATTTATTACTTTTATTTTACTTGTACTTATTTACTACTCTATGCTATTAATGATGTGCATATAGCTGTAATTCTATTTATTCTGATGGTTTTGACACGTGTCTACTAGTTTGTTGTCTGTCTCCCCCTTCTAGACTGTGAGCCCATTGTTGGGTAGGGACCATCCCTATATGTTGTCGACTTGTACTTCCCAGAACTTAGTACAGTGCTCTGCACACAGTAAGTGCTCAATGAATATGATTGAATGAATGACTGAAAGTCACTTCAATTCACTGTGCCTCACTTTCCTCATCTGTAAGATGGGGATTCAATACCTGTTCTTCCTCGCCCTTGGACTGGGTGTCCCAAGTGGAACAGGGACTATTTCTGAGCTGATTATATTGGATCTAACCCAGAGCTTAATGCATTGCTTGGCAAATAGTAAACACTTAATGAACACCACTTTTATTAGATTTGCTGTTGAATAGCTGGGGGCAGTAATCATTTAACCCTCTCTCTGCTTTTCTAGAACAGTGAGAATAATCACGTCCATTTCCTCCTTGAGATGATTGAGGAATAGATGATTAGTCAAGATTATAAAAGGAGCAAATACCTAGAATATGATACTAGTAGTCCTCTGGCTCTATCAACATTGAGCCGAAATGGCAGAAGCTTTCTACAGTAAAAATAGTTCTGCTCATCTTTTGCATCAGGGATTATATAAATTGCATAAAGTTTTGATTGGATTAGGGGCTCGTCTAGCTGTCCCTGTGTGACTTTGGGCAAGTCACCTAACTTCTCTGTGCCTCAGTTACCTCATCTGTAAAATGGGAATTAAAACTGTGAGCCCCCCATGGGACAACCTGATCACCTTGTGAGCTCCCCAGTGCTTATAACAGTGCTTTGCACATAGTAAGCACTTAATAAATACCATAATAATAATAATTATTATTATTATTGTTAATTGTCCTCCACCTAGTTGAAGGGGTTGATTTACAGCTTGCTGATAAGCCTTGTCTTCTGATTGGCTCCAGCAGATAGGATTTGATTCATTTGGAATTGCCGGCAATCATATCAGGTAGTCTCATGCAGATTGGAGAAGGTGGGGGGAAATCCAGGAAAATTTCCCAAGAGCCTCACAATGCAGAAACTTGGCTCTTCATTGGGGGTTGTTGTTGCTGTGAGCCTCATATACCCCCACGACAAGCTACACAACACTGCATTCCAGCTCCTAGGTTCTTCCTAGGACATTGAGTCATTGAGGGAGAGGAAGGAGGTGGGATCACACAATTCCCCACCCGCAAACTCTTCCCCAGATCCTCCTTCTTATCATTAAGCAAGTAACTAAATCGTTTAAACTACTTAGACAGTGGATGATACTGAAGGATAAGTGACTGCTTATCTGGTCATCTAGAAGGTATTTGGCCTGAAAAATGGGTTGTAGTTCAAAATAACGCTAATTCTTCTGGAACCACTTCAGATGATGCTAGTGAATTTGAGCCCTGCCCACATGTGACCAGGAACAACACAGAACAGACTTCAGTTCTGCCCTTTGGTTGATGTTTGCAGTCACTGCTAATAATGTCCAACCCTTCCTTTAAGGCTGTCCCTCCAAGTCCCAGTCGATCAATCCATCAATCAACAGGTGATATTAACTGAGCACCTAATGAGTGTGAAACACTGTACTGAGAACTTGGGAAAGTACAACAGAAAGAGGGCATGTGTCCCCAGCCCTCAAGGAGATTACAATCTAAAGGGAGAGTCAGACAAAAATGAGTTACCAATAGTATGCATAGGGTATAACAGGAACTACCACGTCTGTGGTGGCGTAGTGGATAGAGCAGGTGCCTGAGAGTCAGAAGGTCATGGGTTCTAATCCTGGCTCCCCCACCTGTCTGCTATGTGACCTTGGGCAAGTCACTTTGCTTCTCTGTGCCTCAGTTACCTCATCTGTAAAGTGGATTGAGACTGTGAGTCACACATGGGGCAGTGACTGTGTCTACCTCGACTTGCTTGTATCCACCCCAGAACTTAGTACAGTGCCTCGCATATAGTAGGTGCTTAACAAATACCATTATTATTATTATTATTAATCTTGAAAACACCACCATGTTGAGTCAGATTCTTAACCTGGGTAACATGAGGATAATGTTGGGGGGAAGCAGCATGGCTCAGTAGAAAGAGCACGGGTCAGAGTCAGAGGTCATCAGTTCAAATCCCGGCTCCACCACTTGTCAGCTATGTGATTTTGGGTAAGTCACTTAACATCTTTGTGCCTCAGTTCCCTCATCTGTAAAATGGGGATTAAGACTGTGAGCCCCACGTGGGACAATCCGATCACCTTGTAAACTCCCCAGCACTTAGAACAGTGATTTTCACATAGTAAATGCTTAATAAATGTCATTATTATTATTATTATTATGAAGATGACACTCATCCAAAGTAGAAAATCTGATCACTGAACCTGGGAGCTTATAGAGTTGTCCATTTCAAAGATGTTGCTGTTGTTATCTTGAGACTTCATAACTAAGTAATGGTGGGTACAACTTGTTAAGTGCTAGTGACTTGTCCAGTACCACTCATACTCTCTCAACCCTGCTAGTCTTTTTCCCACTAGGTCATGGAGTGCAATGAGTGGATAGGTGAGCAAGGATGCAGTACATTGCCAAGTCTTTGTGAAGTGTGAGAGATTTCAAGAACCCAAGTATGGCTATCCTCTCTCAGGGTCACATCTGGAGAGTTTCCAGTACTCTACCAGTCCCGACTATAATAATAATAATAATAATGACGGCGGTATTTGTTAAGCCCTTACTCTGTGCCAAGCACTGTTCTAATCGCTGGGATAGATACAAGGTTATCAGGTTGTCCCACGTGGGGTTCACAGTCTTAATCCCCATTTTGTAGATGAGGTAACTGAGGCACAGAGAAGTTAAGTGACATGCCCAAAGCCACACAGCTGACAAGTGGAGGATCTGGGATTAGAACCCATGACCTCTGACAACAAAGCCCGTGCTCTTTCCACTAAGCCAAGCTGCTTCTTGGGAGGGAGAGTCAAGCAGAGGCATATCCACTCCATTCCTAGCTTAGGCAATGGCTAGAAAGTGGAAGGCAACTGCTACAAGTCAAAACTCACCTGTGCTGGGCAGCAGCGGCATGGGAGAGAGTCGGGGGCGGAGACTCATGTTTACTGCACAGAAGAAGGCAAAGGTGACCACTTCCATATTTTTACCAGGAAATCTCTATGGATACATGACCAGAATAATTGCAGATAGAAGTGGGATGTTCTGGGAGAGATATGTCCATGACGTCGCTATGGGTTGGACACAACTATTCATTCAGTCATATTTATTGAGTGCTTACTGTGTGCAGAGCATTGTACTAAGTGTTGGAAAGTACAATTCGGCAACAGAGACAATCCCTACACAGCAATGGGCTCCCAGTCTACAAGGGGGAGACAGACAACAAAACAAATAGATAAGCATCAACACCATCAAAATAGATAAATAGAATTATAGATTCATTCATTCATTCAATCATATTTATTGAGTGCTTACTGTGTGCAGACCACTGTAAAATAGAATAATAAATATGTATAAATATACCCAAGTGCTGTGGGGAGGGGAAGGGGATAGAGCAGAGGGAGGGAGTAGGGGTGATGGGGAGGGGAGGAGGAGCAGAGGAAAAGGAGGGGCTCAGTCTGGGAAGGCCTCCTGGAGGAGGTAAGTTCTCAGTAGGGGGAGGTGAGCTCTCAGTAGCTCTCTAGATAGCATAAGACAGCAACAACAGGTATGGTCATACTGGACCAAATCCCTGTTTCTCCCAGCCAAGTGTCAATGTGAGAACCATAAAACCCTAGGATGAGTAATGTGGTGCTGATCTTCAATGGGATAAAGTGATAATGTATAAACTGTAAACTTTAGTAGATTTCAAATTATTTGAAACACATACTGAAGATGTGTCTGAATGTACTTTAACCCTAATAGAGGGTTTCCTGTACTTTATATAAGTTTGAAATGCCCCATTTGAAATAAATTTAAATACATTTTAAAAAAATGTAAAACCAGGCCAGACATCATGGGCACGGTTGGTGAAATTCCTTCAAGATGCAAAAATATGGAAATGTAACTATACCTTGTGCTAGATTACTGTAAACTCATTGAGGGCAGGGAATGTGTCTGTTTATTGTTATAGTGTACTCTCCCAAGTGCTTAGTACTGTGTTTTGCACATAGTAAGCAATCAATAAATACTATTGAATGAATGAGTTTTAGATCTATTATATAAGGGCAAAAGGACACAGGGAATGCCATTACTTGATCTGATGAATGGTAACCCAAGTCAGCGTTTTATGGAAACAGGATGTTAGAAGGACCGTTATAACTACAGCCTATAGCATTCATCCTCATGTTGAGGATTGATGAGTTAACACCCCTAACCTTTTTTTTAATGGTACTTGTTAAGTGCTTACTTTGTGCCAAACACTATACTAAGCAAGGCTCACAGTCTAAGTAGGAGGGAGAAGAGGTATTGAATCCCATTCTACATATTAGGAAACTGAAGCTCAGAGAAATTAAGTGACTTACCCAAGGATATATGGCAGGCAAGTTGGTGGAGCCAAGATTAGAAACCAGGACATCTGATTCCCAGACCTGTGCTCCTTTCGCTAAGCTATGCAGCTTCTCTTCTTTCTTGGAACCATTATCAACCAATCTCTTGACATTTCTGAAGTTTTCAGCCTGCACAGTTTCCTATGGAACAAATGGTGTATGATTTTCATTAGCTGCATCATCATCAACTGTGTAGAGTCGCTGGTTTCTTTCATTTGTGTTGAAACTACCACTTTCACACTTCAATATAAATCATCTTGTCCTGTTGTTGTGGAATTTATTGAGCAACAATTCTGTATTTGGCCCTTCCACTACCTTCAGGATTCTGAAAACCTCAGTCACGCCTCATCTGAACTCCTTATTTTTCTTGGTTCAGGAATCTCAATTCTCTGTCTATCTTTAAAATAAGTGTCTCTATTCTGCTGATCATGAGAAGAAGACCAAGGACAAGCTCGACTGTGCACCTCACAAACCCAATACAATGTCAAAGATTTCCACTGACAACCCAGAGTGGTAGAAAGTCACTGAATTCTGCTACCTAAGCAGCATGTGGTGCAATGATACATGGATAGACAAAGAGGCAGAAAGCTAAATTATGAAGTCTCTGTCTTTCAGGAGACTGGCAGAGTGTGGCATTATCAAAACATCATGGTATCAAGCTTCTTTTCGACTGTAGGATCATGACCTTTCACGGACAAGGTGGTCTGGTAGTGGAACTTTAGGGGATAGTAGCACAAACTCTCAGTCTGGACCACAACAATCGGGAATGGGCTGATTTCCCTCCAGACTATAAGGTCGTTGTGGGCAGGGAGTGTATCCGTTTTATTGTTGTATTGCATTCCCCCAAATGTTCAGTGCAGTGCACACAGTAAGCACTCAATCAATCAACCGATCGACTGATTGGAGCAGAAGCTTCTGGAAGATTGGGACACCAAGAGGGAGAAATGAAATATCACCAGGAACTGGGTAACAACTGCAACAGTGCAGTGAGAGGCAATCTATGCAGACATAAATTGTGAAAGGGTGCATAGATTGCCTCTATGCAGACATAAAATGTGAAAGGGTGTGCCTGTCACTCACTATCTTAACAACTTCCCCTTGGATGCACCTACTTCCAAGACGACACCTCTGATCACAAAGAAGTAGTATTTTGACTGCTTTACCCCACTGAAATGCTGAAATGCTTTGTCCTGGTTTATTTTGTCTTCTAAAATTCCTCCATTCATTAATTCATTCAATTGTATTTATTGAGCACTTACTGTGTGCAGAGCACTGTACTAAGAGCTTGGGAAGTACAAACCGGCAACACATAGAGACGGTCTCTGCCCAACAATGGGCTCCCCCATGATCATCGATAACAAAGGCATCCAATCATAGAGGTGTGGTAGCATCACTACCAAGGAACTGAATCTGTTCTTGAGCTAGAGAAATAATAATAATAATAATAATAATGGTAATTGTTTAAGCACTTAGGCCAAGCACTGTTCTAAGCCCTGGGGTAGTACAATAATAATAATAATAATAATGGTGGCATTTATTAAGCACTTACTATGTGCAAAGCACTGCTCTAAGTGCTGGGGAGTCTACAAGGTGATCAGGTTGTCCCACGGGGGGCTCACAGTCTTAATCCCCATTTTACAGATGAGGTAACTGAGGCACAGAGAAGTTAAGTGACTTGCCCAAAGTCACACAGCTGACAATTGGCGGAGCTGGGATTTGAACCCATGACCTCTGACTCCAAAGCCCGTGCTCTTTCCACTGAGCCACGCTGAGTTAATCAGGTTGGACACAGTCCCTGTCCCACATTGGGCTCACACAACCCCCATTTTTTTACAGATGAGGTAACTGAGGCACAGAGAAGGGATGTGACTTGCCCAAAGTCACACAGCAGACATGTGGCAGAGCCGGAATTAGAACCCTTGACCTTCGGACTCTCTGACCTGTGCTCTATTCATTATGCCTTGCTCAAGATGTGGGTGTTGTTGCTCACCTCCTTCCCTTCTTACCCACATCACTTCTCTCCCCATCTCTCTGTCCAGTTCTTTTTGAAGAAGGGTGAAAAGGAGTAGAAAAATAAGACTGTAACCAGCAACAGTGGCTCTAAATGGTGGGGCTGGGACATTCAGTGGGCGACAGCTCCACACGCTGGATAAAGTGTGAACAAATACCTAAGCTATCACTCCTAACATCAAGCCTGAAAGACCTGACTCCTCAAATAAAAATCCTTTTCTCATGGAGAATAACAAGAGGGGACATGTAATCACTGTGGCGCTGAAATCCCAGCTGTTTGGTTTCAGGCTCGCTTCACTCTACAGAAATTCCCAAATAACACCTTTTGGGAAAAACCAATCAATCAATGCTTTTACTGAGGGCTTAATCTGTGCACAGAACTGTACTAAGTTTATTCAATCATTCACTCATTCAGTTGTATTTATTGAGCACTTACTGTGCGTAGAGCACTGTACTAAATGTTTGGGAAAGTACAATACAAGAATAAACACACAGTCCCTGTCCACCATGAATTTACAGTCTAGAGGGGAGACAGACATCAATAAATAAAGTACAGATATATACATAAGTGCTGGAGGGCTGGGAGGGGGAAGAAAAAAGGGAGCAAGTCAGAGTGACACAGGAGGGAGTGGGACAAGAGGAAATGTGGGGGGAATAGTCAGGATGGCCTCTTGGAGGAGATGTGCTTTCAATAAGGCTTTGAAGGAGCAGAAGCAGCGTGAAAGCAGAAGCAGCCTGAAGCAGCATGGCTCAGTGGAAAGAGCCCGCGTTTTGGAGTCAGAGATCATGGGTTCAAATCCTGGCTCCACCAATTGTCAGCTGTGTGACTTTGGGCAAGTCACTTAACTTCTCTATGCCTCAATTACCTCATCTGTAAAATGAGGATTAAGACTGTGAGCCCCCTGTGGGACAAACTGATCACCTTGTAGCCTCCCTAGCACTTAGAACAGTGCTTTGCACATAGTAAGCACTTATGTCTTATGACATTATAAATGTCATCATCATCATCATCAAGTAGGGGAGAGTAATTGTCTGTCAGATTTGAAGGGGGAGGGCATTGCAGGCCAGAGGCAGGACATGGGCTAGGAGTTGGCAGCGAGATGGGCAAGATTGAGGCACAGTGAAAAGGGTAGCACTAGAGGAGCGGAGTGTGCAGTCTGGATAGTAGAAGGAGAGAAGAGAGGTGAGGTAGGAGGGGGCCAGGTAGAGGAGTGCTTTAAAGCCAGTGGTGAGGAATTCTTTGTTCGATGCAGAGGTGGATGGACAACCACTGGAGTTTTTTGAGAAGTCAAGTGAAATGTTTGGAAAATTTTTGTACAAAAATGATTAAGGCAGCAGAGTGAAGTATGAACTGGAACTGGGGACAGACAGGAGGCTGGGAGGCTGATGCAGTAATCCAGGCAGGAAAGGATGAGTGATTGTATTAACGTGGTAGCAGTTTGGATGGAGAAGAAAGGGTGGTTTTTAGCAATGTTGTGAATGCAGGACTGACAAGATTTAGTTATGTGTGGGTTAAAAGAGAGAGAAGGGTCAAAGATAACGCCAAGGTTATGGGCTTGTGAGACAGGAAGGATGTTGGAGTAATGGGAAAGCCGTGGGGAGGACAGGGTTTGAATAAGAAGATAAGGAGTTCAGTTTTGGACATATTTAGCTTGAGGTGACAGCAGTACATCCAAGTAGAGAAGTCTTGAAGGTAAGAGGAAATGTGAGACTGCAGAGAGGGAGAGAGATCAGGGTTGGAGCTGTAGATTTGGGTATCATCTGCTTGGGAAAGTACAGTACAGCAGAATTGGTAGACAGGATCCCTGCCCACAGGCACCACAGTTTTAGCTGGATTTCACAAATCAAATACAGTCCTCCCACTGTTGTTTCAAAGATTTTTGTTGTTATAAAAATCTGCAGCTTCAAATAAATCCTGCAGTGATGGGCTTCAAAGTTCAAGAAGGTGCATGACAATAATTCCTGAATGTTTACTTTCTAGGTCTACTTACCTTCCTCATTAGATTATAAACAGTTGGGGGGTCAGCGATCTTGGGGGAAGAAGGGAGCAAGGGGATGAGTGGGGAGATGGCAGGGGGTGTTTGGAGTACAAAAGCTTGTGTTATTTATGCTTTTCCTGGAAGCAACAGATAGCTGCACTGCCAAGAAGCATGACTGTCTTCTCTCCTTCTACAATCCAGCCCACACACTTTGCTCCTCTAGTGCTAACCTTTTCACTGTGCCTCAATCTCGCCTAACTTGCCGCCGACCCCTCTCCCATGTCCTGCCTCTGGCCTGAATGCCCTCCCTCCTCAAATCTGACAGACTATTACTCTCCCCTCTTCAAAATCTTATTGAAGGCACAACTCCTCCAAAAGGCCTTCCCAGAATAACCCCCACTTTTCTTCATCTCATACTCCCTTCTGTATTGCCCTGATTTGCTCTTTCCCCCTCCCAGCCCCACAGCACTTAGGTACATAGCTGTAATTTTATTTATTTTATTGATGTCTGCCTCCCCCGCTCTAGATTGTTAGCTCATTTTGGGCAGGGAATGTCCCTGTTTATTGTTGGGTTGTACTTTCCTAAGCACTTAGTACAGTGCTCTGCACACAGTTAGCACTGAATAAATATGACTGAGTGAATGAATGAATGAATGAATGAATGTAATTTGGTTGGACCATGAATGATCTTGCTGGGAGCTTTGTGGAATCTTAAAACTGTTTCTTTCACATAACTACATCCCAGCTCTCATTATTAGGTCTTAGGCCATTGTTTGCCAATAGCTTTTGCTTTTTTTAAACTATTTTATTTCTTTCCTTTGTATCTATCCCTCACCTTATTTTTTGAAATGGGACAGGAAGATTCAATATCCTTGTATCTTTGCATAGTATTTTTTCTCAGTGTAATGTTTGGCACAGACTGTTAATCAAATGCAATAAATTCAGAAATAATAATCATCATCTAGAAATTGGATGAACCCCTCCTATTAAAAAATGAGTCATCTCACTTTTTTTTTATGGCTAATGGTGAGTGCCAGACTTCAGGACTGTGCTTTAAGTGACTAAACCAGGGAGTTACATTGGGGATAATGGACCATAATTATGGATGGTCTCCATCTCTATAAATTGGACCTTGAATTGTAATATGTTCAGAGCGTTAAGAAGTTTTTGTCTGAGGTGAACTTGGGCAAGCAACTTATCTTCTTTGTGCCTCAGTTCCTTTAACTGTAAAATGGGAATTAAGATTGTGAGCCTGGTGTGGGACAGGGACTGCGTTCAAACTGATTGTCTTGTATCTGCCCCAGCACTTAGAACTGTGCATGGAACATAGTAAGTGCTTAACAAATACCATAAGAAAAGAAAAAAATGAGCAGCCTGAGAGATAGGAGGAAAACCAGGAGAGGACAGTATCAATGAGACTGTCTATATGTTTTGTTTTGTTGTCTGTCTACCTCATCTAGACTGTGAGTCTGTTGTTGGGGAGGGACTGTCTCTATATGTTGCCGACTTGTACTTCCCAAGCACTTAGTACAGTGCTCTGCACACAGTAAGTGCTCAATAAATACGATTGAACTAATGAATGAATGAATGAGCCAAGGTTGGATAATGCTTCCAGGAGAAGGGGGTGGTTGACATTGTTGAGGCAGCTGAGAGGTACAGAAGGATTAGGATGGAGTAGAGGGTGTTGGATTTGGCAAGAAGAAGATCATTTGTGACCTTTGAGAGGGTGGTTTCTGCAGAGTGAAGGGAACAGAATCCAGAATGGAAAGAGTCAAGCAGAGATTTTTTTTCCAAGGATTGGCACGTAAGCTTCCACAAGAGAATTGGTGTCAACTTCTTGCACACCTCACTGGATCCTTCCAAGCTGTCCAGTTCCTCCCCACGCACCAGGGTTGTGAGATTCCCTTCCTTGATTCCACGAGTTCCCTGGATTCTGACAAAAGCTGGAGAAGCAGTAAACCAAGTGTGGGAAGCCAGAAGGACAGTCAATGTAACTCAAATTATCAGATTCTTCTGATCATCCAGGAGACAATGAAATAGAAAGAAAAGATAAAGTAGCAGTTAAAAGACGGTGCTTCTTTCATCTTTGAAACTTTCCTTCTTCTACTTTCCCACTAGATTGTAAGCTTCATGTGTGCAGGTATCATGACTTCCACTTTCATGTACCCTCCCAAACAACTAGTATGGTGCTCTGCGCCTTGTATGCACCCAGAAAAGGTTTTTTTTGTTGTTGTTTTGAGTGTTCTTTAATGGTATTTGTTAAGTGCTTACTAGGTTCCAGGCACTGTTCTAAGCGCTGGGGTAGATAGAAGATAATCAGGTTGGACACAGTCCCTTTAAACGTGGGGCTCGCAATCTTAATCCCCATTTTACAGATGAGATAACTGAGGCACAAAAAATTAAGTGACTTACCCAAGGTCACAGAGTAGACAAATGCTGGAACCAGAATACAAACCCAGGTCCTTCTGATTCCTGAAGGCTCCCAGTAAAGTGTTCAACAAATATTAGACATTTGATATAGTGTCCTGCGTGTAATAAACACTCAACAGAGATAATGATGATGACCACAATGTAACCTCAAGGTTTGTCTGAATTAATCAACTTTCTAATAATAATAATAATGGCATTTATTAAGCACTTACTATGTGCAAAGCACTGTTCTAAGCGCAGTTGATTAAAAACACAGCAAGCAACAATAGCCAGTTTTCTTCCAGAATCAATTGTCCCATAATGGAAAAAGAGCAACTCTCTATCATAGCAGGAAAGCAGCATAGTGTAGTGGATAGAGCATGTTCCAGGGAGTCAGAAGGTCATGGGTTCTAATTCTGGCTCCACCTCTTGTCTGCTGCGTGACCTTGGGAAAGTCATTTAACTTTTCTGTGCCTCAGGTATCTCATCTGTAAAATGGGGATTGAGACTGTGAACCCCCTGTGGGAAATGGACTTTGTTGAACCCTTCAAAGCCCTACTGAGAGCTCACCTCCTCCAGGAGGCCTTCCCAGACTGAGCCCCCTCCTTCTTCTCCCCCTCCTCCCTCTCCCCATCCCACCGCCTTACCTCCTTCCCCTCCCCACAGCACCTGCATATATACACACAGGTATATATATATATATATTTGTACATATTTATTACTCTATTTTGCTTGTACATATTTATTCTATTTATTTTATTTTGTTAATATGTTTTGTTGTCTGTCTCCCCCTTCTAGACTGTGAGCCCGCTTTCGGGTAGGGACTGTCTCTATATGTTGCCAACTTGTACTTCCCAAGTGTTTAGTACAGTGCTCTGCACACAGTAAGCACTCAATAAATACGATTGAATGAATGAGTGAGTGAGTGAATGAATGAATGAACCCAATTTGCTTGTATCCACCCCAGTTCTTAGTACAATGCCTGGCACATAGTAAGCAATTAACAAATACCACAGTTATTGTTGTTAATAATTATCATTATATTATATATTCCATTATATGCATTACACAATATATCATATATTATAATAATATTATGATGTGATGATGATAATAATAATGAATTTCCTTGAAGTTTAACTCAGTCACTGAAAATTTAAATGGAAGATTTAAAGAAGGAATGAGAAGCTTTTTTCCCTTCAGTCAATGTAATATAGCTCTGGGGAGAGATAGATGAACTGTCCTTCATGTAACAAAAATGGCTTTATGAGTTCAATCCCTTTCCACCCTCTGCTGTCCTGATGTGGATTGAAAACATTAGCATCTGCAGAGTCAGTCACTGAGGTTCTGCATTTGTCCTAGCTGGGCAGATCCTCTCTCTATGTCCAGCTGGCAGTTGGCTCAAGGATTTCCCAATGGGATACCATCCTGTCCAGCTCTACACAACCTTCCCGGAGAACCCACGTGAGGGAAGAAGAAGACAGGAGAAGATGGAGATGATGAGAGCGGATGTTGATTTTAAGAGGAAAATGGGAAGAATTCAGGGTGGGAACCTCATGTGGAGGCAGTGTTTAATAGTTTCCTTGATTGAGTTTCCCCATGACTCAGAAGGCTGTGGCTAACTGCTGGTTTCTCAGCACAATCTCCTAAAATCCTTTGCCTCTGATCCCAGAATTGGAAGGGTACTATTTGGTGTGTCTGCAAAAACCCATGTTCAGTGTTCATTGGATTCTCTAATGGGTGTCCGAGGCCAGCATTCTAATGGGGAGTCAACAGAATTGGCCAATCCAGGAATTCCCCACTGAAAAATATTTCAAAACTACTTGTAACAAACACAGACTTAGGTTTGTAAGAGATCAGAGCCCTTCGATCCTCTATTCAAAGAGCAAAAGACAAACAGAATCCCCCAACCAACACATCTACCATTCAACGAAAGAGCAAGAGCTGAAGAAAAGCTGAATTTTAACCTCCAAACAATTAAGCTTTTGCACTGTAGAGCTGTGATTAAAGTTTGGATTGTTTCATAATACTAGGGAAATTGCCTTTCTCCAAAGATCCACAATATCTTTGAACTTTCAGAAAAGCCTAGAAATGAAAGGTTTTCCCCATTACTGTTCAACATCAATTCTATTAACCAATTCCTAGCCCAACCACTGAAGTAGTAGCCATCTAGAGTCATTTTTTAATCATTTACTTCTCCTTGGCAATCAATCAACGCGGGCTTTGGAGTCAGACTTCATGAGTTCAAATCCCGGTTCTGCCAATTGTCAGCTGTGTGACTTTGGGCAAGTCACTTAACTTCTCTGTGCCTCAGTTCCCTCATCTGTAAAATGGGGATTAAGACTGTGAGCCCCACGTGGGACAACCTGATCACCTTGTATCCCCCCAGCACTTAGAACAGTGCTTTGCACAAAGTAAGTGCTTAACAAATATCATAATCATTATTATTATTATTTACTGTGTGCGGAACATTGAACCAAGAACTTGGGAAGCAGCATGACATAGTGGATAGAGCACAGACCTGGAAGAAATGGGCTCTGCCCAGCTTTGCCCCTTGTCTGCTGTGTGACCTTGGGCAAGTCACTTCACTTCTATGGGCCTCAGTTTCCTCATCTGTAAAATGGGGGTTAACACTATGAGCCTGTGAGCCCCATGTGGGACAGGGACTGTGTCCAACCCAATTAGCTTGTATCCAACCCAGTGCTCAGTACAGGGCCCAGCACAAAGTAAGCACTTAACAAATACCATTATTATTATTATCATTATTACAAAACAATAGATTTGGTAGGCACAATCCCTGTCCACAGGGAGCTTAGGGAATCAAATCTGAATTGCTTTGGGTAAAAATGGAAAAAGAGGTGCTGGAAAAGATTATTTTGCAAGTAAGCTCGTTGTCAGCAGGGAATGGGTCTACCAACTCTGCTATGTTGAACTCTCCCAAATGCTTAATACAATGCTCTGCACACAGTAAGCACTCAATTAAATATGATTGAATGAATAAATACAGTTGATTGATTGGAGTATCATTATCTGTTTGCTTTCTTTAGTTATACATTTAAAAGTGAGCACTAGATTTGAGATAACCGTGTCTTTGTGCTATACCCATTTGGAGAAGAATGCCATCCAAATCTATCTCAGTTCTTGCTTGGATTTCTTCTCCTGAGCAATAAAGTCCTTCATGGGACATGACTTGATTTTTTTATTCTCCAATAAGCAGGGAAAGCAAAATGCATTACTAGAGAATTATTCTTACCTAACGTTTTTGTTTTTTTCCATGAGGCTATAAAGCATTGGTGCTTCCCATAGAGAAGTAGCATGGCATAATGGATAGAGCACAGGCTTGGGAGTCAGAAGGTCATGGGTTCTAATCCCGGTTCCGTCACTTGTCTGCTGTGTGACCTTGGGCAAGCTTATTCACTTCTCTGGACCTCTTTTCCCTCATCTGTAAAATGGGGGGTGAGCCTGTGAGCCCCATGTGAGTCTGAACTGATTTGCTTTTATCCACCCCAGCACTTAGTATAGAGCCTGACACACAGTAAGTGCTTAACAAATGCCACAATTATTTATTATTATTATTATTATTATTATTATTATTATTATAAGATCAAAGATTATTCTTAAACAAAGAAGTAGAACATTCATTCAAGGTGTCCAGCACCTCCACAGGGAGGCTATGAAATACTCTGTGGTGGTAGTGTGGCATTGGGGTTCACGACATGTCCAGCTGGACCCCCATTTAGGGAATAGAGTAAGAAGCCAAGGAGAGTCACTCTGGGGTGACTCTCCCTGTCTTATCTTGTCTTATGTCACCAAGTCATCTCCGACCCATAGCTACGCCATAGACATATCTCTTCAAGAACACCCCACCTCCATCTGCAATCGTTCTGGTAGTGTATCCAGAGAGTTTTCTTGCTAAAAATATGGAATTTGTTTACTATTGCCTCCTTCCATGCAATAAATGTGAATTTCGGCCCTTGACTCTCTTCCATGTCACTGCTGCCCAGCACAGGGGAGTTTTGGCTTGTAGCACATTGCCTTCCACTCACTAGCCACTGCCCAAGGTAGGAATAGAATAGGTATGCCTTTGCTTGACTCTCCCTCCTGTAGAGTACTGGAAACTCTCCAGGTGCGACCCTGAGAGGAGGCCCCTCCCTGAGGGATATTTAGATGAGCCAAGCACTGAGGAGGAAGTAGAAGGGCCAAGTTGTGAGGGGGGAAGACCTTTGGCTATCTTGAGGTGAGGGGTGTTGCGAACAAAGTTCTTGGGAGAGTAGGACAGAGGGAGAGAGCTCATGCTGGGTCCCTCAACCAACACAGGCCACAGGGAAAGATCAGAGAGGATCCCAGGGGAAGGTTTAGATACCCTGAAAGTTCGGAGACCAGAGTAAGAACTGATGAATGAGGATATGGCAACTCACTTGGAAACTAGAAAGCAGTATTTAATTATGGCATTGATAAAGTGCTTACTTTGTACCAAGCACTGTGCTAAAACATGGATGGATAAAAGATAATCAGATCGGATACAGGTCAGATCAGATTGGATCAGTTCAGAACAGATCAAAGACAGCAGACATACCAGCAAAATCTAAACTCCTCATTTTTCCTCCTAAATCCACAGCCCTCTCAATTTTCACATCACAGTGTACAACACTGCTCTCTTCCCCATCCCAAAAGCCAGCATCCTCGACCTTTCACTACCGTCAAACTCTCAGATCCAATCCAATGTTGAATCTGATAGTTTTTCCTGCACAAAATTTCCTGGTCCCTCCTCTTTACCCAAACTCATCACTTTGGTACAAGCTCTGCGCTTGCCAGGGCTAGACTATTGCATTGGTTTCCTTGCTGGTCCCCCATCCTCAGGACTCTCCTAGCTCCAATCCATACTACAAGCTGCTGCTTGGATCTTTTTCATAAAGAATCATTCAGATCACAACTCTCCTCTCTCAAAACCCTCCACTGGCTTCTTGTTCCTCTCCACATTAAACAAAAACTCCTTATAATTGGCTCTTTTTTTCTTTTATGGTATTTGTTACATGTTTATTATGTGACAGGCACTGTACTAAGCATTGGAATAGCTACAGCCTGATCAGGACGAACATAGTCCCTGTCCCACATGGGGCTCACAGTCTTAATCCCCTTTTTTCAAATGGGGGAACTGAAGCCCAGAGAAGTTAGATGACATGCCCAAAGTCACATAGGAGACACATAGTATAGCCCCATTTGTCCTTAATGCAAGTCATAATGAAATCGAAGCAAATATGGTATAGGATTTCTAAAGCCAAATATGGTCTAGAAAATACAAAAATGCATCTTGCAGCACTCACTTCTAGATGCCTGTTGCTCTGGACTCTTACTTTTCTGACCCCTCACTTATGCTCTTCCCCAAGCTTAGAACTCCTTCCCACCCTCCCTCCCTCCCCACACCTGACAAACCACAGCTCTTCCCACATTCAAATCCTTCCTTAAATCCCACCTCCCCCAAGAAACTTTCCCTGATTAATTTCCCAACACCCTGAACCATATCTTTCTTTCAGCCAGTGCTAGAATGTAGGAATGTATTACCACTCTCCTAAGAATCCATGTGAACATGTGTAATAATAATAATAATAATAATAATGGTATTTGTTAAGTGCATACTATGTGCAAAGCACTGTTCTAGGCGCTGGGGGGAATACAAGGTAATGAGGTTGTCCTACATGGGGCTCACAGTCTTAATCCTCATTTTACAGATGAGGTAACTGAGGCACAGAGAAGTTAAGTGATTGCCCAAAGTCACACAGCTGATAAGTGGCAGAGCCGGGTTTCAAACCCATGACCTCTGACTCCCAAACCCGGGCTCTTTCCATTGAGCCACGCTGCTTCTGCTTCTCTTCATACATATACGTGTGTATATATAACTAATGGTATTTGTTAAGTGCTTATTATGTGCCAGGCATTTTTCTAAGCACTGGGGTAGAAACAAAGTTATGAGGTTGGACACAGTCCATGTCCTGCATAGGGCTCACAGTCTTAATCCCCATTATATAGCTGAGGTAACTGAGGCACAGAGAAGTTAAGTGATTTACCAAGGGTCACATAACAAACAAATAGCAGAGACAGGTTTAGAAACTACATCCTTCTGGTTCCCGGCCTTCGCTTTCTCCACTAGGACACACTGTCTCTCATAATAAATAAATATGAATAAAGCAATTTGAATATTCACGTTTGAATATATATATATCCATCCATTTTATTATTTTTGACCTCAGTACTTGTAAATATGTTTATGTTTATCTCTTCTGTAAGACTGTAGGCTATTCACGGGCAGGGTTCAAGTCACTTCTTTATTATGTATTTTCCAAATGTTCCAGTGTGCTGTACCACATGGTCACCTAATAAAGGCTAGTACTACTGCTGCTACTACTAGCATGATCACTGCAGTCCAAACAGGAACAGCTAGTTGTGAACAAACGCTTTGGAAGGATCATGGCACAAGGAGAAAAGGGAGAAAATGAATATTTACTTCAAAAGGCCCTAACTGTTCCCTCCCTTCCTTCCCTTTCTCCTCCCTCTAAGCCTAAGCCTCCAAAAGATTGGTCTGCCTTGCTCAGTACACCCCTAGTCCAGTAAAATGTATAGGGAAACCACAAAGAAAGAAACAGGAGGTGGCCCTCCCACAAAACAATATTAAAACCAAATTAAACTAAAAAAAAAAAAACCCTCAGTTGCTAAAATCATTTTAAAGTAAGATTTGTTGGTTCATTGCCTAGATTTTGGTATCTTCTGTTGCAAGACATTTAGGGAATATGATGCTGAGTTGAGTGTGTTTACTGGGTTTAGGAAATGTTTGTTTTCCACAAGCAGCCAGTAGTCATCTGATCTTGTTCCTTTAGTGTCCTCTGAGGCAAATTGAGAAATTCCACAGCTTCATTCAGATACTGACACACAGTCAACTGTTCCCCATCCAAAACACAGCCAGGATTAGGATATCAAATTCCAAACAGCGGGATGTAGTGGAGAGAACACAGGCCTGGGAGTTTGAGGACTTGGGTTCTATTCCTGTCTCAGCTACTTACCAGCTGAGTAACCTTAAACAAGTCTCTTAACTTCTCTGAACCTCAGTTTCCTCGTTTGTAAAATGGAGAGTCAATTTCTGTTCTCCGTACTACTTAGACAATGAGCCTCGTGTGCCACACGGACTGTGTCTGATCTGATTAACTGGCATCTAACCCAGTCCTTGACACTTACTAAGCACTTCACAAATACCACAATTATCATTATCATCATTATTACTAAAACAACCCTCTCCTCAAGGCATCAGCCTCTTAGTTATTCACTCCAGTAGTCTTGGGGCTCAGCATTTCCTTAAAGAGAAGCAGCATGTCCTACTGGATAGAGCACAGGTTTGGGAGTCAGAAGGACCTGGGTTCTAATTCCAGTCTATTTCATGTCTGCTGCATGAATTTGGGCAAGTCACTCTACTTCTCTGTGCCTCTGTTACTATATCTGTAAAATGGGGATTAAGACTGTGAGCCCCATGTGGGACAGAGACCCTGTCCAACATGATCGCATTGTGTCTACCCCAGTGCTTAGGACAGTGCCCAGCATATAGTAAGTGTTTAACAAATATTATTTTTATTATTATCACTATCATTTTTATTAATAAAGAATTTTAGAAAAAGCACTCCAGCCTTCCATGCTTGAAAAGGGACCAGATACAGAGAGGTACAAGATAGAGAGTAGCTGCATGGTGCAAAACTTCTGAAGGGGAAAACAAAGACAGGAGGAAAGATGGCGTGAGGAGAAAGAGGGAGAGCAAGAAGGGGAAGGAAAGTGACAGGAGGCAGAAGGGAAGGATTAGAGAGGAGAATGAGAGAGAGAGAGAGAGAAAGAGTGAGAGAGAAAGAGTGAGAGAGAGCAAGAGAGGGGAGGGAAAATGATAGGAGGAACAGGGGAGGGCTAGACAAGGGAATGAGAAAGAAAGAGAGAGAGAGAGGAGAGAGAATACTAGAGAAGCAGTATTCTGAGAAACAGCATGGTGGAATGGCTGGAGCTTGGGCCACAAAGTCAGGAGGTCATGGGTTCTAATCCTGGCTTCATCACTTGTCTGCTGCGTGACCTTGGGCAAATCTCTTCAATTATCTGTGCCTCAGTTACCTCATCTGTAAAATGGCGATTGAGACTGTAAGCCCCACGTGGGGATGGACTGTGTCCAACCCGATTTGTTCATATCCACCCCAGCATTTAGTACAGTATTTAGTACATAGTAAGCACTTTACAAATGTCATTATTATTATTATTATTATTATTATTATTATTAGAGAGGGAAGAGATCTAACAAATAGTGGAGAGGGAAAGAGCAAACGAGAAAGAAAACAGAAAGAGAGCCAAAAGGAAATAGAGTTGAGGGCATTTTGTCTAACTCCCCATAATCAGTTTAATAAAAGCAGGCTACATCAATCAATCACATTTATTGAGCATTTACTAAGTCATAGGCTCAGTCTTCTACATTATTTTCATCATTGCTCTTCTTAAACACTTGACAAGATATCTGAAGTCAGTGACAGAATACACTTGGCAGCTACTGGGAAACTCACCAAACTTAGATCTCTTCCAGTTGATGAAACAGACAAAGGATGAAGATTAGAAATCAGTCTTCAGTTATTAAATCTCAAATATATTTTAGACTGCATAATCCATTGCTGTGACTCAGCTGAAGACTCATCTTTACTTCATGAATAAGCACATTGTCTCTTCATTACCTACTGAGACAAAATGTGCTTTCATTTGAAACAGAGCCCAAGAGATAATCCAAGAGGACCACTTTGCCTTTGTATGCAAACATTAAAGTGGATTACAGGTCCAGTCTGCAGACTAATGTGCTGCCCTAAGGAATAATATTTGAAACTACTTTTTGGCCACAAGCAGTCACGAGCTTGAATTCCTTCTGTTTTGTTCCCTCAAGAACAGTTTTCTGCACAGGGAACAAGGAAATAAGGAATGCTTGTCTTTGTCTTCAAGAAAATACCAAAAATAGAAATATTTCTTGAACTCAGTGAGAATCACTGAGGAAAAGCCAACTATTAGAGAAGCAATGGGACTGAGAACAAGGGGACCTGTGTTCTAATCTCTGCTCTACCAAGTGGGTAATTTTAGGGAATCCAGTTAATTTGCCTGTGCCTTCATTTTCTCATCTATAAAATGGGGATTAAGTATCTGTTCTCCCTCCCCTTTTGACTGTGGGCCCCATGTAACAGGGGAACCACTTTGAATCTGATTATCCTGTATCTACTCCAGCACTTTGTACAGTGCTTGGCACATAGTAAGCACTTAACAAATACCACAATTTTCACAATATTAGTCATTCATTCAATACTAAATGCTTGGGAGAGTACAATGCAACAATAAACAGGCACATTTCCTGCCCAGAAGAGTTTACATTCTGGGTGGGGTTGCTGGGGTGGGGGGGAATCAGACATTAAATACATTCCAGATTTGTGCACAAATGCTGTGGGGCTGGAAGGGGGAAACAACAAAGGGAGCAAGTCAGGGTGATACAGAAGGGAGTGGGAGAAGAGGAAAGGGGGGCTTAATCAGGGAAGGCCTCTTGGAGGAGATGTGCCTTCAATAAGGTTTTAAAGGTGGGGAGAGTAATTGTCTGTCAGATTTGAGGAGGGAGGGCATTCCAGGCCAGAGGCAGGAAGCGGGCGAGGGTTTGGCAGTGAGATAGATGAGATGGAGGCACGATGAGAAGGTGAAAATTAGAGAAGCGAAGTGAGCAGGCTAGGTTGTAGTACGAGAATAGCCAGGATGTAGGATGGGGCAGGGTGATTGGGTTCTTTTGTTTTTGTTTGATGTGGCAGTGGATGGGTAACCACTGGAAATTTTTGAGTTGTGGGTAAACACTTTTTTGAAAAAAAAAAGTTTTTGTAGAATAATTCATTCATTCATTCATTCATTCAATTGTATTTATTGAGCGCTTACTGTGTGCACAGCACTGTACTAAGCACTTGGGAAGTACAATAATGATCTGGGCAGCAGAGTGAAGTATGGACTAGAGTTGGGGAGGCTAATGCAGTAATCCAGGTGGAATAGGATGAGTGATAGTATTAACGTAACATTGTTATTATATAGATATATATTTGATTATTATAATGTGACATATATGTAAGACTAAGGGCAGATGGGCTGTTGTGAAATTCCTGCAACTCTGCCCTGAAATAGGAAGGGAGTGAAAGAGACAGGAGGCGAAAGAGAAGAGAACCAGCATTGCCTAGTGGATACGGCACAGGCTAGAACTTGGGTTCTAGTTCTGGCACTGCCGCTTTTCCCCTGTGTGACACTGGGCAAGTCACTTCATTTCTCTCTGCCTCAGTCACCTCATCTGTAAAATGGGGGTAAAAACTGCAAGCACCCTGTGGGACATGGACTATGTCCATCTGATAATCTTGTATCTAGCCCAGTGCTTAGTATAATGCTTGGCACATAGGTTAGTAAATGCCATTTAAAAAAAGAGTGAGAGAGATAGGAGAAGGAGGAACATGTGAGCCCACTGTTAGGTAGGGACCCTCTCTATATGTTGCCAACTTGTACTTCCCAAGCGCTTAGTACAGTGCTCTGCACACAGTAAGCGCTCAATAAATACGATTGAATGAATGAAGTGAAAGAAAGAAATTAGGTGGGAGGAAGAAGATAAGGGAATTGTGTTGCCAATGTAGGACAGTCTCAGGGAAAATGGAGGAATGGTCAGTGAATAATATTTGAGTGCTTACTCGGTGCTGAGCACTGTACTAAGCAATTGGGAGAGTTGGTAGAAATGCATCCTTGCCTAGAAGGAGCTTTCAATGTAGTGGGTGAAACAGACACTAGATAAATTACAAATAGGAGGAAGTAATAGGGACAAAAGATGTGTATGAAAGTTCTATGGGAGGGGATATATGAATAAATATGCATATTGTCATTATTAATATTGTTTTTAATTATATATTTATTATATAAATATAATATAATAAATATTCTAAACTGTGATCCCGTTGTTGGGTAGGGATTGTCTCTATGTGTTGCTGAATTGTACTTTCCAACTGCTTAGTACAGTGCTCTGCACACAGTAAGCGCTCGATAAATGCGATTGAAGGTATGAATGAATATAAATTGATATAAATAAATACACTACAGATATGTATGGACCAGTAGCTGAGGAAGTAAGGTTGGGGCCTGAGGCATTAGGAGGAGTTGTGATTTCAGAAAGGCTTTGGAGTTGGGAAGAGCATTGAATGGCCAGATGTGAAGGGAGAGGGAATTCCAGGCAGGAGGTGGAAGAGAGAAGAGAGAGAGGAGTAGGAGAAGAACGAGGAGAGTAGTCAGTGGTGAGAGATATGAGAACGAGGCACAATGATTAGGCTGTCTTGAGAAAAGGAAGACTCTCCATCACCTTGACTGCCTCCTACCTCACCTCCCATCTCTCCTTCTCCAGCCCAGCCCGCACCCTCTGCTCCTCTGCAGTTAACTTCCTCACTGGGCCTCGTTCTCACCTGTCCCTACCTCTGGCCGGGAATGCCTTCCCTCCTCAAATCCACCAATCACACTTCCCTTCTTCAGAGCCCTACTGAAGGCTCACCTCCTCCAGGAGGCCTTCCCAAACTAAGATCCCCTTTTGCCTCAGCTCCCCCTCCCCTCCCATCACTCCGACTTGCTCCCTTTGCTCTACCCCCTTCCCCACTTCACAGTACTTGTGTATATATGTACATCTGTAATTCTATTTATTTATATTAATGCCTGTGTACTTGTTTTGATGTGTATATATCTATAATTCTATTAATTTATATTAATGCTTTTGAGGCCTGTTTACTTGTTTTGATGTCTGTCTCCCTCTTTCTAGACTGTGAGCCTGTGTGGGCAGGTATTTTCTCTCTTTGTTGCTGAATCATACTCTCCAAGTGCTTAGTACAATGGTCTGCACACAGTAAGCCATCAATGAACATGATTGAATGAATGAATGAATGAAGTCGAGAGAAAATAATAATAATGATAATAATGATGGCATTTATTAAGCACTTACTATGTGCAAAGCACTGTTCTAAGCACTGGGAAGGTTACAAGGTAATCAAGGTGTCCCACTGGGGGCTCACAGTCTTAATCCCCATTTTACAGATGAGGTAACGGAGGCACAGAGAAGTTAAGTGATTTGCCCAAAGTCACACAGCTGATAATTGGTGAAGTGGGATTTGAACCCAAGACCTCTGACTCCAAAGCCCATGCTCTTTCCACTGAGCCATGCTGCTTCTCATGGGGCCAGGGAGACAGTATTTAAGATGCTCCCTTGCAGAGGGGGCCAGCAAGAGGGCAAAAAGTGAGAACAAGGTTGGGGGAAATAATGTGGCTTGGAAAGAGCTCAAACCTAGGAGTTAGAGAACCTGGACTCTAATCCTGATTCCTCCATTTGCCTGCTGTGCAACCCTAAGTCACTTAACTTCTCTGTACACCAGTTCCCTCATCTGTGAAATGAGGATTGAACACCTGTTTATCCTGCATAGGCTGTGAGTCCCATATGGCTGTGGTCTGATTTGATTATCATGTATCTGCCCCATGCTCAGTGTTGTGCTTGGAACACGGTGAGTGTTTAACAAATTATTGTTACCGTAATCGTTAACATGGAAGAAGAGAGGGAGGGAGGGAGGAAAGAGAGGTTGCATGATGGCTCTAGTTCTCTTATATGTTGCCAACTTGTACTTACCAAGCACTTAGTACAGTGCTTTGCACACAATAAGTGCTCAATAAATACGATTGATTGATTGATTAAAGAAGGCGTCACTTGTCATAAAGCTGCCAAGAGCCCTGTGCTGGAACAGTAGATTAAGAGGTGTTGGGTAGGCAGGAGTGAAGTGGGAGTCTCCTCAGAGGGATGGACTCAGGTTGGTCATCCCATCAAGTTCCCTCGGGTCAGCTCTGAGCTCTGTCGTGGCCACCCAAACTCATCCCCACATAAAACGAAGCACGTGCATGTGTGCTTCCAAGGAGAGAGCTACACCTGTGGCTTAGGTGTCATTTTCCACACCACCGTGGGCACAAAAACCCTTTAAAAGGCTGTCTGCCACTAAGTCTCCAGGTCCTGCACTAATGGAAGGACATTCAGCAGGAATAAGGGAAAGTCAGATACAATCCATATCCATTAGCTCTTGCTCGGAGTTTCCATCTCCTTCTCCAGACAGTTCTTACAAGAGTGGTGTACAAGTGTAAAACGAGCTTTTGCTTATTTGATGTTTCACCCTCCCACCTTATCCAGCTTGCCTTCTGTGTTGATGGGATGGTAGAAATTTAGGGTTGCTAATGAGAAACTGAGGACCCACATAATCCAGCTGCTCAATGATAACCCACTCTTGTGAGCTGATTGGTTGTCTTATTTACTTTAACCTTAATAGCTTAATGACAACAGGGAATAGGTTAATAGTTTATTTTTTGTTTGAGGTAAAAAGAATAGGAAGAATTGTTACTTAGGAAATCAACCCCCTGCGGGATAATTTGAAGACTGCTGATCCTGCAGTTTGTGGGACCTAAGCACCTTGACATCGCTCTGAGGGTTGAAATTGACTGTGACTTGGGGGAAGAGTAGGGAGAAGTTTATCGATGGGTGGGGGTCTATTAATTTACTGTGTAAATGTGAGTAAGGAGCAATAAAAAAGAGGGGTCTTTGTTGTAAGGGTGTGTACCTGCTGGACTATTCCAACACAGGTGGGCCAGTGAGACATTACTGGGCAATTTCCTTAAGGAAAAAAAAAAAGATGACCCCCTCCTCCCCCCACCCTTAGAAAAATTAGAGTGGTCGTTTGGTTGATGGGGTCAGTGTTTTGAGATGGGCAGAATGATAAGAATGCATTGTTTTTCTGGTCTAAACCCAGGATCCATACTGTGATGACAAGCAGAACATTCTCTCCTGTAGCTTTAATTGCTTTCATACAGACAAGTTATCATTGAGCTGGGATTAGAACCCAGGTGCTTCTGACTTAATATGGTGGCAGGCTTGGAGTGGTCATCTACTGAGCAGTGATCTATGATATTATAACCACGTCTGTGTGAACTTGGCTCTCTGAAAATGTTTATTGCTTGGTTTACTGGAAAGGGCGCAGGCCTAAGAGTTAGAGGGAACTGGGTTCTAATCCCTGCTCTGACATGTCTGCTGTGTGAATTTAGGCAGGTTACTTAACTTCCCTGTGCCTCAGTTCCCTCATCTGTAGAGAAGCAGCATGGCTTAGTGGAAAGAGCCCAGTCATGGGTTCTAATCCCGACCCCACCACGTCTGCTGTGTGACCTTGGGTAAGTCACTTAACTTTTCTGAGCCTGAGTTCCCCATCTGTAAAATGGGGATTAAGATTGTGAACCCCACATGGGACAACCTGATCACCTTGTATCCCCCAGCACTTAGAACAGTGATTTGTACATAGTAAGTGGTTAACAAATACCATCATCATCATCATTATTATTATTATATCTGTAAAATGAGAAGTAAGACCGTGAGCCCCATGTGAGACATGGACTCTGTCCAACCTGATTAACTTGTGTCTACCCCAGATAGTACAATGCTAGGCACATAGTAAGCACCTAACAAATACTACTAAAAAGAAAAAAATGGATAAATCAACCCAGAGCTCAATTTTTAAAGGCTGCTAATCTTCCAGACTTTGCAAAAACCTGCTTCCTAGAATTGGGCTTCTTAAAAATGTCAAATGGCTCAAGAGAAATTCACTGGTCAGCTGGATAAAGTAGAGTGGAAGTGGGAGAGAGTCATTTAACAACAAAAAAAAATTAGACTTTCTACATTCCGTCTGCCTGAGCCACAATAGTACTCCCAGCTCATTAGTCACTCAGCATTACTGAGAAATAGTCCAAACTGGAACATCCTTTCCCAGTTATTTAGCTGGCTCCAACTGTAATTGGAAAAGTTGTTTGTTGAATCCAAAGTTGCCGGGAGACTTTAACTTTTTGTTCCTGGACCTAAACTCTGCCGTGAGATGTGTGCATGTGGATTTCCGGGATGCACTTAGGCACTGCACACATGTGTTGGAAGACCGAAGTGTTGAAAGAGTTTGTTTGGGAGTCTGGAATCCTGCAGAGGGGTGGGGTTGAGGACAGAAGTGACCAGTATTATTGAATGCCTGAAATCTCCAGCAGCCCCCTTGGAGAGGCTCGGGTGTGTGTTTTCTGAGTCTCTTTCCCACATGGAAATATCCGAGGGATAGTTCTGCTGAGACCTAACCAGCTTCGGGCTATTTCAAAGATTAATTCAGCCCATACTCCCTGCCATAGGAAGTGGCTGAGCATTTTGTGGCTTCTAGGGTATTTTAGTGTTGTTTTCCTAGTTGGTTCAACAACATCCTGCTAGCACGCAACTGCCACCCGAAGGAAATAATGATGTTACATGAACAGAATATAGTTACATGAGGAATGTTGGGAGAACAGTAAGCCAAGATGATGATGTTGATGATGGTGATGGTGTGACGATGGTGATGATGGTGTCAGCCAGCCCAGTCCGATCATTTGTTACTGTTTGGGTGACTCCCTGTGGGATGTTCAGGGCACTGGGGACCACCCACCTGAGTTGGGCTGATTGTGTCGCCAGACCGACCTCAGGATTCCGGGCTGCACCGTGCCCGCGGTGGCTAGGGGGAGGACTGGATGTTTCAGCATTCCTGGAATGTGGACAAATGGCATTGGTGGATGGCATCAGGTCCGAGGAGCAGGCAGAAATGAGGGTGGGCATGGACACCGCTCGGAGAGCTCAGGTTGCTGTGGTGGGGGTGGAAGAGGCCTGCCTGGGGATGGGATGTGGCTGGGAGTGAGGGGAAGGAGTGGGCACCTCTCTGAGAGGTGGGACGTGGGATGAGGGCATGTGCACCATGCAGAGAGACCGAGCTACCAAGGGACTGGCATCCCCTTCCCCCTCTCCTCAGAGATCATAGCCCTGATTACAACCCCACTTTAACCTCTTCTCCCTTTCTCCCATGCCCCACAGGTTCTAGAGTCGAGCAGAGGGGGAGCCTGGTTCCAGCCCCTTCTTTCTCCTGCCACTCCCCAGCTCTCCACCCCACAGTGGCAGAGACCCAGGCTCTGTCCCTCTGCACTCTGGAGTCCAGAAGGGGTCTGACTAACCAGTGCCTAAGCTTTTGTAGGCAACACATGCTCAGCGTCTGGACCTCTAGACCATAAGCTCGTCCTCTACATTGCCACGGTGGGGAACGTGTCTGCTAATTCTGTTGCATCATCCTCTCCCAAGCGCTTAGTACAATGCTCTGCACATAATAATAATAATGGTGGTATTTGTTAAGTGCTTATTATGTGCAAAGCACTGTTCTAAGCGCTGGGGGGGATACAAGGTGATCAGGTTGCCCACGGGGGGTTCACAGTCTTAATCCCCATTTTACAGATGAGGTAACTGAGGCCCAGAGAAGTTAAGTGACTTGCCCAAGGTCACACAGCTGACAAGTGGCTGAGCTGGAATTCAAACCCATGACCTCTGGCTCCCAAGCCGCACTCTTTCCACTGAGCCATGCTGCTTCTCTGTAAGCCTAGTAAGCATTTAAAAAATACCATTGATGGATTGATTGACCCATGGACATATGTGGGGACCTCCCAGGAGTGGGAGTAAAGGTGCTGGGACCGAAGAAAACTGCTCTGTGGGTGTTTTCTATTCTTAAGCCTAGCTCAGGCTGCTAATGCCCTTTTTTTATGGAAGCAGCATGGTATAGTGGCCAGAGCACTGGCATGGGAGTCAGAAGGCCATGGCTTCTAATCCCATCTCTGCCACTTGTCTGCTGTGTGGTCTTGGGTAATCCACTTAACTTCTTTGTGCTTAGTTACCTCATCTGTAAAATGAGGATTAAGACTGTGAGCTCCACATGGGACAACCTGATTACCTTGTATTCATTCATTCAGTCGTATTTATTGAGTGCTTACTGTGTGCAGAGCACTGTACTAAGCACTTGGGAAGTACAAGTTGGCAACATATAGAGACGGTCCCTACCCAACAACGGGCTCACAGTCAAGAAGGACCACTGTGGACCACCCCCTTCTCCTCAACACGCTATCTGACCTTGGCTTCACAGACTCTGTCCTCTCCTGGTTCTCCTCTTACCTCTCTGGTCATTCTTTCTCAGTCTCTTTTGCAGGCTCCTCCTCCCCCTCTCATCCTCTTACTGTGGGAGTTCCCCAAGGGTCAGTGCTTGGTCCCCTTCTGTTCTCGATCTACACGCACTCCCTTGTTGACCTCATTCGCTTCCACGGCTTCAACTATCATCTCTACACTGATGACACCCAGATCTACATCTCTGCCCCTGCTCTCTCCCCCTCTCTCCAGGCTCGCATCTCCTCCTGCCTTCAGGACATCTCCATTTGGATGTCTGCCCGCCACCTAAAGCTCAACATGTCGAAGACTGAACTCCTTGTCTTCCCTCCCAAACCTTGCCCTCTCCCTGACTTTCCCATCTCTGTTGAGGGCACTACCATCCTTCCCATCTCACAAGCCCGCAACCTTGGTGTCATCCTCGACTCCGCTCTCTCATTCACCCCTCACATCCGAGCCGTGTCCAAAACCTGCCGGTCTCAGCTCCACAACATTGCAAAGATCCGCCCTTTCCTCTCCATCCCAACCGCTACCCTGCTCATTCAAGCTCTCATCCTATCCCATCTGGACTACTGCATCAGCCTTCTCTCTGATCTCCCATCCTCGTGTCTCTCTCCACTTCAATCCATACTTCATGCTGCTGCCCGGATTATCTTTGTCCAGAAACGCTCTGGGCATATTACTCCCCTCCTCAAAAATCTCCAGTGGCTACCAATCAATCTGCGCATCAGGCAGAAACTCCTCACCCTGAGCTTCAAGGCTGTCCATCACCTCGCCCCCTCCTACCTCACCTCCCTTCTCTCCTTCTCCAGCCCACCCCGCACCCTCCACTCCTCCGCCGCTAATCTCCTCACCGTACCTCACTCTCGCCTGTCCCGCCATCGACCCCCGGCCCACGTCATCCCCCGGGCCTGGAATGCCCTCCCTCTGCCCATCCGCCAAGCTAGCTCTCTTCCTCCCTTCAAGGCCCTGCTGAGAGCTCACCTCCTCCAGGAGGCCTTCCCAGACTGAGCCCCTTCCTTCCTCTCCCCCTCGTCCCTCTCTCCATCCCCCCCATCTTACCTCATTCCCTTCCCTACAGCACCTGTATATATGTATATATGTTTGTACATATTTATTACTCTATTTATTTATTTATTTTATTTGTACATATCTATTCTATTTATTTTATTTTGTTAGTATGTTTGGTTTGTTCTCTGTCTCCCCCTTTTAGACTGTGAGCCCACTGTTGGGTAGGGACTGTCTCTATATGTTGCCAATTTGTACTTCCCAAGCACTTAGTACAGTGCTCTGCACATAGTAAGCACTCAATAAATGTGATTGATGATGATGATGATGAAGAAGGGGGAGACAGACAACAAAACAAAGCATGAGGACAGGTGTCAAGTCGTCAGAACACAATACCATAACAAATACCATAATTATCATACTTATTATTCTCTAAGATGCATTCCTCAGGGGAGTGGTAGCAAAGATGATGATGTTGCAGGAGACTCACTTCAAGAAGGACAGCTAAGGTTTGGACCTGGGACTTCAGAACAGAGAACGTGGGTGGTGAGAGTGGTTTGTGCATGGATCCACTCACCTGCTCTTATCTTGTCCAGTCATGTTGTCACTGAGGCACAGGGTTCAATGGGAGAGTATGCCAGCAGTTGCAGCACATTCATTCATTGATTCATTCATTCATTCAATCAATCACATTTATTGAGTGCTTACTGTGTGCAGAGCACAGTACTAAGCACTTGGGAAGTACAAGTTGGCAACATATAGAGACAGTCCCTACCCAACAACAGGCTCACAGTCTAGAAGGGGAAGACAGACAACAAAACAAAACATGTGGACAGGTGTCAAGTCATCACAATAAATAGAAATAAAGCTAGATGCACATCATTAACAAAATAAATAGAAAAGTAAATATGTACAAGTAAAATAAATAGAGTAATAGATCTGTACAAACATATATACAGGTGCTGTGGGGAGGGGAAGGAGGTAGGGCAGGTGGGATGGGGAGGAGGAGAGGAAAAAGGGGGCTCAGTCTGGGAAGGCCTCCTGGAGGAGGTGAGCTCTCAGTAGGGCTTTGAAGGGAGGAAGAGAGCTAGCTTGGCGGACGGGCAGAGGGAGGGCATTCCAGGCCAGGGGGAGGAAGTGGGCCAGGAGGTCGACGGCGGGACAGGCAAGAACGAGGCACAGTGAGGAGGTTAGCGGTGGCAGAGGAGCAGAGGGTGCAGGCTGGGCTGTAGAAGGAGAGAAGGGAGGCGAGGTAGGAGGGGGCGAGGTAATGGAGAGCCTTGAAGCCGAGAGTGAGGAGTTTTTGCTTGATGCGTAGGTTGACTGGCAGCCACTGGAGATTTTTGAGGAGGGGAGTAACATGCCCAGAGCGTTTCTGCACAGAGATGATCCGGGCAGCATCATGAAGTATAGACTGAAGTGGGGAGAGACAGGAGGATGGGAGATCAGAGAAGAGGCTGATACAATAATCCAGTCGGGATAGGATGAGAGATTGAACCAGCAAGGTAGCGGTTTGGTTGGAGAGGAAAGGGCGGATCTTGGCGATGTTGCGGAGGTGAGACCAGCAGGTTTTGGTGACGGATTGGATGCGTGGGGTGAACGAGAGAGTGGAGATGAGGATGACACCAGGGTTGCGGGCTTGTGAGACGGGAAGGATGGTAGTGCCATCTACAGTGACAGGAAAGTCAGGGAGAGGGCAGGGTTTGGGAGGGAAGATAAGGAATTCAGTCTTGGACACACTGAGTTTTAGATGGCGGGCAGACATCGAGAGAGAGATGTCCTGAAGGCAGGAGGAGACACGAGCCTGCAGGGAGGGAGAGAGAGCAGGGGCAAAGATGTAGATTTGGGTGTCATCAGCGTAGAGATGATAGTTGAAGCTGTGGGAGCGAATAAATTCACCAAGGGAGTGAGTGTAGATAGAGGACCAAGGATATATAGAGTAGATAGATAGAGGATAGATAGGGCCAAGAACTGACCATTGAAGAACACAAAGGGTTTGGTCATGTTTTGCTTTTTTTAACCTTGAGGACCTAGTGGCATGATCTAGTGGCCTGCAAATCAGAGGAACTGGGTTCTAATCCCAGCTCCATCACTTTTCTGCTGGGTGACCTTGAGAAACAATTCACTTCTCTGTGCCTCCATTCCCTCATCTATTAAATGGGAATTAAGACTGAGGGGAATAGAGGGATCATGATCCAATTATTTGGGATTTACTGTCCTCATTTTAGCTTGCTAAATATGTAGACCAGTATTGTAGTTTCTAGAGCTACTTGTTTACAAATGTCATTAGAAAAAAACAAACACACATACCCCAGTGGCTATCAGCCAACAGAGGAAAGAAGCATTTTCATCCAAGGACTGGAGTCACACATCTGGTTCAAAGCAGCGCTGTTCCCATGAACCATTTTATGATTTGGCAGAAAATTTTAATTTTACCTCAGTCTATTGACAAAGGAAAAAGGAGTTCAGGAAGGCATTAATAGGCAGTTATGAGGTTCAAATGTGTTGTCATTGAGTGGTTTTTGTTTTGGAATCTCAGACACCATAGTGAGCCTCTGTTGTTGCAGCTTTAATTGGTCCTGGACAGGTGCCTGGGCTCAGCCTGGGAATGATGCTTCCATTTCTCTACCCTTGGGGCCCAATAATAGTAATAATAATGATGGTATTTGTTCAGCGCTTACTATGTTCCAAGCACTGTTCTAAGCGCTCGGGGGGATACAGGGTGATCAGGTTGTCCCACTTGGGGTTCACAGTCTTAATCCCCATTCAACAGACAAGGTAACAAGTGGTGGAGCCGGGTTTGGAACCCACGACCTCTGACTCTCAATCCCGGGCTCTTTCCACTGCGCCACACTGCTTCTCTGTAGACTCAGTAGACTGAAGCAGAGAAGGAGTTGTTTGAAGCCTGAAAGATACTGCCAGACAGACTCTCCCAATGCTACTACTCAGTCAATCAATAAATCAATCAATGGTACTCAGTGAACACTTACTAGGTATAGAGCACTGTAATAATAATAATAGTAATAATTATGGGTTTTTTTAAGTGCTTACTATGTGCCAGGCACTATACTAAGTGCTGGGGTAGGTACAAGCTAATAAGGTTGGGCACAGTCCCTGTCGCACATGGAGTTCACAGTCTCAATTCCCATTTTACAGATGAGGTAACTGAGACACAGAGAAGTGAAGTGACTTCAGAGAAGCAGCGTGGCTTAGTTGAAAGAGCCCAGGCTTGAGAGTCAGAAGACTTGGGTTCTAATCCCAGCTCCACCACCTGTCAGCTGTGTGACTTTGGGCAAGCCATTTCACTTCTCTGTGCCTCAGTTACCTCATCTGTAAAATGGGGATTAAGACTGTGAGCCCTACTTGGGACAACCTGATTATCTTGTAAGCAGCATAGTGTAGTGGATGGAGCCCGGGCCTGGCAGTCAGAAGGTCACGGGTTCCAATCCCGGCTCTGCCACTTGTCTGCTGTGTGACCTTGGGCAAGTCACTTCACTTTTCTGGGCCTCAGTTACCTCATCTGGAAAATGGGGAATAAGACTGTGATCCTCACGTGGGACAACCTGACTACCATATATCTACCCCAGTGCTTAGAACAGTGCTTGGCACATAGTAAGCGGTGAACAAATACCACAATAATAATAATTATTATTATTATATCTACTCCAGCACTTAGAACAATTCTTTGGCATAAAGTATGTGCTTAACAAATACCGTAATCATAATTATTACAAGTGGTAGAGAAGCAGTATGGCCTAGTGGAAAGAGCACGGGCTTAGGAGTCAGACGTCATGGGTTCTAATCTCAGCTCCACCATTTCATTCATTCATTCAGTCGTATTAATTGAGCGCTTACTGTGTGCAGAGCACTGTACTAAGCGCTTGGGAAGTACAAGTTGGCAACATATAGAGACGGTCCCTACCCAACAGCGGGCTCACAGTCTGCTTGTCTGCCAACTTATACTTCCCAAGTGCTTAGTACAGTGCTCTGCACACAGTAAGTGCTCAATAAACATGATTGATTGATTGAATTGATTGAAGTGGGAGACAGATAACAAAACAAAACATATTAACAAAATAAAATAAACAGAATAAATATGTACAAGTAAAATAGAGTAACAAATATTTACAAACATATATACATATATACAGGTGCTGTGGGGAGGGGAAGGAGGTAAGGCGGGGGGCTGGGGAGGGGGAGTAGGGGGAGAGGAAGGAGGGGGCTCAGTCTGGGGCTCACCATTTGTCAGCTGTGTGACTTTGGGCAAGTCACTTAACTTCTCTGTGCCTCAGTTACCTCATTTGTAAAATGGGGATGAAGACTGTGAGCCCCACGTGGGACAACCTGATTACCTTGTATCCCCCCCAGTGCCTAGAACAGTGCTTTGCCATAGTAAGCGCTTAATAAATGCCATTATTATTATTATTATTATTATTATTATTATTATTATCATTATTATCATTATTATCTGGGATTAGAACCCATGACCTTCTGACTCTCAGGCCTGTGCTCTATCCACTATGCCACGCTACTTCTCAAAAGTTGTTTCTGCCCAGTCTTGAACTGGTGACCTTTTGCATATTAAGTGAATATGATAACCACTACACTACAGAAACATGCCAGCTCATGAAAGAGTATAATACAACAGAATAAGCAGACGTGTTCCCTGCCCATGCCGAGCTCACACACTAGAGGGAGAGACAGACACTAATATGAAAAAAATAATTTATAATATGTAATTTAAAGATATGTACATAAGTTCTTTGGGGTTGGGAGTGAGGCGAAAATCAGAATTCCAAAGGTCACAGGTTATTCCATTTCCCTTTACTGAAAGAGATGCCAGTGCTATCATTGGAGGTGCCAGGGCTAGAAGAGATGCCCCAAGAGACTCCCTAATTGTAATAGCCACTACCGTATGTCACATTGTCTTGTCTTATGTTGTTGAGTCATTTCCGACCCAGAGTGACTCCATGGACATGCTTGTCCCAAAATGCCACACTCTCCACTTGCAATCATTCTGGTAGTGTATCCGTAGAGTTTTCTGGGTAAAAATACTGAAGTGGTCTACCATCGCCTTCTTCCACGCAATAAATTTGAGTCTCCACCCTCAACTCTTTCCCATGCTGCTACTGCCCAGCACAGGTGAGTTTTGACTTGTAGCTGATTGTCTTCCACTCTCTAGCCACTGCTCAAGCTAGGAATGGGGTGGGTAGGCCTCTGCTTGACTCTTCCTCCCATAGCTGAAACTGGTAGGGTACTGGAAACTCTCCAGGTGTGATACTGAGTTGGGGTTATATGGTCTAGTTTGCCTCTATTGAGCATTATTAGATTCTCAAAAAAATCCTGTGCATTAATGGGGAGTTTTTAAGCACTTACTAGTGTCAGTCATTATATTCATCCATTCAATCTATTTATTGAGCGCTTACTTTGTGCAGAGCACTGTACTAAGCTCTTGAAAAGTACAATTTGGCAAAAAGTAGAGACAATCCCTACCCAGCAATGGGCTTGAGGTAGTTACAGGATAATCAAATCGGGCATAGTTCCTGTTCCAGATGGGGTTAGCAGTCGAAGAGAGAAGGAGAGCAAGTGTTTGAGCCATAAAACAGTAAATGCTCAATAAATGTGATCGAATGAATTTTACAACGAGGAAACTGAGGCACAATGAAGTTATGTGTCTTGTCGAAGGTCACACATCAGGCAAGCAGTAGAGCCAGAGTTAGAACTCAGGTCTCCTAAATCCCCGATTTGTGCCCCTTCCACAAGACTTCACTTGTTTTCTCCATTTCTTGCTAAAGTATTTCTCTGCAGTTAGTAAAAGTAGAGCACAGCCTAGGTTTAAAAAAAAGCCATTAGAAACATCCAGTGGGAACAAATTGCCTGAATTACTTTTGAAACTGACAGGGAACATCAGAATTGGAGCAGAGCTCTTTAAAGACAAGATGGTAAAGGCCTAAAGGCAGAAAATTGTTATTACCTTTAATGTGCTTGGAAAAGCATTCCTGTCAGCAGGAATGAGGATGTCTGTCAGAATAATGTGGAGCTTTCTAAAGGCATTGGCGATATTTTGTAGGGCTCCTAGGGTTTCATAAATCTATCAATTATTTATGATAGGAGGTTCATGGCCATGAGAATCATTCACGTGGTCACTTTCTCCAATGGGGAATGAACTCAAGATTGTTGGGATGCCTGGAATAGTCCTCATAAAATCATCGATGAGGACAGTTGAAAGTTGAGGACAGATCAAAGCTCAGGATTTGTGGATCAAAACCAGCAAGCGTAAGTCAGTCACTTGCAAATTGTTGCAAAAGCTATATGGGGATGAAGTGTTGACCCTAGTTTAAAATCAGATCATGAATTTAAGGGAATACTTATAAATTATCTCTCCATAATCCCCCTTTCTCTATCTGGAGTGAGTAGCTGCTGAGAATGTCGGAACACTCCTTTTAAATTTCTCTGATGTATAATAGAGCTCTATTTTCATTTTTTTAGGTAAATGCTTCCTATCACATTATATGCATTTTAGAATTATTTTAGACCACTTTTTCATCGAGAAAGCTCATAATCAATCAATGGCATCCACTGAGTGCTTACTGTGTGCAAAGCACAGTTCTAAGTGCCTGGGAGAGTACAATACAACGGAGTTGATAGACATTTTCCCCGCTCACAACGAGCATACAGTCTAGAGGGGAGAAAGACATTAATATAAATAAATTATTTATATATATAATTTATAGATAGGTATACAAATGCTGTGGGGTTGATGGTAGGGCGAATACCAATTGTCCAAAGAGCAAAGATCCAAGTGTATGACAATACAGAAGGGAGAGGGAGCCAGGGAAAAAAAATCTTAATTGGGACTTAATCACAAAGTCATATAGCTGGCACCTGGAGTACTCATTGAATTACAGTTTTTTTTATTTAACCTACTGCCAAATCCTGTCACTGCTTCCTCCTCAGCATCTCCCAGATACTCCCCTTCCTCTCCCACCAAACAGTTACCACTTCAGAGCATGTACCGATAACCTATATCACTGTCCCCCTCGTCCCCCTCTCCATCCCCCCATCTTACCTCCTTCCCTTCCCCACAGCACCTGTATATATGTATATATGTTTGTACATATTTATTACTCTATTTATTTATTTATTTTACTTGTACATATCTACTCTATTTTATTTTGTTAGTATGTTTGGTTTTGTTCTCTGTCTCCCCCTTTTAGACTGTGAGCCCACTGCTGGGTAGGGACTGTCTCTATATGTTACCAACTTGTACTTCCCAAGCGCTTAGTACAGTGCTCTGCACACAGTAAGTGCTCAATAAGTACGATTGATGATGATGATGATGATGATGTTAAACCTGTTTATCAGCCTCCTCACTGGCCTCCCTGCCATGGCCTAGTGGAAAGAGCATAGGGTTGGGAGTCAGAAGACCTGGGTTCTAGTCCTAGCTCTACCACTTGTCTGCAGTATGACCTTGGGCAAGTCACTTAACTTCTCTTTTCCTCAGTTATCTCATCTGTAAAGATGGACTTTAAGACTGTGAGCCCTATGTGGGATGGGGATTATGTCTGACCCGATTATCTTGTATCTATTCCAGTGCTTCCCCCTCTCAGGGTGTTACCTAGAGGGTTTCCAGTGCTCTACCAGTCTCGGCTACGGGAGGGACAGGCGAGCAGAGGCCTGTCCAATCCATTCCGTTCCTAGCTTGAGCAGTGGCTAGCGAGGGGAAGGGAATCTGCTACAAGTCAAAACTCACCTGTGCAGAGCAGCAGCAGCCTGGGAGAGAGTCGAGGGCAGAGACTCAAGTTTACTGCGTGGGAGGCAATAGTAAACCACTTCTGTATTTTTACCAAGAAAACTCTTTGGATACATTACCAGAGCGATTGCTGATGGAGGTGCGGTATTCTGAGAGATATGTGTCCATGACAACGCTGTGGGTCGGAGACGACTCCACAGCATAAGACAAGACAATTCCAGTGCTTAGTACAGTGGCGGCACATAGTTAAGCACTTAACAAATACCATCAGAAAAAGCAGCGTGGCTTAGTGGAAAGAGTTTGGGAGTCAGAGGACGTGCGTTCTAATCCAGGCTCCACCACTTTGGGCAAGTCACTTAACTTCTCTGTGCCTCAGTTACCTCATCTGTAAACTGGGAATTAAGACTGTGAGCCCCACATGGGACAACCTGATAACCTTGTATCTACCCCAGCACTTAGAACAGTGCTCGGCACATAGTAAGCACTTAACAAATGCCATTATTATTATTATTATTATCATTCTCCTTCTCACAGTCTATATTCCTGCCACTCAGATCATCTTCTTGAGATGTTACTCAACACACATCTCTCAATTCTTCCAAACCCTTCACTGGCTTGTCGCATCCCCTCTGCCTCTTGGTTTCTCTTGAGCAAAAGTGATAATGATGGGTGTAGTCTCAGTAATGGTACTTCTTAAGCTTTTACTTTGCACAGAGCACTGTAAAAAGCACTGGGAAAAAAGCCTAAGTGAAAGTAAGGCACAGTCCCTGAACCTCACGTCACAATCTAAGATTTAGGAAGTGTATAGGAAACGGGCAGGAAACACATAAAGAAGGATGAAACAATCAAAATGCAAAAACAATGCAAAATATAGGATTGGTGACATATACAACAGCAGGAATAGGGCATTGTGGCTAGAGGAGCAGAGTTTAGGGCTCCTCGCAATGCAGAATCAAGCAGTCACAGTCATGGCAGCAACCTGCATGTTCTCAACATTCTGAAAGTCTGTCAGCCAGTGGTATTTATTGAGTGCTTACTGTGTACTCTTGGGAGAGTACAATCTAACAATACAACCAGCACATTCCCTGCCCACAACAAGCTTACAATCTAGAGAGGAGCCAACAGGAAAGCCTCACGCTGCCACTGGTTTCTCACCCTCCTGGCTAGGGAAGGAATCCCAGCGATGCTGGGGATGAGGTCACCTCTCTCCCAGTTCTTAGGCTCCAGTGGTCCAGTTTAAGTGGACTGGCTTCACCCTCACCATGCTCGTAATTCTCCTGCCTCCACCCTCTAGCTCCTACTGCTCCCCCGGCTTGGAAATCTATCAGACCATAGAGCTCCCCATGTTCAAAGCTTTCCTGAAAACCCATCTCCTCCAACATGCCTTCCCTGATTTATTCTCATCACGTTAATTCACGTAAGCCCATCAACTAAGGAAACAACTGTGGCTAGCGGAAAGAGTCAGTGGACCTGGGTTCTAAACTCTGCTTTCCCACTTACCTGATGTGTGACCTTGGACAGACCTTTAGCTTTTCTGTTCCTCAGTTACCTCATCTATAAAATGGAGATTAAAATGGAACCCCATGTGGGACCTGGAATTTGTCCAACCTGATTAAGTTGTATTTACCCCAGTGCTTAGTTCAGTTTCTGGCAAATAGGAATCACATAACAAATACCACTGGAAAAAAATATCTCTAGCATGTTTGTACCTATTTATAATTATCCTCAGCACTGGATATATAGATTTATTCAACTGAACAGTCCATTATTTACTTTGATTACTATGAAAATACTTTTATGTATGTCTCCCCCACTACAGTTCTTTGCAAGCAGGGAATGTGCATTTCCTTGTTTTCAGTCAATCAATCCCATTTATCGAGTGCTTATTGTGTGCAGAGCACTGTACTTGGCACTTGGGAGAGTATAACCGTGGCTCAGTGGAAAGAGTGTGGGCTTTGGAGTCAGAGGTCATGGGTTCAAATCCCAGCTCCACCAACTGTCAGCTGTTTGACTTTGGGCAAGTCACTTAACTTCTCTGTGCCTCAGTTCCCTTATCTGTAAAATGAGGATTAAGACTGTGAGCCCCCACCGTGGGACAACCTGATCACCTTGTAACATCCCCAGCACTTAGAACAGTGCTTTGCACATAGTAAGCGCTTAATAAATGCCATTGTTATTATAACAACATAACAGAGTTAGTAGATATGTTCCCTGACCACAGCGAGCTTCTTGGGTAGAGGTTTTGTATTTCCTAAGTGCTTAATACAGTGCATTGCATCAGGCCGGCTTAGTGGCGATACCAGCAGGGCCATATGTTCAAGGTTGTCTAATAATAATCAATCAATCATATTTATTTAGTGCTTACTGTGTGCAGAGCACTGTACTAAGCGCTTGGGAAGTACAAGTTGGCAACATATAGAGATGGTCCCTACCCAACAGTGGGCTTACAGTCTAGAAGCCTAATAATAATAATAATAATAGTAATAATAATAATAATAATGGCATTTATTAAGCACTTATTCACTCATTCATTCAATCATATCTACTGAGTGCTTGCTGTGTGCAGAGCACTGTACTAAGTGCTTGGGAAGTACAAGCTGGCTTGTTCTAAGCGCTGGGGAGGTTACAAGGAGATCAGGTTGTCCCATGGGGGGCTCACAGTCTTAATCCCCATTTTCCAGATGAGGGAACTGAGGCACAGAGAAGTGAAGTGACTTGCCCAAAGTCACACAGCTGACAATTGGCAGAGCTGGGATTCGAACCCATGACCCCTGACTCCAAAACCCATGCTCTTTCCACTGAGCCACGCTGCTTCTCTAATGTGATCATGCTAATGATCAAGTGTAGGAGAGTATGGTCTTTAGGTGCATAACCATATAGGTCACAAGATGAAGCATGTTAGAGTGATACAACACAGCTCTGCACACAGTATGTGCTCAGTAAATACAATTGAATGAATATAATGCACTGCAAACTCTAAGCTCGTTATGAGCGGGGAATGCATTTACCAACTCTGTTGTACTCTCCCAAGTGCTTAGAACAGTGCTCTGCAAACAGTAAGCAATCAGTAAAAACCACTGATTGATTGATGAATTACAGTACAGTCAGCCTTGGGTGAGAGCCATATGATTTCCAAGCAACCCATCAGCAGTCCTGTTAATAATAATAATAATGATGGTATTTGTTAAGCGCTTACTATGTGCAAGCACTGTTCTAAGAGCTGGGGAAATACAAGGTGATCAGGTTGTCCCATGTGCAGCTCATAATCTTAATCCTCATTTTATAGATGAGGTAACTGAGGTACAGAGAAGTGAAGTGACTTACCCAAAGTCACACAGCTAATAAGTGGCAGAGCCGGGATTAGAACCCATGACTTCTGACTCACAAGCCCGTGCTCTTTCCACTGAGGCACGCTGCTTCTCAATCAAGCAATCGCTGCTGTTGTAGGTTGGCCAGGGAGTTGTAGGGAAGGAAAGGAGACACCAATTTCCCAGTAGTTTCTTGCTTCTCTAGATCACATGCCAAGCACCAACTCAATTTAGAACACTGCACAGCTACTTGGAAAATGTAATGGAAATAAAACCCACAGAGCATGTGTCTGGGAGTCAGAGGACCTGCGTTCTAATCCTGGCTCCACCACTTGTCTGCTGTGTGACCTTGGCCAAGTCACTTAGCTTCTCTGTGGCTCAGTTACTTCATCTATAACATAGAGATTAAGACTTAAGCCCCTTTTGGGACATGGACTGTGTCCAACCTGATTAGCTTGCAACTCCCCAGGTGCTTAGTACAGTACCTGGCACATGGTAAGCACTTAAAGAATACCGAGCTCATAACCTAGTGAGACAGGCAAATGCTGTATTGGTAGCAGTCATTGTTGTAGTGGTAGTAGCAATAGTAGTAATAGTAATATAATTTATTAAATATATTAATACATTATATTAATTAATTAATATAATGAATTAATTGATTAATGATTAATGGATGGATCAATCAATCCATCAATCAATTAAATAGATTAATTATAATATATTAATTTATAAATTAGTAATGTAGAATTTATTAAGACTGTGAGCCCCCTGTGGGACAACCTGATCACCTTGTAACCTCCCCAGCACTTAGAACAGTGCTTTGCACATAGTAAACCAATTGGTACCTCCCAAGTGCTTAGTACAGTGCTCTGCACACAGTAAGCGCTCAATAGGTATGATTGAATGAATGAATGAATAAGCACTTAATAAATGCCATCATTATTATTATTAAGCACTTACTGTCTACTGTACACTGAACCAAGCTCTGGGAAAGTATACAGAGGAGGGAATTGCACATATCTTCTAGCTCTCAAGTGGCTGACAATCTAAGAATTGGCAAATACCACATTTTTTATTATTACTGTAACGGAATAAAAGGGAAGCAGATAGACTCCATGACAGTGAACAAAAACATGAATGAATTATTGGAAGAAAAAGATGTGCCCATGAATTCTAACGGTGGCTGACGGGATGAACCAACTAGATGAGGTGAAAATTAGTTGGGGAATGCCTCCTGAAGTTTTGGAGGAATTTGAGCTTCCGTTTGATATGGAGGGAGTGGGCCATTTGTGTGGTGGTTGTCCCCTCCCAAAATGTCTTTAGGGATTATAATTAAGAGGATCAGCTACTGCCTGATTTTTTAAATGGTCACTACATGTCCCACACCTTCTTACTCTTTGGGGGTTTGAGGAGGAGGGGCGAGGTTGGAAGGGCTTGGAGAAGGCAGGGTGATGGTTTCTGAAACTTCAGCCATCAAGACCCAGTTTCTTGGATGGATAAAGAAGCTTCAGCGACCTTGAGACTGCTCTATTCTGAAGCAGAGGCAATCAATTAATCAATCAATCAATCGTATTTATTGAGCACTTACTGTGTGCAGAGCACTGTACTAAGCGCTTGGGAAGTACAAGTTGGCAACATATAGAGACAGTCCCTACCCAACAGTGGGCTCACAGTCTAAAAGGGGGAGAAGAGGCAAGGGATGAGGCTGAGAGATACTAATGACTTGACCTTGTGGTGGAAGAGGGGTGGAGACTGCAGGATCCTAAGTACGAAGCTGACGCATCAATCAATCAATCCATCAATCAAACATATTTATCAAGCGTTTACTGTGTGCATTTGAGGGCAGCAGGAGGTCATACAGAACTGAGTTAGTAGTCCAGGCAAATGGGGAGCATGGATGCCAACCCCTCGCCCATGTCCTTCCTCTGGCCTGGAATGCCCTCCCTCCTCAAATCCGACAATCACTCTCCCCACCTCCAAAGATTTATTGAAGACACATTTCCTTCAAGAGGCCTTCCCTGACTAATCCCCCCTTTCCTCTTCTCCCACTCCCTCTGCATCGCCCTGACTTGCTCCCTTAGTCTCCCAGCCCCACAACACTTAATAATAATAATTGTGGTATTTGTTAAGCACTTACTATATGTCAGACACCGGACTAAGCTCTGAGGTGGATACAAACAAATTGAGCTGGACACAGTTATATTCATATCTGTAATGTATTTATTTATATTAACGTCTGTCTCCCCCTGCTCCCAGTTTGTAAGCACGTTGTGGGGAAGGAATGCGTCTTTATTGTATTGTCCTCTACCAATCACAGAGTACAGTGCTTTGCACACAGTAAGTCATCATCATCATCATCATCAATCATATTTATTGAGTGCTTACTGTGTGCAGAGCACTGTACTAAGCGCTTGGGAAGTACAAGTTGGCAACATATAGAGACAGTCCCTACTCAACAGTGGGCTCACAGTCTTAAAGGGGGAGACAGAGAACAAAGCCAAACATACTAACAAAATAAAATAAATAGAACAGATATGTACAAGTTAAATAAATAAATAAATAAATAAATAGAGTAATAAATATGTACAAACATATATACATATATACAGGTGCAATGGGGAAGGGAAGGAGGTAAGATGGGGGGATGGAGAGGGGGGCGAGGGGGAGAGGAAGGAAGGGGCTCAGTTTGGGAAGGCCTCCTGGAGGAGGTGAGCTCTCAGTAGGGCCTTGAAGGGAGGAAGAGAGCCAGCTTGGCGGATGGGCAGAGGGAGGGCATTCCAGGCCCGGGGGATGACGTGGGCCGGGGGTCGATGGCGGGACAGGCGAGAACGAAGTATGGTGAGGAGATTAGCAGCAGAGGAGCGGAGGGTGTGGGCTGGGCTGGAGAAGGAGAGAAGGGAGGTGAGGTAAGAGGGGGTGAGGGGATGGAAAGCCTTGAAGCCCAGGGTGAGGAGTTTCTGCCTGATGCGCAGATTGATTGGTAGCCACTGGAGATTTTTGAGGAGGCGAGTAACATGCCCAGAGCGTTTCTGGACAAAGACAATCTGGGCAGCAGCATGAAGTATGGATTGAAGTGGGGAGAGACATGAGGATGGGAGATCAGAGAGGCTGATGCAGTAGTCCAGACGGGATAGGATGAGAGCTTGAATGAGAAGGGTAGCAGTGTGGACGGAGAGGAAAGGGCGGATCTTGGCAATGTTGCGGAGCTGAGACCAGCAGGATTTGGTGACGGCTTGGATGTTAGGGGTGAACGAGAGAGCGGAGTCGAGGATGACACCAAGTTTGCGGGCTTGTGAGACGGGAAGGATGGTAGTGCCGTCAACAGAGATGGGAAAGTCAGGGAGAGGGCAGGGTTTGGGAGGGAAGACAAGGAGTTCAGTCTTCGACATGTTGAGTTTTAGGTGGCGGGCAGACATCCAGTTGGAGATGTCCTGAAGGCAGGAGGAGATGCGAGCCTGGAGAGAGGGGGAGAGAGCAGGGGTAGAGATGTAGATCTGGGTGTCATCAGCGTAGAGATGATAGTTGAAGCTGTGGGAGCGAATGAGGTCACCAAGGGAGTGCGTGTAGATCGAGAACAGAAGGGGACCAAGCACTGAACCTTGGGGAACCCCCACAGTAAGGGGGTTCCCCAATAAATACGATTGAATGAATGAATGAGAGCAGAAGGCGGTCAGCCTTTGGAAGGCGTCCAGTAAGTCAGTGAGAGTGCCCACTGCCATATTCAGTTCTAACCGGGAACCTAGAAGGACTCTAAAACATGCTTGGTGGCCCTCAGCCTTGGTTCTTTACACCTGAATTGCTAAAATAAATTATACTCATGAATCAGAGATCTAGGTGCTTAGAGAAGAGACTTTGGAAGGTAAATGGCTTATGGTAGCTGCTACATGGGAAAGTGATCACCTATGCACAGTGAGTTTGCAAAAACTATAAAAGAACAAGAAATGTTATTGGTTTCTGGAGATTCTGGCTTTGTGGAAAGGTGTGTATTGGGAATCAAGCGATGCCTGGTAAGACGAATTGATTCAGTGAAATAACTGCGTTGGCAGATCATGAGAAGCAATGAGTGTGTCAGCTTAATACCAGCAGGGCCCCCCAGCTGCCTCAAAAATGTATCTTCAGACCTGAGTTGAGTCAGGGCATGCCTTCTCCCATCCTGTATTTTCTTAACAATGTCTTTCATAAGAACAGGCACCCAGGGTTCAGTGTTGTGCGCTAGCCAAAGAGATGTTAAGCCTTATGGTAGCAATTGATTTCAGATTTTTTTCCTGTAGGAGTTATTTCCTTGAGTTTATTTTAATCAGATGTAGCCTTCACAAATATACGGTACATGGTACCTGAGACACAAACTTGAAGAGTCATATTTAAATGATTAGGTATGGCTGCATTGGAGGATGCATATGAGAGGGGTCAGTTAAATATAAATGGCTATTTTGCAGAGGAGTCTGTCCTCCCTCCTACTTATACAATGAGCCCCATATGGGCTGGGTACTGTGTCTGATCTGATTAACTTGTATCTACTCTAGCACTTGGTACATATAGGCATATAAGAAAGGGTTAACCTACACCACAAATATTGTTATTAATAATAATAATGATAATAATGATGGTATTGTTAAGCGCTATGTGCCAAGCACTGTTCTAAGCACTGGGATGGATACAAGCTTATCAGGTTGGGCATTGTCCCCGTCCTACAAGGGACTCACAGTTTCAATCCCCATTTTACAGATGAGGAAACTGAGGCCCAGAGAAGTGAAGTGCCTTGCCCAAGGTCCCACAGCAGATAAGTGGAGGAGCTGGAATTAGAACCCATGACCTTCTGACTCCCATCCCCATGCTTTATCCAGTACGCCATGCTTGTTCTCCATTATTATTATCATTATTGTTAACCCTGAGTATTGAATGAATGACTAGGATGTCTGTTTTGTCAAACATCTAAAACTCATCTAAAACTCAACATATCCAAGACTGAACTCCTTGTCTTCCCTCCCAAACCCTGCCCTCTCCCTGACTTTCCCATCACTGTTGATGGCACTACCATCCTTCCCATCTCACAAGCCTGCAACCTTGGTGTCATCCTTGACTCCGCTCTCTCATTCACCCCTCACATGCAATTCGTCACCAAAACCTGCCGGTCTCACCACCGCAACATTGCCAAGATCCACCCTTTCCTCTCCATCCAAACCGCTACCCTGCTCCCTCAAGTTCTCTTCTTATCCCGTCTGGATTACTGCATCAGCCTCCTCTCTGATCTCCCATCCTCCTGTCTCTCCCCACTTCAATCCATACTTCATGCTGCTGCCCGGATCATCTCTGTGCAGAAACGCTCTGGGCATGTTACTCGCCTCCTCAAAAATCTCCAGTGGCTACCAATCAACCTATGCATCAGGCAAAAACTCCTCACCCTTGGCTTCAACGCTGTCCATCACCTCGTTCCCTCCTACCTCACCTCCCTTCTCTCCTTCTCCAGCCCAGCCCGCACCCTCCACTCCTCTGCCGCTAATCTCCTCACCGTGCCTCATTCTCACCTGTCCCACCGTCAACCCCTGGCCCACGTCCTCCTCCTGGCCTGGAATGCTCTCCCTCCCCATATCCGCCAAACTAGCTCTCTTCCTCCCTTCAAGGCCCTACTAAGAGCTCACCTCCTCCAGGAGGCCTTCCCAGACTGAGCCCCCTCCTTCCTTTCTCCCTTCCCCCCCCATCTCCCTGCCTTACCTCCTTCCCCTCCCCACACCACCTGTATATATGTATATATGTTTGTACGTATTTATTACTCTATTTGTTTATTTTATTTGTACATATTTATTCTATTTATTTTATTTTGTTAATATGTTTTGTTTTGTTCTCTGTCTCCCCCTTTCTAGACTGTGAGCCCACTGTTGGGTGGGGACCGTCTGTATAGGTTGCCAACTTGTACTTCCCAAGTGCTTAATACAGTGCTCTGCACACAGTAAGCACTCAATAAATATGATTGAATGAATGAATGAATGAAAGAAAGGAGTGATAATATTCATCAAGATCTTACTGTGTGCAGAATCCTGTACTAAGCACTGGAAAAGAATACTTATATGAGAATTAAACACTGTCCCTGTCCGTGGAAATTTAATTGCAATTTAGCTATAAGGGATATATTTACTTGTCACGATCTCTATATGTTGCCAACTTGTACTTCCCAAGCTCTTAGTACAGTGCTCTGCACACAGTAAGCGCTCAATAAATACGATTGAATGAATGAATGAATGAATACAGTCACTGATATGTGTCTCACTGATATGTGTCCTGCCTCGTATTAGCAAATCAGGAAAAAAAAAAAAGCTTTAACATTCCTTTTCAATGGATCCTGTCAATTGCCTTTGAAATGTGTTCTATAATAAATCAAGGAAATGGACTGGGGGAAAGTTGATTTCAGAAAAGTCTTTTGGCTGAGAAAACTCCGGTTCCTCAGGCAGAGGCTGGTGTGGTGTAAAATGCAATCGTTACATATTAACTAAAGATTTCATTCATTCAACCCATTTAACAAGGCAGTGGGTGCTAGGAGGATAACTTTAGTCATAGCTTAGATATTCCCAGGCACGATGCTGCCTACACAGGATAAACACAATTAAGGAAGCCTAAGGGAAACAGTAAATTTAAAACTAAAAAAAGAAAAATACCAAGCGCTAGTTCAAGCTGAAGCATGAAATGGGTTAGCTGGGGAAACACCCAGTGAAAACATCTTCATCATGGGTAGAATAGCAGCTAAAAGGGCACAGCTTTGATTTGCAAAGAACACTAAATGGTGCCTAGTGGTTAGAGCATGGGCCTGGGAGACAGATGAACCTGGGTTCTAATCCTGCCTCTGCCGTTTGTCTGCTGTGTGACCTTGGGCAAATCACTTAACTTCTGCATGCCTCAGGTTCCTCATCTGTAAAATGGGGAATTAGACTGTGAGCCCCTTGTAGGACAGGGACAGTGTCCAACCTGATTAGCTTGTATCCACCCCAGCGCTTAGTACTGTGCCTGGCTCATAGTAAGCACTTAACAAATACCAGTAAGGAAAAAAAAAGATGCCTGAATAAAGTGGAAAGCCTCAAGGGAGAATGTCAGCAACTGACTTCAGTGATACAACTTGACTGCATACAAAAGGAGAATGACCAGGGATTCTTCCACAAATTCTTCAACACTCAACCAATGAGACACAAAGGTACAGGCTTTGGAAAGGGTACGCAAAGAGTCCGCATCTCAGGTTCACACCTGGAGAGTTTCCGATATTCTACCAACCTTGGCTACAGGAGGGAGAATCAAGCAGAGGCCTACCCATTCCATTCCTAACTTGGACAGTGTCTAGTGAGTGGAAAGGAATCTGCTGCAAGTCAAAACTCATCCCATGCTGGGCAGCAGCAACATGGGAGAGAGTTGAGGGCGGAGACTCCAGTGTACTGTGTGGAAAATCACTTCTTTGTTTCTACCAAGAAAACTGTGTGGATACACTACGAGAATGATTGCAGATGGAGAGGGGGGCTTTCGGGGAGAGATGTTTCTGTGGTGTCACAATGGGTAGGAATTGACTCAATGGCATAAGACAAGACAGCGAAGGGTAATGGAATGGCTACTAGGGAAGCAATAGGGCAAACGAAAAGGCTCAAGGAATTAGGTCAATTTAATCTAAAATACATAAGCCTCTTGAGGGCAGAGATTATGTCAATTTACTCTGTTGTGGTCCCCCAAAAGCTCAGTTCAATGCTCTACACATAGTAAGTGCTCAATAAATACCACTGATTGATTGAAATGAAGGCTGAGAGTTGAATGAAATAGGGAACTGGAAAACTTGAGCAGTGTGGGGACAGTGTGGCTTAGTGGAAAGAGCACAGGCATGAGAGAGGACATGGGTTCTAATTCCGGCTCTGCCACTTGTCTGCTGTGTGACCCTTGGCCAGTCACTTAACTTCTCTGTGCCTCAGTTCTCTCATCTGTAAAACGGGGATTAAAAGTGTGAGCCCCATGTGGGACACCCTGATTACCTTGTATCTATCCCAGTGCTTGGCACATAGTAAGTGCTTAAGAAATACAATTATTATTGTTATTAGTTTTATTATTACTATTATTAGGACGATATATAGGTCTTTGGACATGGAGATACCGTGATAAAGAGTACTTTGATCATCTGGTTTCCATTTCCAGAGATGGAACATGAGGAAATTGGACAAACTAACAAACTAAGAAATTTGGAATAAACCTTAAAGAACATTTTTTCAAATTGGAAGGGTTTGTTAAACTTTGAAAATGGTTACCAAAAAAGATTCTGACACTCACATCTTCAGACGCCTTGAACCCTTGAAATCTCTGTTGGCTATAGAATTTCAGGATTATGTGGAAATGTTTTTTGGGTGACCATACATGCAGAGTATGCCATTGGGTATTGACTGTCTGTAGCATTATTTTGGCATGGAGTTGTAGAGGAGAAGCATGATTTTTCATGGCTTAAAATCATTTTGGTGAAAACTCCACCTTATCATCCAAAGTGGAAAGGTTACAGATGGTTCTTTTTGAGTTGCTAAAAGAAATGAAGGAAAAATAAAGTCTGTTGGAGTGGTTTTTATGACTTTATTTTGTGGGAGGATTCTAGTTTTGTTGGACTATTGATGGGCTGGTTTTGGTTTTTCATGTATTTTTTCATCAACAAGTCCTCATTTCCAGTAATAACAAGTCTGAACAAATAATTAGCCCCAATTTAAAGGACACTGGAAGGTTACTCACCAGTGGAGCATGAAAATAAATAACATATTTCTGACGTTAAAGTTTCTGAAAGTTTTAATTTATGGCTTTCAAGTTTCCTTGAGGGAACTGTGTCCTGGCAAATATATGAGGGAGCAATGTATAATTGATTTTTAAATGTATTTCTACTTTGTCAGGTCCAAACATATTTCTCTAATTTATCTTTTATGGAGGGCTAGCTTACAGAGCATTTTAGGGCACATTTATAGCCTAACCACTAAGATCAGTAATCCCATAGAAGACCAGAAGAATTCTCAAAGTGTCATCTGATTGGATGCCTGCACTTAACCTCCTGCTCTTCCTCCTCCTCCTCCTCATCCACAGTGGTATTTATTGGTGACCCACAGTTTGTACTACTGAGTGAGTAGGACTTCTGACTTTCTGGACACCTCCCTGGATTCTGAACTGGCCTCCTTTGAGGTTTCCCTAGGTGGTAATGGGATTTTATGGATGCTTTGTGATTGGCTTCAAGTCCTTAGCTGGCCAGGATGGAGCTCATTAAAAGCCCATTTTCTCCTCTGCTTCTCCTACAACAAGTTCCCCCTAAAACATACATTCTCATCCATGCATGCACACATGCACTCACACACAAAAACACGAACATATATACTTTCAACAGCCTTCCGGGAGAGACAGGTAAACACAAATTTGAGGAGCAAGAAGACAAACATAGACACAACTGGTGTCAATGAGAGGATGGAAAAACAATAAGGGTATAAATAATTGAATTAATAAAAAAATGAAAGTGAAATGGGTGTGAGTGTGTGTGAATGGGGACATGCCAAAGATGGCTTTTAAAGTAAGATCAGAACACATTGAGGAAAGGGATAGGGGTGGGGATTTTTTAGGAAATGCCTCCTGGAAGAGGTGAATTTCAGGAGGGCTTTGACGACAGGAAGTATATGATCTGTATATTTATTTATTTATTTATTCACTTATTTCATCCCGCCATGTTTGTGCTACTACCTGCTTTATCATTTTCCTTCCTCCTGCTCCTACTATGTGTGAATAAGTCATACCTGGGCCTCCCTCTAAATTTTACAGGCCTTGAGGTCAGAAAATATCCATCTTCCTTCTGTTGCATTCTCCCTAAACATTTACTGTCGTGCTTAGCCCTTAATAGGTGCTCAATATATTTCACTGATTGATTGATTTGCACAGAATGGGTGTCCCAGACAGGGGGCAGCGGGAGGGTCATGATTAGAGTCAGGATTTTTCTGCTGGAAACAGTTTCGCAAAGCAGACAGGTTCACCAAGGGCACATGCGCAGAGGGGTTGAAAAGGAAACAACAGATGTGGGGTGTGTCTTTAAGGAGTAGGGCATTTAACCGGGTAGTTTAAGCTTACTCCTTATCTAACTGGTACAGTTGTATTATTGTTTAGGTCATTTAGGTACTTTTCACTTCAATCCAACTTCAATATATTACCAGATGTCCTCTAGTTACATAGCAGTTGAAAATGGAGAATCCATTGTTTTACCATGGTTGGAGCTTAATCTACTTTTAATTTAAGGGTCTTTGTGGGCTTATTTTTTATCTCCTGAGTTCTTGAGCAGATATTTATCAAAGCACTTCAATACAGTTATCCTAGGCACTATTTCCCACAGTTTTCCTACTAGATCAGCCTTGCTATAAACATCCGATTGACCTGGCAGATTTATTTCTGTTTATTCAGCACTTTTCCTTCCCTATTCGTGGATACTTCCACAACAGTGATATATTTTCCCTGGGAGAGATTGAGTCTCTCCCCTAAACCTGTCAAATACTCTTGTTATAAAATCATCTAGTGGAACAGCTGACTTGCTGTTGAATTCTTTCTGTTGCAGTTGCTTTGACATCATTATGAAGTCATGTTCAGAAAGCTATTTATATTTGTGTTAATAGGAAGCAAGCACCTTTTAGACTGTGAGCCCACTGTTGGGTAGGGACTGTCTCTATTCCCAAGCGCTTAGTACAGTGCTCTGCACACAGTAAGCGCTCAATAAATACGATTGATGATGATGATGATAATTCCTAAAGGATTCAATATTTTTAGTCCATTTTATTCATCTGATTGAAAATTCCACAAACATCTCTCATTACATCTGTATTGATGACATATTTCATAATAACTTCAATAGGTTCATCCTCACCCAGATTCTGTGAGCTGCACATAGTGGAGAAATAGTTCAGGCTGGCAAAAGCCTAAATTCTCCTAAACTCAGTGGTCTAATTAGTCCCTTCCCACCAGGGGTTCAGTGACTTTAATTTCTCTCAGCTACTATTAGACAGACCTACTCCAAGAAGTACCTACTTCAAAAGAAAATAGTATGCCTACTTGTACATAATAGTAATAATAATAGCATTTATTAAATGCTTATGTGCAAAGTACTGTTCTAAGCACTGGGGAGGTTACAAGGTGATAAGGTTGTCCCATGGTGGGGCTCACAGTTTTAATCCCCATTTTACAGATGAGGTAACTGAGGCACAGAGAAGTTAAGTGACTTGCCCAAAGTCACACAGCTGGAGACAGGATTCGAACCTGTGACCTCTGGCTCCAAAGCTCGTGCTCTTTCCACTGAGCCACTTACATAGTGTAAGTTTTAGACTGTGAGCCCACTGTTGGGTAGGGACTGTCTCTATATGTTGCCAATTTGTACTTCCCAAGCGCTTAGTACAGTGCTCTGCACATAGTAAGCACTCAATAAATATGATTGATGATAGTCTAAGCCAAGAGACTTGAGCTATTCTCCTTGAAATGAAATGAAAAATAATTGGATTCAATGCTTGCCTAAGGAGGGACATTAGGAACCAATCAGGAAAAGCTAACATTTTCCTATGGAAGATAATTCCAGATACTATAAGATTAACTTCTGGGGTCCTCTCTTTAGTCCTTCCCTCAGTCAATCAATGGTATTATTGAGGAGCAGTATGTCCCTAAAGGGTAGAGTAAGGGCCTGGTGCTAAATTCAGACAATGGGATAAATTAGCAATCAATCAGTCATATATGTTGAGTGCCTACTTTGTGAAGCATTGTATTAAGTGATTTGGAGAGTACCGTGGGAAGCAGCATGGCGTAGTGGATAGAGCACAAGCCTTGGAGTCTAATCTGGATTCTAATCTCAGCTCCTCCACTCATCTGCCGAATGACCTTGGGCAAATCACTTAACTTTTCTCTGTCTCAGTTTCCTCATCTGTAAAATGGGGATTGAGACTGGTGAGCCCAAACAGGGACAACCTGATTAGCTTGTATCTACCCCAGCATTTAGTAAAGTGTCTGGCACATAGTAAATGCTTAACAAATACCCTAAAAAATAAAGTGAGCACTTATTGTGTGCAGAGAACTGTACCTAAGCAATTGGAGAGTACAGTGGAGTAGGTAGACAGCTAAGGAGAGTTGGAATTCTGGTGGAGGCTATCCTCACTCTTGGTGTGAACTTCATTTCAGCCAGTTGAGAGAAAAGATAAAGGGGACTTTGATTGGAATTGATGACAGATGTAAGAGCACAAAAGCAACATGCATGGTATGAATCCCTGTCTGGACCTTGGAAAGGTTTGGAGAAACCAGAAATCTCTAGAGATTCCTCAGGTTTTATCCCTGGAACATCAGGCTGATCCAAATTAGTCCTAAAAATGGACATCATTTTTAATGCCTCAGCCCAATGGATGCATTGATTTAATTTTAGTTACTTCACCTGTTTCTTACCTCTTTTAATTTCAGATGGCATGCCCTTCTGAAATCATTCTCTACACCTTCGTGAATTGCCTTTCTTGATCAATAGCCAAGTTATTTTGTAAAGCCTACGGGGATCTGCTTTCAATGTTCATTTCAGAATGGTCACATCCAGCAGTTTTCAATTAGACTTCAGTGACTTCTAACCTGAAAATATTGCCATAGTTTCTGGCCATATTCACCAGTAAATAAAACAAACCAGCAGATAAACAGGGAACTTTCTCCAAATTTAATTTCCTTCCATTGAATATGGAAAACTTGGCCCAAACAGGCAATCTTTATACTGAAGTAAATCACCCCTTTCAAAGTGATACTCTTAAAAACGGTGGCACTGATGCGACTTCTGAGTTTTGAGAAATTGAAGCAGTCCAAAATAGACAAATAAGGGGGTTTGAGGGACCTACCACACCTACTGTGCAGAGAAGCATCATGGCCTACTGGCAAGACCATGGGCTTGGGAATCGGAGGACATGGGTTCTAATCCCAGTTCTGCCACTTGTCTGCTATGTGACCTTGGGCAGGTCACTTAACTTCTCTGTGCCTCAGATACCTCACCTGTAAAATGGGGATTAAGACTGTGAGTGCCATGTGGGACAACCTTGTATCTATCCAAGTGCTTAGAACACTGCTTGGCACATGCTTAACAAATATGATTAATATTATTATTAGTATTATTATTTGTGTTTGTGTGTGTGAGCGCTTAAATATAGACATAAAGAAATTTGTAAAAGGGGTCTTGCCAGAGTAATTCATTGTATCATCAGCTTTGAACAAGAAAACTATATATGGATGCTCTCCAAAACCTTAATACAGTATTCTGCACACAGTAAGTGCACAATAAGTAAATATGATTGATTGATTGATGGTTGGATGGATGAATACACATAAAGCTGGTATATTTGAATGCATCTTGACATATATTGATTTTGCATTCAATTATCATATGAGAACACCAGAGACATATATGTCATAGGCAAAGACATAGATGTATACCTATAAACATTTATCAGTCTTTTAATTCACCTTGATACATCTTTCACCCCACAAAAAAAGTCATTAGGGATTCATGCTGAGTAGCAGTTCCTGCAATTAAAAAGGATTATTTTACCAAAGAATGCCTAATCAGTAATCTCCACATCTCTTGGAAACAGTATGATTACCTCAGCTTACAGGTAAGGAAACAGAGACTCTGAACATGGGAAGCAGCATGACTAGTGGATAAAGCACAGGCTTGGGAGCCAGAGTAAGTGCTTAACAAATAGGATAAAAAAAGATACTATAATCAAATAAATCAGATCAGACAATGAATTATTTAGGAATTATTTTAGATGGCAATAATAAGTGCAAAACTTGGTCCCCGTTTTCTAGAGAGTTTCCCATCCAGACCAGGGGTTGTAGAGAACCAACATGGCAGTTCAAACAAGGAAAGAGAGACAAGCAGGGGAGAGAGAGCATGCGTACAGAGTGGTAGGGAATGTGGGCCTCTTATTGGCCTTTTTTGTCCCCCACATATCCAAAGATGAATTGCACCGTCAGTGCTGTCTTCAACCATGAAGGACAACTGTGCTTTGAGATCAAGCTGAGATGAGATCAAATTTACCTAGTTCCTTTGACTAGCTGGCTACAAAACAGAAATTTCAGCTCTGCAAACTAATGTTTGCTTCCCCCTGCACATTCCAAGTGGTTCAGTTTTACTGGGTGAGTAATAAAAAATGCTAATTTCATGTACTTTATTCTATGGACATTTCTGCAGGAAAGGCAGCTGGGAACATTTTTCGAGAGCTGATATACTTATAGAAACTGTGCCAAGGGTGAATTAGATCATGCATTCTGATCATAAACAAATGAGAAGAACCAGGCAGGAGTGGAGGCTTTTCAATGATTTAAGATGATATTATTTTCACCAAAGCAGTCCCAAGAATCCAGTCCTGAAAATATGGGCTCATGCCATCTTTTCGGTAGTCATTAATTCCCAAAGGGAAACGTGGATGAAAGAACATTATGACTTAGATCAACCAAAGCAAGGAAACATTCTGCTCTCAGAGTGCAGAATTTCAACTCAGTCCTCTCAAGGGTGATCATATTCAGTTGGCTTGCTATAATCCTACCAGTTGATACTTAAATAGGTTGCTGATAGCATAACTTCATCTGGCTATGTGAAATATTTTTTGTGGTTGGGTGATGTGACTATGTTCTGAGCCTTTATAACAACGAATAAATCCTCTAAATCCTCCATATCAATGGATCAATTAATCAATCATTTTTACTAAGTGTGTGGAGAATCATATTAAGCTCTTGGAAGAGTCCAGCATAACAGGGTTGGCAGACATGTTCCTTGCCAACAAGAAAATTACAGTCTAAAGGAGGTTACAGACATTAATATAAATAAATAAATTATGGATAATAATATAAGTGCCACAGGAATTTGAGTGGGGACAGTAAAGGGAGTCAATCTAAATGCAAGGGTGCCACAGAGGGGAGTGGGAGGAGACGTAATGAGGGTTGAATTGGGCACGGCCTCTTGGAGGTGTGCTTGTAGTGGGGCGAGAGTATCTGTCAGATATGAAACACTTTCTATGTGCCAAACACTGTACTGGGGTAGATACAAAGTAATAGGGTAGGACACAGCCCCTGTCCCACATTGGGCTCACAGTCTAAGTTGGAGGGAGACAGTTCTCCTTTTCAGGTGAGGAAACTGAGGCCAGAGAAGTGAAGTGACTTACCTGAGGTCACGCAGCAGGCAAGTGGAGGTGGCATTAGAACCCAAATCCTCTGTTCTTTCTACTAGACCAAGCTGCTTCCCTGCAGGCTATGTATTCAACATGCAGGTCCTGGATGCTTGTAGCAATAGCTGCTTTCAGAGGCGCTTAACTTCAGTTACCTCATCTGTAAAATGGGGATTAAGACTGTGAGCCCCACGTGGGACAATCTGATTACCTTGTATCCCCCCCAGATCTTAGAACAGTGCTTGGTGCATAGTAAGCGCTTAACACATGCCATCATCATCATCATCATTTTGTAGGTGGTTTGCACAATGCAGGACTTTGTGACTTTGGTGAAAATGGGGGTTAAGGCTAGGATGCTTAGGTGTCTGAGAAGAATCCTAGTCTTGGTTAAACTGGGACACTGAAACACAAAACTGAAAGCGCCTCGAGGAAAGGAATCAAATTTATCAACTGTATTATATTGTACTTTCTCAAGAGCTTAGTATAGGGTTCAGCACACAGTAAGTGCTTACTTGAAAATGAAGCTGTGCATTGGGGTTGTTAATGTCTTTGAGAAGGAGGAACAGATTGAATATTAGAGGAACAGGTTGAATATTAGAGTTGAGTATCAATGGGTCCTGATCTATCAGTCCTTTTTGGTTTTAGAGAATCAATTTAAGAACTTTGAAGGAGGAAAGTATCTAGATGGAATAGCAGATGAAGTGGAAGAAGACAATCGTTTCCTAAAGTTGGAGGACTACAGGAAAGAGTATGGATTTGGAAGTCAGGAAGCCTGGATTTTATTAATTTGAATTGATGTCTGCCTCCCACACTCTAGACAGGAAGCCCATTGTGGGCAGGGAATGTCACTTTTTGTTGTTGTCTTGTATTCTCCCAAGTGCTTAGTACAGTGCTCCACACACAGTACATGCTTAATAAATATGATTGAATGAATGAATAAATGGACTTTCATTCTAGGTCTGCCATTTGCCTGCTGTGTGATCTTGGGCAAGTCACTTAACTTCTCTGTGCCTCAGTTTACTCACTTGTAAAATGGGAATAAGATACCTGTTCTCCTACCCCCGCACGTAGCACAGTTGTGAGCCCCCTGTGGGACAACCTGATCACCTTGTAACCTCCCCAGCGCTTAGAACAGTGCTTTGCACATAGTAAGTGCTTAATAAATGCCATCATCATCATCATCACAGTGCTTGGCACATAGTGAGGATTTACCAATACCACAGTTACTACTGAATGGTGATTTTGCAATGTGATACCAAGAAAGAACATGCATATTGTTCCCATGGCAAATTTGAAGGTCATGAAAACAGAAATTTAGAGATGAACAGTTCTAAATTACTAGACTAATTCAGAACTCAACTCAGGACTTATGTCTTGAAAGGCCAGAGAAGAAAAACACCGGTGAATTGAACATAAGGATCTTAATAAAGGAAAGTTCTGCATGATTTGAAATAACAGGTGCAAGGCTAATAAACAAAACCCGTGCCACACAGGAACATAAGAAATCATCTTCTAAAGAATACTGATTGCCAATTAAGGGACTGATCAGGAAAACGTTTTGCCAACAGGCTGGCAACAATAAAAGCTGACACAGAGAAGACTAAAAGTACCACACTGGTGTTTTTTCATGGCTTTGTTCCTTTATCCTGAGAGGCAAGAAGGAGAAAAGCTAATGGAAAGAACATGTGCCTGGGAGTCAGACTTTCTGGGTTCTCATTCCACCTCTGTCCGTGATTTCTGTGTGACCTAAGGCAAGTCATGTAACCTTTGAGCCAAAGTTTCCTTATCTGTAAAATTGGGATTCAATACTTGTTCTCCCTCCTACTTAGATTCTGAGCTCCATGTGGGACAGGGATTGTGTCCAGCCTGATAAACTTGTACTTACCCCAGCACTTGGAACAATGCTTGAAACATAGTAAGCACTTAAGAAATGCTATATAAAAAAGAACATAGAAATATTAGAGAACACCCTAGTCTCCTCAGGAAAAAAAAGAACAAGATCGAAACCACTACAGAACACTCTCTAAGGTGAGTGCTTTTCTCCTTCTGGGTCTTGCTCTTACTCTGTCCATAAATCAATGTTATTCATTGAGAGCTTGCTGTGTGCAAAGCACTGTACTAAATGCTTGCAAGAGTACAACAGAAATGGTAGATACGTTCCCTGCCCACAATGAGCTTACAGAAATATGAGCAATGAGTCTGTAAGAGGAGAGAGATTAAAGGGGAAGACAAAAGTAACTATCTACATGAGATAAAGACCTGTTACTTCAGTTATGGATATAAACATTACTAAGGCATTACAAAAAGCAACAAGGAGAAGCAGGGTGGCCTAGTGGAAAGAGCACAGGCCTAGGTGTCAGAGAACTTGGGTTCGAATCCACAATCTGCCACTTGTCTGCTGAGTGACCTTGGGGAATTCACTTCACTTCTCTGGGCCTCGGGTTCCTCATCCGTAAAATGGGGATTAAACTGTGAGCCCCATGTGGGACAGGGATTGTGTCCAACCTGATTAGCATGTATCTACCCAGCACTTAGAACAGGGCCTGGCACATAGTATGCACTTAACAAATGCCACAATTATTATTATTATTATAATCATTGTTATTAATAATAATAAAGTAACTGATGAGTTATTAGGCTACTAACAGTATTATTGCGTGTTGTCTTACTGTTCAACCTACTGAAGCACTGACCCACAGCAGAATGCAAAAATAGTTTAAGCCTCATGGCAAATGAGCCATTAAATTCACCCCCAAGCCCTGACTCTGCACCCAGTAAGCACTCCATAAATACGAATGAATGGAAGACTGATGGGGGCCTCTGAGAATTACTACTAGCAACAAACAAACAAACTGAATGGCACAGTGAAAGAGAAGCAGTATTGCCATGTGGAAAGAGCAGTGGCCTGGAATATCAGAGGATTTGGGTACTAATGCTGGCTCTTTCATTTGCTCACAGGGTGACAAGACACTGAACTGCTCTGTGTCTCAGTTTCCTCATCTGAAAATGGGGATAAAAATATCTGTTGACCCTTCCTCTTAGCCTATGAGACTAATGTAGGGCTGGGAATTTGTATAATCTTCTTAGATTGCATCTACCAAAGTGCTTATCACACAGAAAGTGTTGCCCTAACTTCCTCAGCCTCCAGCTCCATGGCAGAGAGGTAAGCCCCAGAGGCCTTCTCCTGTGGAGCTTCGCTTGCATGTAGAGAGGCAGCGTAGTTTAGTGGATTGAGCATGGGCCTCAGAATAAGAAGGTCATGGGTTCTAATTCCGGCACTGCCACATGTCTGCTGTGTGACCTTAAGCAAGTCACTTCTCCGGGCCTCAGCTACCTCATCTGTAAAGTGGGAATTAAGACTGTGATCCCCATGTCAGACAGGGACAGTGTCCAACTGATTAACTTGAATCTACCCCAGCATTTAGAACAGTGTCTGATACATAGGAAGTGCTTAACAAATACCATTAGAAAAAAGCAGCCAGTTTTCAGTACCTGGCGGACAGCCATATGCTGAACCATCCTGGGAAGGAGTGAGATTACAGTCTCTCGACTATAAATTATAGTCTCTAGACTATTAACTCATTATGGGCAGGGACTATATCTGCTATTGTTTGTTGTATTATATTTTCTCATGCAATTAGTTCAGTGCTTCGCACATAGAAAGTCCTCAATAAATACCACTGATTGATTGATTAAAGATACCTGATTTAGAGGGAGCTGTTGTTTCTGTGTTCTCTAGCTACACCTCTCTGGGAGTGGTAGCAGTATTAATAATAATGATTATTATTATTATTATCAGTATGGTACTTGTTAAGCACTTACTATATGCCAAGTACTGTTCTAAGCAAAGGGGTAAATACTAGTTAATCAGGTTGGACACGCCCCATCCCATATGGGGCTCACACTCTTAATTCCTATTTTTTACAGATGAGGTAACTGAGGCACAGAGAATGATAATAATAAGAATAATAATAATAATGATGGTATTTGTTTAGCACTTACCATGTGCCATGCACTGTTCTAAGCGCTGGGGTAGATACAAGGTAATCAGGTTGTCCTATGTGGGGCTCACACTCTTAATTCTCATTTTACAGATAAGGGAACTGAGGCGTAGAGAAGTTAAGTGACTTGCCCAAGGTCACACAGCAGACATGTGGCAGAGCTGGGATTAGAACCCATGTGTGAAGTGACTTGCTCAAGGTCACACAGTAGACAAGTGGTAGAGCAGGGATTATAATTTATGATCTTCTGATTCCCAGGCTGTACTCCATTGACTATACCATGCATGCAGCAATAAGGATTTAACAAATACCAGTATCATTATTAATGGAATAGGCAGCACTCAAAGAGATGCCTGGAATTTTTTTTTTTGCATTTGTTAAGTGCTTACTATGTGTCAGGCACTATTCTAAGTGCTGGGATACATATAATAATAATAATAGCATTTGTTAAGCGCTTATGATGTACAAAGCACTGTTCTAAGCACTGGGGAGGATACAATGTGATCAGGTTGTAACATGTGGGGCTCACAGTCTTAATCCCCATTTTACAGATGAGGGAATTGAGGCACAGAGAAGTGAAGTGACTTGCCCAAAGTCACACAGCTGACAATTGGCGGAGCTGGGATTTGAACCCATGACCTCTGACTCCCAAGCCCGTGCTCTTTCCAATGAGCCAAGCTGCTTCTCTACATATGAGGTAATCAGGTTGGACACAGTCCCTGTCCCATATGAAGCACCCAGTCCTAATCTCCATTTAACAGGTGAGGCACAGAGAAGTGAAGTGGCTTGCCAAAGCCACACAGCAGACAAGTAGTGAAGCAGGAATTAGAACCCAGGTCCTCTGACTCTCAGACCTGTGCTCTATCCACTAGGCCATGCTGCTTCACTAGATTCAAATATAGGTGTGCACAAACCTCTGTGGGTTTTGCCGGCTATTTCTGGCTTTCTGAGCATCATCGTTTCTCCAGCACCCATGAGTATGGGGGAGGTTTTCCTTTGCAGGCTGGTCCTAAATCATGTCAAAGCAGCATTGTTCTCAGAAGCGGCCATAAAGCTCCTTGTTGTGTGACTGATGTTCTGCCACCTGTCAACATGTTATATTTAGAGTAACGTGAGGCATAATGGGCCAGGAATGTAGAGTCCTCCACCTCAGCCTCGTTTTAAAGGGCCTAGGGGTAACCAAGAGGCTTTTCAACCAGATTTATGGGTTAAGTTGAATTAAAGGGTGGTGACAGAATGAAATCTCTCTTCCTCCTCTGGTCACAACTGTTGCTCTCATCTGGGATGAAAATTAGCCTTCCGTTCGCAGATTCAGATGCAAAGATATATGTTCTTACCCACCTGAGGGGCAGAGAGGGCCAAGAGGGCTTTCCAGAGGTATGTTATGGCAGGAAAAGAAAATGAACCCTTTTCCTCTAGCAGAGAGGGCAGTAAAAGTTTGAACCTGGGAAAGTGGGTTGCACAATAGCTCAGTCTGTGGCTCTGGACTCTTGGATGCCTAAAGCAGGAGGGAAAAACCAAGTTTCTGTCTGTCTGCCTCGATGAAGAAACTCAAGTTCCTTCATATCTGATTTAGTAATAATATTAGTAATGACTTTGGTGTTTGTTAAGCGCTTACTGTGTGCCAGGTATTGTACTAAGCACTGGGGTAGATGAAAGGTAATTGGGTTGGACACAGTCCCTGTCCCACATAAGGCCCATTAATTCATTCATTCAATTGCATTTACTGAGCACTTACTGTGCGCAGAGCACTGTACTGTTTTCACATCCTGTCCAGAGTCACTCTGGAGACTGACTCTTTTCATCTTCACCAATTGCTATTCCCTCTCTTTATTTACATAATCGGAGGAAATAAAGCCCTACCAGAGTGCAGAGTGTTAGAGAGCACAGAGGAGGGTGGTATAAGCTACGCAATTACTAAGTGCCAACTATTGAACTAAGCACTAGGGTAGATACAACATAATTAATAATAATAATGATAATAATAATGGTATTTGTTAAGTGCTTACCATGTGCCAAGCACTGTTCTAAGCACTGGGGTAGATACAGGGTAATCAGCTTGTCCCACGTGGGACTCAGACTTTTCATCCCCATTTTACAGATGAGGTAACTGAGGCAGAGAAGTTAAATGACTTGCCCAAGGTCACAAAGCAGACAAGTGGTGGAGCACTGGGATTAGAACCACATCCTCTGACTCCCAAGCCCGTGCTCTTTCCACTAAGCTATATGGCTTCTCATGTTTCTCATTAACTTCTAATTAAGTAGGGTACAGTCCCTGTCCCAGATGAGTAAGCTTGCTAAAACCAAATGCAGAATTTCCAATAGATTTATTTTCTTTCTCACCTTCCAATCTTTTCCCCAATAGCCAAGATCTCTCTCAACTCGGTGAAAATCCACTCCTCTCTTCTCTCTCTCTTATTTAATAATAATAATGATAATGATAGCATTTATTAAGCACTTACTATGTGCAAAGCACTATTCTATGTGCTGGGGAGGTTACAAGGAGATCAGGTTGTCCACGGGGGCTCACAGTTTTAATCCTCATTTTACAGATGAGGGACACAGAGAAGTTAAATGACTTGCCCAAAGTCACACAGCTGATGATTAGTGGAGCTGGGATGAAAAGGATCACTTTATTTGATTTTCTGGACATCGTGTTTGCTTCCCAAATTTGTGCTATCGTTGCCTTAAACCACGTCAACTGGCAAGGCACTGCAAGATCCTTTGAATAAAATTGACATCGAAGCTATGTTAAAAAAAGAAAAATTCTGCAACTTAGCAATGCAGACAACATAATGAGGTGATGGAATTCCTTTGCTTTCTAGAGGGAATGCTCCCTGAAGTAAGCAAAAAACCCCACAGGTACATACCTATAGTCTAGCAGAGTGGTTAATTGGAGATATGAGGGTAATTTTTAATACTAACTAGATATGGCAACTACCCATTTAAATTAGGCATGTTCCAGGTAAAATAAATTGCTCTGGCAGTTTCACAGGTGTCAGAAGTACATTTCTTTGTTACAATTTTCTTTGAAACTTTTACAAAGACTGACCCTCATAGTGGACTATAGGACATGAAAATCCATGTTGAACCACAGCATAGGAGAAATATTTTATGCTCTAGGCCAAAAGTAGGCTAACTATCCCTCTAGACTGTAAGCTTCTTGTGGGGAGGGATCTTAGTTGTCAACTCTGTTGTACTTGTACTCCCCCAAGTACTTAGTCAAGTGTTCTGCAATGCAGTAAGGAAATATCAATTGATTTATTGATTGATGTTCCATTTTTCTCACGTATATAAGTCCTGTTAAATAGATTTTAAGTCATTATGGTCAGGGAATATGTTTACTAATTCTGTTGCATTGTTCTCTCCCAAGTGCTTAGTTCAGTGCTCTGCACATAGAAAGTGCTCAATAAATACCATTGATTGATTGATTGATTGATTAAAATGAAGGTTCTTGCCCAACTCTTTCCTTTTAAGGTTTAACAATAAAAAGCAAACTGATCCATTCTGAGAGAAGCACAGCTTCAGGAAAATAATTTCTGACTGCTATCTTCCATAAAACTGATAGAGCGATTTTGTTACTTTCTGGGAGAAATGATAAAGAAAAATTAAAAAAAAAAACCTGCCTAAATTCCACATTAAACCTTGCCACGTAATATGTCAAAGATATCAACCATAATGTTGATTAAAAGAAAAGGTGGTGGTAATTCAACATTCAGATATTTAGGTTTGCTCTGGATTGTCTAATAACCAATCAATGGTATATATTGAGAGCTTACTCTGTGCAGAGTACTGTACTAAGTGCTTGGGAAAATGCATTATTATAGAATTGGTAGACATGTTCCCTGCCCACAAAGGGCTTATAGCCTAGAGACCTGAGGCTTCACAGATCTTGCGCTCTAAGGAAATTTGCTAATTTTGTGCTTTACTAGTTCTAAACTTCCAAAGATCTGTGTTGCCCAATCTCAAGACCTTGTACTTTGGGATAATTCTGAAATAATCATTTCATTGTCATCTTGCACACAGTGAGACAGAGAGGAGGAAAGCCAATGAAACAGACAGAGGAACGGTCATATAGAGAGAAGAAATGGTCAGATTATGAAAAGAAAAACTAACAGAGGATTGTGATCTGACTTCTGCTGTTAATTACTTCAGGTACTATAAGCCCCAGAACACTTATGTTCTTATCTATAAATTATATATCATAAATGATTTATTTATATGAATATCTGTCTCTCTCTCTAGACTGTAAGCTCAGTGTGGGCAGACAAAGTGTCTATCAACTCTGTTGTATTTTAGTCTCCCAACACGCTCAGTACAGTACTCTGTACACAGTATTACTATTTATTGATTGATTGATGCTAAGTGCTTGGGAGAGTAATAATAGTAATAATAATGTTGGTATTTGTTAAGTGCTTACTATGTGCCAAGCACTAGGGTAGGTACAAGGTGATCAGGTTGTCCCATGTGGGGCTCACAGTTTTCATCCCCATTTTACAGATGAGGTAACTAAGGCACAGAGAAGTGAAGTGACTTGCCCAAAGTCACACAGCTGACAATTGGTGGAGCTGCGATTTGAACCCATGTCCTCTGACTCCCAAGCCCGTGCTCTTTCCATTGAGCCACACTGCTTCTCGAGAAGAGTGGGAGACAAGGAAAGAAGGGCTTAGTCTGGGAAGGCCTCTTGGAGGAGATGTGCCTTCAGTAAGGCTTTACAGCGGGCAGAGGGGCAGAGTAATTTTCTTTTGAATTTGAGAGGAGAGGGAATTCCAGGCCAGAGGCACGACGTGAGCTAGGGGCGGCGACAAGATAGGCAAAATCAAGGCACAGTGAGGTTACCATTAGAGGAGCAAGTGTGCGGGCTGGGTATAGAAGGAGAGAAGTAAAGTGAGGTAAGAAGGAGCAAAGTGGTGGAGTGATTTGAAGCCACTGGTGAGGAATTTTTGATTGATGCAGAGGTGGATGGGATATGTACATAAGTACTGTGGGGTGTGGGGTGAGGTGACATGTCCTGAACGTTTTTGTAGAAAAATAATCTGGACAGCAGATTGAAGTATGGATTGGAGTGGGAAGAGACAGGAGGCTGGGAGGTCAGCAAGGAGGCTGATGCAGTAATCTAGGTGGGATAGGATGAGTGATTGTATTAACATGGTAGTAGTTTGGATGGAGAGGAAAGGGCAGATTTTAGCGATGTTGTGAAGGTGGGACCTGCAGGATTTAGTGATGGATTGAATGTGTGGGTTGAATGAGAGAGAGGAGTCAAGGATAACACTAAGATTATGGGCTTGTAAGACAGGAAGGGTAGTAGTGTCATTTACAGTGATGGGAAAGTCAGGGGAGATGACAGGGTTTGGGTGGGAAGATAAGGAGTTCCGTTTTGGACACGTTAAGCTTGAGGTGACCGAAGGACAACCAAGTAGAGGTGCCTTGAAGGCAGGAGGAAATGCCAGACTGAAGAGATGGAGAGAGATCAAGTCTGAAGATGTAGATTTATCATCGGCAAAGAGGTGGTAGTTCAAGTCATGGGAGTGAATTAGTTCTCCAAGGGAGTGGGTGTAATTGTAGAATAGAAGAAGACCCAGAACTGAACCTTGAGGGACCCCCACAATTAGCGGGTGAGGGGCAGAGGAGGAGCCTGTGAAGGAGACTGAGAATAAACCTCTAGCAAGTAGAACCAGGAGAGGACAGTCAGTGATGCCAAGGTTGGATAAAACATTTCCAGGAGAAGGGGGTGGTCCACAGTGTCAAAGGCAGCTGATAGGTTGAGGAAGATTAGGATGGAGTAGAGGCCTTCGGATTTATGAAGAAGGGCATCATTGGTGACCTTTGAGAGGGTGGTTTCTGTGGAGTTAAGGGGACAGAAGCCAGATTGGAGGGGGTCAAGGAGAGAATTGGGGGAGAGGAATTTGAGACAGCGGGTGTAGACAACTTGCTCGAGGAGTTTGGAGAGGAATGGTGGGAGGGAGATGGTGGGATGGTAACTGGAGGGAGCTGGGGGTCAAGGGAGAGTTTTTTCAGGATAGTGGAAACATGGGCATGTTTGAAAGCAGTGGGAAAGAAGACACTGGAGAGCGAACTACTGAAGAGGGCTTTTAGGGAGGGAAGAAGGAAGAGTGCTAGAGTTTCGATAAAGTGTGAAGGAATAGGGTAGGTTGCACAGGTGGAGGGGGTGGCTTTTGAGAGGAGGCAGGAGACTTCCTCTAGAGAAACTGCTGGGAAGGATGGGAGAGTTGAAGAGGGAGCTGGAAGGGGGAGGGATTGAGGAGAGGCAGGGGATGGATTTTCAGTAGGGGAAGACTTGGGCATGATTGAAGAAAGATGGAAAGGAAGGAACCAGAAGGAGGAAAAGATCCAGAATACCTGCAAGGTTGAAAAACCCTCCGCAGCCATGGCGTTTGTTGCGTACCTAAAATGAGGTTTCTCCAGAAAGTACATAGTGCCATCTTCTGGACTGATTTGAAAACTGTAATTTAGTTAAACACCCCTAAAATAATGGTTTTAACTAGGAAAAGCTGTCTGAGTGGCATTCTTGACCTGCTTTAGAGGTTTTTGGAATTTCTGATGGTAACACCCCGGAGAAATGAAAAAAAAAATTGTATTGGAAAGTACAATCAATCAATTGAATTTACTGAGCACCTATTGTGTTCAGGACAATAGGAAAGCACAAGGGCAGCAATGTACTCTAGTGGAAACAGCACAAGGGAAGTAAGAGCACTTTAGTTCTGATCCCGGCTCTGCCACTTGTCTGCTTTGTAACCTTGGGCAAGTCACTTGGGTTCTCTATGCCTCAATTTCTTCATCTGCAAAATAATAATAACATAGACTGTAAGCTCTTTTTTGTTTTGGTATTTGTTAAGTGTTTACTATGTATCAAGCACACAGTAAGCTCTCAATAAATACGATTGAATGAATGACTGAATCTATTCTAATCACTGGAGTAGTTGCAAGTTAATCAGGTCTGATACAGTCTCTGTTTCACATGGGGCTTGGAGACCAAGTAAAATGGAGAACAGGTAAGGAATTCTCATTTTGCAGTTGAGGAAACTGAGACACAAAGAAGCAACTTGACCAAGATCATACAGCAGGCAAGTGGTAAAACTGGGATTAGAACCCAGGTCCTTTGGCTCCCAGGCCTGTGCTTCATCCTAGATCACAATGTGTCTCACACTGATTTTTGCTATTTGTTAAGTGCTTACTTGGCTCCAAGCACTGTTCTAAGCACTGGGGTAGAAACAAGTTAATCAGGTGGAACATATTCCCTGTTCCATATAGGGTTCACAGTCTAAATAGGAGGAAGTAGGAGGGAATCCAGCTGGGGACTTAAAAAGTGTTGCTCTTTCCTAATTAGACTGTGAGCCCCATGTGGGACCTGATTATCTTGTATCTACTCCAGTGCTTAGTGCCGTGTTTGGCACAAAGTGCTGGCTAAATACCACTATTATTGTTATTATTATTACAACCCGCCGTGTTTGGCACAAAGTGCTGATTAAATACCACTATTATTGTTATTATTATTACAACCCACTTAAGTATTTGTAGAAGAGATGGTCAAAAAAGTGAAACCACCGTCCTAAAGTCACGTCTCACCTTTCTCCCTTGAACAAGAATTTCCAGATACCCGTCTCACCTTTCTCCCTTGAACAAGAATTTCCAGATACCACAAACCTTAATTCCTCCTCCTGCCACTAAATACTATATTTGGCAACAGCAAAGAGTCAAAAATCAAGACAAGCCAGACATTAAGATCGACCCATTCAATCATCACTCCATTAGTTCTGACCCTCCCACCTCACCTAACTGATCGCCTATTTCAACCCAACCTGTACACTTGAATCCTGTACATCAATTTGCATACTGTCCCTTGATCTCATCTCTCTCTGTCAATGCTTTGCTAACATCCTCCTTCTGATTTGGAACTTCAGAGTCAACAGACCAAAACTCTCCCAACCTTCAAAGCCCTCCTAAAACCATACCTCCAAGAAGTTTCCCAGACTAACTCTTCATTTCCCCTATTCACTCCCTTCTGCATCAGTTAGAGAAGCAGCTTGGCTCAGTGGAAAGAGCACGGACTTGGGAGCATGGTTCTAATCTCGGCTCCGCCACTTGTCAGCGGTGTGACTTTGAGCAAGTCACTTAACTTCTCTGGGCCTCAGTTACCTCATCTGTAAAAAGGGGATTAAGACTGTGAGCCCCACGTGGGACAACCTGATCACTTTGTATCCCTCCCAGTGTTTAGAACAGTGCTTTGCACATAGTAAGTGCTTAACGAATGCCATTATTATTATTATTATTAACCATGTACTTCATTCATTCATTCATTCAATCATACTTACTGTGTGCTTACTGTCTGCAAAGTGTGCAAAGTACTTACTAAGCATGTGGGAAAGTGCAATATTGGGTCTATACCCCTTGAGCACTTGATGTTCACTCCACTCTCAGCCTCACAGCACTTACATGTATATCCTTATACTTTGCTTATTGTTATATTGTACTATCCCAAGTGCTTAGTACAGTGCTCTGCACACAGTAAGTGCTCAATAAATATGATTGTCTGACTGGCTTTGCTATGTCCCCCCATCTGTAATTTATTTAAATGTCTGCTACCCCTCTAGACTGTTAGCCCCTTGTGGGGAAGGATTGTGTCTACCAACTCTGTTGTACAATAATAAGAATAATAATAAGAGTATTTGCTAACTGCTTACTATGTGCCAGGCACTGTACTAAATGCTGGGCTAGATACAAGATAATCAGGATGGACACAGCCCCTGTCCCAAGTGGAGCTCACAGTCCTAATCCCCATTTGACAGATGTGGAAACTGAGGCACAGAGAAGTTAAGTGGCTTGCCAAAACTGGGATTAGGACCAGGTCCTCTGACTCCTGGGCCAGTGCTCTTTCTACTAGGCCATGCTACTAGGCCAGTGTACTCAACCAAGCTCTTAGTATAGTGCCCTGCACACATTAAGTGTTCAAAAAATACCATTGATTGACTGATTGACTGACAGTCTGGTCTAGTGATTCAGACATGGACCTGGGAATCAGATCCCCTGGTTTCTAGCTGCAGTTCTGGCCTGTTGTGCAAACTCAATTAGTCACTTAATCTCTCTGGGCCCATAAGGATAAGAATGTATGTTTCTCCCTGGACCATAGGTATGTGTGGGGAAAATGAGATGAGAAATGTAAAAGTACTTTAGAATAATAGAAGTGCTGAATAAATTTAAGCTCCTAGTAGCAAGCAAGCAGTAAATACTTTAGAGAAACCAGAGCATATCACACTACTAGAAACTTTCTAAATGGAGTATCCAAAGTCTAGGGACCATTATTCCTCTCCCTGCAGTCACTGAACCTATTGTTGTAAAAATAGAAATACTTTACAACCAAGATTCCACAAAGCCAAAGAATTGATGTCCCTAATCAAAGACCAATAATCGACAGAATCAATCACTGCCAAAGCAAAACAGCCCCCTTTGTTCAAAAGCAGATAGAGTGAGGAGTTAGAGGAAGGGTCAGAGTTCACGATTGGGTGAGACAGGACTTCACATAAAGTTTCCCAGAGGGGTGGAACAAAGCTCTCCCAGGAGATTAATTAAATCCAAAAAAGAAAAGACCCTACACATTTCCAGCTCTCTCTAGAATAAAGACCCTGATAGGGTTTGTATGATTGACTCAGATGATTGAACCTGAGCTCTTTCACACTTCTGGAAAACTCCTGTCCCAAAGCTTTATTCTTTATCATTTGCCTCAGATAAATCCTTACCCACCTGAGCCCCATATCCTGGAATAAGGGGTGGCTGAGAACAGAGAAGGCTGAATTCTGTCCAGTCGGCAGTTGTGCTGGTCCTTTGGCCCCTGAAGAATGAGCCCCTCCTGGACTAACAGAAGTGGCTCTGAAGAGGGGGTTAAAGGTAAGAGGTGCAGAATGTAGCAGTCTGTTTTTGCTGTGTCTTGTAAACATCACTACTTCTAGGCCATCCACGTTTTGGGGAAGACTATAGTGTGCAGAACTAAGTTGTTTGCAACCCGCCCTCACTCCCTTTACATCAGACCAGTATTTCTCCTGGAAACTCAAGTATGTGGAGTAAGTCCTTATGTGGAGTAAGGGGAGAGAGTTCTAGTAATAATAATAATTATTATTATGTTATTTGTTAAGTGCTTACTATGTTCCAGGCACTGTACTACAAGCAAATCGGGTTGGACAGAGTCCCCGTTCCAGGTAGGGCTCATAGTCTCAATCTCCATTTTACAGGTGAGGTAACTGAGGTCCAGAGAAATGAAGTGACTTGCTCAAGGTCACACAGCACAAGTGGCAGAACTGGGATTAGAACCCATGACCTTTTGATTCCCAGGTCTGTGCTCTATTCACTATGCCATGCTGCTTCTCTGGGGATTGTAGGTCTCTCTAGGTTTGGGCAGGACAGTTTGGGGGGAGCAGGGATATGGAACAGAAGGCAGGTTGGGAGCTTGTGGTCAGTTTCAGGTTTGGAGAGGTTAATCATGATACCATGACTGGTGAGGAAGAGATTCAGTGCGTGTCTGAGGTACTCAGTGGTGAGGTGTGGTGGAGCAGGAGATCAGTGGGGTTGAAGAGCGAGAGGAGAGTTCCTGGGGGATCATCCCGAGCAGCAATGTGGATATAATAATGATGGTATCAAGGGCTTACTATGTGCTATGCACTGTACTAAATGCTGGGGTGGAGACAAGATAATCAGGTCCGACACGGGACTCACATTCTAAGAAGGAGGGAGCACAGGTATTGAATCCATATTTTGCAGATGAGGAAACTAAGGCAGAGAAAAGTTAAGTGACTTGCCCCAAGTGACACAAGAGGTAAGTGGCAGAGCAGGAATTAGAACCCAGAACTTAGGTCTCTTTCCACTAGGTTTAAGTCTCTGAGGAGCAGCTCAGGGAGGAGAAGGAGAAAATTGGAGGCTGGGAGGAATCAGGGGTAGTAGATATGACTGTCACTAGTCACTGAGATGGATGGTGGGAGCTTCAAAGGAAGAGAAGGGAGGGGATTGTATAAACCCCTCCACGAGATTGACAGACCCATGTGGACAGAGATTATGTCTACTAATTCATTCATTCATTCATTCAATTGTATTTATTGAGCACTTACTGTGTGCAAAGCATTGTACTAAGTGCTTGGGAATGCTACTGAACTCTTCCCAGCACTCTTCAGTTCTTTCTCTGCACACTGTAAACGTCCATTTGATTGAATGATTCATTGTTTGATGGCTCTTTTTAAGTGCTTACTATGTGTCCAGCACTATTATAAGCACTGGGGTAGGTACAGTTTAATTGGGTGGGACCCAGTCTCTGTCACGCCTGGGGCTCACATTCTTAAGTGGGAGGGAAAACAGGTATTAAATCCCCATTTTACAGTTGAGGAAACTGAGGCACAGAGAAGTTGAGACTTGCCCAAGGTCACACAGCTAGCAACTGGCAGAGGCAGGATTAGAACCCAGGTCTTCTGATTCTGAGGCCAGTGCTCTTTTCACTAGCCCAAACTGCTTCCCATTGTTGGGTAGGGCGGAGAGTGGCACTGGAGGATAAGGATCCAGCTGATTCATTCCTTGTGGTTGGGAGTCAGTAGAGGGTCCCAGATGGTAGAGCCCTTCTAGAAGCATGCTAATGAAGACAGTATAATAATAATAATGATGGTTTTTGTTCAGCGCTTATTATGTTCCAGGCACTGTCTTAAGCATTGGTGGTGATACAAGTAAATAGGGTTGGACACAGTCCCTGTCCCATGTGGGGCTAGACTGTAAGCCTGTTGTGGGCAGGGATTGTCTTTCTTTATTGCTATATTGTACTTTCCAAGTGCTCTGTACAATGCTCTGCACACAGTAAGTGCTCAATAAATACGATTGAATTAATAATAATAATAATGATAATAATAATAATGATGATGGTATTTGTTAAGTGCTTACTATGTGCCAAGCACCATTCTAAGCACTGGGAGAGATACAAGGCAAACAGGTTGTCCCACATGGGGCTCATAGTTTTAATCCCCATTTTACAGATGAGGTAACTAAGGCACAGTTAAGTAACTTGCCCAGAGTCACACAGCTAACAAGTGGCGTAGCAGGAATTAGAACCCATGACCTCTGACTCCCAAGCCTATGCTCTTTCCACTAAGCCACACTGCTTCTTAATAAATGAATGAATGGGGGTCACAGTCCCAATCCCAATTTTACAGATGAGTTAACTGAGACACAGAGAAGTGGAGTGACTCACCCAAGGTGATACAGCCAAGTGGCAGAGCTGGCATGAGAACCCATGACCTTCTGACTTCTACGCCCATGCTCTACCCACTAGGCCATGCTGCTTCTATTCTGGAGGGAGCCATCTCGGGCTTGGAGAGAAAGAGCAGTGATGGAGAGGAAGATCAGTTAATGGGACACATGATGGCTGAATTCTTTTTCTGTCCTAAAACCCATCCAGAACACAAGAGATTATATTTATGTGCGTAGTTTTTAGACTGTGAGCCCACTGTTGGGTAGGGACTGTCTCTATATGTTGCCAATTTGTACTTCCCAAGCGCTTAGTACAGTGCTCTGCACATAGTAAGCACTCAATAAATACGATTGATGATAGTTTGTCCCCCAGTGGAGCTCTACAGAAAAAGTCCTCAGTTAGCCATTCTAGCCAGAGCCAGCTCCTTTCAGTTGGGCAAAGGGAACATCTTTCTGGTCCAGACCTTCTTTCTCATGGTTTCTCTGGGTACTGCTGCTGATTTTCCTGCTGATTTTGCTAACTGACAGAGGGACCACATTGCACAAGAACTTTCTGACTGGACCAAATACTGAGTTGCTTGGGAGATGCATTTCTTCAGGGGTGAAGAAGCCTCACGAACCCAAGAACTCTAAACCTAAAACATAGCAAGGCTGAGACCCAGTCACCAGACCTGTGAGCCAGACTGAAGGGGAGGAGATGGGTGGTGACAGGTATTCTGGAGTGAGAGAGCATTAGTGAGTGAGGGAGAGAGGTGAACATTTCCAGAATCCTCCCCTTCTCCATCCAAACCACCACCATGCTGCTCCAGAGACTTGTCGTATATGAGCCCGTTGTTGTGTAGGGACCTTCTCTACATGTTGCCAACCTGTACTTCCCAAGCGCTTAGTACAGTGCTCTGCACACAGTAAGTGCTCAATAAATATGATTGAATGAATGAATATCCTGACTCAAATACAGCAACAGTCTCCTTGCTGACCTCCCTGCCTCCAATTGCCCATCTCCAATCCATTCTTCACTCTGCTGACTGGATCGGTTTTCTAAAATACTGTTCTGCATAAGTCCCTTCGCTTTTCCAAAGCTTTCAAAGTTTGCCCATTTTTCTCCACCTCAAGCAGAAACTACTGACTTTAAAGCATTAAATCAACTCTTTCTTTAGAGTTATCCATACTCTTTTCCCGCTACACCCCAGCTCACAGTCTTCATTCTCAGCCTTCTCTCTTCCCTGGCTTTCCCTCCCCCTTAATACCTGACAGAACATACCTCTCTCCATCTTCAAACCCCTCCTGAAATCATACTAATTGATCTCTCATCTCCCCACCTTATCAGTCCATCAATCAATGGTATTAATGAGCATTTACTGTGTGCAGAGCACTGTACTAAGCGTTTGGGTGAATAAAGCAGTGTGGCTTAGTGGAAAGAGCATGGGCTTGGGAGTCAGACGTCATGGGTTCTATTCTTGGCTCTGCCACTTATCAGTTGTGTTACTTTGGGCAAGCCACTTAACTTCTCTGTGCCTCAGTTACCTCATCTGTAAAATGGGATTTAAGACTGTGAGCCCCATGTGGGACAACCTGATTACCTTGTTCTACCCAGCATTTAGTACAGTGCTTGGAACATAGTAAGCACTTTACAAATACCATTATTATCATTATTATTATCATTATTATTATTATTATTATTATACAGGATAACGGAGTTGGTATACATGTTCCCTGCACACCAGGAGTTTGTGGTCTAGAAGGAGAGGCAGACATTACTATAAATAAATAAATTATGGCATTGTGTGTAACTGCTGTGAGGCTGAGGGAGGAGTGACAATTAAGAGCTTAAAAGGAAAAATCCAAGTTCATGGGCAACCGAGAAGGGAGGGAGAGTAGGAGAAATGAGAGCTTAATTAGAAAAGCTCTTGGTGGAGATGTGATTTTAGAAAGGCTTTCAGGTGGAGAGAGGGGTAGCCTCTGGTATATCAATCATATTTATTGAGCGCTTACTATGTGCAGAGCACTGTACTAAGCGCTTGGGAAGTACAAATTGGCAACATATAGAGACAGTCCCTACCCAACAGTGGGCTCACAGTCTAAAAGGGGGAGACAGAGAACAAAACCAAACATACTAACAAAATAAAATAAATAGAATAGATTTGTACAAATAAAATAAATAAATAGAGTAATAAATATGTACAAACATATATACATATATACAGGTGCTGTGGGGAAGGGAAGGAGGTAAGATGGGGGGGATGGAGAGGGGGACGAGGGGGAGAGGAAGGAAGGGGCTCAGTCTGGGAAGGCCTCCTGGAGGAGGTGAGCTCTCAGCAGGGCCTTGAAGGGAGGAAGAGAGCTAGCTTGGCGGATGGGCAGAGGGAGGGCATTCCAGGCCCGGGGGATGACGTGGGCCGGGGGTCGATGGCGGGACAGGCGAGAGCGAGGTACGGTGAGGAGATTAGTGGTGGAGGAGCGGAGGGTGCGGGCTGGGCAGGAGAAGGAGAGAAGGGAGGTGAGGTAGGAGGGGGCGAGGTGATGGACAGCCTTGAAGCCCAGGGTGAGGAGTTTCTGCCTGATGCGCAGATTGCTCGGTAGCCATTGGAGGTTTTTGAGGAGGGGAGTAATATGTCCAGAGCGTTTCTGGACAAAGATAATCCGGGCAGCAGCATGAAGTATGGATTGAAGTGGAGAGAGACACGAGGATGGGAGATCAGAGAGAAGGCTGATGCAGATATGAAAGAGAAGCAGCATAGTGTAGTGACTAGAGCACATGCCTGGAAGTCATAGGTCATGGGTTCTAATCCCACTCCGCCACTTGTCTGATGTGTGACTTTGTGCATGTCACAACTTCTCTGGGCCTCACTTACCTTATCTGAAAAATGGAGATTGAGCCTGTGAGTCCCATATTTCCTGTCTACTTATTTTGATGTCTTCTAGACTGTGATCCCATTGTTTGGCAGGGATTGTCTCTGTTGCTGCATTGTACTTTCCAAGCACTTAGTACAGTGCTCTGAACACAGTAAGCGCTGCATAAATAATAATGAATGAATGAATGAATGAATGAATGAATATGGGACAGGGGCTGTATCCAACCTGATTTGCTTGTATCCACCTCAGTGCCTGGCATATAGTACAGTGCCTGGCACATAGTAAGTGCTTTATTATTATCATTATTATTATTATTATGAAAGGAGAGGGAGTAACAAGCTGGAAGGAAGATGTAGGCAAGAAGTCAGTGAAATTCTCCAACTGTCACCTCAGCTGGTCTGTGCCACCTAGGGATTAAGTACTCACAATCCATCATAGCACTTGTGCCCATATTTTATGCACTTTATTACTGCTGCTTATCTGTAGTATATTTGTCTGGTGTCTGTGTGTATATTGCTGTTCCCCCCCCCCCCCCCAACCCCATAGCACTCATGTACATATCTGTAATTTTATTTATTTGTATTGATGTCTGTCTTCCCTCCCTCTAGACTGCAAGCTCATTGTGGGCAGGGAATGTCACTGTTTATTGCTGTATTGTACTGTCCAAGTGCTTTGTACAGTGTTCTACACACAGAAAATGCTCAATAAATATGATTGAATGAATGAATAAATGAATGAATCGTATTTATTGAGCATTTACCATGTGCAGAGCACTGTACTAAGCACTTGGGAAAGTACAGTATAACAGTGTTGGTAGACACTTTCCCTGCCCACAATGAACTTAGAGGCTAGAAGAGCTAATATTCAATATGCAACATACCGTATATAAAAATAATAATAATAATGATATTTGTTAAGCACTTATTATGTGCCAGGCACTGTTCTAAATGCTGGGGTAGATGCAAGATAATCGGGTTGGACACAGTCCCTGTCCCACATAGAGCTCATGGTCTTAATCCCCATTTTACAGATGAGGGAACTAAGGCACAGAGAAGTAAGTGACTTGCCCAAGGTCACCCAGCAAACAAGTGCTGGAGCGGGGATTAGAACCCAGTTCCTTCTGAATCCCAGGCCCATGCTCTATCCATTGGCTGTGCTGCGTGTATATTACATATATGCAATGTATGCATATTTGTATTGAATATATTGTACTCTCAAAGCACTTCGTACAGTGTACTGCATTTAGATGCTCAATAACTGCTCTTGATAGTTTTTTTGCCTTGTAATTCTCTTCTCCAATCTCCAGAACACCCCCATCTTTTATGTAACATTTCAGCAAAAAATATCACTTCCCTCCATTTCATGCCAAAGCTCTTTGCACGCTACACCCCAACTCACAATCTTCTCTTCTCCCAAGCTCACCTCCTCACTGCACCTTGCTCCTGACTCTCCCACTTCCATCCAACCCATTATTTACATTCTTCTCCCAGCCTCAACTTCATCCCCCTTCAAATCCACTTCTACTTGTTATTACTACTAGAATCTGTGTTTTTTCCTTAGTAGTAGTAGTAAGATTATTTACTAAACACCTAGTGAGTGCAGAGCACTGTTGTACTAAGTGCTAAGAAAGAATATATGGGGGGAATTAGGTAAGGAACCTGACTCTCAAGGAATTCATGATCTTTGAATATGTATGGGAAAAGGGGACTATAGATAGACACATTAGGAGTGATGATAGGCCAATAATACATTAAAACAGCATAAAAGACAAGGACAAATAAATAAAAATAAAAGCAGAAATCAGTAGGGTGCCGGGGCTAGAGGAGAAGAATTTCAGACACCTTGTGACTCAGAGTCCAAGGCAACCCCATAGTCACAGCAACCAGCCTTCCCAATGTTTTGTTGAAGCCTCATTCACGTCTGTCCACCTTACCCATTAGAAACTTCTTGAGAGCAGGAACTGTGTCTTTAACTTATATTTGTACTCTTCCAAGCATTTGGTATAGTGAATGATTGATTTGCATTGACCCCTGCCCCAGTTTGCCTGATAAAATGTTGGCTTCTATTTCCTCTGATTTTACATCTGAGTTCTTAATTATGGTACTTGTTTAGCACTTACTATGTGGCAAGCATTGTACTTGGGGTTCACAGACTAAGTAGGCGGGAGTAGGATTTAATTCCCAAGTAGAGATTTCTTATTTTATTTCTTCTGTATTTCCAGGTCAGTTCCCTGAATCAGCCCTCAGCCCAACCCTTTCAAAATGGTTTCCTGCACTAGTTTAACCAACTGTTATGTTCAACCCTACCTAAAAGCTGAAGGGTTCAGCTCTGAAGAGTGGATTTTGTAGAAATGACTTGCTTTGGGAGGTTCAGGGAGGTTTGACAGAAAAAGCAAGGTTGGAGCTTTTATTAAAAACACCAGCCAGAGGTCATCAGTTAAACCTGGATTCTAATCCTGGCTCAGTCACTCTCCTGCTGTGTGACCTAAGGCAAGTCACTTAACTTCCCTATGCCTCAGCTTCCTCAACTGTAAAATGGGGATTCAACACTTTCTCTCCTTCCTATTAAGACTGTGAGCCCCATGTGAGACAGGAATTGTGTCTAACCTAATAAACTTGTATCTACTCCAGAATTTAGAGTAGTGCTTTTCACATAGTAAGAATTTAACAATTTTTTTAAAGGGGACCCAGACAACCTGCTTCTTATTAATGATGATGATAATAATAATAATAATAATCATAATGATAATTGTGGTATTTGTTAAGTGCTTGCTGTTTGTCAGGCTCTGAACTAAGCACTGGGGTGGATACAAGCAAATCAGGTTGGACTCAGTCCCTGTCCCATGTGGGGCTCATAATCTCAATCCCCATTTTACAGACGAGGTAACTGAGGCACAGACAAGTAAAGTGACTTGCCCGAGGTCACACAGCAGGCAAGTGGCAGAGCTAGGATTAGAGCACACAACCTTCTGACCCCTAGGCCCAGGCTCTATCCATTGTGCCTTGATCAGCATAGGTCAATGGAGAGACTCTAACCTGAACTGGATTCATTGTGGGCAGGGAATATGTCTCCCAAACCTGTTACATTATACTCTCCCAAATGCTTAGTACAGTGCTCTGCACATAGTAAGCACTCAATAAATGTGATTGAGAATTTATTGGACCAAACTATATGGAGACTGTGGTGCTGGGACTCACTTTCACCTCCACTACCTGCATGCATCCCTCCTTCCCTCAGTCAATCAATATGCAGAGAAAAGTCTCAAGCCTATGGAAGAAGGGAGCAGAATCTCCTGGAACTCCCATCAGAACCACTGGGAGGATTCCAAATGTTCCTACCAGGAATGACGCTGATGGGAGTAGGGAGTAGCCTGAGGACCGTGCCCTCCAATAAGGGCTGAGAGAAAAGAGACACTGCTTCTCTTCTTCTTCTTGTTGAATTGTAGTTTTTTTGCTGAATTTACCAGGTTACTTCTGCTCTCCCCACTTCTCCCCTATTTGACCAGATGCCCTTATGCCCCTATGACTCATAGGATTTGTTGCAAAGTCCTTTTACCTTTCCTCAGCACTCTGCTCCATGCCAAGCACTGAGGAAGGGCTCAAGAAATGTCAGCAATAACAATTGTGATATTTGTTAAGCAATTCTTTCGTGTTAAGTACTGTACTAAGTGCTGGGTTAGATACAAGCACCTGTCTCACTTGAGGTTCATAGTCTAAATAGGAGGGAGAACAAGGATCGAATCCCCATTTTACAGATGAAGAAACTGAGGCACAAAGAAATTAAGTGATCTTTCCCAGATCACACAGCAGGGAGGTGACAGAGCCAAGATTAGAAACCTGGTCCTGTGACTTCTAGTCCTGTGGTCTTTCCACTTGACCTCACTACTGTAATAATAATAATAATAATGATAATAATAATAATAATAATAATGGTATTTGTTAAGCATTTACTATGTGCCAAGCACCGGTCTAAGCACTAGGTTAAATACAAGATCATCAGGTTGTCCCATGTGTGGCTCACAGTCTTAATCCCCATTTTTACAGATGAAGTAACTGAGGAAGAAAGAAGTTAAGTGACTTGCCCAAAGTCACACAGCAGACATGTGGCTGAGCCAGGATTAGAACCCACGTCCTCCAACTGCCAAGCCCATGCTCTTTCCCCTAAGCCACGCTGCTTCCCTGCACATGGCTCCCGATGCTCTGGATTGATTTTGCCACTGTTTCCATGAGCTCGCACTACTTTTCATGCTAATACCAATAATGCCATGGGTTATTTCAAGCTGAATTTTGCTCAGGAGACCTGATCTCAGAACTCCCTCATACCACCTGGCTACTGAGGCAAATGCCTTCAGCACCATTAAGACACAGATGCAATCCCTTCATTTTTTTCAGCCCCGTTTGCTCAAAGCAGACAAGATCGCGTCCCCAAAGATATCAATTTGTCCTGCAAAATGAAAATGAGATGTCATATAATTTGGGGGTGACCATTAGTCCTTAAACATTGTTTAATGGACTGTTCATTCATTCATATTTATTGAGCACTTACTGTGTGCGAAGCACTTGCAGGAAGCTCAGAAAACATTCTGAAATGCCATCCCCCTCTTTCCTAAAATGTTGCTGTGATTTCAGGAATCGCTTTGTCAGAAATTAATTTTCTCCTGGGATCTCGGGGACTAAACATAGTTTAGGTGGAGGATAATGCTTTTCTGCTGCTGTAGTATCATTCCCTGAAGGTAAACGTTTACTGGTGAAATATGGACAGTGCACACAAATATTTGTAACAGTGAAGGCAGCAGAGGGAGCTACTGTAATAAAGACGGACTTTTTCCCACCGGTTCAGGCAATCAACATTCTCTTCATACCTTTCTCAGGGCCAAGGTAGAGCTAACAATGGGAAATGCCTACATACACTGCCTAGTCTGTAGCTGCAGTCTCAAAGGCAGTCTGCTCCAAGCCTGCAGAGAGCATTCATTCAACCATATTTATTGAGTGCTTATTGTGTGCAAAGTAACGCTTGGGTGAGTACAATATAACAACAAACAGACACAGTCCTGCCCGCAAGGAGCTCACGGTCTTGAAGGGGAGACAGACATTAATATGCATTAATAGATAAATAAGTAAATAAATTATATATATATACATTAATTCATTCATTCAAGCATATTTATTGAGCACTTACTGTGTGCAGAGCTGTACTAAGCGCTTGGGAAGTACAAGTCAGCAACATAGAGGGACGGTACCTCCCCAACAATGGGCTCGCAGTCTAGAAGGAGGAGACAGACAGCAAAACAAACCAGGCAACAAAACAATACAAAATACAATTAAAAACCTACATACATAGGTGCTCTGGGGATGGGAGGGAGGATAAATGGAGGGAGCAAGAGTCAGGGCGATGCAGAAGGGAGTGGGAGAAGAAGAGAGGATGGCTTAGTCAGGGAAGGCTTCTGGGAGGAGATGGGCCTTCAATAAAGCTTTGAAGTAGGGGAAAGGAATTATCTGTCTGATGTGAGGAGGGAGGGCGTTCCAGGCCAGAGGTAGGATGTGGGCCAGTGGTCAGTGGTGGGACAAGGACTGTAATCAACACAATTACCTTGTATCTACCCCAGTGCTTAGTGCAGTTCCTGGAACATAGTAAACACTTAACAAAGATCATTTTCTTCAAAGCGCTGGGTAGGTCCAGCATAGGCAGTTCAGACACAGCCCCTGTCTCACATGGGGCTCACAGTCTAATTAGGAGGGAGAACAGAAATTGAATCCACATTTTTTCAGATGAGGAAAGTGAGGCCCAGAGACATTAAGTGACTTTCCCAAGGTCACACAGCAGGTAATGGTGGGACCAGAATTAGAACCCAGGTCCTTTCACTCCAGAGCCTATGCTCTTTCCCTGAGATGCGTTCTGAGAGGTTGTAGACACAAATGTCTAAAGTTGCTGCAATTGTTCTGCAGAGGTAATTGGTTGGGCATGACTGGGTGATGAGATAAATTAATCAGGAAAGACCACTTGAAGAGGTGGGATTTGAAGGGTTTTGAAGATGGGTAGAGCTGTGATCTGAAGGACTTGAATGGGAAGGGAGTTTGAGGCTGGAAGAAGGGTTTGAACATGGGATCTGAGATGGGAAAGACAAGAGCGGAACCAAGTGAGTAGTTTGCTACAGAAGAATGAAGAACATGGGCTGGCTTGTGGTGACAGAAGAGAGTGGAAAAGTAAGAGAGAGATAGAGATAGAGAGAGAGAGAGAGAGAGAGAGAGAGAGAGAGGGGGGGGGGGCAGTGAGAGCAAGAGATCACTGTTGGATTAATTTAAAGCCAATGCTTAGAAATTTTGTGTGATGCAGAAATGAATGGGTCATTGAAGGATTTTGAGGAGTGCAGAGATATGTACAAAATTACATTTCAGAGAATCTGGAGGTGGGGAGATCAGTGAGAAAGCTAATCAAGTAATCCTGTAATGGTATGACAAGAGTCTGGATGAAATGGCTAGCTGTTTAGATGGAAAGAAAGAAGAGGGAACAGGAAAACGTTGTGGAGGAAAAACTGGCAGGATTCTGTGATGGGCTGAATGTGAGGGTTGATAAAAAGCAAAGAGTCAAGGATAGTGCCAAGATCTCAGGCTTCAGGAAGAAGGAGGGTGATAGTGTTGGCAACTGTGATGGGAAAGTAAGTTGGAGGAGAGGATCTTGGAGGAAGATAGGGAGTTCAGTTTAAGACATGTTTAGCTAAAAGTGCCAGCGGGACATCATGTGGGCAGACCCTGGAGGCTAGAGGAAATATGAGCTTGCAGAGGAAGTGAGAGATAGATTTGTGAGTCATCCACATAGCCGTGGTAGCTGAAATTATGGGGTCACATGAATGGATTCCCCAAGGAAATAAGCGTAAAATTGGGATCTGAATAGAGCCTTATAAAATTGGGATCTGAATAGAGCCTTGAGGGCCACCTGTGGTTAGAGGGGAGAAAGCAGAAGAAGCAGCATGGCCTAGTGAAAAAAGGACGGGCATGGGATCCAAAGGACCTGGGGTCTAATTTTGGTTCCTCGAATTGCCTGCAGCATGACTCTGGACAAGTCATTTCATTTCCAGCATGGCTCAATGGAAAGAGCCCGGGCTTGGGAGTCAGAGGTCATGGGTTCAAATCCCACTCCATCAATTGTCAGCTGTGTGACCTTGGGCAAGTCACTTCTCTGGGCCTCAGTTACCTCATCTGTAAAATGAGGATTAAGACTGTGAGCCCCATGTGGGACAACTTGATCACCTTGTATCCTCCCCAGTGCTTAGAACAGTGCTTTGCACATAGTGAGCGCTTAACAAATGCCATTATTATTATTATTATTTTTATTATTGTTATTATTCTCTGCACTGCAGTTTCCTCATCTGCAAAATGGGGATTCAGTACCCATTCTCCCTCCTACTTAGACTGTGAGCTCCATGTGGGACAGGGACTGTATCCAACCTGATTAACTTGCGTCTACCCCAGTGCTTAGAATTGTGCTCGACCCACAGTAAGTGTGTAACAAATAGCGTGAAAAGAAAAGAAGTAGAGAAAGAGCAACTGGTGAGGTAAGAGAAGAAATGGGAGAGAACTGTATCAGTTCTACCAAGGTTAGATAGTGTTTCCAGGGGAAAGGAGTGGTCCACAGTGTCAAAGAAAGCCCGGAGGTAAAGGAAAATTAAGACAAGAGTCCATTATATTTAGCAAGGATGAGGTCTTTGGTATTTTGGAGAGTGTGGACGAGGTGGAATGAAGTAGGCAGAAACCAGATTGTACAGGGTGAAGAAGGGAGCTGGAGGAGAAGAAATGTCCTAATGGAAATAACATGGAAATAACGCCTGTCTCACCCCAACCCCTAGTCCACTACCTGCCTCTGGCCTGTAACCCTGCTCAAATGACAGACAATTACTCTCCCCCCAACTTCAAAGCCTTATTGAAGGCCCATTTTATTCAAGAGGCCTTCCCAGACTAAGCCCCACTTTTCCTGATCTCCCACTACTTTCTGGATTGCCCTGACTTGCTCCCTTTGCTCTTTCCCCCCATCCCAGCCCCACAGCACTTATGTAATATCTGTTATTTTATTTGTATTGTTGTCTGCCTCCCCTACTCTAGACTGTAAGCCCACTGAGGGCAGGGAATATGACTGTGTATTACTGTATTGTACTCTCCCAAGCTCTTAGTACAGTGCTCTGCACACAGTAAGCGTTCAGTAAATACCATTGAATGAATGAATGAATGAACATGGACTTGGGTTTTAATCCTGACTTTGCCAATTGCTTGCTGTGTGAAGTTGGGCAAGTCTCTTAACTTCTCTTTGCCTCATTTTCCTCAATTATAAATGCAGATTCAATCCTACTCCCTCCTACTTAGAGTGTGAGCCCATGAGGGTTGGGGACTGTGTCCAACCTGATAAAACTTGTATCTACCCCTGCATTTAGAATGATCCTTGACATATAGCAAGTGCTTGGCAAATACCATGGGGAAAAAAAAACATGTTTGAGGAGTTTGGACAAAGCAGGACATGACTGGGGGTCAGAAGGTCATGGGTTCTAATCCTGCCTCAGCCACTTGTCTGCTGTCTGACCTTGGGCAATTCACTTTTCTGGGCCTCAGTGACCTCATCTGGAAAATGGGGACTGAGACTGTGAGCCCCACATGGGACAGGGACTGTGTGTGTCCAACCCGATTTGACTATATCCACCCTAACGCTTAGTACAGTGCCTGGCACATAGAAAGCACTTAAATAACATAGATATTATTATTATTATTTCAGGAGGGTTCAGAGGGACCCACTGAAGGTATTTTTAGGATAGGGAATAAGTGCCTGAGTGGAAGTAAGCAATTGAAGATTGTAGTAGGGGATAGAAGAAGAGTGAGTACAAGTGTTTCTAGTAGGTGAGGGAGATTGGGGTTGAGGCACCAGTAGAAGGGTTAGATTTTGAAAGCACACAGAAGATCTCTCTTGAGAGACGGCTAGGAAGCATAAGAGCATAACAATACACCTGCGAGGAAGGCAGGAAGATGAGTTGGAAGACTTCAGAGGCTTCACAATTAGATGGTTTCAATTTTATCAATGAAGAAGTTATGAAGGTCATCGGGGATGAAAAGGGAGAGCTGAGACCAATGGGGGTTTCATGAGGGAGTTAAAAGCCTGAATTATTTGGTGGGAGACGACGACCATGGGACATAATAAGGAAGGAGAAGAAATATTGCTGAGAGGAAGAGAGAGCAGAGACATAGCAAGAAAGAATGAATTTGAATAATGATAACTGTGGTATTTGTTATGCACTTACTGTGTGTCAAGCACTGTACTAAATACTGAGGTTCATAGAAGATAATCATGTTGGACATTCATTCATTCAATTGTATTTATTGAGCGCTTACTGTGTGCAGAGCACTGTACTAAGTGCTTGGACACAGTCCCTGTCCCACAAGAGGCTCACAGTCTAAGAGAAAAGGAGAAAAGATACTGAATCCCCTCTTTTTGGGTGAGGAAACTAAGGCACAGTGAAATTAAAGGACTTTCCCAGGGTCAAAAAGTGGACATATGGCAGATTGAGGATCAGAACTCGGGTCCTCTGACTCCCAGGTTAGTGCTTTTTCCACTAGGCCACACTGCTCCTCATGTGGCTGAAGTGGGTCTAGTGCCTGGAATTCAGATAGCACGGGCAGAGGGAAGGAAGACGTCAACTGAGGATGTGACCCAGGTCTGGGGTTTGGTGGCGTGAGATTGACGGAGAATCAAGAGGGCAAAAGAGGTTCGACCAAGTGGGAGGTAGTGAGGCATTTGCACATTAAAGATGGGGAGGTTTTGTGGAGAATCCAAGTGGGAGTGATGGTCTGGGATGAGTAGAAGGGTACTGAGTATTGGAGATTTCTAGAAAAGAAGCATGGCCTATTGGAAAGAGCAGCTGAGAGTCAGAGGACCTGGGTTTTAATCCTGTCTCTGCCAGTTGCTTGCTGTGTGACCTAGGGTAAATCACTTATGCTCTCTTTGCCTCAGTTCCCTGACTGTAAAATGGGTACTAGATTCCTGTTCTCCGTCCTACCTAGATGGTGAGCCTCATGCGGGACAGGCACTGTGTCTGACTTAACATGTATCTACCCTAGTGTTTAGAGCAGTGTTTGATACAGAGTAAGCATTTAAATTCCATTAAAGAGTGGGGAGAACAGGTTTGTTTTGGGAAGCTGAGAGGGCAGAAGTGGAGGTTGTGGTCGGAGAGCGGGATTTCATTCTCCGAATTGTACTTTCCAAGTGCTCAGTACAGTGCTTTGCACACAGTAAGCATTCAATAAATATGATTGAATGAAAGAATGAATTCTCGGCGAGGTTAGACATGGCAGAATGACTGGTGAAGGTGATATCTGGAGAATATCCAAGTGGGTGAGGTGGTGGGGAGAAGGAGATCAGAGCAGTAATGAACATTAGGGACATCTACTTGGAACTCCCAGTGGGGAGAAAGAAGGTGAGAAAGTTTTTCAGAAAAATGGAGGTGGGTTCAAAGAGGTGGTAGGTGACCGTGACCAGTTGTCATTGTGGTATGACTTGCTTCCGAAAGAGGAGATGGAGAGGGACAATGGGTTAGGATGGTGCAGAAGCGGAACCAGGGGACAGAGAGCAGTCCATCTCCTCCACTTCTTCTGTGAGTTGGGGGAGTGGGAGAAGGTGAAAACCCCCTTGGGTGAGGGTGGCAGGGGAGACAATGTCATCAGGTGAGAATGAGGAGTGAGCAAGCCAGGAGAAGGTTGAGATTGAAAGGAAGTTTGCCCACAGTGGAGCAGGGACTCCACAGATCACAGAGTTGTAGGGTCTGGGGTTGGGGAAGAGATGGTTCAAAGGGTGGAAACAAGGAACATGAGTCCATTAGACTTTAAGCTTCTTGAGAGCAGGTTCATGCCTACCAACTCTATTGTACGGTACTCTCCCTAGTAGGTGCTCAATGAACACTATTAGTTGACTGGTCAATCCCCTTCTTGGGGCAGAGCACTGTATGACACGCTCTGGAGAGTGAAATAGAATAATAATAATAATAATAATGATGGCATTTGTAAAGCACTTACTATGTGCAAAGCACTGTTCTGAGTGCTGGGTGGGGGGGATACAAGGTGATCAGGTTGTCCCATGTGGGGCTCACAGTCTTAATCAGAGCTCAGTCTTCATCTGGGCTCACAGAGAAGCAGCATGGCTCAGTGGAAAAAGCATGGGCTTGGGAGTCAGAGGTTATGGGTTCTAAACCCAGCTCCGCCACTTGTCAACTGTTTGACTTTGGGCAAGTCACTTAACTTGTCTGAGCCTCAGTTACCTCATCTGTAAAATGGGGATGAAGACTGTGAGCCCCACGTGGGACAACCTGATCACCTTGTATCACCCAGCACTTAGAACAGTGCTTTGCACACAGTAAGTGCTTAACAAATGCCATTATTATTATTATTTTATTAATCCCCATTTTACAGATGAGGTAACTAGGACCAGAGAAGTTAAGTGACTTTCCCAAGTGGCAGAGCCGGGATTAGGACCCATGACCTCTGGCTCCGAAGCCCGTGCTCTTTCCACTAGCCTCACTGCTTCAAGCGTGACTCTATCTCTGTCCTTTCAATCGAATGGGATATCATTTTCTTCCAAAAACATTTCTTCACTTTGACCAATTTCTACATTATATCCAGAGAATTGATAGCCTTACACCTAGCTTTTAAGAAACCCATTTTCTCACAGCTATTACAAAAGAGGTTCTGCTTGTTTTAAAAATGTTGCTTGAGGGAAAGGCCATTAATAGACAATTGGAGGTGATAACAGAGCAATTTTCCTATGGGGGAAAGGAAATAACTAAGTGGGATCCAGGAAAAAGAGCCTGCTGACAATGCAGTTATATAATGCCTAAAAGGAAACCTGAGGATTCTCTGTTGAGGGGCAAAGTTCAGTGGGAAGAGTCAATGACTGAACCTTGCCTCCAGTTTCCCTTTGAGTGCCCCATGGAAATCACAGGGCTACAGAAGGGCTGAGGTAAAGAACGTGTATTCCCTGGAAGCCTGTGTGTCACAGAGGATGGGAAGCAGCGGGATAAAAATATCAAATCAGCCTGTTCCCTGAGGCCCCACACAGCAAAAAGAATTATCCTCAGCTTTCTTGCACTAATATTTGCAATGAGGACCAGTATTTAATCCTCATTTTGCAGCTGAGGGAACTGAGGCAAAGGGAAGTTAAGTGACTTTCCAAGGTCAAACAGCTCGCAATTTGCAGAGCCAGGATTAGAACCCAGGTCCTCTGGCTCCCAGGTCCGTGCTCAGAAGGTTATGGGTTCTAATCCCAGCTCTAACATTTTTCTGCTGTATGACCTTAGTCAACTCACTTAACTCCCCTTTGCCTCAGTTCCTTCAACTGTAAAATGGGAATTGAAACTGTGAGCCCCACGTGGGACAGGAACTGTGTCCAACCCGATTTGCTTGTATCCACTCCAGCACTTAGTATAGTGGCTGGCCCCGTGGATTTTTTTTTTCAATGTTCAATTAAGTAAAAAGTCAAGCATGAGCCTTCTTCTTTCATCTCCTCTGCCCACCCCAAGGCAGGGGCTAGAGGGTCTGGAGGCTGGGGAGGTGTTTTCCTGCTTTCCCCGCTCTGGAACCCCATACCCGCGGTGACTAATAATAATAATAATAATGATGGCATTTATTAAGCACTTACTATATGCAAAGCACTGTTCTAAGTGCTGGGGAGATTACAAGGTGATCAGGTTGTCCCATGGGGGGCTCACGGTCTTTATCCCCATTTTACAGATGAGGGAACTGAGGCACAGAGAAGTTTAGTGACTTGCCCAAAGTCACACAGCTGACAATTGGTGGAGCTGGGATTTGAACCCATGACCTCTGACTCCAAAGCCTGTGCTCTTTCCATTGAGCCACACTGCCCTTGCTCCTGCCTCTGCTGGAGTGGTTTTCCTGTCTTCTGATCCAGCAGAGGGTGTGAATTCTCCTCACCCTCACAGCCCCTCCATCTCTGTCTCCTGGATAGGTGGCAATCCCAGGGGTTGGTGGGGGGAAGGGGGAACGGAGAGAGAGTTGAGACAGAGCCGCTTCAGTTTGGGAGAGCTTGCTCTTGCCTGGTATAATACAGAGAAGCCGCGTGGCTCAGTGGAAAGAGCCCGGGCTTTGGAGTCAGAGGTCATGGGTTCAAATCCTGGCTCCGCTAATTGTCAGCTGTGTGACTTTGGGCAAGTCACTTAACTTCTTTGGGCCTCACTTCCCTCATCTGTAAAATGGGGATTAAGACTGTGAGCCCCGCGTGGGGCAACCTGATCACCTTGTACCTCCCCAGTGCTTAGAACAGTGCTTGGCACATAGGAATTGCTTAATAAATGCCATTATTATTATTATTGTTATTATTATTATTATTACAATTGGTTGACTGATAATAATATTAATAGTATTTGTTAAGCACTTAACTATGTGCCAGGCACTGTACTAAGCACTGGGGTGGATACAAGCAAATCAGGTTGGACACAGTCCCTGTCACGCGTGGGGCTCACAGTCTCAATCCCCAACGTCACACAGCAGACAAGTGGAGGAGCCGGGATTAGAACCCTTGACCTTCTGACTCTCAGGCACGTGCTCTATTAACTATGCCAGGCTGCTTGCATCCACATCCCTCCAGTGGATGGCTCACTCCCAGCACACCCAGCCCCTGCCCGATCCACACACCACAGGTCAGCCTGTGCCCCTTCAACCTACAGAATTTCACGGAAATAATAATAATAATAATAATAATTATCCCCATTTTACAGATGAGATAACTGAAGCCCAGAGAAGTAATGTGACTGTAGTAGGTACAAGATGATCTGGTTGGACAACATCCCTGTCCTTCATGGGGCTCACAGTTTAAGTAGGAAGGAGAAGAAGTATTGAGCCCCCACTTTACAAATGAGGAAACTGAGCTCAGAGACATTGTGACTTGCCCAAAGTCACACAATGGGTAAGGGGCAGAGCCGAGATTCGAACCCTGGTCCTCCGAATCCTAGACCTGTAAGAAGCAGCATGACCTTGTGGATACAGCATGGGCCTGGAAATCAGAAGGACCTGAGTTCTATTTCCAGCTCTGCCACATGTCTGCTGTGTGACTTTGGGGAAGTCACTTCACTTCTCTTTGCTTCAGTTACCCAACTATAAAATGGGGCTTTAGACTGTGAGGCCCATGTGGGAAAGTCACTGTATCCAGCTTGATTTGCCTGTATCTCCCCCAGCATTTAGTACAGCACTGGTACATAGTAAGCACTTAACAAATGCCATTATTATTATTAATATTATTTCCGCTAGGCCACACTGCTCCCCCCCATCGTCTCATGGTTGTTTTCAGTTGCATGACCCCCCGAGTCACCTCTTCCAGGAGGCCTTCCCAGACTGAGCCCCCTCCTCCCCCTCCCCATACTCCTCGCCTTACCTCATTCCCCTCCCCACAGCACCTGTATATATGTATATATGTTTGTACATATTTATTACTTTATTTATTTTACTTGTACATATTTATTCTATTTATTTTATTTTGTTAATATGTTTTGTTTTGTTGTCTGTCTCCCCCTTCTAGACTGTGAACCCGCTGTTGGGTAGGGACCGTCTCTATATGTTGCCAGCTTGTACTTCCCAAGCGCTTAGTACAGTGCTCTGCACACAGTAAGCGCTCAATAAATACGATTGAATGAATGAATGAATGAATGAATTTCTCTCCCAGAGTAAAGCACAAAGAACAGGAGGCTTCTGGGGTTGGACTGGCTTCACTCTTCCTGGAAAAGTGTACCAGAAGTACATTAGGTAAAGGCCCTTCATTATAGTACTTACTGGGCTCCTTCTGGGGGCAGAGCACTTCACCTGGCATTTAGTAAAGAAGTTATATGACGTGCTGGAAGCTGTACAGTCAAAACTCAGCAGCAGGGGAAGATGCAACCATGTTGTGAATAGGAAGTTGTCAATTGGTTTAATTTATACATTTAGGGGGTGACGAGTCCCATTCTCTCCTCTCAGGGAAAGGGAAATGAGGGGATGGAGGAGGAGGCACACTGAGTCTAGTCTTACCCCATTCATCCTTTTCTGGTAAGAACACTTAATATTGAAATGGTAACTACTTGATTTGGGATCACAACAGTTTTTCATTTCAACGATTTTACAGAAATCCAACTTTCTGAATCCGGCTCCTCCACTATCAGCCGTGTGACTTTGGGCAAGTCACTTAACTTCTCTGTGCCTCAGTTACCTCATCTATAAAATGAGGATTAAGACTGTGAGCCCCGTATGGGACAACCTGATTACCTTGTATCTACTCCAGTGCTTAAAACAGTGCTTGGTACATTGTAAGCGCTTAACAAATACCATACTTATTATTGTTATTATTATTATTTAGTACAGTCATCTGTTTAGGGTGCTGAGAATTAATCAATGAGGGCTTACTGTAGGAGAGTCTTAGGATCCCCTTAAGGCAGGCAGAGTTATGCACTATTACCTTTGTTTAAAATATGAGGAAACAGGCCCAGGAATATTCATTGCATAAATGCTATTGATCAATTGACCTTGCAGCTCAACTGCTGTCAGGATGGGATTTGTGTTCTCTTATTTTCTTAGCCAAGGTATAAATAGAATACTAAGCTATTCCACCATGGGCAGACTTCCAGATGGGACACTGAACTAGTCCACCAAAGGTCGTGAAGCACGTTGTGGGCAAGGAATGTGTCTGTTTATTTTTGTATTGTACTCTCCCAAGAGCTTAGTACAGTGCTGTGCACGTAGTAAGCGCTCAATAAATACGGCTGAATGAATGAATGAATGAATGAACAATTCAGTTTCAAAATGAACTGAACACACTTTCTGGAGTGTTCTGGGCCCAATGATCTGAACTCATCCTGAGTTCCAAGAACTTGGTAGAAGAAAAAAAAATGATTCAGTACAGCAAAAAATATAGTAGTAGTAGTAGCGGTAGTAGTAGTAGTAGTAGTAGTAGTAGTAGTAGTAAGTAGTAATAGTAGTGGTAATCAATCAATCAATCGTATTGAGCGCTTACTGTGTGCAGAGCACTGTACTAAGCGCTTGGGAAGTACAAGTTGGCAACATATAGAGACAGTCCCTACCCAACAGTGGGCTCACAGTCTAAAAGGGGGAGACGGAGAACAAAACCAAACATATTTATTAAGCACCCACTTGGTGGGGGTACAATGTACTTGTATCTTGTGTTGTCTTGTCTTATGCCATCGAGTCGTTTCTGACCCGCAGCAACACCTGGACACAACTCTCCCAGAACGCCCCACTCTCCATCTGCAATCGTCCTGGTAGTGTATCCATAGAGTTTTCTTGGTAAAAATATGGAAGTGGTTTACCATTGCTGCCTTCCACGCAGTAAACTCGAGTCTCTGCCCGGGACTCTCTTCCATGCCACTGCTGCCCAGCATGTGGGTGACTTTTGACTTGTAGAAGATTGCCTTCTATTTGCTAGCCACTGCCCAAGCTAGGAATGGAATGGTTAGGCCTCTGCTTGACTCTCCCTCCCAAAGCCAAGACTGGTAGAGGACTGGAAACTCTCCAGGTGGGACTCTGAAAGGAGAAAATATACTAGGTGCTTGGAAAGTATAAAATAAAGAAGTGTCACTTTCCTTCCCACAGGGAATTTATACGCTAATGGAGGATACAAGATATAAATGTTTACAGGAAAAGTCAAAGTAAATAATCAATTGTACAGATGACCAAACATAAAGAAGAATGCTGAGAAAGAGTAGGAAAACAACTTTTAAGGGCTAGATTTGGCTGCTGAGTTGATTCAGTCATTTCATTCAATCTTATTTATTGAGTGCTTACTGTGTGCAGAGCACTGTACTAAGCACTTGGGAAGTACAAGTTGACACCACTGGTGCAGTTTAGGGTGCTGAGAAATTAACCAAGGAGGGCTTATAGTAGGAGAGTCATAAGATCCCTATAAGGCAGGCAGAGATAAGTACTCTTACCTTTGTTTAACATATGAGGAAACAGGCCCAGTGCAGTTTTAAATGGTCTGCCCAAGGACACAGAGGAGGGCTAGAGAAACAGCATTGCATAATGGATAGAGCACAGACCTGGGAGTCAGAAGATCATGGGTTCTAATTCTGGCTCCACCATTTGTCTACTGTGTTACCTTGGTCAAGTTACTTAACTTCTCTGTGTCTCAGTTACCTTATCTGTAAAATGGTGATTGAAACAGTGAGCCACATGTGGGACAGGGACTGTGCCCAACCCGATTTGCTTGTATCCATCCCAGCTCTTAATACAGTGCCTGGCACATAGTAGGTGCTTAACAAATACTATTGTTATTATTATCATCATCATCATCATTATTATTATTATTACCTGGCAGCACTGGGACAAGGATTCAAGTCTCCTGATTTTCCAATCCATGCTTTTTCTCTCAGCCCCTATTAACTTGCTGTTCCCTCACAAAGCTCTAGTTAAATTTAAGGTGTAATGGGAAGCAATGGAAAGAGCCTGGACTTGGGAGTCAGAGGAACTGGGTTCTAATCCTAGCTCCACCACTTGCCTGCTGAGGGACTTTGGGCATGTCACCTTCCCTGTGCCTCAGTTTCCTCAAATGTAAAATAGGGATTCAATACCTGCTTGCCTTCCTACTTAGTCTGTGAGCCCCATGTGAGACAGGGAATTTGTCCAACCTGATTAACTTGTATCTACCCCAGTAGTTAGAACAGTGCTTGACACATGGTAAAGCACTTAACTATTACCACAAAAAAGTTGTACCTAAATAGATCAGTTTTGTAGTTCAGGTTTGGGAGCCTTTCTGATTTTACTCCTCATTTGCAGGACTGAAGAATATAATAAGCAAGGTATTAGTGCTATAAGATGTGTTAGGGTGAGAAATTGGTTCATTATGTTGGAAGGAAATCCGCCTTTCAGCTGAGGAAGCGTTGATATGATAACACCCAGCAGACGGCCTAGGAAAACTTCCACATTTGTTTTTTTAAAACTGACAGAAACATTTATCCTCTCTCTCAGGCCATATTGTACACTGACTGTTTCATGAATGAGCCTTGATAACCTCACTCAAAGAGAGGAAAAGATGGGAAGAGCAGTTTGTCTAATTAAAGAATCAAATGAGAGAAGTTGAAATAGGAGCACAGATGTAAGGCAGTAAGAAGTGTTCAATAAATAGCAGTGACTGAATTGACATAATCATGTCATGGGCAAGAAGACATTGCCATTTCTGTGTCAGCAAGACATAGTTCACCAATAATACGTGTTTCTTTTTCTGCACGTGCACTTGACAGCTTTGACAATTGTCAGCATGAAGGTTCAAAGACATTTTTTCCATCAACAAAGGACAGTCATGTGTTCAAGAAACTAGCTGATCTGGAATATCCAATAGCAAGGAAATCAGTAAGCACTTCCTTCCCAAAAGAAAATAGATGTGCAGAAAAATCCTGTTTTGTGACCCCTCTTCCCTGAATATTTCGACATTCACTTCTTCAAGGGACCCTGAGGGGAAACAGTGTGGTGTAGTGGAAAGAGCTCAGGGCAGAGGGTCAGGAGGCTCCTTCTGTCCCTCGCTATTCAAAAACCTCCAGTAGTTGTCTGTTCATCTTCATACCAAGGAGAAACACCTGCTTTAAGGCAGTCAGGCTTCCCAGCTTATTTTCTCTTTTCCCATTTCAACCCAGTTTCTATGTTTCATTTCTCTCAAGCCAACATACTCAGTGAACCTCGTTTTTGTCTCTTTCTGCACCAAACCTTTGCTCATACCCTATGTCCTTCCTGAAACTCCCTCCCCCTTTCCTTCCCGCAGACTACTTCTCTCCCTAGCTTCAAAGTCCTTCTAAAATAATTTCTTCCTCAAGGTCTTCCCTGATGAATCTCTCACTTCTCCATCCTCCTATAATCACTTCAGCAGTTCACCTAAGCCCACACACTACACACACGAGAAGCAGTGTTGCCTAGTGGATAGAGCATGGGCCTGGGAATCAGAAGGACCTGGGTTCTAAACCCAGCTCTGCCACTTGTCTGCTGTGTGACCTTAGGCAAGTCACTTCACTTCTCTGGGCCTCCTCTGAAAAAAAGGGAATTTAAACTGTGAGCCTCAGGTGAGACAGGGGCAGTGTCCAGTCTGATTTGCTTGTATCCACCCCAGTGCTCAGTACAGCATCTGGCATATAGTAAGCACTTAGCAAATATTACAATTATTATTGCTGTTGTTGTTTTAGTTCCATTTGCTAAGTCTGTATTTCTTGTTTCAGTCACCAAATGTTGTGACGCAGGGTAGCAGTGCATTTCCCTGTTGCTGATCTTGATACTTCCCTCCCCAGCCAACCTTATTGTACTTATGTAAATATTCTTATATTCTACTGCTTTTCTTCTCCATAATTTATGGTAATGTCTGCCTCCCCCTGTAGTCTGTAAGCTCCTTGTGGACAGGGATCACATCTGCCAACTCTGTTGTATTGTATTAACCCAAGCACTTAGTACCAAGCTTGTGTGTACAGTGCTCTGCACACAATAAGCGCTCAAAAAATACGATTGAATAAATGAATGAATATAATAAGGGCTCATTAAACATAACAACAACAATAATAAAAATAATAATAATTGTATTTGTTAAATGCTTACTATGTACCAAGCCCTGGGACAATGCATCTGGAAAAGATGTTCTGCCCTAGTTAACAGGGATTTGGGATGTTTTGGACATCCCGGAGTTCAGCGATCAATCAGTCAGTCATCCTGGCTCTGCCACTTGTCAGCTGTGTAACTTTGGGCAAGTCACTTGACTTCTTTGGGCCTCAGTTACCTCATCTGTAAAATGGGGATTAACTGTGAGCCTCACGTGGGACAACCTAATTACCTTGCATATTCCCCAGAGTTTAGAACAGTGCTTGGCACATAGTAAGTGCTTTACCAATGCTATTATTATTATTATTATTATTATTATTTGGAAAGCAGCTTGGCCTGGTGGAAAGAGCCCGGAACTGGGAGTCAAAGGACCTGAGTTCTAATCCTAGCTCCTCCACTTGTCTCCTGTGCGACCTTGGACAAACCACTAACTTCTCTGTGCTTCAGTTACCTCATCTGTAAAGTGGGGATTAAGACTGTGGGCCCCATGTGGGATGTGGATTGTGTCCAACCTGATTAGCTTGTATCTACCCAAGTGCTTAGTACAGTGCCTGACACAGAGCAGGCACATCCCAAATACCCTTAAAAAAACCATACTACTAAGCACTCTCAGATACAAGACAGGTCCCACATGGGCTCAAAGTCCCTTAAAAAATCACACTACTAAGCACTCTCAGATACAAGACAATCAGGTCCCACATGGGCTCAAAGTCTAGGAAGGAGGAAGTACAGGTATTGAACCCCCATTTTGCAGATGAGGGAATTGAGGCAAAGAGAAATTAAATGACTTGCCCAAGGTCAAGCGGGCAAGTGACTGTCAGGATTAAAGCCCAGACCCTTTGATTCCTAGGCCCATGTTCTTTCCATTATGCCTAACTTCTTCTCGAAGGACTGAATGATTGATTGCTGAACTCGGAAAAGTCCAAAACATCCTGTATTCCTATTAGCTAGGGTGGGGCGTCTTTCCCAGAAATATCGTCTTTTCCCAGCACGTTGTCCAAGAGGAAGGATCAGTGGGGAGAGCATCAGAATTAACCCGGTAACCTAGAAAGAGCTCACTGAAATGTCCTCAGGTCAGTTTTCCTAGAAACAGCATCCCTTGCCTCCAGCTTGGGCTGGGCTACAAAGGAGATGAAGAGCTGCCGTTCACATTATCTGAATATAGAAGGGACTTCAAGGACTTTCCTGTAAAAATTCAAAATTCATAAATGACCTGACTACACACTGGGAGCCTGACTAGCTGTTGACACAGTGCTCCTTCCAAACAAAGAAAGTCAATGACACGAACATATCCTTTTCCCCCGGCACTTCGGTTGTGTGTGATTTAACCTTTAACTCCCACTTGTTGATGTAGGTGAGATGTCAAATATTTCCCTGGGGCTTCAGGCCAGTGTCTACAAGTGCTGTCATCACTCTCTCACAGAAAGGCAGGGTGGCACTCGGTCTGACAAGTGGCTGTACCGTCCCCCATCTACTTCTCCCCGCCCCGTTCACTTCCTCCAGACTGAGACCGGAAAGCAAGGACAATGAGAAAGAATCCGCCGTAAATTTATAGCGACTTGAAATGTCACTTCCTGTTTTTGAAAGAATACGCCCGGATCCCAGGCCCGAAGCCGAGAGGCCTCAGTGCCTGAAGCAGTGAAGGAGTAAGATAGGCAAAAAGGTGTTCGGCGTTGTTTTCTGAAACCCACTCTTGCACATGACACTCCTTGGCTCAGCTGGTCTATTCAGGGTGAGGTAACTGTTCATACCTGCACCCTCAGGCTGCATCCTGCTGAAGGTCAACATTCAGGGACCTCTCATTTTATCCTCTTTATCTTTATCCTCTTTATCTACCCAAAGTATCTTATTATTTTTAGTGGTATTTTTCAAGTGCTTATTATGTGCCAGACACTGTACTAATCACTGGGGTAGATACAAGCTAAGCAGGTGGGACACAGTCCATGGTTTATGTGGGGCTCACAGTCATAATCCCCATTTTACAGATGAGGTAACTGAGTCACAGGGAAGTTAAGTGACTTGTCCAAGGTCACACTAGAACCCCTTCTAGACTGTGAGTCCGTTGTGGGTGGGGATCGTCTCTATTGCCAAATTATACTTCCCAAACGCTTAGTACAGTGCTCTGCACATAGTAAGCGTTCAATAAATATGATTGAATAAATGAATGAAAGTGGCAGAGCTGAGATTAGAATCCAGGTCCTTCTGACTCCAGGCCTGGGCTCTATCCACTAGGCGGATCAATCAATCAATCAAACAATCAGTTTTATTTCTTGAGCTCTTACTGTGTGCAGAGCACCATACTAAGCGCTTAGGAGACTACCAAGTAACAGTGTAACAGACCACATTGCTTGGAGAAGCAGCATGGCTTAGTGGATAGAGTATCAGCCTGGGAGTCAGAAGGTCATGGGTTCTAATCCCAGCTCTGCCACGAGTCAGCTATGTGACTCTGGGCATGTCACTTCACTTCTCTGTGCCTCAGTTCCCTCATCTGCAAAATGGAGATTAAAACTGTGAGCCTTATGTGGGACAGTGACTGTGTCCAACCTGACTAACTTGAATATACCCCTGTTCTTGAATACAATGGTGTTTGGCACATAGTGAGCACATAACAAGTACCGTAATTATTATAATTATTATTGTCTTGTTTGCTATATGTGCCACCTCTGAACCCCCTATCTGTCAGATATCGGTAGGAAGAAGGTGTTTGGAGGAGGAAATCTATCAACAGGAAGCAGCTCTTTGGCTGCTGACAAAATAAAAACATCAACTTTGTAGAAGAGAGGCCCAAATGCACCTTTAGGGAAAGCAATTTTGGATCCAGTTCCAGCATCCCTCAGTGTAGTGTCTCCTGTCTAAGATGGCAGGACTTCCTATGTTATTCCATCCCTGTGGGCCTCCAACATATCAAGGGGTGGGCTAGTGCTAGATGGAGGGTGTAGAGAGAGGGGAAGAGTTGAGAAGAGAGGTCAAGGAGAGCTCTGCCTCTTGCCTAATTGTTTCATGACTCACAGTCGTGTGGAATGATCCCAGGAATGTTTCTTTAGCCCATTTGACTGTGTAGTCTAAATATAACTTCAGAGTCCCTTCTCCCACTCCACCCTTTCCTGCTCCTCCTTAAAAGCCAATGAATGAAATGTGCTGGGGAAAATGCATCGTTTTTAAGGAGTTCTTGCGAGTGTGTGATAGGAAATTCCCCGTGTCAGGCAGCACAGTGGCTCTTTTATGCCAGGGCTCGGCGGGAGCAGCGAAGTATTCAGTGGCATCATGGGTCCCTGAAGGTGTCCATGTTCTGCTCCAAAGTAAGCCTCCAGGGGATGTCATGCCAGGCTCTAGGTCATCCCTTCATCGCTTGGAACCACTGCAGACCACTGGGGACCCCTCTCCTCCTCACTATGAGGGCCTACTGGTGACATGGACAAGGGATACAGGTGGAAGTCTGGCAAGAGTCCTGTCTCTCGTCCCTCTCCAAGGACAAAGGTAGTAAGCTCCTCCTGCTAGATTGAAAGCTCTTAGAGAAGAGACTTGACATTCATTTTATGCTCCCATGGTCCCAGTTCAGTGCTCTGCATGCAGGAGGCACTCAGTAAAGTGTACTGAAACCTTTGGCCACTTTTTGGTCAGAGGAAGAGCTTAATAAATGCCACCATTATTTTTTTGTTTTTTAATGGTACCTGCTAAGTGCTTACTCTGCCAGGCACTGCATTAAGTGCTGGGGTAATAATAATGATGGCATTTTTTAAGCACTTACTATGTGCAAAGCAATGTTCTAAGTGCTGGAGAGAGATACAAGGTGATCAGGTTGTCCCACGTGGGGCTCACAGGCTTAATCCCTATTTTACAGGTGAGGTAACTGAGGCACAGAGAAGTGAAGTGACTTGCCCAAGGTCACACAGCTGACAGTTGGTGGAGCCAGGATTTGGACCCACAACCTCTGACTCCCAAGCCCGTGCTCTTTCCATTGAGCCATGCTGCTTTTCTGGAAGCAAGATCATCAGGTGGAACATAGTTCCTGCTCCTCAGGGACTTACTACAGTGCTCTGCACACAATAAACACTCAACAAATACCACTGATTGATTGGGCCCCATAGCCTAGGTAGGAGAAGAGCAGGTAATGAATCCCCATTTTACAGGTGAGAAAACTGAGGCCTAAAGACGTTAAGTGACTTGCCTCAAGTCACATAGCTACGACTGGCAGAGCTGGGGTAAGAAACCAGGTCCTCTGATTCCCAGGCCCATGCTCTTTTCAGGAGACCACACTTCTTCCCCAAGCATATGTTCTATGCTTCTAGATTATAAACTCCCTTCTAAAACTATGAACTCTTTGTGGACAGGAATTGCGAAGCAGCATGGCTCAGTGGAAAGAGCACGGGATTTGGAGTCAGAGGTCATGGGTTCAAATTCCAACTTTGCCGCTTGTCAGCTGTGTGACTTTGGGGAAGTCACTTAACTTCTCTGTGCCTCAGTTACCTCATATGTAAAATGGAGATTAAGATTGTGAGTCCCCCGTGGAACAACCTGATCACCTTGTAACCTCCCCAGCTCTTAGAACAGTGCTTTGCATTCAGTCATTCTTTCATTCAATTGTATTTATTGAGCGCTTACTGTGTGCAGGCCACTGTACTAAGCGCTTGGGAAGTGCAAGTTGACAAAGTATAGAGACAGTCCCTATCCAACAACGGGCTCTCAGCCTAGAAGGGGGAGGTAGACAACAAAACAAAACATGTGGACAGGTGTCAAGTCATCAGAATAAATAGAAGTAAAGCTAGATGCACATCATTAACAAAATAAATAGAATAGTAAATATGTACAAGTAAAATGAATAGAGTAATAAGTCTGTACAAACATATATACAAGTGCTGTGGGGAGGGAAAGGAGGTAGGGCGGGGGGGATGGGGAGGGGGAGAGCAAAGAGGGGGAGAGCAAAAAGGGGGCTCAGTCTGGGAAGGCCTCCTGGAGGAGGTAAACTCTCAGTAGGGCTTTGAAGGGAGGAAGAGAGCCAGTTTGGCGGTTGTGCGGAGGGAGGGCATTCCAGGCCGGGGGAGGATGTGGGCCAGGCGAGACCGAGGCACAGTGAGGAGGTTAGTGGCAGAGGAGCGGAGGGTGCGGGCTGGGCTGTAGAAGGAGAGAAAGGAGGTGAGGTAGGAGGGGGCGAGGTGATGGACAGCCTTGAAGCCGAGAGTGAGGAGTTTTTGCTTGATGCTTAGGTTGACTGGTAGGCAATGGAGATTTTTAAGGAGGGGAGTAACCTGCCCAGAGCATTTCTGCACAGAGATGATCCGGGCAGCAGCGTGAAGTATAGACTGAAGTGGGGAGGGACAGGAGGATGGGAGATCAGAGAGGAGGCTGATGCAGTAATCCAGTCAGGATAGGATGAGAGATTGAACCAGCAAGGTAGCGGTTTGAATGGAGAGGAAAGGGCGGATCTTGGTGATGTTGCGGAGGTGAGACCGGCAGGTTTTGGTGACGGATTGGATGTGTGGGGTGAACGAGTACAGTGCTCTGCACACAGTAAGCGCTCAATAAATACAATTGATGATGAGAGAGCAGAGTCGAGGACAACACCAAGTTTGCGGGCTTGTGAGACGGGAAGGATAGTAGTGCCATCTACAGTGATGGGAAAGTCAAGGAGAGGGCAGGGTTTGGGAGGGAAGATAAGGAGTTCAGTCTTGGACCTACTGAGTTTTAGATGACATGCAGACATCCAGATGGAGATGTCCTGAAGGCAGGAGGAGACCTGAGCCTGAAGGGAGGGAGGGAGAGCAGGAGCAGAGATGTAGATTTGGGTGTCATCAGCATAGTGGTGGTAGTTGAAGCCATGGGAGTGAATGAGTTCACCGAGGGAGTGAGTGTAGATAGAGAATAGAAGGGGACCAAAAACTGACCCTTGAGGAACCCCTACAGTAAGAGGATGGGAGGGGGAGGAGGATCCTGCAAAGGATACTGAGAATGAACGGCCGGAGAGATATGAGGAGAACCAGGAGATGATGGAGTCTGTGAAGCCAAGGTTGGGTAGCGTGTTGAGGAGAAGAGGGTGGTCCACAGTGTCGAAGGCAGCTGAGAGGTCGAGGAGGATTAAGATAGAGTAGGAGCCATTGGATTGGGCAAGAAGGAGGTCAATGGTGACCTTTGAGAGGGCAGTTTCGGTGGCGTGTAGGGGACGGAAGCCAGATTGGAGGTGGTCGAGGAGAGAGTTGGCATTTGCACATAGTAAGCGCTTAATAAATACCATTATTATTATTATTATTATTATTATTATTACCACCTATGTCGTACTGTACTCTCCAAGCACTTAGTCAAGTTATTTACACTCAGCAAGCCCTCAATATATACCCTTGATCGATCGATCAATTGATGTGTCAGTCTCCCCTCCCTCTGACATAGCATCTAGCAATAGGATCTGGCTCCTGTTATTGTAAAGACTCTCCTGTTTTGTCTAATTGCTTTCCTTTGTGCGAGTTCCCCACGGGAGAGAGAAAACCTTTTGGAGAGAGGAAAACAGTTCAGATGCTGCTAGTTTTCAACCTAACTCTCTCAAGGAGGAATCAAGCACCAGCATGTTAGCATCTCAACATACACTTAAGTCAAATGGCATGATAATGGGGGGGTTCAGTCCTGCCTAGATGAATGGCTTAGCTCTAGAATTGCTTGCAATTTGTGTCTGGCATTTGAAACCAAAATACATGGTTTGTGACAGCATGTTTAGAAGGTGGGGAAGCAGTGTGTTCTAGTGGAAAGCCCAGGGACTTGGAAGTTGAGAAATCTCTTCATTTTAGAGCATTTGGTTAATTTGGAGTTATCTGTTCTCCACTGGCAGAGTTGAACAGCGGTCAATCAGTCACTAGTCAATTCTATTCCTACTGGGTGCAGAATAATAATAATAATAAAATAATTATGGTATTTGTTAAGCACTTAGTAAGCACCAAGCACTGTACTAAGTGCTGAGGAGGATACTAGCAAATGAGGTTGAACACAGTCCCATGTGGGGCTCACAGTCTCAATCCCCATTTTACAGATGAGGTAACTGAGGCCCAGAAAAGTGAATTGTCCAAGGTCAGACAGCAGACAAGTGCCTGAGCCAGGATTAGAACCCCTGACCTCCTGACTCCCAGTCCTGTGCTCTATCCACTATGCCATGCTGCTTCTCTACTGTATTTAGTGGTTGGGAGAGTAGAATTGAATTCGTTTGTGTCATCCCTGGTCCCTCGAGGAGCTTACAAACTAGCATCATTTCAAAGACTGTAGATGATCTGTGTGAAAGGACTTCGTTTAAGGTGACAGCACCAGACAGCTGTATGACCTTGGTCAAGTCACTTGAGTTCTCTGAGCCTTGGTGCCCTCATCTGTAAAATGGGAATTAAGACTGTAGGCCTTTTTTGGGACAGGGACTATGTCCAACCCGATTATCTTTTCATCTACCCCAACACTTAGAAGAGTGCCTGGCACATAGCAGTAGGTGATGGTGATGAACCTACTATTGATTGGTTGATTGATTGATTGATTCAGGTGCATAATTGGTCCCAAGAAAATTGTTCCCACTAAGCTGCATGAATGTACAGAGCCTTTGGGTCCCGAGGCTCTGTTGGAAAGTGATTGGATAGGTCCATGAAGGTGTACATGTTTTCTTTTGTTCTTTGTCTCCCCCTTCTAGACTGTGAGCCCGTTGTTTGGTAGGGACCATCTCTATATGTTACCGATTTGTACTTCCCAAGAGCTTAGCACAGTGTTGTGCACACAGTAAGCGCTCAATAAATATTATTGAATGAATGAATGAGTGAGTGGCGCCATTTTGAACTACAGCCCATTTTTTCAGGCAAATTCCTTCAACAAGGCCCAATAAGCAACCGCCTCACCTCAGCACCCCATCGGTTGTGTTACGTGGTTTAAACTGAATAGTCATTGGCCTAAAGACCAAGGGGCAGAGCCATAGAAGAGGGAGGGTGGGATATTCTATGATCCTTGTTCTAAGCCCTGATGAAATAACCTTTGGCCCCCATGGCCCCTACCCATCCAGAAACAGAGAGGAGGTGCAGGGGAGTTCTGGGGGTAGCCCAGGGATCAACCCTGCTTTACCCCTTATTTTGAGGGTGATAGCCCCCCAACAAGGCTGCTCCACAACTGTCCCTTTGGTTGTCAGCCTGGAAATAATAATGATGGTACTTGTTAAGTGCTTACTATGTGCCAAGACCTGTTCTAAAGGCTGTGGTAGCTACAAGGTAATCAGGTTGCCCCACGTGAGGCTCACAGTCTTAACCCCCATTTTTACAGATGAGGTAATTGAGGCACAGAGAAGTTAAGTGTCTTGCCCAAGGTCACAGAGCAGACAAGTAACGGAGATGGGATTAGAACTCACGTCCTCTGACTCCCAAGCCCATGCTCTTTCCACTAAGCCACAGAGAGGCAGCATGGCCTCGAGGAAAGAGTACAGGACTAGAAGTCAGGAGGCCTGAGTTCTAATCCTGTCAATCAATTGTAGTTATTCTAACAACAATAATAATAATAATATAATTGTTGAGCACTTACTTTGTGTAGAGCACTCTACCAAGTCTTTGGGAGAGTGGATAGAGCATGAGCCTAGGCATCAGAAGGTCATGGGTTCCAATCCTGGCTCCTGCACCTGACAGCTGTGTGACCTTGGGCAAGTCACTTGCGTTCTCTGGGCCTTGGTGCCCTCATCTGTAAAATGGGAATTAAGACTGTGAGCCCTATGTGGGACAGGGACCGTGTCCAGCCCGATTATCTTTTTATCTACCCCAACACTTAGAAGAGTGCCTGGCACATAGCAAGTGCTTAACAAATACCTTCATTATTATTATTATTATGATACAACAGAGTTGGTAGACACAGTCCCTGCCTATCTCCACTACTTGCCTGCTGGGTGACCTTGGCAAAGTTACATGACTTTCTTGTACTTGTGTTTCCTCATGTGCAAAATGAAGATTAAATACCTGCTATAGCTCACTCCTGCTATAGCTCACTCCTGATGTGCCTGTCCCTATTTCATTCTCCCCAGAGGATGGCTTAGTGGACAGCGCTTGGGCCTGAGAGTCAGAAGGACCTGGGTTCTAATTCTGGCTCCACCATTTGCTATGTGACCTTGGGCAAATCACTTCACTTCTCTGTATCTCAGTTACCTTATCTGTAAAATGAGAATTAAGACTGTGAAGCCTATGCAGGACATGGGTTGTGTCCAACCTGGTTAGCTTGTATCTACCCCATCACATAGAACAGTGCCTGACACATAGTAGCACTTGACAAATACCATCATCATCTTATATTGTGAGCCCCCTGAAAGACAGGGACTCTTTCTACTTCTCACCTGTGTATTCCCTCCAACTGCTTAGTGTACTGCACAAAGCAAGTGCTTAATGAATACTATTATTACTACCACTATAACAATAATTGCAGCATTGGTTAAGCACTTACTATGTACCAAACCCTGCACCAAACACTGGGCCAAATACAAGTTAAGCAGGTGGTACACAGTCCTTGCCCCACTCATCTCCTTAGGCTGTGAGCCTCTTGGGGGACAGGAACTGTGTCCAAACTGATTGTCCTATATCTACATCAGTATTCATCACAGTGCTTGGCACAGAGTAAGTGCTTAAAATACTATTATTATTATTATTATTATTATTATTATAAGCTATGTTACCCTGCAGAGATAACTGCAGAAGCTCCTAGAAAAAAGATGTATAGAATATGGAATGTGCATTCAGTCACCCTTACCTATATTCATTCATTCATTCAATTTTATTTATTGTGCACTTGCTGTGTGCAAATTACTGTTCTAAGTGCTTCGGAGAGTACAATATGAAAGTAAACAGACACATTCCCAGCCCACAGTGAGCTTACAGTCTAGAGGGTGACAGACATTATATTAATATATACATTCTAAGTATTCATTGACTAACAATCTTTTCTAACTCTTATTATTCCAGGTGCTTTTTCATCCTTTCTCCTCCTCCCACTGATGGGAAATAATGCGTGTCTGCCTAACTCCCCTGTTAGATTGTTAAATACTTGGGAACAGGAATTGTTTTATCCTTCTATTTCTCTTGCCCAAGTGCCTAGAACAGTGCTCCGCACACAGCGAGCACTCGATAACTATTATTGATTTATTAATTGACTGGAAGAATCTATAGAATAGGTGATTTAAATATTTATATGTTTTGGTTTTGTAGCACTTTCCTGTCAAATAAACATATGTTTACTAATAATAATAATAATAATGATGGTATTTGTTAAGTACTTACTATGTGCAAAGCACTGTTCTAAGCATTGCAGAGGTTACAAGGTGATCAGGTTGTCCCAAGGGGGGCTCACAGTTTTTAATCCTCATTTTTCAGATGAGGTGACTGAGGCACAGAGAAGCTAAATGACTTGCCCAAAGTCACACAGCTGACAGTTGGTGGAGCCGGGATTTGAACCCCTGACCTCTGACTCTAAAGCCCGTGCTCTTTCCACTGAGTCACTCTGCTTTACTACTACTACTACTTCTACTAGCTAGTGCTTCCTCTCCTCTCCCCTCCTCCCCCCCCCGCCCCCCCATCCAACCTCCTTCCCCTCCCCTCAGCACTTGTATATATGTTTATACAGATTTACTACTCTATTTATTTTGCTTGTACATATTTACTATTCTATTTATTTTATTTTGTTAATATATGTTGTTTTGTTGTCTGTCTCCCCCTTCTAGACTGTGAGCCCGCTATTGGGTAGGGACCGTCTCTATATGTTACCAACTTGTACTTCCCAAGGGCTTAGTAGAGTGCTCTGCACACAGTAAGCGCTCAATAAATACGATTGAATGAATGAATGAATAGTAGTAGTAGTAGAGGTCTTGTCTTGTCTTACGTCGTTAGGTCGTTTCCAACCCATAGCAACACTACGAACACATCTTTCCCAGAACACCCTGCTCTCCATCTGCAATCGTTCTGGTAGCATATCCACAGAATTTTCTCCGTAAAAATGTGGAAGTGGTTTACCATTGCCTCCTTCCACACAAACTGCTAGTGAGAAGCAGCAGGGCTTATTGGCAAGAGCCCGGGCTTGGGAGTCAGAGGTCATGGGTTCTAATCCCGACTCTGCCGCTTGTCAGCTGTGTGACCTCGGGCAAGTCACTTAACTTCTCTGTGCCTCAGTTACCTCATCTGTAAAATGGGGATTAAGACTGTGAGCCCCACGTGGGACAACCTGATTACCTTGTATCTACTCCAGTGCTTAGAAAAGTGTTTGGCACATAGGAAGTGCTTAACAAATACCAGCATTATTTTTATTATTATTATTATTATTATTATTATTATTATTAATAATAAAATGGAGATTAAGACTGTGAGCCCCACGTGGGACAACCAGATTACCTTGTAATAATAATAATAATGGCATTTATTAAGCGCTTACTATGTGCAAAGCACTGTTCTAAGCGCTGAAGCACTGTTCTAAGCGCATGTACCTACCCCAGTGCTTAGAATAGTGCTTGGCACATAGTAAGCGCTTAACAAATACCATTATTATTATTATTATCATTATCATCATCATCATTATTATTATTAAACTTGAGTTTCTGCCCTTGACTCTCTCCCATAATGCTGCTACCCAGCATGGGTGAGTTTTGGCTTGTAACATATTGCCTTCCATTCGCTAGCCACTGGCCAAGCTAGGAATGGAATGGGTAGGCTTCTGCTTGACTCTCCCTCCCGTAGCTGAGACTGGTAGAGGACTGGAAACTCTACAGGTGCAACCCTGAGAGTAGTAGTAGAGGCAGCATCTATTTATTCAATAGCCACTTGGTGCAGTGCTCTGCACTAAAGTGTTTTGGAAGCACAGAGTAATAAAATGACATGTTCCCTTCCCACAAGGAGCTCACCTTTTGACAGGGGAGGCAAACATAACAACCCTTACAAATATCCATGGCTCATTCTCCTAAGTTCGGAAAGCAGGAATTTAGACAGGATCTGGATCCTAAAGTCAGATATACCCGGGCTCTACAGCTGGCTCCACCCCTTGTCTGCTGTGTGACCTTGGGCAAGTCACTTAACTTCCCTGTGTCCCAATTATCTCATCTTAAAATGGGGATTAATAATGATAATAATAATGATGATGGTATTTGTTAAGCGCTTACTATGTGCAAAGCACTGTTCTAAGTGCTGAGACTGGGAGCCCTTTGCAAGACATGTACTGTGTCCAACCTGATTAGCTTGATTCTTTTGCATCTAACTCAGGGCTTAGCCTGGCATGTAGTAAGCACTTAATAAATACCATAAAAAAAAGCCTTTCTGTTGCCTTCAGAAATGCTCTGTAACTTGGAGTAAGCAAAGTTACTCAAGGACAACAGCAAAAAAGACATTTGAAATGCCCTCACTAGGTTGGACACTGGCTTTGGCTCTCGTTCGGATTATTTCATTCTTTCCTCAGTACAGTTTTCCCTATCTTCCGAAGAATGACACTAAACTAAAGACATTAGAGACTTTTGATGGGCTTTCATTTTAAACATAAAGGAGGAGAAAAAAAAATTTGAAGAAGCTCTAGGAGGAATGAAATACATGGAAAAGGAAAGGGGTATTTGAAAACTATCTTTCCCTGCACTGTGCAGTTTGTTTCCGAAGTTTTGGGGCATGGCTGATATTTTTTCAGGAAACTCAGTGATATCATATCCTTTCAATTGGCTAGTTACATAAATGTTGGCACCCGGCCAATTCAAACAGCCCTAAAACAGATGGGCCATGTGTGTAAATGCCAGAAAGTGAGAACAGCCACTTGCAGTAAAAAAAAATATTTTACCCCACACATGGTATAATGTTTATTTTTCATCCTCTCTTATAGGCTAGCGTGGGTCTTCCTTGTCACTTTTCCAAGCAGAAATCCCAGAGAAAGCAATCGTAAAATGCCAGAGGGGGGAAAAATCAAATTAAAATGTTGAAAATAAAATAAGGGAAGCATAAGAAAGCTTCATGGATCAGTAGGAGCGAACCCCTAACTGAGCAGGGTTTTTTTTATATATATATTCAATATTTTTACATTCAGAGTTGTTTGAGAATCAATATGTCAAACTTTAAAATGTCAAGTCAGGAAGGCTTGCAGTGAAGGAAACTCAATTCATTTCAAATTCCTTATGAAGTTAGAAAAGGAATGCCCACAAAGCTTTTACCAAAAGGAATGCATTACAGGTTTTCTTTGAATCTATCAAAAGAAAAGCTATATTTAGTATTGGAAAGTTTTGCAAGTTAGCCATCCATATATCTGCTTGTTCTGAGCCCATATTGGTGCTATCAAAAAGAGTTTTTGATAGCCCAGCCCACGTCCTTCCCCTGGCCTGGAATGCCCTCCTTCCACACATCTGCCAAGCTAGCTCTCTTCCTCCCTTCAAAGCCCTACTGAGAGCTCACCTCCTCCAGGAGGCCTTCCCAGACTGAGCCCCCTTTTTCCTCTCCTCCTCCCCATCTCCCCCCACCCTACCTCCTTCCCCTCCCCACAGCACTTGTATATATATTTGTACAGATTTATTACTCTATTTTACGTGTACATATTTACTGTTCTATTTATTTTGTTAATGATGTGCATATAGCTTTAATTCTATTTGTTCTGACTACTTTGACACCTGTCTACATGTTTTGTTTTGTTGTCTGTCTCCCCCTTCTAGACTGTGAGCTCATTGTTGGGTAGGGATCGTCTCTATATGTTGCCGACTTGTACTTCCCAAGCACTTGGTACAGTGCTCTGCACACAGTAAGCACTCAATAAATACGATTGAATGAATGAATGAATGAATGAGTTTACAACTCGAGCCATGAAAACGTTTAGTTATGCATTCCTAAATCATGCCATCCCATCAGCCACACTTAACACCTACGAATATACTGCTGTCGTTAGCACTTATGCCTATTGTGAGCAACACCCTATACCTGCACATTCACTTATTTATTCAGTTATTCACCTTTTTTAGGCTTGCTGTTATCACTTGTATCTTCAGTCTGCCTCCTGTTCCCAATCTTGGTAAATAATATGGTTTTGCTTGTCTTCCCCATTAGACTGCAAGATCTTTGAGGGGTCATCATTTCTGACAGTGACTATTCTCAGTGCCCTGGACATAGTAGATATCCAGTAGAGTACAGTGCACATAATAGACATCCAATAGCAGTTCCTCCCCCAGGAGGTATCAAGCATAGTATTTTCTCCACAAGAGAGGCCTGGTATAGGATACGTGACTGATTGTGATTGAAAACAGAGTGGATATTTGAGCCTTTTCTTCTTTGAGAACTAACTTCCATTTCCATTGTCTAGAGTAACGATAAAATGTGTCTTTACTGATCCTGAGGAGAACGGATAAGCAACACTCTCTTCATGACCTATGAAGATCTTCCTTTCCTGTGACATGCTAAAGGACAGAAAGTTGATTTTGTGACCTTCCCTTCAATTGCATAATATTTGCATGACCTTAGAGTGATGGGTCTTGAAACTAATAAACCATTCTTCCATCCCCAGGTCAAACTGAAGCAGGAATCATTGGGGCGATTCAGGCAGCTGGGGGATACCTGGAGATCAACTGTTTTCCACTTCCCAGTGGTAACTACCCTTCCTCTCCAAAGCGATAGGATATCTTTTCCTTTGTTTTTCTCCACCTGGGCCCCAAAAATGTAGAAATCCATGGCCCGGCAAGTTTGAGCTTGAGCTCCTGATTAATCTTGCCCTTCTGCCACTAGGGAATTGAGGCTCAATCCAGTCCACTGAGCTCCATTCCTCAAATGGACCAAGAAGCAGCATGGTTCAGTGGAAAGAGCCCGGTCTTGGGAGTCAGAGGTTATGGGTTCAAATCCCAGCTCTGCCACTTGTCTGCTGTGTCTTTGGGCCAGTCACTTAACTTCTCTGGGCCTCAGTTACCTCATCTGTAAAATGGGGATGAAGACTGTGAACCTCACATGGGACAATCTGATTACCCTGTATCATCCCCAGATCTTAGAACAGTGCTTTGCACATAGTAAGCGCTTAACAAATGCCATTAAAAAAATGCATTAAGCAGGATCAGAAGGCAATTGCTGGATTCTCGCCTGAAAACAGGGGTGACTGCTATCACCTTTCCAAAGGCAGATGTCAGCACCATCCTCTCTCTCCTCCGGCGATCACATTTGGAGGTCATGGAGGGAGAGTTTTCAGTGACCTTACCGTGTTAAGGCCCTCCTGTGTCCTCAAACAGTTTGCATGCTTATCTTGGACCCGCTGCCTGTACTCCACCAAAGAGACTAATCCATTCCATATGCCCATTTTTTGGAAGAACACATTTTCAAAGCAGCGAATGTTTTGATGGATTGGCTCATGGAGTGCCTGAATACCGTTATACACATCGTTTAGCATTTCACAAGGACCCCACTGTTCAAATCTGGGAACGGGGCCAGGGTGGCCTACCTAATACGGCACTAACTAGCTTGAAAAAAAGGACGAATTCTTGCCCATTGTGCTGCACTAAAGTACATATGGAATTTGCACACTTTTCTCTTGCCCTGGTTTGGGGAGGAGGTTGTGTGTGCATAGGGGGGATGGGAAAGAGAGAGAGAGAGAGGAGTTTAGAAGAGAGGCAAAAAGTGGGAGGTGGAAATTGGAGAGATTCATAACTCAGGTGAAGGAACAGAAAGCTTAGTATGAGGACTGAAACATATTAAAATTTCATCTGAAGGAGAAATTTAATCCTGATCACAACGTCAAAATAAAGCAGAAAACTATAAAAATGAGAGTGCTACAGTATTTTAGCCTGATGATTCTAAACATTGCCTGGTAGAGTCAAAAAAAGCCCCAGAGCATTTGTTATCAATGATAGCTTCCAAACATTTATAATTTCTTCATTTTTTGTCCTCTTTTTCCCTTATGTAAGGACACAGATCGGCTATGAGCCCCAACGTTTCCAGCTCTTGGGCCCTAGACTAATTCTTTTCTACGTAGAGAACAAATAATATGTAGACAAAAAAAAGGAAAACTATCAACTATCATTGATATCCCTTTATGATTAAAACATAAATTTAGAATTAAAATGTTTTACATAAAATGTCTCATTTTATTTGATGAAATGAAAAATGCCGAAACCTATTTCTTCTTCAAAGAACTTGATGCTACAGTACCGTGACTGAGGATGCCCTAATAAAACTGGAAACGGGAGACAGATCTTTTATTGATCTTGATCTCCTAGGAAACTCTTCCACATTCATGCCCATCAGCAAGGTTTGTTGGGACAGTCATCCAAGAACTGCTGCTGCTTGCCTTAGACTGTGCCTTGTAAGCACATACACAAGACCAGAGATAAACAATTCCGAATGTCTGTGCAGAATCAGTCAGTCAGTCAGTTGTATTTATTGAGTGCTTACTGTGTGCAGAACACTGTATTAAGCACTTGGGAAAGTACAGTATAACAATAAACAGACACATTATCTGCCCATAGATAGCACTATGGGCTGTTGGTGAATCTGAAGAAACTGAGATTATAGTTCAAATTGTTTTTATTGGGGGTTTTTTTTGGTATTTGTTAAGTGCTCACTATGTGCCAGGAACTGTACTACGTGCTGGGTTAGATACAAAATAATCAGGTTGGACACAGTCCCTATCCCACATGGAACACTCACTCTTAATTCCCATTTTACAGATGGGGTGACTGAGGCACAGGAAAGTTAAGTGGCTTGCCCAAGGTCACACAGCAGACAAATGGCTGAGCTGGAATGAATACCAACATCCTCTGACTCCGAGGCTGGACTCCTTCCACTAAGCCATACTGCTTAGTGAGCCAGAGAATCAAGCAAATATATTTATTGAGCACTTAGATATATTTATTGAGCACCTAGGGGGTGCTGAGAACTCCATTTAATGTTTGAACAGGAACAGTGGACGAAATTAAAAGACTCAGTCCTTGTCCTCAATGGGCTTAGAGTCTAAGAAGGAAGACCTACAAATACAAATGATTTGCAATTATTGGGCGGAGGAGGAGGAGGAAGCAACTGGAACAGACGGTGGATAGAGGAATAAATAAATGGAAGATTAATAGATCAGGGTGGATGCAGGGATGACAGGACCTGTAATGGGGGAGGAGATCAACAGGTGCCTGATTCTCTAATAGCTTCACCAGTGTCCCCTGAAAAAATAATAATAGTGATATTCGTTAAGCGCTGACTATGTGCCAGGCACCTTACTAAGCTCTGGGGTGAATACAAGGATATCAGGTTGGGCATAGTCCCAGTCCCACATGCGGTTCACAGTCTTAATCCTCATTTTACAGGAGAGGTAACTGAGGTACAAGAAATGTGAAGTGATTTGCCCAAGATCACACAACAGACAAGAGGTGGAGCTGGGATTAGAGCCCGGGCCCTTCTGATGCCCAGGCCCGTGCTCTATCCACTAGGCTGTGCAACTTCTCAATCCAAACTCAAACATCAAAGGGCAGGACAAGATCCAAGAAGAAGGTCCTGCAATGGCGTCAGCTGGACCACTTGATCTCAGCCCCAGCAACCCACTGAGGGGAACAGGTGGGGGAACTGGGCAACCAGAGGATAACAAGCAACTGGTCTTTGGGGAAGTGCAAGGCCAGTAGAGCAGGACAAATGGCTTAAATATTATCATTATTATTATTATTAGTCCACCAAAGGACAGTTTTGAATCATGCCATAGGATGGGGGATTCGTTGGGGGTTCACCTCAGTGGGCAGGCTCACCTGGCTGGCAGGAGTTGGGAGAGTTTCACAAAGCTCAGCAGGCCAAGACAGGGTGGGAAACTCAGCGGGCCCTGTGCAGGTTAACCGATCACCCCTACAATGAACAATCTTTCCACATGAGCCCTGCAGAAGGGAGTGACGCTCATGTGTTCAGCATGACACCTGTTCGGCGTGGATAGGATTGCACCATCAGTAGTTCCATTTCTAACATGAAGGATTGTAAGAGATATATATGCAGAAAAAAATATGATTCTGCAGAAACTACCACAACATTGAAGAACAGAGTATCTGTCAGTCCTCAACTAATAATCCAGAACTCTAGAATCAATTCAATTCTTTGCATCTAAGAGGGCTTTTCATGTTTTCAATTCGGGGTCCTAAAATTAAGACCAAAAGAAACATCACTGTCACTTCATCCTACTGGTCAGATGATTGAAGTGAAGTTGGCCGTGGTGAATGTACACCCTGGTGGAGCACAGTGGATTTCAGGGCTTGGTGAGACTGTTTGCTTGCTTTGTGTTGCTACTGTGGTTTGCTTCATTCATTCAATCATATTTATTGAGCGCTTACTGTGTGCAGAGCACTGTACTAAGCGCTTGGGAAGTACAAATCAGCAATATACAGAGACGGTCCCTACCCAACAATGGGCTCACAGCCTAGAAGGGGGAGACAGACAACAAAACGAAACAAATAACAGACAGGTGCCTGACACAGAGTTAGCACTTAAACACTACAATTATTATCATTATTGTTACAAAGAATGAAGGAATTTTAGTGTTAATACAATTCATACAATACAGGCATACACTCACAAGGAGTAACAGATGGAGTGGTCACCTCCCCTTCGAAGGAAGGAATAACAGATCTGGGGAAGGTAATGAGGTCAGGATTATAGAGCAGATCCACACAGGATCAACTGAAAAGATTAGGCCCCATTATTTCAAATGCAGCGGGGAAGCTTGGGGCTAAAGGGACTCAATCACTAGAACAGATGTTGCTGCTGCTGTTGCTATCCTGCAGTCTGGGAACAACAACCTCTGACCCAATTCCCACAAATACCTGCCATCATCCGCACCCATCTGGGCTAGGTGCTGCTATGTAGGAGAATAATAATAATCATGATGGCATTTGTTAAGTGCTTTACTATCTGCCGAGCACTGTTCTAGGTGCTGGGGGGTACAATGATAATAATAATAATAATAATAATAATAATAATAATAATGTCATTTGTTAAGTGCTTACTATGTGCACAACACTGTTCTAAGCACTGGAAGGGTTACAAGGTGATCAAGTTGTCCCATGTGGGGCTCACAGTCTTCATCCCCATTTAACAGATGAGGTCACTGAGGTTCAGAGAAGTGAAGTGACTTGCCCAAGGTCACACAGCAGACATGTGGTGGAGTCGGGATTCAAACCCATGACCTCTGACTCCAAAGCCCGGGCTCTTTCCACTGAGCCACGCTGCTCCTCAGGAGTGTACAAGGTAATCAGGTTGTTCCACATGGGGCTCACAGTCTTAATCCCCATTTTACAGATGAGGTAACTGATGCACAGAGAAGTTAAGTGACTTGCCCAAGGTCACACAGCAGACATGTGGTGGAGTCGGGATTCGAACTCATGACCTCTGACTCCCAAGCCTGGACTCATTCCACTGAGCCACGCTGCTTCTCTAAAGCATCCTCTGAAGCAGTCAGTTTAACTCCACCTGAACTAGATAATGCCATCTGCTCCAGCTACCCCAGGACATTTTGAACTCAGGTATCTAAATATTTGTTACGTATTCTCTTAAATTCTTTAATGTTGTTCTAGGTCTATATACATGTTGTATGGCTATCATACAACACGCTATTATAAAAATATTTATTGAGTTTTTGTGTGCACTGCAATATGCTGGACATCTATCATGTGCAGAGTACTGTAACAGAAGATTAGAGAACCTAGAAGTATTATTGCTATGATTATTATTGTTACTATTGCTATTACTGTTGCTGTATTTGTTCAGTCCTTACAAAGTGTCAAGTAAATCAGTCAATCACAATGAGGGCTTACTGTGTGAAGAGCACTGTACTAAGCTCTTGGGAGAGTACAATACTGCAATATAACAGACACATTTCCTGCCCACAGTGAGCTTACAGTCTAGAGGGGAAGACAGACATTAATATAAGTAAAATTACAGATCTGGACAAAAGTGTTGTGGGGCTAGGATGGGGGATGAATATAGGGAGCAAGTCATGGCAACACAGAAGGGAAATAGAGAAGAGGAATGGAAGGCTTAGTCAGGGAAGGCCTCTCGGAGGAGATGTGCCTTCAATAAGGTTTTCAAGTTGGAGAGAATAATTGTCTGTCAAGTACTGTTCTAAGTGCTGGGGGTAGATAATAAGAATAGTGATAATTATGGTATTTGTCAAGCATTTACTATGTGAAAAACACTGTTCTAAGTGCTGGGGTAGATACAGGGTAATCAGGTTGTCCCATGTGGGGCTCACAGTCTTAATCCCCATTTTACAGATGAGGGAACTGAAGCCCAGAGAAGTTAAGTGACTTGCCCAAGGTCACACAGCAGACAGCTGGCGGATCGAGGATTAGAACTCACAACCTCTGACTCCCAAGTCCTGGCTCTTTCCACTGAGCCACACTGCTTCTTAGATATAAGTTAATCAGGTCATACACAGTCCCTGTCCCACATGGGGTTCACGGTCTATTCTTAATAATCCCCTTTGCTTCCACTAGATTATAGTTCTCTCAAGATTCGTCACCTCAGTTATCCCCACTAAGGGAACCTAGACAGCCCTTTATATTGGAAGTACAAACAGCAGGACAAACAAGGAGCAATTCCATTAGTAAAATAATCAGCAAACGGACAAGAGAATAAATGAATGAGTGATGAATCATTAGTATGTTGACATTCTTTTGAGTCGAAGATGACCTTCCATGGGCTTCGGTGCTGGCTGATGAGGAAATATAGCCTGCAGCTGCAGGAGGGATAAAGGAGCCAGAAAGACGACTGCGACTCCTGCCCATCCATCTCTTCTGACTCCTCCTGTTTTTCCTTTCACCTCAGGTCCACCACCAGACCACATCCCTCTCCATCTTCAAGACCTCCTGAAAGCTCACCTCCTTCAGGAAACCCTCCCCAAGTGAGATCCATCACTCTTTTTTTATGGTATTTGCTTAGCATTTACTGTGGGTCACACACTGTTCCAAGAGCTGCGGTAGATGCAAGGTAATCAAATTGGACGTGGTCCCTGTCCCATTTGGGGCTCACAGTCTAGGTAGAAGGGAGAACAGAACTGAGGCTCAGAGAAGTAAAGTGACTTGTCCAAGATCACACGGCAAGCAGTTAGCAGAGCTGGAATTAAAGTCCAAGTCCTCTGACTCTCAGGCCTGTGCTCTTTCCACAAGACTATGCTGCTTCCCACAGCTATGACGTATTTCTTGATGTGAAAACTCTATTAATGGGTTCATTCATGTATTTGTTTGGCCATTTTCCTACCGTGTCTATTTGTGTCCATGTTCACCCTTCTGTTCCGTTTGTAGACTATCCATGTCTGCTTGTTTGGTCTGTCATTAGGCTGTAAGCTCTTGAGAGTAGAGATAGTAGTGTCTTTTACTTTGTATGTTCCCAGGCATTAGCTACAGTGCTACAGTGCTTTGTACACTGTGGGTGCTCATTACAGTCCTCTGCATCTAGTAGGCACCCAGGATAGTGCTCTACACTTCATTAAATGAATAAATTGATGAATACCTTTGGAGCCTTGTAAGAGCTATATAGTAAAGTTAACCTTTGAGGATTTGTCTCCAGATCTCTAGGCTGTAAGCTCTTTGTGGGCAGGTAATACGTCTGTTTATTGTTGTATCGTGAACTCCCAAGTGCTTAGGACAGTGCTCCGCACATAGTAAGTGCACAATAAATACAACAATGAACAAACAAGGTCTGGACAGGGAGACAGACATTAATGTAAATAAATCAATTACGGATAGGTACATAAGTGCTTTGGGGCTGAGGGAGGGGTGAATAAAGGGTGCAAATGCAATTGCAAAGATGGAAGCACAGGGGAGCGGAAGATGAGGAAATGAAGGTTTTGTCAGGGAAGGCCTGTTGTAGGAGATGTGCTCATAACAATGCTTTGAAAGTCCAGAGAGTGGTTGTCATCTGCCTACCAAATTTATTGCATTGTACTCTCCCAAGCGCTAAGGAGTATGCTCTGCAAACAGAAAGCACTTGATAAATATGATGGATTGATTCTGTACAGATGGGTAACCCTATCGTGGAACCTCTCTGTGATTCTAAGAAGCAGTGTGGCCTAATGGGAAGAGCATGGATCTGGGAATCAGAGGACGTAGGTTCTATTCTTGGGTCTGCCACTTAACTTGCTCTGTGATCTGGTGCAAATCACTTAACTTCTCTGTGCCTCAGTTCCCTTATATTCAAAATGGAGATAAAATCCCTGCCTCTCCCTCCTTCTTAGTCTGTGAGCTGCAAGTAGGTCAGGAATGTATCTGACTCTCTTGTCTCTGCCCCAGCTTTTAGAAATTGCTTGACATGTAGTATTTTAACAAATTACATTATTATTTGACAAGTAGGTTACTGTAGAGGAATGATTTGATTAGAATGCCTTAATTTCTGAGGAACGTGAACACGAATGTAACTGTAAGCTTGTTGTGGGCAGGGAATGTGTCTGTTATATTGTCATATTGTACTCTCCCAAGCCCTTAGTACAGTGCTTTGCACACAGTAAGTGTTCAGTAAGTATGATTGACTGACAACCCACTTTATAATAATGATGGCATTTGTTAAGCGCTTACTATGTGCAAAACACTGTTCTAAGTGCTGGGGGGATACAAGGTGATCAAGTTGTCCCACGTAGGGCTCACAGTCTTAATCCCTATTTTTACAGATGAGGGAACTGAGGCTCAGAGAAGTGAAGTGACTTGCCCAAGGTCACACAGCAGATTGTGGTGGAGCAGGATTCGAACCCACAACCTCTGACTCCAAAGCCCGGGCTCTTTCCACTGAGCCACGCTGCTTCTCTCCACTGAGCCACGCTGCTCTAGCCCTTCTCTGCTAATCTTTCAAGCCTTGCCTGTGGGGGGGCCAGGGCCTGATTGGGTAATTACCCTAATTTGGGGGTGATTCATGACAGGCTGACGCCCCCAGGGTCCATTTCACCCCGAAAGTGACAGGAAATGTCTTGTGATTTGAAGGAGACTCCAGCTGGCCTCTGTTGCTAATGGGCAGCCAGAAAAAAAAAAAACTACAATGGGCCCAGCTGTTGGAAATATTACTAATGATAAAGATTTTTTTCTTTCACTTTAATTTCCAAGAGTGAGTCTTTCCAACAGACAGGCAGAAGGCCAATCCCCAGAGGCTCTGTCTTGCCTGTCCCAAGTCCTCTCCTCGTGATCTCCCATCAGCCCACCGAATCATGTTCTTGAATAACATTTACTGGAATTGGGTGAAGATCCTTGGGCTGGATGGCTCTCAAATGATTCACCCAGTGATTTCTAGAATTCACAGAGTGTTCTGAACTCCAACTCCAAATGCATTTCCCAAAACTGGGAGCGGGGAGGGGAGTACGTGGCCCTGACCGGATCTTTGCAGGAATCCAGTTTGTTGTTCCAGAAGTGTTTGAGGACAGAGGCCTTGAGGATAGCTAGATTTTCACAAAACACATAGCCTGAAAGATTTCAAAGAGACAGTTAGCTGTTGGCTGTGTAGAACGATGAACTGGGTGATTCCTATTCATATTAATGTCTGTCTCTCCATCTAGACTGGAAGCTCATTATTCATTCATTCAGTCTTATTTATTGAGTGCTTACTGTGTGCAAAGCACTGTACTAAGCACTTGGGAGAGTAGGATATATAATAAACAGGCATATTATCTTCCCACAATGACCTTAGAGCCTAGAGATGGGCAGGGAATGTGTCTCCTAATTCTGTTGTACTCTAGGGCACATAGTAAGGGCCCTCTAGACTGTAAGCTTATTGTGTGCAGGAAATGTGTCAATTGTTATATTATACCATCCCAAGCACTTAGTACAGTGCTCTGCACACAGTAAGGGCTCAATAAATATGATTGAATTAATGAATTGAATGAATAAATATCATTGATTGGGTGATAGATTGATGCTTGCTGAGGGTTGATGACTCCAACCCTCTGATGGTTTGAAAGACTCATGTTTTAGGCTATTTGATTATCTAGCATGTGCTTGCTCAGCTCCCATTTCACAGGAGATATGCAGAGAGAGAGAGGTTGGTGGTTCCCCAGGATTTTGAGCTCTATTGGAAAATCTCTGTGCAAGACAACTAGGTGTTAATGGGCTGGGAAGGTACAATATCTGGAATTACCAAATGGGGAGCAGCATGGCCTTTTGGATAGAGCATGGCCCTGGGAGTCAGAAGGATCTGGGTTCTAATGCTGGCTCCCCCACTTCTCTGCTGTGTGACCTTGGGCGAATTACTTCACTTCTCTGTGACTCAGTTGCCTCATCTGTGAAATGAGATTGACTGTGAGCCTCGTGTGGGATGAGAACTGTGTCCAAGCTGATTAGTTTGTATCTACCCCAGCCCTTAGAACGGTTCCTGATACGGAGTAAGTGACTAATAAATATCATAAAAGAAATGAAAAACAGATTGCTGTTGTAGCTCTGCGCCTTGGTGCAGGGAAAGGGAAACAATTCACTGCCTTTTCTTTTGGCAAGGTGCCTCTGTTCATCACTGCTCCCTTCTTCCTTGCAGCCAGGAACTGGCAAACTTTCTTCACCTCCCTTCAATCGATCAACTGATGAATGGCATTTAATGTATGTCAACTGTGGACAGAACTCTTGGGAGAAGAAAAGGGAGAGTATTATATGGGATTCCCAGGGTCACAGAACTCACAGTTTAGCTAAACAATCAATCAATAGTAGATTGTAAGCTCATCGTGGGCAGAGAATACTTTTACGTATTGTACTTGCCCAAGCGCTCAGCACAGTGCATCGTATGCAGGAAGTGCTGGTAAATGCCACTGATGGATTTATTGATCACTTACTGTGTGTAGAGCACTGTGCTAAGTACTTGGGTGAGTACAACACAATTGGAAGATGTAATCCCTGCCCACAAGGACCTTACTTTCTACAGGGGGAGGCATATTAAAATAGATTAGGGAAAAGGAAAATAGTAGAGTATAAGAATGTTTACATAAGTACCGAGGGGCTAGGGCTAGTATCAAAGTGCTAAAGGGAAGATTTAGGGTGTAGTAGAGGTTTACGAAGGAGAGCGCTTTGAAGCTAATGGTCCGGATCTGTGGCTTGAAGCAGAGGAATATGGGAAAACATCAAAGCTTTAACAAACCAGAGAATTTGTGCCAAATGACTAAATATTAAGACACTGTTACCATAAAGATGGGAATGCAATGGAGATCGGGGGGAGCAAGGAAAAAACCAATTAATAGAACTTATTAAGTACCTAATGTGTTCAGAGCACTGTAAAAAGTCAATCATATTTATTGAGTGCTTACTGTATGCAGAGCACTGTACTGAGCACTGGGGAAAATACAGTATAACAATATAACAGACATATTCCCTGCCCACAGTGAGTTTACAGTGCTTGGAGAGTACAACAGAATGAGTGCACAAGATCTCTGCCTTCAAGGAGTTTATAATTTAGCGGGACAGGCAGGTAATCATGACAGCCATTGATTACAAATAGGAAAAAGTAATAGAGAATGTAAGCTGTGTATCTAAGTGCTGAAAGGGATTGTGAGGATTTAAGTGCTTAGGTGGAGTGCAGAAGTGACAGTTGTGGGGAGATGAGAGATAGATCAGAGAAAACCTCCTGGAGGGGATATGATTTCACAAGAGCTTTGAAAATGGGGAAACTTGTAGTTCAGAGGACAGGTAATGGGAAGGAGAGGAGTTACAGGTGGTTGGGAGGATGAGAGATGATTATAAGGCACAGCGAGTACATTAGCTTGAGAGGAATAATGAATTCAAGCTGGGGTGTAGTGGTAATGCACCTCCCTGCTCTCTTTATCCATTATAACCGGACTTTTTCATTCATTCAGTCATATTTATTGAGCACTTACTGTGTGCAGAGCACTCTACTAAGAGCTTGGGAGAGAACAATACATAATAATAATAATGGCATTTGTTAAGCACTTACTATGTACAAAGCACTGTTCTAAGCGCTGGGGAGGATACAAGGTGATTCATTCATTCATTCATTCAATCGTATTTATTGAGCACTTATTGTGTGCAGAGCACTGTACTAAGCACTTGGGAAGTACAAGTTGGCAACATATAGAGATGGTCCCTACCCAACAGTGGGCTCACAGTCTAGAAAGGGGAGACAGAGAACAAAACAAAACATATTAACAAAATAAAATCAATAGAATAAATATGCACAAATAAAATAAATAAGTAGAGTAATAAATTTGTACAAACATGTGTACATATATACAGGTTCTGTGGGGAAGGGAAGGAGGTAAGGTGCGGGGGTGGGCAGGGGGAGGAGGGAGAGAGGCAGGAGGGGGCTCAGTCTGGGAAGCTCTCCTGGAGGAGGTGAGCTCTCAGTAGGGCTCTGAAGGGAGGAAGAGAGCTAGCTTGGCGGATGTGCGGAGGGAGGGCATTCTAGGCCAGGGGGCTGACGTGGGCCGGGGGTCGATGGCTGGACAGGCGAGAATGAGGCACGGTGAGGAGATTAGCAGCAGAGGAGTGGAGGGTGCAGGCTGGGCTGTAGAAAGAGAGAAGGGAGGTGAGGTAGGAGGGGGCGGGGTGATGGAGAGCCTTGAAGCCCAGGGTGAGGAGTTTTTGCCTGATGTGTAGGTTGATTGGTAGCCACTGGAGATTTTTGAGGTGGGGAGTAACATGCCCAGAGCATTTCTGGACAAAGACAATCTGGGCAGTGGCATGAAGTATGGATTAAAGTGAGGAGAGATAGGAGGATGGGAAATCGGAGAGGAGGCTGATACAGTAATCCAGACGGGATAGGATGAGAGCTTGAATGAGCAGGGTAGCGGTTTGGATGGAGAGGAAAGTGCGGATCTTGGCAATGTGATCAGGTTGTCCCGCATGGGGCTCACAGTCTTAATCCCCATTTTCCAGATAAGGTAACTGAGGCACAGAGAACTGAAATGACTTGCCCAAAGTCACACAGTTGACAAGTGGCAGAGCCGGGATTTGAACCCATAACCTCTGACTCTCAAGCTCATACTCTTTCCACTGAGCTATGCTACAACAATGAACAGACACACTCCCTGCCCACAACGAGTTTACAGTCTAGACTTGTTGTCTTTGTTCATCCCAAGCCAAATTTCTAGTTGAAGCTCACTCTTGACTCTCCAGTCTCCCTTGCTCTCACTATTGGCCCGGCTTAGAACTCCCTTCCGCCCCACATCAGAAACATCACAGCTCACCCCAAATCTCTCCTTGAATCCCACATCCTACTTTTCCTGATTAATTGTCCACCTCCCTGCACCATATCATCTCTTCAGCCAACTCTATCACTTGGGAAATCATTTACACCATCCTTAGCACTTGTGGATTTGTGCTTGCCCAATGGCTTCATTTTACCCATTCTAATTGTAAATATCCCATATTTGGCTCCCCCATTAGCGTGTAAGCATCTTGTGTGTAGGGAACATGGTACTTCCCATGCGGTACTGCACGAAGTGGGCCTTTGTTAAATGCTCTACTACTAAGAGAGTAGTTGAGAAGTAAGGATTGAGTTGATTGAGGCTTCTAAAACCAGTGATCAGGATTTTTTGCTTGATGTGGAAAGTAGTGGGCGGCCACTGGAGGTTTTGAGGTAATGGGGGACAAATGGACTGTCCAGTGTTTGAGGAAAATGATCATGGCATCTGAGTTAAACACAGTCTGAAGAAGGAAGAGGCTGGAGTCAGGTGGGGTGAATGAGGAGCCTGAAGCAGTAATTGAGTTGAGATATGATGAGTTGGGACATTCATTCATTCATTAAATTGTACTTATTGAGCGCTTACGGTGTGCAAAGTACCGTACTAAGCACTTGGGAAGTACAAATCGGCAACTTATGACTTTGGATAAGACTTAGAGAAGGAGCGTGGCCTGATGGATAGATCATGGGCCTGGAAATCAGAAGGACCTGGGTTCTAATCTCAGCTCTTCCACTTGTCTGCTGCGTGACCTTGGGCAAGTCACTTCACTTCTCTGAGTCTCAGTTACCTCACCTGTAACTGGGATGAAGACTGTGAGCCCTTTGTGAGACAGGGACGGTGTCCAACCTGAGCCTGTATAATAATAATAAATAATAGTAATAATAATAATGGTACTTGGTAAGCATTCATTCAATCGTATTTATTGAGCACTTACTGTGTGCAGAGCACTGTACTAAGCACTTGGGAAGTACAAGTTGGCGACATATAGAGACGGTCCCTACTCAAGAGCGGGCTCACAGTCTAGAAGGGGGAGACAGACAACAAAACAAAACATATTAACAAAATAAAATAAATAGAATAAATATGTACAAATAAAATAAATAGAGTAATAAATATGTACAAACATATAAGCACTGAAGCCATGATCCCGGCTCCGCCACTTGTCAGCTGTGTGACTTTGGGCAAGTCACCCAACTTCTCTGTGCCTCAGCCACCTCATCTGTAAGCACTTACTATGTGACAAATACTGTTCTAAACACTGGGATAGGTACAAGTTAATCAGGTTGGACAGAGTCCCTGTCCCACACTGGGCTCACACTCTTTTCCCCATTGTACAGATGAGATAACTGAAGCACAGAGAAGTTAAGTGACTTGCCCAAGGCCATACAGCAGACCTGTGGTGAGATGTAGTGAATCTGCTACAAGATTCTTACTCCCAGCCCCATGCTCTATCCACTAAGCCCCACTGCTGTAACCCAGGGTTCAGTACAGTGCCTGGCACATAGTGAGCACTTAACAAATATCATTATAAAAAATTACCAACCCGCTGTGGAGGTGGGTTGTTGTCATCGAATAATTAGTGCTAATGGAGCCAATTTGGGCAGTGTTCCCCCTCTGACACAATTATGAGTCACCCCTGAGCCCCTAGAAGTCTCTGGCACATTGGAGCCAGTTTCTGGGGTAGGTGACATGTTATCAGATGTCTCCAAGAAAAATAAAAAAGGAGTCCAGGCAAAGAGAGGGTTGGAGGACACTGGAGGAGCAACAGGCAAGAAGGAAATAAAGAGGTATACTGTTGCTGCCAGTTTTCAAGGAAAAAAATATCCGTAAGGTTGACCCTGGGTCTGCAGAATATTGTGAAGTGTAAATCCCTCTGATACCAGCCCATAGGGGATAGCTGCTAATGCTTGGAAAGCATATGGCACTTTTTTTTATTTTTTAATGCACATTTCTCATTACTTCTTACTTTGTCTTCATCACACCCCTATGAGGAAGGGAGAGGCAGGGGTCATTATTCCCGTTTTACAGAGGAGGAAACAAGCTCAGTGATTTTAAGTAACTTGCTTGAATCAATCTTTCTTTGTGCCAGGCACTGTACTGAATGCCTGGGAGAGTACAATCAAGTCATACAACAGGCCAGTGGCAGAGTTTGGACTCAACCTAAGTCCACTGTACTTCAGAAATAGAAAATTAATTCATTCATTGTCATAGTCAGTCATATTTATTGAGTGCTTACTGTGTGCAGAGCACTGTACTAAGTGCTTGGGAAGTACAAATTGGCAACATATAGATACAGTCCCTACCCAACAATGGATTCACGGTGTAGAAGAGGGAGGCAGACAACAAAACAAAACAAGTAGGTGTCAGTACCATCGGAATAAATAGAGTTATAGCTATATACACATCATTAATAAAATAAAGAGTGAATATGTACAAATAAAATAAATAGAGTAATAAATATGTACAAATATATACAAGTGTTTTGGGGAGGGGAAGACGGTAGGGCAGAGGGAGGGGGTGGCGATGGGGAGGGGAGGAGGAGAGGAAAAATTGGGGGCTCAGTCTGGGAAGACCTCAAAAGCAGAGTGTCTCTAATTCTAGGGAATGTGTCTGTTATATTGTATCTTCCCAAGCTCTCCCAAGCACTTAGTACAGTGCTCTGTACACAGTAAGTGCTCAATAAAATCAATGACTGACTTGTAGCTGGAGATGGAGATATGCAAGGGTTCCATCCTAGAGACATAAGAAAGCCTGGTCATTTTGACCTCAGGCACACAGAAATCAGAATACTGAAGTCACCCTGGTCAATAAAGCATACTGTGTGCAATGATGTTTGGGAATATGCATGAGTATATTTTGGTACTTGTTAGGCGCTTACTGTATGTGTATATTATATATATATATATATATATATATATATATATATGCACATATTAATTCATTCAATCATATTTATTGAGTGCTTACTGTATATACAGCACTGTACTAAGCACTTGGAAAGTACAACTCAGCAATAGAGACAATACCTGCCCACACTTGGGATTTAAGTCTCATTCAATCATATTCAATAATAATAATAATAATAATAATAATAATAATAATAATGATAATAATAATAACAATAATAATGATGGTATTTGTTATGCACTTTCTATGTGCAAAGCACTGTTCTAAGCCCTGGAGAGGATACAAGATGATCAGGTTGTTCCATGTGGGGCTCACAGTCTTAATTGCCATTTTACAGATGAGGTAACTGAGGCACAGAGAAGTTAAGTGACTTGCCCAAAGTCACTCAGCTGACAATTGGTGGAGCCGGGACTAGAACCCATGACCTCTGACTCGCAAGCCTGTGCTCTTGCCACTTGGCCATTCTGCTTCTCTTTTTATTCTGCTGCTTCTGTATTTTTTGAGTGCTCACTGTGTGCAGAGCACTGTACTAAATGCTTAGGAAAATACAATACAACAATACACAGTGACATTCCCTGCCCACAACCAGCTTACAGTTTAGAGGGGGGGAGACAGACATCAGTACAATAGGTGTGTACGTATAAAATTTATACTTGTATATAGGTACTTGTTAAGATACACATACAAAAATATATACAAGAAGAGATATAGATACAGTAAATTATCATCATCATTACATAGTTAGGCTTCATACTACTTCATATCCTTCATACTAAAAGGGGATAATTGTGAATTTCACCCATGGGTATGTATTCATTCATTCATTCAATCGTATTTATTGAGCGCTTATTGTGTGCAGAGCACTGTACTAAGCGCTTGGGAAGTACAACTTGGCAACAAATAGGGGTGGTCCCTACCCAACAATGGACTCACAGTCAAGATGGGGGAGACAGACAACAAGACAAAACATGCGGACAGGTGTCAAGTCATCAGAATAAATAGAAGTAAAGCTAGATGCTCATCATTAACAAAATAAATAGAATAGTAAATATGTACAAGTAAAATAAATAGAGTAATAAATCTGTACAAACATATATACAGGTGCTGTTTGGAGGGGAAGGAGGTTAGGGCCGGGGGGATGGGGAGGAGGAGACGAAAAAGGGGGCTCAGTCTGGGAAGGCCTGAAAAAGCCAGTTAGAGAGCCCAGTACTGGTAATACTGTGAACACAAAAATGTGTCCCTTGTTAGGATGTCATGTTTGATGTTTGCAGTGCCTGGTGCTGTTTTCACTTTTGCTTCTGTGTCTTTCAGTTCCAACAGAGCTTCTGCTCAAACAGAGGCGCTCCCTTCTTGATAGCAGTAAGTCATGCTGGTCTACCTGCAGCAATTTTCTCCTGGCTTTTGAGTTGAGATGTAGCCTCATCCTAGGCTTTGGTGCACTGTATCTAACTCTATTAATCAATCGTATTTAATCAATCATATTTATGGAGCACTTACTGTGTGCAGAGCACTGTACTAAGTACTCTATTGCATTAGACTGTGAGTTCTTACTTGAGCCATGAACCCCAAGTGGGTCACCTCTCTCAGGGTTACACCTGGAGAGTTTCCAGTACTATACCGGTTTTGACTACAGGAGAAAGAGTCAAGCAGAGGCCTACCCATTCCATTCCTAGCTTGGCCAGTGGCTAGCGAGTGGAAGGCCATCTGTGACATGTCAAAACTCACCTGAGTTGGGAAGCAGCGGCACGGGAAAGAGTCGAGGGTGAAGACTAAAGTTTACTGTGCAGGAAGAGGAAATGATAAACCACTTCTGTATTTTTACCAAGAAAACTCTATGGATACACTTCCAAAGTGATTGCAGATGGAAGTAGGGTGTTCTGGGAGAGATGTGTCCATGGCATTGCTATAGATTGGAGACAACTCAACAGTATAAGACAAGATGAGCAAGTGGGACAGGGACTGTGTCCGCCCTGATAATGTATCTACCACAGCGCTTAGTACAGTGCATGACACAGAGTAAGCACTTAAAAAACACAGTTATTGTTACTAATTATTACACTCTAAAGGGCTTACTTAATAGAGTCGTTTGCACATAAAAAGTGCTCAATATATACCACTGATTGATTGATCTGAAACATTTCTCCTGTCTGCCTTGTTTTTGATTTTCCAGTATCAGCTCACCATTCAGCAGCTTTTGGGGACCCTACTGTAGTTTATTCTCCTCACATGTCCCACCCAGTTTAGCTGTGTTGAAGTGAACATCGCTTCATTCCTAGGATGCTGACTTCGTTCCAGTACTTCACTGTTTGTGATCCTATTTTCATTCTTTCAAATGAATTTATTGAGCACTTACTGTGTGCAGAGCACTCTACTAAGCACTTGGGAGAGTACTGTATAGAAATAAGCAGACACATTCCCTGCTCACAACGAGCTTACAGTCTAGAGGAGTTTAAAGTCATTTGGTGTTGAGCATAGTCTTCAGATAAAACCGATGGAACCTCTCAAGGGGTTTAATGTGGCATCTAAGGTCCAGGTCACAGCTGCAGAGAAAGGCAGACAGCAGTGCACTCTTTAGACCTTGACTTTATTCAAGAGCTAACAATTTTGTTGCTGCCACACATTTTTTGCTTCTGTAATATGGTTGCATCTTTGTTCATTGTATCCATCATTCAATCAACCACACTTACTGTGTGCAGAACAGTGTACTAAGTGCTTGGGAGAGTGCAATATAACTTTATAACATTCCTCTGCAAACTCCTTGAGTGCGCTGTCTACACCTGCTGTCTCAAATTCCTCTCCTCCAGTTCTCTCCTTGACCCCTCCAATCTGGCTTCCATCCCCCTCATTCCACAGAAACCAGCTTCTCAAAGGTCACCAATGATCTCCTTCTTGCCAAATCCAATGGCCTCTACTCCATGCTAATCCTCCTCGACCTCTCAGCTGACTTCAACACTGTGGACCACCCCCTTCTCCTGGAAACCTTATCCAACCTTGGCTTCACTGACACTCCTCTCCTGGTTCTCCTCATCTCTCTGGCCATTCATTTTCAGTCGCCTTCCTGGGCTCCTCTTCTGCCTCCTACCCCCTAACTGTAGAGGTCCTTCAATGGTCAGTTCTGGGTCCCCTTCTATTCTCCATCTACACTCAATCCTTTGGAGAACTCATTTTCTCCCATGGCTTCAGCTACCACCTCTAAGTGGACAATACCCAAATCTACATCTCGAGCCCTGATCTCTCTCCCTTTCTGCAGTCTCACACTTCCTCTTGCCTTCAAGACATCTCTACTTGGATGTCCTCCCGTCACCTCAAGTTTAACATTGCTCACCTGAAGCACTTAGTACAATGCTCTGCCCCCAGTAAGTGCTCAATAAAGATGATTGAATGAATGAATGAATGAATGTCCATGATAGAACTCCTTATCTTCCCACCCAAATCCTGTCCTCCCCCTGACTTTCCCATCACTGTAGATGGCACCACCATTCTTCCTGTCTCACAAGCCCATAATCTTAGTGTTATCCTTGACTCCTCTTTCTCTTTCAACCCACATATTCATTCCAACACTAAATCATATTCGTTCCAACTTCACACATCGCTAAAGTACACTCTTTCCAATCCTTCCAAACTGCTGCAACGTTAATACAATCACTCATCCTATCCCCCATGGATTACTGCATAAGCCACGTTGCTGACCTACCAGCCTCCTGTCTCTCCTCACTCCAGTCCATACTTCACTCCTTCTGCCCAGATCATTTTTCTACAAAAACAGGACATAGTTCCCGACTCCTCGAAAAACTCCAGTGATGATTGTCCATCCATCTCTGCATCAAACAAAAACTCCTCACCATCAGCTTCAAAGCAGTCAATCCTCTTGCCCCCTCCTACCTCACCTCACTACTCTCCTACTACAACCCAAACTGCACACTTCACTCCTCTAATGCTATATTTCTCACTGTGCCTTGATCTCGTCTATCTCACTGCTGATCCTTCACCACGTCCTGCCTCTGTCCTAGAACGCTCTCCCTCCTCAAATCTGACAGACAATTACTCTTCCCCATTCAAAGCCTTATTAAAGGCACGTGTTCTTCATGAGGCTTTCCCTAAGAACCCCCTTCTCTTTTCCCACTCCCTTCTGCATTGCCCTAACTTGCTCCCTTTGCTCTTCCCCTCTCAGCCGCACAGTACTTATGTACAAACCTGTCATTTATTTATATTAATTCTTTCTCCCACCTCCTAGACTGTAAGCTCAATGTGTACAGGAAATGTGTCTATTTATGGTTGCATTGTACTCTCCCATGTGCTTAGTACAGTGCTTTGCACACAGCAAGCACTCGATAAATACAATTGAAAGAATGAATGTAACAGACATGTTCCCTGCCCATAATAATAATAATAATAATAATAATAATGGCATTTATTAAGTGCTTACTACATGCAAAGCACTGTTCAAAGCTCTGGGGAGGTTACAAAGTGATCAGGTTGTCCCACGTGGGGCTCACAGTTTTAATCCCCATTTTACACATGAGGTAACTGAGGCACAGGGAAGTTAAGTGACTTGCCCAAAGTCACACAGCTGAAAATTGGTGGAGCTGGGATTTGAACCCATGACCTCTGACTCCAAAGCCCGTGCTCTTTCCACTGAGCCATGCTGCCACAAGCTTACATTCTAATGTGATGCCTGGATAACAATATTATATGACAGCTTTTAGCTTTGCGTTGCATTTATAGATTTGCCAATCTAAGAAACCGTTTTCTGGGTGTCGACCTTGCTTCATTTAGCCTTACCGTTAGCCTTAGTAAGTGCTTAATAAATGTCATTATTATCATTGTTATTGTCATTTAATGTCCGGCTTATGGACGAAACATCCCCCATTCATTTGCATGTCTTCTTGTGTATGTGTCTTGAGGGCACAGTCTTCTGCCAACAGCAGTTCTTGAATGATTGTCGCTAAGACTTTGGATGATGCTCACTTTCTCTTGATTTGGAAGTTTCCCAGTGAGGCACTAACATAAGCATCCAAGTCTCTTGCATCTTCCAGCAAAGCTTTGGAGAATGAAGTGGAAAAGACACAGTTCATTCTGCAGCCCTGCTTTACTCTACTGGCAATAGGGAATGGATCAGAAAAGGAACTCTTGACTCTGATCCAATCAGCCAAGTCATCATTAGAAAAGCTACGTGGCATAGTGAATAGAGCCTGGGCATTAGAAGGTCATGAGTTCCAATTCCTGCTACGCCACTTGTCTGCTGTGTGACTTTGGACAATTCACTTCACTTCTCTGGGCCTCAATTACCTCATCTGTAAAATGGGGATTGAGACTGTGAGCCCCACGTGGGTCAAGGACTGTGGCCAACGTTGTTTGCTTGTATCCACCCCAGCACTTAGTTCAGTGCCTGGCACATAGTTAAGCACTTAAAAAAAAAACATTAAAAAAAGTCCCTTAACTTCTCTGTGCCTCAGTTCCCTCATCTGTAAAATGGGAATTAAGACAGTGAGCCCCACGTGGGTTAGGGACTGTGACCAACCCAATTTGCTTGTATCGATCCCAGCACTTAGTAAAGTGCCTGGAAAATAGTAATTGCTTAACAAATACCACCATTACTATTATTATCATTAGCATGAAGTAATTGTGGCCTAGTGGTAAGACCCTAGGCCTGGGAGTACCCAGGTTCTAATCACAGCTCTGCAACCTTAGGCAAGTCACTCAACTTCTCTGGGCCTCAGTTCCCTCATTTGCAAAATTGAGATTCAATAGCTAGTCTATTGCTGAATTGTGATAATAATAATAATGATGGCATTTGTTAAGCACTTACTATGTACAAGGCACTGTTCTAAGTGCTGTGGAAGATACAGGGTGATCAGGTTGTCCCACGTGGGGCTCACAGTCTTAATCCCCATTTTACAGATGAGGTAACTGAGGCACAGAGAAGTTAAATGACTGGCCCAAAGTCACATAGCTGACAAGCGGCAGAGCTGAGATTAGAACCCATGACCTCTGACTCCCAAGCCCGTGCTATTTCCACTGAGCCACCCTGATTCCCCTAAGAATGATGACATTTGTTAAGTGCTTACTATGTGCCAAGCATTATTCTAAGCACTGGGGTAGATACAAGATAATCAGGTTGTCCCACATGGGGCTCACAGTCTTAATCCCCATTTTACAGATGAGGGAACTGAGGCACAGAAAAGTGAAATGACTTGCCCAAGCTCACATAGCTGATATATGGTGGAGTTGGGATTAGAACCCATGACCTCTGACTCTGAAGCCTGGGCTCTTTCCAAAAAGCCATGCTGCTTTCTAGATGCATAGTACAGTGCTCTGCACACAGTAAGTGCTCAATTGAATGAATGCTCATTGAATGAATATCTATTCTTCCTCCTACTTAGGATGGGAGCCCCATGTGGGACCCGATTACTGTGTTTGTACCCCAGTGATTAGTACAACACTTGACCTATAGTAAGCACTTAATGACAAATGCCACAATTATCACTGATAATCTTGCTGAATACTTCAGGGCAATTGAATCTTCTCTGTTGATTGGTCAAGTGAATTTTTGATCCCTTCATCCAAGCTAATAGAAAAGACAGGGAAGAAAATCTCCATTACCAGTTCCAGGATAAGATCACTTGAGCTCCCCTCTCCACCGCAGATGGATCAATGAAGCAATCAATGGTATTGATTGAATGCTGACTCTGCGCAGAGCACTGCACTGATTGAAAGAGTGAAATGCTATAGAGTTGGTAGACAAGATTCCTGCTCACAAGGAGCTTACAACCTAGTGGATTAAATTAACAGACTATTCCTCCAGGGCACATGGCCTGACAACTGGCACACCCTAACTATATTGCAGTAAAGGTGATATTATCCAAGGTTGTCATAGAGAATGAGATGCAACCAAAACATATTTCTGTAGACTGTATGTTTCTTGGAGGCAGGGAGCATGTCTACCAAAGCTATTATACTGTATTCTCCCAAGTGCTTAGTACCGTGCTCTGCACACAGAAAGTACTCAATAAATACCTTCAATTGATTGATTGATTCTGGCATGAAGAGAGATGGCATTGTCTGTTTTTCCTGTGTCTGTGGGATACAACATGCTAGACCAGCAGGGAAGTCAATTGTTTGCCACCATTTAGTCTTCCCGAAGTCATTTTGAGTCCTTCTTAGTTTCTTTTTGTACTGTCCTAAGATGTAACCTATTCACTACTGGAATGTTTGTTCTATGTTTATGGAAATGAGGCAAATTACCCTAGCTATTCTTTTATGATATTTGTTAATCACCTACTATGTGTCAAACATTGTTCTAAACACAGGGGTGGGTACAAGCTAATTAAGTCAGATACAATCTCTGCCCAACATGGAGCTTACAATCTAAGTAGGAGGGAGAACAGGTAGCCCCATTTTACAGTTGAGGAATCTGAGTCACAGAGAAGCTAAGTGACTTGCCCAAGGTCACACAGAAAGCAATTGGCAGAGCCAGGATTAGAATCTAGGTCCTTTGACTCCCAGATGCATGCTCTTCTCTAGCCCATGCTGCTTCTGTGTTTTAAGATACTGGTCCTCACATTTTATTCATTTTAGAACATTCCTCTTATAATTTTTCACAGCAGATAGAAAACTAAATCATGGAGAAGTGACTTAAAAGAAATCATTCTAGCAGCTCTGTGGAAGAGAGGAGGCCTACCAAAGAGTTGGCTGCTCAACATCCGAGATCACTGTTCTGTCTCTGCTTCTCTCCTTGAATATTCTCCCTCCTTAGAAATCCAGTGGCTTCTAGTGCCACCCTCTTCTGGAGTAGAGAAGAGTGGGGAGGGGGAAAAAGAGAAGGAAAAGATGGCAGAAGGTGAGAGGAGTCCAGGCCTCTCAGTTCCATTTGTGGTGAGCCCACAACAAGCTGCTTTATTAATGACTGTTTGTGATCCCACGAACAAGGAAGAGACTTTGCAAAGGCACTGATGGTCTCTACCTGAGACAGGTGATTGCTGACCTTTGAGGGTGGGGCATGGAGAAAGGTGTGGCTTTCTCTCCCTGTTCTACCTGGTAATGGGCCTAGACCAATCAATGACTGCATGTAGAGCCACAGCAGCAACATCTAAGGAAAATAAAAAGGGAGCATGCAGCCAGAAGCAGACAGACAGTAGCAGAGCAAAAAGTACCTGGAGCAGCAGAAGAGCACTTAAAGTGCACTTATAGGAGGCAGCAGTTGGAAGCAGAAGGAAGAAGCATTGGCAGAACGGATTCCTTTGACCACAGATTGGAATTGGATGCTTAGTGGAGTGAGTGTGTGTATGTGTCACTCCCTTGCATGCAAGTAGAATTAAGTAGAAACTTTCCACAGTAACCTTGGCTGATCAGAGGTGTGGTTTGAACTCTACTACATGTCACTGAGGCTCCCCCAGTCCAGGGAGGTCCTGTTTGGTAAGAGGTGAGAGGCTCGTGACACCATTTTTGCCCCTGAGGGGTTCGTCCCCTAAAAGATGATTGAGTGTTGTGGGAGGTCCTGGTGGGTAAGAGGTGGGGGCTCGTGACACCATTTTTGCCCCTGAGGGGTTCGTCCCCTAAAAGATGATTGAGTGTTGTGAAACAGTTAAGGCTACCTCAGGCCTACCTCACAGGCTCTTGGGGAGAACACAGTTTGTAACAGTGCCAAGCGCTTAGTACAGTGCTCTGCACACAGTAAGAACTCAATAAATATGATTGAATGAATAACTGTCTCTCAACAAAAGGGAAACTACCACAATCAATCTGAAGAGCTGATTTTAATAAGAAAACGGAGTTGGTTTATGCAGCCCCCACGTGAACTGGTTGGAAAGAAGAAAAACTGCCGTTCTAAGATGGGACCATGTTGGTATTGGCTCCAAGGATTGCTGAACTGCAGGAAAATACAGGATGGGCCTGCCGTTTCCCTTCTGCAGAATCCGTTTTTCAGCCTCTTGGAACTCTTCCCTGGAAACAGTTCTGAAAACATAAACCTCCCAATGTAAATGAGTTGTTTACTGCGCCGATCATTTGTTCGAAAGCATTTATTTTTGCTGCATCAGGAGTAATTGCTTTGGATTAATACATCCATAAAGCGGTAAGCTATCTTGACCTAAAAAAAAAATAGTGTTTCTCTCCAGACTTGGAACACCATGGATTGTTAATAAAGGGTCAGGCCATTTGGCAGCTAGCGGCTTTCATGTAATATTAAACTCCACCAGTCATGCCAACAGAATGTAGAAAAAAGTTTTCAAGATGAATTTTCTCTGAGGAAGGGGCCAGCTTTGCCAAGGGAATGCAAGACTCATGGGTGGTTACCATGCTGAGGCTTAAGAGAATTTAGTTAGTGCAGCTTGTAGAATCAATCAATCAATCGTATTTATTGAGCGCTTACTATGTGCAGAGCACTGTACTAAGCGCTTGGGAAGTACAAATTGGCATCACATAGAGAAAGTCCCTGCCCAACAGTGGGCTCACAGTCTAAAAGGGGGAGACAGAGAACAGAACCAAACATACCAACAAAATAAAATAAGTAGGATAGAAATGTACAAGTAAAATAAATAAATAAATAAATAAATAGAGTAATAAATATGTACAACCATATATACATATATACAGGTGCTGTGGGGAAGGGAAGGAGGTAAGACGGGGGGATGGAGAGGGGGACGAGGGGGAGAGGAAAGAAGGGGCTCAGTCTGGCAAGGCCTCCTGGAGGAGGTGAGCTCTCAGCAGGGCCTTGAAGGGAGGAAGAGAGCTAGCTTGGCGGAGGGGCAGAGGGAGGGCATTCCAGGCCCGGGGGATGACGTGGGCCGGGGGTCGATGGCGGGACAGGCGAGAGCGAGGTACAGTGAGGAGATTAGTGGTGGAGGAGCGGAGGGTGCGGGCTGGGCAGTAGAAGGAGAGAAGGGAGGTGAGGTAGGAGGGGGCGAGGTGATGGACAGCCTTGAAGCCCAGGGTGAGGAGTTTCTGCCTGATGCGCAGATTGATCGGTAGCCATTGGAGGTTTTTGAGGAGGGGAGTAATATGTCCAGAGCGTTTCTGGACAAAGACAATCCGGGCAGCAGCATGAAGTATGGATTGAAGTGGAGAGAGACACGAGGATGGGAGATCAGAGAGAAGGCTAGTGCAGTAGTCCAGACGGGATAGGATGAGAGCTTGAATGAGCAGGGTAGCGGTTTGGATGGAGAGGAAAGGGCGGATCTTGGCAATGTTGCGGAGCTGAGACCGGCAGGTTTTGGTGACGGCTTGGATGTGAGGGGTGAATGAGAGAGCGGAGTCGAGGATGACACCAAGGTTGCGGGCTTGTGAGACGGGAAGGATGGTAGTGCCGTCAACAGAGATGGGAAAGTCAGGGAGAGGACAAGGTTTGGGAGGGAAGACAAGGAGCTCAGTCTTCGACATGTTGAGCTTTAGGTGGCGGGTGGACATCCAGATGGAGATGTCCTGAAGGCAGGAGGAGATGCGAGCCTGGAGGGAGGGGGAGAGAGATGGGGGGGAGAGTAGAAGACACCAAAATGTGTAGGAGGTGTGGAAAATGGTTTGGAAGATAAAATTGAGTATTATATGCTAGCAGATGGCCCAGGACCAAGACATCGTGATCATCGTGAGAAGCAGGATGGCCTAGAGGAAAGAGAATGGGTTTAGGAGTCAAAGGACCGGGGTTCTAATTACGGTTCTGCCAATTGCTCGCTGTGTGACTTTGAGCAAGACATGTAACTTTTCTCTGCCTCGGTTTCCTCATTTGTAAAATGAGGATTCAATATCTGTTATCCCTCCTACTTAGCCTATGAGGTTCCCTTCTAGACTGTGTGCCCACTGTTGGGTAGGGACTGCCTCTATATGTTGCCGATTTGTACTTCCCAAGTGCTTAGTATAGTGCTCTGCACACAGTAAGTGCTCAATAAATATGAATGAATATGGGAGAGGGAGGATGAGGATTTGAGTGATAATAACAGTATTTGTTAAGCACTCACTATGTGCTAGGCACACTTCTAAGCAAATTGGATTGGACATGGTCCCCGTGGGGCTCATAGTCTCAATCTCCGTTTTAAAGATGAGAGAACTGAGCCACAGAAAAGTGAAGAGACTTGCCCAAGGCCACACAGCAGACAAGTCGCAGAGCCAGGATTAGAACCCATGACCTTCCAACTCTCAGGCCAGTGCTCTATCCACTCTGTCATGCTGCTTCCCTGAGAATGCAGACCATAGTGTTGGGAGCTTACTAATTGATCAATCATATTTATTGAGCACTGACTGTTTGCAGGGCACTGTACTAGGCACAGCACAGCAATCTAACAGGCATATTCCCTGCCCATAACAAGTTTATAATCTAAAGGGGTCACAACACTCTGCTGGATGTTTATTGCCCACATAGTGTGGAAATGGGCACCTACTTTGAGTAGAGCTGTATGGTACGCTTTTGGAAACATACTGTAAAACTAGGAGGTGTGGTCCCTGTCCATGGCATTTTTTAAGCACTTAATATGTGCCAAGCACTGTAGTATGTGCTGGGATAGATACAAGATAATCAGGATGGACACAATCTCTGTAAAACTGGTTAAGCAGAAGGTTGAACAGGTATTGAATCCCCATTTTACAGATGAGGAAACTAAGGCCCAGAGAAGTTAATGCCCATGGTCACACAGCAGACAGGTGGCAAGTGGTTTTCTAACAGGTGCATGTTCTTTCCACTAGGCTGCTGCTGCTTACAATCTAATGAGAGAGAAAAGCACACACAGAAAACAAATGTACAGTGGGGAAAGGAGCAAAAGTGGAGATCCTGTCCATGACACAGAAGTAGGCATTAAATTAATAAATAAGGGGAATAAATAAACCGGTCTATACGTAAATGTGTAATGGGCTGGTGGGAGGATGGAACTAGTGGGAAGCGGCATGACCTAGTGGAAAAAGCACGGGCCTGGGAGTAAGAGGTCCTGAATTCTAATCCTAACTCCACCACTTGTCTGCTGTGTGACCTTGGGAAAGGCATTTCACTTCTCTGGGCCCCAGTTCCCTCATTTGCAAAATGGAGATTCAATACATGTTCTCTCTCTTAAACTGTCTGCTCCACATAGGGCCTGAGGGTCCTGTATCTACCCCAACACTCAGTTCACTCCTTGGAATATAATAAATGTTTAACAAATTCCACAGTAATTAATACAATCTTTATTACTGGTGGTATAAATTAGTTTGGTGCTCTGTGGGCAAGTAGAAAATGCATGGACCTGGGAAATAGGAGACCTGAGTTGTAATCCTGCCTGGGTGCACAGAAAATTCTAAAAAAAAAAATACCACTGATCAACTTGGCTGCTGTAGGACCTTGAGTAAGTCACTTAATTTCTCTAAATCTGTTTTCTCACCTGTAAAATGAGGGTTCAATACCTCTTCTCCTTCCTCTTAGACTGTGAGTCCCATGTGCTTCATGTCTGACCTGATTATCTTGTCTCTAGCCCAGCATTTAGTAAACACTTAAATACACAATTGTTCCATGTGTAATTAGTTTTTTATGGTATTTAAGTGCTAATCCCCATTTTGCAATGAGGGAACTGAGACAGAGAAGTGAAGTGACTTGGCCAAGTTTATATAACAGGGTAAAGCACAGGCCGGCGAGTCCGAAGGATCTGGGTTTTAGTTCCATCTCTGCCACTTGTCTGCTCTATGACACTAGGGAAGTTACTTAATTTCTCTGTGTCTCAGTTTCCTCATCTGTAAAATGGGGATTAAGACTCTAAGCCCCATGTGGGATAGGGACTTTATTCAACCTGATTACTTTTCTCTATCCCAGTGTTTAGTACAGTACCTGGCACATAGTAAGCACTGAACAAATATCATAAAAAAGAAGTGGTGGAGCCAGGATTTTCAGGAGGCTTTTAAGGGGGAAAGTGACATGGCATTGTAGATTGAAAAGGGAAAGAAGCTCCAGGCATCAGGGAATGTGCAATGGGTCAGAGACAGAAAAAAAAGAAAACTTCGTCATTCATTCAATCGTATTTATTGAGCACTTACTGTGTGAAGAGCACTGTGCTAAGCACTTGGAAAATACAATACAGCAATAGAGACAATCCCTCCCCACAACAGGCTTATAGTCTCAAAGTGATATCATTTATATTTAGTACATTATTTGCTTGATTCCAAATTGAGCATTTTGTTAAAGAGAAACAGAGATTGAATCACTTAACTTCTCTGGGCCTCAGTTCCCTCATCTGTAAAATGGGGATTTAGACTGTGAGCCCCCTTCCCGCTGTGGGACAACCTGATCACCTTGTAACCTCCCCAGCACTTAGAACAGTGCTTTGCACATAGTAAGCGCTTAACAAATACCATCATTATTATTAACTATCTGTTAATCTCTGAGAGACTGATTACCTCTCAACACGAAGCAGTGTGGCTCAGTGGAAATAGCACGGGTCATGGGTTCTAATCCTGACTCTACCACTTGTCAGCTGTGTGACTTTGGGCAAGTCACAACTTCTCTGAGCCTCAGTTATCTCATCTGTACAATGGGGATTAAGACTGTGAGCCCCACGTGGGACAACCTGATCACCTTGTATCCCCTTAGCACTTAGAACAGTGCTTTACACATAGTAAATGCTTAACAAATGCCATCATCATCATTATTATTATTATTATTATTATTATTATTATTATTATTATTAACTTCAGCTGCCATGGACGCCCTGAACTCTATAATCTCATAAAAGGGCTATGCAGTAAATCTGGGAGAGAAGAAATGGAGACAAAATTCCCTGCGAGGTAAATGTGGCAAGGAAACATAGAATTCCATCAATATGCTACTTCCCATGAGGAAGAGAGTGATCTGCCTCAGGCTGGGTCCTCATCCTGAAATTGCCTCTGTTGATTAATAATAATAATAATAATGGTATTTGATAAGTGCTTATTATGTGCAAAGCACTGTTCTAAGCGCTGGGGGGATACAAGGTGATCAGGTTGTCCCACATGAGGCTCACAATCTTAATCCCCATTTTACATATGAGGGAACTGAGGCACAGAGAAGTTAAGTGACTTTCCCAAAGTCACACAGCTAAGTGGCAAAGCTGGGATTAGAACCCTTGGTCTAGTGTTTGAATGAGTGCTTAAAGTTCAACCTAGTGCCAAAATGCCATTATACAGTCTAGAAATGAGGTATGAATGCCAGATGAACTTTCTCAAAGAGAAACTGCCCACCTGGAAAGCAGTCCAATCCATTCCTGAATTTAGAAATGAAGAAAATGAACAATGACCACTGTCCCTAGGGAAAAGAATAAAGAAAAAATGAGAGAACAATTAAAACAGCAATTTTCACACATTCAGCTTTACTCTTGCCTGGGAAGGGAAGAGTAGGTGAGATAATGCTATGCTGGGGTGCAATAAGGGGCTTTACGCAGACAGTGAGCATTGTTTAAGCACACACCTTACCCCTGCCCACTTATACATGCCCACACCCACATATTGAGCTCACTTCCTCCCGCTCACCAGATGTAGTTCTACACCTGTAACTGTCAAGTTGAGATCCAAAATGGGATGTGGTCTCAAACAGATCTGGTGGCCATTTAATAATAATAATAACAATGATAATAATAGTATTTTTTCAGCACATACTATATGCCAAGCACTATTTTAAGAGCTGGGGTAGATATAAGGTAATTAGATTGTCCCACATGGGGCTCTCAATCTTAATCCTCATTTTACAGGTGAGGTAACTGAGGCACAGAGAAGTTGTGACTTGCCCAAAGTCACACAGCTGGCAAGTAGTGGAGCTGGGACTGTGAGCCTGTTATTGGGTAGGGACCGTCTCTATATGTTCCCGACTTGTACTTCCCAAGTGCTTAGTACAGTGCTCTGCACACAGTAAGCGCTCAATAAATACGATTGAATGAATGAATGAATTAGAACCCATGACCTCTGACTCCCAAGCCCGTGCTCTTTCCACTAAACCACTCTGCTTCACTTAAGAGCAAGTCTGCTGACTTCACAGTAAGGGATGGTGAACTTTCCTGATAGAGCATGAATATTTGAAGATGATGGTGATAATGTTGATTGTTAGTTCCTTGAGTAGGAACTACGATTTTTTGCTTTTATTTCACTCATTCCCAAAGTGCTTGGAATAACCCTCAGCCCTCAACAGGTGTCCAGCACAGTCCTCTACCCACAGCAATAGCCCAGCACATGCTCTGCCCACAGCAGGTGCCCAGCACAGTGCTCTGCTCAGGGTAGGTACCATGCTTGATTGACTCTCTACCAGCGACCTTTGAGAGTATTACAGGCTGATGTAATACTCATTACATTGGGTTGGAATACTCTCCCCCTCCCCATCGCCTTACCTCCTTCTCCTCCCCACAGCACCTGTATATATGTTTGTACATATTTATTACTCTATTTTACTTGTACATATTTATTCTATTTTATTTTGTTTATATGTTTTGTTTTGTGGTCTGTCTCCCTCTTCTAGACTGTGAGCCCACCGTTGGGTAGGGACCGTCTCTATATGTTGCAAACTTGTTCTTCCCAAGCGCTTAGTACAGTGCTCTGCACACAGTAAGCGCTCAATAAATACGATTGAATGAATGAATGAATGATGTGCCATCTGAATATAAACCTAGTCAATGGGTAGAATTCAGGAGAAAGGCGGAGTCAGGTTAAGTTGCCTTCCAGGAACAGGAGGGGGTTTTGCAGGGTGGAGACTTGAGCTCTTTAAATATGCAAAGAAGGCTAGCCCAGGAAAAAAGAAACAGCTTGTCTCTCTAGCATAGGCTTTTGTTCTTTTTGTTTTAACCTTCGGTGAGGTCCTATGTTTCATGGATAGTGTGAAATAAGGTTAAGAGAATGCCTCTGGGTTTATTATTATTAGTAGTAGTACTATTATCATTCATTCCAAGCTAATGGCCTCCTGATGGTATATAAATGCTAATCCAACAAAGCTGAAATACTTATGGAAAATGAAAGCTGAAATAAAGCTGAAAAGTTTATTTTCCAAGCAGAGACACTAACCCTATGACAACATCCTACTCTCACGACTTTATTTCTATTAGAAACCTCGTGGTTGATGTAGGTTCAGTGATTTTATCTCATGTGCACGCCAAAGTTTCAGGGTTAAATCATTGTTCATATAAATAAAATGAATGAATCTGGTGCTTGGTGACTCGCTTAAAATATGGGCTCCTATGCTCCAGTCAACTGCAGAATGTCACCCCGAAAAGATCAAACCCTTCTCTGTAAATTTCTATGTCACCTTTAGGAATAGGCTGGTTGGTGCTATTTTTCCACACTCACAAAGAGATGGTTGATCTGATTTGTAGAACAGACCCAGGGTCTTTAGCACGGTTTAAGAGTAGTTTATCCAGGAAGGCAATGTTTTGTTTTTGTGTTTTCTGTGACAATGGCATTCAGAGTGAAATCTCCAAGAGAATTACAGGGAACCTACAAACTAGGTTACAAATCAGCAACCTTTGAACCCACATAGGCATCGAATCCTGTTGGTTCTACCTTCACAAAAACTCTAGAATCTTCTCCATCCAAATTGCTATTACACTAGCCCAAGAATTTATCATATCCTGCTACGACTACTGCATTAGCCTCCTCACCAACCTCCCTGCTTCCAATCTCTTCCCTTTCCCCTCTCTGCTGCCTGGATCATTATTCTAAAGCATCATCTAGTACCGTTTTTGTCACTTTTCAAATATCTCCAGTGGTTGCCCATAAATTTCCTTATCGAAGAGAAACTCCTTACTCTCCTCTTTAAGGCATTCAATCAACTCCCTCTATCCTACCTTTCCTTGCTCCTCCCACTACAACCCATCCCACACACATCTCTAACACCAGCCTACTTACTGAGCCCCCACTTTTTTTTTTTTTTTAATGGTATTTGTTAAGCACTTACTATATGCCAAGTACTGTTCTAAGCGCCAAGGTAGGTACAAGGTAATCAGGTTGTCCCACATGGGGCTCACCATCTTAATCCCCATTTTACAGATGAGGTACCTGAGGCACAGAGAAGTTAAGTGACTTGCCTAAGGTCACACAACAGACAAGTAGCAGAGTTGGGATGAGAACCCATGCCCCTGATTCCCAAGCCTGTGCTCTTGCCGCTAGGCCATGCTGATATTTATTGACCCTTGGAAATCCCTCTCAACTGAAATCACATCTCTAATAATAATGATAATTGTGGTATCTGTTAAGCACTTACTACGTCAAGCACTGTACTAAACTCTGGGGGAGTTACAAACTCATCAGATCAGAGCTTTCCCTGACTAATCTCTCATCTCCTCACTCTATCTTCCCTCCCTTCCCGTAGACCCTGGGCAGATAACATGTTGACTAACTCTCTTACATTGTACTCTCCCAAGCACTTCTGTACATAACCATAATGTATTTGTTTATATTAATATCCGTCCCCCTCTAGACTGTGAGCTGGTCATGGGCAGGGAACATGCCAACCAACTATTATATCTACTCTCCCAAGCACTTAAAACAGTGCTCTGCACACAGTAAGTGCTCAATAAATGATTGATTGATAGTGATTAACAACACTTTGAATTTGCCGAACATTTTCATTGTCCCAACCTACTTTCATATCAATTATCTCCATTCATTCTCATGACATCTCCAGGAGATAATAATAATAACGATGGTATTTGTTAAGCACTTTGTGCCAAGCACTAGGTATGATTACCCAGTTTTTATCTGAGGAAACAGAGATGAAGCTCACAGCAGGTCAGTGTCAGACAAAGAACTAGATTTTGAGCCTTACTTAGACTGTGGGCCCCATAAAAGGGCAGGGGCTTTGTCCAACTTATTAACTCGGACCTTCCCCAGCACCTAGAACAGTGTTTGATACATAGTCAGCACTTACCAAATACCATAAAGAAGAACTAGAACCCAGGTTGCTCGATTCCCATATTCAAGCCCAGAGGGCCAGAATCAGCTGAACTGTAAAGCAAGGGAGAGACATTGCTGGGATTAGGAAAGTGTCTATGTGACAGGGTGTTTACGATGTTGAGGGAAACCTCCCTTCTTATGGCTTCCTACAGAAATAGGGCTCAGACTTTCATGGGAGAGATAATCTTATCTAGCACAATGGGTTTGTGGCCAGAAGGGGAGAGGGAATGTTTTCACTCACATACAACCCAGTATCCAAACTTCACTCCTATAACTGCAGACTTACTCACTGTGTCTCTATCTCATCTATCTCACCACGGACACCTCGATCCATATCCTTCCTCTGCCTTGGAACTTCCTCCCTGCTCCATAGACACCAGACTACCATCTTCCTCACCTGCAAAGTCTTATTAAAAATCACATCTCCTTCAAGTGGCCTTCCCCAATTAAGGCCTCTTTTTCCCTATTCCCTCTCCCTCCTGTGCCATCTATGCACTTGAATCTCTACCCTTTAAGAGCTTGATATTCACCCACCCTCAGCTCCAAAGCACTTCCATACATATCTGTAGTTTATATTAATATCTGTCTCCCAGTCTAGACTATAAGCTCATTATGCACAAGGAACGTGGCTACCAACTCTGTTGTAGTATACTCATCCCAGTGACACATTCATTCATTTGATCGTGTTTATGGAGTGCTTACTGCGTGCAGAGCACTGTACCACGCTCTTGGAAAGTAAAATTTGGCAATAGAGACAATCCCTACCCAACAACAGGCTCACAGTCTAGAAGGGAACACAGTAAGTGCTCAATAAATACCACTGATTAATTGATTGTTTTGCAGGTGAAGGAATGGAAAGCCTCAGACTTTGCTTAATTTCAGCTGATAGCTGGGAAACAAGTGCAGAAAGGAGAAGCTTTCTGGGAGGAGAAACCCTGAGGGGATTGGAAAGCCAAGGAAGCAAAAGTGACAGTGGACAGTCTATGTGTGTGCATAGGATAGTAGGGGTTGGGGGAGGGGTATCACATTGGCCTGGAGATCACACTCTCATTCGTGGATTAATTTATCCTTCAGCAGCTTCTTCCAATTGGAAGGTAATTCTCTATGAGTGTATGTGTGTGTGTGCCTGTATAGATGCATAGGGAGAAGCAGCATGGTGTAGTGGATAGAACACGGGCCTGGGAATCAAGGTCATGGGTTCTAATTCCAGCTCCACCACTTGCCTGCTGTGTGACCTTGGGTAAGTCACTTTACTTCTCGGTGCCTCAGTTCCCTCATCTGTAAAATGGGGATTGAGATTGTGAGCTCCATTTGGAACAGGGACTGTGTCTGACCTAATTTACTTGTATCTATCCCAGTGCCTGGCACATGGTGCTTAACAAATACCATAATTATTATTATTTATTTTTATAGGGAGATAGATCTACATAAGTAACCTTCTCACTGTACTTTGAGCTCATCTATCTCACTACCAACCCCTCACCCACGTCCTATCTCTGGCATGGAAGGCCTCCCTCCTTATATCCGACAGACAATGATTCTTCCCACCTTCAAAAGTCTATTTCAGGCACAACTCCTCCAAGAGGCCTCCCTGACTAAGCCTTCCTTTCCTCTATCTCCCACTCCCTTCTGGGTCACCCTAACTTGCTCCATTTATCCATCCCCGTTCCCAGCCCCACAACACTTATGTCCATAGCTGTCATTTATTTATATTAATGTTTGTCTCCACTTTTAAACTGTAAGCTCATTGTAGACAGGGAATGTGACTGTTGTATTGTTAGATTGTACTCTTCCAAGCACTTAGAACAATGCTCTACTCGCAGCAAGTGCTCAACAAATATGATTAACTGACTATGATTGGAAGTCTAAGGAGGGTAAATCATTTAGCCATGCTCCAAAGGGTAAACACCCCCACCCCCACACCTCCCCCCCACCACACCCCAATAAAGATGATCTTAGGTGATATACATTTTGAAACAGGGAAGCAGCATGGCCTAATGGCTAGACCACAGGGCTGGGAGTCAGGGGACCTGGGTTGCTATCCCAGTGTGACTCAGTGCAAAGAGCACGGGATTTGGAGTCATAGATCATGGGTTCAAATCCCTCCTCCGCCAATTGTCGGCTGTGTGACTCTGTGCAAGTCACTTAACTTCTCTGGGCCTCAGTTACCTCATCTGTAAAATGGGGATTAAGAATGTGAGCTCCCCTTGGGACAACCTGATCCCCTTGTAACCATCCCAGTGCTTAGAACAGTGCTTTGCATATAGTAAGCTCTTAATAAATGCCATTATTATTATTATTATTATTATTATTTGTCTGCTGTGTGATCTTGGGCAAGTCACTTAACTTTTCAGTTTCCTGTAAAATGGAGATCAAATAATAATAATAATGATGGCATTTACTAAGCACTTACTATGTGCAAAGCACTGTTCTAAGCGCTGAGGAGGTTACAAGGTGATCAGGTTGTCCCACTGGGGGCTCACAGTCTTAATCCTCATTTTACAGATGAGTTTACTGAGGCACAGAGAAGTAAAGTGACTTAACCAAAGTCACACAGCTGACACTTGTTGGAGTTGGAATTTGAACCCATGACCTGTGACTCCAAAGCCTGAGCTCTTCCCACTGAGCCATGCTGCTTCTCCTCCCACCTACTTAGACTGTGAATGTCATGTGGGACAGGGCCTACTGTGCCTAACATGATTATCTTGTATCTACCCTAATGCTTAGAACAGTACTTGGCACAAAATAAGCACATAACAAATACTGTAAGCTCCTGGAGGGCAGGGATTATGCCTACCAACTCCATTGTATTATACTCTCCCAAGTGCTTAGTACAGTGCTCTATGCACAATAACCACTCAGGAAGCGCCATTGATTGATAGCCAATAGTATGTAATGAGTGCTCACTGTGTCCAGAGTGCTCACTGTGTCCAGAGCACTCTACTAAGTGCTTGGGAGAGTACAATGCAACACACATATTTCCTGCCCAGGATGAGCTTACAGTCTAGAAGGGGAGACAGACATTAATATGAGAAGCAGCGTGGCTTAGAGGAAAGAACCCGGGGTTGGGAGTCAGAGGACGTGAGTTCTAATCCTGACTCTGCCACTTGTCTGCTGTGCGACCTTGGGCAAGTCACTTAACTTCTCTGTGCCTGTTACCTCATCTGTAAAATGGGGATTAAGACTGTGAGCCCCATGTGGGACAACTTGATTACCTTGTAACTACCCCAGCACTTAGAGCAGTACTTGGCATATAGTAAGCGCTTAATACATACCATTATTATTATTATTAATATAAATTAAATGACAGATATGTACCTAAGTGCTGTGGGGCTGGGAGGGGGGATGAATAAAGGGAGCATGTTAAGGTGACACACAAGGGAGTGGGAGAAGAGGAAAGGAGAGCTTAGTCAGGGAAGGCCTCTTGAAGGAGAATTCCCCAATATACGTTGATGCCCAGAAGCATGAAAATTCCGGGAAGAAGCCTGGACCACGGTAAGAAGAACATTTCATTCTCAAACAACAACAGGATTCCTGAGCTGTAATTGTTCTCTCATAGTAGCTTCCTCTGGGGCGGGGTAAACCATTAACAACCACAGAAGAGTCAGTGAGACTTTGAATTGCAGTGAATCACCTTGTCCAGCCTCTTGCAGATGTTGAATGATCTCCAGGAGAAAGGATTACACAATCTCCTCCTCCTCCTCCTCCTCCTCCTCCTCCAGACACCCATTCCCAGACAGAGCAGCTCCCATGGCCAGAAGTAATATCTCTGCATTTAAATATTAATGCCTGTCTCCCCCTCTAGACTGTAAGCTCAAAGTAGGCAGGGAACATGCCTGTTAGATTGCTATATTGTGCTCTCCCAAGCACTTAGTACAGTGCTTTGCACACCATAAGCACTCAATAAATATGATTGCCTGACTGACTGACTAAATTGAACTGTCTTTTACCCTGTAAGCCTGCTGCCTTCCTTCCAGAATCAGAGCGCTTATCTACCCACACAAGCTAATGCATAATCCTTTTGACCGGATAGCTGAGAAGCAGCAATATTTCACCCAACTTCCTGGCCTTCTTTGGGGTAAATGATGTCCCGTCCTCTCTCCCTTCCTCAAAGGTCAGGTATTTATTTGTCTTCCCCCATTTCCCAGTTTTATGAAAATGTCTCTCTACCTCTATGTCTCAGTTTCCTCATCTGTAAAACAGCGTGGCTCAATGGAAAGAGTATGGGCTTGGGAGTCAGAGATCCTGGGTTCAAATTCCGGCTGTGCCAGTTGTCAGCTGTGTGACTTTGGGCAAGTCACTTAACTTCTCTGTGCCTCAGTTACCTCATCTGTAAAATAAGGATTAAGAGTGTGAGCCCCACGTGGGACAACATGATCACCTTGAATCCTCCCCAACACTTAAAACAGTGCTTTACACATAGTAAGTGCTTAACAAATGCCATCATTATTAAAATGGGGATGAAAGATCTGTCCTCATGCCTCCTTAGACTGTGAGCCCAATTAGAGACATGTACTGTGTCTGATGTGATTATCATCATCAATCGTATTTATTGAGCGCTTACTATGTGCAGAGCACTGTACTAAGCGCTTGGGAAGTACAAATTGGCAACATATAGAGACAGTCCCTACCCAACAGTGGGCTCACAGTCTAAAAGGGGGAGACAGAGAACAAAACCAAACATACTAACAAAATAAAATAAATAGGATAGATATGTACAAGTAAAATAAATAAATAAATAAATAGAGTAATAAATGTGTACAAACATATATACATATATACAGGTGCTGTGGGGAAGGGAAGGAGGTAAGATGGGGGGCGTGGAGAGGGGGACGAGGGGGAGAGGAAGGAAGGGGCTCAGTCTGGGAAGGCCTCCTGGAGGAGGTGAGCTCTCAGCAGGGCCTTGAAGGGAGGAAGAGATCTAGCTTGGCGGATGGGCAGAGGGAGGGCATTCCAGGCCCGGGGGATGACGTGGGCTGGGGGTCGATGGCGGGACAGGCGAGAACGAGGTACGGTGAGGAGATTAGCGGCGGAGGAGCGGAGGGTGCGGGCTGGGCAGTAGAAGGAGAGAAGGGAGGTGAGGTAGGAGGGGGCGAGGTGATGGACAGCCTTGAAGCCCAGGGTGAGGAGTTTCTGCCTGATGCGCAGATTGATTGGTAGCCACTGGAGATTTTTGAGGAGGGGAGTAATATGCCCAGAGCGTTTCTGGACAAAGATAATCCGGGCAGCAGCATGAAGTATGGATTGAAGTGGAGAGAGACACGAGAATGGGAGATCAGAGAGAAGGCTGGTGCAGTAGTCCAGACGGGATAGGATGAGAGCTTGAATGAGCAGGGTAGCAGTTTTCTACCCCACTGATTAGCACAGTGCTGGCACATAGGAAAGGCTTAACAAATGCTATTATCATTATTATTATCAATAACAAATCAAAACTGATTAGCAAGTATTTACCCCACTGACTTGTAATTTATTCTAACAACTGTGTCTCTCTTTAGCCTATGAGCTCCACCCTCTATCCCCACCTGGAAAAGTACTGTGGTAATGGCTATCTGCTAGAGAAGTGGCATGGCTTAGCGGAAAGAGCACGGACTTGGGAGTCAGAGGATGTGGGTTCTAATTCCAGCTCTGCGACTTGTCTGCTTTGTGACCATGGGCAAGACAACTTCTCTGTGCCTCAGTTACCTCATCTGTAAAATGGGGAGTAAGAGTGACAGCCTGATTACCTTGTATGTGCCCCAGTGCTTAGAACAGTGCTTGGCACATACTAAGCACCAAACAAATAGTATAATTATTATTATTATTATCTTCCCTCCTGCCCTGTAGGGTCCCCCATTCCCAGCATTCTCTCGGTGTACTGGGCCAGGGGTAAAAGCTGCTTCTGCATGTTTTCATACTTCTCCATTGCTGCCAAAGCTTTGACTGTATTTTGTGTACTTCCTCGTCTCTTAATGTTTCATCCCATCTGTTGTGTCTATTTCTAAGCCCTTCCCTCCACTTCAACTCTTAGATGGTGAGCCCCCCTAGGGACAGGGACCATGTCCAGTTCCCATCTGACTATCCTCTCCTAGCATTTAGTACAGTGCTCTGCATACAGTAAGTGCTTAATAAATACTATTACACAGCGTGGCTCAGTGGAAAAAGCACAGGCTTTGGAGTCAGTGGTCGTGGGTTCAAATCCCGGCTCCACCAGTTGCCAGTTGTGTGACTTTGGGCAAATCACTTAACTTCTCTATGCCTCATTTACCTCATCTGTAAAATAGGGATTGACTGTGAGCCCCCCGTGGGACAAACTGATCACCTCATAGCCTCCCCAGCACTTAGAATAGTGCTTTGCACATAGTAAGCACTTAAAAATGCCATTATTATTATTATTATTATTATTATTATTATTATTATTACTGTTAATACTACTAATTGAGGGCAAGGATTGAGCCTGTGAGCATCATTCTATTGTACTCTCCCAAATGCTTAGTACAGTGCTCGGTACATCTCGGTACAGTGCTCAGTTCAAGCACTTAGTACAGTGCTCTGCACCCAGTAAGCGCTCAATAAATATGATTGAATGAATCTTAGGTGCTCAATACATACCACTGATTGACTGATAGATAGCAGACACTTAATTATCATAGTTAACTAAATCAGTGGTAATAATAATAATGGTATTTGTTAAGTGCTTACGATGTGCCAGGCACTGGGGTGGATACAAGCAAATCGAGTTGGACACAGTCCCTGTTTCGCCTGAGGTTCACAATCTCATCCCCATTTTCCAGATGAGGTAATTAAGGCAAAGAGAAGTGCAGTGACTTGCCCAAGTTCACACAGCAGACAAGTGGCGGAGCTGGGATTAGAACCCATGACCTTCTGCTATACAGCAAAGCTAACTCAATTGATCAGTGGCATACAGTGAGGACCCACTGTCGCCAATCACTGTACGAAGCTCTTTGTGGCAGGGAACGTGTCTACCAACTCTGTTACATTGTACTATCCTGAGAGCTTAATACAGTGTTCTGCACATAGGAGGTGCTCAATAAATACTAGTCACTGTTTAGGAGCCTGGGCGAGTAAAATAGAAGTAGAATATAGGGTCCCTGTTCTCAAGAAGCCTAAAATTTAACAGAGAAAAAACATGAAATTGTGAATCATTAACAGTTGGCATGAGGAAGGTGAAAAATAATACAACTGGGATAGGAAGAGTAAGAGGAGGTGGATGGGGACTAAATAAGAGGATAAACTAGTAGTGGGGGTAAGTCTATATTCCTTCAATTGTATTTATTATGCATATACTGTGTTCAGAACACTAAACATAAGGACTCCTGTGTGCACAAGAGAGCTAAAATGGTGATGGGGATGAAATCACCTGAAGTGTTGTAGTTCCAGCACTGGTAGCATCAGTGGGGCTTAGTGGAAAGAGCATGGACTTGAAATGCTGGAGATATGAGTTCTAAACCTGGCTCCACCACTTGTCTACTATCAGCTTGGACAAGTCACTGAACCTCTCTGTGCCTCGGTTTTCTCACCTCCAAAATGGGGATTCAATATCAGTTTTCCTCCCTTTAAACCTTGAGCTCTATTCAGAGCAACAACTGTGTCTGATCTGGTTGTACTGTACCTACTCCAGTGCTTAGCATAGTGCCTGGCACATAGTAAGCACTTAGCAAATACTATTGTTATTACAATTATTGTTGTTATTATTGTTATTTTTCTGATCTAGTAATGCTAATACCTAACTCTTGTATCCAGAGTGCTCAGCACCAGAATCAGTCAGTCAATCGTATTTATTGAGCGCTTACCATGCGACGAGCACTGTACTAAGTGCTTGGAAGAGTACAATAGAACAGACACAGCCCCTGCTACAGTCTCATTATGGACAGGGAATGTGTCTACCAACTCCATTCTTTTGTGTCCTCCCAACCACTTAGTACAATGCTCCGCACATAGTGAATGTTCAAAAATATGATTGATAGAAGGGTCTATTTCTGTGTGACTTCCTTGTGTGACTCGCCTATGTTGCCGGGAAAGTTCAATGTAAATGTGCTTGAAAGTGGAAACACCACAAAAGAGACGATGCAGGAGGCTTTGAATGTAGAGAGACAAATAGCTCTGTATTCTGAGGCGATAGACATCAGCTTTCCTTTTTGATCCGAGGCTCAGCGGCCCAGTACAAGGGTTGCATCTGTTTGTAATGAATTCGGTCGCGTGGCCAGATGTAACACAATATTGCACGTCAGACCCAAACAGTGGAAAAAAAAAGGGTAGGGAATGAAACTAAAATCTGGTCTCAGACGTTTGTAATTAAAACCAGTTTGCATTCCCCAATCACTCCCCCCTAAAGTTAGACAGGAAGGTAACACCTTCTCTTTCTAATCTGGGATTAGAGAGCTTCAGGGAGGGGAAGGGCAGGAGATGCTGTATTTTCATTGTCTGGGAGTTTGCATTCAGCTGATTGTACCCTGCATTTCAACTCTGACACTTCAGATGTCTAGCACCATCCTCTGGAGTTTAATATGGGCAGATCACGTTTGCCTCGGGAGAGCCTTGAAGATTATTCTGTCTCCCTGTTGGCTTAGCAAAGGGAGATAAATCCACATGGGTAGTTTTGTTATTTCTCTTGGAATCCATTATCCTGCACGCTTTACTGCTCCAAATAGGTCAGGTCTCCGTTCTCTCCGGTTTGCGGCCTGTAACTCCCTCCCTGCTTTCTGAGGCCTCTTATGTTCTCCAGTTGGGAAGAGGTGTTTTAGACCAGGGTGGCGGGATGTTGAGGGAAGACATGTTAAGTAGAGGAATTCTATTTTGTCCCGCTCTTCGTGCTACTCGCGCTTTAATCCCTGGGCCAAACAGTGCTGGTATTATAACCTGACAGACCTGATGGAGATGGAGCACAAAATAGTGGCTCTTTATCCCTGACTCCCTAGCAGAATATCAGTCAAGCTAGCCTCCAGTCAGGCCCATTTGAGTTTTGAAAGGGTAAATGACAGCTTGAATCGGGAAGGAGCGGGAAGTTTGGGGAAAGGGAAGGAAGGGGAAAAGGGGAAGAGGCCTACTTTGAAACTTCCCTCCAGGAACTGAATGTAGCAGGCCAGAGGCAGGATGTGGACCAGGGCTTGGGGGCAAGACAGGTGAGAGCCAGGCAAAGTGAGCGGGCAAGATTGCAGAAGGAAAGTGGTGAGGTAGGAGAGGGCAAGGTAGTGGGGTGTTTTAAAGCCAATGGTGAGGAGTTTTTTGTGATGCAGAGGTGGTTAGGCAACCACTGGAATTTTTTGAGGAGCAGGGTGACATGTTCTGAAGGTTTTTGTAGAAAAATGATCTGGGCAGTGAAGTGTGGACTGGAGTGGGAAGACACAGCATTAACTTGTATTAGCCTAACCTGATTAATTTGTATTTACCCCTGAGCTAGTACAGTGCCTGGCACACGATGATGATGATGGCATTTAAGTGCTTAATGTGTGCCAACCACTGTTCTAAGCGCTGGATAGTAAGTGCTTTGTTGTGGGCAGGGTCTTTTTATTGTTATATTGTATTCTCCCAAGTGCTTTGATAGTGCTCTGCATGTAATAAGCATTCAGTGAATATGATTGAATGACTGCTTAACAAATACCAGTTGTTTATTACACTGCCCTTCTGATATTCCAACAGATGGGAGGCCTTCTGGTGGGCCTCAGTATAGAGGTTGAGGTCCAGATTGGGAGTAGGGACTCACCTCCATTCATTCAATCATATTTAATGAATGCTTACTGTGTGCAGAGCACTGTACTAAGTGCTTGGCCACCAGGCAAATGGCAGGCCCCCACACCTCACAGTCTTTATACTATTGAAACCCATCATGGTGGGGAGGGGACATGACCCACAAACAATAATATTTATAGTACTTGTTCATCATCCTCATCAATCATATTTATTGAGCACTTACTGTGTGCAGAGCACTGTACTAAGTGCTTGGGAAGTACAAGTTGGCAACATATAGAGACAGTCCCTACCCAACAGTGGGCTAAGCACTTACTATGTGCCAAGCACTATTCTAAGCACTGGGATAGATACAAGTTAATCAGGTTTGGAACAGTCCCTGTCCCACATCGAGGGCCCACTCTTAATCCCCATTTTTTACTGATGAGGTTACTAAGGCTCAGAGAAGTGAAATGAGTTGCCCAAAGTCACACAGCAGATAAGGGTAGGAACCGGTATTAGAACCCAGGTCCTTCTGTCTGCCAGGCCCATGCTCTTCCACTAAGCCACGCTGCTTCTCCAGTGGAAATTTAGGGTGAGCGGAGCACACAGGTATTTGGGAACATACAACTGAAAGAAAAAAAAAGCCATCCCTGACCCCAAGGAGTTGCTGATATGAATGGGGAACCAGGCAGACTCAGCCAAATATACAATGGGGAAAGGATTGGGAGCATAGATTCCAGTGCATTCAATCAGTTACATCAAATAATGACATAAACCTATCTCTCATAGACAGAGCTACAACGAAGAGGTAAGGTGATTGGTGGGATGACAGGACCAGGAAATTTGAGGGACAATCAGGGTAGTATCCCAAGCGCTTAGTACAGTGCTCTGCACACAGTAAGTGCTCAATAAATCCGATTGATTGATAGTATCTTGGCCTAGTGGAAAGAACACAGTCAAAGGAATCAGAAGGCCTGGGTTCTCATCCTGGCCTCTACACTTGTCTGCTGTGGGACCTTGTCCAAGACACTTCACTGCTCTGCGCTTCAGTTACCTCATCTGTAAAATGGGTATTAAGACTGTGAGTCCCATGTGGGATCTGGACAAGCTGATTAAATTGTATCTTCCCCAGTGCTTAGTACAGTGCCTGGCACATAATAGGTGCCTAACAAATGCCACTAAAATAGAAGCCACCTAGAAGAAGTATCTTTATATTCCTCCCCTTGGTGGGGAGCAAGATCTTAAGATCCCTCTAGAGCTGCTTCAGGGAATACCAGGCCTCCCAAGACCAATTATTCATTCATTCATACATTCAATCATATTTATTGATCTCTTACTGTGTGCAGAGCATAGTTCAAAGCACTTGGAAAGTACAATTCAGCAAATGTCCAAATTGAGAAAGCCCCAATAGAGCAGAGCCCAAGGCCTCAGGCTTTGTGCACAATGAGACAGGTAGCAACTGGAAAACCACTGAAGCCACAAAACCAACCCTCTACCCTTTCCGGTTCTGTTTTCAAAGGAACCAGGGGCTCAAGGGGAATAGATGGGGATCATTTCTCTGAAATTTCTTCCCTAGTGCTCTGTTTTCCTTTGATTGTCAAGAATAACTCTAAATAACATTGTCTTTGGGATCAAGTTCCCAGCTATCCCTGTACTTTCTCTTCAACTAGACCCTTGCCCACTGGAGTTTAATAGTTACAATGGAGGTTATTCTTTTACCGTGGCGATGAAAGCAAAGTAAATAGTTAACATGGGACTAGGAACTTTTCTGATGGCTGACCTTCAATCGTCAATAGGCAGTGACTTTGGGCCACAGCATAGTAAATAGGCCAGTGTAATATTTACAGACCCAAAAGTCCCCATCCATTCTTTTGCAAAGCCATTCAGGGCCCATCTTAAGTCAATCTCAGTCAGCTCACGCTTGTTTGTCAGCAGTATAGTATTTATTAAGCACTAACTCTGTGCAAAGTACTGTACTAAGCACTTAGGAGGATACAATACAAGAGACTTAGCAGATGTGTTCCCCGTCCATAATAAGCTTGTAGTCTAGAGGGGGAGACAGATTACTATGACTAAATAAGTAATTTTTATAATTTAAAGATATGTACATAAGTGCCCTGGGTTTAGGAGTGGGAAGAATATGAAGCATCCAGAGGTCACCGATTGAGTGCATAGACTACGTAGAAGGGAGAGCACGGTGGGGAAAAGAGGGCTTAATAATCAGAGAAGCCCTACTTCCAGACTACTTACAAACTGCTTTTTTCTTTCAAGGGCCATTTGCTGAAAACATCTCAGTTTTGCTTGCCCTCCAGTTTCTTCTCTGGTTTTAAGGGGTTAAGTCAGTTCAGTCAATTATTGCTCCAGTCCAGTTAACCCAAGACTCCCTAGTGGAATAATGGGAAAGTTCATATGGGATATATTTCACAATCTGCTCACTCAAGTTGGACAAGACCGCATTTTGGGAATCTAAATGGAAAGTTCCCTACTGCAAGCCCTGGACTGAATTGTGGCTTTTTTTTTTTTTACCAGTAGTTTCCATGTCCCTGAAAAGTGGAGCACTTGAGCTAAAGGAAATAGAAGAAAATTCATACTGGAAAGGAGAAGCTAAAGCATCTGAGCTAAGTAGTGGGGAGGAAGAAGGGCCTTAACTGTCACAGAGAGAAAAAATAATACTAGCAAAAACTTCACTGGACTTCAGACTAGACAGAAACTTCGTGTGCTTTGAGGGCTTAGTTGTGTGAGCAACTATTTCAGGGAGATAGTGCAAAGCACAGGCATTTTTAAGCAATGTTCTGAATTCATAGCATTTCTAAGTTCCATTAGAAATGCTGGGTAATTGTTTGCAGCTGCTGTTGAACCATTTCCTTTACATTCCGTAGCACTGAACACAGAAAGAAAGATTCTTTATGCCAGCTTTCACAGATCACGGTTTTGGCTATAAACCACACCACTGCTGTCCATAAACCAGTGTGTTTTTTTCCCCTTCTAGTTCTAGAAATGAGCTGATGCTTAAAAAGAAGATAGAAAAGAGCTTAGAAAAGTTTGGAAAAACTGTCCTGAATAAATACAGAGAAGTCCCTGAAGAGCAGAGGAGTTTTCCTAAGACTGCCTCTTCACCTAGTTAAGTGGAATCTCTTTTCTTTAGAGGCTTTATACAAATGTCATAAACTGAGCAACAATGTTTATTAATAAATGGTAGGAAGACATAATTTATCAAGTTGGACATTCTGGAACATTGCCAAAAGGTTTAGAAATCCTTTTTAGACTCTCTTTTAACTCAATTTTAATCAATCAGTGATATTTATGAAGTGCCTCCTGCATGCAGAGTAACTTTCTTAGACTCTTTTTTTAACTCAATTTCAATCAGTCATCAAACAGATAATTGCTCTCTGCCACGTCAAAGCCTTATTGAAGGCACATCTTCTCTAAGAAGTCTTCTCTGACTAAGCTCTCCTCTCTTCTCCCACTCCCTTCTGCGCCGCTCATATGCTCCTTCATTCATCCTTCTTCCCCTACCCCCAGCACATAAGTATAGATCTGTATATATCTGTAATTTAATTATGTATTTATTTGTTTATATTAATGTCTGTCTCTCCCTTTGTTGTGGGCAGAATGTATCCGTTTGCTGTTATATTGTACTCTCCCAAGCACTTAGTTCAGTGCTCTGCACACAGTAAGCATTCAATAAATATGACTGAATGAATGAACAAACAAATGAACTCAATCAGTGATATTTACTGAGAGCCTTCTGTGTGCAGTGTACTGCACTTGAGAAAGTACAATAAAAGTAGATGACAATCCCCGCACTCAGGGAGCTTGCAATCTAATGGGGCAGACTGACAAAAAATATTTGCAAATAGTTGCAGTACAGAGAAGACCAACACTAGTTGAAGAAAGCAAGGGAATAGTGAGATAAAAACACAAGTACAACATAAGGTAGACTGAGGTGCGAGTTCATGCTAAGAGTAGTTGAAGCATAAGTAAGTTTGTTGAATTACAATGACCTAGGGAAGGGGAGTTGAGTCCATCAGTGGTATTTATTGACTGAGCGCTTCCCAAAATGGCTCTTGAAGGAGCTGAGTTTTCAGGAGAGCTTTAAAGATGGGGAGAGCTGTGCTCTGTTGATTTGAACCAGAAAGGTGCTCTAGACAGGAGGTAAGAGAAAGTTAAGAATGAGTCTATAGTGTGAGAAGGTTATCTTTGGAGGCCTGAGAAGTCTAACCTAGAGGCTAACTGGGAAAGAGAGCTGGTAAATTAGAGGGAGAAATCTGATGGAGAGCCTTGTCAATCAGTTGTACTTACCAGTGCCTACTGTGTGCAGAGCCACATACTAAGATCTTGAGAGTACAGTGGAACTAATAAATATTACCTCTGCCTTCAAGAACCTTTACTCTGTGCTGAATAGACAGACACCAGAGTAAATTACATATAGAAGAAGTAATGAGGTGCATAAGATATGTGTATATAAGTGTTACAGAGTAGGGTAGTCACTTAAATGCTTAGGTGGTATAAAAGGGCTGATGCAAAAATGTTCATGAAATTCAGGGAACTGAAAAAGGGGAGCACCTAAATTAATCTGGGAAGGCCTCAAGAAGGAATTGTGATTTCAGGAGAGCTTTGAAGGTGAGATACCTCCTGGTCTGTCTGATAGGCAGGGAATGTATCTTGTTTATTATTGCACTGTACTCTCCCAAGCACTTAGTAAAGTGCTCTGCACACAGTAAGTGCTCAATAAATATGATTGAATGAATATGAAGGGTGAGGGAATCCTTGGTTGAGGAAGGGGATTGGCGGGCAAGAGGTTGGCAGTGAGAGAGAGTAGGTTATTTTAAGAGCAGGGAAAATTGCAATCTGCAGCGTAGATAGGGGGATTAGACCTAATCGAGTGATCTAAAACCAACTGTCAGGAGTTTCTGCTTGATTCAGAGAGAAATGAAACCATTATGAGTTTCTGAGGAGCGGAAAGAAATGTGCAGAATGACATTTTGGAAAAATCACCATCAGTAGAGTGAAATATGGACTGGAAAAGGGAGAGATTGGAGACAGGGAAATCAGGTAGGAGGCTGCAGCGGCAGAATATGACCATACAGTGCTCTGCACACATTAAGCGCTCAATAAATACGATTGAATGAATGAATTAATATAAGTGCCTGGCCCACTGTGGTGGCAGTGTAGATGAAGAGAAAGGGCCAATCTCTGGAAATGTTGTGGAGAAAGAACTAAGTAGTGTGGCCTTGGGGACAGGCCTAGGGGAAAGAGCCCGGGCTTGGGTTCTAACTTCAACTCCACAACCTGTCTGCTGTGTGACCTTGGATAAGTCACTTAACTTCTCAGTGCCTTAGTTACCTCATCTGTAAAATGGAGAATAATAGTGTGAGCCCCAGGTGGAACAGAGACTGAGTCCAACCCAATTAGCTAGCCAACACTTACTACAAAGTAAGTGCTTAACGGATACCATAAAAAAAATAACTGTCAGGATTTAGCTAGAAACTGAACATGGAGGTTTAAGGTAAAGAGGGAGTTAAGAAAAAGACTTTCAGGATTTAGCGAGAGACTGAATATGAAGGTTGAAAGAGAAGGAGGAGTTAAGAATAATGGAAACGTTGCATGCTTGAGAGATAGCGAGGATGGTGGTCTAATCTGTGATGGGAAAGCTAAGTGTAGGACTGTAAGCTAGTTGTGGGCAGGGAACAGGTCTACCACCATTGTTGTTTTATACTCTCCCAAACGCTTAGTACAGTGCTCTGCACACAGTAAGGGTTCAGTAAATAGCATTGATTGTATGGTTCACTGAAGGATTCGGAAGGAAGATTGAGGAGTTCATTTTCAAGCATAGTGAGCTGGAGATGTTGGCAAGACATCCATCAGATCATGTCCTAGAGGCAGGAGGAAATGCAAGATTACAGGGAAGGTGAAAGGTCAGGGCTAGTGATGTAGATTTGGAAGAAGCAGGTGCAGGTAGATTCAAAATGAAGCAAATGTCCAAGAAGTTAAGAAAGATTATTATTATTGTTAGATTTGTTAAGCACTATGCATCAAGCGCTGTTCTGAGCACTAGGGTAGATTCAAGGTAGCTGTGTTGAACACATTCCCTCTCCACATGGGGTTCAAGTCTAAGTAGGAGGAATAATAGACATCAAATCTCCATTTTACAGAAGAGGAAACTGAGGCACAGAGAAATTAAGTGATTTGCCCAAGGTCACACACAGACAAGAGTCAGAGCCGGGTTCTCTGACTCAGGCCCATGCTCTTTCCACTGGGCCTCTCTGCTCCTCAAAAATGAGAAGGTGAATGTGATGGAGGGAAAGGGCTGGAGGGGAAGGAAGAGATGTGGGGGACCTCATGCCTGCTGGGTGATCAAAAGTGAGAAGGTGGAGTTGGGGGGCTAGAGGATTCAGAAGGGAGTTAAAGGTCTGTGATAGTTGTTGGGCTTGGGAGTTGATGATGGAGGAGAAATACTGTTACTGAATAGTATAGAGGGCAGAGTTATAGTAAGCAAGGATGAATGGGAAGTGGCTCAAATTAGACTAGTGCCTGGATTTCTACCAATGATGCTACCAAGCCTGAACTCAATCAGTCAATAGAGCAATCAGGAAAGGTGAAAGGTCAGGGCTAATGACGTAGATTTGGGAGAAGCAGGTGGACAAGCTAGATGTAAAATTAAGCAAATGTTCGAGAGTTTAAAAACGACTATTATTATTATTGTTTAGATTTGTTATTTATTGGGTGCTTACTATGTGCAGAACACTGTATTAAACATCTGGGAGAGTACAGTGCAGCAGAATTAGTGGACACGTTGGCATGAAGAAAGCCAATTGTGGAGGTAATCCAGGACCAGGGTGGGTATTGCAAGACTGATGCTGGGATGGAGGCAAGGGAGCCGAGTTTAGCAGAAAAGACAGAGTTCAGGGCATGGATTTGTGCCTCAAGAGAGGATAGGTTGAGACACAATAGCAATTATGGTATTTCTTAAGTGCTTACTCAGTGCCAGTCATTTCACTTGGCCTTGGGAGAGATATAAAAGAGTCAGATCAGACACAGTCCCTGTCCCACACAAGGCTCTAAGTGTATAAGCAAGAGGGAGTACAGGTACTCAATCCACATTTTGCCCATGAGTAAACTGAGGCACAGAGAAGTATGTGACTTTCCCTAGGTCATACAGCAGACACGTGGCATGAGCCAGGATTAGAACCCAGGTTCTCTGATTCTCAGTCCTGCGTTCTTTCAAAGGGGCATCACAGTCTGGGATAAATGGAGGGGATCTAGAAAAAAACAGAAATCTCTGTGTGAAAAAGGATGATATTCCAGGGAAGAGGATGTGGGAGAGAAGGCAGGTGATGAGTTTGTGGTAAGAGAGTGGTAAGCCAGTGTTGGCAAGGTGGTTCAGTGGCTAGTGAAGATGAGATCCGATGTGAGTCCAAAGTGGTGCATGAGTGAGTGGGAGTGGAGCAGCTGTTCAGCAAAGCTGAGGAACGAGAGGATGTGGGCAGTTAAATGGGTCATTGGGAATGTCCATATACACGTTGAAGTCCCTGAGAATTAGTGTAGGCAAGTAGGAGAGAAGCCTTGAAGTCAATGATAAGCATTTTCTGTTTGAGAGAGATGTGGGTGGCCTTCGGCGGTTTTTGAGGAGCAGAAAGATGTGAGCTGAATCAGTGTTAGAAAGATGATCTAGGCCACAGGGTGTAGAATAGACCAGAGAGAGGAGACACTTGCAATTTCCCATTCTATTAAATGGGCTAGTAAATACTCTATTCACCAGCAATTACTGATGTTGTTGTCAGGGATTTAACATGCTTTGAGTTTGAGACTTTACGTTATTTGAACGACCGGCGTGTCCTGTCTCACACAAAATCCCATTTCCTGTTTTCCAACTCGGCTGAGGGCTCTCTCCAGAGGAAGCTTTCCAAATCAACCTCTCTTATTCTCCAATGCACCAACACAAATCTCGACTTGCTCCTTCTATTCAAAATATTTTCGTATGGTCATTTGTTTTTCTGACTTAATGCCTGTTTGCTTCAATTTCTCTATTAGACCGTATCTTTAATCTGTTTTAATGTCTGTTTCCCCACTAGACTGTAAGCTTCTTAAGTGCAGGGAATGTGTCTACCACCTCTATTGTATTGTACTCTCCCAAGCACTTAGTACAGTGCCCGGAACTCAGTAAGGGCTCAATAAGGACTATTGATTGATTGACTGGACATTGTAAACTCCCGGAGGGAAGGAACTAATTCTATTCTTTAACCTAATGCTAACAACTGAATTGGTAGCATGCTTTTTTGTCCCTCAAATGCTTTCATATTTACTTATCTCATTTTAACCCCTACCTTGAGAAATAGGGAGTCATTACCCCCATTTTACAACTGAGGAAACGGAGGCCTAGAGAGGTTAAATGAATTGTCTCATGTCAGAGGCAGAATTGGAATTAGAGCCCAGGTCTTCCAACTTCCAGACCCCTGGTCTTCCCTACAGACTTCTCTGAATCCCAGATATATCATGCATGCTTAGTAAGGAACTATCTCTTCTGTAAATTCTCAGGGAATACCACTTCCTACCTTCCTGAGTCCTTGAGTAAACTCAGCCAGGCCTTTATCATTGGCTGTCAGTCACTGGAGGAGGACTATGAGTGCTGTGAATTATCCAGGCCCTTTGTTCCTCCTTGTTCTCCCTGCTGACTTTCTTGTGCCATGACACTGTTCATTAGGACGCCGAGGAGGAAGTGCGTGGAGACAAGAACAGAGATGGACCTTGAAGGAATATATCCTACTTTGGTTAGCACCTCTGGAAAAAAAAAAAAAAAAAGATTCTGTTGTCTGAAGATCTCAGGAGGAATTCTTTACATGCACTAAATATTTACTAGATATTATGACTATTTGTCCTTAAAATAGGGAGCATGCAGGACTCTCCCTCTAAATTGTAAGCTCCTTGTGGGCAGGAAACATGTCTATCAACTCTTTTATGGTGTTCGCTCCCAAGTGCTTAGTACGGTGCCCTGTACACAGTGAGCACTCAATAAATATGATTGATTTGGAGGATTCTTTTATGGTTGTATTCCTGGTTTTTGGAAAACTTAATTATTAACAGTCAGAACAAGGGGGTTCCTATCACGATCTAGAGTGGAATTCTTGGGAAGAGCTTGCTCAAACTATCAACTAAGAGGGAAAGTGAAGAGACACAGCATAGCCTAATGGAAAGAGCATGGGCCTGAGTTCTAATCCAGACCCTGCCACCTGATTGTTGTGTGACCTTGGGCAAGTCATTTAGCTTATCTGTGCCTAAAGAGTCTCCAACTGTAAAATGGGGATTAAATCCTACTCCTTCCTTCTTAGGCTGTGAACCCCCTATGGGACATGGACTGTGTCCAAACTGATTAACTTGTATCTAACTCAATGCATAAAACAATACTTGACACATAGTATGGACTTAACAAATGTAATAGTAACAATAATAACAAATGAAAACTATATATTCATTTTAGCTTGACTGTACTATCTCAAGTTTTAGTTCCGTGCTTTCAGCACTTAGAACAGTGCTCAGCGCTTAGAATAGTGCTTTCCACATAGTAAGCACTTAATAAATGCCATTATTGTTATTATTATTATTATCATTATTATTATTATTATTATTATTCTACACAGTAGGTGCATTGCTCGGCATACAGTAGGCACTCAATAAATACTCCTGAATGGTTGTTTGGAATCCCCCAGGACAGTTTGAGCACTCAGTGACTCAAATAAAGACAACAAAAGAAATATGACATATTCCCCACCCACAAGACTCTTCCTTTCTATTGGAAAGTAGAAGAGATGTCAACCTTGGTCAGAGGCATGCTGGAGATGAGCAACTTTACTCATCATTTATGGGGACTTGAAAATATGCCTTAAAAATTGTCAGCTCTCCAGAGGACAGTGGTTGCTGGGTGCTACATTTATAGTGTGAAATTCAATAGAAAACTAACCAAAAGGAAGAAAAAATCCACTGCTTATTTATTGTAAGGTTCCAATGTCACAGTAGCCACCCAGGAAAAAGAGCCATCCTTCACCTTTATTCCAATCAATTAATCATTCATTTATTCAATCGTATTTATTGAGCGCTTTCTGTATGCACAGCACTGTACTAAGTGCTTGGGAAGTACAAGTTGGCAACATTTAGAGACGGTCCCTACCCAACAGCAGGCTCACAGTCTAGAAATCAATCAGTCATATTTATTGAGTGCTTACCATATGCAGAACACTGTACTAAGAGCTTGGGAAAGTACAACACAACCGAGTTGGTAGACACATTCCCTGGCCTCAGTGAGCTCACGGCCCAGAGGGGGGAGACAGATATTAATATAAATAAATGAATTAGAGATAAGTACATAACTCTGAGGGGCTAAGGCAGGGGTGAATAAAGGGGTGAATAATCAGGGTGAAACAGAAGGGAGTGAGAAAAGAGGAAATCAAGGCTTAATCATGGAAGGCCTCTTGGAGTAGATGTGCATTCAATAAGACTTTGAAGATGGGGAGAGTAATTGTCCATGGTATATGGAGAGGGAGAGCATCCAGCCCAGAGGCAGGACATAGGCAAGAGGTTGGTGGTGAGATAGAAAAGATCGAGGTACAGTGAGTTGGTTGGTGTTAGAGGAGCAAATTATGTGGACTGGGTGGTGGTAGGAGAGAGGTGAGGTAGGAGGGGGCGAGGTGATTGAGCGCTTTAAAGCCAATGATAAGTGGCTTCTGTTTGATGTGGAGGTGGATGGGCAACCACTGCAGGTTCTAGGCTTCTATTTCAAAATCAAATAGTCACCCATCAATCAATCAATAGTATTTATGGAGAAACTGCTGTGTGTAGAGCACTGTAATAAGCTCCTGGGAGCATACAGTAGAGTGAATACACATGATTCCCGCACTCCAAGAGTTTATAAAGTAGCAGTAGAGACACGCGCTACAACTACAGTTTAGGAGAGCTCCATAAGGGTATGTACATAAGATTTCAGCATGCCTCAGTGGAAAGAGCACCAGCTTGGGAGTCAGAGGTCATGGGTTCTAATCCCAGCTCCACCACGTTTGCTGTGTGACCTTGGGCAAGTCACTTAACTTCTCTGAGCCTCAGTTACCTCATCTGTAAAATAGGGATTAAGACTGTGAGCCCCACGTGGGACAACCTGATCACCTTGTATTCCCCTCCAGCGCTTAGAACAGTACTTTGCACATGGTAAGCGTTTAACAAATGCCGTTATTATTATTATTATTATTATTATTATTATTATTATTATTATTATTATTTCAGTGCACTGAACTAGATAGCTGATAAAAGACAATTTTGTATTATCATTTCCAAGCAGGTAGGAACAATATCAATAATGATTTAAATTAAATTGTATCATATTCTTTCCAAAAAGCCTAAAGCACTCCTTCCAGGTGGTCCTGTGTGTATTCACGATCTCATTGTGTTGTATGGAGGGGCAGATTTGACCTTCTTTCACTTATCTTTCTGCTTTCAAACTTTTCAGTCCAGTTCCTCTCAAGCTAACCTCCTACCATTGTCTCTGTCCTGACTCTTTCGGCCTCAAGATAGTCAACGGAAGCCAGTGGCCAAGGAGATTCTGTCCGATGCAGAGAGAAATTGATAGCCAATGGAGGCTTTTGAGGAGTGGAGGATTATGTGCTAATTAGCACTTTAGAAAAACTACTGCATAAGTAAGTGCTTAACACAGTGCTCTGCACATAGTAAGTGCTCAGTAAATACCATTGATTGATATTCCATTTACTGTATTCCGTATTACTTTCATTGAAAAAAAAAATAAGCCCCTTATCATTTTATCCTAAAATGCTACCTCTAGAATGTTACAGTTTTGGAATATTAAGCTCTTTAATTGTGAAAAATTAAAGCCCTTATCATTTTATCCAAAAATCGTACCTCTTGACTCTTACATTTTTGGAATATTAAGGTGTTTGACTAATAAAGCAAGAGTGGCAAAAATGACTCAATAGATATTTTGCATCAAATTCTTTGTTCTCTGTTTTACCTCCCCCTTTTCTTGTCAAAGTTTTCATCCCAAATTCATTCCTTCTGCTCATAGAAGAGGTGTCCTTTCATTCAGGGTGGCAGGACTGCAATGGATACAGTGAATATGGGTGGCTTTAGACATTTTTGCCTTATTCAAGCTTGAAAGAAATGTTATTTTTTTCTTTTTCCAAGTTTGATTGAGGATGCTTAGCAGAGTCACCTAGAGATTCATCTTTATATCTCCACAAACACAGTCTACTATGAAAGCACTTGAATTTGAAGAGGAGAAGCCTAAATTTTTTTAAAAAAAGATTAGGGAATTAACTGGGTTTAGATTGTCAGATATTGTTATTACAGAACAATGGGGCATCTAGTCAGCTGGGGAATAGAAGTTGCTTGAAATTAAACACCATTTAGAATAAACAAGATATCAGCTAAACAAGTTCTTATTCACAGAAACCACATGAAATTTGTTACTTTGGAAAATACTGAATTAAAAGCTGCAGCTGCACTGACTGACGGTATAGTTTGTACATCTGCAGTTCCAATACTCTACCCGTCATCTAATACGAATAGTGGATAAGCCTCTGTGCTGCCTCTCTGAATTTTAAGGCCAATACAAAAAAGCAGCTTTTTTCAAGTTACGATCTGGGTAGAGCAAGAATCACGGAAACATGAAAAATCTGTCTCGTTATCTTCCTCCTGCGATAGCAGATCAGCTATTTTTATGTATGCAGTAGGCCACCTTCCCCTTCTAATCCCTCCCTTTTCTCAGTACACTCAAAAATAGCGCTCCTCTGTAACTTTGTCCTTTGATGATCTTTGGTTGAAGCAAGCCCTCTTGCTAGCTGGGATATACTGTTCTTTGGGAGAACACACCACATCCTGTCCAGTCCAAATGTCTAATAAATGACAGCATTTCACATGCTAAAAAGCAACATCTGTTCTGGAACTGGACCTATCGTAGCATTCTTGCACAGTCTCCAAAGACCCTGGTCTATCGAGTTAAGAAAAGTGACAAGGTGCCACTCTGAAGGCTTAGCAGGCTGATAAAGTCACCCTAGATCACCAGGAATCTGAATGATCCTAAGTAGAGTGGCTCTTTGGGACTTCTGATCCACTTCAAATGTGTTTCCCGGCCTCTCAAGGCCCAAGAAGGTCAATAACCATGTCATAACTATCTAAATCTGCTGGTCTCTCTCAGCCTTGTCATAGACGTTACATCAACCTTGGCTGATATGGAATGCTTAATGAGTGTTTGCTTTCCGCATGGCATTGGTGTGTCTTGTTTATATGATCCAAGATAACATCTTCAAAGGGAAGCCCTTCAGTGAACTCTTTTATGGGTATTTTGGAAAATGTCATGGACTAGTTTGTGGATTTATGAGAGAGACAGCACCACCAAATGCATTCAAACCAACTGAATTCAACCTCCCCGAACTGAATTCAATCTTAGCAAACAGTCATATTTAGCCCCATCAAGACGAAAAAGGTTTTTTTTTTCTTTTCTCCAGTTATCAACTATAGGATGTCCTTCCTTCCAAGAATGAGTAGTGATCCACAGTTCATTAAGTTGGGTGTGCCCGAGAAAAGTCAAGGGAAGAATTGAAGCTGTCAGCCAAGTGATTCAGGATAAAAATGAAAAAATCAAACAGTTCAGTAAAAGGTTTGAGGACATTGTTTAAGTCCAGAATCTTTCTCTGGCCCCTAATCAGTAAGTCCTCTAGACTGTAAACTCATTGTGGGCAGGGACTGTGTCTGTTTATTGTTACAGGGTACTCTCCCAAGTGCTTAGTTCAGTGCTGTTCACACAGTAAGCTCTCAATAAATGTGATTGAATGAATAATGAATCGATAGCATGGAGTGGGGTGGGATGGACATTATGGAGGCTTGTAATGTTTAGACTGTAAGCTCGTTGTGGGCAGGGAACATGTCTACCAACTTGGTTGTATTCTTCCAAGTGCTTAGTACAATATTCTGTACACAATTAAGCACTTAAAAAATGATTGATCATTGATTGACTGATTGATCGAATAGTCATGCATGTGGCACTCTACTAAATGCTGGGATAAACACATGGGTAGTGATTAGGTCGTGTTCCCTGGCCCACAAGGGAGAAGACAAACTGTATAAATTTAACTCCTCAAGACATTAATCAAGAATCAAATGCCTTCCACATCTCACAAGGCAACCTGTCATTCTGGCATAAATCACCCTGCCCTGTTAGTCTTAATCTTCTCAACAATCTTCTCTACACTCTGATTCTGGGTATGGAAGGTTTTTGTCTCCCCATTTCTCCTGAGACGGGTGGAGCCTCCTTCCCAAGATGGCAGCAGCACATAGGGGAATGGGAATGGGTAAGGTTGCTCCTAAATACAGTTGCTCAAGTGAAGTGGAAGGAGGAAAAATGATCCCAATTCTCTTGCTACTTCAGTTTCCTCTCCTATCATAACTTTGGCATTTTAGGGGAATACAGACCTCCTTCAGATCACAGAAGATAGTTCTATGCATTCTGATCTAATAAAAATAATAATTGTGGTATCTCTTAAGAGCTTACAATGTGCCAGGCACTGTACTGAGTGCTGGGGAAGATACAATGTAATCGGGTCAGACACAGTCCCTGTCTGAAATAGAGCTCACTATCTTAATCCCAATTTTACAGATGGATGTACACTGTTGCAATGCACTAAATAGCCCCTATTAGTTTGTAATAATAATGATATTAATAATAATGATGATATTTGTTAAGCGCTTACTATGTGCCAAGCACTGTTCTAAGCGCTGGGGTAGATACAAGGTAATCAGGTCGCTCCACATGGGGCTCATAGTCCTAATCCCCATTTTACAGATGAGGTAACTGAGGCACAGAGAAATTAAGTGACTTGCCCATAGTCACACAGCTGACAGTGGTGGATCTGGGATTAGAACCCATGATCTCTGACTCCCAAGCCTTTGCTCTGCTTCTACCTCTATAAGAGATAATGCTCCTCCCAAAATGCCTTTCATTATGTGGGGGTGGGAATCGGCTTTTAATTACAGTTGCTTAATTGACTATGTGTTCGGGCTGATACCTAAATTAGTATGATAGGGAGTATCAGGAAGACATCTAATAGGATGTAATTAATTCTTTTTTCTTTTTAATGATATTTGTTAAGCACTGACTATGTCTGGCACTGTTCTAAACTCTGGAGTACTTATGAGGTAGTCAAGTTGGACACAGTCTCTGTCCCATGTGGAACATACAGTCTTAATCCCCATTTTACTGAGACTTAGAGAAGTGAAGTGAATTGCCCAAGGTCACACAACAGACAAGTGGCAGAGCAGAGATTAGAACCCAGGTCCTTCTGATTCCCAGGCCCGTGTTCTATCCATTGGACCAAGCTGCTTTTGATTGGAGAAGCAGCATGGCTCAGTGTAAAGAGCCTGGGCTTTGGAGTCAGAGGTCATGGGTTCGAATCCCAGTTCTGCCTGTTGTCAGCTGTGTGACTTTGGGCAAGTCACTTAACTTCTCTGTGCCTCAGTTACCTCATCTGTAAAATGGGGATTAAGATTGTGAGCCCCCCGTGGGACAACTTGATCACCTTGTAACCTCCCCAGTGTTTAGAACAGTGCTTTGTACATAGTAAATGCTTAACAAATGCCATCATTATTATCATTATTGTAATAGTAATGATTCAAAATAAAGCAAGTTTCACTGACGAAGGGCATTTTTTCATCATCCCAACATCAACAATCACAATCCCATGACTGGAGTTTGACAGGCCTATTCTGCTCACTGAAACATTTTCTATATTTCCCAGTATAAACTAAAAGGAATCTATGCTTTAATGAGTAGAGCAGCAGAGCACTGGTAGGTAACCAAAAACAACAAAAATTTATGTCTCCCACAGGTTCAAATTCCACTCTAGTGAGGACTTTTAAAAATCTCGATCGAGGAAAGGGGAGTTATTGCATGAAGGAAAAATGAAAGGTCATGCCCTTTTTCGTTAAACCTCCATAGAGCACATAAAGTGAGTTTACAATAGCTAAAATATTTTTGAGATTTACTGAAGAGACAGAATTTTATTCTGTCTTTACCTCACCAACCTGTCAGTAGATTTAACTAGAGTGTTGCCAGTGGCAGGGGAGATGGGGGACATTTTTGCCACTATTAGCAGCATGGCCTATTAAATAGAGCACAGGCCTGGGTGTTCAGAAGGACCTGGGTTCTAATCTGCTGTGTGACCTTGGACAAATCATTTAACTTTTCTGTGCCTCAGTTACCTCATCTGTAAAATCAGGATTAAGACCATGAGCCCTATGCAGGACAGGGACTGTGTCCAACCCAATTTGCTTATATCCACCCCAGCGCTTAGTTCAGATCTTGGCACATGGTAAATGGTTAGCAAATGCCACAGTTCTTATTAGCAACCGAGTCCAAAGTTGAGGCCAGTTCAAATAAGAATTAGGATTTTTGAAGTGTCTCTTTAAGTTACTATACCTTTTGAGTATTCAGAGCTGCTCATAACTTCAGGGAAAAGAGTCTTTCTAACTTTGTTCCGACACATCTCCAACAGGCTTCAAAATGGCAAAATGAAAGGAAGGATGTGAAAATATTAGGAAATGAAGTACATGTTAGAATGGATCCTAAAAAAGGCAGTGTGGTATAGTGGAAAGAGCCTGGATCTTGGAGTCAGAGGTTGAGTCCCACCTCTATCACCACTAGCTGAGTCTCAGAACTTAGACAAGTGGGCTTAACCTCTCTGAGCCTCAGTTTCCTCATTTGTAAAATGGGAGAGGAGACCTATTGTGATTACAACAAAATAGGTACGGTAATGTGAATGTGCTTTGGAAATTAATGAAAGTGGTGTACAATTCCAACATACTTTTCACTGGTAAGTCATTTGCGTGATGCCATGGTTGGCGGTTACATATGCAAACACAAATTTTCCCTACAAGTTATAGCTGCAGAATCTCCACAAAGCTAGAACATACTAAGATGCATGGAGAAACAGAAAGTTGAAACTATAAAGCAGTCCTCCTACTACTCTTAATAGTACTCAAACCCTGACTGGAGTTTTCTTTCCCACTGTGATTGCCACAAAACAAAAAGAACATGGATAAATTTGTCAGGGCTCTGAGACACTCACAATGATGATTGAAGCAGTATGGCCTCGTGGATAGAGCACGGGCCTGGGAGACAGAAGGACCTGGGTTCTAATCTCAGCTCCACCATTTGTCTGCTGTGTGACCTTTGGCAAGTCACTTAACTTTTTCCTGCCTCAGTGACCTCATCTGTAAAATGGAGATTCAGACAGTGAGCCCCATGTGGGACATGGACTGCATCCAACCTGATTAAGCTTGTACCAGCACTTATTACAGTGCCTGGCACTTAGGAAGCACTCAAGAAATACCATTTAGAAAAATTGAAGGACCAAGAAAATAGATCTAGGAGGAAAGGTTTAAGGAACTAGTGTTATTTAACATGGAGAATGGTTGGCTGGGAACGGTGGCTTGCTGCTCTCTGTTTGAAGTGAAGCGGGGCCAAGAGGAAAAGAATCAGCAATAATGAGGGCCTGGGAAACCGTCAATCCATCAGCAACAAAAAATACTTCTTGCATCAGCTCTGCTGAGAGGGTGACGTGAGGAGAATGGATGGCAGCAGGACACAAAAAAAATTGGAGTGAGGAAATCGTAATCAAAGTGGGACAGAAGAAACGTTTTAAAGAGGAAGCAAGACCCCAGATAACTGTGGCAGAGCTGTGGACAGCTGGGAGACAACAGCAGAAGGCAGACCATCCTGGCATACATCAAATGTGAATGGGCCAAATTCCGTAAGGCAGAAGTTTTGAGAAGATTAAGAGGGAGTAATGAAAGTAGCACCAAAAATCAAGGTAACGGATGCAATGGAATTGCAAGGAATAACATTTTCATGCATACCTTATAGAAGAGATGAACAAGCATGCATTGACCTTATCAGTCATGCTTCAGTCAATAGCAGTTATTGAGCATCTACTGTGGACAGAGCACTCTGCTATTGGACTTATTACCCATACTGCTCAAGTACTGAATCCTATTCATAGTCAAGCTGGGTGGCCTCTCTTCAGTCACACTCGACTCCTTATAACATGTTTTTGGATCATTGTCAAAAAGGGTGTCATACCTAGGAGAAAGTCAAAAATTTATTACTAACATGGGTCAGATTCAGGTTAGGGATGAAACGGGGAATGTGATATCTTATTACCAATATCCATGAGACAATTTTATCAAACTCTGAGACAACCTTTAAAAGCACACCATGCCTTGACATATTTCCTGGATATGTTGAAGGGAAAAGAATTTTGACAATATTGCCCTCCAAAAATCAAGTCATTGTATTTTATGAAGCATCTGAATCAACATGATAGCCAAACGGGGATCTTAGACACAACCTAAACTCCCAAGTACCCCTTCGGCTGAAGGATGGTACAGACACATGCTGCAATTTGACTGGCTTTCTAAGGCAGAAACCCCACAGAGAATTATGTCTTCAACGACTATGGCAGTCAATAAAAACAGCTTTCGGCTCCTTCTGCTGTCATCTCTCTTGCCACCCCGTGGAGATAATCAGGGGTGCTAGCTTCAAGAATTATCAGTTGCCAACTTGGGTACCTCCTCCACCAGGATTCTGGGGCTAAAGGATTCTTCCTCATAGAGCTGTTTTGTAAAAATAAGGTGAGTACCATGTAGCCCTATGGCTTTCTGATGTTTTCACCTCCAATCTTGGAGTCAAAATAAAAGTCGCTTATTGGAAACAAGCATGTTTTCCAAGAATAGCCTGGAATGGTATGCTATGTATTTTCTAAAGTGAATACCCTCTGAGCTTGCATTAATGAAGATGCTTTGAGAAGGAGATTAAATGTCCCTATCATCAGGAGAAAAATCCCTATTCATTCATTCATTCATTCATTCATTCAATGGTATTTATTGAGCACTTACTGTGTACAGAGCACTGTACTAAGCACTTGGGAGAGTACAATAGAACAATAAACTGACACATTCCCTGCCCACAAAGAGCTTACAGTCTAGAGGGTTCAGTGGGATTCCCAAAGCCTACTTTTACCTTGTTAATCAACCAACTTAGAGAGTTAGCACTCTGTGTGTACTGCACTCTCCCACTTTTCTTGTGTATACCTCTAAGAACTCCAGTTTTTGTCATCACCAAGAGAGGCAGAATGAACCACTGCATAAGGCCCTGGCCACAGGTTTAGGAGGCAAGATTAAGAGGGGGTGCTCAAAGGGAGACATGGTAAAACCTTCAACAAGATGGGATGGAGATGACTCAAAAGACAGAAAGAGAAGGGGGCAGAGAGGGACAGAGAAAGACAAAGGCTGAGAAGGGAAAGAGAGGGGGGAGAGGAAGAGGGAAAAGAGGTAAATGATTAAATGTAAAAAAAATGATGACAGACGGAGAGAAGGGGAATAGAGAGGTCAGTCAATCGTATTCATTGAGCGCTCACTGTATGCAGAGCCTCAGACTAAGTGCTTGGGAGAGTGCAATACAACAATGAACAGACATGTTCCCTGCCCACAATGAGCTTACAATGTAGAGGGAGAGACAGACATTAATATAAATAAATAAAATTATTCATTCAATCATATTTATTGAGTGATTATTGTATGAAGAGCACTGTACTGAGCACTTGGGAGAGAAGCCTGTAACAATAAACGGACACTGGAGGGTTGATGAATAAAGGGAACAAATCAGAGTGACACTGAATGGAGTGGGGAAGAGGAAAGGAGGTCTAAGTCAGGAAAGACCTTTTGGAGGAGCCCTCAGTAAGACTTCAAAGCAGGGGAGAGTAAGTGTCTGTCAGATATGAGGAGGGAGGGCGGCCCAGGCCAGAGGCAGGACATGGGCGAGAGGTCGGCAGCAAGATAGACAAGATCAATGTATAGTGAGTAGGTTGGCATTAAAAGAGCCAAGTGTGTAGGCTGGGTTGTAGTAGAAGAATAGTGAGGTGAGGTAGGAGCGGGCAAGGTGATTGAGGGCTTTAAAGTGCTTTGAGTGCTTTAACACTTTAACAGAGAGGTGAGGACTAGAGAGCGCCCTGTGGGAGACAGAGGAGGATGGAAGGAGAAGCAGTGAAGCAGTGTGGCCTAGTGAATAGAGCAGGGGCCTGGGAATCAGAAGAACCTATTTGTACATATTTATTACTCTAATTATTTTATTAATAATGTTTACATACCTATAATTCTATTAATCTATTTTGATGGTATTGACACCTGTCAACTTGTTTTGTTTTATTGTCTGTCTTCCCCTTCTAGGCTGTGAGCCTGTTGTTGGGTAGTGACTGTCTCTATCTGATGCCAAATTGTACTTTCCAAGCGCTTAGTGCGGTGCTCTGCACACAGTAAGCACTCAATAAATGCGATTGAATGAATGAATGAACCTAGGTTCTAATTTGGGCTCCGCGGCTTGTCTGCTGTGTGACCTTGAGCAAGTCACTTCACTTTTCTGTGCCTCAGTTCCCTCATCTGTAAAATGGGGATTAAGACTGTGAGCTCCATGAGGGACAGGGAATGTGTCCAACCGGATTCCTCTGTATCTATCTCAGCACTTAGAATAGTGTCAGGCACATAGGGCTTAACAAATACCACTGGAAAAAAAGAAAGGAGATGGGAGAGACAAAGAGGAGAGTGGGGAATGGGGCCTGGGTCAAATCACAGACAGACAATGTCAGGCAATTCATATTTACAGAGCAGAGCACTGTACTAAGCTCTTGGGAGCATGAAATACAACAGAATTAGCAGACACTTTTCCTGAATGCTAGAAGAATAACACAGATGACCAACCAGAGGACTTTATGAAGCACTTAGAGTATTCTAAGCAATGAACTAAGCACTGAGTAACTAAGTATTACTCTATTTATTTTACTTGTACATATCTATTCTATTTATTTTATTTTGTTAATATGTTTGGTTTTGTTCTCTGTCTCCCCCTTCTAGACTGTGAGTCCACTGTTGGGTAGGGACCGTCTCTATATGTTGCCAACTTGTACTTCCCAAGCGCTTAGTACAGTGCTCTGCACACAGTAAGCGCTCAATAAATACGATTGATTGATTGATTGATTACTTGGGAGAAGAGATACTGTCCCTGCCCTCAAGGAGATTACAAACAAAAAAAAATTTAATCATCTAAGCAATTCAGAAGTAAAGTAATAATGATAATTGTGATATTCAGTAAGTGCTTACAAAGGGCCAAGCACTGGGGTAGATACAAGATAATCGGTTTGGACACAGTCCCTGTCCCACACAGGGCTCGCAGTCTTAATCCTCATTTTCAAGATGAGGGAACTGAGGCACAGAGAATTGAAATGACTAGACCAAGGTCACACAGCAGACATGTGGCGAAGCAGGGAGTAGAGCCCAGGTCCTTCTGTCTCCCAGGCCCATGTTCTATCCATTGGACCACACTGGTTTTCTAGTAGAGGGAGAAACAGTGTTACAGTTGTCGATAGCAGACATGCAGCAAGATAAGCCAGATGATCAATCAATCAATCCTATTTATTGAGCGCTTACTGTGTGCAGAGCACTGTACTGAGTGCTTGGGAAGTACAAGTTGGCAACATATAAAGACAGTCCCTAGCCAACAGTGGGCTCACAGTCTAAAAAGTGGGCTCACAGGTGAAATCTCCCATTAAAAATGACCGATGACTCTCCATCCTGAGACCGCAAGACCAAAAACCTGTGCAGAGGAGTTGATTATAGTGCTAGTGGCTTGCCCAGCCCGATTGACCCTTTCTTGTGAGGGTGAGTCTGCAGACAGGGGTGCAGTCTAGTGTGAAGGGAATGTGTGATCTTCAGCTATGTTAGCCAGCTACAGGCAGAAGCAGAAGTAGAACCCAAGGAATATCCTGATTGCCAGAGCAGTGCTCTCTCCCCTGGACCAAGAGCAGGGATTGGCAGAGATAAATAAATGAAAGTTAACACAAGTCAAGAACTGAGAAGACTTACTTGGATTAGAACCCAGATCCCCTAACTCCCAGCCCCATGTTCCTTCCACAAGGACATTATCTCACATTCCATGCCTCCGTTTACCGTCAAAACAATGGAGCAGAGCGGAATCAATCAACCAATGGTATTTATTGAGCACTTACTATGTGCTAAGCACTGTACTAATAATTATGGTGTTTGTTAAGCACTTACTATGTGCTAAGCACTCTTCTAAGCGCTGGGGTAGGTACAACGTAATTAGGTTGTCCCACGTTGGGCTCAAAGTCTTAATCCCCATTTTGCAGATGAGATAACTGAGGCACAGAGAAGTTAAGTGACTTGCCCAAAGTCACACAGCTGATAAGTGATAAATGATCAAGTGATTTACAGTGTATAATTTAAAGAAATATCCATAAGTGCTGTGGGGTTGGGGATGGGGTGAATGTAAAAGGCCTAAAGGTCACAGATCCAAATGCATAGATGACACAGAAGGGAAGGTGAACAGGGGAAAAGAGAGCTTAATCGGGGAAGGCCTCTTGGAGGAGATGTCAGTGGAAGAACATACCCTGTTACCAAATCCTCAATACAGTTTCTTGCACACTACAGGCTCCTAACAAATACTATGGCTGGAAGGATATAAACACACCCGGTTCATTCATCTCTGGGGAGAAAGACATAAGGAAAACATAAATGAGAAGGTATGCTTTGGAATTTGGGGAATTTGGGGAACTTTCCTCACCAAAGAGGGTCTGATCCAAGAGTTCAGGCCTGAAATTCAGAATGTCTGGTTTTGTGTCCAGCCTCTCTCCCTGAGAGGTCCTAGGAATGGAAATGGAAACCTTTCCAGCTGGGCGGTTGCACCGCCTGCATGACTGTCTCTATATGTTGCCAACTTGTACTTCCCAAGTGCTTAGTACAGTGCTCTGCACACAGTAAGTGCTCAATAAATACGATTGAATGAAAAAAGAAGCCATCGGCACTCTGGCAAGGGATTGTCATGGTCTGATGTGCCCAGTGGGCTGGTGTCACAGCTCTCTCCCTCAACATCCCCATTTCCTCTACTAAGTGGCCGTAACTGCATTCACGCCAGGCTGGGTACGGGAGGGTCACTGAGATGTGTACAGTCGAGCAGTAATAATGGGGATCAGGGCCATTTCATGCCCGGCAGCGATGAAAACACTCTATTCAACCTCGTCCCCCGCTGGTTGACTGACAGGACCTGGGTTTTTGAAGAAGGGGAAAAATTAACTGTCGCAGGGCAGGAGGCATTAGTTTTCCAGATGTAACCCAGGCTGTGTGATCGCTAGCAGCAGACGTAGTGAATAGAGCACAGACCTGGGAGCCAGAAGGTCCTGGGTTCAAATCCTGTCTCCACCACTTGTCTGCTACGTGATCTTGGGCAAGTCACTTCAATTCTCTGGGCCTCGGTGACCTCATAATAATAATAATAATAATGGTATTCATTAAGCACTTACTATGTGCCAAGCACTGTTCTAAACTCTGGGGCTGGGGGAGATACAAGGTAATCAGGTTGTCCCAAGTGGGGCCCACGGTCTTAATCCCCATTTTACAGATGAGGTAACTGAAGCACAGAGAAGTTAAATGGCTTGCCCAAAGTCACACTGCTGACAAGTGGTGGAGCTGGGATTAGAACCCAAGACCTCTGACTCCCAAGTCTGGTATCTTTCCACTGAGCCACACTGCTTCTCATCTGTGAATGGGGATTGTGGCTGTGAGGCCCACATGGGATAGGGACTGTACCCAATTAAATTTGCTTGTATCCACCCCAGCGCTTAGTACAGTGCCTGGCACATAGTAAGTGCTTAACAAATATCATCATTATTATTAGCTGCTGGGTGTTTCTGCCAGGGAGTTTCTGCCATTTTCACCATGGGCACCAATTGTGGAATTGTGATTAGCAAACCTGACTTTCTCCACCAGTGTCTACATAGGGGATCTCTATCAAGCCCAATGGTGGTCTCTCATTCAGCATTCATTCAGTCAGTCAGTCATATCTATTGAGCACTTATTGTGTGCAGAGCACTGTACTAAGCATTTAGGAGAGTACAACAATAAATGGCCACATTCCCTGTCCCTGACAAGCTTACGGTCTTCATTAGAGAGGTTGGAACCATATTATAGGAGAAGCATTGCCCTAAGAGTCAGGAGTCCTGAGTTCCTATCCTGGCTCTGCCATTTGCCTGTTGTGTGACCTTAGGAAAGTCAGTTAACTCCTCTGTCCTCAGTTTCCTTACCTGTAAAATGGGGATTAAATCCTATTCCCTCCTGCTTTAAGCTGTGAGCCCCACAAGGAGACAGGGATTGTGTCTGATCTGGTTATACTGTATCTACCCCAGCTCTGAATATCCACAGCCTAGTGGAAATAGCACAGGCTTGGGAGTCAGAAGGATCTGGGTTCTAATCCCAGCTCTGCCACTTCATTCATTCATTCAATCATATGTGTTGAGCGTTTACTGTGTGCATGTCTGCAGTGTGACCTTGGGCAAGTTTCTTTACTTCTCCGTGCCTCAGTTATCTCATCAGTAAAGTGGGGATTAAGACTGTGAGCCCCAAGTGGAATAGAGACTACATCCAACCCGATTAGCTTGTATTTACCCCAGTGCTTAGTACAGTGCCTGACACAGAATAAGTGCTTAACAAATATCATTATTATTATTACAGTGTTTGGCACAGAGTAAGCACTTGACAAATAGCACATTTTTTATTTAGCAGAGTTAAATATGCCTCTCAGGGTCGCACCTGGAGAGTTCCAGTACTCTACCAGCCTTGGTTACGGGAGAGAGAGTCAAGCAGAGGCATACCCATTCCATTCCTACCTTGGCCAGTGGCTAGCAAGTGGAAGGCAATCTGCTACAAGTCAAAACTCACCTGTGCTGGGCAGCGGCGGCAAGGGAGAGAGTCAAGGGCGGAAACTAGAGTTTACTTCACAGAAGGTAGCAATGGTAAACCACTTCCATATTTTTACCAAGAAAACTCTCTGGATACACTACCAGAACAATTGCAGATGGAGAGCGGGGTGTTCTCGGAGGGACGTTTCTGTTGTGTCGTTATGTGTTGGAAATGACTCGACGGCATAAGACAAGACAAAACATGGTATGGTCTCCCTCAGAATTGTAAATTCCATCTGGAATAGAAAGTGTCCATTGCTTCCCTGCAGTCATGTGGCTGTAGTGATGACACCCTATGACTCAACTGTGTCTGGGAAGATGTGGCCTTAGAGATTCTTGAGGGCAGGGATCATGTCTAGCAACTCTATTTAATTATACTCTCCCAAGAGCTCTCTCTGGCTAGAACATAATCAATTACCTCTGATTGACTGGGAGAAGAGTTAAAAGAGACTTTTAGGTACCACTGGTAGATAGAATTGTGTTTGTGCTACTAGACCGTAGTCCGAGAGATGGAGGAAGAGAGATGAAGAGCAGGACAAGAGGCCAAAATCATAATAACAAACTGATTGATGGTGGAAAGGTCTTGTCTTATGCTGTCTTGTCTTCTTTGACCCATAGCGACGCCATGGACACATCTTTCCCAGAACGTCCCATCTTCATCTGCAATCGTTCCGGTAGTGTATACAGAGAGTTTTCATGGTAAAAATATTGAAGTGGTTTATCACTGCCTCCTTCCATGGTGGAAAGGTAGAGGGATAATTATAAGGCCCTGCTTTTCAGGAGCCCCATATCTTGGGCTGAGAAAGTGGCAGGTTTAACGAAGCAACATGGCACAGTGGATAGAGCATGGGCCTGGGAATCAGAAGGACCTGAGTTCTCATCCTGGCTTTGCTACTTGTCTGCTGTGTGACCTTGGGGAAGTCATCAGTCATTCATTCAATTGTATTTATCGAGCGATTACTGAGTGTGAAGCACTGTACTAAGCTCTTGGGAGAGTACAGTATAACAACAAATGGACACATTCCTGCCCATGACGACCTTTTCACTTCTCTGTGCCTCAGTTACCTCATCTGTGAAATGGAAATTGGACTATGAGCCCCACATGGAACAGGGACTGTGTCCCACTCAGTTTGCTTGTATCCACCCCACACTTAGTACAGTGTCTAGCACATAGTAAGCACTTAGATGCCATCATAATTATTACTATTATTAAGGCTGTACAAGTATCAATCAATGATATTTATTGAGCGCTTACTGCTTGTAGAGTACTGTACTAAGCACTTTGGAAATTACAACACACAATAGATTTGGTGGATGTGATCCCTCCCCACAGAGAGCTTACAGTTGCCACCCAAAGCACTTATGTTATACAGCAGCGGACATTCTCTATTCATCTATTTATTTATTCATCTCTCCAATGCCTTGACCTTGTTCATTGTAACTTTGTTTTTCCTCCTTCTCACGCTATTTAATAATTTTTGTTAAGCGCTTACTATGGGCCAAGCACTGTACTAAGCACTGGGGTAGATACAAGATAATCAGGTCCCACATGGGGCTTGCAGCCTAAGTAGGAGGAAGCACAGGTATTGAATACCCATTTTGTAGATGAGGGGCCTGAAGCACAGAGAAGTCACGTTACTGACCCAAGGTCACACTGCAGACATGTGGCAGAACCAGGATTAGAATCCAGATCCTCTGATCCCAGACTCATGTTCTTTGCACTAGGCCACAACTATCTGTAAGTCATTTATGTCCACGTGATTTCTATTTCTATTGTACACTCAGGACAGCCCTCTGCACCTAGTACGGTGCTTTGCATAGTGTAATAGAGAAGCAGCGTGGCTCAGTGGAAAGAGCCCGGGCTTTGGAGTCAGTGGTCATGGGTTCAAATCCCGGCTCCACCAGTTGTCAGCTGTGTGACTTTGGGCAAGTCACTTAACTTCTCTGGGCCTCAGTTACCTCATCTGTAAAATGGTGATTAAAACTGTGAGCCCCACGTGGGACAACCTGATCACCTTGTACTCTCCCAGTACTTAGAACACTGTTTTGCACATAGTAAGCGCTTAACAAATACCATTATTATTATTATTATTATTATTATTATTAATAGTCCAGTTCAGCTCTCGGGATACGTTCCCACTCCACAGGGGTGATGTGTACAAGTACCCACCTCCCAACCTCTAGACTGTAAGCTCGTTGTGGACAGGGAATCTGTCTGTTTATTGTTATACTGTACTCTCCCAAGCACTTAGTACAGTGCTCTGCAAACAGTAAGCGCTCAGTAAATATGACTGACTGATTAATCCTCATTCACCCCAGCTCTCTTACAAGACCTAAGGGTTTCTAATCAGGACTGAAAAGCCCCCAGATGGTGGCTTTTCAGCATATTCGCTCTTTAGAGCTTATCTTCTCACAGTCTACATTCTCTTCTAAAATTCCAGCCCCCTTTCTTCCCCCTAGCTCAAAATAAATCACCACCTCTGGTTCTCCATAAAAAATTCATGCTCAGTGAACCACCCTGGACATAATAGGCCTCCACTGATCTGTTCTGCGCCTTGTAGATCCCTAGTAGATTACACATAGTAGGTGCTCAGGGAATACAATTAATTGATGGATTAATCTGATTTCACAGGACTCTCCCTTCTCTCTCTGGGTTCCTTATGGTGACTCCTCTTAGCAATCAGTCAATCAATCAAGCATACTTATTGAGTGCTTGCTGTATGCACAGCACTGCACCAAACATTTGGGGGAGTAGAATACAACAAAGTTGGTAAACGTTCCCTGCTTATCAGAAGCTTACAGTATAGAGGATGGGCCAAACATAGTGTTTTATCATGTGAAAACATTCCATAAAATGGACAGTTTTGCCCACCCCTAAGGCAAACATTCTATGTCCAGTAAGATGTCTCCAATTTGGAATAAAAGGAAAACTGGTCAGAGCTGATGAAAAGTCTGAATAACACAAAAATGTTATTTTTAATGCAGTCTTATGTAGTCCCTCATTGCAATGTGTATGTTTTAAAAGCATCATCCAAACAGCTTATCATTTTGAGATAGGGAGAAGGGGAAAACACAGGCTCAGCTGAAAAAGAACAATGAGCCAGGAACAGGAGAAGGAAAATCTGGATAATAAAGACCCAAGCTGAAGGAAGTGTTAGACAATCTGTCAATCTCTCTCTCTCTCTCTCTCTCTCTCTCTCTCTCTCTCTCTCTCTTTCTCTTTTTCCTTCCTCAAATCTTTTCCTCCCTTCTTCGTCCTCCTCTTCCATTCACCACCTCCAATTGCCCAGTTCTGACTTTTCTCTCTGCATCACCTCTCTGCCTTATTCTTTCCTTGACTCCCTCCCATGGCTCCCAGCCTCTGACCTCCCTCCTTCCTCAGCCCGTGCCAAAGCCACCGTCTTTTCTCGGCTTTGGTGCTGACTGCTTATTTCCCTTGTCAGTCTTTTCTGAGACTGGTTTCTTCAGCAAACACTCTAAAACCTCTTTCTGGATTATCCCACATTCCAAGCTAGTGGAGTCCAGATTCGTGAAGCTTTACTGTATCAAGATTTTTCCAATAAAGTGCACATTTTGAGACAAAGCAGGATTTAATTACTCCTCTTTCATCACCTCATCTTCAACACAAATTTACTGAGCATCTTCCAGATGTGAACAGAGTTGATCAAAGCAAAGTGTAACTAGCGCATTGTTGGGTAGGGACCGTCTCTATATGTTGCCGACTTGTACTTCCCAAACACTTAGTACAGTGCTCTGCACACAGTAAGTGCTCAATAAATATGAATGAATGAATGAATGAATGGTATATGTCGCAGGACTGCCCTGGGGTTCAAGAGAGGACAGGGAAGCAGTGTGACCTAGTGGGTAGAGCATGGGCCTGGAAATCAAAAGGACCTGGGTTCTAGTCCTGGCTCCACCACTTCCCTTCTGTGTGACCTTGGGTAAGTCACTTCACTTCTCTTTGTCTCAGTTACCTCATCTGTAAAATGGAGATCAAGACTGTGAGCCCCATATGGGACATGGACTATGTCCAATCTGATTCCCTTTTATCCACCCCGGGGCTTAGAAAAGTGCCTGGCACATAGTAAGCACTTAACAAACACCATTAAAAAAGTGGTCAATGCCTGAGAAACAGTGTGGTCTAAAGGAAAGACCATAGGCTTGGGATTCAGAAGGACCTGTGTTCTAATTTGCCAAGTGCTCTCTGTGTGACCTTGGCCAAGTCACTTAACTGTGCCTCAGTTTCCTCAACCAAAAGATAGGGATACCTGTTCTCCTTCCCACTTAGACAGTGAGCCCCATGTGAGACAGGGACTGTGTCTGACCTAATTAACTTGTACCTTCCCCAGTGTTTAGGACAGTGTTTGACACATAGTAAATGCTTAACAAATGCAATTTTTTAAAAATTGGAAAAATTACTCTGGCATAGTTGGGCAATAACTACTTTTTTCTTCCCCTTCTCATATGTTCTTATGCTCTGTATCTGCTTCTGTCCCCATTAAATTGTAAACTCCTTATATTTGCATTCTCCTAAGCATCCATAAAGTGTTGTGTACACAGCAGGTGCTCATTACAGTGTCCTTCATCCAATCAGTGTCCAGTACAGTATTCTGCACCCAGTGGGTGTGTAGTGCAGTGTTTTGCATACAGTAGGTGCTCAAAAACTACTATTGAATGAATGCATGATTGAGCAAATGGTTGAATGGATGGATGGTGAGGGGAGTTGGGAAGGATTTATTCATTGATTCAGTCGTATTTACTGAGCACTTACTGAATGCAGAGTACTGTACTAAGCGCTTGGGAGAGTACAATATAACAATAGATGGAACTATACCATGCCCACAATGAGCTTACAGTCTAGGGGGTGAAAAATGTGGATGAAAAAGCTCTGCCTATTCTGGGCAAGACTGGGCAGCTTTCTAGGAATTCAGTTTAGTCTTAGATGCATATCATAGTATTAATTCTTTGAATTGTATTTATTGACTGCTTAATGTGTGCAGAGCGCTAGTATACAACATTGAGAGACTTCCAACACACCATTTAGCCACATGCCTGCCCTTGAGGAGTTGATAGTCTAATGGAGGAAACAAGATAGGAAAACCCGAAATAGAAACATGTAACCATCGCAGACAAGTATCCCTGGCACATGTTGAAATGTTTATGAGAAGAAAGGACCTCTGAGGCTTCAAGGTTCCAGTTATCAGTTGATGATTGGCTAAACCCTCAGTTTAGACAGGTCACCCAATGGCCAGCCTGGACTTTCTAAACTTTGGACCTTAAGGCCTAGGGCTTGGAAATTTTAATACCACGACTGTGAAACTGAACAAACAGAACCAGTGTGACTTTGTGAACAGCGCACTAGCTGGGGAGTCAGAAGGACCTGGGTTCTAATCCCAGCTCCGCCACTTGTCTGTTGTGTGACCTTGGGCAAGTCATCTCACTTTTCTGGGCCTCAGTTACGATCTGTAAAATAGGGATTAAGACTGTGAACCCCATGTGGGACGAGGATTGTGTCCAACCTGATTAGCTTGTATCTACCCAGTGCTATTTTTGTTTGGCTTTGTATTATGGTATTTATCAAGTGCTTTCTAAAGCTAGGAAAAGTCCAGGGAAAATGTGGGAGAGGCAGACCAGTGGCTAGATGGGTAGAAACCATAACAAAGATAACGGAAAAACCATTAGCAAGGTTACAGATTATGGCAGAAGACAGGACCTTCTGGAGAAAATGTATCCATAGAGTCACTATGAATCAGAAATGATGACACTTGATAAAAATAATTAAGTGCTTACTATTTGCCAGGCACTGTACTAAGCCAGGAGTACACAAGCTAATCAGATTGGACACAGTCCCTGTCCCACATGGGGTTCACAGTCTAAATCTCTATTTCAAAGATGAGGTAACAGAGGCTTAAAGAAGTTAAGTGACTCGCTCAAGGTCACACAACAGACAGATAGTGGAGCTGGGATTAGAAGTCAGGTCATTCTGACTCCCAGACCTACGGTCTATTCTCTAGGCCATGCTACTTAGTACAGTGCCTGGCACATAATAAGTGCTTAACAAATACCATAAAAAGCATATTTAAGAGAAGCTAAGCATACCAAGAGACTCTTGTTGACAAGGGAAGCCTGCTTTCACAAAGACAGAAACATGGCCCTTCCCGGAGTAGATGAAGACTAAGGAGAAATCAGCATGGAGAAGCAAAGTGGCCTAGTGGAGAGAGTATGGGCCTCGGAGTCATAGGGACCTGAATTATAATCCCAGCCCTGACAATTGTTTTCTGTGTGACCTGGAACAAGTCACTTAGCTTCTTTGGGCCTCAGTTCCCTCAACTGTAAAATGGGAATATCTGTTCTCCCTCCTTCTTAGACTGTGAGCACCATGTGGGACAAGGACTGTGTCTGATCTAATTAATTTGAACCTACCCCAGCGTTTTGAACAGTGTTTGAACACAGTAAGTACTTAACCAGTATCATAAACAAACAAAAAAAGATTTAGCTCAAGTATTTTAGTCATATTCCTCGATTCCTTTTTTTTTACCATCCAGAATGTCCTCCCTGATTAAACTCTCACTTCCCCACCCTATTCTCCCTTCTTTTTGCATCACCTCTGCCTTTGGATCTGTATCCTCTAAACACTTAAATTCCTCATCCGACCTCCATGCCCATAACACTTATGTTCATATCTTTATACTCAGGCACTTCCCCTATCTATAATTTATTTGATCATCTGCCTCCCCGACTGAATTTTAAGCTCCTTGTGGGCAGGGATTGTAACTAACTCGATTGCATTGTACTCTCTCAGCAGTGTGGCTCAGAGGAAAGAGCCCGGGCTTTGGAGTCAGAGGTCTTGGGTTCAAATCACAGCTCTGCCAATTGTCAGCTGTGTGACTTTGGGCAAGTCACTTCATTTATCTGTACCTCAGTGACCTCATTTGTCAAATGAGGATGAAGACTGTGAACCCCCCATGGGACAACCTGATTATCTTGTAACCTCCCAAGTGCTTAGAACAGTGCTTTGCACATAGTAAGTGCTTAACAAATGCCACCATTATTATTATTATTATTATTGCTAGGGTGCTCTGCACACAGTAAGTGCTCAATAAATACCATTGGTGGATTGAATCTGGAGCTGACCCCAGCTCTTGCTGCTCCTGAGCCCCCTTGTTGAGCCCCCTGGGACAGATAGTCAGTCATATTTATGAAGTGCTTACAGTGTGAAGAACACTGAACTGAGCACTTAGGAGAGTACAATATAACAATATAACAGACACATCCCCTGCCCACAACGAGTTCACAGTCTAGAGGAGCACAGCAAGAAGCAAAGCTGTTCCCAGCCAGAGCAACCGAGTCTCAAAACCAGCCTCTGTGGCTGTTTCCACCTCAACCCCTTTCCCACATCCTGTCTCTAGGCTGAAACTTTCTCCCTCTTCATATATGACAGACCACAGTTCTCCCTAACCTTCAAAACCTTATTAAAAATCACATCTCCCCCAAGAGGTCTTCCCCAACTAAGCTCTCATTGCCCTTACCCCATCTCCACTTGGATGTGTACCCTTTAAGCTGATATTTAACCCACGCTCATCCCTACAGCACTTCTGTATGTATTTGTCATTTATTATTATGTCTGTCTTCCTCTCTAAACCATAAGCTCCTTGTAAGCAGGTAATGTGTCTAAAGACTCTGTTATATTATACTCTCCCAAGTGCTTAGAACAGTTCTCTGCACACAGTAAGTGCTCAATAAATATAACTGATTGATTGATTTATCGATTGATTCCTACTTAGAGTGTGAGGCCCATGCAGGACAGGGACTGTGGCTGACCTGATTCATTCATTCATTCATTCAATCGTATTTATTGTGCACATACTGCATGCAAAGTACTGTACTAAGTGCTTGTACTAAGTAGAATATAACAATAAACGGACACATTCCCTGCCCACAACGAACTCACAGTTTAGAGATGAGCTTACTGTTCCTCCCGTCCCGCAACAGACAGGGGCAGAGACTGCAGCTTTTTCCTCTAATTGGGGGAGGTGAGAGTCCATCAGAGCCAAAAAGTAGGGTGGAGAGGTTGGAGAGGGAGACCTGGAAGATAGTACAGCCTAGAGCTCCAGTGGGGGTTGATCTGGTCTTGTTGTCATATCCAGAGATATCTCACCCTCATTAAGGAAAAGCTTTTTGTGCCAGTAAAAATGCTCCAAAATTGGCAGCAAATGGAGGTGACAGAAGAGATAAAGCTTCTTATTGAAGTTTTTTTTAATTTTTCCTAGTTATTATATGGCATTCTGAATCACAAAGCTTTTCTCCATCTTACCATTTTCCTAACAAAGTGCTAAAGCTTTAAGATATTCTGATTAGAGTACAGGAAAAGTAGATAGTGACAGTTTTATGACTGATGTAATCCCATTACATCAATTAAAGATGATTCTTCCCCAAGGTTAAAATAATTACTGAGAGTTTCTTCTTAAGGTCATTATTTATTCAAAATGTTCACATTCAACTTAATGCTTATATCATCTCCTTCCAAAACAAGGAAGAAAACATCACATTTCTCAAAAAAAGCAGGCAGAATCTTTATCTCATTTTTTAATGCACAAATTGATGAACCACAGTTTAAAAATATTCAACTAAAATATTGGGGCAGGACTCTCAAAATGCATAAATTGCCAGATTTCCAATGTTTCTTATTTAATAGATATAATTGGAAAAATTAAAAACTTGAAAATCAAGGAAAATTTGGATCAAAAATGCAATCCACCGTGTGCCCAAGGCCTAAAAGAAACCACACAGCAAACCAGAAATATATCTGATTTCCTTTCATTCAGTTTTCATAAAATTTTAACTGAATTTACAAAGCTGCCGGATAGCTTTTGCTAGTGATTTACATCACAATAGGTAGCAATTATGTAGTTAATGATTTAGGTAGCAACAGAAATGATACGGGATATTTTGGCGAGGCAGTGTATAAGGAGATAGCATTGTTGAAATTTTGTAAGCACTGTTTTTCAATCAATCAGTGGTATTGATTGAGAACTTACTATGTGCAGGGCACTGTACTAAGTGCTTGGGAGTGTGCAATATATGTAAGCTTTTGGTAACTCCAAGTTCATTGATAACATAGCACCCATGTTAAAGAACTGTGTACACAAGTGAGCGGCCGGCCCTCCCTTGCCCGCAACGCCCAGGGGAGAGAGCCAGGGCGGGAGGACGATAGACGGGGGGTGCGTCCAGGACAGTCCCCGCCTGTGGACGTGTGGCCTAGACACCCCCCAGGGCCTGGCACGGCCTAAGCCTTTGGCTCGGTCGGATCCCTTTGCCCGATATGGGGTTAGCAAGAGCCAGAGGGGCGATGAGGCCTAAGTGGGCTTTTTCCTCCCCTTCCTCTGTCCTTCCATGCTTCTCTTCCGCCTGCTTCAGTCCTGGTCCCCCCAGCCTTACCTCCTTCCCCTCCCCACAGCACCTGCATATATGTTTGTACGTATTTATTACTCTATTTATTTATTTTACTTGTACATATTTATTCTATTTATTTTATTTTGTTAATATGCTTTGTTTTGTTGTCTGTCTCCTCCTTCTAGACTGTGAGCCCACTGTTGGGTAGGGACCGTCTCCCCCTTCTATCATCATCATCATCAATCGTATTTATTGAGCACTTACTATGTGCAGAGCACTGTACTAAGCGCTTGGGAAGTACAAATTGGCAACATATAGAGACAGTCCCTACCCAACAGTGGGCTCACAGTCTAAAAGGGGGAGACAGAGAACAAAACCAAACATACTAACAAAATAAAATAAATAGAATAGATATGTACAAATAAAATAAATAAATAGAGTAAAAAATATGTACAAACATATATACAGGTGCTTCTAGACTGTGAACCCGCTGTTCGGTAGGGACCGTCTCTATATGTTGCCAACTTGGACTTCCCAAGCGCTTAGTACAGTGCTCTGCACACAGTGAGCACTCAATAAATGATTGAATGAATGAATATTTATTACTCTGTTTTACTTGTAAATATTTACTATTCTATTTATTTTATTTTGTTAACATGTTTTGTTCTCTGTCTCCCGCTTCTAGACTGTGAACCCGCTGTTAGGTAGGGACTGTCTCTATATGTTGCCAACTTGGACTTCCCAAGTGCTTAGTACAGTGCTCTGCACACAGTAAGCACTCAATAAATATGATTGAATGAATGAATGAATCAATCAATCAATCAATCAGTGCTCTGCACACAGTAAGTGCTCAAAAAATACGATTGAATGAATTTATTGAGCACTCACTGTGTGTGATTATCTATTATCTATCCTATCTCTTCAAATGGTTCTTGGAACATAGTAAGGACTTTAATAAATACCGCAATTATTATAATGTAAAGAGAAAACTGGCCTATTATAGACTTAATATTTCACCCTCAGATAAAGCTTAAAAGGGATCTTGAAGAAAATGACTTAAGAAATTACCTGAGATTAATCTTATTCTAACAACATTTCACTAGTGATTGTTGAATGTGTTGAGGTAGGTGAGTTTTATTGGAGTGTTTGTAATAACGTCCCAAATGCTTAGATTAACACTCCCATAACACTCCCTGAAACGGCAGGGGAGTCAGAGGACCTGGGTTCTAATCCTAGCTCTGCCATATATCATGTATCTTCTGTCTACCTCAGCTCTTAGTACAATGCTTGGCACACAGTAAACCCTTAACAAATTATTTCATTATCATTATTATTACTATCACAGATCTGCAATGCAGTATTCTGCACCCAATAGGTACCTAGTATACTGTTAGGAAACAGGAGGCACTCAGTATAGCTAGGGCTCAGAACACAGTAAGTGCTTATTAAATACTTTTGAAAAAGTGAATTGATTTGTAAAATAGTAACCATATAGTTGTATTTATGAAAGTTGGGCATTGTGAAACTTTGGCAAAAAAAGAGGATTTATAAGACATTCTCCTCAGGGACCTTTAAAAGATGTAAATTCTTCAGGGAGGCTGAACAAAGACATGGATTCCACTTGTGATCAGGTTCCATAAAATTGTGACAAATTATTCCATTCCTCTGCCAGATTTTGTCACAGAGCATGAGAGACAGTAATAAATAAATGTCCGCCTGTCATCCCATCAAAACACATTACCTTCCACTAAATAAACAGACATGTCACAGCTACAGTGTCTAACTTTGTGCAACATATAAATATTTCACTGGAGTGTTCATAGTGAGTTTCCTTTCAAAACTGCATAAATCAAAACTTTATTTGGAAAAGTCAATATGAGTTGTCTCCTGCAATGCCTCCTGGAATCTCAGAGCATCCACAGTAATGGAAAACCGGACACTTTCGTGCACTGAGGTAATTAGCAGGAAAAGCAGAAAATCAAATTACCTTGATTTGATTAGCTGTTTTAGGGTCAACCTTCACATTGATGGTGCTCAAGACCAAAATCATTTAGCCTTCCAAAGGCTTTCTTAAAAGTCAGAGGTCTTCTTAAAAGTGACAGTGGACAGGTCCACGCAGTTCTGAGAAGGCAAAGGAAAAGGCTAGTCATCCTACTCAAGAGAAGCAATGTGGCTCAATGGAAAGAGCCTGGGCTTGGGAGTCAGAGGTCATGGGTTCTAATCCCAACTCCGCCACATGTCTGCTGTGTGACCTTGGGCAAGTCACTTAACTTCTCTGAACCTCAGTTACCTCATCTGTAAAATGGGATTAAGACTGTGAGCCCCATGTGGGACAACCTGATCCCTTGTATCTCCCCACACCAGTGCTTAGAACAGTGCTTCGCACATAGTAAGTGCTTAACAAATGCCATTATTATTATTATTATTATTCACAGAGCATAGAGAGTTCACGCTTTAGATTAGTCTACACAAGCAAGGAATGGTCCTTTGTACTTGGGTAGAATTTCTCCAACAACATCAGCAGTGAATCTTTGATTTACTTATATTCATGTCTGCCTCCCCCTCTGTATTTTAAGTTTATGTGGGGAGGGATGTGTCTGTTTATTGTTAATAATAACAATAATAATTATGGTACTTGTTAAGCGCTTACAATGTGCCAAGCACTGTTCTAACTGCTAGGGTAGATACAAGTTAATCAGGTTGGATACAGTCCCTGTCCCTGATCTAGGAGTCCTCTGACTGGGTTCTATTCTGGCTCCAAAAGGAAAGTCACTTACCTTCTCTGTGCCTTGAGTAGCCTCATCTGTAAAATTCATTCCTTTCATTCATTCAGTCATATTTATTGAACACTTACTGTGTGCAGAGCACTGTACTAAGTGCTTGGGAAGTACAAGTTGGCAAAATATAGAGATGGTCCCTACCCAACAACTGGCTAACAGACTAGAAAGGGGAGACAGACAACAAAACAAAACATGTGGACAGGTGTCAAGTCATCAGCACAAATAGAATTAAAGCTAAATGCACATCATTAACAAAATAAATAGAACAGTAAATATGTACAAGTAAAATGAATAGTGTAATAAGTCTGTACAAACATTTATACAGGTGCTGTGGGGAGGGGAAGGAGGTAGGGCAAGGGGATGGAGAGGAGGAGAGGAAAAAGGGGGCTCAGTCTGGGAAGGCCTTTTGGAGGAGGTGAGCTCTCAGTAGGCTTTGAAGGGAGGAAGAGAGCTAGCTTGGCAGATGTGCAGAGGGAGGGCATTCCAGGCCAGGGGGAGGATGTGGGCCGGGGGTCGACAGCGGGACAGGTGAGAACGAGGTACAGTGAGGAGGTTAGCGGTGGCAGAGGAGCAGAGGGTGTGGGCTGGGCTGGAGATGGAGAGAAGGGAGGTGAGGTAGGAAGGGGCGAGGTGATGGAGAGCCTTGAAGCCGAAAGTGAGGAGCTTTTGCTTGATGCGTAGATCATATTTATCTGCTGTGTGTGATCTGGGTCTAGTCACTTCACTTCTCTGTGCCTCTGTTACCTCATCTGTACAAAGGGGATTAATTTGGTGAGCCCCACGTCAGACATGGACTGTGTCCAACCTGATTACCTTGGGTCTACCCCAGCACTTAGTACAGTGCCTGACACCTAGTAAGCATTTAACAAATATCATTTTAAAAAAGGAGGTATCCTTCCAAGCCATTCAGAAGCAGGAGGCAAGGCAGAGAAGGCCTCAGTGTTTACAAGTAAAATACCAGGCATAAAGCAGTCTGGTGCAGAAATCAGTACCAGATGGGGGCCAGACCAGCCGAAAACCAACTATACTGTCTATGGTGAGAGCTGGAACAGCATGACACCATCCCTATGTCCTGAACCTTAGTTTTCCCGGGCATGGCACAGGTGTAGGAGTGAACTGTGGTGTGGGGCCAGCCGTACAGGGGAGCTCGAAGGGAAACTCAAGCCACAGCTGGTTGGCATTGTCCGCAGGGTTCTCCCAGCTTAGTCAGCGCCATCCCAATTGAGAGGCATTTCTTTATTCTTTCTAAAATGTGTAATTGTGGCTTCTCTAAAGGTCTTACTCTGGGGTGATCACTGGGGGTGGCCCTGGGAAAGTTACAAGAGAATCTGAGCAGAAACAGTCCCTAGCCCTCACAGGTTCACAATCTAAAGCTCTCCCAAGTCCCATCTTCTCCACTTCTACTCCTTATTATTTTGGTGCTTATCATGTTATTTGTTAAGCACTTACTATGTGTCAAGCACTGTTGCTAAGCACTGGGATGGATACAAGTCGATCATGTTGGACATCGTCGCTGACCCACATAGGGTAAATGGTCTAAGTAAGAGGGAGAACATGAATTTAATCCCCATTTTATAGATGAGGAAACAGGCATAGAGAAGTTAAGTGACTTACCCAAGGTCATACAGCAGATCCTTGCATACAGGAAATGTAAACTGGGTTTTGGTTGCACTTCTCAAGCTATTTGGGCTGTGCATTGCACTCAGTGGGTACTATCATTTTTACTGCTAAAAGGTGTGGAGAGGTATCTTATCCCCATTTCCCAGATGATTCATTCATTCATTCATTTAATTGTATTTATTGAGCACTTACTGTGTGCAGATCACTGTACTAAGTGCAAGGAAAGTACAATTCAGCAACAGATAGAGACAATCCCTACCCAACACCTGGCTCACAGTCTAGAAGGGGGAGACAGATAACAAAACAAAACAAGGAGACAAAGCACAGAGTGGCTCAAAAGTTTGCCTGTGATCACACAGCAGACCAGTAGCAACTGAACTGGGATTAGAATCCATGTCTTCTAACTCTCAATCCCATGCTTGTTCCATTGGACCGCAATAAAATCAAGGCCTCTCTTAGCTGAAAGGGGGTAAATGGCCAGCCTAATTAAATGAGATCTTAATGCTCCTAAAGAGTTCATTCTACTGTCAACAAGCCATTAAGTTACCAGGAGAACTGGGCATCTTTCATTACCTTTTATTACATTCATTATTTGCAAAGTGCTTTGTTAGGTATTTCTGGGTGAATTATTAAAGTCTTTATAATGACTGTATTGTCATGTTGATGCTTTCAGTACTCAATAAACTTCCTAAAATAACCAGGATCTCGACCACAGTGCTTTGCATATAGTAAACACTTAATAAATGTCATTATTATTATTATTATTATTATGTCTCTATGTTGCAAACTTGTACTTCCCAAGTGCTTAGTACAGTGCTCTGCACACAGTAAGCGTTCAATCAATCAATCAATCAATCAATTCTATTTATTGAGAAGTATTTATTGAATACTTATTGAATTATTGAATTTATTGAATTGAACTGAATTGTATTTATTGAATCGTATAAATACGAATGAATGAATGAATGAATAATAATGTCTTGATTTGTATCACCCTTGAGAAAAAAAATCTCCAATGTCTTGAATTTGCATCACCATTAAAAAAAAAAGATCCGAATTGCTTCCATATCAATTTTCTCATGTTTTCCTAGCAGTAACCCTGGAAGGAAGATGGGGCAGGTATCCATCTCCCCATTTTATAGATGAGGCAACTGAGTCCCAGAGAGGCTAAGTAACTTTCCCAAGGGTCACACAGGATGCCAGTAACAGAGCTGGGACTAGAATTCATATCTCCTGTTCACCGCCACCTTCCCCTTGGATAGAAAATTGACAATTTCCCCCATGTTCAAGTTCTTTCCCTAATCCTCACTGGATATTTGACTCTACCTGCACCTCAGTTTACCCAATTCCCCATGGGCAGAGAAGCATTTTTGAGTTGTCAGGAGTTCGAGTGCCTCAGCTGAAGGACACTGGTGAAATTACTACATGAGCCAGGGCTGAGTCCAAACAGGATTGGTTTGAGTTTTGTGAAATCAGGGGTTTTGCCCTTCACTGGCTAATTTTGGGTTTTGGTTTTGGTGTCATGGCCTTCAAGAACAATGTGTGTTTTTGCTTTCCAAGTTTTCTCAGCTGAACTGTTGTCGCATCCGGAAACAATAATCCCTTCTTTCTTTTAAATTGTTCTTGCTCTGCTTTGTGGCCGCCTGGGCGACTCAGTCGAAACAGGATTCATTGCGGTAAAATGATTCCCAAGAGCAGGAAAAGTCTGTACACTCTTTGGCATGGTTCCCTTTCTATCAGCCAATCATATTTATTGAGTGCTTAGTAAGTGCAGAACACTGCCCATTGTTGGGTAGGGATTGTCTCTGTTGTCGAATTGTACTTTCCAAGCACTTAGTACAGTGCTCTGTACATAGTAAGCACTCAATAAATATGATTGAATGAATGAATCCTTGGGAGAGTACAATACAAAAATAGACATATTCCCTGCTTACAATGAGCTGATGCTCACAAACCTCTATTCACAGACCACATGCTGACCTTCTCTAGACTGTAAGCTCGGTGTGGGCTAGGAATGTGTCTGTTTATTGTTCTATTGTATTCTCCCAAGCGCTTAGCACAATGTTCTGCACACAGTAAGTGCTCAAAAAATGTGATTGCTGACAGAGATGGTTGACTGGCTATCTGCTTGCATTCTGGAAAAAATGCTCTCATTTCTAGTTACACCTTTGCTCCTCAGGCTCTCTCAGAATAGCTATGGTTCTCTCCATTATCACTATTATCATTTTTACTAAGAATTCACAATGTGCAGAGGGCTGTACTGAGCACCTACTATATACAAATCACTCGAGCCCCTATGGTGTGCAATCAAACATTCATATACATTGAGCACTTACTGTTTGCAGAGCACTGTATTTAAGCACTTGGGAGAATACAATATATAACTGAATTGGTAGACATATTCCCTGCCCACAACTGAGCACCCACTGTGTGCAGAACACTGTGCTGAGAGCCTACTGTGTGCAGAAGACTGAACTGAGCATTGTGCCCTACACTGAGCACCTACTGGGTGTGGAGAGCACTTTACTGAGCACCGTATTGGGCACTTATTGTGTACAGAGCACCTTAGTGAAAACCTACTACTAATAATAATGTTAGCATTTGTTAAGCGCTTACTATGTAATAATGATAATAATAATGGTGGCATTTATTAAGCACTTACTATGTGCAAAGCACTGTTCTAAGCGCTGGGGAAGATACAAGGTGATCAGGTTGTCCCATGGGGGACACACAGTCTTAATCCCCATTTTACAGAGGAGGCAACTGAGGCACAGAGAAGTCAAGTGACTTGCCCAAAGTCACACAGCTGACAATTGGCAGAGCCGGGTTTTGAACCCATTACCTCTGACTCCAAAGCCTGGGCTCTTTCCACTGAGCCACGCTGCTTCTCTAAAGTGTACCAAGCACTGTTCTAAGCGCCGAGGAGGAAACAAAGGTGATCAGGTTGTCCCATGTGGGGCTTGCCGTTTAAATCCCCATTTTACAGATGAGGTAACTGAGGCACAGAGAAGTGAAGTGACTTGCCCAAGGTCACACAGAGGAAAAGTGGAGGAGCTGGGATTATAACCCACGTCCTCCGGCTCCCAGGCCCTTGCTCTTTCCAGTAAGCCACACTGATTTTGCACAGCATATACTGAGAATTTATTAGGTGCATATCTTTGGACTGAGCACATTGGGACAGAAAATAATAGTAGAAGACACGGTCCATATCCTGGTTCCATGGTTTCTTCTTAAACTAAAACCTTTCATCACTTCTTTGTATTTGCTTTTGGGGTGTGCCCAAAGCCCAGTTGTCTCTCGCCACCCTGAGGGGCTGCTTGTTCAGATCAGTGCCTGTCAAGCTTTCTTACAGCAAGTATGCTTTGGCCCAAATCCTTTCTTGGGCCTAAGTATCCAAGCTCTTGGGATGTTTTGGATAATGCTTGGAGCCTTTTTGAGAAAGCTTTTGAAAGTCACACTCCAAGACAGGCCAACAGTTTGTGTGTGGATAACGTGATAGCAATCCAGAGTCGAGAGCGGTTTCTCAAGTCTTTTCATTTTTTTTGTTTCATTTTTTTTTGTATGGTATTTGTAAAGTGCTTACTCTGTGCCAGGAAATTATGCCTTAGCCATAAGGTATAGGAAAGCTAATCAAGTAGGATACAGTCCCTGTCCCGAATGGGTATCACAGTCTTAATCCCCATTTCACATATGAGATGTGAAGTGACTTGCCCAAGGTTACACAACAGACAAGTGGCAGAGCTGGGATTAGAACCCAGGTCCTTCTGACACTCATGCCCGGTCTGTACCTACTGAGCCACACTAAGGCAGGGGAGAAAGTGAGACCTAAGATGGGCCTAAAGGTGAAGGAAAGTGTCTCTAAAACATTTGTAACATTCTTCCCAAGGAAACTTCTGGGGCTCTCCCATGTAGGCACAGAAAGGACATTCCTTTGTTTTTCTCACAAATCCATTCACAGAAATTCCAGAGAAAGATAGGCACTCACAAAGGAAGCCAAGCATGGTGCTGTTTCAGTCTAGAGAAGAAGGGCACCCTTGTACATATTTATTACTCTATTTATTTATTTATTTATTTGTTTTATTTGTACATTTCTATCCTATTTATTTTATTTTGTTGGTATGTTTGGTTCTGTTCTCTGTCTCCCCCTTTTAGACTGTGAGCCCACTGTTGGGTAGGGACTGTCTCTATGTGTTGCCAATTTGTACTTCCCAAGCGCTTAGTACAGTGCTCTGCACATAGTAAGCGCTCAATAAATACGATTGATTGATTGATTGATTGATTGATTGATTGTGGATAGGACACTACCCTGGGAGTCAGAAAGACCTGGGTTGTAATCCCAGCTCTGACACATCTGCTGTGTGACCTTGGGCAACTCACTTCATTTCTCTATACCTCAGTTACCTCAAAAGTAAAATGGGGATTAAAACTGCGAGCCCCATATGGGACAGGGACAGTATACAACCCAATTAACTTGTATCTACCCCAGGGCTCAGTACAGTGACTGGCCCATAGTAAGCACTAAACAAATACCATAAAAAAACCAAAAAACAGAACTAGGCCCTGACCCCAGAGGAGCAAATGGGACCAAGACAGCTGCAAAAACTCCTTCCAATCTCCCACCAACACGATCTGGTTTGGGTGGAGAATTTTGAACAGCTCTCTCAGGAAACACCCAACAAGGTCTGAGAAATGAGCCTTTCTAAATCATTTCTCAAACAATTAATCAATCGACAAAACTACTGAACACCTACTGTGTGCAGAGCACTGTGCTGGGTACCTCTCTGTGCATAAATCTGTAATATATTGATCATACTATTTGTTAAAAACTTAAGTGCCAAGCACCATACTAAGCAATGGGGTAGATACAAGACAGGTCAGATTCACTCGCCGTCCCACAAGGGACACACAGCCTAAGGGGAAGGGAGAAGCACTATTGAATTCCTATTTAACAGAAAAGGAAGCAGAGGCTTTAATCAACCCATCAGTCATAATAACTAAGCTCTTACTGTGGGCAGAGCACTCTAGTAAGAGCTTAGGAGAGTACAATATAGCAGAATTGGTAGACTCTTGCCCACAATAAACTTGCAGGCCAGAGTTAGGTGACTTTTCCAGTGTCTCTCACAGTAAGTAAGTGGCAAAGCCAGGGAATAGGACCCAAGTGGTATCTGTGGTATTGTTAAATGCTTACTTTGTGTCAGGCACTGTACTAAGTGCTGGGTGTAGATACAAGCATATCAAGTTGGAAACAGTCCCTATCCCACATGGGCTCACAATCTCAATCCCCATTTTACAGATGAGCTAACTGAGGCCCAGAGAAGTGAAGTGATTTGTCTAAGGTCACACAGCAGCAAGTGGCAGAGCCAGTATTAGTAACCATGATCCTCTAACTCCCAGGCCGGTGCTCTATCCACTAAGCCGTGCTAGCCCATACTCTTTCCTCAAGCCATGATGCTTCTTGGAAAGCAAGTGGGAGAGTAAGACAAAACTAAAAGGAGATTGCAATTTAAAGGAGTCTCGTTTTTCTTGTCTTATGCCATCAAGTCATCTCCGACCCATAGTGACTCCATGGACTCATCTCTCCCGGAATGCCCCACCTCCATCTGCAGTCGTTCTGATCTGGAAAGGAGGATATTAACCAAACATTCCCTCCTAGAAATGACAAAGTTAAAAATGGTGGATAAACTTTGAAAGTAGGAGGACAGGGTGCCCTCATGACAGTGCCGTGTCCTCCAGCCCAAGCCCAACAAACTCTTTGGATCTGGTGCTTTGGTTCCTTGGGGTTAGAGAAGCAACAAGGTCTAGCAGATAGAGCATGGGACTGGGAGTCAGAAGGTCGTGGGTCCTAATCCTGACTGCGCCGCATTTCTGTTTCATGACTTGAGCAAGTCCCTAAACTTCTCTGGGCCTCAGTTACCTCATCTGTAAAATGGGGATTAAGATTGTGAGCCCCATGTAGGACAAGGACTGTCTCCAACCCGATTCGCTTGTATCCACCCCTGCGCTTAGAAAAATGTCTGGCATTCATTCAATCAATCACTCAATCAATCGTATTTATTGAGCGCTTACTGTGTGCAGAGCACTGTACTAAGCGCTTGGGAAGTACAAGTTGGCAACATATAGAGACAGTCCCTACCCAACAGTGGGCTCACAGTCTAGAAATTCAGTGGTATTTAATGAGTGCTTACTGTGTGCAAAGCACTGTAATAAGGTAAATAGCACTTTGGAGAGTACAGTACAACAACAGACACATTCCCCGCCCACAGCGAGCTCATGTCTAGTGTATAATAAGCACTTAACCAATACTGCGGTTATTATTATTGTTAACGGAAAGGGTTCCATTACAGGTTGGCACAGTTTTCTTTATGAAATGTTTATCAGGCAAAATCCTTCAAAATAATATAGTAAACTAGTGGTTAATAATGGTTATTAATCAGCTATCTACACTGTTTGAATTATGAGGTTGCCTGATCTAGTGACCGGGGGTGGCCCCGAGGAAGAGGGAAGGTGGGACTTTCTGTGAAGCTCGGGAGGAGGAAGGGACACAGGCCGACCGTGGGCGAGCGCGTGGGCTGCCTACCGAGGACACATGTGCTCAGGATTTCCTCTGCTGTCCCGTCTCATCAGCCGAGGCGCTGGAGTCGGGGAAGCAGGAGAGGCAGCTGTTGATCCTTACCAGTCTCCCCACTCTTGGCACTGGGCTCTGGAGGGACGGGCGGAGCAGAGAGAGCAGGAAGACAACTGCAGCTCCTTGCAAATAATGACTGTACTTGTTAGGTGCTTACTATGTGTCAAGCATTATTCTAAGAGCTGGAGACATACAAGCTAATTAGGTCGGACACAGGCCCTGTCCCACATGGGGCTTCCTTTCTTCCTTCCCATTTTCAAGATGAGGTAACTGAGGCCCAGAGAAGTGAAGTGACTTGCTCAAGGTCACACAGCAGGCTGGTGGCGGAGCCAGGATTAGAACCCAGGTCCTTCTGACTCCCTTCTGATGTGCTCTATCCACTAGGCTGTGCTGGCTAGATCCCTGGCCCTGAGGGTTTACCTGCCCCTCCATGTTTGTTTTCTTTCTATTTAAAAAGTAGATGAAAATGAATCCAGTTTGGATTTTTCTATTCCCTTTCCTGAATGGGTCCGCGGGGGCTGATCCTGCCAAAAGCCCAGAGTGTAACTCAGCACGTTTGGGGGACAGGTGCCAGGTTGGCATCAGATTGTGTCATATGACCGGCAGAGCGAAGTGGCACCATGTTGGGTCGTAGTTCAACCCCTTTGCCTCTGAATTGGTAGAACTGAGATGATCGACTTGTACTTCCCAAGCGCTTAGTACAGTGCTCTGTACACAGTAAGCACTCAATAAATACGATTGAATGAATGAATGAATCCCCAGAAGTTCCGTAATCCAACCAAACACCTCTTAGGCAAATCACATCCTTGTCGCAGATGCCTGCAAGCTAACCAAACCATAGGTGTGTTCTAAATACCTGTTCTCCATCCTACCTAGACTACACGCCCCAGGTGGGACATGAACTGTGTCTGAACTGATTATCCTGTGTCTACTCCAGTTCTTGACAAGTAATAAGCACTTAACAAAAATCATAATTATTATTATCATTGATTATAATAGATAGTGCAGTGTGGCCTAATGGATAAAGCACAAACCTGGGAGTCAGAAGGACTTGGATTCTAATCCCAGCTCCACCGCATGTCTGCTGTGTGACCCTGGACAAGTCGTTTCACTTCCTTAAATTCCTTCATCTGCAAAATGGGGATTAAGACTATGAGTCCTAAGTGGGACAGGGACTGTGTCCAACCCAAATATCTTGTGTCTACCCCAGCACTTAGAACAGTGCCTGGCACAAAGTAACGGTTAACAAATACCATCATCATTATTATTGGTATTAACCAAGGAGTTAACTTGTAAAATCATCCTTTGCATTTAAGAGCTCTTCTCATAAAGTCACTGGATGCTGAAGGAATAGAATTTGCAGCGGCACTGTATTTGTGGAAAGAAATCAAAAAAAGTGCCTGGCTCAAGCTGCCACCCTGTCATTTTCCCTTTCTATTTTGAAGCTCCATGTTTGGGAATTTTCCTGTCGCCAAAAAGTGTTTGGAAAATAGTCGGCAGGCTGGCAGTTCACTCGGCTTGTTTTCCATGATGGAAGTGAAGTCAGTGGTTAGATGCAGCCTTTAGGGGTCTGATTTGTGTCTCATGATGCTTGGACTGCATATTTTTTCTCTTCCCTGCTCTAACCAAGAGATAAAGAAAAATATCTGGTTTCCAGCTGGAAGAGGAACATATAGCACATTCGCTAAGTGACCTTCTAAAATATAAAAAAGATCTTAGTCTCAAAATCTCCAAAAACGGGAACTGAGAAGGGCTGAGTTTTCAGTGGTGGTTGTTGAAAATCTAGGGTCAGTGAAATGAGAGGAAATATGATTTTCATTTCAGTGTGGCCTTCCTCTCCAATAGAGCCTGCTTTGTTTAGATGCCCAAGCTTGGTGTTCTTGTGGGAGTCCTAGGTTATAGAAATGTTGCTACAAGCCTCAAAGAGAACGACTGAAATGTTTTCACAGGGTGTCAACTTCCCAGTCACCATTAATGTTTACAGTTTCAATAGCAACTCGCATTGCTATAGTAACTCTTAAAGGGAAATTCCTTCAGAAAAACAAGGCTGAAACAAAAACAAATCCTGCTATTTAGATAGTAAATTCCTGGCATATTGATTGGCACTTAGATAGTCCCAAAGACTGCATTCAAGAACTTGGGGGTTTCTTATGTTGTTAAATCCATTTTATGTAGTGTTGGGTGATGGGCTGTAACCCAAGTCTTACAGAGACTCTTTTCTGCTTAGAAAAATATAACTTCTGTGGGCGCTGAGGGTCAGGGGTGTAAGAAGGGGAATGCAGAAAAAATACCTGGGGGAGAATATCCACAGCTATTGAGAATCAATACAGCAATTCCAAATCTCATCCTATTGCTAGGAATTCAGGAAGCAGAGTACACCATGATCCCACAGATTCTTTAAAACTTATCTCAATATCCTGAGTCCCCAAGTCAAGCGAATTCTCATTTCAGTTGGCCTCCACCTTCCTCCACAAACACCAGCACTTTGACAGTCAAGAGAGTGAGCTGTTTGGGTCGATTTTTTTGTGTGGTGGTGGTGATGTGAAACGAGATTGTGTTGACCAAAGATTTCTTGATAGTCTGAAAAAAGGTGCTATCTGGAAATTGTTACTGGTCCACGGAAGGTTCTGTGACTTGACAAAGCAAATGTGATTGAAGGACTGTGAGCCCATTGTTGGGTAGGGACCGTCTCTATATGTTGCCAACTTGTACTTCCCAAGCACTTAGTACAGTGCACAGAGTAAGTGCTCAATAAATACATTTGAACGAATGAATGAATGAAGTTGAAAGCCGTGGAGCTGGAGGCCACTTCTACGGTTCCTGAAACACTCTCATAATAATCTGCCTTTTAACTATCATTTCTTTCAGTGAATATCAAAGTTCATTCATTCATTCAATCCTATTTATTGAGCGCTCACTGTGTGCAGAGCACGGTACTAAGTGCTTGGAAAGTACAATTCGGCAACAGAGACAATCCCTACCTAACAACAGGCTCACAGTCCAGAAGAGGGGAGGCAGACAACAAAACAAAACAAATAGACAGGCATCAGTACCATCAAAATAGATAAATAGAATTATAGATAGATGCATATCATTAATAAAATAAATGGAATAATAAATATGTACACATATACACAAGAGTTGTGGGGCGGGGAGGGTGGTGAAACAGAGGGAGGGAGTAGGGGCGATGGGGAGGGGACAAGGAGCAGAGGAAAAGGGGGGCTCAGTCTGGGAAGGCCTCCTGGGGGAGGTGAGCTTTCACTAGGGCTTTGAAGGGGGAAGAGAGTTAGTTTGGTGGATGTGAGAAGGGAGGGCATTCCAGGCCAGAGGTAGGACGTGGGCCAGGGGTCAAAGGCGGGAAAGGTGAGAATGCAGTACAGTGAGGAGGTTAGCGGGAGAGGAGCAGACTGTGTGGGCTGGGCTGTAGAAGGAGACAAGAGTGGTGAGGTAGGACAGGGCAAGGGGATGGAGAGCTTTGAAGCCACTATTGAGGAGTTTTTGCCTCATACAAAGGTTGACAAGCAACCACTGGAGATTTTTGAGGAGTGGGGTGATATGCCCAGAGCATTTCTGTAGATAGATAATCCAGGCAGAAGAGTGAAGTATAGGCTGAAGTGGGGAGAGACAGGAGGTTGGAAAATCAGAAAGGATGCCGATGCCGTAATCCAGTCTATTTACCATTTAGGAGTGGCCTTCCCTTATTTAGTAAATTGTATTTTTTCATTCAATCGTATTTATTGAGCGCTTACTGTGTGCAGAGCACTGCACTAAGTGCTGTAGGAGGCCTTCCCAGACTGAGCCCCTTCCTTCCTCTCCCCCTCGTCCCCCTCTCCATCCCCCCATCTTACCTCCTTCCCTTCCCCACAGCACCTGTATATATGTATATGTGTTTGTACATATTTATTACTCTATTTATTTATTTTACTTGTTCATATCTATTCTATTTATTTTATTTTGTTAGTATGTTTGGTTTTGTTCTCTGTCTCCCCCTTCTAGACTGTGAGCCCACTGTTGGGTAGGGACTGTCTCTATATGTTGCCAACCTGTACTTCCCAAGCACTTAGTACACTGCTCTGCACACAGTAAGTGCTCAATAAATCCGATTGATTGATTGATTGATTCATTCTATTTTGTCATTTTGTCATTTTGCTATTGTCATTCTCCCAGCTGCTAACTGATGGAAGTGTCATTTGCTCTAGCAAATGGGTCCATTCAGGTAATTCCCAGATGGCTTCACTTACATTTTGTTGTGATTATCTTACTCCACTTGAAATAATGATCCAACTGTTCTTTGAAGATGAGATCACTTTCCCTGCCCAACACTGCAGAAGGTAAGCTCCTCAAGAGGTAGAAGAAGCCACATGGCCTTGTGGAAAGCTCATGGACCTGGAAGTTGGGGGACTGGATTCTGCTGTGCTCCATGTGTGACCTTGTAGAAGTCACTTAACTTCTCTGTGCCTCATGTTCCTCACCTGTAAAGTGGGCTTTAAGGCTTGACCTCAACATGGGACATGGACTGTGTCCAACTAATTAGCTTGTATCTACCCCTCTGCTTAGGACAGTGCCTGGTACATAGTAAGCTAGAAGCAGTGTGGCTCAGTGGAAAGAGCATGTTCATGGGAGTCAGAGGTCATGGGTTCTAATCCCAGCTCCACCATATGTCGGCTGTGTGACATTGGACAAGTCACTTAACTTCTCTGAGCCTCAGTTACCTCATCTGTAAAATGGGGATTAAGACTGTGAGCCCCCCGTGGGACAACTTGATCACCTTGTATCCCCTCCCAGTGCTTAGAACAGTATTTTGCACACAGTAAGTGCTTAACAAATTCCATCATCATCATCATCATCATCATCATCATCACTTAACAAACACTGTTAAAAAGTAATGATAACCTGGTATTTTACTTGTACTGAATACCCAAAACATTTAGTGCCCATTAGACATTTAGCACAGTGCACCACACACAGTAGTAGTAATAATAATAATAATAATAATGGTATTTGTTAAGCACTTAATATGTGCCAAGCACGTACTAAGCACTGGGGTAGATACACATTAAGAAGCTTGGACATAGTCTCTGTCTCACATGGGGCTCACACTCTTAATTCCTATTTTGCAGATAAGGTAACTGAGGCCCAGAGAAGTTAAGTGACTTGCCCAAGATCACACAGCAGGCATGTGGCAGAGCTGGGCTTAGAACCCCTGTCCTTCTGACTCTCAGGACCATGCTCTATCTACTGAGTCATACTGTTTCTCGCTCAGAATGCTGTAGTGGATAGAGCACAGGCACAGTCAGAAGGTCATGAGTTTTAATCCCGATTCCGCCACTTTGTCTACTGTGTGACACTGGGCAAGTCACTTCACTTCTTCTGTGGCTCCATTCCCTCAACTGTAAAATGGAGATTGAGAGTGGGAGCCCCATGTGAGACAGGGACTGTGTCCAACCCGATTTACTTGTATCCACTCCTGTGCTTAGTACAGTGCCCAGCACACGTAAGCACTTAACAAGTACCACAATTATCATTATTATTATTAACAGTGCTTGGCATGCAGTACATACCGAATAGTGTCATTCAGTTCATCCCTAATGAGTTCATTCACTATATATTTTAGATAGAACACTGTGAGGGAGTTTGGCACAATTCTTCCGACACTGCGTGTGTTTATCTGGATAGAATGTGATGTGGTGTTGGAAGAAATGGTTATGTGAATGGATATGGCATCCACTAAGTCAAACTTACTCTAACCCAAGTTTCCTTTAACCTAGGGAATATCAAGTAATAGTAACAATATTCATTAAGTGTCTTCTATAGGCTCTTTGAGGACTGGGATTATATCTACCAACACTTTTGCACTCCCCCAAGTGCTTAGTTCAGTGCTCTGCATAAGTACACAAAACATACCATTGGATGATTGAAATATGCAAAATACTGTACTAAGCACTGGAGAATTAGACACGGTCACTGGATCTCCAAGAGCTCACAATGTATGAGCAAGCGGGGCCACTGGCATATAGGAAATTTGTAAAGAATAGATGCAACTAATAAATCAATAGTATTTATTGAGTTCTTCCTATATGCAGAGCACTGTACTAAGTGATTGAGGGAGGGAGTACAACACAGTGTAGTTGTTTTACGTGATACTACCCTCTCAGGGTCGCACCTGGAGAGTGTCCAGTACTCTACCAGTTTTGGCTATGGGAGGGAGAGTCAGCAGAAGCATACCCATTCCACTGCTAGCTTGGGCAGTGGCTAGCAAGTGGAAGGCCATCCACTACAAGTCAAAACTCACCTGTGCTGGGCAGCAGCTGTATGGGAGTGAGTCAAAGGCAGAAACTCGGGTTTACTGCGTGGAGGAAGGCAGTAGTAAACCACTTCAGTAGTTTTACCAAGAAAACTCTCTGGACACACTACCGGAATGATTGCAGGCGGAGGTGGGGCGTTCTGGGAGAGATGTGTCCATGGCGTTGCTATGAGTCGGAGAAGACTCAAGAGCATAAGACAAGACAAGACATGATGATACCTACCATGAAGAGCTTACAGACTAGTGGGGGATTAAGATATTAAAAGAAATTGCAGGATGGGGAAGGGACAGTGTATAAGGCTATAAACATGAAGTATTTAAGGAATACAGACTCACTCCTATAGGTGACACAGAAGAGAGGAGGAATAGGGTGGGGAAAAGAGAGGTTAATCAGGGAAGGCTTCTTGAAGAAGATATGATTTTTGTAGAGGTTTGATTGGGAACGTGGTGTTTTGGAAGGGGGAAGTAGAACCAACCCTCTGGGTAAGGGATCAGTAGAAAGAAAAATGAAATTGAGGCACAGTGAGTAGTTGGTTGCTAGAGGAGAGAAGTGAGTGTGCTGGGTTGTAGTAGGAGATTAACAAGATTAGGTATTGGAGGGGGAGCAGAATGAATGCCTTAAAGCCAGTAGTAGGGAGTTTCCATTTGATGCAGAGATTAATAGACAACTACTGGACACCTCTCCACAGGCTTTGTTTTGTTGTCTTTCTCTCCCTTCTAGACTGTGAGCCCATTGTTGGGTAGGGACCGTCTCTATATGTTGCCAACTTGTACTTCCCAAGCACTTAGTACAGTGCTCTGTACACAATAAGCGCTCAATAAATACGATTGAATGAATGAATGAAAGAATGAATAGTGGAGGTTCTACTAAGCAGTGGATAGAGCATAATAATAATAATAATAATGGCATTTATTAAGAGCTTACTATGTGCAAAGCACTGTTCTAAGCTGGGGAGGTTATAAAGTGATCAGGTTGCCCCATTTTAATCCCCATTTTACAGATGAGTGCTGGGGTGGATACAAGCGAGTTGGGTTGGATGCAGTCCCTGTCCCTTGTGTGAGGCTCGCAGTCTTGAGCCCCATTTTGCAGATGAGGTAACTGAGGCACAGAGAAGTGAAGTGACTTGCCCAGGGTCACACAATGGAAAGAGCAGAGCCTGGATTAGAACCCAGGTCCTTCTGACTTTCAGGCGCTGGCTCTCTCCATTAGACTACACTGCTAGCACTTACTATGTGTCCAATACTGTTATACTGAGCTGGGAAGGTACAGAGTCCCTGTCTCACATGTGGCTCACACTCTAAGTAGGAGGGAGAACAGGAATCCTCATTTTACAGTTAAGGAAACAGAGGCCCAGGGCCAGGATTAGAATCCACGGCTTAGTAATAAATAAATAACGATGGCATTTATTAAGCACTTACTATGTGCGAAGCACTGTTCTAAGTGCTGGGGGGGGATACAAGGTGATCAGGTTGTCCCACGTGGGGCTCACAGTCTTAGTCCCCATTTTCCAGATGAGGTAACTGAGGCCCAGCAATGTGAAGTGACTTGCCCAAAGTCACACAGCTAACAGGTGGCAGAGCTGGGATTAGAACCCATGACCTCTGGCTCCCAAGCCCATGCTCTTTCCACTGAGCCATGCTGCTTTCTCAGCACTTAGAACAGTGCTTTGAACATAGTAAGCACTTAATAAATGCCATTATTATTATTAGTATTATTACTACTCTAGAAGCAGCATGACTCAGTGGAAAGAGCACGGGCTTTGGAGTCAGAGGTCATGGGTTCAAATCCTGTCTCCGCCAATTGTCAACTGGGCAAATCACTTAACTTCTCTGGGCCTCAGTTCCCTCATCTGTAAAATGGGGATTAATATGAGCCCCCCATGGGACAAGCTGAGCACCTTGTAACCTCCCCAGTGCTTAGAACAGTGCTTGGCACATACTAAGTGCTTAACAAATGTCATCATTATTATTATTATTACTCTGCACACAGTAAATGATCAATAAATATGATTGAATGAAAGAATGAATCCAAGTCCTTCTGATCGCAGACGGTACTCTATCTGCTAGGGCATGCTGCTTTTCAGTGTTTCGTTTGGCAGCCCTTTGTGATGGAAGGTCAGAGGCTGTGATGCCCCGGCTTGAGTCCCACTTTACAGAAGAACCAAGCAGAATATTGACTGGGTGATTGACTGACTGATTGGCAAGGGCATTTGTAATAATAATAATAATAATAATAATGATGCCATTTGTTAAGCACTTACTATGTGCTAAACACTGTTCTAAGCGCTGGAGAGGTTACAAGGTGATCAGGTTGTCCCACGTGGGGCACACAGTCTTAATTCCCATTTTACAGATGAGGGAACTGAGGCCCAGAGAAGTTAAGTGACTTGCCCAAAGTCACACAGCTGACACTTGGCAGAGCCGGGGTTTGAACCCACGACGTCTGACTCCTAAACCCATGCTCTTTCCATTGAGCCACTCTGCTTCTTTGTATATCCCTGCCCTGCTCTAGCTTGCCCACATAGCTTTCATCCTAATTCCCCCACACTCCCTGATATTCCTCTTAAACCCTGCTGCTTTGATTTGCCTCCTGTGTGACCATGGGCAAGTTACTTCACTTCTCTATCAATCAATCAATCAATAGCATTTATTGAGCACTTGTGTGTAGAGCACTCTACTAAGTGCTCAGGAGAGTACAAAATAACAGAATTGGTAGACATAGTCCCTGCTCACGAGTCTTGCACTGTACTAAGCGCTGGGGTAGATACAAGCAAATCATGTTGGACTCAGTCCCTATCCCACATGGGTCTCACGCTCTCAATCCCCCATTTTACAGATGAGGTAACTGAGGCTCAACTAAGTGAAGTGACTTACCCAAGGTCACCCAGCAGACAAGTGACGGAGCCAGGATTTTAACTCAGGTCCTTCTGAGTCCCAGGCCCATGCTCTATCTCACCTGTAAAATAGGGATCAAATAAATCTCTTCCTTTTAGACTGTGAGCCCCATGTAGGGTGGGAACTATGTCTGATCTGCTTATATTGTATCTTCTCCAGCCTTTAGTACAGTACTTTGTACACAATAAGTGCTTAACAAATGGCACAATAATGATTGACAGTATCATTACTGCATCCAGAAAGCATTTCTCACCCAAAAAGCTAACGAGAGTCAACATCACGGGCTCTTCATTGGGTAACATTTCCTGCCAGGGCCAGGCATTGCCAGCTCAGCTGAATTCCCTAGAACTTTTATCCAACCAGAGAGCAAAGGGCTGGGACAGGAAATGGGGAAGTAGGAAAAGTTTTCTTATGCAACAGACAGAGGGAGGTCTTAATTCAAGGCTAATTGAGAAGCTGAGACACTAATCTTATTTTATTAATCATAGACAAGGTACAGTATCTCTCTGTTCTTGGATGATCAAGGCAGACTCCCTTCTTCACTATTACTGTCAATTAATGAATCCATCAGTGGTATTTACTGAGCACTTATGGAGTGCAAATCACTACGTTAAGCACTAGGAAGGGTACATCAGAAGCCAACGTCACTTTTCCCTATCCTCAAGGAATTAAAATGTAGCAGAGGAACATTTAGAAGTGCTCAACAAACATGATTGTTGATGATGATGATTCAGAAATAGTGAAAGCAAGAGGAAGGACGTGGATATACCTGAAAATACCAAGACTGTATCAGGAAGAAATAGAATAAATAATTGAATAAATGTTCATATTAGTGGCTCAGTGGAAAGAGCATGGGATTTGGAGTCAGAGGTCATGGGTTCAAGTCCCAGCTCCACCGATTGTCAGCTGTGTGACTTTGGGCAAGTCACTTCACTTCTCTGGGCCTCAGTTCCCTCATCTGTAAAATGGGGATTAAGACTGTGAGCCCCCCGTGGGACAACCTGATCACCTTGTAACCTTCTCAGTGCTTAGAACAGTGCTTTGCACATAGTAAGCACTTAATAAATGCCATTATTATTATTTCAAGGGCTTATTACTGTGCTCTGCACTCAGTAAGTGCTCAATAAATATGATTGAATAAATGAATATATATGTATGTGCGGTAGGGATTGTCTCTATTTTTTGCCAAACTGTACTTTCCAAGCACTTAGTACAGTGCTCTGCACACAATAAGTACTCAATAGATACAATTGAATGAATGAATTTTATATGTTAGATATATTTTTCATTCATTCATTCATTCAATCACATTTATGGAGCATTACTGTGTGCAGAGCACTGTACTAAGCACTTGGGAAGTACAAGTTGGCAACATATAGAGACGGTCCCTACCCAACAACGGGCTCAAAATCTAGAAGGGGGAGACAGATAACAAAACAAAACATGTAGACAGGTGTCAAAGTCATCAGATCAAATAGAATTAAAGCTATATGCACATCATTAACAAAACAAATAGAATAGTAATATTTTAATGTCTGTCTCCCCTATAGTCTGTAAGCAAGGATTGTATCTGCCAACTTTACTATATTGTACTTTTCCAAGTGTTCAGTATAGTGCTCTGCCCTCCATAAGCACTCAGTAGTATTGAGTGATTGTGTTGAAGGTGGCTGTGGGGTGGACATAGTATCTTCAGCTAGAATATTGACAGAGGGTGATGATGGGATTTTTGACTCCTAAATAGCTGTCTACAACTGCTTGAAAACTAGTTGAAACTAGTTGGTTGAATCTTTTTTTATAGCTGGCCAAAGTATCTAGGTAACAGGTTTCGGAAAACAGAGAATTAATACCACTGTCAGTTCAGGACTCTCCGTTGCATGATAGTATTTTCATATTGGCATCAAATGTCCATCCATTCCATTACAGTAAATCAGTCAATCAATCAATAGTATTTATTGCATGCTTACTGTGTGCAGACCACTGTACTAAGCGCTTGGAAAGTACAATTCAGCATTTGTACTTGGGAGAGTACAATACAGTAGAGTTGGTAGACACATTTACTGTCCACAAGTGTAACATGTTACTAGATCAGATAGAGATAGGAGGGTTGGAAATGTATAATTTACCACCCTCTTGCAATCATCCACGCTGATGGAAAAAGTCCAGTTCCCTACCTCCCAAAAGCCATCCCCAATCTGGGTTGGAGCTAATAGCCTCAACCTTCATTCATTCGTTCATTCATTCAATCGTATTTATTGAGCGCTTACTGTGTGCAGAGCACTGTACTAAGTGTTTGGGAAGTACAAGTTGGCAACATATAGAGACAGTCCCTACCCAACAATGGGCTAACATAAAAGCTCCCAGTCATTCACAGCATAGCTCACTGTGGGCAGGGAATGTGTCTGTTTATTCTGATATCATCCTCTCCCAAACACTTAGTACAGTGCTTTGCACACAGTAAACACTCAATAAATAAGATTGAGTGAATGAATGAACATCTGACTCATTTGGAATCACAGCCTCCTCTATTCCTAGTGGAGACGTGTGAAATGTGAAATGTGGGGCATAAGAAAACAGATGCTATTTCATTCCTTCATTCATCCAGTTTTTCAGATTTATTGAATCAGGTCGGATGTGGGGCTCGCAGTCTTAATACCCATTTTACAGATGAGGTAATTGAGGCACAAAGAAGTTAAGTGACTTGCCTCAGGTCCCACAGCAGAAAAGTGGTGGAACCAGGAATAGAACCCATCACCTCTTGAGTTCTGGTGGTACAGAGTGCTCTACCAGGCACTCACTTATGTTCACATTCGTAATTCATTTGTTTATTTTAATGTCAGTTTCCCCCTCTAGACTGTAAGCTCATGTAGGGCAGGGAAAGTGTCTGTTGTAGTGTTACATTGTATTCATTCATTCAACCGTATTTATTGAGTGCTTACTGTGCGCAGAGCGCTGTACTAAGTGCATGGAAGAGTACAATTGCTCTTGCTGAACTGTACTTTCTGTATTTGCTGAACTGTACAATTGCTGAACTGTACTTTCCGAATGCTTAGTACAATGCTCTGCACACAGTAAGTGCTTAAAAAATACAAATGACTGACTGACCCATTGTGTGCAAAACATTGAACTAAACCCCGGAGACCTGTTGTTGGCACAGTGTCAAGAGCACGGCTCTGAGAAAAATCAGACGACCTAAATCTTAGGAGGCCTGGCAACCACAAGTAAGGCAATGCCTGCTGGCACTCTGCCATCAGTGGTGAAGATTTGTAAAGAAAGAATTCCCTAGGGCATTCCATGAGGGGACAAGTCCAGCTGGAATCCTGAAAACTAGCTCGTAAGCAGTGAAGATTCAAGCAGGTAATGATGATAGTAATTGTGGTATTTGTTAAGCCCTGACTATGTGTCAAGCACTGTACTAAGTACTGGGGTTATTATTATTACTATCAAGTGCCATCGAGTTGTTTCCAATTCATAGCAACTTTATGGATATATTTTCTCCAGAACGTCCTGTCTTCTGCCATATTCATTCATTCAATCGTATTTATTGAGCGCTTACTGTGTGCAGAGCACTGTACTAAGTGCTTGGGAAGTACAAGTTGGCAACATATAGAGACAGTCCCTACCCAACAATGGGCTCACAGTCTAGAAGGGGGAGAGAGACAACAAAACATAACATGTAAACAGGTGTCAAAACCATCAGAATAAATAGAGTTACAGCTATATGCACATCATTAACAAAATAAATAGAGTAGTAAGTATGTACAAGTAAAATAGAGTAATATATCTGTACAAATATATAGAAGTGCTGTGGGGAGGGGAAAGGGATAGGGCAGAGGGGGAACACCTGTACAATGGGATGTAAAACTATAAGCCCCTTGTGGGACAGGGACTGTGACCAATCTCATTAGCTTGTATCTACCTCAGGGTTTAGAACAGTGCCTGGCACAAAGTAAGTGCTTAACAAATACCCACCTGGAAAAACAATTGAAAAATTAAAAAAAAAATTGGTTTGGACACGGTTTCTGTTCCACATGGGGCTCAAAGTCTTAACCCCCTTTTTGCAGATGAAGAAATTGAGGCCCAGAAAGTGGCCTTCCCAAGGTCACACAGCAGACCAGTGGTGGAGCCAAGACTATCCTCTGATTCTCAGGCCCGAGCTCTTTCCACTAGGCCATGCTCCTTCTCTGGAAAGGCCACTTCTCAGTATCTCCAGAGCCTTTGACATAGTAAAAATCTTTTTCTGCACTGGTTTTAGGATTAGCTCCGACTAAACTGCCAACTATAGTGTCTTACAACAACAGGGTAGCCAGTCATGCACTGGGGTAGATACAAGAAAATCAGGTTGGACACAGTCCCTGTTCAGTGTGGTGCTCACACTCTCAATCCCCATTTTACAGATGAGGTAACTGAGGCCCAACCTCTCAGGGTTGCACCTGAAGAGTTTCCAGTACTCTATCAGTCTTGGCTACAAAAGGGAGAGTCAAGCAGAGGCATACCCGTCCATTCCTAGCTTGGCCAGTGGCTAGTGAGCGGAAGGCAATCTGCTACAAGTCAAAACTCACCCATTCGGGGCAGCAGTGACATGGGAGAGAGTCAAGGGCAGAGACTTGGGTTTACTGCATGGAAGGTGACAATGCTAAACCGCTTCTGCATTTTTACCAAGAAAACTCTCTGGATCCACTACCAGTACAATTGCAGATGGAGAGCGGGGCGTTCTGGGAGAGATGTGTCCGTGGTGTCGCTATGGGTCGGAAATGACTCGATGGCACGACAAGACAAACTGAGGCCCAGAGAAGTGAAGTGACTTGCCCACGCTCACACAGCAGACATGTGGTGGAGCCGGGATTAGAACCCATGACCTTCTGCCTCTCAGGCCTGTGCTCTATCCACTTCACCATGCTACTTCCTAAGGCAGCCGCTGGCTTGCTGGATTATGACACTCCCACAAAGCATCAGCTCTGTGCCGTGACCACTTTGGCCACAGTGTTTGCTGCTTTATAAGAACACAGTCTCTGCGATATGGTTCACAATGGGCTGTACCCCTGCTCGTCACACCCTGGCCCAGAGGAAATAAAACCAGCAGGGACAAGAGAGTGCAAGTGGCACTGTACAAAATCCAATCACTATAATAATTCCCTCTCCCAGGTTCTCGGTTTTGGAGCTTCAAAACTGAGGCTCAGCCATCATTCTCAACTAAAGTCTTCATCACTAAGTGTTGGGGAACATATTAATAATAATAATAATGGTATTTGTTATGCTCTATGTGGTAGGCACTGTACTAAGTATTGGGCTGGATACAAGCAAATTGGATTGGACACACTCCCTGTCCCACATGGGGCTCACAGTCTCAAACCCCATTTTCTAGATGACGTAACTGAGGCACAGAGAAGTTTCTTGCCCAAGGTCATACAACAGACAAGTGGCAGAGCCAGGATCAGAACCCATGACCTTCTGATTGCCAAGCCAATGTTCTATACACTGCACCATGCTCTTTCCCTACTTACATGACCTTAGGGTCATTCATTCATTCATCAATCATATTTATTGAGCGCTTACTATGTGCAGAGCACTGTACTAAGCCCTTGGGAAGTACTGTTCGGCAACCAGTTAGGGTCAGTCCCTACCCGACAACGATCACAGTTTAGAAGGGGGAGACAGACAACAAAACGAGACAGGTGTCAATAGCATCTAAAATAGATCAAGAAGGGGAGAAGGACATCAGTGTAAATAAATGTTATGGGTAAGTTACATTGGTGCTGTGGGGCTGAGAGTGGGGTGAATATCAAGTACCCAAACAGTAGAGAACCAAGTGTAGCTTCTCTAATGAATGTAGATGTCACAGTCCGAGTCAGAGGTCATGGGTTCAAATCCCAGCTCTGCCAATTGTCAGCTGTGTGACTTTGGGCAAGTCACTGAACTTCTCTGTGCCTCAGTTCTCTCATCTGTAAAATGGGGATTAAGACTGTGAGCCCCACGAGGGACAACCTGATCACCTTGTAACCTCTCCAGCACTTAGAACAGTGCTTTGCACATAGTAAGCGCTTAATAAATGCCATCATCATTATTATTATTACTGTTACCCTCGAGGAGGCTACAGTGTAATGGGGAGTCAGCTTGTATACATGAGATGGTGAAAGGGAAGCAGAGGTTCTCAGAGTTTTGCTCAGCAGTCAAGTGGGACCAGGTGGGAAAACATTGACCCAACTGCTAACAGAAAAATCGGATTAACCGATGAATCAATCCTCTAGATTGTAAACTTGTTCTGGGCAGGAGACTTGTCCGCTAGCTCTGTTGTACTGTCCTCTCCCAAGCATTTAGAACTGCGCTCTGCACAGAGTAAGCATTCAGTGAATATCATTGATTGATTTATCAATTCTCCCACTCCACTCTGCATCACCCTTACACTTGGCTTGGCTCCCTTTATTCACCCCTCCTTCAGCCCCTCAGCACTTATGTACATATCCATAATTTATTTATTTATATTAATGCCTGTATCCCTCTAGACTGCAAGATTTTTGCGGGCAAGGAATGTGTCTACCGACTCTGTTACATTGTCCTCTCCTAAGCACTTAGTACTGTGCTCTGCACATTGTAAGTGATTAATAAATATGGTTGTTAGATTGATTAATTGGTAATCAATTGATAGCGTTTATTGAGTTCTTACCATGTATAGAACACCGTATTTAGAGCCCTTGGGAGAGTACAATAGAGTTGGTAGACATGATCCCTGCCCTTGAGGAGCTTACAGTCTATTGGAAAAAATATATATAAATGCCTAAGTAACTGGAATTAATAGTAATAATAATAGTTATGGTATTTGTTTAGCACTTACCATGTGCCAACCCCTGTTCTAAGCACTGGGATAGAGACAAGTTAATCAGGTTGGACACAGTCCCTGACCCACATGGGACTCCCAGTCTTAATCCCCATTTTCTAGATGAGGTAACAGACCCAGAGGAGTGAAGTGACTTGCTCAAGATGACCCAGCAGACAAGCAGCAGGGCCAGAATTAGAACCCATGTCCTCTGACTGCCAAGCCCAGGCTCCTGCCACCAGGCCATGCTGCTTCTTGTGCATATGAATTACAAAATTGATATTCACAAGAGTTTTGGGGTAGCTGCTGGAATGACACAATTGGGTGTGGTGAAAATGGATTGGGAAATGCTCCAGGATTTAAGGAGGATCTTGAAGTAGAAGTGGGTGGTGACCAATTTGAAGGGGGAGGAGAATCATCATTTCTTTATAATTGAGACCTAATCGTGCACAGCTAGGTCCTGATCGATAGCAGCTGGGGGAAAGCCGAGACCCAGCAGCCAAATCTGTGGGCCATAATTCAGGGATTCAGCTCCAATCTAAAAAGGACAAGTGATTATTTGACTTGTCAGCCAGCTAGCAGCAGGGGATTTGATCAGGGCCAGATCAAGACAGCCAGGGTTCCCGGGGACTATCCAGTTGTAGGGTGTATCCTGTGGGATGACGTGGCATAGAGGATAGAGCATGGCCCTGGGCGTCAGAAGGTAATGGGTTCTAATCCCAGTTCTGCCACTTGTCTGCTGTGCAACCATGGGCAAATCGCTTCACTTCTCTGGGCCTCAGTTACCTCATCTGGTAAATGGGGATTGAGACTGTGAGTCCTGCATGGGACAGAGACTGTGCCCAGCCCAATGCTGGGTGCCTGGCACATCATAAGCACTTAACAAATACAAGAATTATGATTATTGTTATCATTATTATGTCAAGCTGCACATGCTTAATCCCCTTCTCTGTTCCACCACAATCCATAGCCCCACAGCCCCTCCCCCTACTCACTCCCTTTTCTATCTGCAAACTCCCATCCTCAACAGAAAACTCTAAACATGCAGAAGATTCCCATAATATTTTAACAACTATTGTAAAAACTGAATGTGTGTTTAGAAGCAGATAGGCATAAGACCACACTTTCCTACTGGAGGGATTGAAGACATTTTAACCTAGTGATTTAGAATCATCATCATAAAGAACTGAGGATAGGAGGTACAGTAATCTGTTCATACTCCAATGATATCATAGGCTTAGATGTGAATTCAAAGACACTGACAGTGAAATATTAGCATGCAAATCCTCTTTTCTTTTTTCTGTTGTAAAAAGAATCATCCAGAACTCAGATCTGGAACCTCCTCAGTCCCTAGGACCAACAGGACCCCAGTCTGATATTGAACCACCCTTCCCCATCCCGCCCTCCAGGCACTGTTATCAAATCGGACACAAATGTTTAAATCCCTCAGCATCCCTGGCAACAGCATGAACCCCTAGATTATGTGAAACCAGAACTCAACACCAGCACAAATAGGGGTGTTGTCTAAGACTGTCTACCAGGCTGTTCTCTGCTGGGCTAAGGCCAAAGGGACTTTGCACCTGTTTGCTCTGCCGGCCCCAAGGGTGTGAAATGCAGATGGGAAGAACTTGTGCTGGTCATCCACCACCATCCTTGAATCAATCACCCAAAGGGAAAGAACATTCAGAGAGCGGAGTGACCTCTGTCCAGCCCCTCCTGACTTTGCCTTTGAAGACAGCTTAGCCACCAAGGAGAACACACACAATCTGTTTCTCCAAAGGATGACATCACCTTCTACCTCAAGCAAAAACTCCTTAGCAACCAACTCTTTCCTTCTTACATATCTGCTTTATGATAAAAAAAATATAATGGGGGTAATTGGCAAGCCCCTACTTGGGTTAAACTAGGTTAATCTGGGTTAAAGCTATGCTAAGGTCTAGAATAATCATCTTGGCCATAGTCCCTGTCCCACTCAGGGTTCACAGTCTAAGGAGGAAGAACAGACAGATAATCTCCATGTTTACAGTTGAAGAAACTGAGGAACAGGACCAGTGACTTGCCCAAGAATACACAACAGGCAAGGCAGAGAAAGAATTAGCTCTGGCATCTTGATTTCCAATCCTGTGCCTTTTCACTAGGCCCTGCTGCTTCTCCAGCTACTCACTTTTCGATGCCCCTCAACCACACCTTCTAACTGTGCCTCCTTCTTCGCCTCTCCTTTCGGGTGGTTTTACATGGGAAGCTGTACTTGTGGAGGAAAGCTGAGGCATCTGCTTCTCTTCTCTCGAAACAGTGTTAGAGGGAACAGTTGAAGAGGATGAGGACAGAAGGTGAAGAATGGCAAGTAGCAGATAAGGCCGGAGCCAGTGAATATTTTGCCCAACAAGAACATCGAGCTGAAACTCCTGACTTTCTCTGGTTTACATTTTTAGCTCTCTTCCTCTAGATCGTAAACTCTCTGTGGGCAGGGAACATGTTACCAGCCCTGCTATATTTTACTCCCCTAATCACCTACTACAACGCTCTGCACAGAGTAAGTGCTCAGTAAATCCGATTGTTTCACCATTACTCATAAGCTCGTGCTCGATTCTTCCCAAGTTCCCATAAGTGTATCCTGCTGTTACCTCACTTATCTCCAATCCTTAACCAAAGAGGTTCTTCTTACCTAAAACTCTCCCCCTGAACCTTCCTTTGATATTCACCCCACCTTCAGCCCCACAGCACTTATGTACATATCTGTAATTTATTCATTTGTATTAATCCTGTCCTCCCATCTGGCCTGTAAGCCTCTTATAATAATAATAATAATGATGGCATTCATTAAGCACTTACTATGTGCAAAGGACTGTTCTAAGCGCTGGGGAGGTTACAGGGTGATCAGGTTGTCCCATGGGGGGCTCACAGTCTTAATCCCCATTTTCCAGATGAGGGAACTGAGGCCCAGAGAAGTTAAGTGACTTGCCCAAAGTCACACAGCTGACAATTGGCGGAGCTGGGATTTGAACCCCTGACCTCTGACTCCAAAGCCCGTGCTCTTTCCGCTGAGCCACACTTCTTCTCTTATGGGCAAAGAATGTGTCTACCAACTCTAGTGTATTGTACTCTCCCAAGTGCTTAGTACATTGTTCTGCACATGGCATGTGCTCAATAAATGCCATTGATTGAGAAGGACCTGGGTTCTAATCCCAGCTCTTCCACCTGACTGCCATGTGATCTTGGGCAAGTCACTTCACTTCTCTGTGCCTCAGTTACCTTGTCTGGAAAATGGGAAATAAGAGTGTGAGCCCCATATGGGACAAGGAGGATTGTGACCAACTGGACTAACTTGTATCTAGCCTAGCACTTAGAGCAGTGCTTGGCAAATAGTAAGCACTTAACAAGTACCCTATAATTATTATTAGCTCTTAAATTGATGATTGAAAATTGAATTTCTAGTGAAAGAATGCTAAATGAAACAGAATTTCCCCTAGAAAATAACAGAGAATTCATGCATCCTCCAAGATCCAAAATACTGACCCAACACAGTTATAATAAAGTATATTTATGAAAAGTAAAAAAGATAGTTTTGTGATCAAATAGCAAGGTAAATATGTAGCAATAATAAAATATTTCGCAATAGTTTTTTAATGTCTATGTAAGTAAATATATGATTATGAGTCTTATTTTCATGTAGAAAAAATGGTGCCACCTGCAACAAACACTAAGCGCAATTCCTCAACAGGAGCAATTTGTGAGCAAAGTGAGGCCAGAACTGTAGGTTATGCATTGCCCTTTTCATCCACACACACACTTGTAGGTGAACTTCATCCATTTACTGATTCACTCATTCAATAATATTTATTGAGCACTTACTGTGTGCAGAGCACTGTACTCAGTGCTTGGGAGAGTACAATACAGCAATAAACAGACACATCCCCTGCCACAAGCTTACAGTCTTGAGTGGGAGACAGATATTAATACAAATAAATAAATTACAGATGTGTACATAAGTGTTCATTGTCAGTGGTGTCTTCTTGAATACCATGGATAATAGATGGATGGATAGACAGATTGATAGAGATAGAGAGATCTATATATCTTTCACATCTTATTAAACAACCGTGTTAATAGTAGGCAAGATCTATCATTAATCCTAATACCAAATGGAGGACAAACAGCAGTTCAACTTGGTTTTTATTCCCCTTATTAGTCTGCTAAAGCACTTCAGAAATTGAGATGGGGAAGAAGTGGAGTGATCTAGACTCCTGAAAATTTAGCTGTGAGGTGTATCCTGTCTCTTGGCCTCAGGCCCCAATATTTGCCACTATTGCTTTATTTTATTAGTTGAATGAGTTAGCATAACCAAATAAGTTTCCATTTTAGTCAGAAGGAATTTGATGTGTTTTAAATGTGCCAGCAAGTGTGTATGAATCACTGTATGACTCACTGTCCTCCCAAAATTCACTTTTCAGACTTGTTTGCTCCTCTGTCCTACTTCTTTCTGTCTCACTCTCCTCCCGGTTAAAAAAAAAACAAAAAACAAAACCCAAAAGTCAACCAGTGGGGAGCAGATCATTAGTGTGAGTCCCGCATGGTCACCCTAGCATCAATCACATGCATATTATTAGTTATAGAGGAGGATGGTTTGCAATAAAAAAATGAAATTTCACCCGAACTCAAACACTGTGTCTTTTCCAAATAAGATTATCTTGATAATAAGCTCATCTCTCATCTTCACCAAGAGGTCTTCCCCATTTAATAATAATAATAATGTGCAAAGCACTGTTCTAAGCACTGGGGAGGTTACAAGGTGATCAGATTGTCCCACGGGAGGCTCACAGTCTTAATCCCCATTTTACAGATGAGGGAACTGAGGCACAGAGAAGTTAAGTGACTTGCCCAAACTCAGTTTAAACCCTCTTTCTCCTAGCTCGCTCTCCCTTTATAACATCTATGGACTTGGAGCTATGACCTTTGAACATTTCATATTCATCCCACCCCCAACTCCATAGCAGTCATGTATATAACTTTAAATTATATATTATAAATTATTTATTGATATTAATGTCTGTCTCCCCCTCTAAACTGTAAGCTTGCTATGGGCAGGGAATGGGTCTGCCAATTTAACTCTCTTTGATTAGCTAGTGAGTTATGGTATCGTTTGAGGGGTTACTACTTATAATGATAATCATAATATTGATATTTGTTAATAATAATAATAATAATGGCATTTATTAAGCGCTTACTATGTGCAAGTGCTTACTTTGTTCCAAGCATTGTTCTAAGCACTGGGAGATGGATACAAAATAATCAGTTTGTCTCCTGTGGGGCTCACAGTCTTAATCCCCATTTTACAGATGAGGTAATTGAGGCCCAGAGAAGTGAAGCGACTTGCCCAAAGTCACACAGCTGACAAGTGGCGGGGCCAGGGGAGGAGGTCTTTGTGATGCTGTTGGATGCATCTCCCTGGCCTTGAGGACCATCCCCTTGTAGTGTGGGCACAGTCAAGTCAATCCCCAGACTTGCCCCACCAGTGAGAGATTGAAGTGTGAACCATGTTGCCACCACAAAGGGAAGGATTTGTGTGTGTGTGTGCGGGGGCCCTTGTGTGTGTGAAGGGATTAAGCTTTTGGGGAAGGCTAGTTAAGACAAAGCTGCCACTCTAGGTATGGAGGCTGGTTCTGGAAACAGGACCTGGAAATCTGTGCAGGGAACTGGTTCTGTCTGACTTGACTCTGGGACTGAGAAGACCCAGGGCCCTTAATTCTATAGCTGGGTTAAATAATAATAATAATAATGATAATAATAATAATAATGGCATTTGTTAAGTGCTTACTATGTGCAGAGCACTGTTCTAAGTGCTTGGGGGATACAAGGTGATCAAGTTGTCCCACATGGGGCTCACAGTCTTAATCCCCATTTTACAGATGAGATAACTGAGGCTCAGAGAAGTTAAGTGACTTGCCCAAGGTCACATAGCAGACATGTGGTGGAGTTGGGATTCGAACCCATGACTTCTGACTCCAAAGCCCGGGCTCTTTCCACTGAGCCATGCTGCTTCTCTGCAAGTTAAACCTCCCTGCAAGCACAGTCCTGTCTGCAGGGTCAACCTGCACACCCTCAGGCCCTGGAAAAGGACCCGTCTTGGCCAAATTGTTGCCAAATTGTACTTTCCAAGCACTTAGTACAGTGCTCTGCACACAGGAAGTACTCAATAAATACAATTAAATGAATGAATGAATTATACTCTCCCAAGTACTTAGTGCAGTGCTCTGCTCATCGTAAGCGCTCAACAAATACCATTTATTGATTGACTGATTGGGAAAGGAAAAGGAGATGTCTGAGCCACGGTAAACTTTTTGTGTGTTGTAAAACTAGATTGAGTTCTTCAAAGGAAAATCATGCTAAGAAATGCAGGCATTAAAATTCAATAGTCCTGTTATGAAAGAGCACTAAATGAAAAGTGTTATAATAAGGGATAACTCTAAGTCTACCTATATAAACTAGTGTATTTACCCATTCAACTATATGTCTTTCCTTTATCTTGCTCTGACCACCTGTATCTTTGTTCTGCCTCCCGCTCCCACTATTGGAATATAATCTCTATTGGTTTATTTCCCCAATAAAGTGTAAAATCCATTATAGGACAAGACCACATCTTTTACCTCTGTTATACTTTCTCAAGTCTTACTTCAGTGCACTACATTTAGTATGTAGTACAGTGCTCTGAACATAGCAGGTACTCAGTAATAATAATGATAATGGCGTTTATTAAGTGCTTAATATGTGCAAAGCACTGTCCTAAGTGCTGGGGAGGTTACAAGGTGATCAGGTTGTCCCACAGGGGGCTCACAGTCTTCATCCCCATTTTACAGATGAGGTAACTGAGGCCCAGAGAAGTTAAGTGACTTGCCCAAAGTCACACAGCTGACAATTGGCGGAGCGGGGATTCGAACCCATGACCTCTGACTCCAAAGCCTGTGCTCTTTCCACTGAGCCATGCTGCTTCTCTAATGCAAGTACTATGAAATGCAGTACATGCATTTCACAGTATATAGTTGCTCAGTAAACACCACTGGCTGATCATATATATCAAAGCAACATGAAAATGATAAGGAAGGGTCTATAGTAGCAGAAGTAGTAGTAGTAGTTTTGGTTGTCTTCTTTTTAATGGTATTTGTTAAGTCCTTACTATCTTCCAGGCACTGTACTAAGAGTTGGGGTAAATATGAGTTAATCAGGTTGGAAACAGTCCCTGTCCCACATAGGGTTCATGGACTTAATCCCCACCTTGCAGATGATGTAACTGAGGCACAAAGAAATTAAGTGACTTGCCCAAAGTCATCCAGCAGGCAAGTGGCGGAGCTGGAATTAGAACCCAGATCCCCTGACTCCATGATCTGTGATCTTTCCATTATGCCACATCGCTTCCTGAGGGGCTCCAGGAAGAATGAAGATACAGAATGAGTTGCTCTCTTCCCCCAAGCATCTACATCTTTGTCAGACTGGGGAAGCTCATATTGGTGCTGGCTTTGGGTTTGCACAGAGGAGAAATCTCTTGTCTCCCTTAGACAAAAACCAGTGACTATTTTTCAGCAATGCATACTGGAGCTCCAGGACAGTTGAGTGCCAGGCAGGGACTTAGAAAACCTGACTCTGTCTTTGGCCACCAAATCATGGTGTAATCACAGTTCTTCCATGACAAAATGAATGCGGTAATACTATTAGATGTCCATCTCCCAGGGATGTTATGAGGATATATTAGAAAGCTTCCTAGAAAAGAATTCTGATGAATTAACAGGAATGATAAAAATAACAGTATTTGTTAAGTACTTACTATGTGCCAGACACTGTACGAAGCACTGGGGTGGATACAAGACAATCGGTTTGGACACAGTCGCTGTCCCATGTGGGGCTCACAGTCTCCATCCCCATTTTACAGATGAGGTAACTGAGGCCCAGAGAAGTGAAGTGGCTTGCCTCAGGTCACACAGCAGAGAAGTGGGAGAGCCAGATTACCCATTGTTGGGTAGGGACCTTCTCTATATGTTGCCGACTTGTACTTCCCAAGTGCTTAGTACAGTGCTCTGCACACAGTATGCGCTCAATAAATACGATTGAATGATGAATGAATGACTGCTCTATCTACTACAATTAAGCATAACAATAAGTGCTTTGTACGTGGCAAGCACCATAACAAGCCCTGGGTAAATACGAGGAAATCAAGTCAGACCCCATCCCTGTCTCACGTGGGGCTCACAGCCTAAATAGGTGGGAGAACCCGGATTAAATCCTTATTTGACAGACTAGGAAGCTGAAACACAGAGAAGTTAAGTGACTTGTTCAGAGTCAAGCAGAAGGTAAGTGGCAGAGCTGGGATTAGAACACTGGACCTCTGCCGCCCAAGACTATACGCTTTCCACTAGGCCCTTTCCGTTTTTCAGCATAGTTCATTTGGAGTGAAATAAAAATGCTACATGCCACCTGCATGTCACACAAGACGAGCTCATAAGCAGTGATGTCCTGGAACATAGAACAGCACTATCAAAGCAATGCTCACCGCAGGGCACCTTCACTAGAAGGGGGCATGTGAGAACAATGGATGGTATCAGGATACCCTATCACCTGCTCGGTTGGGAGCTGAATAATCATAATAATAAATGTGGTATTTGTTAAGGGCTTACCATGTGTCAAACATTGTACCAAGCTCTGGGGGAGACACAAGATGATCAGGTCTCACAGAGAAGCAGTGTGGCTCAGTGGAAAGAGCCCAGGCTTGGGAGTCAGAGGTCATGGGTTCAAATGCTGGCTCCACCACTTGTCAGCTGTGTGACCTTGGGCAAGTCACTTAACTTCTCTGTGCCTCAGTTCCCTCATCTGTAAAATGAGGATTAAGCTGTGAGCCCCACGTGGGACAATCTTGATTACCTTGTATACCCCCCAGGGCTTAGAACAGTGCTTGGCACGTAGTAAGCGCTTAACAAATACCAATATTATTATTATTATTATGAAGCTCTCTGTCTGAGTAGGAGGGAGAATGGGTGTTCAATCCCCATTTTGCTGATGAGGGAATGGAGACAGAGAAGTTAAGTAAGTTGCCTAGGGTCAAACAGCAGACAAGTGGCGGAATCAGGATTAGAACCCAGGTCCTAATTCATTCATCCATTCATCTTCCCTTTGTCTTGCTTTGATCACATGTGTCTTCCAGACTGTAAGCCTGTCTTCTAGACTGTAAGCCCGTTGTGGGCAGGGATCACCTCTATTGCTGAATTGTACTTTTTAAGTGCTTAGTACAGTGATCTGCAGACAGTAAGCACTCAATAAATATGATTGAATGAATCTTTGTTTTGCTTCCTGCTCCCACTATTGGAATATAATCTGTAATTGCTTATTTCCCCATTAAAGTGTAAGATCCATCACAAGAGAGAACCACATCTTTTAACTAAGCCTGGGCTTTTTCCACTAGGCCATGTGGCTTCTCATGAATGGCGAAAGGGATAATAGTAGAAAGGGGAGCAGAAGAAACCTTTCGGAGTACAGTGTAGGGAAACCTGAAATGATAATTGCTTCCCCCCACTTCAAAGCCTTATTGAAAGCATATCTCCTCCAGGAAGCCTTCCCTGACTGAGCCCTCCTCTCCTCTTTGCCCATTCCCTTCTGCACCGCTCAGACTTGCACCTTCATTCGTCCTCTCTCCTCTCTCCCTTCCCCACAGCACATATGTATATATCTGTAATTCATTTGTTTGTTAACTTATTTATATCAATGTCTCTCTCCCCCTCTAGTCTGTGAGCTCACTGTGGGCAGAGAATGTGTTCCAGGTTATATTGTACTCTCCCAAGTGCTTAATACAGTACTTTGCACACAGTAAGCACTCAATAAATATGAGTAATAATAATGATGATGTGACAGCAGAGGACAGCTAGGGGACAGCAAGAGAAGACAATTCAGTCTGGGGCGCAGCGGTCAAAAATGGGGTGACTCTCTTGGAACAAAGAAAGATCATGCCAATGAGAGGTGAAATGAAAACAGTATCAAGCGCTGTAAATATCAAATACAACCATGTCGCAAGGGACACTTTTTGCTTGCACACAGTGTGGAAGTCACACATTGATTTTATCTGATGATGATGATGATGATGGCATCTATTAAGTGCTTACTATGTGCAAAGCACTGTTCTAAGCGCTGGAGAGGTTACAAAGTGATCAGGTTGTCCCACGTGGGGCTAACAGTCTTAATACCCATTTTACAGATGAGGGAACTGAGGCACAGAGAATTGAAGTGACTTGCCCTAAGTCACACAGCTGACAATTGGCAGAGCTGAGACTTGAACCCATGACCTCTGACTCCAAAGCTCATGCTCTTTCCATTGAGCCACGCTGCTTCTCCTGCACCTGCGTACACTGATGAACTCTCTGGGGCAATAGCATCATCCTCTAACCTGAAAGGTAGCTAGCTGTGCATTCGACTGTATATGGGCCTATATTTCTTAGGCAATTTGTAAGAGAAATTGATTCTATAAAGGGATCTTTATTCTAAAATAAGAGTCTATTTTCACTGACAATCCAATCACCTGGCTTTCACTGGTTAAAATTTCTTAATCATCAGCAAATTAAAAAGCTCCAACCCACCAGGTGTTAATGATGCTGGGTTTTATTCAGAGTTAATTAAGAAACAGGCTAGTCCATAACCTCGAGAAACTGGCACACTGAACATAAAATAACAGGTAGATCAAATTTCAGATACAGTGAAGTGTTTTCTATTCAAAATCAAAGAAAAAATAATATAGTTTTGCTGGTCCATGCTGATCCTCACCAATGGACAGATAATTCTAGGGTAACATTGTTTTCCTAAGATACAAACCAATCAAGGAATGTGAACAGGTAACCCTGAATAAGCGATCAGGTTATCTACAGTTTCTATGGCAATGGAGAGAAAAATGCCACCTTGTCATTTTCCGTAACTTGAGCTATTTGCTGTTTGATGGTGACATATCTGTCACCAATCAATGGTATTTAACTGAGCATTTATTGTGGGCAGAGCACCGTACTAAGAGCTTGGAAGAGTACAATATGACAGTTATCAATCAGTGGAATTTACTGAGCATTTACTGTGTGCAAAGCACTGTACCAAGCACTTGGAGAGTACCACACAATGAAATTGGTAGACAGGTTTCCTGCCCACAAGCAGCTTACAGTCTACAGGGAACTGTTGACCCATAAAGGCATCCAGGAGCACAAACGATTTCACCTCACGGCAAAGTCCCAGCAGCAATTAACATTCATTTGAACATTGGAACTGGGAAGTTGTTTGATTTTTTTTGGCTGAGAGGATTAGGGGGAAGATGATGGTGGGGGAAAGGAAGAGGGAAAGTATCAGATCTCTGAGTCTGTGTGCACACACACACACACACACGTTGAATTATGGAAAAAAAAGATTCACATTTACATTCACCCAGCGTAGAGTTCACAAGCACTGCATTGCTGGGGAAGCAAATTCCAGTCAAATCTTCAAAGATGACTTTAATAATAAACCACACATTCTTTAGCAGGCCAACCGGGGATTAGCCATCACTCCAGGTTGCTGGAAACAGAGGGTTTTCAGAGCAGGGTAGCATCAGAAAATGACTCCACTTTACAACGTTTGTTCCTCATCTCCCCTACCTCCTCCTCCTCCACAAACTGGATGTCAGTAGGGGAAGACAAGGTTGGGGCTTCTCACAGAGTTAACATCTGGGAAGGCTATCCTGAGACAAGGAGCAGTGAAACTGTCCAGATGCTGGGAAGATAATTTTAGGCTGGTGGACAAATGATTTGCATATGTGTGGTACAAGATTAAAATGTGCCACTGGGCAAACGGGGGTTAACTTTCTTTTTGGCTGGTTTATTTTGCTTTTACTGTGAGCGGGCACTGATTCTCCACCAGAAGTATCATCAGAGCACTACGTACGTAGAGATATTTTCACCTTTAAAAACCAGACTTCTCTGTGTCTCCTTCCAGAATTTCAGTTTAAAGTTCCAGAGAGCAGTGGCCATTTCTCTTCATGCGTGTGAGCCAGCTGCTTTCAAACAAAAACACTTTTTCCCTAAACCTGCCCTTGAAATTCCTGCTTTTAGCACATGTGATCATTTTATACCACTGCTTGCTCATCCCCAACCCCTCCCCTCTTGAAAATCACGATGTGCCTACGTGACGATTACTGAAGACTAGTTTTTCGATCAAAAAGGCAAAAAGTGCTCGGGCTATTTCCCAATTCAAAGTTTCCGATTGAGAGGAAGAAAATACAGGCTGGCTCCTTGAATATTTGTCAATGTGTTTCATCCGAGGAAGCTGCAATATTTTCCCAGTTAGTCATAGGGCATTTAAAAGTGGAGCAGTTAAGCTCTACTGCCATACAGAGCAACATATCCCGAGAGGCAAGATCGCTGAAGTCCTCTTAGCATTTCTGAACTCTACCCTGATTTTCCAGACTTCTCCCTTGTGCTTTTCAGCACCAATTGTGCCTGAAATATGAATTCCTGCCATCAACTCACCTGCAATATTTTTTCCTAGTGAAGATGTGACTTTATTTATTGAGCATTTATCATGTGCAAGGCACTGCCTTAAGCTTTGGGAGTTAAAAAGTAAATGGAGGAGATAGTCACAGACCTCTTGGTTCCCAATGACCTCACCATCTAAGCCTAAGAGGATGAGAAGTGGTTGATGACAGGCTCATAAGGAAAGATGAAAACATAACTATATGAGACAAGAATTAAATAAATGAGGAGCAGTGGCTTGTTGAGGAGGGTTTCAGACGAGTCACAGCCACAATGGTTTGGTCACAAGACATTCCCAACACTCACAAATCTGAGAAGGCATGGGGCAGGACTCATGGGAGTCTGGACAGTATGTGCAGTGGACAGCTTCTCACCCACACAGGACTCACCCTGCTTTCAGTGCAGAGACAATTCTGGTGAAATGTATTAAATTGTTTCTGTCGACCTCTCCCTCCCTTATCATTCCCCCTTCCTTTTCCTCTCCATCTTTTCCTTTCCCTTTCCTCTTTATTCTTCTCTGTTCCCTCTACCCTTTTTCTTGGTCCCTTTCTTTTCCCTCTCTCTCCTCTCTCAATCCATCATATTCTCTCTCCCTCCCCACATTTCTCGACTTTGTAATATTAATAATAATAATGGCATTTGTTAAGTGCTTACTATGTGTCGAGCATTGTTCTAAGTGCTGGGGTAGATACAAGGTAATTAGGTTGTCCCACGTGGGGCTCATAGTCTTAATCCCTATTTTACATATGAGGCAACTGAGGCACAGAGAAGTTGTCACTTGCCCAAAGTCACACAGCTGATCAGTGGTGGATCAGGATTAGAACCCAAGACCTCTGACTCCCAAGCCTGTGCTCTTTCCACTAAGCCACAATGCTTGTCTTCTCTTTCTCCATATCTTTCCTCCTCCTTCCTTTCTCAGTCCTTAAAAATCAATAGTATTTATTGAGCACCTCCTATGTGCAGAGCACAGTATTCAACCAATCAGTGGTATTTATTGAGTACTTACTGTGTATAGAGGACCATAATTAGGACTTGGAAGAGTACAATATACTACCGTGGATAAACATGATTGCTGCCCTCAAGGAGCTTATTCACTGAGTGGAAGTTTCCAAATCTAGTGGATAGCACTGGGGAAAGTAAAGATAAAATAAATCAATCAATTGTATTTATTGAGCACTTACTATGTGCAGAGCACAGTACTAAGCTTTTGGGAGAGTACAACACAACAGAATTAACGGGGAACAGTCAAATAAGGGGGGCAGACAATCAATCAATTAATCAATGACATTTATTGACAGCTTACTGTGTGCAGAGCACCATACTTGGAAGTGTCACAAGTTGGCAGACATGATCCTTGCCCACAAGGAGCTAATAGTCTAGAGGGGGAGACAGGCATTAAAATAAATTACAGATAGACCCAAATTATTCATAATTAGTGGGAGCTGTGGGAAGAACAAACACTCAGTTGGGAATAGCAAGAGAATGGAAAGGTGAGTAGATAAATAAGCAAGGAGAGGGCATAACTCGATTAGTACATACGTATTAAGGGCAGTTGTTGGGAAGACACAACCAGCATTCCCTTCTTTCTCCTGTCTCCTGTCTCTTCCCTTTCCCTTCACTTTCCCTTCTCTCTCCAATTCCTGCACTAATATCTTCCCTTCCTTCTCTCTCCCTTTCCTCCTTTATCACCTCTTTCTTCCTTCTTCCCTCTCTCTTCCTCCTACCTTCTCTCCCATGACTCTCCTTCTGCCCTCCTTTTTTTCCACCTTTTCTCCCTTCAGCTCCCACTTTTTCTTCACTGTCCCCTCCTTTCTCAGTCCTTCTCTAATGGATGTCGCCCTTTCACTCCTTTCATCTCCCTTCTCCAAAAAGCAGAGTTTGGACAGGTGGAAGGTAACTTTCCTCTGGCAGCCCCACTGTTGCCCCTCTTCAATTTGTGACCTCCGCTCCCCTTGCTATTCCAAGTCAGACCTAGTTTGGAGCGAAGATTGCCACTCATTCCAAATTCCACCAAATTGCAGAGTGTGTTTATATTCAGGATCAGCCTAAGACCACAAAGCACATGCTTCTATGTGACTCTAGCCAGATTTAATCCCCACCCACTCAGTTTCTTCATCTACAAAATGAAGATTCCATAGCTGTCCTCCCTTCTCCTTAGACTGTGAGCCCCATGTGGGACAGGGACTGTGTCTGACCTAACTTGTATCTACTCCAGTGCTTAGCTCAGTGGCTTGACACATAGTAAGCACTTAACTAATACTGTAATTATTACTAGCCATCACCCATCCCCTGTCTCCAGAGGCAAAATGTAAATCCATTATGCTGCTTTGTTCCTAAAACAAATGAATGTCTCAATTCCACCACAGTCTGACAGGCCTCCTAATTGCTAAATGTTATCTGAAATTTGGCTTTAGACCAGATGAAATATGTGGGCATGTTGAATTGAACTTATGCCAGCAGACCTTAAACTTGTGACTTGATACATTTAGAGGAAGCATATCCAGTTCCACAAGCTGGGACCATTCATTTTGTAACTGCTATTTTCATCATTATTAGCTACCTTCAATAGTAGCCCTTCCCATGGCTCTTGCCTCATTTTCCTTCCTTCTCCCCCTAAAAATAGCTTTTACAAAAGAATTATAGAGAGTTATAACTAAGTCTATGAAGTATTTGGGGGTGGGGTGAGGAGTAGTTATATATATATATATATATATATATAGATATTTAGAGAGAGAGAGAGAGAGATCTATATATCTATCTATAATAATAATGGTGATAATAATAATGGTATTTGTTAAGCGCTTACTATGTGCCAGGCACTGTTCAAAGTACTAGGGTGAATACAAGATAATTGGATAAAGGGCTCACCATCTTAATCCCCATTTTACAGGTGAGGTAACTTAAATCCAGAGAAGTTAAGTGACTTGCCCAAGGTCACACAGCAGACAAGTGGTAGAGACAGTATGAGAACCCTTGACCTTCTGACTCCCAAGCCCGTGCTCTATCCACTAGGCCATGCTGCTTCTACATATGTAGATAGATAGATACTTATTCATTCATTCATTCAATCAATCATATTTATTGAGCACTTACTGCATACAAAGCACTGTACTAAGCGCTTGGGAGAGTACAATATAAAAACAAACACATTCCTGCCCACAACTAGCTCACAGTCTAGAGATATATGTCTTGTATGTGTGTATATGTGTTTATATATATGTGTGTATCTATCTGAAATAGATAGATAGATGGATAGATAATGATTATAATAATAATGATGGTATTTGTTAAGTGCTTACTATGTGCTAAGCACTGTTCTAAACGCGGGGGTAGATACAAGGTCATCAGGTTGTCCCAAGTGGGGCTCACAGTCTCAATCCCCATTTTACAGATGAGGTAACTAACTGAGGCATAGAGAAGTGAGGTGACTTGCCCAGAGGCACATAGCTGTCAAAGTGGCAGAGCTGGGATTAGAACCTACGACCTCTGACTCCCAAGCCTGTGCTCTTTTCAATAAGCCATGCTGCTTCTCTATACTATGCATCTGGTCTTATGCTGTCGAGTCATCTCTTATCCATAGTGACACCATGGACAAATCTCTCCCAGAATGCCCCACCTCCATCTGCAATTGTTCTGGTGGTGGGTCCTTAGAGTTTTCTTGGTAAAAGTAAGGAAGTGGTTTACCATTGCCTCCTTCCGCTCAGTGAACTTGAGTCTCTGCCCTCGACTCTCTCCCGTGCCGCTGCTGCCCAGCACAGGGAAGTTTTGACTTGTAGTAGATTGCCTTCCACTCGTTACCCACTGGCCAAGCTAGGAATGGAATGGGTAGGCCTCTGCTTGACCCTCCCTCCCGTAGCCAAGACTGGTAGAGGACTGGAAACTCTCCAGGCGTGACCCTGAGAGGGGAAGATACTATACGTATATATGGCTACCCTTGGTATTCAAAGAAGAGGCTACTGATAGTAAAAGGAAAATATAGGACCACAGTTGTTACTGCATTGTACATATACACACAAAGCCTGTCCTGGATGTACTGTCAGGTTGGTTGCTTGCTTTGCCCAACATTGATTTCACTTTTGCCTCCTTGTCTCATAATCCTTATGCCCTTTCCACTTGAAAAAAACCCCACTCCTTTCTTGATGGTGGTACCCCACATCAGTCTATCTCTGGCAATTGTCCCCTGTTTTCATCCGGAATGCTGCACTTCCTGAGACTTGTTTTACTGTATCTTTGAAATGTTTCCTCTGTCCTCCTTACTTTCCACTTTCCAGTTTCAGCTCCCTAAACAGCAGCTGTGTGGGTATCCTGCAGTCTTCATTTCCCTTCATGTCTCCCACCCAGGATAGTTGTGTCGAATGAACCTCAATGCTAGGGGACTGACTCTATTCCAGAACTTTGTTGTTTGTGATCCAGTTTTGCTATCTGATGTTAAGTGTAGTTCATACATAATGCTGATGGAACTACTAGAGAAGTTGACTTTATTGCCTGTTTAGTTTAGTACAGTGCTCTGCACAGAGTCAGTACTCAATAAATATGATTGATTGATCGACATACTGGCCTTCTTGATTTCATTTTGGACTTCTGTGTCTATCTCAACCAATCGATCATATTTAGTGAGAGCTTACTCTGTGCAGGGTGCTGTACAAAGCACTTGGGAGGGGAAAATACACCAGAGTTGGTGGGCACGTTCTCTGCCTATAATGAGCTCATGGTCTAGAGGGGAGACATACAGTAATATAAATAAATATAGATATACACATAAGTGCTGTGGGGCGGAGGGAGGGGTGAATAGAAGGAGTAAATCAGGGTGACAGAAGGAAGTGGGAAAAGAGGAAATGAGGGCTTAGTCAGGGAATACCTCTTGGAGGAGATGAGCTTTCAATAAGGCTTTTAAGTAGGGGAGAGTAATTGTCTGTCAGATATGAGGAGGGAAGATGTTCTATGCCAGAGACAAGAGGTGGGTGAAAGGTCATTGGTGAGATAGATGAGGTGGAGGTACAGTGATTAGGTTGGCATTAGAGGAGTGAAGTGTGCAGGCTGGGCTGTGTGCCTGTGGGCAAGTCACTTGACTTTCCTGTGCCTCAGTTACCTCTTCTGTAAAATGAGCCGCATGTGGGACAGGGTATCTTTCCCAGCACTTAGGTACAGTGACTGGCACAAAGTGAGCACTTAACAAATATTATTTAAAAAAAAAGGAGAGCAGTGAGTTTAGGTAGGAACAGGCAAGGCGATTGAGTGATTCAAAGCCAATAATAATAATAATAATAATAATAATGGCATTTGCTAAGCACTTACTATGTGCAAAGCACTGTTCTAAGCACTGGGGAGGATACAAGGTGATCAGGTTGTCCCAGGTGGGGCTCACAGTCTGAATCCCCATTTTACAGATGAGGGAACTGAGGCCCAGAGAAGTGACTTGCCCAGAGTCACGCAACTGACAAGTGGCAGAGCCGGAATTTGAACACATGGTATTAGTAAGGAGAACAAATACCAATACCAATACTAATACTAATACCAATAGTAAGGAGTTTCTGTTTGATGCAACAGTGTATGGGCAACCACTGGAGGTTTTTGAGGAGTGGGGAGACGTGGACTGTACATTTTTGTAAAAAGGTGGTCTGGGCAGCCGAGTGAAGCACAGATTGGAGTGGGGAGAGACAAGAAGCAAGGAGGCTGATACGGTATTCAAGGTGGGATAGGATAAATGCTTGGATTAACATGGTAGCAGTTTGAATGGAGAAGAAAGTGTGGATTTTTGTGATGTGAAGATTGAACCGACAGGAATTGGTGATAGATTGAATCTACCGATGCATCACTGTAAATTCCTTGTGGGCAGAGAATGTGTTTCGTAGTTTGCAAAGGATTAGCACAGTGGATTGCACCTAATGGGAGCTCAATAACTATTACTATTACTGTATGGTGTAATGCCTGGGTAGCAGAATTCTATGAAAACATTAGTAAAAACCATGGTATTTGTCAAGCATTATACTAAGGGCTGGGGTAGATACAATACAATCATATCTGACATAGTCCCTGTCTCATATGGGGCTCATAGTCTGAGACAACTATTTAATCCCCATTTTAGAGATGTGGAAACTGAGGCACAGAGGAGTTACGTGCCAAGATCCCAGAGCAGGCTGAGGATGGAACTAAGATTAAAACCCAGGTCCATTGACTCCCAGACTCCTGATCTTCCCACTAGACACAGTGCATCGCAGCCAGTGGGTACTCAGTAGGTATTATGATGATGATAACAACTACTACTATTACTTCTGCTAATACTGGACAATGCGGTGTCTGGTTAAGGGAATTCTTAAAAGCATTGAAAAATGAAGCAAAGCAAGTCAGGAGGGCACCAGACTGCCTGCTCTGGTTCAGTTAGTGGTTGCCGTTGGTCTACTTAATTACTGGGTAGCAATTTTTGGAGTTGAGAAAATAATCGGCAAGAGAATTAATATCCTGCTTTTCATGTAGAAGAATGCCATAGCATAGTCTCAATTCTGGAAATGCACTGTGTGTGGGTGTGTGTGTATGTGTGTGCACTGAGGGGGTGAGGGAAAGAGTCTTTACACCATTTCTTTTTCACTGTTGCGGCCACCTCTGGGGTGAGATGCTCCTTCTTTCACTGAGGGAGGACTTTAGACTTTAGAGTCGCACGAGGAGGGAGGGAAGGACCTGGCTCCCACCACAACCGACCACGCTGAGCGGCCCGAGTCCAGCCCTGGTTCAGCCTGGAGGCCCCTTATGTGCCCAACAGGGAAGCTGCAAAGCGAATGGTGAGCTGAAACAAGCCAACCTCTCAGCCCTTCCTCTGTGTCCGGGTCCCTAAGGGGCTGGGGCTGGGACTGGGATTCGCGCGCTGGGACTGGGAACTGTGGTTGGGGTGGAGATTGGGGCTGGGGCTGGATTGAGCTGGGACTAGGGCTGGGGATGGGCTGGAAATGGGGCTAGCAAGGCTGGGGGGACTGGAGGTGGGGCTGGGCCTGAGACTGGCTCTAGAGCTGGGATTGGGATTAGGGCTGGGGCTGGGATTTGGGGCTGGGACTGGGGGTGGACTGGAGTTGGGACTGGCACTGGACTGAGCCTGATGCTGGGGTTGAGGCTAATGAGCCCATTGTTGGGTAGGGACCATCTCTATATGTTGCCAACTTGTACTTCCCAAGCGCTCAGTACAGTGCTCTGCACGCAGTAAGCGCTCAATAAATACGACAATGAATGGAGAAGCAGCGTGGGAAGGATCACGGTTTGGGAGTCAGAGGTCATGTGTTCTAATCCCGGCTCTGCCATTTGTCAGCTGTGCGATTTTGGGCAAGTCACTTAACTTCTCTGGGCTTCAGTTCCCTCATCTGTAAAATGGGGATTAAAACTGTGAGTCCCATGTGGGACAATCTGATTGCCTTGAATCCCCCCCAGCGCTTAGAACGGTGCTTGGCACATAGTAAGCGCTTAATGAACACCATTATTATTATTATTATTATTGTGAATGGGGGTGGAGATGGGGCTGAGCCTGGGGGTGGGCTGGAGCTGAGATGGGGCAGGGGCTAGATTGTGAGCCCCTTGTTGCGTAGGGGCCATCTCTATATGTTGCCAACTTTTACTTCCCAAGTGCTTAGTACAGTGCTCTGCACACAGTAAGCACTTAATAAATACGCTTGATTGAATGAATGAATGAATGAATACGATTGAATGAATGAATAGAGAAGCAGTGTGGGTCAGTGGAAAGATCACGGGCTTGGGAGTCAGAGGTCATGGGTTCTAATCCCGGCTCTGCCATTTGTCAGCTGTGTGGCTTTGGGCAAGTGACTTAACTCCTCCGTGCCTCAATTCCCTCATCTGTAAAATGGGGATTAAGACTGTGAGTCCCATGTGGGACAATCTGATTACCTTGTATCCCCCCCGTGCTTAGAACGGTGCTTGGCACCTAGTAAGCACTTAATAACACCATTATTTATTATTATTATTATCTTATTTTGTTAGTATGTTTGTTTTTGTTCTGTCTCCCCCTTTTAGACTGTGAGCCCACTGTTGGCTAGGGACTGTCTCTATATGTTGCCAACTTGTACTTCCCAAGCGCTTAGTACAGTGCTCTGCACACAGTAAGAGCTCAATAAATACGATTGATTGATTATTATTGTGAATGGGGGTGGGCTAGAGCTGAGCTGGGGCTGAGGTTGGGCTAGGGCTCGGTCATGTGTTCGAATCCCGACTCTGCCACTTATCAGCTGTGTGGCCTTGGGCAAGTCACTAAACTTCTCTGCGCCTCAGTTCCCTCACCTGTAAAATGGGGATTAAGACTGTGAGCCCCACGTGGGACAACCTGATCACCTTGTACCCCCCACAGTGCTTGGCACATAGTAAGCACTTCACAAAGCCCATCATCATTATTATTATTAGGGCCGGGAGTGGCTATCCTCTCCAGGACGTTTCCCTGCCGTTGTTGGGGGGTGGGGGATGGTGGGGGCGCCCCTTGGGCAGCAAACAGTTAAGTTTGGGCGATTGGGCAGACCCAGGGGGCCGGCCGGAGGGGAGGGGAGAGGAAAGGAGGGGAGGGGCGGGGGTGCGGGGCCAGGGGGAGTGGAATAGCCCGGCCCGGTCCGGCCCGGAAACATCCCGGCGCATTCCTGGGCGGCCGCCGCGCTCAGCTGCTCGCCCCTGGCCCGTTGGCTGGCCCGGCCCCTGATTGGAAGCGGCCCCTGTGGTCGGGCCCCGCCGACAGGCCTAAGGGCTATTTAACCGGCGCCCCCGGGGGGGGGGCCGCTCGCCTGCAGGACACAGCCCGGGGCCAGCCCCAAAGCCCCCCGACCGTGAGTACCCCGGGAAGCTGCTGCGGGGGGGGACGTTGGGGGGCAGGCTTATTTGTTCTTGGGGGGACTTTGGGGGGGGGGGGGGCCTGCTTTGGGGAGCTTAGAGGGGCAGGCTGGGCTGCTCCTGGGAGGATTTGGGGGGACTTTGGGGGGAGGGGATCTGCTTTGGGGGGGCTTGGGGGGACGTTGGGGGGCTTGGGGGGCAGGCTTGTCTGCTCTTGGGATTTGGGGGGACGTTGAGGGGCTTGGGGGGCAGGCTTGTCTGTTCTTGGGAGGATTTTGGGGGACGTTGGGGGGCAGGGGGATCTGCTTTTGGGGAGCTTGGGGGCAGGCTTGTCTGTTCTTGGGAGGATTTGGGGGGATGTTGGGGGCTTCGGGGGCAGGCTTATTTGTTCTTAAGGGGACTTTGGGGGCTAGGGGGATCTGCTTTGGGGGGGCTTGGGGGGCAGGCTTGTCTACTCTTGGGAGGATTTGGGGGGACTTTGGGGGGAAGGGGATCTGCTTTGGGGGGCTTGGGGGGCAGGCTTGTCTGCTCTTGAGAGGATTTTGGGGGACGTTGGGGGGCTTGGGGGCAGGCTTGTCTGCTCTTGGGAGGATTTGGGGGGGACGTTGGGGGGCTTCGGGGCCAGGCTTATTCTTGGGGGGACTTTGGGGGGTAGGGGGATCTGCTTTGGAGGAACTTGGGGGGCAGGCTTCTCTGTTCTTGGAAGGATTTTGGGGGAACTTTGGGGGGCAGGGGAATCTGCTTCTAGTGGGCTTGGGGGGCAGGCTTGTCTGCTCTTGAGAGGATTTTGAGGGGACGGGGGCAGGCGGATCTGCTCTTGGGGGGATCTGGGGAACACTTACCTGCTGTTGGGGGGATCTGGGGGGCAGACTTTTCTGCTCTTGGGAGGATCTTAGGGGGACATGGGGGGCAGGCGGATCTGTTCTTGGGGGGCAGAATTATCTACTTTTGGGAGGATCTTGAAGGGACGTAGGAGGGTAGGCGGATTTGCTCTTGGGGGGACGGGTTGGGGAGCAGGAAGATCTGCTCTTGGGGAGATCTGGGGGGGGGCTCTTGGGGGCACAGGCGGATCTATTCTTGGGAGCCCCTTGGGGGTAGGCAGATCTACTCTTGGGGGGATCTGAGGATGGGCGGGCCTTTCTGCCTTTGAGGGGAATCTAGTGGGGGGGGGGGCAGGCGGATCTGTTTTGGAGGGGCAGGGATATTTAATAGGGGAGAGGGTGTAGTCGTGCGGTGTATAGAATAATAATGATGGTATTTAAGTGCTTACCATGTGCCAAGCGCTGGGCAAATAGACTGGGGCGTGAGTTGAAGGAGCGGAGTATCTGGGGAGGCGAAAGCGGGGTACCTGCCTTGGGGTACACAGATGAGGAGCTAAGGGAGGGGATCCCGGCGGAAGGAGGGGAGCTGTCTTCCCTCTTGCCCCGCAAGATAGGCTGGGGGTTCGGGAAAAACTGAGCCAGGGAGCAAAAGTCTCTCTAGCCCTCTCCATGTCCCCGGAAGATGCCGGGACTTCAGAGCTCTCCATCCCCCCACATTTACCAGGGCGCATTTCTAAGACTAAGCCCCCCTTCTCCTTTGCTCCTCCCCTCCCCCTGCTCTTCTCCCCCCCCCCCCCGCCCCACAGCACTTGTGTGTATGTGTGTACATATTCTATTTATTAATGTGTTATATCTATAATTCTATTCATATTGATGCCTGTTTACTTGTTTTGATGCCTGTCTCCCCCCCTTCTAGACTGTGAGCCATTGTGGGCAGGGATTGTCTCTGTTGCTGAATTGAACTTTCCAAGCGTTTAGTACAGTACTTTGCACTCAGTAAGCGCTCAATGGATACGATTGAAAGAATGAATTTCCCGGGGTGCGCTCAGGGCGCAGGCGGAGACCCTCCGACTTGGCGTCTCCAGCCCCGAGGGGTTAGGGGGTGACCGGGACCAGACCCCAGGGACCCTCTCCCGGGCTTAACGACCCCACCGGAGGGAGAGGGGACTCAGGGGGTTATAAGGCGCGGCGGTTCCCGGGGGACACCAACCCCTTGCTCCCTGTCCCCAGCTCACTTTCCACCTCTGAACGCAATCCAAGCTGGATTTCTGCAGCTGGACATCACTGTCCTCCAGTCTGCTGCAAGGCCATCCCCAGTTGCAGTTTACAAGCCCAGAAATCTGAAACCGGATTCCCTCCTCCTCCTCCAATCAGAGCCTGGAGGAGGCAAGAGGGAGCAATGTTTTTGGGGGGCTACTCACAAAGCCAAGTTAAACTTTGGGGTACCAGAAGCTGCCCACGCCCTCTAGAGAGGTGGGAAAGCAACCCAAATTACCCCAAAGGGAGTTAAAGATCTGTGGTGGAAGACCGAATTTCTTTTGGACTGCTTCGAGGCAGTCAGGCTGTGTCCGTATAACTTGCTTTCTTTTCAGGTCTCTTCTCCTACTCCACAGGCTTCCCACCTCCCCCTCACAATTAATGCCCCAGAGCTCCTTCTGCTTGACTAAATGTTGTTAAATCAAATAGCCAGTTGCAAAAACACAACATGAAACCCGTCCAGGAAAGTATTAAGCCCCCTTGAGGCTTCCTAGACAGGACTAGCGTTCCTCAGCTGAAGCCATGCAGTGATTGCACTAAGCTTTTTTTGCAATTTAGCATGATTATTTCTTCAACACACTGGTTTTAGCCTGATCTAACCCAAGTGGGTTTAATCCCCCTGTAATGAGGTTTGATGGCCTTTGGAACCTGGTAGTTTTGGCTTAGACCTGCTGCTGTACCGTCTATGTTCTGGGACATGGAAGAAAATAAACAGGACTGCATTCTTAATTAACAGAATACATAAAGTAAATAGACCTATAAACAATGGTAAATGGTTTTCCAAAGAGGCAGGATAAAAGGATTATTGTATAGCCCCGGTAGCCTATTTGTGAATGTGTCTGTTCCAGGCATATCCCCCTTTGGTTTTAAGAAAACACAAGCTGCTTTCAATCTGCGTGGTGGCTAGTTTTCCCCCTTTCTCTGAGAAAGGTGGGCAATCTGTTTAAAGTCTAGCACCTCCTGGCAGTGAAATGAGCGTTTTGGGAAAGCCGTTTGATCCAGGTTGTGTGAACCGGTTTCGAACGATGCTCCTGGATTAGTAGTAGCTAATGTTGCAGATGGCAGTCACTTCCCTATCAAATCTGGGGGCTAGGGGAGTGGATCTGAACTTCTTTTAAGATGAGTCAGGAGCAAGAGTTCACTTGATTGTGCCTCATGGATCTAATTAAACTATTGTGAAAGCATTTAGTGCAATTTAACACACTATCATGACCTCACATGGCTACTAATTCAACAGTATCATTCCAACTCTGCATTAGAGTGACTTTCTGGTGCTCTATTCTTTGTATGTTTGGTGTTTGCTGCTTGTTCATATTGGAAGGATCATAGCAACATCTTTACTCACGTTCTTGTTTCATGATTGGAATGCCCTCCCTCTGCCCATCCGCCAAGCTAGCTCTCTTCCTCCCCTCTATGCCCTACTGAGAGCTCACTTCCTCCAGGAGGCCTTCCCAGACTGAGCCCCTTCCTTCCTCTCCCCCTCGTTCCCCTCTCCATCCCCCCATCTTACCTCCTTCCCTTCCCCACAGGACCTGTATATATGTTTGTACATATTTATTACTCTATTTTACTTGTACATATCTATTCTATTTATTTTGTTAGTGTGTTTGGTTTTGTTCTCTGTCTCCCCCTTTTAGACTGTGAGCCCACTGTTGGGTAGGGACTGTCTCTATATGTTGCCAACTTGTACTTCCCAAGCGCTTAGTACAGTGCTCTGCACACAGTAAGCACTCAATAAATATGATTGATGATTGGCCAACTGACAATAACGTGGCCATCTATTTGGACAGTGAGAGCCAGGGGAATTACAGCAGTAATGAATTTCCAACAGTACACTTTAGGTAAGGTAGAGCTATAATAGTGCAGTAATACAACAACACTTGAGAATCAAGCCGACCTGTTACAAACTCTGCTGTACAAGTTTTGTAGCCGAAGCTTTTCTATTTACCAAATGAATCATCCCTGGCTACTCTTCTCAATGTCCTAGCTAAAACTTTGAAACACTTAACCATCTGAAGGGGAAGGAAGCACGAATACTTGGCATCTTGAGCACCCTTGAGTGATTATAATCAACAATTTATATTTATTGAACACTAACAGTGTGCAGAGCCCTGTACTGAACCTTTGGGAGTGTAAAATCTAACAGGTGGTGGACACTTTCCCTGCTCATAACAAGCGCCTCTAAAAACTTCAAAACAAAGGCCCAGCAGCTGATGGTGCTTGACAGCTAATTAACTCCAAAGTTCTGTTTGCACTTCTTATTAGAGAGCACAATGGTTCTTCCTTCCTAACCAGAATGGCAATATGAGACACCTGAGGAACAGGATGGGTTGTCTTCTATTCTCCTGACTGGCAAAAACCCTATCTTTCCTCAAGTGTACGGTAATCTTTCCAGGGTCAGCAGGGAGGAGTTTAGTGTGGTGATGGATTATTAGGGGGAAACATCATGGAGCTGTAGCTCAGCCACTTTTAAGTGGCTGTAATTTATCTGTAATTGTATTTGTACTGATGTCTCTTTATTGATTTCTGTCTCCTCTCCCCCTCCCCCACCCAAGATTGTGAGCTAATTGTTGGCAGGGATTGTTACTGTTTATTGTATTGTACTTCCCCAAGTGCTCAGTACAGTGCACTTAATATGATTGAATGAATGAAACCTAACTGGTCCTCTGCTTTACTGGTAGTTGCCATCTAGGAAGTAAGCTTCAGTGGTGGCCAGAAGCAGGGATACGTGCAGTGTTTATTTTGGTAATGTGCCACCTATCATCCCTAAATCAGGGTTAAAAACAGACTTCTAACCGGAAAGTACACCCTCAGTTGGGTGAACTGGAATTCCTCACCCCTCCTTCAGGGAAAGACCACTTGTGTAGGGCTACTTATGGAGCATTTCCATCCTAGCTTGTGAGGGCAGTCTTTGAGGAGAGCCATGTTTTAACTAGCAACCCTGGAGGTTATTAGTGCAGAGTCCTGGCTTTCACCCTTCTATCTTTAAGCTAGTCTCTTACCTATGTGATTTTTCTTAAGGGTTTCTCTACAGCCCATTGAACCCATCATCAGAGTAGGATAAAACCATCTGTGCAGTCTGTTGCCCTCCTTATAGGTTAACAAAGCTTTTACTATCGCCTATTTGACAGACTTTCAAGGTAACCCCTAAGGAGATGAAGCTATAGAAAAGAGTTCTATATCTCGTAGAAAAGTAGGTCAAAGGACAAGGGAGGCATTAAATTGAGTCCTCAGGTCATGAAGCTATCTCTTTATAATGGAGATATCACAGCAAGATGTCACAAGAGACTTGATCATCTGTGCTAGTATTTAAAGGTGCCATCTCAGGGCATGTGACTAAAACTTATCTCTTCATACAATAAGTAGTTTGTCTAGCAGGTTCACTAGGTTATAAATTCCATGTGGGCAGGTAATCTGTTTTGTTCTGGTGCACTTTCCTAATCAGTACAGTACTTGGCACTCAGCTTAAGTAACTCTGAGTGCTAATAAGTCAAGGCCAATAAATGGCGTATTTTCAGGAGGAAGTCCTCTTGAGCAGGTAGAGGGGAATTCAGGGAGAAAGCCCACATCTACATAAGTGATAAGTGAGATTGTCTATTGAGATCAAGTTTTTTGAGGTAGAGGGGGTGGAGCAGTAATAACTAGTCTTTTAACTCACACTCAGTTTATTGGGGTAGGGGCTGAAAGGGGAGAGGAATACAAATCCTAGGTGTCTAAGGGTCTTTTTGGCCTCTATTTCCTAATGAACACTTGGGTACAACATAAAAAGCAATTTCCTCTAGTGTTGATAAGCCAAGAAGGCCCTAGTTCTAATTCATATCTCCCCCTGCCCCCTTCTAGGTGAGTCTAAGGTAAGTTCTTTCATATAGGTATTTTTATGGGAGAAACATTTGACAGTCAAATGGACTAGGATGTGTAGTGGCACTCCTTTTTAATACATATGAACAAGGGATGATTCAATTCCTTAGCAATCTCCTTGATCACAGACATTTTTTCTCCTATTCCAGAAGAGAATATTGATGTGTGCAATAGGAGCAAGATTTTGAAGGGAAGATATGTAATGTTTCCTCTTGGCTGTCGGATAAACCTTAACCAGAAGATCAAGATCAGATTTCTGACTGAGCAGGGCATGTAAAATTTTGCATTTGCTTTAAGAACAAGAACACCAGTCCCCTCTTGCAGGATTATGGCTTCTTGGCCTAATTGGATTTGGGATCTTGGCAATAAAATGCTGTGAATTGTTGCAGTATGCTACAGCCATACAAGGTACAGGGAAAACAGGGGTGGTAAATAGTCTTAAGTGGGGGAGGAAGAAAAAAGTACAGGTGATTTCCAGATATTGTGCAATTTACCATTCATTCAATCATTTACTGAGCACTTATTGTGTGCAGAGCATTTACTAAGCACTTGGAAAGTACAATGCAGCAATAGAAAAAGAAAATCCCTGCCCACAATGGGCTCACAGTTGTTTTTTTTAGGGGGAAAGGCAGTTGGCAAGTCTACCCAACAACCTCCCTTCCCTCTGCTCTCTTAGAATGACTTCACAAATGTGTGGAGCTCTATAGAGCACCTTGCATAGAGTTCTTACTACATTCATTCAATTGTATTTATTCAGTGTTTACTCTGTGCAGAGCACTGTACTAAGCACTTGGAAAGTACTACATGCCAGGCATTGTGCTAAGTTCTGGGTAGATACAAAGTAATCATATCAGACAGAGTCCCTGACCCACATGGGGTTCACAGACAAAGTAGGAGGGTGAAAAGGTATTAGATCCCTATTTTACAGAAGAGGAAACTGAGAGCACAGAACAGTGAAATGAGTGGGCATACAGCAGAGCCAGGAGTAGAACCCATATCCTCTAATTCTCAGGCCCATGCTCTGTCCACTAGGTCACCCATCTCTATAAAAGGACACCTCATCTCTAGGCTTGGCCATGCTAGCAGGAATACTTTACCTTCAGATGATTAGGACAGTAACCTGAATTTTCACTTTTCTATCCCATTGGCTCTAAATTTTTTCTTGCTGGAGCTGGACTAGACCAGATGAGAGGTTTGGATGCTGCTGTTGGGTTAAGCTCACTTGGACCTATTGAGTAGAATGCAATTTGAGGGTAGAGATTGTGTCTACCCATTATATTGTACTTTCCCTAGTTCTTAGTAAAGTGCTTTGAGCAAAGTAAGTGCTCAAACACCATGGGTTCAAAAGTGCTCATGGAACTGCTAGTAGAAGCCAGGTATACAGAAGAGAGGGGAAGAAACAGAACTTGACTAGGAGATCAGGCTTTTATAATAATAATAATAATAATAATAATGACATTTATTAAGTGCTTACTATGTGCAAAGCACTGTTCTAAGCACTGGAGAGGTTACAAGGTGATCAGGTTGTCCCACAGGGAGCTCAGTCTTAATCCCCATTTTACAGATGAGGTAACTGAGGCACAGAGAAGTTAAGTGACTTGCCCAAAGTCACACAGCTGACAATTGGCAGAGCCGGGATTTGAACCCTTAACCTCTGACTCCAAAGCCTGTGCTCTTTCCACTGAGCCACACTGCTTAAGTCTCTAACTGCTTGGATTTCAAGGTTTCATTTCAGGGAATATGACTCTTATTTTAACCGAGCAGTGTTCTAAGTTATCTGTCTGGGCAATACAGTCTATTCAAGTCTTTTCCCCTTTCCTTGGCCATTTTGGCGCCTTTGAATTTTTCGTCATTTTCAGTGTGGCGGAGTGGCTAGAAACAGGCTGGGAGGCAGGAGGTCATGGGTTCTAATCCTGGCTCTGCCACTTGTCTGCTGTGACCTTGGGCAAGTCACTTTACTTCTCTGTGCCTCAATTACCTCATCTCTAAAATGGGGATTGAGACTGTGAATCCCATGTGGGACTATATCCTACCCGATTTGCTTGTATCTACCCCAGCGCTTAGTACAGGGACTGGCCTGTAGTCAATGCTTAACAAAACTATATTATTATTATTATTCAGTTGTGGCTTAGTTGCAGTAACCCCATTAATTATTGGGATTCATCCATTTGTCTTCCTTCTGCTTTCCCATTCCATTGACCCACTTAAGCACATCTCTCATCTTGTGAGTTCCCCAAATATTCCAGTGCCGGTGAACCTTACCTCTTCGTGCAGGGTTGCAAACTCACTTCTTGACCAACACTTCTGTCCAGTGGTAGGCCCTAATGACTCCAGTGTAGACTCCATTCCTAGGATTCTCTAAAGGGCGCAGTCATCTGACTCGACTGAGATTTGCTACCCAGCCCACAGACCTGGACCAAGTAGATCATCTTTCTGGCCCCCTTCCTGAGTTCCTCCCTTGGGCAAAGGGATATCCAACTTCTCCTTGGGTTGAGTAGCTTGATTCTGCCTTGTAGACCACTTGGTGGATGCAAAAATGGCCCAGTGAGAGACATCTAAAGGAATTAGAGGAATATTCAGTTTGGAGAAGAGAAAGCTAACAGCTGACTAGTACTCAGGGTTCTGTTCTATTGAAAGCCAAAACTCAGTTTCCCAAGACTGAGTTGGGCAAAAAACCAAGGGCAAGAGGACTTTTGGAATTGAGTTGCTTGACTGTTGCCATTAGGGTTGGAGTGTCTGCTGTGTGCAGAGCACTGCAAGAGGCATTTGGAAACATTCATTCGATCAGATTAAGTGCTTACTGAGTGCAGAGGTCTGTACTGTTTAGACAGTAAAACTCAGTAATAGAGACAACCCCTGCCCACACTGGGCTTAGAGGGTAGCAGACACAATCCCAGCTTATTCTCTGGACTGCAAACTCCCTGTGGGCATGGAATGTCTGTTCTATTGTTGTATTGTACTCTCCCAAGTGTTTAGTACAGTGTTTTGCGCACACTAAGTGATCAATAGGTATGACTGACTTTGAGACCCTACAACCTGTCAGAGGACCTGAATTCTAATTCTGGCTCTGCCACTTGTCAGCTGTGTGACCTTGGACAAATCACTTCTGTGCCTGTTTCCTCACCTGCAAAATGGGGATTAAATCCTACTTCCTCCTACTGTGAACCCCATGTAGGACAGGGACTGTGTCTAAACTGATAACCTTTTATCTATCCCAGCACTTACAACAGTGATTGGTTCATAATAAGCACTTAATGAATACCATAATAATCTGGGAGGTGCACAGGGGGATGGACTCCTGAGGAAGGCTATGGAAATTTTAACCTTAGATTTTTTTTTTCAGAAAGTCTAGGTCCCATCTGTATATCATAGCTATAATTCTGTTTGTTCTGATGATTTTGACACCTGTCTATATTTTGTTTTGCTGTCTGTCTCCCTCTCCCATACTGTGAGCCCGTTGTTGTGTAGGGACTGTCCCTATATGTTGCCGACTTGTACTTCCCAAGTGCTTATTACAGTGCTGTGCACACAGTAAGCGTTCAATATGATTGAATGAATGAATCTGACCTGGAGGCTAGACCTTCCAGCTCTGAGGCTCATAACTATCCACTTCATTCAGTAAATCATATTTATTGAGCACTTACTGTGTGCAGAGCACTGTACTAAGCACTTGGGAGAGTACAATATAATGAAAAAACACATGTTCACTGCCCACAAGAAGAGCCACATAGCAAACTGTCAGGGCACTCTGTTTTGGGTCTGCTGGTCTCCCTATGGGGACAAACATATCAATCCTAGAAGCATGTAAAAACAGAGTTCACAGTCCCATAAGGCCTGGCACATTACATAATCTTATAGTACCTTTAAATTCCCATTTTCAGCAGATGAATTGGATGCCTTCTAAGTAAACCCAGCCTCCTCAGCTACAGGCTTATCCACTGCTCTTTAAGAGTCAAGCAAAAGCTTTCCCAAAACAAGCTTTGGCTTTCCTGATCACAAGCTAAGAAAACAGGTGGCAGATCTAATCCTGCTCAAGATTTTAAACTTATATTCTCCCTCCAACTCCATCCTTTTGCCACTATTGTAAATCGTCTTAGTACTGTTTCCTGAAATCTCTGCTCATACGAACCCTCACTCACATCCTTGTCCTCCTTCAGAAATAAAATCCTCACTGTAAAGGCTGGCAAGGATAGAGGCAATAGCATAGATCCAAGGCATGGGGTATAACTGTTTGATCTGATTCAATGACTTGCTTCCCCACCAATCAATTTATGGTATTTGAGTATTTACTGTGTGCAGAACACTGTACTAAGCACTCCAGAGAGTACAATATTCATTCATTCAATTGTATTTATTGAGTGCTTAGTGTGCAGAGCACTGTACTAAGCACTTGGGAAGTACAAGTTCACATCATATAGACGGTCCCTACCCAACAACAGGCTCACAGTCTAGAAGGGGGAGACAGACAACAAAACATGTGGACAGGTGTCAAGTCATCAGAATAAATAGAAGTAAAGCTAGATGCACGTCATTAACAAAATAGAATAGTAAATATGTACAAGTAAAATAGAGTAATAAATCCGTGCAAACATATATACAGGTGCTGTGTGGAGGGGAAGGAGGTAGGGTGAGGGGGATGGGGAGAGTGGAGTGGGTGATCCCTACCCACAAGGAGCTTACAGACTAGATGGGGAAATCAGACACTGAAATCAATTATATGTAGGTAAGTGCTGTGGAGGTAGCATGGAAATCAAAGTGCTTGAGGGAATCAAGGAGCACTTGATTCCCTTGAGAATCACCACCACATCCCCCCAGCAAGGAGTTCTGCACCTGGGGACTCAGTAGTCCCTGGGAGCTTCTGCCTTCTCATCTTGAGAAACACAGATCGTGGGTTGAAAAGCAATTGCTTTGGGGATAAGTAGAGCTGTCTCACTTCTGGTTTTGTGGCTGAAATTATTGTAAACGATGATAGGCTCAACCCCAAGACCCAGGGAATCCTCATCATTAGTAAAAAGAAACAAGATCCTGCAAGCACTTTTTTTTTTTCCCTTCTGGTTGATCCTAACCAGTTAAGATTGTTCACATAAAACTGAATTGGGAAACAGACAATTTACAGTAAAACTAAACAGCAGCTGAATTTTTTTTAACTCACTTTGGGCTGTGAGATTAGAACAGATACATCAAATTGCATTTTCAATGCTTGACCATTTAAAATGAAAATTTTATTTCTAAATGTTTCGCTTAAGGGCCATGTTAACGAGGTGATTATTTTGATAATACTAGGGGTGAGTTAACAGGTTAACTAGTCTCTCCCTGGTCACTTATGGAAAATTCATCTCTGCTGTCATGATCCCAGTGCAGAACCAACAATTCAGCTATTAGCAGAAGCAGTGCTAGAAGCCACTTGGCTTAATGGAAAAAGTACGGGGTTGGGAGTCAAAGGTCATGGGTTCTAATCCCTACTTTGCCACTTGTCAGCTGTGTCACTTAACTTCTCTGTGGCCCAATTACCTCCTCTGTAAAATAGGGAGTTAAGATTGTGAGCCCCATGTGAGGTAATCTTGTATCTACCCCAGCGCTTGGAGCAGTGCTTGGCACACAGTAAGTGCTTAACAAATGCCATCATCATCATTTAAAGAGCCAACCCCTTGCCCAGATCCTGCCTCTGGCCTCGAATGCCCCCCCTCCTCAAATTCAACAATTACTCCCCAGCTCCTGCCCCACCCATCACCACCTTCAAAGCCTTATTGAAGGGACATCTCCTTCAAGAGGCCTTCCCTAAGCCCTCCCTTCCTCTTCTCCCACGCCCTTCTGCATTGCCCTGATTTCCTCCCTTTATCCATCTCTCCTCGCAGCCCTACAGCACTTGTGTACATATCTGTCACTGATTTATGTCAATGTCTCTCCCTCACTTTGGACTGTAAACTCATTGTGGACAGGCAATGCCTGCTTATCATTATTATACTCTCCAAAGCCCTTAGTACAGTGCTCTGCATATGGGAAGTGTCCAATAAATATGAATGAAGGAGTCCTTGGCCTAGTAGGGAGTGCACCTGGGTGACCTCTGACATGGCATTTAACCTCAGTTTCTCTCACTATAATGGGGCAATGCCCCCCAGGGATGTCCTGAGAAGAAAATGAGACTAGGGAAGCCTTTGTGGATTACATGGGAGGAGGACCAAGGTGACAAAATGTACCCCCATAGACTTGCTTAACTAAGGAATTGTGTTCTTTCAAGTATTGTCAGAAGTGCTTCAAAGTCCTCAGATCATGCCCATCCATACAACCTTGCATCCCATCATCCACTAATCTCTAATCCAAGGGCCCCACCGACTGGCTTTGGGCCTGTCTTCAATAGTCACTGTGAGTACAGAAGCCAGGTGCCGCAATCAGTGTCCACTTTAAAAGAACATTAAAGCTGTTTCCTGCTTTGTTTCTAACTCCTTAAGCCCCATAGATTCAAAGAATATACCCTTGAGAAGCAGCATGGCTTAGTGGATAGAGAATGGACCCGGGTTCTACTCCCGGTTCTGCCACATATCTGCTAAGTGACCTTAGGCAGGTCACTTCACTGTGCTTCAGTTGCCTGATCTGTAAAATGAGGATTAAGACTGAGAGTCCTATATGGGACAGGAACTAGGTCCAACTTGATTAGCTTGTATCAACCCCAGCAGTTAGTAAAAGGCCTGGCACATAGTAAGTGCTTAAAAAATAGAAGCAGCAATAGAAGTGTGACCTAGTAGATGGAGTGTGGGAAGTCAGAAGGATCTGGGTTCTAATCCCAGCTCCTCCACTTGTCTGCTGTGTGACCTTGGGCAAGTCATTTCACTTCTCTGGGCCTCAGTTACCACATGTGTAAAACAGGGATTAAGACCGAGAGCAATTGTGGGCAGGGAATGTGCTGGTGTTTGTATTGTACTTTCTCAAATGCTTAGTACAGTTCTTTGCATACAGCAAGTACTCAAATATGATTGATTGACATGCGGGATAGGGATGGGATCCAACTTGATTATCTTGCATCTACCCCAGTGCTTAGCACAGTGCCTAATGCATAGTAAGCACTTAACTAATACCATAAGAAAAAATAAATCATAAAGTGGTGTGTCCTTGTTTGGTAAGGAATTGAAAAGTTACAACTTAAATCTACTCCCTCTAGGCCAAGGCCAACAAACTCCTAGATGACTTTGAACAGTCCTCTTCCCGCCGGTTTTACAGGTGAGAAGAGTAGGGAGAGGGTGGGGACACTCAAATTCTTTTTAGCAATGCTGAGTTGACTCACTGTTATTCTATAAACTCGAGGGCTCTTATCTATAAAAGGGAAGTTAGGAATCTTTGATATGTTGGTCCTCTTGTTTCAAAGAAAACCAAATGTCTTATGTAGCTAATAGTTTCTCATAGTGCTGGTCTGCTTAATACTGTAACTAGTTACAGTAGAAATTGTTTAATTGCAAATGCCTTCCATGGTATAAGACAAAGATCAGATTGAAAGCCATAACCTGGAGCAGAGGAGAGGATAGTTCACATCGTCAGGTTTATTGTTTGGCAGCTTTCCTTTAGTGGGAAGAGCATGAGCCTGGGAGCATGAGAAGGAGACTGTGAGCCCCCCGTGGGACAACCTGATCACCTTGTAACCTCCCCAGCGCTTAGAACAGTGCTTTGCACATAGTAAGTGCTTAATAAATGCCATTATTATTATTATTATCTGTAAAATGGGGATTGACTATGAGCCCCACGTGGGACAACCTTGATTACCTTGTATCCCCTGGTACAATATTATACCTGTATTAATACCAGCTCCACCATTTGTCTGCTGGGTGTCCTTTGACAAGTGACTTAACTTCCTTGTACCTGTTATCTCATCTGCACAATGGGAATTAAGACTGTGAACTCTATGTGGGACAAGCACTGTATTCATTCCGATAAGCTTGCATCCACCCCAGTGCTTAATACAGTGCCTGGCACAGAATCAGTGCTTAACAAATAGCATTATTATTATTGTTATTAGATATTGCTCTGCATACTATCAGAGATATTTGATTGTATACTATGTGCAGAGCACTGTTCTAAGCATTCTTTTTTATGGCATTTGTTAAGCTTACTATGTATCTGACACTACATCTAAGAGGCCTTCCCTGACTAAGCCCCTTTTTCCTTCAGTTCTCTTCTGCATTGCCCTGACTTGCCCCCTTTATTCATGGCCCTCCCCTCAACACTTATATACATATCTGTAAACCTACCTAGATATCTAAGATATCTAGACTGCATGTCCAGTGTGGGCAGGGATAATCTCTCTATCACTGAATTGTACTTCCAAGTGTTTAGTACAGTCCTCATCACACAGTAAGTGCCCAATAAATATGATTGAATGAATGTAACGTTTATATTAATGTCTGTAGGTTTGTGGGCAGGGAATGTCTATTGTCATACTGTACTCTCCCAAGCACTTAGTATAGTGCTCTGCACACAGTAAGCACTCAATGAATAAGACTGACTGTTCTAAGCTCTGGGGTAAGTACAAGTTCAGTCAGACATAGTTCCTGTCCGATGTGGGGCTCACATTCCAAGTAGGAGGGAGAACAGAATGGTGGGAGAATCCCCAGTGGAAGGAACAGAGGCACAGAGAAGTTAAGCGACTTTCCTGAGGTCACAAGCAAGCAAATGGCAGAGCAGAGATTAGAACCCAGGTCCTTGCTTTTTACACTAGGCCATGCTGCTTTTCCACTTGGGGGAGTACAATTAAACATAGTTGGTGGACATGTCCCTTGCCTACAACCAGTTTACAGTCTTGAGGGGGGAGACTAACATTGATGAATAATAATAATAATGATGGCATTTGTTAAGCACTTACTATGTGCAAAGCACTGTTCTAAGCACTGGGGGGATACAATGTGATTGAGTTGTCCCACGTGGGACTCACAGTCTTAATTCTCATTTTACAGATGAGGTAACTGAGACTCAGAGAAGTTAAGTGACTTGCCCAATGTCACACAGCAGACATGTGGCAGAGATGGGATTCAAACCCATGACCTCTGACTCCAAAGCCTGTGCTGTTTCCCCTGAGCCATGCTGCTTCAGATTCCCAGAGTCAGAATAGGAAACAATTTAACTGCATCTCAAAATTTTGTTTACGTGGAAAGAGTAGTAACTGATTCAGAAGCGGATCCTGATGTCATCACACAGTTTCTTGAATGGAAAACCAGGAATGACAGAGAAAATGTCTTGGGGAAAACTTCAGCTTGGCTAGTGTTGTCAATTGTAGAACAGTGCTTTGCACATAGTAAGCGCTTAATAAATGCCATAAAAAAATTGTATTGAGTGTTTACTGTGTGCAGATCTCTGTACTAAGCACTTGGGAGAATAGAACAGAGCATAGGGGGTAGACACATTCCCTGCCTACAAAGAGGGTGTAAGTAACCAATGAGCAGTTCTCCAAGAGTATTTACTCTCTAGAAGAATGTTGTTTATAACAAACAATATCGAGCAGTTTATATCTACTCAAGGCCGGGGCAGGGGGGGGAGTGGAAGTAAGAGGGGACAGGGATGAGCTGTTGGTGAAATTCTCCAGATGGTGCTCTTTGCAACTCCCTCTTTTTAATCTACCAATAAAATACCTCCTCTAAACAAATCCCTCTTCAAAAATGCACTTGACTTTAGTTTGAAGTCTATCCTATCTTTAGCTTTTCATCCCATAAACAAATGCATCTCCCTCAACCTTGGCCTTATTAAAAAAAAATAGTCATATTTCTCTCTGAAGGAGGCTTCCCCAACCTGATTGAGCCCCTGCAACCTCTCTTTCTGCTCAAGGCTGTGTCTTTGTAGTCCATTATTGTGTTCCAGTCCACTTTGCCCTCGAGTGGATTTCTTGTAAGCTGTATCTTGCAAGGTTACAAAGTTATCACTCATTCAGTTGTATTTATTGAGTGCTTACTGTGTGCAGAGCACTGACTAAGCGCTTGGGTAGTACAGATCAGCAACATATAGAGACGGTCTCTACCCAACAATGGGATGAGGTAATTGAGGCACACAAGTTAAGTGGCTTGCCCAAGGTCACACCGCAGATAAATTGTGGTGCCAAGATTAGAACCCATGTCCTCTGACTCCCAAGCCTGTGCTCTTTCCGCTAAGCTACACTGCTTCTCTATAACAATAGACTTTATGACCTTGGACAAGTCACTTAAATCCTCTGCCTCAGTCACCTCACCTGTAAAATGGGGATTGACTGTGAGCCTCATGTGGGACATGGCATGTATCCAACCTAATTAGCTTGTCTATACCCCCAGCTCTTCATACAGTGCCTGGAACAGTAAGCAATGAAAGGAACTGAAACAATCAGAACACCAAAGAGCCAGGTTTCTGTGCTCAGTAGTATGAAATAAAATATTACTCAGTGGCAGCTGGAATATACTTGACGAATCTTAAATCTTTGATTTAAACTTGAGAAGAATTGCCCACTCTTTCAATCTCTGAAGCTTAAAGCTAAACTTAGTTACATCAGTGGCACTACCCTAAACTGCCTTAGATTCTATCCCACCTCATAAATATGCTAGCTGAAATAGAACAGCAATTCCACTATGTCCGGTTCTCTTGGGCACAGAGGAGTTTCGTGACACAGTGTTTTAAGTGAAAGGGCACTATTCTAATGAGTGAAAGCCAAACCTTTTTCATAAAAATTGGATTTAATAGTAGATTCTAAGAGGTGGGCTTATCCAAAGAGGCCTTGGAACTCAGCTGAGGAAACAGATGATCCAACTGAGCCCCCAAATGATCCTGACAGAAAAGGTGGCAAAATCCACACCCCTAAAGACTTGTAATGGCACTGATTAGGGAAAAATTGCTAAAGACAGCCCTGGAAACCATGTGGCTTGTACTAAATAGCCCGGGTCTACTCAAGCTGGACTATCCATGCCACGCACCCCTAACCACGTGCTTATCCCAACTTTTAGGGCCAACATGTCCCTTTTTTTAAAAAAAAAAAAAACACTTAATTGTGGTTATTTAAGTGCTTCCTATGTACTAAGCACTGTACTAAGCACTGGGGTAGATACAAGGTAATCAGGTTGAATATAGCCCCTGTCCCACATGGGGGCTCACATACTCAATCCCAACTTTACAGATGAGGTAACTGAGACATGGAGAAGTGAAGTGACTTACCCAAGGTCACACAGTAGGCATGTGGCAGAGATTAGAACCCATGTTCTCTGACAAATAGGCCCGTGCTCATGGTAGCAAGGACACTGGGCAAATCTACTGGTCAGGATGACCCTGAGCAAGTAAGAGACATAGCTGGGGAGTTATAGGGCCAATACCAAGCTCCTGCCTTTGGATAAATTTTTTGCTTTGTTTTGTTTTTTTCTTTATGGTATTTAAGCTTTTACTATGAGCCAGTCACTGTGCTAAGCACTTCGGGTAGATGCAAACTAATCAGGTTGGATACAGTGCCTGTCCCACATGGGGCTCACAATCTTAAAACCAGTTTTTCAGATGAGGTTACTGAGGCCCAAAGGTAATAAGTGACTCACTCAAGGTCACACAGCAGACAAGTGGTGGTAACAGGATTAGAACCCAGATTTGCCAGCCCAGTTTAGTCTAGCAGAGATGATTTGGAAAGCCTTCTCGATGGCACTGTTGGGCATGCCTACTGATCGCAGAGCGCAGAACTACTACTTGTCCTTGGACCCAAGTCAAAGCTCCTGATGATCATCAAAACAGTAGTAAGTCCTTACTATGTGCCAAGCACTGGGGCAGATAAAATGAATGTGATTAGTCACACTGTCGCACATGGGCCTCACAATCTAAAAGGAAAGAGGACAGGGATTGAATGTCAGATGAGGAAACTGAGCCACTGATTTGTATCCATAAACTTGTTTTGGGAAGGGAATGTCTACCAACTGTTGTGCTCTTCCAAGTGTTTAGTACAGTGCAGTACACACAGTTAGTGCTCAAATGATTGATAAACATGATGTGCTGTTGAAATCACTGGCACACCAGCTCCATGGATAAATATTAGGAACTGCTTTTAAGTGCCCTTTGCTGTTCAGAGTGGGTTTTACTTAGGAACCAGTGACTGTAAGCTCCCTGTGGGCTGGGAATGTGTCTACCAACTTGGTTATATTGGTATACTGTACTCTGAACATAAGTGTTCAATAAATATGACTGAGGTGAGGTCCAAGGATGAATATGACCTGCCAGGAAGATATGAGCTTGAGAAGTCTTCATAATAACAATAATAATAATGAAAATTGTGGTATTAAGTTCTTTTGTGCCAGGCACTGTACGAAGCCCTAGGGTGGTTACAAGGGAATGGGGTTGGACACAGTCCCTGTTGCATGTGGGGCTCACAGTCTGTCCCCACTTTATAGATGAAGAACCATTAGAAAGGTTGCGGGTTGTGGCAGAAGACAGGATGTTCTGGAGAAAGTATATCCATGCAGTCACTATGAATCTGCAACAACTTGACGGCACTTAATAACTAAGGCACAGTGAAGTGACTTGCCCAAGTTTTCACAGCAGACAAGTGGTGGAGCTGGGTTTAGAACCCATGACCTTCTGATTACCAGGCCTGTAGTCCAGCCACTACGCCATTCTGATGGTGACTTGCTCCAAGCCAGTGGATGATCTCTTGCCCGATGAGTCTGCCCAGAGGCACCCCCCATATCCTTGTCTGCAGGCTTGGAACATGATCTCTGAGACGGCAACACCAGGAGCCTCTGTGGCCTCGCCCATTTCATTAGCCATCATAAGCTCATTGTGGACAGGGAACATCTCTAACAACTCTGTTATATTGTACTCTCCCAATGGCTCAGTACAGTGCTCTGCACACAGTAAACGCTCAATGAATACGATTGATTTGACTGACCCTCAGGGTAGCTCAGCAAATGTTGATTTAGTGTGTAGGACTATCCAATAGAAATAGATATTTCAGGCCCTGCCTTTGAAGTTAACAATCAAGTGATTCTTCTGGGACAGATGTGGGTTCCTGAGATTTAGTCTGGATAGTTGAGCTTTTATAGCAGAAACTCCTAACCTGTAGGAATCTCCAACAGGAGCCAGAGATAGGACAGGTTTAGAAGAAACCCTGGAGGCAGCTCCAGTCCTTGCCGGAGTCGGTTCCCCAAACTTTCTTTTCCTTCAGAGGAGGATAATAATGATAGTGGTATTAAGTGCCTACTATGTGCCAAGTACTGTACTAAATATTGGGTAGATATCAGATAATCCACTGTGCCATGCTGGTCCTACCAGAATGCACTAGCCCCACCGAGAGACAGGAATGGTATGTAATTTCTAGTGCTTAGCACAGTGTTTTCCACATGAAGTGCTTGAATATTACTACTATTTGTCCCACTCCCCAGCAAGTGCAGCCTGAGTCACAAATGTTGCGTTGCTTCATTCTTCTTCATGGTAAAGATTCTAGCCAGAGTGCCCTTGAACCACTAAAGACATTCTTAACCCCATGCTCCTAGGACTGTAAGTTTGTTTGGGGCAGGGAATGTCTACCAATCCCTTTACACTGTTATATTGTACCCTCCCAAGTGCTTAGTACAGCACTCTGCAAACAGTAAGTGCTGAGTAAATATGATCGATTCATTCAGTCGTATAAATGCTTACTGTGTGCGGAGTGCAGTACTAAGTGCTTGGGCGAGTACAATATAATAATGAACAGACATTCTCTACCCACAGTGAGCTTACAGTCTAGAGGGGGAGACAGATATCAATATAAATAAATGATTGTTTGCAACTGGGCATAGGAATCTTCAGTTCAGCTGTCTGATTCAGTGTAAACTTAGGGATTAGTGTCAAAGCTTTTGGGTGGTGCTCTGAGGCTTTGAGGAAACTGGAGTTCTCTGTAGAGCTGGCCTTCCATTTCCATTTAACACCCAGAGCCAAAAAGGACTCCACGGTGATAGGGTTGTTGGAAACCTCCCTTTTTAGGAGAGTAAAAGAAAGCTGTAGGCTAGATCCGGTCCTATTTATTGTATCTGACATCACACCCCGTGATCCAACAAGGGGTCTGGCTTGTTGATGAAAGTCTTTGAATCACTCATGCATTCATTCAGTCATATTGAGTGCTTACTGTGTGCAGAGCGCTGTACTAAGTGGTTCATGTGCTAGCTAAGTTGTACTTTCCCAAGTGCTTAGTACAGTGCTCTGCACACAGCAAGTGCTCAATAAATATGATTAAATGAATGAATGAACTTTGCACACCCAGACCTGCAGGTGAGAATGAATGGCTTCTCAGGTGGGAGAGCACTTAGGGGTGGAAAATTAGGCTTAAGCTCTTTGTGGGCAGGGATTGTCTTGTTTATTGCCCTGTTGAACTCTCCCAAGTGCTTAGTACAGTGCTCTGCACATAGTAAGCAATCAGTAAATGATTGAATGTATGAAGGACATGGCAATTCATGTATAAGCCTGTACCTGGCAAACCCTAAATACACAAGTTTAGGAACTGAAGTCAGTCTGTCAGTGCCTCAATGCCTCTCTGCCAAATAAATGGAGCAATTGCAGAAGCTTCTTGAGTTCTCTTGGGCCACTTTGCCCATTTAATGATTTCCAGAGAATTCCCTAGGAGATGATCTGACAACCTCTAAATATGGCCCCTCAAGCCATTTTAGTATAAAATGAACTAGATTCTACAAAAGCCAACAGTTCTCAACCCTCTTTCCACTGCTAAGGGCCCTGTAGGCCTCTAAATCAGGCCTAGCTAGTTCAAAGCCAAAAGTTTATGGGACAGTAACATTCCCTCTGCTCTGACAGTTCTCCTCTCTGCCCACAGCTGTAATTCAGGCTGGGTCAGAAAATGCATCTATAGGCCTCTGAGTCGACGGCCCAGTAGAGGTTATTTCTCTGGTGACATCTCATTTTTACCATTTGGAATTAAGCTAAATAACCAACCTTCCTGGGTGTGTGGCTGTTGAGAAATCTCACATGATCGTACAGCTTAAGCTGATACTTGCAAAGATGGAATGATCAAGTGAAAGTCAAGCTGGAGTACGTTAATTCCATCTTGATCTTGCCAGAGTAGTACCTGAGCAACTAGACTCTGGGGAAAAAAAAAATCTAGAAAGAAATGACAAAACTTCCTCTGTATGGCAGATGCTTCTTTGAGTTTAACCTTAGCTCTTTGAGGTTTGACTTTGGACACTGTCCTCCTGCCCTTAGTGGCCCAGTAAAATTTCCAACTGTAAATCTTCTTTTTTCCTTTTTTTATGGTACTAGTTAAGCACTTACTATGTTCCAGGCCCTGTTTTAAGCTCTGGGGTGTACACAAGCTAATCAGGTTGGACACAGTCCATGTCCCAAATAGAGCTCTCAGTTGAAATCCCCATTTTCCGGATGAGGTAACTGAGGCACAGAGAAGTGAAGGGACTTGCCCCAGGTAACACAACAGAATTCAGGTCCTTCCGACGCCCAGGCCCATGCTCTATCCACTACAATCATTAATCGTTCAAATTCCATTTCTTCATTTTTGACACTTTCAAGTCATATTTTCTCTGCTGTTTCCTTTCCCTCCACACCCAATCTTTTGGTCTAGTGGAAAAAGTACAGGTCTGGGAGTCATGTACCTGCTGTATGACCTTGGTCAAGTCACTTAATTTCTCTGTGCCTCCATTTCCCACAACTGCAAACTGGGGATGCAGTGTTTGTTCTTCTATTTAGACTGAGACCCATTATCTTGTATCTACACTAGCACTTAATATGGTGCTTGGCACAGAGTAAGCACTTAACAGACCACAGTTGTTGTTATTTCCTCCTTTGAAAGTTGGAATTCTCGTGATGATTGTGTTTGTGGGGCATAAAAGCCACTTGTCCTTAGAACTGGCTATGAAGGAAGGCAGAATCAATCACTGGTATTTATTGAGCACTTACTATGCTCAGTTGTATTTGGGAGAGAAAAATACAGCAATAATTCTACTTCTGGAGACTTTTTAACAAGGAATTAATAATAGTAATAACAATAATGGCATTTGTTAAGCACTAAGTGTGTCAGGCACTGTACTAAGCCCTGGGATGCATATGAGAAAATCGGGGTGGACACAATCTCTGTCCCACATGGGGCTCACACTCTTAGTCTCCATTATACAGAAAAGGTAACTGAGGCCCAGAGATGTGAAGTGACTTGCCCAAGGTCACACAGCAGATAAGCGGTGGGCCCGGGGTTAGAACCCAGGTCTTTTTGACTTCCAGGCCTATAGTCTATCCACTTTGCCATGCTGAATTACCCAGTCTAGTTCAGTGTAAACCAAGTAAGCAGTGTCCAGCAGGTAAACTCCGCTCCTTGCTTATTGGTTCCTCTAATGATTACTGGGGGTGGGACTGTTCTCTGAATTCTGTCTAATCAGTAGGCATATGAGTTCCCCAAGATGGCCTGGCTCTGCTGGTGAGACCACTGACACATAATAAACAAGAGAACATCATCATGATCCTCATCATCAGTTGTATTTATTGAGCACTCACTACTACGTGCAGAGCACTTGGGAGCATACAAGGCAATAAAGTTGACAAACACATTGCCTGCCCACAAAAAACTTTCAGTCTGTAGAGGGAGACAGACATCAATATTAATAAATAAAACTTGTCCTCATAAAGAGAAAAACGGGAATTCTGACTTTCTGTGGGGAGGGAGGACCAGAGTGATTAAACCCTATTCCTTCAAAAGCCCAGACTAAACCAGAAGGCAAACCCAGTCTTGATTATCATATGTGATGCAACCTGGAAGTGTGAAATATCCATCCAGACCATGCAGCCTTCTGTCTACATGTTTTGTTTAGTTGTCTGTCTCCCCTGTCTAGACTGTGAGCCCGTTGTTGGGTAGGGACTGTCCCTATATGTTGCTGAGTTGTACTTCCCAAGCGCTTAGTGCTCTGTACACAGTAAGTGCTCAATAAGTATCATTGAATGAATGAACTGGTTCAGAGGCCAAAGCACAAATCAATCAATCGTATTTATTGAGCGCTTACTATGTGCAGAGCACTGTACTAAGCGCTTGGGAAGTACAAATTGGCAACATATAGACAGTCCCTACCCAACAGTGGGTTCATAGTCACAAATGACAGACTAATCAATTCAACCCTTCAGCGTACATACCTACATGGCTGCTTTGAGGAAGCATCACACGGCTGATGGATTTCTTTCCTTTTGACTCAACTCAGAAACCCAAGAGGGTCTCTGAAAAACAAGCTGCAGAAAACTCTATTGTAAACCCTCTTGATAACACTTAAGGGGAATGAGCACTTTAGCCTGGAGGTCCTAGGAAAGGGAAGCACTGAATGCAGACTTGGTGTAGTTGAGCAGGCCTATCCTCTGCTTGATGATTTCTCTGGAGATGAGTGCTATTTTCGGGGGACAGTTCATGGGTAGGCACTAGAATTCCTGGCATCTGCTCTCTCTAACTTTTTTTTTTTTGCACCCATGTCCTAAATTTACCTCACAAGGTGTAAGATCTAATTGCATGTTGTACCTCAATATGTCCAGCTGGTCATCATTTAAAATGCAGATGTTTCTGAATCGGTTTTCCTTCTCTGTCCCCCAGCAAATGAGCACTAGTGTTTAAGCTTACTCAGTGCAGAAAATGTGAAAAACGAATGGCAATTATTTCTGAGATTTATGTGCATAATTGTCATTGTAGGTCAAGCCACATAGGGGCTGACATGAATGTACTATTGTATTCTAACTGCCACATGCTAAAGTAGTGCATGGTGTATATAATGCATAGGCATTACCTAACTACTCAGGATTGCTTCCTTTGGGAAAAGAGGAGGAAAAATGAATTTTCTCTCCCTCCCTCCCTCTCTTTTTTTCTCTCTCCGTTTCTTGCTCCCTCCCTGCCTCTCTTCCCTCCCTCCCTCCCTCTCTCCCTCTCTTCCCTCTCTCCCTCCCTCCCCTCTCTTCCCTCTCTCCCTCCCTACCCTCTCTTCCCTCCCTCCCTCCCTCCTTCCTTTCCCCTCCTTTCCTCCCTCCTTTCCCCTCCCTCCCCCATCCCTTTCTTTCTTGGAACTATGACAAAGGAAAGTTACTCTCAAATATAAAGGAATAGTGTTGCAGGTTCAACTTCTAAAGCAGCAGGTATTCTGTAAATATTTTTGCACTTTGCTCTGTTTAGCTTAAGACATGCTTTGCACGTTGACCCTACCATCTTTCTACAGGGGAGTTGGGGGAAGGGAGAAGAAAATCACAGTGACTTGGTCCTTGGCACCTTTAGTAATTAATGGATGTGGAGACCAAAGTCCAGCTAGGACAACTTTGTATCTTAAGGAATATATATTCTCCAGTCATGGCTTTTTGGGGGAAAGGCATTCTGGAGAAAGCGCCCCACTCCATGCTCTACCAAGAGTTTTTGTGTTTCCATTGTTGTGTTTTTTGTTTTTTTAATTATTAAGCACTTACTACGTATCAGGCACTGTAATCATGTTGGAAACAGTCCATGTCCCTTTTGGGGCTCACAGTCAAAATCCTCATTTTACAGATGCAGTAACTGAGGCACAGAGAAGTAAAGTGGTTTGCCCAAGGTCACAGAGCAGACATGGCAGAGCTGGAATTTTCTAATTCTCAGGTCCTCTGACTCCCAGCCCTGTGTTCTAACTAACCATAAAATCCTGTTGAAGACTCTGTCCTAGAAAATATTTGCAAACAAAACATCTGTGTGCAAATCCAGGGGTGAGTCTATAACTAGTTAGACTTTTTTTTCCCCTTCTCTTGAAATGTTAAGGCAAAATTTGAAAAAAAAATTCTAAAATATATTGATTATATTAGTGATCTGTATTCCATCACCAGTATGTACAGAGCATTGTACTACTTTCTTGGGGGAGTATAATAAGTAATAGACATGGTCCCTGCCCTCCAGAAGCTTACAATGTAACTTGCTGGGAATTTAAGGAGAAACATGTTTACAGCTAGTAACAACAAAGGAAACTTGAAAGCAAATTAAGTGGAATATAATGCTGATGGAAGGACTGAATCAGTTGTGGCCCAGTGATCTAGCACAGGCCTGGAATTCAGAGGACCTGGGTTCTAATCCCAGCTCAGTCCCTTGACTGAGGTATGACCCTGCATAAATTACTTGGGGGGAAAGTTATGGATAAGAGGCAGAAGGAGGAAGAAGAGCTAGCCAAGGAAACCTGAGAAGAAGCAGTCAGAAGGGGGGAAAGGACTTGACCCAGAGGAGACTTTAGTGATGGGTGTGGTCTCAGAGTGGAAGAAGTGAAAACTGGATGACAGAGAGCTGAAAAGTGAAGGCATTCGATGTATATGGCCCAATAGAAGGAATTGTGCTTTACACACAGTAAGCAGTCAGTCCAGACCATTCCTCAAAAAGTGGGAGGAGAAAGGGGGGCAGAGTTAGAGAATGCTGTGCAGATCAAGAAAAGACCTTTTACTGAGAGAAGTAGCATGCCTTAGTGGAAAAAGCATGAGCTTGGAAGTTAGAGAATGTGGGTTCTCTAAACCAAGCTCCTCCACTTGCTGCCGTGTGACCTTGGACAAGCCACTTAACTTCTCTGTGACTCAGTTACCTCATCTATAAAATGGGGATTAAGACTGTGAGCCCCACGTGGGACAACCTGATTACCTTGTATCTACCCCAGTGTTTAGAACAGTGCTTGGCACATAGTAAGTGTTTAACAAATACCATAGTTATTATTATTGTTACTGTGGGGGAGAGGGTTGAGCAAGTTGAAAGAGAGGAAGGAGCTGATGGAAAGAGGTGGACAGAAGGGAAGAAAGCTGGGAAATCTCTAGGGAAAGTAAAAGGGATAGATTTGAGAGCCGACGGAAAACCTCCTCAAGAGTGAGGGGATTGTGGAAGTGGGAAGCTGGGGAGAATGACCTTCAGGGAAGTTTGCTCTTGTTGGTCCAGGAATCAGAAGCTGGTATGGTTTTTGGGAGTTGGAGGTGGTGATGGGCACTGGAGGGTCTTAGGAGGGAGTTAGAGGTCTTGAATAATTGGGGTGGGACTCTGAGGAAGAGGTTCACTTTATCTCTGAAAGTTTGCATGGCCCACTAGATAGAGCTTTGGCCTGGGAGACAGGGGATTTGGGTTCTAATTCATTCAACCATATTTATTGAGCACTTACTGTGTGCAGAACACTGTACTAAGTGCTTGGGAAGTACAAGTTGGCAACATATAGAGACGGTCCCTACCCAACAACGGGCTCACAGTCTAGAAGGGGGAGACAGACAACAAAACAAAAACATGTAGACAGGTGTCAATTGTCAGAACAAATAGAATTATAGCTATATGCACATCATTAACAAAATAGAATAGTAAATATGTATAAGCAAAATAGAGTAATAAATCTGAACAAATATATATACAAGTGCTGTGGGGAGGGGAAGGAGCTAGGGCAGGGGGATGGGGAGGAGGAGAGGAGAAAGGTGGCTCAGTCTGGGAAGGCCTCCTGGAGGAGGTGAGCTTTTAGTAGTGCTTTGAAGGGAGGAAGAGAACTAGTCTGGTTGTGTGGAGGGAAGGCATTCCAGGCCAGGGGAAGGACGTGGGCCTGGGGTCGATGGCAGTATAGGTGAGAATGAGGCACAGTGAGGAGGTTAGCGGTGGCAGAGCAGTGGAGGGTGCGGGCTGGGCTGTAGGAGGAGAGAAGGGAGGTGAGGTAGGAGGGGGCGAGGTGATGGAGAGCCTTGAAGCTGAGAGTGAGGAGTTTTTGCTTCATGCCTAGGTTGACAGGCAACTACTGGAGATTTTTGAGGAGGGGAGTAACATACCCAGAGCATTTCTGCACAAGGATAGTCTGGGCAGCAGAGTGAAGTATAGACTGAAGTGGGGAGAGACAGGAGGATGGGAGATCAGAGAGGAGGGTTGTATTGCCACCTTCTGACAGTGTGATCTTGGGCAAGTCACTTGATCGAGCCTTCATTTCCTCATCTGGAAAACAGAGATTCAATTTCTGCCTTCCCTCCCTCTTAAATTGTGAGTTCCACATGTTTATAAAATGTCAGTGCTCTGTACCGTGGTTTGTAAATAGTAAGCATTTAACTAATTTCTTAGTATTTTCTTGTTGCTTGAATCAACTTAATAATGATAATGATATTTGTTAAGTGCTTACTATGTGCCACGCACTGTTCTAAGCACTGGGGCCGATACAGGGTTAACAGATTGTCCCAGATGGGGCTCAGTGTTCATCCCCATTTTACAGATGCAGTAACTGAGGCCCAGAGAAGTTAAGTGACTTGCCCACAGTCACAGAGCTGACAAGTGGCGGAGTAATTATTCGAACCCATGACCTCTGACTCCCAAGCCCGTGATCTTTCCACTAAGCCACGCTGCTTCTCTTAGCCATGCTTTTAACTTAGCATTTTTCTGTAACACTTTTTGTCTATCAGTGGAATTGATCTTAATTTTGGGATGTATTTCCACTTCCAATTTGGGGGTGGGAAGGATGGAACAACTAGGAGAAAATATTTCCCTTTGCACAGCTAAATTGTCTAGTTTGTTCCTGAGTAACTGGCCATCTTATCTTTCCTCATCCTTCTGGCTTGAATACAGAGCCTTCCCATCCAAGGACGGAATCTGTAGCTCAATACCATAAATTAAGTAAGGTTATCTTAATGTTGCTATGTTTGCCAACTCTTAGCTATGTCAAGCGATCACTTAGGCATTTGGAAATGCAGAAAAGGAGTAATAATAGGGAAGGAATGCTTATCATACATATTTAGGCCTTTTTGTATTTACAAAATCTGATAACCACAAGTTAATCTTAAGCCTCAAAAGTTGGAGACTTGGTATGTAAAGTAGTTGAGGGGGGACACCCCGTAGCTATGAAAGAGGACTAAAATTGGTAACTGAAAACTTCCTTTATCACATACCTAGAACAGGACTGCAAAAACTCCCAAGGCTAATCAGGGAGTGAACTTAGCTCAAGTATTTGTTTGTTTTCATGCCAGACTCATCTCTGCTTTAGGCAGGCCTGCATCTTGAGCATTTCCATAACTTCTCCAGCCCAGGTCAGTCAGTTCTTGCCCTCCCTCCGCACATCCGCCAAGCTAACTCTCTTCCTCCCTTCAAGGCCCTACTGAGAGCTCACCTCCTCCAGGAGGCCTTCTCAGAATGAGCCCCCTCCTTCCTCTCCCCCTCCTCCCCATCTCCAGCCCCCCCCGCCTTACCTCCTTCCCTTCCCCACAGCACCTGTATGTATGTATATATGTTTGTATGTATTTATTACTCTATTTTGTACATATCTATTCTATTTTATTTTGTTAATTTGTTTTGTTTTCTTCTCTGTCTCCCCCTTCAAGACTGTGAGCCCACTGTTGGGTAGGGACCGTCTCTATATGTTGCCAACTTGTACTTCCCAAGCACTTCATACAGTGCTCTGCACACAGTAAGCGCTCAATAAATATGATTGATTGATTCTGCCCACTAAGTGGATTGAAGTAATCTTAGTGTTCCTCTATTCTTGTTCGGATTTAATGGTGCAGAGACAGGTGAAAATGGAATGGCTTTCCTACTTTATCATTATCACGCATGCTGACCAAATCCTTCCAGACTCCAGAAGGGTCAGAATCAATCGTGTTGAATCACGCTGACCTTTGTCATCTTAGGAATTTTAGACCTTTATTCACTTTTTTTAATGGTATTTGTGTTTACCATGTGCCAGGCACTTTACTAAGTACTGGGATAAATACAAGCTAATCAGGCTGGACACAATCCATGCCCTACATTTTAATTCCCATTTTACTGACGAGGGAAGTGAGGAACAGAGAGGTGAAGTGACTTGATCAAAAGTCATACAGCAGACGAGTGGCAAAGCTGGGTTTAGAACCCAGGTCCTCCAACTCCCAGACCCAAATTCTTTTCCACTAGATCACACTGATTAGTGTGTTCCCCGCTTCTTGGTGGAGGGAGGAAGGAGTGAAACATTCACTATCTGGAGAGAACTTTTGGGTGATGGTGTGTGGAACTTGTAGACCTGCAGGGGAACAGGCTTGAGCCCATCACTGTTCTTGAGCTGTGATGTTTGCAGGCAGAGAAGAGTACATTCCTAACGGGAATCTGAGCAGTTCAGGAGAGGAAAGTGTTGGCTCAAGTATCGGAACTGCATAACTTTGATATTGCAGTTTCTCTGGCAATTTCTCCTGTTCCCTATGGGAGACTTTGAAGACAGTGGTAAAGACTGTTTTCCTGTCCTCTTGGCCGCCACCACTCTCCTTGGATGTAATATTTTACACGCTGTAGTGTAACAGTTCAGCTGAATCGGGAACAAAATACCAAGACACAATGGAAAACATATTGTAAAAACGATGAAATACTGGACACCTAGCAAAGATTGTTATTCTACTTTATTAATGTTTCCAATTCTCATCACATTCCTCTCCAGAAACTTAGTTGGACCCTTTTTAAAGGGTAAGCTAGTTATCAATCAAGAAATGGTATTTATTGATAATATCTTGTTGACAGTTAACTCAGGTCTATGTAATATATTCTAGGTAATAATTACTTAGAGAAGCAGCGTGGCTCAGTGGAAAGAGCACGGGCTTGGGAGTCAGAGGTCATGAGTTTGAATCCCGCCTCTACCACTTGTCAGCTATGTGACCGTGGGCAAGCCACTTAACTTCTCTGTGCCTCAGTTACCTCATCTGTAAAATGGAGATTAAGACTGTGAGCCCCACGTGGGACAACCTGATCACCTTGTATCCCCCCCAGTGCTTAGAACAGTGCTTTGCACATAGCAAGTGCTTAACAAATACCATCATTATTATTATTGTTATTATTATTACCTCTGTTAATCTATGTCACTAATGAGGGTTGTTTTTTCTCCCTAGCTTCAGCCTCAGGAAGCTGAAGTTCTTTAATAAAATGGTGGTAGGGAAATCGCTCCAAGAAGCCCCCTAATATCTGATATTAAAATGGAAGAAGCTACGGAAATTGTTCCTTGTTCTAAAAGTGACCCTCGTATAGTCAATTCTAGGTGAATAAATTTAGTATTATGTTTCCTTTTAGAGTCAGCATCTTGACAGGCTTGGAAGCAGTGTGGCCTAGTGGAAAGAACACAAGTCTGGGAGTCAGTAGATTTGGGTTCTAATCCTGAATCCTCCACCTTTGCTGTGCCTCAATTTTCTCACTTGTCAAATGAGGATTAAATATTTCTCACTACTTAGACTGCAAATCCCACATAGGACTGGGACTGTGTCCATCCTGAGTCTCTTGTATCTATCTCAGCACTTCAAACAGTGCTTGATACATGGTAAGTGCTCAAATGTCATAATGATGATAACCCAAAAGGTATCCTCTATCTGTGCCAGAAACTTATTCACACCCTGGAGAGTCAGTTTGCCTTTGGTAGTGACTGTAACCAAGAAGAACTCTTTTCACTGCCATTTCTACAATGAAGAACCAAATAAGAGAACCCTTAGGAGATGTAGCTGAGTGACTAGTTCCATATTCGCTTGCCTATTTACGCCCAGGCACTATGTCAGCCTCTCTGGTCTTTAAGCTCCCTGTAGGCAGGGATCATGCCTACCTGCAGTATTATTCTCTCCCAAGGGCTTAGTAGAGAACTTTACATAAAGTCAGTGCATACCACTGATTTGATTGAATATTGACTCATTTATTTTGATTCCACGGCTTGACTTTCTATGTCACCTATTAAAAATGTAATCTCCATGTGGGCAGGGAGTATGTCTGAGTCTGTAGTGCCTAAGGGTTCAGTACAGTACATCACATTAAGTAGGTGCTCAATAAATAGTATTTGTTACTACTGCTCCTCCCTCAGTCCATTTGAAAGGAATTGCTTTTGAGGACACTCCCTTAATGGCTACAAGGGAGCCTCACTCTACAGTCACTTAGGACTACCCATTGACAAAGTCACTGCCTCTCCCACTGCCAGGCAAGGAGCTAGTGACTGGACTTCCAACTGGCTGGGGACACTCAGGAGTCAGTTATCTCCAGAACTAGTATGGTAAGGGAGATCAAGCAATCAAATGGTAGCATTTATTGAGCACCTATTGTGTGCAGAGCCCTATTCTGAGAACTGGGGAGAGTACCACAGAGTAAGTAGGCTTGATTCTTGCCCTCAAGCAGTTTACCTAGTAGGGGAAAGACAGTGAGATAGTTCACAGATAAAAGGAAGTAGTGGGTATGAATGTGAATTTTAAGCTCCTTGAGGGCAGGAATCATGTTTAACTCTATTGTACTCTCCCAAGACCTTAGCATAATGTTCAGCACTCAGGTGCTCAGATTTATTAGCATCAGTATTTTTACTACTACATTTGTTAAGCCTATTATTACTATTACATAAAGTAATAATGAACTACTGGGTAGATACAAGTTAATCAGATTGGACACAGTCCCTGTCCCACACAGGGCTCATAGTCTAAGTAGGAGGGAGAACAGGTATTACTTCCTCATTTCTCAGCCCAGAAAACACACAGAAAAGTTAAGTGATTTGTCCAAGGTCACTCAGCAGGTAAGTGACAGAGCAGGGATTAGAACCCAGCTCCTCTGACTCCCAGTACCATGCTCTTTCCACTAAGCCATGCTGTTTCCCCTATACTGATAGGCTCCATGTTAGGCTTTTTGGGTGGCAAGAATAAGTGCCTTGCTGCTTTTGTACTTTTCCCAAGTGCTTGGTACAATGTTATGCTCAATAAATCCATAACCACTACTAAAACCAAAGGGTGTAATTGTCCCACCCATGCAGGGTCTTCTGGTCACCATAATCCTAGGTGGAAAATCACTAACTCATGGACTGAATACACAATCTGTTGCACCTATAATTACTGCCATCTGCTACTATTTAACAGAAAGGAGGGGTTTGAAACTTATTTATGCCTCCTTGTATTTGTTGACTATAGAAAAGTTTTCCAGATCATGGGAACTAGAGAAATGAGGTGTAGAAACTTATGATCCTGTCATGAGGGGCAGAATTAAATGGTCAGTCTCAACATATTTTTCTTTTCCTCGTCCCCTCCGCCCCAAACCAGTCTCCTCAGAGCTCACTTGGTCCCAAACTTGGTTCCAACTCTGCCCATCCGCCAAGCTAGCTCTCTTCCTCCCTTCAAGGCCCTGCTGAGAGCTCACCTCCTCCAGGAGGCCTTCCCAGACTGAGCCCCTTCCTTCCTCTCCCCCTCATCCCCCTCTCCATCCCCCCCCATCTTACCTCCTTCCCTTCCCCACAGCACCTGTATATATGTATATATGTTTGTACATATTTATTACTCTATTTTACTTGTACATATTCTATTTATTTTATTTTGTTAGTATGTTTGGTTTTGTTCTCTGTCTCCCCCTTTTAGACTGTGAGCCCACTGTTGGGTAGGGACTGTCTCTATATGTTGCCAATTTGTACTTCCCAAGCGCTTAGTACAGTGCTGTGCACATAGTAAGTGCTCAATAAATACGATTGATGATGATAGAAAGAGGTAAATTTTAGAAGTTGTGTATTAAGCTTTGTGACCTGTCCTAAAACTTAAAACTCACACTTTACAGCTCCTCCGGAAGTAAGCCAACATATTCTACTTGCAGTAGAAAACATGAAAGTCCAATGAGTTTTAGAAAACAATGGAAGATCAATACGAGGTGAAATTCCTTGAAGAGATGACTGCTCTCCATCCTGCTGTGAGATGCCCTGAAATTTTCAGCTAAAATGAGAGAGGCAGCATTATGTGGGACTATTCTGGATTGTAAGCTTCTTGAAGGCAGAGATCATATCTACCAACCTAAGGTTATACTTTTGCTGTCTGCTTTTGTTCTCGCTCTGCATATTTACAAATTGTCCCCCTGTTTCTCTTATTAATCAATCAATGGTATTTATTGAGCACTTACTATGTACAGAGCACTGTACTAAGCACTTGGGAGAGTACAATACATAGCAGACACGTTCCCTGCCCACAGTGAGTTTACAATCTGGGAGAACTGGGGGGAGAAGAGATAGACATTAATATAAATATGGTATTTATTGGGCACTAGGTATGTGCACAGCACTAGACACTTGGGAGAGTAGACATGTTCTCTGCCCACAAGAAATTTACAGCCTAGAGGAAGAGACAGATGTTAGTATAAATGTTACACATATGTACCTAGGTGCTGAAGGGCCTAGGAGTCAGAACATCCTAGGTTCTAATACACCGCTTGTCTGCTGTGTCATCTTGGGCAAGTGTCACTTCTCTGTGCTGTAGTTACCTCATCTGTAAAATGGGGATTGAGATTGTGAGCCCCAACATGGGCCAGGGACTGTGTCCAACTAGATTCGCTTGTAACCACACCAGCGATTAGTACTGTTCCTCATTCATAGTAAGTGCTCAACAAATACCATATCATAATACAGTGGTCTGCCCACAGTAAGTGCTCAATAAATACCATTAACAAGAGCAGAGTAAGCTTTTTAGGGATGTGGTAAAATCAAAGCATCAGAAAATTCTGCATCCCAGCTGAAAACTGTGGTGAACGGAACTGTGAGGAAGTAACTCTCTGAGCAAAAGCTTCACATTGAGAGAGACAAGGAGGCAAACAGTCCCAGGTGCTGCAAACATTAAACACAGCTAAGTAAGGGACAGCCTTTGTGTTCCCTGTAGGACCAGCTTAGCCTATGAGCCATGGGTGGGACGGATTGTGTCCGACCTGATTAACTTCATTCTACCCTAGTGCTTAGAAGAGTGCTGGGTACATAGTAAGTACTTAAGTACCATGATTAGTATTAGGTCTGTAGACATCCCCCAGAACAGTGCTCTGCACACAGTAAGTGCTCAATAAATATGATTAAATGAATGAATTCCCCCAGCCGCTGTCCCTTTTAGACACAGGCATGCACTTCATCAGTGGTGTCTTCTTTGAATGAAGGACACACAAATCTATAAACACAGTAAACAGCAGAACTTTCCCCCCGTCATAACTCTACTGAAGGCTCACCTCCTCCAAGAGGCCTTCCAGACTAATCTCCCCTTTTTTCTCAGCTCTTCCTCCTCATTGCCTCGACTCTCTCCCTTTGCTCTCCCCCCAATCTATAGCACTTGTGTATATGTACGTATCTCTAATTCTATTTATTTATATTAATGCCTGTTTACTTGTTTTTGATTTCTGTCTCTCCCCTTCTAGACTGTAAAACTGTTGTGGGCAGGGATTGTCTTTTTATTGCTGAACTGTACATTCCAAGCACCTTGTACAGTGCTCCACACACAGTAAGTGCTCAATACATATGAATGAATGAACTCAAATTTCCAGGTGAAAGAGAATTCCTCCCAAAAAAGTGCTCAAAGAATGAACATTAAATACATGTATGTTGTAGTCTGCATACATGCCATTTCAATCAATAGTACTTATTGAGAGCTTACTGCAGGCAGAGAAATGTATTAATGATTGTTATTTGTTAAGCACTTACTATGGGCCAGGCACTGTACTAAGCATTGGGGTGGATACAAGAAAATGGGGTTGGACTCATGTGAAGTTCACAGTTTCAATCCCCATTTTACAGATGAGGTAACTGAGGCCCATTTCTATCCACTAGACCATGCTGCTAGTGTACTGTACTAAATACAATGGGGAAAAGTACAATACAACAGAGTTGGTGGACATATTCACCCTTTTGTTGCATTTTTTTTGATGGTATTTAAGTACAAATTGTGTCAGGCACTGAACTAAGCACTGTGGTAGATACAAGCTAATCAGGTTGGACACAGTCCATGTCCCACATGGGGTTCACAGTCTTAATCCCTGTTTTACAGGTGAGGTAACTGAGGCACAGATAAGTGAAGTGACTTGCTCAAGATCACACAGCAGACAAGTGGCAGAGCCAGGGTTAGAACACAGCTCCTCTGCTTCTCAGGACCGTGTTCTTTCCACTAGGCCACAATCCTCATTGCTTTCTGTTTCTCAATTTCAACTCTGTTACTGTGTTACCAATCTTTAAAATATGCCTGTTTGGCTCCTTTAATGTTGAAGCATTCAGAATTCATCTTGTTTCACTAGTTGCAGAGGAGAATGTGGTCTCTGCCCTTCGTACTTAGTCCAATTCTTCTTGACCTCAGGCTTACAGGTTGCTGTCATGATTAACTTGTGTTTCAGTAATGTCATGAGGTGGGAATTCTTTCCAGCCATCTCTGCTAGAGCATTGTGTTGAAAGGTTTGCTGCCTGATCCAAATACAGAAAACCACAGGATATGCAAATCAGTCATCCATAAGCAATAGAGGCATTCCAGAATGAAATCTACTACCCTGCTTTATTTATGCAATGCAGAAGTGGGGTAGACAGGGCTTACTAGGTGTCTTTGTGCTTAGGACTCTGAACAACTTTTTCTTCTCCCCTCCACACATTCCCCTGAACCTCAATGAAAGGAGGAGGCTGACACAACCATATTGAACCCGCGTCTTCCCTGTACGCTGGAAGTCTTGACAATCACTGCTCTTATATTTGGTTGTTTTTTTTCTCTTTTTTAATTTTTCATTCTTGTTATACTTTTGCTGTCTGCTTTTGTTCTCGCTCTGCATATTTACAAATTGTCCCCCTGTTTCTCTTATTAATCAATCAATGGTATTTATTGAGCACTTACTATGTACAGAGCACTGTACTAAGCACTTGGGAGAGTACAATACATAGCAGACACGTTCCCTACCCACAGTGAGTTTACAATCTGGGAGAACTGGGGGGAGAAGAGATAGACATTAATATAAATATGGTATTTATTGGGCACTAGGTATGTGCACAGCACTAGACACTTGGGAGAGTAGACATGTTCTCTGCCCACAAGAAATTTACAGCCTAGAGGAAGAGACAGATGTTAGTATAAATGTTACACATATGTACCTAGGTGCTGAGGGTGGGTGGATTCTAAACTCTTGGCGACTGAGACTGTCTCACCTGTTGTAGTCACCCAATCATCTAGTACACTGCTCAGCTCACAGGCATTTAATAAATACTAGTGTCAGGAATAGCATGAAAACCGAGGTGAAAGAAGCAGCAACTGGTGTCTAGAAAGCTATTTGCAATGGTCAGGTCTGTTTAGTAGCACTCGGCTAAAGTAGAAAATAAAATCCTGTAGCAAAATAAACTATTTCTAATCCAGATTTTATCCTGAACTCTAATATCAAGTGTCCGCTAAGCACTGGGATAAATACAAGATAATCAGGTCAGACAGAGTCTAAGGGGGAGGGAGGACAGGTATCGAATCCCCCTTTTCTACATGAGAAAACTGAAGCTGAGAGAAGATGTGACTTGCCCAAGTTTACGCAGCAGGCAGGTGGCAGAGCCAAGATTAGTATCCACGTCCTCTGATTCTGAAGCCCATGTTCTTTCCACTAGACCATGCTGCTTCTCTCTGAAGATGTTTTAACCCCTAGGGCTGGTCCTTCCTTATCTTTAAACATGGAATAGAGATTGAGATCTCCCTAATGTGAGTGGATAGTGTCATCTTGTATTTGGGGAAAGCTGGCCATGAAAGGATTTGTTCATTCTCTGTCTTCTGTAAGAGAGCAGGAAGGAGAGGCTGAAAGTAAGAGGAAAGGAGGATTAGGCTATCCAGAATCACTGAATGGGAACAGAGTTTATTCTGTAGAACCGTGTTGCAAGACTAAACTTTTAAAGGATTCCACTGAGTGCAAACTCGAGCTTAATTTAAGGCAAAAAAGTCTCACCTCCAAGTTATGGTAGTGCTTCAAACACTGCACGCTTATATGGTCTGTTGCTCTAAACTAAATGACTAAGGCAGTATTTTTTAATCTTGTCTTTTGCTGTTGAGACGTATCCAACCCACAGTGACACCATGGACACATCTCTCCATTTGCAATCGTTCTGTAGTGTATCCATAGAGTTTTCTTGGTAAAAATACGGAAGTGGCTTACCCTTGCCTCCTTTCGTGCAGTAAACTTGAGTATCCAACCTTGTCTCTCTCCCATGTCACGGCTGCCCAGCACAGGTGGGTTTTGACTTGTAGCAGATTGCCTTCCACTTGCTGGCCACTGCCCAAGCTAGGAATGGAATGGAAAGGCCTCTGCTTGGCTCTCCCTCCCATAGCCAAGGCTGGTAGAGTACTGGAAACTCTCCAGGTGCGACCCTGAGAGAGGTATCTTTTAATCACCTAATGGCAATTATTGAGTGCCGAGAACTGCACTAAGCACTTGAAAAGCAAAGTGTAACATTCCTTCTTTTCAAGGCACCTTCAAGCTAATGGGGAAGGCAGGCAGACATGAGTTATTTTCATATAGCGGGAGGAGGGAGAACAATTTGTAACAGATGAATAAGTAATTGAAACATTTGGGAAGCAATGAGGACTAGTGGATGGACCTGGGAATCAGAAGAACTTGGGTTGTAATCCAGGCTCTGCCAAGGTCTTCTGGGTGACCTTGGGCAAGTCGCTTCACTTCTCTGGGCCTCAGTTACCTCATCTGGAAAAAGATGGATTAAGACTTGGAGTCCCATGTGGGAAATGGACTGTTTCAAGCTTGCATCTACCCCAATGCCTAGCACATGGTAAGAACTTAACAAATCCATAAAAATGAAAGTGGAGAACTGGTATAAAGAATTGTGTTTATGATACGTATTAGGCTGATGCTGCTTGAGGTTTGAGGGAACTTATTGGGGAAGTTTCTCTGGAAGAGATGGAAATTCAGGAGGGCCTCTTAAAGGTGGGAAGACTTGCTAGGTAAATAATAATAATAATAGTGGCATTTAAGTACTTAACTATGTGCAAAGCACTGTTCTAAACACTGGGGAGGATACAAGGTCGTCATGTCTCACGTGGGGCTCACACTCTTAATCCCCATTTCACAGATGAGGTAACTGAGGCACAGAGAAGTTAAGTAGCTTGCCCAAAGTCATACAGCTGACAAGCAGTGGAGCGAGGATATGAACCCATGACCTCCGACTCCCAAGCCCATGCTCTTTCCACTGAGTCATGCTGCTTCTCAATATCTGAATCTGACATGATTCTGAAGATCTATGAAATGCAATTTAAGACCACTGTCATAAATTGCATTCAGATCCTATCTGAATCTGAAGGGGAAGGTAGTTTCAGATAGGAAGTAGGTCAGTCGTATTTACTGAGGGTTTTCTGTATGCCAAGCACTGTAGTAAGTGCTTAGAAGAGTACAATATAACAATAAACACATTTCCTGCCCACAATGAGCTTACAAGCATAAACGAAGGGTCAGAGGCAGGGAAAGTTGAGAGTCAAAAGGTAAGAAGGTTATTTTGATAGGAGGGAAGAGTGCCTACAGGGAATAACGGAAAGGAAAAGGGGGATCCCCAGCTCCATGAGATCTAAACCTGAGGCTCCTGACTTTGGATATCCATAACCAGAGTACATAAACCGAAGTTGGGCAAAGAACCCGTGCTTACAACAACTGCTTAAAACGCAAAGCACTCTCCCTGGCATTTCATAGCTACTACTTAGGTTCCTGTATCTGTCTGTGAAGTATTTGGACATGGTTCTTTGCTCTCAAGTGCTGACTAACACCCTGCCGCTAATCTCTTACCCGAAGAATTTATTCTCAAACTGAGGCTCGGTGTCTTGGTACGAAAAATATTTCCCGGCCAAACTGCCTGCTCAGCACTTGGCCGAGTTAAGTCTTAGCATTAAACTGTGGGGTACGGGAGTCTTGCGAATTAAATGTGGGCTGTAATGTTAAGCTCTGCACATTCCTGAATGCTCAGCAACTCAGCGGGAGATGAGTCAAGTACTAGTGGCCCCTCAGAAGCCTTTGACCTGACACAGTGGTCTTAAATTGCATTCCATAGATCTTTAGAATCATGTCTCCTGAAAAGTGTGTGTGTGTGTGTGTGTGTGTACATGAATGCACACTTGGCTCTTAAACTAGAGCGAGTCGGATATATTAATCAGATCATATTCTTCCAAGCATTTAACAAGGTGCTCTGTACTCAGCAAATGGAATTGATGTGTAGAAGAGCTGCTTGTGACTGATCTCTTTTTTTTTTTAATAAAAAAGGAAATCTTTGGCAGGCAGATGATTGTAATTGTATCCCCAATGGAAGCTAACTTGCTAATAATGTTTCCCTCAGCTTCATGAATATTGGGTACAACAATCCTGTTGTAAGTTTTTTTAAGCTTGCACTCTCTAATTTTAATATTGTGATGCTATGAAGTTTACCCTGAATTAAGCACCCTTCTTCCTCTGAAATATTCAGGCTGACTTGAATAGTGATTAAAGTTAAATTTCAATGTGGCGTAGATCATGGCAAATGGATTTTATGTATACTTTGAAAAATGGCAATTTAAAACCTGTTCTTCCTAACTTAGACTATGAGTCCTACTTGAGGCAGGAACTATATCCAACCTAATTAGTTTGTAACTACCCCTGTATTTAGAATAGTGTTTAGAACACACAGTAAGAGCTTTACAAATACAATAATTGGTAATATTTCTAATCTTTTGGCTAAAAGGTGCTCTGTGAAAGATTGCAAGATGAAAATTAAGTATTGCATTTCTCTTCCTCCCTTCAAAGCCCTACTGAGAGCTCAACTCCTCCAGGAGGCCTTCCCAGACTGAGCCCACCTCCTTCCCCTCCCTACAGCACCTGTATATATGTTTATACATATTAATTACTCTATTTTACTTGTACATATTTATTCTATTTTATTTTGTTAATATTTTTTGTTTTGTTGTCTGTCTCCCCCTTCTAGACTGTGAGCCTGCTGTTGGGTAGGGACCATCTCTATATGTTGCCAACTTGTACTTCCCAAGCACTTAGTACAGTGCTCTGAACACAGTAAGCACTCAATAAATACAATTGAATGCATATATGTGCATATCTAATTTGAAATCTTTCATTTTTGGAATATAGTTTACTCTTCTACTTGATCATATAATTATGTCTCTATCATTTGTTTCTAATTTATATTGTGTTGCTCATTTTTTTTTTTTGGTTTCTGAGGATTCATTAATGCACCTTTGGTTCTGAAGTGGAAGATTTTTCAACACAGCATTTTCTTTTCATGGAATGAAAGAACATGGTTAACAAGTACTTAATACGGTGCTTTACACACAATAAGCACTGAATAAATATGATTGAGTGAACTGGTCTATAGCAGGACCCTATCTTGAATTTGATTGAAGAAACTAGTGCATGCTCCAGTATTTGTCTTTTTTGGTTATTTTTTTTTCTTTTTTATTTAAGCTCTTACTACATGCCAGGTACTGTATTTAGCACTGGGGTAGGTACAAGCTAATCAGGTTGGACACAGTCCGTGTCCCACATGGGGCTCACAGTCTTAATCTCCATTTTACAGATGAAGTAATTGAGGCACAGAGAAGTTCATTCATTCATTCAATCGTATTGAGCGCTTACTGTGTGCAGAGCACTGTACTAAGCGCTTGGGAGGTACAAGTTGACAACATATAGAGACGGTCCCTACCCAGCAGTGGGCTCACAGTCTAGAAGGGGGAGACAGACAATAAAACAAAACATATTAACAAAATAAAATAAATAGAATAACTATGTACAAGTAAAATAGAGTAATAAATATGTACAAACATATAGAAGTGAAGTGACTTGCCCATAGGCACCCAACAGACAAGTGGCAGAGCCAGGATTAGAACCCAGGTCATCCTGGCTTCCAGACTTGTGCTGTTTCCACAAAGGCATGCTACTTCTCTAACTGCTCCAGTTGAAGAATGGTACAGAATTTCTGTCTACTAAAAAAGGTGTCCTCCTGGAATCAGTCAGTGGTAACTAATTAATAATGGCATTTATTAAGCGCTTACTATGTGCAAAGCACTGTTCTAAGGTAACTGAGTACTTCCTGTTTGCAGAACATTGTACTAAGTGCTTAGAGTACCATAGAGTTGGTAGACATTACCACTGCCTGCAAGGATATTACAATCTAAAGAGGAATAACCCTGAAAATAATTCACCCACCAAAAATCACTTTAGCTTTTCTACATGAAGTCTGAATTACATACTGGTTCTCCCTTACATTGTAAGCTTCTTGAGGTCAGAAATCATGTCTAGCAACTCTGTTGTATTCTCCCAAACACTTGGTACAGAGCTCTGCCTAAAGAAAAAGCTTAGTAAATACCATTGATTTGGTTATTCAAAGAAACCCAAATATTGCAGTGGCATCTTGTGACTTCAGCAGTAGTTAGCCAGTTCAAAACTAACAGGAATAGAACCTTGTAAATTTCATAATTTGATCATAGCAAAGGAGTACTCACTTCCTTACTTCTGGTATAACACTCAAAGTGCAACTTCCAGTAGCCCATAACTCCCCAAAGAAAAGGTGGTTTTACCAGCTGCAGGGAGCTTTTGTTCTACATTGTAGCTAAAAAAAGTCCACCATCCTTCTGAGTACTGAAGTTGTAGTGGAAAGGGAGAGACAGAATCTCTTCTACTCAAAGGCTATCAGAGTTTGGAAACAATAATAATAATAATAATAGTACTTGTTAAGCACTTAGTAGGTGCTAAGTACTGTTCTAAGTGCTGGGGTAGATACAAGTTAGAATGAACACAGTCCCACATGGGACTCCCAGTTTAAGTAGGAAGGAGTGGGATTTCAACCCCATTTTCCAGATGAGGTAACTGAGGCACTGAGAAATAAAGTGACTTTCCCATGGTCACACAGCTGGCAGTGGCAAAGCTGGGATTAGAACCCAGGACCTCTGACTCCCAGTCCTGTGCTCCTTAATTCAGTGATATTTATTGAGCACGTACTCTGTGCAGAGCACTGTACTAAGCACTTGGGAAGTACAATTCAGCAATAGAGACAACCCCTGCCCACAATAGCCTCACAGTCTAGATGGGGGGAGACAGACATCAAAACAAGTAAACAGGCATCAGTAGCATCATTATAAGTAAAAAGAATTATGGAACTATACACATCATTAATAAAAATAGAATTGTGATTATAAAAATGTAAATATATACACTAGGCCATGCTGCTTCCCAGAAGGCATAACACTCCCAGGAGTGACCTTGGGTCCTTATCCATCAGTGTTCCAACAAGGGCACGAAAAAATATTGGTGGCCATGAACAAACCCATTAAATATAAATACATCACTGCACTGACTCCAACTATGTAAAAAAAAAAAAAATCAAATATTTTTAAAGTGTGAAGTAAGATCTCTCCATAGTTCCCTCTGAGGTGGTTATTGTTGAAATGGATTTATATCACTGTCTTTCTAAATAATAATAATAATAATAGTGATGGTATTTATTAAGCGCTTACTATGTGCAAAGCACTGTTCTAAGTGCTGGGGGGGATACAAGGTGATCAGATTGTCCCATGTGGGGCTCACAGTCTTAATTCCCATTTTATGTACAAATACAACTGCAGTGTAGAAATCTTGGTACACAAGTACTGAGTTTATTAAAGGAGAAATTAAAAGTAGGACATACTTTCCCTCAGAGCTGAAATGTTAGGAAAATTGGCATACTCAAGTTATTTTAGTGCTATTCCTCCAACCATTTTCCAGTGAGACTAAAGGCTAAAAATGTGGCTCCATATCTGTGAAAAGAATTGCAGGTAATAGCATTGATTGTGAGGTGCACAGCAGTAGAAGTCTTGGGGTACAGAACAATGTAGCAACACACTCTCTACCCATGAAGACTTACACTCATGGTGGAGAGGAACGTGAATATTTACAATTAGAGGAGTGAAAATAAACTTGAGCCAACATACATGAGGGTGTAAATGAATTCCTAAATGCTAGAGTTGGCAGTAGAAACAGTACAGCTCAGGTGCTGGAAAACTGATCGAGGGAAGATGGTTAGAGGCGGTTGGTGTTTTTGTTTGTTTGTTTGTTTCATGTTTTTATTTAAGAGAAGCAGCATGGGCCAGTGGCTAGCACCTGGACCTGGGATTCAAAAGGAACTGGATTCTCATCCCAGCTGTGCCACATGTCTGTTCACTTCCCTTCTTTGTGTTTGTTACCGTATTTGTAAAATGGAGATTAAGACTGTAAGCCCCATGTGAGACATGGACTATATCCAGTCTGACTAGTTTATAAGTACCCCAGTGTTTAGGACGGTGCTGGCACATAGTAAGCACTTATCAAGTATTGCCTAGTGGATAGAGCAAAGGTTTGAGTCAGAAGGACCTGAGTTCTAATCCTGTCTCTGCCACTTATCTGCTTTGTGACCTTGGTCAAGTCACTTAACTTCTCTGTGCTTTAGTTGCCTCATCTGGAAAATGGGGATTAAGACTGTGAGCCCCATGTAGGGAAGGGACTGTGTCCAACCTGATTAGCTTTTTATCTACCCGAGGGCTTAGAACAGTACTTGACACCTAGTAAGCCCTTAACAAATATCGTTATTATCATTAAGAAAAAAAAATGGTGGGAGCAGTTTGGAGAGAAAGGAGTTGATTTGGGGTATGTTGTGTGGGAAAAACTGTCAGGATTTGACTGTCTTACACTGCCTTTCAGCTTTTTCTACTTGCTATACAGCTTGGACTGCATAACCTCTTGAGGGAATGTTGTAGAGGTGTAGGACATCTGAGATTTAACACAAAATATGACGATTTGTTCTCTTATGTGCTTTCCTTTGCTGTGACTTCAGACCTTTAAAAAAAGGGTAACCAAAAGATGGCTTTTAAGACGTGAACTTGGAAACACAACTAAACCCCCATCTGCCCTCACCATGCCTCTAATGATCTCCGTTTACAGGTCACCTTCGAGCATGTATGTTTGAATCTCATAGTTTGGGAGTTCCCCAAAGTCAGTAAGTGACTCAAGAAGTGAGGCCAATTTGCCTGCTTTAATCCAACATGTCTACCGAAGTGGAAACCAACACGAACGGTCAATCTGATCAACAGCAGGCTGCGCCGAAGGTGCCGTCGAAAAAGGAGAAAAAGAAAGGTAGGAATAAGCTTCCTTCTTAGGAGCTGGCTCTTGTCCCTTAAGGCTAGCTAAGCCTAAGCACTAGGGCAGGAGATCCATTCATTAACTCATTCACTCTTATTTATTGAGCACGTACTGTGCACGTGTTTGCAGGAGGTCGCTGTGAGCAAGGTTTGGGTCTGTTACATTGTACTCTCCCAAGCACTTAGTGCTTTGCACACAATAAATGCTCAATAAATACAATTGAATGAATAAGTGAATAAGTTCATGCCTTCCCTGTATGAGACAAATGCATTTATTTATATTATTGTCTGTCTCCTCCTCTAGACTGTAAACTTATTGTGGGCAGGGAATGCGTCTGCTGAATTGTACTCTCCCAAGTCTTTAGTACCATGATCTACATGCAGTAAGTGCTCTATAAATACAATTGACTGAAAAGGATAAAGCTGGCATTGCTGTATTCCAGTAGCATTGCCTCGGACAAGGCGGGATGAGAGTCCAAAGTTTCAACCTTGAAGCTAGCGAGAGACTAGACAATCAAAATGGAAAACAAGTTCTAAAATACTGATAATATCCAGAATTAATGGCTGCAATTTTTTATGATTACTATTAATATTATTGTATTTCTAAAGTGCTTACAAATGTGCCAGGCACTATACTAAGTGTTGGAGTGAGTACAAGTAAATCGGGTTGGACGTAGTCCCTGTCCTATGTGGGGCTCAGTCTCAATCCCCATTTTACAGATGAGGTAACTGAGGCCCAGAGGAATTGGTTACACAGCAGACAAGTGGCAGAGCCAGGATTAGAACCCATGACCTTCTGACTCCCAGAAGGTTTATCCACTGCACCATGCTGCTTCTCCAATTTGGCTATAGGGCTGTGTCAGGAAAAGCTGTAGCTGACTTTGTAGTGGCTCTTCAGATTGCATATTATCCTTATTCTTACATAAATCCATCATGAGTTATCTGCATTTGCAAGCTCCTTGAAGGCAGGAATTATATCTACTAAATGTGCTCTTAATCTTATTTATGGAGCCCAGAACACTATACTGGCCTACTGAGGAGACCAATGCAGGACAGACCAGCTTGACAAGTAGCTGTCTAGAGGGGTCTCTCTCCAAGCAGAGGATGTAAAATAAAATCAGGATAGAGCAACAGGCCCAGTGTGAGACAAACCCATCAGCAAAGCATTCTTGTGCTATCCTTCACACACATGGCTATGACTGCGTATGTTTCAAAATCAAACAGATATTTATAAATGATCATTTTTCAGTGCCTTAAATATTTCAGTGACTGAAGTCAATTTTCTTGTTTCCTACCAAGCCGTAAGAACATAAGCCATGTCATATGTGAGTCAGACTAATTTCCAGTCCAGCAGCGAGTACCTCTAGAGTGTAAGCTTTCTTTGGACAGGGAACATTTCAACCAACTCTGTTTTAAATTGTACTCTCCCAAGAGCTTAACAGAGTGTACTGTGCACAATAAGCACTAACATACCAGTGATCAAATTTATTCTTTCTCCGACGTATCAATAGAATACTTTGAAGGAACTGTATACTGCCTACCCTCTTTGACATATTGATTGTTGGCTGGTCCACAAGATAAATCTTTGATCTATTTTCTTTAAAATATGAAAAGGCAAGTGAGGCAATAATATAAGTGAATAAAAACATCTACATACAGTTGTACTTGTAGATATTGACATTTGGAATTTTAAATTGTGGATAATTTCTGCCTCAAATTCATTGTCCTAGCCCCTTTCTCGATGACTCTGAGGAAGTCTAATAAATTGATAGCCATCTATCTTGATGGAGTAATGACTGAGTAGTTGTTGCAATAATGAATAGAAAGGAGAAAGAGGAAGCAAGCCTGTATTGGCTCATGACATTGCTTTCCTCTGGACAAGGAATATCTTTGCTTCTACAGAACTCTTGGTAAGCAGGATGCTGTTTATAATAATAATGGCATTTAAGTGCTTACTGTGTGCCAAGCACTGTTCTAAGCACTGGGGTACGTACAGGGTAATCAGGTTGTCTCACGTGGGGCTCACAGTCAGTCCCCAGTTTACAGATGAGGTAACAGGCACAGAGAAGTCAAGTGACTTGCCCAAACTCACACAGCTAAGTGGTGGAGCTGGGATTAGAATCCACGATCCCTGATCCCCAAGCTTGTGCTCTTTCCACTAAGCCATGCTGCTTCTCTCGATTTCTACTCTTCTTGTATTATCCTTGAGAGAGTACCATACAATGGAGTTGGTAGATCCATTCCTTGCCCACAAGGAGCTTGAAGTCTAGAGGAGACATCCATTAAAATAAACTATGGATATATACATAAGTACTGTGGGACAAATATCAAATGCTTAAAGGATAAAGATCCAAGGCACCCCAGAAGGGAAAGGGGATAGGAGACAAGAGGGCTTAATGAGGGAAAGAGAAGTTGGGAAGAGTTTCTGGTCTTCCATATATAAAATGGATGTGAATCTAGGCCAGGGAGAGGACATGGGCAAGGATTCAGCAGTGAGGTAGACACGATTGAGGAACAGTGGGTAGAGTACAGGTGTCTAGTACCGTGTTCTGGTCTGCTAAACACTCACACTAATGAATGAACACAAGAATGACTTGCAAATCACAATGTACCGTTTTGTTGCAGATTCTTTCTTCCCAAAAGAAACTAGAGCCACAATTAAACTGACTAATCTTAAACAATATCCATATCCCCCATCAGCCTTGGGTAACTTCCAAACTCCTCACTGTCCCTTTTTATTCTCCTTCAAGCGGCATTAAACTTCCCAATTGACAATGACCTGTACTACCACCCTTTGAAGTACCTGATATACCGGTGAGAACATGTTGAAAGATGACACAATCAATGACTCCAAACAGTTATGTACTATGGCAAAATTTCATCTATTCTGGTAGGCAGTCAGTGTCTGAGTTCCCAACAAGTAAGAATGGAAGATCCCGACCCCTCTTTTTTTTTCCATTCATTTTAAAAATCAGGGTGAGGAGAGAAACCGAACATGACCTTTCGATTTTTAAAAGCACTTTGTGGAGAGGAGCATGAAGCCTCTTGTATGAAAGGGCAGGGGTTGGTATGAAAGGGGAAAAATCAATTTCTTAGACTCTTTAGCTTCCATTTCCCCTCTTATAAAATTGGAAATGAGATTCACCTCTCCTAGCAAAAAGTGCAAGTGCAGTAAGCTTTCAGAAGAGACTTGGGAGAGTTGACTATAGTAATATTGGTATTTAAGAACTTTCTATGTTCCAGGCACTGTACTAAGCTCTGGAGTGGATACAAGCAAATTGGATTGGACACAGTCCCTATCCCATGAGGGGCTCACAGTTTCAATACCCATTTTATAGATGAAGTAACTGAGGCACAGAGAAGTGAAGTGACTCACTCAAGGTCACACAGCAGACAAGTGGTGGAGCTTGAATTAGAACCCATGACCTTCTGACTCCTAGGCCCATATTCTATCTACTACACTGTTCTGCTTTGGGAGAGGAATTACCTGGATGAACTCAAGGAGTTAGAAACTTCTCTTGTAAAACTTTGGGTTACTAAGAGTAAATGTTTGAAAGTTTCAGAAGGCAGGTCCTTGAGCATGGGAATAAGTATCATGGAGGGTAACAGTTCTCTGGTGCCCCTAGCAGGGACAGAATCATTCATTCATTCTTATTTGTTCATTCATTCATTCAGTCGTATTTAAGAGCTTACTGCGTGTGTAACACTGTACTAAGCACTTGGGAAAGTACAATACAACAATAAAGTGACAATTTATTAAGTGCTTACTGTGTGCAGAGTACTGAACTAAGCTTTTGGGAGAGTACAATATAACGGGCTGAGTGGGCCAGTGACCTGTCCCAGGATGGCACTCCTTACCTTAAGTTCTAAAACTTCCCTTCCCAGCCTCTGAGGAGAAGTCCTGAGCGTGGGACTGCCAAAATCAGCCACCATGAAGGGAGCGATTCAAGGCCTGAGCAGAGATTCTGGACGATTGTTGTTCTGATGACTTGACACCTGTCCACATGTTTTGTTTTTGTTGTCTGTCTCCCCCTTCTAGACTGTGAGCCTGTTGTTGGGTAGGACCATCTCTATATGTTGCCAACATGTACTTCCCAAGCACTTAGTACAGTGCTCTGCACACAGTAAGCGCTCAATAAATACGATTGAATGAATCAACCAACCACAAATGATGTACTAGTTTCTCCAATTTATAAAGGTTCTAAAGAGTAGCAGCGAGAAGCAGCGTGGCTCAGTGGAAGGAGCCTGGACTTTGGAGGCAGAGGTCATGGGTTCAAATCCCAGCTCTGCCAAGTGTCAGCTGTGTGACTTTGGGCAAGTCACTCAACTTCTCTGTGCCTCAGTTACCTCATCTGTTAAATGGGGATGAAGACTGTGAGCCCCCCGTGGGACAACCTGATCACCTTGTAACCTCCCCAGTGCTTAGAACAGTGCTTTGCACATAGTAAGCGCTTAAAAAATGCCATTATAAAAAAAAAAGAGTAGGAATTTGAGTGCTTACTGCATGCAAAGCACTGTACTAACCCCATGGGAGAGTACCATAGGAGAGAGTTGGTAGACACATTTCCTGTCCACAAGGAGCTTGCAACCTAGAGGGGGAGGCAGTCATTAAAATAAACTGGGGACAGGTACATTAGTACAGTGGGACAAATATCAAATGCTTAAAGAATACAGATCCCGGTTCCTAGGTAATGCAGAAGGGGAAAGGAGGTCGGGGAAAAGAGGGTTTAATTGGGGAAGAGATGTGATGTTAATAAGGCATTGAAGGTGGGGAAGGTTCTGGTCTGTGGTATATGAAGGAGGGGAGGGAGTTCCAGATCAGGATATGGGCAAGCGGTCAGCAGCGAGACAGACAAGATTGAGGTACAGTGAGTAGAAGATGGGCTTTAAAGAAGCACAATGTGCAGGATAAACTGTAGGAAATCAGCGAGGTGAAGTAGCAGGGGGCTAGCTGTGAGTGCATTTAAGTTAGTGGTAAGGAGTTTGTTACCATTCTTGTCTGATAATGCTTCTTCACTCATGACCCCCTGGAGGGGCCTTTTCTCAAACTGCTCTGCTTTCTTTAGGTTCCGAAAAGACTGATGAATTCCTCTTGGCAAGGTTCAGAGGTGATGGGGTGAGGTACAAAGCCAAGCTCATTGGCATTGATGATGTGCCAGAAGCAAGAGGAGACAAGATGAGTCAGGATTCAATGATGAAGCTCAAGGTAAAATCTTGGATTGCCGGAGGAGCAACATGGGACAACATGGCGGGTAGGGAGAGGTGGGCAAGGGGAGGGGTGGAAATTCGTCCCTTGATGAATTGGCATCCTCACGAGATGGGCCCACACTTTTAATTTTTGATTTATTCATTCAATCATATTTATTGAGTGCTTACTGTGTGCAGAGCACTGTACTAAGGGCTTGGGAAGTACGAATCGGCAACATATAGAGACAGTCCTTACCCAACAACGGGCTCACAGTCTAGAAGATTTATGGTACTTGCTACTTGCCAGGCACTGTACTAAGCACTGGAGTAGATACAAGACCATCAGGTTGAACACAGTCCATGCTCCACACGGAGCTCCCAGCTTTAATCCCCATTTTACAAATGAGCAACTGAGGCACAGAGTAGTTAAGTGACTTGCCTAAGGTCACAGGACAGAACAGTGGTGGAGCTGGAATTAGAACCCAGGCCCATGTTCATTCCATTAGGCCATGCTGCTTCCCTAACTGAGATTTCAATGGGGCCAAAGCAGAAAGCATTCTTGTACCAATCACTTTAAACTCCTAGGACTCCCTCCTATTAGAAATGATGAGCCACTTCTCTGGCCCTGCTGGGCTAGGTGATCTATTAGTCACGACTGTCCGAGTTGGAGGCAGGATGATCATGGAGTCTACCCCAGTTGTAGTATTTGTTTAGCACTTACTATACATCAGGCACTATACTAAGCCCCGGGGGTAGATACAAGCAAATTGGGTTGGGTCCCACAACAGGCTCACAGTTTGAATCCCCATTTTGCAGATGAGGTTACAGAGGCACAGAGAAGTGAAGTGACTTGCCCAGTGTCATTCAGCAAACAAGTGGTGAGGCTGGGATTAGAACCTAGGTCCTTCAGACTCCCAGGCTTGTGCTCTATCCACTAGGCTGTATTAATAACAATTATGGGATTTAAATACTTACTATGTGTGAGGCACTGTTCTAAGTGCTGGGGTAGATACAAAATAATCGGGTAGGACACAATCCCTGTCCCACATAGGGCTCACAGTTTTAATCCCCATTTTCAAATGAGGGAACTGAGACAAAGAGAAGTGAAGTGATTTGCCCAAGGTCATACAGCAAACAAGTGGTGGAGCTGAAATTAGAACCCAGGACCTTCTGACTCTCAGACTAACGTTCTATCTGCTAGACTATAATAATAATGATGATAACTATGGTATTTAAGTGCTTAAGTGAGGGAAGGAAGTAGATAAATTGGGTTCCTTCCCTCATGTCCCTCAAATATAGAAGCCCAGTCTCTTAAACCTGACTCATTCTTGGCTATGACCTGGGGATCCAGGTTTAAAGACGCTGCCCTAAATTAATGACACCAGCTTTAAAATTGACACTCAACTCTTAGGAAAACCTCACAGGGCCTTTAGAGGTCTTTGTTTTCTGCAAAACATATCTGTGGAATAATGGTGGTTCTGCCAGAGTTCTTGGAAACAAGTTTTTGAACTGTGTCTGCCCAGGATGTGCATTAACTGCTGACCGGAGAGACATTTTGTGGAATCTTGCTTGGGTCTTAACAGCCCAGTGAGCTCATGATATCAGATTATTATTATTTTTAAACCATATTTAAGGACTTACTATGTTCCAGGAATTGTTCAATGTGCTGGGGTAAATACAAGGTAATCATGATGGACACAGTGCCTGTCCCACATAGGGCTCACAGTCTTAATTCCAGTTTTACAGAGGAGGGAACTGAGGCACAAAGAAGTGAAATGACTTGCCCAAGGTCACACAGCAGACATGTGGCAGAGCTGGGATTAGAACCCATGACCTTCTGACTTCCAGGCCAGTTCTCTATCCACTTGGCTATGGTACTGGCCTGCTGTGGGAACTCAACAAAGTCTCTTAACCTGTTTCATCATCTGTAAAACCTTGAGTTCCCCTCAGACTAGATATCTTCCTGCCCAACAGCCGCAAGTGGGACTGGTCCACTTTCTCTTGACCCCCTTCTGCTCTGTCCAAAGAAGGCTTAGTGAAGTCATTATTACTATTAATAATAATAATAATAATAATAATAATAATAATGTGCAAAGCACTGCTCTAAGTGCTGGGGAGGTTACAAGGTGATCAGGTTACCCCACGGGGGGCTCACAGTCTTCATCCCCATTTTACAGATGAGGTAACTGAGGCCCAGAGAAGTTGTGACTTGCCCGAAGTCAAATAGCTGACAATTGGCAGATCCGGGATTTGAACCCATGAACTCTGACTCCAAAGCCCGTGCTCTTTCCACTGAGCTATGCTGCTTCTCCACTGCCATGTCATTGTCATTTAGACAAGCTGGAGGAGCCCAGAGGCTTGATGTCACTTGGGCAGACTCCTTGGTTAACCTAAAGAATGGCTCATGGATGGAATCCATATGTTGCCAACTTGTACTTCCCAAGCGCTTAGTACAGTGCTCTGCACACAGTAAGTGCTCAATAAATACAATTGAATGAATCCTCCAGGAAAAAAAATAGTGTGGCTTAGTGGATAGAGCACAGGCCTGGGAGTCAGGGCCTGGCTTTGCCACTTGTTTGTTGTGTGACCTTTAATTCCTCTGTGCCTCAGTTACATCATCTGTAAAATGGGGATTAAGATTGTGAGCCCCACGTGGGAAATGGACTGTGTCCAACCTGATTACCTTACAGCTACCCCAGTACTTAGAACAATGCCTGGCACATAGTAAGCCCGCAAATAGTAGTAATAACCATAACAAATACGGTTTAAAAAAAAATAATAATCTGATGTCATGAGCTAACTGGGCTGCTAAGACCCAAGCAAGATTCCTCGAAATGTCTCTCTTCAGTCAGCAGTTAATGCTTATCCTGGGCAGACACAGTTCAAAAACTTGTTTCCAAGAACTCTGGCAAAACCACTGTTCCTGAGCTTTTTGCAAGCACTAGCATGTGGTCAATTCTCATCCCAAGCTTAATGCTGACTCTGACTCATGTGTTTTCTTTTTTTCTTCTTCTCACCAGGGAATGGCCGTAGCCGCTCGGTCTCAAGGGCAACACAAACAGAAGATCTGGGTGAACATTTCACTCTCTGGAATTAAAATCATTGATGAGAAAACTGGGGTAAGAATCAGTCTGAACTGAGCATTCGGACAACAGTTGGTGGTAGGCTATTGAGGGGAATTTTAATTCCCTTCTCTGAACAGCTTCCTTTTCTGCTCAGCCATGAGAACTGGAACTTTGCAAACTTCGTGCAGGTATAACAATGGAGGGAAGGGAGTGGATAAGATAATTCCTTCCCTAATGGCCCTCAAATATAGAAGCCCAATCTCTTAGGCGTGACTCATTCCTGGCTATGACCTGGGGATCTAGGTTTAAGACACTGCCCTAAATTAATGACACCAGCTTTAAAATTGATATTCAACTCAAGAAAACCTCACGCGGCCTTTAGATGCCTTTGTTCTCTGCATAACATATCTGTGGAGTAGAGGTGGCTTCAAGCCAGGAGACTGAAGCCCAGTTTGGTTCTCAATTCCTGCCTCCTGAAATTCATCCTTCTACAATCATTTCCGCTCTCCCTCCCCACTTAACTTATGCTGCAGCTTCAGAAGACCTCCACTGTGAAAATAGTTTTCTAACAGAGGAAGCATTGTTTCCCTAAACTTTCTTCCCCCTGCTTACCCTTAAGAAAATCTCTAAATGGAAGAGAAAATACAGCTTTAGCCCTCTACCAAGACTGCCTTAAAAAAAAAAAAAAAAAACCACACTCAGCCTCTCAGACATTGGCCTTAAGCTTCTGGAGGCTGGCTAACTTTGATTCCTTCCCTTTTATCCAGGTGATCGAACACGAACATCCTGTGAACAAAATCTCTTTTATTGCCCGTGATGTGACGGACAATCGGGCTTTTGGCTACGTATGTGGGGGAGAAGGACAACACCAGTTCTTTGCCATAAAAACTGCCCAGCAGGTGAGTGTTTTCTCTGATCGAACACTCACTCCTTCTGCATAGGGTGTGTGTACATGTATATGCAGGTGTGTCCCCAGGAAAGAGACAGATAATCCTCACAAGGCTGATGATGATGATAATAATAAGGAATTAAGCACTTACTCTGTGCCAGGTGCTATACTAAGTGCTGGGGTAAATACAGCTCAATCAGGTTGGACACATTATCCCTCCTGGAGGTCACAGCCTTAATTTTCATTTTACAGATGAGCTAACCGAGACACATTCATTCAGTCATATTTGAGTGCTTACTGTGCATTTATTGAGCTCTGTACTTAGTGCTTGGGAAAGTACAGTATAGCAATAAGCAGACTTATTCCCTATTCACAGTGAGCACAGAGAAGTTAATTGATCCTCCTCCCCTGAAAGATGTCACACCAAACAAATGGTGGAGAAGGGGTTAGAACCCAGGTCCTTCTGATTCCCAGGCCCGTGGTCTATCCATGAGGCCACACTGTTTCCCAATAGGTCCACTGAGTTCTCATCTGAAGCGGCTTTCCACCCTTCTTGTTGAGGGCACCACCTTCCAAGCAGGCTGGAGCAGGTGAGAAGTATAGTCGGGGAAAACGATGAATTCGAACACTGCTGTCTTCATAGTGAAACACTGTGATGTCAGAAGGGCAGGTTGGCCTGCAGATGTTGCTATGGTAACCTCAAAAGAGGCTATTTAGTCCAGAACTGAGGGGTTTAACCACTGAGCATAAAATGAACACCAGACTGCCTCTTGGCTGCCAAAGCAGGATCCCGTTACTTTTCAGCCAGAGCACAGGGTGGAGTCGATGTGACCCAACATCTTGTTTAACAGGCAGGGCTAGAACAGGCTGTGATGTCCTGAAAGTGAAAGCTTTTTCGAGGAACCAGGGTGTCAGACTAAGAACTTTAAGTGGCGACTGTGCCAATAGCAAACCAGAAAACTGGCTTCCAAGCCTGCCAACTACCCTACATGAAGACATTGTGAGCCCCTTATCTGTTGTCCTAATTAAAGAGTTTGTGGCTGAAACTCAACCCATAGGAATGAAACCACTTATCAATGCTTGAAGCTGGGGGTCTTTTTTATTTTTTTTATTATTCAACACGCACTAATCCTCTATTGGGGAAGACCAGTCAGTCTTGGTTGTGAATCTAACTTGAACTTTGCTTTCATGAAACCTACATTTGATATAGGTATCGAGTAACTTACATTCGCATGCTATATCTAATCTGCAAAGTCTTTATAGGTTTATTTGTAGGAGCTTGGTTTGTTGAAATCTGTGTCTCAACTGGCTGCCTTGCTCAGCCAGTATAGAACGGCTATATATGTTTAAACTTCTTCTACATAATTTTGTAATCTAAATGACACGTTTAAACACTGAAATGTAATGTATCCCTCTCCTCCCATTCCAAATTTTTTGTGATATGAGCAGCATCAATTTTGGTGTCCTCCTTTCTCTTTGGAGACTTTTAATAATAATAATAGTAATAATAATAATAATAATTGTTCTTTATGTTAAGCACTTACTATGTGCCAGGCACTGTAGTAGATAAAAGATAGTTGGGTTGGACACAGTCCCTGTCCCACATAGGGCTCTCAATCTTAATCCCCATTTTACAGATGAGGGAACTGAGTCACAGAGAAATGAAGTGATTTGCCCAAGGTCACACAGTAGACAAGTGGAGGGCTGGGGTTAGACCCAGGTCCTTCTGACTTCTAGGCCTATTCTCTATCCACTAGACCATGCTGCTTCTCTTTTGAATAAGGGTGACCTTAAAGAAGCAATCAGATTTATTCAGAAACATCTCTTCCTTTCTTTCATTGGTATTTACGCACTTACTATGTACTGGGTACTGTTCTAAGTGCTGGGGTAGAAGCAAGATAATCAGTTTGGACACTGTTCCTGTCCCACGTAGGGCTCACAGTCTTAATCCTCATTCTATAGAAGAGAGAACTGAGGCACAGAGAATAATAATAATGATATTTGTTAAGCACTTGCTATGTGTCAAGCACTGGGAGAGATACAAGGTTATCAGGTTGTCCCAGGTGGGGCTCACAGTCTTAATCCCCATTTTACAGATGAGGTATCTAAGGCACAGATGAATTAAGTGACCTGCCCAAAGTCTCACAGCAGACAAGTGTCAGAGCTGGGATTAGAACCCACGACCTTTGACTCCCAAGCCCATGCTCTTTCCACTGAGCCAAGCTGCTGCTTAAAGTGAAGTGACTTGCCTAAGGTCATACAGCAGACAAGTGGCAGGGCTGGGATTAGAACCCAGGTCCTCTGACTACCACGTCCATGCTGTTTCCACTAAGCCACACTGCTTCTCAAAATCTTGAGAAACAGACTTAAGCTTTGGTTCTAGTCCATCAAGCATAGCTGCCTTTGATCTTACATATTCGCCAGTCTGATTCATATGGCACATGAGGATTCTAAAATTCCCCCCATATCAGGATTTAGGCTCTATGAGAGATCAGACGCAGGGGAGGTGGCTCTACATATTATGAGAAAATGTTGCTTCTGGCCTTGCCAAGCTTTTCTGGAAGGAATAAAGTTAGTGTCTGAAATGCGAAGGAGACATGTGTCAGACTACTTCAAGAGAGCATCGACTGAATGCTTTCTTTCAGAAAGGTTTCCTAGGCAATTAGTGTATTGGAAGTAAGGATGCAGGGGATACAACTAGTTGATCCAAAATGGCAATTCAATGCTTTAAAATTGGTTGCATACCATCTGATAGGGCTGCTAAAGATGGAGAGGTGACAATTCCCTCTGGAGAGACTGCTGAATTAGAGCGCAGCAGGGGTATTTTGTCACTCAAAGCATGATAAGTGGATGAGGACATAGGTAGCATGAAAAGCAGTGCGGTCTAGTGGAAAGAGCCCTGGCCTGGGAGTTAGAGGACCTGCGTTCTAATTCTGCCTCTGCCACTTGTCTGCTATGACCTTGGGCATGTCACTAAAGCTTCTCTGCCTTGAATATCTCATTTGTAAAATGGGAATTCCTACCGAGTCTTGTGGAACAAGGACTGTGTCCAACTTCATTATCTTTTATCTACTCCAGTGCCTGGAACATAGTAAGTTCTTAATAGATACCATTTAAAAAAAAATCTTGGTGTCATCATCAATGTGTGCAGAACTCTTTATTAAGCACTTGAGAGGGTACAATATAACAAAGTTGACAGGCAAGTTCCCTGCCTACAAATTTACAGTCTAGAAGGGAAGACAGACAGAAATAAAGAATAGCTTCCTTCTCTCCACCTTGGGGGAAAAAAACACCTGGGCCAAAGAATACTCAAAGCAAGCACATTAGGGGGAAAAAGTAGGATTCACGTAGGAACAATCATAAAAATCTATGAGTTGGGGATGGAAGATGGGAAAACCGGTTTGGGTTTCATTCAGTTTAACTGGAATCAAGGAGGAGACCAGATCTATGGTCAGAAATAAAACACTCATTTATTTTTTAGGCTGAACCCTTAGTAGTTGATCTCAAGGACCTCTTTCAAGTAATCTATAATGTCAAGAAAAAGGAAGATGAAGACAAGAAAAAGGCAAGTGAATAACTGATGGGTTTTCTTCAATGTTGGAAAGTTATCAATGGGTCATCTAGTTAATTTGTGTGGACTGCTTCACCCTCTTGAAATTGAGCCCATGGTGCTATGAGAAATCTGTGCATCTAAGGGACTCTTAGGGAGGACCTGGCTCTGCAGGGTGTAAAAACTTACAGGAGCTGCAGTGGAGAAAGAGGATTGTGGGAGGTATAAAGCTCGTAGCAGGCAATCTTAGTTCTCCCCTTTCTTTCTCTCACTTGAAAGAAGGTTCTTGGTTGAGGTCTCTGTCTTGTTTTGCTTTTTACTATGGTAGTTAAGGGCTCACTATGTGTTAGGCCAATTCTATGCACTGGGATAGATATAAAGTAATCAGATATGTCTCATCTGGTAATTACCGCTGAACACTTTTTAAGTGCCTCTCCTATTAACTTTTTCCTCTCCTTTTTCATCCTCCCCTTTCTAGACTGAAGAAGCCAACAAGACTGTTGAGGTAAAACTATGGTCTCTCTGTGTGTCTCTCTCTGCCTGGTCTTTCTAGTAACCAGTAAATGTCACATGTCTCAAGTCACCCAAACTACCATGTACTTTAACATTCAATGTAGCTCTGTGTGGGTGTGTATTGCAGGGGGTGGGAGAGAGAGAGAGATTTTTTTCTGGAACTCTTGGTTTAATTTTAAAGAGTGGAATGCTTCTCAAATGTACCACTGTAAAACTGTTTTCCACTGGCTTCCCCTTTTCTAGAATGGGAGTGAGGCCCTGTTGACTCTTGAGGGCCAAGCTGGAAAAATGAAACTGGTATCCTCCATTGCTTCTCTATTAGTACTTTGGAAATCTCTTTCTCCCCCACCTCACACATTTACACTAGCCCTAACTCCTCTCCTCAGGCATCTTGCATATTTCCTAAAGGTCAAAAATTCAAAACTAAACTACATTTTTTCCAAATCCTCTCTGCGCATCTAACTTTCCCATCCGTCACAACACCCCTGTCCTCCGGATCCCTTAGCGTTTTCCTTGACTCTTCCCTCTCAACTCCCATATGCAGTCTATTAGTCTATCAATTAGTGGTATTTATTGAGCACTTACTGTGAGCAGAGTACTGCATTAAGTGCTTGGAAGAGTACAATATAACAGAGTTGGTAGCAGTGTGGCTTAATGGAAAGAGCATAGGCTTAGGAGTCAGGTCATGGGTTCTAATCCTGCTCTGCCACTTGTCTGCTGTGTGACCTTGGGCAAGTCACTTCAGTTTTCTGTACCTCAGTTCCCTCATCTATAAAATAGGGATTGACTTTGAGCCCCACATGGGACAACCTGATTACCTTGTGTCTACCCAGCATTTAGAACAGTGCTTGGCACATAGCGCCTAACAAATACCATCACTATTATTATTATTATCCCCTGCCCACAACAGCTTACAATCTAGAGAGGGAGACAGGCATTAATATAAACGAATTACAGATGCGTATATAAGTGCTGTGGGGTGAATACCAAGTCGATCACTAAATCCTGTCATTTCTTCCTCCATAAAACTTCCAGCATTACCATCTTGGTCTCCATCCAAACGGCCAACCATGCTGGCCTAGGCACTTGCCATATCCCACTTGGCCTACTGCCTAAGCCTCTTCACTGATCTTCCTACCTCCAATCTCTCCAGTGGAAGCTTTACTCCACAGCCTAGATCATATTTTTTTTTAATTGTATGTGTCAAGCAGTTGTAAATGCTGGGTTAGATACAAAATAATCAAATTGGACACAATCCCTATAGCACAAAGGGCTTACAGTCTGAGTGAGGTTTCTTCCCCATTTTACAGATGAGGTAACAGGCACAAGGAAGTGCTTAGTGCAGTGCTTTGCACAAAGAAAGCACTCAATAAATATGATTGAAGGAAGTGAAGTAACTTGTCCAAGGTCATACAATAGGCGAGTGGCAGAGCTGGAATTGGAACCCAGGTCTTCTGGCCCCCAGGCCCATGCTCTTTCCACTAGACCATGCTGCTTCTCTCCAACATAGTTTGGCATGTGTCTCACCACTTTTCAAAAATCTCTAATGGCAAACCCCTTCCTCTTCATCAAGCTGAAACACCTGACCATTGGCTTTAAGGCACTTAATCAGTTTGTGCATGTACACTCCCCCTTAACTATTTCCACTTCCCCCCACACACTTGTCATTTCTCCCAAGCTAACCTATTCAGTATCTTTTTCATGTCTCCTGCCTCTGACCCCGTCTCCATTCAGATCAGTCGGACCACAGCTCTCTCCATCTTTAGCATCATTCTGAAATACCTTTTCCAGCAGGCCTTACTTGATTAATTTTATTCTCTCCCACCTCCTACAAGCTTATCTTTCAACTGCTACTTGAGTAGCTGTGTGACACATAAGGGTCACAGTCTCCCATAGCACATATAGTATCATACATACCTTTTTACTTAAGCAGGTATTCAAGTACCTCCATTTTCTTCTTCCTTCTAAACACACTTTACCTTGGTGTGTCTCCCCACTTCTAGACTGCAAGCGTTTGAGGGCAGGGAATCATCTCCTAATCCTATTTTACATTCCCAAGGGCTTGGTACAGTGCTGTACATGCAGAAAATTCCCTCCAAATCCAACTAGAAGCAGCTTGTTGTTAATGGATTGAGCCTTGGGCCTGGGAGTCAGAAGAACCTGGGTTCTAATCCTGGCTCTGCCACACCTGCCGTGTGACCTTGGACAAGTCACTTAATTTCTCTGAGCCTCAATTACATCATCTGTAAAATTGGGTCTGAGTGTGAGCCCTATGTGGGACAGAGGCTGTGTCCAACCTGATTTACCTCATATCTACCCCAGTGCCTGGCACATAGTAAGCACTTAATGAGTACCACGATGATCATTATTATGATTATTACTGCTAGAACACTCTATGTGTACTGCTCGCATACTCCACGCTCTTAATAGTTGTACCTACTTTTCCTCCTTTTTCCCATTGATCTGCCTAGTTTCCCCTATTTCCTCACTCAGCAGTAAATTAAGTCAAGGTCTGTCTTCTCCTCTTGGTGTACTCTCCCAGGATCCTTGAACTGTCATCTTTGCACACAGTAGGAGTTCAAATTGAAAGATCCATTAACATCCTCTGCGGCCATAGATGTTTCTCCCAAATGTTTGTTTGTTTTTAATGATGCCCAACTCACTACTAATAGTACCAACAAACTTGATCCTGTTACTTATGGTGAGTTGGTTTTGCCACGATTGAATCTAATCGAAAATATTTTTTTAAGGGTGTTGACCAGATGGATCTGTTTGGGGACATGTCTACACCTCCTGACTTGAATAGTCCAACGGTAAGTTAAAGTTTTGCAAGGTAATGGTGTGGCCTAGTGGAAAGAGCGTGGGCCCGGGAATCAGAGGTCCTAGGTTTTAATTCCAGTTCTACCACATGCCTGCTGTGTGACCTTGGGTAAATCATTTAACTTCTCAGTGCCTCAGCTGCCTCATCTGTAAAATGGGGATTAGGACTGTGAGCCCCCTGTGGAACAGGGCCTGTGTCCAACCCAGTTATCTTGTATCTACCCCAGTACTTAGAACAGTGCTTGGCACATAGAGCTTAATAAGTGCCATAATTGTTATCATTAACTTTCTGAAATTGACTAGAGGAGCAGGCTTATTATGTTGTTGTAATTTTTGTTTATGCCTACTGGTTGGAGCTCGTTGTGGACAGGAATGTGTCTGTTGTAACATACTTTCCCAAGCGCTTAGTAGAGAGCTTTGCACACAGAAAGCACTCAGTAAATACAATTGAATGAATGATGTGAAAATTTGGCTAAGGAACCCCAGTGGTATATTGGCATAAAGGGGTCTCAAATCCAACATTGTTTTAGCCAATTGTCCAGTAGTTTGGGACTGTACATTGGTATTTATTGAGCATTTACTATGTGCAGAGCACTGTACTAAGTGCTAGGGAGAGGACAATAACACAGAGTTGATAGACATGTTCTCTGTCCACAATGTTTTGGGCTATGCTGACACTGCTCTTGGGTAAGGGAGACGGGATAGCTGAAGCCAAGAAAAAAAGGGAGGAAAAGAGACTTTTAAAGAATGTCGTTTAATTATATCGAGGTGCTAGAATTTAAGCCACTTAGGTAACTAATATTTATGTATGTAGTGTCTTTGAAGCTATGTTGATGATTTTATGACTGAGTATTCTTGTCAATCACGAGCTTATTTGAAAGTGTAATCTACTAGTATAGTACTGTGCTAGTGTCAGCTCTGTAACCTTTTAATAGAATATATATTTTTTACTCATAACTGAATCACTAATTCCAGATTGAAATGAAGCCCTAGTAATTATGATAGTCTTGCATTCCTTAGTCTGCCCTCTTTCCACTTAGGTGGAAACCTAAATGTTAATTCACCAAGTCATACCTTTTGCACACATAATGCCCAAAACATAATAATAACAACAATAATAATAATAATAATAATCTTATATTCCCCAAGGCAAAGTTACAGGAAATCAGTGAAATTTACTAGGTGCTAATTTACCACTGAAATTTACCAGTGAAATTTACCACTGTACAAAGTACTTGGGAAAAGTATATTGAAGTTGGTAGACACAACCCACATGGTGCTTAGAACTCAGAGGGCGAGACATAATAAAATGAATTACAGCTTGGGTAAGTAACAGAATAATGATATGTGCATAAGTTCTCTGGGAGTGGAGGATATGGCCACACATGTAATACATGTCTCCATAAAATAAAATGTGACCATCATGACTACTGCCAACTCTGATACTGACCCAAATATGTTCTTTACCTTTTTAGACAGCAGATAGTGAGCACATGGAGTTTCCCCAACTCTATCCCCCACCCCCAGAAGAAACTGTGAACAGAAAAAACCTCTTCTGGTTCAGGAGGATAGGTAGTCCTATCAGATCCATAATGGATCATTAGTGGGACAACTTGTTGTCCTTCCCCATGGATGGAAGTGTCTTAACACCCCTTCCAAGCATTCTCTGTTGAAAACAAATGGACACTTCCTCTAGTCCTACAGAAATAATGGGCTTCATAACCATTTCATGCATGGTAGAAGGCTCTTCTGTCTTTTCTCCTTTTCCAAACAAGAAATACAACTCCGCCCAAAGCTTCATTGATATGAGATAGGTAATGTTTAGTTTGTCATTAGCCATCCCCCAAGTCATTCTGCACGTTTAAACTATACCTGAATGGGAGAGAAATAGAAATGGGGAAAGATAGGAGGCACTCCCTGAAGCAGCTGCTGTACAAGAGTAATAATAATGGCAGGGAGAGAAGGGTTCTTGACTTTTAGTTTGCCCTTCGAGTTGGAAACTGAGACCCCATTAAGACCACTCAATAGTCCTGTTGTAAGATGTAATGATTTTTTGCCTCCTTGATATCACTGAGAAGTCATATTGCACTCCATGCCTCTTCTAATGCAGGTTCCAAGACCATATAAGGTATTATACCGGCCATGAACTTGGTAGGTTTTTGGACTTGCATAAGGAGGAGAATTAACAAGGCCACCCATGGAATCAGTGGGGGAAATGTTGGAAGACTTTCTCCAGTGTCTGAGAAAATTCTCTGAGATAAGAAAGAGCCTTGGAGATATGTTCCATAGTTTTGAATCCTCTTCCCACCTGCTCAAGTGCAGTGTTACAAGAGGCTGCCTTTTCCTTAAGTGGGCAATGGTAGCCTCCATTACTGCTTGAAGATCTGAACCTCTAAAAATTTAGCTTCCTCAGGTCCTTTCTGTTGTACCTTAGAGGCAAAAACTGCCCAACTTAAGCTTTCTTAGCTGGAACTCATTACAAAACCTGAATAATAATGGATAGCAGCATGGCCTAGGGGAAAGATAATTTGCTTGGAAGTCAGTGGACCCTGGGTTCTAATCCTGACTCTGCCACATGCCTGTTGGGTGACCTTTGACAAATCACTTAACTTCTCTGTGCCTGTTTTCTCATCTATAAAAGGAGGATTGAATCCTCCTCCCACTGATTTAGACTGTGAGCCTATGTGGGATAGGAACTGTGTAAGACCTGAATATCTTGTATATCCCAACACTTAGAATAGTGATTGGCACTTAGTGCTTAACAAATACCATTATCATTCGTAGTAGTAATAGTGGTAGGAATAGTATTTATTAATCACTTAGTGCAGAGCACTGTACTAATTGCAGGGAGAATCCGAGAGACCCTGTCCAGATTAACTCCCACTGGGGTTGGTGGGCTTGGTGGTCCACATTTATCTCCATCCTTACGAGGCCAGAGATGGATTACAACCCACCTCCACACCCATATTGTAAAAGTCCTAGACAAAGACTTTTGATATTACCATGTCTTTTGAAAGGTGACTTGAAAAACTCATACATCACAACTCTGTTTTTTGAAACATATCCAGCCTTTGGTTGAGGCTCCTTATTATAATAATAATAGCATTTGTTAAGCACTTACTATGTGCAAAGCACTGTTCTAAGTGCTGGGGGGAATACAAGGTGATCAGGTTGTCCCACGTAGGGCTTGCGGTCTCAATCCCCATTTTACAGATGAGGTAACTGAGGCTCAGAGAAGTTAAGTGACTTGCCCAAGGTCACAGAGCAGACAGGTGGTGGAGCTGAGATTAGAACCCATGACCTCTGACTCCCAAGCCTGTGCTCTTTCCACTGAGCCATGATGTATGTCTTCCCTCAAAACTATAAGCAACAAAGTGAAATTCAACTTGATCTAATAAAATGTGAATCTGGGAGCCAGGGCACCTGGGTTCTAGACCCAGCTCTGCCATAGTCTGCTCTTACTGGGTGAACTTTGGAAAGCCACTTGACCTCTTTTGGGCACATTTCCTCAGCTGCTCTCCCTACCTCTCAGGGATGTTGAGGGTAAGATAAGCAAAGTTAAAACACTCTGCAATTCAAAGATATCTTTAAACTGCTTATAGGCATTAGTATTTAGCACTTAATAATAATAATGATTATTGCACTTAGTGCTTACTATGTGTTAAGCACTGTTCTAAATTCTCGGGTGGATATGAGATGACCACATTAGACACAGCCCCTGCCTCACATTTCATTGTCAGTCATATTTATTGAGCTCTTACTGTGGGCAGAGCACTGTACTAAGCACTTGGGAGAGTACAATACAACAATAAATGCACACATTCCCTGTCCACAACAAGCTTACAGTCACATGGGGCTCACAGTCTAAGTAGGAGGGAGTTAGGATTTATTCTTCATTTTCTAGAGAAAAGTGAGGCATAGAGAAGTTGTGACTTGCCCAAGATCACATAGCAAACAAGTGGCAGGCAGAGTGAGGATTAGAACCCAGGTCCTTCCAACTCCTAGGCCTATGCTCTTCCCACAAGGCCGTGCCGCTTCCTCTATACTGCGTATCAGGCCACTAGGCTTAAATTGTAGGTGTCAAGAAATTACTCTCTAGAAGGATTTCTCAGGATATCTGAGAAACATGAAGTGATTTAACCACCATAATCTGAGGTGGCTCAGAATAATATCCATCTCAATATTAGCTGCCTGTGCAGAGCAAAATTCTCACTTTGCCAGTACAGTTATATCTGCTGTATTTGCTGCTGTCTGTGTATTCGTGGAGTGTAATATGCTCTTATACACATGAAGGGGCTGACTTGATCACAGTGATCTGCTGGGACAATTGAGCTTGGAGTGAGCCCATGTGCTTTTTTCATTGCAACCATAAATGAAGACTGAGAAACCAGAGTGGCAGGAAGTAGTAAAGGGAATAATCTATCACTAAATCTTATTTGACCACTTACTGTGTGCCGAGCACTGAACTAGGGACTTAAAAGTACAATATAACAGAGTCTGTAGACATGTTTCCTGCCCAAAAAGAGTCTACAGTCTAGTCTGTCCAGGAAACTAGTTCTACCATGTTGATTTTATATATATGTATATATAAAATATCCAAATTATACATAAAATCCAATTTATATATAAATATGTTATATAAAATATATCATATATATATATATATAAACTGGATTTTAACAAATGTTTCAAGACAACTGTGTCCTCTTAGTAAAACAAGTTAGGAGGGATGAGGGATATGTGACTCTTGGAATTGAATCCTCTTCCTCCTTGAAGCAGTGTGACCTTGTGGAAACTTGCCAAGCGCTTAGTACAGTGCTCTGCACACAGTAAGCACTCAAATACAATTGAATGAATGACCAGGAGTCGGGAAACCTGAATTCTGACCTTGGCTCTGCCACATGCCTATCGTGACCTTGGGGGAGTCCCTTAACATCTCTGTGCCTCAGTTTCCTCATCTTTAAAATGGGGATTAGATTGTGAATCTATGTGGGAGAGGGACCATGTCCAGTCTCACCATGTTTCATGTACTTCACTGTTTAGCACAGAATGACCACTTAAATGCCACAGTTTTGCAATTGATTCACTGTCATCTTATCTAAAAGGATCGTTACTAAATTTTAGCACTCGAGCTACTTACTTGCCAATCAGTAATCAAGGAATAGCTCTCCCTGCGTTATTGCATTTGAATCTTCCACCATGATTAATCCTGTCTCTCTCCTTTCTCCCAAATTCAATAGGAAAGTAAAGATATCCTGTTAGTGGATCTAAACTCTGAAATCGACACCAATCAGAACCCTAGCCGAGAAAATCCTTTCCTAACGAACGGCCTGACCTCCTGTTCTCTTCCTCGACCAAAGCCACAGACACCCTTCTTGCCTGAAAACGCTTTCTCTGCCAATCTAAACTTCTTTCCGACCCCCAACCCAGACCCTTTCCGCGATGATCCTTTCGCCCGTCCAGACCAATCAACACCCTCTTCATTTGATTCCCTCAAACCTCCAGATCCGAAGAAAGAAAACGCGAGTAGCTTCTTGACTCCTCAGCTAAACAATGGCTCTCTGAATGGTGATATTGATTACTTTGGACAACAGTTTGACCAGATCTCTAATAGAACGGGCAAACAGGAGACAAAGGCAGGCCAGTGGCCATTTGCGAGCGCACAAAGCCAGCCAGTAGTAAGGACTTGGAACGGGGTGTCTGGGAAAGAACAGAACGGCTTTCTTATCCAGTCTCCCCCAAACCCTCTTGCGGGAGGCTCTGCCAAAGGACCGTCACTACAGAACGGAGTAAAGCAGGACTCTGAACCCCTTGGCCCATCCCCGTCTCATGACTCCATAACCATTATCCCACCTCCACAAAGTACCAAACCAGGAAGAGGCAGAAGGTCTGCTAAGGTGAATTCTCTCCTCCACATCCCCATTGGCAGAATGCATGCTCGGTACCAAAGGGTGGTGTGATATCAGCAAGCTTTTTCCTGCTGGTATATTCTAGCTTCCAGAATGTGGCTGTGAAATAGAAGGTGGGACCGGTGACATCTTTCTCCAGGAACACTTCCTGCTAATCACCACTCTAAAACCCTCTCCCTGCAGCCATGTCACCCTGCTTTCCATTTGCATGTTGTCACTTATTAGAGTCACTAAACACAAGTTTTCCATTTTAATGCTGCCGTGCTTCTATATTCCTGGTAAGTCGATTATTTATGAACTCTCAGGGGAAGGGGAGCATTTCTGGCCTCGGGGACTTTCATTACCACTAGAGAATTCAACTCGAATTGGGCTGTTCTGGGGCTGCCTTGCTTTCCAGATTCAGTCAATAAATGATTCGAGGAGTAAATTAAGGAATCACATAACGATTACTCTAATGTGGGTCTAGATGCATTCTTTGGTTTCTAGTGGCTGACAATCCCTCATAAAGCATACCTATCATCCTAATGTTCTCTGAGTAAGAGGAGCTGCTGCTTGTTGGAATAAAGTCTTCCAAATTGATTCACCAAGTGTGGCTTACAAGCAAGGATTCTGGGAGCTGATTCTACACGTGTACAGAGTCGTGGAGGAGATTCTTGCTTTGACTCCACTCTTAAGGACACTAGTGGAATAAAGCCAACAATTTGGAGCTCTAAGATTGTTTGGAACACTAAGTTATCGATCATCTGTCCTCCGATCAGCACTGCGCAAAATTCCCTCCCCACATCTATATATTGATACTCTTGGGTTTTAGGAAACCCAGGACTTCCCTTGGGGCTCTTTTTGGGATTAGAGGGAGGTGACAGAGGAGATTTCCATTAAGTCTTCTACTTGCAGCTCTTTAATCCATGTTGTTAAGATAATACTCCCATTCCTTCTGTCAGTCTTCAGCCAACGACTTGTTTGGGACAGACATCTTGGCTACCCCCAGCCCAGAAGCCCCAGGCCAGACTTCACCTACTGGACAACAGGCACCCGGACAGACCAACCCTCTGGACCTCTTCAAAAGCAGTGTTCCCCCATCATTGAGCCCTCTGGGGGGCTTAGGTAGGTTCAGTGCTGCTGCTTCTGAGTTCATATCTGTTGGCTTTACAATCTCTGAAGCAATCAATCAATCGTACTGAGTGCTGTGGGCAGAGCACTTTACTAAGAGCTTGGGAGAGTACAATGTAATAGTTGATACGTTGTCTTCCAGCAACGAGTTTACTGTATAGAAGGGGAGATAGGCATTAAAATAAATGAATTATGGATACGTTCATAAGTGTCGTGGGGCTGAGGGAAGGGTGAATAAAAAGGAGCAAATCCAAATGCAAGGGTGATACAGAAGGAAGTGGGAGAAGAGGAAATGAGTACTTAATCAGAGAAGGCCTCTTGAAGGAGATGTGCCTTCAGTAAGCCTTTGAATGTGGGGAGAGTGATCGTCTGTCAGAGATGAAAAGGGAAGGTGTTTCAGAGCACAGGCCAGGTGAGAGGTCAGTGATGAGATAGGTGAGACTGAGGTACAGTGAGGGGGTTGGGAGAAGAGGAGTGAAATGTGAAGGCTGGGTGTGATGGTGAGTGGGTGGAACCATCTCATCGATTTGTTGAATGGAAGTAGTTTCAGGTATTGACTTGATTCTCAGGTGGAGGTGAACTGACTGTCATATTCTCTCCCCTGCCCCCTTCACCCCAGGAAAAAAAAACACTCTTCTAATAGTATCTGCTGAGTAAAAGGGCCTGCAAAAGAGTCTTTCTTAGTGGGTGGAAGAAAAGGTGATCTATTAAGACCTCTGCCCTCTCTGGTAAAATATCTTCTTGTGCAGGGAAAGCTGCTGGGCATGACTCCCTTAAAATTGCTACCTTAAGTTTTTCGTGGAACCTAACTTTAATCCATGACCCATCCAGGTGGTACATAGATCAGAAATCCTTATGTGCTTCATGGCTGCTCAGTACTCAGGTCTTCTCTATTTTATTTTTAATGGAGTTTATCCACATAGCTGTCTCCTAAAAAAGCAAGGCAGCACCTACAATTAGCTAGTTTTGCATGCCTGTAATCTAATATCTATGGCCTAAAATATTTTTACAGCCCCCATTTTAGTCAGCCTGAAGATACAGCTGGCCCCAGTGCCTGTTGATTTATTCAAATGAAGTGAAGCTCTTTGGCAAGGTGCCTCCCATTGAGGCCCTGAGACCGACAGCAGCAGAATACTGATGATTCCCTGAGAGTTTAAACTCGGTTTCAAAACTGAGAGCTACAGTCTTAGCCCTGTCTGCCGGCAGTGATCGGTAGGCCTGGCTTCCGCACCCAGCTGGGTTGTTGCTTTCTGCGGAGAACTGGATTGGGATGGAAATCTGTATACCGTTCTAATCCTCGTTCAAGAGAGCAGGGGGTGGATTTACATACTCTGTAACTGACAGTGAGATCCCAGAGCACTGAGAAAATGATGACTCTGGTGCCATTTCTTCCAGCCCAGGGAGCTAAACTGGTGAGGATTTTAGCTATCCTCCATGATGAGGGTTCTTTGTCTTGAGTGATTTTTTTTTTTAAAGGAACAGAGATGCCACCTAGATCTTGGAATCCAGGGGATAGTAAAATTAATGGTCATGTAGTAAATCAAACTAGTCAGCTCCAAAGCATGTCTTTCTGGGAATAGGGAATGCATTTTCTCTTTTATTCTGACTCTAAACTACAGCCTTGGGAAAGAGACAGTAACAGTCTGACCCAGTGCAGAGGGAAAAACAGCTGATTGGTAGCATGGGTAGGGACCGCCTCTATATGTTGCCAACTTGTATTTCCCAAGCGCTTAGTACAGTGCTCTGCACACAGTAAGAGCTCAATAAATGTGATTGAATGAATGATCTTTGGTGTCTCTAAACAATCAGTTATACTTGAGTGCTTACTATATGCAGAACACTGTACTAAAAACTTGGGAGCAATGCTTCCCTGAACAACAAAGGAGAAGTGGCCCCTAGTGAATCTTCATTGGCAAAGGAATGTATCTTTGAGTTTCTGAAGTTACAGTCTCCCCATGTTGCCAACTTGTACTTCCCAAGAGCTTAGTACAGTGCTCTGCACACAGTAAACACTCAATAAATATGATTGAATGAATGAATGAATCTAGACTATGACTGTGAGCCCGTTGTTGGGTAAGGACTGTCTCTGTATGTTGCCAACTTGTACTTCCCAAGCACTTAATAATAATTATAGACTGTGAGCCCACTGTTGGGTAGGGACCGTCTCTATATGTTGCCAACTTGTACGTACAAGCGCTTAGTACAGTGCTCTGCACACAGTAAGTGCTCAATAAATACAATTGAATGAATGAATGAAATATAATTCTACTATTCATGTAACTGCTTAGAGTTAGCAGGTCTCTGGGCAACCATGTTTTCCAACTAGAAATCAAGTAACAAAACTCCCTTCCTCCACCAGAGTAGGTATACTGGTTAGTATTTGATTGCCTAATGTCTACAGAGCACTGTACTAAGCACATGGGAGAGAGAAAAACAGTTAATAGACTTAATGCCTGCCCACATGGAGCTTGCAATCTAGTGGGAGAGACAGACCAATAAGTTGCAGATATGGGAAGCAACAGAGTAAAAAGATATGTATGTAAGTGCTCTGAGGATGAGAGGAGTACAATTGCTTGAGGGGTCTGAACATGACTGCAAGGATGATGCTGAGGGGAGGGATGATAGGAAGAGCAGTTGAGCAGTTTGTCTGGGAAGGCTTTTAGAGATGTGACTTTAGGCATTGAAGATGTGGAGAGAGGTGGTCTATTGGACATGAAGTGGGAGAGAGTTTCAGGCAAGGGATTGATGGCAGGAGAGATGAGATTTGGGCACGGTAAATGGGTCACTATTAGAAGAGCGATGTATGTGGGTTGGACTGTAGTGAGAGAGGAAAAAGGATAAGTAGGATGGAGAGCTGATTGAGGGTGAAGAGTTTTTGCTTGACATGGTGATCAATCAATTAATCATATTTATTGAGCAATTAATGTCTGCATAGCACTGTACTAAGCGCTTGGGAGAGTACAGTTTAACAGAGTTGGTGGACACATTCCCTGCCCACAACAAGCTCAGAGTCTAGAGAGGGAGACAGACATTAGCATAAATTATAGATATGTATGTAAGTGCTGTGGGGATGAGGAAGGGGTGAGTAAAGGGTGATTCAGAGAGGAGTGGGAGAAGTGGAAATTAAGGCATAGGGAAGGGCTCTGGGAAAAGACATGTGTTCAATAAGACTCTGAAGGAAGGAAGAGTAATAGTCTATCTTCAATGAAGAAAGAGTGCTTTCCAGACCAGAGGCAAGGAGTGAGCGAGAGGTCAACAGTGAGATAGATGAGGTAGAGTGAGGAAAACGTTGGAGGTTTTTTTAGAAATGGGGAGATGACCACAAAACTATGGACAGCAGAGTGAGGTGCAGACTGGAGAGGATGGAGGAAAAGCGGTCAGTGAGGAAGCTGACACAGTAGTCAAGGTGGGTTCTAAGTGCTTGAAATGGTGTGATAACCATTTGGAGGGGAAAGGGGGGATTCTAGAGATGTTGTGAAGGTAGAGCCAACAGGATTTGGTAACAGACTGAGTACTTAGGTTGAAGAAGAGAATCATTGACTGCTATAGAGAGTTTTGCTCTGTCATTTTGATAGTACCCAACCCTTCACCAACAAACTTCCTTTACCTCCAACTCCTCAAGTCTCTTGAGTCCACATTGCTGTTACAGAAAGGAAGCAGTAAGAGTAAAACAGATTTATGTGCAATAGGCATCTTCTCTAAGGCTTTCAAGCATGTCCACCCTTAACTCCCATTGCCCCCTCCAGTTATCACCCTCTCTCCCTCCTACCATTCTTCACCAAACTCCTTGAGCAAGTTGTCTACACCCACTGCCTCCACTTTCTCTCCTCAGCCCCCTGTAATCTGGTTTCTGCCCCCTTCACTCCTCAGAAACCGCCTCCTCGAAGGTCACCAATGACCTACTTCTGGCCCAATTCAACAACCTCTATTTTCTCTCTTAATCCACCTCAACATAACTACTTCCAACAGCTGAATGTACCTTCAACAGATGACCTTCTACCCGCTGGAAATCCTATCTAACCCTGGCTACACTGTCATCTCTGGCCACTCCTTCTCCAGCTCTTTTTTTCAGGCTCCTCTTCTGCATCCCAAAATTTAACTGTGGGGATCCTTCAAGGCTCAGTTTTGGGTCTCCTTTTATTCACCCATTCATTTGTTCCCATGGCTTTAATTACCACCTCTACACAGATGACTTTCCTATCTACCTCTCCAGCCATGACTTCTGTCCTTCTCATATTTCCCCCTGCCTTCAGGACATCTCTACTTGGATGTCCTATTGACACCTCAAGCTTAACATGTTCTAAACAGAACTCTTCATTATCCCACCCAAACCCTCTCCTCCCCTTGACTTTCGCATCACTGTAGACAATACCACCATCTTCCCTGTCTCCCAAGCTGGTAATCTTGGCATTAATTCCAATTCATCTCATTCAACCCACGTATTCAGCCTGTCACCAAATCCTGTCAGTTCCTCCTTCATTGTCTCTAAAATCAACCCTTTCCCCTCCATCCAAACTGCTACCGCACTGATCCAAACACTTATAATCCCCCCCTTGACTACTGACTCAGCTTCCTCACTGCCCTCCCTGCCTTCTGTCTTCACTCTGCTGCCCAGATATACCTCACTTTTTAGGAAAATGGTCTATCACCTTACTTCTCAAAAACATCCAATGGTTGCCCATCCATCACCACATCAGACAGAAACTCCTTACTGTTGACTTCAAGGAATTCAACCAGCTCTCTTCCTACCTTACTTTGCTGATCTCCTACTACAACCCAGCCTGCACACTTTGCTCCTCTAATACTAGCCTACTCACTCTATCTTGATCTCCTCTATCTCATCACCAACCCCCTGCCTATGTCCTTCTTCTGGTCTGGAACTCCGATAGACACCCCCCCCCCCCCCCCACCGCACTCTCCCCACCTTTAAAGGTCCCTTAAAATCACATTGCCTTCAAGAGGCCTTCCCCAACTAGCCCTCATTTTCCCCTGCTCTTTCTCTTATACAATTGAATCTATATCCCTTAAACAAGTTCACTCCAAACAAGTTTGGATATTCACTCCAAAGCACTTGTGCACATCATTACACTCTATCATTTCCCCTACCTGGAATTGATTTTTATGTCCGTCCCTTGCTGTGGAATGTAAATTCCTGTGAGCAGGGACTGTGTCTACCAACTCCTTTGTACTCTCCCAAGTGTTCGGTACAATACTCCGCACTCAATGAATAACATTGATTTCTGTAGACTAAGCCAGTTTTGAATAGTTTGGTGATTCCCTGATCCACCTACGGAGACCACTAGAGACCAATATAGAGACCACGAGAAGCAGTGTGGCACAGTGGAAAGAGCATGGGCTTTGGAGTCAGAGATCACGGGTTCAAATGCCAGCTCTGCCAATTGTCAGCTGTGTGACTTTGGACAAGTCACTTAACTTCTCTGTGCCTCATTTACCTCATCTGTAAAATGGGGATTAAGACTGTGAGCCCCCCGTGGGACAACCTGATCACCTTGTAGCCTCCCCAGCACTTAGAACAGTGCTTTGCACATAGTAAGTGCTTAATAAATGCCATTATTATTATTATTATTATTATTAATGGAGATAGCCACACCTTTCCACCAGAAATCCACCCTGTAAGTGAGCCCTCATCCACTTAAACTGTTCTCATAATAAATCATATTTATTGAGCGTTTAATGTGTGTGGAGCACTGTACTAAGTGCTAGGGAGGGTACAATATAAGAGTTGGTAAACACATTTCCTGCCCACAGTGAACTTGCAGTCCAAAGCCGGACAGACAGTTATATGAATAAATTATAAATAGGTTCCTAAGAGGTGAGGGACTGAGAAAGGGGTGATCAAAGGAAGCAGATCTAAGTGCAAGGGTGACGCAGAAAGGGACCGGGAGAAGAGGAAATGAAGGCTTACTCAGAGAAGGCCTCCAGGAGGTTCTCTGCCTTGTGTCTAAAAGGCATAGCATGACATAAGTCCTACTGACCCTCTTAGTCCTGTTATGAGCAATGCAGAGGCTCTAGTCATGCAAGGGGTTTCCTTCCTGAACCAGATGGTCTGGGCTCTGTTCTAGCACTGAGCAAGTGCTCCTCCATGTAAACTCAATCCTCCAGAAACATTACCTTCAGTGTAAGTAGACTTCGCAAATTGTCACCTCAAATGGCTGGTCTGTAAGTGAAGCTTGTAAATTAATTTAGGCTGTTTGCACGCCTAACTTGAGCCAAGATAAATATCCAAGTGAAGAGCAGTGATGGTACCTATTGAGCATCCACTAAGTAACAAAACACTGCATTTTGTGCCTGGGAAAATGTAGGAAAATTGCCTACACAACTGAAACCTGGGACTTTAAGTTGGGTAAGCAATATTCAGAGCACATAATGCCATTGGAAAGAATTCTTAATTGTGGTTGCCTAGAAGGGAGTAGAATCATCAATACTACCATGACACAAGAGATGGAAATATATTGCTTTGATTGTTTTCAAACTGCACTCTGGATACCACCCAGATCAGATGCCTGGATGTAGGCAAGTTCAGTTTTAAAAGCTAAAAAATACCCTGCTCATTGACTTTCCGGCTCCGATCGGGATCGGTGACCCAGTGCAGGAATTTTGTTGTTGAGTAGTCAAGAGGAAAAACTCATACAGAGCCCTTTTTCTTTACTCTTCAGTTGATTATGTCTGTCTTAGAGCTCATGGTATAGAAACACTTTACACCAACTGCATTGTTTTTGTGACAGAGCTGGGAAGAGCCGTGCTTAAAAAAAAAAATGGCATTAAAATTTAAGGAAAATCTGAAAAAGAGTTTGGCTGCCTGATGAGGGAGACTTTATGAGAAGTAGTTATTGTACACATTGGACTCTAAACATGAACTGGCTGTTACAGTTCCATGCCATGTGTTGAGAGAGTTCAGGTGGATAATAGTTAACCAGTTGGTGGAATATGCCTCTCCTCCTAACATCTCTAGGTGCTTGCCTTGAAGGTGCTGAGACCATTTCTCCTTTTTTCTAGAAGAAATCCCTTCTGCATCCACCAGCAAAGCTTTTTCCACTAAAGAGAGGAGCAGTGACTAACCCATTAATCATGTGTTAATAGGTTAAGCAGACTGGTCTAGTGGATAGAGCAAGGGGCTGGAAGTCAGAAGGACCTGGGTTCTAATTCCTGCTCCACCTCTTGTCCCGGCTCCGCCACATATGTGTCACTGTGTGACTTTGGGCACGCCGCTTCACTTCTCTGTGCCTCAGTTAATAATAATAATTATGGTATTTAAGTGCTTACTATATGCCGGGCACTATACTAAGAACTGGTGTGTGTACAAGCAAATCGGGTTGGACACAGTCCCTGTCCCATGTGGGGCTCATAGTCTCAATCCCCATTTTACAAATGAGGTAACTGAGGCACAGAGATATGAAGGGACGTGCCCAAGGTTAAAAAGCAGATGAGTGGCAGAGCCAGGATTAGAACCCATGAACTTCTGACTCCCAGGCCCATGCGTGGCTCAGTGGAAAGAGCATGGGCTTTGGAGTCGGAGGTCATGGGTTCAAATCCCGGCTCCGCCAACTGTCAGCTGTGTGACTTTGGGCAAGTCACTTAACTTCTCTTTGCCTGTTATCTCATCTGTAAAATGAGGATTAAAACTGTGAGCCCCCAGTGGGACAACCTGATCACCTTGTAACCTCCCCAAACAATCAATCAATCAATCGTATTTATTGAGCGCTTACTATGTGCAGAGCACTGTACTAAGCGCTTGGGAAGTACAAATTGGCAACACATAGAGACAGTCCCTACCCAACAGTGGGCTCACAGTCTAAAAGGGGGAGAGACAGAGAACAGAACCAAACATACCAACAAAATAAAATAAATAGGATAGAAATGTACAAGTAAAATAAATAAATAAGTAAATAGAGTAATAAATATGTACAACCATATATACATATATACAGGTGCTGTGGGGAAGGGAAGGAGGTAAGATGGGGGGATGGAGAGGGGGACGAGGGGGAGAGGAAGGAAGGGGCTCAGTCTGGGAAGGCCTCCTGGAGGAGGTGAGCTCTCAGCAAGGCCTTGAAGGGAGGAAGAGAGCTAGCTTGGTGGAGGGGCAGAGGGAGGGCATTCCAGGCCCAGGGGATGACGTGGGCCAGGGGTCGACGGCGGGACAGGCGAGAACGAGGTACGGTGAGGAGATTAGCGGTGGAGGAGCGGAGGGTGCGGGCTGGGCTGGAGAAGGACAGAAGGGAGGTGAGGTAGGAGGGGGCGAGGTGATGGAGAGCCTTGAAGCCCAGGGTGAGGAGTTTCTACCTGATGCGCAGATTGATTGGTAGCCACTGGAGATTTTTGAGGAGGGGAGTAATATGCCCAGAGCATTTCTGGACAAAGATAATCCGGGCAGCAGCATGAAGTATGGATTGAAGTGGAGAGAGACACGAGGATGGGACTTAGGACTTAGGACAGCGCTTAGGACAGTGCTTTGCACATAGTAAGTACTTAGCAAATTCCATCAGCATTATTATTATTATTACACCATGCTCCTTCTTACCTCATCTGTAAAAGGAGAGTATGAGTGTGACCCCACATTGACAGCAACTCGGTCTCACCTAATTACCTTGTATCTACCCCAGCACTTAGTACAGCGCCTGGCATGTAGTAAGTCCATAACAAATACCGCCATTGTTATTATTATTGTTGTTGTTATTTCCCTAGGTGGCTTGCCAGTCCCACCATCTCAGACAGGACCGTGGAGCTCACAGCCTCTAGTGTTCAACCCGCCGTCCTCGTCCGTCCTCCCTGGCCCCATGATGGGCACTCAGTCTCCAGGATTCAGCCAGACCCTCCCCTTCGGTCCGGCCCCCCAGGTTCCAGGCTGGAGTCAGCCGACCTCCTTTGGCGCCATGCCCTCGACTCCATCCCCCGCCCTCTGGGGCCCTGTGGCGTGCATCTCGACGAGCTCGTGGGTACCTCCAGCCCCTGTAGGGAACCCCTTCCAGCCAAGCGTCTTCACCTCTCCCACCCTGCCTGCCCAGCCGTCCACCATGCTGGCCTCAGGCCCCATCACTCCTCCTCAGCCGCCTCCTAGATCGGTCCCACAGAAGGAAGTGTCTAGCGATGCCTTCACGGCCTTAGACCCTCTGGGGGACAAAGAGATCAAAGATGTGAAAGAGATGTTCAAGGACTTTCAACTGAGGCAGCCCCCGGCAGTGCCGGCCAGGAGGGGAGAGTGTACTACTTCTGGGGCCTCTGGAGCTTTCAACAGCTACTTTAATAGCAAAGTTGGCATTCCTCAAGACAATGCTGACCATGATGACTTTGATGCTAGTCAACTCTTAGCTAAAATTAATGGTAAGTTCCCCTTTTTCTGCTCGCCTCTTATGTCGACTAGGTCTGTGGGTCACCCACGGTGATGTGATCTTCCCCGTAAGACTGTGAGCCCCATGTGGGACGGATTGTGTCCAACCTGATATATCTACCCCTATTCTTAGAACAATGCTTGGCACATAGTAAGCGCTTGACAAATACAATCGTTACTATCAAATTGATGCCTCAGGCCAGAAAGAAGCCTATTCACCCAATCATTCATTCAATCATATTTATTGAGCACTTACTGTGTGCAGAGCACTGTACTAAGCGCTTGGGAAGTACAAGTTGGCAACATGTAGAGACGGTCCCTACCCAACAGTGGGCTCAGAGTCTAGAAGGGGAAGACAGACAACAAAACAAAACATATTAACAAAATAAAATAAATAGACTAGCAAATATGTATAAATGAAATAGAGTAATAAATCTGTACAAACATATATACAGGTGCTGTGGGGAGGGGAAGGAGGTAGGGCAGGGGGGATGGGGAGGGGGAGAGGAAGTAGGAGGCTCAGTCTGGGAAGGCGGCCTGGAGGAGGTGAGCTCTCAGGGCTTTGAAGGGAAGGCTCGCACATGACAGAGCTGAGGTTACAAATTTCAGAGCTGTAAAGAATCAGTAACTGGCCACCTCCAACCTTCAAGACTGGATCCTCCCTATATACTATATCTCTTATGATATACATATGTTAAACACTTACTAATTGTGAACCAAGCATTGTGCTAAAATCTTAAGATCAGTAGCGACCCCATTTTCAGAATGGGCTCCTCTGCTTTATTCACTTGTGGACAGGGATGTGGTCTGTTATATCGTACTCTCCCAAGCACGTAGTACAGTGCCCTGCACACAGTAAGTGCTCAATAAATACAACTGATTCAGTAGTATTTATTGGGCCACTAATATTCCAGAAGTAGCACATGTGGCTCTCCTGTCTCAAGGATCTTTAGTCCAGTCCTCAGTTGCTTCAGACTGTCCTGAAAACATCTAACACTTCTAGAACATTATCACATGAATGCAAAACTGAGTGTAGTCCCCAAATTAATTGAACATTGCCCTCTAGTGACATCTTCATTACAGAAGCTAATTAGGCTAGGATAACGACTTATAAGTACAGCTTTCCCTTGCCAACCATGGAGAGTTTAGTGTCTGCAAATAGCTGAGGAATAATCTGATTAAATCAAAGACTTATGGCACATATAGTATTGGGGGCTTCCAGCCAGTCACTGGGTGAAATTTGAAGTCTACTGTCATGCGATCCAGTCTCAGCCAATCTGAAGTACCCAGGAGCATTGCTCATATCCAATAAATTGTGGTTTCTATAGTCTGTGATAGTTAAGATAAGTCTTCAGCAAACTAAATCCAGACATAGAAAATTGTAGCTTGCCAAGGAAAACTGCGCTTCCGTTAAGGAGTTAGATTGACTAAACTTCAGTGAATACATACACCGATCATCTAGTTGAGGCACAATGTCTCCCATCACTAAATTAATTTATAGGTCTTACCTTTTAATAGAAACTGCCAAACTCGCAATTGAAATTAACAGCTTTAGAATCTAATTGTGGAATGAATCATTGCCATACAAACACTTCTGCTATATTTTCATTGTGCAACTTGGATAGAAAAATGATGCAAGAACAACATGATTTCCAAAATCCTGCAGCAAATTTGGCTATGACTTGATGGGATTCTGGTAGGAATCCTGTTTCATGCCGATGAATGGATAGTACTTCATTCTCGTGGTGAGTCTTCCATTAGCACCTCAAAGAGAACTAGTCGCAAATAATTAAAATTCATTATTCATTAGAAATTGAGTTGAAGCAACAGAGATCATTTCCCTGAGAGGTGCTAATAACCACTGATGAGGCAGAGAAACAGTCTAATAATTTGAACTTGTAAGGCTAAAATTTGAAGTGAAACAAGCCCTATAAAGCCTTTGCCGCTATCACCTTCTTGAATTTCACCTAGTGTGTTAGAAGCCATTGACACATAGTAGGCACTTAACAAATACCATATTATTATCATCATCAGCATTAGAGAACCATCTTCCCCTCAGTCTACTTCTCACTGAAACAATGGTAGATGCATAACTGCTGAATCGCATGGAGGTTTGCGGGAACACACTTATTGTTTTGTAAAAGAAATGCATGCAACAGTTTTGTAAAGGCAGTTTTGAGTGCTAAAGACTGATACAAGAGAGAGGGAAGCAAGCCTGCCCTGGGAGTGTTTGACAAACGCTATTCAGGATGAAGCCAACCTATTGAATATGCTATATTTTTTTTCCTTTCTGTAGAACCACCAAAGCCCGCTCCCCGACAAAGCACTCTGCCAACTTCTAAACCTGCCGAAAGCGTATTTGAGAATCCCTTTGGGACAGACCCTTTCAGTACTCCATCGCCAACCCCTGCAAGTGTAAGTAGGAACAGGCATAATAATTATAATGGTATTTAATTGCTTAAAATGTGCCAGACTCTGTTCTAAGCACTGAGGTGGATACAATTAAATCAGGCTGGACACTGTTCCTATCCCACTTGGAGCACACAGTCTCATCCCCATTTTGCAGATGAGGTAACTGAGGCACAGAGAAGTTAAGTGACTTGCCCAAGATCACACAGCAAAGACTCTTTCCTGCCCCTGGGCACTGGGTCGACCAATCTTTAGACAGTCACACCACCAACATTCAATATGTGACTTGCAGAGTCAGTCAGTGGAAAAAGCATGGGCTTGGGAGTCAGAGGTCATGGGTTCTAATCCTGGCTCTGCCACTTATCAGCTGTGTGACTTTGGGCAAGTCACTTAACTTCTCTGTGCCTGTTACCTCATCTGTAAAATGGGGATTAAGACTGTGAGCCCCAAGTGGTTCAATCTAATCACTTTGTATACCCCCCAGCACTTAGAAGAGTGCTTTGCACACAGTAAGTGCATAACAAATGCCATTATTATTATTATTATTATTATTAATAACACTTCCTTGTAAATATGGCAAGTCCACAGCCTGTTGCTAAGACTCAGTAGTAACCAAACATAAGAAGCTGTCTTTTTCCATTGTGATGAAATCCCAGATGATCAAAAATAGCTTAAGAATATGTTGTAGATCAAAAACAAAGTTTGACATTTGATAGGGTTTGTGAGGATGTTTGTTAAATGCTTGACAGCGTTCATTACCAGTGTGCAGAAATCTGTGGAGTGGGGAACTGCTAAAGAGAATTGGCATGAAAGAATCTCTGAAATGACCAATGTCAGTCATGCCAAGCTGGCTGGCGCTTTCTTGGGAGTGACTTCACATGTGTGCCACAGAAGGGAAAGTGACAGACCCTAGCTCTTATTTCAGTCAGTCATTTCTCTACCATGTGTGGAGAACTGTGCTAGACACTCAAGTAAGAATTAGTAAGTGCCTGTCACAATTTTTTATGCCAAAAACTAGGGTGGATATAGGTAGGATAATCAGGTTGAACACAGTCCCTGTCCCACATGGGGCTCACAGTCTAGAATACTCAGGTCCAATCTTTTCCGCTAAGGAACTTCCAGTCTGAAGGAAGAGACAGACACTAAATTACAAATAGAAGGAAGAAAGTGGAAAGGTGCATGTGAGCTTCTAGACTGAGCCCATTGTTGGGTAGGGACCGTCTCTATATGTTGACGATTTATACTTCCCAAGCGCTTAGTACAGTGCTCTGCACACAGTAAGTGCTCAACAAATATGATATGAATGTGGATCTTTTTTCTAAATAAAGTATGTAAGCTGATATGCATAGAAGCACTACAAGTGATTGTGAGTGCAAAAGTGCTGTGGTGGTAGTTTGGGAAATGTGGACTAAGAAGGACAGAAACTGATCAGGGAAAGCTTCCAGGAAGAGACCCAAGTCATTTTTCTGAAGTATGAACTGCAGATGGGAGGCAAATTCAGAAGCCTAATCAGGATATGACAAATGCCTGAGCTAGTGTGGTGGCCGTGTGCATGGAGAGGAAATGCTGTCGAGGAAAAACTGCCCCCATAGACCAAATCAGCCCAGGACTGGGTCTCTTGGCATCAGGAAGCTCTCAGGAGGAAAGCTCATTGTGGGCAGGAAATGTGTTTGTTATATTGCTATAACATACTCTCAAGCGCTTAGTACAGTGCTCTGCACACAAAGTGCTTAGGAAATAAAACTGACTGACTGATTAGTAGCTGCAGAAACCAGTGTGGCTCAGTAGAAAGAGCCCGGGCTTGGGAGTCAGAGGTCACAGGTTCTAATCCCGGCTCCACCACTTGTCAGCTGTGTGACTTTGGGCAAGTCACTTAACTTCTCTGGGCCTCAGTTACCTCATCTGGAAAATGAGGATTTAGATTGTGAGCCCCACATGAGACAACATGATCACCTTGTATCTACCCCAGCGCTTAGAACAGTGCTCGGCACATAGTAAGTGCTTAACAAATACCATCACTATTAGTATTATGGATGAGCGTGCAATTCAGGGGTGGACCACCATAGACCTTTCCAACCAGAACACAACATTACTCAGGAGCAGGCAAAGTCCCGTGCCTGGTCATATTCTCTCTCAGAGTTTGGGAAGATAACACTACCTTTCTCCTTCCCCTCCTTGTTGTGGCCTGTTGGACACCTTTAAGGCCAATTCCTCTTCGTTTTTGCCCAACTTCTGCTCTCCTCCCTCTTCAGATATCTGGGCCCCACCTAATTTCCAGCAAACCTCTTTTGGATGCAGGAGTTTGCAGAATCTAATAAGTTCACTCAATCATATTAAGTGCTTACTGTGTGCAGAGTACTGTACTAAAGTGCTTGGGAGAATACTTAATAATAATAAGGTTTATGCAGAGCTCCAATCTAACCTTTTAATCTGACATTTCTTGCTCTCATGTGTGGTCCTCTGAAAGGGAGATTAGCCATCATTATATGGGGATGAATGCCAACAGATTCATTAATCATTGGAACTTCGTTAAGAGAAGGAGGTCCAAAGAGCTTTCTTAGTGTGAATGATGCATATTGTTTTGAGATTTGGAGGCAAATCTAAAAAAAAAAAAAAAATCTGTTGAGGATTTTCGTGCTAAAGGAACCAAATCTCTCTAAATGTTAAATAACTGACTGAATTAGCCGTGATAAATTCCCACTGCGGAAAAATTCAGTTTATTAATCACCAGTATTTCGTGTTTTTAGGCTCTGTCACCTCAACCGCCCCAACCATCTGATCTATACGGGGATCCTTTCGGGAATCCATTTGCATAACTTCCTGTAAGTATTATTTTTTCGATATCAAATCACTCCTGATTGGGATCAGCTTTAGGTAGGGGATAGTTGGCCTCTTCCAAGTTTGGGTGACTTAAGATGTAGAATTTGGTATTTAACACACATCTCCTCCAAGAGGCCTTCCTCAAATAAGCCCTTATTTCCTCCTCTACACCTCTCTTCTGTAACACCCTTACACTAATAATAATAATGGTATTAAAGTGCTTACTATGTGTCAAGCACTATACTAAATAGGATTTTCCCTCTTTATTCACCCCTCTATCAGCCCCTTTGATACTCACACAGTAGCAGTTATGTACATGAATTTATGACCAATTTCTCTGATCTATAATTTACTTTAATGCCTGTTTCCCCTCTAGACCATAAGCTCCTTGTGGGCAGGGATTGTGTCTATCAACTCATATTGTATTATACTCTTCCAAGCTCTTAGCAAAGTGCACTGCACACAGTTAATGCTGAGACACCATTGATACTGAAAAAAGTAAGGTGCAAGGGTGGGAAATAATGTCATAAACAAAATAAGGATAATTTGAGCTTCATTTATTTGACCAATGAACAGTTTGCCACCCTTGCTTGAGCTGTTCTTCAGCTTCACTATATCTCTAAGCTTAGCTCTTTCACCTTTCCTCTCCATTCATACAATCAATCATATTTATTGAGCCCTTACTGTGTTCACAGCACTGTACTAAGTGCTTGAAAACACACACACACACACACACACACACACACACACACACACACACACACACACACACACACACACACACACACACACACACACACACCCCGCCCAAGATGGACAGTTTCCTGGAATAAAATGCAACACAACAGCTGCTGAACCACAATATCTGCTGCTTTGGCCTCCCCAAAATGTCTTAAGTCAAGATATCATCCAAACAAGAAGAAAAGAGACAGTAGTCTACTGGAATACAGGATTTGGAGTCCAAGGACCTGGGTTCCAGTCACAGATCTGACACTGGCCTGCTTTGTGACCTTGGAGAAGTTGCTTAATCTCTCTGGGACAGTATTCTTTCATCAAATGGGAAGCTCATCTTGGGCAGGAAAAGGGAACAACTTTGTTATGCTTGGAAGAGTACAGTGCTCTGCACACAGTAAGTGGTCAAATACCACTGAATGCCCTTAAATTGCTCTTAAATGTCCTTAAATTGCCCTTTTTAGCACATTTTATTTCCCTGTCCCTATGCATATTAGCTCTTGTCTGTTCAGGTGACCTGGAGCTGGTTAGGGCAGATTAGAAGGGAAGTTAATGTCACATCCCTTCCTCATAGAACAAAATGAAAGCAAATGAAGCAGTGATGTTTTCTGATTGCTTACTATGCGCAGAGCACTGCACTAAGAATAATAGAGTTAGTAGACACAATTCCAGCCTTTGGAACTCAGTGTAATGGTAATTGCAAATTCAAGCCATTATTAAGTACATCCTTAAATTACTAATCACCATCTTCCTTTTGCTTTTTTTGCTTTCTTCCCTCCAACTCTCATCCGGCACCCAATTTATTCAGCATCAAGACCAACAAAGAGTTTTGCCACATTTGCCAAGGACAAAGCTAATAACCAGGCACCTCCTTGTCATTGTCTTGACTTAAGCATCCATCTACAATGGCTGTTGCCTCTCACTTAAATGTCTTCTGCTTTTTGTTCAGACATAAAGTCTGGCTTTTAAGCCTGGCTTGAAACAAACTGTAAGTACCGGAATGTCCGAACTTAAAACAAGTCGAGTGAACTCTCCCAAAGGAGACTGTCAGTCCTGCCGACCTGAAGCCTCTTCCCTACCTTCCTGTGGCACTATAGTACACTTCTTAAAGGGAAAGGAGATCCCAAAACTCGTGAACTAATGGTTAAGCTCTTGAATGTCTATCCTTCAAGGCTTCTGTATCTTTTATGTTAATGGTGTAATGGAGCTGAGCACTTAAAACACAGGATGGAAGTCTTGCTTTCTCTGCCTCTACAAAAGCGCTTTTACAGTGAAAATTGAAGTGAATCCTTAAATTCTCTAGAGACAAGGACACATTCCAACCCAACAAGCCTACTTCCCCAAGTCATGTGCCTGTTCCTTAAATTGCCCTTTTTAGCACATTTTATTTCCCTGTCCCTATGCATATTAGCTCTTGTCTTTTCAGGTGACCTAGAGCTGGTTAGGGCAGGTTAGAAGGGAAGTTAATGTCAGATGACTTGTGCTGTGCAGTTTCTCAGTTGGTTGCCCTACTCACTCCTCCCTATCCTTATGCAACAGAGGAGAATTTGTAGGTACAGTAGGAAATTGTCTCTGTTACCAGAGTTCTGGCCTTCTCTAACAGATAAATGGCTGTCTCAACCTAATCTGGAGACCCAGAATCCAGGACGCCACAATCTCTAGTTCTATCCCCCGACCAGGCCAAATACCTTGAGGGCTTGTTGAGGGTTTTTGGTGCTCTCTGGTAACTAACTTGTTCTTTACTGACTTGCAACAATAAATATATGGTGTTTGAATGAAGGCTATAAGTCTTAAATATCTGGTTAGATCGGCTACAATGTAACGAGACTGTCAGCCTACTTCTTGGTACCAAAAACAAAGGCACTAATTTTCTATAATGTACTCCTACTTCTAGCACAATGAAGGGTGCATTCTTGCCAAAATGAGGGTTTTTTTTTTGTTTTTTGGGGGTTTTTTTTGGCTGCAGGCCTCTGACCTTCAACTCTCAGGTTCTTGTGGGTAATGGACCCCACATACTAAGTTCACTTTTTTTGGTGGTGAAATGGTGTCGGCCTTAAAACTTAAGCATGCTGGTGGACCTCTTTTGATTAGCCCTAAGCCTAATTTGATCGTCTAAGATAAATTCACGGGTCTCTGTGTTCAGGGGTAATAGCTGATCAACATATAGACTTAATCTTTCTGTTTCTGACTTTCCGCTCGACCATTATCAAACATGAATTAGAAAGTGTATTGTGATGTCAAATGCCATCCCATGTGCGAAACTGAAGTTACTTTTAGATCGTGAGATTGTTTTGAAAGCTGAAACTGACACATGCAGCCAGTCACCCAACTGTTCTGTACATACTTATCCTTCGTGCACTTTTCTGTAATGCAAATAAAGCTATGAATTTATAATTTCAATAAACTGGAAATGCAGACTCTCCTGTTCACCATGACTGAATGAATTGTTGTGTCCTGATGTTAGAATCCAGTGATTCTACTGATTCTTTAGATCACTTATAATGGCTTTCAGTCCCTCAAGAGATTGGATGAAGGTGGAAGTCAACATCCATGGTGATAAGGTAATGGGTCCACTCGATCTGTTTCTCCACCCCTTTCCCCAAGGAGCCATCAAATCCGGATTGCAACTTAACCTGAAGACTGAGGGAGTGCATTGCATGCTGAACTCTCTTGAGTTACCGAGATGTCATCTGAGTTGCTCAATGCATCCTCTGTGCTTTCTCATCTCAAGGGGCAAGTTAGTGACTTCATTGCACAGCTGAAAAGCCTACTCAGGGCTTGGATGTTCAGAAAATCAATCAATTGTGTTTACTGAGTGCTTAGTGTGGGCAGAACACTTGGTTGAGCTAAGTGTGAGAAAGTACAGTATAACAGTTGGTAGACAAGTTCCCTGCATACAGTGAGTCTTGGAAAACATCGTGTCTGGGGGTAGTGCCCATTTGGACTATAGGGGTCTCACCTGAAACAGGTGCTTCATGCTGCTAGGGCATTTCTGAAATCCCTCTAGCATCTCAAAATCAGAAAAGGTGGGGATGCTGAAGTGTCAGCTGTGAGTAAAGACGCAAATTTTGTGTGACATGTGGAGGCAAAACAATAAATCAAAAGTCTCTGATCCAAGTCTGTTACATAAGCTGTTGTTGTACGCCAGTCTCGCTTTATTCTTTCCATGGTTTTGCAAGAGGGTTTTTTTTTTTGACTTTTTAAAATCGATGTTCAATTGTCAATGTTTGAAATGGCTCAGCTAAAGGGTAGGAACTTATCACACCTGCTTTAAAGAAAGGCTGCAGTAGTGTTTCATGATTCTTGTGGCTTTCCCTACAGAGCAGTAGTTAACTTCAGTGGCCTGCAGTTGGAGTGATTTTTTTATATTTTTATTATTATAATTGTGGTATCAAAGTGCTTACTATGTGTCAAGCCCTATGTTAAATGCTGAGCTAGAAACAAGCTTATCAGCTTGGACATAATCCCTCTCCCACATGGGGCTCACACTCTGAAGGGGAGTGAAAACAGGTATTGTATCCCCATTTTACAGAGGAGGAAATTGAAGCACCGAGAAGTTGTGATTTATCCAAGGTCAACCAGCAGGCAAGTGGTGGATCTAGAATTAGAACCAATGGATTTGTTTTCTAAACAACAAAAACACACCCAAATAGCTTTTTGAGCTTGCATAATAATAGTAATTGTTAAGCATTTACTATGGGCTGAGCACTGTTCTAAGTGCTGGGGTAGATACAGGGTCATCAGGTTGTCCCACAGGGGGCTCAGTCTTAATACCCATTTTACAGATGAGGTAACTGAGTCACAGAGAATTCATTCATTCAAACATATTTATTGAGCTCTTACTGTGTGCAGAGCACTGTACTAAGTGCTTGGGAAGTACAAGTTGGCAAGACAGCCCCCTACCCAACAACGGGCTCACAGTCTAGAAGCGGGGAGACAGAGACAGACAACAAAACATGTGGACAGGTGTCAAGTCATCAGAATAAATACAAATAAAGCTAGATGCACATCACTAACAAAATAAATGGAATAGTAAATATGTACAAGTAAAATAGAGTAATAAATCTGTACAAACATATACAGGTGCTGTGGGGAGGGGAAGGAGATAGGGCGGGGAAGATGGGGAGGAGGAGAGGAAAAGGGGGGCTCAGTCTGGGAACATCTCCTGGAGGAGGTGAGCTCTCAGTAGGGCTTTGAAGGGAGGAAGAAAGCTAGTTTGACAGATGTGCAGAGGGAGGGCATTCCAGGCCAGGGGGAGGACATGGGCCGGGGGTGGACGGTGGGACAGTCGAGAATGAGGTATGGTGAGGAGGTTAACAGCAGAGGAGCAGAGGGTGCAGCCTGGGCTGTAGAAGGAGAGAAGGGAGGTGAGGTGATGGAGAGCCTTGAAGCCGAGAGTGAGGAGTTTTTACTTGATGCGTAGGTTGACTGGTAGCCACTGGAGACTTTTGAGGAGAGGAGTAACATGCCCAGAGCGTTTCTGCACAAAGATGATCAGGGCAGCCGCGTGAAGTATAGACTGAAGTGGGGAGAGAAAGGAGAATGGGAGATCAGATGATCCAGATGATGATCTGGATGATGCAGTAATCCAGTCAGGATAGGGTGAGAGATTGAACCAGCAAGGTTGTGGTTTGGATGGAGAGGAAAGGGTAGATCATGGCGATGTGGAGGTGAGACCGGCAGGTTTTGGTGACGGATTGGATGTAAGGGGCAAATGAGAGAGCCGAGTCAAGGAAGACACCAAGATTGTGGGCTTGTGAGACAGGAAGGATGGTAGTGCCATCTACAGTGATGGGAAAGTCAGGGAAAGGGCAGGGTTTGGGAGGGAAGATAAGGTGTTCAGTCTTGGACATATTGAGTTTTAACTGGTGTGCAGACATCCAGATGGAGATGTCCTGAAGGCAGGAGGAGACCTGAGCCTGAAGGGAGGGAGAGAGAGCAGGGGTAGAGATGTAGATTTGGGTGTCATCAGCATAAAGATGATAGTTGAAGCTGTGGGATTGAATGAGTTCACCAAGGGAGTGAGTGTAGATAGAGAGTAGAAGGGGACCAAGAACTGATGCTTGAGGAACCCCTACAGTAAGGGGATGGGAGGGGAAGGAGGAGCCCACAAAGGAGACTGAGAATAAATGGCCAGAGAGATGAGAAGAACCAGGAGAGGATAGAGTTTGTGAAGCCAAGGTTGGATAGCGCGTTGAGGAGAAGGGGGTGGTCTGCAGTGTCGAAGGTAGCTGAGAGGTCAAGGAGGATTAGGATAGAGTAGGAGCCGTTGGATTTGGCAAGAAGTAGGTCATTGGTGACCTCTGAGAGGGCAGTTTTGGTGGAGTGTAGGGGATGGAAGCCAGATTGGAGGGGGTCAAGGAGAGAGTTGGCATTGAGGAACTCGAGGCAGTGGGTGTAGGTGACTCATTCAAGGAATTTGGAAAGGAATGGTAGGAGGGAGATAGGGTGATAACTAGAAGGGGAGGTGGGGTCAAGAGAGGGTTTTTTTAGGGTGGGGGACACATGGGCATGTTTGAAGGCAGAAGTCAAGTGACTTGCCCAAAGTCACCCAGCTGATCAGTGGCAGAGCTGGGATTAGAACCTCTGACTCCCAAGCCTGTGCTCTTTCCACTAAGCCAAGCTACTTCTTTATCATACTGAATCTTCCTGAAAAGGTCAATAAGCCAAGGCTAGCCATGTTTTTTCTTGCCTATAAAATGGTGCAGTGGTCAAGCCAGTCAACTGAGATTTCAAACCATAATTCACCTTAGTAGTAGTAGTAGTATTAATCGAAGTGAGTGCTTACTCTGGGCAAAGCACTGTACTAAGTGCTTGGGAGAGTACAATATAACATCAAACACATTCTCTGCCCACATTGAGTTTGCAATCTAGAAGGGGGAAAGACATTAGTAAAAATTAATAAATTCCAGATATATACACAAATGCTGTGGGGAGGGAGAGAGGATGAATCTAAGAGCAAGTACGAGTGGTGCAGAAGGGAATGGGCGAAGAGGAGAGGAGGGCTCAGTCAGGGAAGGCTTCCTGGAGGAGATGTGCCTTAAATAAGGCTTTGAAGTGGGGGAGAGCAACTTGCATTTTCTTTCTCAATTTGAAATGTTTAACTGACTAAATTTTTCCACCTAACCTCCCAAGACCCCACAATTACTAATTCTTGACAGTTTATAAACTCCTGAGGACGTCATTGGCAATGGTATTTGTGTGCTTACTGTGTACAGAGCAGTGTACTAAGCAATATGGAGAGTACAATACAACAGAGTTGGTAGACATGTTCCCTACACAACATATGTTCCCTCATTCCTCTAGGCTGTGAGCTTGTTGTGGGCAGGACTGTGACTGTTGTTACATTGTACTCTCTCAAGCGATTAGTACAGTGCCTTGCACACAGTAAGTGTTTAGATATGATTGAAAGAATGAACGAGCTTACATCTAGAGGTCGGACGTCTCTTGCTTTGAGTGTCCTCTTCTCAACACCCAGTTTAATGCTGATAGGAGAGTCCCGGCAATAGCATATCTTTAAAGGCAAAGCTTTAAACAAGCCCTTCATTCTGTGCTGTGCATGTAGTAGACACCTAGTAATGAGTGCTCACAGGGCCTCAATTATGAATGAATGAAATCAATTCAAAATTAGACCTTTTGGGGCTGTAATATTGAAGCAGCAAAGGTTCCCTGGTCTGTGAGCCCCATAGGGGCGGAGACTGTGTCCAACCTGATTAGTTTGTAACCAACCCAGTGCTTAGTACAGTCCCTAGCACCCAGTAAGTGCTTTAGAAATACCATGATAATTATTAGTTTCTCTGTTTACTGGATGCCCAGCATAGTACTAGATGCCGGAAAGAATGCAGTGCAATAAACAAGCCCCAATCTTCAAGGAATGTGTGATCCGAAAGTGAAAACAAGCAGTCACAAAATTGTGTACATACAGTAGGAGTGGGAGAAGAACGGATACAATTGGAAATGGAAGGGTAAGGGAAGATAAGTGACATGGTTCTGGCCAAAAAGCATCTCTCCCTTATCACTGATCTTCAAGGTAAGTGAAACCATCTCACCACATCTTTTAACCAGGAAATTTGACCTTAATAGGGTGCAAATTTTTTCTGGAGTTAAGGCACAAAGGTAACTGGTGTCAACTTTGTCCCTTTCTATTCATTCAGTCATTTATTGAGTGCATACTGCATGCAAAGCATTGTCTTTAACAAAGCTGTTAATGCCTCATTAAATGTCCTTTCCACATGTGCTGTGCAGGCAGGTCCGTAGGCACTACTTCGACTTACATAGCCACAAATAAACCCAGGGGTATATTTTACTGTCACTGGCACAGTCTTTGAGCACAAAGGTTGTGTGTGTGTATGTATATATAGATGAATGGCAAATTAAATGAACATTAACTATCCTCAAAATGGATTCTAATCTTCTTAAGCTGAGGAAGGAGACTGCCCAAATATAACAGAGGAAAGTCTACTCAGTGGGAGAAGTGTTGTGTGTATTGATAATAACAATTATTATTAGTCTTCTAGACCGTGAGCCTGTTTCTGGACTGTGAGCCCGTTGTTGGGTAGGGACCATCTCTATATGTTGCCAACTTGTACTTCCCAAGCGCTTAGCACAGTGCTCTACACACAGTAAGCGCTCAATAAATATGATTGAATTATTATGGTATTTGTTAAGCACTTAGTCTGTGGCAGGCACTGTATTAAGCACTGGGGTTGGTACAAGCAAGTTGGATTGGATACAGTCCCTGTCCCACGTTGGGCTCTTAGTCTCAATCCCCATTTTCTATCTGAGGCACAGTGAAGTGAAGTGATTTTCCCAAGGTCACACAGCAGACACGTGGCAGAGCTGAAATTAGAACCCATGGCCTTCTGACTTCCAATGGGGCCCATGGGGCTCAGTTGGGGAAAGGGCAAAATGAATGAGGGAGGGCGCATGGGTAGAAAGGACATTTGGGTCCCCCTGGGCATGATGAGAATGGTGAGATATGAACCAAGAAGCAGCATGGCTCAGGGAAAGAGCACGGGCTTTGGAGTCAGAGGTCATGGGTTCACATTCCAACTCTGCCAAATGTCAGCTGTGTGACTTTGGGCAAGTCACTTAACTTCTCTATGCCACAGTGACCTCATCTGTAAAATGGGGCATTAAGACTGAGCCCCCTGTGGGACAACCTGATCATCTTATAACCTCCCCAGTGCTTAGAACAGTGCTTTGCACATAGTAAGCGCTTAATAAATGCTATTATTATTATTATTCCAGGCCATGCTCTAGCCACTACATCATGCTGCTTCTCATGTACCCCTGTTGTTCTTCCCTCCTCTCCTCCCCCACATACCCAGAAAGATTCTGTAAATGTTTAAGCCGGGGTTGTTTGAGAAGCTGGCCAAAGCTGGTGAAATGTCAGAGTTTTCTGCTGGGAAAAGCTGTTTGTTTACCACCCCCTTCATTGACACACAAGCACAAACCCTTTCTTTTTTGAAAGGGGAAAGCACAAATGACTAGACTTGTTCCAAGAATAAGTTCTGCAGTACTTCATAGAGCATCATTTTCCACTGACCACCCTGCTCAGTACCCAGTTTAAATGTATTACAATTTGTCAGCTGTCTACATATATATGGCAATCACAGTGGAATATGTTAAGCATTTACTCTGTGCCAAACACTGTACTAAACACCAGGGTTGATACATGTTAATCAGGTTGGCTGCAGCCTAGAGGAGAGGGAAACCTGTATTTTAATCCCCATTTTAAAGATGAGAAAATTAAGGGCCAGAAAGATTAATTGACTAGCCTAAAGTCACACAACAGGCAATTGCCAGAGCTGGGGTTAGAACCCACACCCTCCCACCTGCTTCCATACAGAACTCATCCTCAGTCTACATTCCTGAACATGCTGTTTGCATATACAGCAAAACTACCCCAAAAAGCTTCCTCTCCCCATGCATGTTAAGCTTCACTTTAGTTCTTGCTGCCTCTCTTTCCCTTGGATTACCAAAGTCACCCTCTCTACCCTGCTCACCCTCCGTCCTCCCTGGAACTCCCTCCCGCTTCATAGCTGAAGGATCACTGCTCTCCTCATCCTCCAATTCCCACTAAAATCATATCTCCATGTCGACCAGTTCTACTGTAATCTCCCAAGCATTTTGTACAGTGTTCTGCACATAGTAAGTGCTCAATAACTACCAGTGATCAAGGAGCACCAGGCCCCTAACTCTTACATTGCTCTAAGGATGGTTTGGTTTATTGTTCTGCTGTAGGTTTCAGGTAGGATTCTCCTATGAATCGAGGCCTTTTCATGGCAGGAGACTTTGTGTATACTGATGAAGCTTAGCACTAGGCCATATAGGCCATTTTAACTGGCCCACAATGAAAAGGTCTAACACGAAGTGTCATACAAAGTTGATTCATTGATTCATTCATTCATTTAATCGTATTTATTAAGTGCTTACTGTGTGCAGAGCACTGTACTAAGCACTTGGGAAGTACAAGTCGACACTGATTCACCTGTGCTGGGCAGCAGCAGACTGGGAAAGAGTCAAAGGCGGATGATTAAGTGATCAAAACATTGATCAAAGACAATGGCAGAGACTCAAGTTTTTAATGAGTGGAAGTCAGCAACGGTAAACCACTTCTGTATCTTTACCAAGTAAACTCTATGGATACACATACCAGAACGATTTTATGACAGAAGATGGGACATTTGGAAGAAGGAATGTCCATGGAATGGCTATGAGTCAGAAAAGATTTGACGGCTTTTGAAGGTTTCAGGGTAATAATAATAATGATGATGGCATTTACTAAGCACTTACTCTGTGCAAAGCACTGTTCTAAGTGCTGGGTAGTTTTTTTCGGGGGGTTTCATTCATTCATACAATTCTATTTATTCTTTGCTTCTGCCACTTAACTCTTAACATGCTCTTTGTTGCAGCATGACTTGCATGGAACTCTCTAGTGCCAGGTACTTTTACTATGATTCTGGTTTATGCCATGTTAGCTTTTCCATAATTTCTGAACAATTGTCCCAAATTACTTCGCTACAAGCCCTCTTCCTTTCTCCATGGCGGAAAAACTGGACGTCTCCAGTGGGTTTCATGATAGCCACCCCCATCCACTCAGATCAACTCAGCCAAGAAAACTGCCAAGCGTTCACTCTAAACTTGTCCCAAGAGTCAGAAAGCTAGTTAAAAGCTGTGTGTACACCTACTTATGAGACAATCCAATTTGGAAACTGATGCTCTTCTGAGCTGTTTCAAGTTCTAATGGTTTGACTGTCCACTGAGGATGAAAATCACCGCAGGAAGCATCTCTTTCAAGTTGTACTTGGAGCTCTTAAATTGATTTCATAGGCCAATGTGGACCCATTGGATATCTAGGTCGTGATTTTTCCTGAGTTTTATAGGAAGTGGCTTTGGGGCTTATAATGGTGCAATTAAGTTAGGAGTGGGTTCACCCCCAAGCCACTAGTTGTGAAAAACTTGGCGAAAATGCTTTCTACTTCTGGGAATCCTCCCTGACCTGGATATGTTGCTTTTTTTTATCTTTATACATAGTCAAGAGTTAATGATAGTCACAGAAATGGGTAATGTACCTCAGATGGATGGAAGTGGCTTCCTATTTTTAACTGGCCCTAATTAGAGACACTAGTGTCAGAAATGAAGATATTCCTTTCCTTTTGCATGGTGTAGTGGATAGAGCATGGGCCTGGGAGAAAGAAGGTAATGGGTTCTAATCCCAGCTCTGCCACTTGTCTGCTCTGTGACCTTAGGAATGTCACTTCATTTACCTGGGCCTCAGTTACCTCATCTCTAAAGTGGGGATTGAGACTGTGAGCCCCACGTGGGACAGAGAGAGGGACTGTGTCCAACCCGATTTGCTTGTATCCACCCTAGGGCTTGGTACACTGCCTGGCACATAGGAAGCACTTGCCAAATACCACAGTTATTATTATCATTATTATTATTATTAGGAGCAGTGTGGCTTAGTGGAAAGAGTATGGGCTTGGGAGTCAGAGGTCATGGGTTCTAATCTCAGTTCCACCACTTGTCAGCTGTGTGACTTTGGACCAGTCACTTCTCTGTACCTCAGTTACCTCATCTGTAAAATGGGGATTAAGACTGTGAGCCCCACATGGGACAACCTGATTACCTTGTTTCTACCCCAGAGCTTAGAACAGTGCTTGGCACATAGTAAGCACTTAAATACCATCATCATCCCCATTATTATTATTATTATTATTATTATTATATTCCCTTATAGAGAAATCAATCAATGAATCAGTCAGTGGAATTTATTGAACTCTTACTGTGTGCAGAGCTCTGGACTAAGCACTTGTGAGAGTCGAATAGAATACAGTGGAAAGAAATGATCTGCCCTCAAGGACCTTACAATCCTTTTTAAGTACTTACTAGTGGTATGCCTTTATTCTGAAATGTCCCAAGCTTTTAAAATCTTTTTGGGGGTGGGAAGCAGCGTGGCCTAGGGTAAAAAGCAGTGTGGCTCAGTGGAAAGAGCCTGGGCTTTGGAGTCAGAGGTCATGGGTTCAAATCCCAGCTCTGCCGCTTGTCAGCTGTGTGACTTTGATCCAAAGTAAATGACAAAGTTCCAGTCTAGTCTCAAAGCCTGTGGAACTGAGAACTCACTTGGAGGAATTGACAGGAAGCTTAGAGGTTTGTGCAGGGTCACTCGCCATCTCCTCCGTCCTGGTCGTATCCTGCTGGGGCAATGAGAGGAGTGCTCCCAAAAATTTGTCGCACAAAACCATTTACAGCCAAAGGTCGTACTGTACTTTACCAAACGCTTAGTACAGTGCTTTACACACAATAAGTACGAATGGGGATTAAGACTGTGAGCCCCCGTGGGACAACCTGATCACCTCGTAACCTCCCCAGTGCTTAGAACAGTGCTTTGCACATAGTAAGCACTTAATAAATGCCATTATTATTATTATATTATTATTATTAAAAAGCCCAGGCCTGGAAGTCAGAACACCTGGATTCTAAACTCGGTTCAGCCACTTGCCTGCTGTGTGACCTTGGGCAAGTTGCTTCATTTCTCTGTGCCTCAGTTTCCTCACCTACAAAATGGAGATGAAATACTTGTTCTCTCTCCTATTTAGACTGTGAACCCTGTGTGGGACAGGGACTATGTCCAATCTGATTAGCTTGTACCTAGAGTTTACAACAGCTTTGGTAGATAGTAAGCACTTAGCAAATACCATTGAGAAATAAAAAAGGAAAGAAAATATGCCTTTTTGAAAACCACAGTAGTTGCAAATTACGTGTTGGTTTCATCCATAATTCTTTTTGATGGAGCAGATTAATTTTCTTGCAAATAGTTTTCCTTTCCCAGAATTGCTGAATCCCAGGAATTGCTAGGTCTACTCCAGCAAACTTTCCAGGTAATTATACTTCCATTATCTCAATAGTCCCACAGACATGTTTTCTGAGCCTGAAATATCAGAATTATTGAAACCAAAGTGCAATTTGGAACTCTGAATTACAGTGAGTTCTCCAGGTGTGGAGGATGAAGAGGGGGAGGAGGGGGAGAGGAAGGAGGGAGCTCAGTCTGGGAAGGCCTCCTGGAAGAGGTGAGCTCTCAGCAGGGCCTTGAAGGGAGGAAGAGAGCTAGTCTGGCAGATATGGGGAGGGAGGGCATTTCAGGCCAGGGGGATGACGTGGGCTGAGGGTCGACGGCGGGACAAGCGAGAACAAGGCACGGTGAGGAGATTAGTGGCAGAGAGTGGAGGGTGCGGGCTGGGCTGTAGAAGGAGAGAAGGGAGGTGAGGTAGGAGGGGGCGAGGTGATGGACAGCCTGGAAGCCGAGTGTGAGGAGTTTCTGCCTGATGCATAGGTTAATGATTGATATGGTATTTGTTAAGCTCTTACTATGTGTCAGGCACTGTTCTAAGCACTGGAGTATGTACAAGTTTATTAGAACAGATGCAGTCCCTGTTTCACAAGACGCTCACAGCCTAAGTAGGAGGGACTACAAGGATCGAATACCCATTTTACGGATGAGCCAACAAAGGCACAGAGAAAGTAAGTGACTTGCCCAAGGTCACACAGCAGGTACGTGGTCAAGTTGGACTTCAAACTCAGGTCCTCGGACTCCCAGGCCTGTGCTAAGCAGCTTGGCCTAGTGGCAAGAGCCCGGGCTTCAGAATCAGAGGATGTGATTTCTAATTCCGCCTCTGCCACTTGTCTGCTGTGTGACCTTGGGCAAGTCACTTCACTTCTCTGTGCCTCAGTTACCTTATCTGTAAAATGGGGATTAAGACTGTGAGCCCCATGTGGGACAACCTGATTACTTGTTTCTACCCCATTGCTTAGACAGTGCTTGGTACTTAGTAAGTGCTTAACAAATACCATAATTATTATTATTTCCACTAGGCCACGTTGCTTCTCTGAGCCTTATGAAGCTTCTGTTGAAGGAGAATCTCTCCTTTCTTGAAGGCAGTATGCCTTCAGTTTCAGCTCTACCTAGGCTAGTTCTTTGGATAACTTGCAGGTGTTCATTCATAAGCAGTCATACCCAACGCAGTTGTGTTGCGGTGAGACTAGTGTCTATGATTAGAGGCTAGTTTTGTTCCTGGACTTTTGTTGTTTGTGTTCCTCTCTCACTACTGGATGTTGAGTACATTCATTCGATCGTATTTATTGAGCATTCACTGTGTGCAGAGCACTGTACTAACTGCTTGTAAAGTACTGCATCAACCTCCTCTCTGATCTCCCATCCTCCTATCTCTCCCTGCTTAAGGCTATACTTCACTCCGTTACCCAGATTATCTTTGTACAGAAACGCTCTGGGCATGTCACTCCCCTCCCCAAAAATCTCCAGTGGTTGCCTATCAATCTTAGAATCAAGCAAAAACTCCTCACTCTTGACTTCAAAGCTCTCCATCACCTTGCCCCTTCCTACCTCACCTCCCTTCTCTCCTTCTACAGCCCAGCCCGCACACTCCGCTCCTCTGCCGCTTACCTCCTCACTGTGCCTTGTTCTCACCTGTCCTGCCGTCGACCCCAGGCCCACATCCTACCTCTGGCCTGGAATGCCCTTCCTCCACACCGCCAAACTAGCTCTCTTCCTCCCTTCAAAACCCTACTGAGAGCTCACCTCCTCCAGGAGGTCTTCCCAGACTGAGCCCCCCCTTATCCTCTCCTCCTCCTCCCCTCCCCATCGCCCCCACTCCCTCCCTCTTCTCTACCCCTTCCCCTCCCCACAGCATTTGTGTTTATTTCTACGTATTTATTACTCTATTTTATTAATGATGTGTTTATAGCTATAATTCTATTTATTCTAATGGCACTGACACGTGTCTACTTGTTATGTTTTGTTATCTGTCTCCCCCTTCTACACTGTGAGCCTGTTGCTGGGTTTAGGGACCGTTTCTATATTTTGCCAATTTGTATTTCCCAAGCACTTAGTACAGTGCTCTGCACAGAATTCATTCATTCAATTGTATTTATTGAGCGCTTACTGTGTGCACAGCACTGCACTAAGCGCTTGGGAAGTACAAGTTGGCAACATATAGAGACAGTCTATATGACAGGTGGGGATGTGGGGGGCTGATGGGACTGCTCCTGGAGTAATATGAGGGGATCAGGAGGTTTGGGGGGCTAGTCTAGATCTCACAATCAGAGAGAAGGTTGGTTGACACTACAGCTCAGAAACACGTAAAGGACTGTAAATGCCTTCACTGAATCAGCCGGACATATTAGGCCTGAAATAAGCATAAGGAAAACCAATGTTGGTTTCATACTGCACCAGAAAATAATAGTAATAATAGCAATTGTGATATTGGTTAAATACTATATGCCAAGCACTGTACTAAGCATTGGAGTGGATACAAGGAAATCTGGTTGGATACAGTCCCTGAACCAGGTGGGGCTCACAGTCTCAATCTCCATTTTACAGATAAGGTCACTGAGGCACAGAGAAGTGAAGTGACTTGCTCAAGGTCACACAGCAGACATGTGGCAGAACCGGGATTGGAACCCATGACCTTCTTACTCCCAGGCCCGCACTCTGTCCAATATGCTGAGAAGCCTTCCACACAACTAAAAGAAAAACGTTGAGACCAAATGGATAGAGAATTGGCCTGGGGTCAGATGGACCTGGGTTCCTATCCCAGCTCCACAGTTTATCTTCTGTGTGACCTTGGGCAAGTCACTTAACTTCTCTGTGCCTCAGTTACTTCATCCATACAATGGGAATTAAGACTGTGAACTCTGTGGGGCATAGACTGTGTCCAACCTGATTAGCTTGTGTCTACCCTAGCATTTAGTTCAATGCCTGGCACATAGTAAACACTTAATAAATACCATTAAAAAAACTTTATTGACCATTCAAAGCTAAAGGCTGTCACATAATTCTGTTTACTAGGAAACACAAAGACCAACAGTGCTAGGATGTAAAAAAAATTGTATTAAGTAGCCCGGTTCATCCTTTGGGAGATTGTCATACTGACTGTGGTGACAGTGTAGTATTAGGCCCTAGGTCATAAGTTCAATTCATTTTCTTGAGTGTGTAAAAAGCAGCCAGATTCTTTCAGATGAAGTTCAATTTTGAGGATCAAAGAGAAATGTTGGGAAGAGATTGTGGAAGAGTGGGGAAATACGGACTGAACAATTCTGTCGAATATGATCTGGGCACTAGAATGAAGTAAAGACTGAAGTGGGGAGAGAGCTGGTAGGAAGGTTAGCAAGGAGGCTGATGCAATAATCAGGGCAGGAAAAGGTAAACGCTTAGATTAATGTGGTAGCAATTGTGATAGAGAGGAAAAGGCAGATTTTAGAGATATTGTGAAGGTTGAACCAACAGGATATGGAGAAAATTGAACATGTGGATTGAATGAGAGAGATGAGTCAAGGACAATGCTAAGGTTAAGGGATTGTGAAACATGAAGGGATGGTGGTGTTGTGTACAGTGATGGGAAAATCATGAGGACAGGGTTTGAGTGGGAAGATGAGGAGTTCTGTTTTGGGCATGTTAAGCTTGAGGTGTCAACTGTGAGCTCATTGTTGGGTAGGGATCGTCTCTATATGTTGCCGATTTGTACTTCCCAAGTGCTTAGTACAGTGCTCTGCACACAGTAAGGGCTCAATAAATACGACTGAATGAATGAATGAACAGGACATCCAAATATTAGAGATGTTCTGAAAGCAGGAGGAAATATCAGAGTGAAAAGAAGAAGAAAGATCAGGCCTGGAGATGTTGATTTGGGAATCATCCACATAGAGATGGTAGTTGAAACCATGGAGTGAATGGGTTCTCCAAAGGAGTGAGTGTAGATAGAAAATAGAAGTGGACCCAGAACTGAGCCATGAGGGATGTCCTGGTGGGAGGCAGAGGAGGAGCCTGCGAAAGAAACTGAAAATGAGTGTCCAGAGAGAGAGGAGAAGAACCAGGAAAGGATCATGTCAGTGAAGCCAAGGTTGGAAAATGTTTCCAGGAGGAGGAGTGGTCCACAGTGTTGAAGGCAACTGAGAAGTCTAGCAGAATTAGTAGAGGCCACTGGATTTGACAAGAAGGAGGTGATTGATGATTTTTGAAAGGGCAGTTTTAGTAGAGTGAAGGGAGTGGAAGCCATATTGGAGGGAGTCAAGAAGAGAATTGAAGGAGAGGAAGTGGAGGCAAGTGGGTGTAGACAACTGTCTCAAGTTTTCTGTAGAGGAATGGTAGGAGGGAGATGGGGTGATAACTGGAGGGAGTCGTGGGGTCAAGACAAGCTCTTTTAGGCTAGGGGATGCATGAGTAGAGCAGACAGTACTTGTACCACATAGTACTCACAGTCTTAAGAGGAAGGGAGGGCAGATAGCTTATCCTCATTTTAACAGGGAAGGAAACTGAAGTCCAAGAAGTTAAGCAGTTTGCCCAAAGCTATACAGCATAACAGTGTCAGAGCTGGGACACAAATATGGGACTTCCTGCCTCTTGGATCCATGCTCTTTCCAGTACACCACACCATCAACTCAACAGAAGTTCTGACTTCTGACCTTCCTTAGAAGGGAGCAGGGAAGCAGAGAAGCAGTGTGGCTCAGCGGAAAGAGCACGGGCTGTGGAGTCAGAGGTCATGGGTTCAAATCCCGGCTTTGCCAATTGTCAGCTGTGTGACTTTGGGCAAGTCACTTCTCTTCTCTGAGCCTCAGTTACCTTATCTGTAAAATGGGGATTAAGACTGTGAGCCTCCCAGGGGGCAACCTGATCACCTTGTAACCACCCCAGTGCTTAGAACAGTGCTTTGCACTTAGTAAGCGCTTAATAAATCCCATCATTATTATTACCACTTGAAGTCCAGGAGCTAAAGGAACCCAGAAAAGTCAAGAATACCCTGTAAAGCATTCTGCAACCTTATTTTCCAAATTTATAGAAGCAGTAATAAGCCCAAGAGTTGTGAAACTCCCCATGGAGAAACCATATCACTCTGCTTTGATTAGACTTTGAAGTCCTTCACCTCCAGACCAATACTGGTTTTGACCAATCCCCTTTTGGCTTCATTAGTCATTTGTTTGCCCCTCTGAAAATAAATAGATTACAAGTCAGCTTCTGCCATTTCCCTGCGTAGCTCTCAAGGCAACAGACAAAATGCTAGCCCCAGCACTTATACTTGCAATTGTTACTTTGGAAATGTGTATCCCGATCACTGGAAATAAGACAAGGTAAGTCCCCGGATACTTTGCTAAGATCAGTTATTGGCTGTATGCGACCATGGATTCTACAATTACTATTACCAGCATGGCTTGGTGGAAAGAGCCCCGACTTGGGAGTCAGAGGTCATGGGTTCTAATCCCAGCTCCGCCACTTATCAGCTGTGTGACTTTGGGCAAGTCACTTAACTTCTCTGTGCCTGTTACCTCATCTGTAAAATGGGGATTAAGACTGTGAGTCCCACGTGGGACAATCTGATTACCATGTGCTCACCTACTCCAAGAGGCCTTCCCAGACTGAGCTCCCTTTTTCCTTTCCTCATCCCCGACCCTACCTCCTTCCCCTCCCCACAGCACTTGTACATATAATTGTACAGATTTATTATTCTATTTATTTTACTTGTACATATTTACTATTCTATATATTTTGTTAATGATGTGCATTTAGCTTTAATTCTGTTTGTTTTGACGACTTTGACACCTTTCTACGTGTTTTATTTTGCTGTCTGTCTCCCCCTTCTAGACTGTGAGCCCGTTGTTGGGTAGGGACCATCTCTATATGTTGCTAACTTGTACTTCCCAAGCGCTTAGTACAGTGCTCTGCACACAGTAAACGCTCAATAAATATGATTGAATGAATGAATGAATTTATCTTCTCCAGTGCTTGGAACAATGCTTGGCACATAGTAAGTGCTTAACAAATACCATTATTATTATTGCTACTAATACTAATAATAATAACAATGGTGGCATTTGTTAAGCTTTTCTTATGTGCCAAACATTGTGCTGAGCACTGGGATAGAGACCGTACATTAAGATCAATCAATCGTACTGATTGAGCACTTCCTGTGTGCAGAGCACTGTACTTGAAAGAGTAAAATATAACAGAGTTGGTAGACATGTTCCCTGCCTGCAGTGAGTGTACAGTCTAAAGGTGAAGACACATTAATATAAATATTACAGATATATAAATATATTTTGGATATCAAATTATGGATATGATCAGACACAATCCCTGTCCCACATGGGGCTCACAGTCCAATGGGGAAAGAGCACAGGTATTTATTCCCCATGGGATTAAATCTGGGATGAGGAAACTGAGGTCTAGAGAAGTGGTCACACAGCAGGCAAGTAGCAGAGCCAGGTTTAGAAATGACAATAGAAACAAGCCAAAATGGGGGTTGAACCTCTAGTTTGAATGCTCCAAATAAGAAATCCAGAGAGAGAAAAGATCAGAAGAACGAGGGGCCATTTTCTTCCACAGTAGAGTGTGGGATGTGTTTCTGAGTCATGTGATTGAGCGGGTATCTCAGGTTTGGGACATTCTGTCTTTTGATGAAGAACATTTTGGATTTTTAGGTAACTTGCTTCAAAGTTTCTTTTTGAAACATGGGGGAATTAATTTTTGGAAAATGTAATTCCCACTGCAAGGACTTGAATGATTTGCTCTATTTCAAAGGAAGGTTCTCTTTTCTTTATCGCTATTGTCGTCATGAGGTATTTCCTTGGAGGAATTGTAGAGGTGGAGAAGCATAAACAGAACCACAGAGAATTTACTTATTCCAGTCACTCTAGCCGTTTTTCTCCTGCAGGAACTCAACCCAATATCACTGGACAGAAAGCACATTTGTTCACTCTTATCCTCTCCAGCTCTTCTTTGGTAATGAGAGTTATATTAATCCTTCATTAATCCTTCAAACAGCAGTTTTAATCAACACTATCAATTAGCTTGTATCAACCAAATGGTTAGAAGAGTGCATGACACATAGTAAGCATTTAATAAATACCACCATCTCTTCCCACAAATAAAAACAATATTTATGGAATACCTCCTTTGAATAGAGCACTCTACTGGGTGCCTACTTTGTGCTGTGTACTAAACTGGGCCGCTTCCGAGTAAAGGAAAGCAGCATGGCCTAGTGGATAGAGCACAGGGAGTCAGAAAGACTTGGGTTCTAATCACAGCTCTGCCACTTATCTGCTGTGTGACCTTGGGCAAGTCACTTCACTTCTTGAGGCCTCAGTTCCCTCATCTGTAAAATGGGGATTGAGACTGTGAGCTCCATGTGGGACAGGGACTGTGTCCAACCTAGTTAGCCAGTATCTACCCCAGCACTTAGAACAGTGCTTGACACATAGTAAGTGCTTAACAAACACCATCATTTAAAAAAAAAGTCTTTTTGTTTGTTTGTTTTTTGTATGTTTGTTAAATATTTCCTGCCTCAAGAAGCACCATTCAAAGCATTGAGATAGATTCAAGTTTATCAGGTGGGTCACAGCTCCAACAGGCGTTGAATCCCCATTTTACAGTTGAGGAAACTGAGGCACAGAGAAGTGACTTGCCCAAAGTCACACAGCAGGCAAGTGGCTGATTGGAATGCAGGCCCAAAGTTTATACACTACGCCACACTGCTCACCTTCTGTGTGCAGAGCACTGTGTAGGTGCTGGCTGCAGAGCACTTACTGGTGGCTAAACACCATACTTAATGTTTGGAAAAATGCAACAAGAATAGGAGACATGTCCTTGGCCTTAAGGAGCTTATAATCCAAGGCAGAAGCAAATGATTTACCATTTGTAGGACGAGGAATAAAAATCAATCTACAATTAGTAGTTGGATAGATAAATCAACTAATCATATTTATTGAGCTTTTACTATGTGCAGAGTAATAATGATAATGGTATTTGTTAAGGGCTTACTATGTGCTAGGCATTGTACTAAGTGCTGGGGTGGGTACAAGCAAATCGGGTTGGACACAGTCCCTGACCCACATGGGGCTCACATTCTCATTTTACAGTTGAAGTAATTGAGGTACAGAGAAATGAACTGACTTGCCCAAGGTCCACAGCAGATAAGTGGCAGAGCTGGACTCCCAAGCCTTTGCTCTATCCATTATGCCATGCTGCTCTAAACTCTTGGGAAAGTACAATATAACAGAATTAATGGACAAGTTCCCTACCCATAATGAGATTTCAGTGAGTGGAATAACAATGGTGATAGTATCCGTTAAGTGCTTATTATGTTCCAGGCACTGTATTAAGCACTGCTACATACATACTATACATGTTAGTTGTGGTTATTGGTATGGTGGGGTTTAATGAGGGAAAGCTTCCCGGAAGAGATGGAATTTCAGAAGGGCTCTGAGATTGAGGTGAGTTTTAGGCAGATTTGAAGAGGGAGATTCATCCCTTACATATTTTGGTCAGAAAGGGGATTTTCCATTTCAAAAGAACTTACCTTGTCTTCAGCAAACCTGCCAAAAGTATGCAATCAGTGTCAACAGCCAACATCAAGAGAGCAAACAGTCTGGATAAGAAAAAAAACACTGGAGAGGGAAGAATGTTGAGACCTAATCCCACTTCTTTCCCCTAATAATAATTGTGGTACTGAAGCACTTACTATGTGTTAAGCACTGAAGTAGATACAAGTCAATCAGGTTAGGCACAGTCCCTGACCCACATGGGGCTCACAGTCTTGATTCCCATTTTGCAGATGAGGTAACTGAGGTCCAGAGAAGTGAAGTGATTTGCCCAAGGTCACACAGCAAACAAGTGGCAGATCGGGGACTAGAACCCAGGTCCTTTTGACTCCCAGGCCTGTGTTCTAGCCAGTAGGCCACGCTGCCCTAATCGGCATGGCCTAGTGGAAAGGGCACGTGTTTGGAAGTCAGAGGATCTGGGTTCTAATTCCAGCTCCACTTCTTGCCTAATGTGAGACATTCAGCAAGTTATTTAACTTCTCTATGCCTCACTATCCTCACTTGTAAAATGAGGATTCAGTGTCAATTCTACTTAGAGTATGAGCCTCGTGTGGGACAGAGACCATGTCCAACCTGATCATTTTACTTAGACTGTGAGCCCTATATGGGGCAGGGACTGTGTCTAGCCTCATCATCTTGTATCTACCCTAGGGTTTAGTACAGATACCACCATTGTCATTAATATTATTATCATCATTATGATTGATCAATAAACTATCCAAGCCCCCCACTGTTATCAAGAAGTATTCTCCCTCCTCTCCATCCCGCACCCGCACCCCACCTCTCACTTTACAGTCAACCTCAGCCTCCGAAGTCAGCTGTTCCAGTGCTTTTTTCTATGGAAAGACCTTTCCTAAATCCAGGATTTTCACCAGACATACTGCATCAACCATCAACCCTTCAGCCACACATCAAAAAAGACATTTCATATAAACTGTGCGGGGTTTTTTTGTAACTCACCTACATAATTTCACCTTTAAATCCACAGATGCCATTTCTTGATAACTTTATAGCGATCAATAGGCATTAAACTACTTCACACCCCTGTTTCTCCATTGTTATTAGGTGGTAACTGCTCCCTCTACCTGCTTCCCAACCAATTTCCACCACTGTGATCAGACTATCCCTTCAGTTATCCTTAAAACTTATGTGTATTGGTTTATTTATTCCATTTATTTATTAATTTGCTTATTCATTGTTTCCAGACCCACCCAGTTATCAATGGTATATAACAATAATAGTAATAAATTTTATGATACTTGGTAAGCCCTTACTATGTACCAACCACTGAACTAAGCTTTGTGGTAGATACAAGATAATCAGGTTGGAAACAATCGCTGTCCCACATGGGGCTCACAGTCTAGTAGGAGGAGTCTAGTAGGAGGGAGTAGGACTTTATCCCCATTTTACAGATGAGGTAACCAGGGCACAGAGAAGTTCAGTGAGCTTTTCAATTTTTTTTTAATTTTTGGTATCATTGTGGTATCATTGTATGTAAGGTGATCACTCTCTTGTAGGCTACAAGCACTCTACACAGACTGTAAGCTTGTTGTGGGCTGGAAATGTGTCTCTTTATTGTTATATTGTACTCCCTCAGGTGCTTAGAACAGTGCTTTGCACACAGTAAGCACACAGTAAATACTATTGAATGAATGAATCAATGCACACAGTAGACACCAAAATACAGTGCTATGTATACAGAAGGCTCTCTATGCATATTGATGATGACAATGATGATGATAATGATCATTAGCTTCAGGATAGGGGAAGTAGGTAGCCACTGAGTCTGGAAAATTTATATTCATTCATTCCTTCATTCATTCAATCATATTTATTGAGCATTTACCTTGTGCAGAGCACTGTACTAGGCGCTTGGGAAGTACAAGTTGGCAACATATAGAGATGGCCCCTACCCAACAATGGGCTCACAGTCTAGAAGGGGAACTATTGACCCTAAAGCGTGCTCAGAGTGAGTGGCATCACCCAATTGTTAAGTGTTTGGGGTTTTTTTATGGTATTTGTTAAATGCTTACTTTGTGTAAAACAGTGTTCTAAGCGCTGGGGTAGGTACAAGTTAATTAGGTCAGACACAGTCCCTGTCCCGCATAGGGCTCACAGTCCAAGTAGGAGGGAGAATGGGTATCCCCATTTTACAGTTGAGGAAATTGAGGCACAGAGAAGTAAAATGACCTGTGTAAGGTCACGCAATGAGCAACTGGCAGAGTGGGATTAGAACCCAGGTCCTTCTGACTCCTAAACCCATGCTCTTTCTACTGGGCCACACTGATTCTGTGCTTGCAGATAGCCTGAAAAAGAAAGTCACCATTTCATGGACCCAGGTTATAGATCACTTTCACAGTTTGCCCCTATGAAGCACCCCAAAACCCAAACCTCACCTATTTGATCCAGAGGCTGGTCTGAAGGGGTCCATCACTCATGTGGGCAGAGACTGTGTCTGTTTATTGTTCTATTGTACTCTTCCAAGTGCTCAGAACAGTGCTCTGCGTACCGTAAGTGTGCAAAGAATACGACTGAATGAATGAATGAATGAATGAATGAAGGAGCAGAACTACTTAAACAACCACTAGGGACAACCACTGAGCTCCTTCTACCCAACCTAAACTCCCATTTACAAAATGTTAAAAAATGATATATTTCTTTTACATTTCCTTTGTTTGATTCCTGTGGCAAAACTTGTGTTCATTTGTTCTCTGCATGGATTACCATATGAGAAGGGTTTTATTTATTGTCCTCCTCCTCCTCCTCATCATCTTTCTAGACTGTGAGCCCATTGTTGGGTAGGGACCGTCTCTATATGTTGACGACTTGTACTTCCCAAGCGGTTAGTACAGTGCTCTGCACACAGTAAGTGCTCAATAAATACAATTGAATGAATGAATGAATCTTCCCCCCTCCCTTCCGCATTGCTCTGACTTGCTCCCTTTATTCATCCCCCCTCCCAGCCCCACAGCACTTACGTGCATATCTGTACTTTTATTTATTTATAATAATGTCTGTCTCCCCATCTAGATGGTAAACTTGTTTTGTGTGGGGAATGTGTTTGTTTATTGTTATATTGTACTCTCCCAAGTGCTTAGTATGGTGCTCTGCACGCAGTAAGTTGTTGAATGAATGAATGAATGATAATCATCAGCAGTTAATTAGGTTGGACATAGTCCCTGTCCCTGTCCCACATGGGGCTCACAGTAGGAGGGAGAACAGGTAACCCAATTTTACCATTGAGGAAACTGAGGCACAGAGAAGTTAAGTGATTTGTCAAAGGCCACACAATATTGAATGCAGAGCCCTGTGTTGGGCCATTTCTATATCCCGAGAACTGTAGTGGATGCTTTCTCAGGACAGAGCACTGTACTCGGTGCCTTTTGTGTGTAGGGTCCTGTACTGGGAGCCTAACTCATCCAGAACACTGTACCAGGCATTTGGAAGCATTTACTAGAAGTAGAAGACTCACTCAGTCCCTGCCCTGTAAAACCTTGTATCTAACGGGGGCCAAGAAGGGGAGGGGCACATAGTTAACATGTAAAAGGAAAATATTTTCCTTATTTTTCTTAGGATCAACTGGATTTCATTTGTTTACTCTGCCCTCTCTCTAGGCAACCTTAAGTGACCTGGTCAGATCTCCAGCTGCGGCTCCCTTCTGATCAGAAAAGAGAAGCTGTTAAGGCAGACCAAATTCTCTTTGAAGTTTTCTCTTCTCCAAGCCTCCATGGCCCTCCTGCCCTGTACATGGATCAGGGCCCCTAACAAACTTGATTTCCAACCCTGACCAGCTGCATAACCCAGCTTTGTTTTTCATTCCATTGCCCTAATGCTTAACAATCAGTGTTCTGATCCTGTGGCCTTTTCCTCCAAATCCTGCTCATTTTCATCTCTGTTGAATGTGTTTAAATACACTTCAAAAAATCCCAAATATCTGAGGGAAAGCATGGTTCTGATTTTTTTAACGGTATCTGTAAGCATTTATACTATGTGGCAGGTGCTGTAATAAGCATTGGGGAGCCCGCTGTTGGGTAGGGACTGTCTCTATGTGTTGCCGACTGGTACTTCCCAAGCGCTTAATACAGTGCTCTGAACACAGTAAGCGCTCAATAAATGCGATTGATTGATTGATACAAGATAGTCAGGTTGGACACAGTCCCTGTCCCACAGTGGGTTTACAGTCTTCATCCCCATTTTGCAGATGAGGTAACTGAGGCACAAAGAAGTTAATTTACTTGCCCAACATCACCCAGCAGACAAATGGTGGAGCTGGGATTAGAACACAGGTTTTCCGGCTCCCAGGCCCGTGCTCTTTCCACTATTGCTTCTCTAAATCACAGACAATAGAGAAAATAATGTTCTCTCATAACAATAATAATAATAATAATGTAATTTGTTATGTACTTACTATGTGCCAGGCACTGTGTTTAGCACTGGGGTGGATACAAGCAAATTGGATTGAACACATTCCCTGTTCTGCATGAGGCTCACAGTCTTCATCCCCATTTTACAGATGAGGAAACTGAGGCACTGAGAAGTAAAGTGACTTGCCCAAGGCTGTTGGGTCCATCTATCTAGCTTGTGTCTTTATCCTCATCAAAATGTATTGTCAAACAATGTGTGCAAAGCACTGTACTAAGCACCTGGGGGAGTACAATAGAACAATGAGACACATTTCCTGCCCACAACGAGTTTACAGTCTGTGTAGAGTGCTTGCAGCATGCAAGAGAATGGTCACCTATCACACAGTGATACCACAATGATACAAAAATTAAAACATAAAAAGCTTTGAAACTTTAAACATGAGAAGCAGTGTGATCTAGTGGAAGAGCATAGGACTTGGAGTCAGGGGACCTGGGTTCTAAACTTCTGCTCTGCCACGTGTCTGCTGTATGACTTTGGGCAAGTCACTGACCTGCTCTGTGCCTTGGTTACCTCATCTGTCAAATGGGGATTAAATCCTACTCCCTCCTACTAGACTGTGAGCCACATGTGGGACAAGGATTGTGTCCAACCTGATTATCTTGTATCTCTCTGTTCTGAACAGCCAGGATCTGTGCTCTGAAAGAATTTCCAATCCAAGATGGACAAGTTACAGTGGTTTGGACACATGTATAGAGAACCCAGTCCTGGGAAAACATTCTCCAACCAAGCTGGGAAAACTAAAGGGATGAGAAGAGCACTTGAAATCAATAGATATCATCATTAGGGACAAGCAAAGTGGTAAATAAATCATTTTTGTGGGGGCAGGAAATAAAAGAATGGAGAGTCAAGAAATTTGCAGGTCTGGACAGTGAGGGTCAGGAGAGGTGGAGAACTTCCCCCTTTTCATTAGGGGAGGGTTCTCGGAAGTAGTGGGAATGGAGGACCTGACTCCAACTATGGAATCAATCAATCAGTGGTATTTATTGAGCAGGTACTGTGGGCAGAGCACTGTTCTAAGCACTTTAGAGAGTACAGTACACTAGACTTGGTAGACACGATCCCTGGCCTCAAGGAGCTTAAAGTCTAGAGAGGAAGACTGACATTACAATAAATTACAATGGGGGGGAAAGGGAGAGTGTGGATGACAAAAAAATAGCAAAGCCTATTCATAAGTCACCTTGTAACCTCCCCAGCACTTAGTACAGTGCTTTGCACATAGTAAGCACTTAATAAATGCCTTTATTATTATTATTATTGTTATGTCAATATGACCATTATGACCTTGCCCTTTTTCAAATCAATGAGCCATTTTTCCTTGGTTCATTTTCAATGATGTGATTTATAGAGTGCTATGACTTCCTCCAGGAGCCACTCACATAATCTCAGTGCCACACTCAGCTCTATTGATACCCATAACACTATGTGTTATAGGTAGCTGTGTGACCTTGGGCAAGTCACTTAACTTCTCTGTGCCTCAGTTACCTCATCTGTAAAATGGGGATGAAGACTGTGAGCCCCACATGGGACAACCTGATCACCTTGTATCCTCCTCAGCGCTCAGAACAATGCTTTGCACATAGTAAATGCTTAACAAATGCCATCATTATTATTATAATACAGACTTGAGTAGTCAGTTGCATTTATTGAGCACTTCCTGTGTGCAGAGTACTCTACTAAGTGCTTGGGAGAGTACAATATAACAGTAAGCAGACACAGTCCCTGCCTACAGTGAGCTTCCAGTCAGTGTCTGTCATAATCAAAGGGCCCTAATTGAGTGCTTATGTGGGCATATTGTAGAATTACTAAAACAGATCGGGTGGTGGTCCCTATTCCCAGAAAGGGGGTAACTAAAATCAGATAACATAAGTGCATTCAAGAAAATGAACAGATCCATGCACTAAGTAGGTCATCAGAGTATAAAGGTTTGGGCTAGAAAAGGTACCGTGTGCTTAGTGGGGAGGTAAGGGAAGAGGGCTTCAGGGCCGCTCCAGGCTGATTGGGATAATTCTGTTGCATTGTACTCTCCCAAGCTCACAGTACAGTGCTCTGCTTAGTACACATGCTCTCCCAAGTGCTTAGTACATTAAGCGCTCAGTAAAGATCACTGATTGAGAAGATGAGGAGGAGCTGCTACCAGCTACTCAGGCATAGGCTCATGGATGAAGATGAAGTTGAGAATTCCCTAGAGCAACGGGAAATGGCAGTCTGAACCAACTGAGCTGACTGGAAACTTGGGAAGAGGGTTGGAAGGGGGATCGAATGATAGGATGATTATCTACAATCTTCCTCGCTTGCTCACCTGTCCTCCCATCTGTAACTCCCTCCCCCTTCAAAAACCACCAGGCTCCAACTTTCCCCATCTTCAAACCCCTCCTGAAATCCCACATCCATCAATCAATCAATCAGTCGGATTTATTGTGCACTTACTTTCTAGCCAGGACCAAGAGGACTTACTGAGAGACCAGTGAAATAAGAAACAAGGAAGTCAGTGTGCCTCTGGGGATCTGACATAATAAAGCATTAATGAGGAATCAAGCTTCAGACGAAAGAAAACATTTAGAAACCTGCAGTAATATCCATGAAATGTGCTTATGCAATAATTGCCACGAAAATACAAATTGTCAAATTCTATGGTGCTTCCTAGTGACAATGTATGGACCCGAAAGCTGGACAGTGAAAAAACAGGATCGAAAGAGCATCAATTTTTTTGAGATATGGTGTTGGAGAAGGCTTTTGTGAATACCATGGACTGTCCAAAAAATAAACAAATGGATTTTTGGAGCAAATTAAGCCAAAGTGATCTTTGGAAGGACAAAAGATTCAACTTAGATTAGCATATTTTGGACACATAATCATGAGAACTAATTCTCTGGAGAAGACACTAACGCTAGGAAAAGTCCAGGGAAAACGTGGAAGAGGCAGACCAGCAGCTACATGGATAGAGACCATAACAACGATAACGAATGAACCGTTAGGTTACAGATTATGGAGAAGACAGGACATTCTGGAGAAAATATATCCACAGAGTCACTATGAATCGACAATGACTCGACAGCACTTGATAATAATAATAAGTAAAACCTAACCTTGTATGGAGCTGAGCCACCAGTACCAACCAAAGGAAGGATGTCTAATAATAATAATAATATTTGTTAAGTACTTATCATGTGCCAAACACTTTAATAAGTGTTGGAGTCTACAAGATAATCAGATCAGACACAGTCCCTGTCTTCCATCCCCTTCCTTCCTCTCCCCCTCGTCCCTCTCTCCATCTCCCCATCTTACCTCCTTCCCTTCCCCACAGCACCTGTATTTATGTTTGTACATATTTATTACTCTATTTATTTATTTATTTATTTATTTTACTTGTACATATCTATTCTATTTTATTTTGTTAGTACGTTTGGTTTTGTTCTCTGTCTCCCCCTTTTAGACTGTGAGCCCACTGTTGGGTAGGGATTGTCTCTATATGTTGCCAACTTGTACTTCCCAAGCGCTTAGTACAGTGCTCTGCACACAGTAAACACTCAATAAATATGATTGATTGATTGATTCCATGGAGCTCAGTTTCAACAGCATCACTTATAAACCATCTCCAGTATCAATCAGTGGTATTTATTGAGCACTGGGCTATGCACATGGGAGAGTACACTACAACAGAATTAGCGGACACGTTCCCAGTCCAATCCCATGTTTGCCATTGCAGTCACTTATCATTGCTATCATTATCATCATTATTATCATTATTACCGACACTTGCTAAGCACTTACACTGTACGAAACACTGTTCCAAAGCCTAGGGTGATTTCAGAATAATCAGTTAAAGCCACAAGGCGTAGTGGATAGAGATGGGCCTGAGAGTTCAAAGATCTAATCCCAGCTTTGCAGCTTGTCTGCTGTGTGACCTTGGGCAAGTCACCTCACTACTCTGTGCTTCAGTTATCTCATCTGTAAAAAGGGGATTGAGACTGTGAACCCCATATGAGACAGGGACTGTGCCCAACCCTATTTGCTTGTATCCATCCCAGGGTTTAATACGGTGCCTGACGCATAGTAAGCACTTAAACAAATACCACAGTCATTAGATAAAGCTTAATCTCAAGTCACAAGGAGCTCCAGATATAAATGTGGGAGGGGACAGATACAGAGAACCATGAGAACTAAAGCCATGCTTACCGCAAAGCATCTCCTCGGAGGAGAAGGGAGCCAGCGGGTTACCCAAGCAGCTGCTGGAGAGTGAACTGTGCTGAAAGGAGACACAGGAAAGCTGGGAGGGATGGATAAGTGACAATGCAACTGCACAGCTCCACTTCAAGCAATGTGGCAGAGAAGGGAGTGTTGAGAGACCACTGCAGTATCAATCAATCAATCAATCGTATTTATTGAGTGCTTGCTGTGTGCAGAGCACTGTACTAAGCGCTTGGGAAGTACAAGCTGGCAACATATAGAGACAGTCCCTACCCATCAGTGGGCTCCTTGCTGGGCTGCAATTAAAAAAGGGATTGGTCTGCTTGCCCTTATAGAAGCAGCATGGCCTAGTGGATAGAGCACGGGTCCAGGCATCAGAAAGATCTGAATGCTAATCCTGGCTCCTCTGCTTGTCTGCTGTATGACTTGGGAAAGTCACTTATCTTCTCTGTGCCTCAGTTACCTCATCTGTAAAATGTTACCTCACCTGAGAGCCCCGTGTGGGACAGGGACTGAGTCCAAATGATTAGATTGTATTTACCCCAATGCTTAGAATAGTGCTTGATGCATAGTAAGCATTTGCGTGGCTCAGTGGAAAGAGCTCGGGCTTGGGAGTCAGAGGTTGTGGGTTCTAATCCTAGCTTCACCGCTTGTCAGCTGTGTGACCTTGGGCAAGTCACTTAACTTCTCTGTGCCTCAGTTACCTCATCTGTAAAATGGGGATGAAGACTGTGAGCCTTGTGTGGGGCAACCTGATTACCTTGTATCTCCCCCAGTGCTTAGAACAGTGCTTGGCACACAGTAAGTATTTTATAAACACTAACAATATTATTATTATTATTATTATTATTATTATTATTTAAGAAATACCATCATTATCATCACCCCCTCATCAAACAGAAACTCCTTACCATCCACTTGAAAGCACTCAATCTGCTCTCCTGGACTCCTACCTCACTTCACTGACTTCCTTCTTTACCGCGCAGCCCATACACTTCACTCCTTTAGCGTCAGCTTGCTTACTGTGCCTTAATCGCTTCTATCTTGCCTCCAACCCTCTCTCATATTCTCCTTCTGGCTTGGAACTCCCCCCCTCTTCATTTATGACACCCTCACTCTCTCCATCTTCAAAGTCTTATTAAAAGCACACCTCCTCCAAGAGGTCTTCCACAATTAAACCCTTTCCTCCCTGACTGCCTCTCCCTTCTGTGTCAATTCCATCTATACCTTTTAAACACTTGATATTTGCCCCACCCTCAACCCCGCAGCACTTTTATATAGTATTATACTCTTCCAAGTGCTTAGCACTGTGCTCTGCAATTGATATCCATAATTTATTGCTTTATATAAAGTTTGTCTCTCCCTCTAGACTGTAAACTCCTTGTGGGCAAGGAATGTCATCCGGCTATTCAGTCATTCATTCATTGTCATATTTACTGAGCACCTACTGTGTGCAGAGCACTGTACTAAGTGCAATTCAGCAAGTAGAGATGATCCCTACCCAACAATGGGCTCACAGTCTAGAAATAATTATTATGGTATTTGTTAAGTGCTTACTATGTGCCGAGCACTGTTCTAAGCGCTGGAGTAGATACAAGGTAATTAGATTGTCCCATGGGGGGGGGGGGGGGGCTCACAGTTTTAATACCCATTTTACAGATGAGGTAACTGAGGCACAGAAAAGTTAAGTGGCTTGCCCAAGGTCACACAGCAGACGGGGGGGCGGAGGCGGAATTAGAACTAACGACCTCTCTGACGCCCAAGCCCATGCTCTCGCCACTGAGCCATGCTGCTTCTCGTACATTTGTATCATACTCTCCCAAGCACTTGGTATGCAGTAAGTGCTCAAAAAATACCGCTGATTGATGGATTGATTGGAGGGTTGTTAGTGTTCTGATGGCATGCTGACATGTTCTATTCCATCAGCTATCCTGAGAAACATTTGAATAGACGTCCAAGAGAACTAGCTGCTTCAGCTGCAATAGACTGCAAAATGAGCGGATGGAGTGAGTGGAGTCCATGTGATCCCTGCCTCAAACAGATGGTAGGCCAAGAGTTCCTCCTTTCCTTCTAACTCACCCTCCCCTGTCCTCTGCTAAATGGCCTCTGCTGGGGGTATTGCCACTATTTTGGTCAGCATGGCGTAGTGGATAGACTACAGGCATGGAAGTCAGAAGGTCATGGGTTCTAATCCTGGCTCTGCTACTTGTCTGTTGTGTGGCCTTGGGCAAGTCACCTCTCTTCTCTGTGTCTCAGTTACCTCATCTATAATATCGGGGTTGAGACCGTGAGCCTCGTGTGGGACAGCTCACTGTGGGCAGGGAACGTGTCTATTTATTGTTATATTTTACTCTCCCAAGCACTTCGCACAGTTCTCTGAACACAGTAAACACTCAATAAATAAGATTGAATGAATGAATGGACAGGGATTGTGTCCAACCCGATTTGCTTGTATCCACCCCAGCTCTTAGTGCAGTGCCTGGCACATAGTAAGTGCTTAACAAATACCTTTATTATTATTATTATTGTTATTATTATTGTTGTTATGAGTGGTGAGGTCCAGGTGTGATCATCAGAATGCAGTTTACACACATGACCCAACCCATGGTGAACTCAGTACCAAGTCTCCAGTCTGACTATCCATGCTAGCTAGAGGCATCACCTAACCCCCTCCAGGGGAGAACTTTGCTCCCCCTTCCCTCCCTTTTCACAGACAGTGAACCAAGTGTCCCACAGAGAAGCAGCGTGGCTCAGTGGAAAAAGCATGGGCTTTGGAGTCAGAGGCCATGGGTTCGAATTCTGACTCCACCACATGTCTGCTGTGTGACCTTGGGCAAGTCACTTAACTTCTCTGAGCCTCAGTTACCTCATCTGTAAAATGGGGATTAAGACTGTGAGCCCCATGTGGGAAAACTTGATCACCTTGTATCCCCCCCAGCACTTAGAACAGTGCTCTGCACATAGTAAGCGCTTAACAAATGCCATTATTATTATTATTATTATAGAGTCCATGAAACAAGAACAGTTTCACCACTGAATTGAGAAGCAGTGTGGCCTAGTGAATAAAGCTTGGGCCTGGAAGTTAGGAGACCTGGATTGATTCTAATCCCTGCTCTGCCTCTTGTAGGCTGGGTGACCTTGAGCAAGTCGTTTCACTCCTCTGGGCCTCAGTTCCCTCATCTGTAATATGGGTATTAAAATTGTGCATCCCATGTGGGTTAGGGACTGTGTCCAACCTCATTAACTTGTGTCTATCCCAAAGTTTAGTACAGTGCCTGGCACATAGTGAGCTATTAACAAATACTATTAAAAAAAAATGACATGCAAAAATTAATTGAGAAACCCAGGGCCTAGTGAAAAAAGCACAGGCCTAGGTTTCAGAGAACCTTGGTTCTAATCCCAGCTCTGCCACTTACCTCCTGTGTGACCTTGGGCAACTCACTTAACTTATCTGTGCTAACATTTCCTCTTCTGTAAAATGTTTAAGAGACAGGGACCGTGATTATCTAGCGCCTAAAGCAGTGCTTGGTATAATGCTTGACACATAATAAGTGCTCCAGAAATATCACAGTTATTGTACAATTAATTAATTGATTTTTCACAGGGGAGCTCTCATTGAAAGGCTCTCTATTGGGTTCACCTGTGGAAAGAGAGGGAGTTCTGCCCAGCTCCCTATAAGCCGTGACCGGGAGCTTGTATAAAGAGAGAACCAAAGAATGGAGGCAGTCTGTAATCCAGAAAGGACCTTAATCAATCAATCAATTGTACTTATTGAGCATTTGACGTGTACCAGTGCTTGGCACATGGTAAGCACTTAAAAATACCAAAATCATTATTATTGTTATTACTTGGGAGACTACAATATAGCAAAATTGGTAGACACATTCCCTGCCCACAAAGAGCTTACAGTCTAGAGCTGTATCTGTTTGGAAATAAAACCTCTTCCACACTAATAATAATGATAATATTTGTTAAGCTCTTACTGTATGCCAAGCACTGTTCTAAGCACTGGGATAAATACAAGGTTATCAGGTTGACCCACTTAGGGCTCACAGTCTTGATCCCCATTTTGCAGAGGAGGTAACTGAGGCACGGAGAAGTTAAGTGACTTGCCCAAAGTCACACAGCTAACAAATGGCAGAGACCGGATTTGAACGGATGACTTCTGACTCCCAAGCTCGTGCTCTTTCCACTAAGCCACGCTGCTTCTCTATAGACCTCACCTCCCTTCCAGCAACCCCCAGAGCAGTTACCCTTGGTTTCAGCAGGCCTAAGGCTGTAACCTGTCCCCTGTCTCCTGCAGTATCGGTCTAGAAGGATCGAGCGGTTTGGACAGTTTGGCGGAAAGCAGTGCTTCGGGCCTTTGGGAGACCGGAGCATCTGTGAGACCAGCAGCCTCTGTGACAATGAAGGAGAAGACTGCGGCAATGACTTTAAATGCGAATCAGGTACGGCTGTGCTTTTCAGGCCCTGCTAACACCTCAGAATCCTTCTCCAGGACGGGTGGCATCCCTGACAAGAATTATTATTATTATTAGTGGTAGTAGGAGTATTCTGACATGAGCTCCCATTCCCCAGCTTGCATGGGCCACTTCTCTAATCCAGGACCATCATTCATTCATTCATTCAATTGTATTTATTGGACGTTTACTGTGTGCAGAGCACTGAACTAAGCGCTTGGGATAAGTACAAATCGGCAACATATAGAGACGGTCCCTACCCAACAATGGGCTTATAGTCTAGAAGGGGGAGACAGACAACAAAACAAAACAAGTAGATAGGTGTCAATTCCATCAGAATAAATAGAGTTACAGCTATATACACAGCATTAATAAAATAAATATAGTAAATTTGTACAAATAAAATAGAGTAATAAGTATGTACAAATATGCAAAAGCGCTGTGTGGAGGGGAAGGGAGTAGGGCGGGGTGATGGGGAGGGGAGGAGCAGGAGGAGAGAAAAGGGGGGGGTTCAGTCTGGGAAGGCCTCCTGGAGGAGGTGAACTCTCAGTAGGGCTTTGAAGGGAGGAAGAGAGCTAGTTTGGTGGGTGTGTGGAGGGAGGGCATTCCAGGCCCAGGGAAAGGACGTGGGCCGGGGGTCGATGGCGGGACAGGTGAGAACGAGGCCCAGTGAGGAGGTTAGAGGCAGAGGAGCGGAGGGTGTGGGCTGGGCTGGAGGTGATGGAAAGCCTTGAAGCCGAGCGTGAGGAGTTTTTGCATGATTCGAAGGTTGACAGGCAACCACTGGAGATTTTTCAGGAGGGGAGTGACATGCCCAGAGCGTTTCTGTACAAAGATAATCTGGGCAGCAGAGTGAAGTATAGACTGAAGCAGGGAAAGACAGGAGGATTTCCGAACCAGGCCCGGGCACTTGGAAATGAGGTTTCTTTCAGGAAAATTTCCTGGCCAGTTCAGGAAGACCAGGGAATTCCAAACCCCAAGTTCAGCCCTTCCATTTGGACTCTTCCAGGTGTAGGACCCAGGGCATAGAGGGAACAGATTCCTGAGGTGGGTGGTCAAGAAGGTCACGGGTTCTAATCCCAGGTCCACCACTTATCTGCTTCTGGGCAAGTCACTTCACTTCTTTGGGTCTCAGTTATGTCACCTGTACAATGAGGATTAAGACTGTGAGTCCCACATAGGGCAGGCACTGTGTCCAACCCAATCTGCTCGTATCCACCCCAGCACTAAGTACAAGTGCTTGACACCAAGTAAGTGCTTAAAAAATACCACAGTTATTATTATTAGGAGGAATGGGGCAGAGCTAGAGAGGAGAAGGAGAGGGATGGAGGGTGGGGAGAGAATGAGAGAGACACAGACTGAAATTTATCAGGCCGGTGTCAACCCCTACCTTGTCTGGGCCTCAGCAGTGTCTAGAACTGCCGGTTAGCCAAAGTTTTGGACAGCAGCGATGGCTGTGGCCAGGATAGGGAAGCAGTATGGCCTAGAGAAGATAGAGAAGCAGCGTGGCTCAGTGGAAAGAGCCCGGGCTTTGGAGTCAGAGGTCATGGGTTCAAATCCAGCTCCACCACTTGTCAGCTGTGTGACTGGGCAAGTCACTTCACTTCTCTGGGCCTCAGTAACCTCATCTGTAAAATGGGATTAAAACCATGACCCCCCCCCCCCCCCCCCCCGTGGGACAACCTGATCACCTTGTAACCTCCCCAGCGCGTAGAACAGTGCTTTGCACATAGTAAGCACTTAATAAATGCCATCATTATTATTATTATTATTATTATAGTTGACAGAGCATGCACCTTGGAATCAGAAGACCTGTGTTCTAATCCCATCTCTGTCACTCATCTGCTGTCTAACCTTGGACAAGTCACTTAACTTCTCTGGGCCTCAGTTACGTCACCTGTCAAATGCGGATTAAGATTGTGACTCCCCATGTGGGACAGGGAATGTGTGCTTGTACCTGTCCCAGCACTTAGTCCAGTGCCTGGAAAATAGTAAGCGCTTAACAAATACCAAAAAATGTTGTTGTTATTATTATTATTATTATTATTATTATTTTTAGTTTGTATCTACCCCATCACTTAGAGCAGTGCTTGATACATAGTAAGCACTTACCAAATACCATCATCATGTGGGACATGATCTGTGTCCAACTTGATTATCTTGTATCGACCCCATCACTTATAACAGTTCTTGGCAGAAACTAAGTACTTAACAAATATTATAAAAATAATAAAAACAAGATAGAACAGCAGGAGCACCTGACATCATCAACGACACCGTGAATGAATTCTTTCTCCACACACAGCCCAAGCCCACACAGCAGACCAGTGGCAGAGCTGAGATTAGAACCCATGATCTTTCAATCCACCACACCAATGTTAGATCTCTCACTGTCCTTGCTGCCATTAATTTAGGGAGGTGCATAAAGAAGAGGCTTGTGTGCAACAACGACAATGACTGTGGAGATTTCTCTGATGAAAACGACTGCGAAGGCGATCCCCGCTCACCCTGCCGTGGCAAGATCGTGGATGAGTCAGAGCTTGGAAGGACAGCTGGATTCGGGTCTGTACAGTCTGACTGAGGCAGGGGTCAAATGGAGATCATAATAATAATAATAATAACAGTGGTATTTGTTAAGCGCTTACAATGCTCCAAGCACTGTGCACAATCCTCTTGTGGGTTAACACGCCAGTGGTTCTCCAAAAGTGCCTCACGTATTAGTAAGGCATTCTCGGGGTCCACTACCAGAATGATTACTGCTGGAGGTGGGGCATTCTGAGAGAGATGTATCCATGGAACCGCTATGGGTCGGAGATGACTCAATGGCATAAGACGAGACAAAGCCAGGAGAATCCGGCTCATTGTAATTATTTGAATTCTGAATTTCCCAAGCACTTGCAATAGACTCGGTTTAACCATAATGTGGGTTTTCATTGCGTGTTTGGGGGACAACACAATTAGGGAATGAAAGAATGTTCTCAGGTCAGCATAAGCCCTCCTGAGTATAACGAGTGGCGTAATTAAAGAAACTTCTTGTGCACATGCTCACCATGTCTGAACAGATCAGCATTACAACCTGAGTTGTCTTTAACATGAGGCTCCCCAAGAACACCACATTCATGCTATAGAGGAACTGGGTGTATATGTTTTTTACTAGAGTGGTCTACACACAGTTCACACCCATAAATATCATTGATTAGGCCCTGGTGTCCAGTGCAACAAAGGGCAATAAACAATGTTCAGTCAGTGATATTTAATAATAAGTGGCTCCATGGAAAGAGCGCAGGCTTGGAAGTCAGAGGTCATGGGTTCGAATCCTGGCTCCGCCACTTGTCAGCTGTGTGACCTTGAGCAAGCCACTTAACTTCTCTGGGCCTCAATTAGCTCATCTGTAAAATGAGGATTAAGACTGTGAGCACCACGTGGGAGAACCTGATCACCTTGTATCCCCCCAGCGCTTAGAACAGTGCTTTGCACACAGTAAGCACTTAACAAATACCATTATTATTATTATTATTATTATTATTAATAATAATAAATACCATCATTGATATTATTCTTAATGATAAAAATAATTATGGTATTTGTTAAGGCTTACTGTGTGCCAGGCACTGTACTAAGCACTGAGGTGTATACAATCAAATTGGATTGGATATAGTCCCTGTCCTGCATGGGGATTACAGTCTTAGACTGTGAGCCCACTGTTGGGTAGGGACTGTCTCTATATGTTGCCAATTTGTACTCCCCAAGCGCTTAGTACAGTGCTCTGCACACAGTAAATGCTCAATAAATACAATTGTTGTTGTTGTTGTTAATCCCTATTTTACCTATGAGGGAACTGAGGCACAGAGAAGTGAAGTGACTTGCCCAAGTCCACACAGCAGACAAGTGGCAGAGTCGGGATTATAGCCAGGCCTATGCCTTATCCACTTTGACATGATGCTTCCCAGTGCTTCCTGTGTGCGGAGCAATTTTCTAAGCCCTTGGGAGAATACAACAAAGTTGGTAGACATATTCCCTGCCCACAGTGAGCTTACCGTCTAGAGGGGGAGATAGACATTAATATAAATGAATAAATTATAGATATGTACATAAATGATTTGGGGCTGAATGTTGGGTGAATACCAAGTGCTTAAAGGGTACAGATCCAAGTGCATAGGTGATGCAGAAGGGAGGGGAAATAGGGGCTAAAAAGGGCTTAATTGGGAAGGCCTTTTGGAGATGTAATTTTAACAAGGATTTGAAGGTTAAGATGGTGGTGGTCTGCCCTATGTGGAAAGAAAACGAGGTTCTAGGCCAGAGACAGATGGAGAAAAGAAGGTAGCAGTGAGTTAGTTGAGATAGAAGTACAATGAGAAAGTGGGTGTTTGAGAAGAAAAGTGTGTAATCTGAGTTGTGATAGGAAACCAGCGAGGTAAGATAGGAGAGAGCGAGCTGACTGAATGCTTTAAAGCCAAAGGTAAGGAGTTTCGATTTGACGTGGAGGTAGATCAATCAATCAATCAATCAATCGTATTTATTGAGTGCTTACTGTGTGCAGAGCACTGTACTAAGCACTTGGGAAGTACCAGTTGGCAACATATAGAAACAGTCCCTACCAAACAGTGGGCTCAAAGTCTAGATGGGTTACCACAGGAGGTTCTTGAAGAATGGTGGGTTGTGGACTGAATGTTTTTTAGAAAATTGGTCTGGGCAACACTCTGAAATAAGGACTGGAGGGGGGAGACACGGGAAGCAAGAAGGTCAGCAAGGAGTCTAATACAGTAATCTAGGAGGCATATGAGTGTTTGGATCAGTGTAGTAGTACTTTGTATGAAGAGGAAAGGGCAGATTTTATGAAGATAGAAATGACAGGGTTTGGTGAGATTGAATATGTGGGTTGACTGAGATGAGTCGAGGATAATGCCAAAGTTATGGGATTGTGAAGTAGGGAAAACTGGTGTTGTCTACAGAGTTGGGAAAGGTGGGGAGGACAGGGTTTGGGTGGGAAGACGAGGAGTTCTGTTTAGGACACGGTTAGTTTGAATTTTTGGTGGGACCTCCAAGTAGAAATGTCCTGAAGGCAGGAGGAACTGTAAACTTGCCGAGAAGGAGAAAGGTCAGGGTTGGAGAGGTATATTTGACAATAATACTAATATGGTGATAATAATAGCAGTACTTGTTAAAAGCTGACTATGGGCCCAAAACTGATCCAACACTAAGGAAGATACAAGTTAATCAGTTAATAAGGAGGGAGGACAGATATTGAATTTCCATTTTACGGAAGAGGAAACTGAGGCACAGAATAGTTAAGTGACTTCCCCAAGGCCACACAGCAGACAAGTGGTGGAGCTGAGAAGAGAACCCTGGTGATCTGACTCCCAAGATTGTGCTTTTTCCACTTGGCCACAGCACTTCTCCAGTCAATGATTACCTGAAAAGACCATAACGTAAGTCAGGAATACCAATAGTGTGAATGAAAGTCCAAATTTCTGAATTTATCTCTTAGCTTTCAACACAAAAGTGAAGTTCAGCTCTTCCTTTAACCAACGAGAAACAAGACTTGAGAGCTGGCTTATACCCAAGAGCTATTTATATTTGGAACAATATGGTATTTGAGAACTGCTTTTACAAGAAAAGGCCTGAGCCAAAGCAGAGCTATTTCACAATGCAAGAAATAATTTTACGGTTATGTTTACAGTATTACAAGAGCACCAAGAATTATTCTTCTTTTACAGGGTCTCCCCCTATTCTCAGGGTGATTATAAAGTACAAGAATGAGAACAATAGTAATTATGTGCCCAATTCTGCCTCCTTTGTAGTGATAAATGTGGCCTAGTGGAAAGATCATGGAATTGAGAGCCACAGGACATGAGTTCTAGCCCTGGCTCCGCCACATCTCTGCTGTGTGACTGGGCAAGTCACTACTAAGTCCTGTGGTCGATATAAGATAATAATAAAAACTGTGGTATTTGTTACATGCTCATTATCTGCCAAGCATTGTTCTAAGCCCTGGGGTGGATACAAGTTTATCAGGTTGGACAGAGTACCTGTCCCACATAGGGCTCCTTGTCTTAATCCCCATTTTACAGATGAAGGAATTGAGGCACAGAGAAATGAAGCAACTTGCCTAAGGTCGCACAGCAGACAAGTGGCGGAGCAGGGCTTAGAACCCATATCCTTTAGAATCCCTGGCCCGTGCTTTTTCCATTAGGTCACATTGCTTTAATCAGTTTGGATACTGTCTCTGCCTCACAGGGCACTCCCGGGCTAAGTAGGAAGAGCAACTATTGCATCCCCATTTGACAGATGGGGAAACTGAGGCACGGAGAACCTAAGTGACTTTCCCAAGTGATTGCAGGCTAGTGGATGAGCTGGGATTAGAACCCAGGTCCTTTGACCCCGAGGCCCAGGCTCTTTCCACCAGCCCACGCAACTTCATCAGTTTATGGAGAACAAACTGATGTTGGTCCATGTATGGCTGTCTACATCCTCATCATCGTCATAACTACCGTCATCATCATCTCCAACAGAGTTTATTGAGTACCTACTGGGCAGAGTGCCCTGTACTGGATGCCTACCATAGGGAGATACCTTGCTTGGCTTCTATTGTGTGCAGAGCACTGAATTAGACACCTGTACGCAATGCAAATAGAAGACTCCACCCTACTACATCCTAGCCTGCACACTTGGCTCATCTAATACTAACCTTCTCACTGTGCCTCAATCTCAACTATCTCTCCACCGACCCTTCGCCCACATCCTGCCTCTGAGCTGGAACACCCTCCCTCCTCGAATCCGACTGACAATTACTCGTCCCTGCTTCAAACCTTTTTGAAGGCCCACCTCCTCCAGGAGGCCTTCCCTATCTAAACCCTCCTTTCCTCTTCACCCACTCCCTTCTGTGTCACCCTGACTTACTCCCTTAGTTCGTCCCTCCTCTCAGCCCCACAGCACTTCTGTACGTATCTTTAGAGAAGCTGTGTGGTTTAGTGGAAAGAGCACGGGCTTGGGAGTCAGAGGTCATGGGTTCTAATCCCACTCCACCACTTGTCGACTGTGTGACTTTGGGTAAGTCACTCAACTTCTCTGTGCCTCAGTTACCTCATCTGTGCAATGGGGATTAAAATTGTGAGCCCCTCGTGGGAGAACCTGATCACCTTGCATCCCCCCAGCACTTAGAACACTGCTTTGCACATAGTAAGCACTTAACAAATGCCATCATCATTATTATTATATCTGCAATTCATTTATTTATATTAATATCTGTCTCCCCCAACCCCTAGACTATAAGCTTATCGTGGGCAGGGAATGTGTCAGTTTATTGTTCTATTTTACTCTCCCAAGCGTTGAGTACCGTGCCCTGCTCACAGTAAGCACTTATTAAATACAATTGAATCGAATGAATCTCAGCACTTGAGGAGTTCACAACAATACAAACTGTGGTATTTGTTCAACGCTATATTTGTCAAGCACTGGACTGAGCCCTGGAATAGATACAATGGAAGTTGGCAAGGCAGAGTCCCCATCCCATCTGGGGAATCACACTTTAAGAGGGAGGAATGTGTAAGGAATTTCCCCCCCAGATGCCAGTTCAGCATTCCTTCCTCCTGCTGTTCCTCCATGGCCCACGTGGTCCACAGGTGTTGCCTGGGAATCTGAAGGCTTTAATGGAGACCAGCTCTCTCCCACCACAGCCGAAAGCATATCCGTCAATCAGGCTATGGTATTTACTGAGGGTTTATTGCATCCGTAGTGGGGATAGGTTCTCTCCCTTCATAGCCAAATTATTTGTGGAGCAACCCCATCCCAATCACAACCTAAGCAAAGCACAAATCAGCTTCCTCCTGCCAAAAAAAACCACACAGGCCAACTCTCTGCCACTGGAAAAGCAGAGTGGCTCAGTAGAAAGAGCACAGGTTTTAGAGTCAGAGGTCATGGGTTCAAATCCCGGCTCCGCCAACTATCAGCTGTGTGACTTTGGGCAAGTCACTCAACTTCACTGTGCCTCAGTTACCTCACCTGTAAAATGGGGATTAAAACTGTAAACCCCCTGTGGGACAACCTGATCACCTTGTAACCTCCCCAGCGGTTAGAACAGTGTTTTGCACATAGTAAGGTTTAACAAATACCATCATTTTTATTGGGCAAGTCACTTAACTTCACTGTGCCTCAGTTACCTCACCTGTAAAATGGGGATTAAAACTGTAAGCCCCCTGTGGGACAACCTGATCACCTTGTAAGCTCCCCAGCGGTTAGAACAGTGTTTTGCACATAGTAAGGTTTAACAAATACCATCATTTTTATTATTATTATTACAACCCAAAGCATGCACACTTCGGTGTCAGTGTGGCCTAGTGGAAAGAGCATGGGCCTGGGTGGCAGAGGACGTGGGTTCTAATCCCGGCTCCTCCACACGTCTGCTGTGTTACTTTGGGCAAGACACTTAACTACTCTGTGCTTCAGTTACCTCATCTGTAAAATGAGGATCAAGAGTGTGAGCCCCCTGTGTCTAACCTAATTATCTTGTATCTAACCCAGTCTTTAGAACAGTGCTTGGCACATAGTAAGCGCTTAACAAATACCACAATTATTATCATTACTACGACCTGAGAGAGGACCTTCCTGACACAAAGCCTCTCCATGGTCCTTGGTAGATAGACTGTCTCGGTGGAGGAGAAACCAAATTGAGAGGTTTGAAAAGTGATGTTGGTGAGCTTCTTGTCCATAAGGAAGGCTGGGTCTCTGTTCCACACTGACCCTTCTAGCCAGAATCAGGCGCGGAGAGGTGGAGGGAGTGAAGTGAGGGGGGCTTTTATTGCGGGAGAGAGTCAGGCAGTGAGCATGGTTGGAATTCACCTTTCTAACCTTAAACTTCAATCCTAAGCATCAATGTAGTTTCAGATGCGGTCAAGAGTGTTTCAAGGCCAAAATGTCATATGACTCCATGTATGAATGGTGAGTAATTTAATTGGCAGGTATTGGTAGAGATCCCACACCCCAGGACCTTTGCTTGGTGGGAATGGAGAAAGATTTTGCCCAAGGGTGCCCAGCAAGCCACTGGCAGAAGCAGGAATTAGAACCCAGGTCCCCTAACTGCTAGGACCAGGCTTTCTACTAGACCACGCAGCGTGGCTCAGTGGAAAGAGCACGGGCTTTGGAGTCAGAGGTCATGGGTTCAAATCTTGGCTCTGCCACTTAGCTGTGTGACTTTGGGCAAGTCACTTAACTTCTCTGTGCCTCAGTTACCTCATCTGTAAAATGGAGATTAAGACTGTGAGCCCCCCTGTGGGACAACCTGATCAACTTGTAACCTCCCCAGTGCTTAGAACAGTGTTTTGCACATAGTAAGTGCTTAATAAATGCCATTATTATTATTATTATTATTATTATTATTATTATTATTCATGTCTCTGCTGGCTCATCCCTTTTCACATTCCTCTAGGCAATTGTCATCGATAACCGCTAATTTCTCTAGTTTGATGTTTCCTTTCCATTTTAGACTCAACATCTTAGGGATGGACAGTCTGGGCAGTCCTTTCGACAATGAATATTTCCACGGACTCTGTGATCGTGTCCAAGATGGTAACACCAGGACCTATTATCGTAAGCCCTGGAACGTGGCTGTTCTCAAATATGAAGTGAGTACCGGTAGTAGTAATAGTATTATTAATCACTTACTGTGTGCAGAGTGCTGTACTAAGCACTGAGAGAGAGTATGCAGGTGGGAATTAGACAGAGACCCTGTCCCTCTAGCCTCCCCGTTCATTCTTTCAATCATATTTATTGAGCACTTACTCAGTGCTGAGCACTATACTAAGCACTTGGAAAGTACAGTTTGGCAACATATAGAGACAGTCCCTACCCAACAACAGGCTCACAGTCTAGAAGGGGGAGACATACAGCAAAACAAAACAAGTAGAGAGGTGCCAATACCATCAAAATAAATAGAATTATAGACATATACATGTCATTAATAAAATATATAGAGTAGGAAATATGTACAACAATAATAATAATAATGGTATTAATTAAGCACTTACTATGTGCATAGCACTGTTCTAAGCACTGGGGAGGTTACAAGGTGATCAGGTTGTCCCACGGGGGGGGGCTCACAGTCAATCCCATTTTACAGATGAGATCGCTGAGGCACAGAGAAGTTAAGTAACTTGCCCAAAGTCACACAGCTGACAATTGGCAGAGTGGGATTTGAACCCATGACCACTGACTGCAAAGCCCGTGCTCTTTCCACTGAGCCACAAGTGCTGCGGGGAGGGGAAGGAGGTAGGGCAGAGGGAGGGAGTGGGGGCGATGGGGAGGCGAGGAGGAGCAGAGGATAAGGGGGCGGGGGGCTCAGTCTGGGAAGGGCTCCTGGAGGAGGTGAGCTCTCAGTTGGGCTTTGAAGGAAGAGAGCTAGTTTGGCGGATGTGTGGAGGGAGGGCATTCCAGGCCAGAGGTAGGGTGTGGGCCAGGGGCCGATGGTGGGATCGGCCAGAATGAGGCATAATGAGGAGGTTAGCCAGCAGAGGAGAGGAGTGTGCGGGCTGGGCTGGAGAAGGAGAGAAAGGAGGTGAGGTAGGAGGGGGCAAGGTGATGAAGAGCTTTGAAGCCAATTGTGAGGAGTTTGTGCTTGATTCAGAGGTTGATAGGCAACCACTGGAGATTTTTGAGGAGGGGAGTGATGTGCCCAGAGTGTTTCTGTAGAAAGATAATCTGGGCAGCAGAGTTAAGTATAGATTGAAGCAGGGAGAGACAGGAGGATGGGAGATCAGAAAGGAGGCAGATGCAGTAATCCAGTCAGTATAGGATGAGAGATTGAACCAGAAAGGTAGTAGTTTGGATGGAGAGGAAAGGGAGGATCTTGGCAATGTTGTGGAGGTGAGACAAGCAGGTTTTGGTGACCGATTGGATGTGTGGGGTGAATAACAATAATAGTTAAGGCATTTGTTAAGCGCTTACTATGTGCAAAGTACTATTCTAAGCGCTGGGGAGCATACAAGGTGATCAGATTGTCCCACGTGGGGTGAATGAGAGAGCGGAGTCAAGGATGACACCAAGGTTGTGGGCTTGTGACATGGGAAAGATGGTAGTGCCGTCCACAGTGACGGGAAAGTCAGGGAGAGGACAGGGTTTGGGAGGGAAGATAAAGAACTCAGTCTTGGACATGAGTCTTGGGTGGTGGGCAGACATCCAGGTGGAAATGTCCTGCAGGCAGTAGGAGATATGAGCCTGGAGGGAGGGAGATCATGATTAGGAAACCAGACGGGGAAATAAGCGTATCGAGAAAGGTTTGTGGATCAGTCAGAAGAAAAATGAATTAGACGAGCTAGTCACTATGGATCGGAAACGTCTCGACAGCTTAATACAAGACAAGTAGGCATTCAAAAATGATGAAACTAAAATAAACCTCCAGAAGACTTATGCACCTCATAATCTAAGCAATAATCACTCGGTGGCTTCAAAATCTACGTGGTTGAGGGATCAGTTGGTAATCTGCAGGCTAAATAGAATAATTAGGGTAATTCCTAGAACAGGTTAATTAGAATGATGGATGAAGTTATTGCCTTGATGATTAATCTGTTAAGTAAATGAACGTTTCCTTGACAAGGTTTCTCATCTACATGTAATTGACACATTCTGGGTCAGAAGGCCTAAAAGTGCTTCCTAACAGTTGCTCCATGGGGAAGGAGACAAAACTGCCTGGGTTCTAATCCTGACTCTGCCACTTTTCTTCTGTGTGATCTTGTGCAAATCACTTCGCTTCTCTGTGCCTCAGTTATCTCATCTGTAAAACTGGGATTAAGACTGTAAGCCAAGACTGTAAGCCCCACGTGGGACAGGGATTTTGTCCAACCTGACTAGACTGTATCTACCCTAGTGCTTAGAACGGTGCTTGACACGTAGTAAGCGCTTAACAAATACCATCGTCACCATCAACTGCCAATGCACCTCTGCAAGCAATGAAGCAGGGCAGCCATGCCTGTCCTCTGCCAACCTCCTTTAAGCCCTCCCTTTATTGATTGTAATTATTTTTATCGTTACTGCAGCGTATCTCAGTGGAAAGAGCCCGGGCTTTGGATTCAGAGGTCATGGTTTCGAATCCCGGCTCTGCCACATGCCTGCTGTGTGACCTTGGGCAAGTCACTTAACTTCTCTGAGCCTCAGTTACCTCATCTGTAAAATGGGGATTGATTGTGAGCCCCACGTGGGACAACCTGATCATCTTGTATCCCCCCCCATGCTTAGAACAGTGCTTTGCACATAGTAAGCGCTTAACAAATGTCATTATTATTATTATTATTACCTTTGGACATAGCTTTGTATTAGGCACTCGGGAAGATCCAAAAGTACACACAAATTGAATATCAATCAATCAATCGTATTTATTGAGCGCTTACTGTGTGCAGAGCACTGTACTAAGCGCTTGGGAAGTACAAGTTGGCAACACATAGAGACAGTCCCTACCCAACAGTGGGCTCACAGTCTAGAAGGGGGTGACAGAGAACAAAACAAAACATGTTAACAAAATAAAATAAATAGAATAGATATGTACAAGTAAAATAAATAAATAAATAGAGTAATAAATACGTACAAACCTATACACATATATACAGGTGCTGTGGGGAAGGGAAGGAGGTAAGGCGGGAGGGATGGAGAGGGGGAGGAGGGGGAGAGGAAGGAGGGGGCTCAGTCTGGGAAGGCCTCCTGGAGGAGGTGAGCTCTCAGTAGGGCCTTGAAGGGAGGAAGAGAGCTAGCTTGGAGGATGTGGGGAGGGAGGGGCATTCCAGGCCAGGGGGTATATGGCGGATGTGTAGCGGGCCAAAAGGGAGGAAAATTGAGGAGCTGGATGTTCCCCAATACTGCAGGTGCGAGATCCAATTTTTCTTCATAAAACCGAGTAACTAAGCAGAAGCCATCATGAGGCAAAAATTAAAGGGTTCTGCTGAAGCGGTAGCAAGCCGAGACTAGATGGCTACATCTTCACGCCTCCTAAAGATGATTTCTTACTTTGTCATTGGCAGGCATTGACTGAAAACGTTTGTCTGTGGGGTGTGATGAAACCAATCCAATAATCTGCTTTTAACGCCCAACTCCTCCTCTAAACTCCTTGTGGGCAGGGGTCACATCTACCAACTCTGTTGTAGTGTATCCTCCCGAACGTTTTGTGCGGGGCTCTCCACGAAGCAAGCGAGCGCTCAGTACATACCAGAGATCGATCGATAACCATTGATAGATAAGCAGTATGGCATAGGGATAGAGCACGGGCCTGGAAGTTACGAGGTTTGCTGCCAGGATTATGGCCCCTGCCCACAAGGAGCTGGTGGTTTTAGGGAGAGGTCAAAGACAAATTACTTCTGAAGCATCCAAACGGATCCCAAAATGCACCTCCTCCCCATTCCCAGACCCAGAGCTACCAAAGTTTCCAATGCTCCATAGTGTAAGTAAGGCCCATCTCAACTTTCGCTGTCTGTTCTAGAGGTTTAGAGGGGCGGGGGGAGGAAGGGGCTTGGCTTCACCAGAAACCCTGCCTACAAGAGAGAAGTGACCTGCCATACTGGAAAGAGCCCTGGCCTGGGAATCAAAGGACCTGGGTTCTAATCCCAACTTCACCTATTCCCTGCTATGTTATCTTGGACAAGTCACTTAATTTCTCTGTGCCTCAGTTTCCTCATCTGTAAAATGGGGATTCAATACCTGTTCTCCCTCCACCTTAGACTGTGAGCCTCACATGGGACAGGGACTGCTTCCGACCTGCTGATCTGTATCTTCCCCAGGACTTAGTATAGTGCTTGGCACCTGGTAAATCCATAACAATTAATTATCATTATAATTATTATCATTATTATTATTATCACCATTATTCTTATCATCATCTTTGCCCCAAATTGGGACACCATTGCTTCCTAGATGCTCTAGGCAATGGCCTTGGGTTTTAGGAATATACCATTATCATCATCATCATCATTAGAGAAGCAGCATAGCCTAGTGGCAAGGGCACGGGTTTGGGATTCAGAGGACATGGGTTCTAATCCCAGCTCTGCCACTTGTCTGCTGCTTGATATTGGGCAAGTTACTTCACTTCTCTGGGCCTCAATTTCCTCATTTGTAAAATGGGGATTAAGACTGTGCACCCCATGTGGGAAAGGGACTGTATCCATCCTGATGACCTTGTATCTACCCCAGTGCCAAGAACAGTGCTCGTCATGAAGTAAGTGCTTAACAAGTACCATAATTATCGTTATGATAATTATTATCATCATCATCTCTTCCTCAATTTGAGTAATCATTGCTTCCTGGAGGCTCTAAGCAGTGTCCTTAGGTCTTGAGAATGCAGTCATTTCACAGAGGGGACAGGTAGGAAGGCTACCATGGATATACACTTATACTTAAAGCCATCTACTTTATTAAGAAAATTGACACCTTCAGGTGTGAGCTCCCTAAAATCGCCCCTGCTCCTCCTCAGTCCCTCCCTCTTCCGGCCCACTCTTCAACTCTCCCGTTTTTCCTAGCAGTACCTTCGGAGAAAATCTCTTGCCTCCTCTCAAAAACCACCTCCTCCACAAGCACAACAGACCCCATTCCTTCACGCTTTATAGAAACCCTCACCTCCCTTCTTCCCTTTCTAGCAGCCACCTTCAACTGTTTACTCTCCAATGGCTTCTTCCCCACTGCTTTCAAACGTGCCCATGTCTCCCCTAGCCTCAAAAAACCTCCCTTGACCCCATGGCTTCATCCAGTTATCACCTCATCTCCCTCCTACCATTCCTCTCCAAACTCCTTGAGACAGTTGGCTACACCTGCCGTTTCAAATTCCTTTCCTCCAGTTCCCTCCTTGACCCCCTCCAATCTGGCTTCCATCCCCTTCACTGCACAGAAACCACTCTCTCAAAGGTCACCAATGATCTCTTTCTTGACGAATCCAAAGACCTCTACTCCATCCTACTCCTCCTTGACCTCCCACCTGCCTTCAACACTGTGGAGCTCCCCCTTCTCACGGAAACATTATCTAACCATGGCTTCACTGGCTCTGTCCTCTCCTGGTTCTCCTCTTATATCTCTGGCTCTTCTCAGTCTTCTTTGCAGGCTCCTCCTCTGCCTCTCACCCTCTAACTGTGGGAGTCCCTCAAGGTTCAGGTGTAGGTCACTTTCTAGTCTCCATCTACACCCACTCCCTTGGATAACTCATTCGCTCCCCTGGATTCAACAATCACCTCTATGCAGATGATACCCAAATCTACATCTCCAGCCTTGATCACTTTCCCTCCAGCCTCACATCTTCTCCTGCCATCAAGACATCTCTACTTGGGGGTCCTCCCATCACCTCAAACTTAGCATGTCCAAACAGAGCTCCTCATCTTCCCACCCAAACCCTGTCTACCCCCTGACTCTCCCATCACTGTAGATGGCACCACAATTCTTCCTGTCTCACAAACTTTGGCATTATCCTTGATGCCTCTCTGTCATTCAACCCACATATTCAATCTGTCACCACATCCTATTAGTTCCACCTTCAGAACACTGCCCTTTCCTCTCCATCCAAACTGCTACCACATTAATACAATCACGCATCCTATCCCACCAGGATTACTTCATCTGTCTCCTTGCTGACCTCCCAGCCTCTTGGCCCTCCCCACTCCAGTCCATTCTTCACTGTGCTGCTTGGATCATTTTTCTATAGAAATGTCCAGTACATATCACCCCACTCCTCAAAAAACTCCAGTGGTTGCCCATCCACCTCCATATCAAACAAAAGCTCTTCAACATTGGCTTTAAAGCAATCCATCACCTTGCCCCCTTCTACCTCAACTCACTTCTCTCCTTCTATAACCCAGCCTGCACACTTTGCTCCTCTAGTACCAACCTTCTCACTGTGCCTCCATCTCTCCTATCTCACTGCCGAGCCCTCACCCACATCCTGCCTCTGGCCTGGAATGCCCTCCCTTCTCCAAACCGATAGGCAATTACTCTTCCCCCCATCTTCAGAGCCTTATTGAAGGTACATCTCCTCCAAAAGGTCTTCCAAGACTAAACCCCACTTTTCCTCATCTCCCACTCCCTTCTGCATCACCCTGACTTACTCCCTTTGTCACCCTGTTCCAGCCCTACAGCACTTATGTACACATCTGTCATTATATTTATTTGTTGTGATGTCTTTCTCCACCCTCCCATACTGTAAGCTTGATGTGGCAGGGAATGTCACTATTTACTGTTGTATTGTACTTTTCCAAGAGCTTAATACAGTGCTCTCCACACAGTAAGCACTCTATAAATATGATCAAATGAATGAATACACTTTGCTAGAGTAAAGAGATCATGTTTAGTCACTGAATGTTTCCAGGGTTTGAAAATCTTGGCCTCTGAGTTGAATTAAACATTGCCAGGAAATACGTGGAATAAAGTACACTTGTTGATTTCCTCCCTTTTTCCTAAAAGGGAGAAACTGGTTATCCTGGGGGCCCTTTCTTGGAAGAAACTGGATTAGTTCATTCAACTCCAAATGAAGAGCCACAGTGATGGTTATTTATTTGTACTGGGTTCCTGCAACTGCTCCACTGCATTATGTTCTTTACAAAATCTGTTTAAAGAGTCAGGACTCAAATTAGAGATGCTATGTCCAATGTGAAAAGAAAGAATAGAAACCAGAGGCTGCAAGGGAGTAGAAGAAGCCACTAGCTTCATCCTCCTGCTTTCTTGTAGGGCTGACCTAAATCAGCAGCATCATTAGCCTCAACAATATCGATTGAGTCATTTTTTGTGCTGAGCTCTGCCCTAGGCTCTTGGGGACAGAGACTCAAATAAATTGAACCCTGAATTGTACCAGGCAGCCTAGTCTGCCAGCCAACCTGAGAAGCAGCCAACATAAGAAGCAGTCAGGCATAGAGGATAGAACACAGGTCTTGGAGTCAGAAGGTCATGGGTTCTAATCCCAGCTTTGCCATGTCTCTGCTGTGTGACCTTGGGCAAGTCACATCACTTGTCTGTGTCTCAACTACCTTATCTGTAAAATGGGGCTGGAAACTGTGAGTCCCATGTGACAGGGACTGTGACCAACGCGATTTGCTTGCCTCCACTACAGTGCTTGGCATATCCTTGGCATATCCTGTATATATGTATATATGTTTGTACATATTTGTTACTCTATTTATTTATTTATTTTACTTGTACATATCTATTCTATTTATTTTATTTTGTTAGTATGTTTGGTTTTGTTCTCAGTCTCCCCCTTTTAGACTGTGAGCCCACTGTTGGATAGGGACTGTCTCTATATGTTGCCAACTTGTACTTCCCAAGCACTTAGTACAGTGCTCTGCACACAGTAAGTGCTCAATAAATACGATTGATGATGATGATGATGATATTATTGTTATGATTGTCCTCCGTTAAAACCCACCCCAAAGTTTCACAATCCTCCCTGGTGCCAATCGCAAGCATTCAAATGAATAAAGAACAATTCTGGAGATTTTTGTGTTCCTTTTCTAATGTCTACCAGTGATATTTGACTGTCTTTTTTAGACTAAAGCGGATAAAAAATTCAGAACAGATGTCTTTATGACGCATTCGTCCATAACAAAAGAGGTCTTCAAAGAAATGAAATATGGATTTGAGTTGGGATTATCTTTAAAAGTCACAGAGATGGAAGCCCCCAGCTGTGATACCTGTAAAGAGGAAGACAAGCCCACTACATCTTCAAAACTGCAGTCTAACTTGGGCTTTAGGTTTTCTAAGACTGAAAGCATCAACAAGATCATCGGCTATTCCACAGACACGGTAAGATGCATACTAGAAAATGCAGTACCCTGTACTAGGTGTTTGGGTGGATTCAACAGAAGCAAAAAATGTATCCTCTGTCCTCATGGAGTTTACACATGTTGGGTCTAGGAGGATGAACAAAGATATAACTAAAAGTAATACGAATGTCAGGGTGAAATAGCTTAAAGAATTGAATACAATCAATTTTACATGTATATACACATATATAAAGGTGACATTATGGTCATATGTCTCCCAAAATGCCCCACCTCCATCTGCCATCGTTTTGGTAGTGTAGCCATAGAGTTCTCTTGGTAAAAATATGGAAGTGGTTTACCATTGCCTCTTTCCGCGCAGTAAAATTGAGTCTCTGCCGACTCTCTCCCCAGCTGCTGCTGCCCAGCACAGGTGAGTTTTGACTTGTAGCAGGTGGCCTTCCACTTGCTAGCCACTGGCCAAGCTAGGAATGGAATGGGTATGCTTCTGCTTGACTCTCCTTCCCATTGTCGAGACTGGTGGAGCACTGGAAACTCTCCAGGTGTGACCCTGAGCAGGTGATATAATAATAATAACAAAAATGGCATTTACTAAGCGCTTACTATGTGCAAAGCACTGTTCTAAGCGCTGGGGAGGTTACAAGGTGATCAGGTTGTCCCATGGGGGGCTCACAGTCAATCCCCATTTTACAGATGTAGTAACTGAGGCACAGAGAAGTTAAGTGATTTGCCCCAAGTCACACAGCTGACAACTGGCAGCACCAGGATTTGAACCCCTGACCTCCAAAGCCTGTGCTCTTTCCACTGAGCCACGCTGATATAAAAGTATAGAAGTTGAAACTCAGTTCATAAACCTCCCACCTCATTATGATCACCTAGAGTATTTATTGATTTTTGTTCTGGGTGCAAAATGCAATTCTTATGATCTACTATGTGTAGAACATGGAATTGGGTGCTTGGGAATAAACCACCAATCAGTTGTATTTGTTGAGTGCTTACTGTATGCAGAGCACTGTAGTAAGTGTTTTTACGATGGCAGTAATAATAGTGATAATAATATAAAGTAATAATAGCATTTATTAAGTGCTTACTATGTGCCAGGCACTGTTCTAAGCACTGGGGTAGGTCCAAGACAAGGCTGGATACAGTCCCTGTTCCACGTAGGGCTCACAGACTTAATCCCCATTTTACAGGTGAGGAAACTAAGGTACAGAGGAGTTAAGTGACTCTGCCCAAGGTCACACAGCAGCCAGGTGGCAGAGCTAGGATTAGAACTCAGGTCCTTCTGACTCTGAGTCTCCTGGTCTATCCACCAGACCACACTACCGAAGACTTGGCCCCTACCCTTGAGGATCTTACCATAGATCCTGTATTCAGACAGGATGTCTGAGAAGAATGAGGGAGAAAAAAATCAGCCTTTCCCAGTATGATGTACCTAGTGTCAAAATCAATCGTATTTATTGAGCGCTTACTGTGTGCAGAGCACTGTACTAAAAAGACCAGTTCATTTCCTGGCTTTGCCATTGGAGAACACTGTCTGCCTCTCCCAACTGTGAGCTCATTGTGGGCAGGAAATGTGTCTGCTTGTTGTTGTATTTACTCTTTCTGTGCTTAGTACAACCTATAAGTCTATTTATATTAATGCCTATTTACTTTTTTTGATGTCTGTCTCCCCCCTTCTAGATTGTAAGCCTGGTGTGAGCAGGGATTGTCTCTCTTTATTGCTAAATTGCACTTTCCAAGAGCTTAGTACAGCACACAGTAAGTGCTCAATAAATAGGATTGAATGAATGGAAGTACAGCGCTTTGCACACAGTAAGCACTCAATAAATATGTTTGAATGAATGAATATGCGGTTCACTTGTATATTTTAACTGGAGTTAGCATAATGCAGGCTCAGTTCTTGACAGTGCACACTTTGAATTTGGCTTCTCCAGGGGCAATTTTGGACAAGGGATCACTCAGGTCTCAATACTAATAATAATAATAATAATGACATTTGTTAAGTGTTTACTATGTGCAAAGCACTGTTATAAGCGCTGGGGGGGATACAAGCTGATCAGATTGTCCCACGTGGGGCTCACAGTCTTAATCCCCATTTTACAGATGAGGGAACTGAGGCTCAGAGAAGTTAAGTGGCTTGCCCAAGGTCACACAGCAGACATGTAGTGGAGCCTGGATTTGAACTAATGACCTTTGATTCCCAAGTCCGAACCATGTGGTCTGTCAAAGGAAGAGCAAACGTGAGCCATGCAATGGAAGCCTCTGAGCAGTGTCTATTTATTGTTGTACACTCCCCCCCACTCCGAAAATAATAATTAAATAAATAATTACGGTATCTGTTAAGCACTTACTATGTGCCAGACTCTGTACTAAGCGCTGGGGTGGATACAAGCAACTCCAGTTGGACACAGTCCCTCTCCCACGTGGGGCTCACAGTCTCAATCCCCATTTTACAGATGAGGTAACTGAGGCACAGTGAAGTGAATGACTTGCCCAAGGTCACACAGCAGACAAGTGGCAGAGCCGGGATTTGAACCCATGACCTTATGACTCTCAGGCTCATGCTCTATCCACTACACCATGTTGCTTCTCTAATTGCATAGTACAATGCTTTGCACGCAGTAAGCGTCCTGTAATTACAATTGAATGAATGAATGAATGAGTGAGTGAAAGGCACAAAACAGCAATACCCAAAATCCCATTTCAATATGTTCAAGCTCACGTGCACAGCAGAAAGTGAAACCATCCATTATTATTTTTCTTTTTTCATACGGTATTTGTTAAGTGCTTACTATGTGTCAAGCACTATTGTTTCATTCATTAATTCATTTATTCAATCGTACTTATTGAGCACGTACTGTGTGCAAAGCACTGCACGCAGAGCTCGGGAGAGTATAATGCAATAACAAAGAGACATATTCCCCGCCCACGACAAGCTCATGTTCTAAAGGGGGAGACCGACATTAATGTGAATAAATAAATAAATAAATTATAGATCTCTGGGAATGAGAGGAGGATGAATGAAAGCAAGTCAGGGGAAAGGAAGAAGAGGAGAGAAGGGTTTAGTCAGGGAAGGCTTCCTGAAGAAGATGTGCCTCAATAAGCACTAGTCTAAGCTCTGGGGTAGACCAAAGTTAATACAAATCAATCAATCAATGGTATTTACTGAGTGCTTACTGAGCTGAGCACTGTACTAGTTGCTTCTGAGAAGGAAAAGTTTGTAAGCATGGTTAGTGTGGGAGAGGGGATTGAAGAAATCACTAAGGATCCCTTCTCAGTCTCAAAACATTTAGACTGTAAGATCCGTATGGGCAGGGATTATGTCTACCAACTCTATTTTGTTGTACTCTTCCAAGCAGTTTATACAGTGCTCTGAACACAGTAAGCGCTCAATAAACACCACGGACAGATTGGGCTATCAGGCAATTGGATAATGAACCAAGTCATCCAAACCAGTTCATTCATTCATTCAATCGTATTTATTGAGCGCTTACTGTGTGCAGAGCACTGTACTAAATGCTTGGGAAGTACAAGTTGGCAACATATAGAGTCAGTCCCTACCCAACAGTGGACTCACAGTCTAGAAGGCAGACACAGACAACAAAACAAAACATATTAACAAAATAAAATAAATAGAATAGTAAATATGTACAAGTAAAATAAGTAGAGTAATAAATCTGTACAAACATGTATACAGGTGCTGTGGGGAGGGGAAGTAGGTAGGGCGGGGGGGATGGGGAGGGGTAAAGGAAAAAGGGGGCTCAGTCTGGGAAGGCCTCTCGGAGGAGGTGAGCTCTCAGTAGGGCTTTGAAGGGAGGAAGAGAGCTAGCTTGGCGGATGTGCAGAGGGAGGGCATTCCAGGCCAGGGGGAGGACGTGGGCTGGGGGTCAATGACGGGACAGGCAAGAACAAGGCACAGTGAGGAGGTTAGCGGTGGCAGAGGAATGGAGGGTGTGGACTGGGCTGTAGAAGGAGAGGAGGGAGGTGAGGTAGGAGGGGGCGAGGTGATGGACAGCCTTGAAGCTGAGTGTGAGGAGTTTTTGCTTGATGCATAGGTTGATTGGTAGCCACTGGAGTTTTTTGAGGAGGGGAGAGCGTTTCTGCACAAAGATAATCCGGGCAGCAGCGTGAAGTATAGATTGAAGTGGGGAGAGACAGGAGGATGGGAGATCAGAGAGGAGGCTGATACAGTAATCCAGTCAGGATAGAATGAGAGATTGAACCAGCAGGGTAGTGGTTTGGATGGAGAGGAGAGGGCGGATCTGGGCGATGTTGCGGAGGTGAGACCGGCAGCTATTTTTCATGGAATCACATTGGTAATTAAAGGTTGGAACAGTGCTTGGCAAGTAGTAATCATTTAGCAAGTGCCATAATAATAATTGTTATTAAGGGCGTCAAAGTTTCTAAGCATATGGGTGTGGATTTTGGCTCGGGGAGCTCATTGTGGGCAGGGAATGTGTCTGTTTATTGTTGCATTGTACTCTCCCAAGTGCTTAGTACAGTGTTCTGGCACATAGTAAATGCTCAATAAATATGATTGAATGAATGAAAGAATGAAGCAGGGTGGTCAAGAGAAAGCAAATGGGCCTAGGAATCCAGAGATTATTGATATCAGCTCTGTCTCTGGCTTGAAAGAAGATCTCTGGACAGTCACTTGACCTCTCTGGGCCTGTCTCCTCTGTAAGATTGAAATAATGATCCCTGCCTGACAGGAATCATGTGAAATAGTTGAAAAAAAATGCAAGTGCTATCACTTCTACATATTTACTATTCTATTAATTCTTTTAATGATGTGCATCTAGCTATAATTCTATTTATTCTGACTATTTTGACACCTGCCTACATGTTTTGTTTTGTTGTCTGTCTCCCCCTTCTAGACTGTGAGCCTGTTGTTGGGTAGGGACTGTCTCTATATGCTGCGGACTTGTAATTCCCAAGCACTTAGTTAAATGCTCTGCACACAGTAAGCACTCAAGGTATCATTATTTTTTTTCAAGGATAACTAAATACATGTTTCTTCTTCCTTCCTCTTCAGAAAAGGTCCTTTCTGCATGTAAAAGGAGAAGTACAACTGGGAAGATTCACGATGCGAAGCCGGGATTTTATGCTCACAAGTACCTTCCTAGATGACTTAAAAGCTTTACCCCTCGACTATGAGATCGGGGAATATTTTGCATTTCTGGAGACATACGGCACTCACTTCTCTAGCTCTGGAAACTTGGGAGGAGCATACGAATTAGTATATGTCTTGGATGATATTGCAATGAAAGAACAAGGTAGGTGAAGTAAATCATTCATGTGTATTTATTGAGCGCTTACTGTGTGCAGAGCACTGTACTAAGCACTTGGGAAGTACAAATCGGCAACATATAGAGACGGTCCCTACCCAACAATGGGTTCACAGTCACAGAGGGTGATTGGGAAAAAGAGGAGGATTAACTATGTGAGGAAGAAGGGTGAAGATCATTTTGAGGCAGGTCTGCATGAGGCGTTCAGAGAGACCTGAGGCAAAGTTTGGTCTCTGACTGGGTAACTTGAAGGAAGGATTTAGGTAAAGGGACTGAGACCACTGGAATTCTTCTAGGAGACCGTACTGCCTCCTAGAAGTAGTTAAAGATTTCTTGATGATGTGCTTGGGGATCTGGATGCATTATTGAGCCCGGCCAGAGTAATTTGCAGAAAGGACCCAGGAGGTGGGCTCGAGAAGCTGGAATTCTCCAAGTGTCTGTGGGGCCAGAGTGAAGAGACTCACGATGAACAGTGGCATGTGAACAGTGCTCTGCACATAGTAAGCGCTTAATAAATGCCATTATCATTATTATTATTATTATTATTATTATTATTATTATTATTATTATGTGATAACAATGAAGCTTGGAGGAGGTGCAGAATAGTTTCTCAGTCCTTCGGCCACCAGTCTTGGGAAGCGGGACTGACTAGATGGACACCGGGTGACTGAGGGGGATGGTGAAAGCCAAGAAAGTCTAGCATTGTCAGTTTGCCTCGGTGTTTCCAGAATAATAGTAATTGTGATTTGTTTAAAGACATTTGTTAAGTGCTTACTATGTGCCAAGCACTGTTCAAAGTGCTGGGGTTTATACATGTTAATCAGGCTGAATGCAGTTCCTATCCCAAACGGAGTTCGCAGTCTAAGTAGGAGGGAGAACATTCATTCATTGTTGAATTCTAGACTGTGAGCCCACTGTTGGGTAGGGACTGTCTCTATATATTGCCAACTTGTACTTCCCAAGCACTTAGTACAGTGCTCTGCACACAGTAAGCACTCAATAAATACAACTGATTGATTCATTCATTCATTCTTTCAATCATATTTATTGAGTGCTTACTGTGTGCAGAGCACTGTACTAAGCACTTGGGAAGTACAAGTAGGCAATATATAGTGACGGTCCCTACCCGACAATGGGCTCACAGTCTAGAAGACACACTGGATCCTCATTTTGCAGGAAACTGAGGCACAGAGAAGTGAAGTGATTTGCCCAAGGTCACACTGCAGGCAAAGTGGTGGAGCCTGGATTAGAACCCAGGTCCTTTGGCTCCCAGGTTTGTGTTTCATCCACTAGGCTGTTAAGCACTTACTATGTGCCAAGCAAAATGGTAGGTATATACGATTCAATCAGATCAGATCCAGTCCCTGTCCCACAGGGGTCTCTCAGAGACTAAAGGGGAGGGAGAAAAATCTTTAGTACCCATTTACACACGAGAAAACTGAAGCACAGAGAAGTTAAGTGATTTGCCCAAGATAACACAGCAGATGAGTATTGGAGTCAGGATTAGAACACAGGTCTTGGGACACCCAGTCCTGTGCCCTTTCCACTAGGCCATGCTGCTTCTCTATACCTTTTCCTCAGGCTGTCCCCACCTTGCCCCCATCCCCAGTGACAACTGATATTTTCTCCAGCCCATTTGACAATGACCAAAGTAGGCATTCAAGCAGGGAAAACTCTCTGGAATGGCCTGGTCTTCTGAAAAAGGCCCCTCTTTCAGTCCTAGAGTCCCCTTGCTCTTATCCAGAGAGGAAGGAACAGGTATAATCCTGAAATCAGAGTGCCTGCTCATGAACTAGACTTGTAAAGAATTCTCCAAACCATTCCACTTGGATTACAGTCTGCCATTCATCATGACACTTTGGGGGTCTGGCAATTGGAAAGGTGAAAGAAGTAAGTGAAAGAAACAGCCCAGAAACTACAATGCAGTTAGACCTCAAACAGACGGGCTATACCCCAAACAGCAGGAAAATATCATCCTTCCTAAATTCTCTTCATAGAATCTGTGAAAAATAGTGTTCTCTAAGTCTTCAGTTGTAAAGGAGCAACAGTCTACTTGAATACGTTCTCAAGTACCTATAACAATTCCATACTCACAGTTGGTACTCAGAGTATTAGTGCTTTGCATCCATTAGATACTCAGTACACTGCTCTACACCCACATTATCGGCACACAGAATTGAACTTTTCATAAGTGGGAGGTTATCAAGTTGGGTGTCATCAGACATCAGGAGGCCACATGAGCCTAAGAGTCAGAGGACCTGGCTTTTAATTTCAGCTCTGCCACTTGTCTTCTGCTGAGTGACCTTGGACGAGTCCATTCATTTCTCTGTGCCTCAGTTCCCTCATCTGTAAAATGGGGATTAAGACTGTGAGCCCCATGTGGGAAAAGGACTGTATCCAACTCAATTAACTTGTGTCTACCCCAGCGCTTAGTAGCCCATGTGGGAAAAGGACTGTATCTAACTCAATTACCTTATATCTACCCCAGCGCTTACTACTGTGACTGGCACATAGTCAGTGCTTAACAAATACCACAGTTGTTATTATTCTTATCAGGTCCACGATATGGTTCATTATAAACCACTTTTTCCTCTGGCATGGAGTTTGTCACCAGGCTCTGAGCCCGAGTAGTTGTAATGATTAATTCTTATGCTATCTTTGACAAGGGCTCCTTGGAACTTTGGGCAAAGGGTTCCCTGCAGGTTTCTAATAGAGATGTCAATGAACCCCACCCCTGACCCAATTCAACCCGCAGAAACCAGCAGCAGCAGAGTTGTGGGTCGCTTTGGACAATTAATCAATGTCAATCGATGGCATTTATTAAATGCTTACTGTATGCAGAGTACATACTAAATGCTCAGGAGAGTACAATGCAACAGAGTTGGTAGACCCATTCCCTGCACCCAATGAGCTTACAGTCTAGGGGGAAAACAACCATGGCCCTAATAAGAATTGAACTTACGACAAGTGCAGGGGTGTCCTGGGTGGGAGCAGGAAAAGGGGTGGCGGGGTGGCGCCTGACCCCCTCGCCGCTTGAGGGGCTGGGGGTGGGCTGATCCACCATCTATCCTGAGTCCTCCCCATCCTTTCCCACTTTTTGTCCCACCTCTCTCCCTTACCCTTTCGTTCATTCATTCATTCATTCAATCATATTTATTGAGCGCTTACTGTGTGCAGAGCACTGTACTAAACTCTTGGGAAGTACAAGTCGGCAACAGAAACAGTCCCTACCCAACAACGGGCATACAGTCTAGAAGGGGGAGACGGACAACAAAACAAAACATGTGGACAGGTGTCAAGTCATCAGAACAAATAGAAATAAAGCTGGATGCACATCATTAACAAAATAAATAGAATAGTAAATATGTACAAGTAAAATAAATAGAGTAATACATTTGTACAAATATATATACAGGTGCTGTGGGGAGGGGAAGGAGGTAGGGCGGGATGGATGGGGAGGAGGAGAGGAAAAAATTTCAAACAGAAACTTCTCATCATCGGCTTTAAAGCACTCAATCACCTTGCCCACTTCTAACTTACCTCACTACCCTCCTTCTACAACCCAGCCCACACACTTGACTCCTCTATTGCTCACCTTCTCACTGTGCCTCCATCTCGTCTATCTCACCACTGACCTCTCGCCCACGTCTTGCCCTGACCTACAATGCCCTCCCTCCTCATATCTGACAGACTATTACTCTCCCCACTTTAAAACCATATTGAAGGCACATCTCCATTAAGCCCTCTCTGATTAATCCCTCCTTTCCTCCTCTCCCACTCCCTTCTGGGTCACCCTGACTTGCTCCCTTTATTCTTCGCCCCTCCCAGGCCCAGAGCACTTATATACATATCTGTGATCTATTTATTTATAGTAATATTACTCTCCCCCTCTAGATGTACGCTTGTTATGGGCATGGAATGTGTCTGTTCTATTGTTCTATTGTACTCTACCAGGTGCTTAGTACAGTGCTCTGCACACAGTAAGCCCTCAATACTGCAATACTGCAATACTGCAATATTGCAATACTGTATTGCAGAGTACAGCGCTGTGTAATACAGTAAGCCCACAGTAAGCTCCCAGACTGAGTCCCCTTATCTTCTCCTCCTCCCTTCCCCTCTGCACCTGTATGTATATATAATAAATCTGTACATATATATATATATATATATGTACATTTACACACGAGAAAACTGAAGCACAGAGAAGTTAAGTGATTTGCCCAAGATAACACAGCAGATGAGTATTGGAGTCAGGATTAGAACACAGGTCTTGGGACACCCAGTCCTGTGCCCTTTCCACTACTCTATTACTCTATTTTGCTTGTACATATTTACAATTTATTTTGTTAATGATGTGCATATAGCTATAATTCTATTTGTTCTGACAATTTTGACACCTGTCTAAATGTTTTGTTTTGTTGTCTGTCTCCCCCTTCTAGACTGTGAGCCCATTGTTGGGTAGTGACCGTCTCTATATGTTGCCGACTTGTACTTCCCAAGCGCTTAGTACAGTGCTCTGCGCACAATAAGCCCTCAATAAATATGACTGACTGACTGATTTTCCCCCTCTGGCCCTAGACTAGAGATTTCCTAGATCCTCCTTTCCCAGCAGCCCCCAGATTTTCAGGCTCAGTCTGCAGGTATTTGCAGATAAGTTGCAAATCGAGTTGGACAAGAGGACGTTGTTTTGAGAGTTTGGGGAATGTCCAGGTGAGTCAGTCGCCTGTCAATGAGGGACAGGTCCTAACTAGATGGCAAGCTCCTTGGTGGGGGAATTGTGTCAATCAATCAATCAATCAATCGTATTTATTGAGCGCTTACTGTGTGCAGAGCACCGTACTAAGCGCTTGGGAAGTACAAGTTGGCAACATATAAAGACAGTCCCTACCCAACAGTGTGCTCACAGTCTAAAAGGGGGAGACAGAGAACAAAACCAAACATACTAACAAAATAAAATAAATAGAATAGATATGTACAGGTAAAATAAGTAAATAAATAAATACAGTAGTAAATATGTACAAACATATATACATATATACAGGTGCTGTGGGGAAGGGAAGGAGGTAAGATGGGGGGATGGAGACAGGGATGAGGGGGAGAGGAAGGAAGGGGCTCAGTCTGGGAAGGCCTCCTGGAGGAGGTGAGCTCTCAGTAGGCCTTGAAAGGAGGAAGAGAGCTAGCTTGGTGGATGGGCAGAGGGAGGACATTCCAGGCCCGGGGGATGATGTGGGCCGGGGGTCGATGGCGGGACAGGCGAGAACGAGGTATGGTGAGGAGATTAGCGGCAGAGGAGCGGAGGGTGCAGGGTGGGCTGTAGAAGGAGAGAAGGGAAGTGAGGTAGGAGGGGGCGAGGTGATGGACAGCCTTGAAGCCCAGGGTGAGGAGTTTCTGCCTGATGCGCAGATTGATTGATAGCCACCGGAGATTTTTGAGGAGGGGAGTAATATGCCCAGAGCGTTTCTGGACAAAGACAATCTGGGCAGCAGCATGAAGTATGGATTGAAGTGGGGAGAGACACGAGGATGGGAGATCAGAGAGAAGGCTGATGCAGTAGTCCAGACGGGATAGGATGAGAGCTTGAACGAGCAGGGTAGCGGTTTGGATGGAGAGGAAAGGGCGGATCTTGGCAATGTTGCGGAGCTGAGACCGGCAGATTTTGGTGACGGCTTGGATGTGAGGGGTGAATGAGAGAGCGGAGTCGAGGATGACACCAAGGTTGCGGGCTTGTGAGATGGGAAGGATGGTAGTGCCGTCAACAGAGATGGGAAAGTCAGGGAGATGGCTGGGTTTAGGAGGGAAGACAAGGAGTTCAGTCTTGGACATGTTGAGCTTTAGGTGGCGGGCAGACATCCAGATGGAGATGTCCTGAAGACAGGAGGAGATGCGAGCCTGGAGGGAGGGGGAGAGAGCAGGGGCAGAGATGTAGATCTGGGTGTCATCAGCGTAGAGATAATAGTTGAAGCCGTGGGAGCGAATGAGGTCACCAAGGGAGTGCGTGTAGATTGAGAACAGAAGGGGACCAAGCACTGAACCTTGGGGAACCCCCACAGTAAGGGGATGGGAGGGGAAGGAGGAGCCTGCAAAAGAGACTGAGAATGAACGACCAGAGAGATAAGAGGAGAACCAGGAGAGGACGGAGTCTGTGAAGCCAAGGTCAGATAGCGTGTTGAGGAGAAGGGGGTGGTCCACAGTGTCGAAGGCAGCTGAGAGTTCGAGGAGGATTAGGACAGAGTATGAGCCGTTGGATTTGGCAAGCAGGAGGTCATTGGTGACCTTTGAGAGGGCAGTTTCCATGGAATGTAGGGGACGGAAGCCAGAATGGAGGGGGTCGAGGAGAGAGTTGTTGTTGAGGAATTCGAGGCAGCGCGTGTAGACAATTCGTTCAAGGAGTTTGGAAAGGAATGGTAGGAGGGATATGGGGTGATAATTAGAAGGTGAGGTGGGGTCAAGGAGGGTTTTTTTAGGATGGGAGAGACATGGGCATGTTTGAAGGCAGAGGAGAAGGAACCAGTGGAGAGTGAGTGTTTGAAGATGGAAGTTAAGGAGGGGAGAAGGGATGGAGCGAGAGATTTCATGAGATGAGAGGGAATGGGGTCTGAAGCACAGGTGGCCGGAGTAGCACTTGAGAGGAGGGAGGAGAGCTCCTCTGAGGATACTGCTGGGAAGGATGGGAGAGTAGCAGAGAGTGTTGAGAGCCGGGGGGTTGGAGAAGGGGGGGGAAGTGACATTGGGGAGATCGGACCTGATGGATTTAATTTTGTTAATGAAGTAGGAGGCCAGATCGTTGGGGGTGAGGGAAGGAGGAGGGGGAGGAACCGGGGGCCTGAGAAGGGAGTTGAATGTACGGAAGAGCTGGCGTGGGTGATGGGCATGGGTGTCAATAAGGGAGGAGAAATAGTTTTGTCTGGCAGAGGAGAGGGCTGAGTTAAGGCAGGAAAGAATGAACTTGAAGTGAACGAGGTTGGCATGGTGTTTAGACTTTCGCCAGCAGCGTTCGGCAGCTCGAGCATAAGAGCGAAGGAGGCAGACAGTGGCAGTGATCCAGGGCTGTGGGTTAGTGGTACGAGAGCGGCAAAGGGAAAGGGGAGCGAGTGAGTCTAGCTGAGTAGAAAGGGTAGAGTTGAGAGCAGAAATCTGATCATCAAGACTGGGTAGAGAGGAGAGGGCGGCGAGGTGGGGTGTGAGGCTCTCAGAAAGATGGATGGGGTCAAGAGAGTGGAAATCTCTGTGAGGGAGTAATATGGATTTACAGGGGAAAGGAGTGTGAGTGAGGAGGCAGGTGAAAAGATTATGATCAGAGAGAGGGATTTCAGAGTTGGTGAGGGTGGACAGAGTGCAGCGATAGGAGATGATGAGGTCGAGGGTATGACCAAGTTGGTGAGTGGGTGAGGTGGGGTGGAGCAAGAGGTTGGCAGTGTCGAGGAGAGATAGATGGCGGGTGGCAGAGGAGTCATCAGGGATATCCATGTGGATGTTGAAGTCTCCGAGGATCAGAGTGTCTAACAACTGTATTGTACTTTACTCTCTCAAAGTGCTTAGTACCGTACTCTACACTTAGTAAGTGCTTAGTAAATACCACTGATTAATTGAACAGGTCGTGGGTTCTAATCCTGGCTCCACCACTTGTCAGCTGTGTGACCTTGAACAAGTCATTTCACTTCTCTGGAACTCAGTGACCTCATCTGTGAAAATGGGGATTGAGATTTTAAGTTCCATGTGGGACAGGGACTGTGTCCAACTGGATTTGCTTGATTCCACCCCAGTGCTTAGTACAGGGCCTGGAACATAGTATGTTCTTAACAAATGCCATAATTATCATTGTTATTATTATTATTGTCCTGTGATGGTTGTCTCTGAGATAACCCTCTTCGGAATAAAGGGAGAGGAGAGAAAGGACAATTGCTAAGCATTCACTAGGAATCTTCTAAAGATGTCACACTGACGCAAACCAAAGTTGGTCAAACTTTGGGCCTGAATGGCTACAGGTGGCAACAGAGAGGGAAAACAGCTGCTCTTTGATAGCAAATTTTGACAGTTTTCAAAAAAATCAAACTCCTCATTCTTTTTAATCCAGTAGTAAGATTTCTATGAACTCAGAGTGGATCCGATTCATTCTATTTCAGGTTTTGAAGCCAACGATGTGCAGCGATGCCTTGGGTATAATTTTGATATGACTTTACAGTTGTCAGACATAGAGATCAAACCAGAAATTACAAGTGCTCGGTGCTCCCAGATAACCGTGAAACAGGCCGGTAAGTGAACATTTGCTCTTTATTTGATGTAAAGTGAGGCCTCCTTGAGGGGAGGTCTAAGACTGTTTGATAAACATGGCCCAATCTGTCATCCTTCCCATTCATTCATTCATTCATTCATTCATTCATTCAATTGTATTTACTGAACACTTGCTGTATGCAGAGAACTGTACTAAGCACTTGAGAAGTACAAATTGGCAACATATAGAGATGGTCCCTACCCAACAACGGGCTCACAGTCACAGTCCCGATTTGTCCATGGGGTAGGAAGTGTAGGAAAATGGGGATTCCCGGAGGGGAAATGTCTTGCCTAGGACTCCAAGGTAACATTTGTGAAGCACTTACTATGTGCCAAACACTGTTCTAAGTACTGGAGTAGACACAAGGCAAATGGGTCAGACACCGTCCTGTCTCACATAGGGCTCACAGTCTCAATCCCCATTTCCGGATGAGATAACTGAGGCACAGAGAATCAATCAATCAATCATTCAATCGTATTTATTGAGCGCTTACTGTGTGCAGAGCACGGTACTAAGCGCTTGGGAAGTACAAGTTGGCAACATATAGAGACAGTCCCTACCCAACAGTGGGCTCACAGTCTAGAAAAGTGAAGTGACTTGTCCAAGGTCATGCAGCAGACAAGTGGTGGAGCCAGGATTAGAACCCTGATCCTTCTGACTCCCAGGACTGTGCTCTATGCACTAAGCCAAGCTGTTTGCTGGTAGAGCTGAGCCCTGTGGTCTTCTTTTTCTCCAGGAGACAGTGGATACAGGTGCTTGGTACAGTAATTTGCACACAGTAAGTGCTCAATAAATGATTGAATGAATGAGTGAATGAGGGGAAAGAAGGAGCCTCCAGTCCCTGCTATGGCCCTGGAGGAGGAGGAGGATTGGAAGCAGGTGACCACACCACCTGTTTTCCTAAGACACAGAGCTAAAGATAAGCACCTGGATCCCAAGTTTCCATAGGCATGATGCAGGAAGGATGTCCAGGAGCTAGAAGCCAACATACTACACTGCCTGTGTCCCCTCCCACAGGAGCTCAAACAGACAGGACCCTGGTCAGGTATTTAATTCACCAAATAAACTTCCTTGGTTAGCACAAGAAGCTAACCTCATATCTAACCTCACTGCTTTCCTATTACAACTCAGTCCACGTACTTCCCTCCTCTAATGCCAGTCTTCTCACCATACCTCAGTTTTGTCTATCTAGCCTCTGACCTCTCGCCCACATCCTGCCTCTGGCCTAGAGCACCCTCCCTCTTCTTATCCTAAAGGTAATTATTCCCCCCACCTTAAAAGCCTTTTTGAAGGCACATTTCCTCCAAGATGCCTTCCCTGACTAAGCCCTCATTTCCTTTTCTCCCACTCCCTTCTGCATCACCCTGTTTTCCTCCTTTTATTCACCACCCCCTCCTCAGCTTCATGGCTCTTATGTACATATCCGTAATTTATTTCTATTATTGTCTGTCTCCCTCTCCATTCATTCAATTGTATTTATTGAGCGCTTACTGTGTGCAGAGCAGAGCTCTCTAAACTGTAAGCTCGCTGTGGGGAGGTAATTTGTCTGTTATATTGTTCTATTGTACTCTCTCAAGTGCTTTTTACAGTGCTGTGCAGACAGTAAGTGCTCAATAAATACAGTTGATTGATCAGTCTAGCCCCGGGGCAAAGGACTGAAAAGCTGGAAGTTACTAATAATTGTGGTACTTGTTAGGTGCTTACTATGTGCCAAGCACTGTTCTAAGCGCTGGAGTAGATACAAGTTAAACAAATTGGACACTGTCCCTGTCCCATGTAGGGTTCACACTCTTAATCCCCATTTTTTTTACAGATGAGGTAACTGAGGCTCGGAGAAATTAAGTGACTTGCCCAAGGTAACACAGCAGTCAAGTAGTGAAATGGATTAGAACCCATTAGGCCCAGCTCTACCGAGGCCCCCTAATTCTGGCTGGTCCAGGTGATGCCCAGCAGATGTCCAAATGCCCATGACCCCCACCTTTCTGGCACCCCCCATTCCCACCATCCCATTTCCATCCTCAGACAGTACAAATGTGGATGGGAGATAGTGGTGATGGGAGGAGGAGCAGCGTTTGAGGGAGGAGGCCTCAACGAGGTTGGCCCGGGAGAAGGACAGGAGAATGTGGTGCCGAGCCACTTTGAGAAGACTTTCTCCAACGTCATCAATCAATCAATCAATCGTATTTATTGAGCACTTACTGTGTGCAGAGCACTGTACTAAGCGCTTGGGAAGTACAAGTTGGCAACATATAGAGACAGTCCCTACCCAACAGTGGGCTCACAGTCTAAAAGACTAAAATCCTCATAGTCTATCCTTGCCCTCGTGCACCCTTGCATTAATCAGTATCAGGCCATTCACTGAGTTTACAGATCCTCATCTTCAGTTCAATGTGTTTGTCATCTCTCCCATTGGTTTAAAAGAGGCACCCGAATCAGGTTCTAGATCAGCTTAAAGTGCAACATCTCAACCAGAGTGCTCCAAAGTGGATTCTCAACCAGAATCCACAGACTCGATCCCTCCTCCAGTGAGGAAAAGAGCACTGGGTCACCATTGTACTCTTCCATGTGTTTAGTACGGGGCTCTGCACATTCACTCATTCATTATATTTATTGAGCACTTACCATGCGCAAAGCATAGTAAGTGCTCAGTAAATACCATTGATGATTGATCTGTTGAAAGGGGAGAGGGAAGAGGACATCTTTCAAGAAGAGACAACAGGAAGGGAAATAGGGAGACATTAAGAGTGGTGGGGAAAAGAAGAAAAAACTAGAGATTTTAGAAACACTTCTGTTTTCCTAAGTGCTGTCACATCCATTCTCTCATTTATCCATGCGTTATCCCTGAGATAAAGGGAGGGGCAGGAGGTTGTTATAACCATTTTACAGAAGAGGAAATTGAGAAACAGAGAAATGAAGTGACTTGCTCAAGGTCTCTTAACAAGCCAATGACAGAGAGAAGACTTGAACCCAGCCCAGAATCTTCCAGCTAGACCCGACAGATACGGCAATGGGGTAAAAGAGACTCAAGATGAGTCTTACGCCTGGTTAGAGAAATGGTCTATGATGAATCAAGTGCCGACTCTAGTCAGAAGCAGAGGAGAATTCAGGTTTCCAAAGGGGAAAGGTGTGGATTGTAAGAAAGCACTCTCATTTTTGAACAACTTCACCCGAAGAAAATCCTTCTCTGCTGTTCCCGGGACCACTGGAGGAGACCCTCAGGGGACTGTGGGTAGAAAAGTTCAGTCGCTTTCCGGCCTGCTGGTGAAGACTGGAAGCAGTCCATCAGATATAATAATAATAATGATGGCATTTATTAAGTGCTTACTATGTGCAAAGTACAGTTCTAAGTGCTGTATAAGCTGGGAAGCAGAGAGTTGAATCATCAAGATGACAAGCTGGAAAAACAGCTAAAGAGATTTTAAAAAAGATTTCCCAGACCATAATATATATATATATATATATCAGTGAGCCCCAGTGGTCGCCTTTTTGAATTAAGTGAGCAGTTAATCACATCGTGTTTAATTGAGAAGCCCCCAAGAGTAACTGATGATATTCTCCGCAACATTCTCCGCAATGTCTCCGCAACATTGCCAAGATCCGCCCTTTCCTCTCCATCCATACCGCTAACCTGCTCATTCAATCTCTCATTCTATCCTGTCTGGACTACTGCATCAGCCTTCTCTCTGATCTCCCATCCTCGTGTCTCTCTCCATTTCAATCCATTCTTCATGCTGCTGCCCAGATTATCTTTGTCCAGAAACGCTCGGGGCATATTACTCCCCTCCTCAATAATCTCCAGTGGCTACCACTCAATCTGCGCATCAGGCAGAAACTCCTCACCCTGGGCTTCAAGGCTGTCCATCACCTCGCCCCCTCCTACCTCACCTCCCTTCTCTCCTTCTCCAGCCCAGCCCGTACCCTCCGCTCCTCTGCCGCTAATCTCCTCACCGTACCTCGTTGTCGCCTGTCCCGCCATCGACCCCCGGCCCATGTCATCTCCCGGGCCTGGAATGCCCTCTCTCTGCCCATCCGCCAAGTTAGCTCTCTTCCTCCCTTCAAGGCCCTACTGAGAGCTCACCTCCTCCAGGAGGCCTTCCCATACTGAGCCCCTTCCTTCCTCTCCCCCTCGTCCCCCTCTCCATCCCCTCAATCTTACCTCCTTCCCTTCCCCACAGCACCTGTATATATGTTTGTACATATTTATTACTCTATTTATTCATTTATTTATTTTACTTGTACATATCTATTCTATTTTATTTTGTTAGTATGTTTGGTTTTGTTCTCTGTCTCCCCCTTTTAGACTGTGAGCCCACTGTTGGGTAGGGACTGTCTCTATATGTTGCCAATTTGTACTTCCCAAGAGCTTAGTACAGTGCTCTGCACACAGTAAGCGCTCAATAAATACGATTGATGATGATGATGATGATATTCGTTAAGCGCTTACTGTGTCAAGCACTGTTTTAAGCACTTAGATACAGCTAATCAGAAGCCCCCATGAGTCACTGATGATATTTGTTAAGCACTTATTGTGTCAAGCACTGTTCTAAGCACTGGGATAGATACAAGCTAATCAGGTTGGACACAGTCCTTGTCCCATATGGGGCTCACAGTCTTAATTCCCATTTTATGGATGAGGTAACTGAGGCACTGAGAAGTTAAATGACTTGCCCAAGGTCACACAGCAGCACCCAGTAGGATTTGAACACAGGTATTTCTGACTTCCAGGCCTGTGTTCTAGCCACTAGCCCACACTGCTTCCCACTAACTGGGGCCCCACTTGAAAGGCTCTGGCCATGCATGACCTCAGGGACTTAATCAATCAATCAATCAATCAATGGTATTCATTGAGTCCTTATTGTGTGCAGAGCACTGTACTAATCACTTGGGAGAATACAGTATAACAGAGTTGGTAGACACATTCCTACAGGCAGCACTGCTTATTGGATAGAACACAGGCCTGGGAGTAGGAAGGCCCTGGGTTCTAATCCTGGCTCCTCCACATGTCTGCTGTGTGACCTTGGGGAAGTCACTTAGTTCCCTCATCTGTGAAATGGGGATAAGAGTGTGAGCTCCATGTGGGACAGGGACTGTGTCCATCTTGATTAACTTGTATCTATCCCAGCTTAGAATGGTGTGTGCCACATAGTAAGCACTTAATAAGTACCATAATGATAATAATAATAATTCCCTGGCCACAACAAGCTAAAAAGCGGTGGTAGCCCCGGGCCTCTACAAACTTAAAACTCTGGGAAGCTTCTGCTTTGAGTGGGCTCTCAGTGACCTGATGAGGCAGTTCCATGGCACAGTGGCTAGAGAATGGGACTGGAGTCAGAAGAGCATGAGTTCTAATTCTGGCTCTGCCACAATTGCTATGTGACCTTGGTAAAGTCCCTTCACTTTCCTGGGCCTCAGTTATCTCATCTGTAAAATGGTTATTGAGAGTGTGAGTGCCATGTGGGACAGGAACTGTGTCCAACCACATTTGCTTTAATCCACCCCAGTGCTTAGTACAGTGCCTGGCACATAGTAAGCACTTAACAAATACCATTATTATTATTATTATTATTATTATTATTATTATTATTATTATCATTCCAGCTCAAATCCCCTGTACTACCAGACTTGAGGGGCTCAAGCAGCGTGGCTTAGTGGAAAGAGCCCGGGCTTTGGAGTCAGAGGTCATGGGTTCAAATCCCGGGCTCCACCACTTATCAGCTGTGTGACTTTGGACAAGTCACTTAACTTCTCTGGGCCTCAGTTACCTCATCTGTAAAATGGGGATGAAGACTGTGAGCCCCCCGGGGGACAACCTGATCACCTTGTTAACCTCCCCAGTGCTTAGAACAGTGCTTTGCACATAGTAAGCACTTAATAAATGTTATCATTATTATTATTATGTTGTCTTATGTGCTACTTTGTATTTACTTTATTTCATATGTTCTACTGTCTCTGTCCCGAGACTTTTCCCCACCTTATTCTTAGATTGTGAACAGGGATGGGGACTATGTCTAACTCTAACCTGTGCATTTTTTCCCAACACTTTTTACAGTGCTCTGCACAGAGTAAGCTCCTAATGAACAGTAGGACTACAACCAGTAGAATTCACCTCTTTTTCTGTATTCCTAAGAGGATTTGAGAGCTGCACTTAGGTAAAAGCAATATAGTTTTCCTAATTCATTCAATCATATTTTTTGAGTGCTAACTGTGTGCAGAGCACTGTACTAAGCGCTTGGGAAGTACAAATCGGCAACATTTAGGGACGGTCCCTACGCAACAATGGGCTCACAGGCTAGAAGGGGGAGACAGACGACAAAACAAATGTTTCCTAATGTAGAGGAATGTCACCCAGTGGAAAGCGCATAGGCTTGGAAGTCAGAACGACCTGTGTCCTAATCCTGGCTCTGCCACTTACCTATTATAAGTAGGTACTGGGCGAGTCACCTAACTTCTCTGTCCCTCCGTTCCATCATCTACAAAATGGGCATTCAATACCTGTTCTCCCTCCTACTTAGAGTAGGATTTTGTATCTATTCCAGTGCTTAATACAGTGCTTGGCACGTAGTAAGAGCTTAACAAATACCATGATGCTGCTGATGACGATGATGATGGACAGTGGAGTGTTAGATTATGAAATCCTCTGATCCTTCCAAAGGAGCAAATGAGATGAACATCAAGTAGGTGATGGGAGATGTAGATTGGAAGCTCGTTGTGGGCAGAGAATGTGTCTACCAACTCTGTTGTATTGTACTTTCCTGAGTGCTTAGTACAGTGCTCTGTACACAAGGAACACTCAATAGATACCACTGATGATGATCTAGGCCAACACCAGTTGGGCTGAGTCTTTAAACAAGCAGAGTGGCCTAGTGGATAGATCATGGCCCTGGGAGTCCGAAGGACATGGGTGCTAACCCCAGTTCCACCACTTGTCTGCTGTGTGACCTTGGGCAAGTAATTTCTCTGTGCCTCAGTTCCCTCATCTATAAAAATGGGGATTAAGACTTTCTGTCAGGTGGGAAACAGTCCATGACCCACATTCATTCAATCATATTTATTGAGCACTTACTGGGTGCAGAACAGTGTACTAAGCGCTTAGGAAGTACAAATCGACAACATATAGAGAGATGGTCCCTACCCAACAACGAGCTCACAGTCTAGAAGGGGGAGACAGACAAAAAAAGAGCCCCACATGAGGCTCACAGTCTTAATACTCATTTTATAAATGAGATAACTGAGTCACAGAGAGTTTAAGTGACTTGCCCAAGGTCACATAGCAGACAAGTGGCAGAGCCAGGATTAGAACCCAGATCCTTCCAACTCCCAGGCCACCGTTCTATCTACTAGGCCACACTGCTTCTCAGCACCTGGTACATAGTATTAATCATTCAATCTTATTTACTGAGCGCTTACAGTGTGCAAAGCACTGTATTAAACAGTTCAGAGATTAATAATAATAATAATAATGGCATTTATTAAGCACTTACTATGTGCAAAGCACTGTTCTAAGCACTGGGGAGGTTGCAAGATGATCAGGTTGTCCTACGGAGGGCTCACAGTCTTAACTCCCATTTTACAGATGAGGGAACTGAGGCACAGAGAAGTTAAGTGACTTGCCCAAGGTCACACAGCTGACAATTGGCAGAGCCAGAATTTGAATCCATGACCTCTGACTCCAAAGCCTGTTTTCTTTCCACTCAGCCACGCTGCTTCTCTTCTAATTACGGTATAACAGTATAACGGTATAACAGATTATGGTATAACAATAAACAGACACATTCCCTGCCCACAGTGAGCTTATGATCTAGAGGGAGTTTACTTAACACCCATTACAGTTATTAATTTGCAACTTTTTTTAAGAGAAACAGTATGGCTTATTGGAAAGAGTAAGGGCCTGGGAGTCAGAAGGACCTGGATTCTAATCCCGGCGCCACCACTTGTCTGCTGTGTGACCTTGGGAAAGTCACTTCACTTCTCTGTGCCTCAGGTTCCTCATCTGTAAAATGGGGATTAAGATTGTGAGCCCCATGTGGGACAGGGACTGTGTCCCTGTCTCCAAACTGATTTGCTCGTAACGACCCCAGAGCTTAGTACAGTGCCTGACACAGAGTAAAGGCTTAACAAATAACACACCTATTATTATCATTATTAACTCTCCATGTTTCTTTTCACTCCCTCTGCAGGGGAAACCAACCATAAGAATGTTATAGACGATGTCATAGTGATGATAGAAGGAGGAACCGTAGAGCAAGCCGCCAAACTGAGAGAAAAGCTGACGAGTGGAGCTACGGCGGTGGATGCCAGTTACTTTGTAGACTGGGCAGCCTCCCTCCGGGATGCACCTGTTCTCATCCACCGGACGGTGAGGAACGCTATCTCCGAGCTGAGGCTAGAGCTTACCCTTGGTGACAAACCCAACTCCTATTCATTCATTCATTTCTTCATTCATTCAATCGAATTTATTGAGCGCTTACTGTGTGTAGAGCACTGTACTAAGCACTTGGGAAGTACAAGTTGGCAACCTATAGAGACGGTCCCTACCCAACAAAAGGCTCACAGTCTAGAAGGGGGAGACGGACAACAAAACAAAACATGTAGACAGGTGTCAAAATTGTCAGAACAAATAGAATTAAAGCTATATGCATATCCCACTGTTGGGTAGGGACTGTCTCTATATGTTGCCAACTTGTACTTCCCAAGAGCTTAGTACAGTGCTCTGCACACAGTAAGCGCTCAATAAATACGATTGATTGATTGATTGATTAACAAAAATAGAATAGTAAATATGTACAAGTAAAATAGAGTAATAAATCTATACAAATATGTACAAGTGCTGTAGAGAGGTGAAGGAGGTAGGGCGGGGGATGGGGAGGAGGAGAGGAAAAAGGGGATTCAGTCTGGGAAGGCCTCCTGGTGGAGGTGAGCTCTCAGTAGGGCTTTGAAGGGAGGAAGAGAGCTAGTTTGGCAGATGTGTGGAGGGAGGGCATTTCAGGCCAGGGGAAGGATGTGGGCCGGGGGTCGACGCCGGGACAGGTGAGAATGAGGTACAGTGAGGAGGTTATGAATGAATAATGAATAATCAATCCTATAAATAATAATAATAATAATAATGGCATTTGTTAAGCACTTACTAGGTGCGAAGCACTGTTCTAAACTCTGGGGGGATACAAGGTGATCAGGTTGTCCCACGTGGGGCTCACAGTCTTAATCCCCATTTTACAGATGAGGTAACTGAGGCCCAGAGAAGTTATGACTTGCCCAAAGTCACACAGCTGACAAGTGGCAGAGACGGGACTTGAACCCATGACCTCTGACTCCAAAAGCCCTGGCTCTTTCTTGTCCCCTCCTATCTTAGTTCACCGATTTCCTACTACAGCCCTGCCAGTTCACTTCACTCCTCTAATGCCTATCGACTCACTATGCCCTGAGTTCGTCAATCTCAATGCTGGACACTTTGCCCATATCCTCCTCTGGCCTGGAACTCTCTCCCTGCTTCATATGTATTCTGAAAAGTACTGTGGCTTAGTGGAAAGAGCCAGGGCTTAGGAGTCAGAGGTCATGGGTTCTAATCCCGCCTCTGCCACTTGTCTGCTGTGTGACTTTGGGCAAGTCACTTCACTTCTCTGTGCCTCAGTTACCTCATCTGTCAAATGGGGATTAAGATTGTGAGCCCCACGTGGGACAACCTGATCACCTTGTGTCTACCCCAGCGCTTAGAACACTTCCTGGCACATAGTAAATGCTTAACAAATACCATAATAATAATAATAGTAATAATAAAGTATGTGACAGACCTCCACTCCCCCTTCCTTCAAAGCCTTATTAAAATCACATCTCCTCCAAAATCAATCAATCAGTCATATTTATTGAGCGCTTACTGTGTGCAGAGCACTGTACTAAGCGCTTGGGAGAGTACAAGTTAGCACTAAACAGATATTTTTCCTGCCCACAATGATCTTTCCGTCAGAGCTTTAGGAAATCTCAAAAGCTTTTCCAGCCAAGTCATCGGTCCCCACCCTCCCTTCATGTGGAGATTCAGGAAGACGCATTTAAGAACTCTCCTCCTCATGGAAGTCACAAGTTGAGTTTTTCTGAACTGGGGATCAATCAATCAATCAATGGAATTTATTGAACACTTACTGGGTGTGGAGCACTGTACTAAGCACTTGGGAGAGAACGATCTGAGTTGGTAGACACATTCCCTGCCCACAACAAGCCTACAATCTAGAAGTAATACCAGAGTAGGATAATAACCATCCTTTCTTCTGGGTGGCCTTTTTGTCGCATCTGCTCCTTATGAACCCCCTCTATCTCAATCTCTCTCAATGTTGCTTACACATTTTAACCAGAGTTCATTTTTTCCATTTTTCTGCAACCCTGTGCCGTGGTTTCTTTGGCCCTGTCCTTTCTGCTTCCGAAAGAGGAAGTTATGAATGATTTTGCTGATACTCCAGAGAACCCCAGCAACTGTATATCGTTTTGATGCCCAACTGGTCACTGGAATATAAATTATTTCCTCCGCACAAGTAAAGATAACTGTTGGGTAATGCAATCCTGTTGCTTGGTTTGTAGCAGAAAAAGCTTCAAGCCATTTGGGCCAGAAGATGTCACACCCTCAGCACACAATATTGATATTCCATAGGAATTCAACAGGGCATCATTTTAATCAATCCAATCCTAAAGAAAAATTCTAACATTGCCATTCCAAAAGTTATAGTTTGAAGGTGACATTGTTTCCAAGTTGAGCTACTCCTTCAGGTTGAACTTAAACCTCTCCTTGGAGATGGTCTAAGAAAGATATGAATGATATTTTTTGATGCTTGCTCTGTGTAGAGCACTGTATTGGGTTCATACTGGGTGTAGTGCACTGTACTGGATGCCTACTATGTACAACATACTCTACTGGGCACTTACTATGTGCAGAGCACTATACTGGATGTTCAGTTAATTATTCCACTCCCCAAAATCTAGATTGTGGTATAACTAAGATCAGCTTTCTGGCTCAGCTGAATCTTGTGAAATATTTGAAGAACATTTGGGGATATTTGGAAGAGCAGTGAGTTTCTTGAGTACCTGCAATAATAATAACGATGGTATTTGTTAAGTGCTTACTATGTGCCAAGCACTGTTCTAACCACCGGGATAGATACAAGGTTATCAGGTTGTCCCCGTTGGGGCTCCCAGTCTTAATCCCCATTTTACAGATGAGGTAACTGAGACACAGAATTTCTGTCTCAGTTACACTGTCTCAGTTACACAGTTACACTTAGACTTTGGGTTAAAGTGACTTGCCCAAAGTCACACAGCTGACAAGTGGCAGAGTCAGGATTAGAACCCATGACCTCTGACTCCCTGCTCTTTCCACTAAGCCACACTGCTTCTCCAGATGAAATGGATGATGCATACATACAACCTGTTTCTGCGGTGGAGAAAATGAAGATGTGTGAGTTTTCATGCAATCACCTGAATGCCCTACTCTCATTAGTGCCTATGACAATATAGGCTTCTTACTGTTGCTTATATTTACTTTCCTTCTGCATTAAGTGAATGCTATTCAATTAAGCTAAATTTAGTATTTGAAATGTTACCGTGGGCTGGGCAAAGTCATAATGCAAATAGTATCTTATTTCAGTAAGCTTGTTAAGAGAACGGACCATGTCTGTTAATTCTGTTGTATTCTCCCAAGTGCTTAGTACAGTGCTCTGCATTGTCTCTTATTTGTTGCTGAATTGTACTTTCCAAGTGCTTAGTACAGTGTTCTACACACAGTAAGTGCTCAATAAATACGATTGAATGAATAGTAAGAGCTCAATAAGTGCTATTGAGTTATTGATTGAAGAGGAGGAAGGGGAAGAGGAGGAGAAGAATCCACTCAATTTTGATCAAGATTTACAATTAAAATTATGGTATTTGCTAGGCACTTATATTGTGTCATTAATTCATTAATTCAATCGTATTTATTGAGTGCTTACTTTGTGCAGTGCACTGTACTAAGTGCTTGGAAAGTACAGTTCAGCAACAATCAATCAATCAATCAGTCGTATTTATTGAGCACTTACTGTGTGCAGAGCACTGTACTAAGCGCTTGGGAAGTACAAGTTGGCAACATATAGAGACAGTCCCTACCCAACAGTGGGCTCACAGTCTAAAAGGGGGAGACAGAGAACAAAACCAAACATACTAACAAAATAAAATAAATAGAATAGATATGTACAAGTAAAATAAATAAATAAATAGGGTAATAAATATGTACAAACACATATACATATATGCAGGTAGCAACAGAGACAATCCCTACCTAACAATGGGCTCACAGTCTGGAAGGCTGTAGACAGTCATCAAAACAAGTAAACAGGCATCAATAGCATCAGTACAAATGAATAGAATTATACGTATATACATATCATTAATAAAATAAATAGAAAATAGATATGTACATATATACATAAGTGCTGTGGGGTGGGGAGCGGGGAGGGAGTCAGGGCGATGGGGAGGGGAGGAGAAGCCAAGGAAAAGGGGAGCTTAGTTTGGGAAGGCCTCCTTCTCAATTGCTGGGATAGATACAAATTCATCAGTTTAGACAGAATCCCTGTCCCACATAGGGCTCGCAGTCTAAGTAACTAAATGTTTCCTTCCTTAGCTATCACTGGTGACCAGTGTAAGCAATATCTTTGCACGATAGGCGTCTTCAGCAACATCCCAATTTATCGGCAAATGAAATATGCGAAGAGTAAAAAGCACAGGAAGGAAATTATTAATCTAGAAAGTTAAAGTGTGGTCAGAGTTCCACCAGATGAGATATACGAGAAGATGATGGAGTCATAGGGTGGGAACAGGTCCCAGATATCTTGCTCCTAGGAAGACAGGAACCTAGCTCATTCCACAGAAAGTGAGTTGGAGGGGAGAGGGGGACCCTGAAAATCTCCAAGAAAGGAGGTGTCCCAGCTACACTGGGTATGAAACTGTAAGCACTGATTTTTTTAAAAAATAGCATTTTTTAACTGCTTAGGCACTGTACCAGAGAAGTAGCGTGGCTTAATGGAAAGAGCCCGGGATTGGGGGTCAGAGGTCATGGCTTCTAAACCCAGCTCCACCACTTGTCTGCTGTGTGACCTTGGGCAAGTCATTTAACTTCTCTGTGCCTCAGTTACCTCATCTGTAAAATGGGGGTTAAGACTGTGAGCCCCACATGGGACAATCTGATTACCTTGTATCTATCCCAGTGCTTAGAACAGTCATTGGCACATAGTAAGCACTTAACAAATACCATCATCATCATCATTACTATTATTACTAGGATATGTCGTAGATACAAGCTAATCAGGTTGAATATAGTCCCTGTCCCACGTGGGCACACAATCTTAATCCCCATTTTACAGATGAGGGAAACGAAGAGCTGAAAAGTGAAGTGACTTACCCAGGATCACTTGGCCACACAAGTGGGAGAGCCGGCATCAGAACCCAGGCCCTTCTGACGCCCAGGGCCATGCTCTTTCCAAGAGGCCACACTGCTTCTTTATTTTGTGAGCTGTTTGTGGCTAGGGAATATGTCTGTTTATTGTTCTAGTTTAGACTCCCAAGAGCTTAGTGCAGTGCTTTACACATGGAAAGTGCTCAATACATAGGACTGAATGAATGAATGAAATTTCTTGTCTCATTCACAGCCATCACCCATATACAATCTGGTTCCAGTGAAAATGAAAGATGCCCAAATAAGGAAGAAAAACTTGGAAAGATCTATCGAAGACTACATCATCGAATTCAACGTGTGCAAATGCCAACCGTGCCAAAATGGCGGGACGGTGATGCTGGTGGACGGGAAGTGCTCATGTTCTTGCAGCCTCTATTTTAAGGGAGTGGCCTGTGAAATCCAACAATCCCCTTTTTCTCCAGGTCAGTTGGCTCTGTCTGATAAGAAGCAGTGCGGTCTAGTGGCTAGAGCCCGGGCCTGGGATTCAGAAGGTCATGGGTTCTAATCCCGGCTCTGCCACTTATCAGCTGTGGGGCCTTGGGAAAGTCACTGCACTTCTCCGGGCCTCAGTTACCTCATCTGTAAAATGGGGACGAGACTGTGAGCCCCACATGGGACACAGACTGTTTCCAATCCAATTTGTTTTTACCCACTCAGTGCTTAGTACAGTGCCTGGCACTTAACAAATGCCATAATCATTATTAATTATTATTATTAGGTCAATGAATGATGCGTTAACCCTCAATTGGCATCTCTTGCTAACCCTGGACCCCTTTGGTCAAAATGCAAGTGATGGCCAAGTAACAATTATTCATGGAAATGGTTGTGGTATTCCTCAATAACATAGGGGAACAACATGGTCTAGTGAATAGAACATGGGCCTGCAAGTTAGAAGGACCTGGATTCTAATACTAGCTCTGCCCCATATCTCCTGTGTGACCTTGGGCAGGTCACTTAATTTTTCTGGGCCTCAGTAACCTCATCTGCAAAATGGGGATTAAGACTGTGAGGCCCATGTGGGACAGGGACTGTGTCCAATCTGATTAACTTGTATCTACCCTGTGCTTAGAACAGTGCTTGGCACATAGTAAGCACTTAATAACTACAATAATTATTATTGTTATTAATCACTTTCTATGTGCCGAGCACTGAGGCAAATTCAAGATAAACAGTTCAGATCCTTGACCCTGTCCCCAAAGGAGCTCACAGTCTCAATGGGTGAATAATAAGAAGAACTGTAGTATTTGATAAATACTCACTGTACTAAGCGCTGGGGTAATTACAAGATAATCAGGTATCTGCTGCTTGTCCGCTGGGTGACCTTAGGCAAATCATCTTACTTCTCGGTGCCTCATTTACCTGATCTGTAAAACTGGGGTGAAGATTGTGAGCCTCACGTGGGACAGGGATTGCGTCAAACCTCCTAACTTTGTATCTCCCCCACTGCTTAAAACATGGTAAGTGCACATAATAAGCCCTTACCAAATACCATCATTATAATCATTTCCCACATGGCACTCACAGTCTAAGTAGGAGGGAGAACAGGGATTGAATCCCCATTTTGTTATTGAGGGAACCTGAGTCACAGAAAAGTTATATGACTTGCCCAGTGTCACAAAACAGACAGGTGGAAGAGCCAAGATTAGAATCCTGTTCCCCTAACACCTAGGCCTGTGTTCTTTCCCTAGGCCAGACTGCTTCCCCTAGGCCAGACTGCTTCCCCAAGGAGTAGCAAGGCCTAGGGGAAGAGAGTCATAAGAGTGAAAAAGGAACAACTATAAATTAAAAGTTCAAAAGTCCAAACTAGCAATGTTTCAGTAAATAGCACAATATGGAAGGACTAAGTAGCCCTCAGGTTGTTCATGGTCCAAATACAGTCCTTAGTTATAAACTGCCCTAGATTTTCCTACATTTTAATGGATCAATGGTATTTATTGCACGCTCACTGTACGCTGAGCACTGGACTAAGCAGTTGGGAAAATAACATATATCCCAGCTGGTAGCAAGAATGGGGCTTCCATCCAGTGGAACTGTTTGGAAGCTGACCCAGAAATAGTGGGAGTGTGATATGATGGGTAACTGAAATCCACAGGTAATTCGAAAGCTTCACGTTGGACAGTATTTTCAACCTTCTCCCCAGTCACCACACCATTAACCAAAACAGGGACTATCAGGTAGCCAGATGGACTGGTATTTTCACTCTCCGTTTGACCTCGTTCATCTTCTGCTAAAAAAAAAAAAACTAATGAACAGTGAACTAGCTCAAAAATGGTGGGCACTGGAGAGAGAAGAGAAAGCCTCAAAGGGTCTGGAGTGAATAAGTGCTTAGTTCAGTGCTCTACACACAGTGCTCAATAAACACCGTTGATGATGATGAGTGAAAAATTGCTTTAACTCCCTCCTGACTCAATTTTCTTTAAGCATAATGATAAAGGCAAGTCTGATTTTACTTGCTGTAGGTGTCCCTCTGAGGAAAAAAAAGAGAAATAATGACTATGTTATCATTACTGTGTATTGGGAGCATAAACTATATGCCAAGCATAATGACAAAACCAAAGGAGAGCAGCACCAATGGCCTAGTGGAAAGAACAGGATCCTGGCAGTCAAAAGATCTGGCTTCTAATCCCAGTTCTGGCACTTGTTCGCTGTGTAGCCGTGGGTAAACCAATTAAGCCACTTGGAGAAGCATCATGGTCTAGTGGATAGAGCATGGGTCTCGGATGTGATAGAGCATGGGTAGGTCATGGGTTCTAGTCCCTGCTCCACTACTTGTCTGCTGTGTGACCTTGGGCAAATCACTTCATTTCCTTCTGCCTCAGTTATCTCATCTGTAAAATGGGGATTGAAACTGTGAGCCCCACAAGGGAGAGGAACTGTGTCCAACCCTATATGTTTGTATCCACTCCAGTTCTTAGTAATAATAATAATAGTATTTGTTAAGCGCTTACTATGTGCCAAGCACTGTTCTAAGCACTGGGGTAGATACGAGGTAATCAGGTTGTCCCATGTAAGGGCTCACAGTCTTAATCCCCATTTTACAGATGACATAACTGAGGCACAGAGAAGTTAAGTGACTTGCCCAAAGTCACCCAGCGGTTAGAACAGTGCTTTGCACATAGCGCTTAATAAATGCCATCATCATCATCACACAGGAGACAAGTGGCAGAGCTGGGATTAGAACTCACAACGTCTGACTCCCAACCCTTTGCTCTTTCCAGTAAGCCAGGCTTCTTCTGTGGCACACAGTAAGCATGTCTCAAATACCACAATTTTTATTATGATTACTTAGCTTTTCTGTGCCCCAGGTACCTCATCTGTTAAATGGGGATTAAATCCTCCTCCCTCCAACTAAGACTGTGAGCCCCATGTGGGAGAGGGACTGTGTCCAACCTGATTTCTCTTGAATAATCAGGACCGTGTCAGTGAAGCCAAAGTGAGGTAAAGCTTCAAGGAAAAGAGGTGGTCTACAGTGTCGAAGGCAGCTGAGAGGTGTAGAAAGATTAGGATGGAGTAGAGGCCATCAGATTTGGTGAGAATAAATCCTGGCTCTGCCAATTGTCAGCTGTGTGACTTTGGGCAAGTCACGTCACTTCTCTGGGCCTCAGTTACCTCATCTGTAAAATGGGGATGAAGACTGGGAGCCCCCCGTGGGACAACCTGATCACCTTGTAACCTCCCCAGCGCTTAGAACAGTGCTTTGCACATAGTAAGCGCTTAATAAATGCCATAAAAAAAATAAGATCAGTGTTTATTTTAGAGAGGGATGTTTCCATAGAGTGAAGGGGGCGGAAGCCAGTTTGGAAGGCAGGTAGGAGAGAATTGCAGGAGAGGAAATGGAGGCAGGGGATTAAGCAGCCTGGCTTAGTAGTTGAAACACAGGCCTGGAAGTCGGAAGGTCATGGGCAAGTGACCTTGGGCAAGTGCTTCACTTCCCTGTGACTCAGTTATCTGTAAAATGGGGATTGAGACTGTGAGCCCCACATGGGACAGGGACAGTGTCCAACCTGTGTGATTCCTGTGTTCTTGGCCTGGTATTCCTTGGGAATGGCTCTGACACTGGGCTAAACTATCCTCCTCTTCCTCCTTATCACCATCATAATTGTGGTACTTGTTAAGGGCTTACTATATACCAAGCACTGGACTAAGCCCTGGGATAGATACAACCTAATGAGGCTGGACACAGTCTCTGTCCCTCGTGGGGCTCACAATCAAAGGGGAAGGGACAACTGGTATCTCATCCTCACATATACAGTTAAAGAAACCAAGGCACAGCATGGTTAATTAACTTGCCTAAATTCGCACAGCAGACAAATGGCAGAGCCAGGTTTAGAACTCAGGTCTCTTGACTCTCAGGCCTGTGCTCTTTCTCCTAGGCATCCTGCTTGTGGGCAGGGAATGTGTCTACCCACTCTATTATATTGTACTGTCCCAAGTACTTAGTACAGTCCTCTGCACACCATAAGTGCTCAATAAATACAATTGGTTGATTGATTCTCATGTTAAGTACTAGTCCACACAGTCTTCAGAAGCCCAAACAGCAACTCACCCAATAGCCAACTAATGTGAGGGGAGCACTGGAGGCCTTGAATGCAATAATAATGATGATTATGGCATTTGTTAAGCACTCACTATGTGCCAGGCACTGTTCTAAGTGATGGGGCAGATACAAGATAGGCACATTGGACACAGTCCCTGTCCCACATAGAGTTCATAGTCTTCATCCTCATTTTACAGATGAGGGAACTGAGGCCCAGAGAAGCAAAGTGATTTGCCCAAGGTCACGCAGCAGACAAGCGGTGGAGCTGGGATTAGAACTCATGACCTTCTGATTCCTAGGCCCGTGCTCTATCCACTAGACAATCCTGCTTTCTGGCCTGAACATAATAATAATAATAATAATGATAATAGTACTTGTTAAGTGCTTACTATGTGCAAAGCACTGTTCTAAATGCTGATACAAGTTAATCAGGTTGGTCACAGTCCCTCTCCCACTTGGGGCTCACAGTCTTAAACCCCATTTTACAGATGAGGTAACTGAAACCCAGAGGAGTGAAGTGATTTGCCCAAGGTCACACAGCAGATACATGGCAAAGATGGAATTCAAACCCTTGACCTTCTGATTTCCAGGCCTGTGCTCTATCCATTACGCTGTGCTGCTTCTAGAGTTACAGAACCCAAAACCTCAGCCTCATCGAACCAGTGTACCACACTTCTGCTGGCCATGCAGATAGCATCCCAAACCAGACTCTGCTGGCCCACTGGGCAAATATGTTCGTTTTGGAACTTGCCTTCCAATTCCTCATTTCTCTCTCAGTTGCAAGCAGAGGTAGCAGACACCCCTGGGGAAGAAGGGACTCTATTCAGGAGAGAGAAGGAGGAGGAGAGGGTGGAGATATGCTGCAGGAGCCCAGTAGATGTGGGGTCAGAGACATTTGAGGAGCCTGTGACTCAGTGGCCCCCATTCCGGCCTCAGGGGCCCTTCTCTATCAATACATTTGCTTGGATGCATCTGGTCTACCCTTCCAGCATGGGGCTCAGGTCAGCCATGATTGAAGGCATTCATTCATTCATTCATTCAATCATATTTCTTGAGTACTTTCTGTGCTCAAGGCACCATACTAAGAGCTTGAGAGAGTACAACAGAGGTCATAAGTTCAAATCCTGGCCCCGCCACCTGTCTGTTGTGTGACTTTGGGCAAGTCACTTCACTTCTCTGGGCCTCAGTTACCTCATCTGTAAAATGGGGATTAAGACTGTGAGCCCCCTGCGGGACAACCTGATCACCTTGTAACCTCCCCAGTGCTTAGAACAGTGCTTTGCACATAGTAAGCACTTAATAAATGCCATTATTATTATTATTATTATTACAACAGAACCATAAGCAGACATATTCACTGCCCGCAACGAGCTTACAGTCTAGAGGGGTTGGAAACAGACAGTGGTTCTGGACTTTATCATAGCCTGCCTCCAGTGTCTCTGGTCAGAAAATGAATCCCAGGGTCATGGAGAAGCAGCATGGCTCAGTGGAAACAGCACGGGCTTTGGAGTCAGAGGTCATGGGATCAAATCCCGGCTCCATCAATTGTCAGCTGTGTGACTTTGGGCAAGTCACTTAACTTCTCTGTGCCTCAATGATCTCATCTGTAAAATGGGGATTAAAACTGTGAGCCTCCCCGTGGGACAACCTGATCACCTTGTAACCTCTCCAGCACTTAGAACCATGTTTTGCACATAGCAAGCGCTTAACAAATACCATCATTATTATTACTATTATTATTATGGGTTTCCCCCTGACCTGCATCCAGCTGCGGAGAAAGCGATCGCCAGGTCCAAAGGCTGGAATACTCTAACGCTTGTTGGCCCTCTGTTCCCTTCCGCTATGATAGCCGTTGTCGTGGACGGGAGCTGGAGCTGCTGGTCATCCTGGTCACCGTGTAGGAAGGGAGAGCGCTCCCGGACTCGTCAGTGTGTTAACCCTGCCCCAGGGTCAGGGGGCAGGCCCTGCCAGGGTGACAACGAGGACAAAGTCTACTGCGGGGATGAGGATGAGGAAACTCTGGGCCCGACACCTCGGTCCACATAGGTAGGTGCCTTTCCACTCAGGAGGGCTTTCGTGGGAGTGGGAAGGGGGAGGGATAACATCAACCAGGCCTTGGATAAGTCTCACTTTGGCCAGACTCAAATGCCATTCCATTTTCTTGTCGTTATTGCCGACACTGATGGAGGGATGACTTGGTGCAGCTGAGATAGGGATTAGGAAATATACAAAAAAAAAAGAATTTGTGGACAGTCCCCGTTCACAAGGAGCTAACCATCACTAAGTAGGGGAAAGAGGAACAGAGGAAAATTAAATTTTAAAACATCCAAACTAACCTCAATCACCACTCCACCCTCCATTCCCAGTCCAAAGACAGTAAAATCTCCTCCAGAATATAAATAATTCTCCTCCTCTACTTCCTCTTCCTTCTTCTCCTCCTCCTCTTCCTTCTTCTCCTCCTCCTCTTCTTCTTCCTTTCTTCTTCTTCTTCTTCTTCTTCTTCCTCTTCCTCTTCCTCTTTCTCTTCTTCTTCTTCTCCTCCTCCTCCTCCTCCTCCCCCTCCTTCTTCTCCTCCTCCTCCTCCTCCTTCTTCTCCTTTTCTTCTTCTTCTCCTCATCCTTCTCCTCCTTCTTCTTCTCCTTCTTCTTTTTCTTTTCCTCCTTCTCCTCCTCTCCCTTCTCCTTCTTCTTCTTCTTATTAATGATGTTATTATTAATAATATATCATGGTAATTGTCAAGTGCTTAGTCTGTGTCAAGCACTGTCCTAAGCACTTGGGCAGATATAAGTTGATTAGGTTGGACAGAGTACTCCCTGTCTCACACAGGGCTCACACCTGCTTCCCCCTCCACTTGTTTCAGTTAGGATGCGGAAGCGACTTGGGTGACACATTGAAGAGCTCTGCGCTCATGAGCCCCCAAATTATTTGGCTTCATTGATGAGGAGCTCAACACCTGCTCTCCGCTGCTCCTGTCCTTCCTAAACACTCCGATCGGTTACTCAGCTCCTTTGGTTAAGGGAGCACAAAGCTTCTGACTGCCGCCAAATGCACTCAGACTTTCTTCTCGAACAAAATGTCTCATGAAAAACCAGTAGGTTTGATTCCATTTCATTTCAGTCCAGTGCCAGGAGTCTTTTGGGCTAATACCCAATTTCTTAAAAGAATGGCAGAAAATCACAGTCCTCTTTAGCCAGTTTCCTTTTGCTTACTACTTAAAATTCAGGTGAAAAGGAAATACTCCCATTCAAATTTATCCATGGAGAAGTCAGTTGTTTTCTTTCAATCTAGTATTGGGGCATTTAGGGATGGTGGAAATAACCACAGAATCTATTTTGAATTTCAGAATGGTCAACAGCACATAGAGTATTTTGTTGAGTCCTAAGACTCCTTTTGAGTCTATCTAGTGAAAGCTCTTTGGAAGCAGCATGCTAGAAAGGGTGTAGAGTTACTTAGGGGAAAGAGCCTGGAAGTCAGAGTCAGAAGACTGTTCTCTAATATTAATAATAATAATAATAATGATAACAATTGTGATGTTTGTTAAGCACCTACTCTGTGCCAAATATTGTACTAACTGCTGAGGTAGATTCATGATAAACTGTTCTGCACTTTTCTAGCATTGAGTACAGTACGCCATACTACTAACACTACTACCACTACTAGTACCACTACTACTCATAATAATAACAACAATAATTATTATATTATGATATATTATTATAATATATAATTATAAGAATTTTTATAATTGTGTGATTATACTGATTACTATATATTATTATATAATTATTATGGTACTTGTTAAGTGCTTACTATGTGCTAAGCACTGTTCTAAGCTCTGGGGTTGAAACAAGTTAATTGTGTTGGACACAATCCCTGTCCCACATGGGGCTCACAGTCTTAATCCCCATTTTTCGGATGAGGTAACTGAAGTGAAGAGAAGCGAAGTGACTTGCCCAAGATCACACAGCAAACAAGTGGGGGAGCCAGGATTAGAACCCAGGTCTTTGTGGCTCCCAGGCCTGTGCTCTAATAGGCCACACTGCTTCCCTACTACCACTACTATTACTACTACTGTGCCAGTGCTTAGTACAGTGCCTGGCACATAGTAATAATAATAATAATGATGGCATTTATTAAGCGCTTACTATGTGCAAAGCACTGTTCTAAGCACTGGGGAGGTTACAAGGTGATCAGGTTGTCCCACGGGGGGTCACAGTCTTCATCCCCATTTTACAGATGAGGTAACTGAGGCCCAGAGAAGTTAAGTGACTTGCCCAAGTAAGTGCTTAATGAATAACAAATACCACAGCTATTATTACTACTACTACTACTACTACTACTACTACTACTATTACTACTACTACTACTACTACTACTACTACTACTTCAGATCTAGTCCCACTACTTGGCTCCTGATCTGCTGTGTGACCTTGGCCTCACCTGCTTTGTGTGGCTTACTTTCCTCACCTCTAAAATATGAACAGTAACACCTGCTGCTCTATAGCTCCTAGGAACATTGTGAGGATACTATGGACTATAAGTTCAATTTAAGATCAATTTAAGGTGTTGTTATTTTGACAGGTGATGTCTCCAGACTTGATGGAAGATAGTACAATTTTCAGGGAGAGCCTGCAGTTTCCAGAAATTCTTTAATAAATCAGAGTTCCCTATGCAGAGAGAGAGCAATGAAGCAAACTCAAACCACCTTGCACTGCACATCTCTTCAGGTGGAGAGTGAAGTACAAATAAAAGGCAATAAACTTGTTAATAGAAATGGAACCGCGTCATCCACTGGCTGAATTGGTGTTTTTCTTCTTCTGTTTCTGTTCAAAGCTCCGAATTGAACTCCTGGTCTAATCCCTGGCAAGGTGGAGTTCTTGGTTCTACAAGTCTAGGGAGATTATTTGGTATGGGGGTGCTTTAAAATGTTTGACAGTTTGCTGGGCCAGATAAGATTGGTATTTTTGGAATTCTTGCTATACCTCAAGCACTATGTAAGCACTGGATTCTGCCCACAGCCGATGATCAGAAAAAGACCCTCCCCACAGTAGACACCAAGTACAGTCCTCTGCCCACAGTAGGTGCAAAGACTGTGCTATTATTATTAATCGCATTTACTCATTGAGCACTTACTGTGAGCAAAACACTGTACTAAGCACTTGGGAGAGTACAATATCACACCAGACAGATTCCCTGGCCACACTGTAGAGGCGAGGACAGTGCTCTACCCACAGTAGGTGCTTAGGACAGTGCCCTGAGTACTGCACTCTGCCCAGCGTGTGTGCCGAGTACATGTGTTCTGTCCACAGTGGACACTAAAAAGAGTGCCTAGGTGCCAAGAACCATGCCCTGCCCAAAGATGAATTTGTATTAGAGAAGCAGCGTGGCTCAGTGGAAAGAGCCCGGGGTTTTGAGTCAGAGGTCACAGGTTCAAAGCCCGACTCTGCCAGTTGTCAGCTGTGAGACTTTGAGCAAGTCACTTCACTTCTCTATGCCTCAGTTACCTCATCTGTAAAATGGGAATTAAGACTGTGAGCCCTTCATGTGAAAACCTGATCACCTTGTAACCCCCTCCAGCGCTTAGAACAGTGCTTTGCACATAATAAGTGCTTAATAAATTACATCATTATTATTATTATCAGTGTCCATCTCCCCATCTAGACTATAAGCTTATTTTGGGCAGGGAACGTGTCTGTTAATTGTGTTGTACTCTCCCAAGCACTTAGTGCAGTGCTCTACACATAGTAGGCAGTCACTAAATATGATTGATTGATTGATGGGCACTAAGTTAACCATCAGAGCATTCCTTTGTGCTGCAGTGGGAACCTCAGATTTTACAACAGGTAGACACATTCCCTGGCCAGAAGGAGTTTAGAAATCTAGTTGGGGAGGGGTAACCCAGCCCGGCCCAATCCACAGCTACTGCTGCCTCCACCCAGCCCCAACTGGCCCTGCCTGCCCCTCGCCAATGTCAAGACTGACCACCCACCATGGAAGTGACTGGAGATGCCGGGTGGGAATGGCACTGGGAGGAGCTAAGAGGGAACCAGAAGGACCCACCAGCCCAAGAAGAAATGTATCCAACAGGAAATCAACAGACACAGAGTTGGTTTGTGCAGGAAGACTGGAAATGAGTTCCACCTGACACAATAATAATAATACTTGTATTTATTAAGTGCTATGTGCCAGGCACTGAACTAAGTGCTATGGTGGATACAAGCAAATTGAGTTGGACACGGTCCCTGTATCACGTGGGGCTCACAGTCTCAATCCCCATTTTACAGATGAGGTAACTGAGGCACAAATAAGTGATGTGACTTGTCCAAGGCCGTACAGCAGACAAGCGGTGGAGCTGGTATTAGAACCCAGGCCTTCTGACGCCCAGGGCCACGCTCTAGCCACTACACCATGCTGCTCAGTACAGTGCTCCACACACTCAAAATATCAGTAGAGTGCTTCTACAGGCACCAGTCAGTTTACTGAACACTTTCTGTTTGGAGAGCACTGTAGTACATGCTTTGGGAGAGTACAATATAACAAGATAACAGATACATTCCCAGCTCACAATGAGTTTACAGTCTAGATGGGGAAATAGACATTAATATAAAGAATATATATTATTTATATATATTTATTTATATTATTTTATATATTTTACACTTTCTATTATTTATTCTATCATTTATGTATGAGAATAATAATATAGATAATATAGACCTTTATTAATATAAATAAATAAATTACAGATAGATGCATAAGTGCTATGGGGCTGGGTCAGGGGATGAATAAAGGGAGCAAGTCAGGGTGACGCAGAAGGGAGTGAGAGACAAGGAAAGGAGAGCTTAGTCAGCGAAGACCTCTTGGACAGGATGTCGTGGGGAGAGTGTTTTGCACATAATAAGTGCTTAATAAATTAGATCATTATTATTATTATTATCTGACGGCTATGAGGAGGGAGGGCATTCCAGGCCAGAGGCAGGATGTGGGCGAGAAGTCTGCAGTGAGATAGATAAGATAGAGGTACAGTAAGAAGGTTAGCATTAGAGGAGCAGTGTAATGCTCCTCCCACTCAAAGTACTAGTACAGTGCTCCTCACATTCTAGGCACCAGTACAGTGCTCAGCACACTTTAGGCATCAGTACAGCACTCTGAATACAAAAGGCGCCAATATAGTCTTCTGCCCTCACAAGATATCCAATTAAGTGCTTTGTATGCAGTAGATGTCAAATTTTGTACTCTGCACACAGTAGATGTTCAATAAATCCTGTCAAATGGATGAATGAGAGGCAAAGTGTTGCTCTAAAAATAATCCTCCTTTATCCATCACACGACTGCTGGTTTTCTAGTCTCCTGAAGTTAACTGATCAGTTCACAACAATGCTAAAATCCATCCTTTCCTCTCAATCCAAACTATTACCACATTAATACATGAATAATTAATGAATACATGAATAATTTTATACTATTTACATATCTATTTATAGTAATATAAAAATAATAATGTAAATAATATAGACTTTTATTAATATGAATAAATAAATTACAGATATGTGCATAAGTACTGTGGGCTGGGTGGGGGATGGATAAAGGGAGCAAGTCAGGGCGACGCAGAAGGAAGTGGGAGACGAGGAAAGGAGGGCTTAGTCGGGGAAGACCTCTTCGATGGGATGTCATGGGGAGAGTAATTGTCTGACGGCTATGAGGAGGGAGGTCATTCCATTAATACAAGACAGGACGTATCCTGTCCTGTCTTGATTTCTTGATTACTGTATCAGCCTCCTTGCTGACCTCCCTGTCTCCTGTCTCTCCCCACTCCAGTCCATACTTCACTCTGCTGCCCTGATTATTTTTCTACAAAAATGTTCCGGACATGTTTCCCCTCTCCTCAAGAAACTCCAGTGGTTGTCCATCCACTAGCACATCAATCAAAAGCTCACCATTTGACTCAGTCAACTTGCCCCCTCCTACCTCATCTTGCTACTCTCCTACTACAACTCAGCCCACACTCCTCACTCTTCTAATGTTAACCTTCCTCACAGCACATCAATCTCACCACCGACCCCTTGCCCAAATCCTGCCTCTAGCCTGGAATTCATTCATTCATTCATTCAGTAGTATTTATTGAGCACTTACTGTGAGCAGAGCACTGTCCTAAGTGCTTGGGAAGTCCAAGCTGGCAACATATAGAGACGGTCCCTACCCAACAATGGGCTCACAGTCTAGAAGGGGGAGACAAACAACAAAACAAAGCATGTAGACAGGTGACCTCCCTCCTCAAATCTGACAGACAATTACTCTCCCCCCTTTCAGAGACTTATGGAGGGCACATCTCCTCCAAGAGGTCTTCTCTGACTAAGCCCTCCTTTTCCTTTTCTCCCACTCCCTTCTGCGTTGCCTGACTTGCTCCCTTTATTTATCTCCCCTCCCATCCCAAAAGCATTTATGTGCATATCTGTCATTTATTAATTTATGCTAATATCTGTCTCCCCCCCTAGACTTTAAGCTCTCTGTGAGCAGGGAATGTATCTGTTTATTGTTATATTGTAGTCTCCCAAGTGCTTAGTACAGTGCTTAGTGCAGCATGGTCTAGTGGATAGAGCACAGGACTGGTAGTCAGTAGTCAGAAGGAACTGGGTTCTAATTCTGGCTCAGGCATTTGTCTGCTCTGTGACCTTGGACAAGTCACTTAACTTCTCTGGGCCTCAGTTCCCTTATATGTAAAGTGGGGATTAAGACTGTGAGTGCCATATGGAGCCGGGACTGTGTCCAACCTGATTAACTTGTATCTACCCCAGCACTTGGAATAGTTGTGACACATAGTAAGTGCTTAACAAATATTTTTATTATTATCATTATTATTGTGCAGATACATAGACCTACACCTCTTCTTCCATGTCTTGGTGGCAATACTCAGTCAGAATGTTGGAGGTGTAAGCATCTTCAACTAGAACTTAAACACTTGGTAAATACCACATTTATTATTATTAACAAACACCCCAGTTATTATATTTACAGTAGAAGTTAAAGAGGTGAACCCTGTCCTGGAGGAATTGACAATCTACTACCAGAGAAGGAAAAATATGCATACAGTGGGGACAGGTGAAAAACTATAAATACAATTGACATTAATAATAAAGACATGAGAGAGGCTTTGTAAGTTTCTAACAATCAATTGCATTTATTGAATGCTTACTATGTGCAGAGCACTGTACTAAATGCTTCATTCACTCATTCAACTGTATTTATTGAGAGCTTACTGTGCACAGTAAGTACTAAGTACTTGGGAGAATACACTGTAACAATAAACAGACACATTCTCTGTCCACAACAAGCTTACAGTCTAGAGGGCTTGCGAGCATATAACAGAGTTGGTAGGCACATTCCCTGACCACAAGTTTATCAAAGTAGCCAGTGCCTCCTCACTAAAATTAAACTTTCTGTTTTTGCATTTTGATTTAGAAAAATGCCTTTCCTCAAAGGCCTAGAGAAAAAGGGAAAAGAACCTCTCCCTCCAACTGGAGTTATTAGAATAATGCTGGGGAAATCTCACTGTGGGCAGAGAGGACAGCTGAAGGAGTTGGGGAAAGCAAGAAATCTTTCCTAGGGATTACCTTTCCCAGAACCACCTGTGCTGGAGCCAATTAAGCTGGGTGGGGCCCTTTAAATTCAGGAGACCCATCTTCCCCCTTCCCACTCTTCATTCTTTACCTGCTTTGATCTTGCTTGTAAGTAAACCCTTCCCCAAGTGTGTCCTTTTTTTAGGAAACCTTATTTGTAAAGTTATGAGTCTGTGTATTTAAAGTTAAGGAAATGTTTGCAATTGCTTTCCTCTCATTTGCTCTAGACCTCATCCAATACCAAATTTATGGGGATGGCCAAGTTTTTAGACTGAGAGTTCATTATGGGCAGGAATTGTTCTGCTGTTGTATTCTCCCAAGTGCTGAGTAAGTGCTTTACACACAGTAAGTGCTCAATAAATGTGATTAAATGAATGAATGAATGAAGGCCAGGAAAATCCTATCAACCAAACTCCATAACCTGAGGGAAATGTATCTGTCTTCCAGGAATGATATTCCTAGGGGGTGGAGGGTGGGAGGAATCAAGTTGATTTTGCATAAAGTAGCAGACTTGTTATTTTCACCTCAGGGATAAATTTATAGTGGAGCTATAAGAGGGTGAGGCTTTGTGGGGAGTGATTTGAAGGGTGGGACTTGCAAGAGGCAGAAGTCCATGGAGTAGTAGTAGTAATAATAACAATAATGATGGTATTTAAGTGCTTCCTATGTGCAAAGCACTGTTCTAAGCACTGGGGGGATACAAGGTGATCAGGTTGTCCCACCTCAGGCTCACAGTCTTAATCTCCATTTTACAGATGAGGGAACTGAGGCCCAGAGAAGTTAAGTGACTTGCCCAAAGTCACACAGCTGACAATGGGCAGAGCTGGGATTTGAATCCCTGACCTCTGACTCCAAAGCCTGTGCTCTTTCCACTGAGCCACGCTGTAGTAGCAACAGCATTTACTGAGTGCCCAGTTAGTGTGATGCCCTGTACTAGGCCTGTGACAAGAACATTCTGCTGAAGTGATGTTCCCTTCTCCTAGAGAACTTGCTTTCTAAGGGAGAGACAAAAGCCTCTGTGTCAAAAGCCCTCAGGCAGTACTCAGGGGGAAATGGAGGCCATGAAGCAGCTGAAGCTGGGTTGGGAGGACAGATGGTTCCACTTAGCCCAAGGAGAGGAACATACAGCTGAATGAAGTGATTCCCCAATATATCCCCAGTCCTGGGGCAGGGCTGCGGATCTGAGGCCTGCCAAATGAGGAACAAAGAGGAAGTATATTCACCATCTTGGCCACTCCACTTCCTGCTAAACCCTTTATGTCACCAGAGAGGATGAGGTGGACTTCATACCCTGACAGAAAAGCAAATAGTTTCTTCCCCATTCTCCAAATATTGGGTCCTCATTACATACCATTCCAATCTGGTAACTTCCAATTAATTAAGCCTTTACTCTGTTGCAAAGCACTGTACTGAGTGCTTAAATACAGTAAAGTTAGCAGACATAATTGTTGCTCTCAAAGAGCTTATGAGATAGTACTTATTGGGTGCCTACCATGTTTAGAGAACAGGGGTGCTGTGCTGGAGACCTCCTGTATGCAGGAGGCTGTTTTGGAAAAGTATGATAAAAGAACTCTGTCCCTATTATAGACACTACTCATCCAGAACAATTGATTTCATGTGTGCTGTCATTCTGGTAGTATAACATGATGCCTTGTGAAATACTTTGTACCAGTTTGTCCAAGGTCACCTGTACTTAAAGGGTTTTTCCAAAGGGACCCCTGATTCCTCCCCCAGTGCCACCCCCAAGTTGCTCCACAGCCTTTGCGCTCATTCTTCAGGTGACTTGACTACAGGTCCCACATCTGAGGGATGGAGTTTGGTGACCTGGAGCCAAGTTGGAGGGAGGGAGCCTGGAGGTGACATTAAAAATCGTGGGCTCCTTGAGGGCAGCGATCATGTCTACCACTCCAGTGGATTGTACTCTCCCAAGCACTTACTAAAGTGCTCTGCATATGAAGTGCTCAATAAATAGCACTGATTGATGACCTAGTGGAAAAAGCAACCTGGGGATCAGAGGTCATGGGTTCTAATCATGGCTCTGCCACATGTCTACTGTGTGACCCTAGGCAAGTCACTTCACTTCTCTGAGACTGTTAGCTCATCTGTAAACTGGTGATCAAGACTGTGAGCCCTATGAGGAACATGTACTGTGTCCAGCCTGATTATCTTGTATCTATCACTGTGCTTAGAATGTAGTAAGTGCTTTACAAATACCATTATTATTATAATAAGGTGTTCAGGCCAGATGGGGTTCAGAGCACCTGAAAGCTGGACTGTTCATTATAAAACCAGGTGAATGATTAGCAGAGCACTGTACTAAGCATTTGGGAGAATACACTATAACAGACACATTCCCTGCCCTTAAGCTTATAGTCTAGAGGGGGAGGCAGACATTAATATACACATTAACATGGCATCCTCTTACTCCTGAGCCTGCTGGGATGGTTTGGAGTGGAAAGATCCTAGGCTAGCAGGAGCAGCCTGAATTTTCAAACCTCAGGTTACTGTTCTAAGGCAAAGTCTTTGCTCAATCAAGATGCCATTATTACTCTGAACACTCAAAGCACCCGAGTCCATTAAGTCTTATAAGTGCAATTTTACTGAATTATCTGGCTATTTCACACTCCCCACAGCTCTCCAAAAGGCCACTTGAAATATCAAGATAAAGGTGCCCAAGTGCACCTAGAGTTATTTAGATAATATGTGCAGGCCTACACAGCTATCTCATGTACACTTCAGGAGGAGCGTAGCTAGAGGCATGACTGCAGTTTAGATTCTGGAGGAAATCATAACCACAGCTTCCCAGTCTTTGGCTCTTTCCTGTGACTCTGTAGCCAGTGGGGGCAGGAAGGTGTATGGCCCATCCTTGTCCCAGAACTGCAATGAACCTCAGTGAGAAATTTGCCTTCCTTCCTCCCAATCTCCCCTACCTTCAGAAACCTTGAATGTCTTTATCAACCCTACGGGTATGTTTGGGCCCAGGGAAGAATGGGGTCAAGTGATGGATCAGAGAGTAGAGAAGGACACTATGAGAAGCAGCATGGCTTAGTGGAAAGAGCACAGACTTGGGAGTCGGAGGTTGTGGGTTCTAATCCTGGCTCTAGAGATCTCCCTCTTCTATCGGAGGGAGAAGAGGTATTGAATCCTCTTTTGTCAGATGAGGAAACTGAGACCCAGAAAAGTGGCATGGCCAAGGTCACCCAGCAGGGATTTTGAAGAAATAAAACTCCTTTAGTTGATTGATCAATGGTAGTTATTGAGCACTTAAAATGGTGCTCTGCACACAGTAAGAGCTTGGGAGAGTACAACAGAGTTTGTAAACATGTTCCCTACTCACAAGTAGTTTACAGTCTATAGCTCTGTGAATAAATTATACTTATACATGTAAATTATGTGAAGGTGAGGGTGGTGTGAAATATCAAATGCTTAAAGGATACTAATCTAAGCATCTGATGCAGAAGGGAGTGGGAGTAAAGGAAAATAGGGCTTAATCTGGAAAGGCCTCTTGGAGAAGAGATGACTTTAATAATGCTTTGAAGGAGGGGAGAGTAGTGGTCTATCATATGAGGGGAGGGAATTTTCCAATCAACCTTTAGTATTTATTGATTACTAAGTGTGTGTGTATAGCATGAGACTAAGTGCTTGAGAAAACACAATACAATAGAAATGACAGGTACCCTCTCTGGCTTCAAAGAGCTTAGTCTTGTCACGGAGGAAAAGACAGAAAATAAAATAAGTTACCGATAGTGGAAGCAGCAAAATATAAATAAGGATAGGTAAGTGCTACAGAGTGGGAAGAGAAGGGTGGGAGAATAGGGCTGGGGGGTGATGAGGTGAGTCATGGAAGGCTTCTGAATGAGAGATGATTTTAGTAGTGCTTTGAAGATGCACAGAGAGGTGGTCTGTCAAAGATGAAGCATGATTCCAGAAGAATCAGACGTTGGTGATTAGTTGTTGCTGGAATTGGATGCAGAATTAGATTCATTAGATGCAGCAGGGCATAGTGGAAAGTGTCAGAAGACCTGAGCTGTAATCCCAGCTCCACCACTCGTCTGCTGTGTGACTTTGGACAAGTGACTTCACTTCTCTGGGCCTCAGTTTCCTGATCTGTAAAATGGGGATTTAACATCTGTTCTCCTTCCTTAGACTGTGAGCCACATGTGGGATCTAATTATCTCAGCGTTTAGTACAGTGCTTGACACTAAGTGCATTATTATTAGTAGTAGCAGTATTATCATTATTTACTTTTAAATGAGGAATGTCCTAGGAGCAGGTTAGAAACAGGTGGCAAAGTTCAAAAGTTTAATTCCTTGAACAAATAGGTGCTGGGTTTTATAAAACTAGCAGTACTTGGACTCGATGATGATTATAATAGTGGTATTTAAGCATTTACTAGATGCAAGGCACTGTACTAATGACTGCGGTAGCTACAAGATAACTCAGTGGGACATAATCTTTTCCCACATAGGGCTTTCAGACTTAATCCCCCTTTTACAGATGAGGTAACTGAGGCACAGAGAAGGGAAATGACTTGCCCAAGGTCACCCAGAAGACAAGGGGCAGAAGGGGGATTAGAACCCAGGTTCTCCCGACTCCCGTGCCCATACTCGATCCATTAGGCCACACTGCTTCTCTGTGACAATGCACTACAGCAGTAAAAGCATTCTAAGTACTGTGATCCCTTGGGGACACAACCTTTCAAGAGTCTTCTCTTGGTAAGGCAAGGTATTTGACAGAGAAAGGGGAATCTCATTTCTCAAAGTGAGTCTGGTCTTATTAATAATAATAATGGCATTTATTAAGCACTTACTATGTGCAAAGCACTATTCTAAGCACTGGGGAGGTTACAAGGTGATCAGGTTGTCCCACATGGGGCTCACAGTCTTAATCCTCATTTTACAGATGAGGTAACTGAGGTACAGTGAAGTGACTTGCCCAAAGTCACACAGCTGATAATTGGCAGCACTGGGATTTGAACCCATGGCCTCTGACTCCAAAGCCCGTGCTCTTCCCTCTGAGCTACGCTGCTTCTCTGACTAGATGTCTTACTATAGCTTTTCCCACTAAAGCATTTGGGAGCATTCGGGGTCTGAAGGGAGGCCTTGTAGCCTCCAGAAAGGGCTTGAGACTGGAGTCAGGAAACTCAGGTTTTAGTCCCAGCTCTACCACTCGCCTTCCTCTCCCTTTTGTGTCATTTGTATATATGGAATTGTGACCTTTGGGCATTTGACATTTACCCTATCCTCAACCCCACAGCACTTACATAAATATCTTTAGATCATGTTATAAATTATTCATATATATCAATGCCTATCTTCCCCCTCTAGACTGTAAGCAAAGGAAGCAGTGTGGCTTAGTGGAAAAGAGCATGGGCTTGGGAGTCAGAGGTTGTGGGTTCTAATCCTGGCTCCACCACTTTTCTTTTGTGTGACCTTGGGAAGCCACTTAACTTCTCTGTATCTTTTACTTAATCTGTAAAATGGGAATTAAGGCTGTGATCCCCATGTGGGGCAACCTGCTTACCTTGTATCTACCCCTGTGCTTAGAATAGTGTTTTGTACATAGTAAGCACTTAACAAATGCCATAATTATTATTATTATCATTATTATTAAGCTTACTGGGGGCAGGGGCAATACCTACCAACTCTGTTGTACTCTCCCAAGTGCTTAGTACAGTCTTCAGCATACTGAAGTGCCTAATAAATATTGTTGATAATGATGCAATTCCACTGATGAGGACTAGGCTGTTTGATTGTCCTAGGCCTCAGTTTCCTCATCAGGAAAATGGAAATAAAATAAGTACTCTTCCTCCATCTTAGATTATGAGCCCCATGAGGATAGGACCTATGTCAGATCTGATTGTATGGTATCTACCCCAGCACTTGGGACAAATTAAGTGCTTCACAAATATCATCATATTAGCTATGATTAATATCAAAATAAAGCAGCATGGTCTAGTGGGACGAGTACAGGCCTGTGAGTCAGAGGACCTGGGTTCTAATTCCAGCTCCATTACTGGCTTGCTGTGTAACCTTAGACAAGTCACTTCACTTCTCTGTACTTCAGTTCCCCCATCTATAAAATGGGAATTCAGTATCTGTTCTCCTTCTTACTTAGGCTGTGATCCCCATCTGGAACAGGGACTGTGTCCAACCCTATTGACTTGTATCCACCCCAGTGCATAAAACCAGGGCTTGACATCTAGTAAGTGCTGAAGGCATTTACCACAATTTTTATTGTTATTATTAATCTCCAGCATGACCTTCAATGGCTATTCTGGCTTACTCTGTGCTTGTCTTAATCTTTATGTAGCGTACCCTACTAGGCTCTATTGGTCATGCGACTTCTGGGAGTTTCATAGATAACATGCAAATAAGGACATTGAAAAGTGGAAGGCAGGACAGATCAACCACACAGTTTCAAAAAAAGGAAGTGTGCATTTCTGGCAGACTTGCCTACTCACTGTACAAGTCAGAGCATCTCTGGGGGTGCTGCATTTGGGGTGTGCCAGCTGACCACTCTAATTCTGGTAAGTTACAAATGAGCATTTATTCCTTTATTCCCTTAGCATTAAAAGTCAATCCCTAAGGAGAGTGTCTGGGTGCTTGTCTGCCCTTTTCCTACCCTGCAACAGTAATAGCAGCAAAGCGGGACAGAATCTCTCCCTCTCCACCATCCTGTGACCCACATTTGGGTAAATATGTTGCTTCTTCGCTCTTAGAGCTGAGGAACTTCCCTGCCCCTGGGATCTTTCTTTCAACCTCTGGCGTCTGAAGGATGGAGAAAGTCTGTCTAAGCATATACGGAATTGCTTCTGGAGGAGGTAGAGGAATTCTGTGCCAGTTCCCCGTGGCGGGTATAAGCTGACCAAAGAAAAGGAAGAAAAGAAAGATTCCCTCCTAAGACGCATCTCGGCCTTCCTTTTGGAGAGCATTGGTGGTCTGTGTGTGGGTTACTGCGAATCTGAGCTGCCTCGTGAATATTGTGAAATATACAGGGACCTTGAAGAAAGTTGCACTGAGTTTTTATTTTACATTTGTTGAGTGCTTATGGAGTGCAACGAGTTACACTGGGGAAAGGTACAGGGTTATTGCACCTTCTGGGGGATTCCCAGTCTGTCTTGGGGGGAGTCACGGGGGTAGAGAGCTGGTGACATCTAGATATTAACCAAAATGTTGTTAATAATAATGACAAAATCCTTTAGAGATGCAGTATATAATGTTCAGAGAAAGTTTTAATTTTCTGGTGGAAAGTGGATGTAATTTTTTAAAGTGTTCTATTTCTTAGCTATATAAAGATCATACAGAAAGGATTTCCTTTCAGTACTTCAAGATCAACCTTTTTAATAATAATTGTGGTATTTGTTGAGCAATTACTTTGGTGTTCTGAAAAAGCAGCATGACTGTATTCTGATACTTCAGAATCAGGGCAGCTTTGAGGCCAGAATAAGAACTGAGCCACCTTATCCCATTGTTTTGCCCAAACTCCAGAGCCTTCACAGAGGCATGAGCAAGCTAGGTCTGCTCCTCTCCACTTTCCATGCCTGTGGAGAGGGGCTCCATGAGGTCAAGGAGGAGGGATGAGGGAGAGAAGGAGGAGGTAGAAGAAAGGAGAGGGAAAAGTCAAGGAAGAGGAGAATTTGGTTTGAACTTGACTTACTGTATAACTTGCTGCAAGTCACATCACCATCTTCAAGATGGTCATAATATAGGAATATATATTAGACCCCCAGGCTGTGCTTTCTACACCCCAGTTACCTCCACAATTCTTAATGTTAAACAATGATACTTATTGAGCACTTAACTGTTTGCAGAACCTTCTACTAAGTGTTACAAGAAGAGTAGAAGACATTGTGTCGAACTTGGGGAGTTTACAATCTAAATGGGAGAGAGAGAAAGACACAATTATTTCAGCTTTCCCAATCACTTGATACAGTGCTCTCTCTGTATATAGTAAGGTGTTCAGTCAGTACCACTGACTAACTACAAATAGCAGGAACAGGAGGAAGAACAATCCAACCCTGGTGATGGCAAGTGAATGTAGGAAAAGTGATGGTATTTACTGAGCACTCAGTGAACACAAGACACTGTAATAAGTGACAGTCATACAACACAAACACCCTACTAATAAAGAGTTTGTAATGTTGCCTTTGAAAAGATGAGGTGCCTGAAAATGAGGAAAGAAATCAGCTGCCTACAGCTGTCTCCAATTCTTCAAATGATAAACTGGTGGGACTGGTTTTTTGGGGGGTTTTTTTGCCAGGCGTGGGATGGGGGAGGATGGCATTTGTTAAATGCTTACTATGTGCCAGGCACTATATTAAATGCTGGGGTGAATCCAGTTCCTTTCCCACATGGGGCTAACGGTCTCAATCCCCATTTTCCAGATGAGGCAACTGAGGCACAGAGAAGTGACTTGCCCAAGGTCACACAACAGATATGTGTTGTGGCCAAGCTGGGATTAGAACCCATGACCTTCTGACTCCTAAGCCAGTGCTCTATCCACCATGCCATGTTGCTTCTTTGAAGGTGAAATAAAAGTAAATATTCAGGCTTCTATAGCGATTATCCACAGAAACGGCCTAGAGGGACTGACTGGCAGTTTGCTCATCTTATAGTAAGGTGAGGAAACACTGCTTTCCCCAAGAAATGATTGCATAAATTAAGCCTCCTATGAACTGTCAATTCTGAATTTCTTAATGCAGACAGCTGTCAACCTCAGCACTTCAGAAAATAGACACTTATGCTCATTGAAATGCCGAGGTTAGTCAGAAAGTGAACCAGGCTTGGATAAAGTAATTAATCATATTCATTGAGCACTTCCTGTGAGCAGAGCACTTTTGTTAAGCACTTGGGAGAGTACAACATAACAGACACATTCCCTGTCCCCAATGAGCTTACAGTCTAGAGGGGGAGACAGACATTAATATAAGTAAATTATGGATTTGAACATAAGTGCTGTGGGGCTAATATATGGGGGTAAAGGGAGCAAACCAGGGTGAAGCAGAAGGGACTGGGAGGTAAGGAAATGAGGGCTTAATGAGGGAAGGTCTCACAGAGGAAGATCAATCAATCAATCCTGTTGAGCGCTTACTGTGTGCAGAGCATTGTACTAAGTGCTTGGGAAGTACAAGTTGGCAACATATAGAGATGGTCCCTACCCAACAGTGGGCTCACAGTCTAGAAATCTAGGTTGTTGATAAGACTGACAGATCTAAGGAAGAGGGAATTAGCCAAGGAATGCCTCTTGGAGGAGATGTCTTTATAGAAGACTTCAAAAAGTAGAGAGGGATATGGTTTGGGAAGATTTGAGGAGGGAGGGAGTTCATTCACTGCAAGGGGAAAGGGAATGTACAATTGAGAATGAGGTACAGTTGGGTGGTTAGCTTGGGAGGAGATAAAAATACAGATTGGGTAGATCAGATGAGGGCAGTGGAAATGTGCCTTCAATAAGGCTTTGAAGGTTGGGAGAGTAATTGTCAGATAGGAAGAAGGAGGATGGGAGAGTAATTGTCAGGTACAAAGAGGGAGAGCATTCAAGGCCAAAGGACATGGGAGAGAGGTCAGTGGTGAGATAGGATTGAGGTACAGTGAGTAGGCTGGCATTAGAGGAGCAAAGGGTGCAGGCTTTATCATAGTAGGAGAGTAGAGAGGTGAGGTAGATGGAGGCAAGGAGATTGATTGCTTTAAGGCCAGTAGTAAGGAATTTCTGTTTGAGGAGGTGGATGGACAACCACTGGAGGTTCTTGAGAAGAAGGAAATGTAGACTGAATGCTTTTTGTAGAAAAATAATCTGGGTAGCAGGTTGAACTATGGACTGGAGTGGGAAAAGCAGGGAAGTCAGTGAGGAGACTGAACTCAAATCTTCACTGGAAGTCCGTATGCTTCCCTTTGACTCAAAATTTCAGCTCAGTGATTGGGTGCTACTGGGGGGAAGTCAAGTCACACAAATCTCCAAGACCAACTTTGCCACCCTGCTGCAATAATACATCAGATGACTTCCCCTAGGCATGTTAAGAATTACAATGCAGCTGCTGGTGGGAAATTAGCTAATAACACAAACACTTTGCCCTTGTATGGCCTTTTATTCATGGCATTCTAGTCTGGAAGTTGTTGTTGAATTTATATTCAATGTGCCAGACTGTCACAGAGTGGCAATGTCACCCACTGCCTTGATAGAGGCTGTCACCATGGGGAGATGTTAACAACAGAGAATTCCTGGAGATGCTCTTTGTTTTGTTGTCTGTCTCGCCTTTCTAGACTGTGAGTCTGCTGTTGGGTAGGGACCATCTCTTTATGTTGCCAATAAGCAGCGGGGCTCAGTGGAAAGAGCCTGGGTTTTAGAGTCAGAAGTCATGGGTTCAAACCCTGGCTCTGCCAATTGTCAGCTTTGTGACTTTGGGTAAGTCACTTAACTTCTCTGGGCCTCAGTTACCTCATCAGTAAAATGGGGATTAAGACTGAGCGCCCCCTGTGGAACAACCTGATTACCTTGTAACCTCCCCAGTACTTAGAACAGTGATTTGCATATAGTAAGTGCTTAATAAATGTCATTATTATTATTATTATTATTATTACTTCCCAAGCACTTAGCACACAGTAAGCACTTAATAAATACAATTGAATGAATGAATGAGACTTGGTGGAGGGTGGGATGGGGAAGTCAAAAGTGAGTTTAAAAGACAACCCTTAATTTCCTAATCACTTGAAAGGATGTAAGGTATTAGGTATCAACCAATGTGGTTTCAGAAAAAGGAGTTCTCTAAAAATTGGCCGTTGATGGTGAAATTAGAGCCACCATATGGAAGAACAGGCATGGAATCTCCATTTTACAGATGAGGAAACTGAGGCACAGAAGTTAAATGACTTGCCCAAGGAAGTCCTCTGGCTCCCAAGCCCATGTAAGCAGCTAACAAATACCATAAAATAGACCTTCACAAGTTTCTCATGTCCACCCAATTGACTTTCCTCCTGAGATTGAATGGCAGGCTAACAGCACTTAGAACAGTGCTTGGCACATAGTAAGTGCTTAACAAATGCCATAATTATTATTACATGAAGGAAAATAAGAGGTGAAATCTCTCTGGACTTGAATAAGGCTCTTGATTTGTACCCACATAGCATGTCTATGCTCCACAGGGAAGGGATGGGTTGAAATCAGTACTCTCCAAGTGGTACCCAAAAAGAGGTTCAGGCTCACTGATCAACAGATGTGCTGGTAAAACCATAGCAGTTCTGTCTCTGTGCTCTCCTTAAAATTTCAGCAGTAATAAACATGGTATTTGTTAAGCACTTACTATGTTCTGAGCACTGTACTAAGCTCTGGGATAGACACAGTATAATCAGGTTGGACACAGTCCTTGTTCTAGATCAATGCTCTCTGAGGCAGAGACTGCCTCTTTTTTTAAAGTTAATGTATTTTCCCAAATGCCCAGCATGCAGAAAACATCCAATACAGTGCTCTGCACAGAGCAGTCACTCAGTAAATACTTTGGGATTAATCTTTTGCAGGTAAATATATTTTTATATTTTCTCAGATTAAATGAATTAATCTCAGGAGAGGGTCGGGCCCGCCTCCCTAAAGAAATTGTGGCCTTGGTTTTTAAACTCTAACTCATGACTGTGAGAATGGAAAGGAACATAATAAGAATGGCTTCAGACTCAGAGCTTGGTTGGGCATCTGGCCGAGAATGTCTTTGACCGATCAATCAATTATATTTATTGACAGACATTAATATAATTGAATTACTTGCAGGTATGTACATAAGTGCTAGGATAGAAAAAGCCAATGCTTGTATCCAACAAAAATTCCAAACTCACTTGCAGCATGGTTCAGTGGCAAGAGACTGGGCTTTGGAGTCAGAGGTCATGGGTTCATACTCTGGCTCCACTGCTTGTCAGCTGTATGACTTTGGGCAAATCACTTAAATTCTCTGTGCCTCAGTTACCTCATCTGCAAAATAGGGATTAAGACTGTGAGCCCCATGTGGGACAACCTGATGACCTTGTAACCCCCCCCCCCCCCAGTGCTTAGAACAGTACTTGGCACCTAGTAAGCACTTAACACACATCATCATTATTATTATTACCAACTCTGTACTGGACTCTCCCAAGTGTTTACTTAGGCACAGTAAGTGCTCAACAAGTACCAGTGATAAAGTGGCCAACTTAATGCTTGGGGGGAGCTACTGGCATCAAATACTTATCACACAAATGCTGTAACAAATAACCATTACTCTACTATGTCCGTCTTTGTTTACCCCAGCGCTTAGTACGGTGTTCGGCGTATGATGAGTCCTTAACAAATGCCACTACAGCCCACTGGTTTTAGGAGGTTTTCTCACAGTACATTATAAAACAAGTCTCTATCCTGCTTTAGACCATTTAAATGCTCTTATATAGGGTACTACCTCCCCACCAGCTGGAGCAACATTTTTCAGGCTCATCATGGTGATCAGATTTTTTTTATGATAAGATCGGCGATTCTATAGAATCTTCACTAATGGTATTTGAGTGCTTACTGTGTGCAGAGCACTGCAGTAAGGACGTGGGAGAGTACAGTACAACAGAATTAGCAGGCACATTCCCTATCCATAAGAAGCTCACAGTCTAGAGGATGGTGGCCAAGTCTTACTTCAAGTAAAGATCATGCTCAGTGATGTGGAGTGATGTCTTTTATTTTCCTGTCCTTCATTCAATTGTATTTATTGAGCACTTGGTGCAGAGCCCTGTACTAAGCACTTGGGAGAGTACGATATAAGAATAAACAGACACATTCTTCGCCCACAACAAGCTTATTTCAGCTGAGATTGGGACAACCTAGGCCAAAATCCAAGATGCAGGGGTCATTTTATGATGAATTATTAATTTTGCAAAAGGACTTGGATCCAAACTGTTAGGATACAGCCTCTTTGTTTGAATGATAATTAATAACAATATGGTACTTGCTAAGCACTTACAATATGCTAAGTGCTGGGTTAGATACAAGTTAATAAGGTTGGACACAGTACAGGTCCCACATGAGACTCACATCTTCAATCCCCATTTTACAGATAAGGTAGCTGAGGTCAAAAGAAGTTAAGTGACTTGCCCAAGGCCACACAGAAATGTATTTGTGGCCCTGATCTTGTGCTGTTTTTCACTGAGTTGGCCCCACTACCATTTTACAGGGGAACCTAAAGAGAAAGGCGGGTCCTGGGCCTCCATGGTCATAAGAAGCAGCGTGCCTCAGTGGAAAGAGCCTGGGCTTTGGAGTCAGAGGTCATGGGTTCAAACCCCAGCTCTGCCAATTGTCAGCTATGTGACTTTGGGCAAGTCACTTAACTTTTCTGTGCCTCAGTTACCTCATCTGTAAAATGGGGATTAAGACTGTGAGCCCCCTGTGGGACAACCTGATCACCTTATAACCTCCCCAGCGCTTAGAACAGTGCTTTGTACATAGTAAGCACTTAATAAATGTCATTATTATTAATATAACCTTAGCTCTTAACTATTGGTTTGGAGCAGGTGGAAGTGGGGTGAGAAAAGTGTTTATTGTCATTTTTATAATTATTAGACTAATTCTCACCAGTTTAGTACAGGACTCTGAACCCAGTAATACTATTGCTCCTAATAGGCTCAATTGTTTTGGCTTTTAACTTTTATAGATTACTCCCTCAAAACTTTTTGTTGTTGCTGTTTGGAGGAAGGAGGGAACATTAGCATTTGTCCAGAGTTTTGTAAAGGGTTTCACTATTTCCTCTTTTCTGGGGGTAACATTTATAAAAGGTTTCCTCATTTCTTGGAATGGTCTATTTTTATTCCTCTTACCAAATTTAAAAAAAAGGAAACTCCCTATGTACAGAGAGAGGGGAGAAGTCTCTCCCTTATACCAGCTGCCTCTTTCGATGGCACTGTTGTTTTAAAAACAAAAGATCAAAAGAAATGCCATTTGAGTTAGACCAGTGCTGAACCTGTCAGAATTGTGTCTGTCAATAGCACCCAAGTGTTCTGAGAGAAACAGTGAAGTCATTGCAACCTTCTGGATGGAAATATTATTATTATTGTACTATTACTATTATTGTTAGTAGTATATTTCTATGGTATTTAAGCACTTAGTATGTGACAGGCATCATAATAAATACTGGAGTAGGTAAAAGATAATTGGGTCACACACAGTCCTTGTGCCACTGTGCCACATTGGGCTCCCCATTTTACAGATGATGGAACTGAGGCACAGAGCAGTGGAGTGACTTGCCCAAGGTCACACAGTAGACTAAAAGCAGATCTGGGATTAGAACCCAGGTCCTCTGACTCCTAGGCCTATGTTCTTTCCACTAAACCATGTTGCTGATTTATTATTTAATCTTCTTAACTTTTTTGCTCTTCCCATCCATCCTGGTTCTCTTCTTAATGAATACTCAATAGAAACTCTTTGCAAACCTTCTGGCATCCCCTTGCAATTTCCTCTAGTGGCCTAGAACTGGATACAACCTTTATACATGAATTTATTTGAACCTTTTGATACTGACTGCTTGAACAACTTCTGTTATAATAATTGTGACAGTTGTTGCACACTTAATATATAATAATAATTTATGGTACTTATTAAGCACTTACTGTGCCAAGCACTGTTCTAAGAGCTGGTGTAAATACAAGGTAATCAGGTTGTCCCACGTGAGGCTCACAGTCTTAATCCTCATTTTATAGATGAGCTAACTGAGGCACAAAGAAGTTAAATGGCTTGCTCAAGGTCACTCAGCTGAGTCAGGATTAGAACCCACGACCTCTGACTCCAAAGCCCATGCTCTTTCCACTAAGCCATCATGTGCTGTACTAAATGCCAGGGTGGATACAAAAATGATCAGCCTGGACACAGATCCTGACTCACAAGAAACTCCCAGTCAAAGGGGGAAGAGAAACAGGTATTTAATCCCTATTTTACAGATGAGGAAACTGAGGGACAGAGTTGTTGAATGACTTGCCCAAGGTCACAAAGCAGGCAAATGGTAGAGCCAGGATTAGAACCTAGGCCTCCTCAGACACCTGTGCTCTTTCCACTAGGCCATGCTGTTCAACATAGTTCATCATGGTCTCAGCACCAGCTGATTGAGAATATTTTTGTGTGCTATTCTTGAACCTGACACCTGTTGCCCTACATTCCTGTGATATAGCTTTTTTATGGTATTAAGTGCTTAATTAATTTTATGGTATTAAGTGCTTTTTTATGGCATTGAGCTCTAGGCACTGTACTAAGCACTAGAGGAGGTACAAGCTTAGGTCGGATATAGTCACTGTCCCATGTGGATCTCCCAGTCTTAATCCCCATTGTACATATGAGGTAACTGAGGCACAGAGAAGTAAAGTGACTTGCTCAAGGTCACAGAGCAGACAAGTAGTGGAGCCAGAATTAGAACTCAAGTCCTTCTAACTTCCAGGCCCATGTTCTATCCATGTTGCTTCTCAAACTTTTGGGGAACAGCAATTCCTTAGTCCACCCACTTGAAGATTGTGTAGACCTCAATCGTGTCCCCTGAGACCAAAGCATCTTAATCTTTACAGCTCATCCGCCTGCCCTTCTTGGTTCTTCTCACTACCTTTTCCAGTTCTACTATGCAGCATCTAAACACAAAGTTAGAGATTGTTGGCAAATTGTTTGAGTGGCAAATCTCTCCATGTTGTTTTATTCCCTGAACTATTTCCTATTATTTTTGTTGCCTAGTGTTTTGTTGATCTTTTGCCAGCAGCCATCCACAGGGCTGAATTAAGAGCAGTCAACAGGTTTAAGATCTTTTCTCTATCAATTGCTTGTATTTATTGAGCACTTATACCATATTTCCCTCTAGGCTGTGGCTCATTGTGGGCAGGGAATGTCTGTAATTGTACTCTCCCAAGAGCTTAGTACAGTGCCTTGCAAACAGTAAGTGCTCGATAATTATGATTAAATGAATGAAGAATGCAGGGCACTGTACCAAGTGCTTGGAAGAGTACACACAACAATATAACAGACATGTTCCCTTGCCCACAATGAGCTTACAATCTTGATGGGGAGACTGACATTAATATAAATAAATTACAGATAAAAGTGCTGTGGGACTGGGAGTGGAGGGGAAGAATAAAGGGAGCAAGTCAGGGTGATGCAGAGGAGCAGGGGAAAAGAGGAAATGAGGGTTTAATCAGGGAAAGCCTCTTGTAGGTGTGTCTTCAATAAGGCTGTGAAGGTGGGGACAGTCATTGTCTGTTGGATACGAAAAGGGAGGGCATTCCAGGCTAGGGGTGGGACATGGGTGGGAGGTTGGCAGCGAAATAGACGAGACCGAGGTACAGTGAGTAAGTTGGCATTAGAGGAGTGAAGTGTGCAAGCTGGGCTGTAGTAGGAGAGTAGTGAGATGAGGGACCAGGGTGATTAAGTACTTTAGAGCTGGTGGTAAGGAGTTTCTGTTTGAGGAGGTGGCTGGGCAACCAGTGGAGGTTCTTGAAGAGTGGGGAAACATGGACTGAAAGGTTTTGTTGAAAAAAAAAATCCAGGCAGCAGGTGACCATATGGACTGGAGTGGGGAGAGACAGGAGGCTGGGAGGTCAGCAAGGAGGCTGATGCAGTAATCATTGTGGGATAGGAGAAGCGCTTGGATTAACATGGTAGCAGTTTGGATGAAGAGGAAAGGATGGATTTTTAGTGTTGTGAAGGTTGAACCAACAGGATTTAGTGGTATATGGAATATGTGGATTTCCTGAGTCTCAACTGATCTCTCTGAGCCCAATACCCTATAGTTTGCCTTTTTTTCCCAGTGTGCTGTCTTCCTTCTGCTGCCACTGAAACTCCTCTGGGATTTTTCAGCCCAATCCTCTCAGGTTGACCAGGCCTCCCTACAGTGGCTCCCACAATACACCTGGCATTTCACCTTCCGTGACAGCTCACTGTCACCTGCCACCTTGGATGTTTCCCTCCATAAGGCTTTGTCCAGATCATGTTAAACATAACCAATCTGGACACCCTTCTACCCCAACCCTTCTCCAGCCTGAAAATCGGCTAATTCCTTAATTTCTGGTTCCTATTTTTGAGTCAGTTTTCTACCCATGACAGAGAATTCCCTCCAATCTTTAACTTTAAAGATGTTGGAGTTGAATGTACAAAAGGTTATTTTAGTGTGTGTGTATATATATATATATATATATATACGTATACATATATATATACTAAATATATATTATAAAATATATAATATAAATATACTCTATATATACATTGAATGAATATGTATATTCATTCATTCAATCATATTTATTGAGCGCTTACTATGTGCAGAGCATCTTTTCTATTAATTAGATCCCCTCTAACACTAAAGGCCTAAAGGAAGCACAGCAGCATTTTCTAGTGGAAAGAGTGCCAGGAGTCAGAGGATCTGGGTTCTAATTCCTGTTCCACGACTTGCCTGATGTATGACCTTGAGAAAGTCATTTGAGTTCTGTGACTCAGTTTCTTCATTTAAAATAGGGATTTAATACCTACCCTTTCTCTTTTTGAGACTATGAGCCTCTTGTGGGATGGGGATTCTGTTCAACCTGACTATCTTGTACCTACCTCTGCTCTTAGTACACTGTGTGGCACATACTAAGCACTTCAATATGACTATTACATGTTCATTGACCCCTTCAAAGAACTCCATCAGAGTAGTGAGATATGATCTCATGTGAAAAAAACATGCTGTGATGTTCTAAGTGCTCACTGATCTTAAACTATTTTCTGGAACATTTCAGTTTTGCCCAGGCCTAGAGATGTGGCATACCAGTCTATTGCACCTAGGGTGAGAACTGGGACCCCTTTCATCAATCAATCAATTGCATTTATTGAGCGCTTCCTGCATGCAGAACATCATACTAAGCTGGGCTGGGATTTTCACTGGCCAGCCAATCATACTCACAATTGGCTCGTTGTCTCCTCTATCCTGCAGAACTCCGTTGGATGATGTCTGGTTCTTGTGACTTTTTTTTTTTTGATATTGTTAATCGGTTTATTCTAGCTGAACTTCTAGGAAACCGAATTTGAATTTGTGTCAGAATATCTCTAACATCTTCCTTGGTGAAATCCCTGAGCCTCTCAACTGACTTCTTTGCCTCCCTCAGTGCCTCTTTGACTCCATGCTTATCAAAGTATTTCCTTTCTTCTTCTGCCTTTCAATATATTTGAGAAGCAGCGCCTATTAGAAAGAGCGCTGCCCTGGGAGTCAGAGCACCTGAGTCCTAATCCTGGCTCCTTCACTTGTCTGCTGTGTGATCTAGGGCTACTTGCTTCACTTCTCTGTGCCTCCGTTACCTTGTCTGTAAAAGAGTGATTGACTGTGAGCCCCATGTGGGTCATGAACTGTGTCCAACCTGATTCCTGATTATATTGTATCTACCCCAGTGCTTAGTACAGTGCCTGGCACATAGTAAGTACACAACAATAATAAACAAAAAAAAAATTGTCATTTGCTTTGGCATCCCTTGTAAAGTATTGTTCAAATTCCTGTCTGACTGATGAATCTTGTCTTGTCTTATGCTGTTGAGTTGTCTCTGACCCATAGCAACACCATGGGTACATCTCTCCCAGAACACCTACCTCCATCTGCAATCCTTCTGGTAGTATATATCCTTAGAGTTTTCATGGTAAAATTGTGGAAGTGGTTTACCACTGCCTCCTTCCATGCAGTAAACTTGAGTCTCTGCCCTCAACTCTCTCCTATGCTGCTGTTGCACAGTACAGGTGAGTTTTGACTTGTAGCACATTGTCTTCCACTCACTAGCCACTGCCCAAGCTAGGAATGGAATGGATATGCCTCTACTTGACTCTCCCTCCCATAGTTGAGACTGGTAGAGTACTGGAAATTCTCCAGGTGCGACCCTGAGAGGGGGACTGCTGAATACCCTCCTGTTTTTACCTGCTGACACTCTTCATGGGTGAGAATTCCACTGTTGCATGAAATAGGTTTTTTTTTTTCTTTCATTTTGCAAATGTTTTTGTTCCTTGACTCACATCTTATCTAAGCTTCTGTTTCCTTCTCTTTTACTTCATTATGCACTGAGTGCTCTGCTTTGCACCAAATAGGTGCCTTAATAAATACTGTGGATAGATTTTTAAAAAAGTCAGACTTCATGTAGATTAACTCTTCAACTTTAACCAGAACTCCAGAAGGGTCTGAGAATGTGCCCTGTGTTGGGTAAATCTGCATGCATATATGTTCCATATTGGACTGCATTTGTTGCAATGCAGAGTGACTTCTGCAAATTCATCCTACGTTAGTTTTGATAAAGTCCCTTCTCTCTTTTAACTATTCTGTTACACCAGTGCAAGCTGAACTCATTTAGCCTTGGCCTCATATTTGCGAGAGGCCCACACCATCATCTACTTCCTCTGAGGCACAAGTATGGCCAGCTCTTTATTATGATAATAATAATAATAATAATAGCATTTGTTAAGCACTTACTGTGTGCTGAGCACTGTTCTAAACGCTGGGGTAGATATGAGATAATCAGGTTGTCCCATGTGGGGCTCACAGTCTTAATACCCATTTTACAGATGAGGTCACTGAGGCACAGAAAAATTAAGTGACTTGCCCAAAGTCACACAGCTGGTCAGTGGCAGAGCCAGGATTAGAACCCATGACCTTTGACTCCCAAGCCTGTGCTCTTTCCACTGTGCCATGCTGCTTCTCTACCAACAATGGAGACATGGGCCCATGGCATCCTGGGCAAGAAGTTTGCAGCCATGGCAGCTAAACAGGCCCCACAATTCATGACCCTAACAGGGTTTTAGGAACATCTATAATAATAATAATAATTGTGGTATTCCTTACTATGTGATAAGCAGTGCTCTAAGTATTGGGGTAGATACAAGGTAGTTGGTTTGGACATAGTCCCTGTTCCACATGGGGACCTCTGTCTTAATCACCATTTTACAGGTGAGGTAACTGAGGCCCAGAGAAGTGAAGTGACTTCCCCAAGGTCACACAGCAGACAAGTGGGGGAGCTGGGATTAGAACCCAATTCCTCTGGCTCTCAGGCCTGCACCCTTTTCCACTAGGATACTCTACTTCCTTTGCATCCCAGGCCTTATTCACATCAGTCAATCGATAAGTGGAATTTATTGAGCACTTACTTTGTGCAGACCACTCTATTAAGTGCTTGGGAAGGTCAGGGGTTCTAATCCCAGCTCTGCCACTTGTCTGCTATGTGACCTTGGGCAAATAACTTCAGTTCTCTTTGCCTGTTACCTCATATGTAAAATGGGGATTGAGACTGTGAGCCCCACATGGGACAGGGACTGTGTCCAACCTGATTTTCTTATATCTACCCCAGTGCTTAGTACAGTGCCTGGCACATAGTAAGCCCTTAACAAATACCATTATTATTATTATTATATAGGCAGATTCGATCCCTGCCCTTAAGATGTTTACTATGGAGCAGGGAAGAAAGTTAAAGGGATGAGAAGCAACAGGATGAGCGCTTAAATGCTGTGGAAGGAAATGGGCAGCTCAGTATCAGCGTGTTATAGACTCAAGTGCATAGGTGACCCTGACAGGAAGGAGAACAGGATGGGGGAAATGAGGTTAGTCAGGGAAGGCTTCCTGGAGGAGCTATGATTTTAATAGGACTTTAAAGATGGGGAGTTTGGTCCTCTTTCAGATAGGAGGAGGGATGGAGTTCCCCAGAGGGAGGAGTGAAAGAGATTCATTATTTTAATTGTATTTATTGAGCACTTACTGTGTTCAGAGCACTGTACTAAGAGCTTGGAAAGTACAATACAACGAATTCCTGCCCACAATGAACTCATAGTCTTGAGGAGTTGGAGGAGAGGTGTCAGACAAGGCCATTATCACCAGGAGTACTGTGTATGCAATGGACACCTGCTGGGGGCAGAACACTTGGATAGGTGTGTGGAGAACTTACAAACGAAGAAAAAACAACATCCCTATCCTCAAGGAGATTGCAATCTGAGGGAAATGGTAGACTTAAATTGATGCACATAACATTGGGAAAATAGTTCAAATTAGGAAACTATAAATAATACACTAGTGAGTACATAAATATATATCCAACATCCCTATCTATGCTGGGAGAGTGGAGAAATCAAGGAATGCTGGTCACAGATGTTTTTTTTTAAATATACTCTGAAGGAGGGGAAGGATGTGGTTTCCTGGAATGGAGAGGAGAACATGAGTAATGTGTTTAGACATGGAAAAGTCAAAAGTCAGTAGGTTTAATTGGGAGGAGCAAGCCAGCTGATAGAGATCCTTGAAACCAATGGTCAAGAGTTTTTATTGGATATGAAAATCATGGAGGAGCCACTGGGGTAGGAATGATGGTCCCAACTGGTGGATTAGAATATCAGCAGTTGTATGGAAAGTAAACGGAAAAGGTGAGAGGTCAGTAAGTGAGCACGGTCAGGATTTGGGTCGGGAGATCATGGAAGATTGTGTCACCGGTTGTGGTTTGAAGGATGAAGTGGAAGCGGAGGATCAGTGAAATAATATAAGGGAAGAAGCTGGATTGTTGTGGGCAGGCAGGGGATCTGTTGTATGCTCCCAAGTGTTTAGTACAGTGCTATGCCACAGTAAGTGCTCAAATAAGATTGGCTATAGATGGTCTGAATGTTTGAGGTAAATGAAAGCTAGAGAAATGGAGGATGACACCAAAGTTATAAATTGAGGGACAGAGAGGATGGTGGTATTGTTGACACTGGGGAAGTTGGGAAGAGGAGAGCAGCAGCATGGCCTAGTGGCTAGAACACAGGCCTGGGATTCAGAAGGATCTCTTCTCCCTGTTCTCCCTCCCCCTTAGCTTGTCCAAGTGGGACAAGGATTGTATCTAACCTGGCCATTTGTATCTATCCCAACACTAAGTAGAGGATTTGGCACATAAGTATACTTTAAAAATACCACTATTGTTAGTATTGTTCTTCAAAAGAACTCAACCACTCACATGGTTCCAGCTACTTCCTAATCTATGCAGTGACTCTGAAATCCTAATCTCCAGCTCAGGTGCATCTCATTTTCTACTGTCTTGTTTTTCTCCCTGTCTTTGGAACACCTCCATCTGGGAAACCCCTCATGACAATGTCCCTGATACCCTCATGTGAGGCCAAAACTGAATTCCTCATCTTTCTGTTGTAATAATAACTGTGATCATTTTTGAGCACTGGTCTAAGCATTGGGGTAGATGAAAGTTAATCAGGTCAAACACAGTCCCTGTCCCACAGGTATTTCATGCCCATCTGATGGATGAGGATCCTGAGGCACAGAGAAGTTAAATGACTTGCCCATGGCAGAGCTGGGATTAGAACCCAGGTCCTCTGGTTCCCAGGTCCATGCCCTTTCCACTAGGCCATGCTGTGTAAGTGTGAAGGGAGAAGAATGAGGACTCAACTGAAAATGAGGAGAACAGAAGCAGCATTGCCTAGTGGATAGAGCATGGGCCCGAGAGTCAGAAGGACCTGGGTTCCAATCCTGGTTCCGCCACTTGTCTGCCGTATGAACTTGGTCAAGTCACTTCACTTCTCTGTACCTCAGTTGTCTCACCTGTAAAATGTGAGCCCAGGGCGGGACAGGGACTTTATCCAATCTGATTAGTTTATATCTACCCCCTAGCCTGACACATAATAAGCACTTAATAAATATCATTCAAAAAACTCAGTTTTGTCAGGTAGAAGAGAGGAAGAAGAGCCAGTACTGGGTCTGCAAAACAAAACCCTGAGGGTGTTTGGGATTTTTTGTTGTTGTTGTTCTTTTTTTTAAGATAAGCAGTTGATATAGATCAGGGGGAAAAATGGCAGAAATCCCAAGGAAAATCAGGGCAGAAAAATGCTATTTGATTTTTGCAATAAAGGGATCACAGGAGACCTTGGGGATCACCCCTTCAGTAAAGTGAAAAGCTTGAGACCCAGACTGGAGGGAATTTAGGCAGGAACTGACCAACAGGAAGTGGAGGTAAGTATACAGTACATTCAGGGAGTTTTGATAGGAAACAAGAAGGGAGAGGGGATCAAGAGCTGGAGAATTTGGTGAGGATAAGGACTGTTTGTAGAATGGTGGAGATATGGGCATGTTGGGAGGCAGAAAGGTAGGAGCCAGAGAAGAGAAAGAAAGGTTGAAATTGTTAATAAAAGAGGGGAAAATGACATGAAAACAAGCAGTCTTTTAGAAACTAGGGGTGATGGTCAGGGATAAATAGAGGTTTAGAATTTGAGAGTAGAAAGAAGCTGGGCTGCTTAATATGGAGGAAAATGGGCCAAATGGGATTTTTTCAAAAGAAAATGTTTGTCCTAAAAGTGCATTTGTAACACGGTCCCATATAAACACAATCCAAGGAAATAGTTCATGCCTTAGGTATTATAGTCTCTGATTTACAAGGCAATCTACATTGACTTTAAAATGTCCATGTTTCATAAACTTTGAGCTCCATCTCTCCAGCTGAACAACTCCTATATTTTCAATATAAAAGGTACTTCAAATGATCCAGGAACAAACTGCTTTAACACCCTGACAAAAGTCATGATGTTCTCTATCAAAGAGGTTTTTCCTCCCAAGATTTCCCCAATGAATTCTGTAAAGACTAACATCGGCTGTCTGAAACGCATAAATAGTGTCATCTTATTTTCTGGGAATTCATGTTCCTTTTGTGGTTTCCTTTGTTTGAAACTGAACATTAAAATCAACTTTGTGATTCACCCTCTCATCATCCTGGAGAGGGGAAGGTGGTGTTTCATGAAGAGGACTAAAGCGTCCTCACTCTGTGGGACTCTTTCAAACCTATGGCTGAGTGAGCCTGAATTTATTCAAATAAACTGACATGGAATTTAGATTTCTCTTAGAATATGCCCCTATTTCAATCATCAATCAGCAGCAGGAGAACTTACTGAGCATATTCTGGATGAAGGTCATGGCACTGAGTCCGGAATGCTGTACTGAGCACTTCCTCTGGACAGAGAGAACTGATTGCCTACTTTGTAAAGAGTGCTTTGCACTTACTAGCACTTAGAACAGTGTCAGCACTTAGAATAGTGCTTGGCACATAGTCAGGGCTTAACAAATACCATCATTATTATTATCATTACAAGTAGAATGGGCATCTCTACTGTACAGAGCACTGTACTGGACACCTGCTGTGTTTATAGTGGCATTGGGCATTTGTGTGAAGAGCCACTGACCTAAGCACTTTGCAGAGTTTAATAAGAATAGGAGATGTTTACCTGGCCCTCAAGAAGCGTAGAGTCCAATGAAGGCAGGCAGACACAGATTGCTAGCATATGGTGGGAACAGGAGAAAAAAAAATCAGTACAAATATCATTACCCACTTCCCAGTAATGTCCAGATTCTCCTTGAATGGAAAGAGCAATTTTTTATGCTATTTAAGTGCCTACTATGTGCCAGGCACTTTACTAAGTGTTGAGGTAGATACAAACTAATCAGGTTGGATCCTGTCCCACCTAGGACTCAATCTTGATCCCATTTTTCAGATGAGGTAACTGCAGCTCAGAGAAATGAAGTGACTTACCCAAGGTCACACATCAGCTAAGTGGTGGAATCAGGATTAGAACCCACATCCTTCTGACTCTCAGGCTTGTGCTCTATCCACTAGGCCAGGCTGCTTCTCAATTTTTAAATGTTCACACCTAAGGAGAACCAGAGCCTACAGGAAGGATGATCCTTGCAAAGGGAATGATGTTGGTGTCTAGCGACCTGGAGGCAGAGTAGAGGCTCAAGGAACCCCATCAGTCAGACAACAGTATTTATTGAGCACTAACACTGTGCAGAGCACTGTAAGCGCTTGGGAGAGAAGGATAAAACAGACACGTTCCCTGCTCACAATGAGCTTGCAGTCTAGAACTTACAGTCAAGACACATATGAAATTAGTCACAGACCTTCTGGGGAACTGGGGTGTTGGTGAGCCAGCCTTCTTATATGGACAGTGATATCTGCCCTAGGCACTTGTGTCCAGAAACAGGTATCCCAGAGAGGAACAGTAGGATCAAGCACTCCCAGAGGTATCCTGGACTGGAATGGTTGGCCTTTGGGGGGCCTTCTTCAGTGTCAAATGCCTCAGGGGCCCCTCGTTTTGAGTAACCCCAGGATTTATGGAAAGCTGACATCATGTCAGTGTTGACAGGCTGGCAGGATTGTGTGGTTAAGCTCCTGTGGAGAAGAGTGTGTGTGTTGCATGTGTTTTGGGAGAAGGGAGGGGGCGGGGGGGAGGCTTGGTTGCATTCAGGTGGAATCACTTCTAGACACTGTAACATATTTTAATTTGTCTAATGTTGCAGGTGACAGACCAGGTATATTAACCCTGCAATCAAACTGCTGGCCCCACCCTTGCCCACTAATGCCAATTGGTAGTATTTACTGGACTCTTGTGTTGTACCGTGAGCTGTACAAAGCACTTAGGAGAGTTCATTAGAGATGATAGACATGGTCCCTGCCAATAAGCATCACATTTCATATTGGAATCTACAAACTACAGTCTACAATTGCACAATTTACAATCAGAAGCAGTGTGGCCTAGTGGATAGGACACAGACTTTAGAGAAAGATCTGTCTTCCGATTCCTGCTCTGCCCCTTGTCTTCTTTGGGCAAGTCACTTAACTTCTCTGGGTCTCAGTCACTTCATCTTTAAAATGGGAATTAAGACTGTGAGCCTTACGTGGGACAGGGACTGTGTCCAACCTGATTAGTTTGTAATAATGATGGCATTTGTTAAGCACTTACTATGTGTGAAGCACTGTTCTGAGTGCTGGGGGGGGATACAAGGTGATCAGGTTATCTCACGTGGGGCTCACAGTCTTACTTCCCATTTTACAGATGAGGTAACTGAGGCTCAGAGAAGTTAAGTGACCTGCCCAAGGTCACACTTCAGACATGTGGCAAAGTCAGGATTAGAACCCATGACCTCTGACTCTCTCCACTGAGCCACGCTGCTTCTCTAGTTTGTACCTACCCCAGCACTTAGTACACTGCCTGGTACATAGTAAGTGCTAACAAATACCATAAAAAATCCTTCCTCCTGATGATTAGTATTCCCCTGTCAAAATGCTCTAGATGGTTTAGGAATAACTAGCAACCTTTCTCTAATGATCCATGTTAAACACGCTAATAGGGTTTTTTTGGGGTTTTGTTTTTTTTTTTTAAAGAAAAGGGAGTTGCTGAGTGTCGTAAGAACACTGATCTTGGCACACACTGCTGGGGATTTCGGAATAATAATAATAATAATGATGGCATTTATTAAGCGCTTACTATGTGCAAAGCACTGTTCTAAGCACCAGGGAGGTTACAAGGTGATGAGGTTGTCCCATGGGGGGCTCACAGTCTTAATCCCCATTTTACAAATGAGGTAACTGAGGCCCAGAGAAGTGAAGTGACTTGCCCAGAGTCACACAGCTGACAAGTGGCAGAGCCGGTATTTGAACCCATGACCTCTGACTCCAAAGCCCGGGCTCTTTCCACTGAGCCACACTGTGACCCTGCTGCTCAGAGGAGAGGTGATATGTGACACTGAAGAAGGGGTTTGTGTACTCTCCCGGGAGCTTAGTACAGTGCTCTGTACACAGTAAGCATTCAATAAATATGAATGAATGAAAAGTGTGAGACGATTCAAAATATAATAATAATCTCCCGTGGTAGATTACTAGTTCCCCAAGGACAGGGTCCCTGTCTTTTCCTTCTGTTGGACTTTCCCAAGTGCACAGTAAAGTGCTCTGCACACAGGCAGTGCTGCCTAGTGAATAGAACATGGGCCTTGGAGTCAGAGGTCCTGAGTTCTAATTCTGGCTCTGCTTGTCTTCTGTGTGACCTTAGGGAATGCACTTTACTTCTCTTTGCCTGAGTTACCTCATCTGTAAAGTGGGGATTAAGACTGTGAGCCACAAAAGGGGTATGGAATGTGTCCATCCTATTAGTGTGTATCTACCACAGCATTCGGAACAGTAAACTGGTATATAGTAAGTATTAAATGCCATATTTAAATATAAGAATAATTGTGGTCTTTTTTAGGCACTTACTATGTGTCAAGTACTGTACAAAGAACCGGTTTAGGTCCAAGATAATCAGGCCCCTTACTGGGCTCACAATCTAAGTAGGAGGGGGAACAGGTATTGAATCCCCATTTCATGAGGCACACAGAAGTTAAGTGACTTGCCCAAGGTCACACAGCAGACAAGTGCCAGAGGTGAGATTAGAACCCATGTTCTCTGTTCTTTCCACTAGGCCATGCTGCCTACTACTACTACTAATGATAATGATGGCATTTATTAAGCGCTTACTATGTGCAAAGCACTGTTCTAAGCGCTGGGGAGGTTACAAGGTGATCAGGCTGTCCCACATGGGGCTCACAGTCTTAGTCCCCATTTTACAGATGAGGAAACTGAGGCCAAGAGAAGTGAAGTGACTTGCCCAAAGTCATACAGCTGCGTAGCAGAACCAGGATTTGAACACATGACCTCTGACTCCAAAGCCCGGACTCTTTTTCCACTGAGTCACACTGCTTCCCCTATGTGCAGAGAACCATACTGAGTACTTCGGAAAGTACAATAAGCTCCTTGTCATAGCCTAATGGATAGAGTACAGGCCTGAGCATCAGAAGGAACTGTTTTTTAATCCTGGCTCTGCCACTTGTCTGCTTTGTGACCTTGGGCAAGCCATTTCACTTCTTTGTGCCTCAGTTACCTCACCTGTGAAATGGGAATTAAGACTATGAGTTACACGTGGAACAGGGACTCAGTCCAACCTGATTTCCTTGTATCCACCCCAGTACTTAGTGTCTGGCACATAGTAAGCACTTACCAATTACTATTATTGTTTCTGTAGAATGAAAAGACAGGGACCCGGCATTTGAGGAATTTGTAATCTAACCACGGATGCAGATGGATATAAATTGTGGACATGAAGTGGGAGCAGGAGGAGAAAAAAATATCTATCCAACTGGTAAGAACAAAGAAAAATGAGTGAAGTTGAAGACACAAGTTCTGTGGGTGCTTGCTAGGTTCATGCGAAGTTGCTGAAAGTTAGTTCAGAAATGCCCTTTAGAGGAGGTGGGTTATATCAAGCACCTTGTATGTTCAAAGCACTGTACTAAGTGCTTGGGTAGGGACCGTCTCTATATGTTGCTGACTTGTACTTCCCAAGTGCTTAGTACTCTGCACACAGTAAGTGCTCAATAAATACGATTGAATGAACAAATGAATGCAACAGAATTAGCAGACATGTTCCTGTACATAATGAGCTTACAGTCTAGAGGGGAAGACATGAATAATTTAAAGAAATGTACATAAATGCTGTGGGGTTAGGCAAATATCTGATGCCCAAAGGTCATAGATCTAATGCATAAATGATACAGGAGAGAGAGAGATCCAGGGAATATAGAGGGCTTTATCAGGGAAGGCTTGGAAAAGCTGTGTTCTGGCGGATTTGAAGGGGAATGTAGTAGTAGTAGGTGAAAGAACAGTGCTTGGCATATAATAAGTGATTATGCTGTACTATCTTCGACACTTGAAGTGGAAAATAGTGACATATTCCCTCCCCACAGAGCTTGCATTCTAATGGGAGAGACAAACATAAAAATATTGAAGTGAATATTAAAAATATTTTGAAGTGAATTCAAAATGAACAAATTTAAAAGATTTATACATGAGTGCTAAGGAAGGTATAAATAAGTTCATAAGTGCCAGGGATGACTGAAGGGGTGATAGAGCTCAGGGTGTTGGGAAATCAATCAGGGAAAGTATAGTGGGAGAAGGTGGGAATTTTGGAGGGCTGGAATGTGGGGATAACCTTGTTTTGTTGTATTTGGGGAGGGAGGTTCAAGTTGGAGGAATAACTTGAGCAAGGAGAACAGTGCTTCACACATGGTAAGCACTTAACAAATGCCATCATCATCAAGGAGTTGGAGGCAGGTGAGTAGAGTGAGGTTCCGAGGAACCAAGACAGCAAGTTGGGGAATAATGGGTGAAAAGAGCAGATGGATAAAGAAACCCAGGTGGTGGAGAGCCTTGAAGCTAAATGTGATGATGGTATTTAACTACTTACCATTTGTCAAGCACTGTTCTCAGTGCTGAGGTAGATACTAGGTAAGCGAATTGTTCCACATAGGGTTCATGCTCTTAATCCTCATTTTACAGATGAGGTAACTGAGGCTCAGAGAAGTTAAATGGCTTGCCCGAGGTCACACAGAAGACAAGTGGCAGTGCTGGGATTAGAGCCCACTTTCTCTGACTCCCAAGCCTGTGTTCTTTCCACTGTCACCCTGTTTGTTGTTGCAGAGGGACATAGGAAACCCATAACATTATAGGAAGATGATTGGTGAATTTACTCATTCATTCAATCATATTTATTGAGCCCTTACTCTGTGCAGAACGCTCTACTAAGTGCTTGGGAAAGTACAATTCAACAATAAACAGTGACATTCCCTGCCCACAGTGAGCTTACAGCCTGGTGGGGGGAGAACATGCTATGCTGTGTAAATTGTAAGGGAAGGCAACCAGCTTGGAGGTGAATATAGTAGTCTAACTGTGACAAGACCAGAGCTTGTAGCAGGGTACTGGCAGTTTGGATGGAGAACAAGGTGCAAATCCCTCCCCAAATCCAGGATTTGGCAGTCAGTCGAATGTAAGAAATGAACAATAATGAGAGTTGAGGATGACCCCAAGATTGTGGGCTTCTGGTACAGGAAGGATGGTGGTGTGGAGGCAGGAGGGAGGGAGTGAAAAGTGATTGTCAGGAGAGTCAAGAGCAAGGGGCAGGAAGATAGGCTGAGGTCTCTCCAGGCCCCCCTGACACTCATCACCACAGCATAAAGCAGTGGAGGTGAAATGTGAAACTCATGTATTTAATCATATTTATTGAGCCCTTACTGTGTGCAAAGCACTGTACTAAGGGCTTGAAACATCTTCCACAGGCTTTGACATAGCTGGGCAGGGTTCTGAGCCTAGCTCCCCACAGGTTGGCTGGTAGGTATTTGCAACACAGTTCTATGTAGCTTATGTTCAAGTTGATTTATGATCTTGAGTTTCACAGACCTTCATCAAATCCATCACATTTAACCCCAGTCTTTGTTCAAGGGACTCGCTGAGGTGCTGAGAAGATTCATTCATTCATTCCTTGTCGTATTTATTGAGTGCTTACTGTGTGCAGAAAGCACTGTACTAAGCGCTTGGGAAGGACAAGTTGGCAACATTTAGAGACGGTCCCTACCCAACAACAGACTCACAGTCTAGAAAGGGGAGACAGACAACAAAACATGTAGACAAGTGGGAAGCATCCTTGCCTGTCTCCTCCACTCCGGAAATATGCTGCCTGAAACCTTCTCGTTCATGGCTTTCCAGCTAGCGAGTAGCTCTAAACACCACAGAGTTTCGTTTGAGGATTCATAGTGATGCTGAGCAGAAAATATTCCACCTCCCGGGCTGAATGCTGTCCCCTGCGGAAGCGACACTTTTAAAAACTTGCAATCCATACCATCCAGGTGTAATCCCTGGATCATTTAGGTCTCCAGCTGTGCTTCAGAGATGTATTACCTCATAAGCAAGCAGGAAAATCATAGGAATCAAATTTAGGAATCTGGATCATAGATGACTTCAGAGGAATAAAAGGAGTTTTTGGGAACTTGAGTAATTTATCATTCATCATGTCAGATGTCAGAGCTCTGCCACAAGGGAACAATTCATCTTTAACATGTCTGTGGAAGTTGAATTATTTCATAAGTATATTTTAATGTATGATATATACAGATAATATATCTGTATCAATCCTTCATATGGAAAATGACACTACTGACAGAGATCATATCCAATTGAGTGAAGGAGGCTAAAAAAATCCAGTGTGAGACCAATACTCCCTTTGGCACATCAGGATGGATCCTTGCAGGCTCCTGCCCCAAACAGGGCTGGTCTCTGTTTCTGAGCCTGATTCTCCCTACCCCAATCTTGCCAAAGCAGAAAGAATGAATATGCAGCACCACCAGGAAAGAAAAATAACGTGGCATGTAAAGAAATCAAACACAGCTTAAAGATATTTCCATAAATAATATGGGATAATGTGCAGTGGAATATGAGACAGTGAGCAGGACAACATAAAGATATGGTTATGAAAGATGTCTGAGTCAGGCAAATCCATGGTAGTTTCCCTCAGAAAGGGTCAGTTAAAGAAGATTGGTAGGTTTGGTTTCCCGTTGTTATGAGCTCCTCGATGGTGGGGTCAATCAATCAATCGTATTTATTGAGTGCTTACTATGTGCAGAGCACTGTACTAAGCGCTTGGGAAGTACAAATTGGCAACACATAGAGACAGTCCCTACCCAACAGTGGGCTCACAGTCTAAAAGGGGGAGACAGAGAACAGAACCAAACATACCAACAAAATAAAATAAATAGGATAGAAATGTACAAGTAAAATAAATAGAGTAATAAATATGTACAACCATATATACATATATACATGTGCTGTGGGGAAGGGAAGGAGGTAAGATGGGGGGATGGAGAGGGGGACGAGGGGGAGAGGAAGGAAGGGGCTCAGTCTGGGAAAGCCTCCTGGAGGAGGTGAGCTCTCAGCAGGGCCTTGAAGGGAGGAAGAGAGCTAGCTTGGCGGAGGGGCAGAGGGAGGGCATTCCAGGCCCGGGGGATGACGTGGGCCGGGGGTCGATGGCGGGACAGGCGACAGTGAGGTACAGTGAGGAGATTAGCGGCAGAGGGTGCGGGCTGGGCTGGAGAAGGAGAGAAGGGAGGTGAGGTAGGAGGGGGCGAGGTGATGGACAGCCTTGAAGCCCAGGGTGAGGAGTTTCTGCCTGATGCGCAGATTGATTGGTAGCCACTGGAGATTATTAAGGAGGGAAGTAATATGCCCCGAGCATTTCTGGACAAAGATAATCCGGGCAGCAGCATGAAGTATGGATTGAAGTGGAGAGAGACGCGAGGATGGGAGATCAGAGAGAAGGCTGGTGCAGTAGTCCAGACGGGATAGGATGAGAGCTTGAATGAGCAGGGTAGCAGTTTGGATGGAGAGGAAAGGGCGGAACTTGGCAATGTTGCGGAGCTGAGACCGACAGGTTTTGGTGACGGCTTGGATGTGAGGGGTGAATGAGAGAGCGGAGTCGAGGACGACACCAAGGTTGCGGGCTTGTGAGACGGGAAGGATGGTAGTGCCGTCAACAGAGATGGGAAAGTCAGGGAGAGGACAAGGTTTGGGAGGGAAGACAAGGAGCTCAGTCTTCGACATGTTGAGCTTTAACATATCTATCAACTCTATTGTATCTCCCAAGTGCTTACTACAGTGCTCTGCACACAAGTGATCAAAAAATACTATTGATTGCTGGTAATGACATAAAAAGCTTTAGTTCTCCTAGCAACCAATTAAAATAAAACCTGAATCGACAGCTATAGCACTGGATGGCTACAGTATTAATCACTGGATGAGGTAATGCACTGTTAGCTTCTCAGTGCATTTGCAAGTTATCTTAGAAAAACACCAACTCTGTCAGATTTTGAGTTTCTAAGACCATGTGTGTGTGTTCCCAACTTCCAGTCTCTCCTAACACATAAATATTCACCGTTACCCACAGCTTTGATCATTTCAACCTTCCTTTAACTTTTTCCTCCATTCTTGCCATTGCCTTCAATTCTCTCTGACAGCCAGCAGAAAGGTCTAGAGGAAAAATTCATAGTTCCTACGTGCTGGTAATGTGTTCAGAGCACTGTACTAAGAACTTGATCTCCAACAGTGCAACAGAGTTGGTAGACACACTCCCTGTCCACAAGGAGCTTACAGTGTGAAGGAGGAAACAGGTATTAAAATATATTATGGATATGTTCATAAGTACTGTGGGTCTGAGAGCGGGGAGAAAATGAAGTGCCTGAAAGGATCCATAATTACCTCATTTGTAAAATGGGGATGAAGAATGTGAGCCCCATGTGGGACAACCTGATTATCTTTTATCCCCCCAAGTGCTTAGAACATTGCTTGGCACATAGTAAGCAATTAACAAATGACATCATTATTATTAAGGGGAAAATAGTAGGGAAAATGAGGAGTTCTTCAGGGAAGATTTCTTGGAGATGTGATTTCAAGGAGGCATTGAAGGTGGGGAGAAAGGTGGTCTGATATGTAAAAGGGAAGGCAGTTGGCAAGATGTTGGCAGAAAGATTGACGAGAGAGGTACAGTGAGTAGGTTGATGTTAGAGGAGTGAAGTGTGCACACTGGGATATAGTAGAAAATGAGCGAGATAAGGAGGAGTAAGTTGATTGAGTGCTTTAATGCCAATGGTAAGGAGTTTCTATTTGCTGTGGAAGTGGATGGGCAACCACTGGAGTTTCTTGAGGACTGGAGGGGGGAGGCTGAAGTAGTAATCAAGGTGGGATAGGATAAGTGCTTGAATTAACGTTATAGCAGTTTGGAGAGGAAAGGGCAGATCTTAGAGATGTTGTGAAGATAGAACCAACAAGATTTGGTGACAGATTGAATATATGGATCGAGTGAGGGGGATGAGTTGAGGATGATGCCAAGGTTACAGGCTCGTGAGATGTAAAATGGTGGGGTTGGCTACAGTGATGAGCAAGATGGGGAGGGAAAGAGTTTGGGTGGGAAGATGAGTTCTGTTTAGGATGTGGTAAATTTTGAGTTGTTGGTGGGACATCTGAGTAAAGATGTCCTAAAGACAGGAGGAAACGTGAGACTGCAGAGAAGGAGAGATCAGGGCAGGAGATGTAGATTTAGGAATCATCTGCTTAGAGATGACAGTTGAAGCTATGGAAGCAAATGAGTCCTCCAAGGGAGTGGGTGTAGATGAAGACTAGAATAATAATAACAATAATAGTGGCATTTATTAAGCACTTCGTATGTGCAAAGCACTGTTCTAAGCGCTGGGGAGGTTACAAGGTAATCAGGTTGTCCCACAGGGGGCTCACTGTCTTAACCCCATTTTGCAGATGAGGTAACATGCACAGAGAAGTTAAGTGACTTGCCCAAAGTCACACAGCTGACAGTTGGTGGAGCTGGGATTTGAACCCCTGACCTCTGACTCCAAAGCCCATGCTCTTTCCACCAAGCCATGCTGCACAATTGAATCTTGAAAGACTCCACTATAAGAGGGAGGGAGGCAGAGGAGTCTGTGAAAGAGACTAAGGAACAACTAGAAAAATAAAAGAATTAGGAGAGGAGTGTCAGTTTGTTTCATGATACTTGAAACACTTACTTTGTGTCTCTTGCTGTTCTAAGCACTGGTGTAAGGTACAAGTTAATTAGATCAGACACAGTTCCTGTCCTGCTTGGGGACAAACAGTTTTAAGTAGGAGGGAGAACATGTATTGAATCCCCATTTTATAGCTGAGGAAACTGAGGCACAAAAATAATAATAATAATTGTGGTATTTAAGTGCTATGTGCCAAGTACTGTTCAAAGCACTGGGGTAGATACAAGGCAATCAGATTGGACTCCGTCCCTGTCTCACCTGGGGCTCATAATCTTAATCTCCATTTTACAGATGAGGTAACTGAGGCTCAGAGAAGGGAAGTGACTTACCCAAAGTCACATAGCGGGCAAGTGGTAGAGTGGGGATTAGAATCCAGGTCCTCTCACTCCCAGGTCTGTGCTCTTTCCACTAACCCACTCTGCTTCTCTGTGAACCAAGGTTTGGTAATGGTGGATAGAGTAAAGGCCTGGGAATCAGAAGGACCTGTATTCTAATCCCAATTCTGCCTCTGTTCTGCTGTGTGATCTCGGGTAAGTCACTTAACTTCTCTGGGCCTCAGTTTTCTCATCTGTAAAATGGGGATTAAGATCATGAGCTCCGTGAGGAACATGACATGTGTCCAGTTTGATTCATTTCAATCTACATGAGCCCTTAGAACATTGCCTGACATATATTAAGTGATTAACAAATACTATTAACCAACAATAACAACAACAAAAATGGGGGATTCATTTAGTCATATTTATTGAGCACTTACTGTGTACAGAGCACTGTACTAAGTGCTTGGAAAGTACAATTTGGGATGGTCCACAGTGTCAAAGGTAGCTAAAAAGATGACGAGGGTTAGGATGGAGTAGATGCTGTTGGATTTTGCAAGTGGAAGATCATTGATGACTTTATAGAGGGCTGTTTCTGTGGAGTGAAAGGGTATGAGCCAAATGAAAGGAGAGGAACTGGACATAACATAAATATACGTTGAGTTGGGAGTCACGTTTCTGCCCCACAGTGAGCCTGCAGTCTAGAGAGGAAAGATGAAAGGTGTTGGTACAATTTCACTACGAATATATTCTTTATCTCTGAATCATTTACGTGTAGTCTGTCAAATGTAATTATTGAGTGCTTACTGTGTGCAAAGCGCTGTACTCTGCACAGAAAAGCAGCATGGTGCAGTGGATAGAGCAGGCTTGGGAGTCAGAAGATCGTGGGCTCTAATCCCTGGTCTGCCACTTATCTGCTGTATGACCTTGGGCAAGTCACTTTACTTCTCTGGGCCTCAGTCACCTCATCTGTAGAATGGGGATGGAGGCTGTGAGCCCCACGTGGGACAGGGACTGTGTCCAACCCAATTTATTTATATCCATCCCACCACAGTGTGTGGCACATAGTAAGTGCTTAACAAATACCACAGTTATTATTATTATTATTACGTGCTTGGGAGAGGGCAATCTAACAAACAGCCATGTTCTCTGCTCACAGTGTAGAAGTCGCATTTAAGCAATCTCAGTGTTGTCACTCAGTTGTATCTAGTGCCTTGCTGCATCCCTTCAGTCAACTTCCAGGAGAAATGCCCAATTGTTTATTTTGGAGATTGTGGATGGTTTCCTGTTCCAAAGACCTATTGTAATATTACTACAGAGTTCCTTGGGGATGTTTGCAGATCTTCATCAACACTTCCGTGTTTAAATTCATTATCATTTATTATTCATCTCAAATTCATCTTGATTGAATGAATGAATCATCTGTATTCACATTGCCATCTGATTTTGTAAATTGATAAGGTGAACTGTTTCCTTAGCATCTTGGTTAGTATATTTGGAACAATAATACATTTTATGATTTATGGAAAATTATACTTCATTTAGTAGTAACAGTATTTAAGAGCCCGGGCTTGGGAGCAGAGGTCATGGGTTCTAGTTCTGGCTCTGCCACTTGTCTGCTGTGTGACTTTGGGCAAGTCACTTAGCTTCTCTGTGCCTGTTACCTCAACTGTAAAATGGGGATTAAGACTATGAGCCCCACATGTTACAACCTGCTTATGTTGTATCTACCCTAGAGCTTAGAACAGTGCTTGGCACATAGTAAGCACTTAACAAATACCATTATTATTATTATTAAATGCTTAGTACAGTGCTCTGCACATAATAAGCACTCAATAAATATGATTGAATTAAGTGCTTGCTGTGTACAAAACACTACAAAATGCTGAGAGTGCGCAGGTGGTGGTTAGACAGTCTCTGTCTTTGAGGCCTCAATCTAAAATTAGTACTCTTTAATATTAGTCATAGGGTCAATTAGAGTGTTAACTGGGCTTTTTCAGTATTGCATTCAAGATGGGCTGGTAGAAAGAGCATGGGCCTAGGAGTCTGAGGACCTGGGTTCTAATTCTGAGTCTACCAAGCGGTAGATGTAGTGGTTAAAAGTTAAAAGTCTTCTGTCTGATCTTGGCTAAATGACTTAGCTTCTCTGTGCCTCAGTTTTCTCAACTGAAAAATGAGATTAAATCCTCCTCCCTCCAATTTAGACTGTTAGCGCCTTGTGGGACAGGGACTGTGCTGAACTGATTATCTACTTCAGTGCTTAGTACAGTGTCTGGTGCATAGTGGCACTTAAGTATCATAAAAAAAGACAAAACATCCATCCCTTCTGTCTTGCTAGATGGAGTTTAAATTTCCCTAAAAAGTCTTTCTTGTTTGACTTCTGTTTAATCTGGAAATCCTCTCCTTTCCACCCTTCCAGGCATAGTCCCCCTGGCTGAGTGGATGGAAGAATAATTGGAAAAGGAATTACATTTCACTTCTCTTTTTTTTTCCTTCAGGGAACCACTCCTTATTTGAATTATTTCCACCTTCACAAAGTCCTCATTGTCTCCACCCTGCTTGTTACTCATACAGTAAATGGACTGTACCCACCCTCTGCAGAAGGAAGAGAAATTCTGAACACAGTGAAATTGTCCAAGAACTTAATGAAAAGTCTTGATCTTATTTGTGTTAGTGGGTGGATTTTTTTCCTCACATTCAAAAGTTGTTATTAATAATAATAACTATGATATTTGTTACGGGCTTACTATGTGCCAGGCACTGTACTAAACACTGTAGTGAATACAAGCAAATCATTTCCTCCTCAATGAGCATTTGTTGCATCCCATACTGATTCCAGCAATGAGTACATATCTTTTGTATTAGTCCCAGGAGCCAAAGCCAATCAATCAGTGGTACTTTTTTGAGCACTAACTCTGTGTGGAATACTGTACTAAGTGCTCAGCAAAATCATTAAAGCCCCAGTTTTTAAACACCAGGTTCTGAAAAATTAAAAAAAAAGGTCAGGTTAGAAAGCAAGTCTATCCATGAAAGAAAATGATCTCACATGGGGCTCACAGTCTTAGTCCCCATTTTTTGCAGATGAGGTAACTGAGACTCAGAGAAGTGAAGTGACTTGCTCAAGGTCAAACAGCAGATAAGTGGCAGAGCCAGGATAAGAATCCAGGTCCTTTTGACTCACAGGTGAATGCCTGTATCAGCATCCTAGTATCCATCCTAGTATCAGCTTCAGGGTGTCTAAAGGCCACAACCTGACCCTAGCTCCGGGTCACTGTGGATACCATCTGGCAGTAATGGAGAAGAGATTATCTCCTCTTTCAACTGATTCCTTCCTCTTCAAAGCCTCCTGAATACCGCTCTTCCCATATTCAAATCCCTCATGAAATTCCACTTCCTCCTGGAGGCATTGTCTAGTTAAACTCCACCTTCCCAAATGGTCAGACAATAACCACCCTTAGCAGTGACCTTCATGCTCTTACTCTTTAGCACTTATATTGTGATTAGGCAAATAAGTGTAAATTAACAAGTTTCTTCTCCTAGTCTTTGGCTCTCAACATTAGTAGCAGGGCTTCTTCTCCAGCTCTCTCTGCAAGTAGTTGTTTCCCTTTACCTCCACATTAGACTGAAGTCCTCAAGGGCAGAGAAAATGTCTACTACGTTTATTGTTCTCTTTCACACCCCCAATGCAGTGTGCCACACCCAGTAGATAGTTAATAAATCCCATTGATCAATGGATTTTAAAAGTCTGCATTGACCTTTTACATTAGCCCCCGAGAACCCCAACAACAAAAGATAAAAATGTGATCTTCGTCCCAATTCCTTGAGAGAAAAGACTTCTGCTGGCTCCTGGCTGTCCAACTCACTGTTCCCTCTTTGTGGAAAGTCGCCAGATCTCCCTGTGGTTCACCAACAATACTTATTTAATACTGATGATAATAATAATAATAATAATAACTGTGGTATTTAAGCATTTATGGTGTGCCAGACATTACACCAAGCACTGGGGTGGATACCAGCAAATGGGGTCAGACATAGTCCCTGTCCCAGTGGGGCTCACAGTCTTAATCCCCATTTTACAGATGAGGTAACTGAGCCCCAGAAAAGTGAAGTGACTTAACCAAGGTCACACAGCGGACAAGTAGCAGAGGTGGGATTAGAACCCATGACTTTCCAAATACCAGGCCCAGGATCCTCCCCTCCCCAGGGTTCTGTCCCTGAGCTGGGTTGGGATCCCCATTTCAGCCACCCTTGCTCATTCTGGGACATTTCATAATCGACTTTAAAACTCTAACCACAGACTGTGTAATTCAGTTAATTTGAGGGAGCTGAATCTATAGGAGGCATTGTGTGTGCCTTGTAAATTTACATGAATTATTTAACAAATGTTGCAAACCTAGGTAAATGAGGTCCACCTGGATTTCCTTAATATGCAAAGCAGCCTGCTTCTTGGTGTGAGTACAGGGGCTGGAGTTGACCATTCAAGTGATTATTTTTGAGCACAATTCCCAGCAAGCACCTTATATGAACCTGTTGATGTGTTCCCCAAAACCTCTTGCTGCTTGCACCTGCAACATCTTGGCATTTAGTCGGCTAATTCCTCACAATACCTTAGATAAGTCAATCATTCACTGGTATTTATCAAGGACTTATAGCCTAGTGAAAAGAGCGTGGGCCTGGGAATCAGAAGGTCTTGGGTACTAATCCTACTCTGCCACTTGTCTGCTGTGTGATCTTGGGCAAGTCATTTAACTTCTCTGTGCCTCAGTTACCTCAACTATAAAATGGGGATTAAAACTGCGAGTTCCATGTGGGGCCAGGGACTGTCTCCACCCCGACTTGTATCTACCTCTGGCAGTAATAATAATATTGAAATTATTATTATAGTACTTACTAAGCACATGGGAGAGTACAATACAAAAGAATAGATATTCATTCATTCAGTCATATTTATTGAGCACTTACTCTGTGCAGAGATCTGTACTAAGTGCTTGGAAAGTACAATTCACTAATAAAAAGAGGCAATCCCTGCCCACACTAGGCTTACAGTCTAAAAGATATAGATGATCCTTACTCATGTGAACTTTACAGGCTAGAGGGGGAGACAAACATTTAAAGAAATTACTAATGGGTAGGTGCACTGAGTGCTGTGGGATTGGGTGAGTGTTGAATAACAGAGTGCTTATGGGGAACGGATCCAAGTTCGTAGGCAACTCAGAAGGTTGGGCTGAAATAGGGAAGTGTGGATTTGGTTGGGGAACGCCACTTGGAGGAAATGGACTTTTCTTTTTAAAGTAGGGCTTTGAAAATGCAGAGAGAGGTAGTCTGTCAGATATGAAGAGGGAGGAAGTACCAAGCTAATGGGAGGATGAGTGCAAGGGGTCAGTGGCAAGAATAATGAGATTGTGGTTCAGTGAGAAGGGTTAGAGAAGCAGCATGGCTCAGTGGAAATAGCACAGGCTTTGGAGTCAGAGGTCTTGGGTTCAAATCCCAGCTCTGCCAATTCTCAGCTGTGTGAGTTTGGGCAAGTCACTTCTCTGGGCCTCAGTTACCTCATCTGTAAAATGGGGATTAAGACTGTGAGCCCCCTGTGAGACAACCTGATCACCTTGTAACCTCCCCAGCACTTAGAATAGTGCTTTGCACATAGTAAGCAATTAATAAATGCCATCATTAGAGGAACCAAGTCTATAGGAGATCAATGAGGTGAGCTAGGATGAGGAAAGCCCTAATTAAGTACTTTAAGCCAATAGGTAACTTCTGTTTGTTGCAGAGTTGGATGGGCAACCACTGGAGGTTTTTGAGGAGCATGGAGCTATAGAATGAGGTTTTTTGTTTTTTGGTTTTTTTTTTTTTTTGGAGAAATGATCCAGGCACCAGAGTGGAATATGGGCAATAGAGTGAGGAGGGGGAGATGGGGAGAAAGGAGGTTAGCAAGGAGGCTGATGCAGTAGTCCAGGTGGTATGTAAGTGTTTAGTTTGGTGTTGTAGCAGTTTGGATAGAGAGGAGAGGGTGGATTTGAGAGATGTGTAAATTGAACCCACAGGATTTGGTGACAGGCTGAATATACAGGCTAAATTGGACAGATGAGTCAAGGACATTACCATGTTTATTATAGGTTTTACACAATGTTAGTGGTGGTGTTGTCTGCAGTAATGGGAATGTCTGGGGCCCCAGAGGACATGATTTGGGTGGGATGATGAAGAATTAGTTTTTAGACATCTTAGGTTCAAGGTAATAGTAATAATTATGGTACGTAAGCACTTATAATTTGTCAAGCACTGTTCTAAGGGCTAGGATAGATACAAGTTAATCAGGTTGGGCACAGTCCATGTCCCACATAGGGCTCACACTCTTAATCCCTATTTTACAGATGAGGCAACTGAGGCCCAGAGAAGTGAAGTGACTTGTCCAAGGTGACACAGTAGATATGACAGAGCCGGGATTAGAATCCAGGTCCTTCTGATTTCAAAGCCCCTGTGATGGGACATCTAAGTATAAATGTCTTGCAGGCAGGGCAAAATGTGAAACCAAAGAGGAGAGAGGTCAGGGCTGGAGAGAGCACTAGATTTGAGAATTGTCCTCATAGAGATGATAGTTAAAGCCAATGAGCTAATGAGTTCTTCAAGGGAGTGAGTGTAGATGGAGAATAGAAGGGGACCCTTCTGAGGCCCTGCTGAGAGCTCACCTCCTCCAGGAGGCCTTCCCAGACTGAGCCCCTTCTTTCCTCTCCCCCTCGTCCCCCTCTCCATCCCCCCGTCTTACCTCCTTCCCTTCCCCACAGCACCTGTACATATGTATATATGGTTGTACATATTTATTACTCTATTTATTTATTTATTTTACTTGTACATTTCTATCCTATTTATTTTATTTTGTTGGTATGTTTGGTTCTGTTCTCTGTCTCCCCCTTTTAGACTGTGAGCCCACTGTTGGGTAGGGACTGTCTCTATGAGTTGCCAATTTGTACTTCCCAAGCGCTTAGTACAGTGCTCTGCACATAGTAAGCGCTCAATAAATACAATTGATTGATTGATTGATTGACCCAGAACTGAGTCCTGAGGGACTCTCATAGCTAGGGGGTGGGAGGCAGGGACAGGAGGAGCCTGCAAAGGAGACTGAATGACCAGAGATAGGAAGACACCAGGAGAGGATGGTCTCAGTGAAGCCAACGTTGGACACAGTTTCCAGGAGAAGTGGGTGGTCCAGTTTTAAAGGCTGCTGAGAGGTCGAGTAGGATTAGGTTGGAGTAGAGGCCATTAGATTTGGGCCAGAAGGAGGTCATTAGTGACCTTAGAAAAATCAGTTTCTATAGAGTGGAGTGGTTAGAATTAAGATCGGAAGGGGTCAAGGAGAGAACTAGAGAAGAGATCAGATGTAAGTAACTCTCTCAAGGAGTTAGGAAAGGAATGGTAGGAGGGTGATGATGCGATAACTGCAGGGAGTCACAACTAAAGCATTCTTCCTTTCATTTCTTCGACATGTTTTCCAGCTCTTTCAAATAACAAGCAAAATTTTTGTTTCTCAAAATATTTACCCGATAGTTATCCATCAGATGTTTCAAATGAAGATTTAATTTAGGTGGAGTCCTATGGTTCTACTTCTGGGTGGGGGAATTCAAAGTTATGCAACACTATTGCAGCAGGATAGGTGTGGCTATCTTTGCTCTGTTTGGAGCACTTTGCACAAAGCAGTTTGTAGTAGTAGTTTATAATATATAAAATAGTAATTGCCTAACAAATACCACAGTTGTTGTTGTGTGCCAGGCACTGTTCTAAGCACTGGGATAGATACAAGCTAATCGGGTTGGACACAGTCCCTGTCCCACACAAGGCTCACAGTCTTAACCCTACTTTTCAAATTAGGGAACTGAGGCACAGTGAAGTGACTTGCCCAAGGCCACAAAACAGACAAATGGCAGAGCTGGAATTAGGACCCATGACCTTTTGACTCCTACGCCCATGCCCTATCCACTATGCCATGCTGCTTTTCTTGTTGTTGTTGTTGTTGTTGTTGTTGTAGTACTTAGTGTGGCCAAGCAGATACTGAATTCATTCAATCGTATTTATTGAGTGCTGTGTGCAGAGCACTGTACTAAGCACTTAGGAAGTACAGGTTGGCAACATATAAAGATGGTCCCTACCTAACAATGGGCTCACAGTCTAGAAGGGGGAGACAGAAAACAAAACAAAACATGTAGACAGGTGTCAAGTCATCAGAACAAATAGAATTAAAGTTAAATGCACATCATTAACAAAATAAATAGAATAGTAAATATGTACAAGTAAAATAGAGTAATAAATCTGTACAAATGTATATACAAGTGCTGTGGGGAGGGGAAGGAGGTAGGGTGGGGGGGATGGGGAGGAGGAGAGGAAAAAGGGGGCTCAGCCTGGGAAGGCTTCTTGGAGGAGGTGAGCTCTCAGTAGGGCTTTGAAGGGAGGAAGAGAGCTAGCTTGGTGGATGTGTGAAGGGAGGGCATTCCAGGCCAGGGGAAGGATGTGGGCTGGGGGTTGATGGCGGGACAGGTGAGAACAAGGTACAGTGAGGAGGTTAGTGGCAGAGAAGTGGAGGGTGTGGGCTGGGCTGTAGAAGGAAAGAAGGGAGGTGAGGTAGGAAGGGGCGAGGAGATGGAGAGCCTTGAAGCTGAGAGTGAGGAGTTTTTGCTTGAAGCGTAGGTTGACAGGCAGCCACTGGAGATTTTTTGAGGAGGGGAGTAACATGCTCAGAACATTTCTGCCCAAAGATGATCTGGGCAGCAGAGTGAAATATAGACTGAAGTGGGGAGAGACTGGAGGATGGGAGATCAGAGAGGAGGCTCATGCAGTAATCCAGTCGCGATAGGATGAGATTGAACCAGCAAGCTAGCGGTTTGGATGGAGAGGAAAGAGCAGATCTTGGCGATGTTGTAGAGGTGAAACCGGCAGGTTTTGGTGACGGATTGGATGTGCAGGGTGAAGGAGAGAGCAGAGTCAAGGATGACACCAAGGTAGCAGGTTTTTGTGAGATGGGAAGTGATGGGAAAGTCAGGGAGAGGGCAGGGTTTGGGAGGGAAGATAAGGAGTTCAGTCTTGGACATATTGAGTTTTAGATGGTGGGCAGACATCCAGATGGAGATGTCCTGAAGGCAGGAGGAGACCCAAGCCTGAAGGGAGGGAGAGAGAGCAGGGGCAGAGATGTAGATTTGGGTGTCATCAGTGTAGAGATGAGAGTTAAAGCCGTGGGAGTGAATGAGTTCACCAGCCACCCTGAGCACTTATGTGTCTATAGGTTGATTTGTTACTGATACTTTTTTTTAATAGTTTTTGTTATGCGCTTACTATGTGCCAAGCACTGTTGTTAGCATTAAGGTAGGTACAGGTTTATCAGTCCCTGTCTCACAAGGGACTCACAGTCTAATTAAGAGAGAGGACAGCTACTGAATTTTGGTTTGGTGAGCCCTGCCTCCCTCCTCTCAGGGTCACACCTGAAGAGTTTCCATCAGTCTACCAGTCTTGGCTACAGGAGGGAGAGGCAAACAGAAGCCTAATCATTCCATTCCTTGCTTGGGCAGTGGCTAGCCAGTGGAAGGCAATCTGCTACAAGTCAAAATTCACCCGTGCTGGGCAGTGCTCTGCACACAGTAAGCGCTCAATAAATACGGTTGAATGAATGAGTGAATGAAAGAGTCGAGGGCGGAGACTCGAGTTAACTGCCCGGAAGGCAGCAATGATAAACCGCTTCTGGATTTTTACCAAGAAAACTGTATGGATCCACCACCAGAACAATTGCAGATGGAGAGCGGGGCGTTGTGGGAAAGATGTGTCTGTGGTGTGCCTATGGGTTGGAAACGACTCGACAGCATAAGACAAGACAAAGAGCCCTGCCGCCATTGGGTGAGAAAGTTGTTTTTTGTTTTTAACCTTCAGCCCTGTTTTAAAGCCACCCCTCAGACTTCTGCCACCAAGTCATAAAACGGCTGTGGCTTGGTATAAACAAAATCCCCTCATCAATTCTCTCAGACTAGTACAAGAAAAAAGGGATTTTGACCAGAATGAGAAGGAATGGAAGTGCACTGAAAAAGAATATCCTGCGGAAGTGGAGGTCGGGAGAGGGGAAGGAGGCACATATTTCCAATTCAAGTACATACTAGGTATCAGTGGTTGGGGAAATAAAAACCCCAAAACAGGGGGCACTTCTGAGCTGGGGTAAATAGAAACAATAGAATTTCCTCTAACTCCAGTAGTTTATATAGAATCAAGAACCCAGATTTAGGAATCAGGTAGACCTAGATTCTAATCCCAGTTCGGCCGCTGGCCTGCTCTGTGACCAAGGGCAAATCACTTAACCGTGACTCTTAGTTGTGCTCAATAAATACCGTCAATTTACTGAGTGCTTATTGTGTGCCAAGCACTGTACTAGATGCTTGGAGAGTACAATATAACAGAGTTGATAGACATGTTCCCTGCCCACAATGAGTTTACCATCTAGAGGAAAGCTCACAGTCTAGTACCTTAACTACTTAACCAAGTTACTAGGTAACACAAAGAGGGTACCAACAGATTTCAATCAGTTAATCATGCTTACAATAGCGATGGTATTTGTTAAATGCTTACTATATGCCACTCTTCTAAGCACTGGGGGAGGCGCAAGATCATCAGGTTGTCCCACATGGGGCTCACAGTCTTAATCCCAATTTACAATGAGGTAACTGAGGCACAGAGAAGTTAAGTGAGTTGCCCAAAGTCACACAGCTGACTGGCAGAGCTGAGATTAGAACCCACGACCTCTGACTCCCAAGCCTGGGCTCTTTCCACTATGCCACTGAAAGAGCACTGTACTAAGCTTTTGGGAGAGTTCAAGATAAGATCTGGTAGAGTTGTGTTCTCTGCCTACAAGGAGCTTAAGGAGGAGATTTGCTTAATCAAGTCAATCAATGGCATTTATTAAGTGCTTATTGTGTGCAGAGCACTTTACTAAATGCTTGGAACAGTACAGCAGAACACAGTTGGTAGACACATTCCCTGCCCACAATGAGCTTACAGTCTAGGGCAACAGACAAACACTAATATAAATAAATAAGTATGGAATTCACTTTAGAATGGCCATCTCTATGGTGTGGGAAGGTGAGGAAGAGAAGAGACTAAACTTGACACCAAAGAAACTCCAATCTCACTCCTTCTCATCTCTGATTCCCATTCCTCACCAAAAGACAGGCTAGGCAAGTCAGATTTGTATCTACCCCACTGCTTAGAACAGAACTTGGCACATGATGTGCTTAACGAATACCATTATTATTGATACAGGTATGTAGCAAAGGAGTGCAGTGCACTATGAAAGTGCTTGTAAAGTCCAAAAGGAGCAAGATAAACTTTCTGTCCTCAAGGAACTTATATTCCAGTAGAGGACATAGGCATAAATAAGGTATGGAGTCAGAATAATTGGAGGTAGAATTGCATTTCCTATATACAGTAAGCACATGTGCTTGAGGTGGCCAGAGAGCAGAGGTCTGCCCTGTCAGAGAGAGCACCCACAGCTGCCACACCAACGTGACTCCATCAACCCCTCCTTCTCTGGGCAGGGGAGTGAGAAAGCAGTAACTGGGTGAAACAGTCCCAACTTCCAGATCGTTGACCTAACCAGGCTGTGGTTGCCTCCCTGACTGTGGCTGGCGGACTTTGAATAGCAAGGTGCCTGAAACTCTGCTCCTCTAGGCATAGTGCCCTATCCCTCTTGTTGCATTTATCGTTGTCCTTGTCTTTTATACTCTTTGTGTTATTGTTTCAACCTTCCTTCTCGGTCTGTTTTCTATACCGCTCCCTTCCTATCAGAAAGACTACTGCTTTCTTCATCTTCAAATTCCTACTCCACCAGAAAGCCTTCCCTCCCCTCCAGGAAGCCTTCCCTCATCTCCCCAACCTATTGTCCCTCCCTACCACATCACTTAAACACTTGAGTCTGTACCTGTTAAGCATTTATATACTCAACTCCTCCCCATTAAAGCAATTTACCTTAATGTCTGTCTCACCAGTTAGATTGTAAACTCCTCTTGGGCAGGGATTGTTCCTTCTTACTCTACTGTATTGTACTCCCCCAAGTGCTTAGGACGGTACTCAGCACACAGTTAAGCACTCAAGAAATACCACTGATTCTTAAATTGTGAACCTCTTGATGGCCCTGTCTAATTTTCACCTATGTAATTGTTCTGAGCACTTATTACAGGGCTCTGCCCAAAATGAATGCTTAATAGAAATCATTGCTCCTATTTCTATTACGTGGCTCCTGGGATGTTGTGACTCAGGGTGTCAGGAATTCATTGGAAAAAGCTTGGAGGAGGAGAAATTCTATGAGTTTGTGAGATGCTTACCCATGTTAAACGTTATCATTTTAGGTTGCAAGTTCCTTTGTGTAGTTGCAAAAATTGCCGTTTGGTGATGTTGATAATGGAAGTATTTGAATTCCTTGAAGTTTATCATGTCATAGTGTCTGTGGTCTAAAAGTGTGTTGAGAAATGAACAGCAGCTAAGCTTCTTCCCTTCCTCCTCCCACTAAAGCAGCATTGAGCACTTCCACATAACGTAAACTGTTTCTGAACCATCTCTGGGTGATGGGAGAGTGAAGATTGATCTGTTTGCTGGGCCAAGCATGAGTGAGCTTTACATATGTGATATTTCCTTGTGTTTCGCAACCGAAATGGAAACAGACGCCTAATGTTCAAACCCCCGAGAGCAAGCCATTCTCTGAAGAGCCCATCGTTTGCTTATAACTGATTTGGTATGCAAACGCTGGTCCCACCATTTTACGAGGAGAACAGAAATATTGGGCTGTTTTCTGGATCTCAGAAAAGCCCTATAGAGCAAGACCTCAAATCTGAATGAGGAAGACAAATTGCCTTTCAGGGTTCAGTGCTGGGTTTTCATTGTATGCTGTAAAGCCAAAGCTTTATTGTTTAGCAGTAGAATTTATGAAAAGAAGCCATTAGAATCCATCAAGCCAATAATAACACATGGATTTCTTCTGGATGCAGATAGCAAGTATTTCCTGTCTAATGTAGTTTCTGTCCAAGAAACACTCCTTAAGGAATTCATGTGTAAAGGGAATTTATCCACCAATAGTCTCTTTCTCAGACTGATTTAATAGGAGACAAAAAAAACTATTCTGGGCTGCATATGCTGTTCTGTACTGGGGAGAGGTGAACTTGTTGGAAGACGAGAGTAGAGGAGCCAGAGGAGAGTGAGAAGTTGAATATTACTGCAAGATGGGTGGTGGGGAAAGGGTTGGAGGAAGTGGGAGGAGATGGAGAGGGAAGAGGTGATAAGGAGGCAATTGAGTAGCAAGGAAGGGTGGAAGTGGAGGCAGAGTGTAGAGCAGGTCGGTAGCCAGTGGGCAAATGTACATCTGATGGCCTCTCTCCTGCCGACCAAGTAGTGAGTGAGGCCCAACATGGCCTAGTGGATTAAGCACAGGCCTATGGGTTAGAGGACCTGGGTTCTAACCCCGGCTCTGCCTCTTGTCATCTGTTACGTGACCTTGAACAAGTCACTTCACTTCTCTGTGTCTGTTCTCTCATATGTAAAATGGGGATTAAGACTGTGAGCCCCATGTAGGACATGGACTGTAACCAACCTGATTAACTTGTATCTACGTCATGGCTTAGTATAGTTCCTGACATGTCCTTAACAAATATCATTAGAAAAAAAGTCACTGGGGCTCAGAGAGGGTAGAACATCAGAAGAGGTAAACATCTGCCAAACCCATTTGGATGCCTTTTGCAGTAGACCAAGGTCCTTAAGCTTTTTCATGCAGATCTATTTAGTAGAGTCACACATGAAAGGATCCAATCTGACCCCTTCTCCATCACACTTGGTGTGAAACAGTTCTAAATGGGGTTACAGTGAAATTTACCCTCTTGCCACCAAGCTTGAGGGTGCAATAAGGGATCTGGAAGCTGAAGTCAACGGATGTTCCTGTTCCACTGACAAACACTCTTCAAACTCAAGTATTCAAGCCTCATCTAGGTTTCAGAGGCAGTCATCCAGGAACTGCTGACAACTGAGGTCTTGAGACATATCCTCAAAAAGATATGCAAATGACAGAGTTATTTCACAGAGTAAGCAAAGCATTCTTATCTGATGGCATGTCTGAAAAAAAATCCCAAGTCATATTATCAGTTTGCTGCTGGAAAATTCTGCATATTAAAAAAAAATTCACATCAACAACTTAATGTGGTCACCCCATTTTGTTACCTTTCCCAGGATAAAATGATAGAGTAAGGAGGAAATATATATATATCAATCAATCAATCATGTATATATATATATATATATATATATATATATATATATATGCCAACAGGGATTTTAGACATAAAGTAGCATCAATTTTCAAATCAAATTGAAGGTTAATGAAGCATTAATGCTGTCCAGCCTTCTGTTTGACTGAGAACCCTGGACTAGTTTGGAAGCTGTAGATGTACTTTTTGGCAGAATTGCCTACAGATCAATCGGTCGTATTTGAGTGCTTACTGGGTGCAGGACCCTGAACTAATATCGTGTGGAAGGGCTTTCATACTTGGCTCTAACCAAAGTATGCAATAGAGTCAGTTAACCAGCATGAAAGCAATTCTCAGAGCAACACAAGTCCACTGGGCGGGATATGAAAACAGAATGGACAATAGCAGGATATCCTTAGTATACTGCTTAATGGTGCTTAGTACAGTGCCTTGCACATAGCACTCAGTAAATACCACTGATTGAAATACCATTGATACCCAGGAAGCTGTTGGGTGGGTTGTGGGGAGGGAAACTGGGTGGCAAAATTATGTAAAGACACAGTGAAACCCAGACTTAAGCAATGCACGTATTAGTAGAGTATGGGGAGACTTTTGTAACAGAGACCAGTCTGGCAAGCAGCTATTAGGAGTGGAGTTGCCTTTTTTATGATATTTGTTAAGTACTTACTATGTGCCAGGCACTGTACTTCACACTAGGGTACATGCAAACTAATCAGGTTGGATACAGTCCATGTTTCAAATGGGGCTCTTAGTTTTAATCTCCATTTTAGAGATGAGGCACAGAGAAGTGAAGTGACTTGCCCAAAGTCACACAACAGACAACTGGTGGGGCTGGCATTAGAACCCAGGTCCTCTGACTCCCAAGCCCACGCTCTGTCCCCTAGGCCACGCTGCTTCACTAGACTTAGATAGATGTTTAGAGAAGCAGCATGGCTCAGTGGAAAAGAGCATGGGCTTTGGAGTCAGAGGTCATGGGTTTAAATCCAGGCTCTGTCAATTGTCAGCTGTGTGATTTTGGGCAAGTCACTTCTCTGTGCCTCAGTTACCTCATCTGTAAAATGGGGATGAAGAATGTGAGCCCCCCGTGGGACAACCTGATCACCTTGTAACCTCCCCAGTGCTTAGAACAGTGCTTTGTGCATAGTAAGTGCTTAATAAATGCCATCATTATCATTACTATTATGTCTATTATCAGAAGTACTTACCCTAATTCTCTAATAAAGTTCTATCTAAAATGGGAAGTCAAAATGTATCGAAAAACTGAGTGTAACAAACTGATGCAAAATAATACCATTGCAACAGAAACAAATTTATCCTAATGCTTTAGTTCATGATTTCATCTACATTTTTTTGCCTGTATTGTCATTTCCATTCTCTCCATTGGCATTCTGGACTTTTTGACCCACCTAGTAATAGTTGTAATAGTACTATTCATAGCTTATCGTGTGAAGAGTGCTGGGAAAGAATGCAGATGTGGAAATTAGATGTGGTCTCTGTCCTGGGGGACTCACAGTCTAAAACTGCAAATGGGGAAAAAGGACTGGAGACAGACACATCAGCAATGACGAAGCATTGAAACACAATATGGGCAAATGCTCAAAATACAAACAAAATCGATAGGATGTTGGGGCTAGAAGAGCAGAAATTTAGGTTCCTTGGAAATCAGAGTTTAGGGAACACCCACAGTAATCATTGAAGTAGTCACCTGTCTTCCCAGGGTTTTGTGGCGGCCTTGTAGGGTGGGGATTTTTCTCTTTCACACCAAAGGTGGGGAGTTGGGGGACTGAGACAGGGGGAATGGGAGAGAAGGCAGGACAGGAACTCAGCCATGTTCTTTATCATATTGTCTTGCTTGTTTTTTCCCATCAATTCCATGTATAATAAAGTAAATTCAGCTACTTGACATATTGGAAAGGTCTCATTTCTACCCAGTTCATCCACTTGGAATAACTTTTTCTGAAGGTCCCCATGTCTTATTCTAAATACCACTTGATTACTAATGGAAGACTTTCAGTTCTAAAACTGCTGCTCTTTGAAAACTTATGTAGGGCTGCTAGTATTTATTGTGCACTTACTTTATGCAGAGCTCCTCACTAAGTGTTGGCAGAAAGTATGCAGGTGGGAATTAGACTTGAAAATTGAATCATTTGATTGTCCCCTTTTTCTTTGTTAAATAAAAATTGTGGAGTCTTGATATTACTAAGTTACTTACAAAGCTCTTGGAAAAATCTTTATCTCGCAGGAATAATTGTGGTATTTGTGATAGAGAAGCAGCATGGCTCAGTGGAAAGAGCCCGGGCTTTGGAGTCAGAGGTCATGGGTTCAAATCCCGCCTCTGCCATTTATCAGCTGTGTGACTTTGGGCAAGTCACTTAACTTCTCTGGACCTCAGTTCCCTCATCTGTAAAATGGGGATGAAGACTGTGAGCCCCCCATGGGAAAACATGATCACCTTGAAACCTCCCCAGTGCTTAGAAAAGTGATTTGCACCTCGTAAGCTCTTAATAAATGCTATCATTATTATTTAAGTGCTCAGTATGTGCCAAGCCCTGGGATAGATAGAGTAATGAAGAAAGTCAGTCCCTGTCCAATGTCTGTCTCTCCGCTTCTAGACTCTGAGTCCAATGTGGGCAGGGATTGTCTCTATTTGCTGCTGAATTGTACTTTCCAAGCCCTTAGTATAGTGTTCGGCACACAGTAAGTGCTCAATAAATATGACTGAGTGAGTGAATGGGAAAATAGTACTTTATCTGCTTTTTACAGTGAGGAAAATGAGGGGCAAAGACTTGCCCTAGGCCACAAAGCAGACAAGTGGCAGAGCCATATTTAGAACTAAAGCCCTCTGATGTCCAGGTCAGTGGTTTTTTTTCCCTGTTAATCAGTGGTATTTATTGCACGTGTACAGAATACAAACTACTGTACTACATGCTTGGGGAAAATACAATATGATAGAGTTGTTAGATTCAGTCCCTGCTCCTAAGGAGCTTGCAGTCTACAAGGGGAGGCATATGTTGAAATAAATTGTAAATAGGGGAAATAGAGTTTAAGGCTAGGTATAAAAATGCTGTGGAGCTGGAGCGAATATCCAGATGCTTAAGAGGTACACAGCCAAGTGCGTAGTTAATGGTGAGAGAACAGACAGGGATGTACAGCACAGCTATAGTGAATAGAGCATGTGCCTGGGATTCAGAAGGTCACGAGTTCTAATCCCAGATCTGCCACTTGTCTGCTGTGTGACCTTGGGCAAGTCACTTAACTTCACTGTACCTCAGTTATCTGTAAAATGGGGATTGACCCTTGTCAGACCACATGAGACAGGGACTGTGTCCAACCTGGTTTGCTTGTATCCATCTCAGTTCTTAGTACAGTGCCTGGCACTAATAAGAGCTTAACAAATACCATAATAAGTCTTATTATACCTGTAGATGTCCATACCTGTCATTTATTTATTTAAATTAATGTCTATTTTCCCCCTGTACAATGTAAGTTCTAGACTGTGAGCCCGCTGTTGTGTAGGGACCGTCTCTATATGTTGCCAACTTGTACTTCCCAAGCATTTAGTACAGTGCTCTGCACACAGTAAGCGCTCAATAAATACGATTGAATGAATGAATGTGGGCAGGGATCATGTCTGTTTATTCATTCATTCATTCAATCGTTTATTGTCAGGTTGTACTCTCCCAAGTGCTTAGTAAAGTGCTCTGCACACAGTAACCGCTCAATAAATATGATTGAATAAGTATGATCAAACGAACCCATGGGAAATGAGAGTTTAGAAAAGGCTTCTTGGAGGAGATGTCGTTACCTTTTCTTGTACATTTGGGGTTTTTAAATGATATTTAAGTACTCACTGTGTGTCAGGCACCGTACTAAGCACTGGGGTAGATACAAGATACAAGATACAAGATAATCAGATTGGACACAGTCCCTGTCCCATACAGGTGGTACATTCTTATCCCCATTTTGCGGATGAGGCAATAGAGGCACAGAAAAGTGAAGTGACTTGCCAAGGGCACATAGCAGACAAGTGACATAGCTGGGATTAGAACTCAGGTCCTCTGACTCCCAAATCCTTGCTCTTTCCACTGGGCCATGTGTAGATATGTACTATGGGCTCTGCACATAGTAAGCGCTCAATAAATACGATTGATGATGATGATGATGATAACATCCAGTTTGGGACATAAATTTAGGCCCTCAATAACTGCTAGAGAATGATCATTTCAGATTGATAGATTAAAGCCATGAAATCAATAAACAACTTTTCCCTCAATCCTATATTTAGAAATATGACCTATTTTTTTAGAAATCCATTTTAGGTTGAATCCATCCAGACTCAGGAATAATTCAAACTCTCATCACGTGTTTAGTCCTGGGCAACAATCAATAATGTTTCCAATTGTGGTGTTTTATAGTTTTTTCCTATCTAAATCAGGATTTTTTGAGACTGTGAGCTCCACGTGGACTCAACCCAATTTGCTTGTATCCACCCCACCGTTTAGTGCCTGGCACATAAAAAGGGCTTAACAAATATCACAATTATTATTATTATTCCTCACCAAACCATAGTCACTATTCAATTGAGGACTGTTGCTATATCAAGTGTCTTTGCCAATAATCAAATCAGCCATTTTTTTTTGGCTTTCTAAAGTGATGCCTTAATAATCAGATTAAACTATTCATAATCAAAACTATCTTGCATTTAAACTTCAAGGCAATTCCTCATAAGTATGATTGAATGAATAAATGTTTTATAAAAAGTTTAAAATCATTATACTCTTCTCTAGTCCTGTCACTGCAACTCCCATCTGAATTTTTCAGAGAAGGAAGAAGGAATTTTGATTGGAATTTTTGTCCCTGATGCCTCCTTTGATTGCCAAGAGGACTTTGGACCTTTAGGGCCATTGCTTAAACCCACTTATTTATTTTGTCCCTGTTTCCCCTGCTGCAATGTTATGTGGCAGTGCTTCTTAATTTGGCGGGAAATGTGGCTGTTATATAGTTGTATCATACTCTCCCAAGGACTTAATACAATACTCTGCACACAGTAAGTGCTCAATAAATATGACTGATGGATTGACAGTATTCCCAAATTTACCTTTCCTTTTTCCTCCTTAACCTCACAAAATCACCTCTGGGTCTTGTCTCAAAATGCTATTTGGATTCTGGTTTCTTAATCCACATACGCATCCAGACTCAGGAACAGTTCAAACCCTTGCCATGTTTTCTAGTCCTGAATAGCAATCAATGATGTCTCCACTGTGTTGCTTTTAGCTTTTCCCTATCTAAATCAGGATTTTTGGAGAATAAACATAGAGAATTGTAATTGGCATATATGGATTAAGAAACAAGAATTCCCAGTACCATTATATAGTTTTGCATATATATGTTTACACTCAGATGTATACACCGGTGAACTGTTTGTTCACAGGTGTATACATTTACCTACTTTTCGCATCTCCTCCAAGAGGCCTTCCCAGATTAAGCCCCACTTTTCCTCATCTTTCACTCCCTTCTGCATCTCCCTGACTTGCTCCCTTTGCTCTCCCCCTAGCCCCACAGCGCTTATGTATTTATCTGTAATTGTATTTATTTGTATTGTCTGTTTCCGCCCCCTGCACCCAACTCCTCTAAACCGTGAGCTTGCTGTGTGTAGGGAATGTCACTTTATTATTAAAAGTGCTTAGTACAGTGCTCTGCACACAGTAGGCACTCAATACATGTGATTTGAATGAATGAATATTTAAAGGTAGTCCTACTGATGAGGAGGCCATATGAAGATGTATAGATGGTATTCTAAAACTAGAACCTTGTTGAGCCAACAGATTTGTTCCGTACAGGGCCTCTCCCTTTTCAGCGTGCCTCTTGATGCCCCGATCTTCATGAACTCATTGTTCGAAGAGAGCAGCCCCGTCAGATTGCTGTCTGCCTGGCGGGTTTGTCTGCTGCGCTGATCTCTCACAATCCACTGCTCTGTCACATTGCTTGAGACCATGCTTCTCTAATATTTATCCTGCTCTACATCATCCCCACTCCATCAGCAGTGTCTGGGGCTGGAAATCCCCACACTCATTATTCAATCATTTATTGAGCGCTTACTACGCGCGGTGCGTTGTACTGAGTGCTTGGGAGAGTACAATTGTACATATTTATTACTCTATTTTACTTGTACATATCTATTCTATTTTTATTTTGTTAATATGTTTGGTTTAGTTGTCTGTCTCCCCCTTCTAGACTGTGAGCCCACTGTTGGGCAGGGACCGTCTCTATATGTTGCCAACTTGTACTTCCCAAGCGCTTAGTACAGTGCTCTGCACACAGTAAGCGCTCAATAAATGTGATTGATTGATAATTAGCAGACGCATTCCCTGCCCATAATAAGCATACAAACAATCAATGGCATTTGAGTGCTTACTGTGTGTAGATCACTGTAATAACAACAATAATAATAATGGCATTTATTAAGTGTATACTATGTGCTAAGCACTAAGCCCTAGGGAAAGTATGATACAGTAGAGTTGGCAGACAAAATCCCTTCCCACAAGGAGCTTACAGTCTACAGTAGAAGCTCATGGTTCAATTCTAACCATCTCAGAAGCCCCAGGCACTTCCTCTTGAAACTTTTTTTTACTGGTATTTAAGTGCTTACCATGTGCCAGGCACTATACTAAGCGCTTGGGTAGATACAAGTTAATCAGGTTGGACACAGTCCATGTCCCACATGGAGTGCGTAGTCTTGGTCCCCATTTTACGGATGAGATTGCTGAGGCCCAGAGAAGTGAAACGACTTTCCCAAGGGCACAGCAGACACATGGCAAAGCTGGGATTAGAACCCAGGTCCTTCTGACTCCAAGGCCCAAGCTCTCTCCACTTGGTCACAGCCTAAAAGTGCACCCAGAAGAGGACTCTGGAAAACACGATGTAAGTCTTAAGGAATGCAACCAAGTGGCTCAGAGAGGATTATTTTCCTTCCGTAAATGTGACCATTGGAAATCTGTGGGCTAGAAGAAAACAAGATGCTAGCCAGTGTCTACAGGTCAGACAAATTCCCAACATTCCTCCTGAACTCCCTAGGGGATAATAATAATAATGGCATTTATTAAGCGCTTACTACATGCAAAACACTGTTCTAAGCACTGGGGAGATTACAAAGGGATCAGGTTGTCTCACGGGGGGCTCACAGTCTTAATTCCCATTTTTACAGATGAGGTAACAGAGGCCCAGAAAAGTGAAGTGACTTTCCCAAAGTCACACAGCCGACAATTGGCAGTCGGAATTTGAACCCATGACCTCTGACTCCAAAGCCCATGCTCTTTTCCACTGAGCCACGCTGCTTCTCAGAGTTTGATAACAGATAAGAGTTTGGCCCTCTTCCAAACACCCAGCACAGTGCACTCTCTGCACAATAAACCATAGTGAGTGCTCAATAAATACCACTGATTGACTGACAGATAAGCTGCCATATAAACCTCCTCCAATGATGGAGGAGTCACCTACCCGGTGTATGTGTGTTGGGGTAGGGGAGGAGTGGGGGCGTTCTTGGTTATAGGATGTTCACAGGGCTTGAAATTATTTTCCTAAACAAAGAACAGAATGAATTCACCTTCTAACCAGTTTCTTATTAACTGGTCAAACATAGAACTAGACCGCAGCCAATTCTGTGACTGGCACATATTCATTCATTCATTCAATTGTACTTATTGAGCACTTACTGTGTGCAGAGCACTGTACTAAGCGCAAGCTCTGCTGGTGCTTCAATTTTTATGTTTTCCAGAAGGAATAGCAATGGCAATCATGAATCATTTCCAGCAAACCTCCTGCTATGGCTGCTAACTTCCTGAACAAATTCAATTGTGCCCTTCACTTGTGAATAAGCATATTTAGTGACGAACAAGATTTAGTGGATACCTTGAGATTTACTATAGATCTATGTCTGTAGATCATCTGAATGACACTGTCCTGAATGATGGAATTAAAAAGTTGCCGGGACCAAGTAAATTTGTTGTAAATTTGATGTTTCCAACCACTGGGTTTCCCCCAAGAGGAAGAGAGGTTTCCTTCTTTTGTCTAAAAAAAAAAAAAAAAAAAAAAAAAAAGCCTAGAAAGAACTATAGACTCCAAAGAGATATGTTCAAAGAAAATATGACTGAAAACTTTCAGAGAATATATTTAAACGTGTATATGGGTAACAATAATAATGATGCCATTTGCTAAGTGCTTACTATGTGCAAAGCACTATTCTAAGCGCTGTGGAAGATACAAGGTGATCAGGTTGTCCCACGTGGGGCTCACAGTCTTAATAATAATGATGGCATTTATTAAGCGCTTACTATGTGCAAAGCACTGTTCTAAGTGCTGGGGAGGTTACAAGGTGATCAGGTTGTTCCACATGGGGCTCACAGTCTTAATAATAATGATGACATTTATTAAGCACTTACTATGTGCAAAGCACTGTTCTAAGCACGGGGCAGGTTACAAGGTGATCAGGTTGTCCCACGGGGGGCTCACAGTCTTAATCCCCATTTTATAGGTGAGGTAACTGAGGCACAGAGAAGTTAAGTGACTTGCCCAAAGTTGCAGAGCTGGGATTTGAACCTCTGATCTCTGACTGCAAAGCCCGTGCTCTTTCCACTGAGCCACAATGCTTCCCCATAAATGCATGCTTATGCTCAAAGAAGATGCCAGTTAGGGTGAAACCTACCTATGGATTCACGTGTGACTGGAAAAATCTGAGTGGAATGCCCATTTCCGGCCACACCAAACAGATGGCCTGTCCTTTGTTGTGTTGTCCTGTTTGCCGTTTGTAGTACCTGGTACTGTCACTGTTTCCAAAGGACCTGAACCTGCCCCAGATCTGCAGACTTTTCTGGGCCCTCCAGATCAGGTAATAGGAGCAGTTGCAGTGTGTCCTAGTGCCAAGACCATGGCCTAGGGAGTCATAGGACGTGGGTTCTAATCCCGGCTCTCTGCTACTTTCATTCATTCATTCATTCAATCGTATTAATTGAGCGTTTACTGTGTGCAGAGCACTGAACTAAGCGCTTGGGAAGTACAAGTTGGCAACATACAGAGACGGTCCCTACCCAACAGCAGGCTCACAGTCTAGAAGACTTGTCTACTTGTCTGGTTTGTGACCTTGGACAAGTCACGGAACATCTCTGTGCCTCAGTTACCCCATCTGTAGAGTGGGAATTAAGACTGTGAGCCCCATGTGGGACAGGGACTGTGTCCAACCTGATTAGTTTGTATCCACTGCAGTGCTTAGTACAGTTCTTGGCACATAGCACTTAACAAATACCACTATTATTATTAGTAGTAGTATTAATGGTCAGTCAATCGTATTTATTGACCATTAATTCATTCAATCACATTTATTGAGCACTTACTGTGTGCAGAGCACTGTACTAAGTGCTTGGGAAGTACAAGGTGGTAACATACAGAGGCGGTCCTTACCCAATGGGCAGAGCACTGTACTAAATGTTAGGGAGAGTGTAATGCAACAATAAACAGACACATTCCCTGCTCACAACAAGCTTACAGTCTAAAGTGGGGGACCAGAATTAATACAAGTAAAATAAATTACAGATATGGTAATTTATGGTATTCATTTCTTCATTCATTCAATCGTATTTATTGAGCACTTACTGTGTGCAGAGCACTGTACTAAGCGCTTGGGAAGTACAAGTTGGCAACATATAGAGAAGGTCCCTACCCAACAGCGGGCTCACAGTCTAGAAGGGGGAGACAGACAACAAAACAAAACATATTAACAAAATAAAATAAATAGAATAAATATGTACAAATAAAATAATAGAGTAATAAATATGTACAAACATATATACATATATACAGGTGCTTTGGGGAGGGAAAGGAGGTAAGGCGGGGGGAGGGGAAGGAGGGAGAGAGGAAGGAGGGGGCTCAGTAGCTCAGTATGATATGGTATTTGGCCTCAATCAATCAATCCATAGTATTTGTTGAGTGCTTACTGTGTATGCAGAGCATTGTATTAAGCACTTGAGAGAGAACAATAACCAGAGTTTTCTGTATTCATTGTTATTATTATCATCATCATTGTTGTTATTATTAGCATTATTATATTTAAGTACTTACCATGTGTCAACCACTGTTCCGGGTTCTGAGATAGATATAAGTTAATCAGGTCAGACACAATCCCTATCTCGTGTAGGACTCTGTGTCTACAGGAGGGAGAACAGGTGTTGAATTTTCATTTTACAAATGTGGAAACTAAGGCATAGAGAATTTAACTGACTTCAATTCAATCATATTTACTAAGCACTTACTGTGTGCAGAGCACTGTACTAAGCGCTTGGGAAGTACAAGTTGGCAACAAGTTGCCAACTTGCCCAAGTTTTAGACAGCAGGCAACTGGCTGAGCTGGAATTAGAACCCAGGTCCTCTGACTCTCATTCATTCATTCATTCATTCATTCAATCGTATTTATAGAGCACTCACTGTGTGCAGAGCACTATACTAAGTGTTTGGAAAGTACAATACAGCAATGAAGAGAGACAACCCCTGCCCATAACGGGCTTACAGTCTAGAGGTGGGGAGGCTGACATCAAAACCAAGTAAACAGGCATCAATACAAATAAATAGAATTACAGATATGTACATATATACACAAGTGCTGTTGGGGGCGGGGGGGTAGATCAAAGGAAATGAATCAAGGTGATGCGGAGGGGAGGGAGAGCTGAGGAAAACAGGAGCTTAGTCTGGGAAGACCTCTTGGGGGAGGTGAGTCTTCAGTAGGACTTTGAAGCAGAGAAGTGTGATTGTTTGGTGGATTTGAGGAGGGAGGACATTCCACGCCAGAGGTAGGATGTGGGCCAGGGGTCGTCAGTGAGACAGGAGAGATGGAGGCATAAAGAGAAGGTTAGCACCAGAAGAGCGGAGTGTGAGGCCTGGGATGGATGTAGAAGGAGAAAAGGGAGTTGAGGTAGGAGAGGTCAAGGTAATGTAGAGTTTTAAAGCATATTGTCATCAACATCAATCTTATTTATTGAGCGCTTACTATGTGCAGAGCACTGTACTAAGCACTTGGGAAGTACAAATTGGCAACATATAGAGACAGTCCCTACCCAACAGTGGGCTCACAGTCTATAAGGGGGAGACAGAGAACAAAACCAAACATACTAACAAAATAAAATAAATAGAATAGATATGTACAAATAAAATAGAGTAATAAATATGTACAAACATATATACATATATACAGGTGCTGTGGGGAAGGGAAGGAGGTAAGATGGGGGGATGGAGAGGGGGGACGAGGGGGAGAGGAAGGAAGGGGCTCAGTCTGGGAAGGCCTCCTGGAGGAGGTGAGCTCTCAGCAGGGCCTTGAAGGGAGGAAGAGAGCTAGCTTGGCAGATGGGCAGAGGGAGGGCATTCCTGGGCCGGGGGTCGATGGCGGGACAGGAGAGAGCGAGGTACGGTGAGGAGATTAGCGGCGGAGGAGCGGAGGGTGCAGGCTGGGCTGGAGAAGGAGAGAAGGGAGGTGAGGTAGGAGGGGGCGAGGTGATGGACAGCCTTGAAGCCCAGGGTGAGGAGTTTCTGCCTGATGCGCAGATTGATTGGTAGCCACTGGAGATTTTTGAGGAGGGGAGTAATATGCCCAGAGCGTTTCTGGACAAAGATAATCCGGGCAGCAGCATGAAGTATGGATTGAAGTGGAGAGAGACACGAGGATGGGAGATCAGAGAGAAGGCTGATGCAGTAGTCCAGACGGGATAGGATGAGAGCTTGAATGAGCAGGGTAGCGGTTGGGATGGAGAGGAAAGGGGAAAGCATATAGTGACGAGCTTTTATTTGATTCGGAGGTTGATACGCAGCCACTGGAAATTTTTGTGGGGGGGCGGTGACATGCCCTGAACATTTCTGTAGAAAGATAATCTGGGCAGCAGAGTGAAGTATGGACTGAAGTGGGGAGAGGCAGGAGGTTGGGAGGTCAGAAAGGAGGCTGATGTAGTAATCCAGTCAGGATAGGATGAGTGATTGTACTAACATGGCAGCGGTTTGGATGGAGAGGAAAGGGCAGATCTTGGCAATGTTGTGAAGGTGAGACCGGAAGGATTTGGTGACGATTGGATGTGTGGGGTGAATGAAAGAGCAGAGGCAAGGATCACACCAAGGTTGTGGGCTTGTGAGACGAGAAGGTTGGCTGTGTTGTCTACAGTGATGGGAAAGTTCAGGAGAGGACAGGGTTTGGGAGGGAAGATAAGGAGCTTTATCTTGGACATGTTGAGTTTGAGGTGGCCGGAGGACATCCAAGTAGACATGTCCTGAAGGCAGGAGGAGGTGCAAGCCTGGAGGGAGGGAAAGAGAACAGGGTAAGAGATATAGATTTGGGTGTCATCCTCATAGAGATTATTGTTAAAATCATGCGAGCGAATGAGTTCTCCAAGGGAGTGAATGTAGATGGAGAATAGAAGGGGACCAAGAACTGAACTTTGAGGGACCCCTAGGGAGGGGGAGGAGGAGCCCACAAAGGAGACTGAGAATGAACCACCAGAGAGATAAGAGAAGAACCAGGAGAGGACAGAGTCAATGCAGCCAAGGTTTGATAACATATTGATGAGAAGAGAATGGTCCACAGTATCAAAGGCAGCTGAGAGGTCAAGGGTGATAAGGATGGAGTAGGAGCTGTTGGATTTGGCAAGAAGGAGGTCATTGGTGACCTTTGAGAGGGTGGTTTCAGTGGAAGGGATTCACGAGAGAGTTGGAGGAGAGGAATTCCAGGCAGTGAGTGTAGACGACTAGGTCACGCTGCTCTTTGCTGTACTTGGGAAAGTAAACTGTACACTATTTTGGGGGAAGAACAGAAGTAAAATGCATGCCCAGTCCACAAGGAGCTTAGAATATGGACTGGACAATTTATCAGGATTAGAACTCTGACGAACTCTGGTCCCCGCAGCAAAAAATGGATCTTCTGATCCTGCTCGGCCCCGGCTCACGCTCCTCGAACCAGACAAAGGATGCTGGGACATTTACCTCAAAACTTTCCATTTTTTATCGAGCCTAGACGTGAAAGGGAACTTGCTTCCTTTCCAGTATCACATGCTTAGCATCACAGTCAGCTAAAAAAAACCCAGGCTGAATCAACATTTTTCGTTCTCCTTTCCTTCCCTCCTCTTGCCCAACATCCTGAGAACATTAGAGCATTTTTCTTAGGCTTGTGGCAGGGGGATTCACTTAATCATTACCCCATACCAACCTCTCCCAGAGACCTGAATTTCAGTTTCCTAATGTGTGGAATCTACATAGGGGTCTAATAGCCACAAGAGGCTGCTGGGATGGTAGGCCACGGGTGTTGCTATGAGGCTGTATTAAACTGATCCATGCACCTCCCTGACTGCAGCATGGAGGAGTTCTGCAAAATGAAGGTAAATGTGTCACACATGTATGTTTTTGAAAAGTGCAGAATGCTGAAAGGAGAAAGAAAAAATAGTAATTTCCCAGATTCCAGGTGTGGGTATTGTGCTGAAGCTAGATGGAAAGTGCTGAAGAGATGAATACAAAAAGACACCCATTTTATTCTGGGTTGGCAGAAGGGCTAGTGAGATGCTTTGGGTGTGGTATTAGTAGAAGATTAGATTTGGAAAGACATTTGCAGATAATTACTTCTGACATGATAATAGTAATAAAAATTATGGTACTTGTTAAGCACTTACTATGTGCCAAACACTGTCCTAAGCGCTAGTGTAGATTCAAGTTAATCAGGTCAGACACAGTTAATCACAGTCGGACACAGGGACTCTCACTCTTAATCCCCATTTTACAGATGAGGGAACTGAGGCCCAGAGAAATGAAGTGACTTGCCCTGTGTCACACAGCAGACATGAGGTGGAACCAGAATCAGAACCCAGGCCCTTCTGACTCTCAGGCCAGTGCTCTATCCACTGGACCACACTGCCTCCCCAGATAAGTGATGTCAGAGACAGTGGAACAACATCCAGATTGTGAGCCCCACAAGGGACAGAGGCTGTGTCTAATTTCCCCTCGTGTATTTTCTCCCACTGCTTAGTAGAGTGCTCTGTAAACAGTACGTTACCTTGCTGGTACAACCTCTCATCCTACCCCAACTGCATTACTGCATCAGCATCCTTTCTGATCTCCCATCCTCCTGTCTCCCCACTTCAGTCTATACTTCACTCTGTTGCCTGGATTATCTTTCTACAGAAATACTCTGGGCATGTCGCTCCCCTCCTCAAAAATCTCCAGTGGTTGCCTATCAACCTTCACATGAAGCAAAAACTCCTCACTCCCGGCTTCAAGTCTCTCCCTCACCTTGCCCCCTCCTACCTCACCTCCCTTCTCTCTTTCTCCAGCCCAGCCCACACACTCCACTCCTCTGTCGTTAACCTCTTCACTGTGCCTCGTTCTAGCCTGTCCCACCATCGATCCCTGGCCCACGTCCTACCTCTGGCCTGGAATGCCCTCCCTCCTCACATCCACCAAACTAACTCTCTTCCTCTCTTCAAAGCCCTATTGAGAGCTCACCTCCTCCAGAAGGCCTTCCCAGACTGAGCCCCCCTTTTCCTCTACTCCTCCTCCCTTTCCCATCACCCCTACTCCCTCCCTCTGCTCTTTCCTACCCCACAGCACTTACGTATATTTGTAGATATTCATTACTCTATTAATGGTGTGTATAGATCTATAATTCTACTCATCTATTTTGATGCTATTGACACCTGTCGTTTTGTTTTGTTGTCTGTTTCCCCCTTCTAGACTGTGAGCCCATTGTTGGGTAGGGATTGTCTCCATCTGTTGCCAAACTGTACTTTCCAAGTGCTTAGTACAGTGCTCTGCACACAGTAAGCGCTCAGTAAATATGATTGAATGAATGAAAGCACTTAATATTCTAGGGAATGTGTCTATCAATTTTGTTATATTGTACTCTCCCAATTATTATTATTATTGTAGGATTTGTTAAGTGCTTGCTACGTGCCAAGCACTGCTCTAAACACTGGGGTAGATACAAGGTAATCAGGTTGTTCCATGTGAGGCTCACAGTCTTAATCCCCATTTTGCAGATGAGGTAACAGGCACAGAGAAGTTACGTGACTTGCCCAAGGTCACATAGCAGACAGGTAGCGGAGCTGGGATTAAAACCCACGTCCTCTGACTCCCAAGCCCATGCTTCGTACACAAACAGCTCAATAAATACAATTGATTACTAATAATAATAATGGTATTTGTTAAGCACTTACTATGTGCCAAGCACTACTACTTTTACTTCCAGAAGTAGTAATAATTGTGGTATTTGTCAAGTGTTTACTACATGCCATGCACTGTACTAACCCTGGGGTAGATGCAACATATGCAGATTGGACACATTTCCTGTCTCAAACGGGGCTGACGGACTGTTGCGTCACTGGGAGTGAACAGTTAACTGTCAGTCAAAGGCAGTCTTGAGTGGTCTACCTGAATCAATCAATCATATTTATTGAGAGCTTACTGTGTGCAGAGCACTGTACTAAGCGCTTGGGAAGTACAAGTTGGCAACATATAGAGACGGTCCCTACCCAACAGTGGGCTCACAGTCTAGAAGGGGGAGACAGAGAACAAAACCAAACATATTAACAAAATAAATAGAATAGATATGTACAAGTAAAATAGAGTAATAAATATGTACAAACATATATACAGGTGCTGTGGGGAAGGGAAGGAGGTAAGATGGTGGGGATGGAGAGGGGGAGAGGAAGGAGGGGTCTCAGTCTGGGAAGGCCTCCTGGAGGAGGTGAGGCTTCCACACTGAAAGAGCGTGGGCTGATGGTCAGAGAGCTGGGTTCCAGTTCTGACTTGGCCACTTGCCTGCCAGGTGACCCAGGGCAAGTTTAACTCAACTACTCCGTTCCTCAGTTTCCCCATATATATGATGGGAATCAGATACCTGTTCTCCATCTCCCTTAGATTGTGCGACCCATATGGGATGGCAGCTGCACCCAATCTGCTAATCTTCTACCTATCCCAGTGCTTTTAGAACATGTTACAGGGGCTTAGTGGAGAGAACACAGACCTAGGAGTCTGAGGACTTGGGTTCTAATTCTGGCTCCATCACTTGCCTGCTATGTGACCTTGGGCCAGTCTCTTCTCTGTGCCTCAGTTTCCTCATTTATAAAATAAAGGTTATAAATTTGTTCTTGATCCCATTTAGGGTGTAAATGAATGAGGGACAGGGAATATGTCTGACCTAATTACTTTGACTATGCCCTAGTACTTAGTTCAATGCTTGGTGCATAGTAAGCACTTAGAAATCACCACTATTATTGGTAGTAGTAGCAGTAAGTAATTATAATAACAATGGTAATTATAGTAGTAATAATAATAATGGATTTACTAACCGCTTACTATGTGCAAAGCACTGTTCTAAGCACTGGGGAGGTTACAAGGTGATCAGGTTGTCCCACGGGGGGCTCACAGTCTTCATCCCCATTTTACAGATGAGGTAACTAGGCACAGAGAAGTTAAGTGACTTGCCCAAAGTCACACAGCTGACAATTGATGGAGTTGGGATTTGAATCCATAACCTCTGACTCCAAAGCCCAGGCTCTTTCCACTGACCCACGCTGCTTCTCTGTAGCCACGCTGATACCACTGGTTCATGAAAACTGTTTCTAAAGTCAAAACGGAATGTGGAGATAATTTTCTAATGGAAATAGGGGATTCGTTTCTGAACCAAGGTTGGATGCATTATCGTTTAACAAAATTATCCATGCATGTGTTCTCAATTATAGATTAACATACCTTTGTTAATGTACTAACAGTGAATCAGAGAGGTTCCATGAGAGGATAGCTGGTTTATACGTCATAGAAAGTAAAATAGAAGTGTTGACTCTTCCTGATGATACCACCTGGTGATCAGGTGAGTGGCTGGCCTGCGAAGCCATCTCTGGGCACTTCAGGGGGCCCCAAAAAGCAGGCCCTTCTGCTCTGATGTGGGGGTACTTGGTGGATGCACTTGTCAGCTGTGTGACTTTGGGCAAGTCACTTCACTATGTTGCCAACTTGTACTTCCCAAGCACTTAGTACACTGTGTGCTTACTGCACTCAGTAAGCGCTCAATAAATACGATTGATTGATTCTCTGGGCCTCAGTTACCTCCTCTGTAAAACGGGGATGAAGACTGTGAGCCCCGCGGGGGAGCAACCTGATCACCTTTTAACCCCCCAGCGCTTAGAACAGTGCTTCATTCGTTCATTCATTCATTCCATCGTGTTTATCGAGCGCTTACTGTGTGCAGAGCACTGTACTAAGCGCTTGGGAAGTAGGGAAGCAGCGTGGCTCAGCAGAAAGAGCCCGGGCTTTGAAGTCAGAGGTCATCAGTTCCAATCCCGGCTCTGCCACTGGTCAGCTGTGTGACTTTGGGCAAGTCACTTCATTTCTCTGGGCCTCAGTTACCTCCTCTGTAAAATGGGGATTAAGACTGTGAGCCCCACGTGGGACAACCTGATCACCTTGTAAATTCCCCAGCGCTTAGAACAGTGCTTTGCACATAGTAAGCACTTAATAAATGCCATCATTATTGTTATTATTATCAGGTGATGCCCTCCCTGCCCTTCCCTCGCTCTCCTGTTTCACCCTCCTTATATTGTCACTATCTCCCAAATGCCTAAAGTTGAGCCTCCAAAAGTGTTTTGTGATTCCCCTCCAGGTCCAAAGTGACCCGTTTCCCCTAGCCAGTCCTAAAAAGGAGGTTGGTACTGCAAAGTTGAAAACACAAGAAGCAGCACGGCTTAGTGGATAGAATATGGGCCTAGGAGTCAGAAGGACATGGATTCTAATTCTGACTCTGTCACTTGTCTGCTGGATGACTTTGGGCAAGTCATTTTACCTCTCTGAGCCTCGCATGCCTCATCTGTAAAATGAGGATTAAGACTGTGAATCCCATGTGGGGCAGGGACTGTGTCCAACATGATTAGCTTGTATCTATCGTGGCACATAGTAAGCGCTTAACGAATACCGTTAAAAAAATGTATGGTGCTGTACAGTAAAAGTGTTTAAATTTAGAAATGCTTTGTTAAATCTCCTATTGCCCTGTGATAAGGGTTGACTATATTTATTAGGTTCCATCTGAGCTCCCAGACTGGGCTGGGCACCTGGAAAAAGTATGATTAAGGTTAAAAAAAATAAAAAAAAAAAAAAGCACAGTCCCTATCCTCAAAGAGTTTATGACAAAACAAGGGAGATAGGCAGGCAATTCTTTATAAACAATGGGAACAGGAGGAAAGAACAAACATAACAGAAGATGGGGTCCCTTCTTTTCTCCATCTACACCCATTCCCCTCTAAACTGTAAGCTCACTGTGGGCAGGGGGATGTGCCTGTTATATTGTACTCTCCCGAGTGCTTAGTACAGTGTTCTGCCACAGTGAGTGCTCAGTAAATACCATTGATTGATTTACTCCTTTGGAGAATTCATTTGCTCCCATGGATTCAACTACCATTTCTACACAGGTTGTTGCCAAATCCACCTCTCTCTGTCCCCTTCTCTGCATTTCCTCCTGTCTTCATGCCCTCTCTACTTGGATCAATCAATCGATGGTGTATAAAGATCTGCACACAGTAAAGCACTGAGTAAATACCACTGATTGAATAAGTAAACCAGTATGTCATATAACCATATGTCATATATATTCATATTTCCCCACTCTTCAAGAACCTCCAGTGGTTGCCCATCCACTTTCACATCACGCAGCCTCCTTACCATCAACTTTAAAGCACTTAAACACCTTGTCCCCTCCTAACTTACCTCACTGCTTTCCTCCTACAACCCAGCTCGCATAATTTGCTCCTCTAATACCAACCTAGTCACTGTACCTTGATCTTGTCTGTCTCACCACTGACCCTTCCCCCACATCCTGCCTTTGGCCTGGATCTCTGTCCCCCTTCTTATCCAACAGATGATCACTCTCCTCACCTTCAAAACCTTATTAAAATCAAGTCTCCTTCAATAAGCAATAATAATAATAATAATGATGGTATTTGTTAAGCACTTACCATGTACCATGCACTCTTCTGAGGGCTGGGGGAGAAACAAGGTAATCAGGATGTCCCACGGGGGGCTTACAGTCTTAATCCTTATTTTACAGATGAGGTAACTGAGGTAACTTAATCAGTCCTTCCCTGACTAAGCCCTCATCTCCTCTTCTACTCCCTTCTGCATTGCCCTCACCCTCACACTTGCACCCATTATTGTTCCTTCTCTCAGCCCCACCACTTATGTCCATATCTGTAATTTATTTATATTAATGTCTGTCCCCACCCAAGACCGTAAGCTTGATGCTGACAGGAAAAGTGTCTAATAACTGTTGTACTCTCCCAAGTGCCCAGTACAGTGCTCTGCATACAGTAAATGCTCAATAAAGGCCCGGGAGCCAGAAGATTATGAGTTCTAATCTTGGTTCCACCACTTGTCTGCTCTATGGCCTTGAGTAAGTCACTTCACTTCTCTGTGACTCAGGTACCTCATCTGTAAAATGGGGATTAAGATTCCAAGCTCTATGTGGAGAAGGGACTGCGTCCAACCCAATTTGTATCCACCCCAGTACTTAGTACAGTGCCTGGCACAAAGTGCTTAACTAATGTCATTGCTATTATTGTTATTAGTATTATTAAATATGATAGATTCACCCCAGCACTTAGTAAAGTGCCTGGCACATGGTATTTGTTAAGTGCTTACTATGTGCCAGGCACTGTACTAAGTGCTGAGGTGGATCAGTCATGTTTGTTAATAATAATGGTATTTGTTAAGCATTTACTATTATTATTAAGAAATATAATTGATCCACCCCAGCACTTAGTACACTGCCTGACTATACATAGTAAGAGTTTAACAAATATCATAATTATTATTATTGCTATGATTATTCTTATTTTTATATATTGATATAGCTAAATGCTCTGACTGTATGTTAACATAAGTGCTGAGATGTCTGAAACTGTCCCTCTGGGGAAGCCCAAACCTTTCCAGAGACTGTATGCAGTGGTTTACATGTTTTGTTTTGTTGTCTGTCTCCCCCTTCTAGACTGTGAGCCTGTTGTTGGGTAGGGACCGTCTCTAGATGTTGCCAACTTGGACTTCCCAAGTGCTTAGTACAGTGCTCTGCACACAGTAAGCGCTCAATAAATACGATTGAATGACTGGCTAGCGGCTCACTGAGGGGTTTACTAATAACTGTCCCTCAACTCCCAGGCCGTCTCTGGACCCTGGATCTGCCAGGCTAAATCACACATGGCTCTGTGAGGGTTTAGCTGGAGACCCAGTGACATCTTGTGGTCCATTCACTTAAAAGCGAGTCATCCTGCCTCTGAAATTTTATCAGTTCTGACCCAGAATCAATCCAGTCAGTCAGTCAATCCTATTTGTTGAACACTTGTATGCAGAAGACTGTACTAAGTGCTTGGGAGAGTTCAACGTAAGACATATTGCCTGCCCACAATGAGCTTTCAGTCTAGTGAAGAGCTCACAGTCTAGAGGTGGATGGGCAACCACCGGAGTTTCTTGAAGGGGAAACATGGTCTGAATGCTTTTTTAGGAAAATGATCTGAGCAGCAGAGTGAAGCATGGTCTTGAGGGGGGAGAGACAGGAGGCAGGGAGATCAGCAAGGAGGTTGATACAGTAATCAAGGTGGGATAGGATAAATGCTTGGATTAATGTGGTAGCAGTTTAGATGGAGGGGAAGGGGTGGATTTTAGCTATGCTGTGAAGGTGGGACAGAAAGCATTTAGTGGTGGATTTAATATGTGGGTTGAATAATAATGAAGGTATTTGTTAAGCTTACTATGTGCCAAGCACTGTTTAAAGAGCTGGGGTAGATACAAGGTAATCAGGTGGTCCCATGTGGGACTCACAGTCTTAATCCCTAATTTAAAGATGAGGAAACTGAAGCACAGAGAAGTTAAGTGACTTGCCCAAAGTCACACAGCTGATAAATGGCAGAGCCGGGATTAGAACCCAAGACCTCTGACTCCCAAGCCCTTGCTCTTTCCACTAAGCCACATAACGCCAAAGTTTCAGGCTTGTGAGACAAGAAGAAGGGTGGTGCCGTCTGCAGTGATGGGAAAGTCAGGGAGAGCTCAGGGTTTGGGTGGGAAGATAAGAAATTCTGTTTTAGACATGCTAAGTTTGAGGTGATGGGATGACATCCAAGTAGAGATGTCTTGAAGGCAGGAGGAAATGTGATACTATAGAGAGGAGATGCAGATTTGGGTATCATCCTCACAGAGATAGTAGTTGATGCCATGGGATCAGAATGAGTTCTCCAAGGGGGAGTGGGTGTCGATGGAAAATAAAAGGTCACCCAGAACTGAACCTTGGGGGAGCCCCACAGTTAAGGGATGGGAGGTAGAGGAGGAGCCCATGAAAGAGACTGAGAATAAGAGGCTAGAGAGATAGGAGGAGAACCAGGAGAGGACAGTGTCAGTGAAGCCAACGTTGGATAATGTTTCCAGGAGAAGGGGGTGGTCAACAGTGTTGAAGGAAGCTGAGAGGTCGAGGAGGATTAGGATGGAGTAGAGGCCATTGGATTTGGTAAGAAGGAGATCATTGGTGACCTTGGAGAGGGTGATTTCTGTGGAGCAAAGGAGACAGAAGTCAGATTAGAGGGGGGTCAAGGAGAGAATTGGAAGAAAGGAACTTGAGACAGTGGGTGTAGACAACTCACTCAAGGAGTTTGAAGAGGGAAATGGGGCAATAACTGGAGGCAGCCATAGAGTCAAGGGAGGGGTATTTTTTTTAGGATAGGGGAGACTTGAGCATGTTTGAAAGCAGTGGGGAAGAAGCCATTGGAGAGCAAACACTTAAAGATGGCAGTTAGGGAGGGAAGAAGAGAGGGGACAAGTGTTTTGATAAGGTGTGAAGGAATGCGGTCAAATGCACAGGTGGAAGTGGTGGATTTTGAGAAAAAGCAGGAGCTCTCTAAAGATACTGCTGGGGAAAGATGGGAGAGTTGAAGAAGGAGCAGGAGTGGGGAGGGGCAGGGGAGATCATGCCTGATATTGTCAATTTTCTTAATAAAGTAGGTGGCCAGGTCATCGGGTGCAAGGGATAGGGGAGGCTGGAGGACAGGGGTTTTGAGGAGGGAGTTAAATATCTGGAACCACTGGTGAGGGCATACGTTCGTTCATTCATTCAATCAATCATATTGAGCACTTACTGTTTGCAGAGCATTGTACTAAGCACTTGGGAAGTATAAGTTGGCAACATATAGAGACGGTCCCTACCCAACAACGGGCTCACAGTCTAGAAGCGGGAGACAGACAACAAAACAAAGCATGCAGGCAGGTGTCAAAATCTTCAGAACAAATAGAATTACAGCTATATGCACATTATTAACAAAATGAATAGAATAGTAAATATGTACCAATAAGTATGGGGAAATATTTTTTCCAGGCAGAGTTAAAACACGCAAGATTAACCTGAAGTGGATGAAGTCGGCCTGATATCTAAATTTTCACCACCAGCGCTCTGTGGCTGGTGCACAAGAGAGAAAGAGGTAGACCGTGGGAGGTTATCCAGGTCTGAGGGTTCATTCGTTCATTAAATCGTATGTAATGAGCGCTTACTATGTGCAGAGCACTGTACTAAGCGCTTGAGAAGTACAAATTGGCAACATATAGAGACGGTCCCTACCCAACAACGGGCTCATAGTCCAGAAGGGGGAGACAGACAACAAAACAAAACATGTGGACAGGTGTCAAGTCATCAGAATAAATAGAAATAAAGCTAGATGCACATCATTAACAAAATAAATAGAATAGTAAATAAGTAGTACAAGATCGATGAAGGGATGGGGAGTGAGTGAGTTGAGTTCAGTAGAGAAGATGCTGTTTGAGAGCAATGATTTGATCATCAAGGGAAGGTAGTTTGGGTGTGGAGGCTAAATAGTGCATGATGAGTTGACCAAAGTGGATGGGGCCAAAAGCTCCCAAGTGCTTAGTACAGTGCTTTGCACACAGTAAGTGCCCAATAAATACAATTGAATGAATGAATGAAGATTGGAGGTCTCTAGGAGAACAGTACTAATTAACGGGGAGGAGGTGTGTGCGAGAGAAGGCAGGTGAGGAGGTTTTGATCAGATGGAGAAGTTTCATGGATACAGCACAGGCCTGGGAGTCAGAAGGACCTGTGTTCTAATCCAGGCTCTGCCACATGTCTGCTTTGTGACCTTGGGCAAGTCACTTAACTTCTCTGGGCCTCAGGTACCTCATCAGTCAAAGGGGATTAAGAGTGTGAGTCCAATGCGGGACAGGGACTGTGTCCAACCTGATTGTTGTATCTACCCCAGAGTTTAGAACAGTGCTTGGAACATAGTAAGTGCTTAATAATAATGGCATTTATTAAGAACTTACTGTGTGCAATGCACTGTTCTAAGCGCTGGGAAGGTTACAAGGTGATCAGGTTTGTCCCACATGGGGCTCACAGTCTTAATCTCCATTTTACAGATGAGGTAACTGAGGCCCAGAGAAGTTAAGTGACTTGCCCAAAGTCACACAGAGGACAAGTGGCGGAGCTGGGATTTGAACCCATGACCTCTGACTCCAAAGCCTGTGCTCTTTCCACTGAGCCACGCTGCTTCCCTAACAAGTATTATAATTATTATTATCTAATCCCAGCTCTGCAACTTGTCTGCTGTGGGACTTTGGGCAAGTCACTTAACTTCTCTGGGCCTCAGTTACCTCATCTGTAAAATGGGGATTAAGACTGTGAGCCTCACGTGAGACAACCTAATCACCTTGTATCCCCTGAGAGCTTAGAATAGTGCTTTGCACATAGTAAGCACTTAACAAATACCATCATTTTCTTTTATTAGAGGGATTTCAGAATTGGTGAGGATAGAGATTGTGCAGTGGCTAAAGATGAGATCAGTATGTGTCCAAGTGGGTAAGGTGGAATGGAGAAGGTGGTCAGTGGAGTTGAGGAGTGACAGAAAATGAGTATTGGAAAGGTCATCAGGAACACCTATGTGGATATTGAAGTTCCCAAGGATCGAAGCAGGCATGGAGAATGAGAGACGGAAGGTGGGAAACAGATGAAAATAGTTCAAGAAGCTGGAGATGGGACCTGGGGTGCAGTGGTAGATGCCTGTTACTAGAATCTGGAGTGGGTGGCAGAGGCCGATGACTTGAGCTTCGAAGGGATGAGGAAGGTGGTCTCTCCAGTCTGTAACTTCATGGTGGGCAGGGAATGTGTGTGTTTATTGTTATATTTTACTCTTCCAAGCATTTAGTACAGTGTTCTCCATTCATTCACTCATTCACTCATTCAATCATATTTATTGAGTGTTTACTGTGTGCAGAGCACTGTACTAAGCGCTTGGGAAGTACAAGTTGGCAACATATACAGCCCCTACCCAACAACGGGCTCACGGTCTAGAAGGGGGAGACAGGCAACAAAATAAAACATGTGGACAGGTGTCAAGTCATCAGAATAAATAGAAGTAAAGCTAGACGCACATCATTTAAAAAAAATAGAATAGTAAATATGTACAAGTAAAATAGAGTAATAAATCTGTACAAACATATATACAGGTGCTGTGGGGAGGGGAAGGAGGTAGGGCAGGGGGGATGGGGAGGAGGAGAGGAAAAAGGGGGCTCAGTCTGGGAAGGCCTCCTGGAGGGGGTGAGCTCTCGGGCTTTGAAGGGAGGAAGAGAGCTAGCTTGGCAGATGTGTGGAGGGAGGGCATTCCAGGTCAGGGGGAGGACGTGGGCTGGGGTCGATGGCGGGACAGGCGAGAATGAGATACAGTGAGGAGGTTAGCGGCAGAGGAGTGAAGGGTGTGGGCTGGGCTGGAGAAGGAGAGAAGGGAGGTGAGGTAGGAGGGGGCGAGGTGATGAAGAGCCTTGAAGCCGAGAGTGAGGAGTTCTTGCTTGATTCATACGTTGACAGGCAGCCACTGGAGATTTTTGAGAAGGGGAGTTAAATGCCCAGAGTGTTTCTGCACAAAGATGATCCGGGCAGCAGCGTGAAGTATAGACTGAAGTGGGGAGAGACAGGAGGATGGGAGATCAGAGAGGAGGCCAATGCAGTAATCCAGTCGGGATAGGGTGAGAGATTGAACCAGTAAGATAGCGGTTTGGATGGAGAGGAAAGGGCGGATTTTGGCCATGTTGCAGAGGTGAGACCGGCAGGTTTTAGTGACGGATTGGATGTGAGGGGTGAACGAGAGAGTGGAGTCGAGGATGACTCCACACAGTAAGCCCTCGATAAACACGATTGAATAGATGAATGGTGCGGAAGTAGCACTGGGGTGCGAGAAGGACGCCAACACCTCCTTTCTCAGTGAATCTGGGGAGGTGGGAGAAGATGAAGCCCCATCTGGAGAGAGCAGCAGGGGAGACCGCGTGGTCTGGGGAGATCCAGGTTTCAGTGATGGCGAGGAGGAGGAGTGGCCCGGACAGAAACAGGTCAGTCTCAATCCCCATTCTCCAGCTGAGGTAACTGAGGCACAGAGAAGTGAAGTGACTTGCCCATGATGGAACGGGGGTTCAACAGGCCGCACTTGGCTGAGGCTTTGAGGGGCCAGTGCCAGGGGAGAGGGATGAAGGGTGGTACTGGGCCAGGATGACAGGGTTGAGAGGCGGGAGGGGAGGTAGGAGTGGGAAGGGGTTGGATGGGAGAACACTGAGGAAGGCGGGTCTGTGGGGAGAGGGATGAAGAGGGGTGCTGGGAGCAGGGGAGGGGAGACCAGGGGGAGGGGACTGAAGACACCTCGCTTCTCTCCTTCTATAAACCAGCCCACCCACTTGTCTCCTCTAGTGCTAACCTTCTGACTGTGGCTCCATCTTCCTTGTCTCGCCGCCAACCTCTGGCCCACGTCCTGCCTCTGGCCTGGAATGCCCTCCCTCCTCTAATCCTACAGACAACAACTCCCCCTCACTTCAAAGCCTTATTGAAGGAGCATCTCTTCCAAAAGGTTTTCCCAGACTAAGCCCCACTTTTTCCTCATCTAGTAATAATAATAATGGTATTTAAGTGCTTACTATGTCCCAGGCACTATACTAAGCCCTGGGGTGGATACAAGCAAATCGGGTTAGGCATAGTCTCTGTCCCACATAAGGTTCACAGCCTCAATCCCCATTTTACAGATGAGGTAACTGAGGCCCAGAGAAGCAAACCGATTTGCCCAACATCACACAGCAGACAAGTTTCTGTCTTCAGATTGTCTTCTGCATCTCCCTGACTTGCCCACTTTGTTCTTCCCCCTCCCCTCCCCAGCCCCACAGCACTTATGTACATATCTGTAACTTTATGTATTTGAACTGATGCCTGTCACCCTACCTCTAGACTGTAAACTCGTTGTGGGAGGGGAATGTCACTGTTCATTGTTGTATCGTACTTTTCCAAGCGCTTAGTACAGTGCTCTGCACACAGTAAGCGCTTAATAAATACGACTGAATGAATCTATAGACCCACTGGGGCTGTGGCAAATTCTTCTAGTAGGGGGCGAATCCACAAATTCTGAGCTGCAATTAGCGAGTCATTAAAGCACCTGTCTGGAGGGAATAAGCGAGAGCTCGCAAGTCTTTAGTTGTTGCTGGGTGACTGTGGACACGATGTTATCTCCTCAATGAGTCACTGTCTTTCTTGGGTGGGGGACTGGCGATTTCCCCTCCGTCTCCCCCTCTAAACTGTGAATTTGTGGACAGGAAACAAGTCTGCTAACTCTGTTGTGGTCTACTTTCCCAAGCGCTCAGTACAGTGTGCTGCACATAGTAAGCTCTCAATGTATTCTTGAAGGTCAGAGGGTAGAAAAGCTGAAAGATGAGAATATCTTGGGTATAGAGGTCCCAAGCTCTTTAAAAATAATAATAATAATGGTACTTTTTAAATCCTTACTATGTGCCAGTCACTGTTCTAAGCACTGGGGTGGATCCAAGCAAATCGGGTCCCTGTCCCACATAGGGCTTCCAGTCTCAAACCCCATTTTCCAGGTGAGGTAACTGAGGCACAGAGAAGTGAAGTGACTTGTTCAAGGTCACACAGCAGACAAGTAGCAGAGCTGGGATTAGGACCCATGACCTTCTCTCAGGTCTGTGATCTATCCACTATGCCATGCTGCTTCTAATAATTATGGTATTTAAGCACTTACTATGTGCCAGGCACTATACTAAGCAGTAGGGGGGATCCAAGCAAATAGGATCTATCCACCATGCCATGCTGCTTCTAATAATTATGGTATTTGTTAAGCGCTTACTATGTGCCAGACACTATACTAAGCACTGGGGTGGATCCAAGCAAATAGGATTGGACACAGTCCCTCTCCTACGTGGGGCTCCCGGTCTCAATCCCCATTTTCCAGATGAGGTAATTGAAGCACAGAAAAGTGAAGTGACTTGCCCAAGATCACACAGCAGACAAGTGGCAGAGCCGGAATTAGAACCCATGACCTTTGACTCCTAGGCCCATGCACTACACTGTGCTGCTTCTCAGCTATTGTCCTGAACTCCTTTCCTCTGCATTCAAAATTGGGGGAGGAGGAGGAAACCCTCAAATAAGTTAGAGAAGCAGCATGGCTCAATGGAAAGAGCCCGGGCTTGGGAGTTAGAGGTCATGTGTTCAAATCCCGGCTCCGCCAATTGTCAGCTGTGTGACTTTGGGCAAGTCACTTCACTTCTCTGGGTCTGTTACCTCATCTGGAAAACGGGGTTGAAGACTGTGAACCCCACGTGGGACAATCTGATCACCTTGTATTCTCCCCAACGCTTAGAATGGTGCTTTGCACATAGTAAGCACTTAACAAATTCCATTATTATTATTATAAGGGAGCAGCTAGTCTTCAAAACCTCACTGCGCAGCTTGTGTCTGTGTCTGTTTAATGAGTGAAAACCTGAGGATCCGCCTTTTGATCACTTTCGTTCATTCACTGGCTAGCAGCTGCTGTCGGTCTTAAAGAGGTTACCGGTGCTCCACGCGATTCCCTCCCACCATTCTTCATCTCTCATCCCTTCCTAACCTCTCCCACTGACAGAACCTCCTGCCGATCTGATTCAGCAGGCCTCTGCTCCCAGCCTCTATGCCTCCTGGAGCTTTCTGAAAGCTGGGAAGAAGGGAGAGAGGACGAAACTCTTCGACGTAGGGAAATATGTGCCTGATCTGAAAAGCAAAAAGTGAGTAAGGCTTGTGGTTCCTCTTCCCCACCCCCCCAGCCTCTGGACTGTAAACTCATTATGGGCAGGGAACGTGTCTGCTAATTCGGTTGTTTTGTACCCTCTCAAGCACTTACTATAGTGCTCTGCATGTAGCGCTCAATAAATACCTTGGATTGATTGATTGGATTAATTTTGTTTTGGGGCCTCAGTGATGATGAGACTCACATCTCTCCCTTTCTCTCTGGGTGTTCAAAAAATCATCTGGTGAAGGTGAAGCAGCATGGCGTAGTGGACAGAACACGGGCCCTGGGAGTAGGAAGGACCTAATCCGTAATCCCAGCTCCGCCACTTGTGTGTTGTGTGACCTTGGGCAAGTCACTGACTTCCCCAACCCCAGTTACCCTCATCTGTAAATCTGTGAGCCCCATGTGAGACAAGAACTGTATCCAACCTGATTTGCTTGTAAATATTCTGGTGCTTAGTATAGTGCCTCAACACAGTAATCACTTAACAAATACCATAAAAAATATAAGCAAAGGGGACAACTCTCCAACTACAGAAAGCTTCAGTTATGTCCTCCAGGAACCACTCAATCCAACGATGATGGGGTGAAAGCAGTGTCAGGGGGAGGATGTAACAAATACTGGCTGAAATTTACGTCAAAGACCCCTCCAGACCAGAATTCTGGTAGTCACAAAGTGTGACTTGTCCCCTTTTCCTTCTACATTGCCCAGCTCCACGACACTTGCTTACATATCCATAATTCATTTATATTGTCTGTCTTCCCTCTCTGGACTGTAAACTCCTTGGGCAGCAGGCAGTGTGTCTGTTAGAATGTTGGATTGTATTCTCCCAAGTGCTTAGTACAGTGCCCTGTACACAGTAAGCACTCAATAAAAGATTGATTGACGTCCGGCAGCACGGGTTTGAAAATGGCAGAGTCATGATCAGGGAAAGAGACTGAGACCCTGGACCTAGTTTAGCCACTCAGGGAGTTTAAGCGCTTTGTGGGCAGGGAATTTACCTGTTTATTATTGTATTGTACTCTCCCAAGTGCTTAGTGCAGTGCTGTGCACACAGTGCTCAATAATAATAATGGCATTTCTTAAGCACTTACTATGTGCCAGGCACTGTACTAAGCTCTGGGGTAGATACAAGCAAATCCAGATGGACGCAGTCCCTGTCCCAAGTGGGGCTCATAGTCTCAATCCCCATTTTACAGATGAGGCCCAGGGAAGTAAAGGGACTTACTTGTCACAGAGCAGACAAGTGGTGAACCTGGGATTAGAACCCAACTCCTTCTGATTCCCAGGTCTGTGCTCTATCCACTACACCGTGCTGCTTCTCAATAAATATGACTGAATGAGTGAATTTTAGCCCCCTCCCTCGCCCCCTGCTCTTTGGGACTCCTCTTGCAGGGCTCCTGGATTCAAAAATCAGCTGGGAACCTCATGCCCTGACGGCCAGCTGGTCCAGCCTTTTGTAAATTCATTTTCTTCCTCCCTTTGTTAAAAGCTTTTGTAATATTTTGTTGCTATGAGTCTTTCTGACCCACTTCTTAGATTGGCGTGGTGGATGCTGGGTTTTTTTGTTGTTGTTGTTGGGTTTTTTTCTATTTTTACCATTTGCCTTGAAAAAAACTCTGGGTGTTCTGTGAATGCTAGCAATGATGATGCTGATAATGCTTCCTCTAAAGAGGTGTAACACCACTTCCCAACTCCACTGCAGTCAGCCCAGCCATCGCTAAGAGAGTCCAAAGCAGGGACTGGAGAAGCCCGTGCCCGTGAAGGCTGTGGGTTCTAATCTGCGCTCCGCCATTTATGATCTGCTGAGTGACCTCGGGTAAATCACTTCTCTATACCCCTTTTTGAGCAGCAGCTTCAAGAGGGTGGGGAGGAAAGGAGGCAAAAGTGGAAAAAATGCCCAGTGTTGCAAACAGCAATTGAGACAGTATGATAGAGGACAGCCTAGGTGTGTGCACAATGCAATCAGGACTGTGGGTCTTCCAGATATACGGGTACCTGTAGGGGAACTTCATTCACCATGGCGCAGTGGATAAAACACGGGCTTGGGAGCCAGAAGGTCGTGGGTTCTCATCCTGGCTCCTCCACTTGTCTGCTGTGTGACCTTGGGTAAGTCACTTCACTTCTCTGGGCCTCAGTTACCTCATCTGTGGGGGTTGAGACTGGGAGCCCCATGTGGAACAGGGACTGGGTCCAACCCAATTTGCTTATATCCACCCCAGCGCTTAATGCAGTGCCTGGCACAAAGTAAGTGCTTAACAAATACCGCAATTATTATTATTACTCTCTTGCAAACCAACTTCTTTGTTGACTGATTCTGAGGCTTTCTTTGGGATTGGGGAACAGCAACAGAGGAAGTGGGAGAAAATCCAATTATTTTGTTTTTTTTTGGGGGGGGGGAGTGGTTTAGAATGTATAGGTGAAAGAGAGGCTGCAGTGTCCTGAGGGCTGGAATGGGAGTCACCAGGTCAATAAGGAGCAGTGAATAAGAGAAGCAGTGTGGCCTAGAGGATAGAGCACAGGCCTGGGAGTCTGAAGACCTGGGTTCATTCACTCATTCCTTCAATTGTATTTTTTGAGCATTTACTGTGTGCAGAGCACTGTACTAAGCGCTTGGGAAGTACAAGTTGGTAACATATAGAGACGGTCCCTACCCAACAGAGGGCTCACAGTCTAGAAGGGGGAGACAGACAACAAAACAACACATATTAACAAAATAAAATAAATAGAATAGTAAATATGTACAAGTAAAATAGAGTAATAAATATGAACAAACATATATACAGGTGCTGTGGGGAGGGGAAAGAGGTAGGGCGGGGGGGATGGGGAGGGGTGGTGGGGGAGAGGAAGGAGGGGGCTCAGTCTGGGAAGGCCTCCTGGAGGAGGTGAGCTCTCAGCAGGGCCTTGAAGGGAGGAAGAGAGTTAGCTTGGTGGATGTGCGGAGGGAGGGCATTCCAGGTCAGGGGGAGGACGTGGGCCGGGGGTCGACGGTGGGACAGGCGAGAACGAGGCACGGTGAGGAGGTTAGCGGCAGAGGAGTGGAGGGTGCGGGCTGGGCTGGAGAAGGAGAGAAGGGAGGTGAGGTAGGAGGGGACGAGGTGATGGACAGCCTTGAAGCCAAGAGTGAGGAGTTTTTGCCTGATGCATAGGTTGATTGTTAGCCACTGGAGATTTTTGAGGAGGGGAGTAACATGCCCAGAGCATTTTTGCACAAAGATGATCCGGGCAGCACCATGAAGTATAGATTGAAGTGGGGAGAGACAGGAGGATGGGAGATCAGAGATGATGCTGATGCAGTAATCCAGTCGGGATAGGGTGAGAGATTGAACGAGCAGGGTAGCGGTTTGGATGGAGAGGAAAGGGCAGATCTTGGCGATGTTGTGGAGGTGAGACCGGCAGGTTTGGGTGACAGATTGGATTTAAGGGGTGAACGAGAAAGCAGAGTCGAGGATGACACCAAGGTTGCGGGCTTGTGAGATGGGAAGGCTGGTAATGCCGTCAACAGTGATGGGAAAGTCAGGGAGAGGGCAGGGTTTGGGAGGGAAGATAAGGAGTTCAGTCTTGGACATACTGAGTTTTAGATGGTGGGCAGACATACAGATGGAGATGTCTTGAAGGCAGGAGGAGACACGAGACTGAAGGGAGGGAGAGAGAATCCCAGCTTCACCACTTGTCTGGTGTGTGTTCTTGGGCAAGTCACTTCACTTCTCTGTGCCTCAGTTCCCTCATCTGTAAAATGGGGATTAAGGCTTTGAGCCCCATGTAGGACAGAGACTGTGTCCAAACTGATTAGTATCCACCCCAGCACTTAGTACAGTGCCTGAACCTTTTTAAGTGCTTAACAAACTCCATTAAAAAAAAAAAAATTCCAGAAGAAACCTGTGTTACAGATGGTGGAAAGAGCCCTTTCAGGAGAGCATGTGTATTTCATTCATTCATTTATTCAGTCATATTTATTGAGTAGTAACTGTGTGCAGACCACTGTACTAAGCTCTTGGGAAAATAGTGCAACAATAAACAGACATATTCCCTGCCCACAATGAGCTTACAGTCTAGAGGGGGAGAAAGACATTAGCAGCGTGGCTCAGTGGAATGAGCACGGGCTTTGGAGCAGATGTCATGGATTCAAATTCCGGCTCCCCACTTGTCAGCTGTGTGACTTTGGGCAAGTCACTTCACTTCTCTGGACCTGTTACCTCATCTCTAAAATGGGGATTAAGACTGTGAGCCCCCTGTGGCACAACCTGATCACTTTGTAACCTCCCCAGCACTTAGAACACTGCTTTGCACATAGTAAGCACTCAGTAAATGCCATCATTATTATTATTATTAATATAAATAAAATGACAGATATGTTCATAAGTGCTATGGGACTGAGAGGGAGGGATGAGTAAAGGGTGTGGAAGAAGAGAAAAGGGGGGCTTAGTTAGGGAAGGCCTCTTGGAGGAAATGTGCCTTTACTGACGCTCTACTTGCCCCGTGTGCTTTCTCATCCCCCTGATGTGTTCAGCGTTACCACAAAGCAGCCAGAGGGTCTGAGGCTGCAAGCCAGTGTGTGTGGCATGATGCAGCAGAGACAGGCACCCTGTCTGTCTGGCCCTTCGACCATCTTTCTCTTTGCTCCCCAGCTGTAGAAACCTTCGGCTCTTTTGTTAATGTTCAACATCTGGTGCGATGCTATCACTCCAGACTGCTCGCCCTGTGCGGACTCTGAGCCGGGGATTGGAGAAGATGCTGAAGTTAGAATCCTTCCTTGCACTGAGAGCTCGGGGTGACATGAGAGTCCCCACATCCTGTTGCCAAGCCTGTGGCAGAGGCCAGTGCTTTCCCAACCACAGGGCTGTGCCACCTGGTTTCCCTTCACACAGGTTAGGAGGGCACAGGCTGTGCAGGGCGAAAGAGGTGAGGGCCCGGAAACTTTGGCGAAAGCAGAAGCGTCCACTGAGGCTTTGGCCTGCATACTTACTTAGTTCCCCTATCTTATTTTGGTCCCGGTTGGCAGCAGCGCTAGAAAATTAGAGAAACAATTCAGGTGCCCGAAAATGCACTTGGCTTCAATTATCCTGACGATCCCTACCCTAAAAAAGATGCATTCATTCATTGTCATATTTATTGAGCGCTTTCTGTGTGCAGACCACTGTATGAAGCGCTTGAGAGAGTACAAATTAGCAATAAACAAACACATTTCTGGACCACAACGAGCTTACAATCTAGAGATAGAAGCAGCGTGGCCTAGTGGATCAATCAATCAATCAATCGTATTTAGTGAGCGCTTACTGTGTGCAGAGCACTGTACTAAGCGCTTGGGAAGTACAAGTTGGCAACATATAGAGACAGTCCCTACCCAACAGTGGGCTCACAGTCTAAAAGGGGGGAGACAGAGAACAAAACCAAACATACTAACAAAATAAAATAAATAGAATAGATATGTACAAGTAAAATAAATAGAGTAATAAATATGTACAAACATATATACATATTCACAGGTGCTGTAGGGAAGGGAAGGAGGTAAGATGGGGGGATGGAGAGGGGGACGAGGGGGAGAGGAGGGAAGGGGCTCAGTCTGGGAAGGCCTCCTGGAGGAGGTGAGCTCTCAGTAGGGCCTTGAAGGGAGGAAGAGAGCTAGGTTGGCGGATGTGGGCTTGGGAGTCAGAAGGATCTAGGTTCTAATCCTGGCTCCGCCACTTGTCAGCTATTTGACCTTGGGCAGCTCACTTAATTTCTCTGTGTTTCAGTTACCGCATCTGTAAAATGGGGATTAAGACTGTGAGCCCCATGTGGGACAGCAAGTACGTCCAACCCGATTTTCTTATATGTGTCCCAGTATTTAGTACAGTGCCTGGTACATAGTGAGCACTTAAAAAATACAAAGATTATTTTAATTAGTATCATTATTATAACATTAGGAAAACTGAGACCACAGTCTTTATTGTGGGGCCTGAATTTTCTGTTTCATTTCCTAGTGAAGACTCAGTTTTTGTTTCACTCACCTATTCTAGAACTTGCCAAAGAACAGCATCGCTAGAACTTGTGATTCTGACATGTGGCAAAACAATCATCACTTGTCCCCTCTAGACTGTAAGCTTGTTATGGGAAGGGAACATGTCTATTAATTTTGTTGTTTTGTACTCTCCCGAACACTTAGTACAGTGCTCTTCTAGACTGTGAGCCTGTTGTTGGATAGGGACCGTCTCTATATGTTGCCAACTTGTACTTCCCAAGCGCTTAGTACAGTGCTCTGCACACGGTAAGTGCTCAATAAATATGACAATGAATGAAATGCTCAATAAATTCCACTGATTGATTGATTGTCAGAGAAAGCCCTCTTGACTTAGTTTGAGAAGTCAAGTAAGAGGCAGTATTACTGCTTTCCTTATTCTTTCCCTGCTATCCACCTTATGGACTGGCTCAAAGTCCAGATCAATCTTTAGAGTCAATAAGTAGACAAACACCTGGTTCTCCAGATGCCTCTGGAAAAAATAATGTTGATTTAGGAAAAAAAAAACTAACTCTGCATTCAAAGAAACAGTAAATTGAGTGGAATTATGTTGTTACTAATGATATTTATTAAACACTTTCTATGTGCTAAGCATTAGGGAGATCAAACATAACCTCTATCCTACTGCCTGAGAGGTAGGGAGAGCAGGTATTTTATCCCCATTTTGCAATCAGTGGTATTTATTGAACGTTTACTCGGTGCAGAGCACCGTACTAAGCATTTGGGAGAGTACAATAAAATTGGTAGACTCCTTGCCCTCAAGGAATTTACTATCTAGATGATTATAAATAGGGCACAGAAAGATTGTGTCCTGCCTAAGGACACACAGTAGACTAGTGTCGAGTCGAGTATCTAGCCTCATTCCTCATCACAGTTTCTTTCCATTTCCTCTATACTTTTGCTCTGTGATGGGCTTGACACAAAGTAGACTCTATTAATAATAATTGTGGTATTTGTTAAGCACTTACTGTGTGCCAGGCAGTGTACTAAGTGCTGGAGTGGATACCAGCAAATTGGGTTGGACAGAGTCCCTGTCCCACATGGATCTCACAGTTTTAATCCCCATTTTACAAATGAGATAGCTGAGGCACAGAGAAGATACGTGATTTGCCTGGTCTTGTAGCAGAGCTGGGATTAGAATCCAGGTCCTTCTGATTCCCAGGCCCGTGCTTTATCCACTAGGTGACACTTCTTCTTGGCTTGAATTGCCTGGATCTTTCAGCTGAATATGTTTATTTGCCCAATAAAACCCAGAAAATCGTGGCCAGAGTATTTCTAGGTGTTAAGAACCCAGGAAATTTGTTTAGGCAAAGTCCGAGGAAGCTTTGATTTGGTCTCCCTCCTCTCTATTCTGGGTTCATGATCTCTGCCCTCACTGATCTCTTGGTCCCCTTTTGGGTGTGGTTATCATCATCATCATCATCATCATCAATCGTATTTATTGAGCACTTACTGTGTGCAGAGCACTGTACTAAGCGCTTGGGAAGTACAAGTTGGCAACATATAGAGACAGTCCCTACCCAACAGTGGGCTCGCAGTCTAAAAGCGGGAGACAGAGAACAACACAAAAATACTAACAAAATAAAATAAATAGAACAGATATGTACAGGTAAAATAAATAAATAAATAGAGTAATAAATATGTACAAACATATATACATATATAAAGGTGTTGTGGGGAAGGTGCTGTGTGGTGACTTTCTTGGGTTAATTCTTATTGTCTTTGACCCTCCACGGTAGAGGTAGCAAGCCCTATGAAGAGGTCATTAAAATCAAGTGTCTTCAGGTTGTGGAGTTGTACTATAAAGTTTTAGAATGTTGATGGGCCCACCAAGATATTCATGCCACTCCAGCATTCCATCCTTCATGAAAGTTCATTCATTCAATCGCATTTATTGAGCGCTTACTGTGTGCGGAGCACTGTACTAAGCACTTTGGAAGTACAGGTTGGCAACATATAGAGACAGTCCCTACCCAACAGTGGGCTTACAGTCTAGAAGGGGGAGACAGAACAAAACAAAACATATTAACAAAATAAAATAAATAGAATATGTACAAGTAAAATAGAGTAATAAATACGTACAAACATACATATATACAGGTGCTGTGGGGAAGGGAAGGAGGTAAGGCAGGGGGGGAGGAGGGGGAGAGGAAGGAGGGGGATCAGTCTGGGAAGGCCTCCTGGAGGAGGTGAGCTCTCAGTAGGGTCTTGAAAGTGAGTCATTCTGTCATTCAACCATATTTATTGAGCGCTTACTGTGTGCTGAGCACTGTATTAAGTGCCTGGTTCCTCAAGATTCAGTGCTGGGTCCCCTTCTATTCTCCATCTACGCTCACTCCCTTGAAGAACTCATTTGCTCCCATGGCTTCAACTGCCATCTCTATGCAGTTGCAAATCTACATCTCCTCCCCGATCTCTCTCCCTCTCTCCAGGCTCACATCTCCTCCTTCCTTCAAAGCATCTCTATTTGGATGTCCTCCCGTCACCTCAAATTTGACATGTCCTAAACAGAGCTCCTTATCTTCCCACCCAAATTCTATCCTCTCCCTGACTTTTCCAATACTGTAGACAGCATCACCATCCTTCCCATCTCACAAGCTCCTAACCTTGGAGTTATCCTTGACTCATCTCTCTCATTCAACCCACGTATTCAATCTGTCACCAAATCCTGTCGGTCCCACCTTCACAACATTGCTAAAATCCACCCTTCCCTCTCTATCCAAACTGCTACCACGTTAGTAAAATCACTCATCCTATCCTGCCTAGATTGCTGCATCAGCCTCCTTGCTGCCCTCTCAACCTCCTGTGTCTCCCCGACTCCATTACATTCTTCACTCCACTGCCCGGTTCATCTTTCTATGAAAACATTCAGGACATGTCATCCCCTTACTCAGAAATCTCCAGGAGTTGCCCATCCACCTCCGAGTCAAATAAAAACTCCTCACCATTGGCTTTAAAGCCCTCCATCACCTTGCTCCCTCCCACCTCACCTTGCCTCACTTCTCCCCTTCTCTGACCCAGCCCTCACACTTCACTCCTGTAGTGCTAACCTTCTCACTGTGCCTCCATCTAGCCTGTCTCACCGCAAACCCATGGCCCACATCCCACCTCTGGCCTGGAATGCTCCCTCCTCAAATCCTGCAGACAGTAAAACTCTCCTGCACTTCAAAACCTTATTGAAGGCACAACTCTTCCAACCTCCTCCAGGATGTCTTCCCAGACTGAGCCTCCTCCTTCCTCTCCCCCTCCTCCCCATCATCCCCCCACCTTACCTCCTTCCCCTCCCCACAGCACATGTATATATGTTTGTACATATTTATTACTCTATTTTACTTGTACATATTTATTCTATTTTATTTTGTTAATATGTTTTGTCTTGTTGTCTGTCTCCCCCTTCTAGACTGTGAGCCCACTGTTGGGTAGGGACCGTCTCTATATGTTGCCAACTTGTACTTCCCAAGCGCTTAGTACAGTGCTCTGCACACAGTAAGCGCTCAATAAATATGATTGAATGAATGAATGAAAGAGGCCTTCCCAGACTGTCCCACCCTTTCTCATCTCCCACTCTCTTCTGTGTCACCCAGACTTGCTCCTTTTGATCTCCCCCATGCCTCCTTGCCTCCCAGCCCCACAGTACTTATGTATACATCTGTAATTTTTATTTATATTGATGTCTGTCTCTCCCTCCCACTGCCCCCCTCCAGAGTGTGATCTCGTTGTGGGCAGGGAATGTCACTGTTTATTGTTGTATTGTACTTTCCCAAGCACTTAGTACAGTGTTCTGAACACAGTAAGTTCTTAATAACTATGATTGAATGAATAAATGAGTGCAATGCAACAATAAACATATTCCCTGCCCACAACAATCTTACAGTCTGGAGGGAGAAAGACATTAATATTAATAAATTACAGATATGTACATAAGTGCCGTGGGGATGAATAAAGGGAGCAAGTCAAGGTGACGTGGAAGGGAGTGAGAGAAGAGGGAAGGGGGGCTTAGTCAGGGAAGGCTTCTTGGAGGAGATGTCTTCAATATGTCTTTGAAGGTGAGGAGAGTAATTGTCTGTCGGATTTGAGGAGAAAAGACATTCCAGGCCAGATGCATGACGTGGGAGAGAAACCCAAGATAGATGAGATGGAGGCATAGTGAGAAGGCTGGCACTATTCATTCATCCATTCGATCGCATTTATTGAGCACTTACTGTGTGCTGAGCACTGGACTAAGCCCACCCTCTATTTATGGACTCAAAACAAAAGCCTATTCCAAGAACAGAACTACGGCGCAAGATCCTGTTTCACGGTAGTTGTAATTACCTTAAGTAACAATTACCTTAAGCAACAAAACTAACTGATGTAAGCTGGGAAGGCTGACATTGTTGGGCTAGAGATGGCCATTTGGGGGCAGCAAAAAACTTTAACTTTTTAAAGGAAAGTACTTCCACTCCTATTGTTTTTAAATCATGGTGGTATTTATTAAGAGCTTACTCTGTGTCAAGCGCCATACCAAACAATGAGGTAGATAAAGGATAATCAGGTCAGATGCAGTCCCTGTCCCACACTGGGCTTAGAAGGAAGAACACGCATGGAATCTCCATTTTACAGAAGAGGAACATGAAGCACAGAAAAGTTAAGAGACTTACCCAAACAGCAATAAGTGGCAGGGCTAGAATTAGAATCCAGGTCCTCTGACTTTCAGGCCCATGTTCTTTCCCTAAGGCCACACTGCTTCTTTTTTTATTGCTGTTCATATTCTTGCTCTATTTTTATTTTCTGTGCATCTGTCCCCAGTTAATAATAATGATGGCATTTGCTAAGTGCTCACTAGTGCTGGGGGGAGATAAAAGGTGATCAGGTTGTCCCACGTGGGGCTCACAGTCTTCATCCCCATTTTACAGATGAGGTAACTGAGGCACAGAGAAGTTAAGTGACTTGCCCAAGGTCACACAGCAGACATGTGGCAGAGCTGGGATTAGAAGCCATGACCTCTGACTCCCAAACCCGGGCTCTTTCCACTGAGCCATGCTGCTTCTCTAGTTCTCCTCTCCTCCTCAATTTATGCTGGAAGCTCCCTCTGGATCAATCAATCAATGGTATTTATTGAGCACTTACTGTGTGCCGAGCACTGTTCTAAGTGCTTGAGAGAGTATAATACAAGAGAATTAACAGACATGTCCCCAGCCCATAATGAGCTTAGAGTCTAGAGCCAGGGGCTGTGTCTGTTCCATTATTCTTGCACCTTTCCCTAGCACTCAGTACAGTGCTTAGCACCAACGCAATAGGTAACGGTCATGATGGGTTGTTGTCCCTCTTCGGCTTGGTCAAGAAAACTTAATGAAAATGTGAAAATGATCAAGATCGGAAGAGAAACTCCCTCATGCGACATCGCTTTTCAGGCTCTCGCGGCTTCCTCCGTGGTTAGAATAGACCAAGCTCTGTGTTTTCTTGTTGTCAATTCATAGCGGTAGACATTTACCTTGTCTTTCTTCAGGCATCAGCCAAAAGCATCCATGCTCCTGGCCACTCCTCCTCATTGCCCGCTGTAAGGGATTCGTTGGCTCTCTGAGCGGGCCCATCTGCTTTCCAAAGCAGTGCTCGCCGCATAGTATCTGATAGATGAACACTGATAAATTGCTGGCTTTTAAATCATAAGGAAGATCTGTGGTTTCCCACAACTTTTAGATATCTCATTAGATCCACTAGGGACTCTGGGCTCATGGATTTTGCTGTTTTGGAACTTTGGGATCAATTGGAGTTTGGGAGGGACAGTTTGGGGGAAAGCAACAGTTCCGTTAGTAGTATACATTGGGTGATCTCTGCGTTTAGAGCACTGTTCTGAGAGGTCCTTTGTGCTCAGAGTATTCTACTGTATGTCCTCTCTTTACGTCTTGTTCTTTCTGGTATTTCTTAAGTACTCATTACTTAAGTGCTCCTGTAGATCCAAGCAAATCAGGTTGGACACAGTCCCTGTCCCACATGGGCTCACAATCTTAATCCCCATTTTACCGATGAGGTAACTGAGGCACAGAGAAGTGAAGCGACTTGCCCAAGTTCACACAGCAGACAAATGGCAGGATTAGGTCCCAGACTAAGCCCCTCTTTTCCTCAGATCCCCCTCCCTTCCACATCACCTCGACTCACTCCCTTTGCCCTACCCCCTCCCTGCCCCACAACACTTATGTATATATGTATATATCTATAATTATATTTCTTTATCCCTGTTTACTTGATTTGATGTGTATATATCTATAATTCTATTTATATTGATGCCTGCTTTACTTGTTTTGATGTCTGCCTCCCCCCTTCTAGACTGTAAGCCCAGTGTGGGCAGGGATCATCTCTATTGCTGAATTGTACTTTCCAAGTGCGTAGTGCAGTGCTCTGCACACAGGAAGTGCTCAATAAATACAACTGAATGAATGGCCCAGGCCTTTCCTATTCCCAAGCTCATGCTCTATCCCCTAGGCTATGCTGTTCTCTACTGCGGAATACTTAATGCTGCACATAGGAAAGTATAAAAAAAGGAGAAAAGTTGGTCCCTACCCTTAAATCAGTTGGTCTGTGTAGAGCACTGTACTGAGCACTTGCAAGAGTCCAGTATAACAATATAACAGACACATTCCCTGTCTACAGTGAGCTTACACTCTAACGTACAGTCTATGTAGCAAGTCTTCTAGACATCGATTTTTATAGTACTTATTGCCAAACTATGGCCCTCACCATAAGAGCGCTTTTCTACAATCCATTGCAGAAATAAAGAAAAACCTTCTTCCTTATTTCAGTTCAAAAGAACACTATTAGTCTGCGTACTATAAAAAGAGCAAAACAGAGCACAATTCCCTAAAAGAAAATAGCAATATTTCCATTGGTAAAGTAAATCTTTACAGTTGCACTTGGAAACATTCGAGTTCATGTTTCTCCAGGGGCAGTTCTTAACCCTCTCTCAGTCTTTTGTTTAATTAGGGACTTGATTCACTTCTTCATGTGGATTGTTAGAGGAAAGAGATCCTCTGGAATCTGGAATTTTTGCCGAAGCCCAGAGGACCAGAGGAAAAACGTTTCTCCCCTGAAGCTGTGGCAACTATGGTAAGGTTACACTAGCCACTGAGCTCACATACTAGCCTTAGAAAATAATAATAATAATAGTATTTAAGCCCTTACTATGTGCCAAGCATTGGGGTAGACACAAGATAATCTGGTCAGACACAGTCCCCATCCCACATTTGGCTCTCCTCTGCAGGGGGGGGGGAAACAGTTATTCAACTCTCATTTTACAGGTAAGGAAACTGAGGCACAGAGTCAGTCAGTCCTATTTATTGAGCTCTAACTGTGCACAGAGCAATATGCACGGTGTTTGGGAGCGCACAATACAACAATAAACAGACACATTTCAGGCCACAACGAGCTTACAGTTAAGAGGGAAGTTAAGTGGCTTGCCCAAGACCTCACAGTTGTTAAATGGCAGAGCTGGGACTAGAACCCAGGTCCTCTGACTCCTGGGCCCTTGCTACTTCCACTAAATCATGCTGCTTCTTACCTGAGATGCCTTGTGTGTGGGTGGATTTTCTGGTAAGAAGGAAGGAAGATGTGATGAAGGACCCGCACAACTGATGTGCTAAGCACAGGCATGAAATAACAATTTTGAAATTTTATGAGCAAATACTAGGTGCCCAGCACTGTGTTCAGTACTGAGATAAGTAGAATAATAATTATGGTATTTGTTAAATGCTTATAATGTTCCAGGTACTGTAGTAGTAGTAGTAATAATAATAATGTTGGCATTTATTAAGTGCTTACTATGTGCAGAGCACTATTCTAAGTACTGGGGAGGTTACAAGGTGATCAGATTGTCCCATGGGGGGCTCACAGTCTTAATCCCCATTTTACAGTTGAGGTAACTGAGGCACAGAGAAGTTGTGACTTGCCCAAAGTCACACAGCTGACAATTGGTGGGGGCTGGGATTTGAACCCATGACCTCTGACTCCAAAGCCCGTGCTCTTCCCACTGAGCCACTCTGCTTCTACTGTACTAAGTGCTGGGGTAGATAAAAGCAAATCGGGTTTGACACGGTGTCTGTCCCATGTGGGACTTGGTCTCAATCCCCATTTTACATAGGAGGTAACTGAGGCCCAGAAAAGTGAAGTAACTTGCCCAAGGTCACACAGCAGACAAGCGGCAGAGCCGGGATTAGAACTCACGACCTTCTGGCTTCCAGGCCTGTGCTCTATCCACTATGCCATGCAAAAATCAAGTTGGACGTCATTCATTCAGTCGTATTTATTGTGTGCAGAGCAGTGGTCTAAGCGCTTGGGAAGTACAAGATGGCAACATATAGAGATGGTTCCTACCCAACAACGGGCTCACAGTCTAGAAGGGGGAGACAGACGACAAAACAAAACATGTGGACAGGTGTCAAGTCGTCAGAACAAATAGAAGTAAAGCTAGATGCACATCATTAACAAAATAAATAGAATAGTAAATACGTACAAGTAAAATGGAGTAATAAATCTGTACAAACATATATACAGGTGTGGGGAGGGGAAGGAGGTAGGGTTGGGGGGATGGGGAGGAGGAGAGGAAAAAGGTCTCACCTGCTCTCCCTACCCCTGAGATTGTCATTTTATCCCCATTTTGCAATGGGGAAACTGAGCCCCTAAGAGCTTAAGTGCCCTGCCAAAGGTAAACCAGCAGGCCAGTGTGATGACAGTGATGATTTTGTATGAGTCTGGCCTAGTTTTAGAGAAGAACAATATACTCAGTTTTGTATTCAAGGTTCCCCAGACAATTTACTCCTCTTAACCACAAAACAGGACACGGAGTTTCTTAATGCACGTAGGGTTTCCCAGAAATGGCTCTGGGCAGCTTGGGAACGAGGGAGGGATGCAAATATCTGTCATCATGTCCACCTACTCTGTTATAGTGTACTCTCCCAAACCCTTAGTACAGTGCTCTGCACCAAGTGCTCAATAAATGTCGCTGATGGATTGAACACCAAATCAATCAATTTTTCTGGAATTTGCTTCATTTAAAAATATCCTCAGAGTGCCATCTACTAGGTGATGGAATAATTTCTCAAGGGAAAGCAGGCCAAGTCCAGACTTCGATTAAAATTGAAGTATATCCCAGAAAGCTAGGCTGGAGCTTCAAACATACTGTAAAATTAGAATGAAACCCAATAAATCCCTTCCTATTTTGCCATCCCGTAACTGTCATCTGTTGTGAATATCACACTTCTCCTTAGGATGAAGGCAGGGCCTGGCTATGACTTCTATTTTTTTAACTATTGATTTAACAGCTATGATAAGCAAGCCATTGAGAAGGCTGGGACAATAATAAAACTCTGGATTCAACTTGGCAAATTATATGAATGGTTTATGTTCTATTTATTTTGCATGCTGGTTAATAGAACAGATTCTATTGGTGGAATTCATTCAGTAATATTTAGTGAATGCCAGTTTTGTGTAGAGCACTGTCCTGGGTGCTTGTGAAGTTCAGGGTACTTAATGACGGCCCCAGGAATTGGGAGAATATAATGAAAATAAAAGAACATGTCCCTGTCTTCAAGGAGAATTCATTCATTCATTCAATCGTGTTTATTGAGCACTTACTGTGTGCAGAGTACTGTGTACTAAGCGCTTGGGAAGTACCAGTTAGCAACGTATAGAGACAGTCCCTACCCAACAATGGGCCCACAGTCTAGAAGGGGGAGAATGAACATTTCTTAGATGTGGACTGCCCTTCAATATCTTGGAGGAAATAATAATAAATTATAGTATTTGTTAGCACTTACTCTGTGCCAAGCACTGTACTAAACACTGAGGTAGTTACAAGATCATCAGGTTGGACACAGTCCATTTCCCATATGGGACTCACAGTCAAAGTAGAAGGGAGTGGGATTTAATCTCCTTTTTATAGATGAGGAAACTGAGGCACAGAGAAGTGAAGTGATTTGTCCAAAACCACACAGTAGACAAGAGGTGGAGCTGGGATGACAACCCAGGTCTCCTGATTCCCAGGCCTGTGCTATTCATTATTACTACTACTAATAATAATATAATGGCATTTGTTCAGCACTTACCACAAGTCAAACACTATTCTAAGCACTGGGGTAGATACAAGCTAATCAGGTTGGACACCGTCCCTGTTCCTCATGAGGCTCCAAGTCTTAATCCCCATTTTGCAGATGAGGGAACTGAGGCACAGATAAATTAAGTGACTTGCCAAGGTCACACAGCAGAAAAGTGCTGGGGCTAAGATTAGAACCCAGGTCCTTCTGATTCTCAGGCTCATACGCTATCATCAATCATCATCAATCGTATTTATTGAGCGCTTACTATGTGCAGAGCACTGTACTAAGCGTGCTATCCACTAGGCCATGTCACTTCTAATAATAATAATAACTGTGGTATTTGTTAAGCACTTCCTATGTGCCAGGCACTGTACTAAGTGCTGGGGGGGGGGGGGGGTACAAGCAAATCAGGTTGGACACAGTCCCTGTCCTACATTGGGCTCACATTCTTAATCCCCATTTTACAGATAACTGAGGCACAGAAAAGTGAATTGACTTGCCCCAGGTCACATAGCAGACAAGCGGCGTAGCCAGAATCAGAACCCATTTCCTTCTAACTGCCAGGCCCGTGCTCTATCCATTAGGCCATGCTACTTCTACAATAGACGATGCTAAAAAAAAAAAAAAAACCAGGATTATTCTAACACCTATTTCTTTATCTTATTTTGAGAGAATGGCTTGATGTTGTTATCAAATGATAATATTGCTTCTTAGGGATTTGCAGACCAAGCATATCTCCACATACTACACAGTCGGGACAAATATAAGTCTGTCTTTTTCCTTAGGGTGTGAGGCAACTCTGGAAATTGTGTTTGCAACCTTCTGAGTCTCACGCTGGTCTTTAAGATGCCAAGGAAGTTCTTCAGCTGATTTTTTTTTCTTTTCCTGGAAGGATATACATGAATATAAAACATGACTGCCATGGACCATGGCTTATTGCTCCGTGCAGTGCCTCACATATTAGAGACAGGCTTAATAAATAGTATTCAAATGTATAATCCTGAGATGATCCATCATGATATTAGTAATAATTTTGGTACTTGTTAAGCGCTTATTATGTGCCAAGCACTGTTCTAAGCACAGGAGTAGATACAGATCTATCAGATTGGACAGAGTCATCATTCAGGTTGGACAAAGTCCCTGCCCCATATGGGGCTCACATTCTTAATCCCCATTTTACAAATGAGCCAACTGAGCCCCAGAGAACTGAATAGATTTTTCCCAAGGTCACACAGTAGATAAGTAGCAGAGCCGGAATTTGAACCCAGGTCTTTCTGACACCCAGGACCATGCTCTATCCACTAAGCTGTGTTGCTTCTTTTTATTCTTACATATTGGAAAGTTTCAAACATCTCCACTGAAGAACCATTAGAGAGATCTCTTAGACTTCGCCTTTTCTGCCACATGAAAAGTCTCAACGTCCTGGCGTATCGTCCTTCCACTATGCACGCAAGAGTCTCCTTAATGACTGTGTAAATTTTAACAATGAAAATTGTGAGTCACTATCACACGTTCTGGTTTTCCCAAATCAAATAGAAAAAATGACATTTTTCTGCTTTTTCCTACCAGTAGCTTTTATTTCCTGCCCTGTTAGCAACTCCTGAAGTCTTCTGGAAACTAGCAACCAGGGCTCAAACCAAAATAGAAGGGGAAGTTTGAGAAGCAAGAGATCCCTATGACAGCAGAGGGAGTTGTGCATTGTGAAAGCATCGGGCCACACGTTTTGTCTGGGAGTCTGGATTTAGGTTTAAAAACAAAGCAAACAAAACAAAAAAGCTAGTTCCTATTTAGGGAAGTCCCAACTGCAGAACCAGGAGGAATTTCATTTTAGGTTGTTGGGAGAGAGGGGTGAGAGAGAGAGGAAAAAACACCAATCTGAAGAAAACCTACCAGCAGAAATCAGTTCCAGAAGAACACAGTAAAGCTTGATGAGCAATTCTATCTAATAGGAATGGCACTGAAAGCACCACATCATCTAGAAGAAAGAAAAAAAATACTTCACACAAGACTTCTTTTGCCATACAGGAAGATAAATGTTACAATATCTTTCTAACCAATCGGCTGCGCTGTCAGCCTCAAACCAGGAAACCCTTTACAGTACAGCATTTTGTCTGTGTGTATGCGTAGTTCAAGTGAAGCTTCTCACTTTCAGCCGTTTTTTTTTTTTGTTCCCCGTTGGTGCACGTAGGATGGCAAGACCGATGTGAAATCCCTCATGGCGAAGTTCAACACAGGGGGGAACCCCACCGAAGATGCCCCGGGAAGCAACCGGCCTTTCAGGGTGGCGGGGCCAACCCCACCCGCCGCTGGACTCCAGGCCAGGATGAATGTCTTTGCCAATCCAGGTAACGGTTCGCCGCCGGGGCCGGCCATCCATCCGAAGCTCGGCTCACCCAAGCCCCCCATCGCAGGAAAGCCCGGCCTGGAAGAGAAGGCGGACAAGGAGCCGAGGCCCCCGTTTCTGAAGCCCACGGCCGGAGGCCAGCGCTTTGGGGTGCCGGCCAAGCCAGTCAGCAGAGACGTGGAGGGCAGGCCTGGGTTCCCGAAACCCATGGGCCTCAGACCCAGCGATCTGCCCAAAGAGGAGGCCAAGCCCATATTCCCCAAGCCACTGGGGAGCAAGCTGGCGGCCCACCCGGCACCTCAGGAGAGTGACACGAAGCCTTCCGGCATGAAAGCGGCCTTTGGTCCCACCGCCCAAGATCCCGAGCAGAAGCCCGTCTTCCCCAAGCTGTCCGGGGCGAAAGAGAAGTTCATCGCTGCCTCCCAAGACCAAGACTCCAGACCACCTTTCCCCAAGCCGCTCGTTGGGCAGAAGCCTCCAGCCAGCCATGTGGCCTCCCCAGCCGATCAGGGCCCCAGTAGAAACATCTTACCGCAGAAAGGACTCCCACCTCCCCAGGGCCCCAAGTCCAAAATCGCTTCCCTCATAGCAGCCAAAGAAGATGGGGAAACCAGAGACCATGGAGCGGAGGCCCCAAACGGGCCTTATCCTGTGATGAACCTCAAGCTGACCGTGACCAGAGGGACTCCTGGGCCAGGGGTCCTCAGGAACACCGAGGAAAAGAAGGACGAGCGGATGGTAGAGGCGGCCAAGATGCTTTTCGAGAACAGAACGGGACAGGAAGACTCGGGGCCTGGGAGCGCCACTCCACCCAGGATCCCCAAGCCACCTTCCAAGCTGGCCTTGGGAGGACCCTGGGCCCACACTCAGGAGAAGGAAGGGGCCAACAGGAACCCATCCGCCCCCAAACGGAAGGCCTTACCTGCTCCGTTCACCCTGGGGCCGGCCCCGCAGAAACCTGACCGACCTCCTACCGTCGACTTGGGGAAATTCCGAAAACCCATCTCTGGAAACAGTGAGTTCTTTCATCGGCAACTTAACCTGTGCCCCAGCTGCAGGCGGGGAGGCGGATGAGCTGGAGGGCCCAACTTTTCCAGAAATGGCCTAGGCGGGAGTTTGGGCGCTTTGGGGAGGTGCGGGGAAAGGAGCATTTTTATGTCGAGGAGAAGGTGTGTTCTTGGAAACGTGACTTTTATGCAGCTTGACTTGTGAAAGGGTCTTCGTGGGCTGGCTTGTTTAAAAAAGTACCTCCTTTTTACCCACGGGACGCACGATCCGCCGAGAACACTTCGATTGTTTCCTCAATTGAGTGTTTCGTTTCCTTTAAATGAGGTTGAGAGAAGGAGCTACCTCCCTTCCCGCCTTTTTCTATTCCCCTCATCCCACAAATGGTTATGTCACAGGGTAGTCTTTCGGGGGGAATGTGCGTCTATTTCCAAGTGGCTCAGGGACACATGGCCTTAGGCTGTACCCCCTTTCCTCCACCCCATTATAAGGGTCTCAGGAGATGTCTGCTGAGGTCTTTCACCCCTTCTGCTGTCTTAGCCAGCCTCATAGAAAGGAGAGCTGAATATTGCTGGTTCCTAAATCCAAGGTTCAGACAGGATGGGGGAATATGAGAAGCAGCGTGGCGTAGTGGATAGATCATGGGCCTGCGAGGCATCAGAAGATCATGCATTCTAATCCTGGCTCCACTCCTTGTCTGCTGTGTGACCTTGGGCAAGTCACTTCACTTCTCTGGGCCTCAGTTACCCCATCTGCAAAATGGGGATTAACACTGTGAGCCCCACGTGGGACGGGGTCTGTGTCCAACTCGATTTGCTTATATCTACCCAGAATAGTGCCTGGCAAATAGTAAGCATTTAACAAGTACCGTAAATAAAGGGGGTGTTAATGGTCCAATGCACTTTGTTCTGAGCTTTTTTGATGGTATTTGTTAAGCGCTTTCTTTGTACCAAGCACTGTTTTAAGTGCTGGAGCAGATACAGAGTAGTCAGGTTGGACGCACTCCACGTCCTACAGTTTTAATCCCCATTTTACAGATGAGGTAAGACACAGAGAAGTGAAACGACTTCCCCAAGGTCCCACAGCAGTCAAGTGGCAGAGCTGGGATTAGACTCAGATCCTTCTGTCTCCCTGGCCCATGCTCTATCCACTAGGACACACTGCTTCTCTGGAAGTTTGTTCTAATTATGTTGCTGAGGGAGAGCAGATTGGGCTACAGAATAGTCAGAGAGCATTATGGTAGCTCTGAAATGGTGACAGAGCTTTCCAAGCTGGCCTGGGCAGGTCTCCGGGGCACAGTGACTTGAGGCTTCAGGTGCCTGGGGGAAGGGAAAGAAAATAAAACGGATAACTGTAAGCAGTGAGAATCACCAAGCTGCTGACCCCTTACAGGAAGCTGGAGCAGTTTGGGGGTTTAGAAACACACGATTGCTGCTTTTTCGGGTCATGAGGGCTTTTATCGAGGCTAAAATCAACTCTCACTCTGTCTACTGCCCTGGCTTGAATTTTCACAGGCCAGACACAGAGGGGAAGTAAGTTTGATGTGTGGTGGGATGGGGGGAGGGGTTGTATATTACTCTTGTGATTTTATTATTACTTCTGTAAGCTAATAGGTAGACCGACAATCCCGGACCCCTGCTTCTCTCATGAGTCTGTGATCGCCTAATTTTTTCTGCCAAACTTATCATCACTTAAGGTTATTTTGGGCATTTACTGCATGCAGGGCACTGTGCTAAGTGCTTTGTAGAGGATAATAGAAGCAAAGGACGTAGTCCCTGCCCAAGGATACCTCTAATTTGAGAGATGGACAGGCAAAAGCAAGGAGAGAACTGGTAGTAATTATAATAATAATTATGGAATTTAAGTGCTTACTCTGTGCCAGGCACTGTACTAAGGGCTGAGGTGGATACAGGCAAATTGGTTGGACACAGTCTCTCAACTGCATGGAGTTAACAGCCTTAATCCCCATTTTACAGATGAGATGACAGGTTCAGAGAAGTGAAGTGACTTGCCCAAGGCCACACAATAGTCTGGTGGCAGAGCCGGGATTAGAACCCGGGATTAGAAGGAAACTTCTCACTCCCAGGCCTGTGATTTAACCACAACACCACGCTGGTTCCCCGCACTTAGATTTATTGAGTGCTTACTGTTTGCATAGCATTGTGTATTAAGTGCTTGGGAGAGTAAAATAGAACAATGTTGGTAGACAAGTTCCATCCCACACAGGCATCAGTATAAATAAATCAATTATGGGTATGTATGTAAGCGCTGTTCAGCTGTGGGAGGGGTGAATAAGGGTGCAAATCCAAGTGCAACAGTAATATTAATAATAATTATTGTGGGATTTGTTAAGCACTTACTACAGGCCAGGTACCGTACTAAGTGCTGGAGTGGATGCAAGTAAATCAGGTTGGACACAGTCCCTGTTCCACATGGGACTCACAGTCCGAATCCTCATTTTACAGATGAGGTAGCTGAGGCACAGAAAAGTGAAGTGACCTGCTCAAAGTCACACAGTAGACAGTGGAGCCGGCATTAGAACCCGGGTTCTTCTGCTTCCCAGGCCTGTTCTCTAGTCACTTAGGCCATACTGCTTCTCCAGTACTGGCACAAAATAACAAACGTCCAAAATTAAAATTCTGGCATCAGTCTGTTGGGAGGGTGCTAGTTTGTTTGGTCGCATGTTTCTTAGTGATCTTTGCAAGGAGGTGATGACTAAAGACATCTCTCTTCTCATCCTGACTCTCTCCCAGGTTTGGCATCACTAATGTTTAAGGGTCTGCACAGTCTCCATTGTGAAACTAAATGTGCCTTTCACCTTTCCGTTGGCAATGAAAGCTGGGTTTATTCCAGGATGATGATTATGAGATTAATTCAAATCTCATGGGAGTTTACTAAGCCTTCCTCTCTCCCACCCACTAATCCAAATGTGAGCTGCTCTCTAGCATTCATGCCTTCTTCACAATTGTTGGTGAGTCGGTTAGTTCCCACACTAAGCCCCCCTTTTCCTCTGCTCTTCCTCCTCTCCCCATCACCCCAATTCCCTCCCTCTGCTCTAGCCCTCTCCCTGCCCACAGCACTTGTGTATATACATACATATTTATTATTCTATTTATTTTATGATGTGTGTATAGCTATAATTCTATTTACACTGATGCCTGTTTACTTGTTTTGATGTCCGCCTCCCCAGTTCTAGACTGTGAGCCCGTTGTTCTGTAGGGATTGTCTCTATTTGATGCTGAGTTGTGCTTTCCAAGCAACTAGTATGGTGCTCTGCACACAGTAAGCGCTCAATAAATATGATCGAATAAATGAATAAGTCACTCCCATTGGGTGCCCATGAAATAAGCAGCACACAAGAATTTCAGGTAGTCATCCACTGCCGCCTTCCATATCACAAAGCTGCTCTGGCAAATTAACTGAATAAGCAGAATAGGGAAAAGCAAGATTGTCAGATTTTTTGTAAATATGGTGTTTGTTAAGCACTTACTCTGTGCCAGGTGCTGTACTAAGCGCTGGGGTAGATGCAAACTAATCAGGTTGGACACAGTCCAGGTTTCACATGGGGCTTGCAGTCTTAATCCCCATTTTACAGATGAGGTAACTGAGCTACAGAGAAGTGAAGTGATTTGTCCAAGGTCATACAGCAGACAAGTGGCAGAGTCAGGATTAGAACCCAGGTCCTAATGACTCCTGGGCCTGTGCTCTTTAATCAATCAACTGTATTTGTTGAGTGCGTGCTGTGTACAGAACACTGTACTAAGCACCTAGGAGAGTATGATATAACAATAAATAGACACATTCCCTGCCCACATATTCCTTGCCCACAGCAAGTTTACAGTCTAGCTCTACCCACTAGACTGCACTGCTTCTCCAACAGACCTGTCTTTGAACTGGTCTATGTTCCCTCACTATCCCTCCAACCCTACATTTACCACAGAAACAGTAGGGAAGGGAGGGAAACCTGGAGGACCTGGTTCATTCATTCATTCAATCGCATTTATTAAACACTTGTGGTGTGCAGAGCACTGTACCAAGTGCTTGAGAAAGTACAACACAACAATATACAATGATATTCCCTACCCACAATGAGCTCACTGTCTGAGGGTGATGGAGGGGATGGAGACAGACATCAATATAAATAAATAAAATTACAGATACATATATACAGTAGCACTGATGGGGGAGAGCAAAGGGAGCTAGTTAGAGCTATACAAAAGGGAGTGGGAGATGAGGAAAAGTGGGGCTTAGTCTGGGAATGCCTTTTGGAGGAGATGTACCTTCGAAAAGGCTTTGGAACAAGGGAGAATAATTATCTGGAGGATTTGAGGAGGGAGTCCCAAACCAGAGGCAGAACGTGGGCCACGGGTCGGCGGCAAGACAGGCAAGATGGAGGCACAATGAGAAGGCTAGCACTAGAGGAGTGAAGTGTGTGGGGCTTCTTCCCGCTATTGCTGCTAATAATAATATTATAATATTGGCATTTATTAAGTGCTTACTATGTGCAAAGCACAGGGGAGGGATAAGACATGCCCAATTGGAGAGGAGAGACCAATCAGTCGATGGTATTTCAGTCCTTATTATGTAGAGAGCATTTTACAAAGCCCTTGGGAGAGTACAGTGCAATAAAAGAGGTATATATGATCATTCATTCACCCATATTTATTAATAGCTTACTGTGTGCAAAGCATTGTGCTAAGTACTTGGGAGAGTACAATACAACAGTCACATTCCTCACCCACAACGAGCTCACAGCCCTATCCACAAAAAGCTTACAGGCCCAAGGGTGAGTCCCAGACATTAAAATAAATTACTGATTGATCATCATCAATCGTATTTATTGAGCGCTTACCCAGTGCAGAGCACTGTACTAAGCGCTTGATTGATATACACACAAGTCCTGTGGGGATCAGTCCCAAGTGTGTAGGGTGAGGCAAAATGGAGAAAATGTAGTGAAGCACCCACTGCCACTAAGATCGAGAGGAGAACATTGTGGGAAAGAGCACGGGCCTGGGAATCAGAGGTTTTAGGTTCTAATCCCAGCTCTGCCTCTTGACAGATGTGTGGCTTTGAGCAAATCTCTTCACTTCTCTGTGCCTCAGTTACCTCGCCTGTAAAATGGGGATTAAGACTGTAAGCTCCAAGGGGGACAATTTAATTACCTTGTATCTACCCCAGCTCTTAGAACAGCACTTGGCTTGTAGTAAGCGCTTAACAAATGCCATCATCATTATCATCATTTCCCCTCATGCCGTAGGCTCCAAAAGTCTTCCTCTCCACTGCCGTGGCTCATTTTTGGACCACGTCAATGGTGTTCGAGATGGAACTGATCACCTCTACCTGCAAAGGAACCAGCATAAGACCCACTCCCACTCCCTTCTGCATCACCCTGACTTGCTCCCTTTACTCATCCCCCCCACCCTCCAGCCCCACTGCACTTATGTTCATATCTGTCATTTATTTATAGCTCAATGTGGGCAGGGAATGCAGCTGTTGTATTGTACTCTCCCAAGGGCTTAGTACAGTGCTCTGTGATGATGATGGTGGCATTTATTAAGCTCTTACTATGTGCAAAGCACCGTTCTAAGCTCTGGGAAGGTTACAAGGTGATCAGGTTGTCCCACGTGGGGGGCCTCACAGTCTTAATCCCCATTTTACAGATGAGGTAACTGAGGCACAGAGAAGCTAAGTGACTTGCCCAAAGTCACACAGCTGACAATTGGTAGAGCTGGGATTTGGACTCATGACTTCTGACTCCAAAGCCCGTGCTCTTTCCACTGAGCCACGCTGCTTCTCTGTGCACAGTAAGCACTCGATAAACACGATGGTCCTACTGACTGACTGACCAAGGCTGCCGAGTCAGACACCCAAGAGGTGCTGTTTGCGGGGCTGCTCTTCTCCTGTTGTTCTCGATGGGGTGGACCACCGCTGATCATGGGGGAGCTGTGCTGGACTCCAGCCCCGCTCCAGCAGTAACCCCCTGCAAGCCTCTGCTCTTCTAGTAGCGATGGGTCAGAATGCGGCTGATCCAGACCAGTTAGTTGTGTTTATTGAGCGCCTACCATGTGCAGAGAACTGTACTAAGCACTTGGGAGAACACAATATAACAGCACGTATATTCCCTGTCCGCAACGGTGACGCAGGAGTGGATGGCATTGGAAGGGGCGGAAGGTTTATCATTTATCTACTTGTCCATATTCTGTGGTCAGTTGTGTCTGTTTTGTGCTTTCATTCCCACTCTTCGTATACAGTAAGTGTCAGCCTGTCCACCTCCCCCATTCGACTGTAAGGATGGGAAGCAGAGTGGGCTAGTGGTTAAAGCATGGGCCTGGAAGTTAGAGGACCCGAGTTCTAATCTCCACTCCACCACTTGTCCACTGTGTGACTTCTCTGGTCCTCAGTTAGCTTGTATCTACCCCAGGACTTAGTACAGTGCCTGGTGCATAGTAAGTGCTTAACAAATGCCTTGTGGGGGGGAAATGTGCCTTTGAAGGCATGCACCATGTTTGTTTTATTTTGTTCGGGATATTTCGGCCCCCAGGAATAATAATTATGGTATTGGTTAAGCCCTTACTATGTGCCAGGCACCCTCAGGGCAGTTCTCAGCACCCAGGAGACACCTGTAAATGGTAATAATGGAAGAAAAGAAACGACCTGATAGTTAAGGGCAGAGAGGGAAAGTGGGACATTTGGGATCTCTACTACTGCTGTGACAACGGCAGCACAGTAGTGAATCTTGGGAAAGAATAAAAGGCTCGATGGAAAAGGTTATGTCAATCAGTCAACCGTCTTTACTGACCACTTACTATTTGCGGAGCATTGTACTAAGCGCTTGGGATGGTACAATATAACAGACACATTCCTGCCCATAATGAACTTACATCCTAGGGGAGCTAGTCTAGATTTATGTCCACCTGAAACCTGATAGCCCATGAGCAAAATGTTATGCTTAATGATATACACAAAACAAGTGACATCTAGAAGACTTCCAATTTTGCAAAATGATATACTTAATGATATACACAAAACAAGTGACATCTAGAAGACTTCCAATTTTGCATTTCATGATTAGTAGGCATAATCGACCTGTTGATTAAAGCATAGTCCACTTCTCATCCCCAATCTCTGTGAAACCCTAAGAAAGTTTGTCCCGTTTCCATATTACCTCCAGTCTTCTGGCCCGGGTCTGTACAAGCTTTCCTCCAGACCTCTCATCTTCCTCCCCACTCTCAAACATTTAGTAAAACCAAAGTCCAGTAACATTCTATTTTAAAATAGCCAAATAAGTAAATCTGAGCCGGAAAAGTCATATGCCTTCATCATCATCATCATCATCATCAGTGGTATTTACTGAACATCTAGTATGTATGGTGCTTTGTGCTAAGCATTTGGGAGAGTCCACCAGAAGCAAAGGCATAACACTTAACCTCTTAACAGTTTGTAATCTAATGGGGATTCATTCATTCAATCGTATTTTATTGAGCGCTTACTGTGTGCAGAGCACTGTACTAAGCGCTTGGGAAGTACAAGTTGGCAACATATAGAGACGGTCCCTACCCAACAGCAGGCTCACAGTCTAGAAGGGGGAGACAGACAACAAAACAAAACATATTAACAAAATAAAATAAATAGAATAAATATGTACAAGTAACATAGAGTGATAAATATGTACAAACAAATATACATATATACAGGTGCTGTGGGGAGGGGAAGGAGGTAAGGCGCGGGGGAGGAGGGGAAGAGGAAGGAGGGGGCTCAGTCTGGGAGGGCCTCCTGGAGGAGGTGAGCTCTCAGTAGGGCTTTGAAGGGAGAAAGAGAGCTAGCTTGACAGATGTGCGGAGGGAGGGCATTCCAGGCCAGGGGGAGGACGTGGGCTGGGGGTCAACGGCGGGACAGGAGAGAACGAGGCACGGTAAGGAGGTTAGTGGCAGAGGAGCGGAGGGTGCGGGCTGGGCTGTAGAAGGAGAGAAGGGAGGTGAGGTGATGGACAGCCTTGAAGCCGACGGTGAGGACTTTCTGCCTGATGCGTAGGTTGATTGGTAGCCACTGGAGATTTTTGAGGAGGCGAGTAATATGCCCAGAGCGTTTCTGGACAAAGATGATCCGGGCAGCGGCGTGAAATATGGATTGAATTGGGGAGAGACAGCAGGATGGGAGATCAGAGAGGAGGCTGATGCAGTAATCCAGTTGGGATAGGATGAGAGATTGAACGAGCAGGGTAACGGTTTGGATGGAGAGGAAAGAGCGGATCTTGGCAATGTTGTGGAGGTGAGACCGGCAGGTTTTGGTGACAGATTGGATGTGAGGGGTGAACGAGAGAGCTGAGTCGAGGATGACACCCAGGTTGTGGGCTTGTGAGACGGGAAGGATGGTAGTGCCGTCAACAGTGAATGGGGATAAAAGGCAGATTTAAATTATTTACAAATGGGGTCGGAGGAAGAAGAGTAACACTTGACCTCTTAACGGTTTGCAATCTAACAAGGATAAAAGGCAGATTTAATTTTTTTACAAATAGGGGTAGAGGAAGAAGAGTAAAACTATACAATAATAGTGACAGGACTTGTGATATTTTAGTGCTTATTACATACCAAACACTGAACTAAGAGCTGGGATCATTAAGAAGACAATCAGGTCAGATTCAGCCCCTCTCCCACATGAGGCTCAAAATCAAAGCAGGAGGGACAACAGATATGTTATCCTCATTTTACTGTTGAGGAAACTGAGGCTGAGGGAAGTTGTGACTTTGCCACTTGCCCACTGCATGACCTTGGGAGAGCTGGGTTTTAGAGCCCAGGTTCTCTTATAGTAACACAAGTATATCAGGAGTAGATAGCCTAAATAAATAAATGAATTATACAGTTTACATGTAAGTATACCAACGTAAGTACTGAGGGTGGATATAATGTTTAACAGTAATAATAATAATTATGGAATTTAAGTGCTTACTAAGTACAAGGCACCATACTAAACCTGGGATGTATACAAGCAAATGGGACTGGACACAGTCCCTGTTCCACATGGGGCTCACAGTCTCGATCCCCATTTTACAGATGAGGCAGTTGAATTCTAGAGAAGTGAAGTGACTTGCCCAAGGTCACACAGCAAACAAGTGGCGGAGTGAGGAATAGAACACAGGTCCTTCTGACTCCCAAGCCGGTCCGGCTCTTGCCACTAAGCCATGAGGCCCCTCTGTGGGCTAACGTAGCTGCAGTCTTTGTGTATGTGCTTGTGGTGGTGTCGGGCTGTGCCACACATCCAGGGCATTCTGGTCCCTCAGGGCATGACCGCCAGCTTGAACCAGAAGCAGAATGGATTGTGATCCAGGAATCCAGAAAGAGTGGTGAGGGACATCATCCGCTCCATCTGTCTCCTGCTGCTGTCCATGAAGTCACGTCGGGTGCGTCAGGCTGCGTGTGGGTTGCTTCACTCCCTCTACCTCTCGGCTTCACCCTTCCTGCCTTTTTCTACCCTTTCATCTTTTTTGTCTAACCCCTTGTCACCCGTCGTCCGGGGACGGGTTCGTTCAGTGATCGGCGAGGCGAGAGAGAGAGAGTCCGGGGACGGAAAGCCTGAGTTTTATATAAAATTTATTCCACGAGGTGAATTGAATTTATGTAATTGTTTAGGCGCAATGAATTGAACTTCCCTTTCGGGAGGAATATAATCAATTAGCAATATTAGAGCTTCCCTACACGGGAGGAGCACAATCATCCGTTAATCGCGCTTGGGTGAGTTGGCTAACTCTCACCCATGTGCACTTCCCACTCGGGAAGAATCCACTTACTTTCCCACATGGAAAGAATTCATTACATTACCCGCGCACGTGGTGGGCGGCTAGCTCTCACAATGTGCTCTCCCTACATGGGAGGAATCCACTCATAATTCCCATCAGCAGCAGAGTAGCTGGGCCCCACCCACGAGACACTCACCCATCCCACGGCCCTTGCCTCATTGTGCTGATTCTGGTTGTAGAGCGGGCATCTGGCCTTCTGGGCAGGGAGAGACACGTGGGCTGCTCCTGCTGCTGCGTGTCCCGGTGTGCTGACCCCGAAGGTCAGAGGCGACAGGTATTTATTTCCTGTGGTCCTAGGCCATTCCAGCTTCCAGCCTCAGTCTATCCAATCTCTGCCCTCCCCCCTCCTCCATACCTAATTTGATTGGCACGGGGGCGAGGGACACCTTCTGTATTCCCAGCTTGGGCTGTCAATCTAGCAGACTTGGTAGTGGGGGCGGTATCCCACCCTCACTTCCGAGTTCAGCCTGCTGGCTCAGGTGGTCACAAGATAGCTTTTGACCTTGAGATGGCCGGTACCCAAGGGTCACCTCGGGACACCCCTCCCTCCCAATAAAACGCTCCTTCAGCTCTCTTTCCTTCCTACCTTTCATTCATTCATTCAATCGTATTTATTGAGCGCTTACTGTGTGCAGAGCACTGTACTAAGTGCTTGGGAAGTACAAGTTGGCAACATATAGAGACGGTCCCTACCCAACAGCAGGCTCACAGTCTAGAAGGGGGAGACAGACAACAAAACAAAGCATATTAACAAAATAAAATAAATAGAATAGTAAATATGTACAAGTAAAATAAATACAGTAATAAGTACATACAAACATATATACAGGTGCTGTGGGGAGGGGAAGGAGGTAAGGCGGGGGGGATGAGGACGGGGAGAGGAAGGAGAGGGCCTTACTCCTTGCTTCCTACACCCAGCCCTGCCACTCTGCTTCTCTAACTCCTCCTAATACTACTACTAATAATAATAATTGTGGTATTTGTCAAGTGCTTTCTATGTGCCAGGCATTGTACTAAATACTGGGGTGGATACAAGCAAATCACGTTGGACACAGTCCCTGTCCCACATGGGGCTCACCATCTCAATCCCAATTTTGCAGATGAGGGAACTGAGGCCCAGAGAAGTGAAGTGATGTACCCACATCACACAGTAGACAAATGGTGGAGCCAGGATTAGAACCCATGTCCTTCTGAGTTCTAGGCCCATGCTGTTTCCACTAGGCCATGCTGCATCTCAAACCTACTTAAACTGTGCCTCGATATCAACTGTATCACCGTTGACCCCTTTCTCTCACCTACCTTCCTACCTGAAATTCCCTTCCCCTTCATAAAACAGACTACCACTCTCCCCATTCTCAAAACCCTACAAAAATCATACGTTGTTGTGAGCAGGGAATGTGCCCATTATATTGTTACAATGTACTGTCCCAAACACTCAGGATAGTGCTCTGCACATAGTAAGCTCTCAAAAATGATTGATGCATTGTCCAAGAAGTCTTCAGTGACTAATCTCTCATCTCTCTGCCCGAATCTCTCCTTCTTGTACATACACTTAGTTCTTCATGTACATTCATAGGTATTTATGTACATATTCTTATGCTCTACTGCTTCCCCTATCTGTACATTATGATGATGATGATGATGGTATTTGTTAAGCGCTTACTATGTGACAAGCAATGATCTAAGTCCTGAGTTAGATATAAGGTAATTAGGTTGTCCCATATGGGGCTCACAGTCTTGATCCCCGTTTTACAGATGAGGTAACTGAGTCACAGAGAAGTGAAATGACTTGCCCAAAATCACACAGCAGACAAGTGGCAGAGCTGGGATTAGAACCCATGACCTCTGACTCCCAAGCCCAGGCTCTTGCCACTAACCCGTGCTGCTTTATTTTACTATCTGTCTCCCACACTAGATTTTAATTTCCTTGTGGGCAGAGGTCATCTATCCCAACTCTCTTGTTCCATCCCTAGCACTGGGTTTCAGCTCTGTGCACATAGTAAGCACTAAATAAATACCATTGATCAATAATAGAACTCTCTTTATGAAGTTCATTTTCTTTCTTATCTTTGCTTGGCCTCCTAATTATCTTAACCTAGAAACTGTGAGTGATTCATAAGTATTAGAGTACAGTCTACTTGTGAATATGCAACCGCCTAAGCAGCCAACTGAAGGGAATGTTTGACAAGCCTACACTGAACACTGGTTCAGACTGAGCCCCCTCCTTCCTCTCCCCCTCCTTCCCCTCTCCATCCTCCCCCGCCTTACCTCCTTCCCTTCCCCACAGCACCTGTATATATGTATATATGTTTGTACGTATTTATTACTCTATTCATTTTACTTGTACATATCTATTCTATTTATTTTATTTTGTTAATATGTTTTGTTTTGTTGTCTGTCTCCCCCTTCTAGACTGTGAGCCTGCAGTTGGGTAGGGACCGTCTCTGTATGTTGCCAACTTGTACTTCCCAAGCGCTTAGTACAGTGCTCTGCACACAGTAAGCGCTCAATAAATATGACTGATTGATTGATTGGTGAGCATTGGTGAAGATGCTTCATCAGTTCAAGAGAAGGTTTGAGACCTTTTCTATCTGTAACATTGAAGACTCTTGTGAAATTCAACTGCCATCCCACTAGATGTAAGCTCCTTGAAGGTAGGGACCACGCCTCCTACCTCTATCTGTATTTTCCCATGAGCTTAATACGATTCTCTGCCCAGAGCAAGTGCTCACTTAGAACAGTGCTTGGCACATAGTAAGCGCTTAACAAATGCCACCATGATGATAATAATGATGGTATTTGTTAAGTGCTTACTATGTGCCAAGCAAGCGCTGGGGAGGTTATAAGGTGATCAGGTTGTCCCACGGGGGGGGCTCACAGTCTTAATCCCCATTTTACAGATGAGGTAACTGAGGCCCAGAGAAGTTAAGTGACTTGCCCAAAGTCACACAGCTGACAGTTGGCAAACCTGGGATTTGAACCCATGACCTCTGACTCCAAAGCCCGTGCTCCTTCCACTGAGCCACGCTGCTAATAATAACAGTGCTTTGCACATAGTGTTTTAAAAAGCTATTATTATTATTAATAATAATAAATATCATTGACAGCACATTTGATTCTAACAAATCTGTAAGTCAAATACTGAATCAGCATTTATTAGCATTAGCGAAGCAGCGTGGCTCAGTGAAAAGAGCACGGGCTTAGGAAACAGAAGCCATGGGTTCTAATCCCAGCTCTGCCACTTGTCTGTTGTATGACTTTGGGCAAGTCACTTAACTTCTCTGGGCCTCAGTTACCTCATCTGTAAAATGGGGATAACCTGATTACCTTTCATCCCCCCCAGCGCTTAGAACAGTGCTTGGTACATAGCGCTTAACAAAGGCCATCATTATTAATTTGATAGCCTTATTCATTGCCTAACTCAGCATGTTTGAAGGACTGAAATAAATTGAATGTTTCCTTCTGTCATACTTGCCCAGGAACTTAGTTCAGCATTTTGTACACAGCAGTCATTCAGTATATATCCCTGGTTGTACGAGAGAGAGCATCTTACCTAGGATGTTATCCATCTTCCTCTCTGGAAACTGCAGCAATGGCATCTTTATCAGACTTGGCTATCATTCATAGCTTTAGCTGCATAGGTACCATCATCATCAAAAGTGTCAATTAAGCTCCATGCTTGGCTAGATGCTGTTCAAACGAATTAAACATAATCCTGTTTGTTCTCCATGAGCTTACAGTCTAAGACTGATAACAGATAACTATCATATGAATTTATTGAGCACCTCCTGTGTACAGAGCACTGTACTGGATGCCTACGACAGGCCATGTGGAAGTGTGGAAGACTTCCTTATTCGTGCTCTACATGTGGCTGAAATGGCACCTTAAAAATTTCTAGATGTTTTGAGGTTGTAGAGTCATTTGTAAACTCCTCCTCTAGACTGTAAGCTCATTGTGGGCAGGGAAACTGTCTATCAACTCTGTTGTCTTGTAGTCTCCCAAACACTTAGTACAGTGCTCTGCCCACTGCTCAACAATCGATTGATTCTGCTTTTTGTTTCTTAGTGGTAAACAAAGCACTCTTTTACAGGGCTAAGGGATTTCCTGGCTGTGAGAATATTGATTGGGTCTTCAACATTTCTATCAGCCATTTTTTTAAATGTTTAAGTGCTTACTATGTGCCAAGCACTGTACTAAACACTGGAGTAGAAATAAGCTAATCAGGTTGGACACAGTCCATGTCCCACATGGGACTCACAGTCTAAATCCCCATTTTACAGATGAGGTAACTGGGGCACTGAGAAGTGACTTAGCCAAGGTCACATAGCAGACAAGTAGCAAAGCCAGGATTGGAACCCAAATTCTTCTGTCTCGCAGGCCCATGCTCTCTCTACTAGAGCCACTCTGTTTCTCTTCTCTTTCACCTCCTGCCTCTGTGACTCCCTTCCTATTTCTGGGCAGGAGCCTCAGAGAACTCACGGCATCCCATCTGACCCTAATCTTACACGTATCAGTCACAGGATTATTATTATTATCATCTAAATTTAAGTTGTGGTGCTCACTTCCACACCAGTATAATTTCTTTGGATATTGGCTTCAGGGTCTCTTCAGTTTCTTGACAATGTGACACAAACTGTAGACAGAGCTTTTTAGGACTCATTCACTGTTGAGTGTTTAATTTCAGGGGCAGGGGAGACAGGGTAGGGAAGGATTTAGTGACCTGTAGCCCCTGGCTGGATGTGGGGGCTTGTCAGACATATATATATATATATATGGGCTTGTCAGACATGTGTATATATATATATATACATATATATATACACATATATATATATATATATATATAGTAAGGCTTCGACCAATACTGGCTAGATCCTTGGAGTGCTTTAACATGTGGTTTGTCTGAATCATGAGAACTGCAGGTGGTAAAACTGCCCCGAATTAGTAATGCACATTTATTGAGAAGCAGTGTGGCCGAGTGGGAGGAGCACACATCTGAAAGTCAGAAGACCTATGTTCTGATCACACCGGCTGTATGACCTTGAGCAAGTTACTTCACTTCTCTGTGCCTCAGTTCTCTCAATCAATCAATCGTATTTACTGAGGGCTAACTGTGTTCAGAACACTGTACTAAGCGCTTGGGAGAGTACAACATAACAATGTAACAGATAGGTTCCCTGCCCACAACCAGCTTAGAGTCTAGATTCACAACTGCAAAATGGGGATTCAGTACTTGTTCTCCCTCCTACTTGGACTGTGAGCCCCACGTGGGACCTAATGATCTTGGTTCTACCCCGGAACTTTTCATTTATTTATTCAATTTTAAATATTGAGTGCTTACTGTGTACAGAGCACTGTACCAAGTGCTTGGGAGAGTACAAAATAACAGTAAACAGACACATTCACTGCCCACGACAAGCTTAGAGTCTAGAGGGGAAGACAGACATTAATAGAAATAAATGACAGATATGTAGATAGAGAAGCAGCGTGTCTCAGTGGAAAGAGCCCGGGCTTTGGAGTCAGAGATCATGGGTTCAAATCGCAGCTCTGCCAACTGTCAGCTGTGTGACTTTGGACAAGTCACTTAACTTCTCTGTGCCTCAGTGACCTCATCTGTAAAATGGGGATTAAGACTGTGAGCCCCCTTTGGGACAACCTGATCACCTTGTAACCTCCCCAGCGCTTAGAACAGTGCTTTGCATATAGTAGGCGCTTAATAAATAGCATTATTATTATTATATAATTATATGTACATTATATGTACATAAGTGCTGTGGGGCCGTGAGGGGGGATGAATAAAGGGAGCAGGTCAGGGTGACGCAGAAGGGAGTGGGAGAAGAGGAAAGGAGGGCTTAGGGAAGGCTTCTTGGAGGAGGTGTGCCTTCGTAAAGCCTTGAAGTTGGATTTGAGGAGGGAGGGTTCCAAGCAGGATGTGGGCGAGGGGTCGGCAGCAAGATAGGCGAGATTGAGGTACAGTGGGGCTCCCCGTTTTCACCCCCCTCCCCTCATGCCCTTTCCGCAAGGTGGGGTGTGGGTGGTCCCCCAACTCCAGACTGAGCCTCCTTTTTCCTCTCCTCCTCCCCATCCCCCCGCCCTACCTCCTTCCTCTCCCCACAGCACCTGTATGTATAATAATAATAATAATAATAATGGCATTTATTAAGTGCTTACTATGTGCAAAGCACTGTTCTAAGCGCTGGGGAAGTTACAAGGTGATCAGGTTGTCCCACGGGGGGCTCACAATCTTAATCCCCATTTTACAGATGAAGTAACTGAGGCAAAGAGAAGTTAAGTGACTTGCCCAAAGTCACAAAGCTGACAATTGGCAGAGCCTGGATTTGAACCCATAACCTCTGACTCCAAAGCCCGTGCTCTTTTCCACTGAGCCACTCTGCTTCTCTATATGTTTTCTCTATAAATTTTTCCTATAGCTCTCTATATATGTTTGTACAGATTTATTACTCTATTTTACTTGTACATATTTACTATTCTATTTATTTTGTTAATGATGTACGTCTAGCTTTACTTCGATTCATTCTGATGACTCGACGCCATCCGCATGTTTTGTTTTGTTGTCTGTCTCCCCCTTCTAGACTGTGAACCCGTTGTTGGGTAGGGACTGTCTCTGTATGTTGCCAACTTGTACTTCCCAAGTGCTTAGTACAGTGCTCTGCACACAGTAAGCACTCAATAAATGCGATTGAATGAATGAGTAGCGAGGTGAGGTGGCAAGGTGATGGTGTGCTTAGTACAGTGCTTGATACATAGCAAGCCCTAAACAAATACGGCAACTATTATAATTATTATACTCTTCACTCCTCCTAAATTAACCCTTCAGACATACCTTCCATTCCAGAAAGCTGGATGGCCCAGTAGCAAAAGCACGGGCTCCTGAGTCAGAGTTTGTGGGTTCTAATCCCAGTTCCACCACATGTCTGCTTTGTGACTTTGGGCAAGTCAATTCACTTCTCTGTGCCTCAGTTACCTTGTCTGTAAAATGGGGATTAAGAGTGTGAGCCTCATGTGGGACAGGGACTGTGCCCAACCAAATTACTTTGTATCTGCCCCAGCACTTAGAGCAGTACTTAGCATATAGCAAACATTTAACAAATACCATAATTACTATTATTATAGTTATTATCTTCTCCTGATTCAGCGATTTGTGACCTCCCTACTCATGCCCTCCCCTGCCCCCTGACTTCAAATCCACTAGGTCTCAACCCTCCCTATCTTCAAAGCCACATCATCATCATCATCAATCGTATTTATTGAGCGCTTACTGTGTGCAGAGCACTGTACTAAGCCCTTGGGAAGTACAAGTTGGCAACATATAGAGACAGTCCCTACCCAAAAGTGGGCTCACAGTCTAAAAGGGGGAGACAGAGAGCAAAACCAAACATACTAACAAAATAAAATAAATAGAGCCTTCTCTAAGTGGCTTAGAGAAGCAGTGTGGCTCAGTGGAAAGAGCACATCCTCCAGAAATCCTGAATAAATTGAACTCCACCGCCCAGCAGTTCAATGAGCCACCCTTAGCACTCATTAGCAAAGCACTCTGTAAAGTGCTCCGTGCTCCTCTACTTACCATTGGCTTTAAAGCACTCAATCACTTTGCCCCCTCCTATCTCGCCTCTTGGTTGTCTACTACAACCCAGCCCGCACACTGTACCAGTCTCCTCGCTGTACCTCACTCTCGTCTATCTCGCCGCCAACCCCCTCACCCACATCCTGCCTCTGGCCTGGAACTCCCTCCCACTTCATATCCGACAGACATTCACTCTCCCCACCTTCAAAGCTTTATTGAAAGCACATCTCCTCCAAGAGGCCTTCCCCAACTAAGCCCACATTTCCTCTTCTCCCACTCCCTTCTGAATTGCCCTTGCACTTGAATTTGTACCCGTTATTCACCCCACGACACTTAATGTACATACCTGTAATTTATTTATATTAATGTCTGTCTTCCCCCCTAGACTGTAAACTCCTTGGGGATCAGGAAAGTGTCTACCACCTCTGTTATATTGTACTCTCCCAAGTGCTTAGTACAGTGCTCTGTACCCAGTAAGTGCTCAATAAGTGTGATGGATTGATTTAATTTACATACTAATCATCCAGTCAGTGATACAGTCAGTTCTCCTGTAAGGTTATGATCCCTACAAACACCACGTTAAAGCAACTTGAGTTTCAATGCACGTGCCTTCATCAGCACTGCACACATGTGCTAAACTACTTTGGACATTGTTTTGTGTTCCAACCATCAGACCTGTGTTGTCTATTAACAGCATTCTAAACAAAATGCAGAGTGGAAACCCATGTTAAAGAGGAACAGGGAGTATCTATTGGATCCTTAATGGCTACAGTGCACTATACTAAGAGCTTGGGAAAGCACATAAACTTGTTGTGGATAGGGAATGTGTCTGTTTATTGTTACAGTGTACTCTCCCAAGAGCTCAGTACAATGCTCTGCACAAAGTAAGCACTCAAAAATTATGATTGACTGACACAAGACACAATCCTTGTCTTCAAGTGGCTGTCACCCTATTGGGAAAGATGGGCAGACAGGAATGATTTTCTAACGGAACCATCAGGAAGAACAACAAGAATAAAAGAGGTAAATGTATGAGCATGTCAGGATGAACTATCCAAATAAATTATTGATTTACAGTTGAATAGAAACCTACACCTAAGTGTTGAGAATGGGTATAAATACATAATCCAAATTCATTTGTTGCTTATGTTTTTAATGTTTATTTTACTCTTGTTCCCATTCTATATTATCGGTGTACCCCTCCATTAGATATTTGTAAGTGGGACTTTTTTGCTTTTATAGTGTTTTCCCTAAGCACCTACCACAGTGCCAAGCAAATGATATGTGTCCAGGGCATTATATTCAGTGCAGTTGTGTAAAGAGCCCTGTAGTGTGTGCTGAGCACTGAATTAGCAGTTGGAGAGTGTAATAAAATTAGGTGATACCATCTCTGCCCTCTTATAATCTAATCCTTTCTGTGATTCCCAGCCACTAGTGGAGCAGGCTGGCCTGTTCAGCTAAGCTGCAAGGTTATTTTCAAGTGAAATGATTTCCAGAAAGTTGATTAAATTATGTTCATTCATTCAATCGTACTTGAGCGCTTACTGTGTGCAGAGCACTGTACTAAGCGCTTGGGAAAGTACAATACAGCAATAAACAGTGACATTCCCTGCCCACAATGAGCTTATGGTCTCGGGGTGAGGGGAGACATACATCAAAACAAATAAATAAAATGATAGATATGTACATAAGTACTGTGGGGCTGGGTGGGGAGAAGAGCAAAGGGAGCAAGTCAGGGTGACAACAGAAGGGAGTGGGAGGTGAGGAAAAGTGGGGCTTAGTCTGGGAAGGCCTCCTGGAGGAGATGTGCCTTCAATAAGGCTTTGAGGCAGGGGAGAGTAATTGTCTGTGGGGTTTGAGGGAGGGCTTTCCAGGCCAGAGGCGGGACGTGGGCTTGGGGCTGGCAGCGAGACAGGTGAGATGGAGACACAGTGAGAAGATTAGCACTAGAGGAGCGAAGTATGCAGGCTGGGTTGTAGAAAGAGAGAAGCAAGGTGAGGTAGGAGGGGGCAAGGTAATGGACTGCTTTAAAGAAAATGGTGAGGAGTTTTTGTTTGATGCGGAGGTGGATGGGCCACCACTGGAGATTTTTGAGGAGTGGGGTGACATGTCCTGAACGTTTTTGTAGAAAAATGATCTGGGCAGTGGAGTGAAATATGGACTGGAGTAGGAGAGACAGGAGTCTGTGACCCCTGCCCCTCCATATCGAGCTATGCTTGACATTTATTTGCAGGTTTTCGAGTGGAATGGGTAAGAACCAGGTCACATAATACAGGAACGCGCACACACGGGTGTGTATGTGTGTGTGTGTGTGTGTGTGTGTTAGAAAAATGAATAATGCTTTTCCTCCTCTTACCCTCCTTCCCCAGTTCTTACAACTTATTGGCAGTCCTTAATGATAAGACATTTTGAGTCCCAGTGAATATCTCAACGATTTTCTAAATTTACACCATTTTAGACTTTGTAATTATGGCACTAACTCCAAGAGGGTGAGCAATGGGGAGTACATGGGAGACCCCAAAATAGCCATCCAATTTAAAAAGCCCTGACTGGAGGGTGGGGGTTTGTGTGGAGTTAACCAACAGGTTTGATATTTCCGATTTACTTCAATAATAATAATAATAATAATAATAATAATAATGGCATTTGTTAAGTGCTTACTATTTACAAAGCACTGTTCTAAGCGCTGGGGGGGGGGGGGGAAACAAGGTGATCAGGTTGTCCCATATGGGGCTCACAGTCTTCATCCCCATTTTGCAAATGAGGGAACTGAGGTCCCGAGAAGTTAAGTGACTTGCCCAAGGTCACACAGCAGACGTGGTGGAGCCAGGATTAGAACCCACGACCTCTGACTCCCAAGCCCGGGCTCTTGCCCCTGAGTTACGCTGCTTCAAATGAACTAAAAGCCGGCTACCCTATAGGGGAACCTCTTAGAATCAATATAAACACACGAATGTATCATCTTTAATTGACTGAGTAGTCAATTCTGGATGATTTTGGTAAAACCAAATTATGCAATCTCCCATTCATAACATTGATGCAATGATGAAATTTGTTCCAATTTAAGATATATCAATTTATTGTTATTGATATAGTAATAATAATAATAGTTGTATTTATGTGCTTATTAAGGGTCAGGTTCCATACTAAGTTTTAGGATAGATGCAAGATAATCAGGTAAAATAGAGTCTTTGTCACATGTGGGGCTCCCAGCCTATATAAGAGGAAGAACAGGTTTTGTCTTCCCATTTTACAGGTGAGGAAAGTGAGACACAGAGAAGTGAAGTGACTTGCCCAAAGTCATATAGTAGGCAAGTGGCAGTCGTGGGAATAGAACCCAGATCCTCTCACTCCCTGCCCATGCCTTTTCCAGCAGGCCATATTGCTTCGGGAACTAGTTCCTGGAACTTCTTTGGAAAAGTAGCATGGTCTAGTGGATAAAGCATGGGCCTGGTGGTCCGAAAGACTTGAGTTCTAATTCCAGCTTTACCACTTGTCTGTTATGTGACCTTAGGCAAGTCACTTCACTTCTCTGTGCCTCAGTTACTTCATCTGTAAAATGGGGATTAAGACTGTGAGCCTCATGTGGGACAACCTGATCACCTTGTATCTCCCCCAGCGCTTTGAACAGTATTTGGCACATAGTAAGCACTTAACAAATACCATCATTATTATTATTCTCTGTGCCTCAGTTACCTCATCTGTGAGATGGAGATTAAGACTGTGAGCCCCATGTAGGATGTGGACTGTGTCCAATCTAATTAGCTAGGATCTACCCTAGCACTTAGTACAGAATCTGGCACATAGTAAGCACTTAAAAAATACCATAAAAAAACTATGTGTGTTCATAGTCTGAGGCATGCCAGTGTGGATAACCTAAGGGTGCAGAATAGCTAATTGATTATGCAGATATGGCCTCAAACACAGAGAATTCTATCAAGCAAGCAATCATATTTATTGAGCGCTTACTATGTGCAGAGCACTGTACTAAGCGCTTGGGAAGTACAAGTTGGCAACATATAGAGACAGTCCCTACCCAACAGTGGGCTCACAGTCTTCAAGAGCTGAAAATATCTTAACTGTCAGTGCTAAAAATGGCACACACTCGATCCCAAACTTTTATGACCTCTCAGCCTGGGGCCTCCTTATCCCCATAGAAAAGTGCTTTGTGTACCTCTTAGGATTAAACAGCAGAATGACTCTGCAGTCGGTCAATCTACCCTACTTATTGAGCACGTACTGTGAGCAGAGCATTATAATCCCGGCTCCACCAATTGTCAGCTGTGTGACTTTGGGGAAGTCACTTCACTTCTGTGGGCCTCAGTTACCTCATCTGTAAAATGGGGATGAAGACTGTGAGCCCCTCGTGGGACAACCTGATCACCTTGTAACCTCCCCAGTGCTTAGAACAGTGCTTTGCACATAGTAAGTGCTTAATAAATGCCATCATTCTTCTTCTTCTTCTTCTTCTTCTTATTATTATTATTATTATAAGCACTTGGAAGAGTACAACCTAACAGAGTTGGAAGTAGTAGTTTTTCTTCTGTTTTGGGCTTTTTTGGTAATTGTAAAGCACTTACTGTTTGGCAGGTACTGTACTAAGCGCTGGGGTAGATACAACCTAATCAGGATAGACACAGTCCATGGCTCATATGGGGCTCACAGTCTTAGTCCCCATTTTACAGATGAGGTAATTGAGGCACAGAGAAGTGAAATGACTTCCCTAACCTCATACATATGGACAAGTGGCAGAGCCAGAATTAGAACCCGGGTCTTTCTGACTCCCAGGCACGTGCTCTATCCACTAGGCCACACTGCTTCTCTGTGGGCATATTCCCTGCTCACAAAGAGCATGTAGGAGCTCTTAAGGCATTAATTGACCCACTAGTGGGGAGCGTGGACAGTTAAGTCTTTGATACTCTCCTAAATGCTTATAAAGAACTCTGTTCAGGAGTACTCCGCCAACAGTAGCACTCAGTACAGTGTGGACTCCTAATAATAATAATAATAATAATAATAATAATGTTGGTATTTGTTAAGCGCTTACTATGTGCAAAGCACTGTTCTAAGCGCTGGGTGGAACACAAAGAGATGAGGTTGTCCCATGTGGGGCTCACAGTCCTAATCCCCATTTTACAGATGAGGGAACTCAGGCACAGTGAAGTGACTTGCCCAAGGTCACACAGCAGACATGTGGGGGAGGCGGGATTCGAACCCATGACCTATGACTCCCAAGCCCGCGCTCTTTCCATTGAGCCACGCTGCTTCTCTAATATAGCATTCTATACACAACATGTCTTCAGATGCTTTGGATTGATTATGAGGAATATTGACTAATTTTGAGTTTTATCAGTAGGATAATATTATATTAATGTCTGTCTCCCCACCACCACCTGCAGGCTGAAAGTTCATTCTGAAAGTGTCTATTGTTGTATTTGTACTCTCCCATGTGCTCAGTACAGTACTCTACACACAGTAAGCACTCAATAAATATGACTGACTGAATGAATGCCCATGGTGGGACAGCTATATAACTACCCTCCAAAGTGATAGTTTTCAGAGAAACATTGGATGATGAACCGAATCGGAAACATCTGTTTGTTAGACAAATTGAACTAAAAACACATGCTTTTTTTCCACATCAGTACCCTGGCCCACCCTCTAATTTTATTGATATTTATTGGAACAGACCACATAAATCAGCGGCTAAACTCTCACCTACCACATAGGCCTTTTGCCAGTTCGTAGCATTCTCCTAGCAACAGTCTCGTGTTCTCCCCAGAGGGAGGGGGGGCAGGCGATTGCCACATAGTGCCATTATCTATGTAGAGTCTGTTATAACTGTCAGATTGGCCAAATGTCTCATCTTGCATTTCAAAGCTGACAGGACTGGCACTATGGTACAACGAAAATAAAATGTGTGAATGAAACTTTCCTTCGGCAAGGAGATGAATACGAGCAGTTGAAGAAGCGGCATTTAGCCCAACTCTTCTCTGTCCTCCCTGATCTATCTTTAACATGGCCAAGTGGAAAGAGCACCGGCCTGGGAAGCAGAAGACTTAGGTGCCAATCCCAGCTCTGCCACTTGCCTGTTGTGTGACCCTGGGAAAGTCACTTAACTTCAGTCCGCCTCAGTTATCTCGTCTGTAAAATGGGGATAAATACCTGTCCCCCCTCTCTTTTCAACTTTGAACACCTTTGTTGGGATGGGGACTGTCTTCAATCAGCTGACATTGTAACAATCCCAGCAGTTAGCACAATGCTTTGCAGCTAGTATGTGCTTAACAAAATACCATAACTGTTGGTAGGAGGGAACTGAATGTTATTCAGAACACTGCAAGTTGCTGCAGTCTAGTGGTGAGGGTGTTTGTTCAATCAGTTGTCTTACTAAGAGAAGAAGGGTGACTTAGTGGATAGAGCACGGGCCTGGGCATCAGAAGGACCTGGGTTCTAATCCTGGCTATGCTACATGTCGGCTGTATGACCTTGGGGAAGTCACTTAACTTCTCCGGGCCTCAGTTCCCTCATCTGTAAAATGGGGATTAAGAGTGTGAGCCTCAGTGGGACAGGGACTGTGTCCAACCTGATTAACTTGTATCTACCCCAGGGCTTAGAACAGTATTTGGCACATGGTAAGTGCTTAGCAAGTACCATAATAATTATTATTACTGAATAACCCCTTGCTGCAGTACGCTATAGTGAATGCGATGAAATTAAGACCCAGTCCCTGCCTCATGGTTGCTTACATTTTAATGAGGGATTAGACAGACAGTAAGTCTTCCCATGGTCGGAGCAAGAGAAGAAACTGATACAACCCGTACCAGCAAGTGACTGATTTTCCCCCATCCTCATATCAGTAAGACCTTTCCTAGCCCCAAACCACAACTCTCTCAGCTTTCCACAATTGTTATAGATGCGTTCCAGCTTTCTTTAAATACCATTTAAGCACTTACTATGTGCTGGGTACTGTACTATGCGCTGGGATAGCTACAAGAAAATCAAGTTGGACGTAGTCCATGTCCCACATGGGGCTCACAGTTTTAATTCCCATTTTACAGGTGAAGTAACTAGGGCCAGAAAAATTAAGTGACCTTGCCTAGGGTGTCACAGCGAACAACTGGCAGGGTTAGGATTAGAACCCAGGTCCTTTGACTTCCAAATCTGTGCTCTCTCCACTAAACCCAGCCACTTGGTCTGTGAGCCCCAAGTGGAACAGGGACTGACTCTGTCCTGATGGTACTGTATTTACCCCAATGCTTAGTTCAGTTCTTGCTACAAAGGAAGTACTTAACAAATACCTAAGTTATTGCTACGTTCCAGAAATTGCCAAAGCTGTCATGGATTAAGTAAAATCGGGTGGCAGGTGGGGTTTCCTGGCCCAAGTAGGAACTTTTGGCCTCTAGTTGTCCTAAAACAAATCTTCTGCTATTTCTTCCCCTGCTGGCTTACCATTAGGCCCCTGATCACTTCTAATTTGTAGCAGAAAGACCTGTGCTTAGTGCAAGGTTGAGAGAAGTAAAGAGGCAGGGAGAAGCCAGGGATGGAAGCAAACAAGGGGAAGACTGGGGAGCTAGAGGTGGAAACTGAACCAGAGGAATCAGCACAAGCATACACACACACACACTCCCCCCTCCTCACCCCCACCCCAAGACCTGGCTACACTAACCTAGGTCTCTTCCTACTTCTCTGACCACGCCTCACTCTTGTCCATTAATCCCACTTTCTCCTCTCTTCCTTAAATGTTGAAGTCCCACAATGTTTTGTTTGGGGTCCTCTACACGTCTCGCTCATCAGTTAAATCAATCAATCAGTGGTATTTATTGTGTGCTTTCTCTGTGCAGAGCTCTGTACTAAGTTCTTGGTGGAGTACAGTATAACAGAGTTCCCTGCCCACAACAGACCTACAGCCTAGAGGGGAGTATCAGTCAGTTATCAGTCAGTTACTGTGTGCTCTGCACACAGTAAGCACTCAATAAATATGATTGATTATCACCTTTCTACCAACTTCTTCCAAATGTACCTCTTTAGCTCTGACCTCTCATCTACCCTGTCATCCCACATATCTGTGTTTGGGACCCTCGTGTTTGGGGAATCCTATCAGCACTTCAAATTTAATGTGTCTGTAACTGAACTATTCACCTCCCCTTCCTAAATTTACTCCTTCTAGCTCATTTGTCTAAGTTGGATCATTCCCTCATCCTCTTGGTCCCAGAAGCCTACCCTCTTGGCATCATCCTTACCTCCTTGCTCTCATTCAAACTCTCACATTTCCTATCAAAGCCTATCAGCTCTGCCTACATGCCTCCTGGACCTCCTCTTTTCTCTTCACCCAGATGGCTATCATTTGGATCCAAGCTCTAGTCATAGCCCCACTAGCCTATCGAGTCAGGCTCCTCGTGGGTCTCCCTGACTCAAGTCTTTTCCCTTTCTGATCAGCTTCAATAACTCAATCATGGTATTTAATGAGTACTGACAGTGGGCAGTCCCCAACACTAAGCATTTTGGAAAGGACAATAAAACAGAGTTGGTAGACACGATCCCTACCCAGAAGGAAATTACAGTCTGTGGAGAAAGGCAGACATTAAAATAGATTTCAGAGAGGTGCATACCCCTCACCCACATTCTGCCTCTGGCTTGGAACACCTTCCCCCTTCATAGTCAACAGATGATCACTCTCCCAACTGAAAAAAACTTAGTAAAATGACATCCCCTCCAAGAGGCCTTCCCTGACTAAACCCTCATTTCACCTACCCGCTATGTCTTCTGCTTGGCCCTTGCACTTGGATTTGTTCTCTTTATTCCCCACTTCCCCCAACCCCACAACGCTCATGTACATATCTGTCATTTTACCGTCTATCTCCCCATCTAGACTGTACTCTTGTTGTGGGCAGGAAATGTGGCTACCACTTCTGGCGTATTGTACTCTTCCAAGAGCTTAGCAAAGTGCTCTGCACACAGGAAATGCTCAATAAATACCAGTGATTGATAGGGGAAATAATAGGGTATAGGGATATTTACGTAAGTAGTAGGGGACTCCCCTCTCAGGATTGCACCTGAAGAGTTTCCAGTACTCTATCAGTCACGACTACAGGAGGGAGAGTCAAGCAGAGGCCTACCCATTCCATTCCAAGCTTGGGCAATGGTTAGTGGAGGGAAATCTGCTATAAGTCAAAACGCACCAGTGCTGGGCGGCCGCATAATGAGAGAGAGTCAAGGGCAGATACTCGTTTACTGTGCGGAAGGAGGTACTGGTAAATCACTTCTGTATTTTTACCAAGAAAACTCTATGGATACGCTACCAGGCTGATTACAAATGGAACTGAGGCATTCTGGAAGAGATGTGTCCGTGGCGTCGCTGTGGGTCGGACACGACTCAACAGCATCAAACAACAACAACTGGGAGACTAGGGTAAGTTTCAAAGTGCTTAGGGGGCAGACAGACAACTGCAAAGTTGACAGAGGGGAGAGTGGATAGGGAGTATAAAGAGCTCAGTCTAGGAAGGCCTCTTGGGGCTGTGGACTGTCAGATATAAAAAGGACAGGGAGTTCCAGACTTGAGGGAGGGCACTGGCAAAGAGTCAGTGGCAGGATAAACAAGATAGAGGTAGAGAGAGAAGGTTGATATTAGAGAGGGAACTGTGAAGATTGGGCTGTAGTAGGACATCTGTGAGGTTAGGTAGGAGGGAGAAACCTATTGAGTTCCAGCATCACTTGGTACACATCTCCCTTCCCCACAGCACCTGTATATATGTTTGTACATATTTATTACTCTATTTTACTTGTACATATCTATTCTATTTATTTTATTTTGTTAATATGTTTGGTTTTGTTCTCTGTCTCCCCCTTCTAGACTGGGAGCCCACTGTTGGGTAGGGACTGTCTCTATATGTTGCCAACTTGTTCTTCCCAAGCGCTTAGTACAGTGCTCTGCACACAGTAAGCGCTCAATAAATACGATTGATTGATTGACCTCTCCATCCTCAAAACCCTCCACATAAAGCAAAAAATCAATTAATTATATTTATATTTTTATGGTATTTGTTAAGCGTCTACTATGTGGCAGACACTGTACGGTAGATACAAGTTAATCAGGTTGGGCACAGTCCTTGTCCCGTAGGGGTCTCACAGAATGAATCCCCATTTTACAGATGAGGTAACTAAGGTTCAGAGCAGTTAAGTGACTTGTTCAAGATCACACATCAGATAAGTGGCAGAGGCAGGGTCCTTTTGACTCCGAGGTGGTGCTCTATCCACTGAGCCTTGCTGCTTCTCACTAGGCCATGTCTGCTTGTTGAGTGAGTGCATACTGTGTGCAGAGCATTATACTAAGTACTTAAGTACAATATAACAGAGTTGGTAGATAAATTCCCTGCCCACGGGAGCTTACAGTCTAGGGGGGAAGACAGACATTAAAATAAATTACAGATATGTACATAAGTGCTTTGGGGCTGAGAAGGGAAGGAATAAAGAGTATAAATCCAAGGGTGAGAGTGATGCTTAAAGGGAGAGGAAGTAGAGGAAACGAGGGCTTAATTGGGGGTGGGGGGAAAGGGGAGGAAGGGGAGATGTGATTTTAATAAGTCTTTGAAGGTGGGGAGAGTGATGGCCTGTCGGGTGTGAAGGAGGAGGATGTTTCAGGCCAGAGGCGGGACGTGGGCAAAGGGTTGGAAACGAGATAGATGAGATTGAAGTACAGTAAGTAGTTTGGGGTTAGAGGAGTGAAATGAGTGGGCTGGGTTGTAGTAGTGAGGTAAGATTGGGTTGGTGGCGGGGGGGGGGAGCAAGGTGATTGAGTGCTTTAAAGCCAATAGCAAGGAGTTTCTGTGTGATTTGGAGATGGATGGGAAACCATGGGAAAAGTAGGGAACCAGGGACTGAACAATTTTGTAGAAAATTGTAGAAAATGATCTGGGCAGCAGAATTTTGTAGAAAATGATCCGGGCAGCAGAACGATGTATGGACTAGAGTGGGGAGAGACAGGAGGCAGGATGGGATAAGTGCTTGGTTCAGTATAGTAGCAATTTTGGCAAAGAGGAAAGGGGGGATTTTAGCGATGTTGTGAAAGTAGACCTGCAGAATTTGGTGACAGACTGAATATACTGGTTGAATGAAGGCGATGAGTCGAGGCTCTGTTCCATCTCAACTACCTTACCATAATTAATATTTATTATTATGTATTTAAGTGCTTTTGTGCTAGGCATTGTACTAAGGCTGGTGTGGATAAAAGCAAATCAGGCTGGACACAGTCCCTGTCCCTCATGGGGCTCAGAGTCTTAGTCCCTATTTTATAGATGAGGTGACTGAGGCACAGAGAAGTGAAGTGACTTGCCCAAGGCCACACAGCAGACAAGTGGCAGAGCTGGGATTAGAACCCAAGATCTTTTGACGCCCTGGCCTGTGCTCTATTCACTGCATTCATGCTCAGTTCGCTTCACCTGCTATGTCCAATCTACTCTCTATGTCTCTCCCAATCAATCAATCGTATTTTTTGAGCACTTACTGTGTGCAGAGCACTGTACTAAGCGCTTGGGAAGTACCTGCTTCTACCTATACCTCCTTCTTGGGAAGTATCTGCTTCTACCTATACCTCCTTCTTGATTCTCACCTTCATCTTCTTGCTCACATTGGTCCCCTCTCTCCTCTCCACCCAAATCTAACGTAATCCTGAAAGCCCACCTTCTCCAACATACCCTCCCAGATTAATTCCCCAATATTCCAAGTTTTATAAACACATCAGCCTTCTCTAGCACTTATACTCATCTTCAATATTAGCATGTACCTTTATTCAATTGTACATAATAATAATAATAATAATAATAATAATAATGGCATTTATTAAGTGCTTACTATGTGCAAAGCACTGTTCTAAGTGCTGGGGAGGTTACAAGATGATCAGATTGTCCCACGGGGCGTTCACAGTCTTAATCCCCATTTTACAGATGAGGTAACTGAGGCACTTAGAAGTTGTGACTTGCCCAAAGTCACATAGCTGACAATTGGTGGATCTAGGATTTGAACTCCTGACCTCTGACTCCAAAGCCCGGGCTCTTTCCACTGAGCCACGCTCCTTCTCTGTACATGTATTTTTGATTACTCTGCAAATACTTCCATATGTGCCTCCCCCTTTATAGTGTAATATAATAGTGTAATGTTCTGCACTGTACTAAGTACTTGGGAGAGTACAATGTAACAGAGTTGGTAAACACATTTTCTGAATGTGTCACTTGTTTGCGTTGAACATTTACTGTATGCAGAGCACTAAACACTTGTGAGAGTAAGATAAGGTTGGTAGTCATAATCCCTGTCCTCTAGGAGCTTACAATATAGTGGGAGAGACAGACTTTAAAATAAATTGGAAGTAGGGGAAGCAGTGTGGCTTAGTGGAAAGAGCACGGGTTTGGGAGTCAGAGGTCGTGGGTTCTAATCCCACCTCTGCCACTTATCAACTGTGTGACTTTGGGCAAGTCACTTAACTTCTCTGGGCCTCAGTTACCTCATCTGTAAATGGAGATGAAGACTGTGAGCCCCACGTGGGACAACCTGATTACCTTGAATCTACCCCAGCATTTAGAACAGTGCTTGGCACATAGTAAGAATTTAACAAGTACCATCATCATTATTATTATTAACAGAGTATAAGAATCTGTACATAAGTGGAGTTGGGGCACAGTAGAAAACTGCTTAGAAGGTAACACACTTAAGTGCATAGGTGATGCAGAAGGGAGGGAGAGTTGGGAATGGGAAGAAAATTATAGTGACTTATCTTCCCCGGCTCTAGACTCTAAGGTCATTATGGCAGGGAATGTGTCTGTTTATTGTTGCATTGTACTCTCTCCAGTGCTTAGTACAGTGCTCTGCACACAGTAATCGCTCAATAAATACAATTGAATGAATGAAAGGTGACACAGAAGGAAGGGAAATAAGGTGGGGAGATGAAAGATTTTACAGGCCAGGCTTCCTATAGGAGATATGATTTTTGTAGGGTTTTGACAATGTGGAGAGTTGTGGTCTGTGAGTTCTGGATGGGGAAGGAGTTTCAGGAAGGATGGAGGGCATGAGAAAGGGATCAATGGCAAGAGGCATGAGATCGAGGCACAATAAATTGGTGGTTTTATGATGATGATGGTATTTAAGTGCCAAGCACTGTTCTAAAAACTGGGTTAGATACAAGGTAATCAGGTTGTCCCATGTAGGGCTCACAGTTTTAATCCCCATTTTACAGATGTGGCAACTGAGGCCCAAAGAAGTTAAGTGACTTGCCCAAGACCACACAGCAGACAAGTGGCAGAGAGAGATTAGAACCCATGACCTTCTGACTCCTAGGCCCAAGCCCTTTCAACTATACCACGGTGCTTCTCTTGTAAGAGGAAGTGTGCAAACTGGATTGTCATCATCAATCGTATTTATTGAGCACTTACTATGTGCAGAGCACTGTACTAAGCGCTTGGGAAGTACAAAGTGGATTGTCATGAGTGAGGGGCAAGCACAGGTAGAAGAGAGACAGCCCATTGAGTGCCTTATAGCCAATGGTGAGGAGTTTTTATTTGATGCAGAGGTGGATAGATGGTCACTGGAGGTTTTTGAGGAATGAGAAAATATGTGCAGGAAGGTTTTTGTTTTTTAGAAAAATGATCTAGGGAGCAGAGTGAAGGATGGGCAACCATTGGAGGTTTTTTAGGAGTGAGAAAATGTGTGCAGGAAGTTTTTTTTTGTTTTTTTTTTTTGAAAAATGATCTGGGCAGCAGAGTGAAGGATGGCTGACCATTGGAGGTTTTTGAGGAGTGAGAAAATATGTGCAGAAAGGTTTTTTGGGCTTTTTTAGAACAGTGATTTGGGTGAGAAAATATGTGCAGAAAGGTTTTATGGGGCTTTTTTTTTTTAGAAAAATGATCTAGGGAGCAGAGTGAAGGAGGGCAACAATTGGAGGTTTTTCAGGAGTGAGAAAATGTGTGCAGAAAGATTTTTTTTTTTTTTTTTTAGAAAAATGATTTGGGCAGCAGATGGAAGGATGGGCAACCATTGGAGGTTTTGAGGAATGAGAAAGTATATGCAGAAAGTTGTTTTAGAAAAATGATCTGAGCATCAGGGTGAAGTATGGACTGGACTGGGGAGAGGCTGAAGGCAGGGAGGTCAGCATGGAGGCTGATGCAATAGCCAAGATGGGATATTACAAGGACTTGAACCAGGTAGTGTCAATTTGTATGAAGAGGAAGGGGGAGATTGTGGAGATGTGAAAAAGAACTAACTGAATAAATGGGTTATAATAATAATAATAACTGTGGTATTTGTTAAGCACTTACTATGTGCTAAGCACTGTTCTAAGCACTGGAGTAGACACAGGGTAATTGGGTCAGACACAGTCCCTGTCCCATATGGAGCTCACAGTCATAATTCCCATTTCACAGATGAGGTAACTGAGGCACAGAGAAGTGAACTTCTACTTATGTTGCTGACTTGTACTTCCCAAGCACTTAGTACAGTGCTCTGCACACAATAAGCGCTCAATAAATGTGATTGAATGAATGAACTGACCTGCCCAAGGTCACATAGCAAGCTCATGGCAGAGCCAGGATTAGAACTCATGACCTTTTGACTCCCGGGCCCAGACTCTTTCCACTAGGCCATACTGCTTCCCCAGGTTGAAGGGGGCAGACAGGTCATGGGAGAAGCAGCATGGCTCAGTGGATAGAGCACAGGCCTAGGAGTTACAAGGTCATGGGTTCTAATCCCGGCTCTGCCGCTTGTCTGCTGTGTGACCTTGGCCAACTCACTTCACTTCTCTGGGCCTCAGTTATCTCATCTGGAAAATGGGGATTAAAACTGTGAGCCCCACTTGGGACAACCTGACTTCCTTGTATCTACCCCAGCGCTTAGAACATTGCTTGGCACATAGTAAGTGCTTAGCAAATGCCATAATTATTGTTATTGAGAAGCAGCATCCCTTAGTGGAAAGGGCTTTGGAGTCAGAGATCGTGGGTTCAAATCCTGGCTCTGCCATTTGTCAGCTGTGTGACTTTGGGGAAGTCACTTACCTTCTCTGTGCTTGTTAGCTCATCTGTAAAATGGGGGTGAAGACTGTGAGCCTCATACGGGACAGCCTGCTTACCTGTTATCTACTCCAGCGCTTAGAACAGTGCTGGCACATAGTAAGCGTTTCACAAATATCATCATCATTACTATTATTAAGGATCAATCAATCAATCATATTTATTGAGTGCTTACTGTGTGCAGAGCACTGTACTAAGCACTTGGGAAGTACAGGTTGGGAACATATAGAGACAGTCCCTACCCAACAGTGGGCTCACAGTCTAGAAGGGGGATAATGCCAAGGTTACAGACTTGTGAAACAGGAAGGATGGTGATCTTCTCAATAGTGATTGGAAAGTCGGGGTAAGAAGAGGAGTCTAGTTTGGGACATGTTAAATTTGAGGAATTGGTTGGACACCCAAGTAGAGATGTCCTGAAGTCAGAAGGAAATGTGAGATTGCAGAGAAGGTAAGAGGTTGGGGTTGAAGAGGTTGCTGTGAGAATCACCCATGTAGAGATGGCAGTTGAAGCCAGAGAAGCGAGCGAGTTCTCCAAGGGAATGGGCATAGCTGGAGAATAGAAGGGGACCCAGAACTGAGCCCTGACGATCATCTGCCAAAATTAGGGGGTGGGAGGCAGAAAATTGAACCCAGGGAAATAACCCGGGGCAATAGAGGAAAACACTCTCTCCAGTAGTGCTCCAGCTACTGCTCCGAAGCCTGGGAAAGTAAGCCAGGACAGCGGAGGAAAACACGCTTTCCTGCTTTCCCCATTCTGGCCAGAGCCTGGGAAAAGGATATGAGTCAGTCAGTCAGTCAATCATATCTTTTGAGCACTCACTGTGTGCAAAGCACTGCAGTAAAAAAATGGGAGAGTACAATAGAACAATAAAGAGACACATTCCTTGCTCACATGGAGCTTGCGGAGGAAAACACTTCTTTCTCCTGAGTTTCACTGGCATAGTGGATAGAGCACAGGCCTGAGAGTCAGAAGGACAAGAGTTATGAGAAACAGCGTGGCTCAGTGGAAAGAGCATGGGTTTTGGAGTCAGAGATCACGGGTTCAAATCCCGTTCCGCCATTTGTCAGCTGTGTGTCTTTGGGCAAGTCACTTAACATCTCTGTGCCTAGTTACCTCATCTGTAAAATGGCGATTAAGACTGTGAGCCCCCCGTGGGACAACCTGATCACCTTGTAACCTCCCCAGCGCTTAGAACAGTGCTTTGCAAATAGTAAGTGCTTAATAAATGTCATTATTACTATTATTATATAATATATTAATAATAATAATAATCCTGACTCTGCCACTTGTCTGCTCTGTGACCTTGGAGAAGTCACTTCACTTCATTGGGCCTTGGTTACCTCATCTATAAAATGAGGAATGAGACTGCAAGCCCCTCGAGGGTCAAACCCACTTTGTATCCACCCCAGCGCTCAGTACAATAGTGCAATAGCTAGCACATGGTAAGCACTTAAAAAACCCCACTATTATTATTATTATTATTATTATTACTACTGAAAGTCCCACCTTTCTCTTCCCTAGCTTGGAAGATCGAGGGACTGAGTAAACTGCGAAGCCGATCAACCGGTAGCCATTAAAAATCATTCACCTAGCATATCATTTTGAAGAATTTCATCTGATTAATAATTCATAGATCAGGATGTGCTAACCCATCGTGGAACACTTGGCAAGGAGTAGGCAGGAATAGAAGCAGCAGAAAAAAAAGTTGAAGGAAAGAAGAGTAGATGCCACAGCTGGTATTGCCATATTGGGTTGTTCGTCAGTCATTCATTCATTCATTCAATCGTATTTATTGAGCGCTTACTGTGTGCAGAGCACTGTACTAAGTGCTTGGGAAGTACAAGTTGGCAACATATAGAGATGGTCCCTACCCAACAAAGGGCTCACAGTCTAGAAGTCAGTCATTGATTCATTCCATCCTATTTATTGAGTGCTTTTATTGAGCGCTTACTGTGTGCAGGGCACTGTACTAAGTGCTTGGGAAATGCAGGTTGGCAACATTTAGAGACGGTCCCTACCCAACAACGGGCTCCCAGCCTAGAAGTCAATCATTGATTCATTCTATCCTATTTATTGAGCGCTTTTAATGAGCTCTTACTGTTCGCGGGGCACTGTACTAAGTGCTTGGGAAGTACAAGTTGGCAACATATAGAGATGGTCCCTACCCAACAGCAGGCTCACAGTCTAGAAGTCAATCATTGATTCATTCTATCCTATTTATTGAGTGCTTACTGTGTGCAGGGCACTGTACTAAGAGCTTGGGAGAGTATGATACAACTATAGACACATTCCCAGCCCACAATGAGCTTGCAGTCTAGAGGTGGTGAGGCAGATATTAATATAAATAAATTATAGATATGTACGTAAGTGCTGTGAGGCTGGGAAAAGGGAATCAATGGTATTTATTGAGTGCTTACTGTGTGCAGAGCACTGTACTAAGCACTTGGGAAGCAAGTCAGGGTGAAGCAGAGGTAGTGGGAGAAGAGGAAAGGGAGGCTTAGTCAGGGAAGGCCTCCTGGAGGAGATGTCCCTTCAATAAGGCTTTGAAGGGGTGAAGAGTTGTTGTCTGTCAGATTTGAGGAGGGAGGGCGATCCAGGCCAGAGACAGGGTCAGGGATCAATGGCGAGATAGGAAAGATCGAGGTACAGTGAGCATTAGAGGAGCATAGTGTGCGGGCTGGGTTGTAGAAGGAGAGAAGTGAGATGAGGTGGGATGGGGCAAGGTTATGGAGAGCTTTAAAGCCAGTGGTGAGGAGTTTTTGTTTGATACAGAGGTGGATGGACAACCACTGGAGTTTTTTGAGGAAGGGGGTGACACGTCCTGAACATTTTTGTAGAAAGACGATCCGGGCAGGGGAATGAAGTATGGACTGGAGTGGGGAGAGGCAGGAGTTTGGGAGGTCAGCAAGGAGGCTGATGCAGGAATCTAGGCCAGATAGGATGAGGGATTGTATTAATATGGAAGCAGTTTTGATGGAGAGAAAAGGGCGGATTTTAGCAATGTTGTGAAGGTGGGACTGACAGGATGTAGTGATGGATCAAATATGTGGGTTGAACAAGAGAGAGGAATCAAGGATAATGCCACGGTTATGGAATGGGAGACAGGAAGAATTGTGGTGTTTTGTATTTGCTCATGATTCATTCATTCAATCGTATTTATTGAGCGCTTACTGTGTGCAGAGCACTGTACTAAGCGCTTGGGAAGTACAAGTTGGCAACATATAGAGACGGTCCCTACCCAACAGCGGGCTCACTGGGGTAAGTAGAAGAAGCAGTTTGGCACAGGGGATAGAGCACGGGTTTAGGAATCAGAAGGACGGGTAGGGACCATCTCTATATGTTGCCAACTTGTACTTCCCAAGCGCTTAGTACAGTGCTCTGCACACAGTAAGCGCTCAATAAATACGATTGATTGATTCTAATTATGACTCTGCCACCTGTCTGCTGTATGACCTGGGGCAAGTCACTTTACTTCTCTGTGCCTCAATTCCCTCATCTGTAAAATGGGGATTGAGACGATGAGCCCCAGGTAGGACAGGGACTGTGTCCAACCTTTTAACTTGTATCTACCCCAGCGCTTAGGACAGTGCCTCACACAGTAAACTAAATAAAAAATGCAAATGTTCGATCAGACACAATCCCTGTCCTATGTGGAGTCCACTCTCTGAGCTAGGATGAAAAAGTGTCTTATGCTCAGTTTATCCTCAAAAGGAAACCAAAAGACAGCATTGTCTAGTGGATAGAGCACAGTTCTGGAAGTCAGAAGAATGTGGGTTCTAATCCTGGCTCTGCCACCTTGGGCAACTCATTTAACTTCTCTCTTCCTCAGTTCCTTCATCTGTAAAATGGGCATTAAGAACTGTGAGCCCCACATGGGATACGTACTGTGTACAACATGATTATCTTGTATCTACCCCAGTGCTTAGTACAGTGCTTGACACATAGTAAATACTTAACAAATACCATTTAAAAAAAAAAACCCTGGAGAAGCAGCATGGCCCAGTGGATAGAGCACAGGCTTGCGAATCTGAAAGACCTGGGTTCTAATCCCGGCTCTGTCACATGCCTGCCATGGGACCTTTGACAAGTCAGTTAACTCGTTGTGCCTCATTTAACTCATCTGTAAAATGGGAATCAAATCCTACTCGTACTTAGACTGTAAACTCTAGTGGACAGGAATTGAGTCCAACCCGATTATCCTGTATTTACCCCAGCATTTAGTACAGCGTTTAGTCTGGCACAGAGTAAGCACTTAACAAATACTGTTTTTGTTTTTTTGAAACCCTCAAGTGACTTACTCAGATGTTACAGAGCAGGCTAGTGGCTGAGCAGGAATTATAACCTTGGTTTTCTGACTCTCAGCTTCATCCCTTTTTTTTTGCGTCTAACAAAATGACTGCTTTTCCTGCTGACTGAAATCCAACTATTTTTTTTTTTCAGTAAAAACAAAGAATGAGGACAAAGGAGCCTCTGCTCTCCATTGTACCACAGCTTTGTCTTTTGATATGTACCTCGCTGGATAATGTAACTACCTAATTAGTCGTATTTACTAAGCACTTTCCGTGCTCTGAGCACTGTACTAGCACCTGGGAGAGAGCACTATAATAGACACATTCCCTGCCTACAACAAGCTTACAGCTCCACTCTGGCCTCCCCAGCTCAGAGCTTACTTCCGTGGCCCTTATTTCTCATTCCAAATTAAAATCCATTTAAGAGTTGGGACCCAGAAGGACCCAACTGAGTTTTAGCTCTGTGCCAACTCTGAACATATCCCAGTCCTGAATAATCACCATTTTAAAAAATTCCAAAACATCCTTCATTAATTACATTGTGGACAGGGAATGTGTCTGTTATATTGTACCCTCCCAAACACTTAGTATAGTGCTCTATACACTGTAAGTGCTCAATAAATACGATTGATTGAGTGAATGAATGAATGATTTTGATCCCGAAGGGCAAGAATTGCTCTCTGTTTATTAAACTTGAATGTAAGTCCTTCTAGGGAAAATTGTAAAGTCTTTGAAGTCAGGGATTATGTCAGCGTGGCTCAGTGGAAAGAGCACAGGCTTGGGAGTCAGAGGTCATGGGTTTGAATTCTGGCTCTGCCCCTTGTCAGCTGTGTGACCTTGGGCAAGCCACTTAACTTCTCTGTGCCTCAGTTACCTCATCTGTAAAATGGGGATTAAGACTGTGAGCCCCACATGGGACAGCCTGATCACCTGGTATCCCCCCAGCGCTTAGAACAGTGCTTTGCACATAGTAAGTGCTTAACAAATACCATTATTATTATTAACTCTATTTTATTCTCCCAAGCACTTAGAACAGTGCTCTGTATACACTGTGTGCTCAGTAAATACCACTGTTTGATTGAAAAGTTCGTATTTTAGACAAGGATTCACTCAGAATAATTTCATCCCCTTGGCTTTTGGGAGCATTAAGGAACAAGCAGAAGCAGTGTGGCCTAGTGGAAAGAGTGTAACCCTGGGAGTCAAGTTCCCTGATTCTAATCTCATCTCCACCACTTCCCTATTGCGTGACTTTGGGAAAGTCACTCAACTTCTCTGCATCTCGTTTTTCTCAATTGTTAGAGATTAGATCCCTGCTCTCCCCCGTTTGGACTGTGAGCCCAATCTGGGAGAGGGACTATGTCTGGCTTCATGATCTTGTATCTACCCCAGTGCTTAGTACAGTGCTTTGCACTTAAGAATAATAATAATAATAATAATTGTGATATTTGTTAATCACTTACTATGTCCCAGGCACCATACTAAGCGTTTGGGAGGATACAAGCAAGCTGGTTTGGATATGGTCCCTGTTTTACATGGGGCTTCCAGTCTTAATCCCCATTTTACAGATGAGGCAACTGAGGCCCAGAGAAGTGAAGTGACTTGCCCAAGGTTTACAGAAGACAAGTGGTAGAGCAGGGATTAGAACCCAGGTCCTTCTGACTCCCAAGCCCATGCTCTATCCACTAGGTCATGTAAGTGCTTAATAATAATAATGGCATTTACTAAGTGCTTACTATATGCAAAGCACTGTTCTAAGCACTGGGGAAGTTACAAGGTGAGCAGGTTGTCCCACGGGGGGCTCCCAGTCTTCATCCCCACTTTACAGATGAAGTAACTGAGGCACAGAGAAGTTAAGTGACTTGCCCAAAGTCACACAGCTGACAATTGGCGGAGCTGGGATATGAACCCATGACCTCTGACTCCAAAGCCCGTGCTCTTTCCACTGAGCCATGCTGCTTCTCAAAATAATAAAAATAATAACTAAAATCAATAATAAATTCCAAATCCCACAATTATGAATAATAGGAGTGGGTTGGTGCTTTCAGATGATCTCTTTGAAAGAGACAGGGTGAGGTATGCTTTGTTTGAGGGGAAAAAAGCAGGGTTGACAGGGACCACTCTACCAAGTACACAGGATGGCACCAAACACAAGAGCACCCAGTAAATATTGATTGCTTCCAGTCTGTGTCAGAATGGAAAGATTGACTCAGATGTCAATTAAACTTTCCCACCTTGAAATGTTGTGGAGTATTTTTTATTGTATTTGTTAAGCGCTTACTAGGTGTCAAGCACTGTTCTAAGCACTGGGGTAGATACCAATCAATCAAGTTAGATGGTCACTGTCCCCCATATTGAATCCCCATTTTACAGTTGAGGAAACTGAGGCATAGAAAAGTTGTGACCTACCCAAGGTCATACAGGCAAGTGGTAGATCCAGGATGAGAACCCAGGTTCTCTGACTCCCAGCCCCATGCTCTTTCCACTAGGCCATACTACGTATCTGCTTTTTGCAGGGACTCAAAGCCAAAAACAGTATATTTATCACTTAATGGCCCAGCGCTTAGAACAGTGCTTCACACATAGTAAGCGCTTAACAAATGTTGTTATCATTATTATTATTATTATTATTAAAAACAGCATTTCAGGGTTGGATACTAGGTTGAAGCTAAAAAAAAACAGTGGAAATAGAAAAAATAAATGGTTTTAACATTGATTCTCCTGGGCAAAGGGTGAATAAAGTGTACTTCTAAATCCACCTTTCGTAGTTCCTGTTTGCAGAGAGTGCGGATCACAACCGTGACACTTTGAGAGGTAACTAGGAAAATAGAAAAAGAGGGCTTCCATAGAACTCAAAAGATAAATGGACACCAATTGGCCTCAGAAACGAAACTCACCAAGTGAGAGCAGTTTGAGATAACGTGTTGTCTATAATGAAGCTGGAAGTTCTCCTCAGGAAATTGTTATATAATGTGTTGAGGCCAGGAAGCGCCTTCTCTTTACAACCCAAAGATAATTCCCCAAATGTTGGAACATGTCTTTAAATGGGAATGAAATGTATCTTTAGTCTGACCATAAGCAAAAATATCTCCTCTCCTACACTATTTACAGCTCTTCCTTTATTATTACTAAAGAAAATAGGAACTAACCATAGCTAACTTTAAGCATCTTTTTTTTCTTTTAGCTTGAATTTTAGATACGTATTTCCTTTTATACCTTAGATAGGCGATGAAAACATATTCAGATTTTAAAGGAATCTGTAGGCTGTTGACTTGCTCAGAAAATAGTTTTATGTGTTCAGATCTGCAAGCCTGTGAGAAGGAAACCCAAAGCGAATGCGCTGAACCTAAATTTACATTTGAGATAGGGAAGCGGAGCTGAGAACAGCTTTCTGCAAAATATGTCTCGAATAAAGTAGGAAGTGGGTGTTCTCACAGCTTCAAACCCTGCATCAGACTCTGGGTGTTTTATCACAAGAGCTGCACACAACCGCCCGCTTTGTTTTCTGATTTTGCTGGTAGTAGTAGCACGATTTGAGCACCCTCTTGGTGCCGTGCAGTGTAGTAGATGCTTGAGAAGTACAGAATAATGAAATGACTTGTTCCCCACCCACAAGGAGCATCTACTCTAATGTGGGGAGACAAGCTTAAAGATATTTTCGGCCAGCGTGGTCAAATTAAATGAACTGAGCAGACATCTGTGCATGAGCAATGCGGAGAGTGCTAGAAGAGTTTTGGTTTTAGAAGCCCAGGGCCAGGGAATTGAATAGTTTGGGTAGTTGTGATTGTCGGGATTTGCTGGTGAGGAGTTTGCAGGCCAGCTAGGGATTATTGGATTGTTTCATCACTTCCTGAAAAAGGATGTCTGGAGCTCCCTTGAAATAGCCAAAAGAAATCCGTGGAACACAGTGGGGCTGGGAGGGCAAATGCAAAATATTCCCAGTCAAAATGATGCCAAATTTGCTGCCACTTCTTGAGTAGATTGAAGAGGAAAAGACAAGATCTTTCTCCTGGTCTGCATTTCAGAGAAATCAAATCATCAGTGGTATTTATTGAGTAAAAATAAAAGCCCCGACCATCTCGGTCCGAAGACCATCATTCAGCCAGATCCTGAAAAAGCAGGAATAATCAATCAATGGTATTTATTGAGTGCTTACTGTGTGCAGAACACTGTATTAAGCACATGGGAGAGTACAGTACAACAATATAACGAGTCAGTAGACCCGTTCCATGTCCACAACGAGCATGCAGTCTTGAGGACGAGTTTATGGTCTAGAGGCACCAAAACAATCAACTTTCAGTGGATAACAGTGCTTAGGAAACCAGATAAGGTGTCTACCCTCTTTCTTTACCACATGCTGTGGCTAAACTACATTGAGCTATGACAATGGGGAAGACTCACTCTGGACAATGAGCATAAACATCTCCAAGAAAATGAAAGCAGAGTCAGAGGTTCCCCCAGTGGCGTCTTTATCAGTCAATCCTGAGCTCTGTACAGGAGAGCACTGTACAGGAGGCCTACTTTATGCAGAGCACTGCTCCATTGCGAGTAGGGTGATCTACTGAGAATATACCTTAAAATGGCATACAGCGCTTGGGAAGAGAAGTGCTTGAGAAACAGCATGGCCTAGTGAAAAAAGTATGGGCTTGAGAATCAGAAGGATCTGGATTCTAATCCTGGCTCTGCCACTTGTCTGCTGTGTGATCTTGGGCAAGTCACTTCACTTCTTGGTGCCTCAGTTACTTCATTTGTGTAATGGGCATTAAGACTGTGAGCCCCTTGTGGGACTTGGTACTGTGTCCAACTTGTTAAGCCTGTATCTACCCCAGCACTTAGTACAGTACCTGACACATAGTAAGCACTTAACAAATACCCTAAGAAAAAGGAAGATGATGAAAGGAAAAACTACAGCTTGTGCTCTTGAGGAGCTTACTACCTTTTCATTCTCTTCCTTTATTTTTTAATGGTATTTGTTGATCGCTTATAATGTGCCAGGCATTGTTCTAGGAACTGGGGTAGATACAAGCAGCAACGGCTGAGAAGCAGGGTGGCTTAGTGGAAAAAGCACGGGCTTGGGAGTCAGAGGTTGTGGGTTCTAATCCCTACTCCTCCACTTGTCAGCTGTGTGACTTTGGGCAAGTCGCTTAACTTCTCTGTGCCTCAGTACCCTCATCTGTAAAATGGGGATTAACACTGTGAGCCCGACATGGGACAACCTGATTACCTTGTATCTACCCCAGCGCTTAGAACAGTGTTTGGCACATAGTAAGCGCTTAACAAAAGTATCATCATTATTATTACAAGATAATCAGGTTGGACACAATCCACGTCCCATATAGAGTTTTTTTTGTTTTTTTGTTTTTAATAGCATTTATTAAGCGCTTACTATGTGCAAAGCACTGTTCTAAGCGCTGGGGAGGTTACAAGATGATCAGGTTGTCCCACCGGGGGCTCACAGTCTTAATCCCCATTTTACAGATGAGGGAACTGAGACACAGAGAAGTTAACGTGAACAGAGAGTTCACGGCCTTAATTTTACAGATGAGGTAACTGAGGTACAGAGAAGTAAAGTGACTTGCACAAGGTCACGCAGCAAACAAGAGGTGGAGCAGGGACTAGAAACCAGGTCCTTCTGATTCCCAAGTCTGTGTTTTATCCACGAGACCATACTGCTCATAAATAAGCACCGAACCCAGCCTTTCCAAGCCCCAGAAATTCATAACCCTCTTCACTTCAACTGCCTCGTTCATGATATGATATTTGGGTGCTCCCTTTAAGTGATCCCAAGTGGCTGTGAGATGGCTCTAGAATGTGAGCTCCTTGTGGGGAGGTAATGTGACTACCAACTATGTTACAGTATACTCTCCCAAGCACTTAGTACACTGCTCTGCACACAGTAAGCGTTCAGGAAATATGATTGATTGACATTAGCATTCTATATAATTAAAGTTCAGTGACCAAAAAGGATATGAGAAACAGGAGAGGGCAAAAAACAGTGACAAAAATGATTATTGCTTGAAGGGTGTAGGGACCAAGGGAGTGAGGAAGTTATGGCAAGGAGAGACCCTTTGAAGAAAAAAGAAACTGGGGTTGTTTACCAAGAGAAGAAAAGGCTGAAGAGAAACAGTCTCCTCAGTCAAGTAAATAAAGGATTTTTTTTAAGTCTATATATTCTTAGGACTAGGAGAGAAGGGAAAATAAGTTAGGACCTATCTCATCCTTTTTGTTGGCTTTGTCTGGAATCTGGTCAATTTTTCCACCCCCGACCCCCATTACCCGCTATAAAATGTAAACCTGAGAACTAGGGTATGTAGTTGATTATTCATTGTTATGGAGCATAGAGAGGGAACTTGGTTGACCAAAATCCCCAGAAGACTGCCAAACACGATGTTAGCCAATATATTTTTCAACTTTTTCCCCATTGAACAGCCTCCAAGAATGGTTTACCAGATGCAAAAGGTACTGATTTCACTTTCATTTCCTGCATATCTCCAGGCCCACACTCTGGGAAGAAAGTCAAAATGGGGAAACGTTTCAAAAAACCATTTTTCATTCATTCATTCATTCAATCGTATTTGTTGAGCGCTTTTTAATAGCACCAGAAGACTTGGTTCAATTTCAGATTGAATTATTACAAATTACATCAGAATTAGTGGTAATAGGAATAAAATGGATACTAGGAAAATCACGAAGTGCATAACTCTAAAATGAAAAGATTCTTGCTTATTATTCCTCAATTTGCCTAAAACTGTACACTCCCTGTGTGAGTAGAAACTAGTTGACTTGGCTGAGGTTATTGAAAAATGTTGACCAGCAAATTAGAGAATTGAATTCCAGTGCCATGTCTTTTCACAGCATTTAGCACTTTTTCCCCCTATAAACTTGCCTTCCTCTTGCTAACACCAGCTATAGTTTCATTCATTCATTCAATTGTATTTATTGATCACTTACTGTGTGCAGAGCACTGTACTAAGCACTTGGGAAGTACAAGTTGGCAACATATAGAGACAGTCCCTACCCAACAATGGGCTCATCATCTAGAAGGGGGAGACAGACAATAAAACAAAACATGTGGACAGGTGTCAAGTCATCAGAATAAATAGAAGTAAAGCCAGATGCACATCATTAACAAAATAAATAGAATAGTAAATATGTACAAGTAAAATAGAGTAATATATTTGTACAAACATATATACAGGTGCTGTATGGAGGAGAAGGAGGTAGGGTGGGGAGGATAGGGAGGAAGAGAGGAAAAGGGGGGCTCAGTCTGGGAAGGCATCTTTCCTTCTGCTCCTACTAATTTGAAATAATTTGTCTACCTGTCTTCCATGTTAGATTGTGAATTCCCTGAAGGCAGAGATGGTGTCTTTTATTTCCAATATACTTTTCCAAGCACTTACTTAGTCCTCTGCTTGGTTACCAGTAGGTGCTCAGTACAGTACTCTGCAAGCAAGGTCCCCAGTACAAGTACAAGAGAAGCAGTATGGCCTGGAGAAGGACCGTGGCCTAATGGATAGAGCACCAGGAGTCAGAAGGACCTGGCTTCTAGTCCTAGCTCACCACTTGTCCGCTGTGCTGCTTTTCTCATCCCTGCCCAACACGTTTCGGCTGAGACATGCAATATGCAAAGAGTGAGTAGGTGAGGAGGGGTGCGACACATTGCAAAATGCAGTTGAAGTCAATCAGTCAGTCAGTCGTATTTAGTGAGCACTTACTGTGTGTAGAGCACTGTAATAAGTACTTGGGGAGTACTCTGGGCATATTACTCTCCTCCTCAAAAATCTCCAGTGGCTACCAATCAATCTGTGCATCAGGCAGAAACTCCTCACCCTGGGCTTCAAGGCTGTCCATCACCTCGCCCCCTCCTACTCACCTCCCTTCTCTCCTTCTACAGCCCAGCCCACACCCTCCGCTCCTCTGCCGCTAATCTCCTCACGGTACCTCGTTCTCGCCTGTCCCGCCATCGACCCCCAGCCCACGTCATCCCCCGGGCCTGGAATGCCCTCCCTCTGCCCATCCGCCAAGCTAGCTCTCTTCCTCCCTTCAAGGCCCTGCTGAGAGCTCACCTCCTCCAGGAGGCCTTCCCAGACTGAGCCCCTTCCTTCCTTTCCCCCTCGTCCCCCTTTCCATCCTCCCCGTCTTACCTCCTTCCCATCCTCCCCGTCTTACCTCCTTCCCTTCCCCACAGCACCTATATATATGTATATATGTTTGTACATATTTATTGCTCTATTTATTTATTTATTTTACTTGTACATATCTATTCTATTTATTTTATTTTGTTAGTATGTTTGGTTTTGTTCTCTGTCTCCCCCTTTTAGACTGTGAGCCCACTGTTGGATAGGGACTGTATATGTTGCCAATTTGTACTTCCCAAGCGCTTAGTACAGTGCCCTGCACATAGTAAGCGCTCAATAAATGTGATTGATGATGATGATGGGGAGGGTACAATACCGCAGTATAACAGACACATTCCCACAATGACAACTCATTCTAGGAGTTTGGAAAGGAATGGTAGGAGGGAGATAGGGCAATAACTAGAAGGGGAGGTGGGGTCAAGAGAGATTTTTTTTAGGATGGGAGAGACGTGGACAATGAACATTTTACATGCAAGTTCCACTTTGTTGGCTGAAACGACCTTAGCACGGTGCTATACCCTAGTGCTGTGGTCACTTACCTTGATAACGTTTGCAGTATTCGTCCACTTTAGCCCACTGTTTTTCAAGATTGCTACGATTATTTTCCAATTCTCAGAGCATCCTTAGTGGATCTTCTGTCAGAAAACTTCACCACTGATGGCGTAGCCATCGTGTTCTAATCCCAGCTCCATCACTTATCTGCTGTATGAACTTGGGCAGATCACTTCAGTTCTCTGTGCCTCCGTTACCTCATCTGTAAAATGGGGATTAAGACTGTGAGTACCACGTGGACTGTGTCCAACCCAATTTGCTTGTATGCATCCCAGCGCTTGGAAAACAGTGAGTGCTTAACAAATACAGTAATTATTATTGTTGTTATTGTTATTATTATTATAGCTCTAAGTGCCAGAACTAGGATTAGCACTCAAACCTCCTGGTTTGTAGGGCAGAGTTCTTTCCGACAGGAGGACCCAATAGAGTGGTCTGTAGTCATTAATTCAGTCGTATTTATTAAGTGCTTACTGTGTGCAATCAATCAATCAATCGTATTTATTGAGCACTTACTGTGTGCAGAGCACTGTACTAAGCACTTGGGAAGTACAAGTTGGCAACATAACTGTGTACTATGTACTAAGCACAGTTAACAGGATGCCTCCCGTACAGTGCTCTGTGTGCAGCGGCTCTCCCATACAGTGGTCTGTACCCAGTAGATGCCCAGAGCATTGCACTGTTATATCGTACTCTCTCAAAAACTTAGTACAGAGCTCTGCACACAGTAAGTGTTCATCCCCTTCTCCCAGCCCCACAGCATTTATGTACATATCTGCAATTTATTCATATTAATGTCTTTCTCCTCCATTCACGTCTGTAATTTTATGTATTTATATTGATGTCTGTGTCCCCCACTCTAGACTATTAGCTCATTGTGGGCAAGGAATGTGACTGTATATTGTTTTACTCTCCCAAGTGCTTAGTACAGTGCTCAGCACACGCTAAGTGCTCAATAAATACGATTAAATGAATGAATGAATGTCAGTATCTAGTATAGTGTGCTGCATGCTGTAGGTAACCAGTACACTGCACACTCTGAAGATATAGAATAGACCCCGATCAATCACTCAATCATATTTATTAGGCACTTACTGTGGTAGGGCACTGTGCCAAGCACTTGGGAGAGTATAACACAATTGATAGACACACTCCCTACCCACAAAGTACAGTGCCCTGCATCCAGGGGTGCCCACTCCACAACCCTGTACCCAGTAAATAATACTAATTAATACTTAATAAATGCTACTGATTTTTGTTCATATATATGTGTGTGTGTATACACATATATATGAACAACTTCAATAATAAGAAGGGGAGCTACATTCCCCAAACATTGAACATCCCTGAAAGAGCCCAAGAGCTAAGAGAAAACAAGAGTTAAGTGATTCTCCAGCTTAGCACAATTGCAGGCAAAAATGTCATCTCTTAGGGTTGTGCTCAAGCATCTAAAAGTTCTTAATTGCAGTGTCACTGATTTCCATCATTTTTCTGCCTGCTTGCCCTTCTCGGTGGGGAGTAAATATAAGTAGGTACGGATCTTGTTCCTCATTTTTTGTACGGTTGTCTGAATTTTCAGCTAGCAAAAAACAACAAGGTTTCCCATGAGCTGATGAACTCTTGAAACCAAACCTTCCCTCATAAGGGTACACAATTTGAAGACCTTCCAACTGATTTTGTGAAACAAATTTTGTTACAAAATGGTTCCGGTGGCATTTATTAAGCATGTAGAATGTGCAGAACACTGTACTGCGTACTTGGGAGAGTACAATACAAAAGAGTCGGTTGACCCAATTTCTGCTCTCAAGGAGCTTACAGTCTAGGGAGGGAGACAGATGTTAAAATACAGGTGGAGCCGCAGAGTATATGCACACAAGTGCTGTGGGGCTGGGGTGGAGTGAGTACCAAAGTGCTTAAGGAATATACACCCAAATTCAAAGGCAATGAAGAAGGGAGGGAGAATAGGGAAATGAGGATTTGGTAAGGGAAGGCCTCTTGGAGGAGGTGTGCTTTTTAGTAAGACTTCGGAGATGGGGAGGGTTGTTGTCTGGCTTGTCTTGTTTTATGCTGTCGAGTTGTCTCTGACCCATAGAGACTCCATGGACCCATCTCTCCCAGAACTCCCCACTTTCCATCTGCAATTGTTCTGGTAGTGTATCCATAGAGTTTTCTTGGTAAAAATGTGGAAGTGGTTTACTGTTGCAGTAAACTCGAGTCTCAGCCCTCGACTCTCTCCCATTACACTGCTGCCCAGCACAGGTGAGTTTTGACTTGTAGCGGATTGCCTTCCACTCACCTGCCACTGCCCAAGCTAGGAATGGAATGGGAAGGACTCTGCTTGACCCTCTGGTAGTCAAAACTAGTAGAGTACTGGAAACTCTCCAGGTGCGACCCTGAGAGGGGTATCAGATATTTAAGGGGAGGGAATTCCAGCCAGAGAGGGGAAATGAGCAAGGGGTCAGCAGCAAGACAGACAAGAATCAGCATCGCCTAGTGGGCCCTGAAGTCAGAAGGACCTCTGTTCTAATCTGCTATTTGATCTTGGGCAAGGCACTTAACTTCTCTGTGCCTCAGTTACCTGGTCCATAAAATGGGGATTAAGATCGTGAGCCCTGTGTGGAACGGGGATTGTGTTCAATCTGATTAGCCTCTCTGTCTCGCCCTTCTAGACTGTGAGCCCACTGTTGGGTAGGGACTGTCTCTATATGTTGGCAACTTGGGCTTCCCAAGCGCTTAGTGCAGTGCTCTGCACACGGTAAGCACTCAATAAATACGATTGATTGGTTGATTGATTGCCAAGCACTATACTAAGCGCTGGGGGTAGATGCAGGATAATTAGCTCCCATATGGGGCTCATAGTCAAAGTAGAAGGGAGAACAGGCATGGAATCCCACTTTGCAGATGAGCGAACTGGGACATGGAGAAGTTAAATGACTTATTCTGTATATATGTTTGTACATATTTATTACTCTATTTTACTTGTACATATCTATTCTATTTATTTTATTTTGTTAATATGTTTGGTTTTGTTCTCTGTCTCGCCCTTCTGGACTGTGAGCCCACTGTTGGGTAGGGACTGTCTCTATATGTTGCCAACTTGGACTTCCCAAGCGCTTAGTACAGTGCTCTGCACACAGTAAGCGCTTAATAAATACGATTGATTGATTGATTAATTGATCTAGTATGGTTCCTGATACATAGTACGCATCTGACAAATATAAAAAAAATAAGACGGAGCAGGTTGGCATTGGAGGTGTAAAGTTTGATGGCTGAGTTGCAGTGGGAGATTAGCGAGGTAAAGTAGGAATGGGAGAGTCGATTAAGCATCTTAAGGCAATGGTAAGGAGTTGTTGTTTGATGCAGAGATGAATGGACCACCATTAGAGGTTTTTGAGGAGTGGGGAGACATAGATTGAAATGTGAGCCCCGTATGCAGAACTTATCCTTTAATTATAGGCCCACAAAAAGCCAGAGCTCAGAGCAGAGATGAAAGATTTCCTTTACTTATTTTCCCCTCGCTGAACATCAGGTTGCTTTTGATCTCAGCCTTTACCTCTGGCCTGATTTCTGCCGTAGTTGTGGATACAGGCACCGCGGCATACCAGCATCACTTCCTTTCTGCTCAAGTTGAATGCACTAAGCCAACTTCCTTTCTGCCCATGGCCCCTCGCCAAAGCGACAGTTCTCTTACTAATATAGCTACTTTGCTTCCTAGTAGCCTAAATTTCAAAATTTCTCATCCACCCTCATTCGCAAACATTTTGAAGAAAGAAAACAGGTGAAGGGAATTTAGAGCAGATTAAGATCTACAGGATTTGAAGTTAATCTTTTGATCAAACGATTCTTATCACGGAGTCTTGTCTTCCCCATCCAGTTTAATAATAATAATAATGGCATTTGTTAAGTGCTTACTATGTGCAAAGCTAAGCGCTGGGGAGGTTACAAGGTGATCAGGTTGTCCCACGGGGGACTCACAGTCTTAATCCCCATTTTACAGATGGGGGAACTGAGGCACAGAGAAGCTAAGTGAGTTACACAGTTACACAGTTACAAAGTTACACAGCTGACAATTGGTGAAGCGGGGATTTGAACCCATGACCTCTGACTTACAGAGAAGCAGCATGACCTAGTGGCCTGGTTGTCAGAAGTCAGTCAGTTGTATTTATTGAGTACTTACTGTGTGCAGGGTACTGTCCTAAGTGCAAGGGAGAGTACAAAATAACAATAAGCAGACATGTTCCCTCCCACAACAAGCTCAGTTTAGAGAATGAACCTGGGTTCTGATTCCAGCTCTGCCACTTATCTGCTGTGTGACCTTGGGCAAGTCACTTCACTGTGCCTCAGTTACCCCATCTGGAATATAGAGATGAAGACTGTTGAGCCTATGTAGGACCGGGACTGTGTCCAATCTGATTTGCCTGTATTAACTTAGTACAGTGCCTGGCACGTAGTAAGAGCTTAACAAATGCTACAGTTAATATTATTATTATTATTATTTATTAAACCCATGCTTTGGGGGCAGTCACTTTTGATATGGGCATTTATAGAGAACTTATCCTTCAATTATAGGCCCACAAAAAGCCAGAGCTCAGAGCAGAGATGAAAGATTTCCTTTACTTATTTTCCCCTCGCTGAACATCAGGTTGGTTTTGATCTCAGCCTTTACCTCTGGCCTGATTTCTGCCGTAGTTGTGGATTATAGAGAATCATAAATAAATAAAGCAGCATTTATTTATTATAGAGCATCATAAATAAATGATATTATTTAGCATTGTGATATTCTGCCCCAGGTCGAGTATCATCCTCAAAATAAAAACCTCATTTTTCAGGCTAGCGAGTGGAAGAGGCTGCTCTTTTTCTCTGCATGCCTACTCCTAAAGCAATCAAGATAATAATAATAATAATAATAATAATAATAATAATAATGGCATTCATTAAGCACTTACTATGTGCAAAGCACTGTTCTAAGCGCTGGGGAGGTTATAAGATGATCAGGTTGTCCCACGTGGGGCTCACAGTCTTAATCCCCATTTTACAGATGAGGTAACTGAGGCACAGAGAAGTTAAGTGACTTGTCCAAAGTCACACAGCTGACAATTGGCGGAGCCGGAATTTGAACCCATGACCTACATGATTGTGTTACTGCTAACACTTGAAGGAACTGGTGGTTCTTTAGTAATGTGATCAGATTCCCTGTTCTGGGAGGGAGAAAGATTATTATTTTGGACATCAACTGAGCAAATTATTTTTGCCAAATACTGAACTGAGCCCTGGGGAAAAGGTCCTCGGGCACTGGATCAGACACAGCCGCTGATGTAATGTCCAACATGTGGCCTAGTGGTACAGCACGAGCCTGAGAATCAGAAGGACCTGAGTTCTAATCCTGCCTCCTCCACTCATAACAATAATAATAATAATAATAATAATGTTGGCATTTGTTAAGCGCTTACTATGTGCAAAGCACTGTTCTAAGCGCTTGGGGGATACAAAGTGATCAGGTTGTCCCACGTGGGGCTCACAGTCTTAATCCCCATTTTACAGATGAGGTAACTGAGGCTCAGAGAAGTTAAGTGACTTGCCCAAGGTTACACAGCAGACATGTGGTGGAGTCGGAATTCGAACCCATGACCTCTGACTCCAAAGCCCATGCTCTTTCCACTGAGCCACGCTGCTTCTCTGCATGTGACCTTGGGTAACTCACTTCACTTCTCCATGTCTCAGTTACCTCATCTGTAAAATGAGGATTAACATTGAGAAGCAGCATGGTTCAGTGGAAAAGAGCACGGGCTTTGGAGTCAGAGGTCATGGGTTCCAATGCCGGCTCTGCCAATTGTCAGCTGTGTGACTTTGGATAAGTCACTTAACTTTTCTGTGCCTCAGTTACCTCATCTGTAAAATGGGGATTAAAACTTGTGAGCCCCCCGTGAGACAACCCAATCACCTTGTAACCTCCCCAGTGCTTAGAACAGGGCTTTGCACATAGTAAGTGCTTAATAAATGGCATTATTATCATTATTATTATTACTATTATTATTTTGAGCCCCATGTAGGTAAGGGACTGGATCCAACCTGATTACCTTGTATCCACCCCAGCACCTAATGTCTGGCATATAGTAAACGCTTAACAAATAGCATTTTTAAAAAAGGGTGGGGATGGATGCACTGGGAATGAAACAACCAGGTGAATTCACTTAATTGTAGCAACAGTGACATGAAGAGAGCAACCTCCATCATCTTGAGGGAATATTCCATGGGCTTCTCCCCACTCCCGGGTTGGTTGCCTGAACAGTCAGAACTTTCCCAATATTCCAGGGGATCGGGCTCCCAACTCCTCATGATGAGGGCTTCTTTCTGAACAATGGCAGGTGAAGGGAGACGATGGGACATACTCCCAGGGTCTGCCTCATGGACTGGTGTTGACAGAGAACTCCAGACCACGTGACCTGAGGCATGGGTCTTCTCCGTGTTGTAGTAGTAATTGCTCCCTCCTACCTCACCACGTTGCTCTCCTACTCCATCCCAGCCCTCACCCTTCGCTCCTCTAGTGCCAACCTACTCACTCCACCTCCATCTCGTCTAGCTCACTGTCGACCTATGGCCCACGTCCTGCCTCTGGCCTGGAATACCCTCCCTCCTCATATCCGACAGGCTATTACTCTCCCCACCTTCAAAGCTTTACTGAAGGCATAACTCCTCCAAGACTCCTTCCCTGGCTAAGCCCTCTTTTCCTTTTCTTCCACTCTCTTCTGCATCGCCCTGACCTGCCCCCTTTATCCGCCATCCCCCAGCCTCATATAGCACTTATGTACGGATGTGTAATTTATTCATAGTATTGTCTGTCTCCCCTTTAGAGGGTGAGCTTGTTGTGTGAGGGGAGTGTGTCTGTTTATTGCTATATTCTACTCTCCCTCGAGCTTAGTAGAGGGCTCTTCACACAGTAAGTGCTCAATAAATATGATTAAACCTATTGACCAATCAGCAAAGAGGTCGGCAAAGGGTATGATTCAGTAGAAAGGGCAGATTATAATAAGTGCTTGGACCAACGTGGTAGCAGTTTGTATAGGTGTTATTGACACTAATGCCACTATTGCTTCTTCTCCTACCACCACTAATAATAATAATAGCATTTATTAAGTGCTTACTATGTGCAAAGCACTGTTCTAAGTGCTGGGGAGGTTACAAGGTGATAAGGTTGTCCCACGGGGACAGTCTTAATCCCCATGTTACAGATGAGGTAACAAGTCACAGAGAAGTTAAGTGACTTGCCCAAAGTCACACAGTTGACAATTGGCGGAGCCGGGATTTGGACCGATGACCTCTGACTCCAAAGCCCACGCTCCTTCCACTGAGCCACACTGCTTCTCTGAGCCACGCTGCTGTCACAACTGCTGTTCCAAGCATTTTTGCACCTCTATCCCCTGAAGGACTTGCAGAAGGTGAGAAACACCAATTAAAAAGTGGATCTCTGGACGGCTCTTTTGGATTGGTTACTTAGGGCCGTGGCAAGCCAGATGCCACATCTGCTTGGTGCTGTGCCAGGGAGGCTGCTCTGGTATCATTTCTTTCATGTTGAACCAATCCTGGGCATGGCACTACCCCTCTGCAGTCTGAAGCTGCATTGCATGACCCAACATGCCCTCAGGTGTGAAGAAAAGACATTCAGAGTTAGAGTTCTGGTGGCTTCCTAAGGTTAGAGAAGTTGAAGTTCCCTCTCTACTTTCACAATTGCTCTTCCTTTTAACCCTCACCCTCCCCCCTCACACACACACAAACACACACACTTTGTTCCCTTTTTCTTTGCTATCTGCCTCCTTGAAGGTACAACATCCTTCTGAATTAATGGACTTTGCACAAATTCCACTCTTGCTGGATAACCATCCTACAAAGATTCTGCTTCTTCCCCCCAAATTTTTCCATCCAAAATTTTGAGGGCACGAGAGGTCCACATTGCCTTGATAGGTTCAGAGTTGTAATTTCATCCATGGCTAAGTTTTAAGCCCAGGCTTTTCATGGCAGCCACTAGCATGGTTGGATGGGCCTCCATCTTGGGGTAGAAGCTTCTAGAAAGGTTTGACTAGTCCTTTCCCTTCTGGACAACAGGCCCAGTGGTCATTTCCCTCCATCATGTCTACATTTTTCAGTCCACCAGAAAGGGAACTGCCCCCATCCTTGACTGCTGAGTAGGGAAGTTGATTGGGCAGTCATGCCAACCCTAATTGTTACATTATTTTTTAAGAGTTTACTACATGTCAAGCTCTATTTCCCTTTTGGTTGCTTTTCCCATTTTCTTTAGATTTCCTCCTTTATTCAACTTACTTGCTTTCACTTTCATTTCTGCAAACTGAACATTCTTTTCCCTCCTTCCTACCCAATCCAGTCAAGCGTTCCTTCTGAGTCCAGAATTATTGCCTCTGACTTGCTAAGCCTCATTCGTGCCGGTGGCACTTTTGGCATAAATCCCAGTATGTTAAAATTTTATTTTTATGGCATTAAGTGTTTACAGCATTCCAGGCACTGTCCTAAGCACTGGGATAGATACTAGTCAATCTAGAGAGGCAGTATTGTCTCTTGGAGTCAGAAGAATCTGGGCTTTAATCCAGGCCCTACCACTTGTCTGCTGATGACATTGGGCAAGTCACTTAACTTCTCTGGGCCTCAGTTCCCTCATCTGTAAAATGGGGATTAAGACTGTGAGCCCCCCGTGGGGCAACCTGATCACCTTGTAACCTCCCCAGTGCTTAGAACAGTGCTTTGCACATAGTAAGTGCTTAATAAATGCCATTATTATTATTATTATTATCATTATTATTATTTTCCCATTGTGTTTCTCAGACCTTAATTCTAAAGGAGGGGAAAAGAAATACAAAACATCAGCCCAGCCCATGGCCATTTTATTCAGGCCCAGGCCACAGGAACTCATCCAAAGGTCACAACCTTGGGGAAGCAGTGTTGCCTAGTGGGTAGAACCCAGGCCTGGGAGGCAGTAGGACATGAGTTCTAATCCAGGCTCCACCCCTTGTCTGCTGTGTGACCTTGGGCAAGTCACTTAACTTCTCTATTCCTCCGTTCCCTCATCTGTAAAATGGAGATTGAGACTATGAGCCCCACGTGGGACAGGGATTGTCTGTGTTCAACCTAATTTGCTTGTAATCATAATAATGATGATGGCATTTGTTAAGCGCTTACTACGTGCAAAACACTGTTCTAAGTGCTGGGGAGGGTACGAGGTGATCAGGTTGTCCCACATGGGGCTCACCGTCTTCATCCCATTTTACAGATGAGGTAACTGAGGCCCAGTGAAGTGACTTGCCCAAAGTTACACAGCTGACAAGTGGCGAAGCCAGGATTCGAACCCATGACCTCTGACTCCAAAGCCCATGCTCTTTCCACTGAGCCACACTGCTTCGTGATATCATTTGCGTCTTGTTGTTCAACATTCACTAGGAGCCACCAGAGGCAATCATCATCATCAATCATATTTATTGAGCGCTTACTGTGTGCAGAGCACTATACTAAGTGCTTGGGAAGTACATATTGGCAACATATAGAGACAGTGCCTACCCAACAGTGGGCTCACAGTCTAAAAGCTCACAGTCTAAAATCCTAATCTAAAATCACAATCCTACCCCTTATGCAGTAGTGTTATTTCATTTTCATTGAATTGGTTCTCCTTAATCATCAAGCCAGTGGGAAAGAGATCGTTCTGATCTCAAGTTATCAGACATTGCATTTGTTTTTAGAAACGAGTGAGAGAAAAGGTTAGGAGGTTAGAACTGCCTTCTGTCCTTCAGTTTCTGTCCCTTCTTCCTGCTCTCCTTGCTGCATGTTTCTGATTCCGTTTCCTTTTCCCCTCTTCATTTTGGCTTCTCCTCCTGGGGTTGCTTCTACTGGGGGAACCAGGAAATATCCAGCTCTGTATCTCCCCAGGGGTCCAGCCATTCTGGCAGAATAATAATAATAATAATGGTATTTGTTAAGCGCTTACTATGTGCAAAGCACTGTTCTAAGCTCTAGGGAGGTTCCAAGGTGATCAGGTTGTCCCACAGGGGGCTCACAGTTTTAATCCCCATTTTACAGATGTGGTAACTGAGGCCCAGAGAAGTGAACTAACTTGCCCAAAGTCACACAGCTGACAGTTGGCGGAGCCAGGATTTGAACCCATGACCTGTGACTCCAAAGCCCGTGCTCTTTCCACTGAGCCATGCCACTTCTCCTAAAGAGGCAGAAGACCTCTCCACTCCTGACTCCTAGCTGCTCGTTTTCTAGGACTGTGTTCCTTCGGGCAATCTTCTTCGTAGCTCGTGGACAATGCCGCTCTCCAGCCTGTGAGTGTAAGAAGCTCTGCCCTCAATTTTTCTCCTGTTCTTCTGGGCAATTTGGTTTACACCTGCCCTCCGTTGGTTGGGTAGCGTGCTTCCAGTGGTTCCCCATCAAAGCCACAGGGACTTGGCACATTTTTTAATAAGTTGATAGGATTGTTCTGTCCAGGATATGGGAATTAGGCCCAGAGTCAGGGTGTCTGAGGGCTGATCAGAAGGTCATGGGTTCTAATCCCAACTCCGCCATTCATCTGCTCTGTGACCTTGGGCAAGTCGCTTTACTTCTCTGTACCTCAGTTATCTGTAAAATGGGAGTTGAGACTGTGAGCCCCACAAAGGACGGGGACTGTTGTCCAACCTGATTTGCTCTATTTGATGAATTGCACTTTCCAAGCGCTTAGTACAGTGCTCTACACACAGTAAGCGCTCAATAAATACCACTGAATGAATGAATAAAAGAGTCAGAAGTAGTCCAGGTCAGCTCCTGAGGTCAGAAGCACAGTAGACCACAAAGCAAATTAGTTTTCAGAGCACTAAGAACCGTGTCTGACATGTAGTAAGTGCTTAACAAATACCATAATAAGAGAGAAGCAGTATGGCCTAGTGGATAGAGCACAGGCTTGGAAGTCAGGAAGACCTGAGTTTTAACTCCTGGTCTGCCACTTCTCTGCTGCGTGACCTTGAACAAGTCACTTCACATCTCTGTGCCTCAGTTACCTCATCTGTAAAATGGGGATTAAGACTTTGAGCCCCATGTGTGACAAGGACTGTGTCCAACCTGATTAGCTTGTATCTATTCCAGCATTTAGTACAGTGCCTGGCACATAGTAAGCGCTTAAAAATACCATTTAAAAATAATAATAATTCATGTGGGCAGGAAACATGTCTGTCAACCCTATTGCATTGTACTCTCCCAGACCCTTAGTACAGTGCTCAGCATACAGTAAATATTTAACTTCTCTGTGGCTCAGTTGCCTCATCTGTAAAATGGGATTAAGACTGTGAACCCCACATGGGACAACCTGATAACCTTGTATCCACCCTGCACTTAGAACAATGCTTGGCACGTAGTAAGCGCTTAACAAATACCATTATTATTATTATTGCTCAGTAAATACTATTGACTGATTAATGTTATTTTTCTTTTATAAAATTGTGAAAATCATTTATCTTTAGAGGGGAAGGAGAGGTTTCTCATTGCTTTCTTAACCCTGAGGCTTTTGGGTCAGATCCCATGTCACTAGGGCAGAAATTCTGTGGAAGAAAAATTTGAAAGCATTTGCTAAAAAGATCACTTGTGCTCAGACTGTCTCCTGCTAAATTTAGTTTAAATTAGGGAGTAGCAACCAAGGTCCTGGGCTAATGTAGATAGATGCGCCTTGTGTCTTTTGGAAAATTCCGATCCACAGATGTTATGTTGTGTGGGATTGGGGGGGTCCAGCTAGTGTCTTTTGGAGAGACAGCTTTCCTGCTGTTGTTTCCGGGGACAACACATGGCTCGGGGAATCAGGAGACTTGGATTTTTTTTATTGTATTTGTTAAGCACTATGTGACAGGTCCTGTACTAAGCACTGGGGTAGATATAAACTAATCAGGTTTGACACGGTCCCTGTCCCACACCCGAATCCCCATTTTGCAGATGAAATAACTGAGGCACAGAGAGGTTATTTGCCCCAGGTCACACAGCAGGCAAGTAGATTCTAGTTTGCCCCCTGTCTGGTGGAGCTGTGCCACCATTGAAGAAGATTCATGACTGAAGACCTTCCTAGAGCAATATGTGAGGTGGACGGGCTCAGTAGAAATCCTGAAAAATAGCTGGTTAATGTGGCCAGTAAAGACTCTAGTGGCTACCACTAGAGAAGCAGCGTGGCCTAATGAATAGAACGCCAGCCTGGAAGTCAAAGATCTGGGTTCTAATCTTAGCTCTGCCACTTGTCTGCTGTGTGACCTGAGGCAAGTCACTTCCTTTCTCTGTGCCTCGGTTCCCCCATCTGTAAAATGGAGATTAACATTGAGAGCCCTATGTTGGTCAGGCCTATATCTGACCTGATTTGTTTGTATCCACCCCAGCGCTTAGTACAGTGCTTGGCATGGGCTAAGCACTTAACAAACGCCACTATTTTTAATTTTTACAAAGGCAACTGCCAGCTGGCACCTGCATTATAATGTGGTTATTTTGGCCATAAATAGGTCCTGCATGGGAGGAAAAACAAATACAGTGTGTGCACTTCACAATGTACTGTTCCACTACCGGTTCAAATTCCCGTTGTGTTCTGGGCCCCAACGGGAACTCTAATGGCAGGGGTGATTGAGTGGCAGTGGCTGTGCGCTAACCATTCTAGCACTGGAAGCAGTTCTTTCCTGAAGGTTGTCCATCCTGTTATGGTTGTACATATTTATTACTCTATTTATTCATTTATTTATTTTACTTGTACATTTCTATCCTATTTATTTTATTTTGTTGGTATGTTTGGTTCTGTTCTCTGTCTCCCCCTTTTAGACTGTGAGCCCACTGTTGGGTAGGGACTGTCTCTATGTGTTGCCAATTTGTACTTCCCGAGCGCTTAGTACAGTGCTCTGCACATAGTAAGCGCTCAATAAATACGATTGATTGATTGATTGATTGAAGTCTCGGCACTCAGACTCACCACGTTCCCAACAGACGACCCCATCACAGGAGAAACACCTTCTCTTGCATTTGATCCGTCCTCCTTTCCTGACTCTGGGTTCGTTAATGGCACAGCCCAGAAATATCAGTGACAGGAAGCAGGAAAAAAAGCCCTAGGTTATTATTATGGTATTTGTTAAACGCTTACTATGTGCAAAGCGCTGTTCTGAGCACTGGGGAGGTTGTAGGGTGGTCAGGTTGTCCCTCGGGGGGCTCACAGTTTTTAATCCCCATTTTTCAGATGAGGTAACTGAGGCACAGAGAAGTGACTTGCCCAAAGTCACACAGCTGACAGTTGGCGGAGCAGGGATTTGAACCCATGACCTCTGACTCCAAAGCCCGGGCTCTTTCCACTGAGCCACGCTGCTCCTGTTAATGTAAACAGGAGGGTGAAAGGAGGACAGGGGAACTGGGGGGAAGGAGGAAAGAGAATCTGGAGGAAGGCACCTAGTTAGGCCAGTAATTGAATGTTAGAAGAGCTGAGTGAGAGATCATCAATTGTATTTGAGAGATGAGGTTGAGAGTATCTTACTGCCTTCTGTCCATCATAATGGGTAAGGGGTGGTGTTCCCCATCCATGTCTCCTATAGCTATCTCTGCCAGAAGTCTGCTCATTAAGCAGAATAATAATAATAATAATAATGGCATTTATTAAGCGCTTACTATGTACAAAGCACTGTTCTAAGCGCTGGGGAGGTTACAATGCATTCAGGTTGTCCCACGTGGGGCTCACAGTCTTAATCCCCATTTTACAGATGAGGTAACTGACGCACAGAGAAGTTAAGTGACTTGCCCAAAGTCACACAGCTGACAATTGGCAGAGCCGGGATTTGAACCCATGACCTCTGACTCCAAAGCCCGTGCTCTTTCCACTGAGTTACCCTGCTTCTCTGTGCATAGTGCACAGTGCACAGACCTGGGAGTCATGGGTTCTAATCCTGCTCCACCACTTGTCTGCTGTATGACATTGGACAAGTCACTTTACTTCTCTGTGCCTCAGTTACCTCATCTGTAAAATGGGGATTGAGACTGTGAGCCCCACATGGGACAGGGACCGTGTTCAGCCTTATTTGCTTGTAGCCACCCCAGCGCTTAGTACAGTGCCTGGTACAAAATAAGCCCTTAACAAATACCACAATTATTAGTATTATACTTCAAGTTAAGACTGTGAGCCCACTGTTGGGTAGGGACTGTCTCTATATGTTGCCAACTTGTACTTCCCAAGCGCTTAGTACAGTGCTCTGCACACAGTAAGCGCTCAATAAATACGATTGATTGATGGATTGATTGATTAAGACAAATGACATATGCCACGTTTCTAATTTTGCACCTGTTTCAGCTGTACAACACACTGGTTTTGACTACAATGCTCTTGATCTATCAGTCGTATCTATTGAGCACTTACTGTGCGCAGAGCACTGTACTAAGCACTTGGGAGATCCTCCTTTATGACACTAGGCCTGAAGACGCAGGCGGTGTGGGAAAGGTCATGGGGAAATGGAGAAACAATGTTAAAAGCTCCAATGAGGTGGGTAAGGAAGAGATGATGGAGGTTAGGGGCTGGGAGGGATTACCTGATTTCCAGCCCAAGTCGCCAGGGCAAGGGAATGTTTCCATTTTACTTTTAATTGTATTTAAGTACTTACTGTGTGCCAGTCACTGAACTAAGTGCTAGGGTAAATAGAGGCTGGACAGCCCATGTCCCACATCGGGCTCACAGCTTTAATCTCCATTTTACAGATGAGGTAACGGAGGTACAGCGAAGTTGTGATCACCTCAAGGTCACAAGGCCAATAAATTGTGGAGCTGAGATTAGAACCCAGGTCCTCTGACTCTGAGGTCTGCGCTGTTTCCATTAGGCCACACTGCTTCCTTTTGAAATAAAGTAACTACGTTACTTATCTGCAATTGATTAAACACACGGTTCCCAGCAATTCGGATTAAAACAGGATTTCTGCCCTTGGTTCAGGAACCAGTCCCCAATCCTAACATTATTTCCAAGTGAAACTGGTTCTGATTTACAACGTTTTGACAGGGGAAGCACTTGGAAGAACCAATTGTTTCATAAATTAGAGTACCAGTTTTCCACCTCTTTCTAGTTCCCTTATCAGTCGATCAATCAATCAGTGGAATTTATTGAGCGCTTTTTGTCTGGAGAGCACTGTTCTAAGCATTTAGTACAGTACAATACAACAGAGTTGATAGATGTGATCCCTATCCATAAGGAGCTTACATTCCCCCATAATATTAATTAATTAATTCATTCATTCAATCATATGTGCTTTATGTGTGCAAAGCACTGTATACTTGGAAAGTACAATTCAGCAACAGAGATAATCCCTGCCCACAATGGGCTCACAGTCTAGAAGCAAAGAGACAGGCATCAAAACAAGTAAACGGGCATCAGTGGCATCAATATAAATAAACAGAATTACAGATATACACACATCATTAATATAAATAAATACAATTATAATTATGTACATATATACACAAGTGCTGTGGGGAGGTAGAGCAGAGGGAATGAGTCGGAGTGATGGGGAGGGGGATCAGAGGAAAAGTGGGGCTTAGTCTGGGAGGAAAAGGGAAGCTTCTCCCCTTGCCCTCTCTCTTCTGTCTCTTTCAGCTGCATTTATCATCTTTACAAAATGCCAATCAGAGCACATTACTTCCCTCCTCAAAATTCCCACTTGCTGTCCAGTTACTCTTGACCATCGGCTTTGGAGCAGCTGGCTCCTCTGTCTGCTAGTCTTTTCATGCAACAATCTACTCGTGCTCTTTGTTCCCCCCAACTAACTCCCTAAGCTGTTCTGTGCTCCTCATTCTCTCACCTCCAATGTGTTTGCCCCTCTTCCAGCTGAAATATCCCGCTCAGCTTCAGCAAAACAGAAACAAAACAATCCCTGCCCTCCTTCAAAACTCTTTGAAAAAGGCACTTTCTCCAGGAAGCCTTCCATGATTAATTTTCCACCTTCCTGGGTATGCCGTCCTAAGAAAAAACTCAACACTCCTGTTTTTATCTGTTTTTCTTCACCTGAATGTATTCATATCTAGACTGCCATTCTTAACTATGGGATATTTGTCAGTTTATGTTTCCTGGCTCCTTTGTCAAATTGTAAACTCAAAGGCAGGGATTTTATTTTTGCTTCATTGTGCCAGCGGTCTAATGCTGTGACCATAAAAAGTGCTCAATAGATACTTTTGATTCTGCTAACATCCCTCTCCATCCCCATCTCCCTAGTCAATCAGTGATATTTTTTGAGCACTTACTCTGTGCAGAGCCCTGTATTAAGTGCTTTGGAGAGCACTGTGCAATAGAGTAGGTAAACAAGATCCTTGCCCAGAAAGAGCTTACAGACTAGAGGGAAAATTAGGCATTTGCACATAGTAAGCGCTTAATAAATACCATCATTATTATTAAAATAAATCGCAGCTATGGATGTTCACAAGTACTCTGGGGCAGGGGAAGGGTGAATTTTAATACTAATTGTGTTAATCATTAAGTACTTAGTGTGTGCCAGGCACTGTACTAAACACTGGAGTGGATACAAGCAATTCAAGTTGGATGCAATTCCTGCCCCATGTGGAGCTCAGAGTCTCAATCCCCATTTTACTGATGAGGCAACTGAGGCCCAGAGAAATGAAGTCACTTGCCCAAGTTCACATAGCAGACAAGTGGCAAATGCTTAATCTATACAGGGGCAAGCACACAGTTGACGGAGAAGAGAGGGCTTAGACAGAGGAATGAGGCTTTAGTTAGGGAAGGCCTCTTAGAGGAATTATGATTTTAGGGAGGCTTTGAAGGTATGGAGAGAGGTGATCTGCAGTGTGGCATAGTGGAAAGAGCATGGGCTTGGGAGTCAGAGGACATGGGTTCTAATCCTGGCTTCACCACTTAGCTGCATGACCTTGGGCAAACTACTTGATTTCTCTGTGCCTCAGTTACCTCATCCATAAAATGGATATTAAGAGTGTGAGCCCCAGTGGGATAACCTGATTACCTTGTATCTACCCCAGCGCTTAGAACAGCACTTGGCACATAGTAAGCGCTTAACAAATACCATCATTGTTATCATTATTATTATCTGCTGGATATGTAGTGGGAGGAAATTACAGGCCAGAGGGAGGATGTGGGCAAGGGCTCCGTAGAGAGAAAGACAATATCAAAGTACAGTGAGTACGTTGGTTTTAGAGAAAAGAAGTGGGTGGGTTGGGTTATAATAGATGATCAGGGAAGTAAGGTAGGAGGGGGAGAGCTGATTAAGAGCTTTAAAGCCTGTGGTAGATAAGGACTTTCTGTTTGATGTGCGGATGGATGGGCAGCCGTTATAGGTTTGTGAACAATGGGGAGATATGGTCTGAGCTTTTTTATGAAAAATGATTAGGGCAGCCAACCCGAGAGGGAGGAGGCAGGGAGGATCAGGAAGGAGGATGATACAGCAGTCAAGGTAGGGAATAAGTGCTTGGACCAACATGGTAATAATAATAATAATAATAATGGCATTTATTAAGCACTTACTATGTGCAAAGCACTGTTCTAAGCGCTGGGGAGGTTACAAAGTGATCAGGTTGTCCCACTGGGGGCTCACAGTCTTAATCCCCATTTTACAGATGAGGTAACTGAGGCACAGAGAAGTTAAGTGACTTGCCCAAAGTCACACAGCTGACAAGTGGTGGAGCCGGGATTTGAACCCATGACCTCTGACTCCCAAGCCCGGGCGCTTTCCACTGAGCCACGCTGCTTCTCTAGTAGCAGAAGGGATAGATTCTAGAGATGTTGTGAAAGTAGAACTGACAAGATTTGTGACAGGTTGAATGAGAGCAATGAGTTATAGATAATGCTGAGTTTGTGGGCTAAGCTAGGGACTCCATCTTCTTTACAGCACTGGGATTTTCTTCACATGTAAGAAACCATTGCAAATAACTCATTTAGAAAGGCAGTGTTTTGTAGTGGAAGATCACTTGCCTGGAAGTCAGAAAACCAGAGGTTTGAATCTCAACTCGGCCGCTGGCCTGCTGTGTGACTATGTACAAATCATTTAACCTCTCTATACCTCAGTCTTTTCATCTGTAAAATGGGGATATTACCTGCCTTTCTACCCACCTCACGGGGCTATTGTGAGGTCAAAAATGAGATTGGTATTGTGAGAGCACTTTGGGAATAAAAATGCTATACAAAAAGGTGTTTCCCTTTTTTGAATTTTGATTTCTTCTGGAATCTACCCCAACACTTAGTACAGTGCTTGGTTTGACCTACATGCTTAATAAATGCCATTGTCGTTATTATTATTATTAGACATGCCATAGAGTAAGCAGCCTAAATCCTTTCTAATCAATCAGTCAAATGTATTTATGGAGTGCTTATTTTGTGCAGAGCACTGTTCTTGGAACTTGGGAGAGTACTATATAACAGAGTTGCCAGTCTGTAATTTATTTATACTAATGTCCATCTCCCCCTCTAGACTGTAATCTCATTACGACAGGGAATGTCTGTTTATTGTGATACTGTATTCACCCAGGCACTTAGTACAGTGCTCTGCACACAGTAAGTACTCAATAAATATGAATGAATAACCATGCTCCCTGCCCATGACAAGCATACAGTCTAGAGGGGGAGATAGACATTAATATAAACAAATGTTCCCCTATGTACATAAGTGCATTGGGGCTGAGAATAGGGTGAATAAAGGGTGCAAATTCATTCATTCAATCACATTTATTGAGCACTTACTGTGTGCAGAGCACTGTACTAAGCGCTTGGGAAGTACAAGTTGGCAACATATAGAGATGGTCCCTACCCAACAATGGGTCACAGTCTAGAAGTGGGAGACAGACAACAAAACAAAACATGTAGACAGGTGTGCAAAAGAGAGTGGGTCACTCCCTCTTGAAACTTCCGACAGACCAATGGGTCTTCCCCAAAATACTTTCCCAAACATCTTTTATGGCCAAACTGAATTCCATGACATGACGGGACCGGCTATGACCATATAAGAATCCGTTGTGTCCCAGAGTAAATGTTGGTGTAGAGTAGCAGTAGTGTAATTGTCAACAATCATCCCCAGGTATGCCTATCACCAAGCTGAAGAATAAAAAAGTTAATATTTTTGCAATGCCAGCACAAGGCAGGTGAGTTTCCGCCCTCATTTTTTAATTCAATCAATTGTATTTATTGAGTGCTTACTGTGTGCAGGGCACCAAACTAAGGGCTTGGGAGAGTCCGATATAACAGAGTCAGTAGATACATTCCCGATTCACTGTTTACTCAAACCTGACTTCTAACTAACCAGCGTTGGAGGCATCTGTCCTCATTCTTTGTTTTCTGTTTGCTTTTTAGGCCCCAACAAAGCACCGACTACATCTTACTCTCTGGCCACCCCACCGCCACCTCCACCAGCCCATCCTGCCACCCAGCCTCAGCCCCCTCCACCATCCTTCCCAACACAACCTCCGGCCCCCAGCTTACCTCCAAGGAACATCAAAGTTTCCACTGAACCAAAGTAAGTAAAGGATAATAAATACCCTTGCCAGTGATGTTTAGATAACTCTACATTGGCTCATACCAGAAGTTGACGACGCTGTTTGTGTGGTGTTTGTGTTCCATTGTTAAATTGAACATTTCAATGCAAGGAGAGTGAATGTAAATTAGAAGTCATCGTTTGATTATCTTCCTTCTCTATTTCGTAGTCTCTAAAAAGATACATTTTGGTCCTTATTAAGTGTCAGGGAAGACCTATTAATAAATCAATCAATCAGGAAAATGTATTGGAGCACACCCTGTGTGCAAATTATTGAATCCAAGGACTTGGTAAAGTACAATAGAAGAAAAGAATATAATCCCTGCCCTCAAGGAGCTTCAGTGTAGTGGGGAACAGGCATAATATCATTTACGGAGAGGTTGCAGAAATCTGGATAGGCTAAGTAAATAAGGATTTAAATAGTGGAGCATGCAAATTGATGTGTATCAAAGTTTTCCAGGTGAAATGCTGATCCAGTGGGTCTAATGGAGCAGAGCCTTGGAAATCCAGAGACCCAGGTTCTAATCCTGCCTCCATCATTTTGCCTGTTGGGTGACCTTGAGCAGGTCATTTAACTTCTCTTTGCTTCAGTTTCCTCATCTGTAAAATGGTTTTTAATACCTATTCTCTCTCCTCCTTACACTGTGAGCCTCATTTGGACAGGGACTGTGATTGATCTGATTCTACTGAATCTATTCCAGTGCTTAGGACAATGCTTGGCACAGAGTAAGAACTTAAAAAAATATCACTATTATCTTTATCATCATCATCATCATTCCTATTATAGTTGACTGAGTGTGCATAAGTGCTGAAATGGTAATTGGGAGGATATAACAGAGAAGAAAAGTAATCAGGAAATGCCTTCTGAAAGAGGTGGAATTTCAGGGGGGGCCTTCAAGATGGGAAGAGCTATGGTCTAGCATCAGAGTTGAAGAGAGAAGGAATTCCAAACAAGAGGAAGGGTGTGAGCCAAAGGTCAGAGGCAAGAGAGTTGACAGCAAGACATAATGAGAAGCTCTGAGGAATATGACCTGGGGTACATGTAGTAAGAGAAGAGAGAGGTTACGGAAGAGGGAGGCGTAGATAAGGCCCCTGATTTCACCGAGGGCTCACAATCTAAGTGAAGGAAAACAACACATAATTGAATGATATCCAGGAAAGCACAATGAAGACTTATTTTAAAATCCTAAAATGTAGACAGTAAAAAAAAAAAAAAAATGTCAACCAACCTGAGCGAATCAATCAACCATATTTACTAAGCACTTACTAGGTGCAGAGCATTTTATTAAGTTCTTGGGAGAGTGCAATGCAACAGAATTAGCAGACATGTTCTCTGAAGGGAGCAATCCATAAATGCCTAGTCGTTTCAGGAAAGCAATTCTTGGTCATTCACTGTCACAACCTCCCCCAAAACTGAGGAACACAGGCTTCTGCCTGCTATGATTTCCTCCAAGCATTTTGGGGGCTTAATTCTGTGGCCCCCAACAAGAGGAGAGAGAGTGGTCCAGGTAAAGGGAAGCTCCCTGCAGCCCTTGAGGTGCTGGTGGACCTGGGCTTCCTGGCTGTGTGACTGCAGGCTCCATCTGCCAGTCAGTCATATTTATTGAGCACTTACTGTGCGCACAGCACTATACTAAGCACTTGGGGGAGTACAAAAGAACACTATAGCAGACATATTTCCTGCCCACAATGAGCTTTCAGTCTTGAGGGGGAGATAGACATGAATATAAATAAATAAACTGTACAAAGATTTGTACAAAGTGCTGTGGGGCTGGAAGTGGGGATGAATAAAGGGAATAAGTCGGGGTGACGCAGAAGGGAGTTGAAGAAAAGCGAAAGAGGGCTTAGGGAAGGCCTCTTGGAGGAGATGTGCCTTCAATAAGGCTTTGAAGGGGGAAACGTAATTGTCAGATACCTATGTAAGGTCAGGATCATGGAACACGGAACCTTCTCATCATCCTTCAGATGGAGCATTTTTAGAAATTATCCAAGGATAAATTGCTGGGAGTCCATCAAGTGACAATGAGCATTTTCCAGGCTGACCATGCAGTCCAAACCTTTCCAAGAAGGAATCCTGTAGAGCTTTGGGGGAACATGATGGGCTTTGTCTCCCTGCTCCACTGACCTAAAAGATTTATTTTAACATTTTAATAATTTGATATTTGCTATACACTTACTATGTTCCAAGCAGCTGTACTAAGCACTGGGACAGGGATAAGATCATGGGGCCGGACAGTCCCTGGCCAATCTAAGGCTCAGAGTCTTAAGTAAGAGGGAATAGAACTTAATCCCCCTTTTACAGATGAGGAAATTGAGGCACAGAGAAGTCGTGACTTGCCCAAGGTCACACAGCAGTCAAGTAGCAGAGCCAAGATTAGAATCCACATCCTCTGTCTCCCAGGCCCATTCTATTTCCTCTAGGCCACACTGCTTCTGATTGGGCCACCCTTTGGCAGAAATGCAGGGAGTCCAAAGCTAGCTATGGTGAAATCCACCGATTATGCCAAACTTCACCTCTCCATAGGCAAAAGTTGTTGCTCTCCACAGAGTCAGCCTCAAAAAACACTGGGTGGATGCCATAGAGATGACCCAAGTTTCACCGGGTGCCCAAAATGCCAGGCACCAGAGGGAGGGGCAGGGGTGAAGGGCACAGCTAAAACAGACATTGGCCCTAGATAGTCCGATACCCTTTCAAAATTGAGAAGGAACTCCATAAAAAAAGTCTTTGCTAAAAATGTAAAGTAATAATAGTAATGATGATGGCATTTGTTAAGTGCTTATAATGTGCAAAGCACTGTTCTAAGTGCTGGGGGGGGGGGTACAAGGTGATCAGGTTGTCCCACGGGGGGCTCACAGTTTTAATCCCCATTTTACAGATGAAGTAACTGAGGCCCGGAGAAGTTAAGTGACTTGCCCGAAGTCACACAGCTGACGTGGCAAATCCAGGGAAGCTCAGGCCAAAGTGAGCTTCTGAGTTTCACTGGTGACAGTCGGAATGGGAGCTTGATGGCAGCCACGGTGGCTTGGTCACAAGCTGACCAGAGTGAACTGCCTGACCCAAGGGAGCTGGTGTATATATCTGTAATTCTATTATATTCCAGCGCTTAGAACAGGGCTTGGCACATAGTAAGCGCTTAACAAATGCCATCATTATTATTATTTATATTGATGCCTGTTTACTAAGAAGCAGCGTGGCTCATTGAAAAGAGCACAGGCTTGGGAGTCAGAGGTCATAGGTTCTAATCCCGGCTCCGCCACTTGTCAGCTATGTGACTTTGGGCAAGTCACTTAACTTCTCTGTGCCTCAGTTACCTCATCTGTAAAATGGGGATTAAGATTGTGAGCCTCCGGTGGGACAACCTGATCACCTTGTAACCTCCCCAGCACTTAGAACAGTGTTTTGCACATAGTAAGAGCTTAATAAATGCCATCATTATTATTAGTAGTAGTATTACTTGTTTTGATGTCGGTCTCCCCCCTTTTAGAATGTAAGCCCAGTGTGCACAGGGATTGTCTCTCTTTATTGCTGAATTGTACTTTCCAAGCACTTAATACAGTGCTCTGCACACAGTAAGCGCTCAATAAATACGAATGAATGAAATGAATGGTGGGAGGAGGGACAGAAGGGCTTTGGAGAGACCCCATCAAGGAAATGGTCATCCTGCCGACCACATCCCAGCTTCCCTCGAGCATCTCTCTCCCGGGTCCTCCCACCACTCGAGGTCACGTTGATGGGTCAGAAATCCCTGAAGCCGGCACCGGCATTTTTAATAACTAACCCAAATCCTCGCTGTGTTAATGGAGCAGACTGCCTGCCTTGCCAGAGGATTTAGCAAATCCTCACATTATTAAACCCAGGATAGGTTATGCAAGCAGATCCACTGTCATCCTTGAAGGGCCTATTTCATCAGCGCTTGGGGGATCCAAAAGAATCCTGAAGAGCAAATCCATGGTTTCTGTTCTCCATACTACTGTAGGTGTTCTACAAAATGCTCCAGCAGCATGGTATAGTGGATAAATCTCAGGCCTTGAAGTCAGAAGGTTCAGATCCCGGCTCCGCCACTTATCTGCTATGTGATTTTCGGCAAGTCAGTTAACTTTTCTGTGCCTCAGTTACCTCATCTGTAAAATGGGGATTGAGACTGAGCACCCCATGTGGGACAGGGACTGTGTCCAACCCGATTGGCTTGTATCCACTCCAGCTCTTAGTACAGTGCCGGGAACACAGTAAGCACTTAACAAATACCTGAATTATTATTATTATTATATTACTCAGTAGACATTCCTTTGAATGCAAGGGACACTTTAACATTCAAAGGACTTAACAGGAGTTCTAGACTGTAAGCTCATCTCGAGTCTTTAAGCTTATCTCTAGGCTGTAAGCTCGTTGTAGGCAGGGAATGTGTCTGGTTATTGTTATATTGTATTTTCCCAAGCACTTAGTACAGTGCTCTGCACACAGTAAGCGCTCAATCAAGACAATGAATGAATGAATGAACGAGACTCATCCTGCTTAAGGTTTGACTCTGAGCCCCCAAATGCCATTGTACACTTTGTTGAGCAGAATTTTCCTCCCAATTTTGTGTGGCTTGCAAAAAAAGAGATTCTTCTAGCCATCGGGGGATTAAAGAAGTGTTTCTCAAGCTGAAAGCAGAGATAATTACTAGAAAACACCCTTCGAAGCTTTCCCAGCAGGGAGTGTGGAAGGATCCCAGTGGTAATTGGTGGCAGATTTGGACAGCAAGTAAGAAAGAAACTTTCTTAGAGGAAATGAAGGTGACTCTGGCCTTGAAGTTTTAAAGCCAGCTTCTAAAGGAGGAAAAGAGGGAAACCAATGAACAGCTTTGAAGAACAAAAGTACCTAGTCAGAATGGCAGGGGACAGCACTTATGCACCTATCTATAAATTATAAATTATTCATTTATATTAATGTCTGCCCCGCTCCCAAGAGCTAAGCTTACTGTGGGCAGGGAACAAGTCTACCAAGACCATTGTATTCTCCCAAGTGCTTAGTACAGTGCTCTGCACACAGTAAGAGGTCGATAAATATCATTCATTGATTGTGAATGATCTAAATGGTGTATGTATTGCATGTATTTAATGAATAATCTGGGATGGAAAAGAGTCATAAGGAGCTGAGGAATTCCTTCAAGTAGAGGTTGCAGTAGATAAGACACAAAGTATTAATCCTTACACTGTATCGTTTCCCCATCTAGTGGCAAGAAGTCACTCTTTTAAGTTCCCTGTTACTTCAACCCTCTACCTTTGTTGTCATCTAAGTACTCTGTGTTGAGTGTACTTCAATATAGAAAAGACCTTCTTCAAAGGATGGTGAATTTAAAACCAGAGGCATACTGGGGTGGGGCTAGGCTTAAACCATCATCATCATCATCAATCGTATTTATTGAGCGCTTACTGTGTGCAGAGCAGTGTACTAAGCTCTTGGGAAGTACAAGTTGGCAACATATAGAGACAGTCCCTACCCAATAGTGGGCTCACAGTCTAGAAGGGGGAGACAGACAACAAAACAAAACATACTAACAAAATAAAATAGAATAGATATGTACAAGTAAAATAAATAAATAGAGTAATAAATATGTACAAACATATATACATATATACAGGTGCTGTGGGGAAGGGAAGGAGGTAAAATGGGGAGGATGGAGATGGGGATGAGGGGGAGAGGAAGGAAGGGGCTCAGTCTGGGAAGGCCTCCTGGAGGAGGTGAGCTCTCAGTAGGGCCTTGAAGGGAGGAAGAGAGCTAGCTTGGTGGATGGGCAGAGGGAGGGCATTCCAGGCCCGGGGGATGATGTGGGCCGGGGGTCGACGGCGGGACAGGCGAGAACGAGGTACGGTGAGGAGATTAGCGGCGGAGGAGTGGAGGGTGCGGACTGGGCTGTAGAAGGAGAGAAGGGAGGTGAGTAGGAGGGGGCGAGGTGATGGACAGCCTTGAAGCCCAGGGTGAGGAGTTTCTGCCTGATGTGCAGATTGATTTGTAGCCACTGGAGATTTTTGAGGAGGGGAGTAACATGCCCAGAGCGTTTCTGGACAAAGACAATCCGGGCAGCTGCATGAAGTATGGATTGAAGTGGGGAGAGACACGAGGATGGGAAATCAGAGAGAAGGCTGATGCAGTAGTCCAGATGGGATAGGATGAGAGCTTGAATGAGCAGGGTAGTGGTATGGATGGAGAGGAAAGGGTGATCTGATTGGTGTGACACCTTAGATGTAGCTGATTCTGGTTACTTCCTAATTAATTGTGATATGTGCTAGGTGGTCACTTTGTAAGCTCCAAGGGGACAGGGAACGCATCTACCGAATCTGTATCACACTCTCTCAAGCATTTAGTACAATGCCCTGTTCACAGTGAGTGCTCATATGCCATCGATATATTGATTGATTCATTCATTCATTCAATAGTATTTATTGAGTTCTTATTGTGTCCAGAGCACTGTACTAAGCGCTTGGAAAGTACAAGTTGGCAACATATAGAGATGGTCCCTACCCAGCAGTGGGCTCACAGTCTAGAAGACTGCTGCCTCAGGGCTTGAGTAGATACAAGACAAACAGGTCATAGGGTGGGTCCCTCCCTTCAAAGCCCTACTGAGAGCTCTCCATCACCTCGCCCCTTCTTAGCTCACCTCCCTTCTCTCCTTCTCCAGCCCAGCCCACACCCCCGGCTCCTCTTCCGCTAACCTCCTCACTGTACCTCGTTCTCATCTGTCCCACCGTCGACCCCCAGCCCACGTCCTCCCCCGGGCCTGGAATGCCCTCCCTCCACACATCCCCCAAGCTAGCTCTCTTCCTCCCTTCAAAGCCCTACTGAAAGCTCACCTCCTCCAAGAGGCCTTCCCAGACTGAGCCCCCTTTTTCCTCTCCTCCTCTCCATCCCACCCGCCCTACCTCCTTCCCCTCCCCACAGCACTTGTATATATGTTTATACAGATTTATTGCTCTATTTATTTTACTTGTACCTATTTACTATTCTATTTATTTTGTTAATGATGTGCATTTAGCTTTAATTCTATTTGTTCTGATGACTTGACACCTGTCCACATGTTTTGTTGTCTGTCTCCCCCCTTCTAGACTGTGAGCCCATTGTTGGGTAGGGACCGTCTCTATATGTTGCCGACTTGTACTTCCCAAGCGCTTTGTACAGTGCTCTGCACAGAGTACACGCTCAATAAATATGATTGAATGAATGAATTCGGGAAGGAGCATGGTGTAGTAGATAGAACACAAGCCTGGGAATCAGAAAGTCATGGGTTCTAATCCCGGCTCTGGCACTTGTCCACTGTGTGACCTAGGACAAGTCACTTCACTTCTCCGTACCTCAGTTTCCTCATCCGTAAAATGGGGATTAACACTGTGAGCCCCATGTGGGACTGTGCCCAACCCGATTTGCTTGCATCCACTCCAGCACTTAGTACAGTGTCTGGCACACAGTAAGCACTTAGCAAATACCACAGTTATCATTATTATGATTATTATTATTTAGCTCCTGTCTCACAAACCAAGGTTCAGATAGGAAAGGAGGGAGGGAATGGATAGATTTATGGAACACTAAGCATTTCACATAGTAAAAGCAAATTAAAAATTAAACTAAGCTCTCCAATTAATCCACTTAGACTATAAGCCCAATGAGGTACAGGGACTGTGTCTGACTTGATTATCCTGTATTTCCCTCATTGCTTAGAATAGTGCTTGGCACATACCACAGTGAAAAACATCAGAATAAGCAGTTTGGAGGGGGTAGTCCTCAGGGTCCACCCACTCTAATGCTTAGTACAGTGCCTCGGTGCTCAAAACAGTGCCTGGCACATAGTAAGTGCTTAACGAATACCATAAATGTGGGCACATCCTTGGTTATAAAAACCAGAATCTTCCCTGTGTTTTTAAGACTGTTGTGGTTTTGACTCCCGCAGGGCTGGTTGGGAGAAAGGAGACTAGATAGCGTTCCAGGCAGACTTAATAGTAAGCATTGAAACGTCATCCTAAAATGATTAGATGTCATATCAGATGCCTCTCTGTTCCTCTTTTCAGGACTCCCATAAGTGAAGAAAATTATGATGACGTTGACATTGACTCCAATGGTAAGAGAAACAACATTTTTCACTCACCACTTGACAAGTAATTGCATTTGTCCAAGCAATTTTGGGGAATCACTCATGGGAACGTGGTATGGAATCCATTTCAGGAGCCATAGCCATAGGTGGGTTACCTTAACAGCAGCATGGCTTAGTGGAAAGAACCCGGGTTGGGAATCAGAGGACATGGGTTCTAATTCTGGCTCCGACACTTGTCAGCTGTGTGACGTTGGGCAAGTCACTTAACTTCTCTGTGCCTCTGTTACCTCATCTGTAAAATGGGGATTAAGACTGTGAGCCCCATGTGGAACAACCTGATTACCCTGTATCTACCCCAGCGCTTAGAACAGTGCTTGGAGCATAGTAAGCACTTAACAATCAATCAATCAATCAATCATATTTATTAAGCGCTTACTGTGTGCAGAGCACTGTACTAAGTGCTCGGGAAGTACAAGTTGGCAACATATAGAGACAGTCCCTACCCAACAGTGGGCTCACAGTCTAAAAACCATCATTATCATTACTAAGAAATCCACTGGGTTCCTCTAAGAGATTCCTATGAGTTTCTACAGCACTTTGGAGTCCGACTGAGGTCTACCATTACGCTGCTACCTCAGGCTAGGGGAACCCCAAACTCTTGATTCGCCTCTGCAAATGGACGTACAGGAGCATGGGATGGGGAGAACATGGGGGAAGGGGCAGGCTTTTGTGTGGGAATTCCTGGGAGACATAGTCTGTCTTTATCTGAGAAGGCAGATGGGTAGACAGGGTGGACAGTAGAATGAGGTCCAGGATGGAGGCTGCGAAATTTGCTTGAGGTCATGAACATGTGTTTTCTGCGCACTCTGCTACTCTGGTCTCTATCCCCTCATGAAATACAGGCAGATAGCAGCGGACTACCTGCCTCAACTAGCCTATTGCATTAGCCTCATTACTGTTCTCCCAGCCTCCAACTTTTTCCTGGCCAATCTAAACTTCTGCTGCCAGGATCATCTTTCTGAAGCATCACCCAGCCCTCAAACTCTCCATTGGCTTCCTGTCCTCTTCCTCCCCAACAAAAACGCCTTTCATTTTGGCTTCAAGTTTCTCCCCTACATGACCTCACTGTTCCTTCTGCTCTCTTGGTATTTCCTAACTCACTATCTTCATTCCTCACAAACCAACTTTCTAAGCTGTACCTTATTCCTGACTCTCCCATTTCCATCTCCTCCCTCATGCTCTTCCCTGTCTTGGAATTCCCTCCCTCCCTACATCAGACAGATTGCAACTCTCCCAACATCCAGATCCTCCTTAAAATCTCATTTATGTGTCATGTCTGCTTCATTTTTGACACCATTAGTTGTAAAAATGCTTGTTTTTCTTCCCTGCTAAAGTGTAAGCTCCTTGTAAGCAGGGAACATGCTACCGGAATTCCCAAGTGCCTTGTACCATACGTTGCATCAAGTAGGAGCTCAACAAATGCTACTATTACTACTACTACTACTACTACTACTACTACTACTACTACTACTTCTAGGAATTCAGTGAACAAAGCACAAAAGGAGGTGTTCTGAAATAAAACGAATTAAAACTTTAATCTTAATTTTCTCACTCAGGTCCCGGAAATCCAGATGAGGTCAGATTTTTTTCTTCACTTTTATTATAACTATATATACTATTATATGAAGGATGATATCTAAGGGTATTAATTTGAAACCATTTATACTGTACTGGATTATATTTCCAAGCGTTATGCATGCAGGGGAAAAAGAATACAATTGGCAATGTGTTGAGTTTGTAATGCTGTTACATCCAAGAACCTCAAGTACGCAAAATCAATTAAGACATGTTTGGGTCATCGTTCTATTCATTCAATCAATCATATTTATTGAGTGCTTACTGTGTGCAGAGCACTGTACTAAGTGCTTGGAAAGTAGAATTCAGCAACATATAGAGACAGTCCTTTCCCAATAACGGGCTCACAGTCTAGAAGGGGGAGACGTCTAGACAGCAAAAAAGTAGACAGGTTTATCTAAGATTATCTAGTCAAAATATCCTGATGGATTGCAAGAAAGAGGAAAGTGATTGCTGGCATAACTGTTTCTAATCCATTTGAGAGGAATCCTTCGACTTTCTAATGCTACCATCACTTAACTATGTACTTGACATGTGCAGTGCTTACTTTGATGTTTCCAGTTACTGATAATTGATCAATATCATTTTTTCTTGCAGGATCAAGAGAGTGATGGGGAAACATATGAAGACATGTATGAATTACATTTTTTTACCTGATATTTTCCATCTTAATCTTAAGGCAAAAGGCGTGTTAGTAAATGTGGACCTTTATTTCATCCTAAGGACATAACAAGGGGATAATGATCTTCAGTTTAAGGGAAAGATGGCACACAGAGTTGCACAAATGACTATGTTGAGAATCAGACTAGAGCACTGATTTACTGAACATTGTATATCTAAAAAAACCCATTCAGACACTTGTTAAAGTATGAAGCGCCTTGGTTACCCACTATCCCTCAGTACTCTCCCTTAAACATTTAGAGAGGAAGTGGTTAACAGGCTCTGCTACTTCCCTGTCGTGTGACCTTGGGAAAGTCACTTAACTTCTCTGTGTCTGTTTCCTCAACTGGAAATGGGAATTCAATACCTGACCTCCCCCCTACTTAGACGGTGAGCCCCATGTGGGGCAGAAACTGGGTTCAGTCATTGATTCATTCATATTTATTGAGTGCCTACTGTGTGCAAAGCACGGTACTCAGTGCTTGGGCGAGTTCAATATAACGGTAAGCAGACACATCCCCTTCCCACAGGGAGCTTACAGTCTAAAGGGGGAGAGAGACATTAATATAAACTCATCCAACTTAATTTGTATCTACCCCAGTGCTTACAACAGTGCTTGACACCTTGTAAATAACTATGGTATTTAAGTGCTTCCTATGTGCCAAGAAATGTTCTGAGCACTGAGGTAGATACAAGGTAATCAGGTTGTCCCACATGGGGCTCACAGTCTTAATCCCCATTTTACAGATGCAGTAAATGAGGCCCAGAGAAGTGAAGTGGCTTGTCCCAGGTCACACAGCAGACAAGTGGCGGAACTGGGATTAGAACTCACGTCCTCTGGCTCCCAAGCCCGGGCTCTTTCCACTACGTCACGCTACCATTTACAAACACAAAAAAGGAAAAAGAAATGGGAACCAACATTCTACCTCTTCCTTGATTCTTGCCACTGGGTGGAAATGGTTGCGTGAACGTGGGGATCACAGAAGCCACATCCTCACCTCACTGGTCTGCTGAGAAGCCCAGGATGGAGAAAACCTATTCTTCCCTTTAGGACCAATTTTCCACTCTGGGTTTCAAATAGATTAAATTACAATCAATCCATAGTATTTTCTCAGCAACTACTGTAAGCCCAGTGTGGGCTACTGCTGAATTGTACTTTCCAAGTGCTTAATACAGTGCTCCGCACACAGTAAGTGCTCAAGAAATACGATTGAATGAATGAATTAATTAATAAATACATTAATTAATTAATGGGAAAATGCACATAGAACTAGAGGACTTTTTCATAGGCATCTTAACTGAGGAAAATGTTGGGAAGCAGAGTAGCCTAATGGAAAGAGCTGGGGCCCGAGAGTCAAAGGACCTGGGTTCCAATCCTGGCTACATCATTTGTCTGCTGTGTGACCTTGGGCAAGTCACTACGCTTCTCAGTGCCTCAGTTACTTCATCAGTAAAATGGAGATGAAGACTGTGAACCCAAAGTGGGACATGGACTGTGTCCAACCTGATTATCTTATATCTAACCCAGTGGACCATTTTTTAAAATACCCTTACCACTCCCACTTTCCACTCTGGGGGACCAGTTCAGTCCTGTGTTACAATCTCCACCATCCTAGTTTTAGAGAAAGCACACCTCATGGGCCCTTGGGAGTCAACAGTGTAATGTCTTCTGCTTTCAGAGAGGCATCCAAGGAGCGGGAGAGGAAGAGAGACAAGGAAGAAAAGAAAAGGCTAGAGCAAGAGAAAAAAGAACAGAGAGAAAAAGAAAAGAAAGAACAAGAAATCAGGAAAAAGTTCAAAGTGAGTACATCTTCTGGGGATGGCTGTCAGCTCCTGTTTGGGTACATGTTTCAAGATGGGTTCTTTCGAAAAATCGCATTTTAATATTGTAAATAGCCTGACCATCACTTGAGGAAGACAGTAATCATTGGTTTTAATCTTGGTGTTTGGGAAAGAGCTCCATCCTCTGTTTACCCCACATCCCAGAGATGTGCATAAAAACATTCATATTCTGAGCAATAGACTTAGTGTGTTTGTGCACCCAAATGTCTGAGAAATGCTAGCCACTGGAAGTACTTACACCATACATTGTGCATGAAGAGAATCTTTCAAAATAATGATTGATGCTTATATCCTGATTATGACAGGACAGGACATTCTGGAGAAAGTATATCCGTGGAGTCGTTATGAATTGGAAATGACTTGATGACGCTTAATAGTCACAATAATGTATCCTGAACCCTCTTGAGAAATGATTTTCAGGCCTCTGAAAAGTAACTGGGGACTCAGATGCCAAATGGAAAGGGTCATCTTATCTAAGCAAGCAAAGGGCACTAATTGCCCAGGGAAGTGATCCAGGCAGCAGTGGAAAGGCCCTGGATCTGGGATCTGGGTTCTAGTCCCAGCTGTTCCTCTAGCCTGCTGGGCAACTTTGGACAAGTCACGTAACCTCTCTGGGCCTCCGTTTCCTCAACTGTAGAATGGGGTTAAAAATACCTTCCTCAACCATCCTCGTAGGAATGTGGTGAGGACAATATGAGATCAGTAGTGTAGGTGCTTTGGAAAAGAAAAGCGCTCTGCAAAATCAAGGAGTTATTAGGATCATCTTGACCTTCCAAGGATATTTTGGATGTTAAGGAGGGCCCTCAGAACCTTTATACTCTTTCCCTCCCCATCTTGGATTCCTGGACACCTAGCAGCTGGGACTTTGAGCATAGAGAAGCAACACGGGCCTGAGAGTCAGAAGGTCCTGGGTTCTAATCCTGGATCCACCATCTGTCTGCTGTGTGACCATGGGCAAGTCACTTCACTTCCCTTTGCCTGTTACCTCATCTGTAAAATGGGGATTAAGACTGTAAACCCCAAGTCAGGCGGGGACTCTGTCCAACCTGATTAGTTTGTATCTACACAGTAAGCACTTAACAAATACCATTTTTTTTAAAAAAAACAGCTTCTATTCCAGACAAAGGCTGGAGGTGGGAGATGTGTCAGGGTCTTTTCATTTTGCCCTCAGATCTACGTGAGAAGTGTGGGGCAAGGACTGTGTCCAACCCGATTTGCTTGTGTTTCCTCCCTCAGCACTTAAGTACAGTCCTGGCACGTAGTAAACGCTTAACAAATACCACAGTTATTATTATCATTATTATTATTATTATTGCAAGGTCCTTCTTTTGGGAAGGGAGGATTAACTTTTGTCGCACCCCTTACAGTTAACTGGACCCATTCAAGTACTCCATCAAGCCAAGGCTTGCTGCGATGTCAAGGGGGGGAAGAATGAACTGAGCTGCAAGCAGGGAGATGAAATTGAAGTCATCCGCATCACAGACAACCCAGAAGGAAAGTGGCTGGGACGGACAACGAAAGGGTCTTGTGAGTGGGAATTTTCCACTTTGTTTCCATGGGTTTCCTCTAGGCACTGAGTCCTAATGAGGGGGGGGAAATAAGGAACGCTTCCCACATCACCCTTACATGGGGTTCATCCTGCCTCTCTTTTTCTTCCTTATCCCTCTAATGATCTAAGGGGAGATCAGTGGTTTAACTCACAGATGCTTTGGCCAGACATTGGAGGGTTCAAATGAAGGGAGCCATGATTGCTTGAATAGGAGGTATCGCTGTTTGCAGATGGTTATGTAAAAACGACGGCTGTGGAAATTGACTATGACTCCTTAAAACGAAAAAAACCCACTCTCTGTGCGACTCCGTTGCGGCCCATCGAAGATGACCAAGAAGTCTATGATGATGTTGCCGATCAGGACAGTATCACCAGGTGGGTCTGAATGTCAGTTAGAAAACTGATCCTTGCCCACCTGTCTCTGTCTTCGGTCATGAATTCCAGGGGATTGTTGCCTTCTATAAATGATTCTATTAACCAGACACTAGCAAGGGCAATCCTAGTATTTCAAATAAACCCAACTATCATTAGCCTGTAGGGGAGTGACTCAGTCAGACAAAGAAGGCTAATGGAAAGAGAACAGGACAGGGAATCATAAGATTTAGGTTCTCAGTCCAGCTCTGCCACTGACCTGTCCTCTGACCCGGGACAAGTCACTTAAATTTGCTCTGCCTCAGCTACCCTCATCCATAAAATGGGGATATGATTTTTGTTCCCCCTTCCTCTGAAATTGAGCTCCACCTGGGTCAGAAGCTGTGTTTATCTTGTACTCACCCCATCCCTGAATGCAGTGCTTGGCATATAGTAAGCACTTGTGAGAAGCAGCATGACGTAGTGGATAGACAAGAGCCTGGAAGTCAGGAGGTCATGGGTTAAATCCCGGCTCCCCCACATATCTGCTGTGTGACCTCGGGCAAGGTACTTCACTTCTCTGTTCCTCATCTGGAAAATGGGAATTGAGAATGTGAGACCCAAGTGGGACAGGAACTGTGTCCAACCAAATTTGCTTGTACCACCCAAGCATTTAGTACAGTGCCTGGCACATAGTCAGTGCTTAACAAATACCACAATTATTATTATTACTTAATAAATATAACTAATTGATCAATCAAACTATCAATATTTATTCAGTGCTTACTGTATGCAGAGCATTGTTCCAACCAATTGGGAGAGTATAATAAAACAGAGTCCATAGATGTGTTCTCTGCCCTTGAGGAGCTCATAGTCTTGAGGGAAAAATAGATATTAAAATAAATTCTGAAGATGAACATAAATTCTGTGGGTGGGGTGAATGTCAAGGGCTCAAATGGTACAAATCCAAGTGCAAGGACAACACAGAAGGGAGAGAGAGAAGGGGAAATGAAGATTAGTTGGGGAAGGCCTCTTGAAGATGTGTTTTTGATAAGACTTTGAAGAGAGGAAAGTGATTGTGGGGAAAGAGGAAAGGAGTTCCATGCCAGAAGGAGGATATGAATGTTGGATCGGTGACAAGACAGTCGAGGTGAGCTGAGGAACGTGGCCTTAAATGAGCCTACTGAGTAGGCTGTGTTGTACTTGGAAATCAGTGATATAAGATGAGGGGGGCAAGCTGAGTGCTTCAAATCCAATGCTAAGGAGTTTCTGTTTAATGGGCAACCGATGGTGGTTCTTGAGGGGTGGGGAAACATGGAGTGAACTGTTTCCAGAAAAATAATCTGGATAGCAGAGTGAATTGTGGACTAGAATGGAGAGAGGCAGGAGGCAGGGAGGTCAGCAAGAAGGCTGACGCAGTGGTCCAGACAGGATAAGATAAGTGCTTGGATCAGTGCATTTTGGATGGAGAGGAAAGGGCAGATTTTAGCCATGTTCTGAAGATTGAACCAATAGGATTGGTTCAGGTGCCTGATTGAATGAGAGGGATGAATCAGATATACAAAGGTTATGGGCTTTTAAGATAGGGAAGATGGTAGAGTTGTCTTCAATGATGGGAAAGTCAGGGAGAGGATAGGGTTTGGGAAGGAAGATGAGTTCTGTTTTGGACATGTTAAATTTGACGTTTCAGCGGGACATCCAAGTAGAAATGTCCTGAAGGCAGGAGACTATATGACACTTCATATGTGGTGTGGGGTGGTTAAGAGTTTAAGGCATCGAGTTCCACCCATTTCTCCAGAAGACGATGGATAAATTAGACATCGACATGTAAGTTTTTAAGAATATAATTTTAGAGAAAAAAATAGAATTTCTCTGCAATTAATAGCTTGATCGAATATAGGCAGTACAAAGAAACAGAATCTGTATATTTTAAGCAAAATATCCAAAGACCTCTCCATCTAGCAGGGAAAGTTCAAAGCTGAAAATATTTTTCATGATGTCAGAAAGCTATGTAAATTGAGGGGGCCCTAGAAGAGCATATTAAACTGAATCTGTTGTTTCATGCCTCAACAAGATTTCTAATTTTCTTCCTGAAACTAAATGTACCTCAAAGCATTACTAGGAATTTAACGGAACATTCAAAATGATAACTTTTATTCAGAGACATTGAGCAGAAAATTGAATTTTAAAAACTGGATAATGTTTCCACGTTTCTGCTGAAATAATCCTTTCCAGTTAATGTTCAGTGCTCCATTTCTGGAATGGTGCCCCAAATCGTACCGTGAATATTACCTGCTAATTAAAGGATAAAGTCAATAGTAGAAGTAATTGTGTTCTGTTGAATGCCACTTCTGGCATTAAAAACTAGTTTTATTTGGTATTGGCTCTGTTTGGAGGCAGTCTGGCCTAGGAGAAAGAGCAAAGAAATTAAGTTTAAAGTTCTGGGTTCTAATCCTGGATGATAATAATAATAGTATTTGTTATCAAGCGCAGGGGTAGAAACAAGCTAATCAGGTTGGATACAGTCCCTGGCCCACGTGGGGCTCACAGTCTTAATCTCCTTTTTACAAATGAGGTAACTGAGACACAGAGAAGTTCAGTGATTATTCCCAAGGTTACACAGCAGACATGTGACTCATTTGCTCCCACAGCTTCAACTATTATTTCTATGTGAATGACACCCAAATCTGTATCTCCTCCCCCGTTCTCTCTCTCTTCCTCCATGTTTGCATCTCCTCCTGCCTTCAGGATATCTCTACTTGGATGTCCTCCCACCAACTCAAACTCATTATGTCCAAGACAGAGCTCCTTATCTTCCCTCCCAATCCCTGACCTCTCCCGAACATTCCCATCCCATCACTGTAAATGACACATGTCTCTCTCCACTTCAATCCATACTTCATGCTGCTGCCCGGATTATCTTTGTCCAGAAACGCTCTGGGCATATCACTCCCCTCCTCAGAAATCTCCAGTGGCTACCAATCAATCTGCGCATCAGGCAGAAACTCCTCACCCTGGGCTTCAAGGCTGTCCATCACCTCGCCCCCTCCTACCTCACCTCCCTTCTCTCCTTCTACAACCCAGCCCGCACCCTCCGCTCCTCCGCCACTAATCTCCTCACCATACCTCGTTCTCGCCTGTCCTGCCATCGACCCCCGGCCCACGTCATCCCCCGGGCCTGGAATGCCCTCCCTCTGCCCGTCCGCCAAGCTAGCTCTCTTCCACCCTTCAAGGCCCTATTGAGAGCTCACCTCCTCCAGGAGGCCTTCCCACACGAGCCCCTTCCTTCCTCTCCCCCTTGTCCTCCTCTCCATCACCCCCTTCTTACCTCCTTCCCTTCCCCACAGCACCTGTATATATGTATATATGTTTGTACATATTTATTACTCTATTTATTTTACTTGTACATATCTATTCTATTTATTTTACTTTGTTATTATGTTTGGTTTTGTTCTCTGTCTTCCCCTTTTAGACTGTGAGCCCACTGTTGGGTAGGGACTGTCTCTATATGTTGCCAATTTGTACTTCCCAAGCGCTTAGTACAGTGCTCTGCACATAGTAAGCGCTCAATAAATACGATTGATGATGATGATGACACAACCATCCTTCCCGACTCACAAGCCCACAACCTTGGTGTGATCCTTGACTCTGCTCTCTCATTCACCCTACATATCCAAACTGTCACTAAAACCCGCCGGCCTCCCCTTCGCAACATTGCCAAGATCTGCCCTTTCCTCTCCATCCAAACCGCTACCATGTTAATTCAATCACTCATCCTATCCCAACTGGATTACTATATCAGCCTCCTTTTTTATTTCCCAACCTCCTGCCTCTCCCATACTTCACTCCGCTGCCCAGATTATCTTTCTACAGAAACATTCAGGGCATATCACCCTCCTCCTCAAAATCTACAGTGGTTGCCTATCAACCTCTGTATCAAACAAAAACTCCTCATTATTGGCTTGAAAGCTCTCCATCACCTTGCCCGCTCCTACCTCACCTCCCTTCTTGCCTTCTACATCCCAGCCCGCACACATCGGTCCTTTGGTGTTAACCTTCTCACTGTGCCTCCATCTCACCTGTCTTGCCGCTGACCCCTGCCCACGCCCTACTTCTGGCCTGAAACGCCCTCCCTCCTCAAATCCACCAGTCACTCTTCCCCCCTTCAAAGCTCTACTGAAGGTGCACCTCCTCCAAGAGGCCTTCCCGGGCTAAGACCCCTTTTGCTTAGCTCCCCCTCCCTTCCACGTCACCTCAACTCACTACCTTTGCTCTTCCCCCCGCTCTGCCCCACAGCACTTACGTACATATGTATATATCTATAATTCTATTTATTTATATTGATGCCTGTTAACTGTTTCCCCACCTCTAGACTGTAAGCCCAATGTGGTCAGGGATTGTCTCTCTATATGGCTGAATTTAACTTTCCAAGTGCTTAGAACAGTGTTCTGCACACAGTAAGCACTCAATAAATATGACCGAATGAATGAATGAATGAATGTGGCAGATCCGGGATTACAACTCAGGTCCTTCTGACTCCTACAGATCGCAGCAAATCTGCTACTTGCCTCCAGTGTGACTTTGGGCAAATCGGTTAACTTCTCTGTGCCTCAGTTCCCTTATCTGTGCAATGGGGACAAAATATCTGTCCTCCCTCCCTCCCGCCCCCTCAGACTGTCAGCCCCATGTGAGATGAAGACTGTGTCCAACCTGATTATCTTGTATCAACCCCAGTGCTTTTTAGAGGTTGGGCACATGGAAAATGCTTAATAAACATTATTATTATTATTATTATTATTATTATTATTATTATTATTATTATTATTACAAAATCAGCATGGCTGGAAATCAGGCGATGTGGGCCCTAGTCCCAATTACCACTGTTCTTCTGAATGTCTTTTGGGCAATCAGTGATATTTGTTGAGTTTTTACTGTTTGCAGAGCACTGTACTAAGCACTTGGGAATCAATCAGTTGCATGTATTGCACTTACTGTATGCAGAGCACTGTACTAAGCACTTGGGAGAGTACAATATAACACAGTTGTTAGTTGTTAGATATGCTTGTCGACAACAAGCATACAGTCTAGAGTACAATACAACAGAGTTGGTAAACACATTCCCTGCCCAGAAGGAGCTCACATTCAAGAGAGGGAAAGAGAAATTAAATAAATTACAGATATGTATATAAATGTCATGGGCCTGAAGTTGGGGCCAGTATCAAGTGCTTAAAGGGTACAGATCCAAGGGCATAGACAATTCAGAAGGGAGAGGGAGTAGGGGAAAATGAGGGCTTAGTAGGGAAAGTCATCTTGCACTAGATATGATTTTAGTAAGGCTTTGAAAATGGGAAGAGTGATGGTCTGGAATCTTTGAAGGAGGTGGGAGTTTCTGGCTAGCGGTAGGACTTGGGGAAGGGATGTCAGCGAGATAGACAAGATCAAGGTTGGCATTCAGAAGTTTGTCTGTATGGGGCTGTATTAGAATGAATAGTGAGGTACGGTAGGAAAGGGGTAAGGTGATTGAGTTCCTTAAAGTCAATGTTGAGGAGTTTCTGTTGTGGATGGACAGCCCCTGGAGGTTCTTGAGGAGTGAGGAGATGTGGACTGGCCTTTTTTTTTTTGTTAGAAAAATGGTCTGGGCAGCAGAATGAAGTACGGACTAGAGTGAGGAAAGACAAGAGGCGGAGAGGTCAGCGAGGAAACTGATGCAGTAGTCAAAGCGGGAAACGATAAATACTTGGATCAGCATAGCAGCAGTTTGGATGGAGAAGGAAGGACATATTTTAGCAATGTTGAGAAGGTAGAACTGACAGGATTTGGTGACATCGAATACATGGGTTGAATGAGAGAAATGGGTCGAGGACGATGCCTAATTACAAGAGTGCAAAATAGGGAAGGTGTGGTGTGTGCAGTGATGGGAAAAACTGAGGGGCAGGGTTTGGATGGGAAAATGAGTTCTGTTTTGAGCAAGTCATACTTTATCTCTCTGTGCCTCGGTTTCCTCAACTGGAAAATGGGTATTATAATATCTGACCCTCCCTACCCCACAGAGCTGGTGTGAGGATTAAATGAGATAAATCATGTAAAAAAAGGTCTTCCAAGGTGTTATTACAGGCCCATTCATGTAAGGAAGAATATTTTATACCCATTACTCATGGGTAGCAAAGCCCCATAATGTAGAATGGGCTGCCCAATCTATAACCAGAACGTGCCTTTTCATATTATATTGCATTTTCTTATGTTCTAGATTTTCATTTTTTATGCTTTCCTGGATATTTCAAGATATTTCAGATCATAAACCCATATCCCTGAAATATCCCAATCTATAAAACCAAAATATTTTTGGATCCTGAATTATTTGGAACTAGATTATTTGCTTGTGGAACCTGATACTTGTTCCATATCCCCATGAACTGAGATTTAGTGTACAAAATCTATTTTCCTCTTGTTTTTTCCAGCCATGGCACTGGTCAGAGTGGAAGTGGAGGTAAGTTTCATTTTTCATTACTAATTGTCCTATAATTCTTACCATTAGTAATAACGTAGTTTTTGATGTTGCCTGAATGATTCTTCATTTCCCTCCAAGAAAGTAACTGGCGAGTGAGCTTAGCAAGTGATAGCTTCTTTTAAAGAGAATCTTGAGAGAAACTTCAGGAGAAAGAATTGAAAGGCAGAACATAAATCAGAATAAAGTCAGTATTGTTCTCTCTCCCTATTTAAGTTATCATTTCCACTCAAATGGGCCTCAACTATGCCTTCCTGCTCTGCTTTCACTTCTTCAGAAGATTCTTCTCCCTTTGAACTTGCAGTGTCTCCATCTGAATGTAGCACTACTATCTCAAAGAAAACATGGAAAAAGCTGAGCTCAACAAATGCCCTGCTAATCTTTTCTCACTTCCTTACATTTATGTCATTGTTGGCACCCAAAGTCCTCCATTAATCCACTGAACTGAGCTCTATCTCTAATTTCCTTTTGTTCTCCCTCACTCCCTGTGCTCTAAGCCAAATATCTTTTTGGTCTCCATTCTTTCTAGCAATTTCCTCCTTTGGCATTCTTTCTAAAGCCCATACTCAAATGGGCCAGTAAATTGCATTTGTGATGTTTCACCTCTCTGGCACCTGCTCTGCTCCAGGTAGGAAAGGGAAAGTCAGTGATCTGCTTATAGGTTTGGAATGCTTAAGGTAATAATACTACAAAAGATATTCCCAGGGCCTAGTTTGCAGGCAAATTGAAGTTGTTGATTTTTTTTTTCATCAATCAACTGTATTCACTAAGTGCTTACTATGTGAGGAGCATAGTCCTGAATACTTACTTTGTGGAGAGCAATGTTCAGAACACCTACTGAATTTAGAGCACTGTTCTGAGTATCTGCTGTGGAGCACCACTGTACTAGACCCTTCAGAGAATATAATCACAGCAAAGGACATGGTCATCCCTGTCTAGAGGAGATTACATCTATGGACTCTCTTCTTTGAACAAAAAAAAAATCATGGGTTCTTTGGGTTTCTTTAAGGTATGTTCCCTCCTCCTCCAGATGACGAAATCTACGACGGAATTGATGAAGAAGACATAGGCGTTAGGTAAGGACATTGGTTTCATCATTCTTTCTCTCAACTAGGATGGAGTGCAATATTAGAGGATACAATATTTTTTGTAAAGGAACAGCCTTTACAAAGAATTCTAGCCCTAAATATTGCAACCCAACTTATTTCTACAAAGAAGCACTTTTTACGTTGAATTTTAGGTAGTGTTCCTTGAAATAAAAATCACAAAATGGACATGATTTCATGACCAGTGAAGAATCTTCCAAACATTAAAGTAACCAAAAACATTTTTACCTCTAATCTGCACATTGTAATTACATTAGTATGCAGCACAATATCTACATTCCACTTGGGACACTTCAGAAAGAGGCAAATGGAACACTGGACAACATAGTGGATGTTGCTGTTGCAAAGTATTTTCCCCATGGTAATTTTGTTGTTTCTCCCTACACCCGTGAAAGGTAAACCAGTGACATGAAATTCAACATGTGAAAAGAAAATGAGCCAGCCAATTCAATAGATTTTCTGGTCTCTGGAGCAGAGTTATAGTCAGATATTTGTCCTCTGGACTGTGCCCCTCGCTAAAATGACTTGAGACATGACACATTTCACATTTGAAGAAAATGAATAAGAAAGACTGGACTACTGATTGGGACATACTTTATTTATTTATTTATTTATTTATTTATTTTACTTGTACATAGCTATTCTATTTATTTTATTTTGTTAGTATGTTTGGTTTTGTTCTCTGTCTCCCCCTTTTAGACTGTGAGCCCACTGTTGGGTAGGGACTGTCTCTATATGTTGCCAGTTTGTACTTCCCAAGCGCTTAGTACAGTGCTCTGCACATAGTAAGCGCTCAAGAAATACGATTGATGATGATGATGATGATGACATATGTCATAATAATTGGAAAGTTGATAATTAAAACATGGCAGCAGATGTACTTTCCAAGCGCTTAGTACAGTGGTCTGCACACAGTAAGTTCTCAATAAATATGATTGAATGAATGTCATAGGTCACTGCTTCCCTCGATTCCAGGTGATTTCAGTGGTACTGAAAGATGGAAATTTTTAAACAAATGGAAATTTTTAAACAAATCAAAATGTCACTGCTTAGTGTATGAAACACATATTTAAAATATGATTGTCCCAAGAGGTCATTGAAGTATTCAGAATCTATCAAGATTCATTTAAAGATGTGGGTTATCTTGTAGAGGTGTGTGCTACTAAGATTTTTAAGAGAAACCAGAGCTCCGATAAATCACACGTGAGAAGGAATGAGGAAAAGAGGTAGAAACGTAACATCCCTGCATCTTGGACTTTTCCAGGCTAGTCAACCCACCTCAAGTGGCCAAAAATTTTTTAATTGGTGCCCAGCACAGTGGCGGCTGACATTTCTCTAGAAAATGAATCGCTTCATTTGGACCACTGGGTTCTAAACTCTTACTAAAATAGCGATCTCCTGAAAGGATGTGTAATTAACTTTAACAAGCACTCTATCCAAATAATGTACACTATTCACACGGAAACTCAGATTATACTATTTTTTATACTATTTGCTAAGCACTTACTATGTGTTGAAAACTGTTCTAACCATGGGGTAGGTACAAGTTAGGCCAGATAGAGTCCCTATCCCAGATGGGGCTCACAGTCAAGTAAAAGGGAGAACAAGGATTGAATCTCCATTTTGCAGTTGAGGAATCTGAGGAACAGAGAATTTAAATGACTTGCCGAAGGTCCCACAGCAGGATTAGAACCCAGGTCCTCTGGCTCCTAGCCTGTGCTTTATCCATGAGGCTGCACTCCTTCCTTTTACTATTCCTTTATTAAAGGAAATACCTTCTGAAGCCTAAATGATTTTATGGATTGTTTGCTCTCCTAATTTCCTGGGTAATTAGCGGAATGTCAACTGAAGGTGTTTCCGTTTCATGACTGCATTCTGACCGATGCATGCGTGCTTCAAAGCTCTACATCACAGGATGAAGACAAGACTAATTCCTGGTCCTGGGGGCTTTTGAAGATATTAAAGGGAAAAGATGACAAAAAGAAAAGTGTACGAGAGAAATCTAAAGACATTGACTCAATCAGTAACGAAGGTTCCTCGTAAGAGTCTGCCAAACCAATCCAGAGCACAATAACTAAACTAATCTTGATGAGTTGCTACTAATATTTTCATAACCCTGTAACAACATAAGCAAATTGCTTTGGAGAGAAATTGATCTGCCACATGCTTTTCTCCTTTAATTGTCATAATCTTCCTCACTCTGTCTTCCTTTACTTGTGAATTAACCTGAGTGGAATCCAAGTACAGCAAAGTGACGGGACAGTTGATGAGATGCATTTTGCACCCCTAAAGGAACACAAAAAGTCACCCAGCTTCCTTTGGGTTAGGGTATCTCATTTAAAACAGATATAATGACAGGGCAGAAGTAAGGTCTGTCTTAGAATGACTCTCCTTCAGAGTGTATTTTATCTCAGTGCTCTGTTGGAGAGACAATAGGTTCTTTGTATTCATGACAAAGAGCAAAATCGATGAACCAAACACAAAAATGAAAAATACTGTATTTTTAAGCACTTAGCACTGTGGATTGCAAAGGAAGGGTGACTGAAATGGATTTTCATTAGGGCGTTTCCAAGTTAGATATGATTTTGGCCCTTAATGAGGGAAAGTTTTATAATTTACCCAAGTCATATAAGAACTATAAATTTGTGTACATTATGTATGGTTATAGAGAGATATATAGAGAGATATATATAGAGATATATATGTAATCCCTCCCTAAATGTCTGGGAGAGAAAGCGTCCCCACCTATGAATTTAGAAAATCTAAACATTGTTCCATTGTGAGAGACATTCTTGTTTTCAGTTGTCATTAGCGATGTCTCTGCCATTTCAGGAAACTATTCCAATCCCCCAAAGAAGTTTGAAACAGAAAGCTGAGGTTCTCCTATGGAGAGTCCTTTCTGAGTAACACCAAGAAGAACCATCCTTCCCAAGTGCTTAGTACAGTGCTCTGCACACAGTAAGCACTCAATAAGTACTACTGAATGAAAGAACCCTTGAAAACCTCGATGGTGTTGTTTAGATGCAGGAGGTCTTTTTCTTTTGCAACTGAAAATGAGGCCATTCTGCCCAGTTCAATCGATGGATTGATATCTATTGAGCTCTCACGGTGTGCAGAGCAGCGTACTTTGCACTTGGGAGAATACAGTAGAGTTCATTTCCCCACCCTTTGCCCACCCTCTGGATGCTGGGGTTTTATCTCAGAGTGGCCTCCTTTTTCTAGGATTGCATTTTAAGAAAAAGACCCAGTTTAGAACTCGTGTCTGTGTCATTTATGTTGACTGAAGTTGATGCATTTCCAAGTTATCTTAGAGTAGCGTTCTTCAGGCTCCAAAAGTGCCTCTGCCAAGATGAAGTGAACCTTTCAGGGTATGAACAGGGACGTAGGAAAGGAGTTGGGGGTACCTTTGTGGGGTAGTCTGGAGGCTTCTACCTACTGTAAGGCCTGCTGACTATGGACCTGACATCTGGCTCTCACATGCACATTCCTATGCTTTTAAATCATCTGAAAACATTTACAGTTCATTCTTCAACTTATGGTAACCACTGAATTTTTTTTTTTTCAGTTTTCCTCCTCCACCAAAGCAATTTGGAGTGGGTAAGTCATTCCTGGAATGAAGTGGAGACTTTAAAAAATAATAGCTGATTTCTCATATCGTGCAGTGGAAATTGTTTGTCCCCCTCATCCCCCAATACCTGCCTGTATTTGTTTTATTGTCCTCTATGGATGAATCTGAGGGAAACAAACCCAGTGGAGGTTGTATTAGGGGCCCGAATGAGTTCAGGGCAAATTTAATGATAAGTGCAAAGCTAACAGTAGGACCGAATTAACAGTTTTGGAGTCCCATGCCTTTCGTGCCACTTCCCAATCCATCACAGACTCTTGGAAATCAGCATGTGAACGGAAAACATTTCATCATTTCTGGCCCCTACATCCTAGTACCGCAAGCATGTCATTTAAGTGATATTCCGGTAGATAATCAGCAGGAGGCATGGACTAGAATAAGCCTGGAGAAGTGAGAAAATGTATCTCAAAAAGGAGAAGTTGGAGGGGGAGACCAGAGCTGTCATTTGGTTCATTGTTTTTGCCTAAATTGCAGTCCAAGGAGAGGGGATATGAGTTCAGTTGTATTTATTGAGCACTTACTGTGTGCAGAGCACCGTACTAAGTGCTCGGGAGAGTCCAATATAACAATAAGCAGGCGCATTCCCTGCCCACAAGCCTAGAGTCTAGAGGTGAGTCTCCTACAAGTAGTACTACTCTCCTGTGTTTGCCGCTATGCCCCGTTAGTCCCGTAGCCAGAGTCCAAACTAAGGATTCCCTTCCCCACAGCACCTGTATATATGTATATATGTTTGTACATATTTATTACTCTATTTATTTTAGTTGTACATATCTATTCTGTTTATTTTATTTTGTTAGTATGTTTGGTTTTGTTCTCTGTCTCCCCCTTTTAGACTGCGAGCCCACTGTTGGGTAGGGCCTGTCTCTATATGTTGCCAACTTGTACTTCCCAAGCGCGTAGTACAGTGCTCTGCACACAGCGCTCAATAAATACAATTGATTGATTGATTATGGCCAAGGTGAAATCAGGCCAGCCAGCCAGAGCAGAATTATGAGTCTGCCTTCCTGGAACCCCAAAGTTTTAGAGTTTTGCCAGAAGCAGCATGGCTTGGTGGAAAGAGCATGGGCTTGGGAATCAGAGGTCATGAGTTCTAATCCCTGCTCCAACATTTGTCTGTGTGGCCGTGGGCAAGTCACTTCACTTCTCTGTGCCTCAGTTACCTCATCTGTAAAATGGGGATTAACACTGAGCCCCATGTGGCACAACCTGATTACCCTGTATCTACTCCACCACTTAGAACAGTGCTTGGCACATAGCAAGTGCTCAACAAATATCATCATTATTATCATTATTATTAATATACCAGACAAGGTAAGAAGCGAGGGGGCCCACTACATTATGCATGTAGCCCACAGATAGCTTTTGGCTCTGAGCAGAAAGCAGAAACTCTATTGCACAGAGAAGTTCAATATTCATTTAAAGTGTTCTTTGTTATAATAGAAGATAAAGCCACAACCAAGGAGCTATGCATTTAGTTGCCCTCCTTCCTACCCTGGTGCTTTGCCTACAGAGAGATGAGGACAGGGGAAGGAAAGGCTGTCCAAGTTAATGTGAATCTGAAATAAGAATAATAGTAATAATAATAATAATTTGTGGGCAGGGATTGTCACTGTTTATTGTTGTATTGTACTTTCCCAAGCTTTTAATACAGTTCTCTGCAATAATAACAGTAATAATAATTTGTGGTGGGGCAATGTCACTGTTTATTGTTGTTACTTTCCCAAGCACTTTATACAGTTCTCTGCAATAATAATAGTAGTAATAATTTGTGGTCGGGGAATGTCACTGTTTATTGTTGTTACTTTCCCAAGCACTTAATACAGTTCTCTGCAGTAGTACTAGTAATAATAATTTGTGGTCGGGGAATGTCACTTTTTATTGTTGTTACTTTCCCAAGCGCTTAATACAGTTCTTTGCAATAATAATAATAATAATTTGTGGTCAGGAAATGTCACTATTTATTGTTGTATTGTACTTTCCCAAGCAATTAGTATAGTTCTCTGCAATAATAATAGCAATCATAATAATTATTTCTGGGCAGGGAATGTCACTATTTATTGTATTTATAGTTTCCCAAGTGCTTAGTACAGTTCTCTGCATTCAGTAAGTGCTTAATAAATACAATTGAATGAATAACAGTAATAATAATAGAGAAGCAGCATAGTGGAAAGAGCCTGGGCTTGGGAAGTCAGAGAGCTTGAGTTCTAAGCCCACTTGTGTCACTTGTCCGCTGTGTGGACTTGGGAAGGTCATTTAACTTTCTGCACCTCAGTTACCTCATCTGTAAAATGGGGGTTAGGACTGTGAGCCCCATGTGGGGACAGGGACTGTATCCAACCCACTGATCCTGTATCTACCCCAGTGATTAGTAGGATGCCTGACGCATAGTAAGTGCTTAACAAATCCCATAAAAAAAACAACAACAATTGTGGTATTTATTAAGCACTTACAATGTGCCAGGCACTGTTCTAATTGACGGGGTAGACACATGCTAATCGGGGTGGACACAGCCTATGTCCCACATGGGGCTCACACTTCATTTTACAATTGAAGTAACTGAGGCATAGAGAAGTTAAGTGACACACCCAAGGTCACAAAACAGACAGGTGGTGGAGCCAGGATTAGAATCCAGGACCTTCTGACTCCCAGGCTTGTGTTCTATCCACTAGGACACACTGTTTTGCCAAGCAAGGTTTGACTTCAGGCTCCCCATCCCAGAAATTGGAGACTCTGGCTCCGCAGGAGCTTTACAGTCTACAGGGAGAGCAGCCATTAATACAAATAACTAAATCACAGATATTGACATCATGAGTGGCACCAGGGAGTGGGAGAAGAATAAGTAGCTTTTGAAGGTTTTTGAGAAGGAAGGGGAATGAGGAAAAATGATCCAGGCAGCTGAATCAAATATAGACGGGAAAGGGGAGAGATTAGAGGCAGGGAGACCAGTAAGGAGGCTGATGCAGGAATCAAACCAAGGTATGACAAATGCTTGGACCACCATAGATGGAGAGGAAGGGGTGAAGCCAGGCAATGTTGCCAAAGAAAAACTGGCAGGATTTGGCAAGAAATTGAGTATCGGGGTTGGAAGAGAGGGAAAAGACAAGGAAATGCCAAGATTGTGGACTTTGGAGATGGGAAGGAGAGTGATGTTATTAATAACAGGAAAATTAGGGGAGGGAGAATTTGGGGGAGAAGTTCAGTTTTAGACATACCAAGTGTAAGGTGTGGTGGAGACATTCATGTCGAAATGTCCTAGAGGCAAGAGGAAATGCAAGATTGCAAAGGAGATGAGAGAGATTAGGGAGTCAACTTCTTAGAGGGGATATCTAAAGCCAGAGGAGTGGCTCTCAAAGGAGTGAGTGTAAATTGAGAAGAGAAGGGTTTCCAGGACCAGGTTTTGAGGGACATCCACATTTAGAGAGAGGCAGAAGAAGAGAAAGAGACTGAAAAGGAACTGCCAGAGAGGTAGGAAGAGAACTGTAGTTAATTGGGTAAAAAAAAAAAAACAAAAAAAACCATGATTAGATAGCGTTTCTGAGAAAAGGGAGTGGTCTGAAATGTCAAAGGCAGCTGATAGGTCAAAGAGAGTTAGTGTGAAAAGGGTCATTTATTTGTTTGGCAAGGAGGAGAGTCATGGTGAGTCTCTTGTGGGGCAAGGAGCACGTCTAACTCTCACCCATGTTTTTTTTTTTCCTCTGGGGTTTCTTACAATGCTCCGCAAACAGCAGGTCCTTATTGAATATTTTTACTACTACTACTTCCTTGGAGAATGAAGTCTCTGGGGAGTGAAGCTGGTGGAAACCAGACTGATTGGAAACCAAGAAGGAAGTTAACACAGAGGAATTGGAGGCAGTGTGTGTGAATCGCCTGTTTAAATAGTTTGGGTAGAAATGGTAGTAGAGAAATGGGGCTGTAGCAAGAGCGTACAGTGTGGTCTAGTCAGTCTACCAACGGTATTTATAGAGCAGTTACTGTGTGCAGAGCACTGTACTAAGTTGATAAACAAATTCTCTGTCCACAGTGAGTTTGCAGTCTAAAGGGGGGAGAATTGTTTTTACCTGAGCCAGTTTGAAAGCAGAGAGAAAGAAGCCATCATGGATGGTATTTATTGAGAACTTACTGTGTGCAGAGCACTGCACTAAGCTCTTGGGAGAGAAAAACAAAACAGACTTGGTAGACATATTCCCTGCCCATAATGATTTTACAGACTAGAGGGGGAGACAGACAATAATATAAGTAATTGTAATGTAAAATTTACGGGCATATACATAAGTGCTGTGGGGCTGAGGGGGTGGGGCGAATATCAAATGTCCAGAGGTCACAGACACAAATGCAGATCCAAGTGAGGCAGAGGCGCAGAAGGTGATGAGGGAGGAGAAGTCAGGCTGCAGAGCAGAGGGTAGAGCAGATTTTTCAAACAGTGATAAATGTGAAGTGGTTGAGATTTGCCTGGTGTCTGGGTTTCTGCCTACAGATATCCACGGCGTGGGTACAGGAGTGAAAGAAACATCTAACGGTCAGTGGTACTTATTGAGTGCTTAATGTGTGCAGTGCACTGTAATAATAATAATAATAATAATAATAATGGCATTTGTTAAACGCTTACTATGTGCAAAGCACTGTTCTAAGCACCGGGGAGGTAACAAGGTGTCCCACATGGGGCTCACAGTCTTAATCCCCATTTTACAGATGAGGTAACTGAGGCACAGAGAAGTTAAGTGACTTGCCCAAAGTCACACAGCTGACAAGTGGCAGAGCCGGGATTTGATCCCATGACCTCTGACTCCAAAGCCCATGCTCTTTCCACTGAGCCATGCTGCTTCTCAGGGGTTGGGAGAGGACAATACAGCAGAGTTGGTAGACACGTTCCCTGCCCCCCAGGATCGTTCAGTCTACAGAGGAGCTAACAGTCTAGAAATATACTGTGGAGGTGATACAATGTAGGGTGGGGTTGGTGGTGCAAAATAGATGGAGGATGGGAAGGAGTCGAGTTTGGCAAAGAGGCCAGTGTTGAAAGTGTGGATTTGTACATCAAGAGAGGGGAGGTTTGGAATGAAGGCCAAGTGGGGCATGATGGCCTGGGATAAATACAGTGTCTCCCCCGCCCCAACTGTCTTCCCCTCTCTTGACATGTGATGAAAACTTAGAAACTCCTGAGGCAATCACTGTTGTTTCAGAAATCCAACCGGCATCCTTTTGGCACACAGAAAACATTGCCAAGATCCGCCCTTTCCTCTCCATCCAAACTGCTGCTCTGCTCGTTCATGCTCTCATCCTATCCCGTCTGCATCAGCCTCCTCTCCGATCTCCCATCATCCTGTCTCTCCCCACTTCAATCCACACTTCACGCCGCTGCCCGGATTGTCTTTGTCCAGAAACGCTCTGGGCATGTTACTCCCCTCCTCAAAAATCTCCAGTGGCTACCAATCAACCTATGCATCAGGCAAAAACTCCTCACCCTAGGCTTCAAGGCTGTCCATCACCTCGCCTCCTCCTACAGCCCACCCCACACCCTCCGCTCCTCTGCCGCTAATCTCCTCACTGTGCCTCATTCTCGCCTGTCCCACCGTCGACCCCCAGCCCACGTCCTCCCCCTGGCCTGGAATGCCCTCCCTCCGCACGTCCGCCAAGCTAGCTCTCTTCCTCCCTTCAAGGCCCAACTGAGAGCTCACCTCCTCCAGGAGGCCTTCCCAAACTGAGCCCCCTCCTTCCTCTCCCTCTCCTCCCCCTCCCCATCCCCCTCGCCTTACCTCCTTCCCCTCCCCACAGCACCTGTATATATGTACATATGTTTGTACATATTTATTAATCTATTTTATTTGTACACATTTATTCTATTTATTTTATTTTGTTAATATGTTTTGTTCTGTTCTCTGTCTCCCCCTTCTAGACTGTGAGCCCACTGTTGGGTAGGAACCGTCTCTATATGTTGCCAACTTGTACTTCCCAAGCGCTTAGTACAGTGCTCTGCACACAGTAAGCACTCAATAAATACGATTGAATGAATGAATGAATCTGCCACAAATGGCCAGATGACAGCACCTCCCTCTGGCCCACTCCCCGCCATGGCTTTAAAGATTGTTTCCCTATTTCCCCACAGCTCTTGTGTCCCCAACCCCTCTCCACGTAGGCCCCCCTTTCTCCCCTGTCCAGAGCCTCTTTATTTTCCCTCTATCTGAATAGCAGCATGGCATAATGGATAGAGCATGGACCTAGGAACCAGAAGGTCATGGGTTCTAATCCCGGCTCCGCCACTTGTCTGCCGTGTGACTTGCCCAAGTCACTTCACTTCTCTGGGCCTCGGTTACCTCAACTGAAAAATGGGGATTAAAAATGTGAACCCCACGGGGACAAACTGATTACCCTGTATCTACCCCAGTGCTTAGAAAAGTGCTTGGCACATAGTAAGCACTTAACAAATACCGTGATAATAATAATAATAATGATAACATAATATTATTATGTTATCATTATTATTATTAGTCCCAGCTCCACCACTCGTCTGCTGTGTGACCTTGGGCAAGTCACTTCACTTCTCTGGGCCTCAGTTACTTCATCTGAAAAATGGGGATGCAGACTGTGAGCCCTACATGGGACAACATGATTACCCTATAACTATTCCAGTGCTTAGAACAGTGCTTGGCACATAGTAAGCACTTAACAATTACAATAATAATAATTATTATTATTATTAGTCCCATCTCCGCCACTTTGCTGTGTGACCTTGAGCAAGTCACTTCACTTCTCTGGGCTTCAGTTACCTCATCTGAAAAATGAGGATTGAGACTGAGTCCTACATGGGTCAGGGACTGTGTTCAACATGATTGGCTTGTAACCACCCCAGTGCCTGGTGCATAGTAAGCACTTAAATGCCGCAATTATCATTATTATTATTATTATTATTATTATTATTATTATTATTATTTATCTCAGGGTCTGCTTGGCCCTTTCCATGTGGAGCCCTGAGGCGCACGCCATAGTTGGAGAGACTGGGTTAAGGAGGACTAGGTATGGGGAGAAGCCCTAGGAGAGGATAACCACCACCCCACTTCCCAACCCTACCCCACCATGGCTTAGCCAATTTCCCAGAGCTGTCTGGGTTCAAGGGGTGCAGCAAGTTGTTATTTTCTTTTTTAATCTCATTGTTGCTGGGCAGAGATGGAGAGGGAACCATGGGGATACTGTGGGTAGGAGGAGGAAGATGGAGACATGAGGAGGAGGAGGAGGAGGGAGGAGGACAGGAGCCAGAGAGAAACGGGGGAATCATTTCTAAAGCCGCTGTGGGAGGAGAGGGCAGAACAGGGTGGATACGGGGAGGTTAGTCATTCATTCATTCAATCATATTTATTGAGCGTTTACTGTATGTACAGCACAGTACTTAAGCAGTGGGGAAAGTATAATACAACAATAAGCAATGATATTCCCTTCCCACAACGAGCTCATAGTCTAGAGGCAGGGAGACAGACATCAATACAAACAAATAAAATTACAGATAAATAATAATAATAAATAATAATAATAATAATAATAATAATAATAAATAATAATAATAATGGCATGTTAAGCTCTTACTATGTGCAAAGCACTGTTCTAAGCACTGGGGGATACAAGGTGATTAGGTTGTCCCACGTTGGGCTCACAGTCTTAATAACCACTTTACAGATGAGGTAACTGAGGCACAGAGAAGTTAAGTGACTTGCCCAAAGTCATAAAGCAGACAAGCGATGGAGCCAGGATTAGAACCCATGACCTCTGACTCCCAAGCCCATACTCTTTCCAATCAATCAATCAATCAATCGTATTTGTTGAGCGCTTACTGTGTGCAGAGCACTGTACTAAGCGCTTGGGCAGTACAAGTTGGCAACATATAGAGACAGTCCCTACCCAACAGTGGGCTCACAGTCTAAAATGAGACATGCTGCTTCCACATGTACATAAGTACTTTGGGGCTGGGAGAAGGGAAGAGCAAAGGGATAAATAAAATTAGAGATATGTACATAAGTGCTTTGGAGCTGGGAAAAGGGAAGAGGGAGCCTGTTCTTGGGTAGGGACCGTCTCTATGTGTTTCCAACTGGTACTTCCCAAGCACTTAGTACAGTGCTCTGCACACAGGAAGCGCTCAATAAATATGATTGAATGAATCAGAGATATGTACATAAGTGCTTTGGTGTTGGGCGGGGGGAGAGCAAAGGTCAGGGTGCCGCAGAAGAGGGTGGGAGATGAGGAAAAGTGAGGTTCAGCATGGGAAGTCCCCTTGGAGGAGATGATCAATCAGTGATCAATCAATCAATCACTTCAATCAGTCTTTGAAGTGGAGGATGTTGGTTGTCGGATTAGAGGAGAGAGGGTGTTTCCGGCCAGAGGCAGATCGTGGGCTAGGGGTTGGTGGCGAGACAGGCAAGATGGAGGCATGATGTGACCTCCCCTTCTAGACTGTAAACTTGCTGTGGGCAGGGAATGTGTCTGTTTATTGTTGTATTGTACTCTCCCAACCTGCTTTGCCCACAGTAAGCTCTCAAAAGATACGACTGAGTGACTGACAGTTCACTTCTGCTGGAGTAGGTCACCTCCCTTAACAGGAAACCGTTCAAGGGGCTTGCCCATCTACAACTATTCTGTGTCCGGGCTGCTTTCTGGGGCTAGTCCTGGAATGCAGGACAGGTCAGTTCATGGCCTTCTTAGGGGTCAGTCCACCCCAAACTCATACCGAGTCTCAGTACATCCACTTCAGAGTCAGGACTAATGGATCACTCTTTTGTTCTGTTACAGATACAGGAGATGATGTTTATGATGATGTAGACTCCTCAGATTTCCCTGCTCCACCAATGGAAATCAGGTAAAAGTAATGGGTGAGCGATCCACGGTCTGAGGTGCTAGAAAATAATAACAATAATAACTATTTTTCTTCTTATTATTATTGAGAAAATAAAGCAGCATGGCTTAGTGGAAAGAGCATGGGCTTTGGAGTCAGAGGTCATGGGTTCAAATTCCAGCTCCACTGATTGTCAGCTGTGTGACTTTGGGCAAGTCATTTCACTTCTCTGGGCCTCAGTTACCTCATCTGTAAAATGGGGATTAAGACTGTGAGCCCCCCATGGGACAACCTGATCACCTTGTAACCTCCCCAGTGCTTAGAACAGTGCTTTGCACATAGTAAGCCCTTAATAAATACCATCATTATTATTATTATTATTATTATTATCATCATATAGTTGAGAAGCAGCATGGCCTAGTGGATAGAGCCAGGGCCTGAGCGTCAGAAGGACCTGGGTTCTAATCCCTACTCCACCACTTGTCTGCTATGTGACCTTGGGGAAGTCACTTCACTTCTCTGTGTCTCATTTATCTCATCTGGACCATGAGGATTAAGATTGTAACTCCCATGTGGGACAGGGACTGTGTCCAACCTGATTTTCTGGTATTTACCCAAGTGTTTGGAACAGTGCTTGGCACAAAGTAAGCACGTAACAAACAGCATTAAAAAAATAAATAAAAGGCGGTATTTCTTAAGCACTTACTATGTGTCCGACACAGACTTAAACGCTGGAGTAGATACAATATAATCACATCAGACAGAGCTCCTGTCCCACATCAGACTTACTTGCGGTCTAAGAGGTGGAGAGAATAGGTATTTATCCCCATTTACAGATGAAGAAACGGAGGCACAGAGAAGTCACTTGCTAGTAGTAGATCCAGGAATAGTACTCAGGTCCTTTAACTCCCAGGGCCATGCTCTTTCCACTAAGCCATGATTCTTCTGCTTCACTTAAGGGAAGCACTAAATCTAGATAATAACAATGATAATACTAGTAACTGTGGTATTTGTAAGCACTTACTATGTAACCAAGCAGTGTACTATGCTCTGGGGTAGACACAACATAATCAGGCCCCACAAAGGACTCACAGTCGAAGCAGGAGGGAGAACAGGTATTGAATCCCCATTTTGCCGATGAAGGAACTGAGACAAGCGAAGTTAAGTGATTAGTCTAAGGTCACACAGAAGGTAAGTGGCGAGCCAGGATTAGAACCCAGGTCCTCTGACTCTCTGGCTTGTGTTTTTTCCACTAGGCCACACCACTTCTCTAGATATCCTCAAGGAGTACAGCCATGCCCCAGTGTGACCATTCTCCGTGGGCCCCGCTTCATCTGGGGTTCCCATGCTCCTTTTCCATCTCGGCTTGGCTCACTTCTGTTTGCTTTTTATCTGTGCCACGCCTTGGCCTCGGAGAAACAGTGTGGCTTAGTGGCAAGTGCACGGGCTCGGAAGTCAGAGGTTGTGAGTTCTAATTCCAGCTCCTCCATTTATCGGCTGTGTGACTTTGGGCGAGTAGCTCAACTTCTCTGTGCCTCAGTTACCTCATCTGTAAAATGGGGATTAAGACTGTGAGCCCCACATGGGACAACCTGATTATCTTGTATCTACTCCAGTGCTTAGAACAGTGCTTGGCATGTAGTAAGCGCTTAACAAATACCATCATTATTATTCTTATTATTCACCCCCTTTGCCCCCACCAGCCCTACAGCTTAAAGCCTTGAAAAGACTAGAAATCTAGGCCAGAACTAACCACAGAACAGTGGTAGCAGCAACCTGCAAAATGGAAGGCCTAGGGGCTGAACCCAGAGGTGACTAAAAACCAGTCTCCCTGGACAAGGAAAGCAGTGTAGCTAGTGGAAAGAGACCATGCCTAGAAGTCAGAGGGCCTGGGTTCTAATCCTGGCTCCATCTCTTGCCTGCTGTGAGACACAGAGTAGTGCCTCAGCTTCCTCATCAGTAAAATGAGAATGAAATACCTGTTCTTCCTCCTACTTAGAATGTGAACCCCAGGTGGGACACAGACTGTGTCTGGCCTGATTATCTTGTATCTTCCCCAGTGCTTAGTACAGTGCTTGGCATATAGTAAGCACTTAACAAATACCACAGTTGCTGTTACTGTGAGATTCTCTTATTCACGGATGCTAGTCACTTCTGTTTCAATATCGCCATGGAATTCCCCTGCAACTTGCTACCTCCCACTGAAAATGACAACGTCCGCCCTCAAGGAAATTTTTCACTCACTCAATAACCAAGAGCTAGAGATGGGAGAGTGGAAGGGGGGAGATTCAGACCGTACTTACAATAATAATAATGATGGCATTTGTTAAGAGCTTTATTTGTGCCAGGCACTGTTCTAAGTGCTGGGAGGATACAAGGTAATCAGGTTGTCCCACATGGGGCTCACAATCTTAATCCCCATTTGATAGATGAGGTAACTGAGGCCCAGAGAAGTGAAGTGACTTGACCAAAGTCACACAGCTGACAAGTGGAGGAGCTGGGATTAGAACCCATGACCTCTGACTCCCAAGCACGTGCTCTCTCCACTGAGCCATATTGCTTCTCCAGGAGCTTATCCCAGGAACGTCACTCTCCTGAATAGGCTAGCCATACATGCCACTGTGGCCAAGTTGAGTATAGATTCTAATCCCGGCTCTGCCACTTGTCTGCTGTGTGATCTTGGGCAAGTCACTTCACTTCTCTAGGCCTCAGTTACCTCATCTGGAAAACAGGGATTGAGACCGTGAGCCCCATGTGGGCCAGGGACTGTGTCCAACCCGATTTGCTTGTTTCCACCCCAGTGCTTAATACAGTGCCTGGCACATAGTAAGTGTTTAACAAATACCACAGTTGTTGTTGTTGTTGTTATTTTTGTAGACATTCCCCAAGGAACTTTAGAACAGTATATAAAAGAACCACCCTGATCAACTTTCCTCTACCCCAGCGCTTAGTACACTGCCTGGAAGATAATAACAAATATTATTAACAAATAATAACAAATTAAAAAAGGCCGAAATTGGAATTTACCTGGCTCACTTAGCCAGCGTATATAAGAATGAGTCTCTTTCCCCCTTCCCCGCTCCCATTCAATCTTGTATTATATAATGGGAGTCTTATATGGGAGAATATGGGAGAAGCAGCATGGGGGCCTGAGAGTCAGGAGGTCATGAGGTCTTATCCCAGCTCTGCCACTTGTCTGTTGTGTGACCCTGGGCAAGTCACTTCACTTCTCTGGGCCTCAGTTATCTCATCTGTAAAATGGGGATTGAGACTGTGAACCCCATGTGGGACAGGGACTGTGTCCAACCTGATCTGCTTGTATCCACCCCAGCGCTTAGTAGAGAAGCAGCGTGGCTCAGTGGAAAGAGCACGGGCTTTGGAGTCAGAGGTCATGGGTTTGAATCCCCACTCCGCCAATTGTCAGCTGTGTGACTTTGGGCAAGTCACTTAACTTCTCTGTGCCTCAGTTACCTCATCTGTAAAATGGGGATTAAAACTGTGAGCCCCATGTGGGACAACCTGATCACCTTGTAACCTCCCCAGCACTTAGAAAAGTGCTTTGCACATAGTAAGCGCTTAATAAATGTCATTATTATTATTATAATTACATTGCCTGGCACATAGTTAAGCACTTAACAAATACCATAATTATCATTATTATTAATTATATAAGAGCTTGAAATTTCATGTCAGGGTGTGCTGAGGTCCCACAGCATTACGGGATAGTTTTAAATCTTAGAATGCTAGAAGGCTTTAATTTCACACCATCTTCTTTCCACCACCTGTTTTCTCCAATTTCGGGTTCTCAGCAACAACAAGAAGGAAGAGAAAGTTTGGGGCACTGTACTGAGTGTCTGTCACATACAGAGCACTGAACTAGGTGCCTGAGAGTACAATAAAAGTAAAAAATATAGTCCCTATCTTCAAGGTATTTATAATTTCTATTCTTTGTCCTTTCTATAAGGGTTTTATTTCTGCTATCAGTCAACCAACCGGTGGTATTTATTGAGTGATTACTATGTGCTATTAAGAAGAAAGTTAGCAACCGGAAATATTTTTCCCTAAATATCAAAAAATAAAAACTTCTTCAGTTTATTATTTCAGGAATAAACAACTTAGCCTGTAAATTGTACTGAATTTATTAAAAAAGTGAATGGAAAATGTAATCCCCCTGAATATGCTTTTTATTTTATGTAATTAATATATGAAATGCATAGAGCCTTAATGGAAGTGGTGATATTTCTACCCTATGTCAGAACTGGCAAAATGACTTCTTTTCAAATTTGTAGCAGATTAAATCTCTGCTTTACCAAATTCATCTGGGAAGGGACTTTGCCTCTTTTTTATTATCAATGATAATAATAATAATAGTAATGATTATGGTATTTGTTAAGTGCTTACTCTGTGTCAAGCACTGTTCTAAGTGCTAGAGTAGATACAAGCTAATTAGGTTGGACACAATCCCCATCCCACATAGGACTCACAGTCTTAATCCCCATTTTACAGATGAGATAACTGAGGCCCAGAGAAGTAAAGTGACTTGCCCAAGGTCACACAGCAGACAAGTGGCAGAGTCAGGATTAAAACCCAGTTCCTTCTGACAAACAGGCCAGTGCTCTATTCACTAGCCCATCCTTCCTAGGTGTCCCTTTTACTGGTGAATTCTTGGGATCCTCCTCAAGGAAGGACAGAGAAGGAGGGCTTGGAGGAAGAGGGGTCTCTGTCCCCCCAGGCTTCACCTCCTTCATTCTCTCCCTTTCTCTCCGATCCTTCTGACTTTGCAAAGGCAGAATGACAGGATTAATCAATCAAATCATAATAATGGTACTTAATAAGCAATTACTATATGCCACATGCTGTTCTAAACGCTGGGATAGATGCAACCTAATCAGGGTGTCCACAGTCTCTATCCCATGTGGAGCTCACAGTCTTAATCTCCATTGTATACATGAGGTAACTGAGGCATAGAGAAATGAAGTGACTTGCCCAAGGTCACACAGTAGACATGTGGATTAGAAACCAGGTCCTTCTGACTCCCGGGACTGTGCTTTATAATAATAATAATAATGATGGCATTTATAAAGCGCTTACTATGTGCAAAGCACTGTTCTAAATGCTGGGGAAGTTACAAGGTGATCAGGTTGTCCCACATGGGGCTCACAGTTTTAATCCCCATTTTACAGATGAGGTAACTGAGGCACAGAGAAGTTAAGTGACTTGCCCAAAGTCACACAGCTGACAATTGGCAGAGTCAGGATTTGAACCCCTGACCTCTGACTCCAACGCCCATGCTCTTTCCACTGAGCCATGCTGCTTTATCCAATAAGGCACGTGGCTTCCGATAAATCAGCGGTATTTAGTGAGCATTTACTATGCGGAGAGCACCGTACTAAGCGCTTGGGAGAGTGCAATAGAATAGAATTAGCAGACACGTTCCCTGTGTTGCTTGGAGCCTTCTAGACTGTGAGCCCACTCTTGGGTAGGGACCGTCTCTATATGTTGCCAACTTGTATTTCCCAAGCGCTTAGTACAGTGCTCTGCACACAGTAAGTGCTCAATAAATATGATTGATTGATTGATTGGAGCCTGGGGTACACAATGCCAGGGATGGAGAAGGAGAGAAAGAGGGTCTCCAGCCTCCTCTTCCTCCACCATCTCTTTCATTCATTCATTCATTCCTTCAATCATATTTATTGAGAGTTTACTGTGTGCAGAGCACTGTACCAAGCGCTTGGGAAAGTACAATACAACAATAGACAATGACATTCCCTGCCCACAACGAGCTCACAGTATAATAATAATAATCATGGTACTTATTAAGCGCTTACTATGTACCAGGCACTGTGCTAAGTGCTAGGGTGGGTACAAGCAAATCCAGTCAGACCCACTCCTCGTCCCACGTGGGGTTCATAGTCTCAATCCCCATTTTCCAGATGAGGTCACTGAGGCCCAGAGAAGTGAAGCGACTTGTCCAAGGTCACACAGCAGACAAGTGGCGGAGCTGGGATTAGAACCTAATACCTTCTGATGCCCAGGCCTGTGCTCTATCCTCTATGCCTTGGGGGAGATAGTAGGGACTGTCTCTATATGTTGCCAACTTGTACTTCCCAAGCGCTTAGTACAGTGCTCTGCACACAGTAAGCGCTCAATAAATACGATTGATCAGTGCAAATAAATCAAATCTCCCCTTTTCGCTGTAACTTTGTTGTCAGTCAGTCTGCCGATCGTATTTATTGATTTCTGATTGTGTGCAGAGCACTGTACTGTTTGGGAGAGTACAGTACAACAATAGAAGACACATTCCCTGCCCACAACAAGTTTACAGTTTACAATGCTGGGGAAGGGGAGGGGCAGCAGAGGGTCCAGGCTGGCGAAGAACATCTACAGCAGCAGCCCAGGGTCTGTGGCTGCTGAGGGTGGACTGGATTTGGAGTTTGGGGTGTGGAAAATAGGGGTCTCCTGGGATGGTGGAGAGATGGGCTGGGGGGAGGAAGAGACTGAGGCCCATTTAAGCAGGGGTCAGGGCCGAGGATTGAGTTGCATCTGTGTCAGCTGGAAAGGATTTGAAGATTTAACCTCAGAGATTTCTGAGATGGCAAAATAATAATAATAATGGCATTTGTTAAGTGCTTACTATGTGCCAAGCACTATACTAAGCGCTGGGGTGGAAACAAGCAAATTAGGTCGGACACAGTCCTTGTCATTCATTCGTTCATTCATTCAATTGTATTGAAAGCAATACAAGCAAGCAAACAATACAAGCAAATTAGGTCGGACACAGTCCTTGTCATTCATTCGTTCATTCATTCAACTGTATTGAGTGCTTACTGTGTGCAGAGCACTGTACTAAGTGCTTGGGAAGTACAAATTGGCAACATATAGAGATGGTCCCTACCCAACAATGGGCTCACAGTCTAGAAGGGGGAGACAGACAACAAAACAAAGCAGGTGGACAGGTGTCAAGTCATCAGAATAAATAGAAGTAAAGCTAGATGGACATCATTAACAAAACAGAGTAGTAAATATGTACAAGTAAAATGGATAGAGTAATAAATCTGTACAAACATATATACAGGTGCTGTGGGGAGGGGAAGGAGGTAGGGCGGGGGGGATGGGGAGAAGGAGAGAAAAAAGGGGGCTCAGTCTGGGAAGGCCTCCTGGTGGAGGTGAGCTCTCAGTAGGGCTTTGAAGGGAGGAAGAGGGCTAGCGTGGCAGATGTGGGGAGGGAGGGCATTCCAGGCCAGGGGGAGGACGTGGCCCGGGGATCGACGGCGGGACAGGCGAGAATGAGGCACAGTGAGGAGGTTAGCGGCAGAGGAGTGAAGGGTGTCCCTCTTGTCCCACGAGGGGCTCACAGTCTCGATCCCCATTTTACAGATGAAGTAACGGAGGGACAGAGATGTTAGGTGACTTGCCCAAGGTCACACAGCAGACAAGCGGGTGAGCCGGGATTAGAACCCATGACCTTCTGACTCCTAGACTCATGCTCCATTCACTACGCCATGCTGTTTCTCTAAAAGAGATCCCCTGATTGGTAATTCAATTATGGTCTTGCGTATTCTTTTACTTTAGTCCAGGAATAATCCTGGGAAAGTCGAAGTCAGAAGAGAAAGATATCAAAAAATTGAAAAGGCAAGAAAAAGAAGAAAAAGAACTCAAGAAAAAATTTAAAGTAAGTCTCACTGGTGCAACTGGTGGAATTTATTCTTCAGCATGTAAATTATTTATTTCTTGATCTGTAAATTTTCTGGGGACATCCGTCGGTTTTAATGAAACAATCATTCCTTTTTGCACAGTGTATGTTTGTAAAAGGTATTTTCTAAATCCCATGTTGGTGTTTTCCACCAATTAGTCCATTTGGCCTTGTTGAATGGGGATTCAAAAACCTTTGTCATGAAATTTTCTCACGTTTTTGATGAGCAGGATCTCTTACATTTAAAAAAAAGAGCTGGAAGCATTAAAATGAATTTTTGACTTAGAATATAATAATAATAATAATAATGGTGATGGTGTTTTCTAAGCACTTACTATGTGCCAGGCACTGAACTAAATGCTGGGTTGGATACAAGCAAATCACGTTGCACACAGTCCCTGTCCCACATGGAGCTGACAGTCTCAATCCCCACTTTACAGATGAGGTAACCGAGGCCTAGAGAAGTGAAGTGACTTGCCCAAGGTCACACAGCAGACAAGTGGCAGAGCCAGAATTAGAACTCAGATCCTTCTGACTCCCATTCCTATGCGCTATCCACTGGGTATAATGACTGTGATTGTGTGCACAATCGAGAAGCAGCGTGGCTCAGTGGAAAGAGCGCAGGCTTTGGAGTCAGAGGTCATGGGTTCGAATCCCGACTCTGCCACATGTCTGTTGTGTGACCTTGGGCAAGTCACTTACATTCTCTGAGCCTCAGTTACCTCATCTGTAAAATGGGGATTAAGACTGTGAGCCCCACGTGGGACAACTTAATCACCCTGTATCCCCCCCAGCGCTTAGAACAGTGCTTTGCACAGAGTAAGCACTTAGCAAATGCCATCATCATCATCATCACTGGGCAGCGCATTGTACTGAGTTCCAGAAGAGAGGCATAAGGATGCTGATTTAGACAGTCTACACTAAGAGCGAGACAGATGCCCTGGGGAAGGAGAGTGGTAAATTCAGAGGAAAGAAACAGTGACAATAAGAACTGCATCCGTCACTGACTGCGGAGAGGGGAGAGTTTTCAGTCCTCCTCACAGGACTGTCCTTTGTCCACACTGGCACGACTTTCCCAAGGTGCCAGCTGTTGAGGAAGCAGGGTTAGTTCCGGCTTTGGGGACCCAAGGCTGTCCCGGCAGGTGACCAGTCTTTTAGACTGTGAGCCCACTGTTGGGTAGGGACTGTCTCTATATGTTGCCGACTTGTACTTCCCAAGCTCTTAGTACAGTGCTCTGCACACAGTAAGCGCTCAATAAATATGACTGATTGATTGATTGATTGACCACGCAGGCCGCTCCCTGCCTTCACCCTCGTGAAAAGAGCACGAGCCTTGCGTTCTATTCCTGACTCAACCACTTACCTGTTGTGTGACCTTGGGCAAGTCACTGAAGCAGCGTGGCTCAGTGGAAAGAGCGCGGGCTTTGGAGTCAGAGGTCATGGATTCAAATCCCAGCTCTGCCAATTGTCAGCTGTGTGACTTTGGGCAAGTCACTTAACTTCTCTGTGCCGCGGTTACCTCATCTGTAAAATGGGGATTAAGACTGTGAGCCCACTGTGGGAAACCTGATCACCTTGTAACTTCCCCAGCGCTTAGAACAGTGCTTTGCACATAGTAAGTGCTTAATAAATACCATAATTATTATCATCATTTCTATACCTCAGCTTACTCATCTGTAAAATGAGGGTTAAATCCTATGCCCTCCTACTATTTTTTTATATGGTATTTGTTAGGCACTTATGTGCCAAGCACAGTACAGAATGCAGGGGTAAATAATAATAATAATAATGGCATTTGTTAAGCACTTACTATGTGCAAAGCACTGTTCTAAGTGCTGGGGAGGATACAAAGTGATCAGGTTGTCCCACATGTGGCTCACAGTATTAATCCCCATTTTACAGATGAAGGAACTGAGGCACAGAGAAGTTAAGTGACTTGCCTAAAGTCAAGCAGCTGACAAGTGGCAGAGCTGGGATTTGAACCCATGACCTCTGACTCCCAAGCCCGTGCCCATGCCATGGGAAGCAGCGTGGTTCAGTGGAAAGAGCCCGGGCTTCGGAGTCAGAGGTCATGGGTTCAAATCCTGACTCCGCCAATTGTCAGCTGTGTGACTTTGGGCAAGTCACTTAAATTCTCTTTTCCTCAGTTCCCTCATCTGTAAAATGGGGATTAAGACTGTGAGCCCTCCGTGGGACAACCTGATCACCTGGTAACCTCCCCAGCACTTAGAACAGTGCTTTGCACATACTAAGCGCCTAATAAATGCATCATTATTATTACTTTATTATTATTTCCACTGAACCACGCTGCTTCTCTGAATATAAGAGAATCAGGTAGATACAAGTTAATCTGTGCCTCACGTCATCCGCAGGGGTAGATACAAGTTAATGAGGTTGGACACAGTCCCTGTCCAACACAGGGCTCCGGTCCTGATCCCCGTTTTGTAATGAGGTAACGGAGGCCCAGAGGAGTGAAATAACTTGCCCAAGGTCACACAGCAGACAAGTGTAGAGACAGAATTAGAACCCAGGTCCTTCTGGCTCCCAGCCCATTCTCTATCCTAGGCCATGCTGCTTCCCTGTGGAGATTAAACCCCTCTTCTCTCTTTTACTTACACTGTGTCACCGATATGGAACAAAGACTGTGTCCAATCTGATTATATTGAACCTACCCAAGCACTTAACCAATACCACTGTCAATCAATGTTGCATTTACCAAGCACTTACTGTGTGCAGAGCGCTTGGGTGAGTACAGTATAACAGGAACACACAAGGAGCATACAGTCTAGAAAGGGAGACAGATTTTCAAATAAATTACGGAGATGTTCATAAATGCTGTGAGGCTGAAGGTGGGATTCATTCATTCATGAAGCAACATGGCTCAGTGGAAGGAGCATATACTTGGGAGTCAGAGGTCATGGGTTCAAATCCCAGCTCTGCTAATTGTCAGCTGTGTGACTTTGGGCAAGTCACTTGGCTCCTCTGTGCCTCGGTTACCTCATCTGTAAAATGGGGATGAAGACAGTGAGCCCCACGTGAGACAACCTGATCGCTTTGTATCCTCACCAGCGCGTAGAACAGTTCTTTGCACATAGTAAGTGCTTAACAAATGCCATCATCATCATCATTCAATCGAATTTATTGAACGCTGACTGTGTGCAGAGCACTGTACTAAGCGCTTGGGAAGTACAAGTCGGCAACATCTAGAGACGGTCCCTACCCAACAATGGGCTCACAGTCTAGAAGGGGGAATAAAGTGTACAAATCTAAGTGCCAGGGTGATAAAGAAGGGAGAAGGGGTGGGGAACATGAGGGCTTTTGGAAGAAATTCAAGGTTATGAGATCAGACAGAGCCTCCATCTCACATGGGGCTCACAGTATTTTACCTCCGCTATACAGAGGAGGAAGCTGAGGCCCAAAGTGGTTAATGACTTTCTCGAGGTAATAAAGAAGGCAGTGATGGAGCCTTTCTCCATTAGGCCTGCATTATTCATTCATTCATTCAGACTAGGTGCTCAATAAGTAGAGTAGGTGCTCAATAAATACTGTTATGTGAGTGAATGAATGAAAGATGGTGCTTAATGCTATCTTTCCTGAGAAAACTCATTCATGCATCCATTCAGTCATATTTCCTGAGCATTTGGGAGGGTACAGTTCAACAATAAAAGCTTGTTAGCTCCTCCAGTAGTTGGCAGTTCCTTGAGGGCAGGGATGATTTCTCTAACTTTCATTATTCTGTTGATTCAATTGTATTTATTGAGCGTTTACTGTGTGCAGAACACTGTACTAAGTACAGTTCCAAGTCTGTACTACATAGCAGGTGTTCAGTATAGTGTGCTGCACAGACTAGGTGCTCAATAAGTAGAGTAGGTGCTCAGTAAATACTGTTATGTGACCGAATGAATGAAAGATGGTGCTTAATGCTATCTTTCCTGAGAAAACTCATTCATTCATCCATTCAATTGTATTTATTGAGCGCTTACTGTGTGCAGAGCACTGTACTAAGCACTTGGGAAGTACAAGTTGGCAACATATAGAGACGGTCCCTACCCAACAACGGGCTCACAGTTTAGAAGGGGGAGACAGACAACAAAACATGTAGACAGGTGAACTCAAAAGAAGACACCAAAAGCAAACATAGTAAGTACACCCACCTACCTTTGGCCTTATAGACACTGTTCCTAAAATGTACAGCACAACAATTAGTTCAGCTTCAACAAAGTCAAATTTTAAAGGCTTTAGAATTGGGAAGCAATGTAGCTTAGTGGATAGAACCCACTATTAGAGAAGCAGCGTGGCTTGGTAGAAAGAGCCCCGGCTTTGGTGTTAGAGGTCATGGGTTCAAATTCCGGCTCCACTAATTGTCAGGTGTGTGACTTTGGGCAAGTCACTTAACTTCTCTGGGCTTCAGTTCCCTCATCTGTGAAATGGGGATTAAGACTGTGAGTACCACGTGGGACAGCCTGATCACCTTGTATCCCCCCAGCACTTAGAACAGTGCTTTGCACTTAGTAAGTGCTTAACAAATGCCATCATCATCATCAATCCAGACCTGGAATCAGAGGCCTTGCATTCTAATTCTAGCTCTGCCACTTTCCTGCTGTGTGGCCTTGGGTGAGTCACTTCACTTCTCTGTGCCTCAATTTTTTCACCTATAAAATGGGGATTCAATACCTGCTTTCTCCCGCTTGGACTGTGAGCTCCATTTGGGACACGGATTATGTCCAACCTGTTAATTTTGTATCTAAGCTTAGTATAGTCCTTGCGGACCACAGTAATGTTTAACAAATGTCATTATTATTAATGGCTTTTAGTGGTAGTAGTATATTTTGTTTTGTTTTGTTGTCTGTCTCCCCCTTCTAGACTGTGAGCCTGTTGTTGGGTAGGGACTGTCTCTATAAGTTGATGATTTGTACTTCCCAAGAGCATAGTACAGTGCTCTGCACACAGTAAGCACTCAATAAATATGATTGAATGAATGAATGAATGAGTATTGCCTTAAAGCTTTTAATAACTCAGAACCACTGCCCTTGATGTAGACATGCCTCAGTTCTGGAAAGGTTTTTTGTTTGTACTTCCCAAGAGCTTAGTTCAGTGCTTTGCACATAGTAATAATAATAATAATAATGGCATTTATTATGCACTTACTATGTGCAAAACACTGTTCTAAGCACCGGGGGAGGTTACAAGGTGATCAGGTTGTCCCACGTGGGGGGCCTCATAGTCTTAATCCCCATTTTACAGATGAGGGAACTGAGGCCCAGAGAATTTAAGTGACTTGCCCAAAGTCACACAGCTGACAATTGGCGGAGCCAGAATTTAAACCAATGACCTCTGACTCCAAAGCCCGTGCTCAAACAAATGTTTTCATTTTTCATAGCCATCACAAAAAAACCTGAAATAACTTGACTAAAAGCCCCAAATCATTTCTTTTGCTTTTTGATGGGGTGAATGGGGAAAAACATCTCCTTGGCTTTCAAGGGAGACAGGAACTTAATCCTCTTTCTAGGTAGAACAAATAACATGTGGAACTTCCCTTGTAGCCATAGAATTAAATGAGAAATCAGATGTCATTTATCCTGTATACATCAATAATGTCATCTTCATAGCAGTGGGTATAAAAGATTATGAAGTGAAATATTTGGATATAACATTTCCTCTGTCTGTATTTTCAGTTTGAAGGTGAAATTAGAGTCCTTTATTCAGCAAAAGTCAGCAACTCCCTAGCTGCTAAGAAGTGGGGAGCAAAAGATTTGCCACTGAAGCCTGGAGAATCTCTCGAGGTCATCCAAAGCACAGATGATACTAAAGTGCTATGCAGAAATGAAGAAGGCAAATGTAAGTCTTTTCACATCCTAAGGACCAAACGAGGCATCTCACTGATTGCAAACATCTTTTTAGCTTACGGCTTAGGAGTAAGAGGGCCTGGGTTCTAATCCTGATCCGCTACTTGCCTGCTGTGTGAACTTGGGCAAGTCACTTCACTTCTCTGTGCCTCAGTTCCCTCACCTGAAAAAATAGCAAGTCAGTACTTGTTCTCCCTTCTACATAAACTGTGAGCCCTACATAAGACCCTATTATTTCGTATCTACCCCAGCACTTAGTACAGTGCTTGGCATAATTTTCATTTGTTATGGAGAATTGAAAGTAATTTGGGAATAAAACTCTCAAAGATGGAGTGACAGATAGCATTAGCCTGTCTTGAAAGCATGGTAAGATGCACTGTTCAAAAAATTACCCTCAAGGCATAGTAAACTAATTTAAGGAAAAAAAGTATTTAGATGAATTCACCCACTTGGCCAGGTATTGAGCCTAGAATGCAGAAAACATGTAGAGTATTTTTTTTCCATTTCACTTTTCTATTTCATCAGTTTAGTTGATTTGTCACTACTTACCATTGGGAAAATAATACTAATTATTCATTCATTCATTCAGTCGCATTTATTGAGTGCTTACTGTGTGCAGAGCACTGTACTAAGTGCTTGGGAAGTACAAGTCGGCAACATATAGAGACAGTTTCTACCCAACAACGGTCTCACAGTCTAGAAGGGGGAGACAGACAACAAAACATTTAGACAGGTGTCAAAATTGTCAGAGCAAATAGAACTAAAGCTATATGCACATCATTAACAAAATAAATAGAATAGTAAATATGTACAAGTAAAATAGAGTAATAAATCTGTACAAATATATATACAAGTGCTGTGGGGAGGGGAAGGAGGTAGGGCGGGGGGGATGGGAAGGAGGAAAGAAGAAGGGGGGCTCAGTCTGGGAAGGCCTCTTATAGGAGGTGAGCTCTCAGTAGGGCTTTGAAGAGAGGAAGAGAGTTACCTTGGCGGATGTGTGGAGGAAGGCCCTTCCAGGCCAGGGGAAGGACATGGGCTGGGGGTCGACAGTGGGACAGGTGAGAATGAGTAACAGTGAGGAGGTTAGCGGCAGAGGAGCGGAGGGTGTGGGCTGGGCTATTGAAGGAGAGAAGGGAGATGAGGTAGGAGGGGGTGAGGTGATGGAGAGCACTGAAGCCGAGTGAGGAGTTTTTCTTGATGCGTAGGTTGACAGGCAGCCACTGGAGATTTTTGAGGAGGGGAGTAACATGCCCAGAGCGTTTCTGGACAAAGACAATCTGGGCAGCAGCATGAAGTATGGATTGAAGTGGGGAGAGACACGAGGAGGGGAGATCAGAGAGAAGGCTGATGCGGTAGTCCAGACGGGATAGGATGAGAGCTTGAACGAGCAGGGTAGCGGTTTGGATGGAGAGGAAAGGGCAGATCTTGGAAATGTTGCGGAGCTGAGACTGGCAGGTTTTGGTGACGGCTTGGATGTGTGGGGTGGATGAGAGAGCGGAGTCGAGGATGACACCAAGGTTGCGGGCTTGTGAGACGGGAAGGATGGTAGTGCTGTCAACAGTGATGGGAAAGTAAGGGAGAGGGCAGGGTTTGGGAGGGAAGACAAGGAGTTCAGTCTTGGACATGTTGAGTTTTAGGTGGCGGGCAGACATCCAGATGGAGATGTCCTGAAGGCAGGAGGAGATGCGAGCCTGGAGGGAGGAGGAGAGAACAGGGGCAGAGATGTAGATTTGGGTGTCATCAGCGTAGAGATGATAGTTGAAGCCGTGGGAGCGAATGAGGTCACCAAGGGAGTGAGTGTAGATCGAGAACAAAAGGGGACCAAACACTGAACCTTGGGGAACCCCCACAGTAAGGGGATGGGAGGGGGAGGAGGAGCCTGCAAAAGAGACTGAGAATGAACGACCGGAGAGATAAGAGGAGAACTAGGAGAGGACGGAGTCTGTGAAGCCAAGGTTGGATAGCGTGTTGAGGAGAAGTGGGTGGTCCACAGTGTCGAAGGCAGCTGAGAGGTCGAGGAGGATTAGTTATGGAGAGCTTACTATGTGCAAAGCACTGTACAAAGCACTTGGGAGAGTACAATACTGAGTCCAGTTGTACTGTATGTATAACACAGTACAATAATTAGGTGAAATATTAATAGCTCATTGGAATAGAATAAAGATGTCCGTGCCTCGTCCTCAGTGTTTTTTAATGTTAGCACTTGTCGCGTGGAAATGTCCCATTTATTTCACCAAAATAACTTGGGCTGTCATCAGTATGCATCCTAGACTGAACACACTATGCTGTAATTCATAACTCGTTGTGGAGTAAGGAGTGGGAGGTATTGAATTTTCCATGTCTGAGGCTGATAATGCACCAGAGCCAGAAACCTGAATTACAGTTCAGTAGGCCAGACGATCAGACTAGGGAAGAGAGCAATACCAAAGCCACGAGAAGCAGCATGGCCAAGTAGATGGAGCACAGGCCTGGGTGTCGGAAGGTCCTCCTGTCTAATCCGGGCTCCACCGCTTGCCTGCTGTGTGACCTTGGGCAAGTCACAGCATGTTTTGTTTTGTTGCCTGTCTCCCCATTCTGGATTGTGAACCCATTGTTGGGTAGGGATTGTCTCTATCTGTTGCTGAGTTGTACTTTCCAAGAACTTAATACAGTGCTCTGCCCAAAGTAAGCACTTAATAAACACAATTTAATAAATGAATGAATATAATAATAATAATAATAATGGCATTTATTAAGTGCTTACCATGTGCAAAGCACTGTTCTAAGCACTGGGGAAGTTACAAGGTGATCAGGTTGTCCCACGGGGGGCTCACAGTCTCAATTCCCATTTTACAGATGAGGTAACTGAGGCCCAGAGAAGTTAAGTGACTTGCCCAAAGTCACACAGCTGACAAGTGGTGGAGCCGGGATTTGAACCTATGACCTCTGACTCCAAAGCCCGTGCTTTTTCCACTGAGCCACGCGGATAAGCACTTAAATACCACTATGCAGTCTGTTTAGGAGGTTATTAAAGTATATGTTGCTATAGGTTGCATAAAATACATGTATGTTTTCATTTATGGCTGTAACCTAAGTGCACCCTTTTAGGCAAGAAGATAGAATTTAAAGAAAGACACACAGCAAGTTTATTTTATTCTCATATCTCCTAATTAAAAGATTCTGATTCTTTACCTGAAAAATCTAAATTTGGGAAAGAAATGTAACTGGAGCTGGCAGCTTGTCATCATAGCCTCTTATAATATTTTACTTGGAGAATATGCAGAAGTTAACTCATTTTTCCTCTTCTCTTCCGGCCCCCCATAAGACTTTTTGGCTAATCCCTATAGAGAAGCAGCATGGCCTAGTGGATAGAACACCAGCCTGGAAGTCAACAGGACCTGGGTTCTAATCCTGGATCCACAACTTGTCTACTGTGTGACCTTGGGCAAGTCACTTCATTTCTCTGGACCTCAGTTATCTCATCTGTAAAATGGGGATTAAGAGTGTGAGCCCCCTGTGGGACAGGGACTGTGTCCAACCTGATTAACTTGTATCTACCCCAGTACAGTGTTTGGCACAGAGTAAGTGCTTAAGTGCCATAATTATTATTATTAAAGTGGCTAGATAGTTCAGTGTTGAAAAAAATCCTGATTTCCAGCCATGCAACCACCATCCCCATGAAGGTGGAGGGATATGAATGTTCCAATTTGAAAAGTAATGTTTAAAACTTCATCCATTGTTAATTCCAACAATTTGTGACCCCAGAGTCATTCACTCCCAGTCAGGAATCTCCAGTGACTAATGAGAACACAGGATGACATTTTGAAAAAATAAGTAGAATTGTAAGTATTTCCTAAAATCCTTCCCAGGGTTGATAAAGAAGCCATGTTTTTCTCTTAAGTCAACTTTTAATTGATCATCACCTTTTTATGCATGTGGTCAGTTTCAGCTAGAAGCTGAGCAACAGGTAAAAAAGTGTTGCCTAGTGGATAGTGCCTGGGCCTGGGAGCCAAAAGGAACCGGGTTCTAATTCCGGCTCTTCCACTTGTCTGTTGTGTGACTTCGGGCAAGTCACTTCACTTCTCTGTGCCTCAGTTACCTCATCTTAAAATGGAGATTAAGTACGTGAGACCCATGTGGAACATGGACTGTGTCCAACCCGATTAGCTTGTATCTACCTCAGTACTTAGTACAGTGCCTGGAACAGATTAAGCGCTCAACAAATACCATTAAACACAAAAAGGTAAGAGATAAAGAATGTCTCTACAAGGTCTGAGGGAGAGAAACCGAAAAGGCAATCATTCAATCATATTTATTGAGCGCTTACTGTGGGCAGAGCACTGTACTAAGTGCTTGGAAGAGTACAGTACAACAATAAACAGACACATTCCCTGCCCACAATGAGTTTACAGTCTAGAGGGAGGGAGACAGACACAATACAAATAAATAAATGACAGATATGTACACAAGAGCTGTGGGCCTGGGACGGGGGAAGAACCAAGGGAGCTAGTCAGGGTGATGCAGAAGGGAGTGGGAGAAGAGGAAAGGGGCCCTAGTCGGGGAAGACGTCTTGGAGGAGATGTGCCTTCAATAAGGGTTTGAAGGGGGGTGAGTAGTTGACAGTCAGATTTGAGGAGAGGCTTAAATGTTCATTAGTGCATATTTCTGGTCCCATCTTCCCTCAGCAAACTTTTCCCATGGGTCCTGGAGTCGCACAGCTTTCTTGGTGTGGTGGCGCATTGACTAGTTATTCTGAGGAAATCGCCACTGCCCTAGGCCTGTGACTACCCAGATTTTAGTAAGACCAGCTTCATGTAGTAGTATTCTGATCACTGAGGTGATGTTCATTTTTGTTGATGTGTCCCACTCAAATCCACATTAGGCATATTCGTATGTGAGCAAAAGTAAATTTGTTTGCTATTCAAAACCAGATTTATTACTAGGAGCTGTAGAATGAAAGTTATGTAGAAATGGATGACATTGAAATTAAGAAATTGTCATGAATTGCATCTTTGAGTTCTCAGCAGGTTTTCAAAGTAACACTAAGCAACAAAAACCTTACCTTATTAAATGTCACAACTCTATAAAAAGTGTCCCAGGAGCCACTAAGAAGGAACTTTGCATCTGATGAGGACAAAATTGCAATGCTCCTTCTGGAAAAGAAATAACCCCACATCACATCCCCTTCAATGTGTGGCCTTGAAAAATCCATAATTCTTCACAAATCAAATCTCTGATCTTTCTGATTTTTCTGAATTCAATACGATTGCAAATAATATCCGAGAGTATATAGAAAGGTATAAAAACTGAAACCATGATCGTCCTTCAATTGGAGTGCTTCAAACCATGATTATTTAGATCCAAAGATAAATTGCTCTTAGACATAATAGTACTGATCATAATTGTGGTATTTGTTAAGCGTTTACTCTGTGCCAGGCACTGTACTAAGCTCTGGGGTAGATACAAGATAATCAGGTTGGACACATTCCCTGTCCCATATGGGGCTCACAGTCTTAATCCCCATTTTGCAGATAAGGGAACTAAGGCCCAGAGAATTGAAGTGACTTGCCCAAGATCACACAGAAGACATATGGAGGAGCCTGGATTAATAATAATAATCATTATTATTATTATTATGGTATTTGTTGAGCACTTACTACATGCCAGGCACTGTAGTGGATCCAAGCAAATCCAGTTGGACACAGTCCATGTCCCACAGAGGGCTCACATTCTTCATTCCTGTTTTACAGATGAGGTAACTGAGGCACAGAGAAATGAAATGGCTTGCCCAAGGCCACACAGAAGACAAGTGGCAGAGCTGGAATTAGAACCTATGACCTTCTCCCAGGCCCGGGCTCTAGCCATTACACCACTCTGACCCAAGTCCTTCTGATTCTCAGGCCCGTGTTCTATCTAAAACATTTGTACCATCTGTGAAATGAAATTGTTCTTGCAAAGGAGATAGGCGAGCCCATGGAAAGAAACAGTCAATCTTTGCATTTCTAAGCCAAGAGCAATTGCTCTGTATTATTTTTGGAGAGGCAATGTGTCAGTCAATATTTATCCACGTACCAAATTCATCTCTGATAAGCTGTTATTTTACTTTTGATTATCTCTGAAGGTGCACTTAGTTAGGGCCCTGATATTTATACTTTCCAGAAGCACTGCTGAGTTCCTGCAAAAACTCCAAATAAATGACCAGGAAGATGTTCCTGAGAGGATGGAAAAAATAGCAATAAGTGCATTCCAAGACTTATAAAAGCCATCAGCACAACTGTTCAGAAATCCTTTAGTGGTTGATTTCAGGATGTCCTTATGTAGAAAAATCATCATGTTAGCTGGCAATTAAGTTGACTTTGGTATAGAATCAGATATTTTCTGCAGATGGTGAATACCCGAAGCTATTTACTCAGCTGGGGGACTGGTCAAGAGTTTGCGTCTTTTTTCATGGGAAATAGTCTGAGAAACATGAATAATCCAAGCTCTTATAAGCAACATTCAAACCCGATTTTCACATAGGTGTCAGAATGAGTAGGGCTACAGCCTATACTGAGCAGATTCAAACTGTTAAAATTGCTGTTCTAGAAACTGAATTAAAATGAATCATCAATCTCTATTCAAGATTCACATCCAACTTCAAAGTATTCCAATGACTTTCCTCACCAGGAGATGTCTTTCATCTCATTGCAGCTAAGAATAATTAGCCCCAATTAATGTTCATTAATTAGGTGGGTAGGTAATGTCACCGCAATAGCATTATTACTGGTAACTGTTCAGCACTTTGTGCCAAGCACTGTACTGAGTGCTGGGATTGAAACAAGATCATCACATTGGACATAGTCCCTGCCCCACACAGGGTTCACAGCCTGAGTAGGAGGGAGGAGGACTTAATCCCCATTTTACAGATTAGGAAACTGGGGCACAGAAAAGTCAAGTATCTTGCCCAAGATCACGTAGCAGACAAGTAGCAGAAATGGGATTAGAACCCAGGACCTGTAACTCCTAGGCCCATCCTCTTTCCACTAGGCCATGCTGACATCTCCAAGGAGTGGTGTGTGTATACATATATCTATATATGTATATATAGATATGTGTATGTATGTATATATGCACCTATACACACACACACACACACACACACACACACACACACACACACTCGATGAATGTATATATAGGGCCAACCCTAAATCAATCACTTTGTAGAAAGCTTCATTTTCCAACATGCCTGGAGTTTGGAAGACATCCATTAGTTAATAATTCAGATTAACATTCAGGGACTAGTGCTTAGAATGAGAAGTGCTTAGTGCGAGAAGCAGCATGGCTTAGTGAAAAGAACACAGGCTTGGGAGTCAAAGGATATGGGTTCTAATCCCAGCTCTGCCACCTCTCTGCTGTGTGACCTTGGGCAAGTCACTTAGCTTCTCTGTGCCTCAATTACCTCAAATGTCAAATGGGGATTACAGATGAGCCCCAATGTGAGCCCCACATGGGACAACCTTATTACCCTGTATCTATCCCAGTGCTTAGAACAGTGCTTGGCACATAGTAAGTGCTTAACAAATACCATAATAATTAATAGAACAGTATTCAGGGCTTAGAACAGTGCTCAGCACTTAGAATAGTGCTTGGCACATAGTACGTGCTTAACAAATACCATCATTATTATTCCATCATATTTATTGAGAATTTACTCTGTGCAGAGTACTGTACTAAGCACTTAATACTATTATTTACCTAGGAGGGGGATTTTCTTTAGTCCCACAGAGGGGCAGATTGTTTAGGGATCAGATTAGAGAAGCAGCATTGCATACTGGAAAGAGCACGGGCAAGGGAATCAGAAGTCGTGGGTTCCAATCCCGTCTCCTCCACTCTTCTGATGTGTGACCTTGGGCAAGTCACAGCGTGGCTGGAGAAACAGCATGGCTCAGTGGAAAGAGTCCAGGCTTTGGAGTCAGAGGTCATGGGTTCCAATCCCGGCTCCGCCAATTGTCAGCTGTGAGACTTTGGGCAAGTCACTTCACTTCTCTATGCCTCAGTTCCCTCATCTGTCAAATGGGGATTCAGACTTTGAGCCCCCCACCGGACAACCTAATCAACTTGTAACCTCCCCAGCACTTAGAACAATGCTTTGCACATAGTAAGTGCTTATTAGATGCCATTATTATTATTATTATTCTCTGTGCTTCAGCTACCTCATGTTTAAAATGGGGATTAAGACTGTGAGCCCCACATGGGACAACCTGATTAACTTGTATATACACCAGTGCTTAGAACAGTGCTGGGCATATAGTAAGTGTTTAACAAATATCGTCATTATTATTAGCAAGGCACTTTGTTTTTTACATACTATGGTGCCCAAGACAGTTCTGCTACTGTCCTGAAGGGTTTTAGCAGAGGATCCCAAAGTAATCAACACCTTCCTTGCTATAGAAGGCAGATGCAGCCAGATCCTGATCACATTAAGCCTTCCTGCTGGGTGAAGGGTGCCCCACAAAGGATCAATTAATCCAAACGACAATGCCTGGTGCTAGAGATTTATACTAAAATAAAGTGCCAGACACCACCATTTTACTGTGCTTCTTGGAATTCTGAGAAGCAGTGTTGCCTAGTGGGTAGAGCAAGGGCCTGGAAGTCGTAAGGACCTGAGTTCCAATTCTGGCTCCACCACTCATCTGCTGTGTGATCTTGGCCAAGTCACTTCATTTATTACTCTATTTTATTTGTACATATTTACTGCTCTATTTATTTTGTTAATGATGTGCATAAGACTTTAATTCTATTTGTTCTGATGACTTTGACACCTGTCCCCATGTTTTGTTTTGTTGTCTGTCTCCCCCTTCTAGACTATGAGCCCGTTGTTGGGTAGGGACCGTCTCTATATGTTGCCGACTTGTACTTCCCAAGCGCTTAGTACAGTGCTCTGCACACAGTAAGCGCTCAATAAACACGATTGACTGACTGACTGAATGAATGAGTGAACTTCACGTCTCTGGACCTCAGTTGCCTAATTTGTAAAATGGGGATTAAGACTGAGAGTCCCATGTGGAAAATGGACTGTGTCCAACCTGATGATTTTGTAATAATAATAATGGTATTTAAGTGCTTACAATGTGTCAAGCACTGTTTTAAGCACTGAGGTAAATACAAATTATTCAGGTTGGACACAGTCTTGGTCCCACATGAGGCTCCCAGTCTTAATCCCCATTTTACAGATGAGGTAACTGGGCACAGAGAAGTGAAGTGACTTGCCCAAGGTCACGCAGTAGACCAGTGGTAGAGTGGGGTTGAAAACCCAGGTCCTTCTGACTCCCAGTTCTGTGCTTCATCCAGTAGGGCACGTTGCTTCCCCAGCACTTAGTACAGTGCCTGGTACATAGTAAGTGCTTAAATAACATTAAAAAGTTGGGGGGAGGGTTGTGCATGAGGTGTTTGGGAATCTGATTGGCTTTGTTCTTCAAAATACAGGATATCCATAAATTAATCAATCATGGTATTTATTGGGCACTTATTTTGTGCAAAGAATCAATCAATCAATCGTATTGAGCGCTTACTATGTGCAGAGCACTGTACTAAGCGCTTGGGAAGTACAAATTGGCAACACATAGAGACAGCCCCTACCCAACAGTGGGCTCACAGTCTAAAAGGGGGAGACAGAGAACAAAACCAAACGTACCAACAAAATAAAATAAATAGGATAGAAATGTACAAGTAAAATAAATAAATAAATAAATAGAGTAATAAATATGTACAACCATATATACATATATACAGGTGCTGTGGGGAAGGGAACGAGGGAACCGTCCTCTAGACCATAATCTCATTATGGGCAGGGAACGTGTCTACCCACTGTGTTCTGTTGCATCAATCAATGGTATTTATTGAGTGTTATTGCATATAGAACACTCTACAAAGCTCTTGGAAGATGTACAACACAACAATATAACAGACACACTCCCTGCCCACAGAGAGATTTTAATCTCCCAAATGCTTGGTGCAGTGCTCTGCAGAGAGTTAAACACTCAAATACCATTGAGGGATTGTAGTAAGCACTTGAGTATCAGTTGAAAAGCTGAGTGGCCTCGTCTTCTCATAAACAATTGATTGCAAAGAGATTTGCAAAAACCAAGATCATGTTCACGTTTAAAAATCATTAATGTTTCATTCCAGTATGGTGTGGCTTTCCTATAAATTGAGGAATTAAAGAATTGAAATTAGAGTTAGAGATGGCTACAAAATAAGTATCAAAAATAGCCTTAAATTTGCTGTTTGAGGTCTTTATTGTGAACTATCATTTATCTCTCTCCTTGAAGGATTAAGTAATAGCCCAGACCAAAATGTGTAGCTGTAGGTATAAATTAGTAACCTCTGGGGACAAAGACAAATTTAAGAACTGTTGCTCAGTTTATAAAAATAGAAATACATTCTGATCCATATCATTGTTCTAAAACCAGAATCATGCTTGTGACTTGTTTCTCATATCTCCTCATATCAACTTCAAGTTGGACCTATCCGTTTGACAGGTTTAAAGAAGAAGGGGTCTTTATCGTTTTGTTAAGGGATTAGGGTTATACAATATGCAGTGGAAACTTATAGTAAAGTGAAACACTGAACCTGAACGAGTTTCTAAATGAAAGTGGATAGCTGACGAACTACAGTAGCTTTCCTCATCTGAAATTTAAAAGAAAATAGCTTATCATTGTTCACTTCAGAAAAGAGGTTAAAGCTGATTTTGGTGCAAGACTCAATCCCTTCCACATACAGCACTTTGCTGTGGTTGATGTCCATTGTGGGCAGGGATTGTGTCTCTTTATTGCTGAATTGTACTTTCCAAGCCCTTAGATTCAGTGCTCTGCATACATTAAGCGCTCAATAAATACAATTGAATGAATTAGGGCCCATCCAAAGCAAATTTACCAAGTTTACTTATTGTAAAGGTACTTGTAAATTGTAAATTTACTTGATAGGATAAGCAAATAGAGTTTAATCTGCCAGCAGGGAGGTCATCTAACCGTAAATATTGTAATTTGTTATGCATTGCCAGATTTGAGGGAATCCTACCAACTTGAAAACTACACTATACTCTTAAAGATCACCCAGCCCCAGACATCAGTTAATGTTCTCATGACAATAAACCTACAGCTTCCTGATTTTAACTAAATTTAAAGAACATCATAAAATGATTTGCACCTAGTTTTTCTGCTACTGGTAAAATATTGCTGCTATTTGCTGTGCTGTTTTTGAACTTTTGTTTATTTCTTTTCTTTAGCAAATGATAAATGGGTAACTGTGCAAAGCCTAGGGAAACATAATATTTCAGTCCAATTTCTTTTAAAAAAAAATGGGAACCCTGATGGTAGGAAATATTCCAGGAGCATATTTTTTGCTAAGGAAGTTTGGAGCTGAAAGGCATTCTTTGTTCTTCTAAGCATCGCTCTGTAACTCTGGGATTCTTTTTAACGTCAATAATTTAATCAGTGGTATTTATTGAGTGCTTATTGGGTTAGTACTAAATGCTTGGGAGAATTGCAATTCAACAGAGTTGGGAGACACATTCCTTGCTCACAACGAATTTACAGTTCAGAGGAATTGTTTCCTTTTCATGATTAATCAGCAACACATACTACTTTATGTGGTTAATACATTTAATTCCCTTTGTATTCATATCTGCTTATTTGCTCCAGGATCTCACCTTATTTTTTTTTTAAATCAATCCCTGTTCTTATGTGGAACTATGCGACCTCATTATTCCAAAAGGCAGAGATAAATCAGTCAATCGGTGGTATCTATTGAGTGGTTACTTTGTGCAGAGCACTGTACTAAGTGCGTGGGAGAGAGTACAATATGACAGAGTTGGTAAATATGTTCTCTGCCCAAAGTGAGTGTACAGTCTAGAGGTGAAGAAGCTGGATAGCTATAACAGCTGAATAGTGATGATCTCACGTAATGAAATTGTTCCAAATTAAAAGCAGAGCTGGGAATTCCTAAAGATTTGTTAAGCATAACTGAATACCACAAAAGTCAGTCTTGCTAAAGAAATCGACATATTGGCTTAGTTTTACTGAATTCAAGTCTTATTCCAAGTCCAATGTCTACTTTATCGACTACGCTCCTGGCCAAAAAGCCACTAGTAACCTTAGCTGAGGATCTTTTGAGGTGAGCTGTCAGCTGTGTGACTTTGGGCAAGTCACTTAACTTCTCTGTGCCTCAGTTCCCTCGTCTGTAAACTGGGGATTAAGACTGTGAGCCCCACGTGGAACAACTTTTGATAACCTTATATCTATCCCAGTACTTAAAACAGTACTTGACACACAAGTGCTTAACAAATACCATTATTGTTGTTATATGGGGAAGCAAGCTGTATGGCTTGCACCTTGGAGGACTGAATTAAAATTTAAAAGACCTTACACTATTGCCTGTCTCATTTGGGAGGGAGTGGAAATCATATCGACATTTATTCTAATGATTTAGAGTCATAATGAGTAATCATAATTCAATCATTATCAAAAGCTTACTTTTCCATATTTCCTTTGATTTTGTAGATGGTTATGTCCTGAGAAGCTGTTTGGCAGACAAGTAAGGAATTGTTTTCCTCTAGAAACTTTACTGTTTGACTATTGCTTGAGAGCAGTGAATTAAATTATTATATTGTTAATTAAAAGGTTCTAAAGAAATGGAAAAATAAAAATTGTTAATCATAAAAATGAAAGGAAAATTTTTTAAGTTCTTAATATGAGCAGTCCTGGCACATGTCAATTCATAAATTATATATTGTGGGTTTTAAGTGAAAATCTAAATTACATTTTATTTATACTTGTCGTTAGGATAAAGAAATTATTTTCTTTATATTAAAATAATCTATTTTTTTCTATATTTACAGTGATGGAGAAATCTATGATGACATTGCTGATGGTATGCTTTTTATTTATAAAAATACCCAAAGATAAATTATATGTACACATACACATAGAAGAAAAAAAATTATTTTGCCCATCCTACCATTTAGCTTGCTTAATTAATCCTGAATTTCGAACACATAGCTCTTTGTTTGAAGTAACAATCACAGTGCTTATTGATTACTACTATTTGATAGAATCCTAATGATAGTGCACAGTCCTGGGAATCAGAAAGACCTGGGTTCAAATCCCAGCTCTACCACTTGTCTGCTGTGTGACTTTGAGTAAGTCACTTCACTTCTCTGGGCCTCAGTTACCTCATCTGAAAAATGGTGATTAAGACTGTGAGCCCAATGTGGGACAGGGGCTGTATCCAACCCCATCTGCTTGTATCCTCCCCAGCACTTAGTACAGTGCCTGGCAGAAAGTAAGCGCTAACAAACACCATTATTATTATTATTATTATTATTATTATTATTACTGTGCTAAGTGAGGTGCAAAAGGAGCTCATTGTGGGCAGGGAATGTGTCTGTTGTTATATTGTACTCTCACAAGTTCTTAGTACAGTGCTTTGCACACAGGCACTCAATAAATAATAATAATAATTTTGGTGTTAAGCGCTTACTATAAGTTAAACACTGTTCTAAGCACTGGGGAGGTTACAAGGTGATCAGGTTGCCCCATGGGGGGCTCACAGTCCTAATCCCCATTTTACAGATGAGGTAACTGAGGCACAGAGAAGTTAAGCGACTTGCCCAAAGTCACACAGCTGACAATTGGCATGATTGAGTGAATGAATCAGGCAAATTCAGAAAAGGAAAATGCTAAGACTTCCTCCCCACAGCACCTGCATATATATATAGATATATAGATATATATGTACAGATTTATTACTCTATTTTACTTGTACATATTTACTATTCTATTTATTTTGTTAATGATGTGCATCTAGCTTTATTTCTACCTATTCTGATGACTTGACACCTGTCCACATGTTTTGTTTTGTTGTCCGTCTCCCCCCTTCTAGAATGTGAACCTGTTGTTGGGTAGGGACCATCTCTATATGTTGCCAACTTTTACTTCCCAGGTGCTTAGTACAGTGCCCTGCACACAGTAAATGCTCAATAAATATGATTGAATGAATGAATACGACTGAACATGTAACTATTTAGGAGATAGTGATTGAGGGAATGGGGGAGGATTCAAGTAGACTGGGATTTCGTGGTACCTCCTAGCTCAGCTAAATGCTATTTGAGTGCCTACTGGGTACAAAACCCCATCCTCAGCTCTTAGGGGAATACAATAAAAGGAAAAGGCATGGTCCCTGAATATGAGGAGTTTACAGACAATACTTTCTCTATTTTCTTATTTTATTGGAAACAAATTAAACAGTGAAGCCGGAGTTAATTCAAATTAACTCTAAATTCAGCTGCATCTAATCATAAAACGTCACTTCATCTGAATGTATTTGTATAGAGCCTTTGTTAAAATGTGGGTTTTTTTTTTCTTTGTTTCAGGTTGCATCTATGATAATGACTAACTCTCTGCTGTAGTGACTGCTTTCTTCATTAGTCCTGAGTTTGCATCGACTTATTGAAATCTTACCAAAGATGAATGCACAAAAGCCACTGAGCAATCAACCTTTATTTTTGACAAAATTCTACTTAGCGCCGTAAAAGTTCGGTCTCCAGAACTCCTTTCTAATGGTCTCTGTTCAGCATCAACATCGTGGAGAGGTTCATTAATAAGACTCAGAAGTCCTCACCTCTCTTCTTCCTGCCTCTGGCTCAGACTGCAATTTCAAACAGACAAGGATGCTGCACTCCGGAGTTGCCGATTTAGAATGTCGAAAATGAATTTGACCATCCCAGCAAACAGCAATAGCTGTTCCTTCTGTGCAGTGGAGGAGAAATCCTAATCAGATCATGAGGGCGAAAAAAAAAATGACCTTCATTTTCACCTGTGTAGCAAAATAGGAAACAAAAAAAGTTGTCTGAAAAGCTAATTTCCTACCAGATACTTCTTTTTTAAAAAAAGTGAAAGTGTCACTGGATTTGTATCAGTAGCTCCCACTTTCAGATTTGAATTCTGGTTTTGTTGGGTTTTGAATGCACATTAATTGTTTGACAACAAAGGTAACGTACTATTTTATGTGAATTTGTACAGTGATCTGAGCAAAATGCTAAGGGAGGTGTCCTTAACAATAAATTGGTTTTTGAGCAGATTCTCCAGTTTCTTCATTAAAGAAATCCTGTCAAAATCCAAAATTTGACAACCATAAAATTAACCTTGGGGAGTAACACCTCTATCTTCAAGACTATTTAAAATGTTGTTTGCAGAGATTTGGACAGTGGTTTCCCTTTATTACTAGAGAGCTGACTAACAAAGAAAGCACACGTTAAAAAAACATCCATTTCCCCATCCTATCATGCAATGCATGACCAACCAGCTGTAAATCCTCTTCTTCAATCAATCAATGGTGTTTACCGAGTGCTTAATGTGCAGAGCACTATAGTAAGCACTTGGGAGAGTACAGTACAACAGAATTAGCAATCACATTTCCTGCCTTCAGTAAGTTTCCAGTCTTCACTCCCTTTGCTGCTGCAGAGAGGAGAGGAGTGATGACGATCTGTCTGAGCATTAAGCTAGTGTAATCTAGCCAGCATGGCCTAGTGGAAAGACCACAGACCTGGGAGTTAGAGGGCGAGGGTTCGAAAGCCGTCCCTGCCACAATCCTGCTGTGTGACCTCGGGCTAGTCACTTCACTTCTCTGTGCCTCAGTTCCCTCATTTGCAAAATGGGGATGCAATTCCCATTCTTCATGTGGGACCTGTACTTCCTACAGTGCTTGCCACATAATACTGATGAAAATTGAGTTGTAATCTCCAGATTCACCTTACTTTTACTGCGTGTCTACACAATTTAGGGCTATTCAAAACTAATGACCATTTTCAGTGCTTAGCATGGGAAGTGAGTGGTGTCCTCTGAATTAAAAAAAAATGAAGCCAAATGGTAGTATAGTTCCACTTAGCTCAATAGAAAAAAGAGTAGCATTGGCTGAAAACCTTACTATTTATTTATTTTGATGGAATTAACACCTGCATCTTCTTGTTTTGTTTTCCTGTCTGCCCCTTCTAGACTGTGAGCCCTTCGTTGGGTAGGGGCTGTCTCTTTATGTTGCCAAATTGTACTTTCCAAGCGCTTAGTACAGTGCTGTGCACACAGTAAGCGCTCACTGAATGAATGAATGAATAATAAGCGCTTAACAAACACCACAATTATTTTTATTAGCCAGGCCTGTAAATGCAGCTGGTTCAGCTGAGTTAAAATAACTGAGTGCCCTATCTCTTGTTTTCTGTTTTGTTTTTTATGATATTTGTTAAGCACTCAGGGTGTCCCAGGCACAGTACTAAGCACTGGGGTAAATACAAGTTAATATGGTTGGATACAATCCCTGTTCCACATAGGGCTCACAGTTTTAATCTCTTTTATCCTTGTCTCCTTCCTGCAGCTGCTTGATTTGGAGGGGTGATTTCTGCTCCCAGGTCCCATAATCCCTGGCTGGGTAATGGAGTGGGCTTTGGGGGGCCCAGAGGAGATCGATCAAATCAGGGTTCCCTTCTAGCGAAAGAAGATAAGTGGTAGGTATTATAGGATGTGACATTAGAGAAGCAGCATGGCTCAGTGGAAAAAGCCCGGGCTTGGGATTCAGAGGTCATGGGTTCAAATCCCTGCTCTGCCACTTGTCAGCTGTGTGACTTCGGGCAAGTCACTTCACTTCTCTATGCTTTAGTTATCTCATCTTTCAAATGGGGATTAAGACTTGTGAGCCCCACATGGGACAACCTGATCACCTTTTATCCCCCTCAGCGCTTAGACCAGTGCTTCACACATAGTAAGCACTTAACAAATACCATCATTATTATAGGATGTTCTTACAGTATGGCCCGATGTGGGCAGGGAAAGTGTCTACCAACTCTCCTCTAGTCTACTCCCCAAAGTGTTTAGTACAGTTCTCTGCACACAATAAGGGCTCAGTGAATACCAGTGATTTACAAAAAAATCACCAAACAGTGCTTAGGCCAGAGCTCTCTGAAGTGGCAATCAGAAAGGTGGCAAATCTAATTTATTCAGGTGACTCAGTTTTCCCCCAAAACAAGATGAAATTATTGTCACCGACTTGTTCTTCCCACGCGCTTAGTACAGTGCTCTGCACACAGTAAGCACTCAATAAATACGATTGAATGTATGAATGAATGAATTTGCCCATAAATCCCCATGCAAACACAAAGAAAAGATTTTTCAATGGAAAGAAACAGTATGTAAGTGAATAAAATTTTTGAAACTACCTTTGGAAGTTGTTCTTTATTTTCTCTTTTTTGGCCAGTGGATTAATATAAACTGACTTAGGTTCCAAGCTGACTTTCTAAATAAGATATAACAGTGCCATTACTGGGCAGAACAATGAGCCAACCAACAGTGTTGCCTAATGGTTAGAGCATGGGCCTGGGAATCAGAAGGACCTGGGTTCTACTCCTAGCTCCACCATTTACCTGCTGTGGACCTTGGACATGTCACTTAACTACTCTGTGCCTCAGTTGCCTCAGCTGCAAAATGGTGATTGACTGTGACCCTCATGTGGGACAAGGACTCTGTCCAACCTAATTATAATAGCGCCTAGTACATTGTGTGGCACAAAGTACATATCTATTCTATTTTATTTTGTTAACATGTTTGGTTTTGTTCTCTGTCTCCCCCTTCTAGACTGTGAACTCAGTCAATCAATCGTACTTATTGAGCGCTTACTGTGTGCAGAGCACTGTACTAAGCACTTGGGAAGTACAAGTTGGCAACATATAGAGACAGTCCCTACCCAACAGTGGGCTCACAGTCTAAAAGGGGGAGACAGAGAACAAAACCAAACATACTAACAAAATAAAATAAATAGAATAGATATGTACAGGTAAAATAGAGTAATAAATATATACAAAAATATATACATATATACAGGTGCTGTGGGGAAGGGTAGGAGGTAAGATGAGGGGGATGGAGAGGGGGACGAGGGAGAGAGGAGTAGGGACCATCTCTATCTGTTGCCAAACTTGTACTTCCCAAGCACTTAGTACAGTGCTCTGCACACAGTAAGCACTCAATAAATATGATTGATTGATTGATTGGCAGATAGCACTTAAATACCATAAAAAAGCAGTATTGTGCCTGATAGGCAGCAAAGAACACTCGGAGAAATCATGCATGGTAATGGTTCTCACTGTTACCCATCCTTGTTGCTATGGATACCCTATTCAACTCCCTCACTTTTCCCTCTCTCGTAACCCAGGACATGCAAATCCTGCATTGCAAGACTACCCAGCTACTAGTCAGCGTAGTCCTGGGTTTAGAGAAGTAGCATGATCTAGTGGAAAGAGCCCAGGTCTGGGAACCAGAGGACCTGGGTTCTAATCCTGGTTCTGCCACTTACCTGTTAAAGATAAAATACCTGTTAAAGATACCTGTTCTCTCTCCATCTTAAATTGTGAGCCCCTTTTGGGACAGGAACTGTGTCCAATCTAGTTGCAGTCTATTGACCCCAGGACTGAGTACATTGTAAACACTTACAAATACTATTATCACTATTATTATTATTACTACTCTACGAAGAGGAGACAAGTGACAGTCTTCCCAGGCACTATCCTATCAATAACATAAACATCCCTTCTCAAACCTTCTAAAATTCCTAACTTGATAATGAAATTATCCAGCTGAGACACACTCTCCAGTCCAACGAAGCAGCATTGGAGCCCCGAAGGAAAGAGCAAATTCCCTCCCCCTTTTTTTTTTATTTCCCCTAGGGTAGGATCATGCTTTCAAGAGAAGAATTACTGGCTTCAGGGGGTACTTGATTCTGATTCCAAGGTCCCTAGCAGCCAGAGAGGATGGTGATTCCTGATCAGGGAAAAGACACATGCTCCCTTCCCTCCCCTACTCTGCCAGTCGGTCAGCTGCTGTCAAATTGTTTCCGATTCATAACGACTTCCTGGACTCCCTTTCTGCAGAACATCCCACTTTCTCCTCATTCTGGTATGTATATCCATTGAGTTTTCTTGGTAAAAATGCAGAAGTGGTTTACCATTGCCTTCCTCCGGAGCCGCTACTCTGTAAAGATTCATAATCTTACTACCACTTCTTGTTTAGGTAATGTTGAGACTTTATGAAATCAAAGTTTAGTGATGCACAATGTAACAGTATATATTACATATCTATATATTTTTACAAAGATGAAATCAAAAGTTTAGTGATGCATAATGTAAGTATATATTACATGTCTATATATTTTTAAATTGTAAATTATATCTTATAAATTATTTATTCAAATTAGTGTCTGTCTCCCCTTTTAGACTGTAAACTCATTATGGGCAGAGAAAGTATCGGCTAATTCTGCTGTAGTGGATTCTCCCAAGTGCTTAGCACAGTGCTCAGCACACAGTAAGCACTCAGTAAACATGATTGATTGATTATGTATTACATGGGGAAGCAGCATTGCCTAGCGGACCATAGGCCTGCGAGTCAGAGGACCTATGTTCTAATGCCGGCTCTGTCACTTGTCTACTGGGTGACCTTGGACAAGTCACTTCTTTGCACCTTAGTTACCTTATCTGTAAAATGGAGATTAAGACTGAGAGCCCCATGTGAGAGATATGGACTGTGTCCAACCTGATTAGTTTGTATCCACCCCAGTGCTTAGGATAGTGCCTGGCACAAGGGAAGCACTTAACATAGTTAAAAAAATAACAAATAAAAAAACTGTATATTTTGCCAGAGGTTCTGGAATGGATCCTGGGTTCTAATCCTGGTTCTGCCACTTACCTATTAGGTGACACTGGTCATGTCACTTAAATTCTCTGTGCCTCAGTTTCCTATCTGTAAAATAGAGATAAAATACCTGTTCTCTCTCCATCTTAAATTGTGAGCCCCTCACCTATGGGAAAACATAACCCACAGAACAGCTTTGTTTTCAAGGAACATATATAACTGTGTCATGGGATAAGCCGGCACACACGTACATACACACAAACACTAATTGTGCGAAACAGAGTACAGTAAACACTCAATTACCTGGTTGGACCTTTGATTCAGGTGATCTAGGGAAAAAACCACCAAACATGGATACAGACTAAATCTAGTTTCAGAACACTGGGGTTTGATATTTTGGGGTACAAATTTTTTAATTTATTATACAGATTTTTTAATTGTACATCGTGACTAGCTATAATAGTTTGAAAAAAAATTTCTGAATAATTGATCCAGATAATCTCCACGTGGATAAATCTCAGGCGGGTAAGCCAGAGTTCAGTTTATTCAGAATTAACAGCTCTGTTTAATTATTGTATGCAGTTGTTTCTCGGAGAGTACATGTAAATTAAAAAAAATGAAAGAATCAACAGGAACTCAAATAGGCAGAGCCCAGCTTCCAAGTGCAAGTCTAGATATTTACTTAATTGCCTCTGTCTCTTTTTCTCTCCATTTCTTTCTCTCTTCTCCTCATCTCTGTTATTTACATAAAAACAGATACGTATGGTAAAGAAAGAAGCATGATTTTCCCACATATCACAGATCTATCTTCAATTTTAAAACAGCCGGCTTTTAAAATACAGATTTGTAGTACTTTTTCAATTGTCTGTTTCTATGCAAGGAAGTGTTCAAATAATACATTTAAAAACACATTTGTTTTAGGGAAACTGAGATTGCAATATGAATTATAACGCACAATAAACATGGAGTTACAAAATGTTTTCTAAGAAATCCAACTCAAAGACGGAAACCATGGAAACTGGCTCTTTCTTCTGTATAGAAGTATGTGGTTCCCCAAAAACAATACAGATGAAATAGCTGTTCATTCATCCATTCATTCAATCACATTTATTGAGTGTTTACTGTGTGCGGAGCACTGTACTAAGCGTTTGGGAAAGTACAATGCAACAATAAACAGTGGCTCCCTGCCTACAACAGGCAGGCCCTGCTGAGAGCTCACCTCCTCCAGGAGGCCTTCCCAGACTGAGCCCCTTCCTTCCTCTCCCCCTCGTCCCCCATCTTACCTCCTTCCCTTCCCCACAGCACCTGTATATATGTATATATGTTTGTACATATTTATTACTCTATTTATTTATTTTATTTGTACATATCTATTCTATTTATTTTATTTTGTTAGTATGTTTGGTTTTGTTCTCTCTCTCCCCCTTTTAGACTGTGAGCCCACTGTTGGGTAGGGACTGTCTCTATGTGTTGCCAATTTGTACTTCCCAAGCGCTTAGTACAGTGCTCTGCACATAGTAAGCGCTCAATAAATACGATTGATGATGATGATGATGATACAACAAGCTTATAGTCTAGAGAGGGGAGACAGACATCAACACAAATAAAGTTACAGATGTGTACATAAGTCCTGTGGGACTGATTGGGGGGAAGAGCAAAGCGAAGTCAGAGAGACACAAAAGGGAGTGGGAGATGAGGAAAAGTTGGGCTTAGTCTGGGAAGGCCTCTTGGAGGAGAGATATACCTTCAATAAGGCTTTGTAGGTGGGGCAAGAGTAGTTGTCTGCTGGATTTTAGGAGGGAAGGCGTTCCAGGCCAGAGGCAGAATGTGTTCCCGGGGTCGGCAATGAGACAGGTGAGATGGAGGCACAGTGAGAAGGTTAGCACTAGCGGAGCCAAATATGTGGGCTGGGTTGTAGAAGGAGAGAAGCGAGGTGAGATAGGAGGGGGCAAGATGATGGACTACTTTAAAAACAAAGGTGAGGAATTTTTGTTTGCTACGGAGGTGGATGGGCAAACACCGGAGATAATTGAGGAGCAGGGGTGACCTGACCTGAACGTTTTTCTAGAAAAATGATCCTGGCAGCAGAATGAAGTATGGACTTGAGTGGGGAAGAGACATTCATTCATTCAATTGTATTTATTGGCGCTTACTGTGTGCAGAGCACTGTACTAAGAACTTGGGAAGTCAAGTTGGCAACATACAGAGATGGTCCTTACCCAACAAAGGGCTCAGTCTAGAAGCAGCATGGCTCAGTGGAAAGAGCCCAGGCTTTGGAGTCAGAGGTCATGGGTTCAGGCTGGGAGGTCAGCATCCCAGCTCTGCCACTTGTCTGCTGTGTGACCTTGGGCAAGTCACTTCACATCTCTGAGCCTAAGTTACCTCACCTGTAAAATAAGGATTGAGACCCTCAGCCCCATCTGGAGCAGGAACTGTGTCCAACCCGATTTGCTGGTATCCACCCCAGTGCTTAGTACAGTTCCTGGCACATAGAAAGCGCTTAACAAATACCATCATCATTATTATGGTATGATTAGAACATGACTGTAAATTAGGGAATGATCTTCCAACGATACTATGTGGTGTCGGAAGAAACAGTTTTGCAAATGTACCTGGTGTTGGGCAGAGCATAACTAGTATCATAAAATTTTCTTTTATATAAGGTTCTATAGGAACATCACTTCTGCATTATAGTGGAGATGAATGTATAATACAGTTAAGAAATAGATATGCAACTGGCCTAGAGTTCCAAAAATTGCCCTTCTCACAATAAGATCCAATCCAAGTGTGTGACAGTGGATGAAAAGATAAATGAACGTAAGCATTGTTCCCTTCCGCATGATGAGCAGGAAGAAATGGTTCTCTACGAGGCCTCTGCTTGACTCTCCCCACTCCATAGTCGAGATTGGAAGAGTACTGGAAACTCTCCAGGGGCCATCCTGAGAGGGGTGAATTGGTAATTAGAGAAGCAGCGTGGCTCAGAGGAAAGATCACAGGCTTGGGAGTCAGAGGTCATGGGTTCAAATCCCCGCTCCACCAATTGTCAGCTGTGTGACTTTGGGCAAGTCACTTAACTTCTCTGGGCCTCAGGTGCCTCATCTGTAAAATGGTGATTAATAATAATAATAATAATAATGATAGCATTTATTAAGTGCTTACTATGTGCAAAGCACTGTTCTAAGCACTGGGGAGGTTACAAGGTGATCAGGTTGTCCCACAGAGGACTCACAGTCTTCATGCCCGTTTGACAGATGAGGTAACTGAGGCACAGAGAAGTTAAGTGACTTGCCCAAAGTCACACAGCTGGCAATTGGCAGAGCGGGGATTTGAACCCATGACCTCTGACTCCAAAGCCCACGCTATTTCCACTGAGCCACGCAGCCCCCCGTGGGACAACTTGATCACCTTGTAACCTCCCCAGCACTTAGAACAGTGCCTGGCACAGAGTAAGTGCTTAACAAATACCTTAATTATTATTATTAAGAGAGCAATAGTTTCCAGTAGGACATGCTCTTGAGTTATTTGTGTAGAAGTTAGGGGTGGCTTGGAGTGTTACATTGTATATTTGTATATTGTATATTTGGAGTGTTATATATAGAGAAGCAGCGTGGCTCAGTGGAAAGAGCCCGGGCTTTGGAGTCAGAGGTCATGGGTTCAAATCCCGGCTCCGCTGCTTGTCAGCTGAGTGACTTTGGGCAAATCACTTCACTTCTCTGTGCCTCAGTTACCTCATCTGTAAAATGGGGATGAAGACTGTGAGCCCCATGTGCGTGGGAGAGTACAATACAACAGTAAACAGACACATTCCTTATCCACAACCAGCTTACAGTCTAGTCTTTTTCTCCAATGTTCCATTGTCGGGATGTCTCACTGTCATGATATCACAACTGTGGAAGTGGAAATTTGCCAACAGCCTAATTTGCCTGTACACAAATGCACCAGTAATTAGGTCTTTAATCAGTCGGAGAACCATAAGGATATTACGAGATATCCCATTCATTCATTCACTCGTATTTACTGAGAGCTTACTGTGTGCAGAGCACTGTACTAAGTGCTGGGGAAGTACAAGTTGGCGACATATAGAGACGGTCCCTACCCAACAACGGGCTCACAGTCTAGAAGGGGGAGACAGACAACAAAACAAAACATGTGGACAGGTGTCAAGTCATCAGAACAAATAGAATTAAAGCTAAATGCACATCATTAACAAAATAAATAGTAAATATGTACAAGTAAAATAGAGTAATAAATCTGTACAAACATATATATACAGGTGCTGTGGGGAGGGAGTCTTAGCATTTTCCTTTTCTGAATTTGCCTTATGGGAAGGAGGAGAGGAAAAAGTGGGCCTTCAGTCTGGGAAGGCCTCCTGGAGGAGGTGAGCTCTCAGTAGGGCTTTGAAGGGAGGAAGAGAGCTAGCTTGGAGGATGTGCGGAGGGAGGGCATTCCAGGCCAGGGGGAGGACGTGGGCCGGGGGTCGACGGCGGGACAGGAGAGAACGAGGCACAGTGAGGAGGTTAGCGGCAGAGGAGCGGAGGGCGCGGGCTGGGCTGGAGAAGGAGAGAAGGGAGGTGAGGTAGGAGGGGGCGAAGTGATGGACAGCCTTGAAGCCCAGGGTGAGGAGTTTTTGCTTGATGCTTAGGTTGACTGGTAGCCACTGGAGATTTTTGAGGCGGGGAGTAACATGCCCAGAGTGTTTCTGCACGAAGATGATCCGGTCAGCAGCGTGAAGTAGAGACTGAAGTGGGGAGAGACAGGAGGATGAGAGATCGGAGAGAAGGCCGATGCAGTAATCCAGTCAGGATAGGATGAAAGATTGAACCAGCAGGGTAGCGGTTTGGATGGACAGGAAAGGGCAGATCTTGGTGATGTAGTGGAGGTGAGACCGGCAGGTTTTGGTGAGGGGTGAACGAGAGAGCGGAGTTGAGGATGACACCAAGTTTGCGGGCTTGCGAGACGGGAGGGATGGTAGTGCCGTCAATAGTGATGGGAAAGTCAGGGAGAGGTCCAGGGTTTGGGAAGGAAGATGAGGAGTTCAGTCTTGGACATATGAGTCACAATTGAATATTAGAGCGCAAGCCAAAGTGAATGGTTAATGGAAATGTGAAACGTACTTTAAGTTTTAGTTCCCAATTTCCATTTGCATTGACACTGTTAATATGAAAAAAAAGAGCTTTTTCTTTCTAAAGGAATAAAAAATGCATAGATATAATCTGAGAACCAATTCGCGCAGTTCCCAGAGTGCAATGATAGTGTGTGAACCCCATATGGGACAGGGACTGTTTCTGACCTAATTAACTTGTTTCCATCCCTCTAGTTTGTAAATTCATTGTGGGCAGGGAATGTGTCTGTTTATTGTTATATTGTATTCTCCCAAACACTTAGTAAGTGCTCTGCACATAGTAAGCACTCAGTAAATACAATTGACTCACTGAATGACTACCCTAGCATTTAGAACTGTGCTTGACCTTGTACTAACAAATACTCTAAAAATAAAAGAGCAGGCCCAAAATTAAAGATGTATTCAATCCAAGAATATGACTTTTGGTTCAAAGCAAATTTGGCAAGAAAAAGTCCTCTACTTATTCCATACAAAACAGTATGCTGGTATTGTGTGAAAATGGACATGTACAGGCAATGTTCTTCTCTTCATTAACTGTGGTACACTATCATGAATTTTTAAAAATTAGATTCAAGACAGCTTGTAGATTTTACCGAGAAACATGAACGTTAGAAGGTGTTTCCTGTTATCACTAACCCACATCACCTGAAATCTCATTTTGTAACGAATTTATCTACACCATCTTCAGGGCTGGGATTGGGAAATTTCATTAGGACATATGGAGCTGCTTTCAAGTCTTTACATGTTCAAAAACAAATCAAAAATAAGTTAACAAATTGTTAAAAAAAATCCAAGCACAAAAAATTTTCCCACAATTACAAATTAAAATAAGAAATAGAGAAGCAGCATGGTGTAGTGGATAATAATAATAATGGCATTTATTAAGAGCTTACGATCAATCAATCAATCATATTTATTGAGCGCTTACTATGTGCAGAGCACTGTACTAAGCGCTTGGGAAGGACAAGTTGGCAACCTATAGAGACGGTCCCTACCTAACAGTGGGCTCACAGTCTAGAAGGGGGAGACAGACAACAAAACAAAACATATTAACAAACTATGTGCAAAGCACTGTTCTAAGCACTGAAAGCATGGGCCCGGAGTTAGAAGGTCCTGGGTTCTAATCCGAACTCCGCCACATGTCTTCTGCGTGGTCTTGGGCAAGTCACTTCACTTCGCTGGGCCTCAGTTACCTCACCTGTAAAATGGGGAACGAGACTGCGAGCCCCACACGGGACGGGGCCTGTGTCCAACCTGATTTGCTTGTATCCACCCCAGTGCTTAGTACAGTGCTTGGCACCTAGTAAGCCCTTAACAAATACTATTATTAGTAAATAATAATTCAGTGAGCACAGCTGGGAGATGGAGCCTAGAGCTGATAAATGAAGGAAAGGATGGAGGCAATTGGAATTGATTCTGGAGAAAAGGCCAACTTGATCACAAGGGAGGGTTTTTTTAGGATGGGGAAGACGTGGGCAATAAGCGCTCAGTAAATATCACTGAATCAAAGAATGAATGAATTCATTCACTCATTCAATCATATTTATTGAGCGCTTACCGTGTGTATATATATATATATACACACATATACACACATATGTATTTATTTTTTTACGTTACTGTCTGCCCTCCTCTAGACTGTAAGCCTGTTGTGGGCAGGGAATGTGTCCATTTATTGTTGTATCTTACTCTCCCAAGCGTTTAGTACAGTGCTCTGCACACAGTAAGCGCTCAATAAGTACGATTGATTGATTGAGGGGAAGAAGCCATTGGAGAGTGAGCGGTTGAAGATGGAAGTTAAGAAGGGGAGGAGGGAAGGGGTGAGAGTTTTTATAAGGTGAGAGGGACCCTTCAAGGCCCTACTAAGAGCTCACCTCCTCCAGGAGGCCTTCTGAGACTGAGCCCACTCCTTCCTCTCCCCCTCCTCCCCCTCCCTATCCCCCCCGCCTTGCCTCCTTCCCCTTCCCACAGCACCTGTATATATGTATATATGTTTGTACGTATTTATTACTCTATTTTATTTGTACATATTTATTCTATTTATTTTATTTTTTTAATATGTTTTGTTTTGTTGCCTGTCTCCCCCTTCTAGACTGTGAGCCCGTTGTTGGGTAGGGACCGTCTCTATATGTAGCCAACTTGTACTTCCCAAGCGCTTAGTACAGTGCTCTGCACACAATAAGCGCTCAATAAATGCGATTGAATGAATGAATGAAAGCGCTACAGAAGTGGGTGGCGCTTGAGAGGAGGGAGGAGATCTCTGATGATACTGCTGGGAAGGATGGGAGGAGGGGGTCATTCATTCTTTCATTCAGTCGTATTTATTGAGCGCTTACTATGTGCAGAGCACTGTACTAAGCGCTTGGGAAGTACAACTTGGCAACATATAGAGACGGTCCCTGCCCAACAACGGGCTCACAGTCTAGAAGGGGGAGACAGGCAACAAAACAAAACGTGGGGACAGGTGTCAAGTCGTCAGAATAAATAGAAGTAAAGCTAGATGCACGTCATTAACGCGCTCAATAAATATGATTGATTGATTAACAAAATAAATAGGATAGTAAATAGGTCGAGAGCTGGGGGAAGGAGAAGGGGGAGGGGTGATTTTGGGGAGCGCAGACCTGATGGTGTTAATTTTCCTAATGAAGTAGGTGGCCAGATGGTTGGGGGTGAGAGATGGGGAGGAAGGAGGAACAGGGAGCCTAAGGAGGGAGTTAAATGTCTGGACCAGCCGGCGGGGGTGATGGGCATGGGTGTCAATAAGCGAAGAGAAATAGTTTTGCTTGGCAGAGGGGAGGGCAGAGTTGAGGCACGAAAGGATCAATTTAAAGTGGAGAAGGTTGGCCCGGTGTTTAGACAGCAGTGTTCAGCAGCCCGAGCAAAAGAGGCGAACAGTGGCAGTGATCCAGAGCTGTGGGTTAGTAGTGTCAGAGCCACCACCTCGATGCCTGACCAACCTAGGGGAAAGGGAAGATGGATGTGAAGCCCTCTAAGGACATTAACTCTGTCTTCTTTGATATCCGTGTCTTAAAATGAAAGAAAGCATTACCGCTCATTACGGTAAGGAATTGAGTCAGTTTAAGAGAAGCAGCGTGGCTCAGTGGAAAGAGCACGGGCTTTGGAGTCAAAGGTGACAGGTTCAAATGCCGCCTCTGCCACTTAGCTGTGTGACTTTAGGCAAGTCACTTCACTTCTCTGTGCCTCAGTTCCCCCATCTGGAAAATGGGGATTAAGCCTGTGAGCCCCACGTGGGACAACCTGATTACCTTGTAGCCCCCCCAGCGCTTAGAACAGTGCTTCACACATAGTAAATGCTTAACATATACCATTACTATTATTCTCCTGCCCCCATTTTCCTGGGAAAAGTAAAGAGGAAAACAAAACCCATACAGCTGCACCCCACAATCTTTGGAAACATCAGCAGTTATTGTGGGTTATCTTGGATCAAGTGGTTTTGCCCAATTTTTAATCAAATTGATCCCAAGTAAGACTCTTTCTTTCTGGAGAAAGTGGGTTTGGGATGGTCCTGAGCCCCCTCCTTCCTCTCCCCCTCATCCCCCTCTCCATCCCCCCGCCCATCTTACCTCCTTCCCTTCCCCACAGCACCTGTATATATGTATATATGTTTGTACATATTTATTACTCTATTTATTTTACTTGTTCATATCTATTCTATTTTATTTTGTAGATATGTTTGGTTTTGTTCTCTGTCTCCCCCTTCTAGACTGTGAGCCCACTGTTGGGTAGGGACTGTCTCTATGTGTTGCCAACTTGTGCTTCCCAAGTGCTTAGTACAGTGCTCTGCATGCAGTAAGCACTCAATAAATATGATTGATTGATTGATTAATGCCTGGTTGCTCAAACCAGGTGTTGGACACAAAATATATAATTTGCTTTCCTGGGAGCAGTGGTGGGCCTGGCTTTTTCCCCCTGCTTCCACCCTGAGCCTTTCCCCTTCCCCCTTCCCACTTTCCTTCTGACCCCAGGGCTCAGCTGCCCCTCTGTCCCTCCCCAGGGACGTTTTTAGTTTGCATTTTGGCTCCCCTTTTCTTATGTGTTCCACCTCTTCCCCTTCTCATTCTTAGATTGTGAATTATTTGGCCACCAGGCATTGCGTTCTATACCTCATCCAGGGAACGTGTCTACCAACTCTGTTGCACTACACTCTCCCAAACTCCTAGTACAGCAGCGTGGCTCAGTGGTAAGAGCCCGGGCTTTGGAGTCAGAGGTCATGGGTTCAAATCCCGACTCTGCCAACTGTCAGCTGCGTGACTTTGGGCAAGTCACTTCACTTCTCTTGGCCTCAGTTTCCTCATCTGTAAAATGGGGATTAAAACTGTGAGCCCGCCGTGGGACAACCTGTTCACCTTGTAACCTCCCCAGCGCTTAGAACAGTGCTTTGCATATAGTAAGTGCTTAACAAATACCATCATTATTATTATTGCTCTGCACACAGTAAGCGTGCAATAAATTCCTTTGATTGATTGATCCATGTAATTATTAGTAGTAGTAGTAATAATGAATATTGTGGTATCTGTTAAGCTCTTATTATGTCAGACCCTCTACTAAGTATTACTCTATTGTATTAATAATAATTATAATAATAATGATGGTATTTATTAAGCGCTTACTATGTGCAAAACACTGTTCTAAGCACTGGGGAGGTTACATGGTGATCAGGTTGTCCCACGGGGGGCTCACAGTCTTCATCCCCAATTTACAGATGAGGTAACTGAGGCCCCGAGAAGTGAAATGACTTGCCCAAAGTCACACAGCTGACAAGTGGCGGAGCCAGGATTTGAACCCATGATCTTTGACTCCAAAGCCCAGGCTCTTTCCACTGAGCCACGCTGCTTATCTAATGATTAATGATGTGTATATATCTATAATTCTATTTATTTTGATGGTATTGACACCTGTCTACTTGTTCTGTTTTGCTGCCTGTCTCCCCCTTCTACACTGTGAGCCCGCTGTTGGGACTGTCTCTATCTGTTGCCAAATTGTACTTTCCAAGCGCTCAGTACAGTGCTCGGCACACAGTCAGCGCTCAATAAATATGATTGAATGAATGTTGGGGTAGATAGAAGATAATCAGTCTGGACACAGTCCCTGTCCCATTTAGGGCTCACAGTCTTAATCCCCATTTTACAGATGAGACCACTGAGAACCCAGGTCCTTCTAACTCCCAGGCCGGTGCTCTCTACCAGCTTTTAATACAGTGCTTTTCACATGGTAAGTGCTTAATAAAACGCTCTTACTATTGTGTTGTAAGCTCGCTAAAGTCAGGGACTATGCCTGTCCTTTTATTAAAAAAACTACTGATTGCATAATACAGGCACAGGGTCTGTGTGTAATTCCTTCTTGTAAGCTCCTCCCCAGTGCTTAATAAATGCTATTAATTCTGCAGTTAATTCAAATGTGAGGGAACGTTGGAACAGTTGCACCAGGTGGCATGCTGAGAAGCTGCATGGCCTAGTGGAAATAATAATAATAATAATGGCATTTATTAAGCGCTTACTATGTGCAAAGCACTGTTCTAAGTGCTGGGGAGGTTACAAGGTGATCAGGTGTCCCACGGGGGGCTCACAGTCTTAATCCCCATTTTACAGATGAGGTAACTGAGGCCCAGAGAAGTTAAGTGACTTGCCCAAAGTCACACAGCTGACAAGCAGCAGAGCCGGGATTTAAACCCATGACCTCTGACTCCAAAGCCCGTGCTCTTTCCACTGAGCCATGCTGCTTCTCCTAATCCTTTCTCCTGGAAAGTGCACGGGCCCAGGAGTCAGAGGACCTGGGTTCTAATCCTGACCCCACCACTTGTCTGCTGTGTGACCTTGGGCATGTAGCTTCACTTCTCTGGGCCTCAGTTACCTCAGCTGTAAAATGAGATTAAGCTGTGAGCTCCGCATGGGACAGGGACTGTGTCCAACCTGATGCTCTTGTATTTACCCCACACGCAGTACAATACCAGGCACACAGACTTTAGGTAGTTTAGAGAAGCAGCGTGGCTCAGTGTGGAAAGAGCCCGGGCATTGGAGTCAGAGGTCATGGGTTCAAATCCCGGCTCAGCCGCTTGTCAGCTGTGTGACTTAGGGCAAGTCACTTAACCTCTCTGTGCCTCAGTTCCCTCATCTGTAAAATGGAGATGAAGACCCCCTTGGGGGGACAACCTGATCACCTTGTAACCTCCCCAGGGCTTAGAACAGTGCTTTGCACATAGTAAGCGCTTAATAAATGCCATTATTATTATTATTTATAACCTCATAATAATGATAGTATTTTATTTAGTAAGCTCACAGTGGGCAAGGAACCTGGCTACCAACACTGCTATATTGCACTCTTCCGAGTGATTAGTACAGTGCTGTGCATACAGTAAGTGCGCAATAAATAAAATTGATTGATTAATTGACCGTGGTATAGAACTCTTCCAAGCTCTGAACGGAGAAATTGCTCAATAAATATCACTGATGATACTAAGTGCTTAACAAATACCATAAAAAGGGGCAGCTCAATGAATACTATTACTCTGCTACAAGTCAATCAATCAGGGTAATTATTGAGTGCTTGTTTGTGCAGAGCACGCTTGGTATACTAAGCGCTTGGGAGAGTACTCAGCAGGCACGTCCCCTGCCGTGCTGGCTCTATGTTCACTCCTCAAACCCCTAGTTGCGGAGGCTGGTGGGAAGAGGAGAAGCTCATTGTGGGCAGGGAATGTATCTGTTGCATTGTTATGTTGTTGAGAAGCAGCATGATCTAGTGGCTAGAGTTTAGGCCTGGGAGTCGAAAGGTCAAGGGCTCTAAAACCCAGCTCTGCCGCTTGTCTGCTGTGTGACCTCAGGCAAATCCCTTCACTTCTCTGGGCCTCAGTTGCCTCATCTGTAAAATGGGGAATCATACTGTGAGCCCCACATGGGGCAGGGATGGTGTCTACCTTGGTTTGCTTGTAACCACCCCAGTGCTTAGTACAGCCCCTGTCAGTAAGTGTTTAACACATACCATCATTATTATATTGTACTCTCCCAAGCATTCAGTAGAGTGCTCTGCCCACAGTCAGTGCTCAATAAATAGGACTGAATGAATGAAAGAAGGAAAGAATTAAAGGAAGGAATGAAAGAAAGGAAAGAAGGAAGGAAAGAAAGAAAGAAAGGAAGGAAAGAAGGAAAAAAAGAAAGGAAGAAAGGAAGTTAAAGGCAGGAAAGGAAGGAAAGAAAGGGAGAAAAAAGGTAGTACAGGAAGGAAAGAAAGGAAGGAAAAAAAGGAAAGAAAGAAAGGAATGAAAGAAAGGAAGGAAAAAAAGGAAAGAAAGAAAGGAATGAAAGAAAGGAAGGAAAAAAAGAAAGGAGAGAAAGGAAAGGAAAGAAAGAAAGATGGAAAGGAAGGAAAGAATGGGAGGAAAAAAGGTAGGACAGGAATGAAAGAAAGGTAGGAAAGAAAGAAAGGGAAAAAAGGAAAGAAAGGAAGGAAAAAATGAAAGGAGAGAAAGGAAAGGAAAGGAAGGAAAGAACGGAAGGCAAAAAGGTAGGAAAGGAAGGAAGGAAATAAGGAAAGGAACAGAAGAATGGGAAGAAAAAAGGTAGAAAAGGAAGGAAAGAAAGGCAGGAAAGGAAGGAAAGAACACAAGGGAAAGAAAGGAGGGAAAGAAAGAAAGAAAGAAAGGAAAGAATGAAAGGAAAGAAAAAAAGAAAGAATTGAAGGAAGGAAGGAGAGAAGGAAAGGAAGGAAGGAAAGAGAGAGAAAGAAAGAAAGAAAAAGAAAGAAAGAAAGAGAAAGAAAGAAAGAAAGAAAGAAAGAAAGAAAGAAAGGAGAAAGGAGAGAAAGAAAGAAAGAAAAAGAAAGAAAGAAAGAAGGAAAGAAAGAAAGGAGAGAAAGGAAGAGGGAGGGAGGAAAGAAAGAACGAGAGAGAGAGAGAGAGAGAGAGAGAGAGAGAGAGAGAGAGAGAGAGAGAGAGAGAGAGAGAGGTCTCATCTGTAAAATGGGGGTTAAGACTGTGAGCCCTAAATGGGACAGGGACTGTGTCCAGACTGATTATCTTGTATGTGCCCCAACATTCATTCAATCGTATTTATTGAGCGCTGACTGTGTGCCGAGCACTGTACTGAGCGCTTGGAAAGTACAATTCGGCAACAGATAGAGATGGTCCCTGCCCAACAACGGGCTCACGGGCTAGAAGGGGGAGACAGGTAGCAAAACGGAACAAGAAGACAGAGAAAGAAGAAAAGAAAGAAGAAAAGAAAGAAAGAAAAGAGAGAGAGAGGGAGCTAGAGAGAGAGAAGAAAAGAAAGAAATAAACGAGAGAGAAGAAAAGAAAGAATGAAAGAGAAAGAAGGAAGAAAGAAAGGAGAGAGAAAAGAAAAGAAAGAATGAAGGAAAGAAAGATTGAAAGAAAGAAAGAAAAGAGAGAGAGGGAAAAGAAAAGAAAGAATGAAGGAAAGAAAGATGGAAAGAAAGAAAAGAAAGAGAGAGAGAGAAGAAAAGAAAGAATGAAAGAAAAAAAGAAAGAAAAAGAAAGAAAAGAGAGAGGGAGAAGAAAAGAAAGAATGAAAGAAAAAAAGAAAGAAAAAGAAAGAAAAGAGACAGAGAGAAGAAAAGAAAGAAGGAAAGAAAGAAAAGAGAGAGAGAGAAGAAAAGAAAGAATGAAAGAAAGAAAGAAAGAAAAAGAAAGAAAAGAGACAGAGAGAAGAAAAGAAAGAAGGAAAGAAAGAAAAGAAAGAGGGAGAGAAGAAAAGAAAGATGAAAGAAAGTAGGGAAGAAAGAAAAACAAAGAAAAGAGAGAAAGAGGAGAAAAGAAAGAAGGAAAGAAGGAAAGAAAGAAAAGAAAGAAGAGAGAGAAGAAAAGGAAGAATTAAAGAGAGAAGAAAGGAGAGAATGAAAGAAGGAAAGAAACAAAGAAAGAAAAGAGAAGAAAAGAAAGAAGGAAAGAAAGGAGAAAGAAGAAAAGGAATGAAAGAAAGAAAAAAGAAAGAAAAGCGAGGGAGAGAGGGAGAAGAAAAGAAAGAAGGAAGGAAGGAAAGAAAAGAGAGAGAGGAGAAAGAAGAAAAGAATGAAAGAAGGAAGGAAAGAACAAAAGAAAGAAGAGAGAAGAAAGAAGGAAAGAAGGAAAAGAGAGAGAATAAAGAAGGAAAGGAAGAAAGAAAAGGGAGAGAAAGAAAAGAAAAAGAAAGAAAGAAGGAAGGAAAGAAAGAAAAAAGAAAGAAAAGCGAGAGAGAGAGAGGGAGAAGAAAAGAAAGAAAGAAGGAAGGAAGGAAAGAAAAGAGAGAGAGGGGGAAAGAAGAAAAGAAAGAATGAAAGAAGGAAGGAAAGAACAAAAGAAAGAAGAGAGAAGAAAGAAGGAAAGAAGGAAAAGAAAGAGAGAGAGAGAATAAAGAAGGAAAGGAAGAAAGAAAAGGGAGAGAAAGAAGAAAAGAAAAAGAAAGAAAGAAGGAAAGAAAGAAAAAAAGAAGGAAAAGTGAGAGAGCGAGGGAGAAGAAAAGAAAGAAAGAGGGAAGGAAGGAAAGAAAAGAGAGAGAGGGAGAAAGAAGAAAAGAAAGAATGAAAGAAGGAAGGAAAGAACAAAAGAAAGAAGAGAGAAGAAAGAAGGAAAGAAGGAAAAGAAAGAGAGAGAGAATAAAGAAGGAAAGGAAGAAAGAAAAGAGAGAGAAAGAAGAAAAGAAAAAGAAAGAAAGAAGGAAAGAAAGAAAAAAAGAAAGAAAAGTGAGAGAGCGAGGGAGAAGAAAAGAAAGAAAGAAGGAAGGAAGGAAGGAAAGAAAAGAGAGAGAGGGAGAAAGAAGAAAAGAAAGAATGAAAGAAGGAAGGAAAGAACAAAAGAAAGAAGAGAGAAGAAAGAAGGAAAGAAGGAAAAGAAAGAGAGAGAGAATAAAGAAGGAAAGGAAGAAAGAAAAGAGAGAGAGAGAAGAAAAGAAAGAATGAAAGAAAGAAAGAAAGAAAAAGAAAGAAAAGAGAGAGAAGAAAAGAAAGAAGGAAAGAAAAGAGAGAGAGAGAGAAGAAAAGAAAGAAGGAAAGAAAGAAGGAAAGAAAGAAGGAAAGAAAAGAGAGAGAGAGAGAAGAAAAGAAAGAAAGGAGAGAGAGAGAGAGACAGAGAGACAGAGGGACAGACGGACGGACGGGAAAGCAGGGCAGGGGGCGGGCCAGGCCCGAGGCCCAGCCCGGCGGCCTCCCGGCAACGGGGCGGGGCCCGGAGACTCCGGCGCGCGCCCGTTCGGCGTGGGAGGGGGCGTGTGTGTGTGTGTGTGTGTGTGTGTGTGTGTGTGTGTGTGTGTGTGTGCGTGTGGGAGCGTGTGTGTGCGTGTGTGTGTGCGTCGCGGGCGCGCGTCCGTAGCGGGCGGGGCGGGGCGTGTCGGTCCCGGGGCGGGGCGTGTCGGTGCGGCTCTCGCGCGAGCGTGCGAGGCTCCTTCCGCCGCGGGGAGCGCAGCCAGGCCCGGCCGGCGCCATGGCGGCCAGCCTCCGCGGCCGCTCGCTCAAGCACCTCAGGATCCGAGGTAACGGCCCCAAGGGGCGGGGGGGGGGGACGGGGACACCCGCCGCCCGCGCACACCCACGGGGGGGGGGCGGAGGGGGGCCCGGGGGGGACGGGGCGGGAAGGGAAGGGAGGCCGCCCGTCCGTCCCCCCCGGGGCCGGGCCCGCCGCGCCGCCTCCGCCTCCTCAGCCTCCGTTTGTGTTTGTCGCAGGGCGCAATGACAGCGGCGAGGAGAACGTCCCCCTCGATCTCAGCAGAGGTAGGTAACCCCCACACCCGGGGACGGGGGGCGGGCAACAAACGGCCCGCGAGCCGACGCTCTCACCTCAGAATCAGAATAATAATAATAATAACAATAATAACGGCGTTTATCAAGCGCTTACTATGTGCGGAGCACCGCTCTAAGCGCCGGGGACGTTACGAGGTGATGAGGTTGGCCCACGGGGGGCTCACAGGCTTCATCCCCATTTGACAGATGAGGGAACTGAGGCGCACAGAATAATAATAATAATAATGTCGCTGGGGAGGTTACAAGATAATCAGGTAGTTCCACGGGGGGCTCACAGGCTTCATCCCCATTTGACAGATGAGGGAACTGAGGCACAGAGAATCATAATAATAATAATAACAGTGCTGGGGAGGTTACAGGGTAATGAGGTTGTCCCACGGGGGGCTCACAGGCTTCATCCCCATTTGACAGATGAGGTACCTGAGGCACACAGAATAATAATAGTGATAACGGCATTTATGAAGCGCTCACTATGTGCAGAGCAGCGGTCTGAGCGCCAGGAACGTTGCGAGGTGATGAGGGTGTCCCACGGGGGGCTCACAGGCTTCATCCCCATTTGACAGATGAGGGAACTGAGGCACACAGAATAATAATAGTGATAACGGCATTTATGAAGCGCTCACTATGTGCAGAGCACCGTTCTAAGCGCCGGGGACGTTATGAGGTAATGAGGTTGGCCCACGGGGGGCTCACAGGCTTCATCCCCATTTGACAGATGAGGGAACTGAGGCACACAGAATAATAATGATGATAATAATAATAATAATGCTGGGGAGGTTACAGGATAATCAGGTAGTCCCACGGGGGGCTCACAGGCTTCATCCCCATTTGACAGATGAGGTACCTGAGGCACACAGAATAATAATAGTGATAACGGCATTTATGAAGCGCTCACTATGTGCAGAGCCCCGTTCTAAGCGCCGGGGACGTTATGAGGTGATGAGGTTGTCCCACGGGGGGCTCACAGGCTTCATCCCCATTTGACAGGTGAGGGAACTGAGGCACACAGAATAATAATAATAATGGCATTTATGAAGAGCTTACTATGTGCTGAGCCCCGTTCTAAGCGTTGGGGACGTTATGAAGTAATGAGGTTGTCGCACGGGGGGCTCACAGGCTTCATCCCCATTTGACAGACGAGGGAACTGAGGCACACAGAATCATAATAACAATAATAATAATAATGATAATAATAATAATGTCGCTGGGGAGGTTACAAGATAATCAGGCTGTCCCACAGGGGGCTCACAGGCTTCATCTCCATTTGACAGATGAGGGAACTGAGGCACAGAGAATCATAATAATAACAAGAATGGCGCTGGGGAGGTTACAAGGTGATCAGGTTGTCCCACGGGGGGCTCACAGTCTTCATCCCTCTTTGGCAGATGAGGGAACTGAGGCACACAGAATAATAATAATAATAATGGCATTTATGAAGTGCTTACTATGTGCAAAGCACCGTTCTAAGTACCGGGGAGGTTACAAGGTAATGAGGTTGTCCCACGGGGGGGTTCACAGTCTTCATCCCCATTTGACAGGTGAGGGAACTGAGGCACAGAACAAGGTAATGAGGTTGTCCCATGGGGGGCTCGCATTCTTCAGTTCCTATTTACAAATGAGGTAACTGAGGCACAGAGAACAATAATAGTAATAATGGCATTTATTAAGCGCTTCCTATGTGCACAGCACCACTCTAAGAGCTGGGGAGGTTATGAGGTAATGAGGTTGTCCCATGGGGGGCTCACAGGCTTCATCCCCATTTGACAGATGAGGGAACTGAGGCCCAGAGAATCATAATAAGAATGATGCTGGAGAGGTTACAAGATAATCAGGTTGTCCCACGGGGGGCTCACAGTCTTCATCCCCAAGTTACAAATGAGGTAACTGAGGCACAGAGCAATAATAATAGTAATAATAATGGCATTTATCAAGCACTTACTATGTGCAAAGCACCGTTCTAAGCGCTGGGGAGGTTACAAGGTAAGGAGGTTGTCGCACGGGGGACTCTCAGACCTCTATTGTACATATCTATTCTATTTATTTTATTTTGTTAGTATGTTTGGTTTTGTTCTCTGTCTCCCCCTTTTAGACTGTGAGCCCACTGTTGGGTAGGGACCATCTCTATATGTTGCCAACTTGTACTTCCCAAGCGCTTAGTACAGTGCTCTGCACACAGTAAGCGCTCAATGAATACGATTGATTGATTGATAATAATAATAATAATAATAATGGCACTGGGGAGGTTAAAAAGTGATCAGGTTGTCTCACGGGGGGCTCACAGTCTTCATCCCCATTTTACAGATGAGGTAGCTAATAATGGCATTTATTAAGCGCTTACTATGTGCAAAGCACCCTTCTAAGCGCTGGGGACTTTACAAGGCTCACAATCTTAATCCCCATTTGACAGATGAGGGAACTGAGGCACAGAGAATCATAATAATAATGGCATTTGTTAAGCGCTTACTATGTGCAGAACACCGTTCTAAGCACTGGGGAGGTTACAAGGCAATCATGTTGTCCCACGGGGGGCTCACAGTCTTCATCCCCATTTGACAGATGAAGGAACTGAGGCGCAGAGAATCATAATAATAATAATGGCGCTGGAGACGTTACAAGGCAATCATGTTGTCCCACGGGGGGCTCACAGTCTTCATCCCCATTTGACAGATGAAGGAACTGAGGCACAGAGAATCATAATAATAATAATGGCGCTGGAGACGTTACAAGGCAATCAGGTTGTCCCACGGGGGGCTCACAGTCTTCATCCCCATTTGACAGATGAGGGAACTGAGGCACAGAGAATCATAATAATAATAATATTGGCGCTGGGGACGTTAAATTAAGCGTTTACTATGTGCAGAGCACCGTTCTAAGCACTGGGGACACTACAAGGTGATCAGGTTGTCCCACGGGGGGCTCACAGTCTTCATCCCCATTTGACCGATGAGGGAACTGAGGCACAGAGAATAGTAATGGTAAGAATGACGCTGGGGAGATTACAAGGTGATCAGGTTGTACCACGCAGGGCTCACAGTCTTCATCCCCAATTTACAAATGAGGTAACTGAGGCACAGGACAATAATAATAATAATAATGGCATTTATCAAGCGCTTACTATGTGCAAAGCACCGTTCTAAGCGCCGGGGATGTTACGAGGTAATGAGGTTGTCCCACGGGGGGCTCACAGTCTTCATCCCCATTTTACACATGAGGTAACAGGCCCAGAGAATAATAGTAATAATAATAATAATAGCGCTGGGGAGGTTGCAAGGTAATCAGGTTGTCCCATGGGGGGCTCACAGTCTTCATCCCCATTTTACAGATGAGGTACCTGAGGCACACGGAATAATAATAACAATGGCATTTATTAAGCGCTTACTATGTGCAGAGCACCGTTCTAAGTGCTGGGGACGTTACAAGGTAATGAAGTTGTCCCACTGGGGGCTCACAGTCTTCATCCCCATTTGACAGTTGAGGTAACTGAGGCACAGAGAATCATAATAATAAGAATGGCGCTGGAGACGTCACAAGGTAATCAGGTTGTCCCACAGGGGGCTCACAGTCTTCATCCCCATTTGACAGATGAGGTAACTGAGGCACAGAGAATCATAATAATAATAATGGCGCTGGAGACGTCACAAGGTAATCCGGTTGTCCCACGGGGGGCTCACAGTCTTCATCCCCGTTTTACAGATGAGAGAACTGAGGCACAGAGAATCATAATAATAATAATAATGGCATTTATTAAGCGCTTGCTATGTGCAAAGCACCGTTCTAAGCCCTGGGGACGTTACAAGGTAATCAGGTTGTCCCACTGGGGGCTCACAGTCTTCATCCCCATTTTACAGAGTAGTTATAGTTGTTTCTTTGGATGGATTACATTCATTCATTCATTCATTCATTCAGTCGTATTTATTGAGCGCTTACTGTGTGCAGAACACTGTACTAAGCGCTTGGGAAGTACAAGTTGGCAACATACAGAGACGGTCCCTACCCAACAGCGGGCTCACAGTCTAGAAGGGGGAGACAGAGAACAAAACATAACATATTAACAAAATAAAATAAATAGAATAAATATGTACAAATAAAATAAATAAATAAATAGAGTAATAAATTCATACAAACATATATACATATATACAGGTGCTGTGGGGAGGGGAAGGAGGTAAGGTGGGGGGATGGGGGGAGACTTTTTAAACAAAGTTAAAGAGATGGGCATAGAGTAAGTCATTCTTAGTACTTAAGTCACCTTCAGAACTTGTGTATATTCAGCTGCATATTCAGTGACTTCATCCTGATACATATACTTGTACCTGCTTGATTTTGTTGTCTGTCTCCCCCCCTTCTAGGCTGTGAGCCCATTGTTGGGTAGGGATTGTCTCTATTTGTTGCTGAGTTGTACTTTCCAAGCACTCAGTACAGTGCTCTGCACACAGCACTCGATAAATACGATTGAATGAATGAATGAAAAGGTAACTGAGGCACAGAGAAGTTAAGTGATTGTCTCTATCTGTTGCTGAGTTGTACTTTCCAAGCGCTTAGTACGGTGCTCTGCGCACAGCACTCCATAAATATGATTGAATGAATGAATGTAAAGGTAACTGAGGCACAGAGAAGTTAAATGACTTGCCCAAAGTCACCCAGCTGACGAGTGGCAGAGCCGGGATTGGCTCACAGATGAGGTGCATGAGGCCCAGAGGAGAGGTGACTTGCCCAAAGTCACACAGCTGACCCCATTTCACAGATGAGGTACATGAGGCCCAGAGAAGTGAGGTGACTTGCCCAAAGTCACCCAGCTGACAGTTGGCGGAGCCGGGATTTGAACCCCTGACCTCTGACTCCAAAGCCCGGGCTCTTTCCACTGAGCCACGCTGCTTGATTGAGCGCCGACTGTGTGCGGAGCACTGGACTGAGCACTTGGAAAGTGCAACCAATCGCTTTAGGTTGCCGGAGGACGTCTGAAAGATAACAGTAATCATTCATTCATTCAATCCTATTGATTGAGCGCCAACTGTGTGCAGAGCACTGGACTGAGCGCTTGGAAAGTCCAACTAATCGCTTTATGTTGCCGGAAGTCTGAAGGATAATAATCATTCATTCACTCATTCCACCGTCTTGATTGAGCGCCGACTATGTGCAGAGCACTGTACTGAGCACTTGGAAAGTCCAACTAATCGCTGTAGGTTGCCGGGGGATGTCTAAAGGATAATAATCATTCACCCAGTCATCATCATCATCAATCGTATTTATTGAGCGCTTACTGTGTGCAGAGCAATGTACTAAGCGCTTGGGAAGTACAAATTGGCAACATCTAGAGACAGTCCCTACCCAACAGTGGGCTCACAGTCTAAAAGGGGGAGACAGAGAACAAAACCAAACATACTAACAAAATAAAATAAATAGAATAGATATGTACAAGTAAAATAAATAGAGTAATAAATATGTACAAACATATATACATATATACAGGTGCTGTGGGGAAGGGAAGGAGGTAAGATGGGGGGGATGGAGAGGGGGACGAGGGGGAGAGGAAGGAAGGGGCTCAGTCTGGGAATTCATTCATTTAATCATATTGATTGAGCACTGACCGTGTGCAGAGCACTGGACTAAGCGCTTGGGAAGGACAATTCAGCCACATTCTTTCCATCATCTTGATTGAACGCTGACTGTTTTCAGAGCACTGTACTGAGCGCTTGGAAAGTCCAACTTGTCGCTTTAGGTGGCCAGAGGATGTCTGAAGGATAACAGTAATCGTTCAGTTCATTCAGTCGTATTGACTGAGTGCCGACTTTGTGCAGAGCACTGGACTAAGTGCTGGGGAAGTACAATTCAGCCACATTCATTCCATCGTCTTGATTGAGCGCCGACTGTGTGCAGAGCACTGGACTGAGTGCTTGGAAAGTCCAACTAATCGCTTTAGGTTGCCGGAGGATGTCTGACTTGTACTTCCCCAGCTTGTACTTCCCAAGCACTTAGTACAGTGCTCTGCACACAGTAAGTGCTCAATAAATGCGATGGATTGATTGAAGGATAATAATCATTCATTCATTCATTCAATCATATTGATTGAGTGCTAACTGTATGAAGAGCCCTGGACTAATATTAATAATTTTGGTATTTGTTAAGCGCTTACGATGTGCAAAGGACCGTTCTAAGCTCTGGGAAGGCTACAGGGTAATCAGGTTGTCCCCCGGGGGGCTCACAGTCTTAATCCCCATTTTGCAGATGAGGCAACTGAGGCCCAGAGAAGCTAAGTGACTTGCCCAAAGTCACACGGCAGACAAGTGGCGGAGCTGGGGTTTGAACCCATGACCTCTGGCTCCCAAGCCCGGGCTCTTTCCACTGAGCCACGCTAATCATTCATTCATTCAATCGTCTTGATTGAGCGCTGACTGTGTGCAAAGCACTGGACTAAGCACTTGGGAAGTACAAATTGGCACCAGATAGAGACGGTCCCTACGCAACAACGGGCTCACAAGCTAGAAGGGGGAGACAAACAACAACACAAAACGAGGAGACGGGTGTCAAAACTGTCAGAATAAATAGAATTATAGCTATATGCACATCATTAACAAAATAATGGTCATGGGTTCAAATCCCGGCTCTGCCAATTGTCAGCTGTGTGACCTTGGGCAAGTCACTTCACTTCCCTGGGCCGCAGTTACCTCATCTGGAACATGGGGATGAAGACTGTGAGCCCCAATTGGGACAACCTGATCACCCTGTATCCTCCCCAGCACTTCGAACAGTGTAAATATGGCACGCTTCACGAACAATAATGATGGCATTTGTTAAGCGCTTACTATGTGCAAAGCACTGTTCTAAGCACTAAGCCCACTGTTGGGTAGGGACCGTCTCTATATGTTGCCAATTTGTACTTCCCAAGCACTTAGTACAGTGCTCTGCACATAGTAAGCGCTCAATAAATACGATTGATGATGATGGGGAGACTGTGAGCCCTTTGTGGGGTCGGGACCATCTCTAGATGTCGCCAACTTGTACTTCCCAAGCACTCAGTACAGTGCTCTGCACACAGCGCTCAATAAATACAATTGAATGAATGAATGTGTTTATAATTCTATTTATATTGACACCTGTCTCCATGTTTCGTTGTCCGTCTCCCCTTTCTAGACTGTGAGTCCGTTGTTGGGCAGGGACCGTCTCTATCTGTTGCCGAATTGTACTCTCCAAGCGCTCATTACAGTGCTCTGCATACAGTAAGCACTCAATCAGTGTGATTGAATGAATGAATAATAATAATAATGATGGCATTTATTAAGCGCTTACTATGTGCAAAGGAATGTGTATATATCTATAATTCTGTTTATTTGTATTGACACCTGTCTCCGTGTTTTGTTTCGTTGTCTGTCTCCTCCTTCTAGACTGTAAGCCCATTGTTGGGTAGGGACTGTCTCTATCAGTTGCTGAATTGTACTCTCCCAAGTGCTTAGTACAGTGCTCTGCACCCATTCAGCGCCTCAGTAAATATGATTGAATGAATGAATACAAGGTGATCAGGTTGTCCCACAGGGGGCTTGCAGTCTTCATCCCCGTTTTACAGATGAGGGAACTGAGGCCCAGAGAAGGGAAGTGACTTGCCCAAGGTCACATAGCTGGCAAGTGGCGGAGCTATGATTTGAACCCATGACCAAGGATTCATTCAATTGTACTGATTGAGCACTGATTGGGTTCATTCATTCATTCAATCGTATTTATTGAGCGTTTACAGTGTGCAGAGCACTGTACTAAGCGCTTGGGAAGTACAAGTCGGCAACAGAGATGGTCCCTACCCAGCAATGGGTTCACAGTCTAGAAGGGGGAGGATGTCTCCTCCTCCCCATCGCGCCCTCCCCACAGCACTTGGATATATTTGTACAGATTTATTTCTGTATTTATTTTACTTGTACATATTTCCTACTCTATTAATGTGCATAGAGCTATAATTCTGTTTATTCTGATGGTTTTGACACCTGTCTACGCATTTTGTTGTCTGTCTCCCCCTTCTAGACTGTGAACCCGTTGTTGGGTAGAGATTGTCTCTATCTGTTGCTGAATTGTACTTCCCAATCGCTTAGTACAGTGCTCTGCACACAGTAAGCGCTCAGTAAATATGATTGAATGAATATTTGTACAGATTTATTACTCTATTTTACTTGTACATATTTGCTACTCTAATGACGTGCATAGAGCTATAATTCTGTTTATTCTGATGGTTTTGACACCTGTCTACACGTTTTGTTGTCTGTCTCCCCCTTCTAGACTGTGAACCCGTTGTTGGGTAGGGATTGTCTCTGCTGCTGAATTATACTTCCCAATCGCTTAGTACAGCGCTCTGCACACAGTAAGCGCTCAATAAATACGATTGAATGAATGAATGAATATTTGTACAGATTTATTACTCTATTTTACTTGTGCCTATTTACTACTCTAATGACATGCATCGAGCTATAATTCTATTTATTCTGATGGTTTTAACACCCATCTACTTGCTTTGTGTTGTTGTCCGTCTACGCCTTCTAGCCTGAGAGCCCGTTGTTGGGTAGGGACCGGCTGTAGATGTTGCCGACTTGTACTTCCCAAGCGCTTAGTGCTGTGCTCTGCACACAGTCAGCGCTCAATAAATCCGATTGAATGAAGGAAGGAAGGAAGGAAGAGCGACCACATCCTGCCCTCTGCTCCCTCCTCCTCCTCCTCCCCGCCACCACCGGCCTCATCCTCCGAAGGGCTCCCAGTGTCGGGGCCTGCACAGGCCGGGGGTCCGGGGGACGCCCACCCCACACAGGGTCACGGGGACCCACCCCTCAGGCTGCTGCTGCTGTTTTGTTGCTGCTAATATTTTGTTGCTGCTGTGTTGCTTTTGCTGCTGTGCTTTGTGGTGCTGCTGTTTTGTCGGTGCTGTGTTTTGTGGCTGCCGCTGTTTTGCGGCCACTCCTCTCTTTGGCTGCAGCTGCTCTTGCTGAGGTTGTTTTTGCTGCGGCTGTTTTTGCTGCTGCTCGTGCAGTTGCTTGAACTGCATGGCTTAGTGGCAAGAACCTGGGCTTGGGAGTTAGAGGTCGTGGGTTCTAATCCTGCCTCCGCCACTTGTCTGCTGTGTGACCTTGGGCCAGCCAATTCATTTCCCTGGGCCTCAGTTCCCTCATCTGACTATGAGCCCCACGCGGGACCCCCTGATTACCCTGCATCTGCCCCAGTGCTTAGAACAGTGCTTGGCACCTAGTAAGCGCTTAACAAATACCGTTATTATTTGTCGCTGCTGCTTTTGGTGCAGCTGTTTCGGCAGCTGTAGGTTCATTGTTTACCGGCAGGCCCCGGGACGTGGTTCATTCATTCATTCAGTCGTATTTATTGAGCGCTTACTGTGTGCAGGGCACTGTACTAAGCGCTTGGGAAGTACAAGTTGGCAACATATAGAGACGGTCCCTACCCAACAGCGGGCTCACAGTCTAGAAGGGGGGAACAGACAACAAAACAAAACATATTCACAAAATAAAATAGACTAAATATGTACAAGGTAAATAGAGTAGTAAATATGTACAAACATATACACGTATATACAGGTACTGTGGGGAGGGAAAGGAAGTAAGGTGAGCGGATGGGGAGAGGAAGGAGGGGGCTCAGTCTGGGAAGGCCTATATATGTATATATGTTTGTATGTATTTATTACTCTATATATTTTACTTGTACATATTTATTCTATTTATTTTATTTTGTTAATATGTTTTGTTTTGCTGTCTGTCTCCCCCCTTCTAAACTGTGAGCCCGTTGTTAGGCAGGGACTGTCTCTAGATGTTGCCAACTTGTGCTTCCCAAGCGCTTAGTCCAGTGCTCTGCACCCAGTAAGCGCTCAATCAATACGATTAAAAGAACGGACTTCTCTGTGCCTCAGTTCCCTCATCTGTAAAATGGGGATTAAGACTGTGAGCCCCACGTGGGACGACTTGATCACCTTGTAACCTCTCCAGGGCCTAGAACAGTGCTTGGCACAGAGTAAGCGCTTAACAAATGCCATTGTCATTATTATTATTACTCCAGTGCTCTGCCCACAGTAAGCGCTCAATAAATACGTGGTTGTTTAGAGAGATCCACACTCGCCTCCTGGCCGGGCTAGGGGCGGTGCCAGCTCCCCATTCACCCGCTAGTCACCCCAGTGGGGACGATTTAGGGAGTCCAGAGGCTTGGGTTTTTGGTCCTCCCTTGACGGATTGAGAATGTCCGCCTCCTAGGGTGCCTGTCCCTCCTGTCTTCCCCCCCAGCGCAGTCGGTTGTTGGGTTTCAGTTTGCGATTGAGTCAGGGCTTTTGAATCCTAAACCCTCAGAAGCCCATCCTTCGGAAACCCAATGAAGAAACGCGAACTTCTCCTTCTCTCTAGCTGGGTGGGTGACAGCATCAGGATGCCGTTATTTGTTTCGAGATGGAGTTCGCCTGTGGTTTTGGTTTTTGTTTTTAACCGGATTTTGGCCTGGTTAGGACTGGATAGGATGTACTCCTTCCTGTGTTTTGAGAGAGAGATAGATACAAAGAGATACAAAGATACAAAGCTCCTTGTCTTCCCTCCCAAACCTTGTCCTCTCCCTGACTTTCCCATCTCTGTTGACGGCACTACCGTCCTTCCCGTCTCACAAGCCCGCAACCTTGGTGTCATCCTCGACTCCGCTCCCTCATTCACCCCTCACATCCAAGCCGTCACCAAAACCTGCCGGTCTCAGCTCCGCAACATTGCCAAGATCCGCCCTTTCCTCTCCATCCAAACCGCTACCCTGCTCATTCAAGCTCTCATCCTATCCCGTCTGGACTACTGCACCAGCCTTCTCTCTGATCTCCCATCCTCGTGTCTCTCTCCACTTCAATCCATACTTCATGCTGCTGCCCGGATTATCTTTGTCCAGACACGCTCTGGGCATATTACTCCCCTCCTCAAAAATCTCCAGTGGCTACCAATCAATCTGCGCATCAGGCAGAAACTCCTCACCCTGGGCTTCAAGGCTGTCCATCCCCTCGCCCCCTCCTACCTCATCTCCCTTCTCTCCTTCTCCAGCCCAGCCCGCACCCTCCGCTCCTCCACCGCTAATCTCCTCACCGTACCTCGTTCTCGCCTGTCCCGCCGTCGACCCCCGGCCCACGTCATCCCCCGGGCCTGGAATGCCCTCCCTCTGCCCATCCGCCAAGCTAGCTCTCTTCCTCCCTTCAAGGCCCTGCTGAGAGCTCACCTCCTCCAGGAGGCCTTCCCAGACTGAGCCCCTTCCCTCCTCTCCCCCTCGTCCCCCTCTCCATCCCCCCATCTTACCTCCTTCCCTTCCCCACAGCACCTGTATATATGTATATATGGTTGTACATATTTATTACCCTGTTTATTTATTTATTTATTTATTTTACTTGTACATTTCTATCCTATTTATTTTATTTTGTTGGTATGTTTGGTTCTCTTCTCTGTCTCCCCCTTTTAGACTGTGAGCCCACTGTTGGGTAGGGACTGTCTCTATGTGTTGCCAATTTGTACTTCCCAAGTGCTTAGTACAGTGCTCTGCACATAGTAAGCGCTCAATAAATACGATTGATTGATTGATTGATTTGGTAAATTAAAGAATGGAACAGGGTTTTTTTTTAACAGGATTTTGACCTGGTTAGGATTCGGTGGGATCTACTTCTTCCTGTATTTTGAGAGAGAGATACAAAGCTTTGGTAAATTAGAGAATGGAACAGTGTTTTTTTAACAGGATTTTGACCTGGTTAGGATTCGGTGGGATGTACTTCTTCCTGTATTTTGAGAGAGAGATACAAAGCTTTGGTAAATTAAAGAATGGAACAGTGTTTTTTTAACAGGATTTCGACCCCTGGTTAGGATTTGATAGGATGTACTTCTTCCTATATTTTGGGAGAGAGATACAAAGCTTTGGTAAATGAAAGAATGGAACGGGTTTTTTAACCGGACTTTGGCCTGATTCGGACTTGATAGGATGTACTTCTTCCTATATTTTGGGAGAGAGATACAAAGCTTTGGTAAATGAAAGAATGGAATGGGTTTTTTAACCGACTTTGGCCTGATTAGGACTTGATAGGATGTACTTCTTCCTATATTTTGAGAGAGAGATAAAAGCTTTGGCAAATGAAAGAGGGAAGGGGTTTTTTTAACCGGATTTTGGCCTGAGTGGACTTGATAGGCTGTACTTCTTCCTATAGTTTGAGAGAGAGAGATACTAAGATTTGGTAAATGAAAGACGGAAAGATAAAAGCGGGCCTTTAGCTCTTGGGTGTCTTGCAGTTGGTCTTTTTAGTCAAGGACTGGACTCCAGGGGAGCTTTGATAGTAAAGAGAGAGGAAAGTTGGCAAAATGTCCCCCTTCTAGACAGGGAACCCGTTGTTGGGTAGGGATTGTCTCTATCTGTTGCCGAATTGTACTTTCCAAGCGCTTAATACAGTGCTTTGCACACAGTGAGCGCTCAATAAATACGACTGAAGGAATGAATGAGTGAAACACTTCACGGTATTTCCTGAGCCCTTCTTGTGTTACAGAGCACTGTACTAAGCGCTTGGGAGAGTACAGTGCAACAGGATTAGCCAACCCGTTCCCTGCCCTTAAGGAATTAACTTCAGCAGTGGAAGCAAAGACTGAGAAAGCGAATGACTCCAAGGAAGGAGAATTCTCATCAGGAAAAGCCTGAAACTAACAGAATCTGTTGTGGTTTCTTGGGTGCTGCTGTGGTGGAAAAGGAGACAGAGTTGAGGACTGCAATAGCTGGGACTGTATATTATAAATCAGAAAGGGGAATTCTTGGATGTGCACGCCCATTTTGAGAACTTCATAGCAAAACAAAACTTGTTTCCCCAAAGCTGAAACTTGGCATGCTGGTCCTGAACCAGATGTAGTTTATTATCAATTGATTTTCTATCTGAGCAGATGTTTTCTTAGATCCAGGGTAAAAAGTTCATACTAAGCCTGAAAATATTTCGCACCTTGCACTTAAAAAATGGGGAAAAAATCAAAAGAGTTCTTTTGATTCATGGACTGCAAAGATGACTTGGTTTATCTGCGTAGCTGATGACTTCTAAATATATTTCTGCTCTACACAATTGGAAAAACCTCTGACTTTAAAATGGACTTGGCCTACTGAGATCATTTTATTAATGGGTCGCATGCCCTGCTTTCTTTGGATTGAGTGTTTTATACTATAAAACTGTTAGGATTTTTTAAAAGTAAAGTAATGAATGGCCTAGTGGGAAGAGCGCAGGCTGGATTGTCAGAGGATTGGGTTCTTCCACCTCTTCACTTTGTAACCTCGGGCAAATGACTTAAACTTCTCGGTATCCTCACCCGCAGAATGCGAATTGAATACCCGTTCTCCCTCTTATTTAGATTGTGAACCCCACGTGGGACAGGGCTTTTTGTCCGACCTGAGATTATCTTCTTCCCTAGCACTTGGTACAGTGCTTTGACAGTAGTCAGGGCTTAATAATAACGATAGTTGTGGTATTTGTTAGCATCATCGAGTTGTATTTAGCAGATGAACAGCATAATATTTGCAAAAGAAAGTCACCAGGCTTCCGTAAAGTCATTTAGGAGTGAAATTTCAGTAGTTGCTTGAGATTTCCACTTGACCTTCTGGGACCACGGAAGAGTACAGATGCTTGGTTTGGTGAGTCAGCTGCATGCAGAGTAGATTGCAGTCTGAAAAACATTAAGCTCTGGTTCCCTGACTAAGTAAAATGTCTCAGCAATTTTGCCCCATAAGCATCTATCATAACTTCAGTTTTGGGTTTTTTTTATATGCAGTCTCTTCTTTGAAAATACCGTCCTGTATACCTGTCCTTAGAAATTACCTCCAGGAAAACACTTTCATATTTAAGTATTGTAATGTAAGAATTGTGTACACTGTATTTTTAACCAAGAATAAAAAGCCAAAGAAGAACCCTAAAATGACTCTTGAACATTATTCTTCAGTGATCATAAAACATGATCTTTCTGAGGTTCAGTTACTTGGACTACAGGAATATTGGTCACGTAGGCCTAACTGAGAAGCTTTCAGCGGTAAAAGCTTGGTTTTAAATAGTTTTGCTTTATGCTCTGCGGATGACTAAAGTTCCTTTGTGATTAAAAAACAAATTTAGTAATACCGGTGACCTCGTTGATAAGATTTGATGCTGTACTGAAGAAACAGGCATTACTACCATATATCGTTTGTCACGTGGAGGTCAAGCTAGTGGACAGTGGACTAGTGGAACAGAATTAAGGCAGAGCTGCTTCGGAGTGAAAAGCGTGTGTAGTTGATGAACGTAGTTTGGGCTATGGTCTGAGCGGTCGGAGGACCAGAAATTCACTGATCAGATGGTTAATCTCTCCTCCAGACAGACCTCTGTCAAGACCCTCAGGACAAAATTCCTACCCTGAACTCTGTGTGTGGCCTTGCGTGGCTCAGTGGAAAGAGCACGGGCTTTGGAGTCAGAGGTCATGGGTTCAAATCCCGGCTCTGACGATTGTCAGCTGTGTGACTTTGGGCAAGTCACTCAACTTCTCTGTGCCTCAGTTCCCTCATCTGTCAAATGGGGATGAAGACTGTGAGCCCCCCGTGGGACAACCTGATCACCTTGTAACCTCCCCAGCACTTAGAACAGTGCTTTGCACATAGTAAGCGCTTAATAAATGCCATTATTATTATTATTTCACCTGATTGTATGTCAATTTACCTGTAAATATAGGATGCCATCTCTTTCATACTGAGGATTGAGAGTTCATCAGCTGTTCTGTGAAATTACTGGAGTAAGGGCATAAATACTAGTGAATTCTCATGAGGCTGGGTGTCAGAATACTTTAGTTGTTGAAACGACTTTGAAGATTATGGTATACCGTGGAATTTTTGTGTGAAATTGCATAGAAATCTAAAATAAACAGTAAAAGGCTAGGAGCAAAGCTGCAGATTTTCCACATATTTTCCAGTTAGATTTAGGTCGAAAGTGTCTCCCCCTGAAGACCGTGTCTCCTCCTCTAGACTATAAGCTTAGTTTGGGCAGGGAATGTGTTTTATAGTGTTGTACTCTCCTAAGCGCTTAGTACAGCGCCCTGCGTACAGTAAGCGCTTCAATAAATACTGTTGGTTCAAAGTTGAAAATTAAGCATAATTATTTTGTGGTGCAGAACTGAGGTGTCTTTTTAAAAGGACTTAATCCATCTAAAGTAGATGGTATTTCTAACACCTATGTTAAGATATTATTAGCTCTTCAGATTCCAAGAGTCTGAAGGTAACTTGGCACTCTGCCAACATTTTTTTCCAGGAAGGCTTCTTGTTGGCCAATTTCGCAGTTCAAGAATTTAAGGGAAGAATTTGAAAAAGATCTGTAATATGCGCAGGCCTCAACATATCCCTTTGCTGTGTAGCTCAGACACAATAAAAATCCAAGTTGACGAGAGGAAGCCCTATGCACAAGTAGTAGACAGCAGAGGGAAGCAGCGGGGTTTTTGGGAGAGGAATCCAAACCCACTAAAACAATCATTTAGATTTATGCTAAAGACAGCACACAGCAACTGAGACATGGAAGGCTGTTTTTTAAAATTTAATTAACCCAACATTTGTTGCAGCCTCAGTCTGTGTTTGGTAAATTGTTCAGATAACATTTTGTTCTTGAAAATCAGTTACCTCCTGGCTGCAATCAGGAAACATACGGATTAGTAGCCTCTTGGCTAAATCAGAGAAAAATTAATGCAAAAGTGCGTGAAAATATTTTTTTCCCCATTTGTTAATGGAGAAATCTGAAAATTACTTTCTATATTAATAATGAAATGTAATTTTGATTTCAAACCATTTTAAGCCGTGACTTTACAATATCTTACAGTCTACTGTTTGAAACAGATGGAGGAAGTAAATTGGTTTTAATGTGTTTTGAAAGGCTTCAAATAGGAAAACCCTACAGGAATATTTAGCTGTAATGGAAGTTTGCAAACGTAGTTGAGAGTAGCATTTCATATACGGTTCTGTAGTTGTCAGTGAGAACAAGACCAGGAGAAACAGAAGCATTACCACCTCCGTGCCGTTCTTCCCAATATTCCTACTGTACTTATCCTTAGAGTGAAAGTTGACGTGTATGTGTCCAAAGGAGGTGGTGTGATCTAGTGGAAAGTGCGTGGAATGGGGAGTCCGGAGTACTGAGTTCTCGTCCTGGTAATAATAATAATAATGATAATAATGTTGGTATTTGTTAAGCGCTTACTATGTGCAAAGCACTGTTCTAAGCACTGGGAGGGGATACAAGGTGATCAGGTTGTCCCATGGGGGGCTCACAGTCTTCATCCCCATTTTACAGATGAGTTAACTAAGGCCCAGAGAAGTTAAATGACTTGCCCAAAGTCACACAGATGACCTGCTCTGTGATTTTTGGGTGAGTCACTTAACCATTCCGGGCCTCAGTTTTCTCATCTGTAAAATAGGGATGATAGTGTCTTCCTTTCCTTACTTCACAGGGCTACTGTGGGGGTACAGTGACATCATGTTAAAACACTTTGGAAATGTAAACACGCTCTCCAAAAAACCCCCCTCAAATACCAAGTTGGCATAGTTTTATGACTGGAGAAAGAAGGGTCATAGAGGACATTTAGGAGTTCCTGTTCTCCATTCAACTTGTACTTCCCAAGCGCTTAGTACAGTGCTCTGCACATAGTAAGCGCTCAATAAATACGATTGATTGATCCTATTTTTGCTTTGCCTCAGTAATTGAGGGGAGGGCATGCAAGACAAAAGATGTCAAAATTGTAATAGGATGTGGGAGCCCAATGTTGGGTGGGGATTGTCTCTATCTGTTGCCGAATTGTACTTTCCAAGCCTTTAGTACAGTGCTCTGCACACGGTAAGCGCTCAGTAAATACGATTGAACGAATGAATGAAATGTATCTGCCTGTCATCAGTTGTGGCCTAGTGGGAAGAGCATAGGCCTGAAAGTCAGAGGACTTGAGTTATAATCCTGGCTCCTCCACTTTTAAAAAAGAAAATGGTATTTGTTAAGGGCTTACTATGTGTCGAACGCTATTCTAAGCGCTGCGGTAGGTACAAGTTAATTCAGACACAGTCTCTGTCCCACATGGGGCTTACAGTCCAAGTCCGCTGAGGGACCTTGGACAAGTCACTTCACTTCTCTGTGCTCAGTTACCTCATCTGTAAAATGGTGCTCAACAAACACCATGAGCTTTGTGTGGGACGTGGATTGTGTCAAACCTGATTGGCTTGTATTTACCCCAGTGCCTTAGTACAGTGCCATAACAAGTGCTTAACAAATAACCATTAAAAAATTAAATGTTATGCATTTATTTAGCTCTTTAATCAATCTGTTGTACATTTCGCATCCCAAATGCTGAATGGAATGAAGCAGAAGAGAGAATGAAGAAGCACCAGTAATTTTGTGGACAACATCTTGTGTTGGGAATTTTGAACTATGAGTTATTGCTTTGTTCTTGGCTACGCTGACAGAGGACAAATGGTTAGGTGCATTATCGTGGGAGTATGTGCCCAGCTTACGTATGCGGCAGCTTAAATATTTTTGAACATATATTTAGAATTGGGAATGTAATCATGATTTGATGATAGATTATAAGTAGCTGTTGACCACTTTTCTTGTGTGGAGTGATTTGGGGTGGGGAAAGTAGCTCTGTTTGGACTCAAATTGTATTCTGTCATTTTTGAGCAGAACAGTTATAACTAAAAACAAGCCAGAACATTTTTTCCTGTTATGTCATTCAGCAGCAGTGCTAAGGAAACCTGGGGGATGATACGAGGTTAGTTTAATGAGACAAATGGTCTACCCTGTCTTAAACCACCAAAAAACCTAAAAATAGGAGAAAACTCTGTAATGTGTTGATGGGCATTTTTTAAAATGGGCTTTTCCTCCATGAATAGTTGTCTGTAGTTCTCGTAGAGTTTTAGCATCTGTGTGCATATTGGTTGACTCAAGCAGAAGAGGCTGATGAGAAAATCGGTGGGTTTTGTGTTAAAAGAATCAAATTGAACAACCGCAGTAGAACACTTTAAGGGCTGAATGAATCTTATGAAATAGAAACTGTGGCTGTGGGTCTTCTAACATGCTTGTTCTGATTTTTATTCTGTAATTCTGTGGCACTTTAAAATTGAGGTGTTATGGCCAACATAGCCAGCAATAGATCAGACGAGCCATGGAAAAAGAAAGTTTGCCACTTACTTAGGCATGTATACCTACTCATCTCTATACCTGAGGCATTTACCTCCATCCTGGGGGCAGGTAATTGGTTGATTCCTTTATTCTTTGTTCCTTGGTGTTGTGTAGCTGTTGGTCTACTATTGGTCTCTGTCTCAGGGAGTTGGCTGCCTCTGTTTACCCGCCTTGTAGGTAGTCTCCCAGGTTGCAGTAGCACTGTTCTCTTCATTCTTATTGGAGCCTTGCCAGATCCTGAGTCGGACAAGACCGGACGTTTTGTCAGTTGGATCCTCGTTTTTCCTTTGGCCTCGCCCATTGGGCCTTCCCCTACTGAGCCCTCGTTTCCCCTACCTTCTAGGACATTCAGGGGTGCACTTGGATCCACACCCTTAGCCCCACAACATTCACGTCTTGTCTTATGCTGTCGAGGCATCTCCAACCCACAGCGACTCCATGGGCACATCTCTCCCAGAACACCCCACCCCTATCTGCAGTCATTCTGGTAGTGGATCCTTAGAGTCACCGTATTTTCTTGATTAAAAATATGGAAGTGGGTTACCATGGGCTTCTTCTGTGCAGTAGACTTGAGCCTCTGCCTTCAACTCTCTCCCGTGCCGCTGCTGCCCAGCCCAGGTGAGATTAGACTTGTAGCAGATTAGCTGCCTTCTACTCGCTAGCCACTGGCCAAGCTAGGAATGGAATGGGTAGGACTCTGCGTGACTTGCCCTCCCATAGCCAAGACTGGTAGAGTACTGGAAACTCTCAAAACCCTACTGAAGGAGACCTTCCCAAACTAAGCCCCACTTTTCCTCAGCTCCCACTCCCTTCCACGTCACCATGACTCACCCCCCTTGCTCTCCCCCCCCCCCCACAGCACTTATGTACATATGTACAGATCTATAATTCTATTTATATTGATGCCTGTTTTCTCGGCTTCAAGGCCGTCCATCACCTTGCCCCCTCCTACCTCACCTCGCTTCTTTCCGTCTGCATCCCAGCCTGCACCCTCTGCTCCTCTGCCACCGCTAACCACCTCACTGGGCCTCGTTCTTGCCTGGCCCACCATCGATTCCCAGCCCACGTCCTCCCCCTGGCCTGGAATGCCCTCCCTTCACACATCCGCCAAGCTAACTCTCTTCCTCCCTTCAAAGCCCTACTGAGAGCTCACCTCCTCCAGGAGGCCTTCCCACACTGAGCCCCCTTTTTCGTCTCCTCCTCCCCATCCCGCCCCCCACCCATCTCCTTCCCCTCCCCACGGCACTTGAAGGTATTTGTACAGATTTATTACTCTATTTTATTTGTACATATTTACTATTTATTTTGTTAATGATATGCATATAGCTTTAATTCTATGTGCTCTGACGATTTTGACACCTTTCTACATGTTTTGTTTTGTTGTCTGTCTCCCCCTTCTAGACTGTGAGCCCGTTGTTGAGTAGGGACCATCTTTATATGTTGCCGACTTGTACTTCCCAAGCGCTTAGTACAGTGCTCTGCACACAGTAAGCTCTCAATAAATACAATTGAATGAATGAGTGAATGAATAAATACGATTGAATGAATGAATGATGTCCGTCTCCCCCCATCTAAACTGTGAGCCTGTTGTGGGCAGAGATTGTCTCTATTTCTGTATTGTACTTTCCAAGTGTTTAGTACAGTGCTGTGCACACAGTAAGCGCTCAATAAATACGAATGAATGAATGAACTCTCCAGGTGTCATGCCGAGAGGAAAGCATTCAGCCACAGTTTATTTTAATGTCAGTCTCCTCCCCCAGACCATAAGCTTCTTGTGGACAGGGAACATGTCTATCAAGTCTTTACTGTACTCTCCTAAGTACTTGATACAGGCCTCTGTGCCAAGTCAGTGCTCAATTAAAACATTTGTTGATTCCCATGACTTTTAGGAAGTGGGAAAGAGAACTTCGGAAACACGAGTTTGAAAAGTCTTGAGTGGCCTTCCTGATAGGTACCAGCCAGTAATAATAATAATAATAATAATGGCATTTATTAAACGCTTACTATATGCAAAGCACTGTTCTAAGCGCTGGGTACCTATTGCTAGACATTTTGGTGGCAGCTGCAGTGGCTGTTAATTTAATGATGGCATTTGTAAGCGCTTACTATGTGCCGAGCACTGTTCTAAGCGCTGAGCAATTCAACCCGGCGCCAACCAGCCTAACGTTCAACCTGAACCCACATTCGGGGCCCCAGTTGTCTCACCCAAACCTCAACTTTGGTGTGAGGTATTCATTTAATCGTATTTATTGAGCACGTACTGTGTGCAAATCGCTCTGCTAAACCCTTGGGAGAGTACAGTGTAGCAATAAACAGACACATTCCCTGCCCACAATGAGTTTACAGTCTAGAGGGGGAGATAGACATTAATGTGAATAAATAAATTACAGACCTACAGGTCAAATGTGGGTACAAGTGGTTTGCATACAGTAGGCATGCAGTAAATACCATTGATTAAAGTGTGAGCCCCCAGATGCTTGAAGTCCCCTCAGTCCAAGGAGGTTTGACCTCAGAGAGACGTTAGCCACCTTAACCTAAATCCAAGTCCATAACCCCCCTCCTCAGTCTGTGACTACGGAGGCAGAGTTAAGGCATTTCAGATTTCTTTGCCACGTTCTGCCATCCGTCCCCATTTATTTCACCTTTAATGATCCTTTCTTCCTGGTTTTTACCTGGCTTGCTTTTACCTCCTTACTTGCTTTTACCTCCTTACCTCCTTATCCTTACTTGTAGGGAGAGGAACTGTAATTAGGCCAGCCCACAATTGCCTGTTTGGATAGATTTTTATTTCTCCGGTGTGGTTGTTTAAGGGTTAGAAAAGTGGAGTACAGTAACTATACTGGTTCCCACCTTACAAGGCTGAAATGGGGTTGAAAAAAAAGTAGGATTTTCTGATTTAGTAAGCTATGTTTGTAATAACATAATTGAGTTAAATGATTGAGGTTGTTAAAATTGGTCCAGTATTCCAAAAAGTAATAGGATCAATTTAAGAATTGTGTTTAATGGAAGGTACTTCAAGGGAAGCCTGATTAGCATGTCAAGTTAACTAATCAGTGAGGCTCATTAAAGCTTACCAGCGTTCCCGTGAAGAAGAAAATGATATTAATTTCTAAAAAGGAGATACAAATCAATGGAAAGTGAAATAAAAATTCAGGGCTATGATGCTGGTAATCTTGCATTTTTGATTAAACTACCTTAGCTGTATTTCTCTCCTTGAAAGTCATTCAGATCCTTTGCCCTCAACTTTGGAAACATCGAGTCCTACTGCATGTTTAATTTGTAGGTGTAGAAACTAAGGTATTCATTTCTAAGAACAAAAAGATATGGATCTTTTGGAATGTGCTGGGTGAGACTCCCAAAACAAGAGATTGAACTTGAATGACCTTCAGAGGTCTCTTTACGCTTTATGATTTCTTGACATTGAAGTCTGATGTTTTCAAAGCAAAACAGAAGCTGTGTATAGCCAGTGAAGCAAAATAATTTCCTGGCTTTTTGTTGGTTCAGGAGAGGCTAATAGCTCATTAACTGAAGATCTGCAAACCAAACGCATAATATGGCTGAGAAATGCAACTCAAAATGGTGAGCTGGTCAGGGCTGATGGTGAGTGGAGAACTTATGTTTCTGGGGATGTTCCTACCTCTCTCCTGGAACTCCCTCCCTCCTCTTATCAGGCAGATAATTGCTCTCCCCCACTTCAAAACCTTGTTAGAGGCACATCTCCTCCAAGAAGCCTTCCCTAAGCCCTCCTCTCCTCTTCTCCCACTCCCTTCTGCACCGCCCTGTCTTGCTCCTTCATTCATAACAATAATAATGTAATAATAATGGCATTTATTAAGCGCTTACAATATGCAAAGCACTGTTCTAAGCTCTGGGGAGGTTTCAAGGTGATCAGGTTGTCGCACGGGGGCTCACAGTCTTAATCCTCATTTTACAGATGCGGTAACAGGCACAGAGAAGTTAAGTGACTTGCCCAAAGTCACACAGCTGACAACTGTCAGAGCTGGGATTTGAACCCATGACCTCTGACCTCAAAGCCCATGCTCTTTCCACTGAGCCACGCAAGGCCACACACAGAGTTCAGGGTAGGAATTTCGTCCTGGGCGTCTTGACAGAGGTCTGTCTGGAGGAGAGATTAACCATCTGATCAGTGAATTTCTGGTCCTCCGACCGCTCAGACCATAGCCCAAACTACGTTCATCAACTATACACGCTTTTCACTCTGAAGCAGCTCTGCCTTAATTCTGTTCCACTAGTCCACTGTCCACTAGTTTGTCTTCCACGCGACAAATGATATATGGCAATAATGCCTGTTTCTTCAGTACAACATCAAATCTTATCAACGAGGTCACCAGTATTACTAAAAAAAATTTTAATCACAAAAGAACTTTAGTCATCCTCAGAGCATAAAGCAAAACTATTTAAAACCAAGCTTTTACTGCTGAAAGCTTCTCAGTTAGGCCTATGTGACCAATATTCCTGTAGTCCAAGTAACTGAACCTCAGAAAGATCATGTTTTATGATCACTGAAGAATAATGTTCATCCTCCCTCCCATCGCCAGAGCACATATGTGTATATCTATCTATCTATCTGTCTATCTATCTATCATCTATCTATCTATATATCTAGTTTATTTATTTAGTTATTTATTTATTTACGTTAATGTCTGTCTCCCCCTCTAGACTGAGAGCTCGTTGTGGGCAGGAATAGGTCTCTTTATTGTTATATTGTACTCTCACAGCCTCGTAGTATAAAGTGGTCAATAAATAAGAATGAATGAATGGGGATGGGGGGGTGGATGAAGCATCCTGGGAACTGGGGGTTGGGGGAGGAGCGGGAGCCATAGCCCTCATTCATTGTAGTATTTATTGAGCTCTTACTATGAGCAGAGCACTGTACTAAGCGCTTAAAAAATACAATACAGCAGTAGAGAAAATCCTTGCCCACAATGGGCTTACAGTCCAGAGGCAGGGGAACAGACATCAAAACAAGTAAACAGGCATCAATATAAATATATAGAATTATAGATATATACACATATACGTAAGAGCTGTGGGGCGGTGGGGAGAACAAAGGGAGCGAATCGAGGTGATGTGGAAGGGACGGGGGAGCTGAGTAAAAAGGAGCTTAATCTGGGAAGGCCTCTTGGAGGAGGTCCACCTTCATTAGGGCTTTGAAGGGGTGAGGAGGGATTGTTCGGCGGATTTGAGGAGGGAGGGCATTCCAGGACAGAGGTAGGACGTGGGCCAGGGGTCGGTGGTGAGACAGGTGACATCGAGGCAGTCAGAAGGTTAGCACCAGAGGAGCAGAGTGTGCAGGCTCAGGTGTAGAAGGAGTGAAGGGAGGTGAGGTAAGAAGGGTTGAGGTGATGGAGAGCTTTGAAGCCAATGGTGAGGAGTTTTGGTTTTATATGGAGGTTGCTAGGCAACCACTGGAGTTTATTTGGGGAGGGGGCTTCCCTGAACGTTTCTGTATAAAGATAATTATAATAATAATAATGATGGCATTTATTTAAGTGCTTACAGTGTGCAAAGCACTGTTCTAATCCGGGCAGCAGAGTGAAGTAAGGACTGAAGTGGGGAGAGGCAGGTGGTCAGAAAGGAGGCTGATGCAGTAATCCAGTCACGATAGAATGAGTAATTGTACTAACATGGTAATGGTTTGGATGGAGAGGAAAGGGCGGATGTTGGTGATGTTGTGAAGGTGAGACCGGCGGGATTTGAGGACGGATTGGATGTGTTGGGAGAATAAGAGAGAGAAGTCAAGAATGACACCAAGGTTACGGGATTGTGAGACGGGAAGGATGGTTGTGCCATCTACAGTGACGGGAAAGTTTGGTAGAGGACGGAATTAGGAGGGAAGATAAGGAGTTCTGTCTTGGACATGTTGAGTTTGAGGCGGCGGAAGGACGTCCAAGTAGACATGTCCTGGAGGTAGAAGGAGGTGTGAGCCTGGAGAGAGGGAGGGACAGTGCTTGGCACATAGTAAGCGCTTAACAAATACCAACATTATTATTAACAGGGGAGGAGATATAGATTTAGGTGTCATCCACATAGAGATGATAGTTGAAGCTGTGGGAGCGAATGAGTTCTTCAAAGGAGTGAGTGTAGATGGAGAATAGAAGGGGACCAAGACCTGAACCTTGAGGGACCCCTACAGTAAGGGGATGGGAGGGGGAGGAGGAGCCCAAAGGAGACTGAGAATGAATGGCCAGAGAGATAAGAGGAGATCCAGGAAAGGACGGAGTCATTGAAGCCAAGGTTGGATAACGTATTGAGGAGAAGGGAATGGTCCACAGTGTCAAAGGCAGCTGAGAGGTCGAGGATGATTAGGATGGAGTAGGAGCCGTTGGATTTGGCAAGAAGATGGTCATTGGTGACCTTTGAGAGGGGAGTGAAGGGAGCGGAAGCCAGGTTGGAGGGGGTCCAATACACCGCGAGGCACCAGCTTGTGGAGAAGGGCTGGGTGAGGCTTGCAAGACACAGTTTGGGCACCTTCTTATTGGACTCTGGATTTGATTCCATGGTCGATTTGATTCCATTATTTTAGAGCAGAAGTTTTCAACTGTGAATATGTGACCTCAGAGGTACTTCACAGTGCCTTAGAATGTTTTTACTCTTATGGCAGCAGCAGTAGCTCCTGTTGCTGCTAAACTCCTTTTCGCTGTCAGTTTCTAAAAAAAAGTGGGTACTATAAGCCACCGCTCTCCTGATCTTCGAAGCCCTACTAAAATCACATGTCCTCCAGGAAGCTTTCCTTGATTAGTGTCTCATCTCCTCAGCCTATTTACCCTCCCTCCTTACTGCGTAACTTACCCCTAAGCAGTCGCCCCACTCCCACAACACTTATTTGTGTACATGTCCTTAATATTCGTTTTTCTCCCCTCCCTGTAACTTATTTTAATGTCTGTTTTTCCCCACTATGGTGTGAGCTACTTCAGGGCAGAGAATGTGCCTACTTTGTTTTTGTACTCTTCCAGACTCCTAGTATGGTTGTCTTAACACAGTAAGAACTCAACACCATTGATTGATTAGACTGTAAGCTCCTGATGGGCAGGGAACATGTCTGCTAATTCTGTTGTACTCTCAAGCGCTTAGTACAGTGCTCCGCACATAGTAAGTGCTTGATAAATAGTAATAATAATGGTATTTGTTAAGCGCTTACTATGTGCAAAGCACTGTTCTAAGCGCTGGGGGGATACAAGGTGATCAGGTTGTCCCACGTGGGGCTCACAGTCTTAATCCCCATTTTACAGATGAGGGACCTGAGGCCCAGAGAAATGAAGTGACTTGCCCAGAGTCACACAGCTGACAAGTGGTGGAGCTGGGATTAGAACCCATGACCTCTGACTCCCAAGCCCGAGCTCTTTCCACTGAGCCACGCTGCTTCTCTGTTAATCAGTGGTAAACGATAAATGATTGATCGATTGGAGAGAATGTCAATGGCTCAGCAGAAATCATCACCTGTGTTACAAAAACAACTCAGCTCATTCTACTGATGGTAGAACGTAGCTTGCTTCTCTTCTAACCTGAAGTCCTGCGAACCACGGGTCGTTCTGGTTTGCTCCCTTGCTGAGGGAGAGGCGGAGGTGACCTTAAACAGACCTGGGATAGCTGAACACCGCTCAGTCATAGTAAGCATCAATCAATACCATTGATTAATCTCAATGGCAAGGATCCAGGAAAGGTGGCCTAACAATAATAATAATAATAATAATAATGGCATTTGTTAAGCACTTACTATGTGCAAAGCGCTGTTCTAAGCGCTGGGGAGGATACAAGGTGATCAGGTTCATTCAATTGTATTTATTGAGCGCTTACTGTGTGCACAGCACTGTACCAAGCACTTGGACTGTACAATTCAGCAACAAACAAATCCTCCTGAGCACAGTACACAAGAGATGGTCTCTCAAAAACCCACAGAGAGGGAATTTCGTTGTCAGAAACATTCGAGGACTTAGGATAGATTTCCTAAATTCAGAGTTTCTGACGTTTTTTGGAAGCTCCAAACCTTCTAATATCAAGGTTTTACCTGCAGGACTTCTTTTAGCACTCAGTTCCCTGGGTCCCTCTCAGATTTGTTCCCTCTTCTTACTCTAATACTCTCCAGCCACAGCAAGTAAGGCGAGAATTGTTGTTGCTACTGCTGCAGCTGCGCTCAAATTCTTTGGAGATTGTTCTTCTGGGGCTCCAGGATGCTGCTTTTTGACTCCTACAGGCTGAGGATCTCTAGGGATTCAGTGGCAACCACAGGAGCCATTACTTTTTTTACTTGCACTGATGGCAACTGCTTGGCTCTTGACTTCTTGCTGGGCCCCTCAAAGCTCCTGCCTCGTCAGGATGCTGTCGAGGCAGGCAGTATCAGGAGCTGCTGCTACTACTGCTATAATGATCAAAATCTCGCTGGACGTGGTATCAATCAATCAGTTGTATTTATTGAGCTCTTGCTGTGTGCAGAGCACTGTTCTAAGCGCTTGGGAGACTATGGTATGACAGTCTACCAGACATTCCCTGTCCACAGCAAGCTTACAGTCTACAGGGAAGAGGCAGACACTAGAGAAGCAGCGTGGCTCAGTGGAAAGAGCACGGACTTTGGAGTCAGAGGTCATGGGTTCAAATCGCAGCTCTGCCAATTGTCAGCTGTGTGACTTTGGGCAAGTCACTTCTCCAGTCCTCGGTTACCTCATCTGTAAAATGGGGATTAAGACGGTGAGCCCCCCGTGGGACAACCTGATCACGTTGTGACCTCCCCAGTGCTTAGAACAGTGCTTTGCACACAGTAAGTACTTAATAAATGCCATCATTATTATTATTATTATTATTAATATAAATAATAAATTAAGGGTCTATACAAGACCGTGGGGTGAAAGGGAGCAAATTAGGACTCCCGGATTTGTTAGGCCACCTTTCCTGGATCTTTGCCGTTTAAATTAATCAGTGGTGTTGATTGATGCTTAGTGTGGCTCAGTGGAAAAGAGCCCGGGCTTTGGAGTCAGAGGTCATGGGTTCAAACCCCGGCTCCGCCAATTGTCAGCTGTGTGACTTTGGGCAAGTCACTTCACTTCTCTGTGCCTCAGTTACCTCATCTGTAAAATGGGGATTAAGACTGTGAACCCCCCGTGGGACAACCTGATCACCTTGTAATCTCCCCAGCGCTTAGAACAGTGCTTTGCACATAGTAAGCGCTTAATAAATGCCATTATTATTATTATTATGCTTGCTGTGACCCAGAAATGAGTGGGAGGTGGTAATAATAATAATGATAATAATAATAATAACAATAATAATAATTATGGTATTTAAGCACTTATGCTGGGTCAAGCATTGTACTAAACCCTGGGTTAGATACAAGAGAAACATGTCAGACACAGTCCCTTTCCTACATATGACTGTCCGCCTAAGGACTATTGTTGGGTAGGGACCGTCTCTGTATGTTGCCAACTTGTACTTCCCAAGTGCTTAGTACATTGCTCTGCACACAGTAAGCGCTCAATAAATACGATTGAATGAATGAACAGATACTGAATCCCCAATGTACAGGTGAGGAAACTGAGGTCCAAAGAAGGTAAATGATTTGCCCAAGGTCGCCCAACAGATAAGAGGCAAGAGCTGAGATTAGATTCTAGGTCCCCTCTCAGACTCCCCACTCCATACTCCATCCACTAGGCCATCCTGCTCTGGAATATCCTTATGCTCCCTCCCGGTATCCCTATGGGTGTGTAATGTTCAACAGCTACTGGGACAGTGGGTGCGATCTGTGATCGTGGAACCGATTTGAGAGACCAGATCGGCAACACATGCTGCTGGGCCTTCACCCAATTTCTTAAACCCACTGGTAAGGACAGCGCTCATGAGTTAGTGGGAGTAAGGCTTGGGTCACCGATGTCTTTTCCACTTCCTTTTGAAAACTGAGGGAAAAACAAAGAACCTCAGAATTATGAAAAACTACATCAGTAACCAAATTCCCAAAGGAGAATGACTCTCGTAACGGAATTTAACATTGTGATGCTTCCAAGACAGCAACAACTGTGTTGTACCACTGCTAATGACTGCTAATGCTAACTATCCCGCACAGCTCACACCCTATTTTACGAGGAACCCGAGGCGTAGGAAAGGTAATTGGCTTGAATAAAATGTCCCGGCAGGTAAATGGCAAAAACAGAACTAGAATCTTCTCCTGACTCCCAGGTTTGAGCTCTTTCCACCTGGTGATAGTTTCCTTTCCCTGTCAGAAAAAAAAAAATAGATTAAATGCCAATTACACAGCAGCCTAAATTCACACACAACCTTGCAACACATCGGTTTTGTTTTTACAGCATTAACCTCCCTTATGATAGGACAGCGTATTGGAACCATGGGGAAGTGGAAAAACCTTAAAAGGTACAATTGAGGGAGGAAGCCATGGAAAGTTTAAAGAGGGGTAGGGGACAGCACAGGAGATGCCAGGGGTTGGGGTGGGGGAAGGTGTTACCTGATTGCCAGGCAGAGTCATCAGAGAAGGTCAATATGCCCATGATACTTCCAGTTAAGTCCAAATTGGCTACCCTATCTTTACTCCATTCTGACTCAGTGTTTAAAAAAAATACAATTGTGTAACTATATTACTCATCTGAAATTGAGTGAAGACATAATTTGGGAAATTTTGGCAAAGCAAGGTATTCAGCCGTGGTTCAGTACTAATCCTCCATCCATAACCTTGTTCCGATGGAAAAAAATTGGTGCCGAAGTAACAGTTTGACTTGCGGTTCGGTTGTTCAGTCATCAGTTGTGTCGTAGGTCTGAGGACTGCTCAGAAATCATTTTAAGTTTTATTTGGACCTTGACTACCACAGCACTCCAATACATTGGTGTATTAGTCCAATCAAGAGTTTTTATTGAGTGCTTATTGTGTGCAGAGCACAGTACTAGGGAGAGTACAGTTAACCAGATTTGGTAGATACGTTCCCAGCCCACAATGAGCTTAGCGTCTAGAGACAAGCTTATAGTCTACCACAAATGGGTTTTGTTTTTCTTCCGTATACCTTTTGAAAGAAGACCCTCCTGTTCTACCTTTTAGTATTTTTGTGTTGGTCAAGCTAAACCTTGTAAACAACATCAGGTGTTTACTATGATTGCATTTAGTCTGTAATGGCTGAAGATACTGGGAGGAAGATTACTCTTTGAGCAGTGAAATCAGAAATAATTTCATTGCCAAATTCAGACCAGACATTTCAAGACAGTGGATCTTTATGAATGGGTTTCTGCGAACAGGGGCACAGGAATCTGATTCTCTTATTGAGCCCTTACTCCGTAGAAAACGGGAAGAGTACCGGAGAGGTCAGAAATTGTGATCAGAGGCTGGAGATCTCTGACTAGTCCTGGATCTGGCCAGAGCCCTAGACTGAAGCACCTGAGCCAGACTGAAAGTAACTGTTAGTCCCAAAACAACTGTAAGTGCAGAAACTCGGTTTATTCATGTCAGCACTTCCTGCAGTTGAGACTTGGGCCACTTTCAGCTTGGCAGTATCCCAGGTACTATACAGTGTTTCCACTCCCTCCCCACCCCTTCAACCAGATCTGGGTGTGGGAGAGGAAGAAGGGAAAGCATGGAGGGAGGGGGGACAAGGTATTTTTATATAAATCTGACCCAAACCCAGCTGAGCCCAGTTGGCACTCAGTAAATCAGTCTATCAGTGGTATTTATTGAGCGCTTCCCATGTGCCTAGCACTGTACTAAGTCCTTGGGAGAGTACAACACGGTGGAGTTAGTAGACCTGATTCCTGCCCATGAGAAGCTTACAGTGTAGAAGGGGAGACAGGCATTCATATAAATAAAATTATGGATATATGAGTGCTGTGGGGCTGAAGGTGGGTTGAATATCAGCACTGTAGGCTCAGGTCCTGGGCTTGAGATGTTCTGTTCACTGAGGATCACCATCTAAGGAGGGAAAACCAAGCACATGGAGAGAAATTGAACAGCTAAGAAATTTCAAACAGCTTTCTTCTCAATCAATCATACTTGTGTGGCATGCCATATTAAGCACTTGGGATTGTACACCACATGCAAAACATATGCTTCCTGTCCCTAGGGGATTCCCAGTCTAATGGGGGAAGACAAGGCAGATATAAATTACCAGTCCTGAGAACAGGGACTATCAGGCCAGAAGGAAGATGTGGACAAAGGGTTAGTGACGAGATAGACGAGATCAAGGTGCTGGCACTAGAGGAGTGAAGTGTGCAGCTGGGCTGCTGTAGCAATTTAGGTAAAATAGGAGAAGGTGAGGTGATCGAGTGCTTTAAAGCTGATTGTAAGGAGTTTTTCGATGTGGAGATGGATGAGCAACCCACTGGAAGTTCTTGAGTGGAGAGTTGTGGACTGAAAGTTGTTTTTTTTTTTTTAAAATGATCCAGGAAGCAGAGTGAAGTATGGACTGGAGTGGGTAGAGACAGGAGGCTGGGAGGTCAGCGAGGTGGTCAATGCAGTAGTCAAGGTGGAATATGATTAAATGCTTAGATCAGTATAGTAGGAATTTGGGTGGAGAGGAAAGCGTGGATTTTAGCTATTTGTGAAGATAGAACTGTCAGGATTTGGTGCCATATTGACTATACAGGTTGAATTGCTGAATTGTACTTTCCAAGCACTTAGTACAGTGCTCTGCACAAAGTAAGTGGTCAATAAATACTATTGAATCAATGAATGAAGGAGATGATTCAAATATAATGCCAAGGTTATGGGCTTGGGAGATGGGGATCTTGGTGGTATCTGTAGTGATGGAAAAGGGGAGGGACAGGGTTTGAGTGGGAAGATGAATTCTAATTTGCTCATGTTAATCTCTTAGGACAGTGTTCTGTATACAGTAAGCACTCAGTAAATATGATTGACATGTTAAGTTTGAGGTCCATGGGTCAGTTGTGTACATTGAACACTCACTCTGTGCAGAGCACTGTACTAAGCGCTTGGGAGAGTACAGTACAACAATAAATACACATATTCCCTGCCCACAGTGAGATGCTGAGGAGCCAGCTAGGTAGAGCTGTCCTGAAGAAATGAGGAAATGCAGCAGTGCAGAGAAAGAAAGAGAGAGGTTAGTGTTGGAGAGGTAGATTTGGGAGTCATCCTTGAAGGCAAGGTTGGATAATGTTTCAAGGAGAAGGGAGTGGGCCACAGTGTCAAAAGCAGCTGAGAGGTCAAGGATTAGGATAAATAATAATAATAATAATGGTATTTACATGCTGACTATGTATCAAGCACTGTTCTAAGTGCTGGGGTAGATACAAGGTAACCAGGTTGTCCCACGTGGGGCTCACAGTCTTAATCCCCATTTTACAGATGAGGGAACTAAGGCACAGAGAAGCTAAGTGACTTGCTTCAGGTCACACAGCAGACAAGGGGCGGAGCCGGGATTAGGCCTTTGGATTCGGAAGAAGGAAGATATTGGTGACCATCGAGGACGCAGGTTCCATGGAGTGCGGTAGGCGGATGTCAGGTCGGAGAGGGTCAAAGAGAGAATTGGAAGAGAGGAAGTAGATGCAGCAGGTGTAGACCACTTGCTCAAGGACTTTGGACTGAAATGGTAGGAGGGAAATGGGATAACTGAAAGGAGCTGTCCGGACAAGGGAGGGACTTTTAGGATAGGGGATAGATGAGAGTGTTTGGAAGCCATTGGAAAGTGAATGTTTGAAGAGGGAAGGTGGAAGGGGACAAATGTCTGTATAAAGTGTGAAAGGATGGGGTCAGAGATATTGGTGGGAGGGGTTAGATTTTGAGAGGAGATGGGGGATCCCTTGATATATTGCTGGGAAAGATGGAAGAGTCAAAGAGGGGCAGGAGGAGGGAGAAACGGAAGATGAGCAGGGGCAATTTTAAGGAGATCATGCCTGATGGTTTCAATTTTATCAATAAAGTATGTGGCCAGTGACAAGAGATGGGGAGACGGGGGTTTGAGGAAAGAGTTATACGCCTGAAACAGCTGGTGTGGGAGTCCATAAGGACGGAGAAATAATGTTTCTGGGCAGAGTTAAAGCAGGTGAGGATGAAAATGAGATGGGTGCAGTCAGCCTGATGTCTGGTTTTCCAGATTTCCTACTAAAACAACCCACACACTTAACTCCTAACGCCAACCCACTCTCTGAACCTCAATCTCATCTATCTCACGGCCGACCCTTTGCCCATCTACTCCCGGTAACTCCATCCCCTTTCATATCCGGAGCCATCGATCATATTTTGAGCACTTACCATGTGCAAGCACTGTACTAAGTGCATGGAAAAGTACAATAGAACAGAGTTGGCAGACACACACCCCGCCCACAACAAGCTTACAGTCTAGAGGGGGAGACAGGCATTAATGTAAGTAAATTAAGGATGTGTTCATAAGTTCTGTGGGGCTGAGGATAGGTTGATTAATCAACCTATCTGTCGTATTTATTGAGCGCTTACTGTGCTGAGCACTGTCCTAAGGATGCAAATACAAGTGCAAGGGCAATGCAGAAGAGAGGGAGTAGGGGAAATGAGGGTTTAGTCAGGGAAGGCCTCTTGGAGGAGATGTCATTTTAATAAGTCTTTGACAGTGGGGAGAGTGGTGGTCTGCGAGTTTTGAAGGGGGAATGAGTTCCAGGTCAGAGGCAGGATGTGGTCTACGGGTTGATGGGGTGCTAGACGAGATAGACCACCAGTCACCCACCTTCAAAACCTTATTAAAATCACCTCTCCAATAGACTTCCCCCAAATAAGCCCTCATCTTTCCCTTTTGCATTGCCCTCTCATTTGAATCTGAACCCTTGAAGCACTTGACATTCACCACCACCCCCAGCCCTACAGTACTTAAGTACATATCTTTGAACCAATTATATTTATTGAGCTCTTACTATATGCAAGGCACTGTACTAAGCACCTGGGAGAGTACAACACAACACTATAAGACATATTCCCTGCCCACACTGAGCTTAGAGTCTAGAGGAGGAGACACGGACTACAGGGGGAGGCACATTTGACTCTTAAATCTATCTGGTGAATACGTGGAAAATCCACAGCTTTGCTTCTAGCCTTTAATGTTCATTTTAGATGTCTTTGCCATGTCACAAAAAATTCCACGGTAGACAATAATTCTCAAAGTCATTTAGACAACTAAAGAATTGTGACACCCAGCCTCTTAGTGCTTCTCTGTCCCCCTGTAGACTGTAAGCTTCCTGTGGACAGGGAATGGATCGACCAACTCCATTGCATTGTACTCTCCCAAGCGCTTAGTACAGTTCTGTGTAACAATAAATACTCAAATGCCGTTGATGGATTGAGTATTAAGCACTTACTGTGTTCAAAGAAGCAAGAGGGAAGAGCACAGGCCTGCAAATCAGGGTACCTGCGTTCTAATCCCTGCTCTGCCACTTGTCTGCTGGGTGATTGTGGGCAAGTCACTTAATTTCTCTGTGCCTTAGTTTCCTCATTTGTAAAATGGGGTTTAAATGAGTGTACTTTTGGGCCCCGCACCCCATATGAAATCCATGTGAAACAGGGACTGTGTCTGATCTGATTATCTGCTATCTACCGCAATGCTTAGTACAGCTCCTGGCGCACAATAAGTGCTTAAAAAATATCACAGGAGTTATAGTTAATGCAAAGCACTCTAATGAGCCCTGGGAGCGAATACACAGGTGAGAATTAGATGGGGGTCCCTGGCCCTCCAGGGGCTCGCATTCTATGAACAAAGGAGGATAGGGGACTGGTAGCAGACACATAAGGCAAAAATAAAACCAGAAGAACATTAAAAAGACGTGGACAGGGACAAATACCAACATAATGCACCTAGGGTACTGTGACTGAAAGCAGTGTGAGAAACAGCGTGGCCTAGTAGACACAGCATGGATCTGGGTGTTAGAGAACCTGGGTTCTCATCCCAGCTCTGCCACTTTGCTGTGTGACCTTGGGCAAGTCGCTTCACTTCTCTGAGCCTCAGTTCCGTCATCTACAAAATGTGGATTCAGTGCCCGTTCTCCCTCCTCCTTAGACCGTGAGCCCCATGTGGGACTTGATTGCCTTACATCTCCCGTAGCACTTAGTCCAGTCCTTGGCACATAGTAAGCACTTAACAAACACCCCAATTATCACAATCAGTATTACTACCAGAAGAGCAGAGTTTGGGGCTTTTCGCAGCTCAGTCCGATAGACACAGTTGCAGAGCCCCTAACCACCACAGCTATGGCTGCTCTGAGTGTCCTGCATTTTGTGGAGAACTCTTTGGGCTGTAGCTGCTGCTGCTGCTGCTGCTTTTCACCCCGCCAAGATGGAGCCAAGCATGTGAAGAGCGAGTCCCGGGATGACACCAAGCCAGGGCGTGTTTGGGGGAGCGGGGGATGCGGCCCGGGTTAGCAGCTTCACAGCCCAGCTGTTCTGCAGGTGGGTTGAATAGGGCCATGAGGGTGTCTGATGGCCGTCTGTAGCTTGCTGAGTCAGAAGAGCGCCCTATGGATCGGAAAGCTATTCTGTCATTTAATGAGTTGATTAGAATTAGGAAATTAAATGACATCAAAAGATTAACCTCTCTGTGCCTCAGTTACCTCGTCTGTAAAATGGCGATTAAGACTGAGCCTCGCATGGGTCAGCCTTATTACGTGGTATCTACCCCAGCGCTTAGAACAGTGCTCGACACACAATAAGCACGTAGCAAACACCATAATTATTATTGTTAATATCCAGTTTGAACATGGACTTCTATTGTTCCCTTTTTATTTTGTACAGCACTCGTCCATTTGACAATTAATTTACCCTGCTTCAAAGCCTTATTGAAGGCATATCTCCTCCAAGAGAGCCCTCCTTCTTCTGCATCACCCTGACTTGCTGCCTTTATTCATCCCCCCTCCCAGCCCCACAGCACTTACGTGCACATCTGTAATTTGTTTATAGTAATAATATAATATAATATTATTATAATATAATATTTTTTAGACTGTGAGCCCACTGTTGGGTAGGGACTGTCTCTATATGTTGCCAACTTGTACTTCCCAAGCGCTTAGTACAGTGCTTTGCACACAGTAAGCGCTCAATAAATACGATTGATTGCTTGATTAATAATAATAACAATAATAGTATTAAGTGCTTACTATGTGCCAGGCACTGTTCTAACCACTGGGGGAGATTCAAGGTAATCAGGTTGTCCCACGCAGGGCTCACAGTTTTAATCCCCATTTTACAGAGGAGGTAACTGAGGCACAGAGAAGTTAAGTGACTTGCCCAGAGTCACACAGTTGACAAGTGGCGGAGCAGGAATTGGAACCCATGACCTCCTACTCCCAAGCCCGGGCTCTTTCCACCGAGCCACGCTGCTCCTCCAGTATCTTAATGTCTTGAGATCTTAATGTCTGTCTCCCTCTCTAGACTGTAAGCTCATTGTGGATAGGGAATGTGACTCTTGTATGGGTGTATTGTACCCTCCCAAGTGCTTAGTACAGTGTTCTGCCACAGTAAGTGCTCAACAAATACGTCGACTGACCCCTTTAGGAATTCTTGGGTTAGCATGCAACTTTGGTGTTGTTTAAGCAACTGCCAACCCATATATTCAAGAGTTGATTATTGAGCGGGAGAGCTAACAAAGAGATAGCAGTGGCCCTGGAAGGAGATGATTGGGATGGAGAAAATGGTTTTGACTGAGGATGGAGAGGAAGATATATTTTAAAAACAAACACACTCGAGTGCATTGAGATGCCATATGTTTCTTTGAACATAGAAATTCATCGAGCAGTGACGGCTCAGGGCTGACACAGCCCTAGCTCCAGTAAGCGCACCGATGCCGAAGTAGAACCTGCTCCACTCCCGCTGCTATTTGTAGGTTAAAGCCAAACAAAATGAATCACGACTTCACACGATGGGTGGTAAGGTTAGGTAATCCTTTACCTAAGGAGTTACAAAGGCAGGGACGATCAGCGTGTTCCGAAGGGGTTTATGTCTATGGACGAGAACTCCATGATGGGTTCTTGTCTTATGCGATTGAGTCGTTTCCGACCAGTAGCGACACCCCAGACACACCGCTCCCAGAAAGCGCCACTCTCCATCTGCAATCGTTGTGGTAGTGGATCCGTAGACTTTTTTTGGTAAATATCCAGAAGTGCTTTACCATTGCCGCCTTCCGCACAGTAAACTCGAGTCTCCACCCTCGACTCTCTCCCATGCCGCTGCTGCCCAGCACGGGTGAGTTTTGACTTGTTTATAGTATAGTGGATTGCATGCCACTCGTTAGCCACTGGCCAAGCAAGGAATGGACTGGACAGGCCTCTGCTTGACTCTCCCTCCTGTAGCCGAGACTGGTAGAGGACTGGAAACTCTCCAGGTGCGACCCTGAGAAGGGGCTTGATGGGTTACAGGAAGAAAAGTTAGTATTGTAGAAAGGGGTAAGTTAAGGATGCTTGTCGATTGTATGCCTTGTTGCTTTAGAAAGGTCTGCTGCCGTTTTGATCTTCCCCACTCCTCCTTTCCTTTATTTTCCCTCCCACCTCTAGTTCTCTGTGGTGTAGCCCTACTTCCCCTTGTGGAGTAAGGCCCTGTAAAACTGGGGAAGCGTGTGGTGCTCCGGAGCACTTGTGGGCCTGAACCGAGAAGCTGTGGTCGCTACCAGGAACCAGGCATGCCCTCCGCCTACTTCCCTTGGCTTGCCTCATTCTCCCTACCTGACTGGCACATCAATTGAAAAGTCACTAAAAGTTACAGCTGTAACTTCTTTAACAGAAGACTTGCGTAACTTCTAGGAGGGTATAAACCACACAAATCAAACTTATTCTTAGGAACCCCTACCACTTTGGGGGCCGGGGGAGACAAGGGTGGTGAAAGGTACAAAGTTTTTTGAACCGCTTTAGAGTTGACTCGGTTTTTGCAATATGCTGCAGCCAAGCCCACCTACTTTCTCATCACCCTCCGTCAGTCAGTGATCAGTCAACCTGTGGTATTTATTGAGCACTTAGTGGGTGAAACACTGTACTAAGCACCTGAAAACATATAATACAATAGAGTTGAAAGAAGTGGCTTCTACCTACAAGTCTGGCAAGCCACTAGCAGTGCTATCAGTTCTTCAGCACAGGTTCTTGGCCCCAAATTCCATTATTGAGATTTGACCAGGTGCTTACTGTGTGCCAGGCACTGTACTGAGCGCTGGGGGTAGATACAAGCTAATCAGGTTGAGTACCATCCATGTCCTGCATGGGCCTCCTAGTCTTAACCCCGACTTTGTAGACGAGGTAACGGAAAAGTGAAGTGACTTGGCCAAGATCATACAACAGACAAGTGGCGGATCCAGGATTAGAACCCAGGTCCTTTTGACTACCAGGCTGGTGCTTCTGCCACCACACCACACTGTTGCTTTCAGGAGGCTCCATCATCACTTCGGAATGCAACAACGATCCAGCACGGGTAATTAGAGGGAAGTTTCTCCACCACAAAGAACCAGCAGTAAATCTTTCTCCGCTCATTTTGTCCCCTCACTTTTCGCCCCCCTCTACCTTCCTCTTCTCATTCTCTGCAGCTGTTCTGGTTTACTTTTCTTCGTCCTCTCCTTATCCCTTCCCTCCCTCGAATGGCCAAACCAAGGAACGTGATCTGCAATCAGAACCTGTTTCGAATGAGAGAGGGAAGAAAATTTTTAAGGCAGGAAAAATATCACTGGAATTTACCAAGCGCTTACCGTGTGCAGACAGATCACTATGCTAAGCGCTTGGGAGAATACAGCGGAGTTCGTAGACACCTTCCCTAACCTCCAGTGAGCTCACAGTCTAGAGGGGAGCCTTAAAGAACTGCAAGGGATGTGGGGAGGGAAATGGTTTTCAAGTCTACTTCTCCATTTTTATTGATGCTGTAGGACTGGAATCTGATTAATTTTCTAAATTTAATTTTGTTACGGATTCTTCGCTATGCTGGTTCCAGGTATCTGCCATGACACAGGTTCTTTTATCATTCGTTTTATTGAAAGTTCACACTGTTGTGGGCTGCTGATTTTCACGTTAGAGCTTAGTCCAATTTTAGGTAACTGACTAGGGGAGTGGTGTTTGGGAAAACTCCCTATATTTGCAGTGATGTATCTATCCTTATATTGAGGAGGAATTATGTACTGAATTTAGTCCTCGTCATGAAATGTGGTAAGCACTGTGTTGGGGTACAGGGGGGCTGGAAGCCCCAGACTTTCTGAAGAGGTATGGAAAGGGGACTTCCAAAATGATGCTCTGCCCTCACTGGCTCTATGAGAACAATCATCTGATTCTAGTAGAGGAAGAAACAGTGAGGAAAAGAAATCGTTCACCATTCCAGGTCATGGTTTAGCGGAAAGAGCACAGGTTTGGAAGTCAGAGGTTGTGGGATCTAATCCCGACCCGGCCACTTGTCGGCTGTGTGACTTCGGCCAAGTCACTTAACTTCTCTGTGCCTCGATTCCCTCATCTGTAAAATGGGGATTAAAACTGAGAGCCCCACATGGGGCAACCTGATTACCTTGAAACTACCCCAGCGCTGAGAAAAGTACATGGCACATAGTAAATGCTTAACAAATGCCATAATTACAGTTACTATTACTTTTCCTTCCATGACCAGGGATTGTTGTTAGAGCCATCATTTACTGAGTGGCCTTGCTGGGGCCTGTGTGTGTATAATAATAATAGTAATTATGGTATTTATTAAGCGCTTGCTATGTGCCAGGCACTGAACTAAGTGCCGGGATAGATACAAGCAAATCGGGTTGGACACAGTCCCTGTCCCAAATGGGGCTCACAGTCTCCGTCCCCACTTTCCAGATGAAGTAACTGAGGCCCAGAGAAGTGAAGTGACTTGCCCAAGATCACAAAGCAGACAAGTGGAGGACCCAGGATTAGAACCCATGACGTTTTGACTCTCAGGCCCTTTCTCTATCCATCACAATATGGTGTTTATGTATGTTCAGTGGTCATTGCTCTGGGCTCCAGAGCTAGGGGGGAGGAAAATCACTGAGTGAGGGGGGCATTCAGTGATTGTACGGAGTAGGTGAGAGGGCAGCAAGGGCTGTGTTAGGAAGGGAGAGCGTTCATTGAAATATTAGGAAATGTAATGCTTAGGGGATATCTTATTGCTTGGAAATGGCCACAAGTGTTATTGGTGGGGTTTTTTAAAGATTTGGGGCATGTTTAATACCAAAGAGCAAAGTCTTGTCTTTTTATTGGGACATAATTCAAGCTGTCATGCAAAGATGCTTGCCTGGAAACTTTGCAGTGGATCTACCGCCAGTTGAAATGGGTGTGAGTTTCTGGGGCACCGTCTAATAACTCTCAAGGAAATTTTTGTATTTTGCAGGTGCGTATGCTTAGTGTCCAAATAAGGACATTGCGGGCCCAGCTTAAGCATAGAAATGGTGCGGTGGTATGTGGCTTTCTGTCTGTTCTAGTCTCATTGGCCTCTGGTAGGAGAAGGGGAAGAAGAGCACACCCAAGGAATAAAGGATAATAAAATCACAGATTCCCTGACAGGAGCAGACCCAGAGGGGAGAGGCTGGAGGATTAGATTAGGAAAACGATCGCTCAATCATTCGTATTTATTGAGCACTTACTGTGTGCGCTGCATTGTACTAAGTGCTTGGGAGAGCCAGCCCACTGTTGGGTAGGATCCGTCTCTATATGTTGCCAACTTGTACTTCCCAAGTGCTTAGTACAGTGCTCTGCACACGGAGCTCAATAAATGCAATTGAATGAGTACGACAGTAAGCACTCCCCTGCCCCCAACAAGCTTACAGTCCAGACATTAATGTAAATAAATAAATTACGGATATGTACCTATGTGCAGAGATGGGAGTGGGAGAAAAGGAAATGAGGGCTTAGGTAGAGAAGGCCTCTTAGCGGAGATGGGATTTTAATAAAGGCTTTGAAGGTGGGGAGATTGATTGCCTGTCTGATGTGAAGAGGGGAGGGCGTTTCAGGCCGGAGATGGGATGTGGGCGAGAGGTGGGTGGCGAGGTAGACGAGTCTGTGGTGTCGATGACCATGGAAATGGATAGATGAGTGAATTTACGGCTAGGTAGAGGCAGTGGAAGTTATAGAGTTTCCCAGGTACAACAAACTCAAGCACATCAGTGTAACCGAAATTGGTTTTTGTTCATGCACGATGTGTTGAAGATGGATGTTCTTATATCAGTGCTTAAAGGCATCGTCAGATGAGACAACAAATAGTAAACTCAGAGGTCTCTTTACAGCCCATTGAAGTCAGTGGTCAGGAGTTTCTGCTTGACGTGGAGAAATGGGTGACGGTTGGATGTTTCTGAAGAGTGGGGAAATGTGAAAAATGAATGTCTCATCACTGCCTCAGTTAGAATTTTGTGAGATTCCTCCAAAATCTTCCGTGCTCGCCATTCTGGGACGCATCTTAATCATCCCTGTCCCTGGAACTGAGTCTTGCAGTCAACGTGGGTACATTTCTGTCTTATGCTTATTCCCAGGTTCTGCTGCCGGTTCCTGTAGCACTTAAAGATTTATTTATACCCATATTCAGCACTTGTGTGCATGTGCTCATTTATTTTGGCCACTCTAGTTGTAAATATTTTTATGCTTGGTGTCTCCCATTCAAATAGAAGCTCCTTGTGGGCTGGGACAGTTTCTCTTTATTAACAATAATAATAATGGCATTTATTAAGCGATTACTATGTGTAAAGCACTGTTCTAAGTACTGGGGAGGTTACAAGGTGACCAGGTTGTCCCACGGAGGGCTCACAGTCTTAATCCCCATTTTACAGATGAGGTAACTGAGGCACAGAGAAGTTAAGTGACTTGCCCAAAGTCACAGAGCTGACAATTGGCAGAGCCGGGATTTGAACCCATGACCTCTGACTCCAGAGCCTTTATTCTGAACTTCCCAAGTGCCTAGTCCAATGGCTTGCACGAGATAGACACTCAAATCAAAGTGTTTACTGAGCACATACTGTGTGCTTAGCACTGAATTAAATGCTTGGGAGATTCCAAAACAAATGAGTTAGCAGACGTGATCCCAAAGGAGGAGTAAGTATTATTACAACTCTAGGAAGTCTGGAAGATCCACCCTAGTTCTTACAGGGAATTCCGTGATTTCAGAGATTGATATTTTTTGGGAAATCACTCTTTTCATGGCCTTTTTGATATTTAATTATTTTGTCTCTGATTTCAGCTTGCTTCCTTAAATTTTCCCAGATCCTAGGGAGAACAACATAAATTCCTGTAGACATTGTTACATTCTCATCAGCTCTCTGTGTTTTCCCTCCTCCCCCTTAAGTTAGTCCAAAATCTTTGATACTGCCTTGTGTTTCGTTACATAAAGCCTTCCTTTGACTCCCTGACATACCTTGCATTACATTTAATTCCTTCAGTTAGCATTTCAGTGGTTTCACTTAGTCTTTATCTGTTTTTTTCACCTCATGAGTTGCCTTCCAAGCTCCCCGCCCTTGATTTTAACCCACTTAATCTGAGATCCTTTGTTTTATAAATCAGGGTTACATTTAATTATATTAAGGTCTATTTCTTTATATTAATGTCAACATTAATGTCAGTCTACCAGTCTAGACTAAGCTTGTTGTGGGCAGGGAACTTGTCTACTAGCTCTGCTGTAGTGTACTCTCTTCTAAGTGCTTAGTGCAGTGCGCTGCACCTAGTAAACCCTCAATAAATACCATTGTTTAATTAATTAACTCCAAACTAGCTTTCATTATCAACATCTCTCCCCCAACCCAAGATTTCATTCATTGATTCAATCGTATTTCTTGAGCGTTTACTGTGTGCAGAGCACTGTACTAAAATGATTTCAGGACCTAATTTCATGCAGTATTTTAAGAGTAGTAGAACTCTCACTTCCCTCAAACCCATGACTAGCATTTCCCTTTTCCATGAAATTCACAGCTGCTAAAACAAACGAAAAAAACAAAACAACAACAACAAAAATCTAACCGTAAAGTAGTAGTGGTATTATTAGTAGCATGCCTTAAGCACCCGCTTGGTCGAGTGCCTTTTATTAGGCACTTGGACAGTTTGGATCCTAATGAAGCAACATGGCTCAGTGGAACGAGCACAGGCTTGGGAATCAGAGGTCATGGGTTCTAATCCTGGCTCCGCCACTTGTCAGCTGTGTGACTTTGGGCAACTCACTTCACTTCTCTGTGCCTCAGTGACCTCATCTGGAAAATGGGGATGAAGACTATGAGCCCCACATGGGACAACCTGATGACCTTGTATCCCGCCCAGCGCTTAGAACAGTGCACATAGTAAGCGCTTAACAAATGCCATTATTATTATTATTATTACTGGAGCTGACACTGGAGGTGGAGATGAACATTGACACCTAGAGAGGTCAGAAATCAATGAGTATACGTATAGTTGTATATATGAGTGGACTCAATCTATACATGAGTGTTAAAGAGGGTGGAGATAATTTCATTGATGAGGTACAATACAGTTTAGGGTGCTGGGAAATGAGTCCAGATAAGCCTGTTGGAGGAGGTAGGATTTAAGGAGGGGTTCGAACATGGGGAGAGTCGTAGTCTGTCTTGTGATGGGGGAGGGAGGGAGCTCCAAGCTGAAGGAACAGCCTGGAGATGGAGAGTCAAGAGCAAGATAATAATAATGGCATTTGTTAAGCGCTTACTATGTGCAAAGCACTGTTCTAAGCGCTGGGGGGGATACAATGTGATCATGTTGTCCCACGTGGGGCTCACGGTCTTAATCCCCATTTTTACAGATGAGGGAACTGAGGCTCAGAGAAGTTAAGTGACTTGCCCAAGGTCACACAGCAGACTTGTGGTGGAGCCGGGATACGAACCCCTTGACCTCTGACTCCAAAGCCTGTGCTCTTTCCACTGAGCCACGCTGCTTCTCTCTAGAAGGTATAGCTAGAAGATTGATTTGGGAGGAATTAAGACAGTGAGTTAGCTAATAGCGACAGAGGGAAGAGGTAGGTGGCAATAATAATAATTGTATCAAGTGCTTATTACGTGCCAGGCACTTTATTAAGCACTGGTGTGGATACAAGCAAAGTGGATTGGACCCAATCCCTGTCCCCCATGGGGCTCGCAGTGTCAATACCCATTTTACAGATGAGGTGACTGAGGCCCAGAGAAGTGAAGTGACTTGCCCAAGGTCACACAGCAGACAAGTGGAGGAGCCGGGATTAGAACCCATGACCTTCTGACTCCCAGGCTCTGGCTCTATTCACTCCGCTGTGCTGCTTCTGAAACAAGGGGACAGATGGTGAAAACCCTGAAGCTGATTGTGAGAAGTTGTCTAATATGAAAAGAAAAAGGAAGACAGGGGAGCATTTTGAAGAGAGATGTGGGTCTAGCGATGAGACAGGAAGATGATCTTCCTTAAGTTGTACTTAACTTGTACTTCCCAAGCGCTTAGTACAGTGCTCTGCACACAGTAAGCGCTCAATAAATACGATTGATTGATTGATTGATCCATGCGTGTAGCAGTAGGATGGAGGGGGATGAGGCTGGAAGACCAGAGAGGAGGCTAATGCACAAGTGTGTACCAGAGTGGTAGCAGTTTGGGAGTAGGGGTGGATCTGGAAAATGTGCAGGGAAAAAAAGCCAGCAGTTCTTGGCAGTAGGCAGGATGTTGAGGTAGTGATCTCCGGGATGGAGAGGATGGTGGTGGTGTCTCCTGCTGGGAAAGTCGTTGGGGGATTGGGTTTAGGGAGCAAGGCGAGTGCCTTTTGTCTTCTGAGTTGTTGGTAGGGCATTCAAAGGGTGATGTCCCGGAGGCACAAGGAAAATGCAAGATTGCAGGTCAGCTGAGAAGTAAAGGTTGGAGAAGGAGATATGGGAGTTACCTTTGATGAGGTATTAGCCAAAACCATGTGAGTGCCAGACGTCCTCAAGAGAAAGCGTGCAATATGTACAGAGTAGAGGTCGTAGAACAGAGCCTTGGAGGACCCCCTTGCTAAGAAAATGAGAGGCGGAGGAGTCACAGAGAGGCAGGAGAGAACCAGAATAGACCCAGTCATTGCGGATAGGAAGCTGGTCCATGGGGTCAGAAGCAGCATAGAGTGTATAGTATGATGCACTACGCATAGTAGGATAGTAAAATCAATTTCAAGATGCAGAATTTAACGATACTTTGATTATATTAAAATCATTTATCATAAACCACGCTGGAGATCTCCTTTACGCGTTAATTGGCGAAGTATGCATCTGCAGTGTTATCTGGTGGGTCAATCCTGCAGTTATTCCTCTGTTGCGTACTAATTTTTGGTAGCCAAACGGCTTATTTTGAATCGTTCGATTTATCGCATCCTAGAAATGATTAGTTTTTTTCAAACAGCATTCTTTCTCAAATGTAGGTTTTTGCATTTGAGGCACTCTTGTTAATGGAGTCAGTGTGGGCTCTGGGAGTGCCATTAAGATCTGAAGCTCATTTGAGTTTCAGTATTCATTGAGGAATGCATCTGAAATGAATAAAGCTTGCTTTTGGATCTCCAACTGAGATCCTTCCCAGCTTAAATTTTGGACCTTGTATATGTGAGCACAGAGAATGCATTTAGTGCCTGATTTCACCAGACCGAGAGTGAATTACCCCTCCTCCCTGTCCCCTTTCCATCTGTTTGTGTTTTTCTGTTTTTCTCTGCATAATACCCTGTTTCTAGTCTGATTACCACCTGTTGAAGTTAGAGATGACCACAGCTCTTATGCACATATCCTTGCATAGACTCTGTTGTCACCCCTGCCTGTAATTTATTGCAATGTCCTCACCCTCACTAGATTGTAAATTAATTGAGCACAGGGATGGTAGCCCTCTGCATGCAGTAAATACTCTGTAAGTACCATTGATTGCTAACAGGTGAAACAGTAATGGGAAGACTCAGACATTAATTCAGGAATCAAAGTGATACGTCCATTTGGGTGAAATCCCTAAATCTTGAGTAAATCTTGGGAAAGCAGCGTGGCTTAATGGAAGGAGCACAGTCTTGGGAGCCAGGGGACCTGGGTTCTAATCCCAGCTCCATCACTTGTCTGCTGTGTGACCTTGGGCAAGCCACTTCTCTTCCCTGTGCCTCAGTTGCCTCATCTGTAAAATGGGGATTAAGACTGTGAGTCCCACGTGGGACAACCTGATTACCTTGTATCTACCCCAGCGCTTAAAACAGTGCTTGGCACATTGTAAGTGCCTAACAAGCATAATAATAATAATAATATAGCTGTCATTAATGCCCCTCAGTCATCCTGTGGTAAAAAATAGTGCTAGACTTGTAATGCGGGCAATGTTTAATCAAGTAGGAGATGGGAGACCAGTGAATGTTTCCAAATAATGATTGGAAAATATTCTTGTGGTTAGTGAATCACTATAAGATCTCCTATAAATAGAGAGTATGGCCAAAGCCAGGCCTGAATGAGACTTTTGGAGTTCTTTTTGAATAATTCACAGAGAATAATAATAATTATGGGGAAAATACGTGCATTTTAATTTTTTTAATAGAAATCCTGAATATTTTTATCAGCTATGTGTCCCTCTAGTATGATGTAACTTTAAACAGTGGCATTTAAAGGATTGTCTCATATTGTGGGTTGCTGATGAGTTGGAAAATGGGAGACTTCAAAGTAACAGACAGAGAAGAGCAGAACTTGGGTCAGCAAATTCTAATTGTTAATGATGTAGTCTTTCTCTCTTTCCCCTTCCACACCTCCACCCCCCCCCCCGGCCTCCACCCCCTTGCTATATTGCAGCCTTGAAGCTTGCCTGGTAGAAAGTGTCTTAGAGTTGGTAATGTAGCTGCAGGCTCCTTGCTTCTCTGATGACTTTCTGAACTTAAGAGTTTCCCTCTTAGTTGACGTGGTGGCTTGGGTAACCTTCCTCAAGCCCTGCAGGCATCCCATCCTTATTAGAGTGCCATCTCCAGTTCGGATCACTGCACTTTCAAAAGGATGTTGGAAAATCGGAGAGGGTCTAGAGCAGGGTTGAGCACAATTCGGCCAGTCGATTTAATCTGATTTGGCTCTGAGCCTGCAGCTTTGACCCACGGCGGTTCTTCCATAGCTCCAAGTCAGCCACAGATGCAGCGACCTTGAAACCGTGGCGTGTGGAAGTTATTGATTATATTGAAGTCAGGAAGGAGAGGCTGCTACAGTTCTGGCTGTCTTTCACATTGCGTTGGAAATGTGTGGTCTGCACAGCCCCATCAATTTAAAGTGGCCCTTGGGCTGAAACAGTTGCCCACTCCTGGTCCAGAGAAAAACTTCAGAAAAACTTCAGAAAAACCCCTGAAGAAATGACTTCAGGGGTTAGAATGTCTGCTCTTCAAGGAAGAGGAACTAGGGTTGTTTTCCCCAGGGAAGAAGCTATTAAGGAGTGGTTTCAGGAGTATAGAGGGAGGAGAATGCTGACCAGTTTTCTGTACATCCGTTGAAGGTGAGAGGAGGGGAAATAGGTTAAATCGAAGCAGAGGGATTCCTTCCAGACAGGAGAAGTCTCTTCACTATCATTAAGCATTCTGTGCTTATGGTTTAGACTGTGAGCCCACTGTTTGGTAGGGACCCTCTCTATATGTTGCCAACTTGTACTTCCCAAGCGCTTAGTACAGTGCTCTGCACACAGTAAGTGCTCAATAAATACGATTGATTGATTATGTTGAATGCATTCAGTCTCATCAGAAGATCTGTGCAAGTAGCAGTGGAACTGATAGCCTGGTTAAAAGAAAGTTTAAATGGCCAGATTACCAGTTCTCTTCTCACCATGGACTTTTTGGTTGGACTCTAAACCACTTGCACGAGATGTCTTGTTAAGATAATTCTATTCCTGTGTGCCTTTAGCCACATACTCCCCGAGTGCTCACCATCCCCCAGTGTCATCTCTGGTTTAGTCGGGTCATTTTAAGGCAGGAGTTTGGGTAGTTAGTAATTTTTCCACCTCAATTCCACGGCTCTAAAATCAAAGGCATTTCATTTCCATTTAAGCAACGCTTACATTGCAACCTCCAAAAGGGTAATAATCATAAAAACAATTACGGTATTTGTTAAGCGCTTACTATAGGACAAGTACTGTATAAGCCCTGGGGTAGAGACAAGATAATCAGGTCAGACACAGTCCCTGTCCCACATGGGGCTCATCTTGTTTATGCCATGCTATAGTAATTGACAATTAACCCAGTTTTCCAAAGGTTTAAGTGAAGTAGCTTGGGAGGAGCAGTAAAGTTTTCAGATCACAAAGAGGCTGTTAGTACATTGCCTTTGTGGATGTGAACAGTTAATGGATCTCTACTTTCCCACCTCCATCCCCTCACTCCTGTTGTATCCCCAGCCTGGACCTCCCTTGCCCCCACCTTTAATTACTGGCAGACCACAGCTTCTCCCCTTCTTCCGAGCCCTCTTAAAATCCCACCTCCTCCAATAAGCCTTCACCTATTAACTCCTCAAACCCAGAGTCACGTCCACCCAACAGACACTTCTAGAATTTACATATTCGGTTATATCCTTCTCCTGCCCTTGCGCTTATCAATCAAGCAATGTTACAGGTAATTATTCTGATTATTTTACTTGGAGTATCCTACTTGGAACATTTTACATCTGGTTCTCCTGTTAGAGTGTAATCTCCTTGTGTGCGGGAAACATATCTGTGCTTAGAATAGTGCTTTGTGCCAAGTGGGTGCTCTATGAATATCATCATTCATTCGTATTTATTGAGTGTTTACTATGTGCAGAGCACTGTTCTAAGCGTGTGGGAGAGTACAGTACAATGATAGACACTTTCCATGCCCAGAATGAGCTTACAGTCTACTATTCATTCATTCAATCGTATTTATTGAGCGCTTACTGTGTGCAGTGCTTTGGAGAGTACAGTACAATGATAGACACTTTCCCTGCCCAAAATGAGCTTACAGTCTACTATTCATTCATTCAATCGTATTTATTGAGCACTTACTATGTGCAGAACACTTTATTAAGTGCTTGGGAAGTACAAGTTGGCAACATGTAGAGACGGTCCCTACCCAACAGTGGGCTCACAGTCTAGAAGGGGGAGACAGACAACAAAAAACAAAATATATTAACAAAATAAAATAAATAGAATAGTAAATATGTACAAGTAAAATAAATAGAGTAATAAATCTGTACAAACATATATACAGGTGCTGTGGGGAGGGGAAGGATGCAGGGTGGAGGGGATGGGGAGGAGGAGAGGAATGAGGGGGAGGAGGAGAGGCATGGGGGGTCTCAGTCTGGGAAGGCCGCCTGGAGGAGGTGAGCTCATTCATTCATTCAGTCGTATTTATTGAGCGCTTACTGTGTGCAGAGCACTGTACTAAGTGCTTGGGAATTACAAGTTGGCAACATATAGAGACGGTCGCGACCCAACAATGGGCTCAGTAGGGCTTTGAAGGGAGGAAGAGAGCTAGCTTGGTGGATGTGCAGAGGGAGGGCATTCCAGGCCAGGGGGAGGACGTGGGCCGGGGGTCAACGACGGGACAGGTGAGAACGAGGCACAGTGAGGAGGTGAGCAGTGGCAGAGGAGCGGAGGGTGCGGGCTGGGCTGGAGAAGGAGAGAAGGGAGGTGAGGTCGGAGGGGGCGAGGGGATGGACAGCCTTGAAGCCGAGAGTGAGGAGTTTTTGCCTGATGCGTAGGTTGATTGGTAGCCACTGGAGATTTACTACCACCATTGTAAGAAAGTTAATTCTCTTTACGTATGGCAGAGTTCCTAACCCTTTGGAAGTACTCTTAGGCCCTTGAAGTCGGGCTTCTGAATTTTTATATATTTTTATTATTTTTATATGGTATTTGTTAAACTTACCAAGCGCTGGGGTGGATTCAAGATAATCAGGTTGAACACAATCCAAGTCCCACATGGGGCTTACAGTTTTCATCCCCATTTTGCAGATGAGGCAAGTGAGGCAGAGGGAAATGACTTGCCCAAGGTCACCCAGCAGACAAGTGGCAGAGCTAAGATTAGAACCCAGGTCCTTCTGACTCCCAGGCCTATGCTCTTTCCACTAAGCCATGCTGCTTTTTCAGCGTGGCTCAGTGGAAAGAGCCCGGGATTTGGAGTCAGAGGTCATGGGTTCAAATCCCGGCTCTGCCAATTGTCAGCTGTGTGACTTTGGGCAAGTCACTTGACTTCTCTCTGCCTCAGTTACCTCAACTGTAAAATGGGGATTAAGACTGTGAGCCCCCTGTGGGACAACCTGATCACCTTGTAACCTCCCCAGCGCTTAGAACAGTGCTTTGCACATAGTAAGCACTTAATAAATGCCATCATTATTCATTATTATTAATTGATAAATAATAATGAGTAAAATAAACTTGTCGAGTGAATTCTAATTCTTTATGGATTCTTTAGATAATCTCAATTCCAAAGAGCCCGGGCTTTGGAGTCAGAGGTCATGGGTTCAAATCCTGACTCTGCCACATGTCTGCTGTGTGACCTTGGGCAAGTCACTTCACTTCTCTGAGCCTCAGTACCCTCATCTGGAAAATGGGGATTAAGACTGTGAGCCCCATGTGGGACAACTTGATCACCTTGTATTCCCCCCAGCGCTTAGAACAGTGCTCTGCACATAGTAAGTGCTTAACAAATGCCATCATTATTATTATTATTATTATTATTATTATTATAGATTTTAAAAATAAATGCAAGTTTCATGTAATTCATTTTTGTTAAGTTTTCTGCCCTGGGCTTGGGGGGCGGGTGGTCAACGAGGACTATTTTAGTTAAGTATATCCCAAGCACTAGTTTGCTGGTTTAGAAGATTTGGGTACCCATTTCACAGTACTTATACAGGAGGAGTTGCTTAGGCTGTTCAAAGTAGGCATCAGAATTAATTGCACGTGGGCATAATACTCAGCTATTCCATTTTTTTCAGTGAAGTATTTCAAAGACAACTAGCATTTATACTCTTAGAATTTTAGACCTCTACTAAGGACATTATGGAAGCTTAATAGTTTGACAAGTATAATAATATTATAATTAGTAGTAGTGATAATAATACTAGTGGCATTTGTGAAGCACTTTGTGCCAAGCACTGTAACAATAATAATAATTATAATAGTTATGGTATTTAAGCACTTACTGTGTGCCAAGCACTGTTTTAAGAGGAGATAATGACAATAATTATGGTATTTATTAAGCACTTACTATGTGCCAAGTACTACTATACTAAGCGCTGGAGTGGATACAAGCAAATCAGGTTGGACACAGTTCCTGTCCTACGTGGGGCTCACAGTCTTGATCCCCATTTTACAGCTGAGGTCACAGAGGCACAGAAAAGTGACTTGACTTGCCCAAGGTCACACAGCAGACAAGTGGCCAAGGTGGGATTAGAATTCATGACCTTCTGACTCCCGGGCCTGTGCTCTATCCACTACGCCATGCTGCTTCTCTGTAATAAAATGAAATGAGAGGTAGAAGTTGCAGCAGTGAAACTGAACACATCGAAGTTGCACCAATATAACTTCTTGTGGTAAGAGATATAGTTGAACCTCTGTTGTCCTCTTTTGAGTACAGATGGCCCTGTGCAGACCAGTACCGTGTATAACTGACTGCTGAAAAACAGAATCTAAGTTATTTTCCTAAAAACAATTTTATATTGCGACGAACCTGAAGCAAAGGGGACAGTTTAAAAAAGCTTTCGAGCAATTTTGGAAATTATGAATACTAGAAATCTTTTTCCCCTTTAAAGAACAAATAGTCGTGTGTGTCCCCACGCCCCCCTGACTGCTAGCTTGTTGTGGGCAGGGAATGTGTCTTTTTGTTGCTGTATTGTACTCTCCCAAGCACTTAGTACAGTGCTTTATACACAGTAAGTGCTCAGTAAATATGATTGAATGAATGAATTATTGCTATAATTCTTTCATCTTGACGAACCTGAAGCAAAGGGGACAGTTTAAAAAAGGTTTCGAGCAATTTTGCAAATTATGAATGCTAGAAATCTTTTTCCCTTTGAACAAATAGTCATGTGTCCCCCCACGCCCCCTTGACTGTTAGCTTGTTGTGGGCAGGGAATGTGTCTTTTTGTTGCTGTATTGTACTCTCCCAAGCACTTAGTACAGTGCTGTATACACAGTAAGTGCTCAGTAAATATGATTGAATGAATGAATTATTACTATAATTCCTTCATCTAGGCTTTTAGCCCTGAAGTTTTCCTACTGGGGTTTGGCTTTCTCAGCAGGAAACCCTAAAATGCAATGTCAGTTAATTTTCACCCTTTATTTTTGCTCGAAGAATGAATTTATTTTGTGTGGTTCATTCATTCAGTCTTATTCATTGAGCACTTTGTGTAGAGCACTATACTAAGCACTTGGGAGAGTACCATTCAACAATAAACAGACACATTCCCTGCCGACGATGAGCTTTCAGTCTAGAGATGAGTGTACATGGCGTTGCCTGTTCACCACGGAGCACGTGAGTGTCTAGAATTAGCCAGTGGCTTGCCCACAGCCACTCCCATTAAGCTCTTAGCTTTGTGGTTTGATACTCTCTTCTAAACATGGTATTGTCTGCTTGCCTCGATGTGCTATTCAGAGCTCTTAATAAATGTTTGCCATGAGCTGCAAGAGGAAATTGAAAGGAAGCAGCTCAGGGTTAAATCAGGTGAGAAGCAGCAGAAAAAAAGGTGACTTTTCTACAAAAAGTGGGAATGATAGGTAAACCTATTAAGGGTGAGGGATTCTCATTCATTTTCAGGCAGAACACCTAATGAGTTGACCGTGTACAGTCTAGATAAATGAAGCAAGAATTTGAGCAAGCGTTGCTTAAAGTTCCAGCAAAAGGTGGTGAAATGACATTTTACACTCATGTTATTGCCATTACCAAAGATCGCTAATGGGCTGAACATCTGGACTGAGGCCTACACAAAGAAGAATTCCCGTTGGGTGGACCAGAAAATCTAAGAGACTGTCCGATCATTTAGTACAGGATACTGCTTCAGCTTCCAGGAAGAAGCCAAGGAATCTCCGTTTCTAGCCAGCAAGGGATAGCTCGAGTAATTCGAGTGGAAATATGTGCTGAAGAGCCTTGAATTGTTCAGTTTTTCTTACTATGTGACACATGTGACAGTGATCTGGTTCCTCTGTGGTCTCTTGCTCATCCAAAACTAGGCCCCAACAAGCAACGAGAGTGAAAATTGAGAGTAGTTTGAGATATACTACAGCGTTGTTTTCCTCTCCTATTTACTAAAACATGGTAATTGAGAAATGTACTGCATATAGTTGGTATGAAAATTTTGTGTCTTTGACTCTCCCATCTTTTCCAGCAGTATCTCGAGATCTCCAGCCTCTTCTCAACTTACCCCCTCCCTCTGAACCTTATCAAAACACTTTCTCCCTTCTTCCCTCCCTGACTACCGTCTTCAGTCAGTCACTTTCTACTCCAGCTCCCTCAATATGTGAGCCACAAATAACATGCCCATTCCCAAGGAAACTTGTATGTGTATGTAGATCTGTACGTGTTCATGGAAATTAACTTGTGTGTGTTTATACATTGTAGGTTGCGTAATGAGGGGCTTGTGAATATTTGATCTATTCCGTCTCCTCTTCTCCCTTTGTCTAAGATTTCTGGTTTGAAATTGGGTGGCGCAACCTTTGATTTCTCCAAAGTTCCTCCACCTCTCATCCACAAAGTCCAACTTTCACCAAACACCACATGGATCAAAAATGGCAATCTTGCGAATTGTAGCGTGGACCCAAGGCCCGCTAACAGCTGACAAGGGGCGGAGCCGGAATTAGAACCCACAACTTCTGACTCTCAACCGGTGCTCTTTCCATTAAACCACGCTGCTTCTCTGCTCACATGCCGCGTGTATCGCTGGACTTTTTTATTCTCCCACATCTGACATAGTCAGCCTTCCCAATTCCGTTCCTGAACATTTCTGCAGACAGGAAGCGCCTGCAGTTTATCTTCGTTAGTCAGGCAGAAGATCCTGCGAAGATCCACTCCCGTGACCTGTCATTGGTCAGCAAACTCAAAGCCCACTGCTCCTTGACATCTTCTTCCTGTTTCTTTCTCGATCTTGTAGGGATCCTCCATCAATTTCTGCTGACAGGAAATGCCCGCAGCTCATCTTTGTTAGGCAGAAGATCCATTTCTGCGATCTGCAAAGTCAAAGCCCACCACTCCTTGACATCCTCTCCCTTCTCCTCCTGGATCTTGTAAGGCTCCTCCATCTTGGGATTCCACCCATATGGAGCCTGGAACTCCTTATTTTCCCACCCAAACCCTGTCCTCCCCTCGACTTTCCCATCACTGTAGATGGCACCACCATTCTTCCTGTCTCACAAGCACGTAACCTTGATGTTACCTTTGACTCCTGTCTCTCATTCAGCCCACATATTCAGTCCATCCCTAAATCCTGGCATTCCCACCTTCACCAAATCAGTAAAATCCGCCCTTTCCCCTCCATCCAAATCTATTCCGCATTAATACAATTATTCATCCTATCCCACCTGGTTTACTGCATCAGCCTCCTTGCTGGCCTCCCAGCCTCCTGTCTCTCCCCACTCCAGTCATCATCATCATCAATCGTATTTATTGAGCGCTTACTGTGTGCAGAGCACTATACTAAGTGCTTGGGAAGTACAAATTGGCAACATATAGAGACAGTCCCTACCCAACAGTGGGCTCACAGTCTAAAAGTCCACACTTCAGTCTGCTGCCCGGGTCATTTTTCTACAAAAACGTTTGGGCCATAATAATGATAACTATTAATAATAGTTATTATTATCATTATTATGGTATTTAAGTGCGTACTATTTTCCACACACTGTACTAAGCGTTGGGGTGGTTGCAGGCAGATAGGGTTGGACACAGTCTCTGTCCCATGTGGGGCTCACAGTTTCAATCCCTATTTTACAGATGAGGTAACTTAGGCACAGACAAGTGAAGTGATTTGCCCAAGGTCACACAGCAGACAAGTGATGCATCCGGGTACAGAACCCATGACCTTTTGACTCCCAGGCGCATGGTCTATCCACTCCACCATGATGCTTCTTTCCCTACTCCTTAGAAAACTCCAGTGGTTGCCCTTCCACCTCTGCTTCAAACAAAAACTCCTCACCATCATCAATCGTATTTATTGAGCGCTTACTATGTGCAGAGCACTGTACTAAGCGCTTTAAAGCACCACTGGCTTTAAAGCACTCAACCCCCTTGCCCCCTCCTACCTCACCTCGCTGCTCTCCTCCTACACCCTAGCCCGCACACTTTGCTTCTCTAAACCATCTCGCTGTACCTCGATTTCATCTGTCTCACCGCCAAGCCCTCACCCACATCCTGCTTCTGACCTGGAACGCTCTCCCTCCTCAAGTCCGACAGACAATTACTCTCCCCCTTTTCAAAGGTTTATTGAAGGCATGTCTCCTCCTAGGAGCCTTCTCTGACTAACCTCCCTCTTTCCTCTTCTCCTACTCCCTTCTCTGAGTTGCTCCTTTGCTCGTCCGTCTCTCAGGACCACCAGAGGAGCATCCCCAGTATCTCCGTGTCTTCCGCTCTTCCTTTTCCTCCTCTTTCCCAACCATTCCAGCTCTGCAGCCACTGCCACCATCACCTCTGCTGCTGCTCTTGCTGCGTAAATAATAATGGCATTTATAATAATGGCATTTATTAAGCGCTAACTGTGTGCGAAGCACTGTTCTAAGCGTACATCCCTCACAATCAGGCTGTGGCTAACGCTCCTGCGGCTGCTGACGTTTGGCTTCCTGAGCTCTGCTCCGTGGCATGGCCAGCACGAGTTATTATTCAGATATAAGAGGTTACTATGTCAGGCCCTAGACAAAGTGCTGCTTAGGTACAAGGTAATCACGTCAGACAGCCCCTGTCCCACATGAGGCTCACAGTCTAAGGGGGAAAGAGAAGGTATTTTAGCCCAGTTTTACAAGGGAGGAAACTGAGGCACAGAGAAGTTAAGTGACTTGCCCAAGCCCACGCGGCAGGCAAGTGGCAGCGTTGGGATTGAAACGCAGGTCTCCTCACTCTGTCTTGTTCTTTTTACAGTAGTTTGTGTGGGTCTGTGGTTCTTTCTTAAGGTCAGGCTAAATGTTGTTGCTGGGCAGAAGCTATCTGCCCGGGGAATTTGCTGTAGGAATAATTGATTTTATATGTATGGAGAGGGTAAATTTGGGTGCGCGTGTTGTCCTTTGAGTGTGATGCTGCTGACCAGAAAACTTTTATCTGTCAGCGCAAATGTGGTTCATTCATTCATTCAGTCTGTCATATTTATTGAGCGCTTACTGTGTGCTGAGTGCTCTACCAAGCGCTTGGAAAGTACAATTTGGCCACAGAGACAATCCCTACCTAACAACAGGCTCGCAGTCTTAGAAGGTTGAAAAGACCAGTGCAGACACATTCTTTTTCGCACAATGAACAGATGTTCAGTAGTAGTAATAGTAATCATATTTTTTAAGCATTTACTCTGGGAACAGCATGGAGAAAGAGTGTCCGAAGGGAAATGAGACAGACCCAGTCCCTGCCCCTCACGACTATAATCTCCTTGTGGGCTGGGAATGTGTCTACCAACTGCTATAATATCCTCGCCCAAGTGTTTTCATGCAGTGGTCTGCACACACACCGTGTGCAATAAAGAAACACATAAATACAACACGGAGAGGGCTCAACAATTGCCACTGATTGATCAGGAGAGGTGGAGCAATAAAAATTCCATGAGACGAGGACAGATGCCCAGAAAATCAACCCAACAACCAAAACAAGACAGTATCAAAAAGGCAGCAGGGTGCAGTCGCTTAGAGGTGTCGAGGTTTGGGCTGTCTGTATTCGAGAGCTGCTGCCATAGCCTTCCCGATGCTGTCAGCTTTGGGAAGAGTTCCTGCCGCTACTATGCTTGATCTTCCCACTGTGGTGGGGCAAAACAGGCTGGGATCACGGCCCCCTGCGGAGGGACGTGAGGGACCTGGTGGAAAGTCAGCACGGTAGTCTCGGCGGGTGGGAGGCCGAGATATACCCACAAGTATTGTCCCTTGTGGAAAGGTGCTTGCTCTTTTTCTCCAGGCCATGGTTTATTTTATTTATTTATTATTTTTTTTTTTGGTGTTTCATAATTATGGTATTGAAGTGCTTACTAGGTGCCAGGCACTGTACTCATATTATAGCAGTTATTATAGAGGATATTATAGCAGTTGGTAGACACATTCCCTGCCTGCAAGGAGATTGTAATCGTGAGGGTCAGGGACTGGGTCTGTCTCATTTCCCTTCAGATACTCTTTCTCCTTGCTATTACCAGAGTAAATGCTTAAAAAATATGATTACTATTACTACTTCTGAACATCTGTTCATTGTACGAAAAAGAATGTGTCTGCACCGGTCTTTTCAACCTTTTAAGACTGTGAGCTAAGGATTGTCTCTATTTGTGGCCGAACTGTACTTTCCAAGCGCTTGGTAGAGCACTCTGCACACAGTAAGCGCTCAGCACTGGGGTTGACACAAGCAACTCGGGTTAGACACAGTCCCCCTCCCATGTGGGGCTCAAAATCTCAATCCCCATTTAATAATAATAATAATAATAATAATAGTAATAATAATGACATTTATTAAGCGCTTACTATGTGCAAAGCACTGTTCTAAGCGCTGGGGAGGTTACAAGGTGATCAGGTTGTCCCACGTGGGGCTCACAGTCGTAATCCCCATTTTACAGATGAGGTAACTGAGGCACAGAGAAGTTGAGTGACTTGCCCAAAGCCACACAGCTGGTAAGTGGCGGAGCCGGGATTTGAACCCATGACCTCTGGCTCCAAAGCCCGGGCTCTTTCCACTGAGCCACGCTGCAGATGAGGTAACCGAGGCACAGAGAAGTAAAGTGACTTGCCCAGTGTCACACAGCAGGCAAGTGACGGAGCCAGGATTAGAACCCGTGACCTTAGGAGTCCCAGGCCCTTGCTCTCTCCACTATGCCGTGCTGCTTTTCATTTGTTAAGCGTTTACTGTGTGCCAGGCACTGTACTAAGCACTGGGGTAGATACAAGAGAATCAGGTTGGACACAGTCTGTGTCCCACATGGGGCTCACAGTCTTAATCCCCACTTTACAGATGAGGTAACTGAAGCACAGAGAAGTTAGTGGTTTGTCCAAGGTCACACAGCAGACAAGTGGAGGAGCCGGGATTAGAACCCAGGTCCTCTGACTTCACATATATTATAGGTATGCTATATTAATAGCTTAATGATACCGTAACAGTATGGCAAAGTGTGCCCAATTGAATGGAATTTGGAAAAAAGTCTGAATAAAGTTGTTTTTGGCCATTTTAAACCAACTGTCTCTTCTTTTACAGAGCCCTGTGATAACGTGAGGGAGATTCTTCAAAATGTGGCCAAGTTGCAAGGCGTATCAAATATGAGAAAGCTGGGCCACCTGAATAATTTTACTAAGGTAAGAAGCTTAAGAAGACTTCATTGTCATCAACAGAATTTTCCAACCAGTGTTCTCAGTTATTTCGTGAATGCCTCACCCGCTATATATAGCTGGCATTCGGGTTCGGCAGTGACACCGGTGACGCTGAGCCTTTTCTCAGTTTGGTCAAGTGTGGCTGATAAGTTCCACGTGTGACTGACAATCCCTTGCACATAAGCGTGCATGGAAAAGTCACTCTTTTCCAACACTGCATTTGCTATGCGGATTTCCATTTCCATGCCATTTCCTTTTCTCCCTCTTAATGCTATGATCTTTCTTAAGTTCCTGTCGTTAAGACAGTTACTCCATTTCTAACTTTTGTACTGTAAACTGATCAAATTGGGTGCTGTCTTTCGGCCGTCTTGGGGTTTTGCTCTGGTCCACCCTGTTTAGCTGAACTCTGCTTCAGGTCACTGTAGAGTAGTTATGTAGATATCCCGCCCTCTTTAATTCTTCTCACACGTCCCACGCACGGAAGGTGTGATGTGATGAGTATTGCTTTTAAAGCTTGTGTATTGACTGTTCCAAGATACGTTATACCCAGTAACCAGAAGGGTTCTATTCCTAGTTCTCGGGCTAGCTGTAAGCCATCGGAGACTGGGTAAAAAAGAGCCTGAGAGTACTCGGTATAGAAAGAAGAGACAGTAAAAAAAGAGGCAGTTGGTTTAGAAAGAAGGGCCTTGAAACTAAAATGTGCCTGTTATTAGATGGCACCATTTATCCAATAGAATACACTATTGCTTGTTTAATAGACATCTGCCCACAGTAAAGCCTCAATAAATACGACTGCTGACGCTTTGTAACAGATAGTATGATATGAAATGGGTGTTGTGAAGTAAATGACCAAGTTTTGAAACTGCTAGATATTTCATGTTTGTCGTACTCAACAATTGAAATCGGAGAGCTTCATATCCTTTTAACTAACATGCCAGGTCAAAAGGCGTCAGATGTTTGGGATCTAATTGTCAGTGCTATAAATTTTACTCGGTTTTCAAAAAATGGCTCTGCCTTTTCATTTGCCCATGGTTTTTGCCGTTTCGCCACCTGCCTGGAAATATTTCAACTTTTGCCTCGTGCCTTAGTAAATAATCATGTCTGCTGTGATCCTTTTTTTTGTTACATTTCGAATAGGAAGGCATTGCATAATTAGTGAACATCATTTCCCCCAAAGGGTGTTAGGGTTGTGTGCATACCCTTGGCTGTGGGTAAAGCACGTGTGCTATGGTATGAGTTTGCTGTCCTTCGAGGTTCTTCCGATTCTCAGCTCCCTCTTTGAAAAACTGTCTGGTGCCCAAGTAAAATTCATGTCTTACTAGTGACTTCAGAAGTTTCTGTGGCCAGTTCACCAGACTATAGGAAGAATTAATGTTATCAAAGTCCCTAAATCCAGAAGGTTTCTACCACCTTAGAATATGATTATTTAAGTACACTGCTAAGGATGGCTACTTTGATTTCACCAATCATTCATTCATTCATTCATTCAATCATATTTATTGAGCACTTACTGTGCGCAGAGCACTGTACTAAGTGCTTGGGAAGTACAAGTTGGCAATGCACAGAGACGGTCCCTACCCAGTAGCAGGCTCACAATCTAGAAGGGGGAGACAGACCAAAAAAACAAAACATATTAACAAAATAAAATAAATAGAATAGTAAATACGTACAAGTAAAATAAATAGAATAATAAATATGTACAAACATATATACAGGTTCTGTGGGGAGGGGAAGGAGGTAGGGCAGGGGGGATGCAGAGGGGAGGAGGGGGAGAGGAAGGAGCGGGCTCAGTCTGGGAAGGCCTCCTGGAGGAGGTGAGCTCTCAATAGGCTCACAGGTCAGTAGGCTCACAATCCTCACAGGTCAATCAATTAATGGTATTTATCGGGCACTTACTGTGTGCAGAGCACTGTACTGAGTGCTACGAAGAGTACAACATTGAAATAGGCATGATCCCTGCCCAGAAGGAGCTACAGTCCAGTGATTTACAATCTAGTGTCCAGAACTGTGTAATCCCGGGAGATAGGGCAGTGGTTTTTAGAAAGTAGATGATTAGGTATTTTGGGTTTTTATGGTGTTTAAATGGTTACCTATGTATCAAGCACTCTTCTAAGCAGTGGGATAGATCCAAGTTAATCAGGTCAGACACAATCCTGTCTCACATGGGGCTCACAGTCTATGTAGCAGGGAGAAGAGGTACTGAATCCCCATTTTACAGTTGAGGAAACTGAGGCATAGAGAAGTTAAGTAATAGTGATGGTATTTGTTAAGCACTTACTGTGTGCCCAGCACTTTTCTAAGTTCTGGGGTAGATTCAAGCTACTCAGGTTGTCCCACTTGGGGCTCACAGTCTTAATCCCCATTTTACAGTTGAGATAACAGGCCCAGAGAAATTAAGTGGCTTACCCGAGGTCACACAGCAGACAAGTCACAGAGCCAGGATTAGAACCCACATCCTCTGACTCCCAAGCCCATGTTCTTCTTTCCACTAATAATAATAACAATGATAATGGTGGTATTTGTTAAGCAGTTACTATGTGCCAAGCACTGTTCTAAGCGCTGGACACACTGAATCCCCATTTTTGCAGCTGAGGAAACTGAGGCACAGAGAAGTGACTTGCCAAGGTCCCACAGCAGACAAGTGGCAGAGCTGGGATTGGAACCCAAGCCCTTTGACTCCCGGGACCGTGCTCTTTCCACTAGGCTATACTGCTTCTCAAGCCACGCTGTGACTTGCCCAAGGTCACACAGCAAGTGGCCGAACTGGGATTAGAACTCAGGTCCTCTGAAAGGCCAGCTTTTTCTATCAGGTCCGGCTGCTTCCCTTAAAAATATAATCTATGTGCAAGGTTGCATTGCTTTGTTCCCTAATATGATTAGTGGAAAGAAAAAAAATCCTTATTCTCTCTCTCTTTCCATCTCTGCCCCCCAACTCTCCCTTCCTTTCTCTCTAAGAATACCCCAGTTGTGTTAAAAATGATGGTTGCAAGGAAGTTAGGAGGAACATGCTCATCTAACAAAATGTTTCCTTAATTTTAGTTAAGTAAACAAGAATGGGTAGGTGAGTTTATCTGAAACTTAAATCAGTTTATAAAGTTCCATTAAGAGTAATAAAAGGACTATCACAGCATTCTAGGAAAGGTTTATTTCTTCTGTTGTATAGAACATAGTCTTAGAAGCATAAAATTTATTATCTTTTATTGGACAGAGTTTTGTTTTTAGTGTCCATTGGTGTCTGAATTGAACCTTGGTTTTGAATTGTGAAATTACTTCAACAACAAATCAGAAAAGGCTGTGCAGTTAGGAGTCATAGTGAGGGAATTTTCATTTTTCCAATGTTTGTTTTCCAGGTTATCGTTAGATCATTAAGGAACAGCACTTTATACTTTTGGCAAAGGAGATTGTTTACACAATGAAAATAGTAAAATAGTCTTTGAGACAAATGGTTACTCATCTTTAGCTGCATAAAAAAACTTCATAAACATACACATTCAGTTTTAGATTAAGGAAATGATCGAAATTAGCCATGTTAAGAAGAAGGGGATGGGGGAAAAGTAGGCATTTTAGGTATTGTTTTTTCTGTTTTCTCCGTTATTTTTTCTCCGTTTCTGTAAAAGTCTGTCATAGGGGAGTTTTCTGTCCCTGACCTGTTTGGTGAAAGTGTCCTCTTGAGTAAACTCCAGCCCAAGGCTCCTTTTAAGGTGGGGCCAAATGGAAATGGTGATGTGATCCCAATACCATGTGAGTGTCATGCAGCCATGCCTGTGTCCTTACATCAGTTCAGCAGATAAAGTACTTTGTGTAACTGACTGCCGAACAGCAGAATCCAAATTATTTTTTTAAAAACACTCAGTTTTATACTGGGACATACCTGAAGCATTGGGGGCAGTTGAAAAAAGCTTTAGAGCAACTGTGGCAATTAAGAATGGTAGAAATCTTTTTCCCCATTTACAGAACAAGTAGAAATAGGAAAATATTTCAAAACCCCCCAAGAATGTTGGCAGTGTGATAAGGCTTTTGTGGGAAGATTTTGAATGACTCTGCCCATCTCTTGCATGTAGAAATGGCTCTATGTCCCATTTTTACCTAATAGTGGGTTTAGAAGAAGTTTTAAAAGACTTTTTCAACTTTTAAAAATATTAATTTTGAAAAACCCAGTGGTTCTTATCGTAGCATTGGTTTTGACATTTTTAAATAAATTTTTTACTAGCCTTAAAAGCCCTTGTCCCTTTGGTTCTGAAGGCTTGCTTTTATAACCACCTTTGGCGAATGAAATTAGTTTTGGAAATTTTTTGCTAAGGATCAGCAATACAATGGAAGACTCAACAAGAGTGAGTCTTTGTAACTGATTCTAATAAGGGATGAGTTCTGGGGCACCAGGAGGCTATTTCAAACAGTCACCGGGTCAAAGAGTAACTTTAATTTCCGTTGAGTAGCAGTGCAGTGATTACCAATACTATTTGTACTTCAAGGGGGAATAAATATTTTTTTTTCAGCTTCTGGTATAGTAGTTTCTGGTAGTAATTGTCTTCCACATGAGACTTTTTATGTATTAATAATAATAATGATGGTATTTGTTAAGTGCTTACTATGTGCCAAGCACTGTTTTAAGCACTGGGGTAGATACAAGGTAATCAGGTTGTCCCACATGGGGCTCACAGTCTTAATCCCCATTTTTCAGATGAGGGAACTGAGGCACAGAGAAGTTGTGACTTGCCCAGAGTCACACAGCTGGTAAGTCGCGGAGCCAGGATTAGAATCCATTACCTCTGACTCCCAAGCCCAGACTCTTTCCACTAAGCCACGCTGCTTCTCAACGTATTGGTATTAGTATCAATGTATTAGTTGAATGGACTGTCTGAGCTGGAGGACGTCATTGACTTTTTGCGCTCACTGTTTTCTTCATGGTGAAGTAATCTTTGTAGGGGAGAATACAACATTCTTGTTTCATAATACACTTAATTAGATGCAATCATGTTCCCATAGAAGCAAATATTGTGGGACTTTTTTTATGGTAACGTTAAGCGCTTACTATGTGCCAGCCACTCTACTAAGCCCTGGGGTAGTTACCTGTTAATCAGGTTGGATATAGTCCCTGTCCCACACAGAGCTCACAGTCTTAATCCCCGTTTTGCAGATGAGAGAACTGAGGCACGAGAAGTGACTTGCCCAAGGTCACACAGCAGATTAGTGGCAGAGCTGGGGTTAGTACACAGGTCCTTCTAACTCCTAGGCCCATGCTCTATCCACTATGCCACACTGCTTCTCCAAGGATGACCATCCTTTTGTGAACAGCCTGAGGAAGCCTGTGATCTGTATCAAAACCTCCCCTCAGTGTGAGTGGGCTTTTATTATTTTAACTTTAAGCACGTTGTCAATAAACAACAATTCCAGTGAAACAGGAGGTGCTTAAAGCTCTTCTGATAACGCTTGATTGATCCTAGAATTAAGAGGATGTCTTTAGCTTTTTCTCTCTTTTATGGTATTTAAGGGCTTACTATGTGTCAAGCACTGTTGTTAGCACCGGCGTACTCCACGTTAGTCAGTCACATTTATTAAATGCTTACTGTGTGTAGAGCAGTGTACTAAGCACTTGGGAGAGCACAGCACAGCAATAGACAGACACATTCCTTGCCCATAAAGAGCTTACAGTCTAGAGGAGAAGACAACACAGTCCCTGTCCCACATGGAGTTTGCGGTCTCAGAGGGAGGACAGGTTTTAAATCCACTAGGCCACACTGCTTCTCCAAGGATGACTATCCTTTTGTGAACAACCTGAGGAAGCCTGTGATCTGTATCAAAACCTACCCTTAGTGTGGGTGGGCTTTTATTACTTTAAGTTTAAGCATGTTGTCAGTAAACAACAATTCCAGTGAAACAGGAGGTGCTTAAAGCTCTTCTGATAACGCTTGATTGATCCTAGAATTAAGAGGCTGTCTTTAGCTTTTTCCCTTTTTTATGGTATTTAAGTGCTTACTATGTGTCAAGCACTGTTGTAAGCACCGGAATATTCCAAGTTAGTCAATCACATTTATTAAATACTGTTGTGAGCACTGAAGTACTCCACGTTAGTCAGTCACATTTATTAAATGCTTACTGTGTGTAGAGCACTGTACTAAGCACTTGGGAGAGCACAGCACAGCAATAGACAGGCACATTCCTTGCCCATAAAGAGCTTACAGTCTAGAGGAGAAGACAACACAGTCCCTGTCCCACATGGAGTTCGCGGCCTCAGAGGGAGGACGGGTTTTAAATCTCCATTTTATAGTTGAAGAAACTGAGACCCAGAGAAGTTAAGTGATTTGCCCAAGGTCACACAGCAGGCACCTGGCAGAGCTGGGATTAGAACGCAGATCCTCTGACTCTCGGGCCCCTGTTCTTTCCCCTAAAAAGCATGCTGCCTTCTCAAGCTAAACCTGAAAAGTACATTAATATGGATGTTCCCTTTCTAGGGAGAGTCTTGGTCAATTTTTGATTCATGTGCTTTTATTTTAAGACGAGTTACTTGCTAATTTTAACATCCCGAAGTAGTGTATTTTGTCTAACTCCTTAGGAACAAGAATTCTCCCTCTGCCAAAAGTCTTACAGTTTTCATGGATTCAGCATTGCTTAGTGGAAGGAGCATTGGGCTGGGAATGGAAAGTGCATGGGCCCTGAGTCAGGAGATCTGGATTCTGATCCCGGCTCAGCCCCTTACCTGCTGTGAACCCTTTCGGCAAATCGTTTAACTTTTTTGTCCCTTGGTTTCCTCATCTGTAAAATGGGAATTCAGTGCTCTTCTCCTTCCTTCTTAGACTGTGAACCCCAAGTGAGACAGGGGCTGTGTTCAGTCTGATTATCTGGTATCTACCCCAGCACTTAGGACAATGCTCGGCACTCCGTAAAAACTTAAAAAATACCACAGTAATAATAACTATTATTGCTTATAATTAGTATTGTTGTCCCTCTAGACTGTAAATTCGCTGTGGACCAGGGAATGGAGCTTCTAACTCTGTTACGTTGTATGCTCCTAAACGCTTAGTACAGTGCTCTGCTCACATTAAGCGCCCAGAAATCCACGTTGATTGTTGTGCCATCCCAAAATGATTCCCGACGCAGTGGTCCTTGAGTCTACTTCCAGAACTCTTGTCTCTGAGCATTAACTGCCTTAAGGGCCAGAAAGGGAATTAACAGGAGGTGGAGTGGGAGAGTCTGCCCACAGCAAAATTGTAGAAAGATTGCAGCTTCTCCATAATGATACAAATTCCCTATTTGCCAGACAAGGTTTCTAATCCGGTTCTTTGCAGTTGTGACCTCAGATGGTCCTAATAGCACACCAGATAATACAGAATTCAAATCCTGTAGGGAAACTATGGTAACGTTCCTCATACTAAGGGAGGATAAGGCTAATCTGGAAAGGGCTATTTTCTGTTGTGGTTCCTTTTGTTTCTCTGGGTGTTGTTTTAATTCTTCATTCTGTTTTCTTTTCCGTCTCTTACCCAAGGATATCTCAAAAACTTTCAGCCGCCAATCAGTGGTATTTATTGAGTACTTTGCAGAGCACTGTACTAAATGCTTGGCAGTGTACTTTGTTTTTTCATGGCATTCATTAAGCTCATTCATTCATTCAGTCATATTTATTGAGCACTTACTGTGTGCAGAGCACTGTACCAAGCACTTTGGAGAGTACAATACAGCAATATAACAGACACATCCCATTAGCTACCCAGAGCACCTCTAATGTATTGGAACTTACAGAATCAAGGCTTGGCCATCATTTATCATTTTTAGCAAAGGTGCCATTATATTTTTCCCATTTATTCTCTTTCCTCCGTTGTTTTTTTTCCCAACTGTTTTTATAAGTCTCCTCTTGCTCCGGTTGTCTCCATATAACGCTTATCTGCTTGTCTCCTGGGAATCATTTGATTGCAAAGCTCTTTAAGGGCAAGAACCAGCTCTTTCCCTTTTTTGATGTTGAGAAGCAGTGTGGCTCAGTGGAAAGAGCAAGGTCTTGGGAGGCAGAGGTCTTAGGTTCAAATCCCAGCTCTGCCACTTGTCAGCTGTGCGACTTTGGGCAAGTCATTTCACTTCTTGGTGCCTCAGTTGCCTCATCTGTAAAATGGGGATTAAGACTGTGAGCCTCATGTGGGACAACCTGATTACCTTGTATCTCGCCGAATGCTTAGACAGTGCTTAGCACGTAGTAAGGGCTTAACAAATACCATCTTTTTCAAGCGCTTAGTACAGTGCTCTGCACACAGTAAGCACTCAATAAATATGATTGAATATGTTCCCAAGTGCCTAATACAGTCAGTCTACCAATTATTGAGTACTTTCTGCATGCAGGGCACTGTACTAAATGCAGGTGGGAGTACAACAGAGGCAAAGTAAAAGTCTCTGACGTTAACAGCGGTTCACACATAAATGGCAGTGAACTGAGGCCAAGTCTCACTCTCAAAATAAAAACAGAGTAAAATGTTCTATCACAGGAAGATTTCAATTTTGTTCTTAGAATACCTGACTCAGAATCTGTACTGTTTTCATCTTTCTAATTCTGCAACAGGGTTCTCCCCTTAGTTCTCTCATTTCTTTATGTAGAAACTGTAAGCTCGTTGTGGGCAAGGAATGTGTCTGTTTTTTGTTCTGTTTTACTCTCCGAAGCGCTTACTACAGTGCTCTGCACACGGTAAGCACTCAGTAAATACGACTGAATGAGTGAATGAAAGCATTTCAGTTTATTCCTTCGTAGGCTCGGAAATGACATTTTGATGGGAAATTTTATTTTTTCTGTTATTAGCAGCACTGGAGATTTGGATAAATCTTCACAAAGCCATAATCCCTGTTAAAAAGGTTATAGTTCTATTTTCCCAGATTCATCAATTTCAGTAGCCTGAATACTAAGTAGAGGGCAGTGGTAATGTCCAAATTTTTGTATGGCTGGAAAACAGTCCATTTTTTTCAGCATGTAGTTGCAGGTTCTGCAGTTCGAACATCAGCTGTGTGGCACACAGTACCACAATCAACTCGGTCCTAGAACACAGCCTATTAGCGTCACAGGAATGCTCACACATCTCAGTTTTCCAGAGTGGAGTACTCAAGGAGAGTAGGATAGGAAAAAGGATAGGAAAAAGGCTTCCTTAAGCAAGGAAAACACCAGGGAGGAAAAGCGTAAAATACGGTGAAACGTAACATCACTAGGTGTGACATGGCTGTAGTCTAATGGGAAGCAGAACAGGGGGTGTATCACTTTGACATGTAGCAATCAAGAGTGAGATGGCTTTGTTTCTAGACTGTGAGCCTGTTGTTGGGTAGGGATTGTCTCTATCTCTTGCCGAATTGTACTTTCCAAGCACTTAGTACAGTGACCTGCACACAGTAATTAATATGATTGAATGTTAATAAAGAGGCTTTTGGAAGACGATGGTACCAAAAAGCCCAATCAAAAATGTAGCCGGGCTCTTCCCATCGATGTTTTCTGCACGCACAACTGAGCAAACACAGTACATGAGCATACTCTCAGAAGAAGTAAACTTTATGTTCCCTAGTAACATTATGTAAAATGATTTATATGGGAAATTCAAATGCTTTTCTTATGATGAGTCACAAGTGGCTCAGATCGTTCAGATTATTTAAAAATATTTCTGCCCTTCTTTGCCCAGGCAGTATTAAACTGTTGCAGCCAAGAATTTCTGCTGGGCAGCATCTTTTTACAGCTGTGCAGCAACTAGAGATGCAGCAGTTGTCCCTTTGGCCGAGGCAGTCTCTCTTTTTTCTGGAGGCAAAAACAAATTTAGACTGTTAATCTGGTGAACTCTCCGCCCCTGTAAAACAATAGAGTCAGAGGCTATGACATCCAGGGCAATAATGTGAAATGGTTGGTTCAGCCCGTTGTTGGGTAGGGATTGTCTCCATCTGTTGCCATGTAGAGAGAGCCAAGAGAAATGGGAAAGAGCCCGGGCTTTGGAGTCAGAGGTCATGGGTTCGAAGGCCGACTCCGCCACATGTCTGCTGTGTGACCTTGGGCAAGTCACTTAACTTCTCTGAGCCTCAGTTCCCTCATCTGTAAAATGGGGATTAAGACTGTGAGCCCCACGTGGGACAACTTGATCACCTTGTATCCCCCCCAGCGCTTAGAACAGTGCTCTGCACATAGTAAGCGCTTCACAAATGCCATCATTGTGATATAGCACTTTCCAAGTGCTTAGTACGGTGCTCTGCACACAGTAAGCACTCAATAAATATGACTGAATGAATGTACCATCACTAGATTATTTATGTCGCCAAGATCTGCCCTTTCCTTTCCATCCAAACCGCTACCTTGGGTCCAATCTCTCACCATATCCCGACTGGATTACTGCATCAGCCTCCTTTCTGATCTCCCATCGTCCTGTCTCTCCCCGCTTCAGTCTGTACTTCACTCTGCTGCCCGGATTATCTTTCTACAGAAACACTCTGGGCATGTCACTCCACTCCTAAAAAATCTCCAGGCGTTCCCTATCAACCTTTGCATGAAACAAAAACTCCTCACTTTCGGCTTCCAAGCTGTCCATCACCTTGCCCCCTCCTACCTCACCTCCCTTCTCTCCTTCTCCAGACCAAGCAGCACACTCCGCTTCTCTGCCACCGCTAACCTCCTCAACTGTGCCTCGTTCTGGCCTATCCCGCCATCGACCCCTGGCCCACTTCCTACCTCTGGCCTGGAATGCCCTTCCTCCTCACATCCATCAAACTGGCTCTCTTTCCCTCTTCAAAGCCCTACTGAGAGCTCTCCTCCTCCAGGAAGCCTTCCCAGACTGAGCCCCCATCTTTTTCCTCTCCTCCTCCTCCCCTCCCCATCGTCCCTACTTCCTCCCTCTGCTTTACCCCCTTCCCCTCCACAGCACTCATGTATATTTGTACATATTTATTATTCTATTTATTTTATTAATGATGTGTATATATCTAAAATCCTATTTAACTATTTTGATGGTATTGATGCTTGTTTACTTGTTTTGTTGTCTGTCTCCCCCTTCTAGACTGTGAGCCCGTTGTCGGGTAGGGATTGGCTCTTATCTGTTGCCGAACTGTCCTTTCCAAGCGCTTATTACAGTGCTCCGCACACAGTAAGCACGCAATAAATACGATTGAATGAATGAATGATATCGTTCTATTTTATTATAACTATGGATTAAAAGATGGACTGTCTTTTAAAACCATGTTGCTTTTATATCACCAGGCCTTCTGTGGGTCTTCAGGGAATCCTAATCCATTGAATGGGTGGGGATCTCATTTTCACCTTTGTAGTTGAGTCCCTTGGACAATTTGAGATACTTTTCTGCCTGTGACTCATTGTTACACCAGATTTAAGTTAATTGTATTTACAGATAGTTGAGCCATGGTGATGGGTGGAGCCATTTTGATTCAATTAAAAAGAATAAAGAATAAAACTAGGTACGGCAATATGTTTAAAGATTTCTGGAAAGAGACGATTCATGCTTTCCTTGGTAACATCAAAGCAAATAGTACATTTAAGCAGTGTATTTTTTTCTTCTTGGCAGCTTCTATGTAATATTGGTCACAGTGAAGAAAAACTAGGTTTCAACTATGAAGATATCATAATATGGTGAGTATATGCTGCATATAATTGGCCATTTTATTTACTAAGCTTTTTTCATACCAGTAAGGACAAACTTGATTGGAATGTTGAAATCTCAAAGAACATCACAATCAATGCTTGGGAATCAGAGGACGTGGGTTCTAATTCCGGCTCCACCGCTTATCAACTGTGTGACTTTGGGCAAGTCACTTAACTTCTCTGTGCCTCCGTTACCTCATCTGTAAAATGGGGATTAAGACTGCGAGCCCCCCGTGGGACAACTTGATTATCTTGTATCTCCCCCAGCGCGTAGAACAGTGCTTGGCACATAGCGCTTAACAAATGCCATCATTAGTAATTATTAGTATTGTTGAATTTTGGGCCAGTATTTGTGGGCACAGAGAATGCATTTCATGCCTTATTCCACCAGACTGAGACTGATTTATTCCCTGACCTATCCCCTTGCCATCCCAATTTGTGTTTTTCTGTTTTCTTCTCTATATTATCCTACTTCTAGTCTGTTTCCCGACTGTCAAGGTAATTGTTGAGCACTTACAATGTGCAGAACACTGTACTAAGTGCTTGGGAAGAGTACAATGAAAGAGAATTAGCAGACACATTCCCTGCCCTTAACCAGCGTACAGACTAGAGGGGGATGACAGCACTCTACCATTTGGGCCCCTTCTTCCCCCCACTTCCTCAGCACTTATGTGCATATCCTTAGTCTGCTGCCTCTTCTACCTATAATTTATTTTAATGTCTGCTCCACCCCCTGCTAGATTGCAACTATCTTAATGGAGCAAAAGGAATTCCCCCCACCATACATACACACACAACCTTCTCTCTTTCTTTCTCTCTTTCCCTCTATCTCTCACTCTCTCTCTCTCTCACACTCACTCACTCACTGATTTTTGCCCTCCAAGACTGCGCAAGCCATAGCTAAAAGCTCTTAGCAAGCAGCCCAGTTCACATAAGGTGCTGTCGCAACGTACATACTGTCAGTGGATTTCATATTTTAATTGTTCCGTAGTTTGTAAAGTGGGGCTAAAATCCAGTTATTTCCAGAAGTTGCAAGTTAAGTGCTCCCACTAGTGATTGTGCAGGCATGTGGTTGCATCATGCTTTCCCAGCCCCAAATTACTACATTAAGCAAGATGGTTCTTGTATCCATAGTTCAGTCTGAACTGTGAAGCCTCTATCAACTTTTCTAATTTAGCCCTGTGTGTTTAGTAGCATTTCTAGAGGTGTACCGAAATCATCTTTTGAAAATTTAGTTGGAGGCAATCAACAGGTAAATGACATTTACAAGCACATAAGTATTTCATGTTTTAGCTTTTGCCGGGTGTCGTCGTCCATTGTTACAATTTATTGGCGCTGACCTATGAATTCAGGTCTAGGTTATCTTGGAAGTTCCGTGTAGGTAAAAGGCAGCTATTAAGCAACCTCGGAAATTGTAAAACAATAGCAGTAGTACATAGTTGAGCCCAGCAAGAATTTATGATTCAGTATACAGGTTGTACTCCTTAATACGCCTGGGTTATTTACCTTACCAGTGTAGTTGTATTTGAAGGGTTGTACTGTGAAGTATGTTTCCCCATAGGCTTATCGACAGTTAATTTCCATTCCAAACCAGCCTCAAGTGAAGGCCAAACACAATGGCTGAGTGAAAATACAGTGTAAAGTTCTCCCTCCTCCACTGTCCCCTCCCCTCTAGACTGTGAGCCCAGAGTGGGCAGAGATTGTTTCCGTCTATTGTTATACCGTACTCTCCCAAATGCTTAGTACAGTGCTCTGTAGCGAGAAGCAGTGTGGCTTAGAGGAAAGAGCACGTTGGGAGTCAGAAGGTAATGGGTTCTAATCCTGACCCCACCACTTGTCAGCTGTGTGACTTTGAACAAGTCACTTCACTTCTCCATGCCTCACCCTCATCTGTAAAATGGGGATTAAAACTGTGAACCCCACATGGGACAATCTGATTACCTACCCCAGCGCTTAGAACAGTGCTCGGCACATAGTCAGCGCTTAACAAATACCATCATCCTCACAGTAAGCACTGAATAAATGCAGTCTAATGAATGAATGAGCCCTGTTCTTCCCCCCTCCCATTCCTAAAGACTTTTTTTAGCAATCCCCTTTCTGATTCTGCATCTCGACAGCACCGCCTCCCCAATTCCCCACCCTCCTGCGCTCCAGGATTCTGTCTCGTTATAAAAATTATAGGGACTGCTCCTGCTCTGAGGGAAATCGCCGCCCCTCTTTCTCCTTCCTGTTGATCGCCATGCCTTCGTGGCTAGAGCCACGTGGGCACGGGCAGAGAGCGAAGAGGTGGGTAAATGGTGACAGCGAGGGCTCCTGTTCTCTTCCAGTCCCCCATCCCAGTCCTTCCCTGTTGTTCTCATTGCTCTGCCAAATTGAGCAGGTAGAATAATCAGCAGAAAGGGAGCCAGCTGCAGATGTGCTCTTCTAGCAGCTCTTGCTGTTGGTTTCTTAAGCTCCATCTAGACCGGAAGATCATTGTGGAAAGGGAATGTGTCTGTTTATTGTTGTAGTAATAATAATAATAATGGTAATTAGTAAGCGTTTACTATTTGCCAAGCAGTGTTCTAAGCGCTGGGGTAGATACACGGTAATAATAATGATGGTATTTGTTAAGTGCTTACTCTGTGCAAAGCACTGTTCTAAGCGCTGGGGGGTTACAAGGTGATCAGGTTGTCCCATGGGGGGCTCACAGTCTTAATCCCCATTTTCAGTTCCGAGGCCCAGAGAAGTTAAGTGACTTGCCCAAAGTCCCACAGCTGACAGTTGGCGGAGATGGGATTTGAACCCATGAGCTCCGACTCCAAAGCCCGGGCTCTTTCCACTGAGCCACGCTGCTTCTCTAATCGGGTTGTCCCACGAGGGGCTCACAGTCTTAATCCGCATTTTACAGTTGAGGTAACTGAGGCACAGGGAAGTGAAGTGGCTTGCCCCAGCTCACTCAGCAGGCAAATGGCGGGGCCAGGATTAGAACCCATGTCCTCTGACTCCCAAGCCCGAGCTCTTTCTACTAAACCACACTACTTCTCCCTCAAGCGCTTAGTACAGTGCTCTGCACACAGTAAACACTCAATACATATGATCAAATGAATGAATGGTGAGTTTAAAACAAAATGTTGGAACAAGGCGGGGAGATTGGGAAGACGGGGTATTTCCAAATCCAGGGGGAAGAAGGTGGGGAGGCCACCCTCTCCACCCAAAGTGCCTGAGGACAGGAGCAGGGTGAGGTAAGGAGCGGGCAGGAAGAGAATTTACTTACTGCAGTCACGCATAACATCGTGGGAGGAATTTAATATTCCGGGGTCGGTCGGCAAATAACGGAGAACGCGTTCCCAAGCTGCCCATACCGTGAGGTTGTCGAAATGGATTTCGTGTGTAATTCGTTGGCTCGAAACAAAGACAGTTCAGTGTGTTTTGTTTGAATTCCACGTATTTTTCTTGTCGTTAGTTTGCGGCTGGCTTTACTGAATGAAGCAAAAGAAGTGCGAGCAGCCGGGCTGCGAGCCCTTCGCTATCTCATCAGAGACTCCAGTATTCTGCAGAAGGTGCTAAAATTAAAAGTGGATTATTTGATAGCCAGGTAACTTTGCTCGCTCTGCCTATGTAACTGAAATCGCGTATCGTAACGTCTCCGTTCGGTTTTATCCAGGAAAGGAATCCCGTTTTGTTATCGTTGCGGGGAGGAATCATATTCTGCCATATTGAAATTTTAGGAAATTTTAAAATACCCAAATTCTATGACTGTAAAGAATTTGAAACTTGAGATTTCTGATTAGTAATGTTCTTGTGTGAATCATCTATTTTGAGAATTGTCTTTGAGACGTGACATCCACAGTAATTTCTTGTCCTTTTAACACGTTGTTACCTGCAACAGAAATAGCCGTGCCCTTTGAAGGAGAAGAACCAATAACTTAACAAATGGGAATTTAGGTAAAGTAAGAGTATGTCGAGGAGTTTTCCAAATGAATCAGGAAATGAAAATTTTATAACCTCTCTCTACCTTAAGGATTTTTTTTTTTTAAGATGAAAATGCATTAGTGATGCCTGGCACAGTTTGGATCTCATATATCAGCCCAAATAAAGTGTGACAGGGAAATCAATTCAATTGCCAGTAAAAATTTTGCTAAGGCAATGTCTTTTGAAAATATTCCACCACATTGCACAAATGTGTTCTGTCTGTGAAAAGCACTGGGGTTGTGAAATTTGTTGCAGCAATGTTTGGTTTATCCTAGGGGCTTTAAAAGGGAATGGATGTTGAAATGTACCCATTCAGATGAGTGTTTCTCTTTGGGCATGCTGGCCATTGAAATGTGAATTTCAGTTCTTGACTCGTGAGGCCAAATAAAATGTATAGGACGGTCTATAAGCATTTTTAGTACGCCTCTCACAGCCAGATTTATTGCAGAATTATAATGTAGAGAAAATAAGATGCTCTCCTCAAGGTCGTTTTGTTGAACATTTTCGTATCATTTAGGTGCATCGATATACAGCAGAGCAACGAGGTTGAGCGGACACAAGCACTTCGATTAGTCAGAAAGGTATGCCAATTTATAAATTTCATAAGATATTTATCATCAGTTGTATAAGCTTTTTTTCCAGAATGTGATGTTTTAGAATCTGATTTGGAGATGTGGCGGAAGAGTATGGAACTAGTTACTGAATGCGGGCTAACACAGAAGCACTTTGATGCTCACCCCACTCCCAAAGTACTTACGGAAATATCCTCATGCTTTACTATTTCCACTGTCTTATGTCCATTTTAATGTCTCTCCCCCTGTAGTCCATAAGCTCCTTAAAGGCAGAGAGCCCCTCTACCAAGTCTGTTATATTGTATTCTCCCAAGGGGTTTGTTACAATATTAAGCGCTCAGTAAATACCATTGATTGGTTAAGTGATGGAGTACTCCTAAGAACGCCTTTTAAACGTGTTTCAAGCAGAATGGCAACGTCACTCCCATACTATCCTCAGTAGTTCATTCATTCATTCAGTCGTATTTATTGAGCGCTTACTATGTGCAGAGGACTGTACTAAGCACTTGGAAAGTCCAATTTGGCAACAGATAGAGATAATCCCTACCCAGCAGCGGGCTCACAGTCTAGAAGGGGGAGACAGACAACAAAACAAGTAGACAGGCATCATATGTGTGACAGGGATGAAACCACTTCCTTATTTTTACCAAGAAAATTCTATGGATCTACCACCAGAACGATTGCAGATGGAGGTGGGGCGTTCTAAGAGAGATGTGTCCATGGTGTCTCTGTGGGTCGGAGACGACTCGACATTGTAAGACGAGACAAGGAATGAAAAACGCGATTGACATGGCATAATCCACTCTGTCTCTAAGCAGTATCTTTGACAGGTTCTCAATCCCGAAGAGTCAGGACTAAGGCCACCTGTCCTAGGCGGGAAACTCCCTCATCAACATTGCAAAGGGAAACTATTGTCACTGTAAAACACTTTGCCCTGTGGAAATTGAATTGAAGCAGTTACAAATTAATTCCCTTTTAAGTGCCTATGACAGGTGGGAAGTTGTTTCCAAACCGTCTTCTCCCTACTGCTTCTAGACTGTGAGCCCGCTGTTGGGTAGGGACTGTCTCTATATGTTGCCAACTTGTACTTCCCAAGTGCTTAGTACAGTGCTCTACACACAGTAAGCGCTCAATAAATACGATTGAATGAATGAATGAATACTACTTTATTTGCCTTGTAAACAGTGGTTGACGCAGTGGGTTTTTTGGAAACCAGGAAGGTTTCCGTGAAGCAACTGCAGGCGTATACGGGAAGCAGCGTGGCCTAGTGAGAAGCAGTGTGCTCTAATGGGTAGGGCACGGGCCATAATCCTAGCCAGACTGACTGCTGAAGAATATCATTTGTTGAACACTCCCACAGTGCAGCTTTAGAGCACATTTGACAGAACCGTATATCAGTAGCATTTAAATGCTTAATCTGTTCAGAGCACTGTATTTAGAGCTTGAAAAAGTACAATAAAATGAGTAGACATGATTCCTTCCCTCAAGAAGCGTACAGTCTAGCCTGGGGTCTTTGCAGCACATCAGGTACCAAAATAATAAAAATAATAATAATGGTATTTGTTAAGCGCTTACTGTGGGCCATGCACTAAGCGCTGGGGTATATACAAGGTAATCAGGTTGGTGGGGCTCACAGTCTTAATCCCCATTTTACAGATGAGGGAACTGAGGCACAGAGAAGTTATGTGACTTGCCCAAAGTCACACAGCTGACAAGTGGCTGAGCTTGGATTAGAACCCGCGACCTCTGATTCCCAAGCCCATGCTCTTTCCACTAAGCCACACTGCTTCTCCAAAGTGCATCACAACCTTTATTTTAGCTTTCACAGACAGTTCAGGAGCATTTGGCACCATCAGTAGATCTGGACTCGGAAAATTACTTCTTAATCCGGCAGCTCGCTCTCCAACTTCTGGTTGTTGCCTTTGCCTCCCCTGGAGTTGGAGCAAAGAAACAAGGCCATTAGCTTCACCCCCAAAGGTCTGGGGGTAGAGTGGGCAGCTGTCACCAGCCTGCCTCTCTCCTGGAGCTGGTTGGGACTGGTGGAATTGTGGTATGGCTGCCACCCAGCAGGGCCACACTATCCCTGGGTTTTAATAATAATAATAGTTATGGTATGTGTTAAGTGCTTACTATGTGCCAAGCACTGGGATGCATACAACGTAATCAGGTTGTCCCACCTGGGCTCGCAGTCTTTATCCCCATTTTGCAGATGAGGGAACTGAGGCACAGAGAAGTTAAGCAGCTTACCCAAGGTCACCACAGCCAGATTAGGAGCCAGATTAGAACCAGTGTCTTCTGTCTCCCAAGCCTGGGCTCTTTCCACTAAACCACACTGCTCCTGGTCTTGTCCCTATCTGCGGCTGGCAGCACTCCTGCCCCATCGCTGTCAAAGTTGGGCAAGTAGCCTGGGTCCTTCCCTGCCCCTCCTAAATCTACATTGCCTCTCACTTTCCCCAACTCCAAACCCCTCCTCACATTTTCCCCTGCTAGATTTCAAAACTCTCCCCTCCAACAGGCCTTCCCCAATGTTATCCACCCCCTGAATAAAATCAATTGATCATCAGCCTGTAGCGCATATGTACAGGTGCCTGGAACACAGTAAGCACTTAACAAATTCCAGAATCATTATTATTCACTTATACCCCTGCCCTTGGGTATGAATGGGTGTTTGAGTGAACATTCAGCTTTTTGATTCTGATCTTGTTCCTTGTATTTTCTGTCTGTCTTCCCCCATCGGAGTCCACCTTCCTTGTAAGGAAAGAATGTGTCTTGTGTTTTCGATGTACTTTGTCAAGTTTCCAGCGTAGTGCATTGCACAGTGAGGCTCAGAAAACTCCGTAAAAACAAGGACATGGGTGGTCGTCTCGACCACATCTTTTCTTTGATTTGTCTTGTGACTCTGGGTCTGTGGCTCGGGGAGCATTCCTTTGCCCTACCCCTTTGAAATCCCCACTCAAAATTGTAAATTGGCACCTGTAGTTATGGGGACATATTTCCATGCCAGCAGAGACTAATGAGGTTTAGTTAACAGGGATTAAGGCTAAGGATTTTGGGCCATTTGGGATTTAGATGGGAAAAGATCTAAAGTCTAGGGCAATCCAGAGAGGAGGATTTAAAGGAACATCCAAACCCAGTTAATCTCTGATTATTCTGGGCCTGATTATGCATTTTGTGGACTGTCCAAATACCCTTGTGTCCCTCTTTTTTTTTTTCTTTTTTTTCTGCATGCTCTTTGAGGGATTGTATCACACTGTGTTCCTTCAGGTATCTTTTTCCCTCCTTTGAAGACAGTAAGGTTTACAGAGAACATTGGCTTGATCTGATGATGACATTTTGTTGTTAGGTTCATTTCCTCGAAGCTCCTTAGCATTTACACATGGGTATGAATAAAGAGGGGGAGGAGGTGAAACTTAAGTCAGTTTTACCACTTGGTGCCAACACTGTTAGTCCTGGTTTGGTGTGGGTGAAGGTTGAACATTTTGGCTAAAATTGGCTCTATATAAAAAGTTATCTATTGATTTCATTTACCCTTGTCACTCAATGTGGATAATCAAAAGTTAGCTCTGTTGATGTATTCGAAAGGAGCAGAGCCTCACTATTTGCAGAATTCAAAATATGATTTGAGGTTAGTGGCCATCTTAAATTGTATCGAATGCCCAAATTAAATTGATTTCCTTAAGGTAATATGTGTCTCATTCAGAATTTTTTCAGATTTTTTTTTTAGTTTCAAAAGATGTTTAATAGCCATTTTCTGAAATGCTTTGAGCCAAGGTCAGAATTTCATCTGTAGAACATTCAAGTGATAGAGTACAGAGAAGCCAGGTCAACCGTTCAGTAATTGTTACTAGAACGGTATTTAAATGCTGAGACTTGTCAAGAAGAGAGAGCCCTAGGGCAAGCTACCATGCCTCCAGGTTTAAGAAAGCCACTCAAAATGGAGAGCCAGGATATGAGGAAATAACCAGGTTAAGGATGTAACAACCACCATCCATTCCTATCTTATTTCTACCGGTAATTCCTTAGGGTTATTTGATTTCTTTTTTTTTTTTTAAGCTAAAGCTATTCTAATAACTTAGTGACTGTCTAACAAGAAAACACCCCAGTTGGCATGGCCTATCTTTCCCAACATTCATTCATTCATTCATTCAATCATATTTATTGAGCACTTACTGTGTGCAGAGCACTGTATTAAGCGCTTGGGAAGTACAAGTCGGCAACATATAGAGACGGTCCCTACCCAACAGTGGGCTCACAGTCTAGAAGGGGGAGACAGAGAACAAAATAAAACATATTAACCAAATAAAATAAATAGAATAAATATGTACAAATAAAATAGAGTAATAAATGCATACAAACATATATACAGGTGCTGTGGGGAGGGGAAGGAGGTAAGGGGGAGATGGGGAGGGGGAGAGGAAGGAGGGAGCTCAGTCTGGGAAGGCCTCTTGGAGGAGGTGAGCTCTCAGTAGGGCTTTGAAGGGAGGAAGAGAACTAGCTTGGAGGATGTGCGGAGGGAGGACAGTCCAGGCCAGGGGGAGGATGTGGGCTGAGGGTCGATGTCGGGACAGGCGAGAACGAGGCACGAAGAGGAGATTAGCGGCAGAGGAGCGGAGGGTGCGGGCTGGGCTGGAGAAGGAGAGAAGGGAGGTGAGGTAGGAGCGTATCAGACAAGCATAAAGATACCCTAAGATGTTAAATTACATTTAAAATGAAATTCCAACACGAGGGGTTGGGAAGCCTAAGATTCTCCTTCTGCCATCTCAGAAGCCACTTTATTGTCTTGGAAGAAATAGAAGCAGCAACTGGAGTTGAAACTGGGTAGAAGGGAGGCAAGAGATGGACTGCCCATCATAGTCACCCTAGATACCAACTTCTAGAGTTCCTGGTACAGACTTCCAAATTTGAAGTGGACAAGGAGCTGAAAATGTAAAATTCTGAAATTTTTTCTCCCCCATCGTGAATTAAAATGAATAGCAAATTGTATTTCCTGCCTTCAGGTGGATTTCACTTAAACTGTTCTGGGCTGATTCATATCACCTTTTTTTTTGCTCTTAATCGTCTCCAGGAATCACAGTTTATAGCTCTTTGATAATCTGTATGAGCCAATTTCATAACAATAGGAATAATGAATATGTTCCCTCTTTACCAGGAAAAAAAAGCCTTAATAGCTAGTCTGCCTATAGTCTCACATATTTTTGTATTATAATTAATGTTTTGCATCACAGAGGCCCCGGAATAATTGTGTAATTGCCTAGAAAGGCACCAAATATTTGAATGTCAGCAGTTAGTGAAGGATGGGAAAACTTTCAAACTGGTCATCTGAAGTCATTAATAAGGAAGTTCTCATTTGGAAGCTAACAATTATCTGCCAGAGCAGTTTCTTAGTTTATTTCCAAAAAATCTAAAAGCAGGGTGCCCCCTTTAGAAAATAAACATGAAAATTCTCCCTAGAGGAGCCCATTTAGTAAATGAATAATTTCACAAAGTGTTTTATGAATATAAATAATGGTTGTGTGCCTGTGTCATTCAGTTTTCCGAAGTGAAAGATACTGGTTCATTATTTGCAGTTAACAGCCTTTCATTACATTGGTATGTGTTGCTTATGTGAACTAGAAAGATTTGTTTCGAAGAGGAGGAAGGAATTATTAAATCTTTTTCAAGTGTTTCCATTTTCATCGCTTATCTCATCACCTAATTCACATTGCATCATTACCCTTATCTTTAATATTTGAATAATAATAATGGTATTTGTTAAGCACATACTATGTGCAAAGCACCGTTCTAAGCGCTGGGATAGATACAAGCAAATCAAGTTGAACACAGTCCCTATCCCATGTGGGGCTCACACTCTCAATCCCCATTTTACAGATGAGGTAACTGAAGAACAGAGAAATTAAGGGAGTTGACCGAGGTCACACAGCAGACCTGACTCCCAAACCTGTGCTCTATCTACTATGCCATGCTGCTTCCCCAATTTTAGGGATTGGGGGAGATACTTCTAGAGATATTTTGTTGTCTCCTGATAGTAATAACTCCTTTCTGCTTTTTTTATTGCTCTACAGATGATTACTGTGAATGCTTCCCTATTTCCTAGCTCCGTAACTAATTCTTTGATAGCAGTTGGAAATGACGGTCTTCAAGAAAGGGACAGGATGGTCCGAGCCTGCATTGCAATTATCTGTGAACTAGGTAAGAATGTCATATGAAAGTAAAAAATTGTACGTTGAGTATGAAGTCTACGAGTAGAGCTGTCTGCCTGTTTTTTCCAGGCATAGTGTTTGCGGTTGGGGAGGAGAGGCAAGCAAAAACGAGGCACATGTCTAAAGGGGAAAGACGAAAGCAGTGAGGCCAACAGAATAGAGGTGTAGAGAGAGACGGGAAGGAGATGCAGTGATTGAGACAGACTCAAAGTGCAGAGAGAGACAGAAAGGTGCAGAAATTCTCTTTTCCCCCTGCCATCCGTCTTTCTCTCTCCCCACCCTTCTCCCCGCCTTTTCTAAAATGACATTTTCTCTGGAGGGTAGTATCCAGTAGAAGCTGGGCAGTTAATAACCAACCTCATTGGCTAGGAGTTTTACATGCCTGCTGACTAGAGCGTGCTTTAGGATATCTTCTGTGAGGAAATTATTAAAGGGAAAAATGAGTAAAAACATAGTCTCTATGTTAGAGAGAATTTTTGTTTACAAAAGTTAGTGGATTAAAATAAATATATCAGATTTTATCAAAATGATTTCTTTTTTTCTAAGCTGTTTTAGGTGGTATTGTAATATTATTTAGGTGGCATTAGGTATTTAGCGTATTTTTTCTAAGGTATTTTAGGGCGAACTATAGCTACTAAACGGGCAGCCTGTACATAAAAATTCAATGTGTTATATGAGAAGGGTATTCTGGTACTTGTAGTATAAGATTTAGTAACATAAAATCACCAGTCCTTGGGGCACATGTAAATGTATAGGTATGCCGGTATTTGGAGAGCAAATGGCATAACACAATGGAAAGTCAAGGAAACATATTTAAATATATTGGGAAATTGCTCTTTCTTTCAGTATTAATCCGCATAAAGTTGTCTTGTAAAAAAAAAAAAACTGTTCTCATTCGGTCTTTGAAAAAGTGTTTTTAGCAAATGTTCTATTGTAGAAGTTCCTTATAATAATTTCTAATTTCTGTCATTTATCAGATGTGTGTTTTGCTCTTTTTCTAGCACTTCAGAATCCAGAAGTGGTGGCTCTTCGAGGTGGGCTTAGTACCATCTTGAAAAACGTAATTGATTGCCAGTTGAGTCGAATCAATGAGGCCCTTATTACCACAGTTTTACACCTCCTTAATCACCCAAAGACCAGGCAATATGTGCGAGCGGATGTAGAATTAGAGGTAGAAATTTCATTTATGTTTTCTTCTAAAGTTATAATATCCATCGTTAGTTGAAGTCCACAAATGAATATATCAATGCCCTATCATTTCAAAGCCCAAATTGAGACAGTCTTACTTTCAGTATTTTTTTTTTATTTTTAGTAGAATTGCACTGTATATTCGTTGGGATACGGAATTCTGGAATGACTATTTCTCTGAACCTTCAAATCCTTATCTTATCATTTTTCTCCTTGTCCTCCCTCTCCCTTCGAAGAAAATGTATCTGCTGATTAGTTGTTGAACTTCAAGCACTTCTTATAGCTGTCATAGAGCCAACAGTGTTGCATATTTAGCAATTCTGTGGGGGTTGTGACTGTTGAGTAGATGAAGTTAAAGTTAACATGTAACATGAGTTGTGAGGTTGTGTACAGTGCTCTCGTTGAGCTTTGATTTTAAGTCCACTGACAGCCCTGGGCGTAAGCTGGAATTTTTGGCACGCTACAATGTATGACTTGTTTTAAATCTGTTACAAATAAGTAGAGTAAGCTTTAACTTTGAAATATGAGAGTTGGGTACAAAGAAAAGGATAGTAAACTGTTGCTTATCCATTTCCCACATAATTCATCCGCAGATTTTCCAGGCCGAAAATAAGATTGCAAAAGGCCACAGTAGATAAAGCTACCAGTATCTTTATATGTGGCCTGGACCGCTGTGCTTTTATTTGTCCTTGACTTTTTCCACACACAAGAGTTCTTGTAGGCTGAATTGAAGTTTGGTAGAGATTAGAACTACTGCTGCCACCCCTCAGCCTGATTCTGTGATCCCTTCCCCCCCGCCACCTTTCCTCATTCAGTAGCTCTTTCTGGTTGCTGGTAAAATCTATTCTCTTTTGTGTGTTTCCAGTTCTCTAATTTATATGACTTCCAAACCAAATCAAGAAGGCTCCCATGAGCTAAGAGAAACAGACTGTCAGAGAAGCAGCGTGAAAAGAGCTTGGGCTTGGGAGTCAGAGGATGTGGGTTGTAATCCAGGCTCTGCCACTTGTCGCTTTGTGACCTTGGGCAAGCCGCTTAACTTCTCTGTGCCTCAGTTACCTCATCTGTAAAATGGGAATTAAGACTGTGAGTCCCGTATGGGATAACCTGATGACCTTGTATCTTCCCCAGTGCTTAGACCAGTGCTTGGCACATAGTAAACGCTTAACAAATACCATTATTATTATTATCATTAATGACAGTGGGGCATCAAACATCCGAGAAAACAGAAGGTTTATAGAGTGTTGTCATGTCCAGCCCTCTATGTGATTTTGTGACGGTGACCTTTCCCGGGTCTCGTATCTGACGTCTTGGACTATTTCATTTGGGTCACATATATGACATATTTACTATCAGTTGGCAGGACACAATCACAAACAGTGATATCCTGGAAAACAGTCATGGAGCAATGTACACATATACACACATGATAAAATTGTACTATTATTGACGTCGTTATATATGCTGTTACAACCTTTTACACTCAGACCTGCACACTTGGGAATGTGTCTACCAACTCTGTTAAGTTGTTCTTTCCCAAGTACAGTGCTCTGCATCGCATAGGCTTTTGCTAAATGCAATTGATTGATTTTTTTTTTCCTTTATGGGAGGGGCATTGCTGTTTTATTTCATAAGTATTATTTGTTTTCATTGGAGTTTTTCCTTCCCATTCATGTGAGCTTTACATCCACTTTAGCATGAATAAACTATTATTATTATTATTGCTAATAATAATATTTATTGAGCACTTACTTTGTGCAAAGCACTGTACTAAGTGCTTGGGAGAATGCACTATAACGTCAGACACATTCCCTGCTATGATAGTACTGTTGTATGAAGAATGAATGAAATAGAAAACCAGAGGGAGAAAATACTTTTAATAACACCTTTCTGTATTTTTAGCGAATTCTAGCACCGTATACAGATTTTCACTACAGACATAATCCAGATACAGCGGAGGGGCAGCTGAAGTAAGTATCCTTTGTTTCATGATTAGATGTGAAGTTGCAGTTTCTAATAAAGCTTAATTTTTTAAAAAAATTCCGAGAACCAATTTTTTTATTTGGAGATCTCTATAATTTTCCATTGAAATCTGAGGGAGGGATGAACATGTTCAAGTAAACTGAAGGGTAATTGAAATGTGTGGTCTTTTTTGTTTGTTTCACTACCACGTAATTTGAGTTAAGGTGGCCATAAAACAACACGTTATGATTTTAGGTATTTAAAACCTTGGAAGCAATTTTTCAGCATTGAGATAAGTAGTTTCATAAACTCACGCATTTTATTAGTTGCAATTATGGTATGGATTTCAGGAGGTTTAAAATAATTTATAATATGGGGAAATATTTTTGAGTTTGCTTTTATCTGGGGGAAAAAGCTTAAATTCCAATATTCTTGGGTTTTATTTTAGCTTTTATTTTTATAGTTCACGGACAGCAGCACCTGCATGACAAGTGTTTCATTGGTAATATTACTCCTTTCCGGCACTTGCAAATGGCTAAATGAAGCCTTGTTGTTTCAGCTATTTCTTGGCACAATAATATTAATTATGGCATGTTAGGTGCTTATTGTGTGCAAGCACTGTACTAAGCACTGGGGTAGTTATAAAATAAAGTCAGTCGCAATTCCTGCCCCATATAAGCCTTCCAGTCTAAGGTGAGAGAGAAAATAGATTTTGGATCCCCATTTTATAGGTGAGGAAACTGGGTTGCAGAGAAGCCAAGTGACTTGCCCAAGGTCACATAGCAGGTAAGGGCAGAGTCTGGATTAGAGGAAAAACACATACACACTCACCCACCCACCCTGCTACTTCTCATGTCTAACCATTTTAAGACACTCAGTACATGTTATCAGACCTAATAATTCAGAATTTAGCAATCCACGTTTGGGGTTGGAAGTGAGGACCTGCGTTACAGAGAAATTATTAATGGCATTAACTATGAGAAATAAGCATGGGAAAAGGGAAATTTTCCAGAGAAGCAGCATCAGAATTTTAAAAGATTGAAATTTTCCAAGTATATAATGATGGTATTTAATAAGTACCTACTATGTGCTCAGCACTGATTTGGGTATAGGGTAATTAGATTAGACACCTTCCTATCCCATAGAGAGAGCAAGGATTTTATCCTCGTTTTACAGATGGTACTGAGACAGAGACCTGCCCAAGGTCACATAGCAGATAAGTGTCACTCCAAAATACATATTTATTCTGTTGAAAGCAGTAGCAATATTGACTAATCACACAAATGTAGTTGATTGTCCTAAATCCATTTGGGGACTGAAAATGTTAATAAAATATAAATTGTTTAATTTTTTGAAGCACTTTTTTCCTCTGAGTGAAGGGCTAAGATTTAAGACCTAATTTTTAAAAACTGGTTTGAGGCTAGAAATTGAATTCAGTTGAATAAAAACCAAAAATCCATACCCATTTATAATACTGTTGTTTAAGAATAAATGGATAATGGGAGTAAGGAAAGGAAACCAATGGGTGGAAGAATATTTTGGACAAGATTTTTCATTTAATTCATCATATAAACATTTGCAAGTTATTTAGACATGCAAAGAGCGTGAAAACTCTTTAAACGTTAACCTTTTGGCTGGCCATTTGATATCTCCTTTATGGTATTGTCTTTTTATTTTTAACAGAGAAGACAGAGAAGCACGATTCCTAGCTAGTAAAATGGGAATAGTGGCAACCTTCCGTTCATGGGCCGGTACGTTCTTCACTGATCTTTTCCCACCCTTAATGTGTGCTTAGGTGTGCTTAAGATATCTAAAGCGCTTAGGAAACATTTACTGGCCAACAAGTTCTGCTCTTCAACTCATCACATGTCTGATGCCAGCCAGGTTTCAGCCTAGTTCCGTGGAATGGCAGATACTCTGGGGGGGGTTGGTTTAGACCAACAGTGCCAGGATGAGTAGTTTAGTTTGGATTACTCGGGCATCTGTTCTAGTTGATGTGCCTTTCTGCTTTAGAAAAAAAAATGAGTATTTATTGAGCGCTTATTGTGTGCAGAGCACTTTACTAAGCACTTTAGACATGGGTGCCCATTATCAACCAGTCTTACTGGAGTCTTTGAAGCTGGTAATAACTGAGGACAAGTCTGCAAATCTGCTAATGGGAGTGACTATCTGGACCACAGAGTTGGACAAGGACTAGATAAGCTTTGGTCAGGCTAAAGGGCCCTAATACCTCACTGTATTTTCACTACCAGTGACATTTCCATGAAGTCGGTATTAGGTGGAATTCTTCAATATGTCCTTATACAATCTCCTTGAAGAACTCCAGCTGGGAATGCTTCCCTTGAGTCTTCAAAGGCTAAGAAAAGGGACATATCAAATAATCATTGCTGTCGTCTCTTTCTCAGATGCCTGAGGTTTAATATTTTATAGTCAGTGTAATCAGCACAAGGATTTAATATACCCCCACTCCTCCAGAAGCACGTTTGTAAAAAAAATAATAATAATAAGGGCATTTAAGGGCTTACTAATAAGTAATAATTATGGTTTTGTTAAGCACTTACAATGTGCCTGGGACTGTACTAAGCTCTGGGGTGGATACCAACAAATCGAGTTGGACATAGTCCCTGTTCCATGTGGGGTCACAGTCTCAATCCCCATTTTCCACATGAGGTAACTGAGGAACAGAGGAGTGAAGTGACTTGCCAAGGGTCACACAGCAGACAAGTGGCAGAGCCGGGATTAGAACCCATGACCTTCTGACTCTCAGGCCTGTGCTCTATCCACTAAGCCGTGCTGCTTCTGTGTATTTAAGAATACTGTGTGTTAAAGTGCTGGAGTGGATAGAAGGCTGTGAGATCAGACCCTATCTCTGGCTCACAGAGGGTTTACAGTCTTATCATATCCCCATTTTAGTAGAGGTTAGGTGACTTGCTCAAGGTCACACAGCATGACAGAGGCAGATCTGGAACTCAAGCCCTGGCCTCCTGAGTCTATCATGTGCTTGATGCACTATACCATTCTACATCTCAGTTTTTCCTGGCGTGGGCAGTGTAGATTATTATGTTGGTGGCATGGGGCCTAGCGAGCATTTTCTATTTTACTATGGCTGTATTTTAATAATAATGGTATTTGTTAAGCACTTATTATGTGCCAAGCACTGTACTAAGAGCTGAGGTAGATACAGAGTAATCAAGTTGTCCCACGTGGGGCACACAGTCTTAATCCCCATTTTACAGATGAGGTAACTGAGGCACAGAGAAGTGAAGTGACTTGTCCAAAGTCACACAGCTGATAAATGGCGGAGCCGGGATTAGAACCTTTGACCTCTGACTCTCAAGCTCATGCTCTTTCCACATGTGGGGTGAGACTCTTGTCACTTAAAACCGATGTTATTGTAAGGGTTTGCTGAATTTGAGGTTTAAAATAAGAATGACACAAAGAAATACATAGTGAGCATATGATGTCACTAGGCATTTATTCAGTGGAGCAGTCATATCACTGAGATAATGACAGTCCCTTTAGGATACAGCCTAACCCTTAGTTTAATTTACACTTGGTTTTTGATGGAGGTTCATCGTTCTTCTTTTATTTTCTAGGTATTATTAGTTTATGTAAGCCTGGGAACTCTGGGATCCAGTCTTTAATTGGGGTACTTTGCATACCAAATATGGAAATTCGGGTAGGTAAAAACTTTTCAGTTGTTATTCCTTTCCTTGCTTTCCAGCCAAGGGAGTTACTTAATACAGGTTATGAAATTGCTTTCTGATGGATTTATACCAAAACCTTTTACCTCATGAGTTGTTGATTCTGACCATCTGTGTTAACTCATTTAAAATATAAGAATGCCGTTTAGTTCTCCAGGACTAAAATATCAAGTAAATGATTCTAAAAGCTGTGTGGAATCCAAACAGAGGAATCTTAACATCTCTGATGAGAGATGACGACAAATCACAAAAGTCAGTGAATAGATATTTATTGGGTGAATAGCACACTTGAAATCAAGAATTTTTACATCAGAGGAGCAGTCATTTCCCGTCCCCCTAAATTTTAAAATGACTCGTATGTAAGGCAGCCTAGCGTCATACAAATAAGATGTCATCAGTAGCATTTCTTGAGCACCTACTTAATGCACGTACTGTATTAGGTATTTGGGAGGGTAGAAATGGAAGAAACGATCCCTGCTTTCAAGGAGCGTAGAGTCTAGTACAGGAGATAGAGATTTGAAATGACAGCTAAAGGGGGTAATAGAGTGTACCCTCAGGGGTGCGGTAATTTAAATGCTGAGGTGGCCTCGAAGGGCCAAGGTGACAGTTATACAGGTGGCAGTGCAGAGTGGGAAGATAAAAGATTACTCAGGGAAGATATCCTGGAGGAGAGGTGATCTCTGAGTGTCTTTGAAGATGGGGGCAACAGCTTATTATTTTTAAAAGTGTACAAAAAATTGTATATAACTTCATATACGCTATTTGGTTATAAATAAAAGCATTGAAGGTGACAGTCTGAATCTGAGTAAGAATAAATTGTGAATCCATTTCCCGGTCCTGTAATGATCACCTGCTGCCTTAGTAGATTGAGAACTTAGATGTGTATTCAAAAGCATTGAACAGTCAAATGTAAGCCGAGTCAAAATTGTTCTGAGTTAATACAGTTAAAACAATTTGGCATTAGCTTTAATCCCTTCTGGAGCCGAGGGGATCGGCGGGCGGTATTTGAAAATTGCCTTTCTTATACTCTTTAAGAATGGAAAACTGGTGGTGATCTGGCCATTCTGACTTTAAGTGTGTTGGAAAAAGTCTAATTAGAAAAAGTCACTGTAAAAGAAAAAATCTCCTTTGGACAAATTTACTCCCTTAAGCTGAAAGTCAGTGAAAACTATTTTGCTGGTTACCTCAGAAACTTCACAGTTTTTGCCATAGATTCTAGCAAAATGTATATCAAACCTCTTTTACAGAAATACGTACTCCATAAAAGCAAGTCAACGTTAGGCTTCCTAACTCTCGCCAGCGAGGTGAGAGGGGAGAGGAATGGGCCCAAAGACTTGCAATTGCCAGGGCCCTGATACCCTGGCTTTGAGTCAGTCACATTTGCTGCAGCTGTTTTCCTTTCTGCTCTTGGCTAATCATGACTATAAAGGGAGAGAGCGTAGATTGTATTGCAACTCCTGAAACTCTGCTTCCTCCAGCTATCATTCTAAATGCAGACTCAACCCAGTAGCTCCCGTTAACTCCATGTTATTCGCTCTGGCGTCAGTCAGCCAATTGTATTTATTAAGCGCTTACTGTGTGCGGGGCACTGTATTAAGCGCTTGGGAGAGTACAGTATAACAGACACATTCCTGTCCACAATGAGCTTGCAGTCTAGAGGGGGAGACAGGCATTAATATAAATTAATAAAATTACAGGTATGTCCGTAAGTGTTGGGAGGCTGGGAGGGGGGACGAATAGAGGGAGCGAGTCAAGGGAACACAGAAGGGAGTGGCAGAAGAGGAAAGGAGGGCTTAGGCAGGGAAGGCCTCTTGGAGGAGATGGGCCTTCAATAAGGCCTTGAAGGAGGGGAGAGTAATTGAGAAGCTTATGTGTTAAAGGCATGTACAAGCTAGCTGTCATTGGCCAACCTGTTAGAAATGGACTTGCACTGCCAACTTATGTTCAGGTGTAAGCCATTAAAAATGTTTTTCTTTATTCACCCATCCCAGTGATCCCCTGTATCCTGAATGCTCCAAACCCCTTCTTTCCCCCTTCTTTTCCCGGTGGGCCAGATCAAAATGGTCCTGCCCCCTGCCTCTCTGTTTTTTATTGTTTTCCCCCTACTTGTATTTGTTAATGATAATAATGATGGCATTAATTAAATGCTTACTATGTGCCAAGCACTGTTCTAAGTGCTTACTATGTGCCAGGCACTGTAGTAAGTACTGGGGTTAAGTACAAGCTAATCAGGTTGGACAAAGTCCATGTCCCACCTGGGGCTCGCTGTCTTAATCCCCATTTTACAGATGAGGGAACTGAGGCACAGAGAAGTGAAGTGACTTGTTCAAAGTGACACAGCAGAGAAGTGGCAGAGCCAGGATTAGAACCCAGGTCCTTCCCGACTCCCAGGCCCGTGCTCTATGGACTGGGCCAAAGTTTGGTTTTGGTTCCAATGTCACCATTCCTGTTCTGTGCCTGTCTCTTCTGTTGCAGCCATGCTGCCTTGATTCCCCAGAGCCTTAGGGCAGTGATGTCCTCCAAGAGGCCTTCCCTGCCTAAATCCCACTCTTTGCTCTTCTCCCACTCCCTTCTACATCGCCCTGACTTGCTCCCTTTGTTCTTCCCCGCTCCTAGCCCCACAGCCCTTATATATCTATCTGTAATTTATTTAAATTAATGTCTGTCTCCCCCCCCACCCCCCAGCCCCTGGACTGTGAGCTCAGTGTGCGCAGGGAATGCATCTGTTGGATTGTATTCTCCCAAGCACTTAGTACAGTGCCCTGCACACAGTAAGCGCTCAACAGATACGATTAAATGAATGAATTCCCATGTTTTTGGAGCGCTGGGTGGTCTGGGCGAGAAGCAAGTGGCAGGGAAGGAATAGAGGGGTAGGTGGGAGGAGTGAGTATTGGGCTGGGGTAGTGGGGAGGCTAAGCATATTTGGGATTTGGAGCAGAATGAAGGGGTGGTTCCTGAGTGGTGGGCCAGGGTATGAGAGCCACAAAGAGAGCAAGGGCAGATAAGGAAAAAGGAAAATTGAAATGTTTTTGCTGGGCTGCAGGTAACAGATTTTGGGTGCTCTGGGAGATGGCAACCAATGAACCTGTCTAGCCGATGTTGAGTCTTTGCCACCTGTCGAAGGGAAAAGTGGCAGTGCAAGCCCTAACCCGTTTCCCTACTTCACACCTGGATTCCCCTTTGGCTCCAACTTCCCTATGCTTCCAAGGATCAAGCAAGCCATGCGCTTCGGAGCTTTCATTGGATATAATATTTGCATCTAGAAAATGGGGGGAAAGATTTTACTGTCAAATGTGTACAGTGCAGCTTGTGGGGTACTTTGTAAAAATTCATTTCTCACTGTGTTTTCAGCGAGGTCTACTTGAGGTTCTTTATGACATATTTCGCCTCCCTCTCCCTGTCGTGACAGAAGAATTCATAGAAGCACTACTCAGTGTAGGTAAGTATCGAGAGTGATGGACAATTGTTTTAGTAGCTTATGCTTGGTGTGTTTTATCCTTTAATTTTTACTTGTATCCTCTGGAGCACTGTTGTCCAAATTCTCATATCATCATACTTCATAAAACAATTAAATCTTAGATTAGTTATTAGATTTAATACTGCAGCCAACTTTGCTATTAAATGTAATAGAGGAAAACTGGGCATATCGTATCCAGACAGTAAGCCTGTTGTGGGCAGGGATTGTCTCTATTGCCGTATTGTACTTAGTACAGTTCTCTGCACGCAGTAAGCGCTCAATAAATACGATGGAATAAATGCAACTTAATAGAATGTTTAAAGGTTCTGCTGAAAAGGTAGGGTGCACGTTTATGTCAAAATCAGAGTCAGTGTTGAGAAATGAAGCAGCACAATGGAGCTCAAGAAGCTAATTTACAGAAAGCAGAAATGAAGGCACAGGAAACATTTTAGGATTCAGGGAAGCAAAGATTCAGACAGTTTGATTGCACATTAGGAAGCAGCGTGGCCTAGTGGATAGAGCACGGGCCTGGGAATCCGAAGGATCTGGGTTCTAATCCCAGTTTCACCACTTGTCTGCTGAGTGACCTGGGGCAGGTGACTTTTCTCTGTGCCTCAGTTACCTCATCTGTAAAATGGCGATGAAGACTGTGAGCCTCATGTGGAATATGGATTGTGTCCAACCTGATGACTTTGTATCTACCCCAGCTGTTAGTACAGTGCTTGGCACATAGTAAGCGCTCATCAGATGCCATTTTAAAAGACATGACAGCTGAAAGCTGGGAGCCAGTTGCAGCAGCAGCATGCTGTACTGCCATCATATATGTATATATGTTTGTACATATTTATTACTCTATTTATTTTACTTGTACATATCTATTCTATTTTGTTAGTATGTATGGTTTTGTTCTCTGTCTCCCCCTTTTAGACTGTGAGCCCACTGTTGGGTAGGGACTGTCTCTGTATGTTGCCAATTTGTACTTCCCAAATGCTTAGTACAGTGCTCTGCACATAGTAAGCGCTCAATAAATACGATTGATGATGATGATGAAGACAGGAGTGGCTCTTTGGGAGCAGAAGTTTCTAGAGAAACATGAGACTGACAGCAAAACCAAAATGCCAGGCACGGCGGTCAACATGACAACCCAACAAATGATGATCTTTCTGTATGCAGGGTGTGGTTGGGACCCTCAGTATTTATCCAGCTGTTTTATAGCCACACCTGCACGCAGAGAGAAACTTCACCATCATCTTCCAGTGGGACTAGTTGGTGTGTGGTATTTGAGTGCTTCTTATGCTTATTAAGTACTTGGGAGAGTAATCATAATAATATTTGTTAAGTTCTTACTGTGTGCCAGGCACTGTACTAAACACTGGAGTGGATACAAGCAAATAGAGTTGGATACAGTCCCTGTCCCACTTGAGGCTCACAGTCTCAATCCCCGTTTTACAGCGGAGGGAAATGAGGCACAGAGAAGTGAAGTGACTTGTCCAGGGTCACACAGCACACGAGTGGCAGAGCTGGGAGTGGAACCCATGACCTTCGGACTCCAAAGTCCATGTTCTATCCACTGTGCTGTGTTGCTTCTCAATACAATTCAGAACAGTATAGTGCATTGAAACTGGAAACTGTTCTGCTTAAATTCCAGAGTGGTCTAATGTAGCAGATCCTACTGCGCTGTTATATGGTTTTGAAATGAACACAGAGGACATTTGCGACTACAAAAAAAGGCTACATATTAAATTTTAGTAGGTTACATACCTAGTGTGAAAGCGGCACACTTCGACTTGTCATTGTTAATTGTATCTGTATATGTTCCCATTACAAGTAAGCCTGGGTTTTTAAAGATTCTCTTTTAAGATGTTGCTTGATAGATATTGATGAAGAGAAGGAGATTTTTAAACACTACTTATCAATTCAGCTGTAGTCCTTTGTTGCTTCCCAAGACAATTATTTACTCAAACATTGCCACCTGGACCAAGGGGGACAGGATACGTTGCCTTTATTTGGGCTGCAGGTTTTTAAATGAACATATCACTACTCAAATTATTATTTTCTACAAACATTACTTGATTAAAGTGGGACTTGCAGTTGTATTTATCCAGCTGCTAAAAGTGGTTCTTGGGAGGAAAATAATAATCTTCTGTATCATTTTTTTTTTTGGAAATTTCAACTTTGCTTTCAACTTAATCAGTGGTATTTATTGAGTGCTTTCTGGATGCAGAGCACCGTACTAAGCGCTTGGGAGAGTAGTATATAAAGAGTAGGTAGGCACGATACTTGCCCACAGAGAGCTTACAGACTAGAGCTTCATAAATTCAGATTCCTCCACATGTAGGAGAAAACAAACTGATCAGTCTGAAGATGCACTTTCAAAAATGAAAAAAATAGCTTTATTTGATGTTTACTCTTTCTTTTTAAGATCCAAGTCGATTTCAGGACTGTTGGAGGCTCTCAGATGGCTTCGTAGCAGCTGAAGCTAAAACTATTCTTCCCCATCGAGCCAGATCCAGGTAGAATTTAGTGGCACATGACTATGCCATGTTCCTTACAAGGGTATTTGCTATGCTAAACTATAAAACAGAATGGAAAACTCTGTAAATTGATTCTCTGTCATGTGTTTTTCCAGACCAGACCTCATGGATAATTATTTGGCTCTAGTACTATCTGCTTTCATTACTAATGGACTTTTAGAAGTAAGTAAAAATTTTAATTGTTAATGGAATTCAAGCGGTTAGCTTATTTTTTTCTAACAGTATACTCTCAAAGTAGCATGAATCTACCCCTTCTGTATAGAATGTTTCAGAAAAGCCTCTTTTCCTTTTTTTGTTCCCTCTTTTCTTTTTCAGGGTTTGGTGGAAGTAATAGCAAGTAGCGATGACCATGTCTCTGTCAGGGCTACAGTCCTATTGGGGGAACTTTTACATATGGTAAGGTGGTGAGTGATAGATTCTTCTGGTAGTCTAATTTTTGGACATTTCCATATATTTTACACAAAATCACAATAGTAAATGTTAAGCATCTGGGGGTATTCCATAATTTTGAAACATGAATTTGCTTTTGATATAAATGTATAAAAGCCATAAACAGCTTTGCGCTTCGTATAGTGCTCCTCACACCGTAAGCGCTCAGTAAATACGATTGAATGAAGGAGTACAGTCAGTATCCACTAAATTGTACTATCAGATCCTGCCCTTGTCATTTTATGTTTTTCGGTCATTGAAGAATGATTAATTATATTTGGGTGCCGTTTGAAACATAACCTAAATTCAGGCTTTATAGAGTAGTGTATTCATTCATTCAGTCGTATTTATTGAGTGCTTACTGTGTGCAGAGCACTGTACTAAGCGCTTGGGAACTGCAAGTTGGCAACATATAGAGACGGTCCCTAACCAACAGCGGGCTCACAATCTAGAAGGGGGAGTATGTGTTTGTGTATGTGTTTAGTAGCGTGGCTTAGTGGAAAGAGCCCAGGCTCGGGAGTCAGAGGTCATGAGTTCTAATCCCAGCTCCGCCACTTGTCAGCTGTGTGACTTTGGGCAAGTCACTTAACTTCTCTGTACCTCAGTGACCTCATCTGCAAAATGGGGATTAAGACTGTGAGCCCCACGAGGGACAACCTGATTAGCTTGTCTCTACCCCAGCGCTTAGAACAGTGCATGGCACATAGAAAGCGCTTAACAGATACCATCATCATTATTATTATTATTCTAAAGATAATGAGCATTAATTTCTCCCCCTGTGCTGATTTAGGTCAGTCACAGGAGAGAGACTGTCGTCCCAGATCCAGTCTCTCCACTCCAAGCATTGTGTAAAGGTGCCTAGTGGAGGCTTTGTTAGTATGTTTGGTTTTTTTCTCTGTCTCCCCCTTTTAGACTGTGAGCCCACTGTTGGGTAGGGACTGTCTCTATATGTTGCCAACTTGTACTTCCCAAGCGCTTAGTACAGTGCTCTGCACACAGTAAGCACTCAATAAATACGATTGATTGATTGATTGACACATGGTGTGATTCACAGTGCCCCGTAGGAGTAAAACCAGGCTACTCCTGGTGGTTCTGTCAGAACTACTGCTGCTCCGCTCCCATTCCAATACCTTGGGTTTCCCAGCTCGTTGGCCTAGGAGTATCATTCTAGTTACGGCTACGAGGTGTCCCGGGAGTCACATCCCAGATGAGCCCAATACTTTCCCCTCTAGATGGTAAGTTCGTTACGGACAGGGAATGCACCTGCTAATTCTGTTGTGTTGTACTCTCCCAAGCTCCTAGTATGGTGCTCTGCAAGTGGTAAGTGCTCAATAAATACCATTGATTGATCGATTAAGAGAGCAACAATACAGATTCCAGCCTTATAGGGAATCTTTCTCTGCTTTAGACAGCCGTAAACGCTGCCTCAAGCAGAAATGATGAGAGGGGATAAAGGGTGACTGCTTTCTCTCTTGCAGTGCTCAAGGGTAACTGTTAGCATTTTGGGAAACCCTGCATGGGAGAGAGAGATTCAGGGAATCTACTTCCCCCTTATTTTGAGGTCTGTGGGACTTTTTGTATGGAAGAAATAAGCCTTAAATCCCAAGTGACATCTTTGCTCTTAGCCCTTCGAAATAAAGAAGAATCGAGCATTGTGTTGGTTCTCAATAGTCACATACACAGGAGAAATAATGGAATGTTCTCAGAATGGTGCAGTAATAATAGTAATAATAATTAAGGTATTTGTGAAGTGCTTACTGTGTGTGACAGGCACTGGGGTGGATACAAGCAAGGCAAGTTGGACACAGTCTGTGTCCTACCTGGGGGTCACAGTCTTAATCCCCATTTTACAGATGAGGTAACTGAGGCTTAGAGAAGCTAAGTGACTTGCCCAAGGCCACACAGCAGACGAGTGGCAGAGGCAGGATTAGAACCCATGACCACCGGACTCCCAGGCCCTTGGTCTATCCACTAAGTTAAATGACGTACAGTATTTCAGTAGACCTTAAGTATGAGGCCTTCAGAGTAAATCTGTTCAATCTCCCTTGAAGCAGGACGATAGCACGTAGGGTCTCAGGTAATCTCCCATCCAATTGTTGATAGGACCCAATCTTTCCAGGCTTTCCCGATCACATCTTTTGATTCAGTCTTTTAGATTTTTAGACTGTGAGCCCACTGTTGGGTAGGGACTGTCTCTATATGTTGCCAACTTGTACTTCCCAAGCGCTTAGTACAGTGCTCTGCACACAGTAAGCACTCAATAAATACGATTGATTGATTGATTGATTCAGTCAGGCCCCTGAAGCTGTGATGGAAAGAATTTTGAAAATCTACACTGATGCCAAAATGTTTGACTTCTCGCTTTTATTTTGATTGCGTGATTGGCTGTGTTTTTAAGTATATTAAATATGTTAATCAACGAGACCTACGGTCATTTGAGATGACTAGGTGAATGAGCAGAAGTCGGTTAGTAAGTGCTTGGGCGACATAATCACTGCCTTCAAGAGCCGTGGATTCTGCTGGAAATTTTTGTCAAGTCAAGGGAGTCTCATGTACAGATCCAATGTAGAAAATAATCCAGAATGTTTAATAGTTCTTCAAATCCTCATTTTTTTATTCTTTTGATTTTAGGCAAACACAATCCTTCCTCACTCACATAGCCATCATTTGCACTGCTTACCGACATTAATGAACATGGCAGCATCTTTTGATATCCCAAAAGAAAAAAGACTGTAAGTATGCTGGTACAAAAATTCTGGTGAAATTCAGAATTAGTAAGGGCTAGATTACCTATTTTAATAGTCAAATACGAGACAATTAAGGAGACTCCTCAGTGCACTTTCACAGAGAAACATATAAACCCCTGACAACTCCCCTCTCCCCTTGCTATACATCTTGTTAAATTCAGTATTTGTTTACAACAAGAACCTTTAGTACTATTCTACAATGAAATATTGATGGCCTTGGGTGGCTTGCAACCATGCTAAAGAAATGCTTGTATTCATTAGCAGCAGCAACATGCAAAGAACATTATTTCATTGGTATATAACCTTGGGGTTGTGCTCTGGAAATTTAAAGCAAAATCTGGTTTGAATGGAGTCAATTTTTTGGTATCTCTTCATTTGGCGCTCTTTTAGCAGTTGCATATTAGCCTGGGATGTGAACATCAGGAATTGGGTGTCTCCTCTTGATGAAAGATGTAAAATAGATTGTAAGTCAGAGGCAGCTGAAAGCAGCAGCAGGAGGCACAGCAATAAATGACTGTAGCCACAAACCAAAGGGCAGTATTTCCAGGTATACAACGTAGAAGGAATTTTCAGCCACCCTTACCCACACAGGCAGTGATTCTTCATCAGCGGCTTCATTCTTGATTTCAAATACAGACTATTAATATGTTTGTCAACTTAGTTACCATAATTATTTTCAAATATGGGTGTTTAGAATACTCGTGTTCTTCTACGGCATTAATGAACCTTTAACTCTTGTCACATTAGACGCGCCAGCGCAGCACTGAACTGCCTAAAACGCTTCCATGAGATGAAGAAACGAGGACCTAAGCCTTACAGTCTTCACTTAGATCACATTGTTCAGAAAGCAGTCGCCACACACCAAAAAAGGGATCAGTACCTCCGAGTACAGAAAGATATTTTTATCTTAAAGGTACTACAATAACCTGGAAATGATTCAACGATCCGGGACTTGTTTTGGGGGGAATTCCCTTATTGTGATCACATTTCCCAGATACTTTTTTTTTCCGTAAGCAAAATCCCAAGCTTGACCATCTTCTCCCTTTCTGGTACCATTCCTCTTCTTTTCCTTAACTGTATCCAGAAAATTTTATAGCACCACTTGAAATTCTTAAATTTTACGATAAGTGAAGAGGGTCATTGGCCTGAATCAAAAGGTGGTCTTTTACATTCTTGCGTTAAGGCAGTTTGCAGCGAAGTTATTTTCTTTTGCCTCTTTCATTCCAATGTTTCAGGATACAGATGAAGCTCTTGTGATGAACCTTCGAGACAGCCAAGTCCTTCAACATAAAGAGAATCTTGATTGGAATTGGAATCTTATAGGGACCATCCTTAAGGTAGGAAAAGACACTCCATGAAGCATTCTCAAGAAAGCATACTTTGCCTTGATTTTATTTTTTGGGGTGGGGGGGCTTTTTTTTAGTTTGCTGTCTTAAGTATATGACCCAGAACTTGAGATTTAGGTTTTTTATTAAATGGCAAACAACTGGTATTTTGATATATTTGATCCTCCAGTTTGCTTCTAATGCATGGTGTGCATATGCATTTTTCTAAAATATCAGAAGGAAGGAAAACTGAATTCACTTGCAGAAAACCCCAGTGTCAGACAGAGGAAGGCTGTATTTAGTCATAAGGGGAAAATGGGTGCCCCTGTTATCCAGTTACTTCTGATGCCCATAAAGTTGACTGGTAGGAAGAGGAAAGCAGAGTGCTTTCTCGATTGGAATTGGAATTTTATAGGGCCCATCCTAAAGGCAGGAAAAGACATATCATGAAGCATACTCAAAAAAGCATATTTATTTACCTTCAATGGTTTTTTTTTTTAGTTTGATATCTCAAATATGTGACTCATTACTGGAGATTTAGGTCTCTGATAAAATGGCAAACTGATATTTTTAATATATGATCCTCCAGTTTGCTTCTAATGCATGGTGTGCATAGGTATTTTTCTAAAATATCAGAATGAAGGAAAAGTAAATTCAACTTGCAGGAAATACCACTAGTATGGGTGTACTAGTCATAAGGGGAAAATTGGTGCCCCTGCTATCTAGTTACTTCTGCTGCCCATGCAGTTGACTGATAGGTGCGGGGAAGCAGTATTTTTCCTACACAAGTACATATGGCAAAGCAGAATAACGGGGGCTGGAAGGTTGATGACCTCATCGCCAACATACCTAGCTCTGCTCCTCTCTTGATATTGGGGACAGCTGCTAAAAGTTAATCAGAAATGGCAACAAAAAAATATATTTGTAGTTCAGTAGTAGGAAAACTTGTCTGAAACAGAATTGATGGATAAATTATCTAATACACTATCTTCTAATTTTTCTAGTGGCCAAATATAAATCTGAGAAACTATAAAGATGAGCAGTTGCACAGGTATGTAAAGGACTTTGTGGAGAATAATTAGAAGAATGTTTTAAGCTTGTTTTAGTATCTAAGAAGTATGTGGGTCAGAACTTGATTGTTCCAAAAGTGGAAATTGAACTAGATCAGCTCATCGGAGACAGCGTGACATAGTGAAAAGACCACAGGCTTTTCATTAGGGAGTCAGAAGGTCCTAATTTTAATCCCAGATCAGCCATTGGCCTGCTTTGTGACCTTGGGGAAGTTACTTACCCTCTGTGCTCATATCCTCATTAGCCCGATGAGAAAAAGACAGTGTCGGTCTCTACTTTTTAATTTGTGAGCCCTGGGTGAGACACTAGTGGTGCCCAATTTGATGATCTTCTATTTACCCCAATGCTTAGCACCTGTTCGTAACATGTAGGAAACTCTTAATAAAAACCGCAGTTATTATTATAATTATCATCAGAACTAGGACTCCCCACGTAGATGATTGGAAGATTGCAAAGCAGTTCTTTTAGATTTAGGACCCACCAGAAGGCCCTAAGTCTTCCCGGTTGTTACCTCTCCTCTCGTGAGGCTTATTTCCAACATTCTCCAGAACAACTCCCGTGAGACAAATGATTTTCTTTGGACCTTTGGAGGAGAATAAGCCCCCTCCCTAGCAAAGGCCTCTCAGACAGATCCAAGGAATCTCTAGCAGAACGACTGGGAGGTTCTGGGGCCTTCATCTTGCTTTAGGCACCCGCAGAGAGAAAGGAAAAGTAAGACAATGTGGCCACACATTTGTCTAAAACAGAAGTAGTAAGCCTGGCCCCAGTAATAACTTTTGTCCTATAGAGGGAAAATAATCATTGACCTCACCCTGTTAATAAATCCAGAACTATAAGTGAAGTCAGTAACTGATATTCTCTGAGCAAAATCAAATCTTCTGTATTGTCATTTTCTATAGTCTGTATTGAGCAGCTACGGATTGCAAAACACAGGGCTGGTTGCTTGGGAGATACAACCAAAGCAAGATACAAGATGCCTGCCCTTAAGTTGCTTGCGATCTAAAGGGGGGAGATAGGCAAAATTATCTGCAAGTAGTGGGTACAGGAGCATGTGTTCATTGGGGGAAATTCTGAATTTATAATTGAATATACAGGTACATTAGTTCTATATAATAATAATTACGGTATTTGTTAAGCGCTTACTATGTGCCAAGCACTGTTCTAAGCACTGGGGTAAATACAAGGTAATCAGGTTGTCCCACATGGGGCTCACAGTTTCAATCCCCATTTTAAAGATGAGGTAATTGAGGTGCAGAGAAGTTAAGTGACTTGCCCAACATTGCACAGCAGACAAGTGGCAGAACCGGGATTAGAACCCACGACCTCTGACTCCCAAGCCCAGGCTCTTTCCACTAAGCCAAGCTTCTTTAGTTAAGCTGTGACCAAAAATCCTGTATTTCTTTTGTGACCTTATTTCAGCAGTCACTCTCCCATTAGATTGTAAATTTCTTGAAGGCAGGAACTGTGCCTCCGCTTCTATTGTTCCCAAGAGCCTAGAATAATGAACTACACATGATAGGTGCTTGGTTGATGGTAATATAGACTGGTCATTATTGAGATGACTTGAAGAGTGTTGCTGTTTGGGAGCGTGTTAAACATTAAAGAAGTATTTTTGACCATTTGGAAATACATTGTGCCAGTATACTTTTTTCATCTCTATAATGTTTTGGGACAGTTGTATGTGAAGTGAGTCGATGGTTCTCTGATATTGTGGTAATATACTGACAAGAATAAGAGTAATAATATTAAGAATTGACTGTGTTTAGAGCATTATACTAAGTAGGCTGTTAAAGGAGTGAAGTGTGCTGCCCTGGTTCTGGTAGGAGATCCATGAGGTCACGTAGGAGAAGGGAGAGATAATTGAGTATTTTAAAGCTGACGGAAGGAGCTTCCATTTGCAGATGTGGGTGGGCAACTATCAAAGGTTTTTGAGGAATGGGAAGATTATGAACTGAACTTTTTTTTTAGAAAAGTGATCGGGCTGCAGAGTGAAGTAAGGACAAGAGTAGGGAGAGACAGGAGGCAGGAAGGTCAGCAAGGAGGATAAATGCTCACAGCATAGTAGCATTTTGGATTAGAGGAAAGAGTTGATTTTAGTGCTTTTGTAAAAGTAGTAAGATGTGAAGGTTGGGAAGCAGCATGGCCTAGTACAAAGAGCATGGGCTTGGGAGTAAGAGGATCTGGCTTCTCGTCCCAGCTCTGCCACTTGTATTGTGTTGACCTTGGGCAAGTCACTTAACTTCCCTGTCCGTCTGTTGCCTCATCTGTAAAACGGGGATTAAGACTGTGAGCCCCAAGTGGGACATTGACTCTGTCCAAGCTTGTATCTACCCCAGCATTTAGTACAGTGCCCGGCACTTAGTAAGGCTTAGCAGATACCCCCACCCCCCTTAAAAAAAAAGAGCCGACAGCTTTTGGTGACGGATTGAATAAACGTGGGTTGAATGAGAAAGCTGAGTTGAGGATAAGGCCCAGGTTCTGGGTTTGTGAGACAGGGAGGGTGGTGGTGTGTTTACAGTGATGGGAAAGACAAGGGAGAGACAGGGTTTGTGGGGAAAATGTTCCATTTTGGACATGTCAGGTTGAGGTGTTGGTGAGACATCCAAGTACAAATGTCCAGAAGGTTGTAAGAAGAAATGTAAGACTGCAGAGAAGGAGAGAGGTCAGGACTGGAGAGGTAGCTTTGGGAATCATCCTCATAGAGATGGTAGTTGAAGCCATGAGAGTGAATCTCCAAGGGTTTGGGTACAGATGGAGAATGGAAGGGGCCCACCCAGATCTGAGCCTTGAGGGATGCCCACAGTGAGATCAGAGGCAGAAGAGGTGCTGGTGAAAGCGATTCAGGAATTTCAGTCTCTTTCTAATATTATTTCATTCATGCAGTCGTATTTATTAAGCGCTTACTGTGTGCTGAGCACTGTACTAAGCACTTGGAAAGTACAGTGCAGCAATAGAGACAATCCCTGCCCACAACAGGTTTACAGTTTGCATACAATAAGCCAAGTTTTCCCTATTACATTGAATAGCATAGTTGCCTGCAGTAGCAAATCGGATAACTAATCTAAAAAAATGTATGACTTAATTTTTTATGAAGTATGGTGATATTATAATTTGGACAGTACTGCCCAAGAGGATACAAGTAAAACTTAAAGGATAAAACATACCAAGTGTGAGCTACTAAAAACAATTGTCCATCACTCTCGATACTTATCTACACTGAGTAGTGCTTCTGTGAATTCTTCCGTCACGACAGGGAGAGGGAGATGAAATATATCATTAAGAACCTCAAGTAGACCTCGCTGAATTTCCATATTTGAGTGTCTGCTTTGTGCAGTGAGCTTTAGACTCCAAAGGCAAAAATAAAATAATTTATAGTTAAATATGCCTGAAAGGGAGCAGCGTGACACCCTACAGCAAGTTTAATAGAACTGAGAAAGAAAGTTAAGAATTGCAATAGATATATTTCCATCCATACAGGGCTTTTGTTGGCAAGCAGTGTGGGAAATGGGAAAAGCTAGGTGCTTTGGGAAAGGACAGTTTTATTTATATGCATTTTCATTCGTTCAGCCATTTTTACTGAGTGCTTACTGTGGGCAAAGCACTGTACTAAGTGCTTATATAAATAAAACTGTATATTTATATGTACACGCACACACTCCTTCAGGATGCATCCTTATTAGTGACAAGTTAGGTGTTTTTGGTAGATATTAACTTTTTATTCATGTGTTTACCATTTTGGTTGACGTTCTTAATGGCCTGGATGTCAATACACTGCCAAAATTTGATTAAATTTGTTCAGTTTTCAACTATGTCCACCCAGTGGACAAGCTCTATTACTCTTAATTCTGTTGTGTGCAGTTCATTTATAGATTTAGTATGTATATGATGTACTGTTTGGATGAGATGATACTAACTCTTCTGATCTCACCGTTAGGTTTGTTCGACGCCTGCTTTATTTCTACAAGCCTAGCAGTAAATTATATGCCAACCTGGATCTAGATTTTGCAAAGTCCAAGCAGCTCACGGTTGTTGGTTGCCAGTTTACAGAATTTCTTCTTGAATCTGAAGAGGTGAGAAGTGCTTTCGATCTGAATAGCTGCAAGGGCAAATAATTAACTGTACTTTTCCAGGGTGAGCAGAGCCCTAATTTTTACATAGCTGCTTGCTAGTCATTTTAGGATTCTGATATTTAAGCAGAAGACTAGTAATTTCGTAAAATCCTGTAATAGGAATTTTGACTGTTTTATCTTTTAAGCCGTCTCTTGTGCTACCATTCAGTCCATATCTCCCTGTTCCTCCAAAACTCCAGTTGTTGCCCTTCCACCTCCGCATCAAATGGAAACTCCTCACCAGTGGCTTTAGTCAGTCGGTTGTATTTATTGAATGCTTACTGTGCGGAGCAACATACTAAGCCCTTGGGAAAGTACAGTAAAACACATTTTCTGTCCTCAGTGAGCTTACAGTCTCGAGGGGAAAATAGACAGTAATATAAATAAATAAGGCAGTCAGGTCAACTCTCCCCCTCCTACCTCACTGATTTCCTACTAAAGCCTGCACACCTGCCTCTTTTAATACCATCCTACTCACTGTACCTAGGTCTCATCTACCCCACCAACCCCACAGTCTTCCAGACGGTGAGCCCATCGTTGGGTAGGGACCGTCTCTATATGTTGCCAACTTGTTCTTCCCAAGCACTTAATACAGTGCTCTGCACACAGTAAGCGCTCAGTAAATACAACTGAATAAAAGAATGAATGAATGAACCCCTTACCCACATCCTTCTTCTGGTCTGGAACTCCCTCCCTCTTCATTTCTGACCCTCTCTCCCCACCACTCTTCCCACCTTCAGATCCTTCCTAAAATCACATTTGCTGCAAGAGGCCTTCCCTGTCTCAGCCCTCATTTCCCCCCCGGTGCGTTCACCCCACCCTCAGCCCCACAGCACTTCTGAACATAGCCTTACACTCTACCATATTCCCTATTGGTATTTTATTTTAATGTTTGTCTTCCCCTGTAGTCCTTGTGGACAAGGGACGTGTCTACCCATCCTGTTGTACTGTGCTCACTCAAATGCTCAGCGTAGTGCTCGGCGACACAGAAAGCATTCAGTCAGTGCCATTGATTGAGTGCTCCATGTTTGTGTTCACCACATTGCAATTTATGTCAACTTGTTAAGAGCGCTACATGTTAAAAATGTACAAAAATGTCCTCTCATTATCGAACCACCTTTGCCACCTTGTGTATAGTTGAGATTGCCACCACCATTAAAGAACTGTTTGGGGAGCTTAGTGCAGTGATCTGCACCCCAACAGTGTCAACACTAGTTGCATTGGTGATTCCAGATCTCGCAGTCCCCTTGAATTCCCCAACTCTCCTGAGGGTTGGGACCCCCCCATCTGTGAAACACTAATGTACATGAAACCTGAGACTAATGGGTTGAATGATACTATCACATTTTGTAGTCTTATGTAGTCTTCTAGACTATGAGCCCATTGTGGGCAGGGATTATCTCTATTTGTTGCTGAATTGTACTTTCCAAGCACTTAGTACAGTGCTCTGCACACTATAAGAACTCTATAAATATTTTTGAATGAATATGCAGTCACTAATGGAATGACTACTCTATGAAGCTTTTGAGGTCATGTAGGGAAAAGAGATTAATGAACCCTTAGAGGAATGTTCTTTGAGGTTCTTTGGTTCTTTGGTTTCCTTGAATCACTATAGTCTTAATTTGACTCTTTCTTTCTTTCTGATTTGATTCTCAAGCACAGTAACTTTAAAATATGGATTCTCAATAATTATCGATAGGTTGATCATTATAGTGCATCTGACATTTCTTGAGGTTTCTGTTAAGTCAAACAGTTAATGTCTTGTTGATGGAGAAAGGGTGGGGAGGGTGGGGGGATTTTTACCCCATAGTCAACTGTGGCTTTAGAAATGTGCTGTAAATATCATCCTGAATTTATTTGAATTTTCCTATCAGCGAATGGCATTTGAGTGCTTACTGTGTGCAGAGCACTTTATTAAGCATCTGGCAAAGAACACATATAATAGTGATGGTAGACATGATCCCTGCCCACAAGGATCTTACAATATTCATTCATTCATTCATATTTATTGAGCGCTTACTGTGTGCAGAGCACTGTACTAAGCACTTGGGAAGTACAAGTTGGCAACATAGATGGTCCCTACCCAACAACGGACTCAAAGTCTAGAAGGGGGAGAGAGACAACAAAACAAAACGTGGACAGGTGTCAAGTCATCAGAATAAATAGAAGTAAAGCTAGACGCACATCATTAACAAAATAAACAGAACAGTAAATATGTACAAGTAAAATAAATAGAGTAATAAATTTGTACAAATATGTACAAGTGCTGTAGGGAGGGGAAGGTAGGGCAGAGCCAGGGGATGGGGAGGAGAGGGAAAAGGGGGCTCAGTCTAGTCTGACATAAAGGAAGATACTGTATTTACTCACATAACTGCCCCATTTTGAAAAATTATGTAGCCCCAAAACAGTTGGTATGAGGATTAAATCTAGCAGAAAGGGAAGCCGTAGAAAAAAAAAAGAGAAGAAAGGAGAGAACAAAGAGGCAGAAAAGAGGGCACTTGGGACTGAATCTCTTACTTGTCTTGCACCCTAAGTGAATTACTCCCACCCCTTCCCGTCTTCCCAGTGGGAGCCTGGATCTGCTCTGAGAAGGCTATTCTGACCCTTCTCTTCCTCCAGTCCTGGGAGTTGAACCAAGGTCTCCTATTATCATTACTGACTTGAGTGTTTCTGTTTTAATTTACCTCATAGTCCAGTAGGAGGAGAGATGAAAAGTGGAGTTTCATTGTAACTGTTATTCAGAAATTCCATAACCATTTTAGTATCTCAGGTCTAAATCAAAGATTTTGAGGGTTTGGCCTGTTGAAGTCTGACATCTCCTCTGCTCCCTCTCTCTTCCGTCCCGTCCCCACCCACTGTCTCTTGTTCTTGAACTGGTTTTGTGTGCTTGTAATTTGGTTTCAACTTGATAAATTTCACGTCCTGATTTGACTAGTCTCTTTCTTCTCAGGATGGGCAAGGGTACTTGGAAGAACTAGTAAAAGATATCGTTCAGTGGTTAAATGCCTCCTCTGGAATGAAGCCCGAACGCAGCCTTCAGAACAATGGTTTACTGAGTACCCTTAGTCAGCACTACTTTCTGTTTATTGGAACCCTCTCCTGTCATCCTCATGGAGTCAAAACGCTAGAAAAATGCAATGTTTTTCAGTGGTGAGTCTTCTTGATTTCTTTTCGTCTCCCAGTATTTAGCTCCCAGTTGCCAAAGCCTTCTGGTCATTTAAGTGAACTGTTCTGATCATGACATGTCTCACGAAATAAAGGGAATATTCGGTACCTGTATTCTGATTGCTGCTAATCCTTATTTTCAGGGCAAAAGGGTTACATATATTTTAATGTCTTTTATTTCCTTTTCCCTTCTCATTGCAGTCTTCTTAATTTGTGTTCTTTGAAGAACCAAGATCACTTGCTGAAACTGACAGTTTCTAGTTTGGACTACAGCAGAGATGGCTTGGCCAGAGTCATCCTTTCCAAAATCCTTACTGCAGCTACTGACGTGAGTAACGGAAGGCAAGGAAAATGTATTTTGGCAACCAAGAAAGATGGGCTGGAAGTTGGAGGCCGTTTAAAAAGCCTCAGTCAATCCCTCCCTCATTCTTCCAAAAAGTTCAAAGTAGTATTCTTGTGAATATGTAAATGTGAAGTCAGCGACCCTTTCAAAGGGAAGTATGTCCTTCTTTCATTGCACACATGAACTCCAAAGGAAGAAAAGTCAAAACCCCCATTTCCTTCCTCATTTTCGTACATTCCTACAGGTTTGTCCCTTTCACTTTTGAGCCAGGTAAAATCAGCAGGGGCTTCTGAAGGAGACAACGATGGCTCAGAGGTAGTGATGGAGAGGTTTGTTTTTGTTTTGTTTTGTTTTGGTTTTGGTTTTGGTTTTTTTTTTTTTTGAAATGGAAAGAAAACCCCTCCCTTTGTTTTATAAACAGATTGGGACTTTGAAGAGAAATAGTGGGGGGTGCACAAAGTTCTACCATAACATGTAGGCCACCACACAGTTTGGTTAAAATGTGGTTAGGTAACTAAGGAACGTTCACCCTAAAATGTGAACCTTTTTGGATACAGTGCCCTGTAGTGTTGAAAGAAACATTTTGTGTACATGCATATGGCATGTACATATTCATTACTCTATTTATTTATTTATTTTGCTTGTACATTTCTATCCTATTTATTTTATTTTGTTGGTATGTTTGGTTTTGTTCTCTGTCTCCCCCTTTTAGACTGTGAGCCCACTGTTGGGTAGGGACTGTCTCTATGTATTGCCAATTTGTACTTCCCAAGCGCTTAGTACAGTGCTCTGCACATAGTAAGTGCTCAATAAATACGATTGATTGATTGATGGCAACAGACATGCTCGTTGTGGGCAGGGAGCATGTCTACAAGCTGTTGTATATACTCTCCCAGGTGCTTAGTACAGTGCCGTGCACACAGAAAGCGCCCAATAAATACCATTGATTGAACTGACAAGGTAAGTTCTACAGTGTGCATTTTGCAAAAGGTAGGGGGGTTTGCAGGACACAATCCTCACCGTTTAGGACGCTTAGTACAGTGCTCTGCACATAGTAAGCGCTCAATAAATACGATTGATGATGATGATGATATGTTAGAGGAGATCTGGGTGTGTTTTTCAGTGTAGTTGACCTGGCTTGTACCAAATTATTTTATTTCCAGGTCTGCAGGCTGTATGCCACAAAACACTTACGGGTGTTATTGAGGGCCAATGTGGAGTTCTTCAGCAATTGGGGCATTGAGTTATTGGTGACCCAGCTTCACGATAAAAATAAAACCATCTCCTCAGAAGCACTTGATATCCTTGATGAGGCATGTGAAGACAAGGTGGGGATTCCTTTTTTTACCATAAAAATTGCTTGAAATGATTTGGTTTATTTCGTTTAAGAACATTAATCATTTGTTTTAGCACTGAGGGTTTTGAATGATGGATTATATTTTGGTAGAACCTGAACCCTGCTTTGACACTTCAGAAATGTGTAGTAGAAGCATTTTATGAATTTGAGGGCTCATAATCACGAGTGTGCTTTGAATACTATAAAAACTGAGATTCCTTTTTCAGGCCAACCTTCATGCTCTTATCCAAATGAAGCCAGCTCTTTCGCATCTTGGAGACAAAGGTCTACTTCTGCTTCTCAGGTACATTTTAAATGAAATATTTTTTGCCCCTTTTGGGGCCTTGATCCCCTGAGCATTTTCAAAGCCTGGCTAGATGGGAATTTGGTCAGAAAAACAAGAAAGGAAATTGGGAGATGATTCAGGTTTGGACTTCAGCAAAAATGAATTGGCCGGAGTCATCCTTTCATAAGGAGCCACTGTGACCTAATGGAAAGAGCACAGGCGTGGGAGTCAGGGCCTGAGTTCTAATCCTGACTCTGCCACTTGCTTGCTGTATAACCTTGGACAAGTCACTTCACTTCTCAGTGCCTCAGTTTCCTCATCTGTAAAATGGGGATTCAATACCTATTGTTACCTCCTCCTTAGACTGTGAGCCCCATGTGGGGCAGGGACTGTACCCGACCTGATTTTCTTGTCTGTAACCCAGCCCTTAGTACAGTGTTTGGCACATAGTAAGTGCTTAACAAATAGTATTATATTATCATTATTATTATACCCCTTTCGAGTTGTTTGGCATATTGAAACTGTTGAAATGGCTCTCTATTTTCTTGTGTTTTTTGACTAGTGTTCTCATAATCACTTTTTCTCCCTTATTCTCTGGATTGAGCTTTTCTCTGTATGCATTCTGTGTATCCATTTTGCATTTGCAGTTCTTTGAGATAGTAGTTATATGAATGACGTGCATGAAAAAGATAGCTTCTGTAAATGCCGTATTATGCTTCTGTTTTATAGATTTCTATCCATTCCGAAGGGGTTTTCCTATTTAAATGAGAGAGGATATGTAACTAAGCAAATGGAAAAATGGCAAAAGGTAATTTGTTTACTGAATGAAGATTTAGTGTTGGTAAATGCACTCGATATTGCATATTTCCCTGCTTGTTGAATCAGGGAGGGTGAGAAAGGTGGGTGATGATGATGGCATTTATTAAGTGCTTACTATGTGCAAAGCACTGTTCTAAGCGCTGGGGGGATACAAGGTGATCATGTTGTCCCATGGGGGGCTCATAGTCAATCCTCGTTTTACAGATGAGGTAACTGAGGCCCAGAGAAGTTAAGTGACTTGCCCAAAGTCACACAGCTGACAATTGGCGGAGCTGGGATTTGAACCCATGACCACTAACTCCAAAGCCTGGGCTCTTTCCACTGAGCCACGCTGCTAGCATCTTAATAGTTGCAATATCTCCATTGTACCTATGCTACAGAAGCAAGAGTAGTAACCGAGGAGGGGTGGTGGTTTGCTAGGGAATTAGTTCAATGGCAATGAGAATGGTCTGACAATTAGACTAGGGGTTACTAACTCATAATAAGGAATGTAAACTTAGCTTACCACCGTAGCCTAACACCTTTCAACAATTTTAGGAATTTTTACTATATCATACTTTAAAAAAGACCTCTTTACACGCAGTGGAAGGGAATTGCCGAGTTGTGAAGGGTATATTAAGGATGGGTCTTTGTGACATCCAGGATTTTTATTATTTTTTAATGTTATCCGCACAAATGTATAGTGATTGTCAGAGTTGATATACAATGTTGAACTAAAATAGATCAGATTTGATTTTGCTCTATTCATTTTAGTTCAGGGAAGAGCAGCTACACTGGCCTTTTTGTCATATGAGACCAGAACATTTCAGAGAAACACAGGCAAGCAGAGGCAGATCAGGACAAACAAGAGCTAGGGAGATCCAGATGGCAAGGGTATTTTCAAATCCGCTGTTTCACAGACTTTTAGCCACTTTTAGAAATTAAACTAATAACGAAAAGGGAGTTGACACCAAATTTATTTTGAAAACAACTCTAGAAGAAGCTCAGTTCTCTGAATCCCAAATTCCAGTGACTTCAGAGTGGTACATGACAGCATTTTCTCCATGCGATTCATTCCCTCCAAACAGTCCGAGTTGGCGTCCAGGCGACCGTTGGCTAGGAGGGAAGGAGCCAGGGGAAGAGCAACAGGGAACTCGGTTGTATTGTACTTTCCCAAGCACTTAATACAGTGTGCTGCACATAGTAAGTGCTCAGTAAATACCGATGATTGAATGAGGGAAGAGGAGGAGGGAGCCTGAGTTCATTCATTCATTCATTCAATTGTATTTATTGAGCGCTTACTGTGCGCAGAGCACTGTACTAAGTGCTTGGGAAGTACTGGATATGCAAGGGCCTGAGAGGGTGAAGCTGCCTGGAAAGCTGGCTGGGAAAAGAGCAGCAGTGAGGACTGCAGAGGAGAGAGTTTGGAACCAGGACCTAGATGAAGATGGACATTTTTGCTACTTATGTTAAGGCTATTTTTGAGTCTTTTGAACTTGCGTGTAATAGCCTCGTTTAAGTTTCGTAAACTTGCAAAGGTCCAATATCAATGTATATTGCTCAAACAGTATTTCCTTTCTAGGAGTACAACTCAAAATACGTTGAATTGATCGAAGAGCAACTAAATGAAGCACTTACAACCTACCGCAAGCCCGTCGATGGTGACAATTACGTTCGTCGGAGTAATCAAAGGTGCATTCAGCCTTTTAGAATACATAACCCGCGATTCTCTAGAAATGTTGAGTGGCTAAATCAAGTACGTAGTAAGCTGTCATCGGAAAGGTTTGGTTAAGCCAAGCCCCATGCTTATGAGCATTCCTCTCCAGTAATTATCAATGGCAGAGTGAACCCAAGACCTCCCTTTCCTTCTCCCCATCTCCCCGCTTATAAAAATGCCCCGTATCAGGTGTCTCCTTGGTTCTTTTGTCCCGTGAATGACTCTCTCTCTCTCTCCCCTACCCCATTACTAAATTGTTAAGCAATCTCCGAAGGGGTCAAACTTGTTTCTGATCCAGAAAGTGGAGAGGCTCAAAGCTGGTAAAAGTGGATCCTACTATAGCACTTAGTACAGTGCTCTGCGCACAGTAAGTGCTCAATAAATACGACTGAATGAATGAATGACAGTGTAACTGACCTTTATGTTGCCCTTCCTCCACAAATAAAAAAAACATTCAATTTGTCATCTTAATTTAAACTGAACACCCTGTGGAAAGAACATGTATACTTCTCTGCACCCAGCATATTATTGTGATTCAGTAACTGAAATAATATTTTCAAAATGTCAGCATATATACAAGGGGAAGGCAATAGATTTGATCAAAGTCTTTTTTGTTAGATTACAGCGACCACATGTCTACCTGCCCGTCCATCTGTATGGTCAACTGGTACACCACAAAACAGGCTGCCATTTGTTGGAGGTCCAGGTGAGGTCTTAATCTGATTTCACTGAAGAACTGTTAGACTTGAAGTCCTCAAAGATATTTTGTGTCCATTTCATAACTCTGCCATTACTATTTATGTGGTATTTAATGAAAGTTCAATTATTAGGGTTATTGAGAGAAAGCTGAGTTTCGTAGAGTTTAGTGCAGGGGGAGAGAAAATGGGAAAAGTTAAACCAGATCCAAATGCATATACACTGCTAAGGATGTAGATTTTGATATAGCTACAAACTATTATGAGTAAATACGCGATTTTTCTTAGATGCCTAAATAATGTTCTGAGCCTATGTAGCCCAGAAAATAGGAACGAAGAGCCAACTGCGGTCTCACAAAATTACAAGATCGGCTCCCATTCCCAAGTGATTCTGGGAAATATAGGCTTCTGGCTTCTAGGAAATACAGTTCCCTGACCCCAGATGCTGCTAGAATTAAATTTCCTATTTCCACTGCCCCCCGTTAACCTCGGTGTCATCTCCGGTAGAAGTCTGAACGTGATCACGACCGGACTCTGCAAGCAAGAACACCTTTTTCCATTAATGTCAATTAATCTTAAGCCTCTTTCTCTAAAATGTGTTTTAGAAAAGCATTTAAAATGATCAAGAAACAACTTTAAAGTGTACTTATATATTGATTACTAATGGGAAGTGGTCATTTATCTGGTTTTAGGCTTATATTAGCTTTATAAGGTCTTTGAACATGGATTGCCGGGGGAAATTGCCGAGTGTCAGAATTAAAGATGAATTACAGGAAGATATCTTTTTGTAGTAAGCATTGTAAAAGCCCTGAAACAGATTATTGAGTCTTTAAGAACAGGGAAAAACAACCATCTGTCGGGAATGGTTGCTATGCCCCCCTGCTTTCAAGTAGAGGCTGGCTTAGGAAGCCTGGTGTAGGTTTGTCTCTTCCAGTAAGTTACTATGAAATAGGCAGATTATTGGTTGTATTTATCCAGTTCCTTGTCACTGTAAAGTTTTGGCCTAATAACTGTCCAATTTGTTAGGTATAATATATTGTTGATTCTGTGTGTCCAAGTAAGTAATCCTTCCCCCTGGCCACCAAGGCCACAGGCTGATTTTCTCATTGCTCATTCGGACTGAGCAGGCTCAGATACACACACTCCTCGCTGCGTAGGAAGAAAATTAAGACGCTCGAAGCCTCCTGCTCCTTACTTTCTCCCTCCCCATTCCCATGTCCTGGGGAGAAGCAGCGTGGCTCAGTGGAAAGAGCACGGGCTTTGGAGTCAGAGGTCATGGCTTCCAATACCAGCTCTGCCAATTGCCAGCTGTGTGACTTTGGGCAAGTCACTTAACTTCTCTGTGCCTGTTACCTCATCTGTAAAATGGGGATGAAGACTGTGAGCCCCCCATGGGACAACCTGATCACCTTGTAAACTCCCCAGCGCTTAGAACAGTTTCTTTTTTTTCAAGCGCTTAGTACAGTGCTTTGCACACAGTAAGCACTCAATAAATAACAGATAATAAAACAAAACATTAACAAAATTAATTAAATGGAATAAATATGTACAAGTAAAATAAATAGAGTAATAAATATGTACAAACATATACATATATACCGGTGCTGTAGGGGGGAGGGGGAGGAGAGGGAGAGGAAGGAGGGGGCTCACTCTGGGAAGGCCTCCTGGAGGAGGTGAGCTCTCAGTAGGGCTTTGAAGGGAGAAAGAGAGCTAGCTTGGCGGATGGGCAGAGGGAGGGCATTCCAGGCCCGGGGGATGACGTGGGCCGGGGGTCGACGGCAGACAGGTGAGAACGAGGCACTGTGAGGAGATTAGCGGCGGAGGAGCGGAGGGTGCAGGCTGGGCTGGAGAAGGAGAGAAGGGAGGTGAGGTAGGAGGGGGCGAGGGGATGGACACCCTTGAAGCCCAGGGTGAGGAGTTTCTGCCTGATGCGCAGATTGATCACTAGCCATTGGAGGTTTTTGAGGAGGGGAGTAATATGCCCAGAGCGTTTCTGGACAAAGATAATCCGGGCAGCAGCATGAAGTATGGACTGAAGTGGAGAGAGACACGAGGATGGGAGATCAGAGAGAAGGCTAGTGCAGTAGTCCAGACGGGATAGGATGAGAGCTTGAATGAGCAGGGTAGCGGTTGGGATGGAGAGGAAAGGGCGGATCTTGGCAATGTTGCGGAGCTGAGACCGGCAGGTTTTGGTGACGGCTTGGATATGAGGGGTGAATGAGAGAGCGGAGTCGAGGATGACACCAAGGTTGCGGGCTTGTGAGACGGGAAGGATTGTGGTGCCATCAACAGTGATGGGAAAGTCAGGGAGAGGGAAGGGTTTAGGAGGGAAGACAAGGAGTTCAGTCTTGGACATGTTGAGTTTTGGATGGCGAGCAGACATCCAGATGGAGATGTCCTGAAGGCAGGAAGAGATGCGAGCCTGGGGTGAGAGGGAGAGAGCAGGGACAGAGATGTAGATTTGGGTGTCATCAGCGTAGAGGTGATAGTTGAAGCCATGGGAGCGAATGAGGTCACCAAGGGAGTGTGTAGATAGACAGAAGGGGACCAAGAACTGACCCTTGAGGAACCCCTACATTAAGGGGATGGGAGAGGGAGGAGGAGCCCGCAAAAGAGACTGAGAATGAATGGCCGAAGAGCTAAAATGAGAACCAGGAGAGGACGGAGTCTGTGAAGCCAGGGTTGGATAGCGTGTTGAGGAGAAGGGGGTGGTCCACAGTGTCGAAGGCAGCGGAGAGGTTGAGGAGGATTAGGATAGAGTGTGAGCCGTTGGATTTGGCAAGCAGGAGGTCATTGGTGACCTTTGAGAGGGCAGATTCCGTGGAATGTAGGGGACGGAAGCCAGATTGGAGGGGATCGAGGAGGGAGTTGGCATTGAGGAATTGGAGGCAGTGTGTGTAGATGACTTGTTCAAGGAGTTTGGAAAGGAATGGTAGGAGGGAGACAGGGCGATAACAAGAAGGTGAGGTGGGGTCAAAAGAGGGTTTTTTTAGGATGGGAGAGAGTGGGCATGTTTGAAGGCAGAGGGAGAGGGGAAGGAACCAGTGGAGAGTGAGCGGTTGAAGATGGAAGTTAAGGAGGGGAGGAGGGACGGAGCGAGAGATTTCATAAGATGAGAGTTTGAAAAACAATCAGATCTCTCAGTAATCTCTTCCATGAATACTTCAGTTCACCTAGGGTCATCACTAGCCATGTTGCAAGTTTGGTTCCCTTCCAAGCGGCATATTGCCATAATTAGGAACACATGCACAAAGGGAAACTGATAGTGGAACCTATTCAGAAATAGGCATCTTCTGAATCTTGTTTCGGGTTAATGTTGAAAGCTCGTATAGGTGCCCATAATCAGGTTTGGAAGTAAAATATTACAGGGCACAAGCTTGGTAATATGGTAATGGTAATACTAAATTTTCATTGCATTTGTAAGGCATACATTGTGCCTCAAACATCTCACTTCTGTTCACGACATCTTTGTGGAAGAAGGGTGGGACAAGTTATTTTCTATCCCTATCTTATAAATGAATACGTAGAGACATAAGAAAGTAAAAGTGACTTGCCTGTGACCATACAAGGAAGAATGTGGAATTGAATGAGGCCATGACTTCTAGTTTTCTACTAGATTACATTTATCACATAGGTTTCTATTTCTTCCTGTTGCAGTGCAAATTTTCAAGGGAATGCAATCTGTCATTTTTATAAGATGTTACATTACAGGTTTGAGACAGAATTAAGTATTTCATTTGTCTGAAGAGTGCTGATGTATTGTTAATCACAGAGTTATTTTTCCCTTCACAGAGTATCGTTCCAGACCTCAGTTATACTGTTCGTTCCCCTATGTTGGACAAGTGGGAAGGAATTAAACAACTGAAAGCAGCCCTTTGGGCCTTGGTTAGTAATGAAAATATTTAATGGTCTAACTAACGTTTTAAGAGTCTTGTGACTTCCATTTAATTTCATTTTTGATCAGTTTATATCCATTTTAACTAGGATTTACTGTTCATGTAAAGCCAATTATTGGGAAGCAGCGTGGCTCAATGGAAAGAGCACAGGCTTGGAAGTCAGAGGTCATGGGTTCTAATCCCGGCTCTGCTACTTGTCAGCTGTGTGACTTTGGGCAAGTCACTTCACTTCTCTGGGCCTCAGTTACCTCATGTGTAAAATGGGGATTAAGGCTGTGAGCCCCACGTGGGACAACCTGATCACCTTGTATCCCCCCCCCAGTGCTTAGAACAGTGCTTTGCATATAGTAAGCGCTCAAGAAATACCATCATTATCATTCCCAGAACAAAATAATTGATTGTGCCAGGTCATATCGCCGCCAAACACCCTTTTTAAGTAATTATCCTTTAAGGAACCCTCCAATCATCTTAGGGGGTTCATATTTTCTGCAGTTTAGTGTTTTCATTTTTAATTTCTCCGTTCGCTTTTAGCAGTTTTTTTTCTAAGTTTGAATAGAATGAGTTAGGTTTTATGTTTTCCCTTGTAGTTCCCCAAACTGCTTGAAGGGAGGTACTACATTAATAGATGTCATAACAGAGGATTATTTTATTTCAGGGAAATATTGGATCATCAAATTGGGGTCTGAACTTGCTTCAAGAGGAGAATGTAATTCCTGATATAATGGCACTAGCTCAACATTGTGAGGTTCTGTCTATTAGAGGGTATGTATTTTCTTGTTAAATTTGCTTTATGTATGTTTGAATTTTCTGTTACACTGTGGGCCATTTATAAGACTTCATCATCTGTACTTTAAAAAGACACATTGATTTTATTTTCAGTGTAACATTAAACTGTGCCCAATCTTACTTTCGCATAAATATTTTGGCAGTACATTTAGTTATTTTATAATACCAGGATTGCATCCTTGGAAACCTGACAGGAAGGAAAATTTGTGCTATAGCGCTTACTGGTTTTGATAGCATGCACGTGCATGCCAGGAGTTTCTTCAGTTGTACACTATGTAGAATCCACGAAGAGGTTCGTATTTCTGCGAAGAACATTGCCTGATTTTCTTAATAGAAAATCATATTTTACCAGCATTGAGTATATTTGCAATCCGATACTTCTCCCAAATTAGTTACGATTTGGACTTTCTGTTAAAATAGTTATTGTTCTTTTAGACAAAAGTCATTTTAGTTTTAAAGTTGGATATCTAAACTTAGAATTCTCTTGTAAACATTTCAGTCACTGGTATTTATGGAGCGCTTCCTGTGTGCACTAAGCACTGCACCAAGCACTTGGGAAGGTGTACAAGAGTGTACTTGGGAGAATGCAGTACAAGAGTTGGTCGACACAATCCCTGGCAACAAGGAGCTTACATTCAGAAGGGGAGACAGACACTAATATGATTTGCAGAAAGGGAAAATGGCAAAGTGTAAAATGCATACGTACCTACTCCATAGCTGAGGGTGGAATGTTTAAGGAGTCCAGATCCAAGTGCATAAAGGACATAGTTATTCTGCATGGCACATTTTATTAGAGAATTCCATAAAGCTTCAGCATTTTAAAATAGGTTCTTCTAATGAAGTTTGGGATTGGGGAAAGCTCTCTTTTATTCTGTAATTGTTTTCTCTCTTTTGATTAAAGTTTTGATTTTCTCTGTTCCATAAACATCATGTTTCATTTTTTCACCATCAGGTTGAAATACTCATTATAATTTTTATATATTTTTGTCTTCATGTGTGCCAAAAATTGTTAGCAGTCTGTCTTAGCTGTTAAAGTGATATTGACTAATTCCTTTGTTTCACTGACGAAATTATTTTCACAGAAAGATTATGTGGGAGGGGATTTTTTTAGCTAGATAGGGGCACGTTTTTGATACACTATTTATGATTCTGTAATTTTTCAGAACGCTTATGTTTTTAACAGAAACAAAAGCAATATATTTTAATAAAAAAGAAAGCATTGAATGTTAATGATTTTGTTCTTGCTGGTGGGGGCGGAGGGACTTGATTCACTTCTCAAGTTTTATCATCCCTATTATCAAATGCAGAACCTGTGTCTATGTGCTTGGCCTGATAGCCAAAACTAAGCAAGGATGTGATACCTTGAAATATCACAACTGGGATGCTGTGCGACACAGTCGCAAACAACCCTGGCCAGTGGTTCCAGACGATGTGGAACATCTCTGCAATGAACTCTCTTCTATTCCAAGCACTCTGAGTTTGAACTCTGAGTCCACCAGCTCTAGACATAACAGTGAAAGTGAATCTGCACCATCAAGTAAGCTTAATAAAGCGTCTTTAAAAAAAAAAGCCTTAACATTTGCATGTAAAATTTCTGTCTCAGGAAAGCATGTTTTCTCATTCAATAAAGAATTGATGTTTTCTTCTAAGATGCTTATTAGGTACTCCCTAAATGTCCTTTGTGATGCCAGTATGGTAGTTTTTGCATGGAATGGGCCTGGCTCCCGGATCTTATGCCCATGGTGCCCAGTTGGACAGAGTTTTGGATAGATGTGGCCGTATAATATGTGGGGTCTGCATGTTTGGATGTTGTGGGACATATTTTCTGGATTTCAAAAGCTACAGTTTCCAGGAACCCAGTGGACAACCACCCATTTAAGACGAAACACGGTCCCCCTCCAGATGAGAAACGGTCTCATTTCTAGACCACTTCTTATCTCTGGTCCGCAACCCAGCTCGGCCATTTGTCTGCCGTGTGACCTTGGGAAAGTCACTTCTCTGTACCCCAGTTTCCTCATTTGTAAAATGGGGTTTGGGTACCTGTTCCCCCTCACACGTACAATGTGAACCCTGGTTGGGGCAGGGACTATGTCCGACCTAAATACCTTGTACTTACCATAGTGCATAGTATAGTGCTTGGCACATAGTAAGCACTTGACAGATATTATTTTTATTATCATCATTATCATAATTATTATTATTATTACGCTGACTTGGGGCAGGCTAGGTTGTGTCTAGTCATGGATTTCTGTTGCAAGTTGGGCCCTGTCATTTAGAAGATGCATCAGTAGCTTTAACGTATGAGTGAATTACATCTGATACTCATCTCTACAGAGGTGAACAATGTCCTATCCCCAGGCCATCAACAATTCTCCCCCTTCTCAGAAGAAAATCACTCTTATACAGGAAATCCTCCAGACATCTGCAAATAATCTCTAACCCTACCCAGACCACCACATCCCCTTTCCCTTAGGTTGAATAGAAAATGGGCCCTGTTAGGTGAACAATAGCACACTTAATTCTTCCCCTTTCCTCTCCTTTCCATTCCTTAAATGGCCTGGCCATTTTCTGACTTTTGTTCTAGAGATAGGAAATGGTCAGGGAAAAAACAGGGATAGTCTGTCGGAGCCCATTCCCCCATATTTGCTTCTGATGGAAAAAGAGTATCGTTTTTACAAATCAAATTACCTAGGCAGTGAGTGAATGCCAGAAGAGTCAAGAAATTGAATTTGGTTAAGTCAGATACTGCAAAGTAGGTTTAGGCGTTAGGATATTTGATTATTTAGGCTTAGAGGGAAAAGGAGAGCCAACTAGAAACTTAGAGGCAGGAATTTTGGTGTCTCCAAATAAGATTTGTTTTATCAACTTTCAGAATTTTGAAAATAGGTTTGGTAATCCTTCTTAGTCGCCACCAGGGATGTCAGCTTTTTCTTTCAAGTGTCAGCGTGAACTTGGTGCCAAGACCCTCGACCCTTGGAGGGCAGGGCTAGGGAAAAAATGAAACTCAGACAGGTCCAGGCCCAAAGACACCCAGGCAGCCAGTGGGGAGTTTTAAGATAGTGAACAAGTCAGTTTTATTGCATTTAAAAAGCGTGTCTGCCTCGAAAGGGAGTTTGAGCCAAACAAATCAGAATGTTTATTTTTTTGCAGTTTTCTAGAAGCCTTTTATTTCACTGACAAGAAGCTTTTAATTCCAGGTATGTTCATCATGGAGGATGACCGATTTGGCAGTAGCTCCACCAGCACCTTTTTCCTCGATATCAGCGAGGACGCTGAGCAAACGTTTTATGACCGCCCGGGCCCGATAAAGGATAAGAATCCATTCTTCTTTGCCCCTAGCAGACTGGTGAAGAATCGGATCTTAAATTCCCTGACCTTGCCTAATAAAAAACACCGCAGCAGCAGTGATCCTAAAGGAGGCAAGCACTCATCTGAGAGTAAGTCGGGTGCGAGGCGGAATCGAACGGTCACGGAGCCGTCCAGTAGCGCGGACTTTAATCACAGCGACGAGTTCATCCCCATATCCCGAGTCCAGAAAAAACTGGGATTAGAAACTTCTTTCGTTGGAAGCAAGCATACCGAAGACACGGGTAGCACCCCGAGTATCGGAGAGAATGACTTAAAATTCACCAGGAGTCTTGGGACGGAAAATCACAGGGACCACGCAAGTAGAGAGAGGCTGGTTGTGGATAGCTCTACAAGTTCACATATGAAGATTCGGAGCCAAAGCTTTAATACAGATACTACAACGAGTGGCATTAGCTCAATGAGTTCAAGTCCCTCCAGAGAGACGGTGGGTGTGGACAACACAACGATGGACACCGACTGTGGAAGTCTTAGTACCGTGGTGAGCACTAAGACGGTCAAAACAAGTCACTGTTCAACGCCCCAGCCGAACCACCTGCCTCTCTCCAAATCCAACTCCGTATCTCTGGTGCCGCCGGGTTCTTCTCACACCCTTCCCCGAAGGGCACAGTCACTTAAAGCTCCCTCGGTCGCCACCATTAAAAGCCTAGCGGATTATAACTTCAGTTACACGAGTTCCAGGGATGCCTTTGGCTACGCTACCCTCAAACGCCTACAGCAGCAGAGGATGCATCCCTCCCTGTCTCATTCGGAAGCCCTGGCGTCCCCCGCAAAAGATGTCCTGTTCACGGACACCATCACCATGAAGACCGGCAGCCTCGATTCGAGACTCACACCCAGCAGGTAAGGGAGCAAGCTGATTCCACTTCTAGTGATCAGAGCTGTAGCACCGAAGGATTAAACCACATTCACGTGCCTCGGCACTTTAGGCCGTTCATTTGGGCCTCAGAACTGACCTATCACCAAAATGGTTTTCTGTAGTAGGTTATAAGCTCCGGATTGCCCCAGCTGCTTGCACCTTGATTCTTGCAGCTGCGAGGGGGGAGGAGGAGAAACTCCTTATAAACCCTGAAAATAAACGTAAATGCTCTGCTGGGACCTAAAAGTCACAAGCTTTTTTTTTTTTTCCCCCCTCCGTTTATTTCTCGCTTCTGCAAGGATCGATTTTAAAAAGAAGCATGTCGGGGGGATCAGGAGCTTAAGACCTACACTAACAAACAACCTTTTCAGGTAGGTCAATTTTAAGGCCCAAACAGTTGACCCTCTTTTTTTAAAGATCAGCAAAAGCTATAATGGTAATTATTTCTAGCTCTGTTTGAAGCACCTGATATTAACTTACCCAGACACCTAATGAATATCGAAGGCTTTATTCCTCCTTTTGAGATTTCAGTAATGTAGCATGTTTTGGAAATAGATCGAAGGGCTTATAATGAACTGAAGCACTCTGATGAGACTTTAAACTGGATTTTCCATTTAGGAAATTTGCCTGTGCGTAGATTTCGGTACCAATTTTTAGCTAAAGGGGCCAAGCGCATCTCATTCAGAATCTATTCTTCTACTTAGAAGTTTTCCATTTACAGTCATGGTAATTACAAATATTGACTAATGTGAAATCCAGGATAGCATTTCAACAGAGTCTAATTGTTGGCACATGGCACTCATCAAGCAATCAGTGGTATGTATTGAGCACGTACCATGGGCACTGTACTGAGCACTTAAGAGGGTACAGTACGACAGTTAGCAGACACATTCTCTGCCCACGGTGAGCTTACAGTGTAGAGAGGGAGACAGACATTAATTGTAAAAATTGACAATAAAAAGCATTTAAAAGTCCAAGGTTTCTGACAGCAAGTACTAAACAGCGCATACTGGAAGTCCCCCAAAATATCAAAAATCACTATGCAGCGTTCAGAGTGATTTTATAGGGCTTTCTTCATGAACATCTATGGCATGAATATGAGTTGGCATAGCACCGTACTAAGTGCTTAGGAGATTTCGGGAAACAGAACCACAATCCTGTGCTATCACTTAGTAAAGAGGATGAGCATTCGTCTATCACGAAGACCCTGTTGCACACGTCCAAGAGGTCATTCTGCCTATCAATCAATCGATGGTGTTTATTGAGCGCTTACTACGTGCAGAGCACTGTATTAAGCATGTGGGAGAGTTTGAGGTGGAGATGGATGGACAACCACTGGAGTTTTTTGAGGAGTAGGGAAAGAAGCAGCACGGCGAAGTGGATAAAGCCCAGGCCTGAGAGTCAGAAGGTCGTGGGTTCTAATCCCTGCTATGCCACTGGTCTGCTGTGTGATCCTGGGCAAGTCACTTCACTTCCCAGTTTCCTCATCTGTAAAATGGGGATTGAGACTGTGAGCTCCACGTGGGACAGGGACTGTGTCCAGCCCAATTTGCTTGTATCCCACCCCAGCATTTAGTACAGTGCCTGGCATATAGTAAGCACTTAACAAATGCCATTAAAAAAGACAAAAAAAACAACCAGAAAACCAGGGAGAAGAGGGACTTTAAGCAGTTTAAAGCTGCTGCCTCTGAAAGCTCGTTCCATTACCCTGGGAACGCTCAGCTGCCAAATAAAAACAATGTTGCTCCCTTCTGGTATGTTGAATAATATTATTTCAATAATTTTAATAGTTTGGTGTTTATCCACTTCCAGTGTACACATTTTTTCTGACAAAACGGCACTGTGGGGTTCTAAGGATGCACGAATTCTAAAAAACCATAGGAATTAATGAAATAAAGCATCTATTCAGTTTCATTTTCTTGAAAATATTTTTTCTCCCAAAATAAATAGACAAAACGATGCTTTCATTATCCTCATTTTCTAATTCTTACGTATTTCTAAAAAGAAAACGAGGGCATCTGATGCTCAACTTTGTCAGGTTTTATTAATGTCTTCGAGGAACGTAAAAAAATATTTCTCTTTAGAGTCCAGCCCAGCATAAAGTATAATGGGAACATAATCAGGACCATATTGGGTCAGAGAAATGATGGCTGTAACCCAGAATTTTTTCAGCGAAAGATGATTAGGAAGTATAGTGTGGTGTTAGCCTTTCATTCCTCTTCTCCTGTGGCCGCCCTGTCTTTTTCCCCCAGTGGCCTATTGTGTCCTGAATCTATTCAGAACCTCTTAAGGTTTCCAAATTATTTAACATCCTTACCTTTTCCTCTGTAAACCCCATTATAGATGTATTGTTCCAACCCTGCTTGAGCCTCTTGATGTGTTTGGCTTCCTATGGAATTGTACACTCACGGAATTCAATGAAGTACAGGAAAAGCGTGACTAAGAACATTGCAGCAGACACTTTTTGGTGATGTAAATTAAGGACACATGGTTTTATATTAAACTTTAAATTTTGTGACATCCGTTCCACGAGCAGGTGTCGTAAAACGTTACCAGTTTCTGCTCCTACCACCCTGGGAGGTTTTCGTTCATCAGTTTATGGTGAATCCTAAGCTTTAGATGGTGATGAGAACAGTAATGGAAGTGGTCATCCTTAGAGTGCCGAGCAAAGAGACTGTCCAGTTGCTCCGTGCAAATGTGTCACTAGTACAGTCCCGCTTAGTGGTGGCCTTGGTGTCAAAACCTAAAGATACCCCCTAAGGGTCCATACCCTTGAACCCCTCTTTTCTAGGGTTGCTGTTTCAGACACCGCCCCTTTAACTTTGAATGCATCAGGGCTACCTAGAGGACTTGGGGGAGGATGTTAGGGTTGACGATAGCGTGTCTCCATTTCTCTTTGTCCCTCAGCCCTCCCAATATAGGCAGTGTGGCTTAACGGATAGGCCGTTTGATGGAGTTGGAAAACCTGGGTTCAAATCCCAGCCAGCCCAGCCACTGCCCCGCCTTATGACCCTGGGCAAGTCACCTAACCTCTCCCTATGTCTCCGTTTCATCGTCTGTAAAATTGGGATAATAATAATAATTTTGGGACTTGTTAAGTGCTTACTGTGTGCAAAGCCATCTGTGAAACTCTTTTTGTGATTCTGAATAGCTTCTAACTACCCCAGCACTTAGCACAGTTTGGAAATTAGTAACCGCATAAAACCTACCGTAACTAAGCTGACCTTGGTCGGGAGGTTTGGGGCACCACCTTTTCATCTTTGACTGGGGCCTCAGCTCAGGTAAGTAAGCCCAATTTCTGGGGTCATAACCTAGGGCACAGTCATTTCTTTCCATGATGATAGTTCATGTAGGGGCAGTGGTTTTGTATGCTATTGAAATTATATCTACTCCGATTAAAAATGGTTATTTTTCTAGAATTTGATTTCTGTGTAAAATAGATTCATATGTTCATTTTCCTTTATTTAGATGCATTTCATTGTGTTTAGTATCTGAATCCTGAAGTTCACGGGGAAACGGGGAGAATATAAATGATTTTATTACAATAAAGGTGAAAAATTGAAAAAAAACTAATGCAAAGACTTTCTATTCTTCACGGTATTATAGGTTCATGAAAGCTTTAAGTTATGCCTCATTAGATAAAGAAGATTTATTAAGTCCAATTAATCAAAATACACTGCAGCGCTCCTCTTCAGTTAGGTCCATGGTATCCAATGCTACATATGGTAGCTCAGATGATTACATTGGTCTTGCTCTCCCAGTGGACGTCAATGAAATCTTCCAGGTATATTCATGAAACTATATTTCTATCCTAAAATTAGTTCTGTTTGCTTGTCGGGTTGCGTTTACTACAGTAGTTTTGCTGTTTAGAAACATGTTTTAGGCCATTCTAAAGGAAAGGAAACTAAGGAAACTAGGGAAACTAAGGCAAAAATAATTTCATACTTTCCTGCTTAAGAGCTACAGTCCTTAATTTAATACTTGTTAAGACCTTGTCTTTCCCACTTTTGTTCCAACATTGTAATGTTCTCTTTCCACGGAATGTACTTTTCAGAGTACTTATTATATTCCTCAGTAACAACCCTTCCCTTAGGCTGGAACTCTTCCCTGCCACCTTTCTCCCCACACACTTCCATATACATCAGACCACCACTCTCTCCACCATCAAAGCAATATTAAGGTCACATCTCCTCTAATAGTCCTTCTCTGATTAAGCCCTCTTTTGAGAAGCAGCGTGGCTCAGTGGAAAGAGCACGGGCTTTGGAGTCAGAGGTCATGGGTTCAAATCCCGGCTCCGCCAGTTGTCAGCTGTGTGACCTTGGGCAAGTCACTTAATTTCTCTGGGCCTCAGTTACCTCATCTGTAAAATGGAGATTAAGACTGTGAGCCCCCCATGGGACAACCTGATCACCTTGTAACCTCCCCAGCGCTTAGAACAGTGCTCTGCACATAGTAAGAGCTTAATAAATGCCATTATTATTATTATGTGCCTCAGTGGAAGGAGCACGGGTTTTGGAGTCAGAGGTCATGGGTTCAAATCCCGGCTCCGCCAACTGTCAGCTTTGTGACCTTGGGCAAGTCACTTAACTTCTCTGGGCCTCAGTTACCTCATCTGTAAAATGGAGATTGACTGTGAGCCCCCCATGGGACAACCTGATCACCTTGTAACCTCCCCAGCGCTTAGAACAGTGCTCTGCACATAGTAAGCACTTAATAAATGCCATTATTATTATTATTATTATTATTATTATTATTATTATTATTAGCAGCGTTCAGACTAGATAATATATGCTAGCCCAGAAAATCCCAAAGGGTCTCCAGAGAAACACTGAGCATGCCATTTACAAATGTTCTTGAATCATTAAGTGTTGTCAAAGCTAGCTTTTGACCTCCAGTTGAGTTATAGAAGATAAAGGGTTTTGTCTGAAATTTGGGCCCATTCAGTTGTTCAGTTATTCTTTATACCTATGAGTGCAAAATAAGAATTCATATATTTGCTTTTATTGAAAATAAATGACTTTTGTTATTTCATAACTCTCTTGTTGGGGGTGAATATATTTTGTTTTACATTTATTACTTCATTGCCTTCCTTAAAAGCATTCCCTTAAGCTCGTTTGATATATTTCAGGTAAAGGATACGCCTTATTTTCAGAAGAAAACCATGCCTCCTTGCGAAGATCGTGCTGCAAAAGTATTTGCAGCTGAAGGAGGAGGTAGTTTACTTTCTTTTCCCCCCTCCTCAACAGTTCATCCTTTTTTTTTTTTTCCTTGCTCTGCGCCATAAAAGGGATTTTAGAAATTCAGGAAACATCCTCCTTTGTCTTGCCATAGTTTCAAATTCAAAAATGCGGGTAGTCCAAACAAAGCAGGCAGCTTTGAAGAAGACTGTGAGCCCACTGTTGGGTAGGGACCGTCTCTATATGTTGCCAACTTGTACTTCCCAAGCGCTTAGTCCAGTGCTCTGCACACACTAAGCGCTCAATAAATACGATTGAATGAATGAATGAATCAGGCTTAAGAGAAGCAGCATGGCTCAGTGGAAAGAGCCCGGGCTTGGGAGTCAGAGGTCATGGGTTCTAATCCCGGCTCCGCCACTTGTCAGCTGTGTGACTTTGGGCAAGTCACTTCACTTCTCTGTGCCTCAGTTACCTCATCCGTAAAACGGGGATTACGACTGTGAGCCCCACGTGGGACAACCTGATCACCCTGTATCCCCCAACGCTTAGAACAGTGCTTTGCATATAGTAAGCGCTTAACAAATACCATCATTATTATCAGGGGTACCACACTGTGCAGAGTCTGCATGTCAGGGGGTTTTTTACACAGAGCACCCATTTACGGGCAAGGTGACCACGATGTAAAATGAAATACTTAAAATCTCAAAGAAAATCCAAGGCTTAAATTGCTTCATTTGAGGCAAAGATGTAGTGATCAAAAATGGTTGAAACCACTTATAAAGAACTTTAAAAGGGCATCACAGGCTGGGGTTGCAAATTGTAGTGTTCATCTGACCCTCCATTTCTACCGTCCTTTGGGAATGAAACGCCGTCATATTCTTTTTAACCATTCTGCATCAGGGATGATGGTTTTTATTAAGAGGACATTGTGATGATGGTTTTTATTAAGGGGACATTGTGTTCCAAGTACTGTCCTGAGCAGTGGGATTAAATATAAGGTAATCAGGCCAGACATAATCCCTGTCCCACACAGGGTTCACCGTCTGCGGGAAAGAGAACAGGTGTTTCTACATTTTCAGAAAGCAGTTGAAGTAATATATTGTCAATTTTCATCTCTTTTTTTTACTTAAACTGCAGGCACAGGAAGCATATCTCTAAACCTCCCTGAGGTTTTTTTCAGCAAGATATTTAATTTTTTGTACTTTTCCTCCAATGTGTTTTCCTCATGTTTTAAGGATCTCTGTTTCTCCTGAGTTCTGCTGTTTGTTCCCTAATAAGGAAGGGGGTTGTGGGTCGAGACAAATTGAAATAATACTTGAAGTGTGGTGATTCCAGGGGCCCAGATCCTCCCCGGAGCTGAAGGGAGGCAGGGCCCACTGCTCTTAGTCTCTGGTTGGGAGGGAGAGTTTGTTTCCCACCCCCAACAGTGCAACTTGGATGTCAAAATCTGTGCACAGATTGTACCCCCGACACTAGTACAAACCCCCCCCCCAACGTGTTCTGAACAACTCCATCCTCAGAACCGGGTCATTAGGTTTCTCAGTAGCTGAGCCTGCCCAGGAGATGCCGGGGCTCACGGAAGCCTTAGGAAGAACACCACCAGGCCCCCGTGAGTGGCTGAAATAATTATCTGGACCATTGCAGCCCCCCAACCAGAGTCTCTGAGCTGAGATTGCTTCCAAATAGCTGTCCCTCCGGAGGTGCCAGCCCAGACCCCACAACCACCCCCAAGCACCCTGGGGCCCAGGAAGTTTGGCCACTCATGCACCGGCTCAGCGTGGTCACTTTTTGGGGGGCTGCATAGGGGATCACTCTGTCCCGGCAGTTTGCCGAAGGATTCAGAGTGTCAGGCAGGATGCAGAAAGAGATTTCTCTCCTCTGCAACTCTCGGGTGGAGCAGGTGCTGCCGCCCCTTGGGCAGCCCCAAGTTTGAGAAGGAGAGCAAGGAAAGCTAAAGATCCACTCCCACCTCAAATGATAATTTAGGGTTATGGCGTGCATAATCTGAATGTCTACAATTGTCTCTGAACAGGTCTTCCCACCGGTAGCGGAGATGTAATCAAAAGCCCTTTTCAGATGCTGCGGCAGCAGATCAGCCTCACAGAAATAATGAACACAAGCCGTTCAGATGCTTCTCAGTTTTTAGAAAACACAGAAGATACGGGGCTGCAGGAGCATACAGATGATAACTGCCTTTATTGTGTCTGTATCCAGATCCTGGGTTACCAGCACAATAACCAAGCCAATTCAGCATTTAGTCATACAGGTCAGTGCTTCTGTTCTGAGCATGTTTGTATTGGTTGACTCCCCAGCAGATGTGAATGAAAAATCTTATCTCCCTCCCCTGGCGATATGAGATCTATGTACTGGGCTTTCCTATAAAGTACAACAACTTCCCATAGTACTCTTGTCTCAGGAGATGCATGTTGTATGCTCCTCGTTTTGCTGGTAGGGAAACAACCGGAGACTGAGCATCCCAGAACAAACACCCTTGTCAGAGTTCTGTGGGTTCGATAGCTTCAGATTGAGCTCCGGTTTTTACCAGCCGCTCTCCAAGAATTAACAATAATGATACCACCCTGAATGCGTGCAGGACTTTTATTTTACCAAGGCACTTCGGCGTCACACTTAATCTCATTTTTGTCTCCGAAATGTCCCCGTAAGGTAGGGAGAGGTATGAGCCCCTCATTCTGTTGTTGGGGAAATGAAGGCACAGAGCCTAAATGACCTTCCCGTGGTGACCCAGTAAGAAAGTGGCAGAGCTGGGATTGGGGACCCAGTCTTCTGACTCCTGGACCCGATCCAACCATCCTGCTTTGGCTGAACTGCTCGAAGGCAAGCCCTTTTGTAAATCATGGGACAGGCATCTCAAGAAAGCATGAGAATCTAATGGTACAAGTGAAGGGTAGTAGGCAAGCCTTCCTTTATTGTCCACACTTAATAGCATGTTAGGGAGTTGACAGTAAATAGAGTAAATGTTGCTAGTGCTCTAGGCAAAATGAAGAGAAAAGTAGGGCCTCAAGCCTAGCTCACGCTCTCAGGGATGTCCAAGAGGCAAAAACAAAACAAAACCCAAAAACCATCTGGCACCTCCACTCACCTTAAAATTACTTGCTTAGCAACTTGTCATTACTTGCTTTACAGCATTTCCTTTTTGAACTGAATTTAGTTCCGTTGTATTTATTTTTGCTGTCTCTAATTGAAAATTTTCATTAATTCATACCTAGTGTGAGCATGTCACTGCCACTAAAACAAGACCTTGGTGTCCACTGGCCCGACACAGTACTGGGATGGGAGGGTAATCGTATAGAAGGACCTGCATATGTGGCCTGTCAAGCAGCCGTCTGGGTGTTGGCCAAGCCTCCGGGTTCTCCCACCCCATCTCAGTAGGCTGTGCTAGTTTTGGGGGTTCCCTGTTTTGTGTGATTCCCCAAACCCCAGGCAGGTGACAATTTAGAGCCCTCCCTGGGAAATCAGACCTACATCCAGGGCAAGACAGCAGGTGATCTATTCACAAATGCCTTTAGATTCTACATGCCTTGTTTTTTTGCTGGCCACTGGTTCCAGATGAGGCCAATGTCACCTTGTAGATGAGGTCGCTCATTTTCTTCGGGCTGGAGGTGTTTGGTGCCTTTCGCCCTGCTTGACCTCCGACGTTCACGACGAAATGTTGGCCTGGCTGTAACCTGGCAGCCCGCCTTCACGCTTCCCCCAATTTCTGCTGATGGTTTCTCCCTGTTACTGGGATGCATCCCATCAGTATGGCTAGCTGAAATCGGAACAGCTCAAATACCTTAGGGCCTCTGTGCCCTCATCCCCGTGATGAGCTGGGAAAATCTCCAGCAGCTTCTGCAAATGACTCTTGGTTTGGAATCCAGGGGCTGAGATTTCAGGGACTATTTGTGAAGGGCCCTTTGTTTTGGCATTTCCTGTCCATCCGGGCTCATGAAAACTAAGTTTTTCTCCTATAAGGTAAAGAGCACCATTCCCTCAGCCAGAATAGCCTGCGTAATTAGGGGAGGATCCTGTTTCATTTGTATCCGTATTTAACGGACAGATTTTCCTCAGGGGATTTGGGAGAGGTTCTGTTTTCAAAACATGAAGAAGTGTGAGAGAACACTTTGCATTTTGAGGGATTTCCAAAACTGATATAAATTCCATAATGACAAACCACTCATGTGCAGAGTTCCTTTCTTCCAAGAACCTGCGAGCAACAGGAGGTCATTAGGCAGGGAGATGGTGTGGGGGCTGAAAATGAAGGCAGAAGAGAAAAGTGCTTGGAGTCTTCATCATCACTGATGGTATTTATTGAGCGCTTACTACATGCAGAGCACCGTACTGAATCCTTGGGAGAAGCGGTAGAGAAGTAGACATGCTCCCTGCTCTCAAGATCACTCAGTCAGTGGAATTTGAGTGCTTACTTTGTGCTGAGCACTGTACTAAGCACTTGGGAGAGAGAACAGTACAGCAGAATTAGCAGACACATTTCTGCCCATAACAAGCTTACAGTCTAGAGGGGGAGACGGGCATTGATGTAAATATATAATTTTTAATCTGTAATTTAAAAATATGTACAATTAATGCTGTGGGGTTCAGTTTTCATCCCCCCACCCTATCCCAAAGCACCCACATACATACCTGGAATTAATTTATCTATATTGATGTCTGTCTCCCTGCCCTCCAGACCATAAACTCATTGCAGGCAGGGAATGCGTGTGTTTATTTTTGTTTTGTATTCTTCGAAGTGCTTAGTACGGTGCCCTGCACACAGTAAGCGCTCAGTAAATTTTCATTCACTCAGTCGTATTTATTGAGCGCTTACTGTGTGCAACGTACTGAACTAAGCGCTTGGGAAGTACAAATCGTCAGCATATAGGGACGGTCCCTGCCCAACAACGGGCCCACAGTCTAGAATTACAATTGAGCGAATGAATGAGTGGGGAATATCAAATGCCCAAGGATCACAGATCCAGGTGGATGGGGAAGATGCATTAAAATAAATTTCAAATAGGGGAAGCAACCAAGTGTAAGGATGTGTTTCCTAAATGCTGTTAGAGGGGAAGCGTTAATGCATTTGGGATTAACCTTTAGAGTCTTAAGCTTTCCTGCAAGTTTGCGGCTTACAAAGTTTCCAGGGGGTTGTCGGAAGTAATATTCCCTACTCTTGAGCGATGATTTGCATCAAAAATTACAAAATAGCGTGTAGTGGTCACGTGAAAATGACTTCCTGTGAGGGTTCTCAGGTACCTTGAAATTTCCAAGTAAGAAAAGTCTCCTTCCTATGAAAGGATGCAGTCTAAGAACCTCAGCCAAGTGTTTAGATGGCATTGGGACACCCAACACCGAGGAGGGAGACAGTTTTCATAAAAGGTGAAATCTTCCCCCTAATTTTTATAGCCTGGAGTAGTGGAAAGGGGCCAGGATTTAAGCACTTACTACATTGTTTTGCACACTGCGCTCAGTAAATACAGTTGAATGAATGACTGGCAGGCAGGCAATCCAGGTGCAAACGCCAACTCCACCACTGGCCTGTAGTGTGACCTTGGACAAGTCACTTGATCTCTCTGAGCCTCAGTTTCCTTATCTGTAAAGTGGGAATAAAGTAGATTGTAAACCCTTCGTGGGAAAGTGACCCTGTCCAGTCTGGTCACCTTGTATCGACCCCAGCCCTTAGCATATAGAAAGCACTCAATAAATGTCAGTGTCATTTTTTTTTCATTATACTGTAAGCGGGAAATGGGTCCAGAGGCAGCCTCCTTTCCCAGCGCCTTGTATAATGTCTTTTAAGTTCGAAATCATTTACCAGGCCCTTCTGGCTGAGCAGTTCATCTTATTACAGCGTACTCCCCGAGCTTAATAATGCCAAATACCGATAGACAAGAGGTGCATTTTCTGAATTAAAAAAACTTTGAAAGTATTAAGTATTTTGCCTTTAAAACGGTGTATTTGAAGGAACAAATGTTTGTTTTCTTCAGACTTCCCAGACATTCCATATTCCGATTGGTGTGGGCAGACTATCCACAATCACTTAGATGTGGTGTCCTCTAAGTTTTCTGGGATTTCGGGCTGCAGTGATGCGGTATCCCAGGGTTCAGCTAGTAGCACCAAGAGCACAGAGCTGGTACTAGGTAAGTACCTAAACAACCAAAGAGTCGTTAGTGAAGAGGGATTTCAAATGATAGGCTAATTTTCTCTGAAGAGGACACTGCCCACTATTTTGTTTATTATCAGGTCAGTTACCTGAAAGCTTTATCATTACAGCTATATTTATATTTATTCTTAATTATTAGAATAATTATTTATGGTCATGGATCTGAAAAGGGCATCTTTGAAGGCATTCCCACTTGGGGTTAATCATTTTTACACTCGGTCCCGTGGGCTAAAGCAGCGTGGCCTTGTGGATAGAGGACAGGCCTGAGAGTCAGGAGGACCTGAGTTCTAAACGCAGCTCCGCTTCTTGTCTGCTGGGTGACCTTGGGCAAGTCATTTCACTTCTCTGTGCCTCAGTTACCTCATCTGTAAAATGCGGATCAAGACTGTGAGCCCCACGTGGGACATGGGCTGTCTCCAGCCTGATTAACTTGCATCCACACCGGCGCTTAGAATAGTTGCCTGGCGCATAGTTCGCACTTAACAAATACCATTAAAAAAAATGATTAGATTTGGAAAACTCGCCCCAAGTGGTTGCTGATTTCTTCCAGATTTCTTTAAAATTGCTAAAGACTGCCATGGTATCAGGGAGCATTAGTTTTCACGTGATAACGCGGCATTTATTATTTCTAAAGGAGTCAAATCAATCCCAGATGATACACCGGTGTGCCGTATACTTCTACGAAAAGAGGTCTTACGATTGGTCATCAATTTGAGTAGTTCAGTAGGAACAAAAGGTCATGAAACTGGGCTTTTGACGTAAGTAAAGCATTCACAAATGACATTCACCTGACGCATTTCTCCTGCATTTTGGGACACGTTTTACGATGCGAATTGGGGTATTTGGAAAAATCCAAATCTAGCAATTGGCTTTTATACTAATGGGTATGCTGGCACCGAGGCGTTCGGTTTTTCGGTTTATATTCTGTCTTGCCTGCAATACTGGCCAAAGTTTCTATAGTATATTTTATATCTGGGCCTATAGTTTAGTCATTTCCCCAGGCTTAAGTGGTGAAGCTTATTTATGGAGGTAATTTGGATGGCTTGAGTGTGAAGGGGTGGGGGAGAGGAGAGTGAGTGAATCTGTGTGTGTGAGTGTTTAAGTATGCGTAAGACTGGCCTTCTGTCCATGTAACCACCCATGTCAGATCTGATTATCTTCTATTTCCCCGAGCCCTTTAGCCCCTCTGCTCACCCAGAGGAAAGAGCACTGCCCTGGAAATGAGAAGATCTGGGTGCTAGTCTCGGTTCTGCCCGTGTTTGGCTAACGTGGACAAAGACCACCTGGGCACTTTACAGTGTGCCGCACCCTTGCCTGCCTACAATAGAACTCCACTCTGTGAATCAGAGTTCAATTTCCCATTGAAAATGATATAAAGTGGGTCAATCTGTTGCCTAGATCATTCATTAACTCATTCACTCAATCATATTTATTGAGCACTTACTGTGTGCAGAGTACTGTACTAAGTGCTTGGAAAGTACAATTTAGCAATAGAGACAATCCCTGCCCCCAACGGGCTTACATTCTAGAATGTAAGAGGAGCAGCGTGGCTCAGTGGAAAGAGCCCAGGCTTTGGAGTCAGAGGTCATGGGTTCAGATCCCGGCTCCGCCACTTGTCAGCTGTGTGACTTTGGGCAAGTCACTTAACTTCTCTGGGCCTCATTTACCTCATCTGCAAAATGGGGATTAAGTCTCTGAGCCCCACGTGGGACAACTTGATTACCTCCTCCCCATCCCCCCTGCCCTACCTCCTTCCCCTCCCCACAGCACCTGTATATATATATATGTTTGTACAGATTTATTACTCTATTTATTTTACTTGTACATATTTACTATTCAATTTATTTTGTTAATGACGTGTATCTAGCTTTATTTTTATTTGACACCTGTCCACATGTTTTGTTTTGTTGTCTATCTCCCCCTTCTAGACTGTGAGCCCGCTGTTGGGTAGGGACCATCTCTATATGTTGCCAACTTGTACTTCCCAAGCACTTAGTACAGTGCTCTGCACACAGTAAGCGCTCAATAAATATGATTGAATGAATGAATGAATGTGCCCCTACGGAGACGCGGTGGCCAGAGACAAGGCAGAGAGCGGCCCTGCACAAGCCACTGGCTCGCTAATCGTTTCGTCTGCCAAGAGCCTGCGCGGAGCCGTCCGGGCCGAGACTCCTCTGTCGTCGCAGCGGAGGGGGAACCCCAGGACCCCAATGTTTTGACCCAAAGGAAGTACTTAATGCCTACCTTATCATCATCATCAATCATCAATCGTATTTATTGAGCGCTTACTATGTGCAGAGCACTGTACTAAGCGCTTGGGAAGTACAAATTGGCAACATATAGAGACAGTCCCTACCCAACAGTGGGCTCACAGTCTACCTTATATTATGTGTGAACCCCAGTCCTGGGCCTAGCTCCACCGCCACCACGGATGTACCCACCCAGCGCGAGAGCAGGATCCTCAGGAGAGTCTTACACCACTTTTATGGCTCGGAAGCCCTCTCCTGCAAATCTCGGGTCGACCAAGTGCTGTGGGTTCGAGAGTGCTCCTAGGAGCTGCTCTGGCCCATCTTCACCCGCCGGCAGCGTAGCGATGGCGCCCTGCACATAGTAAGCACCCAATAAATCCAGCCGATTGAAAGACTGATTTAAGAGGCAACACCCGCTTGTACCACCCTGAGCAGGGCCAGGCAATTCTGCGGCAAAGCCTGAAACCTGGTTTCAGCTGAACAAGATTAGGGAATCATTGCCACAGGCTTGGAGTCGGGAAAAAGAGAGTCCGATCCGGAACCTGCACTCAGATCCCCTTTTCTTCAATTTTAGAATTAAAGAGAAGTTTCCTCAGGCGTTCGATGACATCTGCCTTTACTCTGAGGTTTCCTACCTGCTCTCCCATTGCACGTTTCGACTACCGTCTCGGAGGTTCATTCAGGAATTATTTCAGGATGTACAGTTTTTACAGGTAAGTAGAACCGGAGATCATTCGGCTAGGGCTTGGCTACCATTGTTTCTGAGACGCTTGCCCTCTGGACACAGCAGAAGTGCGTACCCACTGAACAACTGGTAGTCGTCGAACTAGAGAAGCAGCGGGGAACGAGCCGGGGCATTGGAATCAGAAGATCTGGCTTCTGATTCCAGTTCCGCCACTTGTATACGGCGTGACCTTAGGCAAGTCACTTCGCTTCTCTGGGCGTCAGTTCCCTCATCTGTAAAATGGGGATTAAATCCTACTCCTTCCTACATAGGAGAAGCAGCGTGGCTCAGTAGAAATCAGTCAATCGTATTTATTGGGCGCTTACTGTGTGCAGAGCACTGTACTAAGCGGAAAGAGCCCGGGCTTTGGAGTCAGAGGTCGTGGGTTCAAATCCCAGCTCCACCACTTGCCAGCTGTGTGACTTCGGGCAAGTCACTTAACATCTCTGCGCCTCAGTTCCCTCATCTGTCAAATGGGGGTTAAGGCCGTGAGCCCCCCGTGGGACAACCTGACCACCTTGTAACCTCCCCAGCGCTTAGAACGGTGCTTTGCACATAGTAAGCGCTTAATAAATGCTATCATTATTATTATTATTAGGCTGTGAGCCCCATGTGGGAAAGGGACTGCGTCCGACCTGATGAAGTCGTATCCACCCCAGAGCTTAGAACCGGGCTCCGCACATAGTAAACGCTTCACAAGTACCATTAAAAAAAAAGAAAATTAGCTAGCCGGCTAATATCCACCAAAGCGGTTAACAAAAGACCACTTCTTTCCCAGATGCATGAAGAAGCAGAAGCTGTGTTAGCAACACCACCAAAGCAACCTACAACCTATACGTCAGCAGAATCCTGACCTCAAGTTTCTACAGTAAACGGACTTGCCACGAGCCTCAGAAAACTTCTGATCGACCGGACAGCCGTGACAGGAGCATCTCCTGCGGCCTGTTCAGCCGTCACTGGTACACGAGCAGTGTATTGCGGACTTCTTCTCCCCTCCCTCCCGTCCTTCGGCTCCTCCTCCCCAAAGCCCCCCCCAACAGAAGCAACGTTCCCCACCTCTCCCTCTTGGAGCCCTTTGGGGAGTCACTCATTTTTCATGACCACGGTTTCCTTCATCCTATTTACCAACATATGCAAGAGCCAAGCACTGAATCCCTGAAGAGGTTTCCTTTTCTTTCCCTGTACTTTAAGAGCATAGTGAAAGTTGGACGTTATAGAAGAATACGCAGCAACACCCACGCTTTGACAGTCGCTCCCGAATCGGTTTGAAGGGAAGCAGAAAGATGGGGCCCGGTCGGCTGATCCCAGCTACCCGAACCCACGTTCCCGTTGCCAGCGATGGGATGCACTGGAATGGCTCGTCGCCAGGGTTGACGTTGGCCCTTCCACGTTTTTCTTAATGTCTGCAACACTACTTGAGAGGTTCCTAACCTCAAACTGAAGAAGAGTCTCGTGACCCGGACTTTATTATCCTAAGTTATTTTTTTTTATTATTATTATTACTACAATGGCAAGAGAGTCTTTTTTTTTATTTTTTTTCTGAACTAATTAAGGTTTTTCACTACAGTTTCTGACATAAAATCATCCCATTATTTTAGTTCCACTGAAATTGGATCATTTGCCCTAGGCAGCAGGGTCCTGTCGTCTTTATGATGCCTAACCATTTCTCACTCATCACACCCTCGTGCATTCTTGAAAGGGAATTTGAACGGCACTATACATGGCTATTGTAGACTGAATGCATAAGAAAGCTTTCGGCTTCTTGGGAGGACAAGAAAACCTTTGCCGATCATATCCACATTCCACAGGAATAGATTAGCTCTCTGTTTCCGTAAATATCGCTTTTAATTCCAAGAGGTTATCGGTGAGACTTACGATTTAGGGGACAAATTGTAGTGAAAAGCCTTAAGTACCACATTTGGAAGGAGCAGTACTTTAATTTTTATACCAGTGTTCTTAATGAGATTATTTGCACAAATTAAATGCAGTGACAAATGAGTTATGAGTACAGTGATTGCCTTTCTCAAGTTAGTAGTAATGTTGCAAAATTGACAAGCGCAAGCTTTTTTCTTTTTAAATACTTTTTATGTATCTAAGGATGTCTGAAAATCTTTATGGGATTAAATACGTATATGCAAATTTGTATATAAATTAGCATGGCCCTCTTCACTAGATTGCTTGTATTTGAGAGGATGATCTTTTTTTGATATCATATATATATATACATATATATATATATTAAAACCATCCAGCTGGACTGTATTAGGATACTTTTTTAATCAATTCACTTTCACCTTTTTTTTTACCATCAAAGAGTCACATTTTTGACACACTAGCGGGACACGGAATAACTCCGCCCCAGGATTGCGGATCGCGGATGTAACCGAAGCGCTCCTCGGAGTTTCTGTAAATAGCCCCGTGTCGTAGCAAAGGCAAAATCCACTTCGTTCCCCTTCAGGTAGTATCCTCTCCTTTGTACCCGCATTGAAAGGCCCCGTCTGGGATGAAGCGTTTCCGAAGCTCACGTCATACCCCTTCTCCATCTGCACTTGAGTGAATCGCTCCTAACTTACACTGCCCAGCCATTATAGGGATGGAAACCGCTGCTGAGTGAGAACCGTGGCCTCCTCAAGTTCACCTTTCACGGGCTCCCCGTGCCCAAGAGAAAAGCAGAAACCAATCGCTGTAACTCTTTTTTACTGGGCACGGCCCCATACTGTTCCCAAGCTCCAGTGGCAGGGGTTGGGAGGGACGTTGCCGGCCGGTCGTGGGCACCTTTGGTCTTAAGGGATTTCAGCTGCCCTTCCGAAGAACTGAATATAAGGCACGTTCGGGCCGCAGAGTGGTTAAAACCTCCAGAGGAGACGACATGCTGATCCGACCCGTCGTGAGATCAGCGTACTTTGGCAGTAGTTTTCAAACACTACCTCAGTTAGGGTGCAGATCACAAGACCTCTAGAGTTAAGCCAGTTAAATGCTCGCTGTTTTTCCTGACACTGTGGCATAAATTAAACAGTTTCTGACCACTATCCTAAAAAAAAGGAAAATAAACCCTCCACATGGTCCTTTTTCTCCCAGAGCACTTAGTTCGGAGGGAAACTCGAGAAATCACGGGTTCTCCGTAAATGGCTCAGGCGGGAACTGTTGGCCCACTCCCTAAAGACCTTAGTGTTCTTCAGGTGGGTCTTCAGCTCCTTCCAAGGTACTTCGGTGAATCCAGGAAGTCAGACGTGGGGGAAAATGTGGTTTCCCAGTGCCAAGTGAATAGTGAATTTAGATGCTTAAAAAAAGGTAAATCATAGCTGAAGAGTTTAGGGTTACTGTCAGTGGTGTTAGAAGTAATTGAGAAACTGACCTATCAGTAGCTATTACCAGACTAGACGGCAAAAATAATGTCTGTTTTGGAAAATCTGTCATTGCTAGAATTAATCTCCCGATAAATGTGTGTTGCTCGGTAGTAGAAAGAATCATTCGGCGATTTGGAGTAACTCTGGCAGTTTTACTGGTTTTAAACTGTGAATTTTCTGAAGCGTAAAGTTAGGTCGTCTATTTTCAGTTTCAGAAATCGGGTTCAAGGGAAGGTCTCCAGCTCCTTCGGTTTATCTAGAGTCTGTTCCGATAGAGAAAAGGCAAATGCAGCAGGAAATATAGCTCCCACAAGAATTCCGCTTTAAAACTCCTACCTTTCCCTTTTTTGTTTCCCGTTTCTGTTGAGGTGGATTTGAGAGGCAAGGGCAGGTTATTTGCCTAGCCTAGTTATTGTTCTCACCTAGGGCAAAGTAGTGCAGTGAGCTCAGTGGTTAGTAACATGTGTGAAAAAGAGAATTCTAGGCGCTGAAAGCACTGTTCTGTCCGTCATTACACTCACAGAGGAAAAACCGAGTTGTTGTCAGATGTGTCTTGAGTAATTTGGCATCAAATCTTATTTAGACATGCCTGACTATTTCACTATGAAATTTGTTTTGTAACATTCAGGAGGTACCTTAAAGCACAGACCATTAAGCAATAAACACAAATCAGAAAGTCCTTTCCCGGCAACCGTTTTTCCATGTTTTAAGAATCAGGTGTTGATTTTTTATTTGTTTCTTGGGGTTTTTTTGTTTCTTAAAGCCGTGTAAATTAGCCCTGTAGTAACAGAAGCCATTTCTTTGGAGATCAGACTTTTGCCTAGAGAATGGTCTGGAATCAACATGCTTCCAGTTCCGTCCCCAGTACCGAGCCAGTCCGTCCTGGGAGAAACAAGGTGGGATTTTGAGACGTGATCGGGAAAAAAGAATTTAAACAGAATTATGGGGCCTCGAGCTGCCAGACGGCTGCTCTTCCAAGTTGTGAGTTCGGAAAAGGTCTCTCCCTCTTATCTAGGCTCCGCTCCCAATCCACGTTGATGAGCGGCCGCGGTGAGCCGGCTGCTGAGCCAATTCCTCCTGGGAATGCTTAGCGTTTCACCAGGCAGGGTCCTCATTTGTAAAGCCCACCGGTGTCATCCTTCAGCTTTGCTTGCCCGAACTCTGGCAGCGCGTTAGACATGTTGCTCGAGTGACGGTCCTCTCGTCAAGTTCCGGCCTCCCGGGGTGTTTTCCCCTCCAGTAAGCCCCACGCAGAACACGGAATCTTATTTCTTTGGACTGTTTTTTGTAATTTAGATGAATGGCTATGCTCCAGCATGCATAAATTGCACATTTTGCCTGACTTTCTTTGTAAAAATAACTATTTAATTTGAAAAATGTAATTTATGCCAAAAAAAAAAAAAGTAACTTGCAATTTCGCCACTGAACAGGTTGATTCAGCACAAAAAGTGAAGTCTTAGTGGGCGGGGTGGGGGGGGAGGGTTGGGGAGGAGGCATTTCATGGATTAAGTCAGAAGAGTGTTCCAGCCCTGGCCTGTCAGTAATCCTAGAGCTGCATTGTAAGAAATTGATGTAAATTAGCGTTCTGAAAAGCTGATGGGATTGTAAAAATCTCCAACTTTTGCTCCCTCCCCTCATGGTTTTCTTTTTTATTTAGTAACACGCTGCTACATATTTGAAGGTTCTAGTGTTTGTAGGTCACCGAACAGACATTGAAATCTGATTTATATTGTATACCTGTAACATAGAAAGAAAAAAGTATTTATATATTTTCCGTAAGAATATTTCATTGAGCTGTGTATAATTTAAACAAAGAGGTTTGTCCGAAATCAGTTTTTCCCTCGATTTTTTTTTGTGTTTTTTTTTTTCTTGCTTTTGTATAGTGTGTACAGTTTATGTCTATGGGCATTAAAGCCTTCCGAAACATAATCTTATCAAAGGAATACCTTGTTAATAAAATGTACTTAAACTTCTTAAAGTAGTGATGCTTTTTTGTTGGAATTTTAGTGACTGTAGCATATTGCCCTGAAAATTAGAACTTGATATCGGGGATGTTTCGAGAACAGCGTGTGGATTCTAGGTAAAACTCGCTTTTAGGTGCTACTTATTTGCATCGAGAACCCGCGACAACTCCGGTTCTCTTAGCTTTGGCATGGAAAAGGCCTGCCCAAGCACCCATTTGGACCGTCGTCGGAATTGATTGAGTGTCTGTCTCTCTACTCCTCCCAAATCTCCACTGGCCCAGTCCTCTCCGCACCAAGCAGAAACTCCTGACCGTCAATTTAAAGGCACGTAATCAACTCTCTTCTTCCTCCTCATCCACTCTCTCCTCCCACAACACCCCAGCTCACACTCTTCACCCCTCCCGAGCTAGCCTACTCGCTGCGCTCACTCTCAACTTGTCTGCCACTAACCTCTTGCCCCAGAACCTGCCCCTGCCTCCCTTATAGCAGCATGGTTTAGTGGAAGGAGCCCGGGTTTGGGAGTCAGAGATTGTGGGTTCTGATCCCGGCTCCGCTACTTGTCAGCTGTGTGACTTTGGGCAAGTCCCTAAACTTCTCTGTGCCTCAGTGACTTCGTCTCTAAAATGGGTATTAAGACCATGATCCCCATATGGGACAACCTCTACCCCAGTGCTTAGAACAGTGCTTGGCACATAGTAAGCTTAACAAATACCATCATTATTATTGTTATTCAAATTAGACCGACCCCAGATCTCTCCTAAATCTCATCTCATCCAAGAAGCCTTCCCCGTTTAATTTCTGTTCTCCCCAGCTTACCTCCCTCCCTTCCCCACAGCACCTGTATATATGTATATATGTTTGTACATATTTTTTTTACTCTATTTATTTAATTTATTTGTACATATCTATTCTATTTATTTTATTTTGTTAGTATGTTTGATTTTGTTCTCTGTCTCCCCCTTTTAGACTGTGAGCCCACTGTTGGGTAGGGACTGTCTCTATATGTTGCCAATTTGTACTTCCCAAGCGCTTAGTACAGTGCTCTGCACATAGTAAGCGCTCAATAAATACAATTGATGATGATGATGATCCTCCTGCGACTGCCACTTCAAATTGGACCACCTAAGCACTTAACTGCATCTTGCATGGCCTATTATAATAATGATGATGGCATTTGTTAAGCGCTTACTATGTGCAAAGCACTGTACTAAGCGCTGGGGGGTTACCAGGTGATCAGGTTGTCCCATGTAGGGCTCATAGTCTTCATCCCCATTTTACGGATGAGGGAACTGAGGCACAGAGAAGTGAAGTGACTTGCCCAAGGTCACACAGCTGACAAGTGGCGGAGCTGGAATTCGAACCCATGACCGCTGACTCCCAAGCCCGCACTCTTTCCACTGAGCCACGCTGCTTCTACTAGGTGCTAAGTTCCTTCTACCTGTGAATTATTTCCATTATCTTCTAGACTGTGAGCCCACTGTTGGGTAGGGACTGTCTCTTTATGTTGCCAACTTGTGCTTCCCAAGTGCTTAGTACAGTGCTCTGCACACAGTAAGCGCTCAGTAAATACGATTGATTGATTGATTGATTATCTGTCTTCCCCACCAGAGCATAAACTCCTCGAGGATGGGGATGGTGTCTCCTAACCCTATTAAATAATTCACTATTGTTTGTGGAGCACTGTACCGCGTGCTGGGGAGAGTACAACCCGTGCAACTCACGATCCCTGCCCTCGAGGAGCTTCTAGTCCAGTGACTGTGCTCAGGCTGGAGAATTTCCAAGTGCCTGAGTCGTGCTGGACTAATCCTCTCTCTCTGCTCCCTCAGGGAGGCTCACACGCCAACTTGATGTGGGTGTAACGAGTCGGGTTAAGGGACAGGAGCAGTGGCGTCATTACAGACTTGAGCTGGGTGGTTCTGGGCACCCTAGGGTCCTGCCAGCTCGTTCCATCTCCGGGAAGACAAATTCTAATCCATCTATCCGCTGGGCTTCTTCCCAGTCCGAGCCGATGAGTCCGTGACAATGTGCTTCTGCCCTCTCTACAGCTGCAAGGATTCGACTCAAGCCCCAGTAGGCCCCAGAAGACTTCCTCCATAGTGAGACGGGAGATTTGAGTGAAAGCAGAGTGGCAAGCCACCGATGTGGGTATACAAAGATCATGGTGGTGGTGGTGATGATGCCTGACTTCAAAACTGGGGGACGGTTAGGAATATGCCAACTCTGATCGGTTTCATCTGCATGCGGGGTGGAGGGAAGTATTGCTCTTACGACTACCCCAACCTTGGGCTTTCGGGAAGAGGAGAAATCCCACGTAACCTGCAATAGACTTGCCTTTCACCAACACGGTTCCTTCATTCATCCATTCAATTATATTTACTGAGCACTTACTGTGTGCAAAGCACTGTACTAAGAGCTTGGCAGAGCTCAATATAACAATAAACAGACACATTCCCCGCCCCAGCCAACCTCCGCCTTGCTAACGTGCTTGAGAAGCTCACTGTGGGCAGGGAATGTGTCTGTTTATTGTTATATTGCTCTCTGCCAAGCTCTTAGTACAGTGCTTTGCACATAGTAAGTGCTCAATAAATTGAATGGATGAATGAAGGAACCATGTCGGTGAAAGGCAAGTCTATTGCAGGTTATGTGGGATTTCTCCTCTTCCCCTCCCCACTTCTTCACCTGGCTGCTGGCAGTTTCCCTTTTTTCTTTCATTTCCTAGTAGTCGTCCCCCATTCCTGCTAGGTATCCTTTTATTTAAAAAAAGTCTCCAGGGTCGAGGCGAACACTAATTTTCCTTTTACCCTCTTTCTCTTTGAACTGCAACGTGGCAAATGTTTGGGGGCCAGGTAAATTACTGAGTCTCAGAGTGCTGAGTTTTGATGCTCCTTAAAGCCACAGACAACAGACCTGGATCGGAAGGTTCAGACCAGCAGAAAATCAATGTGAGAATCTCAGAAAAACTCTACGCCTGCACAGGTAAGAGAGACGTTTCTTCGGGTGTTGGTTTTTTGATCTTTGGCATCAACTTGGCTCCAGCGAGTGTTAGTTGATAGCAGGACAACTGCTCTTGGGGGAAGAACCTTCATTTCCCTTCCATCACCGATTAATAAAACGTAACAATTTAACTCTAGTCTGTAAGCGCATGGCGGGCAGGGAGCATGTCCGTTTATTGTTATATTGTACTCTCCCAAGCACTTAGTACAGTGCTCTGCAAACAGTAAGCGTTCAGTAAATACGATTGAATGAATTAACAGGCCCTGCAACTGTATTAGTTCCCCTCATTTAACAGTATGGCTCAGTAGAAAGAGCACGGGCTTTGGAGTCAGAGGTCGTGGGTTCAAATCCCGGCCCCACCAACTGTCAGCTGTGTGACTTTGGGCAAGTCACTTAACTTCTCTGGGCCTCAGTTACCTCATCTGTAAAATGGGGATGAAGACGGTGAGCCCCCCGTGGGACAACCTGATCACCTTGTAACCTCCCCAGCGCTTAGAACAGTGCTTTGCACGTAGTAAGCGCTTAATAAATGCCATTATAAAAAAAAAGAAAACAGTAGGAAGATGATGAAAACACTGCCATCCCAACATGTAGGGTGTGTTACGAACGTTTGGGCCAAAGACAGATCGTGAATACTTACAGCTGTTGCATGTGCAGTGTGTTTGGCAACAAAACATTTGCCCTCCCGGGCTTACAGTCAAAGGTAGGGCTTGGACAATGTAACAACAATGACGTCCATGTTCCCTAGGGATAGCACTTAAAAGTGATGGTATTTTTTAAGCGCTTACTATGTACCAAGCACTGTTCAAAGCGCTGGGGTAGAAACAAGGTAATCAGGTTGTCCCATGTGGGGCTCACAGTCTTTACAGATGGGGTAACTGAGGCACAGAGAAATGAAGTGACTTGCCCAGAGTCACACTGCTGATAAGTGGCAGGACCGGGATTAGAAACCATGACTTCTTCCTCCCAAGCCCAGGCTATTTCCACTAAGCCAAGCTGCTTCTCTATTTTCGTTAAAGAAGCGTAGAAAGACAAATTAATGAATCAAAATTAGCAGTGGTGACCATCTGAAGTCAGTATTTTACTCACATTTTAATGTAGGGCACTGGGAAAGTAATTGGGTTTGGAACTTAAATTTAGAAACGTCGCAGTAAAACTTTACCACTATGGCAGTGCGATTCCCAAGTAGCGAACGTGCACACACACACCTGTTTCAGAAAATACAGTGGCAGTTACAGTGACTCAAGAACATAAATCCCATGGACCTCAAGTAACCCTGACCCTAAAACTTCTTACAAATGTTGGACGCCGATGAATCAGTCCATGGAGTTCATTCTTCCTACTAGGCATCAATGGTATGCTTTGCACATAGTAAGCGCTTAATAAATGCTATTATTATTATTATTTATTGAGCACTTGCTGTGTGCAGAGCATTCATTCATTCAGTCATATTTATTGAGCGCTTTCTGTAGTATTTGTTAAGCACTTACTATGTACCAAGCGCTATTCTAAGCGCTTGGGTAGATACAGGGTAATCAGGTTGTCCCACATGGGGCTCACACTTCTAATCCCCATTTTACAGAAGAGGGAACTAAGGCAGAGAGATTGTGACTTGCCCAAGGTCACACAGCAGACAAGTGGTGCTGCAGGATTAGAACCCACAACCTCTGACTCCCAAGCCGATGCTCTTTCCTCTAAGCCATGCTGTGTGCAAGGCACTGTACTAAGCACTTCGGAGAGCACAATATGGCAATAAACAGACACATTCTCTGCCCACAATAAGCTTCTCGAGCATGTTAGCAAGGTAGGGGTTGAGCAGTGGGGGGAGACCAGAGAGAGTATGATACAGAGGAGTATGGAGAGATGATCCCCCTCCACAAGGAGGCATTTGGTATTTATTAAGCATTTACTGTGTGCAAGAGCACTGTACTGAGTGCCTGGATACAATACACCATCGATTGTAGAGACATTCCCTGCCCAGAAGGAGCTTACAGTCCAGAGAGGAGCCTTGAGTCTCCCGCAAAAAGCGGCTTACTTCACACGGTGAAAGGACTACAGGGTCTGAGGAATCCAGCTGTGAGAAGGTCCTGCGCTAGCGGCCTTCAACCTCCCTCCTCTGAGCCGGAACACAATGAGCGCTCAATAAATATGATTGAATGAATGAATGAACAGGCTTTGGAGGCTGGAGTGCTTTCACCACAAGGAGAGTTGCAGGGAGCTCCACAGGACCCAGGACTGCAATCTCATTCATTCAATTGTATTTATTGAGCGCTTTCTGCGTGCAGACCACTGTACTAAGTGCTTGGGAAGTATAAATCAGCAACATATAGAGACAGTACCTACCCAACAACGGGCTCAGTCTAGAAATCTTCCCTATGCCTTCGGCTGTGTCGAGGGCCAGAGGAGGTGAACGCTGGGCTAATAGAGGCCTAACAAAACAAGCCCCCCATCCCTTAACACCACATAAAGACCTGGGTAACTCCCTTTCTTTTTTGAAATGCCTATACGTATATGAAACTGGAAACAAGACGGCCTCATAGTGCTCTTCTTTCTCTGCTTTCCCTAAATTTTCTTGTCTCATGCCGTCGAGCCATTTCCGACCCACGGCGGCACCACGGACACAACTCTCTCAGAACACCCCGCTTTCCATCTGCAATCATTCTGGTAGTGTATCCATACAGTTTTCTCGGTAAAAATCTGGACACGGTTTACCATTTGCCTTCTTCCGCGCAGTAAACTTGAGTTTCCGCCCTCTACTTTCCCGTGCCGCTGCTGCCCAGCATGGGTGAGTTTTGACTTGCCGCAGATTGTAAATTACTAACCCCAGATCAGCTCTCCTCATGAAAATGTCATTTTTAATTCCTATCGAATATCCCTCTGAAATACAGAAATGGTGCCGTTTCCCGGTGATGCTAGAACATCTGCCTCACATCTCTCCCTCTGGCCCAGAGAGCCACATAATGTCATCCAGGCAAAGGAGCTGAGCCGAAATGGAAGGAATTTGTCAGAATTGGTCTATGACCTCAAAGTCAGTGGTTTCACTACGGGAGAAGGCAATCTTGTCTAGCTGATATCTACTAAATAATTCCTCGTTTATTTGTCCCTTCTTATTTCCTCCTAGTGTTGTGTAATTCTGCTTCTGATCTACTCTCCCTCTCCTCTTGTTTCTGTCCTCTCTTACCTTTAAGAAACATGGAGAACTTAATTTTCCTTTCCCTCCCCATTTTGCCCACTTCTTCTCCCTATCCTGCCTTTCAGCTCCCTCCCTCTGATTCTCTGAGCAGTTTCCTCTGCACTCTGCTAGCCCCTTTTCAAAGAATGAATCAATGGTATTTATTGAGCACTGACTGTGTTGAGCACTGTACTAAACACTTGAGAAAGATACTAATTACTCAAATATACTGTAATAATTATTATTATAGTATTTGTTAAGCGCTCACTATGTGTCAGGCACTATACTAAGCGCCTGGGTGGATACAAGCAAATCGGGTTGGACGCAATCCCTGTCCCTTGTGGGGCTCACAGTCTCAATCCCCCTTTTCCAGATGAGGTAAAAGAGCCGGTTGTGAGAAATACTTCGGAAAACCTAACGTGGAGATGTTTGTGGCTTAGATGTTTCCAGCGCTTAGAACAGTGCTTTGCACATAGTAAGCACTTAATAAATGCCATCATTATTATTGTGGCTTATTTCCGAGCCTGGCTTCAAGCAGGCAGCTATGATGTGTGATCTTCCCTGCTGTGACAGCAAGTAGAGGGTGTGAACGGGAGGAAAGCAGGCTAAGGAAACAGAATGTTTTAATTCACGGTTACAGTGCTAGTCTTTGAACCAAAGAAGATAATACTAACTGGTATTTATTAAGCACTTACTATGTGCCGAGCACTGCATTAAGCGCTGGGGTAGATACAAGATAATCAGTTTGGACAAGGTCCTTGTCCAAGTAGGGGCTCACAGTCTAAGTAGGAGGGAGAACAGGTACTTAATCCCCATTTTATGGATGGGAAAACTAAGGCTCAGAGAAAGTAACATGCTCACAGTCACACAGCAGGCAAGGGGCAGAGCCGGAATAAGAACCCAGGTTCTCTGACTCCTGCTCTTTCCACTGGGCCACACTGCTTCTCAAGGCAGTTAGTTTCCTCTTGGCCGCTCCAACTTTACAGGTCAGTGCACTCGGTCTGAAGGTGGGTTATGGTCACCAAAATAACTTTTGTGTTTTTTTAAAGCCCTGTTGCTTTAAAATGAACTCTGGGGTTCATTCATTCATTCAATCATATTTATTGAGCGCTTTTTATGTGCCAAGCACTGGGGTAGATGTGAGGGAATCAGGTTGGACACAATCCGCGTCCCATCCGGGGCTCACATTCTTAATCCCCATTTGACAGGTGAGGTAACTGGGGCCCAGAGAAGTGAAATGACTTGCCCAAGGTCACACAGCAGACAGGTGGCAGGGCCGGGATGAGAAACCAGCTCCTCAGACTCCCAGGCACGTGTTCATTCCACTAGGGTCCGCTGCTTCCCTTTCCAAATCTTTTCTAATCCGGAATTTCTACAATTGCTACAGTCCTACATTATCGGAGCCCGCGATCCGGCCACCGAGGAGCTTGCCAGGCGTGGGGATCGGAGCGTAGCAGTACTCGAATACGGCTGTCGTTCAGGTAAAAGTGCTTCAGAAAGGAGTCCCAACCTCCGCTTCTGCCACTGCTGGGAGAAGTCCAGGGCAGAGAAGGGCAGGGCAGACTTTCCATTTAGGACCAGAAAAACAGGAAAAGAAGTTCCGTGGCTGTAGGAGACCCTCGCTATGTGGGGGACTAGGGCTTGTCCACAAGATGTCAAGGCGGGTGAAACTCCGGAGACGGGGCAAGCTAATCCCCCGCGCCTGGCTCCGCCAGGGGCTCACGGGAAGGAACCGAATCCACTTAGTGACGAAGATTTCCCCACTGGGCAGAAGGCGGGTGCACCATGGGGCAGTTTGGGCTAGGCCCTTCGCTCACGCCAGCGTCATGGAAGGACAACAGGGCTCACGATGGCAACCATTTGTGTTTTGTAGCCCGAACAACCGGCCAGTTGAGGAACGGCAGCCGCAGGGTCATCCCTATCTGCAGGCGGGGCCATCTGGGACACGTAATTCAAGCTGGTTTTCATGCCTGGATCCTCTTCTAGCGATTCAGTGTAGTCGTTCTCCTGCGGTGCCACCTCCCCCTCGCTCTGGGTGCTCCCGGCAGACCGAGGCCAGAGGGGAAGGTGGGGGTCCCAGTCTGATTCCTTCTGGGAATAGGTGGGGTTCTCAAAACAGATGCACGAGGAGGAAGTGAACTTGTCAAGTCCTCCCGGCTGCGGCCCGTAACTGTTGGGCTGTGAGGACTGCAGTTTCATGGACAGCAGCTGCATCTTGCTCCTTTCCGAATGATTCATCACTTCCAGGGCATCGGGGACGCAGTGGTTGAGGTTCAGGACGGCTAAGTTGGACCCACCCTGTAAGCAGTCAGAGATGGGGTTCAGCCAGGTGCCCAGGGGCAGCTCTGCCCTGCTCCTTGGCCTGTTCTACATAAGCTGGAAGGCTCTCTCCCCTACAATCTGCTAAGCAGTGTGTAACAACTCACCTGCTAAATCAAGTAGCCCTGAAAATGGATGGCACTGCCAAGCTAGCCCTCTTCCTCCCTTCAAAGCCCTACTGAGAGCTCACCTCCTCCAGGAGGCCTTCCCAGGCTGAACCCCCTTTTTCCTCTCCTTCCCCTCCCCACAGCACCTGTATATATGTCTGTACAGATTTACTACTCTATTTTACTTGTACGTATTTACTATTCTTTTTTGTTAATGATGTACATCTAGCTTTATTTCTATTTATTCTGATGACTTGACACCTGTCCACATGTTTTGTTGTCTGTCTCCCCCTTCTGGACTGTGAGCCCATTGTTGGGTAGGGACCATCTCGATATGTTGCCAAATTGTACTTCCCAAGCGCTTAGTACAGTGCTCTGCACACAGCAGGCGCTCAATAAATACAATTGAATGAATGAATCCCATCATCCCCCTGGCTGGGCCCAGAGAGGAAACGGACTACCTTCAGCCTCCCACTTCCCCACCCCTCCTCGCTCTGACTGGGTTCGCTCCACCAGCTGACAACTTGTGGAGTGACCCAGATCATCATCAATCGTATTTATTGAGCGCTTACTGTGTGCAGAGCACTGTACTAAGCGCTTGGGAAGTACAAGTTGGCAACATATAGAGACAGTCCCTACCCAGCAGTGGGCTCACAGTCTAAAAGGGGGAGACAGAGAACAAAACCAAACATACTAACAAAATAAAATGAATAGATATGTACAAGTAAAATAAATAGAGTAATAAATATGTACAAACATATATACATATATACAGGTGCTGTGGGGAAGGGAAGGAGGTAAGATGCGGGGGATGGAGAGGAGGACGAGGGGGAGAGGAAGGAAGGGGCTGAGTGTGGGAAGGCCTCCTGGAGGAGGTGAGCTCTCAGTAGGGCCTTGAAGGGAGGAAGAGAGCTAGCTTGGCGGATGGGCAGAGGGAGGGCATTCCAGGCCCGGGGGTGACGTGGGCCGGGGAAATCCAGATCATAATCCCGGAGAAAACAAACCTCTCCCTCATCTGCCATCCTCCAGCTACAATCACAGTTCCCTCTAAAACTATGCCCTGTGTGGCCTGAACCCCAGCGTCAGTCAATGGTATCTATTCAGTGCTTACTATGTGCAGAGCACTGTACTAAGCGCTTGGGAGAATATAAAACAACAGAATTAGCAGACACACTCCCTGCCCATAATGATTTTACAGTCCAGAGGGCAACTCCATCCACCCTCCATGGGACTGGGTGGTTTTGAATAGTGATCTTCGGAGAGGTTTCTTTTCATTTATGCCCACAAGAAAAGCAGAATGGCTTAGTGGAAAGAGCATGGGGCTGGGAGTCAGAGAACCTGGGTTCTAATCCCGGCTCTGCCACTTGTCTGCTGGGTGACCTTGAATAAATCACAACTTCTCTGAGCCTCAGTAACCTCATCTGTAAAATGGGGATGAAGACCGGGAGCCCTATGTGGGACAGTGACTGTGTCTAACCCTGTTATCCTGTATCTACCCCGGCGCATACTAAGCACTTATATACCATCATTATTATTATCATCATCATCATTATTCTGAGCTGCATCTGAGATACAGTGGAATCTAAGCTATTCCTCCTGACAACTCACCTTGAATTTCATCTCCGCCAGGACACTGCTCTTGTACGGGTCTGGAATGACAGGGTAACACCTCTCCTTCACCCTAGGGAAGCAGCGAAAAGAAATGGAATTGGAATTGGGCCGCATGCTGGGAAACTCACGTTTTCTAGAGCCTTTCTTTAGCCATCTTTCTTTCACCCAACAGGCCGGGTTGTAAGCTAGATGTTCCCTGGAGTGACTGTGGCAGTGACCACCCACTCTACTGAGAGAGAGTTTCCATGCCTGGAATTTGGGGTGGAGCTCTCCAAGTGCACACGACACAGTTTGCGCTGTTACCAAACATAAGTGCACATATTGCCAGGCATGCAGAGGTTACGTTTAATAAGTAGATTTAATTAGGAAAGCATCCTCACACCCCGATCGGTGCAGGGAGATGCCGACAAAACTGCAGGGAAGGACCGCAAGGAGCCCGACAGACCCACGTCAGTATCAAGTCATAGCGGCGTCTCAACGGACCAAGCGTAGGGGCCTGTTTTAATAGGAATTGATACAGTATTAGGGTCCATCACAGCATGACGATGGTGTAGTTGGAATGCGAAGATAAGCATGAACCAATGTACTAGCAGGTAGGGTGCTTACATAAATATCAATAAAGGGGGAAACGCCAAATATTGGTATACGGAGAGGGGCCTGGGGCATTTCAAATGCACCCTTTATTCTAAGTCCATTCAGAACCGATATTTGCCCTGCGGCAGGATGCTCCTACTGATGCCCCACATATATTCTAAGCCTCCTCACTTTAACTCTTCCATGACTGGCACCTACGTGCTCTTGGGACCTCTAAGTCCCAGGATGCAACTCTAACTTTCCCAAAATAGGACCGAAAGCCACGGGCCCCTTTCTCATCCAGCTGGGGTGAGGCTCACTGTCATTCTCCTTCATGTCCTTACGTGGAAGGAAAGTAGTTATTTACCACTGGATTTTCCAGGAGCACAGGGTGACGATGAGCAAGGTACACAGGATCATGGGAAGCACAATGATTAGTGTCAGGTTGGCTACAGAGAAAAAAAAAATGTTTTTAAAGAATGAAGTTGTTTTCTCTCTCGTGAGGAAAAGCCAAGATACGTTCAATAACAATTTTATGAGCGCTACCCATAAATACTCAGTGGTCCTTCAAGTGACAGAAATCCAATGTTTTACTCCATTTCTGCACATCCACCTTGACTATTATGTTCTTGGTGTTGTATGTCCTCTTTATTGAATCATCTTTGTTTCTGAGATGCGAACAGCTACAAGCTCACTTAGTGAAAGAGTAGAAATAAAATAACAACCAGAGTATCTGTTCCTAAGTGTCTCTGGGTGAAATGTGAGCTAAAAATCACTTGTGAGATAATGTATCGAGCTTGTTTTCAAAACTTCAACAGATTTGTTTCTTGAGCTCTCTGTGGGACCGGGACTGTGTCCAACCTGATTAACTTGTATCTCCCCCAGTGCTTAGAACAGTGACTGACACATAATAAGTGCTTAATAAATACCATTATCATCATTATTATTACTATAATCTCTCTAAAGATCCCCACAAATCAACTCATATAAAGGAGAGTGTTCCACTTGACAAGAAACTTTAACTCTATTCAGATAAGTATTAAATTACGAGAAAATAATGAGTCTTTCACTTTCATAAAAAGTGATTTACCGCATACCCCCTTCTTTAGACAAAAGACACCAAATGGCCTAGTGGAAAAAGCAGGGGCCTAGGATTCAGAGGACTTGGGTTCTACTCCCTGTTCCGCCAATGGTTTGCTTTATACTTTGGGCAGGTCACTTAACTTCTCTATGCCTCAGTTCCCACAGCTGTGTGATGGGGGTTAAATACTTGTTCATTCATTCATTCAATCGTATTTATTGAGCGCTTACTGTGTGCAGAGCACTGTACTGAGCACTTGGGAAGTACAAGGTGGCAACATATAGAGACGGTCCCTACCCAACAACAGGCTCACAGTCTAGAAGGGGGAGACAGACAACAAAACAAAACATGTAGACAGGTGTCAAAGTCATCAGAACAAATAGAAATAAAGCTATATGCACATCATTGTTCTCCCTTTTGGACTGTGAGACCCCTTGCAGGATAGAGACTGTACATATTATTATTCTATTTATTTTATTAATGATGTGTATACATCTATAATTCTATTTATTTACACTGATGTTATTGATGCCTGTCTACATGTTTTGTTTCATTGTCTGTCTCCCCCTTTCTAGACTGTGAGCCTGTTGTTCGGAAGGGATTGTGTCTGTTGCCGAACTGTACTTTACAAGTGCTTAGTATGGTGATCTGCACACAGTAAGTGCTCAATAAATACAATTGAATGAATGACTGTATCCGATCTACCCCAGCGCTTAGAACAGTGTTTGACACATAGTAAGTGCTTAACAAATACCATTAAAAGAAAAAATAATGGTAGCTCCATTCAATCATATTTATCAAGCACTTTCTGTGTACTAAGCACTGTACTAAGCACTTGGGAGAGTACAATAAAATAATAAACAGACACATTTCCTGCTCACAGTCTCGAACTCCAGGAAGATGCCAGGGAAGTTGTGCTTCCCTGGAGCTGTGTTGGAGTTAGGGCCTAGCTCATGATATTTTTTAAGAGGCGACAAATCCATTGTTCCCTATAGAGACTAGAGTAACTTTTTAAAAATTCTTTTAACTTGAAAAACTCACAGTCTTCACTTGCAGTTTTGGCATTTATGAAAGAATAGGGACTTTCTCCTCCGCTTGTGTATGCGCTGACGGCAAAGTCATAAGCTTCCTTTGGTCTGAGGTGTTGCACGGTAAAGGTCTTTTGTTCTGGATTTTCAATCGTGTGCTTACATTGTAATGAACCACCTGTAACGAAATGTTTCAGAAAGAGAAAAAACATATTTTTCAACTGAAGGGGAGAGAGAAGAAAAGAAAAGAGAAAGAAAGGGAAAGAGAGAGAAAGAGAATGTTCAGAAGCACCATAGTGGAAAATGCAACGGAACAACATCAGAGATGTGCTGGGCACTGAGGAAATGTAATTATCATTTTAAATTCAGAGGCAAAGGAAGAAATTTAAAGTTGATGGTCATGTGTTTATACTATAATGAACCACCTGCAATGAAATGTTTTGGAAGTGTAAAAGTAGAGGGAGAGGGAGAGATAGAGAGATGAGAGAGAGATGAGAGAGAAGAGAAGAGAAGAGAAGAGAAGAGAAGAGAAGAGAAGAGAAGAGAAGAGAAGAGAAGAGAAGAGAAGAGAAGAGAAGAGAAGAGAAGAGAAGAGGAGAGAGAGAGAATGAGAATGAGAATGAGAATGAATGAATGTTCAGGAGCACCCGAGTGGGAAATGCAACAGAGAAAAATATTGCCGGGCATTGAAGAAATGTACTAATCACTTGAAATTGAAAGGCAAATGAAGAAATCAAAGTTGATGGTGAACAACAAAAAGCTGATGAAAATCAAGAAATAAAAGAATGAAGGAGTGACAGGCTTCGGAGAGTGTCGAAAGAGTAAGAGATCATACTCATCTGGCTCATTAATTCCCTCATTTAGAAAGGCTGAAGGTGAACTAGGAAACATCTTGTGGGACCTGCTGGTTGGAAACTGCATTTCCCAGAGTCCTATAATTCCCCAGAGGCTTCTAGGAATGAGTGGATTGACAAGCTGGGTAGAGTGATTCTCCTGTTTGGAATGCTGCCATGTATCAGAGGAATCTTTCTTACATATTTATAATACAGCAGGGGACTATAAGCTCCTCAAGAGTGGGGATCATCTCTTCTAATTTTGTTGTTCTCTTCTAGGTGCTTAGTTCAGGACTCTGCACAGAGTAAATGCTCAGTAAATGTTCAGAGAAGCAGTGGACTGATGAGAGACAGAAGCCCCGGGTTCCAACCCCAGCTCCATCACTGCACGCTGTGTGACCTTGGGCAAGTCACAACTTTTCTGTGCCTCAGTCACCTCGTCTGTAAAAGGGGGATTAAGGCTATGAGTCCTATATGGGACACGGACTGTGTCCGAATTGATTGGCTTGTATCTACAGAGCCGTACGCACTTAATAAATACCATTTAAATAAATAATCTGTCATTCAATCATATTTATTGAGTGCTTGCTATATGCAGAGCACTGTACTAAGCACTTGGGAGAGGGCAATATAACAAAAACACATTCCCTGCCCAGAACAAGCTTACAGTCTAGAGGGAGAGAGACAGATATTAATATAAATAAATAAATTATACTCTTGGGTTGGCTCTCCTCAAAGAGAACTATCTCCTGGCCATTTATAACTTTGATCCTAAATACAGAACCCCGACCTTTCCCCCCCCTCAAACAAAAAAAAATGTGCTGACAAAACAAATTTGGAAATGGCATGCTTGTTTACTCATGGCCAAAGTACATTACCTGAAAGAATGAATTTTTCATAGTCCGGACCACATATTCCTGATGTAGGTTTCATATAGACGTGATAACCTTTTATGAATCCAGGCTGGGACTCATCCGTGGGGTAATCTGTCCAACTCAAGATCAATGAACTAGACGTCAAGTTGCTAATAACCAGAGAGGGTGTCCTGGGAGCTAGGGAGAGAGAGGTCAGATAAAGGAATTGGCCAACTTTCCAAAAATATCTTTTTTCATTCCTTCATTCAATCGTACTTACTGAGCACTTACTGTGTGCAGAGCACAGTACTAAGATCTTGGGAGATTACAATGCAGCAATACACAGACACATCCCCTGCCCACAATGGGTTTACATTCCAGAGGGGGAGACAGATAATATAAATAATTACAGATATGTACCTATGGGGCTGGGAGTGGGGAAGAACAAAGGGAGCAAGTCAGGGCAATGCAGAAGGGAGTGGGAGAAGCGGAAATAATAATAATGGCTTTTATTAAGCGCTTACTATATGCAAAGCGCTGTTCTAAGCGCTGGAAAGGGGAGCTTAGTTAGAGAAGACCTCCTGGAGGAGATATGTCTTCAATAAGGCTTTGAAGGGGGTGAGAGTAATTGTCTGTCAGATTTGAGGAGGGAGGGTGTTTCAGATCAGAGGCAGGATGTGGGCGAGGGTTTGGTGGCGAGACAGGCAAGATGGAAGTACAGTGAGATGGTTAGCACTAAAGGAGTGAAGTCTGCAATTCCAGAGGTGGTCACTCATTCTCCAGAATGGCCAGATCAAGCCCCCTGGGGATCCAATGTGTCCCACATGGCAGTGTCAGACTCCTAGGATACACACACACACACACACACACACACACACACACACACACGCAGTGTGACCTAATGGTTAGAGCATGGGCCTGGAAGACACTTTGCCACTTTTCTCCTGGGTAACCTCAGGCAAGCTACTTCACTGCCCTCTGCCTCAGTTACCTCATCTGTAGAACGGGGATTAAGACTGTGAGCCTCATGTGGACCATGGGCTGCGTCCAACCCGATTATCTTGTATCTGCCCCAGAGCTTAGTATGGTTCCTAGCACATAGTACGCCCTTAACAAATACCACAGTTATTATTACTATTAATCAATCAATCAGTCGTATTTATTGAGCGCTTACTGTGTACAGAGCACTGTACTAAGCGCTTGGGAAGTACAAGTTGGCAACATATAGAGACAGTCCCTACCCAACAGTGGGCTCACAGTCTAAAAGGGGGAGACAGAGAACAAAACCAAACATACTAACAAAATAAAATAAATAGAATAGATATGTACAAGTAAAATAGAGTAATAATACTCCAATTGTCTCTCCCTGTCCCATGCCCTTTTCTCAAACAAATCTATCCCCGACATTGCCCTAGCTACTAAGAAATCAATCTCTCTCACCTGACAGTGATGCACCAATCTCTAAAAGGTGATACTGTCAAAGCCCTTATTTCTCCTTCTTTAGGATTAATGAGAATATTCAAGTGATTCTAATAAGACCGCTACAAAAAACTCAGTTGGTCCAAAGACTCACCTCCTAGATTAACCATGCCTGAATTTGATTTGTCCTGTATTTTCTTCACACTTAGTGCTTAGCACGTAGTAAAGCCCTAAATGCCACAGTTAGGAATAACATTAACACAAAATGTCTTTGTTTTTAGACTCAGTTGAAAAACTAGTTCCTCCCTCCCTTTCTCCGCCTCTGCATTTTCTACAACTAAACACTATTGAAAAGAAGACTGAAAAGAAGAAGGAATCAGATAGCTTGGTGAAGAGGTGATTCTACCTCTGTGACTTTGGAAAGTCAAATTCTCAGGAGAGTTGGGTAGAAACTCTACCCCTCCCCATCCCCCCTGCCTTACCTCCTTCCCTTCCCCACAGCACCTGTATATATGTATATATGTTTGTACGTATTTATTACTCTATTTATTTATTTTACTTGTACATATCTATTCTATTTATTTTATTTTGTTAATATGTCTTGTTTTGTTCTCTGTCTCCCCCCCTCTAGACTGTGAGCCCACTGTTGGGTAGGGACCGTCTCTATACGTTGCCAACTTGTACTTCCCAAGCGCTTAGACAGTGCTCTGCACACAGTAAGTGCTCAATAAATACGATTGATTGATTGATTGATAGAAAGTGCAAAATAGGGAAGGCAGCCCTTTGGAATAATGACAATAATAACTGTAGTTTTGTTAGGCACTTACTATGTGCCAGCCACGGTACTAAGTAGCGTGGCTCAGTGGAAAGAGCCTGGGCTTTGGAGTCAGAGCTCAAGGGTTCAAATCCCGGCTCTACCAATTGTCAGCTGTGTGACTTTGGGCAAGTCACTTAACTTCTCTGTGCCTCAGTTACCTCATCTGTAAAATGGGGATGAAGACTGTGAGCCCCCCGTGGGGCAACCTGATCACCTTGTAACCCCCCCCAGTGCTTAGAACAGTGCTTTGCACATAGTAAGTGCTTAATAAATGTCATTATTATTATTATTACTAAGCACTGGTGTAGATACAAGCTAATTGAGTCGGACGCAGTCCCTGTCCCACAAAGTGCTCACAGTCTCAATCCCTATGTTACAGATGAGGGTACTGAGGCAGAGAAGTTAAGTGACTTACCCAAGGTCACACGCAGCAGTCTCTAGGCTTTACAGCTCATTGTGGATAGAGAATGTGTCTGTTTATTGTTGTAGTGTACTCTCCCAAGTGCTTAGTACAGTGCTCTGCACACAGTAAGCGCTCAGTAAATATGACTGAATGAATGAAGCGGCAGAGCTGGTAACAGAACTCATCCTTCTGACTCGCAGGCCTGTGTTCTATCAACTGAGCCAGGCTGCTTCAGAAAAACATACATACATACATATTGATACACGTAACATAAAATATTTTCAACTTACGCTCCTCTTGGGTGTAGCCAGTTTTTTTCTCCAGAAAATAAGCTTCTTTATTTGCAAAAACTCCATAAACCCTGAAGTTATACCTCACTCCAGGCTTAAATGCATCTAGAGGACAAAAAGACCAAGATGACCAGGGCTGCAGAATTCTGAAGAAGACCGTTGTTGTGCTTAACAATAATAATAATAATTTATAATGGTGGTATTTGTTAAGTGCTGACAGTGCCAAGCGCTGTGTAGCTATGAGATAATCAGGGTAGACACACAGTCCCTGTCTCCCAGTATAAGTAGGAGGGAGATTAGATAGGCTTTTGTCTTTTGTCTTTTCTTTTAGACTGTGAGCCCACTGTTGAGTAGGGACTGTCTCTATATGTTGCCAATTTGTACTTCCCAACCGCTTAGTACAGCGCTCTGCACATAGTAAGTGCTCAATAAATATGATTGATTGATTGATTTTGAGTGTACTTTTCTTTAGGGGCCTCTTATCTGTGCTTTCCTAGCAGAGTGCCACTGATTCTGCCAACATTTCACCAAGACCCTTCATAAGATTGGGGCAACCCTCAACCTAGCATTGCCATTGATCTTGGAAAAGGTGGAACTAACTCTTTCCCTCAAAGCGGGGTCCAGATTCTGAGCTTCGCCATCCACATCAGGTGTGTAGGGGGAGAGTAACAACTTCACCAAAATCTAGATGGTTGGAGAAGTAGAAGGTGAAGCCTCAAGTGGGGAAAGGACTATGTTCGTTCATTCATTCAATGGTATTTATTGAGCGCTTACTGTGTGCAGAGCACTGTTCTAAGGCCTTGGAAAGTACAATTCAACAATAAAGGCAGACAATCCCTGCCCACACCGGCTTTACAGTCTAGAGGGGGGAAGACAAGCATCAAAACAAGTAATCAGGCACCAATATGAATAAATAGAATTATAGATATATACACGTCAAGACAAGTGAACATCATCATCATCATCAATCGTATTTATTGAGCGCTTACTATGTGCTGAGCACTGTACTAAGTGCTTGGGAAGTAAAAATTGGCAACATATAGAGACAGTCCCTACCCAACAGTGGGCTCACAGTCTAAAAGGGGGAGACAGAGAACAAAACCAAACATACTAACAAAATAAAATAAATAGAATAGATATGTACAAATAAAATAAATAAATAAATAGAGTAATAAACATACAATATAAATATTATATTTATATAATATAAATATATAGAAATATAGATACGTACATATATACACAAGTACTGGGGAGGGGGATCTGAGGAAAAGCAGGGTTTAGTCCGGGAAGGCATCTTGGAGGAGGTGAGCCTTCAGTAGGGCTTTGAAGGGGGGGAAGTGTGATGGTGGATTAGAGGAGGGAGGACGCTCCAGGCCAGAGGTCAGAGGTCAACAGCGGGACAGGCAAGAACAAGGCACAGTGAGAAGGTTAACGGCAGAGGAGCAGAGTGTGCGGTAGCATAAGGAACAGAGAAGGAGAGAAGGGAGGTGAGGTAACGGGGCAAGGTGATGGAGAGCTTTGAAGTCAATAGTGAGAAGTTTTTGTTTGATATGGAGGTTAACAGGCAACCACTGGAGGTTTTGGGGGTGACGTTTCTGTAGAAAGATAATCCGGGCAGCAGAGTGAAGTACAGACTGAAATGGGAAGAGACGGGAGGTTTGGGAGATCAGAAATGAGGCTGATGTCTGACCTGATTATTTTATATCTACCCCAGTGGTTAGCACAGTGTTTTTCAGATGGAAAGCACTTAAGGAATACCACATTTATTGATTATTATCATCTGTTGACCCAGAAAGGAGTTTCCATTCAAAGAGTAAGACACGGTGTTGAAGATTTGCTCCCACCTGAGGTGATGAGAACGCGTGTGATATTGGAGCTGAATTTCTTCCACTGCAAGTCACAGAATGAAGTTTCAGAACAGTTGTTGTACCACTCAACAACATAGCACTCTATTTCTTCAGAGGAAGGCTCCCAAGAAATGTTCATTCCACCATCTGTGCCATTAACTCTGTCTTCTTTGATATCTGTGTCTTCAAATGAAAGAAAGCGTTACAGCTTGTTACGGTAAGGAATTGAGTCAGTTTAAGAGAAAAAGCGTGGCTCAGTGGAAAGAGCCCGGGATTTGGAGTCAGATCATGGGTTCAAATCCCGGCTCCGCCACTTGTCAGCTGTGTGACTTTGGGCAAGTCACTTAACTTCTCTGTGCCTCAGTTCCCTCATTTGTAAAATGGGGATGAAGACAGAGCCCCACGTGGGACAACCGGATCACCTTGTAACCTCCCCAGAGTTTAGAACAGTGCTTTGCACATAGTAAGTGCTTAATAAATGCCATTATTATTATTTATTTTGTTAAATTGTAATCTCCCAAGTGCTTACTACAGTGCTCTGCACATACTAAGTGTTCAATAAATACAAGTGATTGATTTTCAGTACACTACATTCTCCTGTTCTCCGGACCTGCCCAGGGAATGTGTCAGTTTATTGTTGCATTGTGCTCTCCAAGTGCTTAGTACAGTGCTCTGCACACAGTAAGCACTCAATAAATATAACTGAATGAAGAAACCATGAATTTAATACGCCAGTGTACTGTGCAAAGGCAGCCAGAGCTTTGGGGGTTCTGTGGTGGGGTACCCCAAAACTGGTATAACACTAAGCCTGCTGCCATGAGAGTGAGGGACAGTGCCTCTTGATATTCAAACCAGATGGCTTTCCATCAGGATTTTTCTCTCAGTTTTTGTAAAAATTCCCAAGTGATCTAGCTCCCAGCCGATCTGTCCTCTTGCTTTCAGGTAGGACCCGTCCCTTGCCCATCCCATCAATCAGTGGTATTTATTGAGCGTGTACTTTGTGCAGAACACCTCACTAAGCACGTGAGAGAGTACAATACAACAGCATTAGCGGCTATAGTTCCATGCCCATGAGATTCTACCCAGTTTTGGGAGTCTCCACAATCTTCTTCAGAAGTGCCGTCCAGTCTATTCACCCCATTCTCCTACAAGCAGCATGGCACAGTGGATAAAACATGGGCCTCGGAGTCCGAAGGACTTGGGTTCTAATCACAACTCTGCCACTTATCTGCTGTGTGACCTTGGGCAAGTCACTTTACTTCTCCATGCCTCAGTTACCCCCTCTGTAAAATGGGGATTTAGACTGTGAGCCCCACGTGGGACAGGGACTTACGTCCAACCTGATTTACTTGTATCCAACCCAGTGCTTGACACGTAGTAAGTGCTTAACAAGTACTATCTGCTCTGCACACAGTAAGCGCTCAATATGATTGAGTTGAAGTATCATAGTTCAATTATCATTATTAATATACTTATTAATGAGTATATTATCATTATTATTACCCCAGGGGTTCTTCCAAACCCCACGTTAAGGAAAACTCTTGCTGAGGGAATCACCACATCCCAATTCTGCAAATGTGCAAACATGCTTTGTCCACTCAGGCTCATTTCAGATGAAGTTTCCCTCATTCTCTGATAGGCTTCGGGTGAAAGCAAGTGTTATGAAAAGCAGTGTGACCTAGTGGATGCAGCACGGGCATGGGAGTCAGAAGGACCTGGGTTCTAATCTGTACCCCTCCACTTGTCTGCTCTGTGACTTTGGACAAGTCGCTTAACTTCTCTATGCCTCAGGGATTGTGTCCAACCTGATTAGACTTTGAGCCCACTGTTGGGCAGGGACCGTCTCTATATGTTGCCGACTTGTATTTCCCAAGCGTTTAGTACAGTGCTCTGCACACAGTGAGCGCTCAATAAATACGATTGATGATGATGATGATGATTAGTTTGTATCTACTCCAGTGCGTAGAACAGGGCTTGACACACAGTAAGTACTTAACAAATACCATTGTCATTATTATTATTATTGTTAATAATTTAACACCCCAAACACTTAACTGCTGACTCTGTTGTACTGTACTCTCCCAACTGCTTAGTACAGTGCTCTGCACATAGTAAGTGCTCAATACATACCAGTGATTGATTGATGATTCCATTTTACCAGGACTGCCTCTATTTTGGTCTCCTGGATTTGGAAAAATTCCCCTCCCCTTCCAGTTCCAATTCAATCGTATTTATTGAGCTCTTACTGTGTGCACAGCACTGTACTAAGCGCTTGGGAAGTACGAGTTGGCAACATATAGAGATGGTCCCTACCCAACAGTGGGCTCATTACACCTCAAAACATACACATTACACTCTTACTGATTTTCTCCAGAATAAGAAGGGCAAGATTCAGCCAACCACTGGCCTGTTCCCACCTTTATCAATCAGTGGTATATATTGAGTGCTTACTATGTGCCGAGCCCCGTACTAAGCGCTTACAAGAGTAATAATAATAATAATAATAATAATAATAATAATGGCATTTATTAAGTGCTTACTATGTGCAAAGCACTGTTCTAAGCACTGGGAAGGTTACAAGGTGATCAGGTTGTCCCACAGGGGACTCACAGTCTTCATCCCCATTTTACAGATGAGGGAACTGAGGCCCAGAGAAGTTAAGTGACTCGCCCAAGGTCACACAGCTGACAATTGGCAGAGCCGGGATTTGAACCCATGACATGAGTACAGTGTAATAAAGTTGGGAGACACATTCCCTGCCCATAGTGAGCTTGCAGTTTAGAAGGGGAGATTCAGGTACTTGAGATTCCTTCCCATCTCTCGCTCCCCACCCCTTCATTCAAGTAACATTCAAAATTCCCTCCTCATCCATGAAGTCTTCCTTTGCAGAAGGGTAAGAATTTTTCCTGGCTGCAGCCTGCCAATCGATGAACTGCCCTAGGCTCCCATTATTATGCCAATTGTGAAATCCCGTTCGATATGCTGATCGTCCAGGCATGACTTCAGGTTCTTTGGTGTTTTTCTATCAAAATAGGGCTTGTCTGTCTAACTACTACTTGTTTCAAGTAGTGAACAGGCCTGGGAGCCAGAAGGTCATGGGTTCTAATCCCAGCTCCGCCGCTTGCCTGCTGTGTGACCTTTGGCAAGTCACTTTAACTCCTCATGCCTCGGTCACCTCATCTGTAAAATGGGGATTAGGACGGTGAGCCCCATGTGGGATAGGGACTGTGTCCAACCTGATTAGCTTGTATCTACCCCAGTGCTTGACATATAGTAAGAACTTAACAAATACCATTATTATTATTATTATTGTGATTAAACACCTAGCATACAGAGCTCATTTCTGTTTATCGAGTTTGGTGCAACACACTGCCAGTGCCACGTAAAAGAAAGCAAATGAAAGCTTTTAGATGATCAGTTTAAGGTAATGAGGAGTTACTCACCATTTTCATTATCCTCAGAAACTACAATCACTGACGGAGGAGAAGAGCCAACACTATTTTTTGCTGTAATGTTGATCCGGTAGGACTGTTTGTCAATTTTTAGCTCTTTGCTGTTGTGCCATTTAGGCACAGTGAACTGTTTTGTTGTTTGTAGTTTTTCCAGATTTTCCACTGTTAAGTCATAAGAGAGGATTTCTCCATTTGCTTGAAAATCCAGTAATGGCTGTGAAAAAAAAGCACCTCAAGATGAAATAGCCCTTTGTATAGTCTCCTCTCCTTCAGAAGGCTCCTTAAGAGGAGCAGCGGATAGTTGATAGAGCAAGGTCCTGGGAGTGAGAGCCCACTGTTGGGTAGGGATTGTCTCTATATGTTGCCAACTTGTTCTTCCCAAGCGCTTAGTACAGTGCTCTGCACACAGTAAGTGCTCAATAAATACGATTGATTGATTGATTGATTAATTCCATCTCCACCACTTGTCTGTCGGGTGACCTAGGGTGAGTCCCTTCACTTCTCCGTGCTTCAGTTCCCTCATCTGTAAAATGGGGATTGAGACTGTGAGCCCCATGTGGGACAGGGACTGTGTCCAACCTGATTTGTTTGTATCCACCCAGCAATGCCTGGCACATAGAAAGCAATTTAAAAATACTGCTATTATTATTAAGGCATAAAAACCTTTACTCAAATGACTTTCATCTATATCTGGCTAGCGCAGCTGAATCATAAGATGTATGTCTGAGGACGTGTGATCATGGGCAGCAGCTGTCCACCTAGACATCATCCTCAAGACTCCCAAATTAGAGACCCCAGCAATCAGTCAATAGTATTTATTGAGTGCTTACTGTGTACAGAGCACCGTATGAAATTCTTGGGAGAGTTATTATTTTTTATTATTAAGTGACATTGAGTCGTTTCTGATTCATAGCAACTCCATGGATATACTTTCTCCAGAGCGTCCTGTCCTCTGCCATAATCCGCAACCTTTCTAGTGGTCCTTCCGTTAACCGTTGTTATGGTCTCTATTATTATTATCATTATTATTATTAAAGGTAGAAAGTAGACCGGTTTGCCATTCAAGAGGAAGAATAATAATATTAATGATGGCATTTGTTAAGTGCTTACTATGTGCAAAGCACTGTTCTAAGCACTGGGGGGGGGGGATACAAGGTGATCAGGTTGTCCCACGTGGGGCTCACAGTCTTAATCCCCATTTTACAGATGAGGGAACTGAGGCTCCGAGGAGTTAAGTGACTTGCCCAAGGTCACACAGCAGACGTGTGACGAAGCTGGGATTCGAACCCATGACCTCTGACTCCAAAGCCCCTGCTCTTTCCACTGAGCCACGCTGCTTCTCAAATGAGAAACAGTTTGGCCTAGTGGATACAGCAGGGGCGGGGAGTCAGGAGGACCTGGGTTCTAATTCTGACTCCGCCACTTGTCTGCTGTATGACCTTGTACAAGTTACATCACTGCTCTGGGCCTCAGTTACCATCTCTGTAAAATGGGGATTGAGACCTTGAGCCCCGTTAATCCATTAATCCTACTTATTGAGTGCTTACTGTATGCAGAGAAATACACTAAATGCATGGGAGAGTACAGTATGTCAATAAACAGACACATTTCCTACCCACAATGAGCTTACAGTCTAGAATCCATGCATCTACTCCATCTTGTATCAATCCCAGCACTTAGTAATAATAATAATAATAATGGTATTTGTTAAGCACTTATTAACACTGCCAAACACTGTTCTAAGCACTGGGGTAGATACAAGGAAATCAGGTTTTCCCACATGGGGCTCAGGGTCTTAATCCCCATTTTACAGATGAGGTAACTGAGATGTATCTGATCTCCCAACCTCCTGTCTCTCCCCACTTCAGTCTATACTTTACTCTGCTGTCTGGATTATCTTTCTACAGAAATGCTCTGGGCATGTGGGCCCCCCTCCTCAAAAATCTCCAGTGGTTGCCTATCAACCTTTGAATCAAGCAAAACTCCTCACTATTGGCTTCAAAGCTCTCCATCACCTTGCCCCTTCTTACCTCACCTCCCTTCTCTCCTTCTACAGCCCAGCCTGCACACTCGGCTCTTCTAGTGCTTACCTTCTCCCTATGCCTTATTCTCACCTGTCCCGTCATCGACCCCTGGTCCACATCCTACCTCTGGCCTGGAATGTCCTCCATCCTCAAATCCACCAAACTAGCACACTTCCCCCCTTCAAAGCCCTACTGAAAGCTCACCTCTTCCAGGAGGCCTTCCCACATTGAGCTCCCCTTTTCCTCTGCTCCTCCTCCCCTCCCCATCGCCCCCCACTCCCTCTCTCTGCTCTACCTCCCTCCCCACCCTACAGCACTTGTGTATATATGTACATATTAATTATTCTATTTATTTTATTAATGATGTGCATATATCTATAACTCTACTTATTTATATTGATGCTACTGATGCCTGTTTACTTGCTTTGTTTTGTTGTCTGTCTCCCCCCTTCTAGACCGTGAGCCCATTGTTGGGTAGGGATTGTCTCTGTTGCTGAATTGTACTTCCCAAGTGCTTAGTCCAGTGCTCTGCACACAGTAAGTGCTCAATAAATATGATTGAATGAATGAACTGAGGCTCAGAGAAGTCAAGCAGCTTGCCCAAGGTCACACAGCAGACAAGTGGCGGAGCCAGGATTAGAACCCACTTCCTCTGACTCCCAAGCCCGTGCTCCTTCCCCTAAGCCACACTGTGACCACACATGTTGCTGTGAGGAAAGGACAATCTTCCGGTTCACACAGTGGGAAACAAATTGTCTTTTCCAACTTTCCCAGCTTACCTTCCAAAACAAAGTCAAGAGTCTTTCATGGCTTCCCTGAACCGCTCTGACCTCTCTCCAGATATCGGGGCCCTCAGAGGGAACTGTAACAAATCACAGAAAGATCCTTAAATTCCTTTGATTTTTTTTCCAAGTGGGTTATTCAAACTCTGTCCAGATCAATTAGAGATGCCTAAGAGTCTTAGTCTCAAAGTCTTATATAGAAAAGCCAAATATAAAGCCGAATGTGCTACCCACTTCGCAGTTATGGGCCTTTCTCTTGGTTACATGGACTTTGGCTGAGGAAATTAGCTCTCTAGACTGTAAACTTAACTTCTGTGAGCCTCAGTTCCCTCATCTGTAAAAATGGGGATTAAGACTGTGAGCCCCACATTTGACAATTTGATCACATTGTATCCCCCCCGCCCAGTGCTTAGAACAGTGCTTTGCACATAGTAAGCGCTTAACAAATGCCATTATTATTATTATTATTAAGCTTGTGGGCAGGGAATGTGTCTGTTTTTGTTCTAAGGTACTCTCCCAAGTGCTCAGTACGTGCTCTATTTATTTTGTCAATGATGTGCATCTGGCTTTACTTCTATTTATTCTGATGACTTGACACCTGACCACATGTTTTGTTGTCTGTCTCCCCCTTCTAGACTGTGAGCCCGTTGTTGGGTAGGGACCGTCTCTATATGTTGCCGACTTGTACTTCCCAAGTGCCTAGTACAGTGCTCTGCACACAGTAAGTGCTCAATAAATACGATTGAATGAATGAATGCTCTGCACACTGTAAGCACTCAATAAATACAACTGAATGAAGTGAATGAATGACCCTGTCTGGCTGCTGCTGTGGAAGAACCCATCCCTTTCAAAGGCAGGATGCTGGGCAAACAGTCTGCCTTTACTCCCTGGGATTTGTTGGGATGGTTAAGGGAAGCAGCAGGGCTTGGTGGATAGAGCACAGGCCTAGGAATCAGAAGACCCTGGGTTCTAATCTCAGCTCTGCCACTTCCCTGCTGTGTGACCTTGGGTAGGTCACTTCACTTCCCTGTGCCTCAGTTACCTCATCTGTAAAACAGGATTAAAACTGGGAGCCCCGTGAGGAACATGAGTTGTGTCCACCCAGAGTCACTTTATCTATCCCTGCGCTTAGAACAGTGCCCTGCACATAGTAAGTGCTTAACAAATGCCATTAAAAAATGGTCAATATAATTTTATATCAATTGATGTAATCAGTCAATAGTAATAATAATGATAATGGCAGTTGTTAAGCATTTACTATGATCCAGGCACTGTACTAAGGGCTAGGGTAGACACAAACAAATGAAGTTGGACACAGTCCCTGTCCCACATGGGGCTCACATTCTCAATCCCCATTTTATAGATGAGGTAACTGAGGCCCAGAGAAGTGAAGTGACTTGCCCAAGTTCACACAGCAGACAAGTAGCAGAGTCAGAATTAGAACCCACACCCTTCCGCTGCATCCCATATCTGGTAAGTATGCCCGTTAGAGTGATTTAATTTTTTTCTGCATGTGTCGCCTTCTCCCCCTTCCCATTTAGCTTGTAAATTCCTCCGAGGTAGGGTGCGGTCTTTATAAAATTTCACTGTAACTTCAACACCTGGCTCAGTGCAATGGAAGCATAAATGTGATTAATCAATGAATGGTGGCAGTGAGCTAAAAGTGCTTTAATAGTCTGATCCAGCAATCGACCTCTCCCCCAGCAAGTTTGGGGCTTAAAACTGTTTTAAGAAGACTGAACTCACCGGCTTCTTTTGTGGTGAATCTGTCGTGACTCCAATCACTCCACTTCCAAAAGTAGTTGGCATTCCCACATCGCACTCGGAGAGTATATGTTGAATAAGGTTCCAATTCCGCTAAAGTTAAGGATAATCTGGGTGCCAGGACATGCGAAATATTGAACTGCCAAATCAAAGAAGAAAGAGTAATAATAATAATAATGATAGCATTTATTAAGCACTTCCTATGTGCAAAGCACTGTTCTAAGCGCTGGGGAGGTTACAAGGTGATGAGGTTGTCCCAGGGGGGGCTCACAGTCTTAATCCCCATTTTACAGATGAAGGAACTGAGGCCCAGGGAAGTGAAGTGACTTGCCCAAAGTCACACAGCTGACAAGTGGCGGAACTGGGATTTGAACCCATGACCTGTGACTCCAAAGCCCGTGCTCTTTCCACTGAGCCACGCTGCTAGCCATGGATCAGATAAAAAAAACTCACCTGAAATTAAATTGAAACAGTTTGGGTCAGAAATGGTCCCAACAGTAAGCTAGGGAAGGGAAGTTCTGTGAAAGTAATCAATTAATCAAACGATCAATATTTATTAAGCAATTACTGGTTTCAGAGCACTCAGCAAGGGTTTGGGAGATTACAGTTCAACAGAGTTGGTAGATACATCCCCGGCCCACCAGAAGCTTACAGTCAGTCATTCATTCATTCAAATTTATTGAGCGCTTACTGTGTGCAGAGCACTGTACTAAGCGCTTGGGAAGTACAAGTTGGCAACGTATAGAGACGGTCCTTACCCAACAACGGGCTCACAGTCTAGAAGGGGGAGACACACAACAAAACAAAACATGTGGACAGGTGTCAAGTCATCAGAATAAATAGAAGCAAAGCCAGATGCACATCACTAACAACAAAATAAGTAGAACAGTAAATATGTACAAGTAAAATAAATAGAGTAATAAATCTGTACAAACATATATACAGGTGCTGTGGGGAGGGAAAGGAGGAAGGGCGGGGGGGATTGGGCTGAGGAGAGGAAAAAGGGGGCTCAATCTGGGAAAAAGGGGGCTCAGTCTCCAGAGATCTTCCTTCTATTAGCACGTGATACCCACCGAAACACTGACCTTCTGACAGTCGAAAATGCCTACTCACTAGACAAGTCAGTTTCCTAGTCCTGCCTCATAATTTCTCCTCTTGGCTTCCTTACATCCCTCCTTCATGTATTTGCTAATGATTTCCTATTCCTACTCATTTTCTCAACTCCCAGGAATAGAATAACTCATGAAGTAAAACTTTGGTTTTTTTCCTCAGTGTTTGGATGGGAATTCCTTTCTGAAAATTGAGACGCATCTTTCCTTTTAGACCTTAACCTCTTAATGAGTTAAGACTTGTTTGTGGGATTCAATTTGGTACAGTACACAATTTGGTGCCACAGCACCTGTATATATGTATATATGTTTGTACATATTTATTACTCTATTTATCTTACTTGTACATATCTATTCTATTTATTTTATTTTGTCAGTATGTTTGGTTTTGTTCTCTGTCTCCCCCTTCTAGACTGTGAGCTCGCTGTTGGGTAGGGACTGTCTCTATGTGTTGCCGACTTGTACTTCCCAAGTGCTTAGTACAGTGCTCTGCACACAGTAAGCGCTCAATAAATGATTGATTGATTGATTGATCAGTTAATGATCATACTAAGAAGCGCTGTCCTCCAAGATGTCTTCGCCAATCAAGTCCTCCTTTCTGCTTCTCCCACTCCCTTCTGTGTCGCTTATGCACTTGGATTTGTCCCCTTTATTCACCCCCAACTCAGTGCTAAGGCACTTATGTACATAGCCATAATTTGTGTATTTATATTTATGTCTGTCTCACCCTCCAGACCTTTTGCCTGTTGTGCACAGGAAAGGTGTCTACCAACTCTGTTCTATTGTACTCTCCCAAGCACTTAGTACAGTGCTCTGCACACAGTAAGGGCTCAATAAGGACAATTGATTGATTGACTGAATCATTTTTTCCATTTTAGAGATGAATAGGGTACAGAGAAAGGCACCTCATCTTTCCAGATTCTCAGTGCCATGTTTTATGCAGCAGAATATGTTGCCACTCATAACAGCTAAGAATGATGGTGAATTCTCCAACTTGTCAGAACTGGTATTTTCAATTCCAAGAGCTAAGGGCCCAAATATCAATCAATCAATCAATCGTATTTATTGAGCGCTTACTGTGTGCAGAGCACTGTACTAAGCGCTTGGGAAGTACAAGTTGGCAACATAATGGCAACATATATCAAATATGTGATGTAATTCTCCTGAGCACTTAGCACAGTGCTGGGCATCTCAGAGGAACAAATGCGGTTTTAGGACAGTGATAAACTGAGCTCATGGGTTCTTATTTATAATAATGGCATTTGTTAAGCATTTACTACGTGCCAATTTGTCCCTGGCTGTACTGAATTCTAGCAGCATTCCCCTTCCGTCTACAAGTATGCTAAAATTTACGATCACTAAATGTTTAATGATAGCCAGAAGCAACAGGCCTACTGGAAAGAGCATAGACCTGGGTTCTAATCCCAGCTCTGCCACTTGTATGCTGTGTGACCTTGAGCAAGTCACTTCACTTCTCTGGGCCTCAGTTACTCATCTGTAAAATGGGGATTATGACTGTAAGCCATAAGTGGGTCGGGGACTATATCTAACATGATTTATCTTGTATCTACCCCAGCACTTAGTTCAGTGCCTGGCAGATAGCAAGCACTTAACAAATGCCATTAAAAAGAATAATAATAATTAGCTATCAGCTCAGCACTTATAAACTGCAAAAACCATAGTATTTTTGTACATATCGATTTACATACGCTATTTCATTCATTCAATCATGTGTTTATTGAGTGTTTACTAAACTATTCAAGACTGATCAATCGATGGTATTTATTGAGTACTTCGTTTGTGCAGAGCACCATACTAAACACTAGAGAGAGTACAATACAAGGATGGTAGACATTCCCTGCCCACAAGGAGCTTACAGTTTATTGAAGATACTCATCTTCCCAGTCTCCTCTTCTTCCTTTCTGCCTCCCCCATTAGATGGTAAACTCCTTGAAGACAGGGCCCTCTTTAGCACTTTCCCAAGTATTGAGTACAGTGCTCTGAACACACTAGACGCTCAATACTATTTTTGAATAAAAGATTTACAAAAAAAAAAGCTACAGACTAAGCCCAGGATTACTGTAGTTAACCTTTCCGATATGCATTAGGAAGCTCCGTACCTGTCTGACTTTTCCATTACGGGAGATTTCGGCCTGACACAGCAATTCGGGATTACTCCGGATAGGAGATACATTCCAAGACACTGTCACACTTGTGGCATTCTTGTGCTTAATGGAGATGTGATCAGGTGGCACTGGACGCACTACCAAAGTGAGGAGAACATGAAACTTTGGGATATTAAAAAGTCTAAACAAATTCAAGCAAACCCAAGCCTATCTGCCGCGACCCGGTAGCCCAAGTTGGAATTGCACTCCGGATTATAGCATAGAAATTATTCAAGTAAATGAGCAGTAATAGGCAGTGAATTAAAAGTGTTTCTGAACCGTGCATTGTAGAATCAAGGTGGCAGTTTAGGAGGGCATTGTTTGGCTTACAAAAAAGCCACCATCCTACGGTAAGTAGAAAATCACCAATTTCAGCTGGTGGAGGATAAGAGTTATGTGAATCTAGATAAGTCTAAAACTAGGCAAAATGCTGAATACACTAGCACAGCTCAAACTGATTCAACACATTCATATCTGGTGAAATACATCACTGCCACAATGGGCCTGGCTGTGTACATTCTCACCTCGTTGGGACGCATTTAACATCAAATTCACACTCTTTCTTCCCAGGGCATTTTTAGCCCATAGTGTGAAGTTATACATCTGGGTCACATCTTCGGCTAATTTCCAAACACACTGATTTCTTTCACGACAAGGTACTTTTGTCTTGGAAAACCTTTCGAAAGGAAATACAGTATTTCACTTTTCAGTCAATGCCGACGGTCTCTGTACCCCAATATGAAATGCGAGCACTCTAATTTTCAAAGTGTTAGGGAAGAGATGGCTCTATGGAGAAACAAATCAACCTTTTCTTTTTTTTTTCTTTTTGTTTATTACCAGACTCTCTGACAGGTTCAAAACCAAACGTGAATTCCTGAAGCTCAGATTTAACCTTGAATAAAGCAATGCTTTATTCTCCCGGCAGGAGCAATCTAAGAGATTGGAAAATGCTTCACTTTCATTCAGTACTCAGAGTGCTTATTTAAGAATAACTAGACAGGTTATGCAACCTACTAGGGCTTTCTCTAGAAGAGGATTTCCCAGTAAACGTGCCAGTTTGGTTTTTATTTTATTATTGTTATTATTATTCATTCAGTCATATTTACTGAGTGCTTACTGTGTGTAGAGCACTGTAATATTATTATTATTCTCAGATGAGTTTTGTTTAATTTTTTACCTTTGGATGTAGACCCTGTGTATCGTTATGTTTGTATAGGACCTTTCCCCAGTTTTTCTGATCACTTGAATTTCGTCCCTTTGCTCTAAAGTCCTGGGAGCTACAGCCAATTTAGTCTTATACAGATGTGATAAACATACATCCTTTCCTCGCTTGCCCATGATAATGTCACAGAAGCAATGTGGCTCAGTGGAAAGAGCAAGGGCTTGGGAGTCAGAGGACGTGGGTTCTAATCCTGGCTTCACCACTTGTCAGCTGTGTGACTTTGGGCAAGTCACTTAACTTCTCTGTGCCTCAGTTACTTCATCTGTAAAATGGGGATTACGACTGTGAGCGCCGTGTGGAATAACCTGATTACCTTGGATCTACCCCAGCATTTAGAACAGTGCTTGGCACATAGTAAGTACTTAAATACCCTCATTATTGCATGGGGGGGGGGAATCAAAAGTCTTAATTTTGTTGCATCCAATTTCTCACACATGTTGTTTTCCCAGAGAACCCCTTTCACCCCCAAATCTGCCCCAAATCCTATCTCCTCTGAGAAGCCTCCCCCGATTTTTAACACCTTAGTCAAATCAACCTAACATTCTCCCTTAACACTCATTCCTCTCCCAGTTACTTAGATGTCCATGCATTTTTTGTATGTATATTCTGCTGCTTTGCCCCAACACATTCCTACTTTTCCTGTTAACCCTTGTTCTTCCTCCTGTTCCCACTCTTTGTTAATATTTTCTGTCTGTCCACCCCATTAGACGGTACGCTCTTCCAGAAGGCCCTGTTCATGTATATAGCTTCTGTTGCACTGTCTCAAGCGCTTAGTACAGTTTTTTGTCCTCAGCAGTTGCTCAATAAATGCCACTGATGATAACTGACGACTGACAACTGAAGTCTAAAAGATGACGTCTATTACTTCTCCCTGGTCTGTGTGATCTGTCTATTTTAGAAGGAAATGAACAAATTCGGCAAAATTTGCTCTTCATCAAATCATGTTCATTGCTTCCTAGAATATTTAAAGAATGAGAGAGTGAGTGAGAGAGAGAGAGAGAGAGAGAGAGAGAGAGAGAGTGTGTCCCCACTCCCAGGGAATGCTTTTTTATTTCAATGGTATTTGTTAAGTGCTTACTATGCTCCAGGCACTGTTCAAAGTACTGGGGTGTAGATACAAAGAAATTATGTTGGACACAATTCATGTCCCACATGAGTCTCACAGTCTTAATCTCCATTTTACAGATGAGGTACCTGAGGACCAGAGAAATCAAGTGAGTTGCCCAAGGTCACACAGCAGACAAGTGGCAAGGCCAGGCTTAGAACCCAGATCCTTCTGACTCCCAGGCTCTATCCATTAGGCCATTCTGCTTCTCTTTTCCCAGGGTGGAGAAGAAATTTAACCTCAAAGTGATATTCGCTGTAATACAAGTGAGAAATCTGGCAAACGTTCCCTCAAACCTCACACACATTCTTATCGGCTCACAATAATCATACTGGTTAGGTGACAAATCATGCATATCACATTAATCACTCACGAGTTTAATCTTGTCCTCTAGACTGTATACCTATTTTAGGCAGGGAACGTGTCTAGCAATTCTGTTGTATTTTACTCTCCCAAGCCCTTAGTACAGTGCTCTGCACACAGCAAGCGCTCAATAAATACCACTGATTAATGGAGTGAGTTAACTCCTAGACCTGGGAAGGGTAATTGGATTCCCCAGAGGAACTTCTCAAACTACCACTGTCCAGGCCTAGGGAGGCTGAATTATTACCTAAACTTAACGAGCAGAAGAGACTTGCCATTCATAGAGCTCGTATTCGGTGGAATGATTTCTAAACAGGTGTGTTTCAGTTCCTGGATCCCAAACACAGTTCAAAGTTGTCAAGTCCTTCGTGTCACAAGAAAAGTCTTTGGGCTCATCGGGTGCTTCTGTCAGAACAAACAATTAAGCGATATTCTTCTGTCAGAACAAACAATTAAGCGATATTTGGCTGCAGATGAATCACCAAAAATGTTTCAAGTCAAAATGAAAGCTATGTTGGGAATCATAATTCAGATTATCCAGTTGGGGCAATTTTAGCCCCTGTCCTTCCCTGTCATTAATTCAATTCACAAAAGCTGCTCAAGGAATTGGTAAACATATGACTTAAAAGGACAGGGTCCCCCCAGTATTGGAAAAATCAAAAAATAATAATAATCAACTGAACAGTGAATATGAAAGGGATGAATATACAGTATTCATTTAAATATCTGTCACACTTTTTAGCATAATTTTTGTAACAAAACAGAGGTGGAGCTATTATGCGGGTCATATAATAATTAAGTCTAGCAATAAAAGGAAGAGAGAGGGAGAAGGAGAGGAAAGATAAGAGGACGTGTAAGATTGCATCTCTTATTTCTATTCCACCTCCCAAGCGTTACATACAGTACGACTCACTGAATTAACTTTTCCTCCTATCCCATGTTGCTCCGCTTTTTCACTCTTACGTTCAACCTTTCTGGCCCTCACCAGTGCCCCCCCACCACATCTTCTTTGTTGTCCCATTCTCACCCATCTACTCCTCCTCCCCAGGGGCAAGCAACTATCACTGCTTATAATTATGTAGTATAAAAAATATTTTATTTCCTCCTCAAAAATTTGGGTGGAGCAATTATGCAAGTCCATATGGCATTGTCTAAGACTAGTTTCACTTCATCATGCTGGTCCAGGATATGAATGGAGGCCCATCTAGGCATCATAGTCACTACTTTTTGTTTGGCAACCTGGTAAGCAAACTGCAAATGACTAGCTGAAGAGAGCAGTGTGGCCCAGTGGATAAAGCAACGGGGCTGGGAATCAGAAGGATCTGGGTTCTAATGCCAGCTCAGCCACTTGTCTGCTGTGTGACCTTGGGAAAGTCACTTCACTTCTCTAGGCCTCAGCTCCCTCATCTGTAAAATGGCAATTAAGACTCTGAGCCCCATGTGGGTCATGGACTTTGTCCAGTGTGATTAGCCTGTATCGTCCCCGGATCTAAGTCCAATGCCTGGCACGTAGTAAGTGCTCAAAGAACAGAATAAAAAAAAGGTAGAAGCATTGGTCCACCCTCAGTGCCCACACAATATCTTTTAAAAGAGCTACACCCCAAAAATGTCACATAATACAGAAGAAAAAGATTTTGTTAAAATTGAGTTGCTTACTTCCTATGTAAAGGACCAGGCCATCATAACTTCCATTGGCTGTCAGGATACAAAAAATATTTGCCCCCGAATCACGCACATAACTAATATTATTAACTGTAAAGCCCAAAACATGGGGCTTTAGGAATGATCCTGAGAGGTTTGTGTTGTCGTACTGAAAAAACAAAATTGCTGTGTCTTTTGCAGCGATGCAACAAAAGCTGATGTCGGAGCCTTCCTCCACCACTTCTGTATGAGGAAAAATTCTTGGACGATCAGTCTGATTCTGCCCTGCAAGACATTAAATTCAAGCCTTGGATTAAAAGTGCATCCCCTAAATGGAATGATCTGAAATTGAATCAAATAACAGGGTCCCTCTGCAAGTGGTTCTGCATGTAGTCATAAGGCAGGACTGTACAATTACTTTCAGTCTCAGGAGCTGGACGCAAAGGAGAAGCAGCATGGCCTAGTGTGTAGAGCATGGGCCTGCAAGTCAGAGGGACCTGGGTTCTAATCCCGGCTCCTCCACTTGTCTGCTGTGTGACCTTGGACACATCACTGCACTTCGCTATGCCTCAGTGACCTCATCTGTAAAATGGGGACTTACACTGTGAGCCCCATGTGGGACAGGGACTGTGTCCAACCTGCTTATAATAATAATAATAATAACAACAATGGTATTTGTTAAGCATTTACTGTGTGCCAAGCACTGTTCTAAGTGCTAGGGTAGGTATAGGGTAATCAGATTGTCCCTTGTGGGGCTCACAATCTTAATCCCCATTTTACAAATGAGGTAACAGGCACAAAGAAGTAAAATGGCCTGCCCAAGGTCACACAGCAGATGAGTGACAGAGCCAGGATTAGAACCCACATTCTCTGGCTCCCAAGCCCGAGCTCTTTCCACTAAGCCATATCTTTGTTTTACCCCACTGCTTAGAACAGTGACTTGCACATACTAAGCACTTAACAAATATCATTAACAACCACCACCACCCCCAGTTTTTTGGCAATAGGATAGCACCTATGTTGCGCTGATGCCATTTGGCATATTGGCATTAATTTGAATGCATTGGCATTGGGTCTGCCAGAAACCCTCTAGATTCAGCTGCTGTTAGTTCCAGGCCAAACACTGGTGATTATTCACTGGGCTAGGAACTGGGCAAAATGACCTAATGGAGAAAACCTAGTGGCCAATCTTGGTTTGTTACCCCTCCCGCCCCCCACCCCCTCGATCCAGCAGAGAAACTAAGAGCAGATGATAGAATTGGAAGCAGTATCAAGCGTTGCAAATAGCAAATGAAATATAACAAAGGGCGATCATTAAGTGAATCTTAGGTGGGAAAGGTTGGTGCTCACACGGCAATCTTTTTAATCGCATCTGCACAAAAAGAGATCATGGTCTCTCTCTCTCTCTCTCTCTCTCTCTCTCACACACACACACACACACACGCCAAACTAGCTCTCTTCCCCACTTCAAAGCCCTACTTAGCGCTCACCTCCTCCAGGAGGCCTTCCCAGACTAAGCCCCCCCTTTCCTCTGCTCCTCCTCCCCTCCCCATCGCCCCTACTCCCTCCTTCTGCTCTAGCCCCTTCCCTGACCCACAGCACTGGTGTACATATTTATTATTCTATTTATTTTATTCAGGATGTGTATATATCTAGAATTCTATTGATTTATTTTGATGCTACCGATGCCTGTCTACTTGTTTTGTTCTGTTGTCTCTCTCCCCCTTCTTGCCTGTGAGCCCGCTGTTGAGTAGGGTGTCTCTACCTGTTGCCGAATTATACTTTCCAAGCGCTTATTACAGTGCTGTGCACACAGTAAGCGCTCAGTAAATATGACTGAATGAATGAATACACACACACCAGTTATAGTCAGTGATGAGCAGTAAATAGCACTACAGGGTAGAGCATTGAACAAACCAAGCAGCCGTCATTCCCGAAACTATTACTGCTTCAAGACAAGCCGAGTGCCCCCTTTCTCCCCCCTCCCCCTGCCTTTATCTTCCCACCAACTGGAGGAACAGGGGACACAGCATCACATCCACAACAATCCAGCAAGCATAGCTACAGCTCTTGGTGGCCAGGAACAATGGGAGTAGGTCCAATGTGGCTCCCACAACACACGCTCCCTCTTTCCCTCCTCTCTCCTCCTCACTTCCTTTCTTTCTCCCTAGCCCGCTTTCCCTCTCCCCTTTTTTAAGCTTTCTTCCTCTCTCCCTCAGCAGATTGAATAGCAGTGGCATAGGGAAGGAAGTAGAGGGGGGAAAGCAGGGTCATGCCAACAGCTTTGCTTTCATTCATTCAATCATATTTATTGAGCGCTTACTGTGTGCAGAGCACTGTACTAAGCGCTTGGGAAGTACAAGTTGGCAACATATAGAGACGGTCCCTACCCAACAACGAGAAACAAAGCACTCCCTCCAGCTCGATGTGGGCAGGGAATACTAATGATGGTATTTGTTATGCACTTACTATGTGCCAAGCAACGTTCTCAGCACTGGAGTAGACACAAGGTAATTAGGTTGTCCCACATGGGGCTCACAGTCTTAATCCTCACTTTACAGATAAGGTAACTGAGGTTCAGAGAAGTTAAGTGGCCTGCCCAACGTCACACAGCAGACAAGTGGTGGAGCTGGGATTAGAACCCGTGTCCCCCGGCTCCTAAACCCATGGTCTGTCCACTATGTCACACTGCTTCTCTGTGTCTACCAACTCTGTTAAACTGGACTCTCCCACGTGCTTAGTACAGCACTCGGCAGAGGGTAGGTGTTCAATACATACGATGGACTGATTGATTAGCCCCTTGGAGTAGAGAGTGGGATGAGTTCTTGGACAGATTTGAGTTTCCTCAAATCTGAGGCAGCATGGCTCAGTGGGTAGAGCGCGGGTCTAGGAATCAGAAGGGCTCGGGTTCTAATCCTGGCTTCACCACATGCTTTAGTAGCAGAGCCTCTAATTGAGATCAACTGCACTATCTCCTTTGGGTATTCATTCATTCATTCAATCGTATTTATTGAGCGCTTACTGTGTGCAAAGCACTGTACTAAGCACTTGGGAGATTGCAATAACAACAAACAACGAGCTCACAGCCTAGAGGGGGGATCTCGCCAGAATTGCATTTGCAATTCAGTCGGGAAAATGTCTCAAAGATAAAAAGCTCTCTTTGTACACGCAACACTTTTCATCCGTCAAGGCAAGGCCAATAACTAAATTCTGAGTCTCTTAAACATTCTTTCGAGATCCATCGTCTAATAAGGAACAAGGGATATAGTCCCAGTATAAATAGTCTGAGGGATAGCACCAAAGAGTTAAGTCTTCACATGGCGTTGTGGATAGAGCACCGGCCTAGGAATCAGAAGGTCACGGGTTCTAATTCCTATCTGCCACGTGTCTGCTGTGTGACTTTGGGCAAGTCACTTCACTGTGCCTCAGTTACCTCATCTGTAAAATGAGGTAAAATCTGTAAAATGACCGTGTCCTACCTGATTTGCTTGTATCTATCCCGGTGCTTAGTACAGTGCCTGGAACATAGGAAGCACTAAACTACCACAATTGTTATTGCCAAATTGCTGGGGTGGGGTCACTCATTTACCAATCAGTCATGCGAATAACCCTGGATTAAGCCTAAAATAAACCCCCAGCAAATTTTCTTCGAAGCAACTTCTTAAAATAATTATCGCAGGCACAGTCAATTGGGCACATTGAGTTCACACCGTTCTGAGCTTCTTGGATGGAAAGGGAGAGTCTGAAGCCCACATTTTATTACGGCTTTTGTGGCCACAATTATTTTAAAACATTTCAACTCAACGGAACAGAAAAGAGGAATTAGGATGTCCTTTCTTACCTTCCACGGTCTTCCATGACGTCCAGTCACTCCAGACTCTCGAAGCTGGGAATTGCTCATCATCCACCATACTCCTGATTCTCACTGAATGGGACACACATTCCAAAGGGAACTCTGAACGCCAGCTCCAATTCAAAGTTTCATTCAAACTCAAGATGGTCTTATAGCTTTCCTGCAAAAAAAAAAGTTCACTTAGCTGAACAGTCCTGCCTTTCCCACAAACTGAGGTATGTTCTGTTGTAATTCTAGCCCACAGAGGCCATTTTTCAAATGGGATTTGTTAATTGCTTGCTATGTGCCAGGCACTGTAGTAAGCGCTGGGATAGATATTATTGTTACATTGTACTCTCCCAAGCACTTAGTACAGTCTTCTGCACACAGAGAGCGCTCAGTAAATACAAATGAATGGATAAATGAATACAAAATAACCAAGTTGGATGCAGTCCACGTCCCACATAGGGTTTACAGTCTTAATCTCCATTTCGCAGACGAGGGAACAGAGGCACAGAGAAGTTAAGTGACTTGCCCAAGGTCACACAGCAAGTTTACCACCTAGAAGATAACTGTAACTAAAAACTTGTCTTTTTTTTCTTTGCAGCCCAAGACGACAGATTCTACCCATGGCAGAAAATAATATGACCAGCAGCCTTCCCCTAATGATGAGAACGGAAGAATGGTGACAAGAATAATCAGCTTCTTTTGCTCTTTCCCTAAGAGTTAAAATTAGCAATATTCATTCATTCAATCGTATTTATTGAGTGCTTACTGTGTGCAGAGCACTGTACTAAGCGCTTGGGAAGTACAAGTTCGCTACATATAGAGACGGTCCCTAGACAACAACAGGCTCACAGTCTAGAAGGGGGAGACAGACAATAAAACTAAACATGTGAAGCAGCAACACAGAAGCAGCGTGGCTCAGTGGAAAGAGCCCGGGCTTTAGAGTCAGAGGTCATGAGTTCAAATCCCAGCTCCGCCACTTGTCAGCTGTGTGACTTTGGGCAAGTCACTTCACTTCTCTGGGCCTCAGTTACCTCATCTGTAAAATGGGGATGAAGACTGTGAGCTCCCTGTGGGACAACCTGATGGCCTTGTAACCTCCCCAGTGCTTAGAACAGTGCTTTGCACATAGTAAGTGCTTAATAAATGCCGTTATTATTATTATTATTATGTGGACAGGTGTCAAGTCATCACAATAAACAGAAACAAAGCTAGATGCACATCATTAACAAAATAAATAGAATAGTAAATATGTATAAGTAAAATAGAGTAATAAATCTGTACAAACATATATACAGGTGTTGTGGGGGGGGAAGGAGGTATGGCAGGGGGATGGGGAGGAGGAGAGGGAAAAGGGGGCTCAGTCTGGGAAAAAGGGGAGCATTCCCTTGGAAGTCCTCTGTCTCATCAGTTTGAACTTTGAGCATTACCTAATAACTTTTTTTAAGATATTTGTAAAGCACGTACTAAGTGCCAGGCACTGTACTAAGCACTGGAGTAGAGACAGGCTAATCATGTTGGACACAGTCCATGTCCCCATGGGACTCACCGTCTTACAGAGGAAGGAACTGTGGCACAGAGAAGTTAAGTGACTTTAAGGTCACACAGCAGACCAGTGGCAGCACAGCCATTAGAACCCAGGTCCTTTTGACTCCTAGGGCCTGGCTCTACCCACTAGGCCATGCCGCTTCTCTGGGTCCTTGATCATGTCAATGTCTTTTTGTTTTTAAGTTCCTTCCACTGCATTAACCCTGAACATCTGAGCACACTCCTGAAAAAGGCAACTCTCAAAGAAGTTAAGTTGGCACAAGTCTTATAACGTACTAGCAGAAAAGCACGATCAATGGTCAGCCCAACTATGTCTCAGCCAAACAGCAGACAAAATCACACCACTTTATGTATGGCCAACGGGCTTTTCATCTTCCATTCACAATCCTTGGATGTTTTCCATTGTAGAAGTAGAAACCAGAGAGGGAACATGAGAAACTCCCAGGCTTAATGAAATTCTGACACACTGCGGATGGCTTGGCATGACACGGTGTTTTGTTGGGCAAGAAATAGCCTTGGTGTGCAGTCTTTCTTCTGTTTGTCTTTCACAGGAGAGTAAAAGCAGAGAAATTGTCAAGGCCTCAAATATCTAACTAATGAGATATAAAAGTGTGCTAGTTTCCTCAAGAGTGAGTGAAACTGCTGATTCATTCATTCCATCATTTATTGAGCGCTTACTATGTGCAGAGCACTGTACTAAGCGCTTGGGAAGTACAAATTGGCAACATTCACTCAATCGTATTTATTGAGCACTTACTGTGTGCAGAGCACTATACTAAGCGCTTGGGAAGTACAAGTTGGCAACATATAGAGACGGTCCCTACTCAACAATGGGCTCACAGTCTAGAAGGGGGAGACAGACAACAAAACATGCAGACAGGTGTCAAAATCATCAGAATAAATAGAATTACAGCTATATGTACATCATTAACAAAATAAATAGAATAGTAAATATGTACAAGTAAAATAGAGTAATAAATCTGTACAAATATATACAAGTGCTGTGGGGAGGGTAAGGAGGTAGGGTGGGGGGATGGGGAGGAGGAGAGGAAAAGGGGGGTTCAGTGTGGGAAGGCCTCCTGGAGGAGGTGAGCTCTTAGTAGGGCTTTGAAGGGAGGAAGAGAGATGGGTGAAGCAGCTTTCTTGGATGTTCAGGGAAGTTAAAGGTAAAAAGGAAGGGGTTGGGCTCATTGGCTATATGACTCATTCATTCCTTCACTCTTATTCAATAGTATTTATCGAGCACCTATTTATTAAGTATCAATCAATCAGTGATATTTATCGAGTGTTTACAGTGGGCAGAGACTGTATTAAGCATTCAGAGTGCTATAGAGTTGGTAGACAGAATCTATGCCCACATTTTAGTCAAGTTTACAATTTGTATTGGGTACTTGGACAAGTACAAGTAAAATAGGAGACAAGGACCCTGAACCCAAGGAGCTTGCAGTCTAAGGAGGAAAACAGTCAGGCATAAGTTGTATGTATAAAATGGGGACAGGAAGAAAAAACTTTCAAATTTACCTATAGGTATAAATGACTGATGACCCTACTCCTACTTCTGAAAAATACAACTATGCCAAAAAATGTTTCAACAAAGATTTGAATAGACTCAATAATATTAATAATGACATTTGTTAAGCACTTACTATGTGTAAAGCACTGTTCTAAGTGCTGGGGAGGATACAAGGTGATCAGGTTGTCCCACGTGAAGCTCACAATCTTCATCCCCATTTTACAGATGAGGGAACTGAGGCACAGAGAAATTAAGTGACTTGCCCAAAGTCACACAGCTGACAAGTGGCGGAGTCGGGATTTGAACCCATGACCTCTGACTCCCAAGCCTGGGCTCTTTCCATTGAGCCACTCTGCTTCTCATGCCAGGGCACACCATCAGGAAAGGAGCTGTCTCAGAAAAGCTAAATGCTCCCATTATGCATACCAAAAAACAAAGCTTACTATGAGAAGGATAATAATAATGATGGCATTTATTAAGTGCTTACTATGTGCAGAGCACTGTTCTAAACGCTGGGGAGGCTACAAGGTGATCAAGTTGTCCCTCAGGAGGCTCACAGTCTTAATCCCCATTTTACAGATGAGGTAACAGGCACAGAGAAGTGAAGTGACTTGCCCAAAGTCACACAGCTGACAATTGGTGGAGCTGGGGTTTGAACCTATGACCTCTGACTCCAAAGCCTGTTCTCTTTCCACTGAGCCACGCTGCTTCTCAAAAGGATCAGTTTTAAGCCCTAAAATCGCAGATTCCCATTCTCTCTCTCTCTCTCTCTCTCTCTCTCTCTCTCTCTCTCTCTCAGAAATGAGGGCTTATTTGGGAAGGGTTTCTTGGAGGATAAGTGTTTTTAATAAGGCTTTGAAGGTGGGGAGAGTGATTGTTGAATATGAAGAGGGAGAGCATTCCAGGCCAGAGGCAGGATGTGGGCGAGAGGTTGGCGGCAAGATAGAAAAGATTGAGGTATGGTGAGTAGGTTGGCGGCAAGATGGAAAAGATTGAGGTATGGTGAGTAGGTTGGCATTACAGGAGAGATATGTGTGGGCTGGTGTAGGAGGAAATCAGGGAGGGAAGATAGGAGGGGGCAAGGTGATTGAAGTGATTGTAAATGATGTGGAGGTGGATGGGCAACCACTGTAGGTGTTAAGGACTGGGGAAACATGGACTGCACGGTTTTGTAGAAAAATGATCTGGGCAACAGAGTGAAGAAGGGACTGGAGTGGGGAGAAAAAGGAGGCAGGGAGTTGAGGAAGGAGGCTGATACAGAAATCAAGGCAGGATAGGATAAGAGCTTGGATTACTGTGGTAGCAGTTTGGATGGAGAGGAAAGGGCAGATTTTGGCAATGTTGTGAAGGTTGAGTCAACAGAATTTGGTGTCAGACCCACCTAAGATGAAGCGTTTAGTACAGTGCTCTGCACACAGTAAGCGCTCAATAAATACGATTGAATGAATGAATGAATGACTATAACTTGGAAACAGGGAAGTGGACTAGGTCTGGGTCTGAAATCTTTCCTGAAGACGTCATCATTGGTGCCAAAAATTGGATGCTGGCAATTACTTCCCCAATCTGATAGCACTACTTCCAAACTTCTTTTTCTTTTTTTTTTTTTGTTTCACTGGTATTTGTTAAGTGTTTACTATGTGCCAGAAACACTGCTGGAGTAGAAACTAGCTAATCAGATTGGACACAATCCATGTCCCACATGGACTCGCAGTCTTAATCCCCATTTTACAGATGAGGGGACTGAGGACCAGAGAAATGAAATGTCTTGCCCAAGTTCACACAGCAGACAAGTGAGGGAGCAGGGATTAGAACCTAGGTCAATCAATCAATTGTATTTATTGAGGGCTTACTATATGTGGAGCGCTGCACTAGGTGTTTGGGAGAGTACAATATAAAAATATAATTGACACATTTTCAGCTCATAACGAGCTTACAGTCTCAGGCCCCTGTTCCACTGGCCTGGCAGTCGGAAGTTCACAGGTTCTAATCCCGGTGTCTACTGTGTGACTTTAAGCAAGTCACTTCACTTCTCTGTGCCTCAGTTACCTCATCTGTAAAATGGAGACTGAGACTGTGAGCCCCACATGGGACATGGACTGTGTCCAACCCATACTGCTTGTATCAAACCCAGCTCGTAGAACAGTGTCTGGCACACAGCCTTTAACAAATACCATAATAATAAATATTATTATTACCAGGCCACTGCCTCTCTAACTCCTTTACCTTCTTGCTCTCTATCCAAGGTGAGACCAAGTGGGTTTCAGTTCTCTCCGTGGAGATAACCAGGAAGTAAATCCCAGACAGAGTGGCGACAGCCCCCAGGTTTGGGCACTTTGGAAAGAACTCCAGGCATAGATCTCTCTCATTGGCAAATTCAGGATTTCCAAACACCGCAATTGCACAACAACTAGAAATGTTTAGGTCTTGAATAAACTCTCCAGAGCTGTCCCAGGCTTGTGAGTCTATGGTTTTATCGACACCATCAATAATACAGGAATTCATACGATGAACTACGTTAGCCCCAGAAATGTGTTCAGACAAGTTCAATATTATGACTCACCAAAATGCTACGGACTGACGATAAGTCTGGAAAAAAAGGGAAGTTCAGTCGATTGTATTATTGAGCGCTTATTGTGTGCAACGCGTGGGAGAGTACTTCAATGTAACAGATGCGTTCCCTGCCCACAATGAGCTTACAGTCCAGAAGGGGAGACAGACAGTAATTAAATAAATTGTAGATATGTATATAAGTGCAGACTCATTTAGAGTCTGTTGTTTTGTTGTACTGTAGTCTCCCAAGCGCTTAGTACAGTGCTCTGCATATCATAAGCCCTCAATAAAATTGACTGAATACCTTGCACAGGAGATCCAAGCACCCTATAGGGCCCTTGGCAGGCCTCTAAATAGGGGTGAGGCCAGGTTGTGGATTTTTGGTCCGTGCAAGCTTTCACTCCTACCGTATTGTGGCATTGTCAGAGTTAGTGAAAGAGCTTTGAACACCTAGGGAGAAATAGTTTTCTCCCTTAAGTGCTCAATAAATGATTGACTGACTAGCTACTTGTGAAGCAGTGTGGCTTAGTGGATAGAGCATGGGCCTGGGTATCAGAAGGACCTATGGTTCTAATCCCAACTCTGCCACATGTCTGCTGTGTGACCTCGGGCAAATCATTTCACTTCTCCGGGCCTCAGTTACCTCCTCCGTAAAAATAGAGATTAAGTGTGCAAGTCTCTTGTGGGACAGGGACCGTGACCAACCTGATTGACTTGTATCTATCCCACCGCTTAGAACAGTGCTTGACACATAGTAAGCCCTTAACAGGTACCATAATTATTATTATTATTATTATTGTGACCCCTGGCTGAGAGCACCCCAAAATAAGCAAAACCTTTCCCGGGATACTCAGGTATGGCCTGGACCACACAAGAACTGAAGTTGGAGATGGGGAAGCTAAATTTTGAGGGATGGAACCAGGGAGGAGTGTGGGATGTTGGGAGACGAATGGGAACTTGGGGTCAGTGACCTTGGCTCTGTTATGGTCTGTGAGTCAGGGCCCACTGTCCGGAATCCTAGTGAGGGGCGGCCACAAATATGTGTGTCCAGTAAATAAATTGTTCTGGACCCTGTCACTGATCAGCTCGTACTTTGGGAAACCATGCTGAGATGCTGGGATCAGGAGAGTTGTGGTTTGGGGGGAGTTTTCTTACCGGAACACTGGTACATTGTCAGGAGAGGGCGGTTATCAGAAACAAGAAGAGTGGGGGGAAAAAGATGTTTACGGTACAATAAACCAAAACCTTGAAGTGACAGTGCTGTACAACAACTGGGAGGCTGCAGCAGCAGATGAGACGAAGGGACAGAAACAGCTCGTTGTGGGCAGGGAATGTGTCTGTTTATTGTTGTACTGTACTTTCCCAAGAGCTTAGTACTATGCTCTGCACACAGTAAATGCTCAAAAAATACAATTGAATGAATGAATGAAGACAAGGCAGTGCTGGTAGCAAATGCTACAGTGCTGCATGGTATGGCCCAGCAATATGGCGTAGTGGACAGAGCACGGGCTTGGTAGTGAGAAGGTCATGGGTTCTAATCCTGACTCTGCCACTCATCTGCAGCGTGGCCCTGGGCAAGTCATTTCATGTCTCTGGGCCTCAGCTGCCTCATCTGTAAAATGGGGACAAAGACTGTGAGCCCCAGGTGGGTCAGGGACCATGTACCACTCGACAACCTTATCTCTACCCCATTGCTCAGTACAGTGTCTGGCACATAGTAGGTGCTTAACAAATACCACAATTAGTATAACACCTCAAGCTTATCAGTCTCACAAACATAGCGACAAAATCACAGAGTCAAAGGACATCTATAAACTAACTTTTCTCAGATGATTTGCATAATTTTTGCAACACGCAAACAGGGGAGGAGCTATTAAGTGGGGAATTAAGACTAGCAATCAGGAGAGCAGGAGAAAAAAAGAGAAAAAGGGAAGGAAGAGAAAGGTAACAGGGCACTTGAGATTGTATTTCTTATTTTGATTGCACTCTCCCAAGTGCTCCACACAATAGACACTGGTTGAATTATGGTAATCCTTCCTCCCTTCTCTTCTTACCCTGGAGCAAACGCATTTTAATGAAGAAACTATCCTTTCCTAAACCTGTTTCTTTGATTATGACCATAATCTGACTCTTTTCCTCTTCCTACCCCAGTGTTTGCCACTATCACTGTTAACAATTACTGATATGTGGTACAGAAAAACTATTTTATTTCCTCCTCAAAAACTGGGCTGGGGGGAGACAATTCTATGGTGGGGGCAATAATGCCAGTAAATGTGGTAGATGCACGTGTGTAAGTTAATTTATATGTAGACACATATATTCCTTTATAAACCAGATGCAAACTTAAATGGTTATCATTTTGTGTAATTGTTTTCTACTTTCTGCAAAACAGATCTGCCATTTTAATAGGGCCTTAAAGTTGCACATAAATTGCATGAGACCAACCAGAATAGTTATTCGTCAGACAGTGGAAACAATTTTAAAACATGCTAAGGAATAGCCTCCATTTCCTCATCTGTAAAATAGGGATTAAATCCTACTCCCTCCTACTTAGACTTTGAGCCCTATGTGAGACAGGGACTGTGTCCAACCTGATAACCTTGTATCTAATCCCGGCATTTAGAACGGTGCTTGGCACATAATAAGCACTTAACAAATATAAAAATCATAATATGGTGTAGTGGATAGAGCCTGAACCTGGGAATTAGAAGGTCATGGGTTTGTTGTCTGTCTCCCCCTTATAGAATGTGAGCCCGTTGTTGGGTAGGGACCGTCTCTATATGTTCCCGACTTGTACTTCCCAATAGCTTTGTACAGTGCTTTGCACACAGTAAGCGCTCAATAAATACGATTGAATGAATGAATAAATGAATGAATGGGTTCTAATCCTGGCTCCGGCCACTTGTCTGCTGCGTGACCTTGAGCAAATCACTTCACTTCTCTGGGCTTCAGTTACCTCATCTGGAAAATGGGGATTGAGACTGTGAGCCCCTTGTGGGATGGAATTTGACTGTATTCACCCCAGAAGTTAGTATAGTACCTGGCACATAGTAAGCACTTAACAAAGACGATTATTATTGTGATTATTATTGTAATGTACTCACCTCCCAAACAATAGTCATATTTTCAGATTGGGTGACTTGAATATCAAAAACCATCTTTAATTTCATTTGATGAGCCTGATCATGAACATTCCATTGTAGAAACAAACGTTGTTGAAGAGAATCACTGGAAATTTCAACAGATGTAGGTGGGAATATCAGAGGTTCAGAAATTTCTAGGGGGCCAAAAAAAAGTTACAAACATAATTAGGCATTAAAAAAATATGCCTTCCTTTAGGCTCTCAAGCATGACTGGGCTGCAACAGATAAGTACACAAATGCTCATGCTTGATTTGTCCATATTTAGCTCTTCTAGCTACTAAATGTAGTGGAAAATAACCACTAAAATTTGAGAGGAGCCAACATCTTAGAACAGTGCTTTGCACATAGTAAGCGCTTAATAAATGCCATTATTATTATTATTATTATCTTTAGAAATTGCTGGAGGGACTTGATCCAACAGAGCCCCATTTTGTTGATCTTATAGTGTGATCTAAGTCTCATCTTCTTAAACGGGCCTGCCCAATACTGTGGTAGGACTAGGCTGAATCACCTTTAATCCCTCTATTTTGACTGCTGCTGTAGGTTTTTTTATCAAGTACTATGTGCTTTCAAAATTCATTTTATAATGCATAGATTTCAAGACTATTGATCGAAGAGTGCTCTTTTTAAAATTAAATAATAAATAAATAAGGAATCACAAAGATTGGCTCCCAGGCAAGTGGCCAACACGAGAATGCGGTCAAAACCCAGTCACCAGCACAGCTTGTTAATCGATAATAAAATGATTTCAAGGCCGTTAAGACATGGTGATACATCTGTCCAGGTAGATGTCTACAGCTGAGTGTCATCTGGAAGGAAAAAAGGACCCTGATCCTGCTTTAAAATATTTACCAGATTCTGGTAGCTACCTACTCTCCTCTTTCCTTCCTCACCCATTCCCTCCTCCTCCTCCCACCCCACCTCCGGAGACTCCTTCACTTCACTGGCACGGAAAAGCCCTACAAGCTAAAGTGTCGTGTTCTTTCATTCTCATTACCTCAGGGGCTTGCAGATAATTTTTTTTTTAATGGTAATTGTTTAGTGCTTATTCTATGCCAAGCACTTTACTAAGCACTGGGGTAGATACAAGCTAATCAGGTTGGACACAATCCTTATTCCAAATGAGGCACATCTTGGTCCCCATTTTACAGATGAGGCAACTGAGGCACAGAGAAGTTGAGTGACTTGCCCAAGGTCACACAACAGATAAGTGGCAAAACTAGGAATGCTGAATTTGTCTTTTTTACTGAATTACGGACTCCTATTCAGTTTGTGACTGGCTCCGACCTCCTTGCGGTGGCTGCTAGTTTTTCTTCATGCCACGAGGGTGGGTTTGCTGTTAGCTTGTAAATGAGCAGGGTATCCTTGTCCTTGTTGAATTTCATCCTCTTTTTGTAGGACCGTTTTCCCAATTTACCAACATCACTCTGAAGTGAAAAGTAGTTTGGTATTAGTGGATTAGAGCACAGGCCTGGGAATCAGAAGGTCCTGGGTTCTAATTCTGGCTCTGCCATGTGTCTGCTGGGTGACCCTGGGCAAGTCACTTCACTTATCTGCGCCTCAGTTGCCTCATCTGCAAAATGGGGATTAAGTCTTTGAGCCCCATTTATTTATTTTACTTTTACATATTTATTCTCTCTATTTTATTCTGTTAATATGTTTTGTTCTCTGTCTCCCCCTTCTAGACTGTGAGCAGGCTGTTGGGTAGGGACCGACTCTATATGTTGTCAAATTGTACTTCCCAAGTGCTTAGTACAGTGCTCTGCACACAGTAAGCGCTCAATAAATACGATTGAATGAATGAATGAATGAATGAATGAATAGAACCCAGGTCCTCTGACTCGTAGACCTGTGCTGTTTCCACTAATCCTCGCTGCTCATTGTAACTTTTCATTTCTCAACCTGTTACGATAATGATGATGATGGTATTTAAGGGCTTACTATGTGACCGGGACTGTTATTAGCTCTGGGGTGGATACAAGGTTATCAGGTTGGATGCAGTCCCTGTTCCACATGGGGCTCACGGTCTTAATCCTCATTTTATAGATGAAGTAAACTGAGGCCCAGAAAAGTGAAGTGACTTGCTCAAGGTCACATGCAGACAAGTAGTGGAGCCAGGATTAAAAACCAGGTCCTTCTGACTCCCAATCCCATGCTCTACCCATTACACCACGCTGCCTTGTGGTGGCAGGAAAAGGGGTTAGCAAAAGTGTCTGGCTGGCATTTCTGGGCATTTAGTTGGGTAAGAATATTGGTGGGGGTGGCTATGTAGTATAATGTTGGTATTTAGTAAGCACTTACTATGTGCAAAGCACTGTTCTAAGCACTGGGGGGGGGGAATACAAGGTAATCAAGGCTTTCCCAAGTGGGGCTCAAAGTATTAATCCCCACTTTACAGATGAGGGAACTGAGGCACAGAGAAGTTAAGTGACTTGCCCAAAGTCACATAGCTGATGAGTGGCAGAGGTGGGATTAGAACCCACGACCTCTGACTCCCAAGCCCGGGCTTTTGCCACTGAGCCACGCTGCTTCTCTACATTAAACCATGGGAATACCGACCACAGAGTCTATGTACCTAACCTCATTTTCTCATGACCTTCGACTATGAAGGAAACTTCGGCTAAGGCCAAAAGCTGTGCACACACCTTTTATTCATTCATTCATTCATTCATTCAATTGTATTTATTGAGGGCTTACTGTGTGCAGAGCACTGTACTAAGCGCTTGGAAAGTCCACACCCTCTTCCCAAAACTCATGGTACCATTCTGCTGGCCATCAACTAAAGGTGACCCTGGGATATGTTTGGATCGTGATCCCTGTAGATGGAGCTTTTTGATTTTTCAAACAACGGTGGTTTCCACCACCAGGGATAGCAGGCCCCCGAGCAAAATAGGAGATTGAGAAGCAACATGGCCTAATGGATAGAGCATGGGCCTGAGAGTTAGAGGTCCTCCTCTCCTCTTCTCCCACTCCCTTCTGCATCGCCCTGACTTGCTCCGTTTATTCACCCCTACTCCCAGTCACACTGCACTTATGTAGATATCTGTAATGTATTTATTTATATTAATGTGTGACTTTGGGCAAGTCACTTAACTTCTCTGAGCCTCAGTTACCTCATCTGTAAAATGGGGATGAAGACTGTGAGCCCCCCGTGGGACAACCTGATCACCATGTAACCTCCCCAGAGATTAGAACAGTGCTTTGCACATAGTAAATGCTTAATAAATGCCATCATTATTATTATTATTAATGTCTGTCTTCCCCTCTAAACTGTAAGCTCACTGTGGGCCAGGAATGTGCCTGTTTAATGTTGTACTCTCCCAAGTGCTTAGCACAGCGCTCTGCACACAGTACGTGCTCAATATATTATATCTGTATTTGATTTATTTATATTGATGTCTGTTTACTTGTATTGCTGTCTGTCTCCCCTCCTCTAGACTGTAAGCTCATTGTGGGCAGAGATTGTCTCTACTGCCATATTGTGCTTTCCCAACAGTGGTCTGAACACAGTAAGCACTCAATAAATACGACTGAATGATTGAATACGTAAATACGATTGAATTACTGACTGATGTTCCCTGCCCCGACGATTTTGCAGTCTAGAAGGGGTGCCATCTATATTTGCATACCCAAATCTTTCAGTTTGCTGGAGACCATCTAGAAGAACCTCACCCCAAATTAAACAGGGATGTCCTGATTCCTTAAGTCCCATGTGGGTGTGAAACAAGACAGATTAGTTTTAACCCATTGTCTGCTCAGGTTGAGGCTGCAGGAGAGTCAAAGAGCCCCTGGGACGCTCAACCTCAATAGAATTTGGAAAAAAAAATTGTATACCTGAAATTTCAGATATGAAAACTGAGCGCTGATTAGCCCTAGTCAGTGTTGACAGAGTAACAACAGAGAGTTAACGGAATAAAAATAAATCAAGTTATGGCCCATTCACTAGGAGACAGCAAAAGACAAAGAAGGTTATAGCTGTCATTGTTGTAACAAGCTGACACATGAATACAGCTATGTACGGTAATTTCCAAAGTGAATTACAATGACCTTATTTCACTCAACAGCCAAGTGGAGGAATGTGACCCAGGAATACCCAAAGCTTAACAATAGGTAACTTGTAAACTAGAAGGCCCATTTCCAATTTTTTTTCCTCTATGTAAATTTAAAGCCATCTATTTCAATACCAACCTTGAGTGTGGTACGTGCTGAAGAGAGTCACAGGCAACAGGAACAAGGTTGAAAAGACCATAAATACTGCCATGGACATTTTTTCCTCCCTGAAAAATACAAATGACAAGAGTGAAATGGCTTTACTTTCACTTTGAAGCATTACACCAAACCCTCACACTCCCCGTAGTCCTTTACGTAACCCAGGTGAAAGAATACCTATAAAACTAATAATAATAATAATTGTGGTATTTGCCAAGTGCTGACTATGTGCCAAGGACTGCACTTAGCACTGGGACAGATACAAGTTCATCAGGTAGGACCCAGCCTTATTTATTGAGAGCTTACTGTGTGCAGAGCACTGTACTAAGCGCTTGGGAAGTACAAGTTTTTTAAGATATAGAGACGGTCCTTACCCAACAACGGGCTCACAGTCTAGAAGGGGGAGACACACAACAGAACAAAACATGTGGACAGGTGTCAAGTCATCAGAATAGAAATAAAGCTAGATGCACATCGTTAACAAAATAAATAGAACAGTAAATACATACAAGTAAAATAAATAGAGTAATAAATCTGTACAGACATATATACAGGTGCTGTGGGGAGGGGAAGGAGAGAGGGTGGGGGGGATGGGGAGGAGGAGAGGAAAAAGGGGGCTCAGTCTGGGAAGGCCTCCTGGAGGAGGTGAGCTCTCAGTAGGAGAGCTTCTCTCAGTACCTATCAATCAGTGGCATTTATCGAGTACTTACTGTGTGCTGAGCACTGTACTAAGTGCTTGGAAAAGCAGGTATTGAATCCTTATTTGACAGTTGAGGAAATCGAGGCTCATTCATTCATTCAATCATATTTATTGAGCGCTTACTGTGTGCAGAGCACTGTGCTTGGAAAGTACAAGTTGGCAGCAGAGTCAATTCCTTCAAAACAATGGGCTCACAGTCTAGAAGTGGGGAGACAGACAACAAAGCAAAATGAGTAGACAGGCATCAATAGCATTAACGTGAATAAATAGAATTATAGATATATTGACATCATTCATACAATAAATAGAATAATAATAATAATAATGGCATTTGTTAAGCGCTTACTATGTGCACAGCATTATTCTAGTGCTTTGTAAATAGCACTATTTACTAGAATAGTAAATATGTACATATATACCCAAGTGCTGTGGGGTAGGGAGAGGGGTATAGTAGAGGGAAGGAGGAGCAGAGGAAAGGGGGGGCTCAGTGTGGGAAGGTCTCCTGGAGGCAGAGAGCTTTCAGTAGGGCTTTGAAATACGATTGAATGAATGAATGAATGAATGAATGAATGAATGAATGAAGGCAAGGAGTGTCCTAGTTTGGCAGATGTTAGGAAGGAGGGCATTCCAGGATAGAAGTAGGACATGGGCCAGGAAATGGATTTCCTCCACTGTCCTCCATGACAGTGGAGGAAACTGAGGCTCATTCATTCATTTAATCATGTTTATTGAGTGCTTACTGTGTGCAGAGCACTGTGCTAAGCGCTTGGAAAGTACTATTTGGCAGCAGAGTCAATTCCTTCAAAACAATGGGCTCACAGTCTAGAAGGGGGGAGACAGACAACAAAACAAAATGAGTAGACAGGCATCACTAGCATTAACATGAATAAATAGAATTATAGGTATATTGACATCATTCATAAAATAAATAGAATAATAATAATAATAATGGCATTTGCTAAGTGCTTACTATGTGCAAAGCATTGTTCTAGTGCTTTGTAAATAGCACTATTTACTAGAATAGTAAATATGTACATATATACCCAAGTGCTGTGGGGTACGGAGAGGGGTAGAGCAGAGGGAAGGAGGAGCAGAGGAAAAGGGAGGCTCAGTGTGGGAAGGTCTCCTGGAGGCAGTGAGCTTTCAGTAGGGCTTTGAAATACAATTGAATGAATGAATGAATGAATGAATGAAAAAATGAATGAATGAATGAAGGCAAGGAGTGTCCTAGTTTGGCAGATGTTGGGAAGGAAGGCATTCCAGGCTAGAAGTAGGACATGGGCCAGGGGTCGACAGTGGGACAGGCGAGAACGAGGCATAGTGAGGAGGTTAGCGGCAGCAGAAGAGCGGAGGGTGCGGGCTGGACTGTAGGAGGAGAGAAGGGAGGTGAGGTAAGAGAGAGCAAGGTGATGGAGAGCTCTGAAGCAATAGTGAGGAGTTTTTGCTTATTACTAAGGATGATTAGGCAACCACTGGAGGTTTTGGAGGGGGTGGGGGGACATGTCCAGAGCGTTTGGTTACCTTGACTTACCCAAGGTTGCCCAGCAGGCAAGTGGTGGAGCTGGAATTAGCCCAGTTCCTCTGACTCCCAGGCGTGGGCTCTTTCCCCTAGGCCAAGCTATTTCTAAAGAGGAAAAAATTAACATTTTCGGATTTGATTCCATTTGGAAGGGAAGAGCCTCGCACAGGTCAAATCAGTTCATGGCGATAAACTGAGTAAGAATTAAATATTACTCCCTAGTAGTAAGTTAGGCTCGCAGAGAGATGCAGTCACTCAAACGAATGGGAGACCAATTGGTGCACTGCTGCATGTACACAGGGTACTCAAGCGGAGGCTGTGGGATGAACTGAAAGGAGGCAAATCATTGTGTGGAGAACACTGTACTAAGCGCTTGGGAGAGTACAATGCAACAGAGTCGGTAGACATGTTCCCTGCGCAGAGAAGCAGCGTGGCTCAGTGGAAAGGGCATGGGCTTTGGAGTCAGAGGTCATGGGTTCAAATCCCAGCTCCGCCAATTGTCAGCCGTGTGACTTTGGGCAAGTCACTTCACTTCTCTGGGCCTCAGTTTCCTCATCTGTAAAATGGGGTTGAAAACTGTGAGCCCCACGAGGGACAACCTGATCACCTTGTAACCTCTCCAGCGCTTAGAACAGTGCTTTGCACATAGTAAGCACTTAATGTATGCCAATATAAAAATAAAAATGAGTTTAATATGCATGTTATGATATATAATTTATCATAAGTGCCATTCAAGTCAAGAGGGAAAGATAAATGATTTCAAAGTGGAGCTAGAGTCCTAAACAATACAATCTAACAGCGGTCACTGAAATGAATGCTGTTATTCGATCCAAATTCTTCACAAAAACCACTCCCATAAACTCCTACTCATTCATTCATTCAATCATATTTATTAAGCACTTACTGTGTGCGGAGCACTGTACTAAGTGCTTGGGAAAGTACAATACAACAATAAGCAGTGATATTCCCTTCCCACAATGAGCTCACAGTCTAGAGGAGGGGAAACAGGCATCAATACAAATTAATAAAATTACAGATATGTACATAAATACTGTGGGGCTGGGAGGGGGCTGGTGGGAAGAGCAAAGGGAGAAAGGCTGGGAGAGGCAAAAGGAGACAAGGAAAAGTGGGGCTTAGTTCATTCATTCATTCAATCATATTTATTGAACACTTACTGTGTGCAGGGCACTGTACTAAGCACTTGGGAAGTACAAATCGGCAACATATAGAGACGGTCCCTACCCAACAAGGGGTTCACAGTCTAGAAGAGGGAGACAGACAACAAAACAAAACATATAGACCGGTGTCAAAATAGAACAAATAGAATTAAAGCTATATGCACATTATTAACAAAATAAATAGAATAGTAAATCTGTACAAGTAAAATAGAGTAATAAATCTGTACAAACATATATACAGGTGCTGTGGGGAGGGGTAGGAGGTAGGGTGGGGGGATAGGGAGGAGAGGAGAAAGGGGTCTCAGTGTGGGAAGGCCTCCTGGAGGAGGTGAGCTCTCAGTAGGGCTTTGAAGGGAGGAAGAGAGCTAGCTTGGCGGATGTGCGGAGGGAGGGCATTCCAGGCCAGGGGGAGGACGTGGGCCGGGGGTCGACGGTGTGACAGGCAAGAACGAGGCCCAGTGAGGAGGTTAGCAGCAGAGGAGCGGAGGATGCAGGCTGGGCTGGAGAAGGAAAGAAGGGAGGTGAGGTAGGAGGGGGCGAGGTGATGGACAGCCTTGAAGTCGAGAGTGAGGAGTTTTTGCTTGATGCATAGGTTGACTTAGTCTGGGAAGGCCTCTGGGAGATGTACCTTCAATAAGTCTTTGAAAGTGGGGAGAGTAATTCCTGCAAGGACTCATAATCATTTTACCCCTCTTCATGTATTTAACACCGTGGTGTGAACCTCTTAATTACTTTAGTACAGATTAAACAATAGTTTAGGGAACTTTAGCATTACAGTATGCAGCACTCAAAGAAAATTTGTATTACAGTTACATTCATTTATTGATTTTACAAAAGATTTGAAACTGAGCCTAATTTATAGCACAAATATCTATGGTAAAGCATACCATATTCTGTGATACATACGTAACGTACCATATATACCATACCACATCATATTGTGATGCAGTATTCACACACTAAAACCCTGTTTTCAAGGAACATCACCTAGTTCCTTGCACTTACTTGTGATCCATAAAGGATCAGAATTTATTCAAACAGTTTCCATAACTGATAACCTAGAACCCAAACCCCTAAAAACCCCAAATAAATGGAGCAAAATGTATCTCTGAAATGTATTTCCAATATTTTCCAGGTGATTGTAAAAATGAATCCTGTCCATCCAGCTTAACTGTGATTCAAATGCTGTAGCACACAGTCCTAAATGCTGGAGTTCTCCAAAAGAAAAATCAGAATCAAACAATCAGTGGTATTTGAGTGCTTACTATGTGCAGAAAACTGTACTACTAATAATAAATAATAATGATGGTATTTGTTAAACACATACTATGTGCCAGGCACTGTTCTAAGCGCTGGGGTAGATGCAAGGTAATCAGATTGTCCCACGTGGGGCTCACAGGCTTCATCCCCATTTTCCAGATGAGGTAACTGAGGTCCAGAGAAGTGAAATGGCTTGCCCAAGGTCACACAGCTGACAAGTGGAGGAGCCGGGATTAGAACCCACGTCCTTTGACTCCCAAGCTCGGGCTCTTGCCACTGAGTCATGGCTTGGGAGAGAGGAGAAGCAGCGTGGCTCAGTGGAAAGAGCACGGGCTTTGGAGTCAGAGGTCATGGGTTCAAATCCCGGCTCCACCAATTGTCAGCTGTGTGACTTTGGACAAGTCAGTTAACTTCTCTGTGCCTCAGTTACCTCATCTGTAAAATGGGGATTAAGACTGTGAGCACCCCGTGGGACAACCTGATCACCTTGTAACCTCCCCAGTGCTTAGAACAGTGCTTTGCACATAGTAAGCGCTTAATAAATGCCATCATTATTATTATTATTGTTACAATGTAAGAGAATTCAGAAGGACTCCCTGCTCTCAAGTTTATAACATAATGCGTAGGACAGGACAAACACAAATGCACAAAAATTCAGGTAGGCAGGCATGGGTGCATCAGAAAAATCATATACAGAGTTTAGAGAATGTTATTTGAGGGCTGAAATTCACATGACCAAAGCCAGGGGTGGATATCTGGAAAATCTCCATTTATGAAGTATATTTTCGGTAGAACTATGGTGATCCGTTCGAAACAAATAAGAGGAAACGCTTCTTCACCAGAACTTTCACACTGGAGATTACAGCCATCAGGAAAATAACAGGATGCTCATCCACAAAGAAAACTCCCTTGAGAGGGAAAAGCACTTTAATAGCTATTAGGAAACAATTGGACAAACTTCTCCATTGCCACATCCTGTGCCTTGAAAAGGAGTTGCAAGCTCCCCTTTACTTTCTGAGGCAGAGATGGTAGTGTATTATTAAAGCAGGCATACTAAACAATCAATCATTCAAGTAATAATATTTTTTGAGTACCTACTGTGTGCTGAGCGCTTCTCCCTTAGAAGAGAACAGAGGTAGAAGGACACAATTCCTGCCTTCAAGGAATTTGCGGTCTAAATCCTTTGCAGGGGCAGCGCCCGCTTTTATGCTTTTGCATATAATAATGATGGCATTTATTAAGCGCTTACTATGTGCAAAGCACTGTTCTAAGCACTGGAGAGGTTACAAGGTGATCAGGTTGTTCCACGGGGGGGCTCACAGTCTTTATCCCCATTTTACAGATGAGGTAACTGAGGCCCAGAGAAGTAATAATAATAATAATAATGGCATTTATTAAGCACTTACTATATGCAAAGCACTGTTCTAAGCGCTGGGGAGGTTACAAGGTGATCAGGTTGTCCCACGGGGGGCTCACAGTCTTAATCCCCATTTTACAGATGAGGGAACTGAGGCCCGGCGAAGTGAAGTGACTTGCCTAAAGTCACACAGCTGACAATTGGTGGAGCCGGGATTAGAACCCATGACCTCTGACTCCAAAGCCCGGGCTCTTTCCATTGAGCCACGCTGGGGCCCCATTTAAAAAAAACTGCCGGTTACTAAGTTATTTGTGAAACTGTTATCTTCTTCGGTTAAGATGATAGAGGGGGGGATTTCCACGGGGCAGGAACAATGTTTGAAGAACAAGAAGAAGGGAAGACAGGGAAAGAGAGATGGGGTGAGACTGGCAGACTCAGAGAAAGAGACAGGCAGAGAGATAAAGATGGCAGGCATAAACTCACCCTGGAAATTTTGGAGAACAGGGGTGGTGGTTGTGTTCAGTCCCTTCAGCCCAAGCCCGAAGGCACGATGCCCAAATCAGGGGCAGATGCCTAAGCGCTCTCCCTTCTCCTGCTATCTGGTTGCCCTGCAAGTCGGACAGAGCCTGCCTCTGAGCATATATGAAGCCAGTCTGAGAGCTGGAAATTGGTCTAGCAGCTCCAGCTCCGCTCTAAGAATTTCTAGGAGACACGAGTTCCCTGGGGGTTGCTCATCTATTCTTTATGATTGTGTGATGCCTGAGAGCCGTGAGTGAGGTGATCGGATTCCAGAAGGACCCAAGACAGGGGGGTGAGAGGGCCTACTGGAGGCATGGAGAGGGAGAGAGAAAGAGAGAAGGAGAAAAAAAAAAGAGTGAAAAAGGAGAGGAGACAAATAGAAAAGAGCAGGAGGGATAGAACAAGGAGAATGGAGAGACACGGGGTGAGAAAGAAAGAAAACGATGACTGGAGGTGGAAAGAGAGGAAGGAAAAAGGTTTTGTTTTGACCATATAACAAATAGAATTAATCATGCTCCAAAGCAAAAGCAACGAATACCTATGTATATATGTTTGTACATATTTATTACTCTATTTGTCTTGTACATATCTACTCTATTTATTTTATTTTGTTAATATGTTTGGTTTTGTTCTCTGTCTCCCCCTTCTAGACTGTGAGCCCACTGTTGGGTAGGGTCTGTCTCTATATGTTGCCAACTTGTACTTCCCAAGCGCTTAGTACAGTGCTCTGCTCACAGTAAGCGCTCAATAAATACGATTGATTGATTACATATGGTAAGCACTAAATAAATACCACTGATTGACTGACTTCAGTTTCCTCTCAACTGGGTCATTTGAGTAAAGGATTATCATCCATAATATTCCTAGAGGGATGCAGAGAACCAGACACTTCAAGAATCAATCGATAATAATAATAACTGTGGTATCTGTTAAGCGCTTACTATGCTCCAGGCACTGTACTAAGCACTGGGGTAGATACAAGCAAATCGGGTTGGACACAGTCGTGTTCCACATGGGGCTCACAGTCTCAATCCCCATTTTGTAGCTGAGATGGGTACAGAGAAGTGAAGTGACTTGCCCAGGGTCACACAGCAGAAGGGGCGAAGCGGGGATTAGAACCCATGACCTTCTGACACCCAGGCCCTTGCTCTACCCACTATGCCATGCTGTTTCTCTAATCAATCAGTCATTCATTGCACACATTCATTCATTTCATTCAATCATATTTATTGAGCGCTTACTGTGTGCAGAGCACTGTACTAAGCACTTGGGAAGTACAAGTTGGCAACATATAGAGATGGTCCCTACCCAACAACGGGCTCACAGTCTAGAAGGGGGAGACAGAGAACAAAACAAAACATGTGGACAGGTGTTAAGTCATCAGAATAAATAGAAGTAAAGCTAGATGCATATCATTAACAAAATAGAATAGTAAATATGTACAAGTAAAATAGAGTAATAAATCTGTACAAACATATATACAGGTGCTGTGGGGAGGGGAAGGAGGTAGGGCCGGAGGGATTCATTCATTCATTACTTGTGCAGACCACTGTACTAAGCACTTGGGAGAATACAAAATAACAGAGTTGGTAGGCATGTTCCCTACCCACAATAGCTCTTTAATATAAGTTATGGTCCAGAGTGCTGACTACTCCATTTCATTTTAGGGGATAATAGAATGAACATAAACCCTCACCTCTGATGCCGCTTTCCATTCAAAGCTTTTCCCTAAATTCTTGCTACTTTTTTTCTGAATTCCATTGCTTTCCTGTTGGATTTGTTTTCTCCAAATTTCCCCACTGCATGAAGCATCATTTCCCTGGAGAACAAAGCAAGGCTACTCACTTTCTTCCAAGGAACCCCAGGATATACTGCCAAAGATTTAGCAATCCAGAGATAAAATACACTGGAGCATATGGCTTCAAAGAAAAGCTTGGCTCACAATTTGCCAAGGTATTTCCTGTGTGATTATAACACTGTGTATAGCTGTATCTGGGCACTTTACAGACAATAACAAAATTATACAATTCCCTATTTTGTAAAAATTTTACATTGTTAGTGATTTATTGTTTTACTGGCACTGAATTTCTCCTGATACTGTATTGCTCTCTTTCACATTTAAAACATATTGCTATACAAATCTGATTGAATGAGCTATCAGCAGTGATTTCCACACTGAAAATAAACAAGTTCTGGTTTCCAGCCTTATTCTGCTTTTATTTTCCATCGGGGGAAATCATCTTAATTCTTACACATATGACCTCCTCCTCTCCCTGCTCCTCCTCCTTCCCTAGAAGGAGGTGCCCAATAGCAAAACTTGTGGTATTTGTTAAGCATTTACTAGGTGCCAAGGACTGGGGTTGATACCATATCACAAAGAGAGGAACCCCAAAGTTCAGAAAATCTATCAACACAAAATCCATCTTTTTTCCCCCTACCTGAGTTCAAAATGAGATCAGACAGCATTCATCTCTATAAACAAGAGGAAAGAGCATGGATCTGGGAATCAGAGGACCTGGGTTCTAATCCCAGCCCTGCCACCTGTCTGCTGTGTGGCCTTGGGCTGGCCACTTTAATTTTTCTGTGCCTCAGTTTCCCATCTGAAGAATGGTGATTCAAACCTTGTTCTCTCTCCTACTTAGACTTGAGCCACACGTGGGTCAGGCACTGTGTCTGACATTCATTCATTCATTCAATCGTATTTATTGAGCACTTCCTGTGTGCAGAGCACTGTACTAAGCACTTGGGAAGTACAAGTCGGCAACATGCAGAGACAGTCCCTACCCAACAATGGGCTCACAGTGTAGAAGGGGGAGACAGGCAACAAAACAAAACATGTAGACAGGTGTCAAAATCGTCAGAACAAATGGAATTATAGCTATATGCACATCATTAACAAAATAAATAGAACAGCAAATATGGACAAGTAAAATAAATAGGGTAATAAATATGTACAAATATATACAAGTGCTGTGGGGAGGGGAAGGAGGTAGGGCGGGGGGGATGGGAGGAGGAGAGGAAAAAGGGGGCTCAGTCTGGGAAGGCCTCCTGGTGGAGGTGAGCTCTCAGTAGGGCTTTGAAGGGAGGAAGAGAGCTAGCTTGGCGGATGATTACCTTGTACCTACCTCAGCGCTTAGAACAGTGCTAGACACACAGTAAGTGCTTAACAAACCCCCCCAATGATAATAATAATTATTATTATAAACAGACTTCTGTAGCCACCCTGACTTTTCACTTTTCTTTAGACCCACTTCAGGCCCAAGGAGATCCAAACAAGACCAAAGATGCATGAAGGAAGAGACCAGGTGGTAAACTAGTTCTAATGATTCTGGGCATCAAAAAGTCTCCAAGCCCCTCTCCCCACTTATACTCTTAGATTGTAAAGCCCTAGGACAGGGACGTTGTCTAATTCCCACCTATCATTTCTTTCCCAGTGCTTAGTAAAGTGCTCTGCACATTTTAAGGGCTTAATAAATCCTAGTACTACTACTGCTGCTACTAATGCAGTTCTGAATGTGTCCAACTTCAATCCTGGGAGACATACGGGCACTGGCAGAGGCCGGCAGGTGGTCTGACTAATGTGGTAACACAGGAGAGAAATGTTACTGTTGTCTATTTAAAATGGAGTAAACTGGGGGTCACGAGGTTAAATGACTAAATAAAGTCCACTCAGCAGCAGGTGGAGTAAAATTCCCCTCCCCTGGCTTCCTTTTAACCAAATTTTAGTCCTTTGCAAGGTTTTGGTATTTACTTTTTCTCAAAGAGATCTAACGGCACTGCCCTTGACCAATAAAACCTTTCGCTTTTGGCAGTTGTTTCTTTTTACCCTGCTTCTGGCCTATTTCTCAGATACCGGCATTCACAGCCTGAATAGTCTGGGAAGAAAATCCAAATGATTTTTCGTATAGGTCAACTGTTTATATCTCATTTAAACAGCACAGTTAAATAGCCAGTGAAAGGTCACCGGAGTCCCGTCATCACTGACCATGCTAAAAATAAAGGATTCAATTGAACTTACGTAAGCCTCATCGGACTGAAATGCAGCTAATTTTTCCTACATTTCAAAATATTTAAACATCAACAAGAACTTCCTCCCACTGGGCTGAGGGAATCCAGGTCGGCTTCTGGTAAGTGAGATGGAGAAAGGCTTTAAAGTTCCTCCTTCAGAACCTAAGTGACTCAGTTTCATTCCCACAGGGAAGGGAGAGTACTTCTCTGTCATTTCATCACCACAGTTTCCTCTTCCTGGGGCCAAAAGCAATAATGATCCCTCTTTTTTTTTAAAAAAAAAAAAAAAAAGCACTCTCCCTCTTTCCCAAGCACTTAGTACAGTGCTTCACAGACAGGAGGTGCTCAATAAATACGACTGAATGAAGAAATGATTGAATGTTTGCCACCTTGCCTTGGATAACCTGGTTTTCCACCCAGCTGCTCAGAGCCACCCAACCCCGTGTTCCTAGTGATCCTTTGAATGTCTGCGGGCTATTTGGGGATGAACTGAGAAGTGGAGAAAGACAACAAGCTAATTTCTGGGAAAGTGGAGGCGGGGTACTCAAAGGCCTGACCTGGATGGAGTAAAAGGTGACAACTGCCAGACAAAACAAAACAAGCACACACAAAAAAAGATAAAATTCCAAACTGTTCCTGCTAATCTGAGCTCCAGAAGGGAGAAGCTGTGTTAATGGATGGGACAAGGAGAAATTGCTCTTGACGGCTTGTGGGAAAGAGTCTAGGGAACGTCTAACCTTTGTAAAAAGAATCCCTGTGGCCTCGCATCTAATAACAATAATAATAATAGTAGTAATAATTGTTATGCACTCACTACGTGCCAAGCACCTACTAAGCACTGGGATAGATACAAGAAATCATGCCCTACGTAGGGCTCCCGTAGGAGGGAGAACAAGTTTTAACTTCTCTGGGCCTCAATTACCTCATCTAGAAAATGGGGATTAAGACTGAGCCCCACGGGGGACAACCTGATTACCTTGTATACCCCCACCCCCAACCAGTGCTTAGAACGGTGCTTGGCAGATGATGATGGCATTTGTTAAGCACTTACTGTGTGCAAAGCACTGTTCTAAGTGCTGGGGGGGATACAAGGTGATCAGGTTGTCCCACGTGGGGCTCACAGTCTTAATCCCCATTTTCCAGATGAGGTAACTGAGGCACAGAGAAGTGAAGTGACTAGCCCAAAGTCACACAGCTGCCAAGTGGCGGAGTCGGAATTAGAACCCATGACCTCCGGCTCCCAAGCCTGTGCTCTTTCCACTGAGCCACGCTGCTTCTCTAATAGAAGACAGTAAGCGCTTAACAAATACCATCATTATTATTAAGTTATTGAATCCACATTTTTCAGATAAGGTAATGGAGGCACGGAGAAGTTAAATAACTTGCCCAAGGTCACATGGAAGACAACTAGCAGAGTGAGGATTAGAACCCAAGTCCTCTGACTTTCAGGTCCACGATCTTTCCACTAGGTTAAGCTAGCGTCCAGCTGGCTTTCAATCCCCTGGCCCGCAAGCAGATCTAAACCTCGGGAGGTCTCCCAGTCCCAGCAAAGGCCTCGGTGGGCCACGGTGCCAGTAACTGGACTAATAATAATAATGATGACGGTATTTGTTAAGTGCTTACTATGTGCAAAGCACTGTTCTAAGCACTGGCGGGATACAAGGTGATCAGGTTGTCCCTTCTAGACTGTGAGCCCACTGTTGGGCAGGGACCGTCTCTATATGTTGCCAACTTGTACTTCCCAAGCGCTTAGTACAGTGCTCTGCACACAGTAAGCGCTCAATAAATACGATTGAATGAATGGGGATCAAGACTGTGAGCCTGATGTGGAACAGGGACTATGTCCAACCTGCTTAGCTTGTATCTACTCGGCACTCAGTACAGTGCCAGGCGGAAAGTGCTTAACAAATGCCATAAAAAAAATACAAATCCACCTTACTATCAATATAGTTAGACTACCTATGCTCCCGGACTTCTCTATTGCTGTGAAGAAAAGCACTGTGGTAGCCACCACCTATTCCTCTGCCACTGAGGGTCCATGCTCTGGGCATGCAAGCCAAGAATAAAAGCTGCTACCGTGCGCTCTCAGCCTTCTTCATCCCCACCGAGACTTTGAGCCTATTTTGAGAAGCAGTGTGGCTCAGTGGAAAGAGCCTGGGTTTGGGAGTCAGAGGTCATGGGTTCTAATCCCAGCTCCGCCACTTGTCAGCTGTGTGACTTTGGACAAGTCACTTAACTCCTCTGTGCCTCAGTTACCTTATCTGTAAGATGGAGATTAAGACTGTGAGACCCATATGGGTCAACCTGATTACCCTGGATCTACCCCAGCACTTAGAACAGTGCTTGGCACATAGTAAGCACTTTAATAACATTATTATTATTTTTGTGTGTTTGTGTTGTGTTTTAATGTTTCATCACATTCAAGGCCCTACTGAGAGCTCACCTCCTCCAGGAGGCCTTCCCAGACTGAGCCCCCTCCTTCCTCTCCCCCTCCTCCCCCCCACCCTACCTCCTTCCCTTCCCCACAGCACCTGTATATATGCATGTGTTTGTACGTATTTATTACTCTATTTATTTTACTTGTACATATCTATTCTATTTATTTTATTTTGTTAATATGTTTTGTTCTCTGTCTCCCCCTTCTAGACTGTGAGCCCACTGTTGGGTAGGGACCATCTCTATGTGTTGCCAACTTGTACTTCCCAAGCGCTTAGTACAGTGCTCTGCACACAGTAAGCCCTCAATAAATATGATTGATTGATTGATCACTCGCTCTACCTCCAATCCCTTCCCCTCCACTTATACTCTAAAATTGGAAGCAGCCCCTGAGAGACAGACTGCATCTAATTCCCACCTGTGAATTCTCTCCCAGTGTTTAGTGCAGTGCTCTGCACACAGTAAGTGCTTAATAAATACTATCACTAGTACTACTACTACTTCTATTATTATGATGATTATTACTATTATGATATTTGTTAAGCGCTTACTATGTGCCAAGCACTGTTCTAAGTGCTGGGGGACATACAAGGTCATCAGGTTGTCCCACGTGGGGCTCACAGTCTCAATCCCCATTTTCTACAGGAGGTAACTGAGGCCCAGAGAAGTGAAGTGGCTTGCCCAAGGTCACCCAGCAGACAAGTGGTGGAGCCGGGATTAGAACCCATGACCTCTGACTCCCAAGCCCTTGTACTTACCATTAGGCCATTTGACACACAGGTGTAATATAGCTATAGCTCCAGATCCAAAGGCAGTGGACTAGAAGGTACAAAGGGACTGTGAGAAAGATCCAAATACAGATTATGTCCCGCAATAATAATAATAATTTTGGTATTTGTTAAGCACTTACCATGTGCCAGGAGCAGTACTACACGCCGAGGTAAATTCAAGCAAATTGGATTGGACCCAATCCCTGTCCCACTTGGGGCTCACAGTCATAATCCCCATTTTATAGATGAGGTAACTGAGGCACAGAGAAGTGAACTGACTTGTCCAAGGCCACACAGCAGACAAGAGATGTGAGCCCGCTGTTCACACCTGTGTGAGCCTTCTAGATCGTGAGCCCGCTGTTGGGTAGGGACCGTCTCTATATGTTGCCAACTTCCCAAGCGCTTAGTACAGTGCTCTGCACACAATAAGCGCTCAATAAATACGATTGAAAAGAGGTGGAGTTGGGATTAGAACCCACGACCTTCTGACACCCAGGCCCTTGCTCTATCCATTATGCCATGCTGCTTCTGTTATGGCTGACCCAAGACTCACTCTTCTCGCTGGTTCTGAGATTCTCCCACTTCCTTTCTCTATATTTTTGGGTGCATTCGAGTGAAACCTAGAGAAAAAATGAAGAAAAACCAGGAGATGATCATTTAAGGAACTCACACGCAAGCAGCGTGGCCTAGTGAAAAGAGCACTGGCCGGGGATTCAGAGGACCTGGGTTCTAATCCTGGGCTCCACCACTTGTCCGCCAGGTGACCTTGAGCAAATCACTTGACTTTTCTGTGCCTCAGTTACCGCATCTGTAAAATGGGGATTAAGACTGTGAGTCCCAGGAGAGACATGGTCTAAGCCCAACCTTATAATCGTGTATCTACCCCAGAGTTTAGTGCAGTGCCTGTCATATAGCATACACTTAAATAAGTGTAACAAAAAAAAATAGTGCATTCAATAGCCACCTTATTTATGTCCACATATGGTACTCAGGAAAATCCTAATGAACAACCACTGTCCTGGGGAGAAGACTACTATACCTAGGCAGGAGAACAGTAATCACCTAAAACCAACCTTCTTGGGTGCAGCTGTTGAGAGGAGGGGCCTCCTCCTGGAACAGCTCACTCAGTGATACTTGGCATCCACTCTAGGTTAGGAAAAAGCTTGCTCTGGAAATTCTGTTTATTACTGGAAAGTCTTGCTGACACATATGTTTTTCATATCTGTGAGACGAAAACTGCACTCTCATGAATTCATCAAGAGGACGTTCACTAGGATACATCTAATTTACTTTGTCAAAATACAAGTGTCGGTACACAAAGACGGTCTTATTGCCTTCATGGCCTCCCAACTCTACAACGAGGGAGGGTTTTCCCAAGTCATTCACGGCTACACTGACTGCAGATATTCCCACCCTTCCTCCTAACACACGCACACCACACACCTCCCTCGCTCTATATCACACACACACGCCACTTCATTCAGTCGCTCACACACACATACCCTCACTCCATCGCGCAGACACACACAAACACACACCCCAACCTCCTCCCACTTCATCACAAACATACTATACCCCACTTCACTCTATCACTCACACACACACAAAACTCCTCCCTTACTCTGTAACACACTCTCTCTCCCCCCACCCCACCGCCCCACAAACACTTCATCCAGTCAGGGAAGTAGCTCTTGAGTGGCTCAAGGTTCCTAATGCCCTGACTCACATGGGTAGGCACATTCAGCAATTCACTGAAACACAGCCAAAGCAAACAGATTGGAACAAAACACCTCAGAACAGGGATGTGTCATAAGGGAGGCAGAAACAGTGAGCCAGTAAACTGTCAGCTTGCCATTTCCTTCCTCGCTGTGGACTGAGAACGCCTCTACCGCCTCTGTTAGATCATACTCTCCCAAGAGCTTGGTACGGTGCTCTGCACACAGTAAGCGCTCAATAAATCCATTCAATCGTATTTATTGAGCACTGACTGTGTGCAGAGCACTGTACTAAGTGCTTGGGAAGTACAAATCGGCAACATGAAGAGACAACTGATTGTGGTTCCACAGCTCTCCCCATTTCTGCCCTAATCCCTAGGGTCTCATCGGTATTGGTCTGACCCAAAGTACCCTTGTGGTTCTACTCCTGTGGAAAGAGTATCTAGGGTAGTCCAAACTAAATCCTCGCAAACTCTTCCAGAGCCGAGACCACGGACCTACCTCTATTCACAGTCAGACTACAGCCAGCGAATCCAGGCCCCGGGGAGGACTGGAAAATGGCTGGGCCTCCCCAGAGATCCTTGAGGACCTAGAATCCATCTGGACCCTAAAGGAGACTCCCATGAATCCCAGAATGAGAGAGACCCAAGAAATCATCTGGTTCAAACTTCCATCCCCATCCTCCCCATACACTGCTTCTACACGGGTTAAAACCTAAGACTTCAGGGAGAGATGCTGATCTAGTCTAAGCTTCAAGAGCCCCCCAAATCAAGACTCTGCAACTTCCCTTGGTGGCTTCTTCTGGTGTGTCATCTCCTGCACAGTCAAGAAGTTTTTAGTCCTTTCCTTGTCTTGCCTTATGCCATCGAGTCGTTTCAGACCCATAGCGACACGACAGACACATCTCTCCCAGAGCGCTCCACTCTCCATCTGCAATTGTTCTGGTAGTGTATCCATAGTTTTCTTGGCAAAAATACGGAAGCAGTTTACCATTTCTGCCTTCCACGAAGTAAACTCGAGTCTTGGCTCTCGACTTTCTCCCACGCCGCTGCTGCCCAGGACGGGTGAGTTTTGACTTGTAGCAGATTGCCTTCCCCTCGCTAGCCACTGCCCAAGCTAGGGATGGAACGGGTAGGCCCCTGCTTGACTCTCCCTCCCACAGCCAAGACTGGTAGAGAACTGGAAACTCTCCAGATGCGACCCTGAGAGGGGATCCCTTTCGTATTCCCATTCAAATCAACTTCTTTGATCCTTAGTGGATGTGGAGATTCACAGGTCAAGATCTTCTCCATAAAAACCCTCCACACACTTGAAAACGGGTCATTCAGTTCCCCTTAGCTCTCACCACCCATCACCCTCGGCCTTTTCTTCTCCAATCCCACCCCCACAAAAAAAAAAAACCAACCAATACACTTTTTTTTAACTTTTCCTCACAGGACCTTTTTCTAGTCCTTTTTACCATTTTTGTTTTTCTCTGGAAAGGACCCAACTGTGAAGTGTGAGGCTGGAACTAAATGCTTTCAGCTTCCCTCGGGGGGCATGGAGGGCAGTTAAATAATTATAAGTATTATTATTTGTATCCCAATAATAGTAATAATAATTGCGGTCTTTGTTAAGCACTTACTATGTGCCACACACTGGACTAAACGCTTCAGTAGATCAAGATAATCACATCAGATACAGTCCTTGCCCCACAAGGGGCTCAAGGACTAAGAGGGAGGGAGAACAGGTACTTAATCCCCATTTTATAGATGAGGATACTGAGATATAGAAAAGCCGTGACTTGCCCAAGGTCACACAGTGGGCAGGGGTGGAGCTGGGATTAGAACCAGCTCCAGACAACCCCTTACCCCATGGCATAGTGGATGGAGCACGGGCCTGAGAATCAGAAGATCATGCATTCTAATCCCTGCTCCGCCACTTGTCAGTGTGTGACCTTGGGCAAATCACTTTACTTGTCTGTGCTTCAGTTACCTCATCCATAAAATGGGGATTGAGACCGTAAGCCCCTCATGGGACAGGGACTTTGTCCAACCCAATTTGCTTGTATCCACCCCAGGGTTTAGTACAGTGCCTGGCACAAAGTAAGTGCTTAACAAATACCACAATTATTATTATTATTATTATTATTATTATTATTATTATTATTATTATTATTATCCCATGCTGCTTCTCCAAATTAATTCATTCATTCAATCGTATTTATTGAGCGCTTACTGTGTGCAGAGCACTGTACTAAGCGCTTGGAAAGTACAAGTTGGCAACATATAGAGACGGTTCCTGCCCAACAGTGGGCTCACAGTCTCCAAATAATCTTGGCACGTTGCAGTTTCCCCAAAAGCTGCCCCACGTGGTGTACATTCTAGGCATGATGCACATTCTTGATGCTTCCCAGCTGTCTCTGTCCTCCTGCTACAGCATGGACCATACTTCCTTTCTCCCTCTTCTCTAGATGGCCCCTGGAATTCCACAGTAGGATGGACCAAGTCCCATTCCAACTCTTACCATCTTTGCATTTTTCCCCATCCCTACTACTCTCTCCTTCATTCCCATTCCTATGGAGCTCAAAGTCTCAATCCCCATTTTAGAGATGAAGTAACTGAGGCTCAGGGAAGTGAAGTGACTTGCCCAATGTCACATAGCAGATAAGTGGCAGAGCTGGGATTAGAAATCATGACCATATGAATCTCAGGCCCATGCCCTATCCACTACACCATGCTGATTCTAATCATGGGCTTGAGGTAGGTGGAACCTAAAGGATTATAGACTTCCCAGTTCTTCCTCTATGCCTCCTGCTTGCCCTGAGTCACATCCCTCACGAGAAGCAGTGTGTCTTAATGGAGAGAGCCTGGGCTTGGGAGTCAGAGGTCGTGGGTTCTAATCCCAGCTCCGCCGCTTGTCAGCTGTGTGATTTTGGGCAAGTCACTTCTCTGTAAAATGGTTAGTAAGACTGTGAGCCCCATATGGGACAACTTGATAACTTTGTATCTGCCCCCCTCCAGCACTTAGAACAGTGCTTGGTATATAATAAGCGCTTAGCAAATGCCATCATTATTATTATCCCTAAATGAGGGTGTGGGTCGGGGGAATATGCAAAGCCCTGGAAGTCCAGCCAAGATAGTCTGACTGCTTGGAGGAGGGATGGAGAGTGCTCCAGGAAGCTGGCCTCGCTTCAGGTCACCATTATTCGAAAGCTCCTAGATTCCAGACCCTCCCTACGCCAGGGTTTCAGATCGGGCCAATACCTGCTAGGGCACCTAGAACTGTGAAGAAGCAACTCAATTAATCAATCAATCCATGGTATTTTTGAATGCTTACTGTGTGCAGAGCACCTCAGTGTGTGGGAGGGAGTCCAAAACCATGACACTGAAGTTCCTGGGGGGTGTCAGTCAGTTGATCAGAGCTGCCCTCCCTCTGCCCATCTGCCAAGCTAGCTTTCTTCCTCCCTTCAAGGCCCTACTGAGAGCTCACCTCCTCCAGGAGGCCTTCCCAGACTGAGCCCCTTCCTTCCTCTCCCGCTCATCCCCCTCTCCATCCCCCCCATCTTACCTCCTTCCCTTCCCCACAGCACCTGTATATATGTATATGTTTGTGAATATTTATTACTCTATTTATTTATTTTACTTGTACATATCTATTCTATTTATTTTATTTTGTTAGTATGTTTGGTTTTGTTCTCTGTCTCCCCCTTTTAGACTGTGAGCTCGCTGTTGGGTAGGGACTGTCTCTATATGTTGCCAACTTGTACTTCCCAAGCGCTTAGTACAGTGCTCTGCACACAGTAAGTGCTCAATAAATACGATTGATTGATTGATTGATCAGAATCCCCAAGGGAGTCAGATGCATTGCAGGGAGGGAAAGGGGCACAAAGCAAAGTAGCTATTCAGATCCCCAAACTCAGATCACTTAAGGCACTGAGATATGACAAAATTCCACCTCCTCAGATTTAACTCAGTCTAAGAAACTGATGTTCCATATACCTTCGTCAAAACAAAATTCACTTTTCTTGTGAAATACAAGGACACTCTGAATTTACCAAGTAAAATGCTAAACTAAGCTTCGGTTGAAAATAACAACATTCCACATTAATCAATCAGTCCATCAGTGGTATGTTTTGAGCACTTACTGAGCACTGTACTAGGTGTTTGGGAAAATAGAATTCAATGGGGTTGGTAGACATAATCTCTCCCCTCAAGAAATTTATAGGCTATAGGGTGAGACAGACAATAAAATAAATTACGATCAGGGGAAATGAGAAGAGTATAAAGATATGTCCCTAATTGCCAAGGAAGTGGGGATGGGGCACTTGGTGAACTCCTCACCAAACACTCACCAAACACTCCCAAAGGACAGACAGCCACGGGCCTGCACTATAATTCAGAAGATTTCATGGAGGGGGATAAGCAACAGCCTAGGTACAGGGAGTTTCACCTCACAGCCACCTCCAGTTCATTCATTCATTCATTCAATCGTATTTATTGAGCGCTTACTGTGTGCAGAGCACTATACTAAGCGCTTGGGAGAGTTCAACAGAAGAGTTGGTAGACATGTTCCCTGCTCCCAACGAGCTTCCATGGACTGGTTCTAGAGAAGATGAAGAAGGGGATCTCTCCACTTTCACCTCAGAGAAGCGGCACTGAGATTGTTCTAAGCACTGTTCAAAGCTCTAGGGCAGATACAAGGTAATCAGGTTGCCCCACGTGGGGCTCACAGTCTTAATCCCCATTTTACAGATGAGGTAACTGAGGCACAGAGAAGTGACTTGTCCAAAGTCATACAGCTGATAAGTGGCAGAGCCAGGATTAGAACACATGACCTCTGATTCCCAAGCCTGTGCTCTTAGCCAACGCTGTACTAAATGCAGGGGTGTATACAAGCAAATCTGGTGGGACACAGTCCCTGTCCCACGTGGGGCTTACAGTCTCAGTCCCCATTTTCCAGATGAGGTCACTGAGGCCCAGAGAAGTGAAGTGATTTGCTCAAGATCACACAGCAGAGAAGCGGCAGAGCTGTCAATCATATTTATTAAGTGCTAACTATGTGCAGAGCATTGTACTAAATACTTGGGAAAATACAACAATACACAGTGACATTCCCTGCCCACAACGAGGTCAGTCTAGAGAAGGGGAGACAGCCATCAATACAAATAAATAAAATTACATATATATATATATAGATAGATAGATAGATATAGATATAGATATACACAGATATATATAAATTACAGATATACATCCTGACTGGATTACTGCATCAGCCTCCTCTCTGATCTCCCATCCTCCTGTCTCTCCCCACTTCAGTCTATACTTCACTCTGTTGCCCGGATTATCTGTGTTCAGAAACGCTATGGGCATGTTACGCCCCTTCTCAAAAATCTCCACTGGCTGCCTGTCATCTACGAATCAATCAAATACTCCTCCCTCTCGGCTTCAAGGCTGTCCATCACCTTGCCCCCTCCTACCTCACCTCCCTTCTCTCCTTCTACAGCCCAGCCTGCACCACTGCTGCTAACCTCCTCACTGGGCCTCGTTCTCACCTGTCCTGCTGTCGACCCCCTGCTCGTGTCCTTCCCCTGGCCTGGAATGCCCTCCCTCTACACATCCGCCAAGCCAGCTCTCTTCCTCCCTTCAAAGTCCTACTGAGAGCTCACCTCCTCCAAGAGGTCTTCCCAGACTGAGCCCCCTTTTTCCTCTCCTCCTCCCCATCCCCCCCCCACCTCCTTCCCCTCCCCACAGCACTTGTATATATTTGTACAGATTTATTACTCTTGTACATATTTACTATTCCATTTATTTTGTTAATGACATGCATATAGCTTTAATTCTATTTGTTCTGACGATTTTGACACCTGTCTACATTTTTTTTTTTGTCTGTCTCCCCCTTCTAGACTGTGAGCCCATTGTTGGGTAGGGACGTCTCTATATGTTGCCGACTTGTACTTCCCAAGCGCTTAGTACAGTGCTCTGCACACAGTAAGCACTCAATAAATAGATTGAATGAATGAATAGATAAGGGCTGTGGGGCTGAGAGTGGGTGAGGAGAGCTAAGGGAACGAGTCAGGGTGACACAGAAGGGATTGGGAGAACTAACCTAACAGTATCCTCTCCTTCTGAGCTCTCCTTGATTCCCCCGTCCTAATTCTGTCCCCACTCCATTAGGTCATGCACTCTAACCATGCTGCGCTGGCCTCTTCTCAACCTGGCCCATCCTTGCACTCTCCATATCTGCCGTGTGACCTTGGGGAAATCTCATCACTTCTCTGTGCTTCTGTTACCTCATCTGTAAAATGAGGATGAAGACAGTGAGTCCCAAGTGGGACAAGGAAAGCTTCCAACCTGTTTAGCTTGTATCTACCCCAGTGCTTAGAACAGTGCTTGACACATAGAAAGCACTTAACAATTACCATTATTATTGTTAGTATTGCATTGGTGCCAACCACTTAACTCTTAATTCCTTTCCATCTGCCACTTGTCAAGGCTCCGTTTCTACCTTCCAGCTGGGGCGCTGCCAACTCCTTGGAGCCTCCTCACTGATTTCCCGGTCTCCATTCTCCCTTTATCCGGAATCTGCTGTTTCCTCTAGTCACACCGGTCTGGGTTCTTGTCACACCTGGATTAAGGACTGCATCAGTCTCCTTGCTGATCTCCCAGCCTCCAGACTCTTTCCTCTCCAATCCATAATTCCCTCTGCAACCTTGATTATTTTTCCTAAACATCATTCTGGATGCATCGCCCTGCTCCTCAAGAACCTCCAATGGTTCCCCATTACTTTCTCCTCCAAGAAGCCTTCCCAGACTAAGTTCCAGTTTTCCTCATCCCCAACTACCTTCTCCATGGCCCTGACTTGCTCCCTTTGCTCTTCCCCCCGTCCCAGCCCCACAGCACTTATATACAGATCTGTAATTTTATTTATTTGTATTTATGTCTGTTTATTTGCATTGATGTCTGTCTCCCCCCCGTAACTGTGAGCTTGTTGTGGACAAGGACTGTACCTCTTTATTGTTGTACTGTACTTTCCCAAGTGCTAGTACAGTGCTCTGCATACAGTAAGCGCTTAATAAATGATTAAATGAATGAATACATTCCTCAAAAAGCAAAAGCTCCTGACATCAGCTTTAAGTAATTCAGTCATTATCATCAATGGCATTTATTTAGTGCTCACTCTGTGCAAAGCACCTTTACTAAGCATTTGGTAGAGTAATAATAATAATAATAATAATGGCATTTGTTATGCACTTACTGTGTGCAAAGCACTGTTCTAAGTGCTGGGGTGGATACAGGGTGATCAGGTTGTCCCACATGGGCTCACAATCCAAATCCCCATTTTTCAGATGAGGTAAATGAGGCACAAAGAAGTTAAGTGACTTGCCCAAAGTCACACAGCTGACAAGTGGCGGAGCTGGGATTAGAACCCATGACCTCTGACTCCCAAGCCCGGGCTCCTTCCACTGAGCCATGCTGCTTCTCTTAAGAGTACAGTACAATAGAGTTGGCAGGTGTGTTACTTGTCCAAAATGAACTTACAGTCTAGAGAATTTTCCAGTTATCTCTCTTCCCCCTACCATCCATTCTCTTTTCCCACTACCCCCAAATCTAAGCTGGTGCTCTTTGTTCCCCTCAGAGCCAGCCTAAAAACTCTGCCTCATTCTTATCTCACACCATCAATTCTGTCGGGAACTGCCTCCTCCCTTCTGGCAGGCCACTGCTTCCAGGCCCTCCTGAAATCACACCTCCTCCTGGAAGCCATTCCTGAATAATCTCTCATCTCCCCACCCATCTGCCACTTCAGCACTTCCTCCCCATCTCAGCCCCTGCTTCGGTCAGAGCACTTATGTACACGTTTTTATACTCAATTACTTCCTCCTATCTGTAATTTATTTTAGAGTTTGCCACTTGCTTGCTCTTTGACCATGGGCAAGTCACTTAACTTCTATGGGCCCCAGTTTTCTCATCTGTAAAATGGGGATTCAGTACCTGTTCTCCCCACTCCTAGACTCTGAGCCCCTTATGGGACAGGGACTGTTTCCAACCTGATTATCTTGTACCTCCCCCAGCGCTTAGTACATAGTTATCCCATTACCATTATTAAAAGTAGTAGTTCTAGCCCTAGTTTCAGTAATCCTCCTCAGCCTGGCATTAACATGGGGCCCACCTCATGTCATCTCATGATAGAACACTGGCCTAGGAGTCAGAAGGTCTTGGGTTCTAATCCCACCTCCTCCAGTTTTCTGTTGTATGTCCTTGGGCAAGTTACTTTACTTCTCTGTGCCTCAGTTCTCTCATCTGTAAAATGGGGATTAAGACTGTGAGCTCCACATAGGACAGGGACTGTGTCCAAAGCTCCTCCATTTGTCTGTTGCATGCTCTTGGGCAAGTCACTTTACTTCTCTGTGCCTCAGTTCTCTCATCTGCAAAATGGGAATTAAAACTGTGAGCTCCACATGGGACAGGGACTGTGTCCAACGCGATTTGACTGTGTCCACTGAGCACTTAGAACAGTGCCTGGCACATAGTAAACACTTAATATTATTATTATTATTATTATTATTATTATTATTATTTTAATCATCTCCACATCTGGAGTCTTCACTCTGCATCCAAAAAGGACCTTAAGAGACTCAGGTTCGCCAGGGCCACTCCCAAGCCCAAGCCGTGTCTCGGGGTTCACCTCATCTACTTTATTTATCTACGGGAACTTGTTAAGCACTTACTGTGTGTCAAACACTGTTCTAAGCGCTGGGATAGGCACAAGTTAAATTAGGTCAGGCACAGTCCCTGTCCTGCCTGGGGCTCACAGTCTTAAGTAGGAGGGAGAACAGTTATTGAAGCCCCATTTTACAGTTGAGGAAACTGAGGCACAGAGCCTTTAAGTGACTTGCCCAGGGTCACACAGAGAGCAATTGGCAGAGTAATTGGCAGGGCTGGGATTAGAACCCAGGTGCTCTGATCCCCAGGCCTGTGCTCTTTCCACTAAGCCATGCTGCTTCTCACCTTAGTGTATGAGTTATCACAGATGCCCAGTCCCTCAAAGGGTCCTCTCTATCCCATGGAGTATAGACAGATACTCTTTCTGTCAGTGAGAAGCAGTACAATCAATCGTATTTATTGAGCGCTTACTGTGTGCAGAGCACTGTACTAAGCGCTTGGGAAGTACAAGTTGGCAACATATAGAGACAGTCCCTACCCAACAGTGGGCTCACAGTCTAGAAGGCATCAATAAGGGCCAAGTGGGATTGCAAGAAAAAGGCAAGGCTGGAAGAAAAGAGGGAGGTAGCCAGCTGATAAAAGGGAAGAATAATTTGGCATTTGTTAAGTGAGAAGCAGTGTAACTCAGTGGAAAGAGCACGGGCTTTGGAGTCATAGGTCATGAGTTCCAATCCCACTCCGCCAATTGTCAGCTGTGTGACTTTGGGCATTCATTCATTCAATCGTATTTATTGAGTGCTTACTGTGTGCAAAGCACTGTACTAAACACTTGTGAAGTACAAGTTGGCAACATATAGAGACGGTCCCCACCCAACAATGGGCTCACAGTCTAGAAGTCACTTAACTTCTCTGTGCCTCAGTTACCTCATCTGTAAAATGGGGATTAAGACTGTGAGCCCTCCATGGGACAACCTGATCACCTTGTTACCTCCCCAGTGCTTTGAACAGTGCTTTGCACATAGTAAGCACTTAATAAATGCCATTATTATTATTATTATTACTACTATTATGATCCAAGCACTGGGATACATGTAATTTAGATGCAGTCCCTGTCCCACATAGGGCTCACAGTCTAAGGCCAATGGAAGGCAGATATTTCATCCCTGGATGAGGAAACTGAGGCCCAGAGAAGTGAAGTGACTTGTCCAGTCAAACAGCAGGCAACTGGTGAGCAGGAATTAGAACGCAGGTCCCTTGAATCCCTGGCCGGTGCTCTGGGCACTAGGACATGCTTATTCCCTAAGGAGAAGGGACTGGGGAGATGGATTTCAGGGAAATCAAATGAATCATTTTACTCCCTCAGTGTTAGTTGGAGTATGAGGCAAATACGTGTGAGGGAAATGTGAAGGGTAAATCTGGATCTCCTGTGGGCAGAGAATGTGTATGATTTTTTAGTGTACTCTCCCAAGAGCTTAGTACAGTGCTTCGCACACAGTAAGTGCTCAATAAATACAATTTTTAATAATAATGATAATACTGCCTGCCAATCACTTCAGTACTCAATTTGAAAGCTGTTGTCTGCTGTCCTCAGTAATCCTTTTTTTCCTCCAAAAATTATACACCTACCTCTCCTTATTTTTTCAGCAGTCATGATGAGAAGCCAGTTGAGTCAGCACTGTCTCTGCTTTTCCAGATAAAGGCCCTTGGGGGATGAGAGTGGGAAGTTGGAGAAGGGAAAAGAAGCCTCTGGGGCAAAACTTATACTTAATTCAAAGCCCTGCTGTTCTATTGCCCTGCCCAATCACTTACTTCCAGTATCAGCTATTTCCATGGTTTTACAAACCACAAGACGTCAAAGTCCCTAGCTACTAAATCGGTCGGAATATCGTGGAAAAGCCTAAATAACTGATAACGGCCATCTGAATCTATGTATCATTCCTAAAGTTCAAAAAGCAAAGTAGGGGGAATGTGGCAGAGCAGAGAAGAATGAGCCTCATCCCATGGCCAACAAATACTATTAGTCTTTAGTGGTTCCTACTCATGTTGACTTTGTTGGGTGTGCCTGGAGACACATAAACATTTCCATTCAAAAATAACTTTTTTAGAATTAATCATAATGCAAACTTTGAGTCCATTAGTTAAAACTGACACTTTTATACCACTGGGGAAAAAAAAAGTCTAGGTAACTCTATTTAAAATGACTCAACTGGGTTGAAATGACTCAAGATAAATGCTAGATCTTATAGCGCTTAAAGGGGATGGAAACTGATTTGGGATTAGAGCACAGTAGGATTTAATCCACACTACAGCTTCCCTTTCCCTGAAACATCCACTGTACTCCCCCTCTGGACTGTGCACTTGTTGTAGGCAGGGAACACGTCTCCCAGGAGCATTGTACAGTCCTCTGCGCTAAATGAATATGATTGATCGATGGATTGATTACCAGCCCCTCTCTGAGGAGTGGGTGGCTAGGGTTGTTGGCAGAAAATGGCATTGGGCCTCTCAGTTGACTTGGAAACAAGGGTGAGTTCACTGTCCCCAAGGAGGTTGGAATGGGAACATTCATTTAAATTCATTCAATAACAATAAATAACTATGGTATTTGTTAAGCACTTCTGTGCCAGGCACTGTATTTCATTCATTCATTTATTCAATCGTATTTATTGAGCGCTTACTGTGTGCAGAGCACTGCCCTAAGCGCTTGGGAAGTACAAGTTGGCAACATATAGAGACGGCCCCTACCCAACAGTGGGCTCACAGTCTAGAAGGGGGAGGCAGAGAAGAAAACAAAACATATTAAAATAAAATAAATAGAATAAATATGTACAAATAAAATAGAGTAATAAATACGTACAAACATATATACATATATACAGGTGCTGTGGGGAGGGGAAGGAGGAAAGGCGGAGGGGATCGGGAGGGGGAGGAGGGGGAGAGGGAGGAGAGTGGGGAGAGGGGGAACGCTGTACTAAGCGCTAGGGTGGGAACAAGCAAATTGGGTTGGACATAGTCCTTGTCATTCATTCATTCATTCAATCATATTTATTGAGCGCTTACTGTGTGCAGAGCACTGGACTAAGCGCTTGGGAAGTACAGGTCGGCAACATATAGAGATGGTCCCTAACCAACAACGGGCTCACAGTCTAGAAGGGGGAGACAGTCTAGAAGGGGGCTCACAGTCTCAATCCCTATTTTGGATGAGGTAACAGGCACAGAGAAGTAAAGCGAATTGCCCCAGGTCACACAGCAAACAAGTGGCAGAGTCAGGTTTAGAACCCATGACCTTCTGTTTCCTTGGCCTGTGCTCTAGCCACTATGCCATGTGGGCAGGGATTGTCTCTCTATTACAGTATCATATTTTCCCAAGCGCTCAGTACAGTGCTCTGCACACGGTAAGCGCTCAATAAATACGATTGAATGACCAAATCATCATCATCAATCGTATTTATTGAGCACAAATGAAATTGGGATTAAGGCTGTGAGCCCCATGTGAGGCAGGGACTGTGTCCAACCTGATTACCTTATATCTTCCCCAGGGCTTAGAACAGTGCTTGGCTCAAGTGGGCAAGGATTTGTCACTCTTTATTGTTGCATTGTACTTTCCCAAGGGCTTAGTATAGTGCTCTGCAGACAGTAAGTGCTTAGTAAATACGATTGAATGAATGAATGAATGCTTCTCACTACACCATGCTGTTTCTCATCTTTATTCAGCACTTACAGTGTGCAGAGCACGGTACTATGAGTTGGGGAGAGTACAATATAACATTAAACAGACATATTCCCTGTGATAAGGGGAGGGTCTTCACCACAAATTTAAGACCCATGGGGCACGGCCCATCCATCAGGCTGGCAGGAGCAGCTGACCTTTCCCTGCTTCTCACCCTTCATGCCCCCCCATCCAACTCCTTCCTGGGTACCAAGGAAGGAGTTAGTACAGTCACTCATCATATCCCGACTGGATTACTGCATCAGCCTCCTTTCTGATCTCCCATCCTCCTGTCTCTCCCCACTTCAGTCTATCCTTCCCTCTGCTGCCCGGATTATCTTTGTACAGAAACGCTCTGGGCGTGTCACCCCCCTCCTCAAAAACCTCCAGTGGTTGCCTATCAACCTTCGCATGAAGCAAAACCTCCTCACCATCAGCTTCAGAGCTCTCCATCACCTTGCTTCCTCCTACCTCACCTCCCTTCTCTCCTTCTGCAGCCCAGCCCGCACACTCCGCTTCTCTGCTGCTAACCTCCTCATGTTTTGTTTTGTTGTCTGTCTCCCACCTTCTAGACTGTGAGCCCATTGGGTAGGGATGTCTCTGTTGCTCAATTGTACTTTCCAAGCACTTAGTACAGTGCCCTGCACACAGTAAGCACTCAATAAATATGATTGAAAGAATAAATAACAGGCAGGGATAGGTCCAGCTGTGGCCAGGTATCAGGACTGTAGTGGACATGGGGATTGGGCCTCCTCTCAGCCGGACCCACGGGCCTAATAGCCAGGCCAAACTGACCAGGTAACATTCGTTCATTCAATAGTATTTACTGAGCACTTACTGTGTGCCGAGCATGTACTAAGCGCTTGGGAGAGTACAATGCAACAACAAACAGGCACATTCCCTGCCCACAACAAGCTTACAGTCTAAAGGGGGAGACAGACATTAATATACATAAATAAATAACTTAATAAATAAACAAATGACAGATAATTACATATGTGCTGAAGGAAGGGAGGATGAATGAAGGGAGGAAGTCAAGGTGACACAGAAGGGATTGGGAGAAGAGGGGAGGAGGGTTTAGGCAGGGAAGTATGGGGGGGGATGGTGTCCACCCACTGGACCCCTCAGCTGGACGGGGGATTGAGGAAAAACAAACATGGACTCGAGGGTGCGGAGGAGAAGATGCTACAGGTGGGCCCGGTGGGCCTCAAGTCCCCAGTCAGTCAGTCAGTTGTATTCATTGAGCGCTTACTATGTGCAGAGTATTGTACTAAGCACTTGGTACCATACAATAAAACAGACACATTCTCTGCCCACAAAAAGCTTACACACAAGCATGTGGAGAGGGCTGCGCCCCCAACCCACCCCCCAGGCCCTTTCCCGGGGGTTGGGGGAGATTCTGGGAAGGTGGAAGCCGGGGCAAAGTGGGGTGACAGTGGGACAGACAGATGGATGGAGGGAAATAAATACCAGATCATCCATTTGACAATAATAATAGTAATAACGATGGCATTTCTTAAGCACTTACTAATAATAATGGCATTTATTAAGCACTTACTATGTGCAAAGCACTGTTCTAAGTGCTGGGGTAGGTGCAAGGTAAGCAGGTTTTCCCACGTGGGGCTCACAGTCTTGATCCCCATTTTACAGATGAGGTAACTGAGGCACAGAGAAGTTCAGTGGTTTGCCCAATGCCAGCACTTGGCTGCTGGGTGACCTTAGGCAAGTCACTTCACTTCTCTGGGCCTCCGTTACTTCATCTGCAGCAGTCTTCTAGACTGTGCATTCGTTGCGGGCAGGCAATGTGTCTGTTTAGTGTTGTACTCTCCCAAGCGCTTAGCACAGTGCTCTGCACACAGTAAATGCTCAATAAATACGACTGAACGAATGAATAAAAAGGGAATTTAGGCCTGTGAGCCCCATGCGGGACAGGGACTGTGCCCAATCCCATTATCTTGGATCTACTCCAGCACTTAGTACAGTGCTGGACACTCAGTGAGCGCTTAGTACTGTGCTCTGCACAATGGAAGCACTCAGTAATACGACTGAATGAATGAATGAATACAAGGGGGAATGCAAGCCTGTGAGCCCCACATGGGACAGGGACTGTGTCCAACCCAATTTGCTTGTATCCACCCCAGCGTTTAGTACAGAGAAACAGCATGGCGTAGTGGATAGAGCCTAGACCTGTGAGGCAGGTGGTCATGGGCTCTAATCCCAGCTCTGCCACTTGTCTGCTGTGTGACCTTGGGCAAGTCACTTCACTTCTCTGGGCCTCAGTCCCCTCATCTGGAAAATGGGGATTGAGACCGTAAACCACACAGGGGACAGGGGCTGTGTCCAACCCGATTTGCTTGTATCCACCCCAGCGCTCAATACAGTGCCTGGCACATAGTAAGTGCATAACAAGTATCATAAATATTATTATTATGATGATGATTACAGTGCTGGGAACAGAGGAAGTGCTCCATAAATACGACTGACCGAATGAATACAAGGGGGATTCAATCATGTGATTCCCAAGCGGGACAGTGTCCAACCCGATTATCTTAGATAATAATAATTATAATAATAATAATAGTATTTGTTAAGCGCTTACTATGTGCAAAACAGTGTTCTAAGCGATGGGGGACACAAGGTGATCAGGTTGTCCCACGTGGGGCTCACAATCTTTACAAATGAGGTAACTGAGGCACAGAGAAATTAAGTGACTTGACCAAAGTCACGCAGCCTTTAAGTGGTAGAGCCGGAATTAGAACCCACGACCTCTGACTCCCAAGCCCGGGCTCTTTCCACTGAGTCATGCTGCTTCTCAACCCCAGCGCTTAGTACAGTACTGGGCAGCCCATTGTTGGGTAGGGACCGTCTCTATATGTGGCCGACTTGTACTTCCCAAGCGCTTAGTGCAGTGCTCTGCACACAGTAAGCGCTCAATAAATACGATTGATTGATTGACTTGTACTTCCCAAGCGCTTAGTACAGTGCTCTGCACATAGTAAGCGCTCAATAAATACGATTGAATGAATGAATAGTAAGCGCTTAGTACAGCGTTGGGCACAGTAAAGGCCTAATACCACAGTTACTATTATTATTATGGAGCGGCGGCGCGGAGACAGAGCTGGGCACGTAGTAAGCGCTTAACCAATGCCACAGTTATTATTATTATTATTATTATTATGAGGCTCGTGGCCAATGTTCTCCCGCGGAGATTCGCCTCCAGCCGTCGCCAGTTTCGGTTCTCCCGGGCCCGGGAGGATCAGAACCCGTCCCGCCGACGCCAGCCAACGGAAATAGCAATAATAATAATAATAATAACGATAACAATAATAATAACAGTATTTGTTAAGCGCTTCCTAAGTGCCAAGCACTATTCTAAACTCTGGGGTAGATAGAAGGTGATCATGTTGCCCCACGTGGGGCTCAAAGCCTTAATTCCCATTTTACAGATGAGGTAGCTGAGGCCCAGAGAAGTGAAGTGGCTTGCCCAAGGTCCCACGGCAGACAAGTGGCAGAGCCGGGATTAGAATAATAATAATAATAATAATTATGGTATCTGTTAAGCGCTATGTGCCAGGCGCTGTACTAAACGCTGGGGTGGATGCAAGCAAATTGTGTTTGGACGTAGTCCCTGTCCCACGTGGGGCTCACAGTCTCAATCCCCATTTTACAGATGAGGTGACTGAGGCCCAGAGAAGTCAAACGACCTGCCCAAGGTCACACAGCAGACAAGGGGCGGAGGTGGGATTAGAACCCACGACCACTGACTGCCAAGCCCGGGGGTCTTGCCACTCTGGGAAACTTTGGACGCCCGGGACCAGCCGGACTGTGAGCCCCACGTGGGACAACTTAATCACCTTGTATCCTCCCCAGCGCTTAGAACAGTGCTCTGCACATAGTAAGCGCTTAACAAATATTATTATTATTATTATTATTATTATTATTATTATTATTAGTAAAGAAACGCCAGGTTCCTCCGTCCAGCCCAGGGGGGCCCAGGGGAGACCCCCAACCCGCCCCAGGCCTGCAGACCCCACTCACCGCCCCGGTCCCGCAGTTCCTCCCGGGCCCCATGGGAATAATCATAAAACAATCATAATAATAATGATAATAATATGCGACGTACCTCTCCTTTTCCTAAACTGCGCAGCTGGGAGAGTAAAGGGAGATCCCTGCTGCTGGGAAAAACTCTTTGGGAACAAGTTCCAGCGCAGGACAGAATCAGAAGTTGTCTTTTTTTTCTCCACCTCCTCTTCCTTCTCTTTCCCCTCCTCCTCCTCCTTCCACTCTCTTCCCCGCCCCCAGGAAATCTCCCTCCCTTGGCGAGCTGAAGAAGTTTGAGACATTCCCAGAGTCCGGCTGGAGGGCGGGAGCAGAATTAGCATCCCAGTTTCCCCCTTCCCACTCAAAAAAAAAAAAGAAAAGGAAGCCTTCCTTCACCCCAGACAAGTGGCGCCCCACCTCACCACCATCCTCACTTCATAACCCCCACTCCCGCATAAAAAATTAAAAAAGTAAATTAAATTAAATTTAAAAATTATGCAATTTTTTTTTCCTCCAAGTTGGACTCCGAGGAAAACCCTGATCTCCAGTCAATTCCAGGGTCACGGGGGTCTTTGCCTGGCGGTCGGCGGGAGTGGGGCTTAACCGCCTGGCAAGGACCCCCGTGACCCTGGAATTGACTGGAGATCAGGGTTTTCCTCGGAGTCCAACTTGGAGGAAAAAAAAAATTGCATAATCCCCAAAAGTACCGTGGACTTTCATTGAGTCATCAGCCAGGAACATTGCTCAGTGAAAAGGATTTTATGACACCGCACTCCTACTTTTCATTCCACAGAATGTCATGTCGGGGAACATTTCCACTCCAAGCTTTCTTGATTCACTATGTTTATGATATGTGAATAAATAGTATGTCATATTTCACTCCATTGACTAATTACTGGCCTGTCCACCCATAACCCTCCAAGCACACTCTCTTCATTCCTACCCAACTTTGCTCTGGACCATTGCTGGGTAGGGACCGTCTCTATATAACAATGATGGTATTTGTTAAGCACTTACTATGTGCAAAGCACTGTTCTAAGCGCTGGGGAGGTTACAAGGTGATCAGGTTGTCCCGCGGGGGGCTCACAGTTTTAATCCCCATTTTACAGAAGAGGTAACTGAGGCATGGAGAAGTTAAGTGACTTGCCCAAAGTCACACAGCTGACAGTTGGCGGAGCCGGGATTTGAACCCATGACCTCTGACTCCAAAGCCCATGCTCTTTACACTGAGCCATGCTACTTCTCCTATATGTGGCTGACTTGTATTTCCCAAGTGCTTAATACAGTGCTCTGCACACAGTAAGCACTCAAATACGAATGAATGAATGGACGCTCCTACCACCTGTTTCCCCAGCCTGAAACTCCCTTCTCTCCCAAATCTGACAGACTACATCTCTCCATGTCCAAACCCCACCTAAAACCCTGTATTCTCTAACGAGCCTTCTCTGATTAAAATGTCTAGCACTTCTGTACTTATTTATACCCATTTATGTGTTTACTCAGATGTGCATTCAATTATTTATACTGATTACTTGTAAATATTTTTATGTCTGTTTCCTTTCTACAGTTCACTGAACCCAGCGGATGCTCAGTAAACACCATAACTAGGGTTCTGTGATAGCACCCCAACCTTGGCACTACATACAACCCCCACATTCAATCTGCCACCAAACCCTGTCAGTTCTACCTTCACAACACCGCTTAAAATCTGCCCTTTCCTCTCAAATCCAAATGGCTAGTACACTGATCCAAGCACCTATCTTTCCCCCTGCCTTGACTAATAATAATAATAATGATGGTATTTGTTAAGCATTTACTATGTGCTAAGAACTGGAGTAGATACAAGGTAATCAGCTTGTCCCACGTGGGGCTCACAGTCTTAATCCCCATTTTACACATGAGGTAACTGAAGAGAGAAGTTAAATGACTTGCCTAAAGTCACACAGCTGACAAGTGGGGAAGCCAGGATTAGAACCTACGCCCTCTGACTCCCAAACCCATGTTCTTTCCATTAAGCCAGGCTGCTTCTCTGCCTCCTCGTTAACCTCCCTGCCTCCTGTCTCTCACCACTCCAGACCATACTTTAGATAATTTAGATAACTTCTCTAAAAAACTGTTCAATCCACATCTCCCCTTTCCTTCAAGAACCTCCGGAGGTAGCCCATCCACCTCCACATCAGACAGAAACTCCTTAGCATCAGTCATCATCAGCGATATTTACTGAGCACTTACTCTGCACACAGCCCTGTACTAAGTACTTGGGAGAGTTCACTACTACAGAGTTGGTAGACATGTTCCCTGCCCACCATGAGCTTACAGTCTAGAGGGGGAGATAGATATTAATATAAATATATATTTTGTAGAAACTACATAAGTGCTATGAGGTTGAGGGTGGGGTAGAACTGACAGGATTCGGTTCCTGAGAGAGAATGTGGGTGGAAAGAGAGAAATCAAGGATAAAGCCAAGGTTATGGGCTTGTGAGATAGGGAGGATAGTGGTATTACCTACAGTTACATGGCCTAGTGGATTGACCCCAGGCCTGGGACCCATGAAGATGTGGGTTCTAATCCAAGCTCCACCACTTGTCTGCTGTATGACCTTGGGCAAGTCACTTCACTTCTCTATGCCTCAGTTACTTCATCTGTAAAATGGGGATTGAAACTGTGAGCCTAACCTCACTGTACCTCGTTTTCGCCTGTCCCACCGTCGACCCCTGGCCCACGTCCCCTGGCATGGAATGCCCTCCCTCCACAAATCCACCAAGCTGCTTTTCTTCCTCCCTTCAAAGCCCTACTGAGAGCTCACCTCCTCCAGGAGGCCTTCCCAGACTGAGCCCCCTCCTTCCTCTCCCCTTCCCCATCCCCCCACCCTACCTCCTTCCTCTCCCCACAGCACCTGTATATATGTTTGTGAATATTTATTACTCTATTTTATTTGTACATATTCACTACTCTATTTTATTTTGTTAATATGTTTTGTTTTGTTGTCTGTCTCCCCCTTCTAGACTGTGAGCCCACTGTTGGGTAGGAACCGTCTCTATATGTTGCCAACTTGTACTTCCCAAGCACTTAGTACAGTGCTCTGCACACAGTAAGCACTCAATAAATATGATTGAATGAATGAAATGAACAAATGGCATCATTATTATATAAACCAGACCACTATTGTCACCACCTTCAAAGTATTAAGGTTATATCTTCTCCAACAGGCCTTCCATGATTACTGCCCCATTTTCCCAACTCCCTCACCCTTCTACATCATCTATGCACTTGGATCTGTATCCTTTGGGCACTTGTTATTCATTACACCCTCAGACCCACAGCACTTATGTACAAATCTGTAATTCATTTATTTATATTAATGTCTGTCTCCCCCTCTAGCTCCTCTCAGGATCACAACTGGAGAGTTTCCAGTACTCTACCGGTCTCGGCTACGGGAGGAAGAGTCAAGCAGAGGCCTACCCATTTCATTCCTAGCTTGGCCAGTGGCTAGCATGTGGAAGGCAACCTGCTACAAGTGCAAATTCACCTGAGCTGGGCAGCAGAGCCACGGGAGAGAATAGAGGGCAGAGACTCAAATTTAATATACAGAAGAAGGCAATGATAAACTACTCCCATATTTCTACAAAGAAAACTCTAGGATCCACCACCAGAATGATTACAGTTGGAGGCGGGGCACTCTGGGAGAGATATGTCCATGGAGTCTCTATGGGTCAGAAATGACTTGACAGCACAAGACAAGACCCCTCTAGACTGTAAGCTTGTTTTGGGCAGGGAATATGGCTACCAATTAAGTTCTAATGTACTTTCCTAAGCACTTAGTACAATGCTCTGCACACAGTACGTACTCAATATTTACCTTTGATTGATTGATAATGACGAATCTAGCATCTGTCCCAGTTGACACTGCCCTGACATGACCTTTCTTCTGTTTGAGGATGACTCTGTATGTCTCTCCACATCAAATGAAAATTTCTGACCACTGTTATCTTTCCACTGCCTTCATCTGATCTACCCAATCTGTATTTTTATCTCCTCCCAAGCAAACCACCCAACTGTACCTCGTTCTCAATTGTACATTCCACTTCCCCTTGCAGTGAATGAACTCCCTCCCTCCTCAAATCTTCCCAAACCATATCCCTCTCTACTTTCTGAAGTCTTCTATAAAGACATCTCCTCCAAGAGGCATTCCTTGGCTAATTCCCTCTTCCCTAGATCTGTCAGTCTTATCAACAACCTAGATTTCTAGACTGTGAGCCCACTGTTGGGTAGGGACCGTTTCTATATGTTGCCAACTTGTACTTCCCAAGTGCTTAGTACAGTGTTCAACACAGTAAGCGCTCAATAAATACGATTGAATGAATGAATGAATGAACAACCCTTAGCCTCTTAAAAATATCTGCTTTTTTGTCTGCTTTCATTTTCATTACATAGATATGTTCTTATCTATTCCTGTTGCATTCTTGTAATCCATACCTTCCTGTTCCCATTAGATTATAAATTGGAGGGCAGGGACATGTTTGCTTTGGTTTTTTTTCTTCTATGTTCCCAAGTACCCAGCATGGTGTTCTGTACCTGGTAAGTGCTCAGTAAATACTCTTGGTGATAATTAACTAAACCATCGGATTTGGTTTCTAATTCCCAAGAAACTGGAATTAATAGAGTCAACCACTGATGAGACATGACAAGAGCAGAGGTTGGCCCTCTGGAAGGCTGAAGGCTATACTTCTATTCACATTTTTCATTAAAATACCTTGTACAATATTGTTTCCTATCCTCTTTGGGCCTGTGCCCAAATTTCAGCCCTATTTTATTTTACGAACTTTCACTAGAGCTTCTTTTGCCAGTACATTGGTAGCAGGACTTGTCAATTAATTGTTGATGACAAAAGTCATCTATCAAATTAAGACACTTAAGCACAGTGGTGTATTACCTATACATAGCTGTACACAAATTCCTCTTTTTGCTGATTTCTAGGACTTTAAAGGTGCTCTCATGAGCTGCTTACTCAAAATTTCAAAAAGCTAAAAACGGGAAGAGAACATTTGTGTACTCCGTACAGACTGCTCAAAAGTAAGCTTATTTTGTGTAATGAAAACAGTTGGCCACTATCCTCTTTCCAGTAACACTACAAACACTTGAAGATTGTTCCAAACTCTCCACCCTCATCCGCCCACATCTAAATGCTGGAGTAGATGCAAGATAATTAAATTGAGCATAGTCCCTGTCCCACATGGGGTTCACAATCTTAATCCTCAATTAATTACACATGAGATGATTTGACAGGAATCTTGTCGAATAACTGCAGTCAGTCAATCGTATTGAGTGTTTACAGTGTGCAAAGCACTGGACTAAGCGCTTGGGAGAGTACAATATAACAGACACATTCCCTGCCCACCACGAGTTTACAGTCTAAAGGACTATAGTAACTGTATTCTTCCAAGTACTTAAAGGAAGTTTATCCTGGTGGAAAGAGCATGGACCTGGCTTTTAATCACATCTCCATTGTTTATCTGCTGTGCGTGGCCTTGGGCAATCTCCTTATTCTCTCTGACCCTCAGTTTCACTATCTGTAAAGTGGGAATTAAGTAATTATCTCCTACTTAAATTGTGAGCCCTATGTGGAACAGGGACTCTATCCAACCTGATTGTCTTGTATCTACCCCAGCACTTAGTATAGTGATTAGTACATAATAATCACTTAACAAATAGCGCTTTGCAAACAGATAAAGAAGCAGATCCTAAAGCAGCATAAATCGATCCTCAATCAATAATATTTGTTATGTAGTCAACCCCTTTCTAGCTGAACTCTTCAAAGCTTACCCTGCCCCAAATCCTGATGTGCTTTTTCCCCAGGCTGTCTTTGGCTTTTTGCTCCCTGAACTTGACTATTTCCCTCCAGCCCTATTAACTCCATGTGTCTGTGCAGCAAAGGACCCCACTGCAGACCTTCCCTCCCTAGCTGTGGCTACAAAATAAAAAATCGGTGGGCTGACATGACCTAGGAGGACCAATGTGGTAAACGGGGGTAGGGGAGAGGGAAAGAAGTGTGAACCCTCTTTTCCATCTGCCCCTTCCCCCCAGCTGGGTTTCAGCCCCACAGCACTTTACATATCTGTAATTTATTCATCTACCCCTCTAGACTGTATGCTCGTTGTGGGTAGGGAATGTGCCTGTTTATTGTTAAACTGTACTCTCCCAAGCCCTTAGTACAGTGCTCCGCAGACAACGAGTACTCAATAAACTTTTCACCTACATTCTGTTTACCAGCATTTCCTGTCTCTGTGAATTGGATTGATTTCCAATTATTGATTTCCAATTACTCCCAAGTGGTCAGTACAGTGCTTAGTACATAATAAGCAGAGCGTGGGAAGCAGCGTGGCATAGTGGAAAGAGCACAGGCTTGGGAGTCAGAGGTCATGAGTTCTAATTCTGGTCTTCCACTGAACAGCTGTGTGACTTTGGGCTGTGACTTAACTTCTCTGTGCCTTGGTTGCCTCATCTGTAAAATGGGGGTTGAGACTGTAAGCACCACATGGGACAACCTGATTAGCTTGTATTTACCCCAGTGCTTAGAACAGTGCCTGGCACATAGTAAGTGCTTAAAAAAATGCCATCATTATTATAATAAGCACTCAATAAGTACAATTGAATGAATGAATGAATGAATTTCCCATGGTCCACTAGATTACCAAGAGGCAGACCATCCCCACCTCACCGAAAAGAGCTCATCTGTGCCCAAGTACAAAACTGCCATAGAGCATCCTTGTGTTTGTTTGAGGAGAAGATGGAAAGTGCATAGAGAAAAATCATGTCTCCTGCATCCCTTTTTCTGCACAGAGGTAGGTCTTCAGAGGCAGGGCTGGTCTGGGGGAGCAGGGAGCCCCTGGGGAAATCCTGGAAGTTCATTCATTCATTCATTCAATCATATTTATTGAGCGCTTACTGTGTGCAGAGCACTGTACTAAGCACTTGGGAAGTACAAGTCGGCAACATATAGAGACGGTCCCTACCCAACAGCGGGCTTACAGTCTAGAAGGGGGAGACAGACAACAAAACAAAACATATTAACAAAATAAAATAGAATATATATGGCATTGACAGGAGTAGGGATGAGCATGGCCTAGTAGATGGATCAAAAGCCTAGGAGTCAGAAAGAGCTGGGTCCTACTTCCAGCTCTGCCACTTGTCTGTTGTGTGACTCCAGGCATGACACTTTAACTTCTCTGTGCCTCAGTTACCTCATCTGTAAAGTGGAGATTACGACTGTGAACCTTATGTGGGACAGGGACTATGTCCAACGCGATTTGTTTGTATCCACCCCAGCGCTTAGTACAGTGCCTTGCATATAGTAAGTGTTTATTATTATTATTGTCATTATTATGAGGAGAGCAGGACAAATTTAAAAGTAAGAAGCAGGTGGGGGAGGGCGGCGGTGGTAGTACAGGGTTTCAGTATGCAAAAAGCAGCAACATCTAACAAGTACATCCCAAGGATAATAATAAATAATAATAATGATGGCATTTATTAAGCTCTTACTATGTGCAAAGCACTGTTCTAAGCACTGGGAAGGTTACAAGATGATCAGGTTGTCCCACGGGGGGTTCACAGTCTTCATCCCCATTTTATAGGTGAGGTAACTGAGGCCCAGAGAAGTGAAATGACTTGCCCAAAGTCACACAGCTGACAAGGAGGCAAGATATCATCCCTTTCTGTCCCAAACAACTTTTAGAATATTAATTTGAGGAACATACTGAACTGTCTTGTTCTTCACAGCTTCTCTGGGGACTTGGGGCCACAAGCCACACTGATATGTCCTGCCCCACCCCAGCTCTGGGGCCAACTCCACTCTAGTGGACACTCAGAGTGTAGTAATGTGACCTATTCATTCATTCATTCAATCGTATTTATTGAGCGCTTACTGTGTGCAGAGCACTGTACTAAGTGCTTGGGAAGTACAGGTCGGCAACATATAGAGATGGTCCCTACCCAACAACGGGCTCACAGTCTAGAAGGGGGAGACAGACAACAAAGCAAAACATGTGGACGGGTGTCAAGTCATCAGAACAAATAGAATTAAAGCTAAATGCACATCATTAACAAAATAAATAGAATAGTAAATATGTACAAGTAAAATAAATAGAGTAATAAATCTGTACAAACATATATACAGCTGTTGTGGGGAGGGGAAGGAGGTAGGGCGGGGGGATGGGGAGGAGGAGAGGAAAAAGAGGGCTCAGTCTGGGAAGGCCTCTTGGAGGAGGTGAGTTCTCAGTAGTTCTCAGTAGGACCTAGTGGAAAGACACTGGGCCTGGCAGTCAGAGGACCTGGGTTCTACTGCTGCTCTGCCAAATAATAATAATAATGATAATAATAAGAATAATAATAATAATAATAAAACAATAAGAATAGTGCTTGTTAAACCCTTACTATGTGTCAAGCACTGTTCTAAAAGCTGGGATAGCAACAAGTTAATCATGGGACTCACACTCTTAATCTCCATTTTACAGATAAGGTACCTGAGGCCCAGAGAAATGAAATGAATTGGCCAAGGTCACACAGCAGATTGTATGACACTGGACAAGTCACTTAATGCTAGAGAGAGAGATGAAGTTTGCTATCAATGTGTAAGAGCTAAAAGGTCCAAAGCAGAACCTGAATCAGAACCAGACCTATATCGCAGTGGAAGGAGTATGACTGAGTAGGAAAACCATTTCTCTCTTATTTTTTTGCAGCTCTTTCTTGCTCTTTCCGCTTTTGTTTCTTTGTCTCAGAAGGTATGATTGCCTCTTTATCAAACATGGCATTAAGCTGTAAGATGCTGTTCCAAGTATTAATACCAACCCCTTTGGTTCTTGCCAAGGCTTAGAGGATAGGATTTGAAGATTAGGTCCGAACACAAAAGTAGCCCAGGTCTCTGGGGCCTAACCCAGATCTTGGCGGAGCAGGGAGGGGACAAAAAGATCATTTGGGTGAGAACTTGGGTGGAGAGAGACAACATTTATTGGAATATTAAGTGGGTCTCTCAATATTAACCTCACCAGTTAGAACTTCAAAGATCAGTTCATTTTTATTGAATCTTGGTAGAAGAAACCATTTACCTGCTTTCTCTTTTCTTCTTAGAATGTGAGCTCCATGTAGGGCAGGAACTGAGTCCAATCTGATTCGGTTGTGTCCACTCCAGTGCTTGGCTCAGAGTAAGTACTTAATACCCAAACTAACTGGCTTACTTAATATCCAGACTATGACTACAAAAATTTCATTTACAAGTTTCAAAGGCAAAAAGTCATGAGTTACTTGCCAAATGACCTGGGATTTGGAAATTTGGAATATAATTCTGACTGCTAGGAATGCTCAATTTTGCTCTCCATTTAGGTTGCAATGAGCACTCTTGATTGAATTTGGGATAAATTAAGTTGATATCAACAAACTGAGTACCCACAGAATGCGTAGCACTCTTAGTTGCTGGGGCTATGTGTTGAGAAGAGTTACGATCTCTGTCCTCAAGAAGCTTTTATAGCTTTGGAGCCTCCAGAATGCATCGAAGGCATCTAGGGTTCAGTTAGTTAGTCTGGCATCTTTAGGTTTGGCAGCGAGGTTTGGAAGAATGCCAAACACCCCCTCTTTCCACCTCTCCCACCCTCAACCCCAGTGGCAGCAATTTTCCAAATTAGTAGGTTCCATCTACATGGACCGTACAATTACACTCTTTGGTTATAAACAGATACCTAGTATTTATTAAGTCCCACCTTCTCCATGAAGTTAGCTAAATCCATGGAGGATCAAGGACTAATTTAAAATTTCAACAGCAGTGGTATAACAGAATCTGAAGTTAAATCCATGAAGAAACCTTGATACCTGACCTGGAACCTGTTCCTAATAATAATGATGGTATTTGTTAAGCACTTACTATGTGCGAAGCACTGTTCTAAGCACTGGGGGGATACAAGGTGAGGGGTTGTCCCATGTGGGGCTCACAGTCTTAATCCCCATTTTACAGATGAGGTAACTGAGGCACAGAGAAGTTAAGTGGCTTGCCCAAGGTCACAGCTGACAGGTGGCAGAGGCACGATTCGAACCCGTGACCTCTGACTCCCAAGCCCGTGCTCTTTCCACTGAGCCACACTGCCTTGCAGTAAATAACACCCCAAAACCTTCTGCTATATTTCCCTTAGTAATTTCTCCGAGGCCACACCATCCCTGACAGTGCACCCGACTGATCTCAGCCTCCCCCTCACCCACCCACTTCCTTCCCTATCGGAAGCCAGAGAGGGGAGTTTTCCCCATGGTTCTGGGATTCCTCTTCCCCCTTTGCTGGACCCTCTCCTCTTGGCTCAAATCCTCCCCTTTGTTCCAGCTAATGTCACTGGGTGAGTGACTAACAGCCCCTTGTGGGCAGGGATTGTCCCTCTTTATTCCTATATTGTACTTAAGCGCTTAGTGCAGTGCTCTGCATACAGTGAGTGCTCAATAAATACAATTACAGTACTCTGCACACAGTAAGTATTCAAATAAATACAACTGAATGAATGAATTGAATGAATCTTCGATACTGTGGACCATCCCCTTCTCCTCAACACATTATCCAACCTTGGCTTCATGGACTCCATCATCTCCTAGTTCTCCTCTTATCTCTCTGGCCATACATTTACAGTCTCCTTTGCAGGCTCCTTCTCTCCCTCCCATCCCCTTACTGTAGGGGTTCCTCAAGGGTCAGTTCTTGGTCTCCTTCTATTCTCCATCTATATGCACTCCCTTGGTGAACTCATTCGCTCTCTCAGTTTCAACTATCATCTCTACGCTGATGACACCTAAATCTACATCTCCCATATTCTCCCTCCCTCAGTCCAGGCTCGTATCTCCTCCTGCCTTCAGGGCACCTCCACTTGGATGTCTGCCCACCATCTAAAGCTCAACATGTCCAAGACTGAGCTCCTTACCTTCCCTCCCAAACCCTGCCCTCTCCCTGACTTTCCCATCACGGTTGACGGCACTACCATCCTTCCCGTCTCACAAGCCTGCAACCTTGGTGTCATCCTCAACTCCGCTCTCTCGTTCACCCCACACATGCAATCCATCACCAAAACCTGCTGGTCTCACCTCCACAACATCGTCAAGATCCACCCTTTCCTCTCCATCCAAGCTGCTACCTTGCTGGTTCAATCTCCCATCCTATCCTGACTGTATTACTGCATCAGCCTCCTTTCTGATCTCCCATTCTCCTGTCTCTTTCCACTTCAGTCTATACTTCAGGCTGCTGCCCGGATTATCTTTGCACAGAAACGCTGTGGGATGTCACTCCCCTCCTCAAAAGTCTCCAGTGGTTGCCTATCAACTTTCGAATCAAGCAAAAACTCCTCACTCTTGGCTTCAAAGCTCTCCATCGCCTCACCCACTCCTACCTCACCTCCCTTCTCTCCTTCTACAGCCCAGCCCGCACCCTCCACTCCTCTGCCGCTAGCCTCCTCACTGTTCCTCGTTCTCATCTGTCCCGCCATCGACCCCGGGCCCACATCCTTCCCCTGGCCTGGAATGCCCTCCGCCAAGCTAGCTCTCTTCCTCCCTTCAAAGCTCTACTGAAAGCTCACCTCCTCCAGGAGGCCTTCCCAGACTGAGCCCCCCCTTTTCCTCTCCTCCTCCTCCCCTCCCCATCGCCCCCTCGCTCTTCCTTACTTCCTTCCCCTCCCCAGAGCACTTGTGTATATTTATACATATTTATTACTCTATTTTATTAATGATGTCTATATAGCTATAGTTCTATTTATTCTGATGGTATTGACACCTGTCTACTTGTTTTGTTTTGTTGCCTGTCTCCCCCTTCTAGACTGTGAACCCATTGTTGGGTAGGGACCATCTCTATATGCTGCCAATTTGTACTTCCCAAGCACTTAGTACAGTGCTCTGCACACAGTAAGCACTCAATAAATATGATTGAATAAATGAATGAATGAATCTTAGACAAAACAGCTTTCCCTCTGGGAGGAGTCCTGAAAAGTGAGTGGTTTCTCTGCTCTAGAAGCTCATGAGTCCTTTTCTATGTCCGAGCTTTGACCATGATGGGGTGGGTGGGAGGAGAAACGAAAATGAAGTCACCTCAGGTAAATCAGGACAAGCTAGAAGGGGCAAGAGTAAGAGTTGGTCAAAGCAGAGAGTATCTGGGCTTGATCCTTAAGAACAGACCGTGAGCCCCCTGTTGGGTAGGGACTGTCTCTATGTGATGCCAATTTGTACTTCCCAAGCGCTTAGTACAGTGCTCTGCACATAGTAAGTGCTCAATAAATACGATTGATTGATTGATTGATTAATTTGGGCATCTGTAACCTACATCACCTGCTGAAGTGCATTTTCAGCCCTGGATCACTGCTCCCAGAAAAGAGTTTCTGGCGTAGTGAAAAGAGCACGGGCACTTCTAGACAGTGAGCCCACTGTTGGGTAGGGACCGTCTCTGTATGTTGCCAACTTGTACTTCCCAAGCACTTAGTACAGTGCTCTGCACACAGTAAACGCTCAATAAATACGACTGAATGGGAGTCAGAGGTCGTGGCTTCTGAGCCAACTCCGCCACTTGGCTGCTGTGTGACCTTGGGTAAGTCACTTAACTTCTCTGGGCCTCAGTTACCTCATCTGTAAAATGGGGGTTAAGACTGTGGGCCCCACGTGGGACAACCGGATTACCTTGTATCTATCCCAGCTCTTAGAACAGTGCTTGGCATAAGGTGTACTAAGCGCTTGGGAAGTACAAGTTGGCAACAGATAGAGACAGTCCCTACCCAACAGCGGGCTCACAGTCTAGAAGGGGGAGGATGTCTCCTCCTCCTCATCGTGCCCCCCCCCACCCTACCCCCTTCCCCTCCCCACAGCACTTGGATATATTTGTAAGGATTTATTTCTTTATTTATTTTATTTGCACATATTTCCGACTCTATTTTAGTAATGATGTGCATAGAGCTATGATTCTATTTATTCTGATGGTTTTGACACCTGTCTACATGTTTTGTTGTCTGTCCCTCCCCCTTCTAGACTGTGAGCCTTTTGTTGGGCAGGGACCATCTCTATTTTTTGCTGAATTGTACTTCCCAAGCACTTAGTACAGTGCTCTGCACACAGTCAGTGCTCAATAAATATGATTGAATGAATGAATGTGTATATATCTATAATTCAATTTATTTATATTGACACCTGTCTCCTTGGTTTGTTTTGTTGCCTGTCTCCACCTTCTAGACTGTGAACCCGTTGTTGGATAGGGGATGTCTTTATCTGTTGCTGAATTGTACTTCCCAAGCGCTTAGTACAGTGCTCTGCACACAGTAAGTGCTCAATAAATATGATTGAATGAATGAATGAATGAATAAGGTAAGTTCTTAACAGCGTGGCTCAGTGGAAAGAGCCCGGACTTTGGAGTCAGAGGTCATGGGTTCAAATCCCGAATCCACCAACTGTCAGCTGTGTGACTTTGGGCAAGTCACTTAACTTCTCTGTGCTTCAGTGACCTCATCTGTAAAATGGGGATTAAAACTGTGAGCCCCCGCTGGGACAACCTGATCACCTTGTAACCTCCCCAGTGCTTAGAACAGTGCTTTGCACATAGTAAGCGCTTAATAAATACCATTATTATTATTATTAACAAATACCACCATTATTATTATTATTATTATTATTATTATTATTATTATTATTACCTGAAATAGTGCCATCTAATGGGGTAATAGTGCAGCTGCGATCCATCATTATCAGCCGCATTTGTTGAGTACTTACTGTGCGTGGAGACCTGGTGGAGCATCCCTGTATCTTCAACTCCAGCACACTTCTCCTCCCCGCCCCCTTCAAAGCCCTACTGAAAGCTCACCTCCTCCAGGAGACCTTCCCAGACTGAGCCCCCCTTTTCCTCTGCTCCTCCTCCCCTCCCCATTGCCCCGACTCCCTCCCTCTTCTCTACCCCTCCCTGCCCCATAGAACTTGTATATATATGTACATATTTATTATTTTATTTATTAATTATGTGTATATATCTATAATTCTATTTATTTATATTGATGCCTATCTACTGGTTTTGTTTTGTTGTCTGTCTCCCCCCTTCTAGACTGTGAGCCCGTTGTTGGGTAGGGATCGTCTCTGTTGCTGAATTGTACTTTCCAAGCACTTAGTACAGTGCTCTGCACACAGTAAATGCTCAATAAATACGATGAATGAATGAATGAGTTGTCTGAGGAAGGTGCAGAAAGACAGTCAATAGGATAAGCAGAAGAGTTACAACTACAGCGAGGTCAGTGATCCAGCTTGGTGGGCTCCCAGCAACTGCTAGATGACTCTAAATCCCAGAGAGGGAATGGAGTGAGAGCAGACCTGATCTATTCTGCTTAATAATAACTAACAATTATTGTACTTGTTAAGTGCCAAGCACTGTTCTAAACACTGGAATGGATACAAGTTAGGTTGGACGCAGTCCCAGTCCCACATTGGGCTCACACTCTTAATCCCTATTTTACAGATGAGGTAACTGAAGCCCAGAGAAGTTAAGTGACTTGCCCAAAGTCATATGGCTGACAAGTGCCGGAGTCGGGATTAGAACCCATGACTTCTGACTTCCTAGACCCTGCTCTATCCACTATGCCACACTGCCCGGGGTGGGGAGGGGGAGATGAGTTGTGAAAGCTGACCCCGATGGATAATCAAAATAAATTAATTTATGGTTGCTTTTATAATAATGGTATTTGTTAAGCACTTACTATGTGCCAAGCACTGTTCTAAGCCCTGAGGTAGATATAAGGTAATGCAGTTGTCCCACGTGGGGCTAACAATCTTAATCCCCATTTTCCAGATGAGGTAACTGAGGCACAGAGAAGTTAAGTGACTTGTACAAAGTCACACAGCTGATGTGGCAGAGCGGAGATTAGAACCCACGACCTCTGACTTCCAAGCCCGGGGTCTTTCCACTAAGCCACGCTGCCTCTCTGAGGGCACTACAACATCTAAGCGTTATTATAGTAACATATAGCCTGCAAAACAGTCATAGAAATAAAAATAGGAGCAGCACTGCAACATAAACTTCCTCTTTGCTTTTGTCAATTTAAGCACCAAAGCAAAGCTTATTTTGTGAGGTATCCCTCTCCTTCCTAGCTCTCAATTGTCCCCTGGTATTTGTAATTACATTTGCATTCAAATTCATTTCTTCTCTGGTGTAATCCAAACTTGCAAAGCCACTTAGAATTTTTCCCTGCATTTTAAAGGTTCTTAGCCACACCCACCATTTTCCAATCACATTAGCACCACAATTACTCTTTTAACAGGACCAAATATTATTATGTGGATACTAAGCCACTTAAAAGTAATGCGTAAGTGGTCTTCATACTCCTTAGGCACTTAGTAAAGAACAAAGCCAGAGGAAAAGTAGCTTTTACAATAAATAAATCAGTTACTAATGAAAACTAAAACGCACAGAGAATTGATTCAATCAATGCCTGTTCTCCCTCCTACTTAGACTTCAGGACAGAGATGTGTCCAATCTGATTAACTTGATTCTACCCCAAGGCTTAGAAGAGGGCTTGACCCATGGTAAGCACATTACAAGTACCATAATAATAATAGGAAATAATAATAACATGAGACAGATATTATAGACTAAAGGACTGCAAGGTCTGGCTATTGGTTACTATTATTATTATTATTTAATTCTAGGAATTTGGGCTAGTTAAAGTGTTTTAGAGAAGAGTAGGAATTGGAAATTCTAAAAATCTACGCTAACTCTAATTCTGTGATTTAATTTTCCCAGATTCCTACCTATTTACGGCTAAGAACTTCCAATTTATATATGAAGTGGGTTTTTTTCCTTTTTTTTCACACCTTGTTTTTTTTCAGTGCTGGTTTTTTAAATACTAAATAAACAAAGTGGGATGTCTGCTCAGAGGTAGTGACCTGAACTATTCCTGCAGTGCTAAGTTGTAATCAAGAAGTGGGGTTGTTCTGAGAATGGTAGACAGCAGACTGTCGCTGTTCTATTTAAGATCGCTGTTTATCCGAGAAACATAAGGCCAAGAGATCATCCCATCTCTTCTCTGCCTCTGGCTAGGGCTATGCCTGAGTCATTCCCGATCAGATAGAAGTTCGTTCTCATCTTGCAAAAAAAGAACTTCTACTGTAACTTCCCTTAGTAGCCTGTTTCAATGTTTCATCATCTGAGGAATCGCAGTCTCCTTAATATTTACCCCAAGTCCTTTCTGCAGCAATTTAAACTTCAAAAATGTAGTAAATCTAGGAATTACCTCACAATGGGACTTTCCAGGTCTGTGTTTTGGAAAGATTCCTACATTTTCTTTCCAAATAAATCAGTAATAACTGCTTACAAATTTGAATCCTGGGGCTTCTGCATTTAAAGGAGATGAGATGAGATGTTGTCTTTAGGCTTTTGTTTTCCCCTCAGAGCAGGAAATGTGAATGAAAAAAGCTGTTCCCTTTTAATAATAATAATAATGATAGTATTTGTTAAGTGCTTACTATGTGCCAAGCACTGTTCTAAGCTCTGGGGTAGATACAAAGTAATCAGATTGTCCCACGGGGGTCTCACAGTCTTAATCCCCATTTTTACAGATGAAGTAACTGAGGGCCAGAGAAGTGAAGTGACTTACCCAAGGTCACACAACAGACAAGTGGAAGAGCTGGGATTGGAACCCAGGTCCTCTGACTCCCAAACCCGGGCTCTTTCCACTAAGCCACACTGCTTCTTTTTGTCTTTTTCTCTTTGTCACTGCCTTATTTGACTCACCGAACAGATTAGTGAACGTTCAATTTAGGTATCCATTAGGCTAATAAACGCCATTGATTGATTGATTATCATGATCAAGAATTGCATAGGTTAAATACCACATAAGAGCCAAGGATCATCTTTAAGTGGGCACAACAAGGAAGGACTTCATTGCTGCCTCAAACATGGTTACTGTGGAAGCACCATGGGCAGGCCCTGCATTTATCTCCCTTCCTCTCTGACCTTCCCCTCTGCCCTAGGTTTGCTTGACCACACTGGGTGTGCCTGTTGATTTGATCTACTCAAGCCAAGCCTGATTATTTGAGTCAAATCATTTCATGACTTGATTGACTCAAATCCAGTATCCAAGCTTGATCCTAGATAAGATGAAACTACTCCCTTTAGCTAATCATGCTGCTTTGAGAAGCAGCGTGGCTCAGTGGAAAGAGCACGGGCTTTGGAGTCAGAGGTCATGGGTACAAATCTCAGCTCCGCCAATTGTCAGCTGTGTGACTTTGGGCAAGTCACTTATCTTCTCTGTGCCTCAGTTACCTCACCTGTAAAATGGGGATTAAGACTGTGAGCCCCCCGTGGAACAACCTGATCACCTTGTAACCTCCCCTACTCTTAGAACAGTGCTTTGCACTGTTCAAGACTGAACGACTGATTGATTGATTGATTGATTGATTTGCACATAGTAAGTGCTTAATAAATGCCATCACTATTATTATTAATCAAGATCCCTGGCCCCACTTATAAATAGTATCAGATCACCTAGAACAAAGAAGGCCTGGGACTGAATGGAAAGTGGATCCTAAAGTATTTCTCTTGCATTGCATTCTTCTGATCATTATGAATGCTGGACCAATGGTATATAAAGAAACTGTATTGCTAGAAGTTGAGCTTGTCTTGACTAGCAGGAGAATCGTTGCCGCTCAACATCCTCTCCCTACCAGTATTGGGAGAAGCCCTAGTAGTAATAAACTGGTGTCTGAGGTACCCTTTTTTAAACACAAAGCGGAGTCTGTGAAGTTTTTCTTCCACATTGCAATAGAATAGGACTGTCACTGTTTCTTGTTGTATTGTTCTTTCCCAAGTGCTTAGAGAAGCAGTGTGGCTCAGTGGAAAGAGCATGGGCTTAGGAGTCAGAGGTAATGGGTTCAAATGCCGCTCTGCCACTTATCAGCTGTGTGGCTTTGCACAAGGCACTTAACTTCTCTGTGCCTCAGTTACCTCATCTGTAAAATGGGGATTAAGATTGTGAGCCCTACATGGGACAACCTGATCACTTTGTATCCTCCCCAGCGCTTAGAACAGTGCTTTGCACATAGTAAGCACTTAACAAATACCAGAATTATTATTATTATTATTTCCGTGCTCTGCGCAGACTGAGTGCTTAATACATACGATTGAATGAATGAATGAATGAAAGCCAGATTTATTGCACAGAATCAAAAAGGCATGTCCAACTCTGATACAACTGACAGTATAAGGGGCTTAGACTTTGAAGAAACTCAAGGCGAACAAACATTTTTCATCTCTGTCCAAGTCCAGGTTTTCCGATGGTCCAAAGGCTGAAGTGTCTCTGGATACAACCTAAAGGACCCGTTGTTTTCTGAGGTCTGCTTTACAGCTGCAGTCATCTTTACTCTGTCCCAATCTCTGCCACTCTCCAGCCAAAGGGAGATTGTAATCTCATTCTGGGAAGGCAATTTATCTGCTAATTCTATTGTACTCTCCGAAGGGGTTAGGACAGTGCTCTCTGCATCCAGTAAGCGCTCAAGAAATACTGTTGATAGATTGATGATTTAAACAGGAAGCTAAGCTCAGGTACTTCTTCTGTTGTCTGTTTTATTCACAATGGCAGGAAGGAAGCACCCTTCTCTCTGTTACAACTGAGATGTTCGAACTTGGCCTCTGGCCTGGGCACCTAGGAACTGGGTGAGCAGCCTTTGCTCTCAATCTCAGCTTGGAAGGTATTCCACCTATAGTGGTCTTGACCCAGGCTTAGAACAGCGCTTGGCACACAGTAAGCGCTTAACAAATACCGGCATTATTATTATACCCACTTCTGTTTCAGAGCAGCTGGAGTTGGTGGAATCAAATCCACTCTGTCCCGATGTCTGTCCATTTCCTTACTCTACTCCACCTTCCCAACTCCTCCCTGGCTCCCCAATTCAGTCAATTGTATTTATTGAGCGCTTGCTGTGTGCAGAGCACTGTACTATGCGGTTGGGAAGCAAAAGTCGGCAACATATAGAGATGGTCCCCACCCAACAATGGGTGTACAGTCTAGAAATGGGCTCACAGTCCCAAATCCCAGTGAGGGGGCTGAAAGCTGTGGGAGGTAGAGATGGGAAGGGACAGACCAGGCTCAATGATATAATAATAATAATAATAATAATAATAATGGCATTTATTAAGTGCTTATTATGTGCAAAGCACTGTTCTAAGCGTTGGAGAGGTTACAATGTGATCAGGTTGTCCCACGGAGGGCTCACAATCTTCATCCCCATTTTACAGATGAGGTAACTGAGGCACAGAGAAGTTAAGTGGCTTGCCCAAAGTCACACAGCTGACAGTTGGCAAAGCTGGGATTTGAACCCATGACCTCTGACTCCAAAGCCCGGGCTCTTTCCACTGAGCCATGCTGCTTCTCTCCCTTTCACCTCAAATGGATGCCAATATTAATTTCAAATTGTGGGATCAGACGGAAGAACAAGGTTTTTACAGATAGTGATAATAATAATAATTATAATTCTGGTATTTGTTAAGCACTTACTATATGCCAGGCACTGTACTATGCACGGGGGTGGATACAAGCAAATTGGGCTGGACACAGTCCCTGTCCCACATGGACTCACAGTCTCAATCCTCATTTTACAGATGGGGTAACTGAGGCACAGGAAGCTGAAATGACTTGCCAAAGGTCACCCAGCAGACAAGTAGTAGAGTCAGAATTAGAACCCATGGCCTGTGCTGTATTCACTAAACAATGCTGCTGCCCTAATAATTGTGGTACTTTTTCAGAATTTACTTTGTGCTGAACACTGTTCTAAGTGCAGGGGTAGTTAGAAGTTAATCAGGTTGGACATAGTCCCTGTCCCACTTGGGGCTCACACTCTTATCCCCATTTTTTACAGGTGAGGTAACTGAGGCACAGAGAAGAGAAGTGACTTACCCAAGGTCACATGGCAGACATGTGGCAGGTTAGGGATTAGAAACCAGGTCCTGCTGACTAGAAGCAGCGTGGCTCAGTGGAAAAAGCACGGGCTTTGGAGTCAATCAATCAATCAATCAATTGTATTTATTGAGCGCTTACTGTGTGCAGAGCACTGTACTAAGCGCTTGGGAAGTACAAGTCGGCAATACATAGAGACAGTCCCTACCCAACAGCGGGCTCACAGTGTAGAAGGTCAGAGTCAGAGTCAGAGGTCATGGGTTCAAATTCCGGCTCCACCACTTAGCTGCGTGACTGTGGGCAAGTCACTTAACTTCTCTGTGCCTCAGTTACCTAATCTGTAAAATAAGGATTAAGACTGTGAGACCACCATGGGACAACCTGATCATTTTGTAACCTCTCCAGCGCTTAGAACAGTGCTTTGCACATAGTAAGCACTTAGCAAAAGTCATTATTATTATTAAGTATGTCAGGATGAAGCAGCTAAAAATGCACGTATATATAGATGCCTAAGTGCTGAGAGTAAGGATACAATATGTGACTGTCAAAAGTAGTTGTTGAATTGATGGAAATGGAGTGCCGTGAATTAGTGAGTTTCTTTGAGGAGGTAGGGCTATGAAGATGGGAAGAGCTATGCTCTGGTAGGTTGGTGAAATGGGAGGGAGTTAATAATAAATGATAATCATAATTGTGGTATTTATTAAGTACTTGCTATATGCCATGCAATGCACTGTGCGCTGGGGTAAGTCTGACCAGTCAGGTCAGACATGGTCCCAACAAAGAGGATAGAATGAGAGTGGGGTCAGAAGCAGGAAGAGTCGAGAGTGTGCTAAAGTTAGGTGAACTTAGGAGGAGTGACAGGGGTAAGCGAGAGCACTTAGCTGTGTGACTCTGGGTAAGTCACTTAACTTCTCTGTGCCTCAGTTACCTCATCTGTAAAATGGGGATTAAGACTGTGAGCCCCCCGTGGGACAACCTGATCACCTTGTAACCCCGCCCCCCCCAGTGCCTAGAACAGTGCTTTGCACATAGTAAGCACTTAATAAATGTCATCATTAATTAAAAGAGAGTGAAGCAGCATAGCCTGGTGGATAGAGCCACTTGTCTGCTGTGTGACCTTGGGTAAGACACTTCACTTCTCTGGGCCTTAGTTCTCTCAATTGTAAAATGGGGATCAAGACTCTGAGTCCCATGTGGGACAGCGACTGTGTCCAATCCGATTTGCTTGTATCCACCCAGCACTTAGTACAGTACCTGGCATATAGTAAGTGCTTAACAAATATTATTATTATTATTATTATTATTATTATTGAGTACAGGCCCGGGAGTCAAAAGGAATCAGGTTCTAATCCCAGCTCTGCCACATGTCTGCTGTATGACCTTGGGCAAGTCACTTAACTTCTCTGTGGGGATTCTGTGTATATGTTTGTACAGATTTATTACCCTATTCATTTTACTTGTACATATTTACTATTCTATTTATTTTGTTAATGATGTGCATTTCGCTTTAATTCTATTTATTCTGACGCCCTGACACCTGTCCACAGGTTTTGTTGCCTGTCTTCCTCTTCTAGACTGTGAGCCCGTTGTTGGGTAGGGACTGTCTCTATATGTCGCCAACTTGTATTTCCCAAGCGCTTAGTACAGTGCTCTGCACACAGTAAGCGCTCAATAAATACTATTGAATGAATGAATGATTAAGACTGTGAGCCCCATGAGGGACATGAACTGTAACCAACCTGATTAGGTTATATCTACCCCAGTGCTTTAAAATAGTGCCTGGCACATAGTAAGTGCTTAACAAATACCATTAAAAAAATGAAGAGTGCCAATGTGGAAGGCAACTGAAATACGGTGAGGCATTTTAACTTGATGGGATGGAAGTGGGTGGCTATCTACAACATCGGGAAGCCCCTTCTCAATTCCAGATTGGAAACTTCAAAGCTTGGGCACGTGGGACTGCTGCTGGCGTAGTCTCGGTTTGGAAGTTTTCCTTCCTGGAGTGGGAAGCAGGAATTCCCCTAACATCAAGGGATGGGAATAACGGTGCACCCACCGGCTGTTCTGGAAGTGGGTTGGAGAGGGTGTCCTAGTCTGCTGGAAAGTTGCTGCTATCACATGCTGGAGCGTTGGAGCAGTACCAGGGCTGCAACTAAAAGAGAGCAAACTTTCTGTTTGCCTTCCCCACTCACCCATCTCATTTGGACACAAGAAAAATACGATCTTCCTTCCAATTCTCTGGTGATTTATTGAAGATACCGGGAGTGCCAGGAACATTGCTAGAATTATTTGAGCCATACTTCAAGCTATTTTGGCTTTTCTTTTGAAATACAAGCCACGGGACCATTCTCGACTGTGAGCCCACTGTTGGGTAGGGACTGTCTCTATGTGTTGCCAACTTGTACTTCCCAAGTGCTTAGGACAGTGCTCTGCACACATTAAGCGCTCAATAAATATGATTGATTGATTGACCGTGAAAGTTTTGAGAAAGTCCAAAGCAGGATGAAGTTAGTAGCAACCAACTGCAAAAGGCTAGGCATTACCACAGAAACCCTGGGTGTCAGAATGGGGCACAAATAGAATAATAATAATGATGATGTCATTTATTAAGTGCTTACTCTGTGCAAAGCACTGTTCTAAGCACTGGGGAGGTTACAAGGTGATCAGGTTGTCCCACGGGGGGCTCACAGTCTTAATCCCCATTTTACAGATGAGGTAATTTAGGCACAGAGAAGTTAAATGACTAGAAGCCAGTAATGTAACACTGTCACTGGATGTATAGCAGGAAGGAAACATTCTGAAGTTCATTCATTCAATCGTATTTATTGAGTGTTTACTGTGTGCAAAGCACTGTACTGAGCGAGTTGGGGGCAGTCCATTTGGCTTCATTCTGATAGGTAATGTCCCCATTAGACCAATGCATGCTGTTTCTCACTCTGCTTTTTTTTTTTTTAACATGGAGGAACTAAGAAGGATCTAAAGATGAAGAAGATGAGATGAGAAAATAAGCAGTATAGCCTAGTGGATAGAGCCCAGGCCTTGGAGTCAGAAAGACCTGGGTTCTAATCCTAGCTCCACCACTTGTCTGCTATGTGACCTTGGGAAAGCTGCTTCCCTTTTCTGTGCCACAGTTCCCTCATCGTAAAATGGGAATTAAGACTGTGAGCCCCATGTAGGACAGAGACTATGTCCAATCTGATTAGCTTGTATTCATTCATTCATTCATTCAATCATATTTATTGAGCGCTTACTGTGTGTAGAGCACTGTACTAAGCGCCTGGGAAGTACAAGTCGGCAACATCTAGAGACGGTCCCTACCCAACAGCGGGCTCACAGTCTAGAAAGGGGAGACAGAGAACAAAACAAAACATATTAACAAAATAAAATAAATAGGATAAATACGTACAAATAAATGTATACATTTGAATCTAACCCATTGTTTAGTACAGTGCCTTGCATGTAGTAAGCACTTAACAAATACCCTTGGGAGGACTTAAAAAGGAAAAATAATTCTGAGAAAAAGTACACAGGAAAATGGACTTGGAGTTATTTGCTTTGGAAAAGAGAAAGCTGAGGATGGCTAGATGACATTTTCAGAATATCAGATGTTATGATTGTACTTCCCAAGTAACTAAGACAGTACATTACATTCAGTATGTGCTCAGTAGATACCATTTACTACTACTGAGGAATTGGTCTCAAATATCAGCAAAGGTACTTTTGTTATCAGTAGATAAGGACAAAAACATTTAGACATTTAAGATCATTAAATGCTGAATAATAATAACGATGGCATGTATTAAGCACTTACTATGTGCAAAGCACTGTTCTAAGCTCTGGGGAGGTTACAATAATAATAATAATGATGGTATTTGTTAAGCGCTTACTATGTGCAAAGCACTGTTCTAAGTGCTGGACTGTTCTAAGGTGGTCAGGTTGTCCCACGGGGGGCTCACAGTCTTAATCCCCATTTTTGCAGATGAGGTAACTGATGCCCAGAGAATCAATCAATCAATCAATCAATCAATCAATCAATAGTATTTATTGAGCGCTTACTGTGTGAAGAGCACTGTACTAAGTGCTCGGGAAGTACAAGTTGGCAACATATAGAGACAGTCCTTACCCAACAGTAGGCTCACAGTCTAGAAGGGGGAGACAGAGAATAAAACCAAACATATTAACAAAATAAAATAAATAGAATAGATATGTACAAGTAAAATAAATAAATAGAGTAATAAATATGTACAAACATATATACAGGTGCTGTGGGGAAGGGAAGGAGGTAAGACGGGGGATGGAGGGGGGATGAGAGGGTGAGAAAGGAGGGGACTCAGTCTGGGAAGGCCTCCTGGAGGAGGTGAGCTCTCAGTAGGGCCTTGAAGTTAAGTGACTTGCCCAAAATCACACAGCTGACAATTGGAGGAGCCAGAATTTGAACCCATGATCTCTGACTCCAAAGCCCGTGCTCTTTCCACTGAGCCACACTGCTGAACCTAGGATTAGGTTCACACCGAGCACGGTGGATGATCCTCAGTTCTGAGAATTCGGGAATGAGAACTAGTGCTTCAGTGCTGACTGGAGCGATTGTTCTTTGTGAAGCACAATTCCCATTCCTGAACCCTACTAATCATGTTCCTGGGTGGACAAAGGTGAATAGGTGGACAGGGATGCAGCCCATTGCAAAGTTCATTGCAAATATATTTTTTTGTGCATGACTTACAACCTAAGTAACTGCGGCATCATAACGCAGTGGGTGGTTGCCGTGGTAGACACTTTTTTCTTTATATCATTTTTATGGTTTTTGTTAAGCACTATTTTAAAAATACTATTTGTTCATTCATTCATTCAATCATATTTATTGAGCACTTACTGTGCGCAGAGCACTGTACTAAGCGTTTGGGAAGTACAAGTTGGCAACGTATAGAGATGGTCCCTACCCAACAACAGGCTCACGGTCTAGAAGGGGGCATTTGTTAAGCATTCATTCATTCAATCATATTTATTGAGTGCTTATTGTGTGCAGAGCACTGTACTAAGCGCTTGATAATGATGACATAAAATGCTTACTATGTGCAAAGCAGCGTTCTAAGCGCTGGGGAGGTTACAAGGTGATCAGGTTGTCCCATGGGGGGCCCACAGTCTTAATCCCCATTTTACAGATGAGGTAACTGAGGCACAGAGAAGTTAAGCGACTTGCCCAAAGTCACACAGCTGACAATTGGCGGAGCCAGGATTTGAACCCCTGACCTCTGACTCCAAAGCCCATGCTCTTTCTACTGAGCCACACTGCTCAAGCACTTACTATGTACCAGGCACTGTACAAAGCACTAGGGTAGATATAAGTTAATCAGGTTGGACACAGTCCCTGTCCCACAGGGGTTCACACTAACTGTCCTGTTGGGACTGTCCCCCTCTCCATCCCCCCCCATCTTACCTCCTTCCCTTCCCCACAGCACCTGTATATATGTAAATATGTTTGTACATATTTATTACTCTATGTATTTATTTATTTATTTTACTTGTACATATCTATTCTATTTATTTTACTTTGTTAGTATGTTTGGTTGTGTTCTCTGTCTCCCCCTTTTAGACTGTGAGCCCACTGTTGGGTAGGGACTGTCTCTATATGTTGCCAACTTGTACTTCCCAAGCGCTTAGTACAGTGCTCTGCACACAGTAAGCGCTCAATAAATACGATTGATTGATTGATTGATTGATTGGGTGTGGAAATAATGCTCCAGGTTCTGAGAACGTCTGTGAGTCCTTTAGGCTGGGAGTTTGTTGTGGGCAAGGAACCAACTCTGTTGTATTGTAGTTTCCAAGAACTTAGAACAGTAATTATCGGTACTTGGGAAACAGTATCAGTAACGGTAATTACTCTGTGGAGACACAGAGTAAGCATTTAATACCATCGATGATGATAATTATGAGTCCTCTGAGACACCTCATATCTACTTGCTATACTCTAGGATGAGACTGGAGCCAACTATAGCCTTCAGAAATATCCCCTCTAGACTGTAAGCTCCCTGTGGGCTGGAGAGTGTTTGTTATATTATACTCCCAAGCACTTAGTACAGTGTTCTGCACAGCATAAGCATTCAGTAAATATGATTGATTGCACGGACTTCAGGAAACCAATCAATCAATGGTATTTGAGCACTTACTGTGTGCGGAGCACTGTACTAAGTGCTTGGGATAGTACAATACAGTAATTAATAGACTTAATCCCTGGCCACAGTAGACCAGAGAGGAGACAGACACTGAAGTAAATTACTGATGGGTATGCACATAATCAATCAATCAATCAATCGTATTTATTGAGCGCTTATTGTGTGCAGAGCACTGTACTAAGCGCTTAGGAAGTACAAGTTGGCAACATATAGAGACAGTCCCTACCCAACAGTGGGCTCACAGTCTAGAAGGGGGAGACAGAGAACAAAACCAAACATATTAACAAAATAAAATAAATAGAATAGATATGTACAAGTAAAATAAATAAATAGGGTAATAAATATGTACAAAGTGCTGTGGAAGTGCAATGGAAACCAAACTGCTTACGTGGCTGAGTGGAAAGAGCATGGATGTGGGTCATGGGTTCTAATCCTGGTTCTGCCACTTATCAGCTCTGTGACTTTGGACAAGTCTCTAAACTTCTCTGGGCCTCAGTTACCTCAACTGTAAAATGGGGATTAAGACTGTAGTCCCACGTGGGACAACCTGATTACCTTGTATCTACCTCAGCCCTTAGTACAATGCTCAGCACATAGTAAGCACTTAACAAATGCCATCATTATTATAGGGTATTGATCCAAGTGCATAGGCAAAGCAGAACAGGGGGCAAATAAGTAAAGTGAAGGCTTTGTCAGGGAAGGCCTTTTGGAGGTGCTGTGACTTTACTATCAATCAATCAATCAATCATATTTATTGAGCACTTACTGTGTGCAGAGCACTGTACTAAGCACTTGGGAAGTACAAGTTGGCAACATATAGAGACAATCCCTACCCAACAGTGGGTTCACAGTCTAGAAGGGGTAGACAGAGAACAAAACCAAACATATTAACAAAATATAATAAATAGAATAGATATGTACAAGTAAAATAGAGTAATAAATATGTGCAAACATATATACATATATACAGGTGTTGTATATAGGGCTTTGCTATATAGGGCTTTACTAGGGCTTTGATGATGGGAGCGAGGTGGTCTGTTGGATATAATAATAATAATAATGGCATTTATTAAGTGCTTACTATGTGCAAAGCACTGTTCTAAGCGCTAGGGAGGTTACAAGGTGATCAGGTTGTCCCAGGTGGGGCTCACAGTCTTAATCCCCATTTTACAGATGAGGTAACTGAGGCCCAGAGAAGTTAAGTGACTTGCCCAAAGTCACACAGCTGATAAGTGGCAGAGCTAGGATTAGAACCCATGACCTCTGACTCCCAAGCCTGCACTCTTTCCACTGAGCCACGTTGGGGAGGGACTTCTAGGCCAGAGGGAGGATGTGGGTAAGGGGTTGGTGGTGAGACAGATGAGATCCAGGTATAGTGGCATTAGTGGCTGGCATTAGAGGAGTGAAGTGTGCAGGCTGGGTTGGTAGGAGGGAGAGAGCTGATAAAGTGACTTGAAGGGGACGTTAAGGCGCTTCTCTGTTTGATATGGAGATGGCTGTGCAACCACTGGAGGGTTTTTAAGGAGAGAGAACACAAGGACTAAGTGGTTGTGGAGAAACTGGAGAGGCCAAAGGAAACGACAAAAATGATGAAAGGCTTCGAGAATGGGTCCTTCAGGAGCAAGTTCTAGGAATTAGAATAAATAAGATTGAATGAATGAATGAATGGATAACTAATAGGCTATTACTTTTGAAAAACATCATATTTGAAAAAAACAGATCAATCAGTGGCACTTATTCTTTTAGACTGTGAGCCCACTGTTGGGTAGGGACTGTCTCTATATGTTGCCAACTTGTACTTCCCAAGCACTTAGTACAGTGCTGTGCACACAGTAAGCGCTCAATAAATACGATTGACTGATTGATTATTCAGGGCTTACTTTGTGTAGAGCACTGTACTAAGCGCTTGGTTGAGTACAATACAACAGAGTTGGTAGGCATGTTTCCTGTTCACAAGCAGTTTACAGTCTAGGTGGCATGCCAATTAAAACATTTCCTTTGAATAATTATGGTATTTTTTAAGTACTTACTATGTGCTTGGCACTGTACTAGGCGCTGGGGTGAATACAAGCAAATCAGGTTGGACACAGTCCCTGTCCCATGTAGGGCTCACAGTCTCACTCCCTATTTTACAGAATAGGGAGTAACTGAGGCACAGAAACGTGAAGTGACTTTTCCAGGGTCACACTGCAGAAGAGTGGAGGAACCAGGATTAGAACCCATGACCTTCTGACTCCCAGGTTTGTGCTGTATCCACTATTCATTGATTCATTCATTCAATATTATTTATTGAGCGCTACTGTGTGCAGAGCACTGTACTAAGTGCTTGGGAAGTACTATGCCATGTTGCTTCTTTAATAATAATAACAATTGTGGTATTTGTTAAGCAATTACTACGCGTAACACACTTTACTAAGCCCCAGGACGGATACAAGCCAATTGGGTTGGACACAGTCCCAGTCCCACAGTAGGGCTCAATGTCTCAATCCCCATTTTACAGGAGGGAACCGAGGCACAGAGAAGTGAAGTGTCTTGCCCGAGGTCACACAGCAGACTAGTGGCGGAGCTGGAACTAGAAGTGAAGAAAGCCGTGCTTGCTTCTATGACCACTCAGAGTATTTGGTAGCCATTGCTGACTGGTATAATGGAAATCTTCCTGTTGCTACCAGTTGTAGTTGGTTTTTAAAGTATTGGCCCCACCTCTATCCCCATCCACCCCAGCGTCCTTTCAAATACTTTGCCTGAAGTTCCTCTCACCTCAGCTGCACTTGTTCCACACCCCAAAAACCTCACTTGACCTGTCTTCCTTGTTCCCATCCCCCTTTCTATAGGTAGTTATCTCCTATGTGGCCCTTCCCCTCCACACCAGGAACTCCCAAATCCACAGGTGGGAGGGATGCACCTGGGGCAGGAAACATTGGAAAGGGAGTTTCCCAAGAGTTTAGCATAGTGCTCTGGGAGCCTAAAGGGTCTGCCTCCCCCACAACACCCCCTAAAGATGACAGAGGTGGGAGAAGCAAGGAAGCAGCGTAGCCTAGTGAAAAAAGTCCAGGGCCTGGGAGGACCCAGGTTCTAACTCTAGCTCTGCTGCATCACCTTATGTGAGTTACTTCTCTGAACCTCAGTTTCCTCATCTGCAAAATGGGTTCTTCCTCCTACTCAGTCAAGGAGCCCCGTGTGGGACAGGGACCGTGTCCGAGCTGATCATCCTGCATTTTCTTCGGCACTTAGAACAGTGTTTGACCCACAGTAGGCACTAAACAGATACCATTATTATGATTAAATACCACTGATCGAAGGGATCAAGGCTGCAACCCAAGACAAGTTATTTGTGTGTTTTGCTTTTAAAAGGCAAGACAGACAGAATTGGGCACAGGACTTGGCACTTGCCTGGCTGGCATGGAATGGTGCAAAGGAAGGGAGTGGGTTTGAAGTTATACAAGACAGAGCCGGAGAGAGGATGGGACAGCCACAGAGGCTGAATAGAAAATATTCAGGTGAATAGAGAAAAACATTTTTTTTTTTAAATGGCTCACCCGAGTGACAGCTGTCTGTGGGGAAGGAAGATTTCTGTTGTGTTGGCCATTGAAAGGAAGGGAATATCGGCCTCTGCCATAACTATTACCTATCTTCATTTTATAAAGGAATTTCTGAAGTTCTACTGAACAAAGACTATTGATACTACAGGGATACACTATTGTTCAAATGTTCATAGAAGATGGAAGAGAGATGAGGCAATAGCTGCCTTTTAAGAAATCTAATTAAATCCAACCTCTAGCTGAATCAATACTTGCTGTTGCTGTGTAGTCAAGGTTAAAAAAAAATCATTGAATCAAGATAACATAACCACATATAAAATCCTCAAAGGACATATAGCCCCATATCAAGTATCTAGGGCAGCTTCATTTGTTATTGTCACTTTGGCATCAATTTGAAGAGGAAAATCAGGATTTTATACCCTGATGTATAGCCAATGTCCTACAAGGAGGAATTGCTTAACTGCCTCGCTTTCACTGGAATTACTCATTGTGTCAGAGGGTTTATGGTAAATATCACTAACATTCACCTTGCGGGAAAAGCCATTGGTTTGCCACTCCCTGAGAATTTGTTGTAATTCAATTTGGCATCTGTGGGGCAGAGATTCAAGACAGTGATGAATCAGATTCAGTGTAGTATTTCTTAAGAGATACTGCGCTTCAAAGGATGGGCTAGTTTTCACATGTCAAAAGTATGTATTGTGTATGTGTGTGTGTGTGTGTCTATGTCTACATGTTTGTATAGAGAGGTATGTCTCTATATACACCTTCCCCGCCTCCCAGCCCCACAGCACTTATGCGCACATCTTTAATTTTATTTATTTGTATTGTCGTCTGTCTCCCCCCTCTAGACTGTAAGTTCATTATGGGCAGGGAATGCCACTGTTTATTGTTGGATTGTATTTTCCCAAGTGCTTAGTTCAGTGCTCTGCACACAGTAGGCGCTCAATAAGCAAGCAGCATGGCTCAGTGGAAAGAGCATGGGCTTTGGAGTCAGAGGTCGTGAGTTCAAATCCCAGCTCCGCCAATTGTCAGCTGTGTGATTTTGGGCAAGTCGCTTCACTTCTCTGGGCCTCAGTTACTTCATCTGTAAAATGGGGATTAAGACTGTGAGCCCCCCATGGGACAACCTGATCACCTCGTATCCTCTCCAGCGCTTAGAACAGTGCTTTGCACATAGTAAGCACTTAATAAATGCCATCATTATTGTTAGTAAATACAATTGAATGAATGAATGAATTATATCTATATCTCTGTTTATCTTTTATCCATATAGAGAGATATAGATATCCTCATTATGGGCAGGGAATGAGCTTGTTTATTGTTCTATTGTAATCTCCCAAGTATTTAGTAAGGTGCTCTGCACACAGTAAGCTCTCAATAAATAAGATTGAATGAATGAATGAATATCATGCCTTGCAGTATCTTGGTTCTTAATGAACATGCTGTTCTTTGTACCACCGAAGAGGTGGAGCCTCCTTTCAAAGATGCAAGTTTGAAAAGCATAATCCCCAGGTGATCGCTTCTCCAGGAGCTAAAAGATTCCAGGAGTCTGGGGTCCAGGCTTGAACCCAATTTTTTTAATATGATATTTGTTAAGCACTTACTATGTGCCAGACACTGTAATAAGCACTATGATAGATACAAGCTAATCAGGTTGGACACAATCCATCTCTTACATGGGGCTCACAGCCTGGATCCCCATTTTTTTTTTACAGATGAGGTAACTGAGGCACAGAAAAGTGAAGTAAGGTTGCCCAAGGTTTCACAGCAGATAAGTGGCAGAGATGGGATTAGAACCCCACTTTTCCTTATCTCCCACTCCCTTCTGCATCACCCTGTCTTGCTCCCTTTGTTCTTCCTCCCTCCCAGCCCCACAGCACTTATGTACATACCTGTCAATTTATTTATCTGTATCAATGTGTCTCCCCCTCTCTAGACTGTAAACTCCTTGTGGTTAGGGAATGTGAGTACTTTCCCAAGTGCTTAGTACAATGCTCTGCACACAGTAAGCGCTCAGTAAATACAACTGAATGAATGACCGACTGAATGAATGAACCCAGGTCCTTTCTTACTCCCAGGCCCATGCTCTATCCACTAGGCAATGCTGCTTCTCCTTCAAAATTGCTTTTCCTTATCTTTAAAGTCCTCCTGGAAGTCCACCTCCTCCACTGTGCCTTACCCGATTAACTCCCCATGGATTCCCCTATCTGTAATTTATTTTAACGTCTGCCTGCCTCACCTTCTAAACTATAAATTCCTTGAGGATGGGGATCTTGACTCCTTATTCTAGTGTATTATATTCTCCCAAGAGCTCGGTATGGGGCTCGGCTCACAATAAATGCTATTCACTGACTGTCCAATTCATTTATTCATTCAATCGTATTTATTGAGCGCTTACTGTGTGCAGAGCCCTGTACTAAGCGCTTGGGAAGTACAAGTTCAATCCAACAGCTACCTGTAGCATGTGCATATTTTATTTCTCTCCTCAACACTAGTGTACATAGAATATATGTAAGCCATCCGAACATAGTCATGCTCCTACCTTTTATATCCTGCTCCCACTACTTAATCCCCATTTTACAGATGAGGTAACTGAGGCACAGAGAAGTGAAGTGACTTGCCCAAGATTGTACAGCAGACAAGTGGTAGAGGCAGGATTAGAACCCAGATCTTCTGACTCCCGGGCCTGTGATCTACTTACCTTGTTCGGCTGTACTCTCCTTTGAACAGTCCTGAAGATGGCGCTTTTTCACTTTTTTTTAAGGAAAAAGAGGGAAACCGGTTTGCTTAAACTTCATTTAAAGCAGCCGCTTCTGCAGCCTGAGGTTTTAAAGCTGTGTTTGCAAGAGGAAAAAGGAGCAGACACAGACTGGGTGGGTTTGGAATGGGAGACTAGGATGGAGGCTGAATTGGAAGATGGGAGTGACTGCGGTGAGTTCAAGGGGCATAAGGGTGAAACAAGAAAGAAGGGGACTTTCTCATCTGAATGTCATATCTGCCCCAACACTTAGTACAGTTTCTGACATATAATAATAATAATGGCATTTATTAAGTGCAAAGCACTGTTCTAAGTGCTGGATTGGCTCCAGCGCTTAGAACAGTGCCCAGCGCTTAGAACAGTGCTTTGCACATAGTAAGCGCTTAATAAATGCCATTATTATTATTATTACAGAGTGATCAGGTTGTCCCATGGAGGGCTCACAGTCAATCCCCACTTTACAGATGAGGTAACTGAGGCACAGAGAAGTTAAGTGACTCGCCCAAAGTCACACAGCTGACAAGTGGCGGAGCCGGGATTTGAACCCATGACCACCGACTCCAAAGCCCATGCTCTTTCCACTGAGCCACGCTGCTTCTCTATATTAAGTGCTTAGCAAATACTACAGTTGTTGCTGTTATTATCATTAATAATAAATGAATGGGAGGGTGGTTGCCAACCATCCATAAATTCGTGGACAATATGGAAAAATGAGCTATGCTTGGTTATGTCCATAAAGCCCATAAAATATACTGACATCTGAAAGTACTTAGAAATGTTTGCCATAAGAAAATTTTACGTTGAATATTCTTTAAATTGGATGAAGCAAATACTTACGACCAGGGTATCCAGACTATGACTCTTGAGAACTTTTCCAGCAGGGGTGAACCTGAAGTTTTTGAAAGGAGGAAGATGATCACAACTGTTAGATTCTGGTTTATTTAATTGGCATCCCACATAAGTCATATGATCCAAATGTAAATGCACCAGCTATAATGGAAATTCCAATTTCAGCAAGAATTTAAAGATTGTTCCATCCGTGAACTATGCCAAGCAAAAAGTGTGTTTGCTTAATCATGTATATGAAATATATTATTGAAGGCAATGTAATCAAAATCAATAACATTTACTTTAGAGAAGCAGCATGGCTTAGGGGATAGAGCACGGACCTGGGTATCAGAAGGACCTGGGTTCCAATCCTATCTCCGCCACTCTCTGTTGTGAGACCTTGAGCAAGTCATTTCACTTCTTCTGTGCCTCAGCTACCACACCTGTAAAATGGGGATTAAGGCTTTGGGCCCCAGGTGTGTCCAACCCAATTTGCTCATATCCACCCCAGCACTTAATACAGTGCCTGGCATGTAGTAAGCACTATACAAACACCACAGTTATTACAATTATTTTTATTAGGTACTTTGAAATTAGGATGGGGGTGTTCATGTAAAATGGACCTTTTTTGTTTTTCAGAAATCTGTGTAGGACGAAGCTCATCCACATACAACTTTGTCCCTAATAGTTTTCACTGGCGATGCCAGAGAATCAAAGAAAGTGATCTCATCACCCCACCCTGTTTCATTCATTGCTGCACTACCTGTTCAGTTGAGTCCTCACCAACTAAGCACTTAGGTTTATTGTTGTATTGTGCGTTTATTGTTGTATTGTACTCTCCCAATTATTTAATACAGTGCTCTGCACATAGTAAGTGCTCAATAAATACAGTTGACTGACTGAGGTACTCACCCTGCCTCTCGTCCCTCCTCCCCCTCTCCCAGTAGCAGTTACACAAGTCTCTAACTTGTTCTCTTCTCCTACCTGTAATTTTTTGGTCTGTCTCCCTGCTAGATTGTAGATAGATGGCAGGGATGATGTCAACTAACTCTATTCTAATCCTGGCGACCCCACTTGTCTGCTGCATGGCCTTGGTCATTCATTCATTCAATTGTATTTATTGAGCGCTTACTGTATGCAGAGCACTGTACTAAGCGCTTGGGAAGTACGAGTTGGCAACATATAGAGATGGTCCCTACCCAAAAATGGGCTCACAGTCTAGAAGGGGGAGATGGACAACAAAACAAGACACGTGGACAGGTGTTAAGTCATCAGAATAAATAGAAATAAAGCTAGATGTGCATCATTAACAAAATAAATAGAATAGTAAATATGTACAAGTAAAATAAATAAAGTAATAAATTTGTACAAACATATATACAGGTGCTGTGGGGAGGGGAAGGTTGTAGGGCGATCAAGTCACTTGGCTTCTCTGTGCCTCAGTTGAGAAGCATCTTGGCATACTGGATAGAGCATGAGTCTGGGAGTCAGAAGGACCTGGGTTCTAAACCTGGCTTCACCACTTGTCGGCTGTGTGACCTTGGGAGAGTCATTTAACCACTCTCTGCCCCGGTTATCTCATCAGTAAAATGGGTGTTAATGCTGTGAGCCCTATGTGGGACATTGAGTGGGTTCTTTTAGACTGTGAGCCCACTGTTGGGTAGGGACTGTCTCTATATGTTGCCAACTTGTACCTCCCAAGTGCTTAGTACAGTGCTCTGCAAACAGTAAGCGCTCAATAAATATGATTGATTGATTGGGTCCAACCTGATTAGCTTGTATCTCCTGGGGTGCTTAGAACAGTGCTTGACACGTAGTAAGTGCTTAACAAATACCATCATCATCATTATTATTATTATTAGTTCCCTTCACCTGAAAAATGGGAATTGAGACTATGAGCCCCATGTGGGACAGGGATTATGTCCAACCTGATTAATTTGTATCTACCCCAGCGCTTAGTAAGGTGCCTGGCACTTCTAATTATTATCGTACTCTCCCAAGCGGTTAGTCCCATGCTCTGTACACAGTAAGCACTCACTAAATATTAGATTAAAAACCAAACTGCCACTAGAAAAATCTTTTTGTTTTCTGCCAAAGAGACCATAGATCACACACATCTCTCTGCAGTCTCAGTCATTCACTAACAGAGCAGGATTGTTAGACATGCAAGACAATGATATTCATTTTGCAAGTGTCTGAAAACTCAGGTCTAAGAAAGCTAATATTGTGTTCAAACTTGTGAAACAATTGACCCCTGGAAAAATGTTTTCCTTCAATATTGACTCTAATATCCCTGAAACGTTAATAAATATTTCCAGCTATGAGTAAGGAAGTCTTTTAAGTCAAATCCCTTTTCCCAGAAATTTGTGAATGGAATGGAAACCCCCTTAGTCATTACAGGAAGGCCATGAGGATCTTAGGGAGAAATGCTTTCTATTTGTGTTAGATGGAGCAGCAGGCTAACATATCAGTGTGATCAAGGCCTTCAGAGCTTAGTCTGCATATGAGAAAGTGGTGGTCCTAATCCCACCATGGATAGCTATGAAGGGAATCATGAATCCCCAGCTGGGGCAACTCTAATTTACAAGTGAAAAACCTGTGAGGCCTAGTGGAAAGAGTATGGGCTTGGGAGTCAGAGGACCTGGGTTCTAATCACATCTCTGCTACGTGTCTGCTGCATGACCATGGACAAGTCACTTTACTTTCTGTGCTTCAGTTCCCTCAACTGTGAAATGGGGATTCAATTCTCTCCCCTCCTATTTAGGCTGCAAACCCCATCTGGGACAGGGACTATGTCCAACCTGATAAACTTGTATCTACCCCAGATCTCAGAACAGAGTTTAACACAGTGTAAATGGATTATAAATACCATAAAATAAAAGTGAATGGGCTCAGAGGACATTGTCAGTGTTAGGCTCTAGGGTATGAATTGTTTCCTGCTCTCTTATACCTTGAAGACATCAGTGTTATGACTTCACAGTTAGTTCATCACCACAGGAGGTGGCCACTCCCTTGCCCTCTGTAGTATTTGGAATTATTTCAGTCCAGGCTTCATTTTATTTTGTTAGTATGTTTGGTTTTATTCTCTGTCTCCCCCTTTTAGACTGTGAGCCCACTGTTGGGTAGGGACTGTCTCTATATGTTGCCAACTTGTACTTCCCAAGCGCTTAGTACAGTGCTCTGCACACAGTAAGTGCTCAATAAATACGATTGATGATGATGATCTGATCGCAACACCTGGGATGCTAACATTCTCACTGTGCCTCAATCTTGCCCGACTCTCCGCCGACCCCTGCCCCACATCCTACCTCTGGCCTGGAACACCTTTCCTTCTCAAATCTTCCAGACAATAGCTCTCCCCACCTTTGAAGCCTTATTGAAGGCACATCTCCTTCAAGAGGCCTTCCCAGACTAAGCCCCACTTTTCATCATCTCCCACTCCCTTCTGCATCACCCTGACTTGCTCCCTTTGCCCTTCCCCACCTCCCCATCCCAAATCACTTAAGCATAGATCTGTAATTTTATTTATTTATATTGATGTCTGTTTCCTTGTATTGGTCTGTCTCTTCCACTCTAGGCTGTGAACTCATTATGGTCAGGAATTTTCTCTTTACTGCTGTATTGTACTTTTCCAAGGAGTTAGCACAATGCTCTGCACATAGTAAGTGCTCAATAAATATGATTGAATGGATGAATGAATGAATGAATAATAATAATAACATTTAAGTGCTGGGGTAGATATGAGATGTTGTATTATGCTCTCCCAAGCACCTAGTACAGTGCTCTGCACACAGTAAGTGCTCAATAAATATGATTGATTGATTGATCAGGTCAGATATAATCCTTCTTCCACATGTGGGAGAAGGAACAAGCATTGAAGCCCCCTTTTACAGATGAGGAAACTGAGGTCCAGGTAAGTTAAGTGAATTGCCCATGTTCAGACAGCAAGCAATTGGCAGAGCCAGAATTAGAACCCAGACTGGCACTCTTTCCATAGTCCAAACTGTGTTTCATTTGAGGTTCTTCCAGAAACTTTCCTGCCACTTTGGAAGATTATCACAGGATGAGCTCTACAGTTCCTCTCCCCACTGCCGCTCCTTAGAGATGTGAGATCTGGGGGTAAGGGCTGCTGTTTATTCATTCATTCAATAGTATTTATTGAGTGATAACTCTGTGCAAAACATTGTACTAAGTCCTTAAAGCTATGAAGAGAAGTCCAGTGTTCCCCCTTTACCCTGTCCTCAAACCAGAGTCCCTAAACTCAGCTTTAGGTATCAGTTCTCCTACCTGCTACAATAATACGATGTGATGTCAAAGTGGCATTGAGTTGAACTACTTTTACTGATAAAGGGGTTTCAGCACCTGGGACTTCATCTGAGAAAGAGAGACTTCAGAGGACTCCCCAAACCTTGGGGAAGCTTTGAGCCATTCAGAGATAGGCAGGGCATTTTGGGGTAACCAAGGTAATCCTTCAAGGCCATAACCCCAGGCTGATAGACTAGTAGTAATAATAATATTAATAACACTGTGGTATTTAAGCATCTACTCGGTGCCAAGCACTGGGGTACAAGAGGTTGGACATAGTCTCTGCCTATATGGGGCTCCCATCCTACGGGGGGAGGGAATACAGGGATTTAATCGTCGTTTGACTTGCATGGAGACTTAGGCCCAAGGAAGTGAAGTGACTTGTCCACGGTCACACAGGAAATTGGCAAAGCTGAGATTAGAACCCACCTCCCCTGACTCCCAGGCCGTGCTCTATCCATCAGGCCATACTGTTTCTTGGCTGAAGGGTAGGCACAGTATTGATCTAGAGACACCAGAGGGGAATGGAGACTGTGAGCTCGTTGTGGGCAGAAATGTGTCAGTTGTCAATTTTGTACTCTCCAAGCTCTTAGTAGAGTGCTTTGCACACAGTAAGTGCTCAATAAACACAACTGAAGGAAGGAAGGAAAGAGAAGTGCTGGGACCTGCCAGCACTTCATATAGGTTTAGGAGTAGAGTAGTCCAGGACAAATGAAGAATTGTGGACAACTCACCCACAAGCCTCTGCAAACCCTTGGTGTAACCAGAGTCAGATTAACTGTATCATAGGCCTGGCTCGGTCCATTAGATTTTTGTGGGTCCTTCTCTATTCCAACTATGATTCCTAATTTAAAATAGAATGGACACAGTTCTGGAGTTGAGGTAATTCATTTTCTCCATACGAAACTTGTTTTTAATTGACATAAAGCTGTTCAAGGCTACATTTCAGTCTTAAAAAAGTAGAATAAAGTTTTAACGCAAAATATTTTACTTCTCACCTTAGAACATCATTTATTTATACCCCAAACCATTCATTCTCTCTCTCTCACTCTTTCTCTTTATCTCTCTCCTCTCTCTCTCTCTCTCTCTCTCTCTCTCTCTCTCTCTCTCTCTCTCTCTCTCTCTCTCTCCTTCTCCTATGTGGAAAATGGGGAAAATGTATGTCTCTGTCTCTCTCTCTCATACTTATATGAGAGAGACAGATGAAGAAACAGAGACATATTTCTCATGGGTATAACTGTAGGCCCCTTTCAGAATTGCACCTGGAGAGTTTCCAGTACTCTACCAGTCTTAACTAAGGCAGGAAGAGTCCATTCCAAGCTTGGGCAGTGGTTAGTGAGTGGAAGGCAATCAAGTGCTTAGTACAGTGCTCTGCACACAGTAAGTGCTCAATAAATACAGTTGAATGAATTCTACCAGTCAAAACTCACCTGTGCTGGACAGCAGCATCATGGAAACGATTCAAAGGTGGAGACTCAAGTTTTTACTGTGCGGAAGAAGGCAATGGTAAACCGCTTCCATATTTTTACTAAGAAAACTTTGTGGTTAGACTACCAGAACAATTGCAGTTGGAGGTGAAGCACTCTGGGAGATATGGATCCGCAGAGTCGCTATTGGTCGGAGATGACTCGACAGCATAAGACAAGTCGAGATGACTTTAGGGCCTCCCCTTAGTCTGCTGTAGTATGTAACATAAAGCAGCCCATACTCAGGGTGTAATTCATCATCATCATCATCATCATCATCATCATCAATCGTATTTATTGAGCACTTACTATGTGCAGAGCACTGTACTAAGCGCTTGGGAAGTACAAATTGGCAACATATAGAGACAGTCCCTACCCAACAGTGGGCTCACAGTCTAATAGGGGGAGACAGAGAACAAAACCAAACATACTAACAAAATAAAATAAATAGAATAGATACGTACAAATAAAATAAATAAATAAATAAATAAATAGAGTAAAAAATATGTACAAACATATATACAGGTGCTGTGGGGAAGGGAAGGAGGTAAGACGGGGGGATGGAGAGGGGGACGAGGGGGAGAGGAAGGAAGGGGCTCAGTCTGGGAAGGCCTTCTGGAGGAGGTGAGCTCTCAGCAGGGCCTTGAAGGGAGGAAGAGAGCTAGCTTGGCGGATGGGCGGAGGGAGGGCATTCCAGGCCCGGGGGATGACGTGGGCCAGGGGTCGATGGCGGGACAGGCGAGAACGAGGTACGGTGAGGAGATCAGCGGTGGAGGAGCGGAGGGTGCGGACTGGGCTGTAGAAGGAGAGAAGGGAGGTGAGGTAGGAGGGGGCGAGGTGATGGACAGCCTTGAAGCCCAGGGTGAGGAGTTTCTGCCTGATGCGCAGATTGATTGGTAGCCACTGGAGATTTTTGAGGAGGGGAGTGATATGCCCAGAGCGTTTCTGGACAAAGATAATCCGGGCAGCAGCATGAAGTATGGATTGAAGTGGAGAGAGACACGAGGATGGGAGATCAGAGAGAAGGCTAGTGCAGTAGTCCAGACGGGATAGGATGAGAGCTTGAATGAGCAGGGTAGCGGTTGGGATGGAGAGGAAAGGGCGGATCTTGGCAATGTTGTGGAGCTGAGACCGGCAGGTTTTGGTGACGGCTTGGATGTGAGGGGTGAATGAGAGAGCGGAGTCGAGGATGACACCAAGGTTGCGGGCTTGTGAGACGGGAAGGATGGTAGTGCCGTCAACAGAGATGGGAAAGTCAGGGAGAGGGCAAGGTTTGGGAGGGAAGACAAGGAGCTCAGTCTTCGACATGTTGAGCTTTAGGTGGTGGGCAGACATCCAGATGGAGATGTCCTGAAGGCAGGAGGAGATGCGAGCCTGGAGGGAGGAGGAGAGAGCAGGGGCAGAGATGTAGATCTGGGTGTCATCAGCATAGAGATGATAGTTGAAGCCGTGGGAGCGAATGAGGTCACCAAGGGAATGAGTGTAGATCGAGAACAGAAGGGGACCAAGCACTGAACCTTGGGGAGCCCCCAGAGTAAGAGGATGGGAGGGGGAGGAGGAGCCTGCAAAAGAGACTGAGAAAGAACGACCGGAGAGATAAGAGGAGAACCAGGAGAGGACGGAGTCTGTGAAGCCAAGGTCAGATAGCCTGTTGAGGAGAAGGGGGTGGTCCACAGTGTCAAAGGCTGCTGAGAGGTCGAGGAGGATTAGGACAGAGTATGAGCCGCTGGATTTGGCAAACAGGAGGTCATTGGTGACCTTTGAGAGGGCAGTTTCCGTGGAATGTAGGGGACGGAAGCCAGACTGGAGGGGGTCGAGGAGAGAGTTGTTGTTGTTGTTGTTGAGAAATTCAGAAATTTCCCAGTACTTTTGGATGGCCAGTCTAGAGGCGGGAGACAGACAACAAAACAAAACATGTAGACAGGTGTCAAAGTTGTCAGAACGAATAGAATTATAGCTATATGCACATCATTAACAAAATAAATAGAATAGTAAATATGTGCAAATAAAATAAATAGAGTAATAAATCTGTACAAATATATGCAAGTGTTGTGTGGAGGGGAAGGAGGCAGAGCAGGGGGTGGGGATGGGGAGGAGGAGAGGAAAAAGGGGCTCAGTGTGGGAAGGCTTCCTGGAGGAGGTGAGCTCTCAGTAGGGTTTTGAAGAGAGGAAGAGAGCTAGCTTGGCGGATGAGTGGAGGGAGGGCATTCCAGGCCAGGGGGATGATGTGGGCCGGGGGTCGATGGTGGGGCAGGTGAGGACGAGGCCCAGTGAGGAGGTTAGCGGTAGAGGAGTGGAGGGTGAGAGCCCATTGTTGGGTAGGGACTGTCTCTACATGTTGCCAACTTGTACTTCCCAAGTGGTTAGTACAGTGCTCTGCACACAGTAAACGCTCAATAAATATGATTGAATGAATGACTGAATCATCCCCTTGAAGGGTTGTGGGTGGACTAAACCTGGTAGGAACTCTTCAAAGTCACTCTTAAACTCCTAGTGTTCCTGGGTAATGAATAAAAATAATAATAATGATAATGGTATGTGTTAAGCCCTTACTATGTGCCAAGCACTGTACTAAGCGCTGGGGTGGATATAGGCAAATAGGGCTGGACATAGTCCCTGTTCCACGTGGGGCCCACAGCATCAATCCCCATTTTACAGATGAGGTAACTGAGGCACAGAGAAGTGAAATGACTTGCCCAGAGTCACATAGAAGTCTCGTGGTGTGAGCTCACTGTGGGTAGGGATTGTCTCCCTTTACTACTGTATTGTACTTTGCCAAGTGCTTAGTACAATGCTCTGCACACAGTAAGCACTTCAATAAATATAATTGAATGAATGATGGATCCGGGATTAGAATCCATGGCCTTCTGACTCCCAAGCCCGTTCTCTATCCACTATGCCATGCTGCTTCTCAAGGCACACCTTAAATGCTTCAAGGCACCATGGGGGCTGCAGATGACACTTCAATCCACTTCAATCCATACTTCATGCTGCTGCCCGGATTATCTTTGTCCAGAAACGCTCTGGACATATCACTCCCCTCCTCAAAAACCTCCAATGGCTACCGATCAATCTGCGCATCAGGCAGAAACTCCTCACCCTGGGCTTCAAGGCTCTCCATCACCTCGCCCCCTCCTACCTCACCTCCCTTCTCTCCTTCTACTGCCCAGCCCACACCCTCCGCTCCTCCACCACTAATCTCCTCACTGTACCTCGCTCTCGCCTGTCCCGCCATCGACCCCCGGCCCACGTCATCCCCCGGGCCTGGAATGCCCTCCCTCTGCCCATCCGCCAAGCTAGCTCTCTTCCTCCCTTCAAGGCCCTGCTGAGAGCGCACCTCCTCCAGGAGGCCTTCCCAGATTGAGCCCCTTCTTTCCTCTCCCCCTCGTCCCCCTCTCCATCCCCCCGCCTTACCGCCTTCCCCTCCCCACAGCACCTGTATATATGTATATATGGTTGTACATATTTATTACTCTGTTTATTTATTTACTTATTTATTTTACTTGTACATTTCTATCCTACTTATTTTATTTTGTTGGTATGTTTGGTTCTGTTCTCTGTCTCCCCCTTTTAGACTGTGAGCCCACTATCGGGTAGGGACTGTCTCTATGTGATGCCAATTTGTACTTCCCAAGCGCTTAGTACAGTGCTCTGCACATAGTAAGCGCTCAATAAATACGATTGATTGATTGATTGATTGATTGACAATATAGTGTGGTCCAATTTGGCCTGAAGGGACGAGGAAATTACCATGTCTCCCCAGCCACTAGAAAGCCAATTTAAGGTGCATGGCTATACGAAGTATTGATCAGTAGGTATTTATTGGCCAACAGAAGCATCATCCTTAATCAATGAATAGAATTTACTGAGTGCTAACTGTATGCAGAGCATCATACTAAGTACTTGGGAAAAATATGAGTCTTTCTACACTGTAAGCTTGCTGTGGGCAGGGACTACCACCTCTGTTACATTGTACTCTCCCAAGAACTTAGTACAGTGTTCTGCACACAGTAAGTGCTCAGTAAGTATGGTTGGTTGGTTGGTTGATTATAGATGATAATAGAGTTAGTAGATACAATCTCTGCCCTCAAAATTACAAGTAGAGGAAGGAGCCAAGTACATAGGTATGTCTACAGGTGCTGTGGGGAAAGGGAGTGGGGTGAGTATCTAAATGCTTAGGGGGTAAGCAGTAGGCAGGGTAATAGGGGGAAGGATAAGGAGAGAAGGCTTCCTGGAGGAGATGATATTTCAGTAGAGCTGTGAAGATGGGGAGAATAACGTCGGCCAAATTTGAAGGGAAAGTTTCACTCAGGAGGGAGGGAGGGAGCCTGAGGTCTACAGTGAGAGAGATGAGAGTGAGGTATAACGAGTAGGCTGGCATTTGAGGAGAACATTGTTCAGGCTGGGTTTTAGTGGTAGAGTGACAAGAAATACGGGAAAGCTGATTGAATGCCTTTAAGCTGATGGTGAGGAGTTCATTCATTCAATCGTATTTGTTGAGCGCTTACTGTGTGCAGAGCACTGTACTAAGTGCTTGGAAAGTACAATTTGGCAACATATAGAAACAGTCCCTACCCAACAATGGGCTCACAGTCTAGAATGGGCTCACAGTCTACATTTATGCATATATACATATATATATATATATATATATATATACAGAGAGAGAGAGAGAGAGAGAGAGAGAGGTCATCTGAAGCAAGACGCCTTGAAGATCTTACATTCTAATGGGAGAGGCAGGCAGATAGAGATTATTTATCAGCCTCGAATGCAGGCGAAAAAGCAGTACAACAGTCAGTAATAGCAGGAGACTGGAGAGATGAACAGCTGAATGAATGAGTGAATGTTGATTTTGTGTTTTGACTATTTGTTTCACCATTCCATATTTCCTACTTGACGTAGAGATTGATGGGCAACCACTGGAGTTTTTTGAGGTGCGGAGTGAAGTATGGACTGGAGAGACTGAGAAGTAGAGATTGGATGCCACAAGTGGTTGGACCAGCCTGGTAGCAGTTTGGAAGGAGAGGTGAAGATAATAATAATGATGGCATTTATTAAGCGCTTACTATGTGCACAGCATTGTTCTAAGTGCCGGGGAGGTTACAAAGTGATCAGGTTGTCCCACTGGGGGGCTCACAGTCTTAATCCCCATTTTACAGATGAGGTAACTGAGGCCCAGAGAAGTTAAGTGACTTGCCCAAAGTCTCAAGGCTGACAATTGTCGGAGATGGGATTTGAACCCATGACCTCTGACTCCAAAGCCTGTGCTCTTTCCACTGAGCCACACTGCCAGTTGAAGAGAAAAAAGGAATCATCAAGGTACGGGAAATGTACACATCCTAACATATCCTTACATATGTTAATCACTCACTCTACCACCCACTCCAGACACTAGTCAGGGTCATCTACTGCCCTCTAGGTCCCACCTCCAACTTTTGGAACCATTTTGATTCCTTTCTCCCATTCCTTCTCTCTTTCTCCACTACAACATTGATCCTTGGGGACTTCAATATTCACATGGATGTTCCTGAAGACCTTTCCACTGCCTGTTTTCTATCACTCCTCAACTCCACTGACCTCCTGCTCCACCCCAGCTCACCCACTCACCAACTCGGACACCCACTGGATTTCATCATCTCTAGTCCTTGCACAATTGCTACCCTCACCAACTCTGAAATCCCTCTCTCTGACCACAACCTCCTCATCTGTCTTCTCTCCCCCCAACCCACAAATCTATTTCCCCCCCACAACACACCTCCAATCTTTTGACCCCATCCAATTTTTTCAAGTCATCGTGTCCCGTTTTATCTCCATGCTATTATTATTATTATGGTATTTGTTAAGCGCCTACTATGTACCAGACACTGTACTAAGCACTGGGGTGGATACAAGCACTGTGTACTGTGGGACAGTTTCAATCCCCATTTTACAAATGAAGTAACTGAGGTACATAGAAGTGAACTGACTTGCCCAAGGTCACACAGCAGATAAGTGGTGGAGTGGAATTTGAACCTATGACCTTCTGATTCCCAGACCTGTGCTCTATCCACTACACCATGCTGCTTCTCATTCCCAATCTACCTTTCTTTAAGGACCAAAACGACGCCCTCAATAATAACCTTTCAACTGAGCTCTAGTCACTCGTTCCCCTCTCCCTTTGTCGATCTCCTACCACTAACACAAAACGCTGCATCACCACCACAGTGGATCACCTCCACGATATGCTTCCTTTACTCCTGTACACAAGCAACAGAGTACTACCGGCAGAACTCTAGACATCAGATCGACCTCTTCCACCCCAAGTTCATCCTTGCATGCCCTCTCCTCTGCCCGGCAAAATTATTTCTCCATCCTTATTGACATCCATGCCCATTGTCCTCACCAGTTGTTGCAGACTTTTAACTCTCTCCTCAAACCCTCTGTCCTTCTGCCTCCCCAACTCATGCCCTAAATGATCTGGTCACCTACTTTATTGAGAAAATTGAAATTAACCGGCGTGATCTCCATAAAATCCCCCTTGCCTCTCTCCAGTGCCTCCCTCTTCCTGGCCCTTCTTCAACTCACCCATCTTTCGCAGCAGTATCTCAAGAGAGGATCTCCTGCCTTCTCTCAAAATCCATCCCCTCCATCTGTGCTTCTGACCCCATCCCTTTGCACATTATCAAAGCATTTGTCCCCTGCCTTCCTCCCTCCCTGACTTCCATCTTCAACTGTTTGCTCTCCAATGGCTTTTCCACACTGCTTTCAAACATGCTCATGTCTCCCTTATCCTACAAAACCCCTCCTTTGACCTCACGATTCCCTCCAGTTCCCACCCAATCTCCCTCCTAACCATTCCTCTCCAAACTCCTTGAATGAGTTGTTCACACCTGCTCTCTCCAGTTCCTCTTTAATTTTCTCCTTAACCACCTCCAATCTGGCTTCTGTCTTCTTCACTCTACAAAAACCACCCTCTCAAAGGTTACAAATCCAACAGGCTCTACTCCATCCAAATCCTCCTCAACCTCTCAGCTGCCTTCAACAGTTTCGACCATGCGCTTCTTCTGGAAACATTATCCAACCTTGGCTTCACTGTCACTGTCTTCCCCTGGTTCTCCTCTTGTCTCTCTGGCCACTCATTCTCAGTCTCTTTCATGGGCTCCTCCTCTGCCTCCCACCCCATAACTATGGGAGTTCTTCAAAGTTCAATTTTTTGTCCCCTCCTATTCTCCATCTACACCTGTTCCCTTGGAGAACTCATTTCATTCATTCATTCATTCAATCATATTTATTGAGCACTTACTGTGTGCAGAGCACTGTACTAAATGTTTGGGCAGTACAAGTTGGCAACATATAGAGATGGTCCCTACCCAACAACGGGCTCACAGTCTAGAAGCAGCGTGGCTCAGTGGAAAGAGCACGGGCTTGGGAAACAGAGGTCATGGGTTCTAATCCCGACTCCGCCACATATCTGCTGTGTGACCTTGGGCAAGTCACTTAACTTCTCTGTGCCTCAGTTACCTCATCTGTAAAATGGGTATGAAGACTGCAAGCCCCACGTGGGACAACCTGATCACCTTGTATCCCCCCTAGTGCTTAGAACAGTGCTTTGCACAGAGTAAGTGCTTAACAAATACCATCATCATCATTATTATTATTATTATTATTAGAAGGGGGGACAGACAACAAAACATGTAGACAGGTGTAAAAATCATCAGAACAAATATAATTAAAGCTATATGCATATTATTAACAACATAAATAGTAAATGTGTGCAAGTAAAATAAATAGAGTAATAAATCTGTACAAATATATATATATACACACAGGTGCTGTGGGGAGGGGAAGGAGGTAGGGTGGGGGGATGGGGAGGAGGAGAGGAAAAAGGGGCCTCAGTCTGGGAAGGCCGCCTGGAGGAGGTGAGCTCTCAGTAGGGCTTTGAGCTCTCAGTAGGGCTTTGATTTAAACCCATGGCTCCAACCTCTATGTGGATGATTCCCAAATTTACATCTCCAGACCTGATCTCTCTCCTGTCTCTCAATTTCTCCTGGCTTCAAGACATCTCTACTTGGATGTCCTGCTGACACCTTTAACTTAGCATATCCAAAACAGAAATATTCCCACCCAAACCCCGTTCTCTACCGAATTTTCCTGTCACTGTAGACAGCACCACCATCCTTCCTGTCTCACAAAGCTGTAAACTTGGCCTTATCCTTGACTTGTCTCTCTCACTCGACCCAAAAATTTAATCTGTCACTAAATACTGTGGGTTCAACCTTCACAATATAGCTAAAATCCACCCTTTCCTCTCCATCCAAACTGCTGCCACATTAATCCAAGCACTTATCCTGGCCTGCCTTGATTACTGTGTCAGCCTCCTCGCTGATCTCCCTGCCTCCTGTCTCTCCCCACTCCAGTCCATGCTTCACTCTGCTGTCCAGATCATTTTTCTAGAGAAACATTTAATCTATATTCTCCCACTCCTCAAGAATCTCCAGTAAACCATCCCCCTCCACAATAAACAGAAACTCCTTACCATTGGCTTTTAGGCTGTGAGCCCACTGTTGGGTAGGGACTGTCTCTATATGTTGCCAATTTGTGCTTCCCAAGCGCTTAGTACAGTGCTCTGCACATAGTAAGCGCTCAAAAATACGATTGATGATGATTGGCTTTAAAGCATTCAGTCACCTTGCCCCCATTTGCCCTCACTATTCTCCTTCTACAACCCAGCCCGCACACTTCACTCTTCTGGTGCCAACCTACTCACTGTACCTTGATCTTGTCTATCTTACAGCCGATCTCTCGCCCACATCCTGCCTCTGGCCTGGATCGCCTTCCATCTTTATAGCCTACAGACAATTATTCTCCTCACCTTCAAAGCCTTATTGGAGGCACATCTCCTCCAGGAGACCTTTCTGGATTTTTCCTCTTCTCCCACTCCCTTCTGCATAGCCCTTGCACTTGGATTTGCTCCCTTTATTCATCCCCCTCCCTCAGCATCACAGCACTTAAGTATGTATTGATAATGCATTTAAGAATATTAATGTCTGTCTCCCCCTCTAATAATATTAATAATCATGATGGTATTTATTAAGTGCTTACTATGTGCAAAGCACTGTTCTAAACACTGGGGAGGTTACAAGGTGATCAGGTTGTCCCACAGGGGGCTCACAGTCTTAATCCCCATTTTACAAGTGAGGTAACTGAGGCCCAGAGAAGTTAAGTGACTTGCCCAAAGTCACACAGCGGACAGTTGGAGGAGCCAGAATTTGAACCCATGGCCTCTCACTCCAAAGCCCATCCTCTTTCTACTGAGCCACGCTGCTTCTCTAGAATGTAAGCTCACTGTGGTCAGGGAAAAGGTCTACCAGCTCTGTTATACTGCACTCTCCCAAGCACTTAAAACAGTGCTTAAAACATATGTTGTCAATTTGTACTTCCCAAGAGCTTAGTACAGTGGTCTGCACACAGTAAATGCTCAATAAATAAGATTGAATGAATGCTCTGACTATAGTAAGCACTCAATACATATGATTGATTGACATACTCTATTTCCTCTAACAGAATTTTATTTTAATGAATGTGTCTCCTGCTGGAATGTAAGCTCCTTAATAATTATGGTATTTGTTAAGTGCTTTACTATGTGTCAAGCAATCTTTTAAGCGCTGGAGTAGATGTGAGGTAATCAGTAATCAGGTTGGACACAGTCCCATGTGGGGCTCACAGTCAATCCCCATTTTACAGATGAGGTAACTGAGGCACAGGGAAGTTAAGAGGCCTGCCCATGGTCACATAGCCTAGAAGTAGCAGAGTCAGGATTAGAACCCAGGTCTTTTGACTCCCAAACCTGTGCTCTTTCCACTAGGCCACACTGCTTTACAGCTCCTTGTTTATCTCCTTGTGGACAGAGATCGTGTCTTGCCAATTCTGTTGTACTGTACTCTCCCAAGTGCTTAGTACAGTGCCCTGCACATAATAAGCACCCAAGAAACTCGACTGATTGATTAAATTTTAACAGGTTTGGGATACTGATAGGAATTGGAAGAAAAGCCTGAAAGATGCAGGAATCCCTGAAAGCTGGTAGTTCTTCAAGAACAAACTACAACAGTGCAGCGAAAGGTCAAGAAAGGTGAACAGTTGCCTGGTTAGGAAAGCCAAGAACTCTTGAGGGACCCAAAGGGAAATGAGGAAACTAGAAAAAATGGAAACTGGGCTAGATCACTAAAAAAGAGAACAAAGTAATAGCACGATGATATAGGGACAAAATTAGAAGGGCAAAAACTGGAAAGGAAACCTAACTAGAATGAAACATAAAAGGTAACAAAAATAAAACTACCATTATATCAGGTCAGAAGACGATAATCAGAGAAATGATCTCTCCCCTGGGAAGCAGGAAGGGAAAGCTGATAACAAGTGACAGTGAAAAAGGCAGAGGCTTAAATTATGCAGTTTTTTTTCACTTCTGTCTTTACAAAAGAGATCAAAAGGGAACAGCTTCTGCTTTGGTTGCAAAGTTGGAAAGTCAAACTAGAGTACGGGAAGGATGAATTAAAAAGCACTTGAACACTCATGACCCTATGACACATGGCCCAGGATACAAAAAGAACTAGTGGATGTTATTGCAGAGCTACTAGCTACTGTTTTTGAAAACGCGTGGAAGAGGGAATGGTTGAAACATGGTAAATGTGGTGCCCGTCTGTAGCAAAAGGGAAAACCTAGAGCAAAAGTGATCAGAGCTATTTGCGCAACCCTGTCAACCCTAAAATGTCTACCCTGAAAGTGATTGCTCCTCAAGTTGGTCAGTAAAACATATTTATTGAGCCTGTACTGTTTGCAGAGTGCTGTACTAAGCACTAGGGAGAGTATAATATATTAAGATAACGGGCACATTCCCTGCTCACAACAAGTTTACACTCTAGGTCAGAGACTGTGTTTTTTACCTTTACCTTATTCTCCCAAGGGCTCGGTACATTGCTCTGTAGCCAGGAGGTAACCAGCACAGTGCTCTGCAGTAGGTACCCAGGCACAGGTGCCAAGGACAAGGGGTAAATAAATGAGGATGATCTGTCTGCCACAGTGGGAACTGGACTGGCACTCTCATTCATCCCAGATCTTTGGCAAGACCTGAGATTTTCCCAATAGGGCTTATAAGCCCAAAAACAGGGTTCTTGGAACAGTTCGTTCTTTTGAGGAGCAGCATGGCTTAGTGGATAAAGCACAGGCCTGGGAGTAAGAAGGAACTGAGTTCCAATCCCAGCTCCACCACTTGTCTGCTGTGTGGCCTTAGGCGAGTCACTTCACTTCTCTGGGCCTCAGTCACCTCATCTGTAAAATGGGGTTAAGAGTGAGGGCCCCACGTGGGGCAGGGACTCTGTCCAATTTGACTAGCTTGTATCTACCCCAGTGCTTAGAATAGTACTTGATGCATAGTAAGTGCTTAATGAATACCATCATAAATGACCTGGAAGAAGGAAACCAGACATGCTTCTCAAATTGTAGTTGGTAGGAAATTGCTTCAGGTGACCAGTTCTTCAGTTTAAATGGGGAAAATCTTCTTGCAAAAACAGGATGGAATTCAGTAGCGATAAATGAAAAGAAGGACTTGGGTTCTAATGCTGGCACTGCCATTTGTCTGCTGTGTGACATTGGGCAAGTCATTTTGCTTCTCTGTGCCTCAGTTCCCTCACTGGTAAAGTGGGGATTAAGACTGAGAGCCCCAGGTGGGGCATGGACTGTCCAACCTAATTAGCTTGCAATCTACCCCAGTGCTTACTGCAGTACCAGGAACATCATGTCTTGACTCGTGCCTTCGAGTCTTTTCCAACCCAGAGAGACACCACAGACACATCTCTCCAAGAACGCCCTGCTCTCCATCTGCAGTCTTTCTGGTAGTGTATCCACAGAGTTTTCTTGGTAAAAATGTGGAAATGGTTTACCATTGCCTCCTTCTGTGCAATAAACTTGAGTCTCCATCCTCAACTCTCTCCTGTGCCGCTGTTGCCCAGCATGGGTGAGTTTTGACTTCTGGAAGATGGCCTTCCACTTGCTAGCCACTGCCCATGCTAGGAATGGAATGGGTATGCCTCTGCTTGACTCTCCCTCCCATAGCCAAGACTTGTAGAGTACTGGAAACTCTCCAGATGCGACCCTGAGAGGGGACCTGGAACACAAGAAGCACTTAACGAAGGCCTTTAAAAAAAGAAAAAGAAAAAAGCAAATCAATCAATGGTATTTATTTAGTGTACGCCATGTGCAGAGCACTGTATTAAATGCTTGGGAGGGTACAATACAATAGAGCTGGTAGACATGACCCCTGCCCTCAAGGTGCCCACAGTTTAGAGGGGGAATAAACATATCATTGTGTTGGCACTCAAAAGTGAAATTAACCAATAATACATAGCTGACTAGAGGCCCACAGTCCTATCCTTTGTTGACCTGTCATGCTTGTTGTTTGTAGCATAATTTCACTTTTGCCTCCTCTTCCCATGATCATTATAAAGCTTCTGTTCCAAAAAGTCTACTCTCTTTTTTATTGCAATGTGCCTTGCTTCTCCGCCTGTGGTGATTGATGCTCAGTTTTCAACTGAGCTGCAGAATTGTCTGAGAGCAGGAAACAACTGGATAGACGCAAATGCAGTAGAAAAAATGTGGTGAACCAGAAACGGAATGAATTAGTAAATTAATGTCATTATTTAAAATCCTAGCAAGATATGGTCCAGAAGAGTAAGTAAATAAACATTTCACAAAATTCTACATTGAGTGCTTTCTGTGTGTAGAGCACTGTAATAAGTGCTGGGAGTGTACAGTATGTTAGGGTTTAGAAACAGCATGTTCTAGTGGAAAGAGCATAGGCCTGGGAATTGAAGGGCGTGGGTTCTCATCTTGGCTCCACCACTCATCTGCTGTCTGACTTTGGAAGTCCCTTAACTTCTCTGTGCCTCAGTTACCTCATCTGTAAAATGGGGATTAAGATTGCGAGCCCGATGTGAGCCAGGGCCCGTGTCCAACCTAATAAAAATAACAATAATAATTATGGTACTTGTTAAGCACTTACTATGTGCCAAGCACTGTTCTAAGCGCTGGGGGAGATACAAGTTAGTCAGGTTGGGCACAGTCTCTGTCCAACATAGGGCTCACAGTCTTAATCCCCATTTTACAGATGAGGGAACTGAGGCCCAGAGAAGTGAAGTGACTTGCCCAAGGTCACACGGTAGACATGTGGTGGAGTCGGGATTAGAACCCACGATCTCCTGGCTCCCAGTCCCATGCTCTATTCACGAAGCCACACTGCTTCTCCAGTATGTACCCCAGCACTTAGTACAGTATCAGCGCATTGTAAGCGCTTAAAAAATACCATTAAAAAAAAAGACATACATGGTCCCTACTACTAATTTGATGAGTGTAGTTATACTGCTCTTGTGCACATATTCATGTGCAATAATAGTAATCACTGTAGTATCTATTAAACACTTTACATGTGCCAAGCACTGTACTTGACGCTGGGAAAGATACAAGGGGTAGATAATCAGGTCGGACACAGCCCCTATCCCATGTGGGGCTCACAGCCTTATTAGAAGGGAGAACAGGTATTTCATCTTCATTTCACAGATGAGGAAAATGAGGTACAGGGAAATTAAGTGACATACCCAAGATCACAAGCAGGCAGTGGCAAAGTCGGGATTAGAAGCTAGGTCCCTTGGCTCCCAGGCTCAAAAATATTTATCCTATGCACTAAACGATGACAGCACTGGAAGTAAAGTATAATTATGACCAATAAGGACCCAGAGTACTGACCACACTGTACACACACACATACAAAAACACACACTGTCCCTTGTTGTACCATTCTATTTCGTTCTACCGCACCTGGCACTGTTTCTACCTTTGCCTCTGTTTCATGATCCTCTTTTCACTCTTTTCTTCATTACAGTGGACCATCCTGGTCTGCATGAAGCCGTGAGTCTCCCAGCTTTCAGGTGCGATACTCTACGGTCAGAAGCCTTACTTTATCATGTCTTTAAAATATTTCCTCTGGCCCTTCTTGGTTTAAATCACCCCATTCCAGCTCATGATATCGCAGCATTTATATATCTTCCTATCATCCATTCTTCTCCATGTATCACTCAGCATGGACATTGTGAAAAATCAATCAGTCAATCAGTCAATCAACCAATGATATTTATTGATCACTTACTGTGTGAAAGGCAACGTACTAAGTGCTTGAAAGAGTACAACATAGAGTGGGTACACTTTCCCTGCCCAAAATAATCTTACAGTCTTGAGAGGGAGACAGACATCAATATAAAGATGCAATTTCCCAATATGTACTTGAGTGTTGCGACTGAGGGAGGGGAGAAGATGAAAATCCAAGTGCAAGGATGATGCAGATGGGAGCGGGAGAAGAGGAAGTGAAGATTTAGTTGGGAAAGGCCTCTTGGAGGGGATACGCTTTTAATAAAGCTAATGAATAGAAAGCATAGAAAGAAAACATAAAGGAAGCATAGTTATTAATTTATTTCCAGAACTTTGTTGTTTGTGATCCTCTCTTGTCAGCTAAGGGCCTATAAGTATAGCATATAAATGAGGCTATTGTAGCTCTCCAAATTTCGGTTTATTAGTGAATTCATTCATTCAATTTTATTTTTTTGACCGCTTACTGTGGGCAGAGCACCTTACTTGGAAGAGAACAATACAACAATAAACAGACAGATTCTCTGCCCACAACAACCTTACAGTCAAGAGAATGAGTTTACAGTCTGGAGAATCCATGTCGGTTTGGGCAGGGATTGTCTCTCTTTATTTGCTGTATTGTACTTTCCAAGCACTTAATACAGTGCTGTGCACACAGTATGTGCTCAGTAAATATGATTGAATGAATTGATGAATGAAACAGGCAATTTTAATAAATACTTCCTCTAGTCAGCTTCCTCATTCAAGGTGGCCAGTGGAAGGGGAGGGAAGGGCATCTGGATTTTGCAATAGGCTCTGATTAAACTAGGTACCACCCTTATTCGTGTCCACATTTCTATCCTCCCCAAGTTTTTTTTTTTTAACAGTATTTGTTAAGTGCTTGCTATGTGCCAGGCACTGTCCTAAGCTTTGGGGTAGATACAAGAAAATCAGGTTGGACACAGTCCCTGTCACAGTCTTAATACCCAACTATAGATGAGGTAACCGAGGCACAGAGAAGTTAAGTGACTTGCCCAAGGTCACACAGTGGGCAAATGGCAGAGATGGGATTAGAATCTAGGTCCTCTGACTCCCCAGGCCCAGGCTCTTTCCACTAGGCCACACAGCTTCTCTCTTTGTCCACCCCTCAACACCCCCCTCTGCCACTGATCCAATGACATGGCATGGTCAATAACATACAGCATGGGGTTGGGAGTCAGAGGTCATGGGTTCTAATCCCAGCTCCACCACATGTCTGCTGTGTGACCTTGGGCAAGTCACTTAACTTCTCTGAGCCTCAGTTACCTCATCTGTAAAATGGGGATGAAGACTGTGAGCCCCATGTGGGACAACCTGATCACCTTGTATCCCCCCCCAGCACTTAGAACAGTGCTTTGCACATAGTAAGCACTTAACAAATGCCATCATTATTATTATTACTATTGTACATACTGGGAAATGTTTCATCTTCAATCAATCGATCAATCAATCATATTTATTGAGCGCTTACTGTGTGCAGAGCACTGTACTAAGAGCTTGAGAAGTACAAGTTGGCAACATATAGAGACAGTCCCTACCCAACAGTGGGCTCACAGTCTAAAAGGGGGAGACAGAGAACAAAACCAAACATACTAACAAAATAAAATAAATAGAATAGACATGTACAGGTAAAATAAATAAATAAATAGAGTAATAAATATGTACAAACATATATACATATATATGTACATATATATCTTCAGAACCTCACATTTTAATAAACACCAAAATAGCAAACCTCTGCTTGGAACGAACACTTGAAAATGTGTATTTGTGTTCCTAAAGAACATCGAGGCAGTTTCAGTGTAACTGCTTTTAGTTGAACCGGAACAATTTGTAGGTTCCTTAAACTTCTTTAAAGGAGAGCTTATTGTATTTTGAAATGATCTTGCTACTCACGGTCGCCTTCATATTAGGGTAATCCAGGTGCAACACATGAAGCAAGGGATTGACATCTTGCTAAGATCCATAGCCAAAGATTTTATCTGTGAATTTTTACTTGCTCTGATTAGAGGGATCATCCCCCAGAGGGAAAGTTTACATTAAAAATAGTTAGTAAGAACCTCCAGGACACGTTTGTCAATCTCCCACTCTACACACCTATATCTGTTTCAGTCTTCCAGAAAGCTTAAAAAATAAAAGACACTTTTCCTTCACTTCAGCACTGTCACAGCGATGGGGTATCTGATGCCAGGGAGCATCAATTTCCTGATGATTTATAATTCCACTGTTGTGAGTCTTATTTCCAATTCTTATTTAAATTACAGATTTCCCCAGGGTTGTGTTCTTTGGGCCCGATTGAATTTCAGGTCCCAGCTTCTCCCAAATCAGAGATGGAGCTAGGCAACCAGATAGACTTCAGCTTCTATTTCTGTCCCGGGGAAAGGCAGAAAGAGTCAAGTTCTATCTAAAACCTTTGGCACTAGATTGAAACTGGTCTTCCTTGGGGCTCTCTTAGGGTCTGCATCTGGGGGTAGGAGGGGGCAGGGGAGCCAGGCTGAGTCAGTTCCTTCCCACCTCAAGAAGTAGTGAGACCTAATGGTTAGAGCATGGGCCTGAAGTCAGAAGGAAGTGATTTCTAATCCTGGCTCTGCCGCTTGTCGGCTGTGTGACCTTGGGCAAGTCACTTATCTTTTCTGGGCCTGTTACCTTACCTGAAAAATGGGAATTAAGACTGTGAGCCCCACATGGGACATGGACTGTGTCCAACCTGATTAGCTTGGGTCTACCCTAGTGCTTAGGACAGTTCCTGGTACAGAGTAAGTGGCTTAACAAATACCATTAGAACCCCCAAAACCTCACGGATGCCATGGAAACCATACTGGTTCCAAGCTCTACTTCTCTCCACATCCTCCCTCCAATCAGGGGAATTTTCATTACTCTTTCATGGGCCAGGGTACAATGGTCAGTCTCAAGATAAATTAGATTTCTGGGCCCACAGAACTGAAAGGGGCCTCAGAGACCAGTCCAGACCATTGTCAAGACCTTTCAAGAGCAATGGGGTAGAATCCTCTCCAACAGCTGTTAGAACTCTGGAAGGGTATTTTTTTATGATATTTGTTAAGTGCTTACTATGTGCCAAGCACTGAACTAAGCGCTGGGGTAGATATAAAATAATCAGATTGGACACATGTCCATGTCCCACATGGGGCTCATAGTCTTAATCCCCATTTTACAGATGAGATAATTGAAGCACAGAGAAGTTGTGACTTCTTTCTCTCTCTCTCTCTCTCTCTCTCTCTCCATATATTATGCTATACATATATATATATATATATATGCTTATATTCATCTGTAAAATGGGGATTAAGACTGTGAGCTCCATGTGGGACAACCTGATCACCTTGTATCCCCCCAGCGCATAGAACAGTGCTTTGCACATAGTAAGTGCTTAACAAATATCATCATTATTATTATTATGCAGAGGCAGCATGGCGTAGTGGATAGAGTATGGGGCTGGGAGTCAGAAGGTCATGGGTTCTAATCCCAGCTCCACCACTTGTCTGCTGTGTGACCTTGGGCAAGTCACTTCACCTCACTGAGCCTCAGTATCCTCATCTGTAAAATGGAGATTATGGCTTTGATCCCCCAGTGAGACAGTGATTGTATCAAACCCAATTTGCTTGTGTCCACCCCAGCACTTGGTAGAGTGCCTGGCACACAGTAAGCACTTAACAAATACAAATTCCTTCTTGTTATTCCAGTGTTTGTTCTGTCCCATCCACATTCAATAAAACAACAATTTAACAGTAAGAGAAGAGGTGTCAGTCCCTGATTGAGGGAACATAGCTCAGACCCCTCCCCGCTCCTGACAGGATGGGAAAGGGAGCCCTCTTTGGAACAACCAGAAGGAACCTGGCCTAGCCAGGCCACTCCTAGAAGGACCTGGGTTCTAATTATGGCTCCACTACTTGTCTGCTGTGTGACCTTGGGTAAGTCACTTCATTTTTCTGTGCCTCCATTACCTCAACTGGAAAATGGGGGTTAAGGCTATGAGCCTCATGTGGGGCAGGGCCTGTATCCAACCTGATTAACTTGTATCTACCTTGGAACTTTGTACAGTGACTGGCACATAGTAAATGCTCAACAAATACCATTAAAAATGTATATATCTGTCTTTAGTACTAAGGATGTAGAAGTTCACCTGTGAGCTTCAGTGTGGCTGAAATGGCCAGTGAGGAATCCCCAGTTCTGCCATGTTAGGCACACAAAAAAAGATGTCTCTTGCTGAGGTATTTTATTTAATGTTTGCAGCGTCCGGCCCTGTTTTCCCTTTTTGCTATTTGTCTCTTTCCATTTGAAGCTTTTGCTCAAAGAGAACTACTCCCTTCTTGATAGCTGTTCACCATTTGGGTTTCTCAGCTGAGAGGCAACATTGCCTAGGGTTCTGTTTTACTGAGTACCTAAAATGTTTCCTTTAACTTCTTTGCTCTTGTTTCCCCTCTTAGAGTGCCATAGAGCAGCTGTTTGGGTATCCTGTTACTGCTCATTCTCCTCAGACAACCCTCCCAGGGTGAAGGTGAGCATAGCTTCCATGATTGGAGTCCAACCCCATGTTTCATTGTTTGTGCTCTTGTCTTGCCATTTAGCATTGAGTTTGATATCACTGAGTGACTTTGGTGGAGCTGCCCAAAGATCCAGAAGGGGGTGCCTATGACTCATATCTCAGAGCCATAGATTATTATTAATAATAATAATAATAACAGTGTTTGTTAAGTGCTTACTCTGTCCAGGCACCATTCTAAGAGCCGTGATGGATACAAGATAACCAGGTTGGATATAATCCCAGTCCCACCTGGGGCTCACAGCCTTAATCTCCATTTAGCAGATGAGGGAACTGAGGCAAAGAAAAGTAAAGCTAACTAGCCCATGGTCACACAGCAGAGAAGTGTCAGAGTGGGGATTAGAGCCCAGGTCTTTCTGATTCCTAGGTCTGTACTCTTGGACAACACTACAGCTATGTAGGATTTGAGCTTTGTCTGGATCCTAACACACTACCACAGCACTCTAGTTACCAGTATCCCAAGGAATGTGCTGGTCTTCTTGATTGTGTTTTCTATTTTCCTGTCTGTCATTACAGGAGAGACAGCTGCTGATTCTTTCACCATTTTCCAATTTGCCGAGCTGCAGCTTGTTCGGGCAGGTTTATATCCACTCTCCATTACATTTGGTTGATCTCTATTCTAGGAAAAGAAGGCTTTTTTTGGAGAACAATTATATGTTGTGCCTTGTGTGACTTTTCCTCAAAGGGTTTCATTGTCATAAATCTCTCTTTAGGGAAAGAAGTGAGACTGTTCTCCACTATGAGTAAAGGTGCTTGGCTTCATTTTCAAAAATAAGCCATGCAAGGAAGCAAATATATATAAGTGGAATATATAAGTTCAATTTGCAGAAAGAACTTCAGAAACACTCAGTCAACCCCTACAAATACTGCCTTGAACTGCTTCATAATGATTCATAAAAATGTTTTCCTCGTGTTCTGATAAATAGTACGACTGCTGGCCAATGTTCTGAGATCAGACTCCAGCTTATAGGAAAATGTGTTATAGAGGGCAAGAAGAAGAGCAGAGAGCTATCTCTGCTTAGCTGGAGCATTCTAATTAATTGGAGAATTGGGCTCCAATTCTGGGCCAGCCACTGCTGTTCAATTACAAACCGTAGTCACAAGTTGAAACTGCTGACTTGAGTCAACGCTGCCTAGGAATGTCCAGGAGGAGTTGAGCGAGACCAGAGAGATGGGTTTGGGAGGCCTAGGAGACCAGGCCGAGAGGTGAAGGGCCCTTCAAATGTGTCGAACAGGATCTCTGTAATTGCCGCACCCACTTCCTATCGTTTCAAGGGGCAGTCAAATAAAGGTTGTATGGTTTGGGGCTGTCATTTAAGGCAGTTTGGCAATGTTAAGATAAGATATAGAATCAATATGAACATGTACAATCAATCACTAGTGGCTCGTAGTGTACTAGAGAAACAGCATGGCTTGGTGGATAGAGCACAGGCCTGAGAGTCAGAAGGACCTGGGTTCTAGTCCTGGCTCTGCCACTTGACTGCTGTGTGACCTTGGGCAAGTCACTTCACTTGTCTGTGCCTCTGTTACCTCATCTGTAAAGTGGGAATTAAGATTGTGAGTCCCATGTGGGACAGGGACTGTGTCCAACTAGATTTGTGTGTAAACACCCCAGTGCTTAGAACATTCATTCATTCATTCAATCATATTTATTGAGCTCTTACTGTGTGCAGAGCACTGTACTAAGCACTTGGGAAGGACAAATCGGCAACATATAGAGACGTTCCCACCCAACAACGGGATCACAGTCAAGAAGGGGGAGACAGATAAAACAAAACAAAACAAGTAGGCAGGTGTAAATACCAACAAAATAAATAGAATTACAGCTATATATACATAATTAATAAAATAGAGTAATAAATACGTACAAATATACACAAGTGCTGTGGGGAGGGGAAGGGGGAAGGGCAGAGGGAGAAGCAATAGGGAGGGGAGGAGGAGGAGGAGGAGAGGAAAAAGTGGGGGCTCAGTCTGGGAAGGCCTCCTGGAGGAGGTGAGCTCCAGGGTTTTGAAGGGAGGAAGAGAGCTAGTTTGTCGGATGTGTGGAGGGAGGGCATTCCAGGCCAGGAGTAGGATGTGGGCCAAGGGGCGATGGGGAGACAGGTGAGAATGAGGCACAGTGAGGAGGTTAGCAGCAGAGGAGCAGAGGGTGCGGGCTGGGCTGTTGAAGGAGATAGCAAGAGCTTAAGAAATACCACCATTATTAATTGTTATTATTATTACATGCTTTGGAGGGTGCTAAGGAGGTAAAAGACACAGTCCCTGCCCTCAAGGAGCTTCCAGTGAAATGGAACTACAATTTTATGTACAAGTAACTATGATGTCGATAGGTTGTATAGAAGATAGGTTGAAGATTGCCTAATGGTTTAAAGGCTGGGTGGGGTTCTTTGAGAAATATTCCTGGTAGGGATGAGAAGTCTTTCAACTGTGATTTAAAGAAAGGAAGATAAAGTTGTTTCATGTAACAATAATGGTTTTTGTTAAGCGTTTACTATGATGATGATGGCATTTGTTAAGTGCTTACTATTTGCCAAGCACTGTTCTAAGCGCTGGGGGAGATACAAGGTAATCAGGGTGTCCCACATTGGGTTCACAGACTTCATTACCATTTTACAGAGAACTGAGTCCCAGAGAAGTTAAGTGACTTGCCGAAAGTCGCACAGCTGTCAGGTGGCGGAAGCGGGATTAGAACCCACGACCTCTGACTCACAAGCCCGAGCTCTTTCCACTGAGCCACACTGTTTACTATGTGTCAAGCACTGTTCTAAACACTGGGGTAGATTCAAACTAATCAGGTTGAACACAGACCCTGTCCCACTTGGGGCTCACAGTCTTCATTCCCACTTTACAGATGAGGTAATTGAGGCACAGAGAAGTGAAGTGACTTGCCCAAGGTCACCCAGCAGACAAGTAGAGGAGCCGAGATTAGACTCTCAGGCCAGTGCTCTATCCATTAGGCCATGCTGCTTCCCTCATGGGCGGGGAACAGATCTACCAACTTTCATTCATTCATTCAATCGTATTTATTGAGCACTTACTGGATGTACTAAATGCTAGGGAGAGTACCACATAATAGCAAAAAGACATTCCCTGCCCTCAATGAGCTTACAGTTAAAAGGGGAGTTTAAAGTCTAGACGGGGAACTCTGTTATATCATACCCTTCCAAGTGCTTCATACAGTGCTCTGCACACAGTAAGCGTTCAATAAATGTGATTAATTTATGTATTTTGGACCATGTGATTGACAGTGCAGACAAAGTTTCAACGGGGGAAAAGACAGTGTGTAGCTGGAGAATGTGGAGGTTGGAAACAACAAGACAAGAAAGTAGGTGGGTTCGGAATAACTGGGGGGTTCCAAGGAGTTTGGCAACGATTTCCTAAAGGAATGTGCTCTTATGTGTTTATGTGCTAAGCTCAGTGCCTTGGATGCAGTGGATGCTTGATGAATGTTATTGCTTAAAGGATAGATTCCAAGGAAAGCAGAAAAATCAGAGGCTGTGCTTTTGCACATGTAAATGGGGCTGGAAACCAGGACCCATCTATCACTGAACAAGCCAACTGTACTCGCTGCATCTGCAAATCCAATATTCTCACGCTCCCAATGCACGGTCTAAACTTAGTATTACCTCAAGGACAGCAGGACCTGTTACAAGAAGAGTTGGCTGGATTTCCCTAGAGCAGGGGCCCATTTGTGTTTTAATTCCTTAATTGTTTAGTATTTGGGGAGCCTTTACATTGTGCTAGTTACTTTTCTGAGTAGGGATAGGACTCTGGAGGCTAATATTAGGGTTTCTTTAGTTGGCTAAATCCAAAAATAGGAGTTCAAAATAAACAGGCAACTCTAGCATGTCATTCCCAGGAGGCCTTCCCGGAACGGGCCAAGGACTGTCATCTTTAAGTAATTGTAAAGAAGTCTTCCTGGTCTGGACTAGCAACATGGGGCCTTTCCTCAAAGAACTGGGGGCACTAAAACAGAGAGGAATAGCACACTTAATTTTTCCATTCTAGAGAAACCTTGGTCAATACCTCTCTTTTTTAAGCATAAAATCATGAATCCTTTGCTCCAAGCAAATCTCATCCTAGATGATCTTGCAGCGTGGCTCAGTGGAAAGAGCACGGGTTTTGGAGTCATGGGTTCAAATCCCAGCTCTGCCAAATGTCAGCTTGTGTGACTTTGGGCAAGTCACTTAACTTCTCTGTGCCTCAGTTACCTGATCTGTAAAATGGGGATCAAGACTGTGAGCCCCCAGTGGGATAACCTGATCACCTTGTAACCTCCCCTGTGCTTAGAACTGTGCTTTGCACATAGTAAGTGCTTAACAAATGCCATCATCATTATTATTATTATTACTGTAGATCCTCTTAACTGTAAACTCGTTATGGGCAGGGAATGTGTCTGCTAATTAATGATGGCATTTATTAAGCACTTACTGTGTGCAAAGCCCTGTTCAAAGTGCTGGGGAGGTTACAAGGTGATCAGGTTGTCCCTCGGGGGGCTCACAGTCTTCATCCCCATTTTACAGGTGAGGGAACTGAGGCACAGAGAAGTTAAGTGACTTGCCCAAAGTCACGCAGCCGACAAGTGGCGGAGCCGGGATTTGAACCCATGACCTCTGACTCCAAAGCCCGGGCTCTTTTCCACTGAGCCACGCTGCTAATTCCTTTGTATTCATTCATTCAGTGGTATTTATTGAGCGCTTACTGTGTGCAGAGCACTGTACTAAGTGCTTGGAAAGTGCAATTCGACAACAGAGACAATCCCCACCCAACAACAGGCTCACAGTCTTGTAACCACCTACCAGCGTGGCCTAGTGGATAGAGTATGGGTATGAGAGTCAGAAGGACCTGGGTTCTGATCCTGTCTCCTCCACTTGTCGGCTGTGTGACCTTGGGAAAGTCACTTGGGAAAGTCACTTCTCTGTGCCTCAGTTACCCTCTCTGTAAAATGGGGTTTAAGATCCTGAGCCCCATGTGGGACAGGGTCTGTGTCCAACCTGAATGAATCTAATAATAATTATGGTATTTGTTAAGCGTTTACTATATGACAGGCACTGTTCTAAGCACTGGTTAGTTTCTAACCTGATTAGTTTGTATCCACCCCAGTGCTAAGTACAGTGCCTTGTACGTAGTAAGTGCTTAACAAGCACTGCAATTATTATTACTCTCCCAAGCACTTAGTACAGTGCTGTGCACATAGCAAGGGTTCAATAAATAACATTGATTGATTGATTGACTGGCTGAAAGAATGAATAACAGAGAACAAGTGTGGCCTAGTGGAACGAGCATGGGCCCAGGAGTCAGAGGTCCTGGGTTCTAATCCCGGCTCCACCACGTACCTGCTCTAAGACTTTGGATAAGTCACTTAACTTCTCTGAGCCTCAGTTCCCTCTTCTGCAAAATGGGGATTCACTACCTGTCCTCCTTCCTACTTGACAGTGAGCCCCACGTGGGACTTGATTAACCTGTATTCATCCCAGGGCTTAGTACTGTGCTTGATGCTTAACAAATGTTACTATTATTATATTTATTGTTGTTATTATTATCATATTTTAAATTAGTAAGTCAACAGAAAATCAATAGGCTTTTAGAAAGCTAGATGAAGCTTTTCAACTTCCAGCCTGTGACATTTAAAATATCAATAGACTTGAAGAAACGTCGGGGTTTTTTTGTTTTGTTTTGCTTTCCCCCTTTTTTTTTTTGAGTAGATTCTTCTGGGGCAGAGGGCAGGAACAATACTTCCTTGGAAGAGGCTGCGTATTTTGGCCTATGGTTGTGTCCCCTGTATCCTGGCTAAGGATAAACATCAAAAGTCCCTTTCTATGTTCCCTTTCAGAAAATCCCTGAAAACCCATGAATACTATAAAGCCGTCTATTTAAAGCACCCCCTGTACTCATCCCATCCTACTTGTTTGTCTTGTATTGTTTCATTTATGCCTTTCCTCTTGAACCCCAGGCTGTGGGGAAGAACTCGGTTGCTTGTTTTGGAACAATTTTATTTATTATTTTAGCCTGGGTGGAGGACTTATTTCCTAGCTGAGCGAACAGCTTTGTAGAAATGTGAAATAATAATACCTGGATGCCAATCACATTTTGACCTTTGCCCTACTGTTCTTTAATATCTAAGGATGCAATCCTTCCACCTTCATGAAGATGAAGTCACTTTATTGGGGTTCAGGGAAGCTGAAATCCAGGCTAGAATATGTGTCCTAACGTGCTCATCTCCTTTCACTTGGCTTCTGGTGTAGAATTTCCTCACAGGTTAGAGTAAGTGGTTATAAAGAAAAGGGCAGGAATTGGCTTAAGTACTTTTTATTGCTAGGCAGACTGCTGTTGCCTCTCAATTAGCACCAGATAGCAGAGTCAGAGAGCATTCCCTACAAAGATGATCTGAAGATACAAAATCTTCTTCAAATTGAAAAAGAGCAATAACAGACAAAAATGTATGGCAAATCAGAGGCCTCTGTTATAATCAATATGTACTGTGGGAAAATTCAAAAACAACCACACCCCAAAGCAGTTGCTAGCCTAACACAAAGATCAACACAGAAGAGTAAATTTAAGCATTAAAACTAACTTTACCTCTCAATCAATCAATTAAGTATTGACATTTATTGAGCACTTACTATGGGCAAAGCACTGTATTAAGAACTTGGGAGAGTACAATACAAAAGAGTAATAATAGCTGTGGCATTTGTCAAAGGCTTACTGTGTGCTGAGCACTGAAGTGAACTTTGGGTCAGATACAAAATAATCAGGTCCCAAATGGGGCTCACAGCCTAAGTAGGAGGGAGAACAGGTATCAAATCTCCATTTTGCAGATGAGGGAACTGAGGCACAGAGAAGTGAAGTGACTTTCCAAGGTCACATAGCAGGTGTAGAGAGAAGGTAGAGGTAAAGAGTAGTAAAAGAGTAGCTGTAGGTGACCCTGTCAAAAAGGAGCTTTCAGATTACTATCGTAATTACCATAATTACTATTACTGTTATCACTACATAGACTGTGAGTCCTGTGTGAGACAGCGACTGTATCTAACCTGATTATCTTGTATCTTTCCCAGTGCTTTGAACAGTGCTCCACACTTGGTAAGCACTTAGCAAATGCCACAATTATCGTTCTCATTATTGTTATCACACATTTCAGATATGTACATCAGTACTGTGGGGAGGGGTGACTGTGCTTAAAGTCCTCTCCTTTTCCCAGTGCCAATCTAGCAGCAACTAGGTCTTCACCATGTCGAAAGGTAGCAGGGTGGTAAACACTCAATAAACTGATTTATTGAAGCGATAGACAGCATACCTGGAAAGTGGGGGCCAAGGCCATGAGTCCCCAAATGGCCAGGCCTCAAATTGAAAATGAGGTATATGGGGATCACCTAATGTTTTCCCATCTGTAAAATGGGCTTTCCCCATGACTGTTGTAAGTGCTTTGAGAGTGCTTTGGCAACCTTATAGAAGGGGTTCCATGTAAGTAGAGGGCAATGTGCCTCTGGCCTGGAATGCCCTCCCTCCTCAAATCCAACAGATAATTACTTTCCCCCCTTCAAAGCCTTACTGAAGGCACATCTCCTCCAAAAGACCTTCCCAGACTAAGCCCCACTTTTCCTCCCTCTCCCTTCTGCATCAACATGACTTGCTCCTTTAGCTCTTCCCCCACCCTTCCAGCCCCACGGCACTTATGTACATATCTGTCATTTTATTTATTTGTATTAATGTCTGTCTCCCCCCCTCTAGACTGTAAGTTCATTGTGGAAAAGGAATATAAGTGTTTACTGTTGTATTGTGCTCTCCCAAAAGCTTAATACAGTGTCCTGCACACAATAAGCATCCCCCCTGCCCTACCTCCTTCTCTTCCCCACAGCACTTGCATATATTTGTACAGATTTATTACTCTATTTATTTTACTTGTACATATTTACTATTCTATTTATTTTGTTAATGATGCACATGTAGCTATAATTCTATTTAGTCTCACGGTTTTGACACCTGTCTACATGTCTTGTTTTGTTGTCTGTCTCCCCTTTCTAGACTGTGAGCCTGTTGTTGGGTAGGGACCGTCTCTATATGTTGCTGACTTGTACTTCCCAAGCGCTTAATACAGTGCTCTGCACACAGTAAGTGCTCAATAAATATGATTGAAAGAATGAATAAGCACTCAATAAATATGATTGAATGAATGAATGAATATTATGCCTCAAAGCGAGAGTGATTAATGTTCGGGCTTTGTATCTGATGCTGAGGTGAATGTGGTTTTTGTCTTATGTTCTTCAATTAACCTGAAAAGCAAGCCACCTTGTCACATGGGTCTCTAGAAAAGGAAGAATCTAACCACTACATAATGAGAAGAACTGAGACCTAGTGAAAAGAGCATGGGGCTGGGAGTTGGAGATTCTAATCACATCACATCTCTGCCCCATACCTATTGTGTGACCTTGGGCAAGTTACTTAACATTGCTGTGCCTCAGTTACCTCATCTGCAAAATGATCAATACCTGTTCTCCCTCCTACTTAGTCTGTGAGCCCCATGTGGGACCTGATTATCTTGAATCTACCCCAGTGCTTAGCAGAGTCCATGGCACATAATAACTGCTTAACAAAGGCCATTATTAGTATTAGTATTAGTATTTCCTTTTCTAGAAAATATTTTTTCAGTCCCCTCCAAACTCAAGTTCAATCTATGATATTTTATTCTATGTTGCCTGTGTAGTTTTCAATATTGTGTACTTTCAGGGACCTTTATTAACTGCACCAATCCCGACCTTTGAATTTAAGAATGATTTACAACTTTCCAGAGACTATAGATTAATGATTGGTAAGGTAGGATGAGAACCAGGAGAAGACTTTTACTGCAATCCAAGACATAATAATAATAGCCATTGTGGTATTTGTTAAGCACTTTATTATGTGCCAACCACTGTATTAAGTGCTGGGGTGGATACAAGCAAATCGGGTTGGACACAGTCCCTGTCCCACATGGGACTGAAAGTCTCTGTTGCCATTTTACAGATGAGGTAACTGAGGCCCAGAGAAGTTAAGTGACCTGCCCAAAGTAACAAAGAAAACACATGGCAGAGCCAGTATTAGAATCTTCCCAGTCTGGTGCTCTATCCATTACCCCAAACTGCTTCTCATAGAAAAGTAGCCTGGAGGAAAGTATAGCCAAATATCTCAAAAACTGCAGTAATGACCAGGAGGATGACACAAAATAAGTCATTAGTACTTATTGAGGACCTACTGTTTGCAGAGTACTGTGCTAAGCATTTGTTGGGTAAAATATAGATAAAAGACTTCCTTCCCTCGAGGAGTTTACACTTTAATTAGTTTGTTTTGTTTTGTTTTTAATGATATTTGCTAAGCACTTACTATGTGCTTTACTTTGCTTAGTGCCGGGTAGATACAGACTAGTCAAGTTGGACACAGTTCATGTCCCACGCAGGGCTCACAGTCTTAATCCCCATTTTCCAAATGAAGTAACCGAGGCACAAAAAAGTCAAGTGACTCGCCCAAGGTCACACAACAAACAAGTGTCTGAGCAAATGAGTTCACGTGATTGTTTGAAGACCTCCTGTGAGCCCGGCAAGGAAGTTGAAATGGATTAATTCTTCCATAACAAAGCACTCTTTGCTTAGCATTTATGTAAATTAGAGCAAGCTTCAACCCTCATATAAATACTGATAAATAATTTGGTGGTGTATGTGAAAGTATAGTATGTTGCCTGAGTATTTTTCAATATTGTGTACTTTCAGGGACCTTTATTAACACTATATCTATACCCACATATTTATAGATATGTCTATATATAAAGATAGGTCTATCTATCTATAGTTCAGCATATGCTACACCCTTTTTTCACTTACTAATTTATGTATTTCATTTTCAGTATATTTGCTCTAACCAGCTATGTTTGTTCTTCTTGATCTCATTATTTGTATATTTATGTCAATGTATCTTCTCCGTTAAATTGTGATTCATGAAGGTCAGAGAACTTTGCTTCAGCTGTACTCTCCCAAGCTCTTAATACACGGTAGACCTTCAATAAATGTTTTTGATTGATTGTTAACTTCAGGGATGAGGATTCTCTCTCAGTTTGGCCATCAATCAATCAACGAATGGTATTTAATGAGCGTTTACTGTATATAGAGCGCTGTTCTTAGTGCTTAGGAGAGTACATGGCATAGTGGGTAGAGCCTGGGAGTGAGAAGGTCATTGGTTCTAATCTGAGCTTCGCCACTTGTCTGCTGTGTGACCTTGGGTAAATCACTTCACTTCTCTGGATAGGGACTGTGTCCAACCCAATTTGTTTGAATCCACCCCAGCGCTTAGTACAATGCCTGGCACATTAGTAAGCGTTTAACAAATACCACAGTTATTAGTATTTCAATACAACAAAGTTGGTAGACATGACTACTGCCCAACAGGAGCATTCAGTCTAGAGAGGGTGATAAGCATCCTATCCAAATAAAATTTTCCCAGCTTTTGCAGTTCACCCCTTCAAAACACGGACCACAGCTGACTCTGTCAACCCGGGAAATCTGGTTTTTGGTAAAGCCTTACATTTTACATTTTAGAGAAGTAGCGTGGCTCAGTGGAAAGAGCCCGGGCTTTGGAGTCAGAGGCTGTGGGTTCAAATCCCAGCTCTGCCAATTGTCAGCTGTGTGACTCTGGGCAAGTCACTTAACTTCTCTGTGCCTCATGTACCTCATCTGTAAAATGGGGATTAAGACTGTGAGCCCCCCGTGGGACAACCTGATCACCTTGTAACCTCCCCAGCACTTAGAACAGTGCTTTGCACATAGTAAGCACTTAATAAATGCCATCATTATTATTATTATTATTTACCAAATTTTCCAGTTGGACTGACAAACTCCCCAAGAGGTTAGGTGATTTATCCAGGTTGTTCAGTGAATCAGTCGTTCAGTTATGCTGTAAAATTCTCAGTCTCTTCTAATTTCTCTGTCTCCACTCACCACCCAAACCACACGGTCTCTATCCTGCAATAAGATAGTTCCATTTTCAGAGAAATGGGATTCATTTATTAAGGAGTGGTTGGCGATTTTCGCAGAAGCAGCAGCAACAAAAGCCATTTCTACCTTCCAGTTTGAGAGTGCTGTTTGTTTTGGCACCACCACACTATATTACACATTCTTGCCACTTGATTGTCCCTGGAAAGATAAACAAAAAGTTTCCTTCTCAGAGCTGCAAAAGAGCTAACTTGCCAACTTGTTCTTGGTGAAATAGTAAGTGCAATGCTTTTAACAACACATTGAGAGTACCCATTTTGTCCACACAGTAATTAGTTTCCTGAACTTCCAATTCCCTTGTGAGCCTTGGAGGGGAAAGGAATGTTCTTTTGGTTTTGTTTTTTGTTTTGGAGTTGTTTTTTTTTGTATTTGTTAAGTGCTTACTTTGTGCCTGGCACTGTACTAAGCGCTGAGGTAGCTATAAGCTAGTCAGGTTGGACACAGTCCATGTTCCACAGGGGGCTCATGGTCTTAATCCCCATTTTACAGCTGAGCTAACTGAGACTCAGAGAAGTTAAGTGAATTGACCAAGGTCACACAGCAGCTGGTGGAGTCGGGATTAGAATCCAAGTCCATTTGACTCCCAGGCTGGTGCTCTATGCTCTAGGCCTTGCTACTTTTCTGTTTTAACCTTTCGCATCAACACTGGGCATTAGGATTTATCAAACCAACTCATCTGATCTTCAATATGAACTGGTGTCATCAGAGTTTGAAGTATAAAATTGTTTGGGACTTTTTTCCAAGGATAAAGCCAATGCTTTTATTATTATTATAGTATATTAGAATGAAGAAGCAGCATGGCCTAGGAGATACAGCACGTGCCTGGTAGTCCAAAAGACATGGGTTCTAATGCTGGCTCTGCCACTTATCTATTGTGAGACCTTGGGCAAGTCACTTCACTTCTCTGGACTGTAAGCTTGTTGTGGACAGGCAATATGTCTGTATATTGTTTTATTATTCTTGCCCAAGAGCTTAGTACAGTGCTCTGCACACACTAAGGGCTCAATAAATGTGATTGAATTGAATACTTCCCAAGTGCTTAGTACAGTGCTCTGCACACAGTAAGTGCTCAATAAATACGATTGAATGAATGAATGAATGAATTTTCTGTGCCTCAGCTACTCATCTGTAAAATGGGGATTAAGACTGTGAGCCCCACGTGGGACATGGACTGTGTTCAACCCGATTCGCTTTTATCTATCCCAGTGCTATGTCCGGTGCCTGGAACTTAGCAAGCACTTAACAAATGCCATTTAAAAAAAATGAAGAGGCCAATGAGCAATCATTTTGAATTAATAGAATGTGACTCTGAACCCCAAGCCTATGTGAAGAAGCCAGAACTATGAGGGGCCACTGAAACAGGGTAGTCAGAAGGTGAGGGTCTGTCCCGGATTATCTTTCTACAGAAACGTTTAGGGCATGTCAACCCCCTCTTCAAAAATCTCCAGTGGTTACTTATAAACCTCCTTATCAAACAAAACTCCTCACTATTGGCTTCAAAGCTCTCCATCACCTTGCCCCCTCCTACCTCACCTCCTTCTACAGCCCAGCCGGCACCCTCCTCTCCTTTGCCGCTAACCTCCTCACTGTACCTTGTTCTTCTTCTCTTGGGAAGTACAAGTCAGCAGCATATATGGATGGTCCCTACCCAACAACGGGCTCATAGTCTAGAGGGGGAGACAAACAACAGAACAAAACACGTAGACAGGTGTCAAAATCATCTATAATTCCATTGTCAAAATCGTCTATAATTCTATTTATTTATATTGGTCCCTGTTTACTTGTTTTGATGTGCATTTATCTATTATTTTGTTTATTCATATTGATTCCTGTTTACTTGTTTTGATGTCTATCTCCCCAGTTCTAGACTGTAAGCCTGGTGTGGGCAGGGATTGTCTCTATTGTTGAATTGCACTTTCAATGGCACAGCAGTAATGATAATAATAAAAGTATTTGTTAAGAGCTCACTATATGCCAGACACTGTACTGAGCGCTGCGGTAGATACAAGGTAATCAGGTTACCTTGTTACCACGTTGGGATCCCAGTCTCAAATGTCAGCTGTGTGACCTTGGGCAAGCCACTTAACTTCTTGCTGCCTCAGTTACCTCATCTGTAAAATGGGGATTAAGACTGTGAGCCCCAAGTAGGACAACCTGATCACCTTGTAGCCCCCCCCAGTGCTTAGAACAGTGCTTTGCACATAGTAAGTGCTTAACAGATACCACCATTATTATTATTATTTTATGGATGAGGTAACTGAGGACCAGAGAAGTGAAGTGACATGCCCAAGGTCTCACAGCAGACAAGTGGCAGATTAGAACTCAGGTCCTTCTGGTTCCCAATAACTTCACTTCTCTGTTCCTCAGTTACCTCATTTGTAAAATGGGGATTAAGAGTTTGAACTCCATGTGGGACAGGGACTGCGTCTAACCTGGTTAACTTGTATCTACCCAGTGCATAGAATTGGGCTTGGGATATAGTAAATGCTAATCCAGTACCATATTACTTTAGGCATAATAATTGTGTTATTTAGAAAGCACTCACTGTCTACTAAGTGCTCAGGTAAATATGAGCAGAATGGCTTAGTGCCAAAAGCAAGAGCCTGGCAGTCAGAGGACCTGGGTTCTAATCCCATCTCTGTTTCCTGTCTGCTCTGTGTGACCTTGAGCAAGTCACTTCACTTCTCTGTGCCTCAGTTCCTGCAGAATGGGGATTCATTATCTGATCTCCCTCCTGCTTCTATTGTGAATCCCATGTAGGACCTGATTATCTTGTATCTACCCCAGCATTTAGTGTAGTGCTGAACAATTATTCATTCAATCATATTTATTGAGTGCTTACTGTGTGTCGAGCACTATACTAAGCGCTTGGGAGAATACAATACAACAATAAACAGATGCATTCTCTGCCCACAATGAGCTTACAGTCTTGAAGGTGGGGAGATAGACATTAATATAAATAAATTACAGATATGTAAATAAGTGCTGTGGGGCTGGGAGGGGGGAGGAAAAAAGGGAGAAAATCAGGGCGACACAGGAGGGAGTGGGAGAAGAGGAAAGGGGGGCTTAGACAGGATAGGTTTTGAAAGAGATGTGCCTTCAGTAAAGCTTTAGAGGGTGAGGAGAGAAATTGTCTGTCGGATTTGAGGAGTGAGGGCATTCCAGACCAGAGGCAGGACTTGGACAAGGGGTCTGTGGCAAGATAGACAAGATTGAGGCACAGTGAGAAAGTTAGCAATAGAGGAACAAAGTGTGCAGGCTGAGTTGTAGTATCATCATCATCATCAATCGTATTTATTGAGCGCTTACTGTGTGCAGAGCACTGTACTAAGCACTTGGGAAGTACAAATTGGCAACATATAGAGACAGTCCCTACCCAGCGGTGGGCTCACAGTCTAAAAGGGGGAGACAAAACCAAACATACTAACAAAATAAAATAAAAAATAAAAAATAAAATAAAATAAATAGAATTGTAGTAGGAGAGTAGTAAGCTGAGGTAGAAGGGGGTAAGGTGAAGGAGTGCTTTAAAGCCAATGATGAGGAGTTTTTGTTTATGCAGAGTTGGATGGGCAACCACTGGAGTTTTTTGATGAGGGGTGATCAGGTTGTCCCACGGGGGGCTCACAGTCTTAATCCCCATTTTACAGATGAGGGAACTGAGGCCCAGAGCAGTGAAGTGATTTACCCAAAGTCACACAGCTGACAATTGGCAGAGCCGGGATTTGAACCCATGACCTCTGACTCCAAAGCCCGGGCTCTTTCCACTGAGCCTCGCTGCTTCGCTGTAGAAAATTTTTCTGTAGAGAAATAATCCGGGCAGCAGAGTGAAGTATGGACTGAAGTGGGGAGAGGCAGGAGCCTGGGAGGTCAGCAAGGAGGATGTTGCAATAATCCAGGTGGGAAAGGACGTGTGATTATATTAACGTGATAGCATTAAGTGATAGCATTTAATGCAAGAGAAAAGGGTGGATTTTAGTGATTTTTGTCAAGGTGGGACTGACAGGATTTAGTGATGGATTGAATATGTGGGTTGAATGACAGAGAGGATTCAAGGATAACACTAAGCTTATGGGCTTGTGAGACAGGAAGATTGGTAGTGCCATCTACAGTGATGGGAAAATCTCAGGGAGGATAGGGTTTGGGTGGGAAGATAAATGCTAATCAATAGTAAGTGCTTAACACATACCACTGGTACTATTTTACAAGATAATCAGGCTGGAATCAGTCCCTGTCCCACATGAAGTTCACAGTCTAAATGAAATAGAGAGCAGGGATTGAAGCCCATTTTACAGATGAGGAAACTTAGAAGTGAAATGACTTTCCCAAGGTCACACAGCAGGCAAGTGGGAAAGTCAGGATTAGAACCCAGGTCATCTGACTCCCAGGACCGGGTTCTTTCCTTTTGGTCACACTACATCCTTTTATTCTTCCAGAGACATAAGGGAAGATGGAGAATGAGGAGTCTCTTTCCTTCTTAATTCTACAATTACTATTATTGTCATATTGGCCTCAAAGTTGGCATGCCTAGAAAATCAGGAAAATTGTATATTCCCCAAAAGACCAAAAGGTGGGGGTATTAAGAAAAGGAAAATTGTATGGCCTGTCACTGGTCGAAAAAAGAGAAACCTAGTAAAAGCCTTTTTTCACTGCCAGCTAAGGAAGATGGGCATTAGTTTGAATTTGTAATTTCAATATTGAATCAAATTTTATTAGATTCATCCTATTTCCCAGAGTAGAACTGAACAGAATTGTGCCAAGACATCAGGATCCTTATGTGGTTCAAAATGTGGTATTTTTTAAGGAAATGATTCAAAGCTGTGATACCATAGGTTTTTATATTTAGAGAAGAGATTATATTTTTCCTCTTCATTTGTAACCTGTATTCTTTCCATTCTCAGAATCCTTTCTGAGACATTTGCCTAAACAAGATTCTCTAATCAGTCTTGAAAACTTCTCCACAGTTCTCTCTGGAAAGCAAAGAAGGCAAAAGACAGTGGCCACATGCTTTTAGACTGTGAGGCCACTGTTGGGTAGGGACTGTCTCTATATGTTGCCAACTTGTACTTCCCAAGCGCTTAGTACAGTGCTCTGCACACAGTAAGCGCTCAATAAATACGATTGATGATGATGATGATGGTCAAGGCAGAGATTTTTTTTATTTTTAAAAGGAATTTTTTAAGCGCTTACTATGTGCCCGGCACTGTACTAAGCACTGGGGTAGATACAAGATAATCACGTTGGGCCCAGCCCATGTCCCACATGGGGCTCACAGTCTTAAATCCCCATTTTACAGATGAGGTAATGGAAGTTAATTGACTTGCCCAAGGGTCCAGAGCAGAGAAGTGGAGGAACCAGAATTAGAGCCCAGGCCAGTGACTCCCAAGCCCTTGCTCTCTTTAACAGGTCGAGAGAAGTAAAGTTGCTGTGGAAATTCCGCTGTGCCATTCTTGAGCTCAAGGCAGTATTAAATCAAGCATCTCTTCCCTTTAATTAACCAGCAAGGGGATACATTTCTTCATTCATTCATTCATTCAGTCATATTTATTGAGCTCTTACTGTGTGCAGAACACTGTACTAAGCGCTTGGGAAGTACAAGTTGGCAACATATAAAGACAGTCCCTACCCAACAGAGGGCTCACAGTCTAGAAGGGGGAGACAGAGAACAAAACATATTAACAAAATAAAATAAATAGAATAAATATATACAAGTAAAATAAATAGAGTAATAAATACGTACAAACATATATACAGATATACAGGTGCTGTGGGGAGGGGAAGGAGTTAAGACGGGGGGAATGGGGAGGAGGAGGGGGGAGAGGAAAGAGGGGGCTCAGTCTGGGAAGGCCTCCTGGAGGAGGTGAGCTCTCAGTAGGGCTTTGAAGGGCTTCATAACCTCAGAAAGCTTACTCTAGGAGCAGAAAAATCCATCTTTGTTGTGAGAACGGACCACGTGGAGAAATCCAGAGACCAGTCGGGGAACCTGGGCTCTAAGCCTGGCTTTGTCACTTACCTGTTGTGTGACCTTGGATGAGTGACTTAAGTCATGTGGGCATTAGTTTCCTCATCTATAAAATGAGGAGAAAATACCCATTCTCCCTCCCCCTTACACAGTGAACTTAGTGGCTTAGTGGAAAGAGCACAGGCTTGGGAGTCAGAGGTCATGGGTTCTAATCCCGGATCCGCTGCTTGTCTGTTGTGTGACCTTGGGTGAGTCACTTAACTTCTCTGTGCCTCAGTTACCTCATCGGTAAAATGGGGATGAAGACTATAAGCCCTACGTGGGACAACCTGAATAGCCTGTATCTATCCCAATGCTTAGAACAGTGCTTGGCACATAGTAAGTGCTTAACAAATACCAACATTATTATGTGAGACAGGGACTGCCACAGACGTGATAATTTTTATATTTACTCCATCACTTAGTACAGTGTTCCGTACGTAGAAGGAGCTTAACAATTATTATTATAGAAGGAGCATAACAACTATTATTATAGAGAATAACCATTATTATTTTGGTAGGGGGCTTCATGTCAGGAATGGGGATCTTCAATTCCAGCAGTAATTTCTCACTGAGGGAAATAAGGGACCCAGGAGGGCCAGGCAAGAGAGTGGGATTGGCTCAATGCAAACCATCACAACTACTGCAAAATCAACTCAGGCACATGACCAGCTGGTATTTTCCACTCTTAACCCCTCTCAAGTGTCTGAGCAGTGTTCATCCTGAGTGGCAAAGGGGTCAGTAAAAGGTTCATGACTGTATTTTCATGAACATATTGCACAAGTCTAAAAGGTTTCAAGAGAACCTCAATCAAGCATCTCTTCCCTTCAATTAGCTAGCTCAGGGATCCATTTCTCTCAGTGACCCGTCACAACCATGGATACAATCTCACCATCAGCAGTGTTCTCCTCAAACTCAATGCTCTGTTAATGGGCCAAGGCCTAGGGTGGCAAATTTGGGGAAAATGTTTCAGAAACATACAAATCAGCGTGGCCTAATGGAAAGAGCAAGGGCTTGGGAGTCAGAGGTTGTGGGTTCTAATTCCGGCTCCGTCACTTGTCAGCTCTGTGACTTTGGACAAGTCATTTAACTTCTCTGTGCCTCAGTTACCTCATCTGTAAAATAGGGATTAAGACTGTGAGCCCCATGTGGGACAACCGGATTACCTTGTACCTACCCCAGTGCTTAGAACAGTGCTTGGCACATAGTAAGTGCTTAACAAATATCATCATCAGTATTATTATTCTATTGTTTCACATTACAATTTCCCCCTACACACAACATGATCCTATTGCAACACTGCAACTAATGTGTCAGAATTCCTTGTTTTGAACACTGCGGTCCCGAAAAGAACTCTCCTGAGGATCGCTGTGAGACAGAATTTTTTTTTTTTTTTGGAAAAAGCCAGAGTCAGGAGGAAAAAGTTGCTTTTCCTGCATCTTAGATTGGGAGCTGCCCTGAGGGTCTGGGTTTGATCTGATCCTCTTCTATCTATCTCCGTACTCAACGTAGAGTAAGGCCATAATTAATGAATACTAACAATTATATTATTTCTTACTATGTGCCAAGCACTTTACTGAGTAGAAAGCAGTATAAAAATTAAGCTTAAGCAATGAATGAGGAGCAGCATAGTGGATAGACCATGGTCCTGGGAGTCAGAAAGACCTGGGTTCTAATCCTAGCTTCACCACTTGTTTGCTCTGTGACCTTGGGCAAATAATGGTGTAGTATTTTTTAAGTGCTTACTGTGTGCCAGGCACCGTATTAAACACTGGATAGTTACAAGCTAATCAGTTGGACATTGTCCATGTCCCACATGGATGTCATAGTCATAACCCCCATTTTACCGATGAGGAAATTGAGGCACAAAGAAATTCATTCATTCATTCGATCATATTTATTGAGCACTTACTGTGTGCTGAGCACTGTCCTAAGCGCTTGGGAGAGTACAATACAATAATAAACAGAAACATTTCCTTCCCACTAAGAACTTACAGAGGGGGGAAGACACATCAAAACAAATACATAAATTACATATATATACATAAGTGCTGTGGGGCAGGGATGGGGGAAGAACAAAGGGAGAAAATCCAGGTGAGGCAGAAGGGAGTGGGAGAAGGGTAAAGGGGGGCTTAGTCTGGGAAAGCCTCTTGGAGGAGATGTGCCTTCAATAAGGCTTTGAAGGGGGAAGAATAATTGTCTGTTGGATTTGAGGAGGAAGGGCATTACGGGCCAGAGGCAGAACCTGGGCTAGGGGTCGGTGGCAAAATAGGAGAGATTGAGACACAGTGAGAGGGTTGGCATTAGAGGAGCAAAGTGGGCTGGATTGTAGAAGGAGAGTAGCAAGGTGAGGTAGGAGGGGACAAGGTGATGGACTGCTTCAAAGCCACTGGTGAGGAATTTTTGATGTAGAGGTGGATGGGCAATGACTGGAGTTTTGGCAGGAGTGGGGTGACATTCCGTGACCGTTTTTGTAGCAAAATGATCTACAGCAGAGTGATGTATGGACTTGAGTGGGGAGAGACATGAAGCTGGGTGGTCAGCAAGGAGGCTGATGCAGTAATCCAGGTGGGCTAGGATGAGTAGATCATATTAAATGGTATCGGTTTGGATTCATTCATTCATTCATTCAATTGTATTTATTGAGCACTTACTGTGTGTAGACCACTGTACTAAGTGCTTGGGAAGTACAAGTTGGCAACATATAGAGATGGTCCCTACCCAACAACCGGCTCACAGTCTAGAAGGGGGAGACAGACACCAAAACAAGACATGTGGTCAGGTGTCAAGTCATCAGAATAAATAAAAGTAAAGCTAGATGCACATCATTGACAAAATAAATAGAATAGTAAATATGTACAAGTAGAATAAATAGAGTAAAAAATCTGTACAAACATATACATATACAGGTGCTGTGGGGAGGGGAAGGAGGTAGGGCGGGGGGATGGGGAGGGGGAGAGGAAAAAGGGGGCTCAGTCTGAGGAAAGGGAGAATTTTAGCTATGTTGTGAAGGTGCCCAAGGTCACACAGCAGAGAGACTAATGGCAGAGGAGTGGGGAGACGTGCACTGAATGTTTCTTTTTTTTTTTTTAGAAAAATTCCAGGTGGCAGAGTGATGCATATTTTAGAGTGGGGAGAGACAGGAGATAGGGAGATCAGCTAGGAGGTTGATGCAGTAGTCGGGGGAGTTTAGATTAAGTGCTTGGATCTGCGTAGTAGCAGTTTGGGTGGTGAGGGAAGGGCAGGCTTTAGTGATGTTATGAAGGTAGAACCGGCAGGATTTGATGATTGACTGAATATGTGGTTTGAATGAGAGAGGTGAGTCGTGGACAATGCCAAGGTTACGGGCTTATGAGACAGTGAAGATAATGGTGTTGTCTACAGTAGTGGGAAAGACACGGGGAGGACTGGGTTTGGAAGAGAAGATAAGGAGTTCTGTTTTGGACAAGTTAAGCTTGACATCCAAATAGAGATATACTGAAGACAGGAGGAAATGTGAGACTTCAGAGAAGAAGAGAGATCAGGTCTGGCTGGAGAGATGGATTTGGGAATCATCTGTGAAGAGATATTAGCTGAAGCCATGGGATCAAATGAATAGTCTGAGGGGAGGGGTGTAGTACAGTGCTCTGCACAAGGTAAGTGCTCAGTAATTACTAGTGATTAATTAACTGATTGATAAGGTGTTTGGAACTAAATTCAGAATATTTAACTTAGTGTCCACTGCTCTATTTAATCAGCCCCCTTTTCTCAATTTAGATTCAGGCTCGTCATTCATTCAGTAGTCTTTATTGAGTACTTGCTGTGTGCAGAGCACTGTACCAAGTGCTTGGGAGAGTACAATCCTATAATAAACAGATACAGTCCCTGCCCACCATGAGCTTATTAAACTGAAAAGAAAGTCAATTTCTGACCGACTTCCAGGTAGGTTTGAAAAGAAGTGTGACTAATATTGAGATTCTGTAAGCACTAGAAAATCCTTTTTGGTTCAGAGCTCTTCTTGAATAATATTCCTGCTGGCCGAGGTGACCAGCTCATGGAGGTCTTCTGGAAATACATCCCAGCTGCCTTCTCAAGGGAGAATGTTCCCTGACAAGCAGCAATTTTCTTATCTTGTAGAAGTTTCTGCAGACAAATGAAACTTAATTGGACTTGTCTAAACAATGTCAGATACCCATGCTCCTGAAAGCTGTACTCCCTCTTGCTTAAGAACATAATTAAAATGAACAGCATAGTAAAGATACTGCAACATGGGTGTCTACATTGTAAAAAAAAATAAACAAGTATAATGCAGATACAACAATTTAGTAACATTAAACTTCGGTCAACACCATTTCTAAACATTACTCTTGGCTATAGGACACTTAATTAGTCTCCTGGGCTTAAAGTCTTTTTTTTCCACCCTCTACAACATAGTTTACATTCCATGTAGCTCTATCTGAAAAGGATAAAACATTCAAAATCTCCCATCCTAAGTAAAGCAAGGTTTTTTGGGGGGAGTGGTGGGGTTATGATATTTGCTAAGTGCTTGCTATGTGCCAGGCACTGTACTGAAGTGCCAAAACCTGAACTGTCATTGCCTGAGGAACAAATGTGGTTCTTCATTGCTCACATTAGTCAATTTTTTTTTCCAGGATCTCTGCTGAGTCTGTCGACCTTGTAGAATGCTCTGCTTAGTTAGGGATTGTTTTATAATGGTATTTATTAAGAGCTTTCTAAATACCAAGCACTGTACTAAGCACTGGGGTAGATACAAGAAAATCAGGTTGAACACATAGGGCACATAGTCTAATCCCCATTTTACAGATGAGGTAACTGAGATGCAGAGAAATGAAGTGGCCTGTCCGAGGCCACACAGCCGACAAGTGGCGGAGTCTGGATTAGAACCCAGGTCCTTCTGATTCCCTGGCCCATGCTCTATCCACTAGGCCATACTGCTTCTCTGGGGACTTATGACTGTAAACTCGTTATAGGCGGGGAACATGTCTGCTAATTCTGTTATTATTATTGTTATTGTAATGGTAATTGTTTAACGCTTACTATGTGCCAAGTGCTGTTCTAAGTGCCAGGGTAATACAAGTTAATCAGGTTGGACAGAGTCCCTGTCCCACATTGGGCTCACACTTTTAATCCTCATTTTTTACAGATGAGGTAATTGAGGAGTTAAGTCCCTTGCCCAAGGTCACATAGCAGACATGTGACAATGACAGGATTGGAACCCATGACCTTCTAACTCCCAGTCCCTTGCTCTATCCACTGTACCATGCTGCTCCCATGGCTATTATGCTCTCCCAAGCACTTAGTACAGTGCTCTGCACATAGAAAGTGCTCAATAAATATGATCGATGGATTGATTATATTATTAATTAATTATGGCATGAAAAACAGCCCCCATGCCTCCCCATCCTGGCCCCTGTCCTGCTGTTTGTTTTTTTTAAAATGATATTTGTTAAGTGCTTTCTATATGCTGAGCACTGTAGGTAGCACTGGCCAAGTGACCATTGGCCCAGTAGTTGGATCCTCTGGAAGACAGTTTATCCCAAATCCTACACCACTTCTTTGAGATTTCAACCAACCCTGGGGCTATTGAAGCAGTAATTAGTCAGGGTAGTCATCTCTTCCTAAATGGCGCCAGCATTTTGCTTAAGGATGGACATGATTTTTGGTCAGGATCTTAGCACATGTCACAGCAGCCTCATCCAAAGGCTAATAAGGAATAATCTGGTATGGTCTCAATGCTAGATTTCTTGGCCACAGCTCAGTTTCCTCATCCGTAAAATGGGGATTAAGACTGTGAGCCCCACATGGGACAGGGACTGTGTCTAACCTGATTACTACCCCAGCACTTAGAACAATGCCTGGCACACAGTAAGCACTTAACAAATACCATCATCATCATCTTAGAATCAAGGAATGGCCTTGGATCATGGATTTCAGCATCCAAGAACTAAAAGTTGGGTGTGATTGAGAAAAGAAATGATTTTCATCAGATTTCTTTTCTCTGAAACCACTGTGACTGCTGCCCCATAAACTGTTCTTTCGAACCTTGCTTTACAAGGTTCTTTTCTCACAAGCAGTGAGAAGCAGTGTGGTCTAGTGGACAGAGCACAGGCCTGGGAGCCATTAGGACCTGGGTTCCAAACCCGACTCTGTTAGTAGTCTGCAGTGTGACCTCAGGCAAATCACTTCACTTCTCTGTGCCTCAGTTACCTCATCTGTAGAATGGGGATTAAGACTATGAGCCCCACGTGGGACATGAACTGTGTTCAACTTGATTAACTTGAATCTACCCCAGTGCTTAGTACAGTGTCTGGCACACAGAAAACTCTTAACAAGCATCACAAAAAACAAAAAAACAAAAAGCACATCCCTATTCATTCCATTATATTTATTGAAAGCTTACTGTATGCAGAACACTGTACTAAACGCTTGGGAGAGTACAATATAACAATAAACAGGTACATTCCTTATCCACAAGGAGCTTACAGTCTAGAGGAAATGTTTAATTGGAAAAACAGAATTGAGGGTGGACTTGGAATTTTGGTAAAACAAGTTAACGGTAAAGTTTTCATACTTTTCTATAGGTTAACTGGAAAAGAAACAATTTCTTAGCTTGATTTTGTTTGAACAATTAGGACCCAAATCAGTAGTTAATGCAGACATTTTATCTCTTGGTGATTATGTGAAGATAGGGGAAGATAGAGACCTTACATGAGTTTAATATTTAAACTTGGCCCAGTAAAGTTTACAGTTTCATAAACTATTTAAATCTTCTGGTACAGCCTGTATACAAAGAGATTGTAAACTGAAAATATTTAAAGCAGATAAGAGATAATCTATTGCATTACAGCATTTGACATTCTGCAGCTTAGAGGAAAAATACTTTGAATAAAGTGAGTTCAAATTCACACATTTTTCAAAGTTGGGAAACCCCCTTTTTAACCTGGCTGGGAGACTCTTATTCTTTATCTCCTCAAGGCCCAGAAAACAGCTGAGCAGTTACAGTCCGCAAGTAATGACTGTGCCAATATTCTTAATAATTCTATGAATTGCTATGGCAGTGTAAAACATTTTCAAAAGTGCTTTTATATCAGCGATCTCAATATTCTTAATAATTTTATGAATTGGTATGACAATGTAAACAAATTTCAAAAGTGGTTTTATATCCATGATCTCATTTTATCTTCACAGTTTCCCAGTGAGATAGAGATAGGCAGGTATTCCTATCCCTACTTTTTAGATAAGGAAAATGAACCCCAGCTCTGCCACAAGCCTGCTGTGTGACCTTGGCCAAGTCACTTAAATTCTCTGGGCCATTTGGTCCACAGCTGTTTCTGCCACATCCTTAGTCAGAATTCAGGGGGAGATGCCCCATCCAACTAGCTGCAGGACGGGAAGAAGGAGCCTCGGGGGCCTTGCTTCCCCATCCACCTGGTCCCTGCCCTGCACTGTTTTTTTTTTCTTATTTTGTTGTTTTTTTAATGGTATTTGTCAGGTGCTTAATATATGTCAGTCACTGTACTAAGTACTGGGGTAGATACAAGCAAATGAAGTTGGATACTGTCCATGTCCCAAATGGGGCTCACAGTCCTATTCCCCATTTTACAGATGAGGAAACTGAGGCACAGAGAAGTGGTCATCCAACAGACAAGTGGCAGAGCTGGAATTAGAACCCATGTCCTTCTTACTCCCAGGCCTGTACTCTATCCATTAGGTCACCCTGCTTATCTGTAATTGTATTTATTTGTATTGATGTCTGTCTTCCAGGGTCTAGACTATAAGCTCATCATGGGCAGGGAATGTCACTGTTTATTGTTGTATTGTACTTCCCAAGCTCTTAGTACAATGCTCTGCACAGAGTAAGTCCCCAATAAATACGATTGAAATGAATGAATAATGGTTGGTCTGGGAGTGTCTCTCTTCTCATCTTCTTTTCTGGGTATGCCTCACTGATCTCTCTCCCTCTCTCTATCTCTCTGTCTCTTTTCCATTTTCAGTTTAGGACAGGGAGAGGCAGCTCCGGTCATGAACAACAGTAAGTGAAATACAGAGATATGTAGGGGGAGGAGAGACTGAGGCAGGAAAAGACCGAAGCAGATAGGGAGAGAGCAGGAATGGATTAACACAGGCTAGCAGAGCTTCAGCCCAGGGGCCATGGGCAAAGGGGGTAGAGCTGAACCATCTTTGGAGTTACCAGCATTCCCAGAGGTCCATCCTGCTCCCTACAGCTCCAGAACAGCTGCCTCTGCCCACCAAATTGGATCCAGATGGGGTCGGGGCTGGAGATGTCCTGCTTGGGTCCAGATCCCTCCAGAGGCCTGGGCTGATTCTGGAATTGGATTCTGATTCTGTTCACTCCAGAACAGGGAGACAATTCAGCCACAAGAACTCTTCTCCGGAAAATATTGCACAGGATGTCATCATACTGTGCTCTGGGCCCTTCATCATTTGTCATGGAGGGTTGGCACTTTGAATTCATGCCTCAGGGTCACCAGTGGACTGAAGTCAACCCTGGCAGGATCAGATTTCCTCTAAGGACATTTGCCTAGAGGCCTGCGGGATAGCAACAGCTCTTTTTCCTTGAGGAAAGGACTAGAGCAGTAAAGTATCTGCTTCTTCCACCCCCTCCGCCAACCTAGATATTACTCAGGTCATTATTAACTCCTAAAAGCTTTGATCTTGGCATCTCCACTCTGTCTTTCCAGCCCAGGACTTGGTTTGACCATGGTGAGTAGAGGTTGCCAGACCCTGTGTGTGAACAGTGATTGACTCAATCAATCAATCAATCGTATTTATTGAATGCTTACTGTGTGCCGAGCACTGTACTAAACACTTGGGAGAATGCAATAATACAGAGTTGGTAGACACATTCCCTGCCCATAATGAGTTTACAGCCCTAGGGGGAGACATATATTAATATAAATACTTTAAGGATATGTACATAAGTGCTATGGGGCTAAAGAGGGGATGAATAAAGGAAGCAAATCAGGCACATGTAGAAGGGATTGGAGAAGAGGAAATGTAGGCTTAGTGGAGGAAGGCCTCTTGGAGGAAATGTGCCTTCAGTAAGGCTTTGAAGGTGGGAAGAGTAATTGTCTGCTAGATATGAAGAGGAAGAGTGTTCCAGGACAGAGACAAGATGTGGGCGAGAGGTTGGCAGCCAGATAGAAGAGTTCAAGACACAGGGAATGGGTTAGCATTAGAGGAGCGAAGTGTACGGACTGGGTTGTAGTAAGAGGCTCCAAAACGGAAGTCTGGATATATTCAAACACACTGAGGACGAGGATCAGGAAAGCATTTCTCTCCTTCTCTAATTGTACATTCAGGATTTCTCTCGTTCCCTCTTGTCCCTGCCAGAAGCTTGAGGCAACAGAGTTGAATCCTGTCACCACATTCTGCTACTTGGACAGTGCATTGTCTGATGATGAAAAGATAGGAAAAGAAATAAAAATCTAAATCAATAAAGTTGATCATGATTTCAGTGATATTTCCTGAGCATTTACTATGTGCACAGCACTGTACTAAGCAAATAGGCAAGTACAGTACTAAAGGGTTCATTCATTCATTCATTCAATTGTATTTATTGAGCACTTACTGTGTGCAGAGCACTGTACTAAGCGCTTGGGGAGTACAAGTTGGCAACATATAGAGATGGTCCCTACCCAACAACGAGCTCACAGTCTAGTTGACAGAATCATTCCCTGCACCTCTGGGCTTGGCAGTTTAAAGCCCTGGTTGTATTCTTGTCCTTCATGTCAATGACACCAGTAACACTTTCAAAGTTAGTACACACTTAAAAATGTAAAATGACCTCATTGTTTGTGCTTCACAATCTTTTCATTAGAAAATAAGCACTGGCTTATATTTCTTTACAACTGGGGGACTCAAAGTTAATGAGACACTGCGTTCAACTTCTAGGGCTTTTCTAGAATTGTTTTGGGAAGCAGGATAGCCTGGTGGATAAAGCACTGGCCTGGGAATCAGGGGATCAGGATTCTAATCACCGCTCCGATGCTTGCCTGCTGAGTGACCTCGAACTGGTCACCTAACTTCTCTGTGCCTCAATTTCCTCAACCATAAAGTGGGGATTCAATATCTGTTCTCCCACCTACTTAGACTGTGAGCCCCATGTGGGAAAGGTAATGTATCCAATTGTGGGACAAGGAATGTGTCCAACCTGATTATCTTGTATATCTCCCAGTGTTTAGCGCTATGTTTGTCCCATAGAAAGCACAACAAATACCACTATCAGTCTATCAATATTTTTGACTTGCCCTACTTAACATCCCACAGGGAGTCAGGGTCACAGAGAACTGGGCCTAAAATGCAGCTAACATCAGGCAGCATGTGTCACATCACACTAAAGCTGAGTAGAAAAAAGGAGGCTCAATCAATCAATCAATTGTACTTATTGTACATTTACGGTGGGCAGAGTACTGTCCGAAGCGCTTGGGAAAGTACAGTATAATAGAGTTGGTAGTCACATTTCCTGCTCACAGTGAGTTTACAGTCTAGAGTTTATGAAGAACAGGACACTCGAAAGCACTATAGATGAGCTCAAGTGGGGAAACCTTTAAAGAAACACTTAAAGAGGAAGTATAACAGCACCTCAGGTGATTTGGCTTTGCTATAGAAGACAGGAAGGCCTGGTGGAAAGCAATCAGAAATAAGTGAATTTCTTAGAGCAGAGACTTTGAGAAGGTCATGGTACCAAGAGGCAAAATGGAAAACTCTTCCTGGTGCTCCTGGTAGTAAGTATTACAGCACAGGTATTTATATAACTTTGAAGAGATTGTGGATAACTCATCAGTCTTATCAGGCCTACTAGAATCCACTGATAAAATCTCACCCTCTGAAGTCTCATCTTTGAGCCACGGAGGGCAGGCAAACACAAAGCATGGCTCAGTGGAAAGCACATGAGTCTGAGAAGCAGAGGACCTGGGTTCTAATCCCCGCTCCGCCACTCATCTGCTGTGTGACCTGGAATGAGTTAATTCACTTCTCTGAGCCTCAGTTCCCTCTTCTGTAAAATGGGGATTAAGACTGCAAATCCTATGTCATACAGGGACTGTGTCCAACTCCATCAAGCTTGTTTCTACTCCAGTGCTTAGAACAGTGCCTGGCCCTCTCTAAGCCCTTAACAAATACCACAATTATTATTACAACATACACACACCCCCACGCACCCCCACACATTCACTCTCTCTCTTTTACTCTCTCACTCTCTAGATTCTGGGCTGATCTACCCTTGCAATTTTCTTAATTATTCTGGTTCTAGTTTCATTTAAAGTGTGCTTTCTAAGCTATGGGGCTCTTTAAGTCTATCTACCCAGTAAAGAAGAATAAATATTTAAAGAAAAACTGATAAGAATAATCAAATACATGCCACTAGTCAGCACTTGTCAATCCCAAACAGCAAGCAATTAAGGAACTCTGGGATTCCCAGGAGAGATATAAAATTCCAAACAAAACAGCACGAGCCTCAGAACAGATTGAAAGAGATAAAGAAGGAGCCAGATTTAAACTTAGTAAAGTAAAAACATGAAATTGGATCTGGATAGAGCTGATGATAGCTAAACTAAGAATTAGAAAGTGGGTTCAAAACTTCCTGTGGGAGCACAACATTGGCTTGTGTTTGAGCTCATAGCCTGTCTGCCAGCAAACACATCTTCTTCTCATTTGTCAGCAGTCTGTTTCTTGTTAGAGTCTAGAATTCCGGGCACAGCGAGAGAGCAGAAAGATTTAATGGAAGAGCCTATCATTCTTCATTACCGTCTGCATCCTGAGCTCCCCAAGCTATGGGACCAGTTTCTGTGGTAAATAAAAGCAGACTCCCAAACAGTTGCTTTATGAGGACCTCAAAGGGGATGCTTACTAATCTGGAGGGTAAATCAACAATTTAAAGACACCTTAAAGCACATAATTCTCAAACACTACAACATAGCAGTGGACTGCTAGGAGATCAGTGCACCAAATCGACCAGCCTGACAGACAGCAATGGGGAGACTCCGATGGAGGGGTATTTTGCTCACCGTGAGAAAGGGGGGTTTGCTCACCTGAAGCAAAACCTTTGTGAAGGTTGGGATTCTGAGAGGCAGGCTTACAAGCAGAGACATGCCCAGCATAAAACAGGCCCATTAATATAGCAACAATCTAACCTTATGTGTAAATAGTGCAGAAGGAAATGATTGTTGTGGGCAGGGAATATTTCTACCAACTTTGTTATATAGTACTCTCCCAAGCACTTAGTACAGTGCTCTGCACACAGTAAGTGCTCAAAAAATACCATCGATTGATTGATTTCTCATTGGTCCTTTCAATTGCACTCACGTGTATGGGTAAGTTCCCACTTTTAATAGGATCATCTTCAAACGATGAAGGTTCTATGATTCTCACCCAAATCCCACAGCACTTCTGTACATATCCTTCCCAGACTAAGCTCCCCCTTTTCCTCTGCTCCCCTTCTCCTCCCCATCACCCTGACTCTCTCCCTTTACTCTACCCCCTCCCTACCCCACAGCACTTGTGTATATATGTACATATCTATAATTCTATTTATATTAATGCCTGTTTACTTGTTTTGATGTGTATATATCTATAATTCTATTTATTTATATTGATACTACTGATGCCTGTTTACTTGTTTTGAAGTCTATCTTCCCCCTTCTAGACTGTAAACCTTTTGTGGGCAGGGATTGCCTCTCTTCATTGCTGAAATTTACTTTCCAAGCTCTTAGTACAGTACTCTGCACAAGGTAAGCGCTCAATAAATATGATTGAATGAATGAATGAATCCTTATACTTCACTATTCTCCTCTCTGTAATTTATTTTAATGACTGTCTCCCCCTCTAGACTGTAGCTTCTTGTGGGCAAGGGTTGCATTTATGAACATTCTTATTGTACTTTCCTAAGTGCTTCATGGAGTGTTCTGCACATAACAAGCACTCAGTAAGTACCATAGGTTGATTGATGAAGGGAAGGTTAACTATATTTAAAAAAAAAAATGATGGATGTATTTCTAGATATCATGGTCAATAAACTGAGTACATGAAAGAATCCAGTACAGCTTTATGAAAACAGTACTGTTCCTGAATAAAATCAGTAAGGACATATTTGTTTAATCTTCAGTATATTTGTGTGTGTGAGGGGGAATTAAGTTACTTACAGGGTGCTTTAACAGCTTATCTCCAATTTACCCTGGCACTTAGCACATTGCTGGATGCAGAGTGAGGACTTGATACAATAATAATAGGATTGCAAAACAATTCTTGATTCAAAATTAAACTGCTCCATTATCTGAAGTATTGTTTTAAAAATTTCCATCTCAAAAGGTTTTCTTAATTAGGTAGCCAAAAATCAACAGGTGAAAAACTAGCTTTTCCAATCTTCATTCAGTTATCTTCAATATTATTAAACAGTAGTTTATTAGATCTAAGAGACAGGTTGAGCCTTGTTGACTCAAACAGTTCTGGCAGCAAATAGCGGGAAATACTATTTTTCACTCAAAATTGTTTCCAGCCTTCATCCCCACCTACATTATTGTAAATAATGACAGGAAATCTTTGTGGTTTAATCTCATCCCCCTTCCAAAGAGATGTGCTAGGACTACTCTGAAGTGAGCCACAGCACAAATTTATTGGTGGGAAGCAGCATGGCCTAGTGGAAAGAGCACGGGCCAGGGAATCAGAAGAGTGCGTGTAAGCCCAGCTCTGCCACTTGCCTGCTGTGTGACTTTCGGAAAGTCGCTTAAATTTTCTGGGCCTCAGGTCCCTCATCTCAATTCCTGGTTTCCCTCCAATTTAGACTGTGATCTTCATGTGGGACAGGGACTGTGACTGACCTGACTATCTAGTATCTATCAAATGTAGTCCTGGGCACATAATAGGCCCTTAACAAATACCACAGTTATTATTATTATTAGTGCCTGCTGTATGCAGAATATTTATTTATTTATAATAATGTCTGTTTCCCCTTCTAGACTGTAAGATTGCTGTGGCCAGGGAATGTGTCTATTATATTTTTATACTGTACTCTCCCAAGCACTTAGTACAGTGCTCTGCACGCAGTAAGTGTTCTTTATGAGCTGACTGACTGATTGGGTGCTATGTGCAGCACACTCACCCAAAAGCCTACTGTGTTCAGATTCAGAAAGTCTTGGATTCTCATCCCATCTCCATCATTTGTCTGCTGTGTGACCTTGGGCAAGTCACTTTGCTTCTCTGTGCCTCAGTTCCCTCTTCTGCAAAATGGGGATTGAGAACGTGAGCTGCATGTGGGACAGGGACTCTGTCCAACCCAATTTGCTTGTATCCACCCCAGTGCTTAGTCCAGTGTCTGGCAACATAGTAGCCACTTATAAAGACCATATTTATTATTATTATTCTACCATCATCATCATCAATCGTATTTATTGAGCGCTTACCGTGTGCAGAGCACTGTACTAAGTGCTTGGGAAGTACAAATTCGCAACATATAGAGACAGTCCCTGCCCAACAGTGGGCTCACAGTCTAAAAGGGGGAGACAGAGAACAAAACCACACATACTAACAAAATAAAATAAATAGAATAGATATGTACAGGTAAAATAAATAAATTAATTAATAGAGTAATAAATATGTACAAACATATATACATATATACAGGTGCTGTGGGGAAGGGAAGGAGGTAAGATGGGGGGATGGAGAGGGGGACGAGGGGGAGAGGAGGGAAGGGGCTCAGTCTGGGAAAGGGAACCTGTAAGAGCCCTACAGTGTCTTCCATCCATATGAGCTAACTGATCTGTGGAGACTGCTTTGCTGAGAGTTCATTCATTCATTCATTCAATCGTATTTATTGAGCGCTTGCTGTGTGCAGAGCACTGTACTAAGCGCTTGGGAAGTACAAGTTGGCAACATATAGAGACAGTCCCTACCCAACAGTGGGCTCACAGTCTAGAAGGGGGAGACAGAGAACAAAACAGAACATATTAACAAAATAAAATAAATAGAATATGTACAAGTAAAATAAATAAATAGAGTAATAAATACGTAAAAACACATATACATATATACAGGTGCTGTGGAGAAGGGAAGGAGGTAAGGCGGGGGGATGGAGGGGGGAGGAAGGGGAGAGGAAGGAGGGGGCTCAGCCTGGGAAGGCCTCCTGGAGGAGGTGAGCTCTCAGTAGGGCCTTGAAGGGAGAAAGAGAGCTAGTTTGGCGGATGTGCGGAGGGAGGGCATTCCAGGCCAGGGGGAAGACATGGGCCGGGGGTCGACGGTGGGACAGGTGAGAAAAAGGCCCGGTGAGGAGATTAGCGGAGCGGAGGGTGTGGGCTGGGCTCTGGAGAAGGAGAGAAGGGAGGTGAGGTAGGAGGGGGCGAAGTGATGGACAGCCTTGAAGCCAAGGGTGAGGAGGGTGAGGAGTTTCTGCCTGATGTGCAGGGTGATTGGTAGCTACTGAAGATTTTTGAGGAGGGGAGTAACATGCCCAGAGCGATTCTGGACAAAGACAATCGGGCAGTGGCATGAAGTATGGATTGAAGTGGGGAGAGACAGGAGGATGGGAGATCGGAGAGGAGGCTGATACAGTAGTTCAGATGGGATAGGATGAGAGCTTGAACGAGCAGGGTAGTGGTTTGGATAGAGAGGAAAGGGCGGATCTTGACAATGTTGCGGAGGTGAGACCGGCAGGTTTTGGTGACGGCTTGAATGTGAGGGGTAAAGAAGTTAAGTGACTTGCCCAAAGTCACACAGCTGACAATTGGCAGAGCCGGGATTCGAACCCATGACCTCTTATTCCAAAGCCTGTGCTCTTTCCACTGAGCCACGCTGCTTCACTAAGCCATAATCACCGATGATGATGATAATGATAATCACCGATGTCTGACTTCAGAGGAGAAGAAAGTTGAAGCACCATTTTCTTAACTGCTTTGTCAGCCCCCCTCATTCGCTAACCTAAATGTGGGTTGTGTGTATGTGTCATTGGCCAAACCATCTTTTGCTGTGCTTTGTTAAGCAGTTGACCCAATTCTTCATGGTTTGGCAAGGGGGAAACCAAAATTAAAGGTTTAATTACCCAAGAGCCTGTTCCAGGTCAGGGGTGCAACCAATGCATCTACCAACTCTGACATAGTTTCCCAAGCACTTAGTACAGTCCCCTCTGCACACAAAAAACGCTCAGTAAATATGGTCGAGTAATTGAACTCCACTCTTCACTCTCCTGCCCAGTATGGATGCTTTGAAGCTGATAAAAAATTGAGGAGCAGACAAAATTTCAGTGTTCAAACTCCAGCTTGAGGAGGGGGATTCTGGTGGGTTGCCATGACAGCTGGAGGCTCAGGGGAAGAATTCTCTCCTCCTCTCCCGGACTATCCCCTGGTATGTGTTTCACATGCTCGGTGCGTGAGAAAATGGGGCCGTGCCCGTCTCCAGCCAATAAGGAGCCCGCCATGGTAACCAGCCTGCGAGAAGAAGCTGTGGAAAGCTCAGAGCAACGTGGGGGAGGGAAAAAAAGGGTGAATGGAGCCAAATGAATCTCTCTGGAATTTGCAGTGTATGAAGGGGAAACAACAGGAGTGGGTGTTGCCAAAAAAGAGAGAGGGGGTGGGAAAGGGGAGGTCGGGTGAAGGAAGCCGGCTGGCTTGAGTATTTGCCAAAAAACAGCAAAAAAAACCCAAAACCTCTGTATCCTGAGACTGTAAACTCATTGCCCCTAGACTGTAAGCTCACTGTGGGCAGGGAATTTATCTGTTTATTGTTATATTGTACTCTCCCAAGTGCTTAGTAGAGTACTCTGCACACAGTAAGTGCTCAATAAATACAACTGAATAACTGAATGAATGAATGGAAGTGATTTGGGGTGATGAGGCAGGTCTGTGTCTGTTTTGAAAGTGGTCCCCATACAATCTGAACATGAGGCAACATTCAGCCAGCCCCCGGGGGTCCCAGCTGCCCTGCCTAATCCCGTGGGATCCAAGTTTTTGCCCGATTCTGCTCCCGGACCCGCATGAAGCAGTCAGATGCTTCTGGAGCTGCCAGTGAGATCGCCAGATTAGCAGAGGAGACAGCCACCGAACTGGACCTGAAATCCAGTTTGTAGCAAGTAGTCATCACATCTGGTCCTCTTAAACTAATGACAAGTCTGCTCAAGCACCCAAATGCAAAAGGCCTGAGGTCAGTTAAATATAATCCTGGCCCTAAAGATGGTTTCCATCTCAAGTTTTTAGAATGAGTGGTCATTTTGAGAAAACCCACTGGGCTTTCTAGAATCGTCTTTGCCACCCTTCTGGCTGTCAAAAGGCTAGGGGAGCTACTCGTTATGGAAAATTTAAAAAGGGGATGTAGAATATTCTATATTAGTAAGCCCCGACTCAAAAAGGGGTCAGAAGAGAGTTCTTCTATTCTCATGAAATCTTTGCCAGCAGTTCCAGAGAAAACACTCCCCTGAGGACATCAGACGGCCAAATCGGGGCCTTGCTGGAGGGGCCGGAGCCCAGAGCCATTGCAAAGGCAACACCTACTAGCCTCTGGCCACATTCCCTCACAGGCAGGGCACTCCAAGGGCTGGGAAAACAAAAAATGACAGCACTTGAGGGGCCAAGATGCTGCATCCGCATTGAATGGAGAGAAAACAGCATCCGGCTTCTTGGCCCATGGCTTCTTGTACATAGACATTGGGAAATCTTCCCACGTGCATGTTTCTCTGTTCTGTAGCTCAAACATCTTCCCTTCTTCCTTCTGAGAACAAAACTGGAGGTGCAGTGTGGCCTAGTGGAAAAGACACAGGGCCAGGAGTCTGGAGACCCAGGTTTTAATCTTGGCTCCACCACTGTCTGCTACGTGACACTTCTCTGGGCCTCAATTTCCTCATCTCTAAAACAGAGATTCAATTTCTGTTCTTTTTTTTAATGGTATTTGTTAAGTGCTTACTAGGTGCCAGGCATGTACTAAGCACTGGGGTAGATACAAGGTTGTCAGATTGAACATCATCCCTGTCCTACATGGGGCTCACAGTCTTAATCCACATTTTACAGATGAGGTAACTGAGGCACAGAGAAGTGAAGTGACTTTCCCAAGTTGACACAAAAGACAAGTGGTAGAGCACTCCCTCCCACTAAGACTGTGAGCCCCACCAGGGATTAGCTTGGAATACAGTAAGTGCATAGCAATTTCATTTGTTATCTTTATTATTATATTTATTATTGTTATCATTAATAGTAATAATAACAAACTAAACAATAATTATAATAAACTGTCTGCTCAGGCAGTGGTGAGGCTCCCTCAACTCCATGACTTTAGGAACCAGGCTACTCTCCTTGCCTCCAAGAGAAGAGATTAAGGCACCTTGACATCGTATAACCAAGGGCAGAAGTCCTGCATGCGGCTCTTAACTGGAATAATAACTTGCATTTGTAGAGCTTTTATTTCTTAGATGTGTTTTGACATCAATCATCTCATCTTATACCTAGGTGGCTTGGGTAATCTTCTCCCCACCAAAAAACCTCCTTATCCTCGGAGACTGTAAGATCATCTCAAGACTGCAAGCTCATTGTCTAGAGATTATTGTCTACAGCTCATTGTATCAAGACTATAAGCTCTTTATCGGCAGGCAATGTGTCTGTTTATTGTTATAGTATACTCTCCCAAGCACTTAGTACAGTGTTCTGCACACAGTAAGTGCTCAATAAATATAATTGAACAACTACCTTGTGGATAGGTAGAAACAGGTATTATCAGCCCACTGTTGGGTAGGCACTGTCTCTATATGTTGCCAACTTGTACTTCCCAAGCACTTAGTACAGTGCTCTGCACACAGTATGCGCTCAATAAATGTGACTGATTGATTGATTGATCACCCTCATTCTACAGATGAGAAAATTGGGGTCTGAAGAGGACAGGTTCATTCATTCATTCACTGTCGTATTTATTGAGAGCTTACTGTGTACTAAGCACTGTACTAAGCACTTGGGAAGTACAAGTCGGCAACATATAGAGACAGTCCCTACCCAACAACGGGCTCACAGTCTAGAAGGGGGAGACAGAGGTTCATTCACTCAGGAGTATTTATTGAGTGCCTTCTGGATGCAGGACACTTTACTGGGCAATCTGCTGTGTGCAGAGTACTGATCTACAAGCATTGTGTGCAGAGTACTGTACTGGGTGTCTACCATCCTCTGGGCACTGTGCTAGGCACCATGGAGAGTATGATAAAAGTATAAGACATGGCCCCTATACCCAAGGAGTTTACAGAATACTGTCTCTAGACTGTGAGCTCATTGTAGGCAGGAATGTGTCTGTTTGTTGTTATATTGTACTCTCTCAAGCGCTTAGTATGGTGCTTTGCACACAGTAAGCGCTCAATAAATACAATTGAATTGAGTACACACACAGCAGGAACAGGATGAGAACTATAGATGCAACCAGCAATAGCGTATGAAAGAAAGGAATAAATTGATAGAGAATGTAAATCGCTATGGAGATAAGTGCCAAGAGTGGCTGTTGGAATGACACGGCCTCGAGTTTTGAACTTTCAGAGGGGAATACTTCCTGGATAAAATGGGTTGGAATACTTCCTGGATAAATTGGGTTTTCAGGAAACTTGAATGGAGGGGAGGGACATAATGTTGGCAGATTTGATTGATGAGAGAATTCCAAACAAGGGTAGGGCATGAACAATGGGCCAGAGGTAGGAGAATTTATTACTCTATTTATTTTACTTGTACATTTTTACTATTCTATTTATTTTGTTAATGATGTAGTGTGGCTCAGTGGAAAAGAGTGTGGGCTTTGGAGTCAGAGGTCATGGGTTCAAATCCTAGCTCCACCAATTGCCAGCTGTGTGACTTTGGGCAAGTCACTTAACTTCTCTGTGCCTCAGATACCTCATCTGTAAAATGGGGATGAAGACTGTGAGCCCATGTGGGACAACCTGATCATTTTGTAACCTCCCCAGCACTTAGAACAGTGCTTTGCACATAGTAAGCACTTAATAAATGCCATTATTATTATTATTTTTATTATCTAGCTTTACTTCTGTTTATTCTGATGACGTGACACCTGTCCCCATGTTTTGTTTTGTTGTCTGTCTCCCCCTTCTAGCCTGTGAGCCCATTGTTGGGTAGGGACCGTCTCTAGATGTTGCCGACTTGTACTTCCCAAGCGCTTAGTACAGTGCTCTGCACACAGTAAGCGCTCAATAAATACGACTGAATGAATGAATGAGAATCTAGAATGAGAAGAAGTGTGGCCTAGTGGATACAGCACGGGCCACGGGTCAGAAGGGCCTTGCTTCTCATCCTTTCTCCTTCCCTTGTCTGCTTTGTGTGACCTTGGGTATGTCATTTCACTGCTCTGTGCCTCAGTTCTTTCATCTGTAAGATGAAACGGGGTTTAAGACTGTGAGCCCTGTGTGGGATAGGGACTGTGTCCAACCTGATTAGCTTGTATCTACACCAGTGCCCACCCAGCAGGTCTGTGGTGAAGCCAGGATTAGAACCCAGGTCCTCGGATGACTTCCGGGCCTATGCTTTTTCCACTAGGTCAAGCTGCTTCCCTAATGCCAAAGGCTTTCCACCCTGGTATAATCTCTGGTTTTGCCATAGTCTATCCAGACTGTGGATAGAGCATGTGCCTGGGAATCAGAGGACCTGGGTTCTAATTCCAGCTCCTTCACTTGTCTGTGTGGACCTTGAACAAGTCACTTGACTTCTCCGTACCTCAGTTCTTCTTCTTAGACTGTGAGCCCCATGGGGGACGGGGATTATGTCCAACCTAATTATCTTTCATCTACCCCAGTGCTTAAAACAGTGTTTGACACACAGTAAGCACTTAACAATACTGTAAAAAAAATAAAAAAAACTGACTAGCCTCAACAGTTCTACCCAGGATGGACTTTTGACTCAGCACCTCAGTGCCCAGAATCTGAAAGGGAATGAAGATTCCTTCATTCATTCATTCATTAAATTGTATTTATTGAGTGCTTACTGTGTGCAGAGCACTGTACTAAGCACTTGGGAAGTACAAGTTGGCAACATATAGAGAAGGTCCCTACCCAACAGCGGGCTCACAGTCTAAAAGATGAGAAAAAACAGTCAACACTGGAGCATCTCTTAAAACCTCTCTCTCCTCCATCTTCCAAATGCTCTCATTAGAAGATTTGGCTTTGTATTGGAGCCAGAACAGGCGACGTACACTTTTGTTCAGGTTTAGTATCCTTTTGCTTCCTACAGGCTGAGCAAGCTGAGAATGCAGGAATGAGGATTTTGCATTTGAAGATATTTAGCTCCCCGGGGATGCCCGCACCAGGCTGTTAATGATCCTATTTGACAAGAACCTTCAGCACAGTATATTCTCTATGCACTTTGCAGCGCCTAATGACCCCACGGCATCCGGTGGGGCGGGGCAGTCACCATTACTAGATCGCGGATGAGGAAATGGGGGAATGGAGAGGTTTAAATGGCTTGACGCTGACACTGAGAGTGAGGAGCAGAGCCAGAGCCATTACAGAGTGGAAAGGAGGGAGGGAGGGAGGAAGGGGGAGAGGAAGGAAGGGAGGGGAGAGGAGAGGCCTGTGATGGGCTGAGGCTTCTGTGCCAGACGTGGCTCACAGGATGGCAGGGGGAGGGGGCACAGGAGGTGGGTGGGAGTGGGTACCGAGTGAGGGAGCCAGTTTCTGAGAACCCAGAGAGGACGTGAGCCCAAGGAAGAGGGGGAGGTTCAATGGGCCACCTCCCTCTGATGGCGGGGACAACAGGGCCATGATCTGTACTGGCCAAGCCAGCAGTGACACAGAGCAGATTTGGGGAGACTCCTATAGTAGAGAAGCAGTATGGCACAGTGGATAGACCAAGGGCCTGGAAGTCATCAGGTCATGGTTTCTAATCCCGGCTCCGCCGCTTGTCTGCTGATTGGCCTTGGGTAAGTCGCTTCACTTCTCTAGGCCTCAGTTACCTCATCCAGAAAATGTGGATTCAGAGGGGGAGCCCCATATGGGGCAGGGACTGTGTCCAACCCAATTTCCTTGTATCAGCCCCAGCGCTTGGACAGTGCCTGGTACATAGTAAGCACTAAACAAATCAATCAATCAATCGTATTTATTGAGCGCTTACTATGTGCAGAGCACTGTACTAAGCGCTTGGGAAGTACAAATTGGCAACACATAGAGACAGTCCCTACCCAACAGTGGGCTCACAGTCTAAAAATACCACAATTGTTATCATTATTGTTATTATAATTCATCTGAACTATTGAAAACAAAGAGGGCATAAAGCCCAGTTTCCCCAAAGACTAGGGGTTCAGAAGACATTCTGACCGTGAACAAGTTATGTAACTGCTCTGACCTTCAGTTTCCTCCTTTGAAAATGGGGATTAAATTCCCCTCTCCTTTCCCCTTACAGAGTGAACCCCATTGGGGCAGGGACTGTGTCTGATCAGATTGTAGCTACCCCAGTGACTCGTATAGTGCTTGGCACATAGTAAGAGCCTCATAGGCCTAGGCAGAGACCAAGGGGGAATGGAGATGAAGCCATGAAAAGATAGAGTCAGAGAGAGAAGGAGGCTTGCCTATGCTGTGATTGAGTCTGGTTCGTCAATCATTCTAGGGACTTATAACACTCACTTCCAGTTAGATTTCAGACATCCCCTCTCCCTACCCTTTCCTATTAAAACCTTCAAAAGTGCCTAGAAAAGACAGTGTGTTCTAGGGGACATAGCGTGTTTCTGGGAGTTAGAAGGACCTGGGTTCTAATACTGGCTCTGCCTCTTGTCTGCTGCGTGACCTTGGACAAGTCACTTCAATTCTCTGTATCTCAGTGACATCATCTGTAAAATGGGGAATAAGACTGTGAGCCCTACGTGGGACAGGGACTGTGTCTAACCCAGTTGCCTTGTATCTATCCCAGTGCTCAGTACAGTGTCTGGCAAATAGTAAGTGCTTAACAAATACCACAATTATTATTATTATTAGAGGGGATCAAACCTAACTCTTTCGGTGCCCAAAGGTATGACAGTATTCTTATTTCCTCCATGATGCAATCCTCCTACCAATCAATCAATCAATGGTATTTATTGAGCACTTACAATGTACAGAGCCCCGAGAAGCAGCACGGCTCAGTGGAAAGAGCCCAGGCTTGGGAGTCAGAGGTCATGGGTTCAAATCCCGGCTCCGCCAACTGTCAGCTGTGTGACTTTGGGCAAGTCACTTAACTTCTCTGGGCCTCAGTTACCTCATCTGTAAAATGGGGATTATAACTGTGAGCCCCCCATGGGACAACCTGTTCACCTTGTAACCTCCCCAGTGCTTAGAACAGTGCTTTGCACATAGTAAGCGCTTAACAAATGTCATTATTATTATTATTATGGGTTCAAATCCCAGCTCCGCCAATTAGCTGTGTGACTTTGGGCAAGTCACTTCACTTCTCTGTGCCTCAGTTACCTCATCTGTAAAATGGGGATGAAGACTGTGAGCCCCTCGTGGGACAACCTGATCACCTTGTAAACTCCCCAGTGCTTAGAACAATGCTTTGCACATAGTAAGTGCTTAATAAATGCCATCATCATCATCATTATCATCATCATCATATTAAGCACTTGAGAAAATTCAGTAGAAGTGGCAGAATTGATCCCTGCCCTAGAGGAGCTAATGATCTAGCTTATGATCTTCTCCCATCTCTGTTCTGCTTCTCTTCTTTTCTCTCCTGTCTCCAAGGTAATATACACTTTTAGCACTCACAGATGTACCTAGGGATGCAGAGGGAGAGGAGGAGTGAGAATGTAAGAACCTGAAGGGCAAGAACCACGCCTTATATTTTTATCATACTCTACCAAGTACTTAGCACATTCCTTCGCACACAATAAATACCCAGGAAAGTGCTCTGCTCCAAGTAGATGCTTAGTAAATGCTAATGAATGAATGAATGAATGAATGAATGAATGAAAGAATCTCTCAATTCTAATCCCCCCTGCCTCTACCTTTCAACAAGCAAAATTTGTTCCTTTGGGGAAAGGGGGGGCATTTCAAGAAAAGGAAAGTCAGTCAGTCAGTTAGTCATATTTATTGAGCACTTACTGTGTGCCAAGCACTGTACTAAGCTCTTGGGAGAGTACAATATAACTCTGTCTACTATGCCATGCTGCTTCTCAGGTACAATAACATTGTCTTTTCTGCTAATTTCACAAAATTAATTAACATGGAGCATATTGAAAATAAAAGCACTATAGAAAACAAAGGTATTTATTGTTATTATTATCACTTTTATTATAGTACTACTAAAGTTGGGTTCAAAATACTGAGGTTATAAATCACTGTTCCAAGAGGCCTTCTCTGACTCAGCCCTTCTTTCCTCTTTCTTTCCTTTCCTTTCTTTTCTTTCATTTCCTCTCCTTTCCTTCCTCAGCCCTTCTTTCCTCGTCTCCCACTACCACTCCCACAGCATCACCCTGACTTGCTCCCTTTATTTATTCCCCCCTTCTCAGCCTCACAGCCCTTATGTAAAGCCCTTATGTACTTTAATTTATTTATATTAATGTCTGTCTCCCCATCTAGACTGTAAGCTTCAGGGAATGTGCCTGTTATATTGTTATGGTGTACTTTCCTAAGCACTTAGTACAGTACTTTGCACGCACCACTCAATAATTACAATTGACTGGCTAATCCCGCCTCCGCCACTTGTCTGTTGTGTGACCTTGGGCAAGCCACTTAACTCTTCTGTGCCTCAGTTACCTCATCTGTAAAATGGGGATTAAGACTGTGAGCCCCTCGTGGGACAACCTGATTACTTTGTATCTACCCCAGCGCTTAGAACAGTGCTTGGCACATAGCGCTTAACACATACCATAATTATTATTATTTAGTTTTGCTCAAGAAAGTCAATTCCGACTCATTCAGCCCTGATGTTCAATAGCTGCTTCTCTAAATGCTGTGTTCTTGGCTGTAAATTTATTTATCCTCCCTTTCTCTTTGGTTCTTATCCGGATCAGCTCCTCCAAGCTTCATCTCTGTAGCCATCCAAGGGAAACAAACAGAAAGAAACAAGAAGCTGCTAGAATGTTTCCCACTGGGCCTTCAGAAAGAGCTCCAAATCTCTGATTTGTGACACTGATTCCCCTTCCCGATGTGGTCTTCAAACAAAATATTATTATCATCAATATTAATGATAATAATGACGATAATGTTTATTAAGTCTTTCTGTGGGGCACTCTGCTAGATGCTTGGCACTTAGTAACAAGATAAACAATTCAGACAAGGTTGCTGCCCTATATAATCTAAGTGGGGAGGAACGGGCAAGTAGAACAGTAGGAGTAGAATATTCATTCATTCATTCAATTGTATTTATTGAACGCTTACTGTGTGTAGAGCACTGTACTAAGTGCTTGGGAAGTACAAATCAGCAACATATAGAGACGGTCCCTACCCATCAATGGGCTCACAGTCTAGAACGGGGAGACAGACAACAAAACAAAACGAGTAGACAGGTGTCGATACCGTTAGAATAAATAGAATTATAGCTATAAACACATCATTAATCTGCATAGACATCACATATACTGTGTATAGCACAGTACTAGGCAATGGGGTTATACAAAGAAGATTGCAACTTATGATAGCCCGGGCCCAGGAGGAGCTTACAATCTTTTCCCCTTCTTCCCCTACAATCTTCAATGAACAGTTGAAGACCAATCAAAAATATCAATATCAAACCATGTAAATAAGAACAGGATTTGGAGGATACAATCTTCAGGCACTTCACTGCTCCTGTCAACATTGCCCCAAGTATTACAGCTTCTCTCCTCGGTTTTGTAGGATTTCTTTCCACCCCCATTCCTATTGCTGCCACCAGTCTGGGGGGCAATCAAGCAGGTCCTTGGGGGACTTAGATTTCTACACTATTTGACTGCACTAAAAACACTGGAGAACAATCCCATCCCATCCCTGTCTGCACCTTCCCCAGGGCATCTTACTCCTCCCCATCCCAATGGTTTCCCTCTAGCCCCATCCAGTAAGTGCCTGGCACTTAGTAAGCACTTATAAATACCATTATTATTATTAATTGTGGTATTTGTTAAGCACCTACTATGTGCCAAGCACTGTACTAAGCACTGGGGTAGATAAAAGATAATCAGGTCCCACATGGAGCTCATAGTCTAAGAAGAAGGGAGAACAGGTTTTGAATTTTGCAGATGAGGGAACTGAGGCACAGAGAATTTAAGTGACTTGCCCAGGGTCACCCAGCAAGTAAGTGGCCAACTCAGAATTAGAACCCAGGTCCTCTGACACCTAAGTCTGTGCTCTTTCCATTAGGCCATGCTGCTTCCCTGGTGGAACTGTATGGATCAATTGATTGATTGATTGTACTGGCCTCCGTCTGAACAGGTCCGAAAAGAAACTCTTCTTGTTCATTCATTCATTCATTCATTCAGTTGCATTTACTTTGTGTTTACTGTGGCAGAGCACTGTACTAAGAGCTTGGGAGATTACAATACTACAATAAACAGTGACATTTCCTGTCCACAACAAGTTTACAGTCTAGAGTCAGGGAGACAGACATCAATACAAGTCAATAAAATTACAGATGTGTGCATAAGTGCTGTGGGCTGGGAGGTGGGAAAGGGAGCAAGTCAGGGCGATGCAGAAGAGAGTGGGAGATGAGGAGAAGTGGGGTTTAATCTGGGAAGGACTTTTAGAGAAGATGTGCCTTCAGTTTATTTGAAGTCTGGTGCAATAGAGCCTGTCTGAGGACTCCCCTGAAACTACTGAGGTGAAGAATTTGAAGGGTCATATTTGTCTGTTGACAGGAAGGTGGTTTCTTTTCTCCTCCAGACTCTCAATCACGTTGGTTTACTCTTTGTATTTCCCTCTTGCATTTCAATCAATCAATTTTTTTATGGTATTTGTTAAGTGCTAACTATGTGCCAGACACTAAATGCTGGAGTAGATACAAGCTAGATTCAAGCTAATAATGACACAGTCCCTGTCCTACATGGTGCTCACAGTGTTAATCCCCATTTTTCAGATGAGGTAACTGAGGCGCAGGGTAGTGAAGTGACTTTCCCAAGGTCACACAACAGATGAGTGAGTGAACCAGGAATAGAACCCAGGTCCTCTGACTCCTAAACCCATGCTCTTAATCATTTGGCCCCTCTACTTTTCCAATGGTATATAAATCAATGGTATTTATTGAGTGCTTACCGTGTGCAGAGCACCATACTAAGTATTAGGGAGGGTACAATATAACAGAGTTTGTAGACACATTCCCTTCTCACAAGGACCTTACCTTCTAGATGGTGAGGCAGACGATTAAAATAAATCATGGGTCTGTAGATCAGTGCTATGGGGCTGATGTATATATCAAGTGCTAACGGGTACAGATCCATGGGCGTAGGAATTGCAGAAGGAAGAAGGAAGGGGGGACAATGAGGCCTTAGTTGGGGAAGGCCTCTAGGTGATTTGATTTTAATTTAGGCTTTGAAGGTGGGGAGAATGGTGGTCTATCAGATATGAAGGGGAGAGAGTTCCAGGCCAGAGGGAGGATATGGATGAGAGGTCAGTGGTGAGATAGATGGGATGGAGGTACTTGATTTACATGGATATTACAGAAGAGGAATTTGTAGACTTAAGGTGGTGTGGGAGTGTGGGAAGAGGGAGCCATTTCCCTCTCTGGATTCATTTGCAGGCTTTTATTACGGGATTGTTTTTTTTTTTTCAGTGTGTCTGAGGTTTTCCAGAAGTCCTGAGGAGGGAAAACCTATAGAGCGAAGACAGAAACTCTGTTTTTGTTGGTTTTTGTAATTTGGTTTGTTTGCTTGCCTTCATGTTCCAATCTGGAAATTATGGTCTGACTGAGTGAATGCCCACATTCTTGCACATCTCTATCTTCACATTCATTCATTCAATCGTATTTATTGAGCGCTGACTGTGTGCAGAGCACTGTGTTAAGCGCTTGGGAAGTATAAGTTGCACATGGGAGGAGGGAGAGGGTGGCAAGAGTAGCAGAGGGAAAATGGAAGAAAGATTATCTCTCCCAAGATGATGTGGCTCTTTTAAGGAAAGAGCACACTACCAGGGTAGGAGAGGACACATTTTATAGAGAGCGTTATGTTTCAAAGGCTGATACCACATGATTGGGGGTTATGTACAATTTGTCACTAAAATAGAAATGTAATTGCAGTTGCCAGTTAAATGGCCTACCTCTCCTCCCTCTGTTCTACTCCCCTCCTCACCCCACAGCCCTTGTGTATACATGTACATATTTATTATTCAATTTATTTGATTAATGATGTGAATATATCTATAATTCTATTTATTTTTATGCTACTGATGCCTGTTTACTTGTTTTGTTTTGTTGTCTGTCTACCCCCTTCTAGACTGTGAGCCCATTGTCGGGTAGGGATTGCCTCTATCTGTTGCCGAATTGTACTTTCCAAGTGCTTAGTACAGTGCTCTGCACACAGTAAGCACTCAATAAATATGATTGAATGAATGAGTGAAGACAGCAGAGAAAATCTGAGCTGGCCAAGTGGTTGAGCCACTGAATGAGGGCAGTGTATGTTTGATTTTTCCTGGGTGGTTACTTTGAGTCATGGAATTTGTTTTCGTCCATTCCTACACTTTCCCACACCGTGATCCGTTGTCTCCCATAAATAGAATTTATTCAACCTTGGTTCCTCGCTTGTCTAGATCGTCCTTTGTTCTTCCCCGTAGCACTGGGAAGGTGTCAAGTTGTTTCTGCTCTGCAGGGCAGTTGAAATTCATTCATTCATTCATTCAATCGTATTTATTGAGCACTTAAGAGTGCAGAGCACTGTACTAAGCACTTGGGAAATACAAATCAGCAAAATATAGAGACGGTCCTTACCCAACAAAGTGATGGCAGTCTAGAAGGGGGAGACAGACAAAAAACAAAACAAAACAAGTAGACAGTTGTCAGTACCATCAGAATCAGTAGAATTATAGCTATATACACATCATTAATAAAATAAAGTAATAAATATGTACAAATATACCCAAGTATTGTGGGGAGGGGAAGGGGGAAGGACAGAGGGAGGGAGGTGGGCGATGGGGAGGGGAGGAGGAGGAGGAGAGGAAAAAGGGGGGCTCAGTCTGGGAAGGCCTCCTGGAGGAGGTGAGCTCTCGGTAGGACTTTGAAGGGAGGAAGAGGGCTAATTTGGCAGATGCACGAGCGGCACCAGGGAGTGGGTCTGATGATTGTAAAAGCACAACGTAAAGCAGTGAAATGCTTGGGAACTTCTACAAGGTGAGAATTTCTGGGTGAAGTAGAAGGAAAAATAGGGTTATGCCTCTCTTCAGAAATGGGGATTTCACTCTAATTTACTGAGATGCAACAGCAATAGCCATGCCCTTTAGTAGAATGATTTTATAATGGAAAACCGAAGTGCAACATGATCTTCATTTCAAAAGCAAGTTTTCAGTAGTCATCAGCTCATACACTTCAGTGTATTTATCCATAGTATTTATTTGCTTTCTGTAGAGCACTTTCCTAAGTGCCTAGGAGAGTGTGGGAGAGGTAAAGAATATAATTCCCATCCTCAAGAGTTTTCAATCTAACAGGGAAACCTAAAGGGACACATTAGCATTTTTCATCCCTAAGAACCTTGGAATACAACCTAGCATAAAGTGGAAAGCATTCCCATTTTTGACTACATTTCCAATAATCAAATGGAGCAACCTCATCAGAGACGCAGCATGGCCTAGTGGATAGGGCACAGGCTTGGGAGACAGAAGGACCTGGGTTCTAATCCCGGCTCCACCACTTATCAACTGGGTGACTTTGAGCAAGTCACTTAACTTCTCAAGACCCCAGTTATTTCATCTGTAAAATGGGGATTAAGACTGGGAGCCCCATGTGGGACATGGACTGTGTCCAGCTTGATTAGCCTGTAATAATAATAACAATAATAATAATAATAATAATATTTGTTAAGCCCTTACTATGTTCTAAGCACTGGGGAGGATACAAGGTGATCAAGTTGTCCCACAGTCTTATTCCCCATTTTACAGATGAGGTAACTGAGACACAGAGAAGTTAAGTGACTTCACATAGTCTGCACATAGTAAGCACTCAATAAATACAATTGATGATGAAGTGACTTGCCCAAAGTCACACAGCTGACAATTGGAGGAGCCGGGATTTGAACCCATGACCTCTGACTCCCAAACCCTTGCTCTTTCCACTGAGCCATGCTGCAATGCTTAGTACAGTGCCTGGCATATAGCACCTAACAAATACTATAAATACATAGTAAGCACCTAACAAATACTATAAAAAAGATCGAGAAAGAAATATCCTCAAAATGTATCTGCTGTTTATTGTACTCTCCCAAGAGCTTAGTACAGTGCTATGCATATAGTAAGCATTCAATAAATACCATTGATTGATTGATTGATTTAAATAGTGGAAAAAGACCTCAAAGCTCCCCTATGGGTATGTGAGTGGTTGCATTGGACCCAGCTACACTGCACACACAATCATTCATTCATTTCAGTCATTCAATCGTATTTTTTGAGTGCTTACTGTGTGCAGAGCACTGTACTAAGCCCTTGGAAAGTACAATTAGGTAACAGACAGAGACAAGCCCTACCCAACAACAGGCTCACAGTCTACAAGGGGGAGACAGACAATAAAACAAGTAGACAGAAGTCAATAGCATCAAAATAGAAGACCGTCTCTGTATGTTGCCAACTTGTACATCCCAAGCACTTAGTACAGTGCTCTGCACACAGTAAGTGCTCAATAAATACAATTGAATGAATGAATAAATAGAATTATAGATATATACACATCATTAAAGAGAAGCAGCGTGGCTCAGTGGAAAGAGCACAGGCTTGGGAGTCAGAGGTCATGGGTTCTAATCCTAGCTCTGCCACTTGTCAGCTGTGTGACTTTGGGCAAGTCACTTAACTTCTCTGGGCCTCAGTGACCTCATCTGTAAAATGGGGATTAAGACTGTGAGTCACCCGTGGGACAACCTGATCACCTTGTAACCTCCCCAGGGCTTAGAACAGTGCTTTGCACATAGTCAGCACTTAATAAATCCCATTATTATTATTATTATTATTAGGTAAGGAGGGAGGGTGTTCCAGGCCAGAGGTAGGATGTGGTCCAGAGGTCAGCGGCAAGATAGATGAGATGCTGCCATGTCCTTAAATAGGGTCTTTACTAGATGACCTTACTTTTTACCACACGGACACCAAATTCAACACAATCAGTGTTCTAAGCCCCATTTCCCCTACCTGTTCCCCATTCTGACTGACTGTGCATGTCTTAAGCATATTGGTGCTTTGCACATAGTAAGTGCTTAATAAATTCCATTATTATTATTATTATTGATATTCACCCCAGCCCAACACCACTAACACATATCATTATTATTATTATTATTATTATTATTTCCCCTATATGCAATTTATTTTAATGTCTGTCTCCCCCTGTGGACTAAAAGCTTTTTGTGGGCAGGGATTGTCTTACCAACTCTATTGTATTTTTCCCAAGTGCTTAGTACAGTGCTGTGCACACAGTTAGTGTCCAATAAATACTACTGATTAGCTGATTGATTCTGTTAACCATATATCGTCATGGATTTTGAGCAGGGGGTCCCCCTGAAACCCCTACTTAATCGATACCTGGAAACTGCTTAGATTCCAATCAGTTAAGCAGTCAGTCAGTCAGTCAACTGTATTTACTGAGAGCTTACTGTGTGCAGAATACTGTACTAAGTGCTTGGAAGAGTACAATATAGCAGTACAACAGAAACATTCTCTGTCCACAATGAGCTTAAAGTCTAGAAGGGGAGAGAGACATTAATTGAAGAAACGGCATGGCTTAGTGGATAGAGCATGGGCCTGAGATTCACAAGGTCACGGGTTCAAATCCCAGCTCTGCTGCTCGTCTGCTGTTTGACCTCGGGCAAATCACTTCACTTCTTTGGGTCTCTCTTCCTTCATCTGTAAAATGGGGATTAAGATATGAGCCCCAAGTGGGACAGAGATTGTCCAACACAATTTGTTTGTTTCCACCCCAGCACTTAGTACAGTGCCCGGCACATAGTAAGTGTTTAACACATACCATCATCATTATTATTATTATCATTAATAATGATAATATAAATAAATTACAGATACTTCTAGAAGTGCCATGGAGCAGCACTAATCAATCAATCCATCATATTTATGGAGTGCTTTCTGTATGCAGAGCACAGTACTAAGAGCTTGGGAGAGTACGATATAACAATATAACAGACACATTCCCTGCCCACAACCAGGGATTGATGAGTTAAGGTGAAGGGAGGGGGAGCATGAATTATTAAATGGTCTGAAGATTTAAGCCCTTCAATAACAAGGAGCACTTAGCACTTTCTCTCTCCGGATCGTTCCACAATCATTCGTTAGGACTCCACACAGCAGCCTCTCCGGGGAGTTGGTTAGAGTTGGTGGGGCGGGAGCCCAGGGAGGGCACAAAACTCCTGCAGTCAGGGCTTTCTCTCTCTCCCTGCAGAGGAGCTGCAATCTTCAGAGGGACGCCCAGTTCTCCTGTGCTGATTGAGGTGGGATTAAATTGATAGGTTTAAAAATCTATCAGGCATATCCTTTGACTCTTGGCTTCTACCCAGGTTGTACTACGAGGCCAATGGATTTCATTTTATTTTACCTATTTATAGATGGAATTACTGGAAATCTATGCGAAATCGATCAATCAATCAATCAATCGGATTTATTGAGCGCTTACTGTGTGCAGAGCACTGTATTAAGCACTTGGGAAGTACAAGTTGGCAACATATAGAGACAGTCCCTACCCAACAGTGGGCTAACAGCCTAAGGTTCAACCATTCAATCATCAGGATCATACTCTGAGGGTGGTGAAGACCCTACAAGTTACACAAATGAAATAGGGCACTCAAATCTTCCTCCACAGATGCCAATCCCCAAGGCCAATTGACAGACTTATCCCAATAAAGGGCCTAACAGCAAAAATGTATAACTAAGGGATGGTACCTTTACACTGATTTTCCATACAAAGTATCAAGTAACTATTAACCCGTGACAAATTTGTTTTTGAATCAAAGCACTTCCGTTTCTAAAAATGCTTCATGCTCTTCCTGATTCTAGAGCAGCAATGCTGGTTGAAATTTACAGAAATGGTAACAATAGTGGCATGCATTAAGCACTTACTGTGGTCCAGGCACTGGACTAAGTGCTGGGGTAGATACAAGATAAGCAGGACAATACAGTCTCTGTCCCATAGTCTAAGGGTAAGGAAGAACAGGTATTTTATCCCCATTTTATAGATGAGGGAACTGAGGCACAGCAAAGTTAGGTGACTTGCCCAAGGTCACACAACAGACAAATGGCAGAGTTAGGATTAGAATTTAGGCCCTCTGACTCCTAGGCCTGGAATCTTTCCACTGGGTGACACTTCTTAAATATCAGACCTCATCAGCTCTAAATTCCTCATTACTGGCATCAATTTACATGTTCTCTCTCTTCACCTCCCACTCTCCAGCTCCCATTCTCCACTCCTCCCAAGTTCATCTTTCGACTCTCCCTCGCTCTCAACCGACCCTCCTCAATCCTTGCCGAGGCCCTTCCTGGAATTCCCTCTCCTTTCAATCCCACCGATCCACAACCCTCCCCAACTCCAAAGCCTTCCAAAAAGCCCACTTCCTCTAGAAAGCCTTCCCTGATTAACTGCCAATACCACAAGTCATATCAACCCTACAGTCACCCTGAGTACATATGTATTTCTACCCATCCTTCGTACTTAATCCAAAAAGCAACTACTTCGGCCATTCTGTGCTGATATAATAACGATGGCATGCTTAACGCTTATTCAACTACGCATTCAGTTATTTTGATCACTCTATTATGTCGGTCTCCCCAGTTTGCTTATAAGCTCTCTGGACAGGGAATGCATCAAATTCTTGTTTCTTCCCCTCCAGATTGTACGCTCCTTGTAGGCAGGGAATGTGTCTGTTTATTGTTATATTCTACTCTTTCAAGCTCGTAGTACAGTGCTTTGCACACAGTAAGTGCTCAGTAAATACAATTAAATGAATGAAGAGTAAGCACTTAATAAATTCAATTGATTGATCGATTGATCTTTAAGCACTCATTTTGTGCCAAGCACTTTACTAAGAATTGGGGTAGCTTCAAGGATTTAGTAATCTGAACCCAGTAAGTGTTCAGTAAATGCCATTCATTCATTCAATCATATTTATTAAGTGCTTCCTGTGTGCAGAGCACTGTACTAAGTGCTTGGGAAAGTTTATTGTTGTATTGTACATACAGTGCTCTGCACACAGTAAGCACTCAATAAATATGACGACTGACTGACTGAATGAATAATGAAGTAAAAGTCATAATCCTCGCTCTCCAAAGACCTCTGCATCTAAAGGGAAAACAGGTGGACATATAGCAAATAGGAGCAGCCAGGGCAGTTACAAAGAATGAGGATGATACTGTCCTTATCCTCAGGGAGTTTGCTATCTAAAGGAGGGAGGTAAGAAGAGCAGATAAATGTAACTTCTTTTAAAGCAGTGAATAAACTTTAAAACTTGAACAGCAAAGCATCCAAACCAGGGAACTATCAGCAGAGAGGTCAAGTTCTATAATGTCTTCTTACCTCTAGGATCACTTCCTCCCTCCCTCCCTCCCAGCTCAAATGCTCTTTTTAGATTTGTTTCTTTGTTTTTTTAGTGGTATTTGTTAAGTGCTTACTATGTTCCAGGCACTGTACTAAGCGCTGGAGTAGAGGCAAACTAATCAGGTTGGACACAGTCCATGTCCCACATGGGGCTCAGAGTCTTAGTACTTCTTTTACAGATGAGGTAACTGAGGCCCCGAGAGGTGACCTTGCCTAAGGTCATATATCAGAAAAATGGCAGAGCCAGGATTAGAACTCAGGTCCTTCAGATTTCTAGGCCCGTGCTCTATTCACTAGGCCACAGTGCTTCTGCTGCTTTTAGCTCTTGTCTTCCATATTGTTGTTGCTATCCTATGTTAATTGGCAACTGCTCTGAGTGTTGTTGTTAACCCCATCCCCCCACCACAGCACTTGTGTATTTATGTACATATTTATAATCCTATTTATATTAATGATGTGTATATATCTAGGATTCTATTTATTTATAATAATAATAATAATTGTATTTTTTAAGTGCTTACTATGTGCCAAGCACTGTTCTAAGCACTTGGGTAGATGCAAGGTAATCCAGTTGTCCCATATTGGGCTCACACTTTTAATCCCCATTTTACAGCCGAGGTAACTGAGGCCCAGAGAAGTTAAGTGAATTGCCCAAGGTCACACAGCAGACAAGTAGCAGAGCCGGGATTAGAACCCATGTCCTCTGATTCCCAAGCCTGTGCTCTTGCCACTAAGCCACGCTGCTTCTCTTATTTATATTGATGCTATTGATTCCTGTTTACTTGTTTTGATGCCTGTCTATGCCCTTTTATACTGTGAGCCCTTGTGGGCAAGGATAATCTCTATTTGTTGCTGAACTGTACTTTCCAAGCACTCAGTACAGTACTCTGCAAACCGTAAGCGCTCAGTAAATACAACTGAATGAATAACTAGTTATGTCACTGGTATTGAAACAGCTCTGATAGCCATCTCTGAGGCTCGGAGGGACTGAAGTTTGACATCTTCTTAGTCTAATAAAGGATATGGACTTGAAAGCCATGGGACTGAGGTTCTAGTCCCAGCTCTGACTCTATCCATGCTGGGTGACCTTAAGCAAGTCACCTATCCTCTCTGGGCTTTCAGTGTCTTCATCTGTAAATGGAGTTGATAATGCTATCCGCTCTACCCTATCCCACAGGGATGTGGTGAGGGAAAAATAAGACAAAATAGTATGAGAATGTTTGGGGCACATTTTAAAGAAATGTTATGTGAATTGAAGGTTTTATTTATCCCAGGCAGAAATTATATCTCAAAGGGTAGGTAAAAAAGATATGTAACAATGAGGCTGATTCAGGGGACTCATTCACTGGTGGTAAACTTGTGGGTGGGAAAAGAAATGATATATTCAAATTGCTTTGTAAATAAGTGAAAAATGTGCAAAGTCCCCACCAGGCTTTGCTTCTCAGGGGACCCTGAGTGAAGAAATGATGAAACCAGAATTCCTTTCTCCTCACTTGGTAAAAATCATTCGCTGCTCTGGACTAGCAGGCCAACAGCGTGGCTTCAAATCACTGGTGTGGAAAAGCTTCTTTTAAATGTGAAATGGACAGGCTGGAACACTGACCAAGACTCTGTTTATTTTGCAGAGTGTGGTCTCAGTGCAACCCACTGACGTAACTGCTTCCCACACGGAGTGCTGAAAGGTTGAGTTTACAGCCTTGAAATCCAATCGCCCAGAACGCAGGCCATCTTCATCTTGGTTGCAGAGAAGACATTATTCTCATTTTTTATGGACACTGTGGCTAGCCCCCTGAGATAAGAATAAACAGAACGAGTCCTTAATCTTTCTGAACCCTGCTGCCTCAGCATATATTTTCCACTTACCCTTTCCTTAAAGCTTTTAAGCATTTGACTTACACACTTCTGAACACCCCCAATGGGCTCCTCTGGTTTGGTTTCGTCCCCAAGAAAGCTGGCGTTAAAATAGACCTTTTCCCAGCAATAATAATCTCATTTACCATAAATTATTCTATTCTCAGTACCTTTGAGACACATGAGAGCTTTTGTGTAATAAAAAAGCCATTTATTTGGGAATATTGCAATGCTGGTTTCAATATTTTTCTCATTTTTAATGCAGGGGGCATTCAATATGATTGAAAGAGATTTTCTTTTAAAAGTAAATTTACGGCAAGTGTAAGTACCGAGCAAGGAGCAAGATACACCGTTTCAAAGAACACTGAGACAGGGAATGAATCAAAAGGATTCATAATTATCTTGTAATACAATCCCATCTGTGTTCTGCACCGGAATAGGCAGGATCAATCAATCAATCAATCGCATTTATTGAGCGCTTACTGTGTGCAGAGCACTGTACTAAGCGCTTGGGAAGTACAAGTTGGCAACATATAGAGACAGTCCCTACCCAACAGTGGGCTCCCAGTCTAAAAGGGGGAGACAGAGAACAAAACCAAACATACTAACAAAATAAAATAAATAGAATAGATATGTGCAAGTAAAATAAATAAAAACAGTATTCGATAACTCATAAAGAGTATTCAGGAAGCAGCATGGTCTAATGGAAAGAGCTCGAGCCTGGGAGTCAGAGGACGTGGGTTCTAATCTCCCCTCCACCACTATCTACTCTGTTACCTTGGACGAGTCACATAACTACTCTGTGCCTCAGTTCCCTCATCTTTAAAATGGGGATTGAGACTATGTCCAACCTGATTATCTTGTATCTACCTCAGCACATAATACAGTGCCCGGTATGTAGTAAGCATTTAACAAATTCCATTAAAAAAGCAATAATCAGGAGACCTGAATTAAATTTCTATTCTGTCTCCATTTGATTATGTTCTGTTTGAGGGGAGGGACCATAGCCTATAGTTCTATAAACTATCCCAACACCAGTACAGTGCTCTGCAAAAAATGGGAGCACAGAATTGGCATACACCTAGGCACAAGTGGGTTATGTTCCCTGATACCACAAGTAGTAACACGGGATACATTTTGCCATAGATTTGTCTCGTCTTATGCTGTTGAGTCATCTCGAACCCATAGCTACGCCATGGACACATCTCTCCCAGAACTCCCCACCTCCATCTGCAATCATTCTGGTAATGTAGCCATAGTGTTTTCTTGGTGAAAATATAGAAGTGGTTTACCACTGCCTCCTTCCACACAGTAAATATAAATATGAGTCTCTGCCCTCAACTTTCTTCCATGCCTCTGCTGCCCAGCATAGGTGAGTTTTGACTCGTAGCAGATTGCCTTCCACTTGCTAACCACTGCCCAATTTAGGATTGAATGTGTATACCTCTGCTTGACTCAAGCAGACTCAAGCTTGACTCAAGCTTGATTCAAGCGCTTAGTACAGTCAAGCACTTAGTACAGTCAAGTGCTTAGTACAGTGCTCTGCACACAGTAAGCGCTCAATAAATACGATTGATGATGACTCTCCCTCCCATAGTCGAGACTGGTAGAATACTGGAAACTGTCCAGGTGCAACCCTGAGAGGGCGGGCCATAGATTTACATGGCATAAATTAAGATTCATTCCAAAGCCCCTGGAAAAGTAATATCAGATTGCTTTACAAACTGTTTTTGCCAAGATCAATGTCACTAAATTCCTTTTAGTCTTTATTAAAATAACTGTGGCCTGTTTTTTGTAGAGGGCTTACTATATGTTAAACATTATACTAAGTGCTGGGGTACATACAAGATAATCAGGTCCCACATGGGGCTCACAGTCTAAATAGGAGGGAGAACAGGTGGTGAATCCCCAGTTTTGCAGATGAAGAAACTGGAGCACAGAGAAGTTAAGTGCTTTGCCCAAAGTCAAACAGCAGACAAGTGGCAGAGCTGTGACTAATGTTAATGATAATAATAATAACAATCATAATGGTATTTGTTAGGCGCTTACTATGTGCCAAGCACTGTTCTAAGTCCTGGGGTAGATACAAGGTAATCAGGTTATCCCACGTGGGGCTCACGGTCTTAATCCCCATTTTACAGTTGGGGTAACTGAGGTACAGAGAAGTTAAGTGGCTGGCTTAGTGGAAAGAGCCCAGGCTTGGGAGTCAGAGGTCGGGAGTTCTAATCCCACTTCTGCCACTTGTCAGCTTTGTGACTTTGGGCAAGTCACTTAACTTCTCTGGGCCTCAGTTCCCTCATCTGTAAAATGGGGATGAAGTCTGTGAGCCCTATGTGGGACACCCTGACTATCCAGTATCTATCCCAAAACTTAGAACAGTGTTCTGCACATAGTACGTGCTTAACAAATGTCATTATTATTATTATTAAGTGACTTGCCCCAAGTCACACAGCTGATAAATGACAGAGCCGGGATTAGAACCCTGGTCCTCTGACTTCCAGCGCTGTGCTCTTTCCAATAGCCCACACTGTTTCTCTAGTTCAAAGTACATCACAATATTAAATGAGGAGTTATAGTTTGATTATGCATTGCTGTAATAGACTGCAGAAGTAATGCTTGTTCTGTTGATCTGGTTGTGACTTTTCAACCTCAGTGAAGAATTTGTTCAATTTAGTTGGACAACTCAGCAGCTTCCTTTGCTTCTTAAAGCACCTTGTAGTAGACTGAGGCCTCCTGAACACGTTTGTGCCTTTGTGAACCCTTCCCTTATAGAATATTCTTCAACCATATTTATAAATTCACCAGCTTTCTTGAAAATTGATGTAAGACTTCTTAATCCACAAATTGAAAAGAAGCCAAGGGTGAGAAGGGCAAAGAAACCGTAATGACTTTGTCACTTGTCTTGATGTATATATTCATTCATTCATTCAATCGTATTTATTGAGCAACTACTGTGTGCAGAGCACTGTACTAAGCGCTTGGGAACTACAAGTTGGCAACATATAGAGACGGTCCCTACTCAACAGCAGACTCACTATATATATATATATATAATGGTATTTGTTAAGCGCTTACTATGTGCAAAGCACTGTTCTAAGCGCTGGGAAGTTTACAAGGTGATCAGGTTGTCCCACGGGGGGCTCACAGTTTTAACCCCCATTTTACAGATGAGGGAACTGAGGCCCAGAGAAGTGAAGTGACTTGCCCAAAGTCACGCAGCTGATGGAGGAGCCAGGATTTGAACCCATGACCTTTGACTCCAAATCCTGGGCTCTTTCCACTGAGCCACGCTGCTTCTCCAATGTCCACGTTGTGACAACTTGCCACAACGTATCAACTTGCTGAAATTCAATGAAATCCTCTTTCCATCAGTCTCTGGTATTTACTGATCTGTTTGCAGATCCCTGTACTAAGCCCTTGAAAGTGTACAATAGAGTAATGAAACATGATCCTCACCCTCAAGGAATTTACAATCTAGAGGGGGAAAGAGAAATTAATATAAAGTACAGGTATGGTGAGTGCCTGGTGGGGACAATGATTCTTCTGAATGTGATACTGCTTTGTGACCTTGGGCAACTCCCTTATTTTCTCTGGGCTTCAGTTTCCTCATCTGTAAAATGGGGATTCGATACTGTTCTCCCAACTACTTGGAATGCGAATTCCTTGTGGGACAGGGATTGTGTCCAAACTGATTATCTTGTATCTACCCCAGTACTTAATACAGTGCTTGGCACCTTATAAGCACTTAACAAACACCCCGATTATTATTATTATACAAAGAACTCATTGCTATCTACATTACCCGCTTTTAAATTAACCTGCCTCCAGCTCAACAATTTCATTAGTTATCTGGTCAGGGATCTAGACTGTAAACTCGTTGTGGGCAGGGAATTTGTCTGTTTATTGTTATATTGTTTTCTCTCAAGAACTTAGTACTGTACTCTGCACACACTAAGCGCTCAATAAATATGATTGAATGAATAAATGCTCATTCTACTCCTTTAAAATAGGACAGAAACTGGGTAGCGCTTTCCAAGATCCAGTCGTTGTTGACAGTTTAATCTCAAGCCAGAGCAAGAATTATAGACCCTCAGTATAGTGAGAAGCAGTGTGGCTCAGCGGAAAGAGCACAGGCTCTGGAGTCGGAGGTCATGGGTTTTAATCCCACTCCGCCAATTGTCAGCTGTGTGACTTTGGGCAAGTTACTTCACTTCTCTGTGCCTCAGTTCCCTCATCTGTAAAATGGGGATTAAGGCTGTGAGCCCTCCGTGGGACAACCTGATCACCTTGTAACCTCCCCAGGGCTTAGAACAGTGCTTTGCACATAGTAAGCAGTTAATAAATACCATTATTATTATTATTATTATTGTTATTATTATTGTGGTCTGCCCTCGGTATACCCACAATACCCGTGGCTCAGTGGAAAGAGCACGGGCTGGGGAGTCAGATGTCATGGGTTCTAATCCCAGCTCCACCACTTGTCAGCTGTGTGACCTTGGGCAAGTCACTTAACTTCTCTGGGCCTCAGTTCCCTCATCTGTAAAATGGGGATGAAGACTGTGAGCCCCATTTTGGACAACCTGATTACCTTGTATCTACCCCAGCGCTTAGAACAGTGCTTGGCACATAGTAAGCACTTAACAAATACCAACATTATTATTATTATTATTAGTATCCACAGTACAGGAAACTGCACACAGATGCTCAGAATATTCATTGCTAGTGAATGATTTACTCAGGGAAATGCATTTGGCCCCGTATTGATTTCCCTTCTTGTAAAGGGTGACCTCTACCACCTTAGGAAGATTAATGCGATAAGACTCAGTAAAGTTCTTTATTAATGATAATAATAATAATAATAATGGTATTTGTTAAGTGCTTACTATATGCCAGGCACTGTACTGAGCGCTGGTGTGGATATAAGCAAATCAAGTTGGACAAAGGCCCTGCCCCACCTGGGGCTCACAATCTCAATCCTTTTTATTAAGGATTAGGTAACTGTGAAACAGAGAAGTATGTGCCCAAGGTCACACAGCAGACAAGTGGCAGAGCCGGGATTAGAACCCAGGCCCTCCTGACTCTGAGTCCCAGGCCCAAGATTTATCCACTAGGCCATGCTGCTTCCAAAAGCAATTCTAAGCAATGCAGTCTAATGGACAGAGCACGGGCTTGGAAGTCAGAAGGTCATGGCTTCTAATTCCGGCTCTGCCTCTTTCCTGTTTGGGCAAGTCACTTCAATTTTCTGTGCCTCAGTTCCCTCATCTGTAAAATGGGGATTAAGACTTTGAGCACCATGAGGGATATGGACTGTCCAGTCTGATAATGATGGCATTTGTTAAGTGCTTACTCTGTGCAAAGCACCATTCTAAGAACTGGAGGGATACAAAGTGATCAGGTTGTCCCACGTGGGGCTCACAGTCTTAATCCCCATTTTACAGATGAGGGAACTGAGGCACAGAGAAGTTAAAGGGCTTGCCCAAGGTCACACAGCTGACAAGTGGCGGAACAGGGATTTGAACCCATTATCTTGTATCTACCCCAGCACAGAGCACAGGCTTGGGAGTCAGAAAGATTTAGGTTCTAATCCCAGCTCTACCACTTGTCAACTATGTGACCTTAGGCAATTAGTAAGAAATCAGTAAAGTCTTCTGAACTCTTCTGTAAAATGGGGACAAAGACTGTGAAGCCCATGTGGGACATGGACTGCGTCCAACCTTATTATCTTATATCTACCTCAGAGTTTAGAACAGTGCCTGGAACATAGTAAAAGCTTAACGGATACCATAAAAAGTGCTTAAATACCATTAAAAAACCCCTCCTTGAACGTACCAATGACTTCAAGATTCAGGCCCTCATTCTCACCCACCAGATCAGAAGAAAAAGTTACCGAGAAGCAGAGGCAATTTATTGCAAAATGCATCAGTCACTTCCCTAAGTAAATGGCCCAAGTCTCAGCGGAGGGTAATTTTCAGCAGAACAAAATTCCGCTGCCTCCTTCCAGCCTGAAATGACCTGTTCTTGCTTCGAGACAGAGGCTTCTGGGTGGAAGGTTGGAGAAAGTTCAGGAAAACAATCCACCTTAACCCTTGAACTCTGAGGTTTCACTATCCCATCCCTGCTACTCAAACAGTTCCTATTTTCTGTGCAGATGTTAGGGTTGCGAGGGAACGGAAGAGAGAGATAATAAGGAACAGCCAATTTCTCCTGTGTCAAAGTGGTACGATGTCAGTACTTTGCTGCCAATACAGTTCCTCTCGATCAGGGAAGTAACATGGCCTAGTGGAAAGAGCACAGGCTTGGGAATCAGAGGACCTGAGTTCTAATTGTCCAGCTCTGCCACTTAGTGCTGTGTTACCTTAGGCTAGTCGCTTAACTTCTTTGGGCCTCAGTTTCCTCATTAGCAAAATGGGGATTCAATACCTGTCCTCCCGCCTACTTAGAAGGAGAAGCAAAGAAGCAGCATGGCTCAGTGGAAAGAGCATGGGCTGCGGAGTCAGAGGTCATGGGTTCAAATCCCAGCTCTTGTCATTGTCAGCTGTGTGACTTTGGGCAAGTCACTTCACTTCTCTGGGCCTCTGTTCCCTCATCTGTAAAATGGGGATTAAGACTGTGAGCCCCCCGTGGGACAACCTGATCACCTTGTAACCTCCCCAGCACTTGGAACAGTGTTTTGCACATAGTAAGTGCTTAATAAATGTCATCATTATTATTATTATTGTTGTGAGCCCATGTGGGACCTGATTATCTTGTGTCTACACCAGTGCTTCACACAGTACTTGTCACACAGTAAGCCCTTAACAAATGCCATTATTATCATTACTATGATTATTACCACCTATAGAGAGAAAATTTAAAATGAGCATTGATGATAGTCAGTCGGATGAGGGAATGGGGAGTTATCATGGGGAAAGAGAGAGCCATCAAGGTCTCTTTCCTTGGCTCTGATAGTGGATTGGGAAAGGGGTTAGATGGAGAAGTTTTTACTTGGGAGGGTTTGACCTACTGGAAAGAATCTGGGGGAATCCCCCCGCACCCCATGAAAGGGTTTTCTCACTCAATTCCTATTGCTAAAGCATTTATCCCCTTTGGAATAGTAGTTCTCATTGGTCGTTCACTAGGAGACATCCTTTAGTTCATCTGCCAAGACTGGGATTTGGATCAAGGCAATTAAGGGGCAATTTGGTGAGTCTGAAAAGGTGAGAGTGATGATGTGAAGACAACATACCATCATGTTGTATGCTGAGTGGTTGCAAGGGACCATGAGAAATTTCTTCTGCTTCTAGTAATAACATCCCAATAACCATCCTTAGCACCCGGGCATACATCCAGGTACATACTCCAGTTATTTATCAAGTGTTTTTCCAGATTCTTACTAGTACCACTGTAGCTATAGGTTTTCTCCTGCTTCCAAGGTATGTATACCATTGGTGTCCATCTCCCCAGTTAGATTGGAAACTCCTCTAGGAAAGAAACTGTGTCTGCTATTTCTGTTGACTGCTCTCAAACACCTAATACAGTGCTCTACAAAGAGTAATAATAATAATAATAGTGGCATTTGTTAAGCACTTACTATGTGCCAAGCACTGTACTAGCTCTGGGGTGAATACAAGCAAATCAAGTTGGACACAGTCCCTGACTCACATGGGGCTCCTAGTCTTCATCCCCATTTTAAAGATGAGGGAACTGAGGCACAGAGAAGAAAAGTGACTTTCCCAAGGCCACACAGCAGACAAATGGCAGAGGCAGAATTAGAACTCATGACCTTCGTACTCCCAGGACCATGCTCTATCCACTACATTCAGCACAGCAATTTGCACATTGCAAGCTCCCAGGCAGGGTTCTGCACACAGTAGAAAATCAGACAGTGATCCACAAATGGTTGGTGTCCAGCACATCACTCTATGTAAAGTACCCAGTACAGTGTTCCAAACAGTACACTTGGTCCTGTGCTCTGCCCTCAGTAATATATACATAGCAATGATGATGATGATGATGATGATGATGAATCAAGCAAGTACTAATTTTAGGAGGCTAAAAAGGATCTGTGCTTGCTTCGGCAGCACAAATACTAAAATTGGAATGATACAGAGAAGATTAGCATGGCCCCTGCGCAAGGATGACATGCAAATTCGTGAAGCGTTCCATATTTTTAGCTAGCTCTCTTCCTCCCTTCAAGGCCCTACTGAGAGTTCACCTCCTCCAGGAGGCCTTCCCGGACTGAGCCCCTTCCTTCTTCTCCCCCTCGTCCCCCTCTCCATCCCCCCCATCTTACCTCCTTCCCTTCCCCACAGCACCTGTATAGATGTATATATGTTTGTACATATTTATTACTCTATTTATTTATTTATTTATTTATTTTACTTGTACATATCTATTCTATTTATTTTATTTTGTTAGTATGTTTGATTTTGTTCTCTGTCTCCCCCTTTTAGACTGTGAGCCCACTGTTGGGTAGGGACTGTCTCTGTATGTTGCCAACTTGTACTTCCCAAGCGCTTAGTACAGTGCTCTGCACACAGTAAGCGCTCAATAAATACGATTGATTGATTGATTGATTGGAAATCATAGCTTAATATTAGCTGTTTTCAGTCAGAGTATCAATGCTAGATATCAATTGTAGATTGCTCTCAGTCTAGGATAGTGATGATGATGATGATGATGATGATGATGGTAAATTGTTCAGCACTTACTATGTTCCAAGCACTGTTCTAAGCTCTAGAATAGTAATGGTATTTGTTAAGTGCTTACTAAATGTGCCCAGTACTGGTCTAAATGCTGGGGTAGATATAAGGTAATCAGGTTGCCCCACTTGGGGCTCACAGTCTTAATCCCTATTTTACAGATGAGGTCACTGAAGCCCAGAGAAGTGAAACGGCTTGCCCAAGGTCACATAACAGCCAAGTGGCAGAACTGGGATTAACTCCTCTGATTTCCAAGCCCTTGCTCTTGTCACCAAGCCACACTGCTCAAATAGTAGATAGAGCATGATCCTAGGAGTAAGAAGATCTAAATTCTAATCCTGGCTCCACCTCTTGCCTGCTATGTGTTCCTGGGCAAATCACTTATTTCTCTGCACCTCAGTTCCCTCATCTGTAAAATGGGGATTTAATACCTGTTCTCCTTCCTACTCACAACTCTCGTTATATTATTATGTTGTTCTCTACCAAGTGCTTAGTACAGTCCTCTGCACACAGTAAGTGCTCAGTAAATATGACCGATTGATTGAAAATTGTTATTGCACTGAATGCACCACCTTGACAAAAACTGAGACAAAGTTGCACATTTTGGAACTTCCCAGAGGCATTAGAGCTGATGCTGCTGGTTGTTTGTGAGTAGTTAGGGTGGCTTAGTGGCAAGAGCCCGGGCTTGGGAATTAGAGAAGCAGCATGGCTCAGTGGAAAGAGCCCAGGCTTTGGAGTCAGAGGTCATGGGTTCAAATCTCGGCTCCGCCAATTGTCAGCTGTGACTCTGGGCAAGTCACTTAACTTCTCTGGGCCTCAGTTACCTCATCTGTAAAATGGGGAGTAAGACTGTGAGCCCCCCGTGGGACAACCTGATCACCTTGTAACCACCCCAGTGCTTAGAACAGTGCTTTGCACATAGTAAGTGCTTAATAAATGCCATTATTATTATTATTATTATTATTATTATAGAGGTTGTGGGTTCTAATCCTGGCTCTGCCACATCAGCTGTGTGACTTTGGGCCAGTCACTTAACTTCTCTGTGCCTCAGTTACCTCATCTATAAAATGGGGATTAAGACTGTGTGCCCCATGTGGGACAACCTGATTACCTTGTATCTACCCCAATGCTTAGAACAGTGCTTGGTACATAGTAAGCGCTTAATCAATCAATCAATCAATCAATCAATCGTATTTATTGAGCGCTTACTATGTGCAGAGCACTGTACTAAGCGCTTGGGAAGTACAAATTGGCATCACATAGAGACAGTCCCTACCCAACAGTGGGCTCACAGTCTAAAAGGGGGAGACAGAGAACAGAACCAAACATACCAACAAAATAAAATAAGTAGGATAGAAATGTACAAGTAAAATAAATAAATAAATAAATAAATAGAGTAATAAATATGTACAACCATATATACATATATACAGGTGCTGTGGGGAAGGGAAGGAGGTAAGACGGGGGGATGGAGAGGGGGACGAGGGGGAGAGGAAAGAAGGGGCTCAGTCTGGGAAGGCCTCCTGGAGGAGGTGAGCTCTCAGCAGGGCCTTGAAGGGAGGAAGAGAGCTAGCTTGGCGGATGGGCAGAGGGAGGGCATTCCAGGCCCGGGGGATGACGTGGGCCGGGGGTCGATGGCGGGACAGGCGAGAGCGAGGTACAGTGAGGAGATTAGTGGTGGAGGAGCGGAGGGTGCGGGCTGGGCAGTAGAAGGAGAGAAGGGAGGTGAGGTAGGAGGGGGCGAGGTGATGGAGAGCCTTGAAGCCCAGGGTGAGGAGTTTCTGCCTGATGCGCAGATTGATCGGTAGCCATTGGAGGTTTTTGAGGAGGGGAGTAATATGTCCAGAGCGTTTCTGGACAAAGATAATCCGGGCAGCAGCATGAAGTATGGATTGAAGTGGAGAGAGACACGAGGATGGGAGATCAGAGAGAAGGCTAGTGCAGTAGTCCAGACGGGATAGGATGAGAGCTTGAATGAGCAGGGTAGCAGTTTGGATGGAGAGGAAAGGGCGGATCTTGGCAATGTTGCGGAGCTGAGACCGGCAGGTTTTGGTGACGGCTTGGATGTGAGGGGTGAATGAGAGAGCGGAGTCGAGGATGACACCAAGGTTGCGGGCTTGTGAGACGGGAAGGATGGTAGAGCCGTCAACAGAGATGGGAAAGTCAGGGAGAGGACAAGGTTTGGGAGGGAAGACAAGGAGCTCAGTCTTCGACATGTTGAGCTTTAGGTGGCGGGCGGACATCCAGATGGAGATGTCCTGAAGGCAGGAGGAGATGCGAGCCTGGAGGGAGGGGGAGAGAGCAGGGGCAGAGATGTAGATCTGGGTGTCATCAGCGTAGAGATGATAGTTGAAGCCGTGGGAGCGAATGAGGTCACCAAGGGAGTGAGTGTATATTGAGAACAGAAGGGGACCAAGCACTGAACCTTGGGGAACCCCCACCATAAGAGGATGGGAGGGGGAGGAGGAGCCTGCAAAAGAGACTGAGAAAGAACGACCGGAGAGATAAGAGGAGAACCAGGAGAGGATGGAGTCTGTGAAGCCAAGGTCAGATAACGTGTGGAGGAGAAGGGGGTGGTCCACAGTGTCAAAGGCAGCTGAGAGGTCGAGGAGGATTAGGACAGAGTATGAGCCGTTGGATTTGGCAAGCAGGAGGTCATTGGTGATCTTTGAGAGCGCAGTTTCCGTGGAATGAAGGGGACGGAAGCCAGACTGGAGGGGGTCGAGGAGAGAGTTGTTGTTGAGGAATTCTAGGCAGCGCGTGTAGACAACTCGTTCAAGGAGTTTGGAAAGGAATGGTAGGAGGGATATGGGATGATAACTAGAAGGTGAGGTGGGGTCAAGAGAGGGTTTTTTTAGGATGGGAGAGACATGGGCATGTTTGAAGGCAGAGGGGAAGGAACCAGTGGAGAGTGAGCGGTTGAAGATGGAAGTTAAGGAGGGAAGAAGGGATGGAGCGAGAGATTTCATAAGATGAGAGGGAATGGGGTCAGAAGCACAGGTGGCCGGAGTAGCACTTGAGAGGAGGGAGGAGAGTTCCTCTGAGGATACCGCTGGGAAGGATGGGAGAGTAGCAGAGAGTGTTGAGAGCCGGGGGGTTGGAGAAAGGGGGGAAGAGACTTTGGGGAGGTCGGACCTGATGGATTTAATTTTGTTAATGAAGTAGGAGGCCAGATCGTTGGGGGTGAGGGAAGGAGGAGGGGGAGGAACCGGGGGCCTGAGAAGGGAGTTGAATGTACGGAAGAGCTGGCGGGGGTGATGGGCATGGGTGTCAATAAGGGAGGAGAAATAGTTTTGTCTGGCAGAAGAGAGGGCTGAGTTAAGGCAGGAAAGGATAAACTTGAAGTGAACGAGGTTGGCATGGTGTTTAGACTTTCGCCAGCAGCGTTCGGCAGCTCGAGCATAAGAGCGAAGGAGGCGGACAGTGGCAGTGATCCAGGGCTGTGGGTTAGTGGTGCGAGAGCGGCGAAGGGAAAGGGGAGCGAGCGAGTCTAGCTGAGTAGAAAGGGTAGAGTTGAGAGCAGTAATCTGATCATCAAGACTGGGTAGAGAGGAGAGGGCGGCGAGGTGGGGTGTGAGGCGCTCCGAAAGATGGGTGGGGTCCAGAGAGCGGAGATCTCTGTGAGGGAGTAATACGGATTTACGGGGGAAAGGTGTGTGAGTGAGGAGGCAGGTGAGAAGATTATGATCAGAGAGAGGGATCACAGAGTTGGTGAGGGTGGACACAGTGCAGCGGTAGGAGATGATGAGGTCGAGGGTATGACCAAGTTGGTGAGTGGGTGAGGTGGGGTGGAGGAAGAGGTTGGCAGCGTCAAGGAGAGATAGAAGGCGGGCGGCAGAGGAGTCGTTAGGGATATCCATGTGGATATTGAAGTCTCCGAGGATCAGAGTGGGCATGGAGAAGGAGAGAAGGAATGTGAGGAAGGGGTCAAAGTCGTTAAAGAAGTTGGAAGTGGGGCCCGGAGGGCGGTAGATGACGGCTACAAGAATCTGGAGGGGGTGGTAGAGGCGAATAATGTGGGCTTCAAAGGAAGGGAAGGAAAGGGAAGGGGGAGGAGGGATAGTGCGAAAGCGACATTGGGGGGCGAGAAGGAAACCGACACCTCCTCCTTTTCCGGTGAGTCTGGGGGAGTGGGAGAAGAAGAGGCCTGCACTGCAGAGAGCAGCAGAAGAGACCGTGTCGTCCGGCGACAGCCATGTTTCAGTTAGGGCGAGGAGGAGTAGAGAACAAATATCATCATTATTATTACTTTATGCTAGTCCCACCTCCCCACCTCTGCAGCACTGAGAAGCAGTGTGGCCCAGTGGGAAGAGTACGGGCTTGGGAGTCAGAGGACCAGGGTTCTAATCTTGGCTCCACCACCTGTCTGCTATGTGTGAACTTGGGCAATACACTTAACTTCTCTGTGCCTCAGTCCCCTCACCTGCAAAATGGGGATTCAATACCTGTTCTCCTTCCTGCTTAGACTGTGAGCCCCACATGGGAGCTGTTCACCTGGTATCTACCCCACTGATTAATCCAGTGCTTGGCACATAGTAAGGGCTTAATCAATACCCCAATTAATGTTGCTGTTATCATTATTCTTATTATTCCTTGTGGGCTGGGAATTGTCTACCAATTCTTTTTCATTGTACTCTCCCAGGCACTTAGTACAGTGCTCTGCACATATTAAGCTCTCAGTAAATACCACTGATTGATCGAAAAGGGTTCCTAATTCATCTCATGGCTGAGCTAGGGAGGAGAGGACAAAAAGAGGAGAAGCTAACCTCTCTCTCAGTATATCCCTGCTTCGGGGCATGACAATTTGAGGTAAGTCCAGGACGTCGTTCAGAGCCGGGGGCAGTTGGGCATTCCTGTGTTTCCTTGGGGTGCTGGGACAAGACCCTGATTTCTGGGTGGTACAGGTGCATATGGGTTGGGGGGTGAGGGAGAGGGGGAGGTCTTGAGTGCAATCACTCCCACTCCCAGAGAGCATTTCTGATGTTGTCATCGTAGCTCCTGATGATCCAGTTTGCAGATCCAGGTGTAATGTAGATGTCAAACGGATCAGACGCCCAGATTATCGGGCCCAAACCTTTAGTTTCCATTCCCATCGAAGGCGGTGAAGGACAATGGATTGTCGGTGTCCAAGATCCCAGAGGAATAAATGAATATTTATTTATATTTAGGTCTATCTCTCCCTCTAGACTGTAAGCTCACTGTGTGTAGGGAATGTGTCTGTTGTTTTATTGTACTCTCCCAAGCGCTTAGTACAGTGTTCTGCACACATTAAGCACTCAATAAATGCAGCGCTTAGAACAGTGCTCCAGCGCTTAGAACAGTGCTTTGTACATAGAAAGAGCTTAACAAATGCCATTATTATTATTATTATTATCGAATGCAATTGAATTGAATGAATCTTGCTTTTCCCGTGGGCCATTTAAAAGTCTCTTCTGTCACCAGCTAGAGTCCTTTATGATTAAAACTCATATGCCTGTCGCCAATTCCCCTCCTGCTATCCCTCTCCTATGCCCCCTACCTCTTTCCTACTTGTCCCTACCCTCTCCACACACACCCCCGCCCTTCTTTTTCCTCCCCAAAAGTTTGGGTTAGAAAACTGAATTTCATGGAATGTTTTTCTCCACAGCAATTAGCAGCTTAGGAAAGTTTTCTAATAGGTTCAGCTGTGAGAAGGCTAGCAACTGTAGACATGTTTCCTCTTGGAGTTCCCCTTCTCTGTTTTTCTCTTCTGTGTCTCCATCTGTTTTTGATCTTTTTCTGCCACCACTGTCCTTCTCTGTTTTTCTTTCTGCCTTTCTCTGTCTCTCTTTCTGTCTCTGGATCCTCTGTCTCTCTATCTCTCTGTCTCCTTTTCTTGGATGTCTGTCTCCCACTCCCACTGCTTCATCTAATAATAATAATTGATTATGATATTTGTTAAGCACTTACTACGTGCGGGGCACTGTACTAAGCACTGTGGTGGATACAAGCAAATTGGGTTGGACACAGTCTCTGTCCCACATAGGACTCATAGTATTCATCCCCATTTTCCAGATGAGATAACTGAGGCACAGATAATAGTAATAATAATGATGGTATTTGTTAAGTGCTTACTATGTGCCAAGCACTGTTCATTCATTCAACCGTATTTATTGAGTGCTTATTGTATGCAGAGCACTGTACTAAGCACTTGGGAAGTACAGTCGGCAATATATAGAGACGGTCCCTACCCAACAGTGGGCTCACAGTCTAGAAAGGGGAGACAGACAACAAAACAAAACATGTAGACAGGTGTCAAAACCGTCAGAATAAATAGAATTATAGCTATAGGCATATCATTAATAAAATAGAGTAGTAAATATGTACAAGTAAAATAAATAGAGTAATAAATATGTACAAATATATACCAGTGCTGTGGGGAGGGGAAGGAGGTAGGACATAGCGGTGGGGGACAATGGGGAGGAGGAGAGGAAAAAGGGGGCTCAGTCTAGGAAGTCCTCCTGGAGGAGGTGAGCTCTCAACTGTTCTAAGCACTGGTGTAGATACAAGGTAATCAGGTTGTCCCACGTGGGGCTCACAGTCTTAATCCCCATTTTACAGATGAGGTAACTGAGGCCCAGAGAAGTTAACTGACTTGCACAAAGTCACATAGCTGACAAGTGGCAGAGCCAGGATTAGAACCCAGGACCTCTGACTCCCAAACCCATGCTCTTTCTACTAAGTCATGCTGCTTCTGGCTTGCCCAAGGCCATACAGCAGACAAGTGGTGCAGCCGGGATTAGAACTCGTGACTTTCCAACTCCCAGGTCCATGCTCAGATATCTCTCTGTCTTTGTTTTTCTCTCTTTCTCTCTGCCTGCGTCTTTCCTCTCTTTCTCTGCTTTTCTGTAGATCCTTCCTCTTTTTCCTCTCACTCCTCGAATGACCCAAGAGCTAAAATGTCAGTTAGCACCCAAGGTTACATTGTTTGACTTCCCACTCTCTGGCAAGAGGAAGAGGAGGAGGAGGTGGAAGGTACGGCGATTCTTTCCACATTTCCCTTTAAATAGGATACTTCTTCTTGTGAGGACGGAGTTGGACCGAAAAAGATGGGAATGAGAATTAGGACTAGCTGTGACCTGTTTGGTCCTGTGGGGAGTCTGGGGTAATTTTGGCCTTTGCAACCTCCTAAGAAAATATGTGGAAATTGAATGTTGCTGACTAAGCACCCTGGTCTCCCAAATGTGGCTCCGCTGACTTGTTTTTCCCATCCACCACAGGCAGATTCTCCAAAACCCAGATGACCCTAAGAGGTCATTCAGACTGTCCTTCCCCAACCCTGAAGAAGTCTCAACGAGTCACCAGTGAAATTGAACTGGCAGGGGGGAAGAGCTAGAATGGGGGGGAAAGTGAGGTGGAAATATTAGCTCCTGGAGACCCAGGACGATCCATAAAGCAGAATCTCTGTATTTTCCACCAGCTTTTTCCAATCCATATAACCTCACTATTGGCTTCAAAGCTCTCCATCACCTTGCCCCCTCCTACCTCACCTCCCTTCTTTCCTTTTACAGCCCAGCCCACACACTCCGCTCCTCTGCCGCTGCTAACCTCCTCACTGGGCCTTGTTCTCTCCTACCCTGCCATTGACCCCTGGCCCACATCCTACCCCAGGCCTGGAATACCCTCCCTCCTCACATCCGCCAAACTATCTCTCTTCCTCCCTTCAAAGCCCTACTGAGAGCTCATCTCCTCCAGGAGGCCTTCCCAGACTGAGCCCCCCACCATCCTCTGCTCCGCCTCCCTTCTCCATCGCCTCCACTCCCTCCATCTGCCCTACCCCCTTCCCCGCCCCACAGCACTTGTGTATATTTGTACATATTAATTATACTATTTATTGTATTAATGATGTGTATATATCTATAATTCTATTTATTTTGATGGTATTGACACCTGTCTACTTGTTCTGTTTTGCTGCCTGTTTCCCCCTTCTAGACTGTGAGCCCGTTGTTGGGTAGGGACTGTCTCTTTATGTTGCCGAATTGTACTTTCCAAGAGCTTAGTACAGTGCTCTGCACACAGTAAGTGCTCAATAAATACAACTGAATGAATGAATGAATGATTGAATGAATATCATCTCTTTTTTAAAATTTAGCTATAGGTCAGCAAATCCTAACATTCAGAAAGGAGTATCAATCAATCAATCATGTTTATTAAGCACTTACCATGTGCAGATTGCTGTACTAAGCGCTTGGGAGAGCACAATATCATCAATCAATCAATGGTATCTACTGAGTGCTTACTATGTGCAGGACACTGTACTAGGCACTTGGGAGTTCGCAGATTTAGCACCACAGAGTTAGCAGACATGTTCCCTGCCCACCCCGAGCTTAAAGTCTAGAGGGGGAGACCTGTCTCGTCTTATGCTGTCCAGTCATTTCTGACCCATAACGATTCCACATCTTTCTCAGAACACCCCACCTCCATCTGCAAATGTTCTGGTGGTGTATCCAGAGAGTTTTCTTGGTGAAAATAAGGAAGTGATTTACCATTGCCTCCTTCCACACAGTAAACTTGAATCTCCACCCTCGACTCTTTCCCATGGGGCTGCTGCCTAGCACAGGTGAGTTTTGACTTGTAGCAGATTGCCTTCCACTCATTAGCCACTGCCCGAGCTAGGAATGGAACGGGTATGCCTCTGCAGACAGGGAGACAGACATGAATATAAACGAGTAACTTATAATATAATTTAAAGAGACGTACATAAGTGCTGTGGGGTTGAGGGACAGAATCGATAGACATGTTCCCTGCCTAAAATGAGCTTACAGTCCAGAGGGATGAGTAAATTGCTCATTTTTTGACAGTCCACCAACTCTGGTTTCTGAGAATTCTGAATCTGCCTTTTCTGGGTCCCTCTGTTTGCCTTACTTTTACTTCTATTGGACCTTTAAGTGCTTAGTACTTTTCTCCTCACCTGGTAGGTGCCCAATACATTCCTCTGCCCTCAGTAGGTGCTCAGTACATGGCTTCTGGACAGCATTAGTGCATTAGTTGGGATTAGAATCCACATCCTCTGACCCCTAAGCCTGTGCTCATTCCACTAGACAGGTGTCAATACCATCAGAATAAATAGAATTATAGCTATATACACATTATTAATTATATAAATAGAGTATTAAGTATGTACAAATATACACAAGTGCTGTGGGGAGGAGAAGGATATATTTATTATTCAATTTATTTTATTAATGATGTGTATATAGCTATAATTCCATTTATCTATTTCGATGGTATTGACACCTGTCTACTTGTTTTTTGTTTTGCTGCCTGTCTCCCCCTTCTAGACTGTGAGCCCATTGTTGGGTAGGGATTGTCTCTATCTGTTGCTGAATTGTACTTTCCAAGTGCTTAGTACAGTGTTCTGCACACAGTAAGCACTCAATAAATACTATTGAATAAATGAATGAATGTGGGACAGGGACTGTGTCCAACCAGATTTGCTTGCATTTACCCCAGCGCTTAGTACAGTGCCAGGTACACAGTAAGAGCCTAGCAAATATCACTATTATTATTATTATGTTTATGCTATTGAATGAATGGAGATTGGAAGGTTGACAGAGAGGAACCTATGGGGCTTTAACATTGCAGGAGAGAAAAAGGCATTCTGAGCATCATCCGTTTACTCATTTTGCCCATTATTGCTAGGCTGGACCCCAGCCTAACTCTAGCCCTGGCTGAAGTTGTGGGGCAGATGCCGATGGTATGGAGGTGTGGTGGCTTCCATCTTGTTTCACACAAGGGCAGACTGCACAAAAAGGCAAGAAATTTTTGCTGGTTTATAATGGTGTTCGATCACCTGCTTGTGTGAGAGAAGGTCTCTCTTGCTGTCTTTCTGCCTCCTCCTGGAATGGCAGTTGGTTGAGGGCAGGGACCACAAGTGCCCATGGTTGCGGTGGCACAATCTGGGCCCGCTCCTCTATGGAAAAGCGAAGCAAGTGATAACTACTGCCTCGCTTCCCTGTGCGTTCTCTCTACCTCGTCTAATTACCTCAACCAATCAATCAATCAATCAATCGTATTTATTGAGCACTTACTGTGTGCAGAGCACTGTACTAAGTGCTTAAGAAGTACAAGTTGGCAACATATAGAGACGGTCCCTACCCAACAGTGGGCTCACAGCCTAGAAGGGGGAGACAGAGAACAAAACCAAACATACTAACAAAATAAAATAAATAGAATAAATATGTACAAGTAACCAGTAATGGTTACTCATCACAACCAATAATGACCCCCTTACCTTCCTGCACATTCTCTCCACCACGGCCAAGCAAAGCAACTGGGAACTATGGCCTCATCTCTCTGCATATTCTTTCCTCCCTGACAGAAGTGAACAACCGGTAACCGCTACCTAACCTCCCTCCACAATCCTCTCCACCGAGGCCAAGCAAGACAACTGGTAACTATGGCTTCACTTCCTTGTACATCCTCTCCACCTCAGCTGTGCGAAACAGCCAGTAACTACCACCTTGCTTTCCTGTGGATTGTCTCCACCTCAGTTGAGTGAAGCAACTGGTAACTCACTGCACATTTTGGGCCCTCTCCACTGTGGCCAAGCACACCAAGCAGTAACTGCAGTCTTGCTTCCTCGTGAGTTCTCTCTACCTCATTTGAGTAAATCAACTGGTAACTACCTCCTCACCTCCCTGCATGTTCTCTCCAAGCAAAGCAACTAGAAACCACCGCCTTACACTCCCTGCATCTGAGTGAAACAACTGGTAACTACTGCCTCGGTTTTCTGTGTGTTCTCTAGACCTCAACCGAGTGAAGCAACTAAGTAACTCCTGCCTCACTTCATTCATTTAATCGCATTTACTGAGTGCTTACTGTGTGCAGAGCCCTGTACTAAGCACTTGGGAAGTACAAGTCGGCAACATATAGAGACGGTCCCTACCCAACAACGGGCTCACAGTCTAGAAGAATGGTATTTGTTAAGCGCTTGCTACGTGCAAAGCGCTGTTCTAGGCGCTGGGGGGAATACAAGGTGATCAGGTTGTCCCATGTGGGGCTCACAATCTTAATCCCCATTTTACAGAAGAGGTAACTGAGGCACAGAGAAGTGAAGTGACTGGCCCAAAGTCACATAGCTGAAAAGCAGCGGAGTTGGGATTAGAACCCATGACCTCTGACTCCCAAGCCCGGGCTCTTTCCGCTGAGCCACACTGCTTCTCACTTGCCTGCACAATCTGAGTCCTCTCCTCCGTGACCAAGCAAGCCAAGCAGTAACTCCAGCTCACTGAGGGCAAGGTACACGTCTACCAACTCTGTGCACTGTACTCTCCCAAGTGCTTAGTACAGTGCTCTGAACACAATAAGCACTCAATAAATGCAATTGGTTGATTGATGGATCGATTGCTTCCCTGTGAGTTCTCTCTACCTCAGCTGAGGGAAACAAACGATAACTACCCGCTCACCTCTCTGCATGTTCTGGGCTCTCTGCACTGTGGCAACGCAAAATAACCAGTAACTACACTTCACCTCTACCTCAACTGAGTTACACAAGTAGAAACTGCCACTAGGCCTCCCTGCATTATCTCTCCACTGGCTGAATGAGGCATCCAGTATTTATCACCTCACCTCCCTATGTGTTCTCTCCACCATGGCCAAATGAAATAATAATAATAATAATAATAATAATAATAATAATGGCATTTATTAAGTGCTTACTATGTGCAAAGCACTGTTCTATGCGCTGGGAGGATACAAGGTGATCAGGTTGTCCCATGGGGGGCTCACAGTCAATCCCCATTGTACAAATGAGGTAACTGAGGCACAGAGAAGTTAAGTGACTTGCCCAAAGTCACACAGCTGAAAATTGGCAGATCCAGGATTTGAACCCATGACCACTGAGCCCAACCAGTTCCCCTCCCTCTGCATTTTGGACCCCCTCCACTGAGACCGAGCAAAGCAACTGGTAACTCACCTAGCCTCCCTACGCATCCTGGGCACTCTCCATCGCAGATAAATGAAGCAATTAGGGAAGAAGCAGGGCCTAGTGGATAGATCTTGGGTCTGGGTGTCAGGAGACCTAGGTTTTAATTCCAGCTCCCTCATTTGTCTGCTGTGTGATCTTGGACAAGTCACTTCACTTCTCTGTGCCCCAGTTATCTCATCTGTAAAATGAAGATTAAGACTGTGAGCCCCCATGTGGGACATGGACTGTAACCAACCTGATTATCTCATATTTACCTCAGTGCTTAGTACAGTGCCTGCCACATAATATGCATAAGCAGCATGGCTGAGTGGATAGAGGATGGGCCTGAGAGTCAGAAGGACCTGGGTTCTAATTCTTGTCTGCTGTTGACCTTGGGCAAGTCACTTCACTTCTCTGTGCCTCAGAGAAGCAGCGCAGGTGAGTGAGAAGCATCATGGCTTACTGGATAGAGCAGTGGCTTGGGAGTCGGATGGACCTGGCTTCTAATCTAGGCTCTGCCACATGTCTGCTGTATGATCTTGGGTAAGTCATTTAACTTCTTTGTATCTCAGTGACCTCACTGGGTAGGGACTGTCTCTATATGTTGCCAACTTGTACTTCCCAAGCACTTAGTACAGTGCTCTGCACACAGTAAGCTCTCAATAAATACGATTGATTGATTGATTGATTGATCTGTAAATTGGGGATTAAGAGGGTAAGCCCCACGTGGGATGGGAACTGTGTACAACCTTATAATAATAATAATAATAATTTTGGTATTTGTTAAGTTCTTACTGCGTGCCAAGCACTGTTCTAAGCACTGGGGGATATGCAAGGTAACCAGGTTGTCCCACATGGGGCTCACAGTCTTAATCCCCATTTTCCAGATGAGGTAACTGAGGCACAGAGAAGTTAAGTGACTTGCCCAAAGTCACACAGCTGATAAGTGGCGGAGCCGGAATTAGAACACATGACCTCTGGCTCCCAAGCCCGTGCTCTTTCCACTGAGCCACACTGCTTATTAACTTGAATCTATCCTGGTGCTTAGAACAGTGCTGGGCACATAGTAAGATCTTAACAAGTACCATTATTATTATTATTATTATTAATGATAATAATCATCATAATAATCCTGGCTCTGCCAATTCTCTGCTGTGTGACCTTGGGCAAGTCACTTCGCTTCTCCGTGCCTTAGTTACCTCATCTGTAAAATGGGGATTAAGACTTCGAGCCTTATGTGGGACAGAGATTTTGCCCAACCCAATTACCTTGTATCTACCTCAGTGCTTAGTACAGTGCCTGGCACATAGTAAGCACTTAACAAATACCGCAATTATTATTATTATTACCATTAAGAAAAAAACAAAAAACTGGGGAGACTGCTGCCTTCCATCTCCAGCCCCAAGAGCCCTGCTCCCCATTGTGCTCTGTGCACAATGGGCCAGGGATAAAAGTTGCCGCTGATTGTTGTCACAGTCTCCCCAACATGGACACTAACTTTCCTCCTCCTCGCCACTGAGGACTTGTCAAGGAGTTGAGGAGACTATCACATACTGTCTTCCACCACCCCGGAGGGAAAGAGATCAGCGCTTGCAGCCCAGGGCCTCCACAAAACCCCGGAAAGACAGGTGACTTTTGGAGCGGTCCCTGTGGCCATGGATGCGCTTTGAACTCTGAGCCAAAAGGAGCCTGAAATTTTTCTCAGTTCCCTCATCTGTAGAATGAAGATTCAATACCAGTCCTCCCTCCGACTTCGATTGTGAGCTCTATGTGGAACAGGGACAATGCCTGACCTGATTATCTTGTGTCTACCCTTCTTAGAACAGTGCTTGACACATTTGTTAAGTGCTTAACAAATACCACAATTATTATCATTATTATTACTAGAAGCCACCTTCTCCTGTCCACGCCCCTTGGCTCCAAACAGTAAAATTTATCTTTTCAGCATCAGGATTCCTCAGGCCAAGAGTCCCATTTTTCCACCTGGGGAAGGGGGATGATATGGGGCCAACTGGCTCTGGGTGTTGTCCCCTCCCTTTGTCGTGTGTTTGTAGGAAGAGGAAGAGAAGCAGTGTGGCCTAATCATCATCAATTGTATTTATTGAGTGCTTACTGTGTGCAGAGCACTGTACTAAGTATGGCATGGCCTGTGGACCTGGGAATCAGAAGGACCTGGGTTCTAATCCTGGCTCTGCCACTTGTCTGTTGTGTGACCTTGTGCAAGTCACTTCACTTCTCTGTGCCTCAGTTACCTCATCTGTAAAATGGGGATTAAGGCTGTGAGTCCTATGTGGGATAGGGAATGTGTCCAACCTGATTTACTTGTATCCACCCCAGCGCTTAGCACTAAGTACATAGCGAGCGCTTAACAAATATCACTTGGTTCAGCAAATGACGAGTGCCAAGTTCAGTGCTTGGCTCACAGCGCTCAGTACAGCATCCTGCATTCATTAAGCACCTATTACTTTGCTCTGTAAAAAGTAGGCGCCCGGAACAATACCATGCACCTAGTAGATGCCCAATACAGCATCCTGCACTAAGTGCCCAATAAATATCAATAAACTGACTAATGCATTTTAGACATTTTTGGACAGTGAGCAATAAGTGGCAGAGATGGGAACTTTGCTCTTTGGAGTGAGGGCTCCGCTTTCTGAACAGGTAATGATGATGATGATGGTATTTTTTAAGTGCTTACTATGTATCAAAGCCCGTTTTAAGCACTGGGGTAGATGCAAGGTAATGTGGGGCTCATAGTCTAAATCCCTATTTTACAGATGAGGTAACTGAGGCACAGAGAAGTGAGGGACTTGCCCAAGGTCACACAGCAGACAAGTGGAAGAGCCAGGAGACCTACACAGCCTAGACAGTGTAGGTCTGCAGGGGATGTTGGTTGGAGAACCCCCACCTCCAGCCCTGCCTCTGGCTTCCTCCTGCGGGACTAATGGTACCCTGTGGATAGCTAATAATAGTAATAATAATAATGGTACTTGTTAACTTCTCACTATGTGCCAAACACTGTTCTAGGCACTGGGCAGATACAAGTTAATCAGGTTGGACCCAGTCCATGTCCCACATGTGGCTCACACTCTTAATCTCCATTTTACAGATGAGATAAGTGAGGCACAGAGAAGTGAAGTGACTGGCCCAAGGTCACCCAGGAGACAAGTGGCAGAGCTGGGATTAGAACCCAGGTCCTTCTGACTCCCAGGCCGGTGCTCAATTCATTAGGCCAAGCCGCTTCTTACTTCTTCGCTAAATTTGGGTACTGCAAAAATCCCTGCACACTACATTATGCCATTACAGAAAATCTCCCTAAGCCTCCAAATCCCAGCTGTCAATCTGCAGACCGTACTAAAAGGGGAGCGGAGAGAATCTTTATATATAGCCACACTCTAAGGGAGGCTATGAATCTCATCTTTCATTATAAGGAAATGAACAGGGCTTCATGGTGGAGGTGAAAATTAGAACGTGAGCCAGTGGATTGTAAACTGCTGCATTGCACCATTTGCTTTCCAAGGCTGGGACTGTGACTGGTTTCCTCCCAGCCTACTAGTACAGTGCGCTGTATACAGCAGATGCTATAAATTACAGGTACACGTATAAATACGCAACCTCAAACTCTGTGCTAAAGCAGTCTACAGCCAGAGGTACCATCACATACAGGGGACTTTGACAGACAGCATGGGGAGAGGGATTTTTTTATGGTATTTGTTAAGCATTCATTCATTCAGTCATATTTATTGAGCGATTGCTGTGTGCAGAGCACTGTACTAAGCGCTTGGGAAGTACAAGTCGGCAACATATAGAGACGGTCCCTATCCAACAAGGGGCTCACAGTCTAGAAGGGGGAGACAGACAATAAAACAAAACATGTAGACAGGTGTCAAAATTGTCAGAACAAATAGAATTATAGCTATATGCACACCATTAACAAACTAAATAGAATAGTAAATATACACAAGTAAAATAGAGTAATAAATCTGTACAAATATATACAAGTGCTGTGGGGAGGGGAAGGAGGTAAGGTGGGGGGGATGGGGAGGGGGAAAGGAAAAAGAGGGCTCAATCTGGGAAGCCTCCTGGAGGACTTGAGCTCTCAGTAGGGCTTTGAAGGGAGAAAGAGAGATAGCTTGGCAGATGTGTGGAGGGAGGGCATTCCAGGCCCGGGGGAGGACGTGGGCCGGGGGTTGACGTTGGGACGGGCAAAAATGAGGCACAGTGAGGAGGTTTGTGGCAGAGGAGTGGAGGGTGTGGGCTAGGCTATAAGAAGGAGAGAAGGGTGGTGAGGTAAGAGGGGGTGAGGTGATGGAGAGCCTTGATGCTGAGGGTGAGGTGTTTTTGCTTTAAGCACTAAGTGCCAAGCACTGTACTAAGCACTGGGGTGGATAGAAGTTAATCAGGTTGGACACAGTCCATATCCCACATGGGGCTCCTGGTCTTCATCCCCATTTTACAGATGAGGGAGGCCCAGAGAAGTTAATTGAAAGCAGACAAGCCCTGTCCTTAAGCAGAGATTGGTGGAAGACTATTATACAAGAGGCAGGTCCTGTAGGGTACAAACCCATGAGCGCATGAAGGGTTTATCAACTGTGCATTGTATTTACCCCAGCATTTAGCACAGTACTTGGCACATACTGCTTAACAAATATGAAAGTTGTTATTATTGTCGTTATTACTATTACTATTGTTATTAGGGCGAGCCAGAAACAGCACGGCTCGGTGGAAAGAACACAGGCTTTGGAGTTAGAGATCAGGGGTTCAAATCCTGTCTCTTCCAATTGTCAGCTGTGTGACTTTGGGCAAGTCACTTAACTTCTCTGGGCCTCAGTTACCTCATCTGTAAAATGGGGATTAAGACTGTGAGCACCCGCCCCCCCCCCCCCCCCCCCCAGTGGGACAACCTGATCACCTTGTAACGTCCCCAGCACTTAGAACAGTAATTTGCACATAGTAAGTGCTTAATAAATGCCATTGTTATTATCATTATTATTATATGCTGATCTTTGCAACCTTCCCCATGTGCATGAATAAGATCCCATCACTTTTGAAGATGACAGTACTGATCAAAGCCAGGTATCCATCAATAAATCATTTCTACATATTGAGCACTTACTGCGTGCTGAGTGCTGTACTAAGCTTAGGGAGAGTACAATATAACGGAGTTGGTAAACAAGATCTCTACCCACAGTGAGCTTACAGACTAGAGGGGGAGACAGACGTTAATATAAATAAATGAATGAGAAGCAGTATGGCCTAATGGATAAAGCCTGGGCTTGGGAGTCAGAAGGACCTGGGTTCTAATCCCAACTCCTCCAATTGTCTGCTGGGTGACCTTGGGCAAGTCATTTAATTTCTCTGGGCCCCAGTTACCATATCTGCAAAATGGAGATGAAGACTGTGAGCCCCATGTGGGACATGGACTGTGATCAAACTGATTATCCTGTACCTACACCAGCGCTTAGTTCAGTGCAAAGTACACGGCGAGCATTTAAGAGGTACCATAAAAAAAATTAAGGATGTTCTTCAGGGCCGAGGAAAAGATTCATTTATTCATTCATTCATTCAACTGTATTTATTGAGTGCTCACTGTGTGCAGAGCACTGTACTAAGCACTTGGAAAATACCATTCAGCAACAAATAGAAACAATCCGTCCCCAACAAAGGGCTCACAGTCTAGAATGGGGGGGGGGGGGGACAGACAACAAAACAAAATAAAGCAAGTAAACAGGCAAGGTGGAAAAAAGGGTGAAAATCCAAGTGTTAAGCCAGTTACCCATAGGCCGTGAGAGAGGATTTTCACTTGTTGAAACACTTCTTGAACTCTACAGAGCTAGCCTTCACAGTCAGAAAATTCAATTCACCAATTTGCCTTTAGGAGAAAGCCAGCCCTGGCATTCCTGTAGGAAAATCCTTTGCCACCCGCTGCAGACACAAGAGGAAATTCCCTCCCCTGAAGGCCAGCGAATTAACTCAAAACATTTCATTAACCATTGTTCCAAGCCAAGCCATAAACAAGGGTTAATTGTAGGCAATCATGTTAAGGTAATTGCCTTGCAGCCTCCGCTAGTTTTCCCTGTAAAGCTAAAGCAGTGAAATACATCGTAGGAAACTGAGGGAAGCGAAAGGCAAGGAGAAATTTCAAAATGTTTCCATCTTTGGCCTCGGGCCAAAGAAGCACTCAACCCAGGGTGCATTTGACTGCCTCTCACTCCATCCCTATCCGTTATGATACTAGGAATCCGATGCGTGAACCTAAGAAAGGAAACCGAAGCTCATCACCCCTTTAAAGCACAATCTAATTGGATTTGCCTCTTTGAAAAGAAAAAATCTTGATTGTTCCCAGAGATAATTGATTACTGTTTCTGATCCAGCACAAACTCAATTTGCATCCTCAATGTTTGCCTGATATTTTGCAAAGGGTATGCAAATATGTTTCTGTTTTTTTTTTCTTCCTGAATTCAAATAGGGAGTGGTGGCTTTTAGTGAATTCCCGAATTTCCAGAATAATGGCTCCGGTAACTGTCTCCATTGTCAGCTAGTGACCCTGTGGTTCCGAGGGAAGTTCACGTATGTTCTGAGAATGTTCAGAAAGATTCAGTTATCCCCACTACTGGTAGGTGACAAAACAAGCGGTTAACAAATACCATTATTGTTATTATTAAAATTGCTTTAGTAAGACTGCACAATTCACTCCTCTAGTGCTAACCTTCTCACTGTGCCTCAATCTCACCTATTTTGCAACAGATCCCTAGCCCACGTCCTGCCTCTGGCCTGGAACATAGTAAGTGCTTAATAAATGCCATTAAAAAAAAAAAAATCCGACAATCACTCTTCCCCCTCTTCAAAGCCTTACTGAAGGCACATCTCCTCCAAGACGTCTTCCCTGACTAAGCCCCCTTTGTTCCTCCCCTCTCCCAGCCCCAATGTACATATCTGTAATTTAAATATTTGTAATAATAATTCTGGTATGTGTTAAGCACTTACTCTGTGTCAGGCATTGTATTGATATCTGCTTCTATCCCCCAGACTGTAATTCCTTGTGGGCAGGGAATGCATCGATTCATTGTTGTATTGTACTCTCCCAAGTGCTTAGTAATAATAACTACAATTATAGTATTTGTTAAGTGCTCACTACATGCCAGGCACCGTTCAAAACTCTGGGATTGATACAAGATAACTGGGTTGGACACAGTCCCTGTCCCACGTGGGGCCCTCAGTCTCAATTCTCATTTTACAGATGAGGTCACTGAGTCATACAGAAGTGAAGTAACTTGCCCAAGGTCACACAGCAGACTAGTAGTGGAGTCGGGATTAGAACCCATGACCTTCTGACTCCCAGTCTCAGGCTCTATCCACTATGCCGTGCTGCTTCTTGAGGCATACAATGAGTAGGTTAACCTGTGGAAGAGAGTGAGCTGGGTATAATGGAAGAGGGCTTCGCCTTTAGTACAGTGTCCGGCATATAGTAAGCACTTAACAAATAACATCATCATTATTGTTACTTTCCCAAGCATTTAGTACGGTGCTCTGCATACAGTAAATGTTCAATAAATACCACTGATTGATTGATAGATTGGGATTCCTCCTCAGGGTTACCCAAGGAGAAGAAAACTGACAATTTCCCCCGTGAGGTCTGTCCTGCATCCCTTTCCAGAACACTTCACTTCTCTCCACTCATCGCCAAGGTTGTGCAGGGTCAGTTGGAGAAAGAGATGAGGTGAACTAACTGCTGGGCTTAGGATTGTTCCAGGAAACTTCTCAGCCTGCTTTAGTCAGTCAGTCAGTCATATTTATTGAGCACTTACTATGTGCAGAGCACTGTATTAAGCGCTTGGGAGAGTGCAATAGAACAATAGACCAGGCACATTTCCTGCCCACAAAGAGTTTACAGTCTAGAGACCATAGTGACTATTCTCCAGCTATTCCTCTACCTCCCACCCCCTAACTTTGGGGGACCCTCACGGCTGGGTCCCCTTCCCTGCTTCATCTTGGGGAACTCATCAGCTCCCATGGTTTCTACTCTCACCTCTATGTGAATGACATCTAAATCTATTTTATAAGCCCTGACCTCTCCCTCTCACTAAGCACTTGGTACTGTGCTCTGCACACCGTAAGCGTTCAATAAATACGATTGAATGAATCCCACTAATCTTGCATTTCCTCCTGCCTCCAGGACATCACTACATGGATATCCTGCTGGCACTTGAAACTCAGTATATCCAAAACTGAACTCCTTATTTTCCCTCCCAAATTCTCTCCTCCATCTAACTCTCCTATCACTGTTGACAGCACTATCATTATCCCCACCTCTCAAGCCCATAAACTTAGCATTATTCCTGACTCCTCTCTCTCATTCGACCCCCTTATCCAGCCTGTTGCCAAATCCCATCCATTCTTCCTCCAGAACATTTTTATGACCCACCCCTTCTTCTCTATCCAAAAGGCCATCATTCTGACACAAAAATCTGGCATATCCTTGCTTGACTAGTGCAGTAGACTCATTGCTGTTCACCCTGGATCCAGCCTCTCCCTTCTCCAGTTCATATTTCACTCTGCTGTCCATATTATTTCTCTAAAATGACATTCTGCACGTCTCCCCACTCCTTAGGAATCTCCAATTCTTACCCATTCCTCTCCGCATCAAGCAGACATTTGTCTGATTGGTTTTTAAGGCATTCTAACATCTCTCTCGCCCCCAACTTTTTTAAAAATTGTATTTGTTAAATGCTTACTATGTGCCAGGCACTGAATTAAGGGCTGGGGGGGATACAAGCAAATAGAGTTGGACACAGTCTCTGTCCCACGTAGGGCTCACAGTCTCAATCCCCATTTTACAGATGAGGTAACTGAGGCACAGAGAAGTGAAGTGACTTGCCCAACATCATACAGCAGACAATTGGCAGAATCAGGATTAGAATCCATGACCTTCTGACTCCTAGGCTTTGCTCTATCCACTACACCATGCCGCTTCTCAAGTAAAATACAAAAGATTTGGTAGACCCTTTACCTGGCTACAAGAAGCTTGAATCCTGTGTCTACTGAATGCTAAAGCAGAATGCTACCCCTGAGCAAAAAGACAACATAAAATTATTTTCCAAAGCAGAGAAAGTGCATTCTCCTACCACTGAAATATTTTTCCTTGTACCCTTGTAGCCACAGAAATGTCACTTTTGGAGGGAGTCTCTCCACTTCTTTGCAAAACTTTCCTCCTGCTCCCCTGCTTTCCCCTTTCAGAACACTTTAGTATTTATAGCTCTCCAATTTTAGCAGGTATGGGAAGGTTCTTCATGGAGTGAATCAAGGCCACAGAAGTGGTTTGTTTTCTTTGCTCTCTGAAATTCTAGTTTGGATATGCTATTTTGTGAAACAATCAGAGGCACTTTTAATAAGGACAAAGTCTGCTTATTGCTGATAAAGCTGCTAAATCAAGATAGTCGAAAACAGAAATTCTTGGCTGCTCCCGTCACTTCAGAAAACTTCACAGGGTGACTTATTTTCTGGTTTGAGCATTTTTAAGTTCTCTTTGTATGCATCTTTCAGAGGAAGTTTACCCTTGACATAGGTCAGGGAAGAGCCAGCTGAACATAGATCCAGTTTTAGGAACTTGTGACTTTTAGTGAATGAGGAGTATTAACCTGGAGAAACAATATATGGAAATAACTCCATGTCAGAACTCTTATTTGTTGGGTATTCTATTAAACAAATTTTAATTCTGTGCCCAGTTTTTGGCCCCTGGGAAAATTCTCTGTGTTGACTAAAAACAAACATTGGTGGTTCTCTTGTTTTAGGGGAGAAGCCTGGAATTTCTGTGTTTAGCTTCAAGCATTTTTTTTAACCTAAAAATCAACAACTATTTTTTTTTTGAGCATGAGGGAAAGGATAGTCTTTTCTTCTCTTCCTCCAGATGACTTTTCGTATGAGTTGTTTTTGTTTTTCTAGGTTTTTTTTTTACCTTTGCCTGGCTATAATTTATGGCGCCAGAGAAAAGTCAATGTTTTTGCCCTTTAAATGGATGTGCGGAGACCACGGGCTGTCCTATTTCTCCTTCTTTGCTGCCTGGCTCCTGACTGCAATGCCAGTGGGGGAGGGGAGGTCACAAGCTCTGAGCAGCCCTGACACAAGGAGATCAATTTCCAGCTATAAAAATACTAGAGAAAACAGCAGTATGTCTGAAACCAAATGCTACATACAAAGCAAATCTATACTGGGGACCCAGAGCCAGAAATGGACCTACCCGGTCATCTGTTCTCAGGTATTGTAAATGTTTGCTCATCATCCGTTTAGGCAGGGTGTTGAGCTGTGATAACTCTCAAAGATAGCAAAGTTGTGCCCTGGCCATTGGTGTAACGGGGGCATTGTTCTAATGCCTTCCATCCACATTGACCCCACAAGACAGAACTCTGGGCTACCAGTTTTCCTGAAGTGGAGCGACCAGAAGGAGTGAATGACCTTCCCCCAAGGTCACGAGCCAGTTGGTGCCAGTCTTAGCAGCAGAGTCAGGGTTGTATTATGGCCCTGGGCACATTCCTGCCCTTTCGTGTTCACTCTCTGGCTTGCTGACTGGAAAAGCTACTTGGTGTGAAGTCTGTTCTATATTGTACCATCTATATTGTAAATAAAAAACAATAAATAATGGCATTTGTTATGTGCTCACTATGTGCAAAGCACTGTTCTAAGAGCTGGAGAGAATACAAGGTGATTAGATTGTCCCACGTGGGGCTCAAAGTTTTCATCCGCATTTTACAGATGAGGTAACAGAGGCACAGAGAAGTTAAGTGACTTGCCCATAGTCACACAGCTAAGTGAACGAGATGGGTTTCGAACCCATGACCTCTGACTCCCAAACCCGTGCTCTTTCCATTGAGCCACGCTGCTTCTCTAAAAGCACTTAGTACAGTACTCTGCACATAGTAAGTGCTCAATAAATACAATTGACTGACTATTTTGCTATTGGGTTGGGCTGCTTAAGCAGTTGGGCCAAATGGGCCTTTTTTTTTTTTAATGGCATTTGTTAAGCACTTACTATGCGCCAGGCACTGTCCTAAGCGATGGGGTAGGTACAAGCTAATCCGGTTAGACACAGTCCCTGTCGCACATAGGGCTCAAAGTCTCAATCCCCATTTTACAGGTGAGGGAACTGAGGCACAGAGAAGTGAAATGACTTGCCCGAGGCCAACAGCAGACAGGTGGTGGACCTGGGATTAGAACCTAGATCCGTCTGACTCTCGAGCCTGTGTTCTAACCACTATGCCATGCTGCTTCTCCCTTGGGAAACTTCCCCGCCTGACTTTCAGACTTCACTTCCCTTTCAAATCTGCCAGTCCCACACGGGTCTTCCCATCTCCGAAGCCTCCTGAAACCTCACCTCCTCCAGGAAGCCTTTCCTAATTAATTCCCATCTAATCAACCGGTCATATCAGCCCAACAGCCCCCACATAGCAGTGATGCAGATACACTAATCCTCAACACTTTTGTGCATAGGTACATGCCATTTTACAATTGATTATGTCTTCAGCTATTTCAGCAATCAATCACTTGGTGGTTCTAAGTGTTTATTGTATACAGAGCACTGTATTAAGTGCTTGGGAGAATACGATACAACAGAGTTGGTAGACTGGATCCCTTTCCTCAAGAAGCCTCTAAACTGTGAGCTTGTTTTGGGCAGGGAATGTGTCTGTTTATAGTTGCATTGTACTCTCCCAAGTTCTTAGTACATACAATAAGCGCTCTGTAAAAACAATCTAATGAATGAAGGAAGGAAGGAACTTACATTCTAGTGGAGGAGACAGACATTAAAATAAATTACAGATGGGGAAGTGGCAGATATTTGGTACTGTCTTCGGTACTCTTGTTCTTCCTCCGGCACTCTTTTTCAAAATTTAGTATTTAAATGCTTACTATGTCTCAGCCACTGTATTAAGCACTGGAGTAGTTACAAAATAATCAGGTTGGATACAGTTCATGTCCCACATGGGGCTCACAACCTGAATCCCCATTCTTTACAGATGAGGTAACTGAGGCAAGGAGAATTTGTGACTTGCCCAAGGTCATACAGCAGACAAGTAGAGGAGCAGGATTAGAACCCAGGTCCTCTGGGTTCTCAAGGTCCATGCTCTTTCCATTAGACTATGCTACCTAATTTATGTTTGCCCTGTCTCCCTCATTGGACTATTAGCACCCTGGGAACAGGGACACTATCTTTTTGCTTTTGGCTTACTCTCCCAATCACTTAAGAGCAGTGCTTTGAATACAGAAGATTCACCATAAATGCCATTAATTGAATGACTGATTTCCCTTTTTAATAATGACGGTATTTGTTAAGAACTTACTATGTCCCAAGCTTTGTTCTTACCTCCACTGCCCTGAAACTTGAAATGTTGGCTGGGAAAGGGATTGGTTTTGTGGAGGTGGGTAGCTGGGGAAACCAAGTTCTGGTTTACTGGGCACTGGATGTTCCTGTACCATTGTCCAGAAATGTAATCTGACCCCAGAAACTGTCAAAGACATCAGTGCTCAGAGAGATGCTAATTAATGACTCCAGGTTTTTGGTTTAACTTTAGGTCCCATCATGCCATTCATGTTGATTAATAGAAAGACATTCTATGGCTTTTCTTTAACTTTGGGGGAATCAAGTCAAAAGAGTATGAGCTTGGGGGTCAGGAGTCCTGGATTCTAGTCCGGAGTCTACCAATGGACTGATTTGTTCATTCATTCTTTCAATCATTTATTCATTCAGTCCTATTTATTGAGCACTTACCATGTGCAGAACACTGTACTAAGCACTTGGGTGGGTACAAACAACAATAGACATATTTCCTGCCCACAATGACCTTATAGTCTAGAGGAGGGAAGACAGACATTAATATAAATAAATAAAGAACAGGTAAGTACATAAGTGCCATGGGGCTGGGAGGGAGGAAGAGCAAAGGGAGCAAGTCAGGGAGTGGGAGAAAAGGAAAGGGGGGTTTAGTCAGGGGGAAGCTTCCTGGAGGAGATGTGCCTTCAATAAGGCTTTGAAGGAGAGGAGAGTAGTTGTCTGCCGAATTTGAGGAAGGAGGTGGTTCCAGGCCAGAAGCAGGATGTGGGCAGGGGATCAGTGGTGAGATAGATGAGATTGAGGCACAGTGAGAAGGCTAGCATTAGAGGAGCAAAGTGTGCAGGCTGCGTCTTAGTAGCAGAGTAGCAAGGTGAAGTAGGAGGGTGCAAAGTGATTGAGTGCTATAAATCAATCAATCAATCAATCGTATTTATTGAGCGCTTACTATGTGCAGAGCACTGTACTAAGCCCTTGGGAAGTACAAATTGGCAACATATAGAGACAGTCCCTACCCAACAGTGGGCTCACAGTCTGAAAGGGGGAGACAGAGAACAAAACCAAACATACTAACAAAATAAAATAAATAGAATAGATATGTACAAATAAAATAAATAAATAAATAGAGTAATAAATATGTACAAACATATATACATATATACAGGTGCTGTGGGGAAGGGAAGGAGGTAAGATGGGGGGATGGAGTGGGGGACGAGGGGGAGAGGAAGGAAGGGGCTCAGTCTGGGAAGGCCTCCTGGAGGAGGTGAGCTCTCAGCAGAGCCTTGAAGGGAGGAAGAGAGCTAGCTTGGCGGATGGGCAGAGGGAGGACATTCCAGGCCCGGGGGATGACATGGGCCGGGGGTTGATGGCGGGACAGGCGAGAGCGAGGTACGGTGAGGAGATCAGCGGTGGAGGAGCAGAGGGTGCAGACTGGCCTGTAGAAGGAGAGAAGGGAGGTGAGGTAGGAGGGGGCGAGGTGATGGACAGCCTTGAAGCCCAGGGTGAGGAGTTTCTGCCTGATGGAGTTTCTGCCTGATGGTAAAGCCTGCCTGATGATAAAGCCAGTGGTGAGGAGATTTTATTTCATGCGGAGATGGATGGGCAACCACTGGAGTTTTTTGAGGAGTGGGGAGACACGTCCTGAATGTTTCTGTAGAAAAGATGACCCAGACAGCATAGTGAAGAATGGACTGGAGTGGGGAGAGACAGAAGGCTGGGAGGTCAGTAAGGAGGCTGATGCAGTAATCCAGGTGGGACAGGATGCGTGATTGAATTAACGTGGTATCAGTTTGGATGGAGAGAAAGGGCGGATTTTAGTGAAGTTGTGAAGGTGGAACTGACAGGATTTAGTGATAGATTGACTACGTGGGTTGAATGAGAAAGAGGAGTCAAGGATAACACCAAGGATATGGGCTTGTGAGACGGGAAAGAGCCCTTCTACAGTGATGGGAAAGTCAGTGGGAGGACAGGGTTTTGCGGGGAAGATAAGGAGTTCTGTTTTGGACATGGTAAGCTTGAGGTGAACGGAGGACATCCAAGTAGAGATGTCTTGAAGGCAAGAGGGAATGTGAGACTGCAGAGAAGGAGAGAGATCAAGTTCCTTTATCTCTGCCTCTCAGGTTCCTTATTTGTAAGATAAGGATAGTAATATCTTCCTCTCCCTATCTCTTAGGGATATTGTGAGGATAAAATAATTGCTGTGAAAACACTGTGGTTAAAACAAAAATGTTTTACATACCTATATAATCTTCCTTCTGACAATGAGAAGCAGTATAGCCTAGTGGCTTCACCATTCATTCATTCATTCAATCGTATTTATTGAGTGCTTACTGTGTGCAGAGCACTGTACTAAGCACTTGGGAAGTACAAGTTGGCAACATATAGAGACGGTCCCTACCCAATAACGGGCTCACAGTCGCCACTCACCTGTTGTGTGACCTCGGACAAGTTACTTAACTTTTCTGTTGCTCAGTTTCCTCATTTACAAATTGGGGATTCAATACCCTTTATCCTTCCTACTTAGACTGTGAGCCCTTTGTGGGACAGGGACTGTGTCTGATCTGATTGATGTGTATCTTTCCCAGTGTTCAGGACAGTGCCTGACACATAGTAAGTCTTTAATTAATATAGTCATAATAATAATAATAGAGAAGCGGTGTAGCCAAATGGACAGAGCACGGTCCTGGGAGTCAGAAGGACCTGGGTTCTAATTTGGGCTAAGCCACTTCTCTGCTGTGTGACCTTGGGCAAGTCACTTTACTTCTCTGTGCCTCAATTACTTCATCTGTAAAATGGGGACTGAGATTGGGAGCCCATGTGTGACGGGGATCAATCCAATTTGCTTGTATCCACCCCAGCACTTAGTAGAGTGCCTGGCTCATAGTAAGTGCTTAACAAATGCCACAAATTATTATTATTATTAATAATAATGATGGTAATGCTACTGTCCATGTGACTGGGCAGTGATTGGGCACTGTCCATGTGATTAGAGAAGCAGCGTGGCTCAGTGGAGAGAACACGGGCTTTGGAATCAGAGGCTATGGGTTTGAATCTCAGCTCCACCAATTGTCAGCTGTGTGACTTTGGGCAAGTCACTTCACTTCTCTGTGCCTCAGTTACCTCATCTGTAAAATGGGGATGAAGACTGTGAGCCCCACGTGGGACACCCTGATCACCTTGTAACCTCCCCAGTGCTTAGAACAATGCTTTGCACATAGTAAGCGCTTAATAAATGCCATTATTATTATTATTATTATTGGGCAGGATCAATTCATGACCAACAGTCTTTTTCATGCTGAGCCCACCTACCAGCTGTGGTTTCTGCATTAGCTCCTACTTGTAGAATCTAGATTTTGTCTCTGGGACTGTGCCTCAGATTGTACAGTACTTTTGTGCCTCTCAGTGCTTCACTAATTTAATCTGTCCTGCAGTTTATTATTTTCCCAATTTCCACTGGCTTGACACTGCATTACATTGTAAATTCTTTTAGGGCAGGAACCATGCCTGTTACTCTTTTAATAAATTCCAAAATGTTTAGTATTGTGTCCTGCACATAGTAGGCATCTGGTAAGCACCCAATACCTAGTAAGAGCTGAGAACACTGTTTGGCTCTCAGAGTGTATTTCTTGGCAACCAATCTACACACACTATGCATCCAGTACAGAATTCTGCACACAATTCTGCTGGAGGAATGAGTGAAAGAATGAGCATGAAATAATTGGCTAGAGAAAAGTTGATTTATTAGAGAATAAGAACACCTATCACAGTGCTTAGCCTGGCACATAGTAAGTGCTTAACAAATACCATAAAGAAGATCACCAACATTTAAAAGACATGAGAGGGGAGAGAGAGAGAGAGTGAAGGGAGAGAATGTGTGTGCTAATTTAATGAGCAAGATCTCCATTTCTTCAACAAAGTTATAGGAAAAAAATATACTGACTTGGACTCCGAATTAATTGAAGAAATGGAGGATATGATTAACAAACCAATTAAGGGAAATTCCGTAATCTAATTTTAGGCAACAATCCCAACCTCTTCCCCAATAATCATCATCATCATCAATTGTATTTATTGAGCGCTTACTGTGTGCAGAGCACTGTACTAAGCGCTTGGGAAGTACAAGTTGGCAACATATAGAGACAGTCCCTACCCAACAGTGGGCTCACAGTCTAGAAGGGGGAGACAGAGAACAAAACCAAACATACTAACAAAATAAAATAAATAGAATAGATATCATCATCATCACAATAAGAATAATAATAATAATGACATTTATTAAGCACTTATTATGTGCAAAGAACTGTTCTAAGCACTGGGGAGGTTACAGGTGATCAAGTTGTCCCATGGGGGGCTCACAGTCTTAATCCCCATTGTACAGATGAGGTAATTGAGGCCCAGAGAAGTTAACTGACTGGCCCAAAGTCACACAGCTGACAAGTGGCGGAGCCGGGATTTGAACCCATGACCTCCGACTCCAAAACCTGTGCTCTTTCCACGGAGCCATGCTGCTTCTCTACAAACAACAAATGATTTCATCAGAATCAATCATCCAGTAGTATTTATTGGGTGCCTCCTATGTGCAGGAGAGTACAATGGGGTTAAGAGACAAAATCCCAGCCTTCAAAATCCCAGGCTAGCAGGGGAGAAAAGACCCTGAAATAGATCAAAGCTAGGAGTCTTAACTTATAGCTAGGTAACTGAGACAGTTTTTCTCTCCCCTCTTTCCCCACCTTAGTGAGGAAAGATGATGGGGAAAGAGGTGGGGAAAGGTGGGGAATGGTGGGGAAAGGTGAGATGATCACGGATGCTGAAATGATATAAAGCACAGATCCTACTTTATCCAGAAACAGAAATGCCAGTGTCTTCCTCATTAATAATAATAATGAGGAAGGTGTGGGTATTTCTGTTTCTGAGCATTTATTAATAATAATAATGGTGGTATTTATTAAGCACTTACTATGTACCAGGCACTGTACTAAGCCCTGGGATGGAGTCAAGCAAATCGAGTTGGACATAGTCCATGTCCCATGTAAGACTTGCAGTCTCAATCCCCATTTTACAGATGAGGTAATCAAGGTCCAGAGAAATGAAATGACTTGTCCAAGGTCACAGAGCAGTTAAGTGGTGGAGCGGTAATTAGAACCCATGACCTTCTTACTCCCAGGCCCTTGCTCTATCCACTATACCATGCTGCTGATTGTAAAGAGAGTCAAGTGCCTGGAGTATCCAGCTGACTTCCATAAGGAGTGATGAAGGAGAAATGGCCTTGCTTCATAGGGAAATAGTGGGGAAGGAAGGGATATAGCCACTGGCTCTCCTGCTGCTTTTGGAATACTGAATGAGAACTGTATTGTCAATGTCCCCATGTTAGGATCTAGAAGTATGCAAGATAATCCCAGGATTCTTGAGGTCCTTGAATAAGGAGCTACTTTCCTCATCTTAGGCCTTCTGACTCAAGGTTCCCTCTTCCTCTTTGCTTAGAGACCAAACAGATTATGGATAGGGAGAAAAATTTCCTCTAACTCCTGCTTCAGAGGACATTGCCATGGCCTGAAGCTTATCAGATTTTCATGTTGAAGGATCTAGAGCATCTGTGAGCGGCCTGCCTTAAAATCCTAGCCACCTGAGGCAGGCCTTGTTCATTTCACAAGGAACTACCTAGCAGCGGAAGTTTGAGGGGACTTAAATCCCTTCGGGACCTGAGGATCTTAATGTTTCTTCTCGGCAGTAGCCCTGATCTTCAGCTCTACTGTACTACTGATCCGTGTTTCTTCTGATGGTAAGGTTAGTGGTGTCTATTTGCTGAAAGGTAATCTTCTCTAGAAAACCAATTTGGACTTGGTGAGAACCACTATTCAAGCTTTCTCGTTTCTGGCCAGAAACATGAGTGGTGTGGCTTTGTGATGGAATTAGTAATAATTTGTTCTTTGCAGATGGCCTGCACCCTTCTGCTTGTAGAGTTGGAACCTTCAGCCACTAAAACAGTTCTAAACTTCTCCAAGTGGCTTTTGTTAAAGCAAAAGAATGAAAGAGTGAGGCAGAAATGGAAAAAACTAGTCAAGGTTTACATTTGAGTGGAGAAGAGGCAGAGGAATGTTCAATATTGGTCAGGCAAATATTAAACTCCATTCTGTGAGTGCTAGCCTTATCGATTGGCAAGTGAAATGTTCAAGGATATTATGTTACAATACATCTTATGGCTTTTCAAAAAAAATTCCTGTAACAGTGTTTGGATCTTTTGAGAATCTTCTGCAGAAGTAAAGTGGTTCAGTTAATTATGTATTTTAAAACATTTATGGCTTTGCAAAAGTGTAGACTACTCTCACTGTCTTCCTCACATCCTTTTTTAAAGTATTTATGTAGCTTTTATGATGTAATTTCCACTGTCTAATAATTATTTTCACATCTATATGAACCTGAAGTTGAATTTCAGGCAAGCATAAAATGAATCATTCTGTGTAAAACCAGATATGAGCAAATTAAAAAAAAAACTTGCCATCTTCAACCACGTACCCTTCAAAGGCTGCTTCCCTACTGTTTTCAAACATGTCTATGTACCCCCTGTCCTACAAAAACCTTCCCTTGATCACATAATACATTTCAGTTATCCTCTCCTACCGTTCCTGTCCAAATTCCTCAAGCACATTGTTTACATCCACTGCCTCCATATTTTTCCCAAGATCCCTTACAGTCTCGTTTTCACCCTTGTTTGCTTCAGAAACTACCCTCTCTAAGGTCACCAATTACCTCTTTCTTGCCAGACCCAATGGCCTCTATTCCAACGTAATAATCTCCAACCTGATAACCCTTCTTGACCTCTCACCAGCTTCTGGAAACATCCAACCTTGTCTTCATTGACCCTGTTCCCCCTCTTTATCCGGCTGCTGTTCCTCTGCTTCCCAAGTTCTAACTGTGGTAGTTCCTTGAAGTGCAGTTCTGGATCCCCTTCTAGTCTCCACCTCCATCTACTCCCTTGGAGAACTCATTTGCTCCCATGGATTCAACTACAAAATCTTCAAAACAGAACTCCTCACCTTCCAATCGCATAACTGTAGACAATACCACTATCCTTCCTGTTTCACAAGTTCATTACCTTTGACTCATCTCTCTCCTTCAGTCTGCTTCCTGTCCATTCTACCTTTACAACATCTCTAGTATTCACCTCTTCTTCTCCATCCAAGTTGCTACCACACTGATTCAGGCACTTACCATATTACACCTTGACTACTACACCAGCCTCCTCCCTGTCTCCTGCCTCTCCCCTCTCCAATCCATGCTTCATTCTGCTGCCTGGATTATTTTTTTTTCCTAAAAAAACTGTTCACATCTCCAGAGTTTGCCCATCCACCCCTGTCAAACTCCTTGCCATTGGCTTTAAGGCAATTAGCTCTTCCCCCTTCTACCATACCATGCTGATCTCAATCTACAACCCAACCTGCACACATGCTCTTTAAACACCAACCTTCGCTCTGTACCTTAAGCTTGCCTTTCTCATAGCTGACAGCTACTTTCTCCATTTTCAAAACCCTACTAAAATTGTACTTCCTTCAGGAAGCCTTCCCTGACTAAGCCCCTCACTTTCCCCATTTGCCCTCCCTCTTGCAGCACCTATAGACTTTGGGGGTGGGATGAGTAGCAAAGTGTTTAAGAGGTACAGAACCCCTGCCTTCTCACAGCACTGCTGTACATATCCATCTATAATTTAACATCTGAGCTCCTTGTGAGGAGAGTATCATGTCTATCTACTGTATTTTACTCTTTACTCAAATATCTTTGTTAGCAGGTCAATTAAGTTAGGCTTCCCAGGGGAAGTGCTCTATACGACTATTCAGAAAAGCTAATTTCTTCTTTAAAAGAGAGAAGCAGCGTGGCTCAGAGGATAGAGCTTGGGCCTGGAAATCAGAAGGTCCTCGGTTCTAATCCCGGCTCTGCCACATGTCTGCTGTGCGATTTTGGGCAAGTCACTTAACTTCTCTGTGCCTCAGTTCCCTCATCTGTGAAAAAGGAATTAAAACTGTGAGTCTTATGAGGGACAGAGGCTGTGTCCAACCAGATTATATTGAATCTATCCTAGTGCTTAGAACATTATTTATCATTATTATTATTCCATTCCCACCTCATGGCCAGCTCTTCAGGGCTGCCACATATGCCAAATAATTTCAAAATTCCAGGTATACTGATGGCATCATGATTTTAGTAAGGTCTGTGAGAATCATGTGCAAATCTTCCCTCAACCGTTTTTTCCAGAATAACTTAAACAGTGAGGCACAGTCTTGGGCAGATGATAACCACAGCAAACAGGTCAGCCTGGTGGGTAACAACTGAGGGGAAAGGGGTTGCTGTCCTCAAGGAACGAAGGATGGAATACCAATCACTTGTATTTATTGAGCACTTACTGTGTGCAGTGCACTATACAAAGCATTTTGGGGAATACAATATGAGAGGATTGGCAGACATATTCCCTGCCCACAACAAGCTGGTAGGATCAACAAGAAGTTGGCCAGGGCAGGTTAAGATCTATGGCCATATGCACCAAATGCAGAAGGGAGTGTCAGTCTGACATTTATCTTTTCAGCCACATTTAGGAATAGAGTCTGACAGTAGTTCCAGTTTCAAATATGGGCTGTTGAAAACTTCCTGAATTTAGTTCAAGCCTCAGTGAAGGAGCAAATTAGATCTTTCACCTTGAACTCTGAGAAGGCAGGAGATCCTTAGCTAGAAAAGTCAGAGCTCATCTTTCAAGCACTTCGCGACTTCTACATTCTCTGAAATAAACTACTCTACTACAGCAGAATTTCATGGGTTCTGTCTCAGTAAAAATTGAACTAAATTCTTCAAACCATTCCCAATCTTCTGTCAGCTGATGCAACTTTTTTTTTTTTTTTGGTCTTCCTCCCCCTGCCACCCTCCCATTGGAATGTACATATTTGTTTCAGCCTCTCTGCCAGCCCTGGAAATGAATTACAGCCTTGGGTAACAGAGCCACCCTCAATCAAGGAGATGTGGTCAGAGCAGGCACTTGGGAGTCAGAGTCTCTGGCTTTTATTTTTAGTGTCACTTACTCCTCCAAGCCAACACGAAGATATCTTGCTGGGATTGCACTGTGACCCAGCCTGGATTGTAAACTCATTATAGATAGGGAATGTCCCCCTAGATTGTAAGCTCCTTGGGGTCTGGGAATGTCTGTTTATCATTATATTGTACTCTCCCAAGTGCTTAGTACAGTGCTCTGCACATAGTAAGCACTCAAATACAAATAACTCACTGTTATATTGTGTTATTGTTGTGTTGTACTCTCCCAAATGCTTAGTACCGTGCACAGCACACAGTAAGCTCTCAATAACTATTGATTGGATTGTCTTTCCCGCTCCCTTCTGACCATGCTTGTCCCTTTCCTTCTTTGTCCAAAATCCAGCTCCAAAGGAATCCCAAACTAGCCCCACTGGATTCCAGATCAGGGCCCTTAGTTAATAATTTAATAAAGGTTACTTGTTCAGCATTTACTATGTGCCAAGCACTGGGGTAGATACGAGTTAACCAGGTTGGACAAAGTCCCTGTCCCACATGGGGCTCGTGCTCTCGATCCCCATTTTTCAGATGAGGTGACTGAGGCCCAGAGAAGTTAAATGAGTTGCCCAAGGTCAAACAGCAGACACATGGCAGAACCAGAATTAGAACCCAGGTCCTTCTGACTCCCAGGCTTGTGCTCTATCCACTAAGCCACACTGCTCCCCTTGGACCCTTTGGTCTATCCCACAGGTTGAATTTAGTCCTGTGCCCCCAGGAGGTGATTAGTCCATGTTGCTGACCAACTGCTTAACTGTTTCTCCTCCACCCTTCCTTCAGCCATTCTGAGCAGTATACTCAGCAAGTATTTATGAAGTGGATGAGGCCATGGGGGTATCTACTACTACTGAGGACTCCTCCTCTGATCTAAGTCCACAGACTGCACCCTGTCTCAGTGGAAAGAGCACGGGCTTTGGAGTCAGAGGTCATGGGTTCAAAATCCCAGCTCCACCACTTGTCAGCTGTGTGACTTTGGGCAAGTCACTTCAATTCTCTGTGCCTGTTACCTCATCTGTAAAATGGGGATGAAGACTGTGAGCCCCACGTGGGACACCCCGATCACCCTGTAACCTCCCCAGTGCTTAGAACAATGCTTGGCACGTAGTAAGCGCTTAATAAATGCCATCATTATTATTATTATTACTAACCATCTTGCAATGTATTCCCCTGCGAACTGGAAGAACAGGTGAGAGTGGGGATGATTCAATGCAAACCATCACACTCCTGGGGAAAGGTGAGGGAGAGAAACTCAAATGCACATTTTGTGAGCTATAAGCTCATTGTGGGCAAGAAATGTGTCTGTAATATTGTTTTGTTGTGCTTAACAATAATAATAATAATAATAATAATAATAATAATAATGGTATTTAAGCATTATGTGCCAGGCACTTAGTACAGTACTCTGAGCATAGTAAGCCCTCAAATAGGATTGCCTGACTGATCACAGGACAAGCCTTCTCCCTCTCCACCATTTGACGTTTGCAAAATTTTCACTAATGTGCTTTTCATGAACAAAGTGGGAAAGATTTTTGTGACACCAACACTCTTGCAGAATTTTCTTCTAATTGTCTAATTCTATTACAAACAGGCACTGATTTAAGTAACACTAAAGATCAAAAGTCAATTCTTGAACATGACTAGTTTTCTAAAAAGAGCAGATGTGCTTCTCAATTCCTCCTGAGCAGTTGGACAAGACCCCAGTCAGAATGGAATCCAAGTGCCCATCGCAAACAGGGAAACCTCATTTGTGTTTCTCACTATATTGGCAGTATTGAAAACGTGAATCTTAAAATGACAGCTGACTCAACTGGGCAGGAAAAAGGGGAAGTCTGGACTTGAATAATGCAGTTAAATATAGGTTTAAAAAGAGATTGCTGAGGGGCCACACAGGGGAAGAAGCGATGGTATGGGAGCCTGCTGTATGTTGGCTACCTTCCAGATCAACTTGTGATATTTATAGCTGTCTGCTGAAACTATTTTCTTCCATCTGTTAAGGGCCATTCATACCCAAAGCTCTAATCCCACTTTGATCCACTCTGACCCTGAATATGCAAAGGTAACTATTTATTAAAGTGACATTGGGAATGTTCAATAAAAAAGTCTCCAGTATAGAAGTCAGTTACGCAGACTGAGAAACTTTATGACATTCATCATAACTCGATGCCCTAAATCAGATTGCCTCTACTGGACACCTACTGAACGTAAAACACTATTATTCTGACTGCTTGAGGAGCATGCAATCTATCTTATTTAGTGTTTAGTGTGTGTAGTGCGCTGCAGTAAGTGCTTGGGAGAGTACAATATAACAGTTGTTAGACACATTCCCTGCCCACAACAAGCGTACAGTCTAGAGTGGCAGATAAAACAGTCTCTGCCTTCAAAGAGCTTAGAAACCAGTCAGGGAGATGAGTAGATACAGATAGCTTTCTGACAATAGATTTAGAGTAAAAGCATGGATGCCACTGGGAAAATAAGAGAAACCACTTCTTCCCCAGTTCAATATTTATGAATTTCTTTGATATGACTCCCTCAGCTAAGTGGGCAGGGTGCTGCTGGTTGCTTATTTTCCTCTTCACTAGCACACTTGCCTCTGCAGTTTCCCTTTCCTGGATCATTTTTCTAAAATGGGACCGTCTCTATATGTTGCCGACTTGTACTTCCCAAGCACTTAATACAGTGCTCTGCACAAGTAAGCGCTCAATAAATACGATTGAATGAATGAATAAAATGTCTTTCTGCACATCTCTCTACTTCTCAAACATCCAATGACTGACCATTCCTCTCTGAATTAAGCAGAAATTCCCTATCACTGGATTTAAGACATTTAATCTGCACTCTCCTTCCTACATACCTACTCTTCCCCCATTATACCCTAGCTCTCACACTACATTTCTTTCAAGCCAACTGCTCACTGTACCTTGTTCTTGACTCTCTCATGGCCAACTTCTTGCTCATTCTCACTATCTCTTCCTGGATTTACTTCCCCATCTTTGAAGTCACATCTCCAGGTCTTCTCTAATTACTAATTTCTCATGTACTCTCCTTTATTTTCCCCCCGACTTTTTCCTTTTTAAATGGCATTTGTTAAGCACTTACTATGTGTCATGCCTTGTACAGTGCTTTGCACACAGTAGGGCTCAATAAACATGATTGAATGTCAAACACTGTCTTAAGTGCTAAGATAGGTACAAGTTAATTAGGTCAGACACGGTCCTTGAACTCATGAAGCTCACAGTTTAAATAAAGAGAACAAGGATCCCCATTTTACAGTTGAAGAAATCGAGGCACAGAGAAGTGAAGTGACTTGCCCCAGGTCACACAGCAAACAACTGACAGAGCTGAGATTAGAATCCAGGTCCTTAATAATGGTGGTACTTTTTAAGTGCTTATTTTGTGACAGGCACTGTTCTAAGCACTGGGGTAGATACAAGATAATTGGATTGGACACCGTCCCTGTCCCACAAGGGACTCAGTCTTAATCCCCATTTTACAGATGAGGTACCTGAGGCACTGAAGTGAAGTGACTTACCCAAGATCACACAGCAGGCATGTAGTGGAGTCAGGATTAGAACCCAGGACCTCTGACTCTCAGGCTCATGCTCTCTCCACTAGGCCATGCTGCTTTCCCCCACTTCATCCCTTCTGTCCCATCCAAGCTCTCTTGGATACTCACCTCTCCCCCTCCCCATCCCCCATGGCATTTTTGAACTTAATTGAAATGCTCTCCTGTCCAACATTTTATTTTCCGTCTACCCTGATCAATTATAAGTCTCTTAGGGGAATTTATAATCCCTCAATTGTGTGGTACTGTGCATACAATAGATACACAATACATTGATTGTAAAATGTTGTACTTAAGTGAACTCAGGGAAGGAAGAGTTAAAATGGACAGAACTAACTAGCATTTAAGATATAACTGCAGGAAATAGCGTGTCAGTGTTGGCTGGGAGGCAAAGCCTGATTGGGCAGTGAGCACAGTAAACACAGGAAATGTTTTGCTTGATAAATGTTTTATGTAAACTCTGGAGAGGGCATGACATGGTGGAGAATGCAGCAAAGGGAGCCGCTCTCCATACCATATGCTGTCTCTTCACCTTCCTGACTTCAGACCCCTCCCCAGAGGCTGCCCAGCTTTCATACCCAACAGCCAGTTGGTCCCACTGAACCCCCCCCCAGGCCACCAACTGAATTCTTTGGGTGGGAGACTGGGAAACGGGACCAACAAGAAGCCACTATTACTGTGTCCTACTTCCAACCCCAGAGCAAAGGAGGAAATTGGCAGAAGACAGTTCAAACCAGTCTGCATGGTAGCCTCTCTGCCATAATCTTCTCACTGTGAGTTGCATATTTATAAACAAGACTTTGTGGATGGTCTTGTACAAAGACACAGATGAGCCTGCCCTCAGCCTGAGGAGGGTGTGGGGGGGGAAAGGATTAGAGCTTAGAATCTTAGTGATAAACAAACTGAACACTGATTCCAGGGAATTTATTTAACCCAATAAGAAAACCAACCCCTCTCCAATGCTATGGGTGAAGCCAGCGTGGCTGCAAGAAAAGGGGCAAATTGTGTTTTCTTTCAGCCTGAGCAAAACTGTTCTGGCTACTTTTAGATGCCTTGAGTAGCAGGTGCCAGCTTTCTTGGAGAGTGTTGCTCAGATGCCAACTTCACCCACCTTAATCAATACATGTTATTTGAGAGTTTACTGCAGGCAAAGCACTGTACTAAGCACTTTGGAAAGTACAATACAACAGAGTTGGTAGATGTGATCCTTTCCTAGGAGGAATTTACAGTCCAAAGGGGCAGACAGATGTTAAAAAAGACTAGGGATAGGGGAAATAGAATATAAGAATATTTACATAAATATTGTGAGGCTCGGGTGAGTATCTCATTGCTTAAGGGGCACACGTACGCATGCATAGTTGCCGCAGAGAGCAAGGTGGATAGAGGAAAGAGGGGATTTAGTCTGGGAAGGCCTCTTTGGGGGAGAACTGACAAGGATTTGGTTGTTTACGTGTGTGGGGTAAATGACTGGGCTTATGAGTCAGGAAGGATGATGGGAGGATTAGGACAGTGACAAGGAATACAGAGTTAGCGCAGGAAGATGAGGCGTTCTGTTTTGGACGTGTTAGGTTTGAGGTGCTGTGGTCCAAAGCAGTACTTTTTCTTTTTTTAGGACAGGGGCTACATAATAATAATGATGGTATTTGTTAAGCGTTTACTATGTGCCAAGCACTGTTCTAAGCGCAGGGGGAGGTACAAGGTCATCAGGTTGTCCCACGTGGGGCTCACAGTCTTCATCACCATTTTACAGATGAGGGAACTGAGGCCCAGAGAAGTTAAGTGACTTGCCCAAAGTCACACAGCTGACAAGTGGCGGAGCCGGGATTTGAACCCATGACCTCTGACTCCCAAGCCCAGGCTCCTTCCACTGAGCCACGCTGCTTCTCATACATAATCACACTGGGAAGAAACCACTGGAAAGTGAGCAATTGAAGACTTTGGTTAGAGAGGGGATAAGTGTTTTGATGATGATAATAACAATAATAATGTTGTTTAGGTGCTTACTATGTGCCAGGCAGTGTAGTAAGCACTGGGGCAGGGGGATACAAGCATATTGGGACAGTCCTTGTCCCACATGGGGTTCACAGTCTCAATCTCCATTTTACAGATGAGGTAACTGAGCCCCAGAGAAGTGAAGTGATTTGCCCAGGGTCACACAGTGGACCTGTGGTGGAGCTGGGATTAGAACCCATGACCTTCTGGCTCTCAGGGCCATGCTGTATCCACTACAGCATGCTTCTTCTTGGGAAGGGATGGGTTTGGAGGTACAGGTTGGGGGTTGGATTTTTTTTACTTCATTTTTTAGGAGGCAGGAGATATCCTCTTGGGATAGTACTGGGAAGGATGGCAGAGTTTAAAGCTATATTGTACTCTCCCAAGCATTTAGTATAGTGCTCTGCACACAGTCAGTGTTCAATAAATGAAGGGGCAGGAGGATGCTGGGACTGGAGGAGAAAGGGAAATTTTACAAGACTGACTATTTCAATTTTATAGAGATGGAAGTATGTGGCAAGGTCTCTGTTTTGAGGCTTTTTTTGGATGTGGGGCATAAGATTTGAGGAGGCAGCTAAAAGTCTGAAACAGCTGGAGGAGGCAGTAGGCATGATAGTTGATAAGGATGGAAAAGTACTGTTGCTAGGCGGAGAAGAGAACAGAATTAAAGCAGGTGAGAATGAGTTTGAGAGGGATGAGGTCAGGCTGGTGTCTGGATTTCTGTCAGCAGTTCTCTGCTGTTTGCGCACCAGAGCAGGGGACGCATACTGTGGCTGTGATCCAGGGTTGTGGGTTTGAGATCAACAGAGGTATAGAGGGGCCAGGGTGTTGATTTGAACATCAAGACCAGATGGGGCATGATGACTTTAGAAAACTGGAGGGAGTTGAATGAGAAACTCCTACTACAACTCATCCTGCGCTCTTTGTTCCTCTAATGCTAACCTTCTCACTGTACCTGGATCTCATCTAACTCACAGCCTACCTCTCGCCCACATCCTACCTCTGGCCTGGAATACCCTTCCCCCTCATACCAGACAGAAGATAATTGCTCTCCCCCACTTCAAAACCTTATTGAAGGCACATCTCCTCCAAGAAGTCTTTCCTAAGCCGCCCTCCTCTCTCCTTTTCTCCCACTCCCTTCTGCGCCGCTCTTACTTTGTTCCTTCCTTCATTCGTCCTCCCTCTCATCCCCAAAGCACATAGGTATATATCTGTAATTTATTTGAGTTGTCTATCTTTATATTAACGTCTGTCTCCCTCTCTAGACTGTGAGTTTGTTGTGGGCAGGATTGTCTGTTAAATTGTACTCTCCTAAGCACATAATAAAGTGCTTTGCACATAGTATGTGCTCAGTAAATGCAACTGAATAAAATAAACAGGACTTTTTTTTAATGTAGCATTTACGCGCTTACAATGGGCCAGGCATTGTACTAAGTGCTGGGATCTTGTCTGGTCCAACAAGTTAATCTGGTTGCATACAGTCCATGTCCCTTGTGGGGCTCACAGTCTTAATCCCCATTTTTACAGATGAGGTCACTGAGGCACAGAGAAGTGCCCAAGGTCACACAGCAGACAAGTGGCAGAGCAGAATTAGAACCCAGGGCCTTCTGACTCTCAAGCCACACTGCTTTTTGTGTGGAGGGAGTCTGGGGGAGAAAAGGCAGGTGAGGAGGTTGTTATTGAAAAACAATTTCAGAGTAATGAAGGCTAGAGATTTACAGCAACTAGAGATGATGAAACTGATCACATAACACAATAACCCAAGTTCCAGAGTAAATTCACCCAGTATTCAGTTACTCACTGATTTCTAAGCAGCAAATAGGAGAGTCTCTTCCCTTTCATTAGTCAGTACTTATTGGATACTTAGTGCAGAACATTGTGCTGGAAGGTTGGGAGACTATAGTCTCCTTTCTTAATTTTACTGATTTGTGGAAGGCTCTGTGATCCGAAAGTAAAATCTTCTTAGCTAGTGTAAACTAGTGATTTGTCTTGTCTTATGCTGTCGAGTCGTCTCCGACCCACAGTGACACCATGGACACATCTCTCCCAAAACGTCCCAGCTCCATCTGCAATCATTCTGGTAGTGGATCCACAGAGTTTTCTTGGTAAAAATACGAAAGTGGTCTACCATTGCCTCCTTCTGCACAGTAAACTTGAGTCTCTGCCCTCGACTCTCTCCCGTGCTGCTGCTGCCCAGCACAGGTGAGTTTTGACTTGTAGCAGGTTGCCTTTCGCTCTCTAGCCACTGCCCAAGTTAGGAATGGGTAGGCCTCTGCTTGACTCACCCTCCCATAGTCAAGACTGGTAGAGGACTGGAAATTCTCCAGGTGCAACCCTGAGAGGGAAATGACTTCTGGTCTTCAGGAATGAAGGTATGGGGAGGGGATTATAGGGGGAAATCGGCTGACATGGTAGATTCAAATTCACCTCCTCTCCTCCAACTCCCTTCGTGATCCACTACAATTCATCCCTTTCACTGTTGAGATGGTGCTTTCTAGATTTACCAATAACTCCTTGCTAAAACTAGTAATGTCTACTCTAATGCTGAAACTCTCAGCTGCTTTTGACCTTTCCCTTGTCATTGAACTGCTATCCAATCTCAGCTCGTCTGACACAATTCTCTCCTGGCTTTCTTCCTCTCTTTCACTGTCTCGTCGTCTGTCTCTAATTCGTTCTTTGACTGTGGGTGCTTTTCAGAGCTCTGTCTTTCTGGCTACCTTTCCCACTTTATGATCCTCTGCTTGAGAGTCAGAGGTGGTGGGTCCTAATCCCGGCTGTGCCACTTGTCAGCTGTGTGACTTTGGGAAAGTCACTTCACTTCTCTGTTTCTATAACCTCATCTGTAAAATGGGGATTACAATGTGAGCCCCACATGGGACAACCTGATTACCTTGCAACTACCCCAACACTTAGGAAACACTTAACAAATACCATCATTATTATTATTATTACCACTTAAATCTTTTATTCTCTTGTGCAAGAATGCGATGGAAAGTACTATTTCAATGCCAATGGATGGACGGTTCTAGGACTTTGATATTGGTGATTCTGCCTTACTGTTGGATAGTAAGCATGGTGTATAAATATTAATCACACATGCCAAATCTTGGAACAGTGCTAAGGTGACGTCTCATATCCATAGGGAAAGTGAGATGCTACGGTTGTTTATTAGATCACCAGTTATTTCTGAAGCTAGTTACCACACTGGGGATACACTTATAATAAGTGTGTTATTTATTAAGCGCTTAGCACTGAGGTAGATGAGGCCCAGAGAAGTGAAGTGACTTGCCCAAGGTCACACAGCAGATAAGTGGCAGAGGTGGGATTAGAACCCAGCTCCTGATTTCCAGGCCCATGCTCTATCCACTAGGCCACACTGCTTCTCCTAGATATCTATGCAGCTCTGGATTGCAACCGAACAGTGTTTCTGGGCACTTGTTGCATTTCATCATTTTGCCCCAGGACTTTGGATTTCCTTTATGTCCTTAGTAGGGGAGAGAGAGAATACGGCAGGTGAATGGAATGAGGAGGACAAATGAGACCTCAGGACAGAACCTGTACACAAGAATCGATTATATATCCCTTGAGCACTTTGATACTCACCCCAGCCCCACGATACTTATGTAAGTGTACTTATTTTTCCTTATCCCTAATCTATTTTAATGTTTGTCTCCCTCCGTAGACTGTAAGTTCCTTGTAGGGAGGGATTGCATTTATCAATTTTGTACTTTCCTAAGAGCTTAGTGCAGTGATCTGCACATTTTGCAGTTTAGTGGATAGAGTACGGGCCTGGGACTCAGAAGGACCTGGGGTTTAATCTCTGCTCTGCTACATGTCAGCTGTGCTACCTTGGGCAAGTCATTTTACTTCTCTGTGCCTGTTACCTCATCTGTAAAATGGTAATTCATTGATTCATTCAATCATAGTTATTGAGCGCTTACTGTGTACAGAGCGCTGTACTAAGAGCTTGGGAAGTACAAATTGACGACATCTAGAGATGGTCCCTACCCAACAATGGGCTCACAGTCTAGAAGGGGGAGACAAACAACAAAACAAAACATGTGGACAGGTGTCAAGTCGTCAGAACAAATAGAATTAAAGCTAAATGCACATCATTAACAAAATAAATAGAATAGTAAAAATGTACAAGTAAAATAGAGTAATAAATCTGTACAAACATATATACAGGTGCTGTGGGGAGGGGGGAGGTAGGGTGAGGGGGAATGGGGAGGAGGAGAGGAAAAAGGGGGCTCAGTCTGGGAAGGCCTCTTGGAGGAGGTGAGCTCTCAGCAGTCTCAATTAAGACTGTGAGTCCCATGTGGGACAGGGACTGTGTCCAGCCAGATTATATTGTATCTACCTCAGTGCTTAAAATAGTGCTTGACCCGTAGTAAGCACTTAACAAATACCATTATTATTATTAAGCACTCAATAAATGGCATTGCTTATAGTGCTAGTGGCTAGTGTAGCAGCACTCCCTTATTCTCATCTCTTGAGTCCTCGACTGTAAGCTCATTATAGTCAGGGAATTTGTCTGTGTATTGTACTCTTCCAACCGCTTAGAAAGTGCTCTGCACACAGTAAGTGCTCAATAAATAAATAAATAAACAAACTTCTCTCCTCCTCCCCATCCCCCAACCCTACCTCCTTCCCCTCCCCACAGCACCTGTATTTATGTCTGTACAGATTTGTTACTCTATTTTACTTGTACATATTTACCATTCTATTTATTTTGTTAATGATGTGCATTTAGCTTTAATTCTATTTGTTCTGACGACTTGACACCTGTCCCATGTTTTTTTTTTGTTGTCTTGTCTCCCCCTTCTAGACTGTGAGCCTGTTGTTGGGTAGTGACCGTCTCTGTATGTTGCCAACTTGTACTTCCCAAGCACTTAGTACAGTGCTCTGCACAGAGTAAGCGCTCAATAAATAAAATTGAATGAATGAATAAATATGATTGAATAAGTAAATGAATGAATGAATGTGGTACAGAGTGTTGCACGATCCTGCCTCTGCAAAGGGCATGTTTGATCCTCACCCCAAATCTGGGACTCTCCATCACCTCGCCCCCTCCTACCTCACCTCCCTTCTCTCCTTCTCCAGCCCAGCCCGCACCCTCCGCTCCTCTGCCGCTAATCTCCTCACAGTATCTCGTTCTTGCCTGTCCCACCATCGACCCCCGGCCCACGTCATCCCCCGGGCCTGGAATGCCCTCCCTCTGCCCATCTGCCAAGCTAGCTCTCTTCCTCCCTTCAAGGCCCTACTGAGAGCTCACCTACTCCAGGAGGCCTTCCCAGATTGAGCTCCTTCCTTCCTCTCCCCCTCATCCCCCTCTCCATCCCACCCATCTTACCTCCTTCCCTTCCCCACAGCACCTGTATATATGTATATATGTTTGTACATATTTGTTACTCTATTTATTTTACTTGTACATATCTATTCTATTTATTTTATTTTGTTAGTATGTTTCGTTTTGTTCTCTGTCTCCCCCTTTTAGACTGTGAGCCCACTGTTGGGTAGGGACTGTCTCTATATGTTGCCAACTTGTACTTCCCAAGCGCTTAGTACAGTGCTCTGCACACAGTAAGCGCTCAATAAATACGATTGATGATGATGATGATGGTGACTAGAACCCAAGTTTCTTGAATCCCAGAAAAGTGCTCTTCTCCTGTAACACCAGTAAGGCTGGCAGGTTAGAGAAGAAGGGGAGGAAGAAGAAAGCGCTGACACATACAGTGAACTAGGTTCTTCCCCATCAACATGCCCTTGTGCACTGATAAACATATTTAGGAATTAGTGCATGCCACAGCTCAGCTGGAGGAGGAGGTGTGTGTTCAACCAGAATTGGCGAGCCCGCCCTTAAAGAGACAAGCACATTCCCGCATACCTTAAGATCTGAGTCCCCTTCTGGATGGCACCTCTGAGAAGCAACTTGTCCTTTCAGATGTTGGTTGTAGAAGAAACAAAAGACGACTCCAACTTATTTGGAAACAACTTGGTGGGACTCTATTTCTCTCTGTTGGTCATTTACTCTTACTTCTTCCTTTAAGAGCTCCATAATAGGCCCCTGCTTGGATGAAGGGGTGTGTGGGAGAGATTTTGAGAGAGACAGGTAATGGCACTGTCCACTGGAGCCTAGCAAAATGTCAGAGAAAAATAGTTGAATTGTTCTGAGAAGAAAGATGGTACTTGGGGAAATTACCCAGTATTCTGGGTTGAGTTCGTGATGCATAAGTATTTTGTTAACTGTCATAAAAGCCAGGTTAGAGAGCTGCAAGATGTGTATTCGGTATGGAAAGCCCAGCAGATATGAAGACATGACTGGCTTAGTTGCCCTCCTCTTGGGGGTGAAGAGGAAAAAAGTCCAGTTATTAGTTCTACTCATTTAGAGCTCCAGGTGAAAGGTGTTTTTTTTGGTTATTTTTTTCTTAATAGAGAGGGAAATCTAAATTCCACTTAGACTTCAGAACTGTGGTATTTGAGGATTTTCATTATCCATCTGTACCCATTCTGTTCCCTGCTGAAAGGCAACCTTGGGTGCAATAATTTAAACTGAGCCCTTTGCAGGACAGGAACCTTGAGTTGATGGATTATGTGGTACCTAACCCCAGAAGGTAGCAGAGTGCCTGGCATGTGATAAATGGAAGGAAACACTCTCAATTTTTGTATTCTGTCCTATATTTTGGACTTGACTATGCCTAGGCAGAGAGATTTTTATTATTTGATTTTTTTTAATTTGGAAGTCCTTGACACCCCAGAGAGCTCTGGACACACTATTTTTTCCTCTCTTCAGAGGAGAAGATTGATCACTTCCTGATTTACCATTCAATAGGACCTTGACTAGCAGCAGCAGCATGCTATACAGTTTTCATTTGTCTTGGAGCTTAGTACTGACTTGAACTGAATCTGAACAGTTCAGTAACAAGTAACTCTAAAATCATAATCAACTGCCTGGTTATTTTTTGGGGTGCAGAGCATTTTCTAGGTGCTTGGGAGAGTATGATAAATTAAAGATATGGTCTCTTCAAGGATGTTGTAATATGCTGGATAAGATGGGCAGACTTCCCAAGTGCTTAGTACAGTGCTCTGCAGACAGTAAGTGCTCAAATACGATTGATTGATTGAATGAATGAATGTGTATTAATGCATAATGGAAGCAAGAGGAAAAGTAGAGCGATCACTAAGAGTATGAATAAATGAATTGTGTATGTGAATTGCTATGTACCAAATGGCAATGGGTGGGGATGATATAATCAAGGTTACAGCTGGAAAATGCTTGCAAATTAGTTATAATAACAGTATTTGTTAAGCGCTTACTATGTGCCAAGCACTGCACTAAGTGCTGGGGAAATTACAAGATAATCGGGTTGCACACAGTCCCTGTCCCACATGAAGCTCACAATCTTAATCCCCATTTTACAGATGAGGGATCTGAGGCACAGAGAAGTGAAGTGATTTGCCTAAGGTGACACAGCAGAGAAGTGGCATAGCTGGGATTAGAACCTAGGTCCTTCCAATTCTCAAGCCCATGCTCTAGCCACTAGGCAACGCGACTTCTCACCCTAATACAGCCAGATTGTGCAATCAAGCTGTGCCACTGCATGAGATGTCCATTGTGTTTTGGTTAAATTCGTTCATTCAATCATATTTATTGAGCACTTACTGTGTGCAGAGCACTGTACTAAGCGCTTGGGAAGTACAAGTCGGCAACATGAAGAGGCGGTCCCTACCCAACAATGGGATCACAGTCTAGAAGTGAGAGACAGACAACAAAACATGTAGACAGGTGTCAAAATCGTCAGAACAAATAGAATTATAGCTATATGCACATAATTAACAAAATAAATAGAATAGTAAATACGTACAAGTAAAATAGAGTAATAAATCTGTACAAATATATACAAGTGCTGTGGGGAGGGGAAGGAGGTAGGCCGGGGGGGATGCGGAGGAGGAGAGAAAAAAGGGGGCTCAGTCTGGGAAGGCCTCCTGGAGGAGGTGAGCTTCAGTAGGGCTTTGAAGGGAGGAAGAGAGCTAGCTTGGCGGATGTGTGGATGGAGGGCAATCCAGGCCAGGGGAAGGACATGGGCTGGGAGTTGATGGCGGGACAGGCGAGAACGAGGCACAGTGAGGAGGTTAGCGACAGAGGTGAAAAATAAAGTTGTTAAAGTTGAACTAGCAAATCTGGCAAATTATTTTAAAATGGTACTAAGTATGAAAAAGAAACAATTTCCTTACTAAATTGTAACTCAGGTCATCCAGTCAATGACAACTGAAATTTTAAGCTTGGCTATCATGGCAATTGAAATAGGATGGTAGAGTAAACAAGTTGATGCTGCTTTATATGCACCATACACAAATGTCAGGGATCATGACAACTTCCACTACAATTCTCATAAGTTGTTTATGGAACCATCTGCCTCAGTGTCTTTCACTCCCCAAATGTCAAAGCTACATTCAACAGATCCTGACCCCTGCTATGCCTGATGCTTTTAATGAATTCCCAGGGTTACACAACTGCAACGAAAACTCCCTGTTCTGTACTTTTTCAGGACCTTGGGATTAAGTGCCAACACTAACATTCCCTCTTTCTGCCCTGATTAATAAGGAACAAACTTTCCAAGAAAACTGTGCTTCAGTAACATGTCACTCATCCAAGCATCCATGAGCACCTGGTATGCGCACAACACTGTGCTAGCTGCTTGGGAGACTAAAATAAAAGCTAGGCACTCTTTAGCCCTCCCAAGCTAATATTCTTGATTCCATCTCCTTCCTTCTCCCCTGGCAACCAGGAGTTCCCTGTTTTTCAAGTCTATCTGGACAGTCTTCCCCTAAAAGGATAAAGTGCTCCTTAGGCATTCTGTGTGTTTTCATGTAGTAATAGTACTTTTTGATCAGCCAATAGATAAAATGTACTGCACTAAGCATTTGGAAAATTCAATCAATTAGTGGAGTGGGTGGAGATCCTTGAAACCAATTGTGAGGAGTTTTTGCTTAGTGAAGAAGGAGCCAGTGGAGGGTTTTGAGGAGCAGAGAGATGAGTGCCAAGCAACATTTCAGAATATTTGTGAAGCAGCATGGCATAATGGATAGAACATGAGCCAGGGAATCAGAAGGTCATGGGTTCTAATCCTGGCTCCTATTCATGCCTGTCTACTTGTTCTGTTGTCTGTCTCCCCGCTTCTAGACTGTGAGCCCATTGTTGGGTAGGGATTGTCTCTGTTGCCGAATTGTACTTTCCAAGTGCTTAGTTCAGTGCTCTGCACACAGTAAGTGCTCAATAAGTACGATTAAATGAATGAATGGCTCGGCCACATGTCTGCTGTGTGAACCTTGGGCAAGTCATTTCACTTCTCTGTGCGTCAGTTACCTCATCTATAAAAAGTGGGTTGAGACTGGGAGCCATATTTCGGACAGACTGTGTCCAACCCTATTCTAATCCCAGCTCTGCTACTCGTCAACTGTGTGACTTTGGGCAAGTCACTTAACTTCTCTATGCCTCAGTTACCTCATCTGTAAAATGGGGATGAAGACTGAGAACCCCACGTGGGGCAACCTGATTACCTTGTATCTACCCCAGTGCTTAGTACAGTGCTTGGCACACAGTAAACGCTTAACAAATTCCACTATTATTATTATTAATAATAATAACAATAATAATAAAACTGATACATACAGCAGTGTGTAATATAGATTGGAGAGGTGAGAAACCAGAGTCCTGGAGACATGAGTCTGATACAGTAATCTTATAGCTATATGACCAAAATGCATATCAAAGTGGTAGATTTTTAGAGGAAGGAATGGATCTGGTAGATGTTCAAATATCTTTCTATAGTATCAAAGAAAAAAGGAATACTCTTACCCTAAATGATCCATCTTGTCTGTAGACTCAGACATTTATACGAAACATATGACTTGAACATGTTACAATGTTCAAATTCCCTCCACGCATCATCCAAATTAGCTCTCTTCCTCCCTTCAGAACCCGACAGCTCACCTCCTCCAGGAGGCCTTCCCAGACTGAGCACCCCCCTTTTTCCTCTGCTCCTCCTCCCCTCCCCATTGACCCCACTCTCTCCCTCTGTTCTACCCCCTTCCCCTCCCCACAGCACTTGTGTATATTTGTACATATTTATTACTCTTTTATTAATGATGTGTATATAGCTATAATTCTATTTATCTATTTTGTTGATATTGACACCTGTTTTGTTTTGTTATCTGTCTCCCCCTTCTAGACTGTGAGCCCATTGTTGGGTAGGGACTGTCTCTGTTGCTGAATTGTACTTTCCAAGCACTTAGTACAGTGCTCTGCACACTAAGCACTCAATAAATACGATTGAATGAATGAATGTATGTTCCAGTACTGACCAAAGGTGCCCTGTTCTAGAGCTACACTTGGAATGAATAAATACATTATTTTATAAGGTTTGTGGCTGGATTTTCTGTGTAGACTTTCAGATGTTTCCCATTCTGGTTGTGGGGTGGGGAGAAAGGAATGGCAACTGTGTATGCAAATCCATCCAAGGTCAAGGTCTCAAAGTCCTGGCTAACCGTTGGAGGTACAAATAACCCTTATTTCCCCTTCCCTCTCTTCTCTTTCTCTCCACCACCCTTCCATACACCCTAGAGTTCCCAGGGCTGGAGAGAGAGATGAGGGGGTAGTTTACCCAAGGACAAGTGGTATGTCTACATGTTTTGTTTTGTTGTCTGTCTCTCCCTTCTAGACTGTAAGCCCGTTGTTGGGTAGGGACCGTCTCCATATGTTGCTGACTTGTACTTCCCAAACACTTAGTACAGTGCTCTGCACACAGTAAGCACTCAATAAATACGATTGAATGAATGAATCATCCAAACACAGTTTTTTATTTAAATTTCCTCTTGGCCTTATACCTTAGTCCTCATCACTGGACTACACTGCTGTCTTGGAAATGGGGGTGGATCTGCATTTTGATGTGTGAACCTCACCTGGAGGCTCAGGTTAATAAGCAGCACGCCAGTGCATCAGTTATTGCCACAGTCCCTGTCTTGTTCTCCACAGCTCTATAAGGATGAGCTAGATTTCCATCATCTGTAAAATAAGCATTGAGACTGTAAGCGTCATGGGGGACAGGGACTGTGTCCGACCTGATAACCTTGTATCTACCTCAGTGCGTAGATCACTGCACTGAGTTTCATCCTATGCTTGGCACATAAGTGATTAATGACTACCTCTTTTATCATTATGATTATTGGATGACTTGACCCCATGGGGCCCAGGTTTGGTTAGGGTAAAAATAAAGTGGCAATGATGGTGATTTTTTTTACCTTCCTCTCCACCCCTTCTTTCAGTGCCCTGCACACAATAAACACTCAGATATGATTAATTTCTCATTACCCCCACACCTCCTCTCTCCTCTTCAGTGAGCACTCAATAAATACGATTGATTCTCTTTACCCCCACCCACCCCCAACCCTCCTTTTCCGGTTGATCCAGACCCTGAATGGTAGGATCCAAGGAGGGGTAAGATCTTCCTGCCTCATCCTCCCTTATCGGTCTGCAAAACAGTACTGAGTTTGCACTCCCAAGAGTTCTTTTTCTTCACCTCCTGATCAAAGTGAGCAGGAAACCCGTTGCACCAGTTTAAAGACCTAGGATTCTGGAACCGGAGACCGCAGCCTACACTGTGGCGCCTTTGTTTTGATTCAAGTCTGTTTCCCTGGTGATGCTAGAAGCTTCCAGTGCAGCTGGCCCCAAAGTGCCCACCTGACCCTTCGTCGGAGTATCGTGGGTGTGCAGGCTGGGAAGAACCTCACTGAAGCATGGCCAGAACAGGACGCTCCTATGAGTGGGTTTTTTTTTTCCTTTTGAGTTGTTTTGCTTCCAGGCACTCCAAGCACTTAGCCTTGTGAACAAGGTTCAAAAGGACTCTTAAATACTGAGAATTCTCAAAGTTTTGTCTCACCTGGCTTCAATCTCTCCCCCTCTCCAGTTTATCCTACCCACCATCACTGTCTAAAGCACATTCTGCCCAGTGTGCGCTCTCTCTCTCTCTCTCTCTCTCTCTCTCTCTCTCTCTCTCTCTCTCTCTCTCTCTCTCTCTCTCTCTTTAAATGGTATTTAGTACAGTGCTGGCACATAGCAAGTACTTAAACAGTAGAGTTGACCCAAGCTAATCAGGTTGGATACAGTCCATGTTCCATATGGGACTCACAGTCTGAGTCCCCATTTTACAGGTGAGGCAAATGAACAGAGAAGGGAAGTGACTTGCCCAAGGTCACCCAGCAGACAAGTAGAGGAGCCAAGGTTAGAACCCAGGTCCTCCTGACTCCCAGATCTGTGCTCTGTCCATTAGGCCCCTTTCTTCTCTCTCATTAAACCCCCTATGGCATCAAACACATATTCCTAATCTTACTTCAAAGTCTTCCATCAGCTTTCTCCCTCTAGCTCCCACCCATGTACTCTCTCCCAGTGCTTAGCATAGGGCTTTTCACAGAGTAATCGCATCATAAATACCATTACTGTCATCCACTTTTTCCGACTTCTGCTATTCCCCAGCCCACTCTTCTCCATTCTTCCCAAAATCACCTTTTCACTATACCTTGCCAGCAATTTTTCTCTTACCTCTTTGGCTATGCTCTTCTCTCTACTTGGAACACCCTCTCACTTCCAATCTCCCACACCACAGCTCCAATAATGATATTTAAGTGTTTACTATGTGCAAAGTATTCTACTAAGCATTGGGGCAGATTGGACACAGCCTTTGTCCCACATGGGGGCTCATTTTGAGAGAAGGAGAAAAGGGGTTTAATCTCCATTTTACAGATGAGAAACGGAGGCACATTCTCCTTAGCTTCTATGCTTTCTTGAAAACTGCCTCCTTCAGGAGGCATTCCCTAATTGTAGGCTTCACTTTTTATTCATGTCAAACTAGCAACTACTCTTAACCTTAACACTTATGTTTATATATCTCTCTTTAGCACTTAGGTATATATGAATTTGCATTACTGTATACTTATTCATGGTCCATTTATCTCGCATCTGTAGCATTGTTCTTTCTCCTGCTCATCCTATTTTGTATTTGTCGACCAGTCTTGCCCCCATTAGACTGTAACCTCTGAGGTCAGATACTGTCTCCTATTCTCTCCCAAGTGCAGAATTGAATCCAGGAGAGACAATTACTCCCCCCTTCAAAGCCTTATTGAAGACGCATCTCTTCCAAGAGGCCTCCGTGACTAAACTCTCTTTTTCTTTTCTTCAACTCCCTTCTGCATCAACCTGACTTGCTCCCTTTATTCACCCCCTTTCCAGTCTCATAGCACTTCTGTAAGTATCTATAATTTACTTATATTAATGTCTGTCTCCCCCTCTAGATGTAAGCTTATTGTGGGCAAGGAATGGGTCTGTTAAATTGTTGTACTCTTCCAACTGCTTAGTACAGTGCTCTGCACACAGTAAGTGTGGAAACTCTCCAGATGTGACCCTGAAAGGAATGTACAGATAGGAAGAAAATATTGTTATAAATGGAAGAAGAGTGATGCCTATGAATTGATATCCATAATCTTTATGGAATGGTGTATACGAACTAAGTGACCGACTTTTCGACTTCCACTAATGGAGGGTGGTGGAGATATAATCTAGGAATGCTTCCTGAAGGAGGTGCAACTCTAGGAGGGCTTTGAAGATGGAAGTGTGCTGGAGAAGATTTAAAGGGTGAGGGCATTTTAGGTCCTGGGTAAGGCACGAGCAATGAGCCAGAGATGGAAGTGCCACAGTGAAGGGCAATAATAAGCTTAATTTGGGATGCTGTTAGCCCCGTGTGGGAGAGGGACCATGTCCAAACTGATTACCTTATATCCACCCAGCACTTTCATTCATTCATTCAATCATATTTATTGAGCGCTTACTGTGTGCAAAGCACTGTACTAAGTGCTTGGGAAGTACAAGTCGGCAACATATAGAGACGGTCCCTACCCTATAATGGGCTCACAGTCTAGAAGGGGGAGACAGACAACAAAACAAAACATGTAGACAGGTGTCAAAATCATCAGAACAAATAGAATTAAAGCTATACGCACAGCATTAACAAAATAAATAGAATAGTAAATATGTACAAGTAAAATAGAGTAATAAATCTGTACAAATATATATACAAGTGCTTTGGGGAGGGGAAGGAGGTAGGGCGGGGGGATGGGGAGGAAGAGAGGAAAACGGGGGCTCAGTCTGTGAAAAAGGAGGCTTAGTTAAGTGCTTACGTTGTATCAAATACTTTTATATTATTAGTTTTGTTATTATGATTAGTATTAATATTGTTCATGAAGACTGAGCAGGGGTGAAGAAAGCACACAGTTATGAAGAGTTTTGAAAGCCTTGATTCTCCTTTCTATTTGGAAAGAAATCCTGGCTATCAGCCTTCTTAACTCTTAAGGTACTACAGAAGCTGTCATAGTTTATAAAAAAATAAATTAGATATGAGCAGGCAGTTAGATGATTTAACCAAATAGTTGAGCCTCTAAAAATTGTATTGGTGTCATCAGTAAAATCATGGTACCTATTTCTGAAGTTAACATAAGTCTCTAGACTGTAAGCTAGTTGTGGGCAGGATTATGTCTCTATTGCTATATTGTACTTTCCCAAGTGCTTAGTACAGTGCTCTGCACAAAGGGCTCAATAAATATGAATGAATGAATGAAATAATTGACCTATGGATGTCAAAGCGAAGAGGGAGAAGGGTTCAGGCACTTGATGCAGTGCTCTGCACCCAGTAATCCCTCAATAAGTAGCATATGTGAATCAGGGCGAGGTTGTCCCTGCTGTATCTTCCATCTGGTCATTTCAACCAAAATAGGAGCTGTTGGAACAATTTTAGTCACCCATGTTGCACCGTTCATTCAACCGAATTTCCTGAGCACTTACAGTGTGCAGAGCACTGTACTAAGTGCTACACTGATCCTTCCAGAGCTCCTTTGTGATTCTGGCCGGCATCTTGAAGGTGAGTGGGATAGAAGGGAAAGCTGGCTTTTGAAATGTTCCCCTTCCCAATGGCCACCCAGCTTACGAACAGTGTGGTTTAGCGGCGAGAGCCCGGGCTCAGGAGTCAGAAGGTCATGGGTTCTAATCCTGCTCCGCCACTTGTCAGCTGTGTGACTTTGGGCAAGTCACTTCACTTCTCTGGGCCTCTGTACCCTCATCTGTAAAATGGGAATAAAGACTGTGAGCCCCACATGGGACAATCTGGTCACCTTGTATCCTCCCCAGTGCTTAGAACAGTGCTTGGCACATAGTAAGAGCTTAACAAATATTATTATTATTATTAGTATTATTATTCAGGGCAGGACAATATAATTGAATATTGTAGTTCATTCAGTCATATTTATTGAGTGCTTTCCGTGTGCAGAGCACTATACTAAGCACTCGGGAGAGTACAATATAACAATATTGAATGAATGAACAATAAACAGATGCATTCCCTGCCCACAGTGAGCTCAATCAATTGCTTCCATCTCTTGCCAGGTACAATGCCCACGGAATGATTCATTTTGGAGAAGCAGTCCAATTTTCATTTTTCACCTTTAAAGTAGATTTTCAGTAGAAGAATGGAAAATTACACTTGGGAAATTAGTAGCACTTATAGTCAAGATATCCAGTTACAGTAAAGCTGAGGGTGAGCTTGTATTTATGTATGTCATTGAGAAAGAATCTCTTGCACCTTAGCAAATTCTGTCCCAGAACTGTAGGAGGACCCTGCTTCTGGCTCTTCACAGTTAAGCTCTCAACTTTCTCAATGTGCAGTGAATCACAGGGTGTTTTCGTTTGTGCATTTATACTAAAGTGGAGAAGGCTCACCCCCTTCTCCATTCCAAACATAGCTTTAAATCAATCAACGATATTTATTGAGCACTAACTATGTGCAGAATACTATACTAAGTTCTTGGGAGAGTACAATACAACAGAATTAGCGGACACATTCCCTGCCCTTAACAAGCTTACAGTCTGGAGGGGAGACAAACATTAATGTGAATAATATATAATTCAAAGACAAGTACACAAGTGCTGTGGGTTTGGGAATGGGGTAAATACCAAATGTCCAAAGGTCATAGATCCAAGAGAATAGACGACACAGAAGGGTGAGCAAGATGGGGAAAAAGAGCAAATACTCCTCACTCTCAGCTTCAAGGCTGTCCATCACCCCGCCCCCTCCTACCCCACCTCCCTTCTCTCCTTCTCCAGCCCAGCCCACACCCTCCTCTCCTCTGCTGCTCACCTCCTCAGTGGGCCTTGTTCTCGCCTGTCCCGCCATCGACCCCCGGCCCACATTCTTCCCCTGGCCTGGAATGCCCTCCCTCTACACATCGCCAAGCTAGCTCTCTTCCTCCCTTCAAAGCCCTACTGAGAGCTCACCGCCTCCAGGAGGTCTTCCCAAACTGAGCCCCCTTTTTCCTCTCCTCCTCGCCATCCCCCCACCCTACCTCCTTCCCCTCCCCACAGTACTTGTATGTATTTATACAGATTTACTACTGTATTTTATTGTACATATTTACTATTTTATTTTGTTAATGATGTGTGTATAGCTATAATTCTATTTGTTCTGACGATTTTGACACCTGTCTACATGTTTTGTTGTCTGTCTCCCCCTTCTAGACTGTGAGCCCGTTGTTGGGTAGGGACCGTCTCTATACGTTGCCGACTTGTACTTCCCAAGCACTTAGTACAGCGCTCTGCACACAGTAAGCACTCAATAAATACGATTGAATGAATGAATATATTCATATTCACCTATGCACCTATGCATATTCACATATGCACCTGTATATATGTATATATGTTTGTACATATTTATTACTCTATTTATTTATCTTGTACATACCTATTCTATTTATTTTATTTTGTTAGTATGTTTGGTTTTGTTCTCTGTCTCCCCCTTCTAGACTGTGAGCCCGCTGTTGGGTAGGGACTGTCTTTGCGTGTTGCCGACTTGTACTTCCCAAGTGCTTAGTACAGTGCTCTGCACACAGCAAGTGCTCAATAAATACGATTGATTGAATGAAAAAGAGGGCTTAATCAGGGAAGGCTTCTCAGTGGAGATGGTGACTTTAATAAATCTCGCAGCCCCATATCCTTCCTCCCTAGCCTGTGCCCTTGCCACTTAGAACAGTGATTTTGCACATAGTAAGCGCTTAACAAATACCATCATCATCATTAGGCCATGTTGCTTTCCTTAGTCACTATTGAAAGACTAGAAAGGGTTTGCCTGGATTTACCCCCCTGCCATTTCCTCAGTTGTTTGGGGTTAGTTTAAGAGAATGTGCTGGTAATCAGGCTGTTTCAGGTCATGAACTAGAATCAACAACTTGTCAAGGGCTGTATCTGATACAACCACACACCAGTGTCTAGCTGGTTCCCTTTCAGTGCCTATATCGAGTTGCAAACAAGCTGGTTTTAGACTAGCTCGGCTTTCATTTATTTTTTTGTTTTAAAGGTCATGGAAGCTGAAGGTTAAAAAAGCAACAGCAATAAAACATTGCAGTTTCAAGATAAGCATGAAACGGGGGAACAGGATTTCAGCAAGGAGACACTGATAATACTGGAAATGCCGAATACCAGGATGTAGTTTGCAGAATGCTGACTCTGGAGCAGAGAAATCTCAGGGCTTTCCCGCTTCTGAGTTTTGAGTCATGCTATCATTGGACATCGAGCTGCTTAGGTAACAGAATAGGGTGTCAAACTTTTAGTTGTGTGTTCAGTTTTCCCACTGCAAGCTGTTAGGTTAATCATTGCTTTCAGATTTTGTCTTTAAAACCTAGCTGATCTAGAGATGCAGTTTATAATCACTTGTCTCTTGTGTATGTGAGTCCATTGTGGGTAAGGAATATCACTGTTGTAGTGTACTTTCCCAAGTGCTGTGCACACAGTAAGCACTCAATAAATATGATTGAATGAATGAATGTGTGCATGTGCGCTCGCCTCTAGAACTTCTAAGTCCTAAATGACTCAGCCTAGGAGTTTGGATGGCACCTGAAGCCTGATCTGGAAAAATAGCGATCAGTGAGAAGCAGCATGGCCTAGTGGAAAGAGCACAGGCCTAAGAATCAGAGAACCTGCATTCTAGTCCCAGGTCCATGACCTGTCTGCTGTGTGACCTTGCTTCTCTGTGCTTCAGTTCCGTCCTCTGTAAAATGGGGATTAAACTGTGAATCCTATGTGCAACAGGAACTGAATTCAACCCAATTATAGTAAATCTACCCCAGTATTTATTACAGTGCTTGGCACGTAGCAAAAACACTTAAATACCATTCTTAAAAATGGTATTTATTGAGCACCTTGTGCAGAACATTATTTCAGAGGAGAAGCTCGTTGTGGGTGCAGCATGTGTCTGTTGTTATATTGTACTCTCCCAAGGGTTTAGTACAGGGCTCTGCACACAGTAAGCGCTCAATAAATACAATTGAATGAATGAATGGAGAAACATATGCTTATACCCGCATCCAGGTATTCCTTCATGTCTGTGTTTACTGTGTATCCTTGTCTTGCCCCATTGGCAATGGATCAGTCAGGGCATCCCCTACTCTGAATCATCTTTACCGTCATCAGTATCTCAATCTTAACGAACTCTTCAGGGAAGTCAGATTGACCAAGGAATTGCAGAAGTCTGATCCACTGATAGTGACAAATTGTCTGAAAGGCCTCTGATAACCATATAATAATAGATTATGATATTTGTTAAGTGCTTACTGTGTGTTAAACACCGTTTTAAGGACTGGCGTAGGTACAGGTTAATCAGGTTGTACACAGTCCCTGTTCCAAATCATCAATCGTATTTATTGAGCGCTTACTGTGTGCAGAGCAAATGGGGCTCACAGTCTTCATCCCCATTTTACAGATGAGGTAAAGTGATTTGCCTAAGGTCGCACAGGAGGCAAGTGGTGGAGCCAGAATTAGAACCCAGGTCATCATCATCATCATCAATCGTATTTATTGAGCGCTTACTATGTGCAGAGCACTGTACTAAGCGCTTGGGAAGTACAAATTGGCAACAAATTGGTCCTTGCAAAACGTAGTAGAAAGAGTACTAAGCGAAATTTAGTGGAAAGAGCACGGGCTTGGGAGTCAGAGGACGTGGATTCTAATCCTGGCTTTGCCACTTGTCTGCTGTGTGACCTTGGGCAAGCCACTTCACTTCTCTGTGCCACAGTTACTCCATCTGTAAAATGGGGATTAAGGCTGTGAGCCCCACATGTCTTAGCTTGGTTCTACCCAAGTGCTTAGAACAGTGTTTGGCATATAATAAGCACTTAACAAGTACCATCATCATCATTATTATTATTATTAGGTCATCTTGTTTCACTGTATAGCAGACTTGGTGCTGCTGCTTGCACTGTTCCTGAATCTGAGTTGCAAATGTGCCGAGCCCCCTTATAATCTAAGACTTCCAGCTACAAAATACCTCAGTAGCTACTGCAGTCAGATATTTCACCCTTCTTGAACCATGGAGATGGAGGGGCGGGCAGTAAGCTTGTTGAGGGCGGGGAATATGTCTACCAACTCTAGACTGTAAGGTCATTGTGGGAAGTGAATGTAATAATAATTATGGTTTTAAGCATTTACTATGGCACAGGCACTATACTAAACACTGGGGTGGATACAAGCAAATCAGGTTGGACACATCCCCTGTCCCCTGTGGGGCTCATGGTCTCAATCCCCATTTTACAGATAAGGGAACTGAGGCCCAGAGAAGTGAAGTGACTTGCCCAAGGTCACCCAGTAGACAAGTGGCGGAGCTGGGTTTAGAACCCATGACCTCCTGATTCCCAGGCCCTTGCTCTATTCACTCTGTCATGCTGCTTCTCTAACGTGTCTGTTTATTATTCTATTGTACTCTCCCACGTGCTTAGTACAGTGTTCTGCACACAGCAGCATGGTTTAGCGGAAAGAGCGTGGGCTTGGGAGTCAGAGGATGTGGGTTCTAATTCCGGCTCCACCACTTGTCAGCCATGTGACCTTGGGAAAGCCACTTAAAGTCTCTGTGCCGCGGTTACTTCACCTTTAAAATGGGTGTGAGCCCCATGTGGGACAACCTGATTACCTAGTTTATCCCCTAGCATTTAGAAGCGCACATAGTAAGCGCTTAACAAATACCAACATTATTAGTAGTAGTAGTAATCACTCAATAAATACAATTGAATGAATGAATGAACTCTATTATTTTGTAGTCTCCCAAGCACCTAGTACGGTGCTCCGCACACAGTAAGCACTGAATAAATACGATTGAGTTTTCAGCTCCTGCAGTGATTCCTCAGTGTTCCATTATGTCCAAGAGCTCATGTAACTGTTTAAACAGGGTCTCCACTTGATAATCAATCAATCATATTTATTGAGCACTTACTATGTGCAGAGCACTGTACTAAGCGCTTGGGAAGTACAAGTTGGCAACATATAGAGAATAATAATGATGGTATTTAAGTGCTTACTATGTGCTAAGCACTGTTCTAAGCGTTGAGGTAGACGCAAGATAATCAGGTTGTCCCATGTGGAGCTAACAGTCTTAATCCCCATTTTACAGATTAGGTAACTGAGGCAAAGAGAAGCTAAGTGACTTGCCCAAAGTCACACAGCTGACAAGTGGCAGAGGTGGGATTAGAACCCATGACCTCTGACTCCCAAGACTATGCTCTTTCCACTGAGCCACGCTGCTTCTTACCATAGACCTTAAAGCACTCAATCACCTTGCTCCTTCTATCTTTACCTTGCTGATTTCCTTCTACAACCCGGCACGCTCACTTTACTCCTCTAACACCAACCTACTCCCTGTACTTCGATCTCATCTGTCCCATCACTGACCCCTCACCCACATCCTGTCTCTGGCCTGGAATGCCCTCCCCTTCTTATCCGAAAGACAATCACCCTTTCCACCTTCAAAACCTTTTTGAAATCTCCTCCAAGAAACCTTTCCCAACTAAGCTCTCATTTCCCCTACTCCCCCTCTCTTCTCTGTCACCCTTACCCTTGGATTTGTTCCCATTGTTTATAAGACTCCGGCATGCTGTCAGAGCTCCCCCTCTAGACTTTAAACTCATTGTGGGCAGGGAATGTAGCTGTTTACTGTTATATTGTACTCTCCCAAGTGTTTTGCTTTTGAGGCACACCATGTGGCATCTATCTTCAGTTACCAAGCAGATTCTGTTATCTCCATTACACAGATAAAGAAACTGAGGTAGAACAAAGTTAAGCTACTTCCCAGCCCCATTGTAAACCTGTGTAATAATACTAATTGTGGTATTTAAGTGCTTACAACGTGCCAGGCACTGTACTAAGCACTTGGGTAGATAGAAGCAAATAGGGTTGGACACAGTCTCTGTTCCATATGGGGCTAACAATCTCAATCCCCATTTTACAGATGAGTAACTCATCTGTACAAAGCTCAAATGTTCTCACTCTGGTGCTAATCAGTTGTCTTCTAGACTGTGAGCTCGTTGTTGGGTAGAGACCGTCTCTATATGTTGCCTATTTGTACTTCCCAAGTGCTTAGTACAGTGCTCTGCACACGGTAAGGGTTCAATAAATATGACTGAATGAAACAATCAATCAATCAATCAGGCTGTGCTGTTTCTTCTGGCTGCTATTTGTAACTACTAGGTAAATCCAAGTATGACAGCACCTACTTAAAGTGCCCTGTCTAAGGCAGAATCCATATAATAAAGAAGAGACAGTGTGGATTTGTGAAAAGGGCTGAGGGCTGTAAATTGAGACCTGGGTTCTAGTCCCAGCTGTAATAGTATTAGTATTAAGCCCTTACTGTGTGTAGAGGATGGTACAGGGAAGCAGCATGGCTTAGTTGATACAGCACGGGCCTGGAAGTAAGAAGGACTATTCCCAGGTCTGTCACATGTCTTCTGTGTGACCTGGGTAAGTTACTTCTCTGAGCATCAGTGACCTCATCTGTAAAATGGGGATTAAGAGTGTGAGCCCCATGTGGGACAGGGACTGTGTCCTACCTTATTAGTTTGTATCTACCCCAGCACTTAGGACAATGCTTGGCTTAGTGGGAAGAGCCCGGGAGTCAGAGGACTTGGGTTTTAATCCCGGTTCCACCACTTGTCAGCTATGTGACTTTGGGCAAGTCACTTAACTTCTCTGTGCCACAGTTATCTCATCTGTAAAATGGGAAGACTGTGAGCCCCGCGTGGGACAACCTGATAACCTTGTATTTAAACCTGTCTGCAGCACTGGCCCAGAAAATAATTGACCAATTTGTTTTTTCCTCTTCATATGCTTTGGCCTGGCCTTGTTTCATGAGCGCTTCATAAATACCATTGGTTGATTTGGGAAGAAATATCTATAATTCTTTTTATTTATATCGATGCTATTGATGCCTGTCTACTTGTTTTGTTTTGTTGTCTGTCTCCCCCTTCTAGACTGTGAGCCCACTGTTGAGTAGGGATTGTCTTTATTTCTTGCCAAATTGTACTTTCCAAGCACTTAGTACAGTGCTCGGCACAACAGTAACTGCTCAATAAATACAATTGAATGAATGAATGAATATCCCAGCGCTTAGAACAGTGCTTGGTACATAGTAAGTGCTTAACAAATACCATCATTATTATTATTACTATTATTGCTATCATCAAGCACTAGACTGTAAGCTTGTTAGGGGCAGGGAAAGGATCTGCTAATTCTGTTTGTATTGTACTACCTTAAGCACTTAGTACAGTGCTCTGCATATAGTAAGCTCTCAATAAATACCACTGATTGACTAGGAGAAAATATATTATTATTAATAATAATAATAGTGGCATTTATTAAGTGCTTACTATGTGCAAAGCATTGTTCTAAGCACTGGGGAGGTTACAAGGTGATCAGGTTGTCCCATGTGGGGCTCACAGTCTTAATTCCCATTTTACAGATGAGGGAACTGAGGCACAGAGAAGTTAAGTGACTTGCCCAAAGTCACACAGCTGACAAGTGGTGGAGCCGGGATTTGAACCCATGACCTCTGACTCCAAAGCCTGGGGTCTTTCCAGTGAGCCACACTGCTCCTCCAAAATATGCTAGTGGGAGTTAAACATGGTTCCTATCCCTCAAGGGGCTCATAGACTGTGAGCCCGTTCGTTGGGTAGGGACCATCTCTATATGTTGCCGACTTGTACTTCCCAAGCGCTTAGTACAGTGCGCTGCACACACTAAGTGCTCAATAAATACGACTGAGTGAATGAATGACTTAAAAGCTGTGCCACTGGCCTTATGAGTGACTTTGCCCAAATGACATCCCCATTTTTACCGATGAGCAAACTGAGGCCCAAAGAGGTTAACGCAACCTGTTGTAGGGACAAAAATGAGAATTGATATGAAAGACTCTGAAAATAAAGTACTCTACCAGTTCAAAGTAATAGGACTTACCATAGATCTCTGCTCTAGACTGTAAGCCCATTGTGGGCAGGGATTGTCTCTCTTCATTGCTGTATCATACTTTCCAAGCACTTAGTGGAGTGCTCTGCACACAGTAAGCGCTCAATAAATATGACTGAATGAATAACCTACCACCTCACTGAGCAGTTTTATTACAGTCTTGAACACGTTGGCCATTATCCCCTCCCCATAGCACCTATATATATGTTTATACATATTTATTACTCTATTTTATTTGTACATAATTACTATTCTATTTATTTTGTTAATGGTGTGCATTTAGCTTTAATTCTATTTGTTCTGACAGCTTGACACATTTATTACTCTATTTTATTTGTACATAATTACTATTCTATTTATTTTGTTAATGATGTGCATTTAGCTTTAATTCTATTTGTTCTGACAACTTGACACTTATCCGCATGTTTTGTTGTCTGTCTCCCCCTTCTAGACTGTGAGCCCGTTGTTGGGTAGGTACCATCTCTATATGTTGCCAACTTGAACTTCCCAAGTGCTTAGTACAGTGCTCTGCACACAGTAAGCGCTCAATAATTATGATTGAATGAATGAATGAATGATGTCTCACCTCCAGCCCACTCCGCAGTGAGTGACAATGTAGGCTCACAAGCGAGGAAGTCCTGGAATCAATCAATGGTATTTATCAAGCACTTGCTCTATTGTACTCTCCCCAGTGCTTAGTATAATGTTCTGCAGAGAGCAGGTAAACAAGATCCCTCCCCTCAAAGACCTTACAGTCTAGCAATAGAGACACAAACATTGCAGATAGGGGTGACATCCCAGTAAAAGAATGTGATCCTATGCAGTCAATCCACCAGGATCAAAACTGTACCCGTGACCATACACTTGTGAGACTGGTCACAACTGTTCATGTGTTTTTCTCATCTCAGCAACTACGGAAGGGACAGGGCTGAAAAGGGGGAGGAGAGAATAATAAACAACATGATCTGGCAGAGCAGGAGGACTACAATGAGATAATAGCAGAAAAATCAGGCTGAGAGAGGGAAAGTGTTGTCAATTGCTAACATCATAGATGGGGTCATCTAGACTATCTGCTTGGGAGGGCTGTCCAATTTAAAGGTGACCCCCCCTGACCATGAGACATCTCTAGACTGCAGAACAATCTTACCAAGACCTATTCTCTTTCTTAGCCACCCTCTATTTTAGTTCCTTCATTGTTCCCCAGACTGTCTCCTGGCAGCAAATAAGCTTTCATTAATAAGGCTTACTCTGTTTACTGGGGATTCTGCAGAAGGGCCTCAAGCACTTACTACGTGCCAAGCACTGTTCTAAGTGCTGGGGAGGTTACAAGGTGATCAGCGTGGCTCAGTGGAAAGAGCCCGGGCTTTGGAGTCGGAGGTCATGGGTTCAAATCCCGACCCCACCACATGTCTGCTGTGTGACCTTGAGCAGGTCCCTTAACTTCCCTGAGCCTCAGTTCCCTCATCTGTAAAATGGGGATTGAGATTGTGGGCCCCACATGGGACAATCTGATCACCTGTATCCCCCCAGCGCTTAGAATAGTGCTTTGCACATAGTAAGCGCTTAACAAATGCCATCATCATCATCATCATCATCATCATGTTGTCCCACGGGGGGCTCACAGTCTTCATCCCCATTTCACAGATGAGGTACATGAGGTACAGTTCTTTTAGACTGTGAGCCCACTGTTGGGTAGGGACTGTCTCTATATGTTGCCAATTTGTACTTCCCAAGCGCTTAGTCCAGTGCTCTGCACATAGTAAGCGCTCAATAAATACGACTGATGATGATGAGGCCCAGAGAAGTGAGGTGACTTGCCCAAAGTCACACAGCTGATCCCATTTCACAGATGAGGTACATGAGGCCCAGAGAAGTGAGGTGACTTGCCCAAAGTCACACAGCTGACCCTATTTCACAGATGACGTGAAGTCTTCTAGACTGTGAGCCCGCCTTCTAGACTGTGAGCCCGCTGTTGGGTAGGGACCGTCTCTATATGTTGCCAACTTGTACTTCCCAAGCGCTTAGTACAGTGTTCTGCACACAGTAAGCGCTCAATAAATACGATTGAATGAATGAATGAATTCTTCTAGACTGTGAGCCCATTGTTGGATAGGGACCGTCTCTATATGTTGCCAGCTTGTACTTCCCAAGCACTTAGTACAGTGCTCTGCATACAGTAGGCGCTCAGTAAATGTGATTGAATGAATGAATAAATTCTTCAATCGCATTTATTAAGCACTTACTGTGTGCAGAGCACTGTATTAAGCACTTGGGACAGTACAGTACAACAATAAACAGTGACATGCCCTGCCTCATCAACTTTTCAACAGTGTCCAGTTTGAATGTGACACCCCTGACCATGAAACATCTCTAGACTGCCCCTCTAGACTGTAAGTTCCTTTTGGGCAGGGAATATGCCTACCAACACCCAAGTGCTTAGCACAGGGCTCTGCACACAGTAAGCGCTCAAATACATTTACTCAATCTGAGGAGAAGCAGCGGGCTCAAAGGAAAGAGCACGGGCTTGGGAGTCAGAGGTCATGGGTTCTAATCCCGCCTCCACCACTAATGATAATAATAATAAGCGCTCAATAAATACGATTGAATGAATAATAATAATGGCATTTATTAAGTGCCTACTATGTGCAAAGCACTGTTCTAAGCACTGGGGAGGTTACAGGGTGATCAGGTTGTTCTACGTGGGGCTCACAGTCTTAATCCCCACTTTACAGATGAGGTAACTGAGGCACAGAGAAGTTAAGTGACTTTCCCAAAGTCACACAGCTGACAATTGGCGGAGCTGGGATTTGAACCCATGACCTCTGACTCCCAAGCCTGGGCTCTTTCCACTGAGCCACGCTGCCTCTCCTAACTTCTTCTCTTAATAATAATAATAATAATGATGGCATTTATTAAGCACTTACTATGTGCAAAGCACTGTTCTAAGCACTGAGGAGGTTACAGGGTGATCAGGTTGTTCTACGTGGGGCTCACAGTCTTAATCCCCATTTTACAGATGAGGTAACTGAGGCACAGAGAAGTTAAGTGACTTTCCCAAAGTCACACAGCTGACAATTGGTGGAGTGGGATTTGAATCCATGACCTCTGACTCCCAAACCTGGGCTCTTTCCATTGAGCCATGCTGCTTCTCCTAACTTCTTCTCTTAACTTCATGTGCCTCAGTTACCTCATCTGTAAAATGGGGATTAAGACTGTGAGCGCCACGTAGAACAACCTGATTGCCTCATCTCCCCCAGCGCTTAGAACAGTGTGTGGCACATAGTAAGCGCTTAACAAATACCATCATCATGAGTGCCACTGAGGCTAACTTTTGCACACTATGCAAAGGAAGACAGGGAATGCTCCTTATCTAGTCCCTTGCCATGTGAGGTGAGAAGCAGTGTTGCCTAGCGAAAAGAGCAGAGGCCTGCAAGCCAAAAGGACCTGGGTTCTAATCCTTTCTCTGCCAATTGCTTGCTGTGTGACCTTGGGCAAATCACTTCTCTGTGCTTAATAATAATAATTGTGGTTTTTAAGCGCTTACTATGTGCCTGGCACTGTACTAAGCACAGGGGTGGTTACAAGTAAAACGGGTTGGACACAGTCCCTGTCCTAAGTGGGGCTCACGGTCTCAATCCCCATTTTACAGGTGAGGTAACTGAGGCACAGTGAAGTAGTGACTTGTTTCCTCAACTGTAAAATGGGGATTAAATACCTGTTCTCCCTCCTGCTTAGACTGAGAGCCCCATGCAGGACAGGAACTGTGTTTAACCTAATTAATGTTACCTACCCCAATGCTTAGCGCAGTGCTTGACACACAGTAGCACACTAGAACCCAGGGCCTCCCAGGCTCCTGCTCTATCCACTAGTCCACACTGCTTCTCAACATTTCCTCCTATTTCAATTGTATTTATGTAGCATTTACTGTGGGCTTAGTACAGTGCTCTGCACATAGTAAGCGCTCAATAAATGCGATTGATGATGTGGGCAGAGCACTGTAGTAAGTACTTGGGAGAGTGCAGCATAACAGAGTTGGTAGACACATTCCCTGCCCACAATGAGCTTACAGTTTAAAGTGGGAATACACATTAATATAAAAGAATTACGGATGTGAACGTAAGTGCTGTGGGGCTGATAATAAATAATAATAATGGCATTTGTTAAGCTCTTACTATGTGCAAAACACTGTTCTAAGCGCTGGGAGGGATACAAGGGGATCAGGTTGTCCCATGTGGGGCTCACAGTCTTAATCCCCATTTTACAGATGAGGTAACTGAGGCCCAGAGAAGCTAAGTGACTTGCCCAAAGTCACACAGCTGACAAGTGGTGGAGCCGGGATTAGAACCCATGACCTCTGGCTCCCAAACCCGTGCTTTTTCCACTGAGCCACGCTGATGGAGGGATGAATAAAGCTATTCAAATTACCTCGTTGTGGGCAAGAAATGTCTATTTATTGAACTCTCCCAAGTGCTTCAGAACAGTGCTCTACACACACATGGGCCTGGGCGTCAGAGGGTCGTGGGTTCTAATCTCAGCTCTGTCACTTGTCTGCTGTGTGACCTTGGGTAAGTCACTTAACTTCTCTCTGCCTCAATAACTTCACCAATAAAATGGGGATCGAGACTGTGAGCCCCACGTGGGACAGGAACTATGTTCAACCCTATTTGAATGTATCCACCCCAGTGCTTAGTACAATGCCTGGCACATAGCACTTAACAAATACTATTATTATTATTTTATTATATATAATTGAATGAATGAAGTGCAAAGGTGATGCAAGGGAGTGAGAGAAGAGGAAATTGGGGGGTGGGGGCTAGTCAGGGAAGGCCTCTTAACCCAACAAAATGTTGGTCCCAATTTGCTTTACCCCTCAAACTCTGACTGCGGCAAAATCATGCACCTCTATTTCCCCGTCAGAAATTTTTGCCCAACTCGCCTTTCCTCTCTAACTGTGTGGCAAATTACGGGTGTTGCTTTCCCTTATGCAACCCTGCAATCTCCAGTCTGAGTCTCCAGTTCCTGAGTTGATAATCTCATTACAAGCTAATCCTGTTTACTGGCCATTTTCTTGGCAGAACAATCTTGTCAAGACCTATTCTCTTTCCTTGCCACCCTCTTATTCTAGTTCCTCCATTGTTCCCCAGTCTGTCCCCTGGCAGCAAATAAGCTTTCATTGATAGGGCTTATCCTGTTTACTGGGGATTCTGCAGAAGGGCCTCATCAAACACTTCCATCCCTTCCTTCAATAAATGGCTTCTTTTGATCCGCACAGCAGGAAAAATATTTATCAGCGGGCTCCTCTCAGCTCTGTTTCCTCAGGCTGAAGGCCGTATCCTGCCCCTGTTCAAACTCCCCAAAATAACACTTTCCAAGCTTCTGAATCTTCAGGTTTTTATTCATTCATTCATTCAGTCGTATTTACTGAGCACTTACTGTGTGTTCTGCACACAGTATTTGCTTATTATTGCTTACTGTGTGCAGAGCACTGTACTAAGAGCTTGGGAAGTACAAGTTGGCAACATATAGAGACGGTCCGTACCCAACAACGGGCTCATAGTCTAGAAGATTTATTTTTAAGGTAACATCATTTACAAAAAAAGTGTTTTAATAATAATAATAATAATAATAATGGTATTTAAGTGCTTACTATGTGCCAAGCACTGTTCTAAGCACTAGGGGAGATACAAGGTGATCAGGTTGTCCCACATGGGGCTCACAGTCTTAATCCCCATTTTACAGAAGATGTAACTGAGGCATAGAGAAGTTAAGTGACTTGCCCAGAGTCACACAGCTGACGGGTAGCGGAACCAGGATTAGAACTCATGACCTCTGACTCCCAAGCCCGGGCTCTTTCCACTGAGCCATGACAGGTTATCACTCTAGAAACGACATTACTACTCCCCATACACAAGAGTACTTTTCCTGCATATCAGGACAAAACCCAAAGGAATTCCTGGGCTGCACTTGGAGCATGTAAAAGAGTTTAAAATCAGGTCTGGATCAATGAGTAACCTCTCTATAATATGGATGTGAAATAGAAGTTCTAGTCACTAGCTATTTTGGTGACCAACTTGTTTTTTTTTTTAAAATGGTATTTGCTTATTATGTGCCAGACACAGTACTGAGTGCTGGGTTAGACTTAAAAAAAATCAGGTTGGACACAATCCGTGTCCCACATGGGGCTCACAGTCTTAATCCCCATTTTACTGATGAGGTAACTGGGGCTCTGAGAAGTGAAGTGACTTGCCTAAGGTCACACAGCAGGCCAGGATTAGGACCCAGTTCCTCTGTCTCCCAAGCCCAAAAGTGCTCTTTCCACGTTGATTCTCTGTTTTAGAATTGGAGGGAGCCCAGGGGCAGTGTTTACATGACTTTTTGTTCATTTCATTTCTTTATGTTCATAAAATGTCAGAGTAACCTAAGACCCAGGATTTTTTTTTTCTTTTCCTGTGGAATAGATGGGCAACCAAGACTACTAACCGTCCCCTTGGAGTGGGTGAGGGGGAGAACTGGGGATGACTGACACCCACCCTTGCTGTGCCAGTTCAGCCTGTCTGTCCCGTGAATCTCGGGGGCCACTAAGGTGGCAAGGGTTTAGACAGGAACAGGGTTGCAAAAACCAGCCAGGTTTGGAGTTAGCACTGGTGTAGAGAAAGGGGGTGGAAAGGGATAGGGATGGGTGGGGTCTTCCCACCCCACCCCAAGCTGGAAAATGGGGTTAGTAATAATAACAATAATGGTATTTGTTAAGCATTTACTATATGCCAGGCACTGTTCCAAGCGTTGGGGTTGAAACAAGATAATTGGATTGGACACAGTCCCTGTCCCACAAAGGCCAGTCTTAATCCCCATTTTACAGATGAGAGAACTGAGGCCCAGAGAAGTGAAGTGACTTGCCCAAGGTCACCCAGCAGAAAAGTGCTGGAACTGGGTTTAGAACCCATGACCTTCCGACTTATTACTCTATTTATTTATTTATTACTCTGTTTATTTATTTATTTATTACTCTATTTATTTATTTATTTATTTATTCATTTTACTTGTACATATCTATTCTATTTATTTTATTTTGTTAGTATGTTTGGTTTTGTTCTCTGTCTCCCCCTTTTAGACTGTGAGCCCACTGTTGGGTAGGGACTGTCTCTATATGTTGCCAACTTGCATCTTACCTCCTTCCCTTCCCCACAGCACTTGTATATATGTATATATGTTTGTACATATTTATTACTCTGTTTATTTTACTTGTACCTATCTATTCCATTTATTTTATTTTGTTAGTATGTTTGGTTTTGTTCTCTGTCTCCCCCTTCTAGACTGTGAGCCCACTGTTGGGTAGGGACTGTCTCTATATGTTGCCAACTTGTACTTCCCAAGCACTTAGTACAGTGCTCTGCACACAGTAAGCGCTCAATAAATGCGATTGATTGATTGATTCCCAGGCCCTTTCTCTATCCACTCTGTCATTCTGCTTCTCCAACTTTCAAAGAGGGTAAAGGATCGGTTTGAGGGAGTAGCAAGGGTTTAGGAGCAAAGGAGCTGCTCATGGACCACTGTCACATGATCTTGACAGGAATCTTAATAATAATGATAATAATAATAATAACAGTGGTATTTGTTAAGCACTTACTGCGTGCCAAGCGTTGTTCTAAGTGCTGGGGATTACAAGGTGATCAGGTTGTCCCACGTGGGGCTCACAGTCTTCATCCCCATTTTTACAGACAGGGAACTGAGGCCCAGAGAAGTGAAGTGCCTTGCCCAAGGTCACACAGCAGACAAGTGGCAGAGCCGGGATTAGAACCTACGTCCTTTAACTCCCAAACCAATGCTCTTTCCACTAAGCCACGCTGTTTCTCTAATTTCATCCGGCGGCCTCAGGCGGGGGACCCCGAGGTCCTGCCTCCCAATCCTTCCCACTGTTGTCTAACAACTGTACTTTCCCAAGTGCTTGAAGGCAGTTTGTCCTGGTGGAGATATCATGCACCTGGGTTTGAATCCCAGCTCTACTACTTGCCTGAGGTGTGTGACCTTGGGCAAACCCCATAGCCTCTCGGACCCTGTTTCATCCTCTGTAAAATGGATTATCTCCTAAACTGTGAGCCCTCTATGGAACAGGGACTCTGCCCAATCTGATTATCTTGTATCTACTCCAGCACTTAGTCTAGTACTTAGCACATAATAAGCACTTAATAAATAGCGCTTTGCATGCAGATCCTAAAGCAGCATAAATCCATCCTCAATCAATCGTATTTGTCTTCAACCCCTTTCTAGTTGAACTCTTCAAAGCTAACCTTACCCCAAATCCTGATGTGCTTTTTCCCCAGGCAGTCTTCGACTTTTTGCTCCCAGAACTTGACGTTTTCCCTTCCCCACGAGTTGCTCCTCCCCACCTCACTAATTCCATTTATCCCTGCAGCAACGGACCCCACTGCAGACCACCTCCCCAGCTGTGGCTGCAAAAATTGGGGGGGCTGACATGGCCCAGGAGGAATAATGTGGAAAACGGGGGCAGGCGGATGGCAGGAAAAGAGGTGTAGACCCTCTTTTCCCTCCTCCCTTAACCCCCAGGTGGCTTGCAGAACTTTTATTTATGGTATTGGTTAAATGCTTATTACTTGCCATGCACTACTTTAAGCACTAGGATAGATACAACTTTATCAGGTTGGGCAAAGTCCGTGACTTGCTCCTTTTATCCATCCTCCCAGCCCCACAGCACTTATGTACAAATCTGTAATTTATTAATAATAATGTCTAACTCCCCCTCTAGACTATAAGCTTGCTGTGAGCAGGGAGTGTGTGTGTTGCCGTTCTCTCCCAAGCAGTGCTCTGCACACAGTAGCCATTCAATAAACACTTTTGACTGACAGACCATGTCCCACATGGGGCTCACACTCCTAATCTCTATTTTACAGATGAGGTAACTGAGGCCTAGGGAAAGGGAAGTGAAGTCTGCTGTGAGTCCTTGGTCAAGTCACTTCACTTCTCTGTGCCTCAGTTACCTCATCTGAAAAATGGGGATTGAGACTGTGAGCCCCAGGTGGAACAGGGACTGTGTCAACCCGGTTTGCTTGTATCCACCCCAGCACATAGTATAGTGCCTGGTACACAGTAAGCGCTTAACAAATATCAATATTATTATTACTGATATTATTCCTCCCTAGCCTGTTGACACAGAGATGTCCAGAATTGGACAACTGAGCTAGAAAGGATGGGACAGGGCTACTTCCCCACTGAATTTTGTTCTGCAGGGATGTAATCTTCACTGAATTAGAAGAGAAGCAGTTTCTGCCTGGTTGATGTGGAATCCAGCTGTCTCAACAGCTGGGGGCCCAACCTTGGTTGCCCACCCACCTAGCTTCAGTTCTCCCCTCAAAACACCACCCCCAGAAAGAAGAATGCAAATCCCTGGCCATTTCTTCCTTCTCCTAACTCCTAAAGATACCAGAAGATTACTTAAAGTCATGGCTGCTGCTTCAGTGATGTGATCACAAATTATACAAAAACTGGGGGGCTCACCCCCATCAACTTTCACATTAACTCTGGAAATGCAGCCTCAATTCTTACCCTGGGGTTGGAACCAGTGGTCTAGAAGTGAGAAATTCTATATCCCATTACCAGTTCCCTGAGCCAGGCAATCCATGACACATTTGTTTTCCCAGGAGTTTTAAGTTTTACACAGCTGGTGTGCATTCCATTCATTGTTGGAATGCTGACTTCCACAACATGGGTTGGAATTAAGAGCCAATTCTTCTTCCGGAGGCTTGGGGTCGGGAGAAGAGGGAGGATTTTATATATTCAAAGAAGTAATCAAGTATTATGGGAAAGAAAGGGGGTCGGAATAATACCTGCCAGAGAAGAGAATTGAGTACTGGGAAAAGCCAAAGTCTCTTTGGGTTTGTATAAGTGTGTGTATAAGACAATTTAGGAAAAATACAGACTTGGAAGGAGTTAAATGAAGGGAAGTCCAATTTTCATATGTAGAGCTTTCACTTTACGCCTGCTCCCTTAAAAGGCTGATACTGTTTCTGCTGAAGAAATAACATCATTTGTGTTTTCTGTCAATGCCAACCCAGTTAACTCACTCTTTTTTGAATTACTAAGTCTCACCCCACTGGTGGAACATAATGAAAGTTAGAAATGCAGAGGCAAAAGCTATTTTTTCTAAAAGCTATATTTTGAGAAGCAGTATTGACTTGTGGTTAGAGCACAGGCCTGGAAATCAGAACAGCCTGTGCTCTAATGCCGGCTCTGCCAGTTGCCTTCTGTGTGACCTTGGGCAAGTCACTTTACTTCTCTAGTCCTCAGTTATCCCATCTGTAAAATCAATCAATTGTATTTATTGAGCGCTTACTGTGTGCAGAGCACTGTGCTAAGCGCTTGGGAAGTACAAGTTGGCAACATATATAGACGGACCCTACCCAACAGTGGGCTCACAGTCTAGAAGGAGGATTAAGACTATGAGCCCCATGTGGGACAGGAACTATGTCCAACCTGATTAGATTGTATCTACCCCAGCACTTAGTACAGTGCCTGACAATATAGTAAGTGCTTAACAAATACCAATAAGAAAGCTCTCTTCGAAGTAAAACTTAAAGTGCCCTAGAAATATGTTAGAAGTTGATAGAAATTTAAGCAACACATTACAAAGATGCAAATTGACAACCCCAAGTTCTGTCTAGATTCCTTTATTTGACTTGTTTTCTAAGCAATTGGATAAGATCTTGGAATTCTACAACAAAATAGAATCTGCTGTGCTCCTGGAGGTCATGTGTTTTTTTTTATTCTTTTGTTTTTGATAGTTAAGCGTTTTACTAAGTACCAGGCACTGTAATAGGTGCTGGGGTAGATCGATCAATCAATCAATCAATCAGTTGTATTTATTGAGTGCTTACTGTGTGCAGAGCACTGTACTAAGCGCTTGGGGAGTACAAGTTGGCAACATATAGAGACAGTCCCTACCCAACAGTGGGCTCACAGTCTAAAAGGGGGAGACAGAGAACAAAACCATACTAACAAAATAAAATACTAGCTAATCAGGTTGGACGCTGTTCATGTTCCACATAGGGATCGCAATCTTAATCTCCACTTTACAGATGAGGTAACTAAGGGACATCCCCCCCCTCCAACCCCCAGAGTTGCACCTGTAGAGTTTCCAATACTCTACCAGTCTCGACTGTGGGAGGGAGAGTCAAGCAGAGGCAATTCCATTTTTAGCTTGAGCAGTGACTAGCTTGTGGAAGGCAATCTGCTGCAAGTCGAAACTCACCTGTGCTGGGCAGCAGCAGCATGGGAGAGAGTTGAGGATGGAGACTGACTCAAATTTACTGTACAGAAGGAGGCAATGGTAAACCGCTTCTGTATTTTTACCAAGAAAACTCTCTGGACCCACTACTTCTGGACTGTGAGCCCGCTGTTGGGTAGGGACCATCTCTATATGTTGCAAACTTGTACTTCCCAGGCGCTTAGTACAGTGCTCTGCACACAGTAAGTGCTTAATAAATACGATGGAATGAATGAATGAATGAATACCAGAACGATTGTAGATGGAAGTGGCGCATTCTGGGAGAGATGTTTCCATGGCGTCACTATGAGTCAGAGATAACTCGACAGCAGGACAAGGGATGGAAAAGTTACATAATAATAATAATAATAACAATGATGGTATTTGTTAAGTGCTTCCTATGTGCAAAGCACTGTTCTAAGCACTGGGGGGATACAAGGTGATCAGGTTGTCTCACGTGGGGCTCACAATCTTAATCCCCATTTTACAGATGAGGTAACTGAGGCACAGAGAAGTTAAGTGACTTGCCGAAAGTCACACAGCCGACAAGTGGCGGAGCTGGGATTAGAACCCATGACCTCTGACTCCCAAGCCCGGGCTCTTTATGCTGAGCCACGCTGCTTCCCGTGACTTGCCCAAGGTCATAGAGCAAGGATTAGAACCCAGGACCATGCTTTGGACACTAAGCCATGCTGTATCTGTTTGAATTTTCCATCGTTATCAGTAACAGGATTTTTTGAGCGTCGTTTTGCGTATGCTTGCTAAACCGTATAAAGAGTTAATCACATAGTTCCTTCCCTCTAAATGTTTTGATGCCCACTGGATCCAAAGATGATTTAGCTGGAAGGGAAACTGTTTCTTTGTGTAGAAGTGGTGTAAGAATTTCTGTCACACTTCTGGTGTAAATATTATTGGGATTGTCACTGGAAATAAGTGTAACCTGTGGCTTTTAAAACAGAATTTCTCTGGCTGCCCCTCCGTTCATTCATTCAATCATATTTGAGTGCTTACTGTGTACAGAGCATTGTACTAAGTGCTTGGGAAAGTACAATATAACAATAGACAGACACATTCCCTGCCTGAGCTTATAGTCTAGATGGGGTGACAGACATAAGCATACATAAATAAATGACAGATGATGATAATGATTATGGTATTTAGTAATAATAATAACAATGGCATTTATTAAGTGCTTACTATGTGCAAAGCACTGTTCTAAGCACTGAGGAGGTTGCAAGGTGATCAGGTTGTCCCATGGGGGGCTTACAGTCTTAATCCCCATTTTACAGATGAGGTAACTGAGGCACAGAGAAGTGAAGTGAGCCCACTGTTGGGTAGAGACTGTTTCTATACGTTGCCAACTTGAACTTCCCAAGCGCTTAGTATAGTGCTTTGCACACAGTAAGCACTCAATAAATATGATTGATTGATTGATTGATTGAAGTGACTTGCCCAGAGTCACACAGCTGACAATTGGTGGAGCTGGGATTTGAACCCCTGACCTCTGACTCCAAAGCCTGTACTCTTTCCACTGAGCCCATTTTACAGATGAGGTAACTGAGGCACAGAGAAGGGAAGTGAGCCCACTGTTGGGTAGGGATTGTCTCTATATGTTGCCAACTTGTACTTCCCAAGCGCTTAGTACAGTGCTCTGCACACAGTAAGCGCTCAATAAATATGATTGATTGATTGATTGATTGAAGTGACTTGCCCAGAGTCACACAGCTGACAATTGGTGGAGCCGGGATTTGAACCCCTGACCTCTGACTCCAAAGCCTGTACTCTTTCCACTGAGCCACGCTGCTATTTAAGCACTTACTATGTGCCAAGCACTGTTCTTAGTGCTGATAATGATGGTATTTGTTAAGCACTTACTATGTGCCAAGCACTGTTCTAAGCACTGGCGTAGATACAAGGTAATCAGTCTGTCCCATGTGGGGCTCCCAGTCTTAATCCCCATTTTACAGATGAGGTAACTGAGGCATAGAGAAGTGAAGTGACTTGCCCAAAGTCACACAGTTGACGAGTAGCAGAGCCGGGATTAGAACCCATGACTTCTGACCCCCAAGCCCGGGCTCTTTTCACTAAGCCACGCTGCTTCCCAAATAATAATTATATTTGTTAAGCGCTTACTACTTGCCAAGAACTGTTCTAAGTGCTGGGGTAGTTACAAGGTAATCAAGTTGTTCCATGTGGGGCTCATGGTCTTAATCCCCATTTTACAGATGAGGTAACTGAGGCACAGAGAAGTTAAATGGTTTGCCCAAGGTCATACAGCAGACAAGTGGCGGAGCCAGGATTAGAACCCACGTTCTCTGACTCCCAAGCTCAGGCTCTAGCCACTAAGCCATGCTGCTTATCCAAGATTTGTACATAAGTGCTGTGGGGCTGGGAGAAGGGATGAATAAAGGGAGCAAGTCAGGGTGATGCAGATGAGAGTGGGAGAAGAGAAAAGGGGGCTTAGTCAGGGAAGAACTCCTGAAGGAGATGTCCCTTCAACAAGGCTTTGAAGTGGGAGGAGTAATTGTCCAGATACCGGTGTGCCCTCATCCAGTTTGTATAAATGGAGTTTATATTTTGAATGAGACACTTGCATCTGCTCTGCAAACCACTGGATTCTTCACAACAGTGAAGCAGAAAAGCAATGTGGCCTAGTGGATAGACCATGGGGCTGGGAATCAGAAGGACTTGGGTTCTGACCCCCACTCTACCACTTGTGTGTTGTGTGGCCTTGGGCAAGTTATTTCACTTCTCTAGCCCTCAGTTACCTCATCTGTAGAATGGGGATGAAGACTGGGAACCCCATGTGGGACAGGGACTGTGTCCAACCTAAAAAACTTGTATTTACCCCCAGTGCTTAGTTGAGTGCCTGGCACACAGTAATCACTTAAGAAATTCCATTAAAAAAAAAAACACAAAAAAAAAGTGGCTGGAAACAGGGTTCATTTGTGGAAGTAACAGCTGTAAATAGTGAAACATGGAAAAGCAGAAAACAAGACAAAAACCAGGAAGTTAGGGGAAGTGGAACCATGTTTCTCCAAAATCAAAGCTTGTCAGACCAGTGGAAAGATATGGAAGTTAAAGGAATACAGAAAGTAAAGACCATATCTCTTACTCTGTCGTGTTCTGCATGCAATAGGTGCTCAAAAAATTTGAGATGGCTTATCTTGCTGCTCTCCTGCTTCCTGGATTTGAGTTAGACTGCCGAGGTGCCAGAGGTAGAAATGTTCAATACCCTTTGAATTAAATAACTTCATCTTTAGTGCAGTTCAAGGGGAAGTGTGTTTAGTAGGGTGGTGAGTGAAGGTGTATATAAAGGGGAAGGAATACAGTTTCTCTTCCATTTAGAGGAACTTCAAATAGAAGGGGGACTTCTGGGATTGTGGATAGCGCATGAGAATCAGAAGGACTTGGATTCTAATCCCAGCTCCACCTCTTATCTGATGTGTGGCTTTGGGCAAGTCACTTAACTTCTATATGCCTCAATTACCTCATCGGTAAAACTGAGATTAAGACTCTGAGCCCCATAGTTACACGACCCACCCAGCTCAAAGCCCTACTGAGAGCTCACCTCCTCCAGGAGGCCTTCCCAGACTGAGCCCCCTCCTTCCTCTCCCCTTCCCCATCCCCCCCACCCTACCTCCTTCCCCTCCCCACAGCGCCTATATATTTGTACAGATTTATTGCTCTATTTTACTTGTACATATTTACTGTTCTATTTATTTTATTTTGTTAATATGTTTTGTTTTGTTGTCTGTCTCCCCCTTCTAGACTGTGAACCCGCTGTTGGGTAGGGACCGTCTCTATATGTTGCCAACTTGTACTTCCCAGGTGCTTAGTACAGTGCTCTGCACCCAGTAAGCGCTCAGTAAATACGATTTAATGAGTGAATGAATGAATGAGGGACATGGTCTGTGTCCAACACGATTAGCTTGTTTCTAGTGCAGTGCCTGACACATAGCACCTAACAAATACCATATGAAAATTATTAAAATGGGAATCATGTAAATGTGCTTGAGAGCTGTATAATATATATATACACATATTATATATAATATAATAGAAGTGTTGTGCCCCAGTAGGGGGGTTGGGGAGGGTGTCAAGGGAGTGATACAGCCTCGGGCAACACTCTGAAACCCAGGATGAGGATCTTGGCTCTGAAATTCACTGCACTGAAAGTTCAAAATGAGGAACCTCCTCTTCACCTGGAGTCGACACATTCCATTCACCTTATGGTAGCATAAAACTTCTAAGAAGGTGAGTGAAATGATCTGGTGGCATAAAACATTTGACACATTTCCTGCAAGAGCAGCTTTTATTAAAATGGTATTGGATAAGCACTTTCTCTGTGTCCAACACTGCTCTAAGTGCTAGGGTAGATGCAAGTTAATTAGGTTGGACACAGTCCCTGTCCCACATGGGGTCCACAGTCTTAATCCCCATTTTACAGATGAAGGAACTGAGGCACTGAGAAGTGAAGTGACTTGGCCAAGGTCACTCAGCAACCAATTGGCAGAGCTGGGATTAGAACCCAAGTCCTCTGACCCCAAGCCCAGGTTCTTTCCACTAGGCCATGCAGCTTTTTTTGGTAATGGGCACACACATCCTATCTCTGGCCTGGAATGCCATCCCTCCTCACATTGGCCAAATTAGCACACTTTCCCCTTCAAAGCCCTACTAAAAGCTCACCTCCTCCAGGAGGTCTTCCCAGACTGAACCCCCTTTTCCTCTGCTCCTCCTCCCCTCCCCATCGTCCCTACTCCCTCCCTCTACTTTCTGCCCCACAGCACTTATGTATATATGTACATATTTATTATTCCATTTATTTTATTAATGATTTGTATATATCTATAATTCTATTTATTTAAATTGATGCTATTGATGCCTGTCTACTTGTTTTGTTTTGTTGTCTGTCTCCCCGCTTCTAGACTGTGAGCCAGTTGTTGGGTAGGGATTGTCTCTGTTGCCGAATTGTACTTTCCAAGTACTTAGCACAGTGCTCTGCACCCAGTAAGATCTCAATAAATACGATTGAATGAATGAATGAACAAACTACCCTGGAAGTCAGATGAAAACAAAACCAGATTTGAGGAAGCCCACCCATCCTGATGGTGTTGGCAAAGGTGACCACAAAGGTCTGTACACAGTCTGTAAGGGAATCCTTCAAATAGCAACCCAAGTCTTTCATTTCTGTTGGTTTGAGAAGAAAGACACACAGGCTCTTAAAGCAAATTCTAGTTTTTCTAAAGCTCAGGACCCAGCATGAACTCCATAAGTGCATACCTCCTTCAGAGTGCACTTGAGAGTAATTGTTAAAAGACTGCCCTCCACCAATTATGGTAACCAGAATAAGGCAGCTATTTACTACTGGGTAGATAAAACTATCTTACTGGGTAGATAAATCTATCTACTGGGTAGATAAGATAAGGCACTAATGGGAAAGACTACACTTTAATTAACAATAAATATTCTTCCAGTTGCTCCCTAGGAGTCCAAACCCAATGCTGTGATAAGGAGAAATTAAATGCCCACTTAACTGGGTGGATGACTTTAAAATACTCAATCACCTTGCCCCCTCTTACCTCACCTCCCTACTCTCCTCCTATAACCCAGCCCATGCATTTCACCCTATAGTGCTAACCTACTCGCTGTACCTCGTTTTTTGTCTATCTCGCAGCTGACCTCTTGCTCATAACCTGCCTCTGGCATGGAACACCCTCCCTCTCTTTAACCCACAGACAGTTACACTCCCCGGCTTCAAAGCCTTGTTGAAGGGACATCTCCTCCAAGAGGCCTTCCCTGACTAAGCCCTCCTTCCCTCTTAACCACTCCCTTCTGCGTCACCCTGACTTGCTCCCTTGTATTCATCCCTTTTATTCATCCCCCTCTATATGTTGCCAACTCATACTTCCCAAGTGCTTAGTACAGTGCTCTGCACACAGTAAGCGCTCAATAAATACGATTGAATGAATCCCCCTCTCCCAGCTCCACAGAACCCATGTCTAGCTTGGGATGCCCTCCCTCCGCACAACCACCAAACTAGCTCTCTTCCTCCCTTCAAAGCCCTACTGAGAGCTCACCTCCTCCAGGATGCCCTCCCAGACTGAGCCCCCCTTTTTCCTCTCCTCCCCTCCTCATTCGCCCCTCTTTCTGCCCTACCCGTTCCCCTCCCCAGAGCACTTGCATATATTTGTACATATTTATTACTGTATTTTATTTGTATGTAATTTTAATTTAATTGTAATTTTAATTTGTATGTAATTTTATTTATTACTCTAGTTTACTAATTATGTGTATATAGCTATAATTCTATTTATTCTGATGGTATTGGCACCTGCCTATTTGTTTTGTTTTGTTGTCTGTCTCCCCCTTCTAGACTGTGAGCCCCCTGTTGAGTAGGGACTGTCTCTATATGTTGCCGATTTGTACTTCCCAAGCACTTAGTACAGTGCTCTGCACACAGTAAGCTCTCAATAAATATGATTGAATGAATGAATCTTCATATCTGTGATTTTATTTATATTAAGGTCTGTCTCCCCCTCAAAATTGTAAGTTGGCTGTGAGCAGGGAATGTCTGTTATATTGTACTCTCTGAAGTGCTTAGTACAGTGCTCTGCACACAGTAAACATTTAAATATGATTGAATATATAAATTATTAAATATGATTCATTCATTCATTCACTCATATGTGTTGAGCGCTTATGGAGAACACTGTACTAAGTGCTTGGGAAGTACAATTTGGCAACAAAGAGACAATCCCTACCCAACAACAGGCTCACAGTCTAGAAGGGGGAGACGGACAACAAAACAAGTAGACAGGCATCAATAGCATCAATATAAATAAATAGAATTATAGATAATAATAATGGTGGCATTTGTTAAGCGCTTACTATGTGCAAAGCACTGTTCTAAGCACTGGGGAGGAAACAAGGTGATCAGGTTGTCCCATGTGGGGCTCACAGTCTTAATCCCCATTTTACAGATGAGGTAACTGAGGCACAGAGAAGTTAAGTGACTTGTCCAAGGTCACACAGCTGACAATTGGCAGAGCCAGGGTTTGAACCAATAGATATATTCACATCATTAATAAAATAAATAGAATAATAAATTTGTACATATATATACAAGTGCTGTGGCGTGGGGAGGGGGGTAGAGAAGAGGGAAGGAGTAGGGGTGATGGGGAGGAGGAGCAGAGGTAAAGAGGGGTTCAGGCTGGAAAGGCCTCCTGGAGGAGGTGAGCTTTCAGTAGGGCTTTGAAGGGGGGAAAGTGGGCTAGTTTGGAGGATGTATGGAGGGAGGGCATTCATTCATTCAATTCATTCAATCCTATCGGAGGCAGAAGGGTGTGGGCTAGGCTGGAGAAGGAGAGAAGGGAGGGGAGGCAGGAGGGGGCAAGGGGATGGAGAGCTTTGAAGCCGATAATGAGGAATTTTTGCTTGATACGAAGGTTGAAGAAAATTTCAAACATTTGGTATTTGTTAAGTGCCTACTATGTGCCAAGCACTGGGGTAGATACAAGATAATCAACTTGTCCCATGTAGGGCTCACACTCTTAATTCCGTTTTACAGATGGGGGTAACTGAGACACAGAGAAGTAAAGTGACCTGTCCAAAGTCACACAGCTGATAAGTGGCAGAGGTGGAATTAGAACCCATGACCTCTGACTCCAAAGCCCATGCTCTTTCCACTAAACCGTGATGTTTCTCTAATATGATTGTTGCAGAGAAGCAGCATGACTTAATGAAAAGAGCGCAGACTTGGGAGTCAGAGGATGTGGGTTCTAATCCCGCCTCTGCCACTCGTCTGCTGTGTGACCTTGGGCAAGCCACTTAACTTATTTGTGCCTCAGTTACCTCATCTATAAAATGGGGATTAAGACTGTGAGCCCCAAGTAGAACAACCTGATTACCTTGTATCTACCCAATGTGCTTGGCACATAGTAAACAGAAAAGCAGCGTGGTTTTAATCCCACCTCCGCCACGTCTGCTGTGTGACCTTGGGCAAGCCACTTAACTTCTTTGTGCCTCAGTTACCTCATCTATAAAATGGGGATTAAGACTGTGAGCCCCAAGTAGGACAACCTGATTACCTTGTATCTACCCAATGTGCTTGGCACATAGTAAACAGAGAAGCAGCGTGGCTTAGTGGCAAGAGCCCGGGCTTGGGAATCAGAGGTCATGGGTTCTAATCCCGGCTCCGCCACTTGTCAGCTGTGTGACCTTGGGCAAGTCACTTCACTTCTCTGGGCCTCAGTTCCCTCATCTGTAAAATGGGGATGAAGACTATGAGCCCCCGTGGGACAACCTGATCACCTTGCAACCTCCCCAGTGCTTAGAACAGTGCTTTGCGCATTGTAAGTGCTTAATAAATGTGATCATTATTATTATTAGTAGTAAACACTTAACAAATACCATTATTATAATCAAGCACTTAGTAAAGTGCTCTGCACACAGTAGACATTAATAAATACGATTGAATGAATGACACATAATTCAGCAATGCTTGAGTTTTGGTAGGCTTGATGTTCTGTTTCTCAGCCTAATGTTTTAGGAGCAGTTGACATCATGTAATGATGGACATTCAGCTCTCTCTTCTGTAAATCATCTGTCACATCCCTGTTTGTTCTCCACTTCAGCTAAGTAAATTGCACTTATTATTCCTCACCCCTAACTCTCCTTTCTTATAATGATGAAGGCTGCCTCACCTGACAAAATTCCCTCCTCCTGCCACTCAACCAAAACCACTTCAAATCTTAAAGAAAGCAGCGTGATGCAGTGGATAGAGAATGGACTAGGAGTCCGAAGGTCAGGGGGTCTCATCCTGGCTCCGCTGCTTGTCTACTGTGTGACCTTGGGCAAGTCACTAAATTCTCCTTGCTTCAGTTACTTCATCTGTAAAATGGGGATGAGACTATGAGCCCCATGTGGGACAGGGACTGTGTGGTTACCCCAGTGCTTAGTACAGTGCTTGGCACATAGTAAGCGCTTAACAAATACTAGAATTATTATTTAGTACGATTATTATTTCCAGACCAACGTGTTGGTAATGGAATTTAAGGACCAATTCTGTATTAAATGCTGAGATACAGAACAATGCAACAAGATACAGTCCCTGTCCTTATGGGGGGTCAGTCAAACGGTCAGAGAGAACAGACATTAATCTTCATTTTACAGAAGAGGAAATCTGAGGCACAGAGAAGTGAGTCCCTCAGGCACACAGAAGCAAGTGCCAAAGCCATGTTTTCTGACTTGCCCTGTGCTCTTTCCATTAGGCTAAGTTCGTTCATTCATTCAATCGTGTTTATTGAGTGCTTATTGTGCCCAAAGCACTGTACTGAAGGCTTGGGAGAGTAAATCATAACAACAAGCAGACACATCCCCTGCCCACAATGAACTCACAGTCTAGAGGGGGAGACATTACCGTTCTTAGTTGGTGGAGTGATTTGTCTGGTTAATTCCGATAATGAACGAGACTCTGGCATGCTAACTGGTTACGCGACCCCCTGAGCCCCTCCGCACATCCGCCAAGCTAGCTCTTTTCCTCCCTTCAAAGCCCTACTGAGAGCTCACCTCCTCCAGGAGGCCTTCCCACACTGAGCCCCCTTTTTCCTCTCCTCCTCCCCATCCTCCCTGCCCTACCTCCTTCCCCTCCCCACGCACCTGTATATATATCTGTACAGATTTATTACTCTATTTACTTTACTTGTTCATACTTACTATTCTATTTATTTTGTTAATGATGTCCATCTAGCTGTACTTCTATTTATTCTGATGACACCTGTCCACATGTTTTGTTTTGTTGTCTGTCTCCCCCTTCTAGACTGTGAGCTCGCTGTTGGGTAGGGACCATCTCTATATGTTGCCAACTTGTACTTCCCACGCACTTAGTACAGTGCTCTGCACACAGTAAATGCTCAATAAATATGATTGAATGAATGAATACATAAGAAATAAATTACAGATATATTAAGATATATAAATATGATTAGTAGGAGTGGAAGAGAGGATAAATGAAGAGAGCAAGTCAGGGTGATGCAGAAGGTAGTGGGAGAAGAGGAGAGGAGGGTTTAGTCAGGAAAAAGAGGGCTTAAATAGGGAAGACCTATAGGAAGAGATGTGGCCTTAATTACCATTGAAGTACTGAGCTTTGACCCCCCATAATTATTTTTTTTTTCAAGTTAAGACCTAATTTCATCCTCACGTAAAATCAAAGGCACTGATAACAAATCGAGTCAAGCTTTTCAACAAGATGAAACATGAAAAAAGACATCTCTTTGGTTACACAAATCTACTTCTGGCCACAAAAACACTTGGAGAGCAAGAGGAGATTCTCACTTGCCCTCATGTGGGGATTTCCAGTCCTAGGATGGGCAGATGAAGGGTAGTTGGTCTAAGTTTTGGGGGGCTTTTAAGTGTTTAGGGGGAGTAGACTCCTCCAATAATGAGTTTGTGGAGATTTTCAGTGTTGACCTTTGGGGAGCCATACCCTCCTCATTATTGCAGACTAACCTCAAAGGGGAAATATATGGAATTATGGCAAAAATCACAACTTCAGGGCTACTATTTAATGGTTATTAAGCACATGTTTAAGTTCAAGGAAATTGGATCATCATCCCTATTCCACGTGAGTCATCCAACCAAAGAGGTAGGCATTATAAATTAATGACTGTCTACCCCTCTAGACTGTAAACTCATTGTGGGCAGGGAATATTTCTTCCAACTTTGTTACATTTTACTCTCCCAGACATACAGTGAGCACTCAAATACCATTGATGATGACGTAGGGAGAGCACGTAACTTATCCCCATTTGATAGATGAAGGGAGTAAAGAGGTTAACTGGCTTGCCCAAAGTCACCCAACATACCAGTGACAGATTGGGAATAGGATCCAGGTCTCCTGACTCTGTTGCAGACCCTATTAGTAAGCACTCAAAAACTACTGATTCAAAGAATTAAAGATTTGTTAACTCCCTAAGGGAAGAGAGCAGTCTTGCTTCTGTTGTAGTAGTGTGACTATTTGAGAAGCTACTTATTTATTATTATATTAAGCACTTAGTGTCAAACACTGTTCTAAGCACCAGTGCAGATACAAGTTAGTCAGGTTGGACACAGTTCCTGTCCCACATGAGAATACCAGTCTAAGAAAGAGGGAGAATCACAGTGTAAGAAAGAGAGAGAACAGGTATTGAATCCCCATTTTACAGTTGAAGAAACTGAAGCAAAGATAAGTGACTTGCCCAAGTAGCACAGCAACAATTAGCAGAGTTGGGATTAGAACCCAAGTCTCCTGATTTATAATAATAATAATGGCATTTATTAAGTGCTTACTATGTGCCAAGCACTGTTCTAAGCACTAAGATTACTAGGCTTGTGCTCTTTCCACTAGGCCATGATGCTTCTCAGTGGAGTTTGATGCAATGTCGTGTACTAGATGCTTGGGAAGTATACAGGCAAATAAGTGACACATTCCTTGTCCACACGGAGCTTGCAGCCTAATGGGGGAGATGGTCATACAAATATTTACAAATAGAGTAGTCACGGTAAGTAACTAAAGGTAAAATTGAATAACTGTATAGCTCACAAGTGCTAGAGAAGCTTGGGATTATGATATTTAAGGAGTTGACGGTTAATCGGAGAACACTTATTAGAGATCAATGTCTACCGCCTCATACTCTCCTAAGTGCTTTTTACAGTGCTCTGCACATGGTAAGTGCTCAAGTAATACTGTTTCACTCTCTCAAGTATTCGTATAATGCTGTACACAGTGTACACAGAACAGTACTCTGCTCTCAAATACCTATTTATATGTTGTCTTCACAGCTTGTTGTGGGCAGGGAATGTGTCTGTTTATTATTGTAGTACACTCTCCCAAGTGCTTAGCACAGTGCACTGCACCAAGTAAGCACTCAATATATAGGACTGACTGAATGAGTGAGCAAGGACAGTTTCCAAGCTAAATTGGCTTGTATCTACCACCGTGTTTAGTACAGTGCCTGACACATAGTAAGAGTTTAACAAATACTATAAAAAGCCAGCTTGGTGAGAACCAGTCAGAAGAGGAATCCCTTACTCTTTGAGCCAAGCGTTCAGGAAGATTGTGGTACCAAGCAGCAGATGGGAAAACACAGGCTGGCCCTTTAAGTGGCAAACATACAGTAAGGAACGTGTGCTGTACCTGTGTGCTCACAGTATAGAAGGGAGTGTCAGCCATGCATCAGATTTTACAGCTAAACTCACTCTTAAATAAAGGATGAATAAAGGATCAAGGTCTTAGCACTCGTAACATCATGTTCAAGCATGGACAGATGCATTCCAACCAAACGCATAGAGATGATAGACAAGTGGCAGTCAATCGGATGTCTAGGTTAATCAGGTGGAGATATATTTATGTGAAAACCAGAGTGCGTGAAACTCTGTGGCATTGAGAAGATGACAAGGGTTTCCTATTGAAAGGTGGATGAGCCACGGTCTTGAAACTTCAGAGGTTAGCACTCGAAAGATGGAATCAGTTTATAGTCCTAGTGGCTTGCATGTTGCCATTCACGCTCTTTCAACTCAACCAACTCTGATCCTGCTGCAGCCCAGCAAGCAAACAGGTGGGCAGAAGGGCAACTTATTGAGAAGTATTCACAGGGGGCTCTTTACATACAGACCATATTTATGGCCAAAGGGACCAGTGCAGACCCATCTCCTTCATATTGTTAAGCGCTTACTACATGCCAGGGTGGATACAGTCTGATGGTATTGACACCTGTCTACTTGTTTCGTTTTGTTGTCTGTCTCCCCCCTTCTAGACTGTAAACCCGTTGTCGGGTAGGGACCATCTCTATATGTTGCCAACTTGTACTTCCCAAGCGCTTAGTACAGTGCTCTGCACACAGTAAGTGCTCAATAAATACGATTGAATGAATGAATGGAATACAAGCAGATCAGGTTGGACACGGTCCCTGACCTGTGTGGGGCTCACAGACTCCATCCCCATTTTACAGATGAGGTAACTGAGGCACAGAAAAGTGAAGTGCTTTGCCCAAGGTCACATAGCAGACAAGTGGCAGATAAAAGGGGCACGAGCTATAAAAATCTTCTTTAAAGAAATCCTAGCTGCTCAACCTGTGTGACGGAATTGGAGATGAGGGGAAGTAGATCCAGTGCTTAGAACAGTGCTTGGCATATAGTAGGTGCTTAACAAATACCATCATCATCGTCAAGTAAATCTCAAGAACACTAGAAATGTGATATTGTTAACTGTTGACTACCTCCAGACAAGACAAGACCTCCAACTTGCTTACCTTCCTGCTTCTCGCCCAGATGCCTTGCAGGAGGTTAGTAGCAAACATCCCTCGCTAAGGCCACAGGAAAGAAGCAGCATGGTGTATTTGTTAGAGCACGAGGCTGGGAGTCAGAGGGTCATGGGTTCTAATCCCAACTCTGCCACATGTCTTCTGTGTGACCCTGGGAAAGTCACTTCACTTCTCTGTGCCGCAGTTACCTCATCTGGAAAATGGGGATTAAGACTGAGAGCCCCATCTGGGAGCAAAAGTGTATCCAACCTGATTACCCTGTAATCTACCCCAGCACTTAGAACAGTGCTTGGCACATAGTAAGTGATTAACAAATACCATTATTATTAGGGTTATTTAGTATTTTAGACCCTTTCAGGGATGTTCACGTAGGTCCTATCTGAAATGAGTACAAGATTCAGTGTGACCCCCATTGAAATAAGCAATCTGAAATGCTAACTAGGAAGGTAGGGCATACAAAAAACAGATGACTAGTGTAATGATATTTTTTAAGTGCTTAGTATGTGCCAAGCATTGTTCTAAGTGCTGGGGGACACACAAGGTAATTGGGTTGTCCCACGTGGGGCTCAAAGTCTTAATCCCCATTTTACAGTTGAGGGAACTGGGGCACAGAGAAGTTAAGTGACTTGCCCAGAGTCACACAACTGACAAGTGACAGAGCTGGGATTAGAACCCATGACCTCCGACTCCCAAGCCCGGGCTCTTTCCACTGAGCAATGCTGCTTCTAGCAATATATAAAATAAAGAGGGTTGTTTAGGTGTCTAGCTGGCTTTTATTTCCAAGACTTTGTGGGTGGGTGTTTTTTTTTTTTCCTTTGTTTTGGCAGGATGGGGAGAAGAGCGGAGGTAGAGGTGAGGAATAAATTGTCTTTAATCCAAATGCTTTAAATCCCGTCCAACAGAATGAACTAATGAAGGATGTTCAAAGCAAAACTTCAACCAGAAATCAGAATATCAAAATCCTTAGATCTGAACTATGTAGTGTAATTGCAAGTTTCGGTGAGCTCAGAGCATGGCATATCATTACTAAATGTGATAGGTATTTATTTAGCTGAAACCTCATTCATGCCAATAAGCATCTGACATGTTAGCACTTGAGAAATAACTACACTGTACATGTTTAAAAAAAAAAATCCTAACCTGCCAAATATAACTCCTAATTAAAATAACATGGATTGAAAATTGAGTTTCTTGCAATGACTCAAGTGTTTTGAGCTTGCTAAAAAAGGAATTACAGTGGAACTTTTAACACAATCCTTCTCTAGTCGGAACCAGAGTAGTACTGAAGCTTATAGAAATGGAACTACGTTCCCAAGAGCCTGTGTTGTCTTGTAGGATGATTCTACCTCTGTGTATTAGCAACTGAATTACTGTTTTTCCTTTTTTAGGTCTAGCCACATTTTAAAGAGGTTTTGGTGCATTTGAGACACTGTACATTGACATTCTATGCTACTTTGTTGGAAAAAACGTAGACGCTTAAATGGTCAGAGCCTCGTAATGATACTATTTAAGTGCTTACTAAGTGCTGGGGTAGATAGAAAGTAATTAGGTCCCACATGGGGCTCAAAGTCTAAAGAAGAGGGAAAACAGGTATTGAATCCCCATTTTGCATTAGTGTAAGATCAAGTAGAGGGACAGCAGTATCTGTAACCCTTCTTGAATGCTGCCAGGCACTCAATTCAGTACTCTGAACCCAGCAGGTGCTTGACACATTCAAATGAATGTCTGAAAAAACATTTGGGAAGATGGAGGTGAATATTAATACAGCTCACATTCTTTGGTGATAATTTGGTGGTCATTTCTTTCTCAGCAATGATAAGAAACTGTGCAGAAGAAGCTGGTACATAATTACCAGACTCAAACCAACTCAAGGGTTTGCCTAGTCTGGTAATTCTGCGAATGGTCCCTGCAGGCAAGGAACAGGTCTACCAACTCTGTAAAATAAATTTTAAAAAATTATGGCATTTGTTAGCACTTATGTGCCAGACACTGTGCTATACACTGCACCCAAGCACTTAATACAGGCCTCTGCACACAGTAAGTGCTTAATTAGTACCACTGATTGCTTGGCGGTTTCCATGAAGCCAGGATTTCTTGACTGAGAAATCGATGGTGTTTCCATTCTTTCACTCATTCGATCGTATTTATTGAGCGCTTACTGTGTTCAAAGCACTGTACTAAGCGCTTGGGAAGTACAAATCGGCAACATATAGAGACAGTCCCTACCGAACAATGGGCTCACAGTCTAGAAGTTTCATTTGAGCACTAAAGGTGCTGCCAACTTTTGCCATCAGTTTCTAAAGTCTCTATAAGACTGCTGACCTTGAGGGTCCTAACAGCTGGACAGACAGGCAGGTTACCTTTATGAAGGTACCGATTTATCCGGATGCTAGGTAAAAATGGTATAACTTCCTGAGCCCCTTCTGATCACTCCATTAGGTCAAGCTTTCTTATCTTGTAAGAAGCAGCATGACCTAGTGGATAGAGCATGGGCCTAGGAGCCAGAAGAACCTGGGTTCTAATCCCGGCTCAGCCACTTGTCTGCTTTGTGACCTTGGGCAATTCACATATCCTCTGGGTCTGTTACCTCATCTGTAAAATAGGTATAAGACTATGACCCCCATGTGGGACAAGGACTGTGTTGAACCTGATTTCCTTGCATAATAATAGTGATAATAATAATGACATTTTTTCATTCATTCATTCATTGTATTTATTTATTTTTTAGTATTTAGTATTTAGTAGTATTTATTGAGTGCTTACAGTCTGCAGAGCACTGTACTAAGCACTTGGGAAGTACAAGTTGGCAACATATAGAGACGGTCCCTACCCAACAGCGGGCTCACAGTCTAGAAGGGGGAGACAGACAACAAAACAAAACATATTAACAAAATAAAATAAATAGAATAAATATGTACAAGTAAAATAAATAAATAGAGTAATAAATTTGTACAAACATATATACATATATACAGGTGCTGTGGGGAGGGGAAGGAGTTATGGCAGGGGGATGAGGAGGGGGAGAGGAAGGAGGGGGCTCAGCCTGGGAAGGCTTCCTGGAGAAGGTGAGCTCTCAGTAGGGCTTTGAAGGAAAGAAGAGAGCTAGCTTGGCGGATGTGCAGACAAAGGGCATTCCAGGCCAGGGGGAGGATGTGGGCTGGGGGGGTCGATGGTGGGACAGGCGAGAATGAGGCACAATGAGGAGGTTAGCAGCAGAGGGTGCGGGCTGGGCTGGAGAAGGAAAGAAGGGAGGTGAGGTAGGAGGGGGTGAGGTGATGGACAGCCTTGAAGCCGAGAGTGAGGAGTTTTTGCCTGATGCGTAGGTTGATTGGTAGCCACTGGAGATTTTTGAGGAGGGGAGTAACATGCCCAGAGCATTTCTGGACAAAGACAATCCAGGCAGCAGCGTGAAGTATAGATTTATTTATTTATTAAGCACTTACTATGTGCAAAGCACTGTTCTAAGCACTGGGGAGGTTACAAGGTGATGAGGTTGTCCCTCGGGGGGCTCACAGTCTTAATCCCCATTTTACAGATGAGGTAACTGAGGCACAGAGAAGTGAAGTGACTTGCCCAAAGTCACACAGGTGACAACTGGTGGAGCCGAGGTTTGAACCCATGACCTATGACTGCAAAGCCCGGGCTCTTTCCACTGAGCCACGCTGCTTGCACCCACCCCAGAGTTTAGTACAGTCCCTGGCACATAGTGAGTGCCTAACAAATGCTATTATTATTATTTTGGAAATAGACTAGCTGACAATCATGGCTTTTCCCAAAATGGAAACTGATGTGAAAATTCCCCGTCCCCCCTCATTTGCAGAAATTACCACAGCATTTCTTCTTGTGATCTTAATGGGAAGCATATGGCATCTCTGAACCCTGGGTGCCCTCCTCGGCTCAAATCTCCTGTTCCTTCACCAGAGGCTATGATAAAAGTGACCTTAAAAACATGACCCTGGCAGAAGTCAGCAACCTTGATTATTCTGGCTATATTCCTGGTGCAATCCAGAGTTCTGGGAAGGCTCACTTTTTTTAAATTGTAACCCTCACTCAGAGTGCTTTTTTTTCCCCCTCCCCTCATGAACTCTTACATAATACATCTTTATTAGGCTTAAAACTGGGAATTTCATTATTTGATCAGATAAATTGGTGTCATTATGGCCCATCTCGTGCAATTCCCATTTTACTGTGTTTCTGTTGAATATGGAACTAAATCACACACTGGTATTTTCTACTTACAATAATGTAGAAGTTTAGAACTCAGCAACTCTTTCTTCAAACTTTCTACTGAGAAATGTTTCTTTTAGGGATGCCCTTTGTAGGAAGTCAACTTCTGAGATGACTATGTTTGGAGATGCAAGTGAACTTTCACATTAACTTGCGTGAATAAATCCTACTCCCTCCTTAGACTATGAGTCACATGTGGGACAGGGACTGTGTCCAATTGGATTGTCTTGCAACTACAACAGTGTTTCATTCATCCCATCATATTTATTGAGTGCTTACTGTGTGCAAAGCACTGTACTAAGCACTTGGGAGAGTACTATGTAAGTAATAATAATAATGTGTGATATTTAAGTGTTTACTATGTGCCAAGCACTGTTCTAAGTGCTGGACTAGATGCAAGGTAATCAGGTTGTCCCATCTGTGGCTCACAGTCTTAATCCCAATTTTACAGATGAGGTAACTGAGTCACAGAGAAGTGAAGTGGCTTGCCCAAGGCCACACAGCTAAGTGGCAGAGCTGAGATTAGAACTCACATTCTCTGACTCCCAAGCCCGTGCACTTTCCATTAAGCTATGCTGCTCTGCCCTCAGTGACCCCACACCTAGTTCAGTGCTTTGCACATAGTAGATGCTTAACAAATATTTTCATAATATTTAGTGACTCTAATCATATGTACACAATGGGACTGCATATGCAGCTTTCAGAAACATTTCTAGGCACTCTGCATTGCCAGGGGAGACTATTGTAGGAGAGGTGTAAAAATAGCTTCAGTAAAATTTAGCAAATCCTTTTTTCCCCACTTTAGGGACATAGAGGGGGTTCACTTGAAGCCTCATTTAGATTACATAATGTGAGAGCATGCAGTGAAAGAACCTGTGTGGTAATAACCCTTCTAGACTGTGAGCCCACTGTGAGCAACAACTCTATATGTTGCCAACCTGTACTTCCCAAATGCTTAGTACAGTGCTCTGCACACAGTAAGCGCTCAATAAATACGATTGAATGAATGAATGAATGAATAACCCTGGTCACAGCCAACTGATCACGCACAGCCCACTGCTCTCCCCTGCTCTCCCATCCCCAAAGCACTTATGTACACATCTGTAATTTTATTTATCCCTTTGTTCTACCTTGTTCCCAGCCCCAAAACACTTATGTACATATCTGTAATTTAATTTACTTGTATTGATGTCTGTCCCCACCACTCTAGACTGTGAGCTCGTTGCGGGCGGGCAATGTCACTGCTTATGGTTGTATTATACTTTCCCAAGCGCTTAGTACAGTGCGCTACACACAGTAAGCACTCAATAAATATGACTGAATGAATGAAGTAGAATTTCTCCACGCATTGTCTGAAACCCTCCTGTGGATTAACTCCGCTCTCAGTTCACAATCGCCCTGTTTATGGGAAGGCCAGGTGTTCTGTGGATTAGTAAAGGTTGCTGAGAAAAATGCTGGCAGCCTCATAGCCCCTTCAAGCCATTTGCAAAAGGGCTGGGAAACAGAGCCAGTTGCTACACACAGGGAACTCTAAATATTACAGAGAATAACAGCAGGGTGTATTGCTTTTTTTTTTGGCTCATTTGGAAGATTATAGCCAATGTGCTCTGTTCAAGTGAGAAGGGGTTGGTTGTCAGCAAAGGGGTGGTTGGAATTTGGTCTACTTTAGTCTGTTCAGTGTTTTAATGAGTAGTCTTTGTGCTTGCTTATGTTAGTGTTCGTATGTGTGTGTCTGTTTTAATAGCTTAATTCTGAAGGAGCTGGTAGGTGATGTTTCTCCACCATCGTATTTCAGTTACTTGGAAATCTTCACACACTCCTCTTCCTCCTCCTTTTTCTTTTCTTCTCTGAATTTACTTGTTTTCTGTTCTGTGAATATCTCTTCATTGAGCAATTGTAGGGGTCATTCCTCAAAAACCTGGAGTTCTGCCAGCAATAAGCTGACTGTGTTTCATGGGGGATTTGGAAAATTCCTGAAATTCAAGTCCATTGAGCAACCCTTCAATGTTTGGTTACACTTGCTCACTGCCCATCAAGTGAGCAAAACACAATTCATTCATTCAGGAAGATAGCTAGAATTGATCCAGCAGACATTAGCTGGATGCCCAAGGTTTAAGATTTTGGTGCATGGTAACCATTCAGATAAGTAGACACCATACATAACTTGTTTGTTCACGTAGCTGGAATATCATCTTTCCCCTCTCATTACAACTCTCATTATCTAAGAGTTGACATCGTAGCATAAGGGGATTTACCATTTCACAGGAATTCTTTGGCTTTCTCTCCCTTGGGTGACTTGCTTGGTAGCCTTTGGGCAGTCACTTTGGACATTCCCAGTGCTGGAAGATAATATGGCAGGTTTCTCTATCACCAAATTTACAGTAGCTCATTTGGCAAGTGATTTGTCCTCTAGTATTAGAGGGCATCTTCATCTACTAATCAAATCTTCTTAGCTACATTGTCAACACCAATCTGGTTTAAAAAAAAATCATGGCTCACACCAGCAGCTTGAATCCAATCCATTTTATCTGAGTATTAACTGTGTGCTGAGTTCTGTACTAAGTGCTTGGGAGAGTGAAGTTTTTCCTCTTTGAAATAATAATGATATAATAATAATGGTATTTGTTCATTCATTCATTGTCGTATTGAGCGCTTACCGTGTGCGGAGCACTGTACTAAGTGCTTGGGAAGTACAAGTCAGCAACACATAGAAATGGTCCCTATGCAACAATGAGCTCACAGTCTAAAAGGGGGAGACAGACAACAAAACAAGACATGTAGACAGGTGTCAAAATCGTCAGAACAAATAGAATTAAAGCTCTATGCACAGCATTAACAAAATAGAATAGTAAATATGTACAAGTAAAATAAATAGAGTAATAAATCTGTATAAATACGTATACAAGTGCTGTTGCGCTTACTATGTGCCGGACACTGTACTAAGCGCTGGGGTAGGTAAAAGCTAATTGGTTTGAACACAGCTCATGTCCCACATGGGGCTCCCAATCTGAATCCCCAGAGGATTTGCAGATGAGGTAAGTGAGGCACAGAGAAGCCGTGACTTGCCCAAGGTCACACAGCAGGAAAGGGGAGGAGATGGAATTAGATTCCAGATCCTCTGACTGCCATGCCTGTGCTTTCCACTAGGCCAGACTGCTTCCTATGCTTTCACTAAAGGATCTAGGAATATATTGATTCTTAGTCCTTATGACCAAATATGTCTACTGGAATCATGTTTCAAAGGTTCTCCCTAAATGTTGACGCATTGCAGTCACCACAAGATAACCTAAACAATATATTACACAGAAGATATGTGTGGTCTTACATAAGAATGGAATTGTGCATATAAGGGAAACTGAGATGGACTCAGATTTAGAAAGGTTATAAATCCTTTATAATCCTTTATCCTTTATAGAGGTTATAAATCCACCCTTCTAGACTGTGAGCCCACTGTTGGGTGGGGACCATCTCTATATGTTGCCAACTTGTAGTTCCCAAGTGCTTAGTACAGTGCTCTGCACACAGTAAGCCCTCAATAAATATGATTGATTGATTGATTGAAATCCCTCCTGAATGGTTTAACAATAAACTGGGAAAATGCAGTCTAGGTCCATCCACAACTGGATTAAGATGTCAGTCCCAGAAGGTGGTTGTGATTGGATCATAGTCATTTGGGGGAGAATTAAATGGTAGGGCAGGGATTAGGCCCTGGATTCAACATTTCCAGCAATCTTTGGATGGTTGAATAGGTGACCCCAATACTGGGGACTTAGAAGACTGCAGCCATGGTTCAGAATTCCAAGAAACCACACAGAGCCCTATGTGGGCTAGGGACTTTGTCCAACCTGGACAACTTGTCTCTGCCCCAGTGCTTAGAACAGTGCTTGGCACATAGTAAACTCTTAAAAAGTACCATAATTATTATTAAATAAATGAAGAAAATTAGGAGGGACTATATCAATTTGGAGGCTTGTGGGGGTGACAGACAATGCTGGGTCTGTCTGTGCAAAAAGAGTAAGAATAGCTAGGCTTCATAATGGATAACAAGCTGGCTACAAATCAGTTACAGAAATTATGGCAATTCCTCCTGCCATCTGTCTTGGATGTCCTGCTGACACTTCAAATTTTAAAATGTCCAAAATTGAACTCCTTATCTTCCAACCCAAACCCTGTCCTGCCCTAACTTTCCCATCACTATCTTACAAGCCCATAACTTTGGTGTTATCTTTGACTCATCTCTCTCATTCCACCCACATATTCAGTCTGTCACCAAATCCTGTCAGTTCAACCTTGGCCTAGTGGGATGAGCACGGGACTAAGAGTCAGAAGGACCTGCTTTCTAATCCCAGGTTTCTAATCCCTGATTTCTAATCTAATCTAATATAATCCCTTCTAAGAAACCACACAGAGCCCTATGTGGGCTAGGGACTTTGTCCAACCTGGACAACTTGTCTCTGCCCCGGTGCTTAGAACAGTGTTTGGCACATAGTAAACTCTTAAAAAGTACCATAATTATTATTAAATAAATGAAGAAAATTAGGAGGGACTATATCAATTTGGAGGCTTGTGGGGGTGACAGGTAGACAATGCTGGGTCTGTCTGTGCAAAAAGAGTAAGAATAGCTAGGCTTCATAATGGATAACAAGCTGGCTACAAATCAATTACAGAAATTATGGCAATTCCTCCTGCCATCTGTCTTGGATGTCCTGCTGACACTTCAAATTTTAAAATGTCCAAAATTGAACTCCTTATCTTCCAACCCAAACCCTGTCCTCCCCCAACTTTCCCATCACTATCTTACAAGCCCATAACTTTGGTGTTATCTTTGACTCATCTCTCTCATTCCACCCACATATTCAGTCTGTCACCAAATCCTGTCAGTTCAACCTTGGCCTAGTGGGATGAGCACGGGACTGAGAGTCAGAAGGACCTGCTTTCTAATCCCAGCTCCAGCACTTGTCTGCTCTGTGACCTTGGGCAAGTCACTTCACATCTCTGTGGCTCAGTTCCCTCATCAATAAAATGGGGATAGAGATTGTGAGCCTTTTGTGGGACACTTCACTCTGCAATCTCATCTATCTCACGACCGATCTCCCACATCCTGCCTCTGGCCTGGAAAGCCCTCCCTCTTCATGTCTGCCAGGCAGACAATCACCCTCCACACCCTGAATGCTTTATTATAAGCATATCTCCTCCAAGAGGTCTTCCCTGACTAAGCTCTAATTTCCTCTTCTCCCACTCCTTTCTACATCACCCTTGCACTTGGATTTGCTCTTTTTATTCATCTCTCCTTCAGCCTCACAGCACTTATGTACATATCTATTATTTATTTATATCAATGTCTGAATCCCCCTCTAGACTGTAATTTCACTATGGGTAGGGAACATGTTTACCAACTCTGTACTCAGTGCTCTGTGCACAGTAAACACTCAAATACAGCTGATTGATTAGATTGTAACCTACTTGAATGTGGGTATCTAGTCATTTAAAAAAAAGTTTCCTTCACCTAATACAGGTTTTTCTTTTGCATGTAGGTGGCACATAAACACCTCAAATATAGCATGTAGGCACTGGGAGGAGATCATGTGTGACGCTTCCTAAAAATCTCTGCCAAATTAATTCTTCCATAACTAAAAGGGGCAAGAAGAAATGGGGGAGGACTCAGAAGATTGCCTAATAAACTCCATTAAAGGACTGAGAAAATAAGACATTAGAATCAAAGGAACTGAAATCTTTGAACCAAAAGAGGTGGCAAAGGGGTAAGCTGATAATGATTCTCTAACTCTGGCTACATAAGCAAATTTCCAAGCAATTAAAACTGAAAGCTCTACTTTAGCCCGGGTACCCAATATTTTCCAGTAAAATGTATTTGTCAAAAATGCTTGGCCAAAGTGGTTTTTCAAGTGTCTGTTCAGACTGTTTGCAATCTTCACAGCTCTCCCCATCTTCAAAAATTCACCACTTACAGGAAGCCTTCCCTGATTAATCCTCAACACCCCTAATGGTGTCATCACAACATCCATTTTCAGCACCCACATATATGTAGGGATGTTTAGTCAGCTAGTTTGTCCTGACACCTGTGCTGCTGCCTGTTAATCATGTTCTCCCTTCTGCTTCCACTATTATAAATCACTTACCTCACTCTTCTCCTTATAGACTGTAAGACCCTTGAAGGCAAGAACTTTGTGATTTTTGGTGTACTTTCCCAACCACTTAATATACTGCTTTGCACTCAAACGCCTTGGTTCAAAATGAGAGCATAAGGGAAAATGAGGCTGAAATGTGGAATGAGTTAAGCATAAGGGAAAATTTCCTGACAATGAAAGGAAATTATGAAATACCTTTCTCTGGAGGTCTTTAAAAATTGGACTAATTCTCTTATGTCTGTGCCAGATTGAAGATTGTTCTTTCTAAAGGAGGTACTGGACAGTTTCCGTCAAGTTCTCTTGTGATTCCCAAAGTCTTTGACTATGTGTGTGTATGTGTGTATGTGTGGGTGTGTAGGTGAAATAGTGACCAAAGGTGTCCTGTCCATTCAAATCAATTGTAACTCTTCAGTGTTTACTGTGTTCAGAGCATGGTACTACTAATCAGTTGGGAGACTACAGTATAACAGAGTTGGTGGACACGTTCTCATTCAAACAGTTGGGGTAAATGGCTCTAGACTGTAAGCTCCTTGTGGGCAGGGAATGTGTCTGTTGCACTTTCCCAAGTGCTTAGTACCATGCTTTGTATACAATAAGTGCTCAATAAATATGATTGAATGAAGGAATGCTAGCCACAAACCCCACCGTAACAGAATGATCTCTTCTGACTCTCAAATTGTACTTTCCAAGCACTTAGTACAGTGTTCCGCACACAGTAAGTGCTCAATAAATACAATTGAGTGAGTGGAGACCCATGAATTTGCACTGAAGAAGCAACATAGTGTAGTGGGTAGAGCATGGGCTTCTGAGTCAGAAGGTCATGAGTACTAACCCCACCTCTGCCACTTGTTTGCTGTGTGGCCTTGGGCAAGACACTGTACTTCTCTCTGCCTCAGTTCCCCGATCTGTAAAATGGGGAGGAACACTGTGAGCCCCACATGGGACAGGGACTGTGTCCAACCTGATTTGCCTGTATTCGCCCCAGCACTTAGTAAGGTGCTTGGCACATAGTAAGTGCTTAACAATACCACTATTATTATTATTACCAGAAGGGGAAATAAAATCTAGAGGCAAAGGCCAACTACTTAATTAACCTCTCCATTTCCATGATGGCTCAGCTTGGGCAAGGACAGCAAGAGTATGGTCAATGCTATGTTTATGTTAAACACAATAGTTAGGCCAAAAAAAAAGTCCATCATACTTTTGGAAGCATAGGAGCAAATATGTATGGCTTGGAATGGACAACCTGATCCAAAATATGCTATCGCTTGGTTCACTGAAAGCATCTTCTAAACTTAAGATCCCAAGGACATACTACAGTATGTGGCCAGTGTGCACATATAATTATTTTGTTACTCTCTAGTTTCTTTTGGAGAGTTTCACAGGGAAAATCATTTAAGGATCATGATGAGCATGTATGTTCCCTTTAAAATCTGCCAGTTTTCCAATTTATGGCCAGAATTGTATCTAACTCCTTTAATTTTTATGAAGAACAAGTCATCTGGTATTCACATAATAATTCAAAAGTGTGATCTATTGAGCCCAGGCAGAGCACTGTTGGCCCAGTAGACAGAGCCCTGCTCTGCAAATCAGGAGATCTGGGGTCTGGTTCTCTCTGCTGGGGCCATTCCATTATTGGAAAGGATTTCTGACTGAAGAACCACGTTTAGCATGGAGAAGCAGTGTAGCTAAGTAAGTAGAGCATGGGGTGGGGGTCAGAAAGATCTCAGTTCTAATCCCCATCCTCCACTTGTCTGTGGTGTGACCTTGGGCAAGTCACTTCACTTCTCTGGGCCTGTTACCTCATTCTGTAAAATGGGGATTAAGACTGGGAGCCCTATGTGGGACAGGGACCTGTGTCCAACCCAATCTTGTATAGTGCCTGGCATATGGTAAGTGATTAACAAATACCATTATTATTATTATCATTATTATTATTAATATATAATTCAGTTAGATGGACAAGCCTAGTAACAAGCTTGAAAAAACTGCTGGCTAACATGGATTGTGGGCAGTACCAACCAAGCTACTAAGGTACTTCAAGGTCATTCATGAGAGAAGCAGTGTGGCTAAGTGGAAAGAGCCCGGGCTTTGGAGTCAGAGGCCATGGGTTCAAATCCCATCTCCACCAATTGTCAGCTGTGTGACTTTGGGCAAGTCACTTTACTTCTCTGTGACTCATTACCTCATCTGTAAAATGGGGATGAAGACTGTGAGCCCCCCATGGGACAACCTGATCACCTTGTAACCTCCCCAGAGCTTAGAACAGTGCTTTGCACATAGTAAGAGCTTAATAAATGCCATTATTATTATTAAGCTACAGGTCTAGCATAAAAATAATAATGGTATTTGTTAAGTGCTTACTATATTTCAGACACTGTACCAAGTGCTGCAAAAATCAACCTGTACATGTACTTTGCATTGTGCTGCATTCCTGCCTGCCTAGTTTCCCACTGCTATCTGTGCCCCAGTAGAAACATGGCTGGCAGGAATGAATGGGAGAGATGCTGAGTCAAATGCATTATTATCAATTCCTTTGCAGGCGTTCTTGGTTCTGAAAATTCAAGAATGAGGCTCCCCATTATGCCTGATGCAAGACTCTACCATAAATAAATGGTACTTGTTGCATGCCTATTGTGTGCAGAACATTATCTTAAGTGCTTGGGAGAGTATAGTATAAAAGGAAGAGACATACTCCCTGCCCAGAAGGACTGTACAATCTAACAGGGGAAATTCATAAAAATGTATATGTAGGAGGGAAAAAAAGTGCTCAAGTGGCTGAGTATGTAAACAGATGTAAGAAAGTGCAGCAGAAGGCTGGGAGGATGAAATCTGGGGGAGAAGAAAAATTCATTAATTCAGTTGTATTTGAGTGCTTACTGTGTGCAAAGCAATATACTAAGTGCTTGGAAGATTACGATGCAACAACAAACAGACACATTCCCTGCCTACAACAAGCTCACAGTCTGGAGCTAGGGGAAAGGGAAAGGGATTCTTGGAGGAAGGGGGATTTCAGAAGGGCTATGAGCATGTGAAAGCCAAAGTCTGGCCAGGAACTGGGAGAGAGTTTCAGGCAGGAGAGTTGGGAACAAGATACCCGGAGAAGGTGATCTTGGGAGAAGCGGAGGGTGAATGAGGTGCAGAAAGAAGAGTGGATATAAAGGAGTGAGAAAACTGATATGGTGCTTAAAGTCAATGGTTAAGAGTTTCTACTTGATGCAGAAAAGGATGGGTAGCCATTGAAGGTTTCTGAAGAGTGGAGGGATGTTTGCAGAGCAACTTCGGACAGAAAAACCTGGCAACAGAGTGAAATACAGAGGGGAGATGTTGGAGGCAGGGAGAACGATGAGAGGTTGATACGGTAGCCCAACCAGGAACTGACAAGTGCCTGGACTGAGATGGTGGCTTTTCTGATGGAGGGGAACAGTTGGAGTTGGCGGACTGAATAATAATAATAATAATTATTATTATTATTATTATTATTATGGCATTTATTAAGCACTTACTATGTGTAAAGCACTGTTCTAAGCACTGGGAGGGTTACAAGGTGATCTGGTTGTCCCACGGGGGGCTCACAGTTTTAATCCCCATTTTACAGATGAGGTAACTGAGGCACAGAGAAGTTAAGAAACTTGCCCAAAGTCACACAGCTAATTGGTGGAGCCAGGATTTGAACCCCTGACCTCTGCCTCCAAAGCCCTTGCTCTTTCCACTGAGCCACGCTGCTTCTCATAATGTGAGAGTTGAAATTGAGTGAGGAGTCAAGGCTAATGCCTAGAATTTGGAGACCAGGAGGATGCTGGTCCTAGCTGTGGCAGGAGAATTAGGTGGGGGAGAGGATTTGGGAGAGAAGGTAAGGAGTTCATTGTTGACATTTAAGCTTTAGGTTCCAGTGAGAGATCAATGTGAAACTGTCCTGCAGACAACTGGAAACATGAGAATGCAGATGGGAAGAGAGGTCATCTGCAAGAAGTTGGTACCTGAAGCCAAGGCAGCAGATGAGCTCCCCAGGGGAGTGAGAATAAACTGAAAAGAGTATGGGACTGAGAACATTGCCTCATGGGACACCCACAGTTGATGATGAGAGGTGACAGACAACGAGGTAGAAGGATACTGTTGGTAAAGCCAGTATTAGCATTTCCAGGAGGAGAGGGAGTGGTCCAGAGTGGGTGAGAGGACAAGGGGGATTAGGATAGAGCAGAGACCATTACATTTAGTTTTAAGTGTCAGAATCCACCTGGTGAGTTTCCAGTACTCTACCAGTCTCGGCTATGGGAGGGAGAGTCAAGCAGAGGCCTAACTCTTCCATTTCTATCATGTGCAGTGGCTAGCTAGTGAAAGGCAGTCTGCTACAAGTCAAAACTCACCTGTGTGAAGCAGCTGCATGGGGGAGAATCGAGGGCGGAGACTTAAGTTTACCACAAGGAAGGTGGCAGTGGTAAACCACTTCCGTATTTTTACCAAGAAAACTATGGATACACTACCAGAACGATTGCAGATGGAGAGTGGGATGTTCTGGGAGAAATGGGTCAGAAATGACTCCACAGCATTCATTCAATCGTATTTATTGAGTGCTTACTGTGTGCAGAGCACTGTAGTAAGTGCTTGGCAGCATAAGACAAGACAATCCACCTAGTAACTCCCAGAGCAGCAGCAGGTCTATCTCCACATGGAAATAGAATCCAGGAAATCCAGAACTATTTTCCGTACTACTTTATCAATAGTTGTCCTCATTCAAGGGAGATCTGAGGAAGGGTGGTGACAATTAGAATATGAGGAGACTTTTCGGAACGTAATACCTCCCCATTAGTTTTCAACAGATGTGGCAGAATTCATTCAGTCGTACTTATTGAGCTAGTACTGTGTGCAAAACACTGTAGTAAGAGCATGAATGAATCAACCATAGTGGTTCCTACTAGATTTGAGTAATGTAGACCTGACACCCCCTCTCAGGGTCGCACCTGGAGAGTTTCCAATACTCTACTACTCATGACTATAGGAGGGATAATCAAGCAGAGGTCTACCCATTCCATTCCTAGCTTGGGCAGTGTCTAGTGAGTGGAAGGCAATCGGCTACAAGTCAAAACTCACCTGTGCTGGGCAGCAGCGGCATGGGAGTGAATCAAGGGCAGAGACTCGTTTACTGCACAGAAGGAGGCAGTGGTAAACCACTTCTGTATTTTTACGAAGAAAAATCTTTGGATACACTACTAGAACGATTACAGATCTGGGAGAGATGTGTCTATGGTGTCACTACCTGTCAGAGATGACTCGACAGCATAAGACAACAACAACAACAGGCCTGACATACAACACAGGTAGCATCAAACTTCCTGATGTGTTCCCACAACCACGGAAATGTTTAATTTAGGTTTTTTTTCCTGCCAAGAATTTAGAAGATACCTCAAAGAAAGGGCATTTCAACTCTAATCCAATGGGGACAAATCAAATTAAATACTCAGAGACTCTTGTTTCCAATTTCTAAAGGTCTGGGTCCTGTGCTGTTATCTGAATTCTTCTGCAACAAAGTTTGCTCACCAAATGCTTAATATTAAAGTGATTGTAAATTTCCCAACTACTGAGAACTTAAAGTCTATATTAAGTCATACTTTATGAGCAAGATCCAGGTCTTTAGTTTAACAAATGTTAAACTTTTCAACTTTGTACTTAAAAATTGCTAGCTAGGAACAAAAAAGAACAGAATGTACAAAGAAACTTCAAACCCAAAGGGCTATTGTTCAAATGTTCTGGGGTAAGTCCGCCAATAGGACAGGATATGAGCGCTTAATACAGGGCCGTGCATAGAGTAAGTGCTCAAATATCATGGAATGAGGAATTCCCCGGGTCATACATGTCGATTGCTTTAACCTGTGTTTTTCTCTCTATGCTCACTGGGGGCAGGGAACCTGTCTACTAACTCTGTTGTACTGTGCTCTCCGAAGTGCTTACTACAGTGCTCTGTACCCATTAAGCAGTCAATAAATAATAATAATAATAATAATAATGGCATTTATGAAGCGCTTACTATGTGCAAAGCACTGTTCTAAGCACTGGGGAGGTTACAAGGTGATCAGTTTGTCCCACAGGGGGCTCACAGTCTTAATCCCCATTTTACAGATGAGGTAACTGAAGCACAGAGAAGTGAAGTAACTTGCCCAAAGTCACACAGCTGACAATTGGCAAAGCCAGGATTTGAACCCCTCACCTCTGACTCCAAAGCCCATTCTCTTTCCACTGAACCACGCTGCTTCTAATAATAATAATAATAATAATAATAATAGCATTTATTAAGTGCTTACAATGTGCAAAGCACTGTTCTAAGCGCTGGGGAGGTTACAAGGTGATTAGGTTGTCCCACGGGTGACTCACAGTCTTAATCCCCATTTTACAGATGAGGGAACTGAGGCCCAGAGAAGTTAAGTGACTTGCCCAAAGTCACACAGCTGACAATTGGCGGAGCTGGGATTTGAACCCATGACCTCTGACTCCAAAGCCCAGGCTCTTTCCACTGAGCCACGCTGCTTCTCATACCTTTGATGATGATGTCGATACCCAAACCAGTGATTAATTCCACTTTCTGTCGGCCCTAGCTAGCACCAGAACTCCTGATGGTAACCTAGAATTCTTTGATTCAGCAGTAGCAGCAAAAAATTGCTCCAACCAGTCTGCAAGATGCAATAGAGTGACATCCAACTTCTCTTTGCCCTGCTAAAGAAATCAATTTCAAAACAGCAGTCCTTCCACTTAGACTACTGAGCCTCTATCCTAGACAGCATGGGAGGCAGTGTAGCCTAGTGGAAAGAGCACTAGTTCTAATCCCAGCTCTGCCACTTGCCTACTGTGTAACCTTGGGCAAGTCACTTAATTTCTGTATGCCTCAGTTTCTTCAACTGTAAAGTGTGGATTCAATGCCTGTTCTCCTCTCTACTTAAACAGTGAGCTTCGTGTGGGGCATGGACTTTGTCCAGCTTGATTAACTTGTATCTTCCCCAGCTCTTAGAACAGTGGTTGGCACATGATAAATGCTTAACGAATACCATAATGATTAGGACTCATCAACAGAAGCATTCCTGGTGACCCAAGCTGCCATGGTCATGGTTTCCGGTACTTAAATCTCTTCTCTTCCTGTGCAAGACCCAGGCAATGCTGCCAGATTGAATAGATGAAAAATTAAGCCTGGGGAACATAGTTTTCGCAGTGATGATGATGAAAATCACAAAATAGTGAATGCTTATTGAGCTCCAACAGCCCCCTGCAGCTGAAAATCAGATCTGAACCGAAACAAGTAATCAGGGTGAATTGTTGGTGGGGGAGGAGAGAGACTGTCAATTCTTTGTACTTTGGGACATTTTCCCTTCACTGATTCAGTGAGGCTTTTTCCTCAAGAGCAAATTGGGGCTACCTTGCAATATAATTATAATATTGAAAATAATAAGAATTAAGGTATTAAGCACTTACTAGGGCCAGGCACTGTACTGAGAGAGGGGAAGGGGGAAAAGAGAAATACAAGCAAATTTGGTTGGACACAGTCCCACCTGGGGTTCACAGTCTCCCCATTTTACAGAGGAGGGAACTGAGGCCCAGAGAAGTGAAGTGATTTCCTAAGGTCACATAGCGGACAAGTGGCAAAGCTAGAATTAGGCTTTAAGTGGCCATCCCCCTGACTTTAGGACTACTAAAGGTAAAATTAGAATTAGGAGATACATCCAGGATCCAATTGAGAGCTGTTGTTATAAGTCCTAGAGCCCATGACTATGCCTTCCAAGCACTTAGTACAGTGCTCTGCACACGGTAAGCACTCAATAAATACGATTGAATGAATGAATGAATGAATGAACAAACCGAGCTAGAAAGATCAAAGTTGGGACTTAGTACCCCAAATGGGGAAAAGATCACAACACTGAAGCAGCATGACCCAGTGGTAAGAGCATGGACCTGAGTTCTAATCCCCACTCTGCCACTTGTCTGATGTGTGACCTTGGGTGAGTCCCTTCACTTCTGTGTGCCTCATTTACCACATCTGGAAAATGGGGATTAAGATTGTGAGTCCCAAGTGGGAGGTGGACTGTGTCCAACCTGATTAGCTTGTATCTACCCCAGTGCTTACTAGAGTGCCTGGTGGGCAGGGAATGTGTCTGTTTATTGCTGTACTGTACTCTCCCAAGCACATAGTGTAGTGCTGTGACACATTATGCTCTCAAATATGATTGAAGGAACATGGCGCATAACACATACTAACTACTCCTTATGTATATATGTATGCACACACACTAAAAAGGACTAAAATCAAGATTTGCAAGGTAACACTTAAAGTTTATGAAGATAAAACTGTGAGGGTCAAGCTGGGGCTATGAATAAGCCATGGGATCTGTTTGAAATCTTTGCTTACAGGGCAGGCGAGGGCTGAGAATTAATTAATTCATTCATTCAGTCGTATTTATTGAGCGCTTACTGTGTGCAGAACACCGTACTAAGTGGTTGAAAAGTACAATTCGGCAACATATAGAGATGGTTTCGACCCAACAACGGGCTCACAGTCTAGAAGGATGGGTTCACAGTCTAGAAGAAGCAGCGTGGCTCAATGGAAAGAGCATGGGCCTGGGAGTTGGAGGTCATGGGTTCAAATCCCGGCTTCACCACTTGTCAGCTGTGTGACTTTGGGCATGTCACTTAACTTCTTTGTGTCTCAGTTACCTCATCTGTAAAATGGGGATGAAGACTGTGAGCCCCACATGGGACAACCTGATTACCTTGTATCCTCCTCAGTGCTTAGAACAGTGCTTTGCACATAGTAATCAATCAATCAATCATATTTATTGAGCGCTTACTGTGTGCAGATCACTGTACTAAGCGCTTGGGAAGTACAAGTTGGAAACATATAGAGACAGTCCCTACCCATCAGTGGGCTCACAGCATTTAACAAATGCCATTATTATTATTATTAGAAGGGAATCAGTGAATAGGCTAAAATAACCCACTCTAACTACTTTTTTAACCCCAGGTATAGCTTAGGTACAGAGATATCAGCTTCTCTCATGAAGATGTCTTCCGTCAGGGAATCAGAGAAGCAGCCAAATAACCCTCACAGCCACCAGAAATCTCCCTGGATGGGGTGGAGCCTTCTTATTATTGACAGAAGAGACGGCTGCCTCCTTGGCTGATCTGAGCAATTCTGGGGACTTCCAAACTTGCCAAACAATTCTCGCGTAGGAGGCTGACCTTCGGCTGTGCCTGGGACCTCATGGCCCGATCCCCTTGAACACACGTTTGGTGGACTAGAGCTAGCTGGAGTATTAGACTGGATTCAAGGAGCCTGGGGTTTGGCAAAATTCTTCATGAAGTACTTCACGTGCAAGTGTTAATTGCTGGTACTTTATGGGAATTAATGAAATAACTTTCTCAGCACTCCACTGCCTCCCAACTGCCGCTTCAACTCTTCTGCCTTCCATTTTACTTGTATGTACTTTATGTCTTATTGCTTCCTCTTACTTATAACTGATTTTAATCAATGGTATTTTGGGGGCACTTACTAAGTGTTGAGCACTGTACTGGGCAGTTGAGAGCATGCAATACAGTAGAGTTGTAGATGTGCATGGGGAGGAGACGGCACTGGGAATAGAAAAAAATGGTATTTCATTCACTCATTCAATTGTATTTATTGAGCACTTACGGTGTGCTAAGTGCTTGGAAAGTACAATTCGGCAACAGATACAGTCCCTACCCATCAACCGGGCTCACAGTTTAGTGACTGTTTAATATTTACTATATGCCAATATTCTGTTCTAGCTAATACTCCGTTCTGCTTAGCACTGTTCTAAGTGCTGGGGTAGAGTCAAGGTAATCAGGTTGTCCTCCGTGGGGCTCACAGTCCTAATCCCTATTTTACAGATGAGGTAACTGAGGCACAGAGAAGTTAAGTGACTTGCCCAAGATCACACAGCAGACAAGCGTCAGACCCGGGATTAGAATCCATGTCCTCTGACTCCCAAGCCTGTGCTCTTTCCACTAAGCCATGTTGCTTCCCTGAAATTATTTTGAATTATTTTGGTTTTTTTTGGGGGGGTCTTTTGTCCGGGACACCATAAATGAGTATCTTTAAGTAGAGAGTTGTTCATAAGCTTGCTGTGGGCAGGAAATGTGTCTACCAACTCTGGGGTAGCTTAACCTCCCAAGAGCTTAGTACTGTGCTCTGCACATAGTAAGCACTCAATAAATAACCTTGATTGATTACATGTCCCAGGTGCAAAACCAATACAGAGGCCACAAGAGTCTCCTGTTCCCTTGCTTTTAGGATAAAAAAAATTTTGAAAATTCCAGCTCCAGTGCCTTTCCTTAGCCAACTCTTCTATCCCTCCTATCTCCTCCAGTCTTCGGTATGATACTGTTGCAATATTCCAGGCACACTGCCAGGATTACCACTAGGCTGAATGGGTTTCTGAAATCACTGTAGGTTTTTTTGTTGTTATTGTTCTTCATCCTATTTCTTGAATTTCATTTTTCCCCATTTGATTCATTTTAATTAATTTTATCGTATGTGTCGGTCCCTTTCCCCACCGCTACTAGTTAGACTGTGAATTCTATTTGGTTTAGAATCAAACCTGCCTGTGGGATTATAGGCACGATTCTCAAAGGTAGTTCCAAAGATTAGAGTTGGCAGGATTTTGAACAGCTATAGGAGAAGGTAGGGGCCAAATAACTCTTTAAAAAAGCATCCTTCCACTTTTTTCCATTCTGTTTGCTCTTCTACTATAGACTATTGACATTTTATTGAGCACCCATTATTAAATCAATCAATCAATCAATCAATCATATTTATTGAGCACTTACTGTGTGCAGAGCACTGTACTAAGCACTTGGGAAGTACAAGTTGGCAACATATAGAGACAGTCCCTACCCAACAGTGGGCTCACAGTCTGAAAAGTACAATTCCCTTACATTTTCTGAGGTGGGGGGAAAAAAAGCTCTGTAAACTTGTTATTGGCAGGGTATGTGTCTGCTAATTGTTGCATTGTTCTCTTCCAAGGGCTTAGTACAATGAACTGCACATAGCATTCAGTAAATACCATTGATTAAATGATAGTGATAGATGATTTGCCGCAGCACTAGGATCCAGTCAATCTATTAGGCTGCTTCATCTAAAGAACTAAAAAGTACTCTCCTGTCTTAGAACTGAGTGTTGATATTCTTCCAGGTTTATCACCACTATTGGCTCCTTGTTGTAGACAGGGAATGCGTCTCTCAACTCTGTTGTATTGTACTCTCCCAAGGGCTTACTACAGTGCTCTGCACACACTCAATAAATACCTTGGATGGATGAAATAAACAGTGGCTGACTATATCAATTGCATTTGAGTGCTTACTGTGTGCAAAGCACTGAACTAAATGCTCAGGAGAGTACAAATTAACAGTTGGTAGATGAGTTCCCTGCCTACAGGTTTATTATCCCTGGCCATTTTGGAAGAATAACCAAATGTCCCAGAATTATCTTGATTCAACCAATCTGCCTGTCTTGCCCAATTCCTAGCTGTTGTGGCTCATTTTCAAATGCATGGGCTTCCATGTGTAAGATGAAGCATGCTTAGTTTAGGTCTTAAATATTCTAGCATTTGCATTTGAGCCCCTTCCTTCCTCTCCCCCTCATCCCCCTCTCCATCCCCCGCATCTTACCTCCTTCCCTTCCCCACAGCACCTGTATATATGTATATATGGTTGTACATATTTAGTACTCTATTTATTTATTTATTTTACTTGTACCTATCTATTCTATTTATTTTATTTTATTAGTATGTTTGGTTTTGTTCTCTGTCTCCCCCTTCTAGACTGTGAGCCCACTGTTGGGTAGGGACTGTCTCTATATGTTACCAGCTTGTACTTCCCAAGCGCTTAGTACAGTGCGCTGCACACAGTAAGTGCTCAATAAATACGATTGATTGATTGATTGATTGGAGAGCCCTAGATTGCTGGGGAAGGTTTTAACCTCACACTTACCTCTCTCTCTTTCCTCCCTCCAACCTAATCTCTCAGCTGGAAAGAGTGAAGATGATACCCAAGCTTAGTGTGGTGGTGGTTATTAATACTATTGATCAAATCATTGCATTTGTTAGTGCCCACTCTCTGCTGAGCCCTGGGGAAAGGTGTACTGATGGCTGTCTCCCCCACTCTGGACTGTGAGGTCTTTATGGGCAGGGAATGTCACTGTTTATTGTTATATTGTACTTTCTCAAATGCTTAGTACAGTGCTCTGCACACAGTAAGTGCTCAATAAATATGATTGAATGAATGCAGGAATATGGGATCGATCAGACACCATCTCTAGCACAAGGGGTTTCCATTTAAATAGCAGTGGAGGAAAGCAGACACGCTGGGAAAGAAATAACTAGGCAAACTGTAGTAAAAACAATTCCACTGCAACATCAACAAAAGCCTCATTCATCCCTATTGGAAAAAAATCCTTGGATCCTTCCTGATCCCAGCTGAGCCAGCTTGACAAGAACAGGCAGAACTTACCCAATGTCCTAACAGTTGTTACAGTGGATTCTGCCCACCTTGCTCCAAAGGGAAAGGGCTTCCTTCTCCAGGGGTGATTAGGTCGAGGGAATGGGGAGAAGTGGGAAAATAGTTGGGCTCCTAGGCACTGCCCTACTGACCCTGGAGCTAAGTTGATAATAATAGTTGTGGCATTTGTTAAGCGTTTACTATATACCAAGCACTGGGGTGGATAAAAGCAAATCAGGTTGGACACAGTCCCTGTCCCACATGGGGCTGTCTTAATCCCCATTTTACAGATTGAGCCCCAGAGAAGTGAAGTGACTTGGCCAAGGTCACACTAGTATTCATTCATTAAATCAAATTCATTGAGCACTTACTATGTGCAAAGCACTATACTAACCAGGAGACAAGTGGCAGAGCAGGGATTCATTCATTCATTCAACCATATTTATTGAGCACATACTGTGTGCAGAGCACTGTACTAAGCGCTTGGAAAGTACAATTCCACAATGAGCTCACAGTCTAGAACAGGGGAGACAGACATCAATACAAGTAAACAGGCATCAGTATAAAAAATATATATACATATATACAAAAGTGCTGTTGGGAGGAGGGGGGAAGAGCAAAGGGAGCAAGTCAGGGTAACGTGGAAAGGATTGGAATATGAGGAAAAGTGGGGCTTAGTCTGGGAAGACCTTTTGGAGGAGGTGTGCCTTCAGTATAGCTTTGAAGGGGGTGGAGAGTGATTGTCTGGCAGATTTGAGGAGCGAGGGCATTCCAGGCCAGAGGCGGGATGTAGGCCAAGGGTCTATGACAGGACAGGAGAGATGGAGGCACAGTGAGAAGGTTACGACCAGGGAAGCAGAGTGTGCAGGCTGGGATGAAGAAGGAGAGAAGGGAGGTGAGGTAAGAAGGGGCAAGATGATGGAGAGCTTTGAAGCCAATAGTGAGGAGTTTTTATTTGATACGGAGGTTGATAGGCAACCACTGGAGATTTTTGAGGAGGGGGGTGACATATCCAGAATGTTTCTGTAGAAAGATAATCTGGGCAGCAGAGTGAAGTATGGACTGAAGTGGGGAGAGACAGGAGGTTGGGAGGTCAGAAAGGAGGCTGATGCAGTAATAGGATGGGTGATTGTACTAAGGTGTTAGCAGTTTGGATGGAGAGGAAAGGACGGATCTTGGTGGTGTTGTGAAGTTGAGACCAATAGGATTTGCTGACAGATTGGATATTTGGGTTGAATAAGAGAGTGGAGTAAAGGATGACACCAAGGTTACGGGCTTGTTAGATGAGAAGGATGTGTCATCCACAGTGATGGGAAAGTCAAAGAGAGGACAAGGTTTGGGAGGGAAGATAAAGAGTACTGTTTTGGACATTTTGATTTTGAGGTGAAGGGAGGACATCCAAGTAGAGATGTCCTGAAGGCAGGAGGAGATGCGAGTCTGAAGAGGAGAGAGAGCAGTGGAGGAGATGTAGATTTGGGTATCATCCGCCTAGAGATGGTAGTTGAAGCCTTGGGAGCAAATGAGTTCTCCAAGGGAGTGAGTGTAGATGGAGAATGGCAGGGGACCAAGACCTGAACCTTGAGGGACCCCCGCTGTTAGGGAATGGGAGTGGGGGGGATCCCACGAAGGAGACTGAGAATGAAGGGCCAGGGAGATAAGAGGAGAACCAGGAGAGTACGGAGTCAGTGAAGCCAAGGTTGGATAACATATCCAAGAGAAGGGAATGGTCCACAGTGTCAAAGGCAGCTGAGAGGTCGAGGAGGATTAGAACGGAGTAGAAGCCATTGGATTTGGCAAGAAGGAGATCATCGGTGATCTTTGAGAGGGTGGTTTCAGTGGAGTGGAGGGGACAGACGCCAGATTGGAGGGGGTTCAGGAGAGAGTTGGAGGAAAGAAATTTGAGGCAGCGAGTGAAGGTGATTCACTCGAGGAGTTTGGAGAGGAAAGGTAGGAGGGAGAGGGAGTGATAACTGGAGGGGGCTGTGGGGTCAAGAGTTTTTTTTTTTTAGGATAGGGGAAACATGGGCATATTTGAAGGCAGTGGTGAAGAAGCCATTGGAGAGTGAGCCGTTGAAAATGGAAGTTAAGGAGGGGATTCGAATCCAGGTCCTTCAGACTCCCAGGCCTGTCCTCTATCCACAAGGCCACGCTGAAGCCAGCTTTGGCCTGCACTGGTTTCTCCCTAGTGAAAGCAAAGGTGGCTCAGTATCCCCTGTCCACAAAAAATGATATCACCATAATGTACGGTAATAGTTATCACAATTATTTCAACTTGGAATTGTAGAAGAAGTGGCATAATAATAATAATAATGGCATTTATTAAGCACATACTATGTGCAAAACACTGTTCTAAGCGCTAGGGAGGTTACAAGGGTGATCATGTTGTCCCACAGGGGGCTCACAGTCTTAATCCCCATTTTTCCCTTGAGGTAACTGAGGCACAGAGGAGTGAAGTGACTTGCCCAAAGTCACACAGCTGACAATTGGCAGAGCCGGGATTTGAACCCATGACCTCTGACTCCCAAGCCCGTGCTCTTTCCACTGAACCACGCTTCTTCTCAGAGCACAGGCTTGGGAGTAGAGGTCATGGGTTCTAATCTGGCTCTGCCACTTGTCTGCTGTGTGACCTTGGGCAAGCCATTTAACTTCTCTGTGCTTCTGTTACCTCATCTCTAAAATGGGGATTAAGACTGTAAGCCCCAGATGGATAACCTGATTACCTTGTTATAATAGTAATAATAATTGTACTTGTTAAGCACTTACTATGTGCCAGGCGCTGTACTAAGCGCTGGGGTGGATACAAACATATCAGGTTGGACACAGTCCTTGTCCCACATGGGGCTCACAGTCTCAATCCCCATTTTACCCTTGAGGTAACTGAGGCACAGGGAAGTGAAGTGACTTGCCCAAGGTTACACAGAAGACAAGCAGCGGAGCCAGAATTTTACACAGAAGACAAGCAGCGGAGCCAGAATTAGAACCCGTGACCTTCTGACTCACAGGCCTATGCTCTATCCACTTCACCATATCTACTCCAGCGCTTAGAACACTGCTTGACATATACCATTATTATCATTATTATTATTATGAAGAGAAAGATGGTGGTGGCCAGGAAAAGTATGGGTGGGAAGGGAGGGATTAAGACCTTGATCCTCTTGGACACATTTTGAGGCTGAGAAACCTTGGTGTTAATGCCCCTTATGACCTCCACAAATTGTTTTGGCCAAGTGGACAATTTAATTACCCTTCCCATAACCAACAGCTGATTGAGTTGGTTGTCCTGAATTATATAATTGACAGTAAGTCAAAACCAGCATACTTTTTTATGTATTTAAGTGCTTACTCTCACCAGCATAAGACAAGACAATGTGCCAGGCGATGTATTAAGCACTGGGGTAGACACAATCCCTATACCATGTGTTTTATTAATCAAGAAAGCCGCTGAACAGAAAGATTACTAGAGATTTGTAGTGTCTATGACATTTTCCATGCCTTTGGATCTAATCCCAAACCACTCTGGGTAAAGAACTCCAAATCCAAGTAAATTAGCTGATTACTCTCTTGTCATCTTGCTACAGTGATTTAATTAAAGTTTTGAATCCTGTCCAAAATGGTGCTTTCCATTAAACCAATTTCATTCTAAAGTCATCAGTCAGGCTTAGACCCCAGGATTACTTTCACTCCATCTGATCACAGGTTAAAGAACAGCTTTGCCGTGCGCTGGTAGCTATATACTTAATTTGCAGGGTTTTTTTCCCTTCCAAAATTTCTTCCAGGAATCAACCAATCATATTTGAGATGTGCAGATCACTGTAGTAAGCGTTTGGGGGACTACAATACAACAGTGAGCATTTATTCCCTGCCCACAAGGAGCATAATAATAATAATAATTATTATTATTATGGTATTTGTTAGGTGCTTACTATGTGTCAATCACTGTTCTAAGCGCTGGGTGAGTTACAAGGTAATCAGGTTGTCCCACATGGGGATCACAGTCTTAATCCCCATTTTACAGATGAGGTAACTGAGGCATAGAGAAGTTAAGTGGCTTGCCCAAGGTCAAACAGCAGACAAGTGGTGGAGCTGGGATTAGAACCCATGTCCTCTGACTCCCAAGCCTGTGCTCTTTCCACACTTCTTCTCCATTGTTCTAGAGGGAAAGACAGACATTAATATAAATAAGGAACTATGCTATATCTTGACTCAATGATTTACAGGACCTCAAGTTACAATTACAAATTATCTGGGATTCCAGAGAAACACATTTAATGGACCAAGATAAGTGTAATTCCCTAACAAAAGAAAACAACTTTAGCTCAAGTTCATTTCTTCCATTAGTGATTGACCATAGCAAAGGATAAATAGAACCATTTGAACTACATTTTTCACAAGATTTCTTTTGGGAGGTAGCTTTAATAAAAAATTCCAAGGTTACCTTATTTACAAAATTAAATCAAATAAAAGGCAAGGTAGAAATATAAGAGAAAAGATGTCGGGAAAAGTAACAGTTTACTAGCAAGTCATGACTGCTTTAACCAACAATATAGTTCAAAATTCTCTGTGCATTGCTTCTGTATTTAAATTCTGAAACAAATGTTCTAGAATCTCAAATCTATCCAATACTAAAGCAGAAACAATCCCAAGAATGACTTAATGACTGTCACGTCTAATAAAGGAGAAAATCAATATAAAATTAGTATTTTGAGGAGACTGGTCTTAATGTAACGTTGCAGTATGAATCCAAGCAATTTGAAATTGCACAGAATGTCTCCAATCTTTCCAACGTTTGCATCTGTTTTGGTCTTTCATAATTCGTAATGAAAATTTCACTTTGTACTGAAAGCTGGGCCAAATAAGTCACTTTTGGAACCTAGAAGTGAATTATTGACTTAACTAATCCGCTAACTGATCTTAGCCTCTTCTCAAACATGCTGGCATTAAAACCTTGTCCATGTAAGACAAACCTAATGGAGGGCATCAGTCTACCTATGTGGCTGCTATTTCAAGAGAGCACACTTCTTAGTTAGCAAACAACAGGGCATCTGCTGCCAGTGAACTTGTCACAATTTAGCACAGATGGGATAAAATCAATCAGGGGTATTGAGCTCACCTTGTGCAGAGCATTGTACTGAGCACTTCGGAGACTAAAGTAAATTTGGTAGACACAATCCCTGCCCTCAAGGGGTTTACAATCCAGCAGGAGAGACAGATATTGAAAATATATTACAGGTAGGAGAAGCAACAGAGTATCAAGATGTAGCATGTAGGGTGAGTACCTAAGTCCTAATATGAACTCTGGGTGATGAAATAGGGTGATGATATAATAATAATAATAATGGCATTTATTAAGTGCTTACTATGTGTAAAGCACTGTTCTAAGTGCTGGGGAGGTTACAAGGTGATCAGGTTGTCCCACGGAGGGCTCACAGTCCTAATCTCCATTTTACAGATGAGGGAACTGAGGCACAGAGAAGTTAAGTGACTTGCCCAAAGTCACACAGCTGACAACTGGTGGAGCTAGGATTTGAACCCCTGACCTCTGAATCCAAAGCCCATGGTCTTTCCACTGAGCCATGCTGCTTCTCCAATAATACTGGTATTTGTTAAGCGCTTACCAATTAATCAATCAATCAATCATATTTATAGAGGGCTTACTGTGTGCAGAGCACTGTACTAAGCGCTTGGGAAGTACAAGTCGGCAACACATGGAGACAGTCCCTACCCAACAGCGGGCTCACAGTCTAGAAGGGGGAGACAGAGAACAAAACCAAACATACTAACAAAATAAAATAAATAGAATAGATATGTACAAGTAAGATAAATAACTAAATAAATAAATAGAGTAATAAATATGTACAAAAATATATACATATGTACAGGTGCTGTGGGGAAGGGAAGGAGGTAAGATGGGGAGGATGGAGTAAAGCACTGTTCTAAGTGCTGGGGAGGTTACAAGGTGATCAGGTTGTCCTACGGAGAGCTCACAGTCTTAATCACCATTTTACAGATGAGGTAACTGAGGCACAGAGAGGTTAACTGGCTTGCCCAAGGTCACACAGCTGACAAGTGGCTGAGCCAGGATTTGAACCCATGACCTCTGACTCCTAAGCCTGTGCTCTTTCCACTGAGCCACGCTGCTAGGGTGATGAAATAATAATAATAACAATAATAATAATAATAATAATAATAATAATAATGGCATTTGTTAAGTGCTTGCTATGTGCAAAGCACTGTTCTAAGCTCTGGGGAAGATACAAGGTGATCAGATTGTCCCACGTGGGGCTCACAGTCTTCATCCCCATTTTACAGGGGAGGGAACTAAGGCACAGAGAAGTTAAGTGACTTACCCAAAGTCACACAGCTGACAATTGGCAGAGCGAGGATTTGAACCCGTGACTTCTGACTCCCAAGCCCAGGCTCTTTCCATTGAGCCACGCTGCTCCTCTGATATGGGCTGGGGAGATGAGATGAGTAGTCTGGGAAGGCTTCCTGGAGATGTTTTTTTTTTTAATGGCATTTAAGAGCTTAGTCCCAAGCACACAGTAAGTACTCATCATCATCAATCGTATTTATTGAGCGCTTACTGTGTGCAGAGCACTGTACTAAGCGCTTGGGAAGTACAAGTTGGCAACATATAGAGACAGTCCCTACCCAACAGTGGGCTCACAGTCTTAAAGAGTGGGCTCAAGTACTCAGTAAGTATGAATGAATAAATGAATGACTGTACTAAGTACTGAGGTAGGTACAAGACAATTAGGTTGGAAACAGTACCTATCCTACATAGAGCTCACAGTGTTCGTCCCCATTTTACAGATGAAGTAACTGAGGCACAGAAGTTAAATGACTTACCCAAGGTCACTCAGCAGACAAGTGGTGGAGCCGTGAATAGAATCCAGGTCCTTCTGACTCCTGGACCTGTTCTATCATTTAGGCCATGCTGTTTCCCTGGGTGTTCTTGTTTTGTTGGAGGGCTTCAGCAGTGTGGAGAGCAGTGGCCTGTTGGCTCTGAAGAGGATGACAATGGGAGCATCTAGAGTGAGCATTCAAATGCCACTGATTGATTGATTCATTCAATCGTATTTATTGAGCACTTACTGTGTGCAGAGCACTGTATTAAGTGCTTGGAAAGTACAATTTGGCAACAAATAGAGACAGTCCCTACCCAACAACGGGCTCACAGTCTAGAAGACTTAGAGAAGCAGCATGGCTCAGAGGAAAGGGCACGGGCTTTGGAGTCAGAGGTCACGGGTTCAAAACCTGGCTCTGCCAATTGCCAGCTTTGTGACTTTGGGTAAGCCACTTAAATTCTCAGTTACCTCATCTGTAAAATGGGGATTAAGACTGTGAGCCCCCCGTGGGGCAACCTGATCAATCAATCAATCAATCAATCAATCGTATTTATTGAGCGCATACTATGTGCAGAGCACTGTACTAAGCGCTTGGGAAGTACAAATTGGCAACACATAGAGACAGTCCCTACCCAACAGTGGGCTCACAGTCTAAAACGGGGAGACAGAGAACAAAACCAAACATACTAATAAAATAAAATAGAATAGATATGTACAAGTACCCTGATCACCTTGTAAGTTCCCTAGCACTTAGAACAGTGCTTTGCACAGAGTAAGTGCTTAATAAATGCCATCATTATTATTATTATAAGGGGGAAACTGAGGCACCATGATGGGCTGATATTAGAGGAGCAAAGTGTGTGGGCTGAGTTATAGTGTGAAGAAGTATAAAGGACAAAGCTAACTGCCTTAAAGCCAGTGGTAAGGAATTTCTTTTTTTTTTAAGCTATTTAAGCACTCTTTTATGGCATTTATTAAGTGCTTACTACATGCAAAGCACTGTTCTAAGCGCTGGGGAGGTTACAAGGTGATCGGATTGTCCCACTGGGTGCTCACAGTCTTCATCCCCATTTTACAGATGAGGGAACTGAGGCACAGAGAAGTGAAGTGACTTGCCCAAAGTCACACAGCAGACAAGTGACAGAGCTGGGATTTGAACCCGTGACCTCTGACTCCAAAGTCCGGGCTCTTTCCACTGAGCCACACTGCTTCTGCTTCACTTACTATGTGCCAGGCACTGTACTAAGCACTAGGGTAGATTCAGCTAATCAGGTTGGACATCATCCCTGTCCTACCCAGGGCACACAGTCTTAATCCCCATTTTACAGATGAGGTAACTGAGGCACAGAGAAATGAAGCCACTTGCCCAAAGTCATACAGCAGACAAGTGGCGGAGTCGGGATTAGAACCCAAGTCCTTCTGACTGCTAGACCCATGCTCTATCCACTAGGTCATGGACAGGAGATGGACATCCCAGCGAGCTATCTGTCTGCTGTGAGATACCTCTAGACTGTAAGCTTGTTGTGGGAAGGGAACCCGTCTACCAACTCTGTAATACTGTACTCTCCCAAGTGTCTAGTACAGTGCTCTGCACATAGTGAGTACTCAGTAGATATGATTCCTGACACTCATGAGTTTGTCACTTGGTTTTGTGAGCATGAAGTCCTTTCTCTCCTCTCAAACTGGACTTCCTTGATCTGTTTTGCTGGCTCCATTTCCGCTTCTCATCCCCAAACTGTGGGTGTCCTATTCTAAGCCATGAAGAGCAGGGTAGCCCAGTGGGTAGAGCATGGGCTTGGGACTCAACTTGATTAGTTTGTATCTATCTCAGTGCCAACATTATTATTATTATTATTTCTTCCACTAATTAGTTCACTGATCCACGTACATTGAAAAGCAGCATGGCTCAGTGGAAAGAGCACGGGCCTGGGACTCAACTTGATTAGCTTGTATCTATCTCAGTGCCAACATTATTATTATTATTATTTCTTCCACTAATTAGTTCACTAATCTGCATACATTGAGAAGCAGCATGGCTCAGTGGAAAGAGCATGGGCTTTGGAGTCAGAGGTTCAAATCCCAGCTCTGCCAGTTGTCAGCTGTGTGACTTTGGGCACTTAACTTCTCCGTGCCTCAGTTACCTCATCTGTAAAATGGGGATTAAGACTGTGAGCCCCCCATGGGACAACCTGATCACCTTGTAACCTCCCCAGCACTTAGAACAGTGCTTTGCATATAGTAAGTGCTTAATAAATGCCATCATTATTATTATTACCTCTTCCTTGGGAATGACCCCCCAAAATTACCTATCTGAACTCCAAACTCACACTTTCCCTTGCCACCAGGACCTCTCCTTTTGGATGTGCTGTTGTCTCTCAAACTCCTGTCTAAAACTGAATTTCTCATTTAAACCTCCTAAACCTATTCTTCCTTCTTACTTTCCTACTCCCAGCAATATCATCATCATCCTCCGTGTCCTAAAAGTCTTGGAATCCTCCTAGAAGACTCATTGCCTTCCAACCCTTGTGTTTGCAGAGTTTAAAGCAGATAAACTTGTTCTTCTTCCATGAAGCTTTTTTGTTCTACTCCTTTCTCTCCATCCAAACAACTACCGCTTTGGTTCAAGCTCTTCGATCTATCAGGCCCTTCACTCACACTTCCTCCAGCTTGGAATTCCATCCCCTTCAAAAACCACTGGGCCACAATTCTCCTACAATCCTGTCAACTCAAGGAAAACTTCCCTGATAAATTCAGAAGACTCCTGTCATGTTAACCCAACCCCATCTTTAACATTTAAACATTTCATTAGTATCTTTAGAGCCTATGTATCCAGGTACATTTGTATATTCTGCTATTTCATTCATTCATTCATTCAATCGTATTTACTGAGCGCTTACTGTGTACAGAGCTATTATTGAAATATCATCTTTTCCTGGTCCATTTTCCCTGACTTATTGTATCTTTGTGCCTTCAATGAATCACTGGTATTTACTGAGTGCTTACTGTGCACACAACATTCATTCATTCATTCAGTCGTATTTATTGAGCACTTACTGGGTGCAGAGCACTGTACTAAGCGCTTGGGAAGTACAAGTCGACAACATATAGAGATGGTCCCTACCCAACGATGGGCTCACAGTCTAGAAGGGGGAGACAGACAACAAAACAAAACAGCACTGTCCTTAGCGCCTGGGAGAGTACAGTACAACAGAGTTGGTAGAAATGTTCCCTGCTCACAATAAACTAACAGTCTAGAGGGAGAGATGGGCATTAATATAAATAAAGAAGTTAGAATATAAAACTAAAAAAATGTACATAAGTGACATGGGACCGAGAGTGGAATGAATACCAAGTCCCAGATCCAAGTGAATAGATGACCCAGAAGGGAGAGGGAGTTGGGCAAAAGAGGGCTTAATCAGGGAAGGCCTCCTGGAGGAGGTGTGACCTTAATAAGGTCTTGAAGGTGGGGAGAGTGGTGATCTGGTGTATATGGAGAAGGAGAAGGCCAGAAGGAGGATGTGGGAAAGCGGTTGGGTCAGGTGAGATAGATATGGTTGGGCAGGGAGCTAGTTAATGCTAGAAGAATGAAGTGTGTGGGCTGGACCACCTTCTACTGTGCCTCTCCAGGAGAGCAGTGACCAACCTATCAATCGTTACTTCTGTTGTACTCTCCCAATCACCTAAAGGCTTCACAGTCAATAAATATCATTGATGGTGATTGACAGCTGTTGCTTGGCACTTAGTACAGTGCTCTGCACACAGTAAGCACTCAATAAATACGACTGATTGATTGATTGATTGCAGAGCACTGTACAAGGAAGGCATTTGGGAACAAACTACAAAATACAGTCCCTGCCCTCTTAGAATTTATAATCTAAAAAGGAAGACAGGCAGGCTGAAATCTGCAAGTCATGAAAGCAAGAAGGAAGAACACAATAATAATAATAATAATAGCATTGTAGTATTTGTTAAGCACTGACTAGGTGCCAGGAATTGTAATAAGCACTGGGGTGGATACAAGCAAATTGAGTTAGACACAATCCCTGTCTCAAATAGGGCTCACAGTCTCAATCCCTATTTTACCGATGAGGTAACTAAGGCTCAGAGAATTTAAGTGACTTGTCCAAGGCCACAAAGCAGACAAGGGGCAGAGGCAGGACTCATGACCCCCAGGCTCATTCACTATCCACTACATCATGCTGGGCCACTACTTGCTCTATCCACTACGCCACTGTTGGTAGCAGGGATATCAACCAATTGTATTTACCGAGCACTTACTGGGTGCAGAGCACTGTATTAAGTGCTTGGGAAAGTACAATATGAATTGCTAGGTTCCCTGCCCACAAGGAACTTAAGGTCTAGATACAGGGGGAGACCAACAGCAATATACACAGTCTTCTAGACTGTGAGCCCATTGTTGGGTAGGGATTGTCTCTCTCTGTTGCCAAATTGTATTTTCCAAGCACTTAGTACAGTACTCTGCTCACAGTAAGCACTCTGTAAATACGATTGAATGAATGAATGTACAAAATAAATAAATTACGTACAGGTACATAAGTATGGGGGCTTGAGGTTGGGGTAAACAAAGCTTGAAAACCCAAGTGCCTGGGTGACAGAGAAGGGGGTGGGAGAAGAGGAAACAATAAGATTGAGAGATGCGTGAAGGCTAGGGGTGACTGTTGAATTGAGGTGACGGGGTAAAAAAAAAAGTGGTATTAGGTGCTTACTATAGGACAGGCACTGTACTAAGTGCTGGGGTAGATGCAAATTAATTGGGTTGGACACAGTCCCTGTCCCACAGGCCTCACAGTCTTAATTCAAATTTTAAAGATGAGGTAACAGAGGAAATTAAATGACTTGTCTGCTGTGTGACTTCATTCAATCATTCATTCATTCAGTCGTATTTATTGAGCTCTTACTGTGTGCAGAGCACTGTACTAAGCACTTGGGAAGTACAAGTCATCAGAATGAATTAGAATGGATGAATGGATTAGAACCCAGCTACTTCTGACTATTAATCAGGGCATTGTTTCCAGAGATGGTGGAGTTTTCAAAAGGGCTCTGAAGATTGGGAGAATAGAGAGATCATTCAATTGGCACTAAGCACCCTCACCCTAACCCCATATGAATTCAAACCTAAAATAGATCTGTCTTCTGAAAAACCAACTTCATGAAAATTCAGCCAGTCCTCTACTTACGGGAAGGTTGGCAAAGTCCTTTAGTGAAAATTTAACTTTTTTTTTAAGTAAGCAAATAGGGCAGTTTAGAAGTGCTTTTGAGTACCTACCTAGTTCTCCACTCATGATTTCGAGTACCACAGAAGTTTGTATTTAAATACACTTAGTGGGAAAATCCTTAAATGAAAATGCTTTCTTCTCTTGTCTCTGTAACGAACTACCCAGGTTTACTGGTCTGTGTTTTTAACTGAACCAATAAAGCTGAGCTGATGCTGTATTCTCGTTGTTTTCTGAAAGAGACTTTTTGAAAAAGTACCCTTTATCTAGCCAGTGAAGAAACAAGCTAGAGTCCCTGCCACCTCAAAGGCTACTTCCCAGGTGTGAGCTTTCTCACAAATGCCAAGAAGTAGCCGTGGATATAGCCGGGTCTGGGAGTGGGAAAGACCTGGGTTCTAATCACGACTCTGCCACATGCCTGCCATGTGACCTTGGGTGAATCATTTAACTTCTTAACAAATGCCACAATGATTAAATGGTACCAGCTGCTCTTGGACTTGAGTATTCAGTATTCAGCAACCAGTTGTGTCATAAAATGAAATATAAATTGGAACCAATCTTCTCATAGGAACAATGTTATAATGGGGGATTGGATATTCAGCTTAGGTTCTAGAGATGATTTTGTTCAAATTTGCCTATTCATGTACTCAATTAGATGTATAATATAGATACATTGGATCAATCAGTGGTATTTATTGAATGCTTACTAGGTGCTAAGTGCTTGGGAGAGTGCAGTACAATAGAGTTGGCAGATTAGATAACTGCCCTCAAAGAGTTTACAGTCCAGAGGTGGGGACAGACATGTAAGTAAATTACAGATAGGGAAAACTGCTTAAGGTTATGTGCATAAATGCTAGGGGTGGGGGGAGGTGATTCAGGATGGAGGGAAAGTAGAATGAGGAAATGAGGGATTATTCAGGGAAGGCCTGAATAAAGTGATTTTTAGGAGGGCTTTGAAGGTGGGAAGTGGTGGACTGCTGGATATGAAGTGAGGAGGGGGCAGACTGTAAGCTTGTTGTGGGCAGGGATTGCATCTACCAGCTCTGTGGTTTTACACTTTCCCTAAGGCTTAGTACAGTGCATTCAGTAAATGCCATAGGTTGGTTGACAGAAGTGGACAAGAGGTTAGCAGTGAAACCAGAAACAATAGAGTTAAGGAGGGTAGGGTGGCATTAAAGGAGCAAAGCATATAGTCTGGGTATAATAATAATAATAATGGACATTTATTTATTAATAAATTTATTTATTTATTTATTAAGGACATTTATTAAGCGCTTACTATGTGCAAAACACTGTTCTAAGCACTGGGGAGGTTACAAGGTGATCAGGTTGTCCCACGGGGGCTCACAGTCTTCATCCCCATTTTACAGATGAGGTTACTGAGGCCCAGAGAAGTTAAGTGACTTGCCCAAAGTCACACAGCTGACAATTGGTGGAGACGGGATTTGAATCCATGACCGCTGACTCCAAAGCCTATGCTCTTTCCACTGAGCCATGCTCCTTCTCAATCAAGTAGGAATCAACGAGGTGGGAAGGGGAGATGTGATTGAGTGCTTTGAAAGCTGATGGTAAAGAAGTTCTGTGGGATGCGGATATGGATGGGGAACCAGTGGAGATCACTGAGGAGTGGGGAAGTGAGGGCAGAATGTGAGTATTTTTTCTTTTTAAAGAAAAAATTATTTGGAGTAGGGTGAGACTGGAGGCAGGGAGGTCAGCAAGGAGGCTGGTGCAGTAGTAGAGGTGTCTATTAACACTGAGTTGGTCCACAGTCGAAGGAAAATGGACTGCCCTGGGGAAATAATGCAGAATAGTGCTGGGCACGTACTAAGTACTTTACAAATACCATAATTATTATTGTTATTATTATAAGGTTGGAAACTGAGCACTCCAAGATTATGGGCCAGATTACCTATTCTGGTTGGAATTGTTTCAAAAAGAACACGTCTGCTTATTGATTCTCACCTGGACAGGACCACACAGCAATGTGGAGGCTGTGCCATGTGCGTATGTGTGTATAGACTGTGAGACCGTCGTTGGGTAGGGACTGTCTCCATACATTGCCAAATTGTCCTTTCCAAGCGCTTAGTACAGTGCTCCGCACACAGTAAGCGCTCAAATACAGCTGAATGAATGAATGTGATGACTGAATGAATGAATGTGTGTGAAGCAGCAGGGCATAGCAGATGGAATCAATCAATCAATCGTATTTATTGAGCGCTTACTGTGTGCAGAGCACTGTGCTAAGCGCTTGGGAAGTACAAGTTGGAAACATATAGAGACAGTCCCTACACAACAGTGGGCTCACAGTCTAAAAGTCTGGAACATGGGCTGGGAGTCAGAAAGTCAAGGGTCCTAATCCTGACCCTGTCACTTGTCTGCTGTGTGACCTTGGGCAAGGCACTTCACTTCTCTGTGGCTCAGTTACCTCATCTATAAAATGCAGATGAGACTGTGAGCCCCACATGGGACAGGGACTGCATCCACCTCGATTTGCTTGGATCCACCCGAGTGCTTAGTACAGTGCCTGGAGCATAGTAAGTGCTTAACAAATACCATCATTTTACTTTAATTTTTTGTGAGTGGGAGGAGACTTGACTCTGAGGCAGTGCCAGACCAGCCTTCAGGGAGGCTCCAAGGGGCTACCAGTATTAGAAAAGTACCTGGATGCTTCTTTTTTTCTTCTTCTTTTCTTTTCTGGGGGTGGACCCAGACAGGACCCCACCTCTAGCTCTAACCTGAGACCTGTGGGTCTCGCTTTGCCAACAGATGAGCCAGAACCTGACTTGCTGCCACACTTGCTTGGCACCCTCCCTCCCTCCCCACATGCAGGGCACTCAACGCCTGGTCTTACTGGACAGGATTTTCAAGGTGTCTTTGACTTGTTCCTCTCCATTTTCCTCCATTAGTCAAAGGTTTTTTGTTTTGGGTTTTTTTTTGTGATTTAACCCCCACCTCCCCCCGTGTCCTCTTTCATCCCTTCACTTTTCTTTTCCCATTTCCCCCTAGTTCTGGTGATACTTCCTACTCCCCTCCCTGGCCCTCTGGGCCCAGTGCCATAAAAGAGGGCTAGATTTGTACAGTTAAAACCAGTGTGTTGTAAAGCTGAAATGGGGTATAGATTTAAAAACGAACAATTTTAAACAAACCAAAATGTCTGGGCCTTCCCAGACTGAGCCCCCTCCTTCCTCTCCCCCTCGTCCCCCTCTCCATCCCCCCGTCTTACATCCTTCCCTTCCCCACAGCATCTGTATATATGTATATGTGTTTGTACATATTTATTACTCTATTTATTTTACTCGTACATATCTATTTTATTTTGTTAATATGATTGGTTTTGTTCTCTGTCTCCCCCTTCTAGACTGTGAGCCCACTGTTGGGTAGGGACTGTCTCTATATGTTGCCAACTTGTACTTCCCAAGCACTTAGTACAGTGCTCTGCACACAGTAAGCGCTCAATAAATACAATTGATTGATTGATTTTGAGGACTGCTTATACCTCGGTTTCAGGGAGATGTGTAGTGTTTCAGAAAGCAAGTGGATGTGGCAGCAAACTTGTTGCCCTCCAATAAATTTTTAAAAATCCAGCAAGTCCAGGAGGCCCTGTGACCTCTCCAGCTGACACCCACCTGGATTTAATAATAATTATAATACTTAAGGCATTTTGTTAACTATATGTCAGGCACTGTACTAGGCATGGGGGTGGATACAAGCAAATCTGGTTGGACACAGTCCCCTGTCCCACATGGGGCTCACAGTCTCATCCCCGTTTTACAGAGGAGGTGACCGAAGCGACTTGTCCAAGGTCACACAACAGACAGGTTGCGGAGCCGGGATTAGAACCCATGAACGATCCCATGGCACAAATGCCTCATACTAAGCGGAGAAGCCAGGGCCGCATCCCGCAGAGAGTGCAAATCCCAAACTCTAGCGAAAGCTTTCCAACGCCGTGTCCCGCAGAGAGTGCAAATCCCAAACTCTAGCGAAAGCTTTCCAACGCCGTGTCCCGCAGAGAGTGCAAATCCCAAACTCTAGCTAAAGCTTTCCAACGCATCTCACCCTACTCGGGGAGAGAAGTGTGGAAGTGGGAACAATGCAAGGGTGGGGGGAGGGTGGGAGAAGGGGAAATATCACACTATTAAGAGATCCGTTGTTTAATTTTTTTTTTTCTTGGTTTGTTTTCCTCCTCTGCACAAAATAAGCCGGCTCCGCCTTCCAGGGAAGGACTAGGTGGCTCCAGGAAATTCTCAGTGTGTGTTCCGTTTAACTGACTCTAGCGGTGCCAATGTGCTTCCCCTCCCGTCGTCGACTCGGGAAATCTTGGACTGTCACCCGGATGGCCCAGAGGAGGTCCCGAGGGGCTGAGCGGGTTTGTGTCCACTCGCCATCCAGTCCGCCGTCCAACCTGAATTTTTCTCGGGAGCTCAGGGACCTGGCTTGGCATGCCAGGAAGGATGGGTTGGATGGGAGCTGGGTTCCCTCAGAGGAGGATGGGGCCATACAAGGGGAGGAAAAGGGACGTTTGGCTAGTTCCTAAACCAGGATCGTGCAGGGAGAGATTTTCCCGTCAGATGCTAGCAGCACCAGGAGCAAGGTCTCTGCTTAGTAATGACAATGATGGCATTTGTTAAGCCCTAACTATAATAATAATAATAATGATAATTGTGGCATTTGTTAAGCGCTATGTGCCAGGCACTGTACTAAGCCTTGGGGTGGATTCAAGAAAATCAGGTTGGACGCACCGGGATTAGAGCCCTTGACCTTCTTTCTCCCAGGCCTCTGTTCTATCTACTACCCCATGCTGCTTCCGGAACTATGCGTCAAGCACGTGGCTTAGTAATAATGATAATAATGATGGCATTTGTTAAGCGCTTACTACGTGCAAAGCACTGTTCTAAGCGCTGCGGGGATACGAGGTGATCAGGTTGTCCCACGTGGGCCTCACAGTCTTCATCCCCATTTTACAGATGAGGTAACTGAGGCTCAGAGAAGTTAAGTGACTTGCCCAGGGTCACACAGCAGACATGCGGCGGAGCCAGGATTAGAACCCATGACCTCTGACTCCCAAGCCCGTGCTCTTTCCACTGAGCCACGCTGCTTCTCTTAGTGGAAAGAGCCCGGGCTTGGGAGTCAGAGGTTGTGGGTTCTAATCCCAGCTCTGCCCCTTGTCAGCTGTGTGACTTTGAGCGAGTCACTTCACTTCTCTGTGCCTCTGTTACCTCATCTGTAAAATGGGGATTAAGACTGTGAGCCCCACGTGGGACAACCTGATTACCTTGTATCTACCCCAGTGCTTAGAGCAGTGCTTGGCACATAGTAAGTGCTTAACAAATACCATTATTGTTATTATTAGTATTATTATTATGTAGTTTAAGTGCTCACTATGTGCCAGCTGCTGTACTAAATGCTAGGGTAATAATAATAATGGCATTTATTAAGTGCTTACTATGTGCCCAGCACTGTTCTAAGTGCTGGGGAGGTTACAAGGTGATCAGGTTGTCCCATGGGGGGCTCACAGTCTTCATCCCCATTTTACAGATGAGGTAACTGAGGCACAGAGAAGTGAAGTGACTTGCCCAAAGTCACACAACTGACAATTGGTGGAGCCGGGATTTGAACCCCTGACCTCTGACTCCAGAGCCCAGGCTCTTTCCACTGAGCCACGCTGCTTCTAGGTAATCGGGTTGGATATAGTCCCTGTCCAGTCTTAATCCCCATTTTGACAGATGAGGCAAGTGAGGCACAGAGACACGAAGTGACTTGCCCAAAGTCACAAGCAGACAAGTGACGGAGCCAGGACTAGAACTCAGGTCCTCCTGACTCCTAGGGCCGTATTTTATCCACTAGGCCACGATAAAATCACCTTTTTATCATCATCATCATTAGCAGCAATCGCACCTCTTCTTCCCTTCCCGGCAGCACTATGCTCTAGGGTCAACCACCTATTTTACCAACTTTAAAATGGTATTTAAGCGCTTACTATGTGCCACACACTATACTAAACGCTGGGGTAGATACAAACTGATCAGGTTGAGCGAAGTCTTCATTCATTCAATGGCACTTCTTGAGCGCTTACTGTGTGCTAAGTACTGTACTAAGCGCTTGGGAGAGTACAATATAACAAACACATTCCCTGCCCACAATGAAGTCACACTCATGGGGTTTGTAGTCTTAATCCCCATTTTGCAGATGCGATAACTGGGGCTCAGAGAAGTGCAGCACCTTGCCCAAGGCCACACAGCTGACTGAGCATGTCACTCCCCTCCTCAAAAATCTCCAGTGGTTGCCCGTCACTCTTCGCATGAAGCAAATTCTCCTCACTATTAAGGAGAAGCTAGAGAAGCAGAGAACTAGAGAAGCAGCGTGGCTCAGCGGAAAGAACCTGGGCTTTGGAGTCAGAGGTCATGGGTTCAAATCCCCGCTCTGCCAATTGTCAGCTGGGTGACTTTGGGCAAGTCACCTAACTTTTCTGTGCCTCAGTTCCCTCATCTGTAAAATGGGGATCAAGACTGTGAGCCCCACGTGGGACAACCTGATCACCTTGTATCCCCCCCAGCGCTTAGAGCAGTGCTTTGCACATAGTAAGTGCTTAACAAATACTATCATTATCATTATTATTGGCTTTATAAAGCTGTCCATCCTCTTGCCCCCTCCTACCTCACCTCCCTTCTGTCCTTCTCCAGTCCAGCCCGCACCCTCCGCTCCTCTGCTGCCGCTCACCTCCTCACTGTACCTCATTCTCGTCCGTCCCGCCGTCGACCCCTGGCCCACATCCTTCCCTTGGCCTCCGCACATCCATATGTTGCCAACTTGTACTTCCCAAGCGCTTAGTACAGTGCTCTGCACACAGTAAGCGCTCAATAAATACGATTGAATGAATGAATGACAAGGGGCGGGTCTACAATTAGTACCCAAGTTCTTCTGATTCCCAGGCCCAGGCTCTATCCACTAGGCAACACTGCTTTTCCTTCGCCAATGCACCCTACTGATTGCTAGTTGTGGGCAAGGAATGTGTCTACTGATATATAGTACTCTCCTGAGTGCTTAGTACAGTGCTTTGCACGCAGTAAGTGCTCAATAAATACGATTGCTAGCTGTGCCGGCTAGTCTAGCAAACTGGTGGTCAGCCTGCCCCGGCCCCACTGGGGCCGGGACCCTGGCATCTCTCCGGCCCCTGTTGCGACTGCTGGTGAGGCTGGCTTCCCTCTAGTGCTGTCACAACTGTTGGCGAGCCTGGCATCTCTCTGGCCCTCTTATTGTGATGGCTGGAGAGCCTGGCATCCCTCTGGCCTCATGGTGACTTCTGGCCAGCCTGGCATCCCTCTGGCCCTCTTATTGTGATCGCAGGCGAGCCTGGCATCCCTCTGGCCCCTTATTGTGACTGCTGGTGAGCCTGGCATCCCTCTGGCCTCTTATCATGACTGCTGGCGAGCCTGGCATCCCTCTGGCCTCTTATCGTGACTGCTGGCGAGCCTGGCATCCCTCTGGCCTCTTATCGCGACTGCTGGCGAGCCTGGCATCCCTCTGGCCTCACGGTGACTTCTGGCCAGCCTGGCATCCTTCTGGCCTCTTATCGTGACTGCTGGCGAGCCTGGCATCCCTCTGGCCTCTTATCGCGACTGCTGGCGAGCCTGGCATCCCTCTGGCCTCACGGTGACTTCTGGGCAGCCTGGCATCCCTCTGGCCCTCTTATTGTGATCGCTGGCGAGCCTGGCATCCCTCTGGCCCTCTTATCATGATCGCAGGCGAGCCTGGCATCCCTCTGGCCTCTTATCGCGACTGCTGGCGAGCCTGGCATCCCTCTGGCCTCTTATCGCGACTGCTGGCGAGCCTGGCATCCCTCTGGCCTCACGGTGACTTCTGGCCAGCCTGGCATCCTTCTGGCCTCTTATCGTGACTGCTGGCGAGCCTGGCATCCCTCTGGCCTCTTATCGCGACTGCTGGCGAGCCTGGCATCCCTCTGGCCTCTTATCGCGACTGCTGGCGAGCCTGGCATCCCTCTGGCCTCTTATCGCGACTGCTGGCGAGCCTGGCATCCCTCTGGCCTCTTATCGCGACTGCTGGCGAGCCTGGCATCCCTCTGGCCTCTTATCGCGACTGCTGGCGAGCCTGGCATCCCTCTGGCCTCTTATCGCGACTGCTGGCGAGCCTGGCATCCCTCTGGCCTCTTGTCGCGACTGCTGGCGAGCCTGGCATCCCTCTGGCCTCTTGTCGTGACTGTTGGCGTGCCTGGCATCCCTCTGGCCTCTTGTCGTGACTGTTGGCGTGCCTGGCATCCCTCTGGCCTCTTATCGTGACTGTTGGCCAGCCTGGCATCCCTCTGGCCCCTCTGAGGAGACTGCCGGTGAACCTAGCATCCCTCTGCCCCTCCTGCCGGTGAGCCTGGCATCCCTCTGGCCCCCCATCGCCACTGCCGGCGCCTTGATCCGGGTACCCAGCCCCTCCCTCCTCCTTGCTGCGTCTGTTGATCCTCCTCTCCTCTCCAGAGGAGGGAGAGGAGGAGGGAGAAGAGGAGGAGGGAAAGGAGGAGGAGGGAGGGGGTACGAGGAGGAGAAGAAGGAGGAGGGAAAGAAGGAGGAAGAGGGAGAGTGGGAGAGCAGGAGGGATAGGAGGAGAGGGGGGAAAGGAGGAGAGGGGGGAGAGGAGGAGGGAGAGGAGAAGGAGGGGGAGGAGGGAAAGGAGGAAGAGGGAGAGGAGGAGGAGGAGAAGGAGGAGGGAGAGGGAGAGGAGCCCACTGTTGGAAAGGGACCGTCTCTGTATGTTGCCAACTTGTACTTCCCAAGCGCTTAGTACAGTGCTCTGCACACAGTAAGCGCTCAATAAATACGATTGAATGAATGAATGAGGAGGAGGAGGGGGAGAGGAGGAGGAGGAAGATGAGGAAGGGGGAGGAGGGAAAGGAGGAGGAGGAGAGGGGGAGGAGGAGGAGGGAGAGGGGGAGGAGGAGGAGGGAGAGGGGGAGGAGGAGGAGGGAGAGGGGAAGGAGGAGGATGAGGAGGGGAGAGGAGGGAAAGAAGGGGGAGGAGGCGGGTGGGGAGGAGGAGGAGGGAGAGGAGGAGGAGGAGGGAGAGGAGGAGGGGGGGAGGAGGAGGAGGAGGAGGGAGAGGAGGAGGAGCAGGAGAAGGAGGGGGAGGGAGAGGGGAAGGAAGAGGATGAGGAGGGGAGAGGGGGGAAAGGAGGAGGAGGAGGGTGGGGAGGAAAAGGAGGAGGAGGGAGGGGAGGGGGAGGAGGGAGGGGAGGGGGGAGGAGGAGGGAGGGGAGGGGGGAGGAGGAGGGAGGGGAGGAGGAGGAGGAGGGAGGGGGGAGGAGGAGGAGGGAGGGGAGGAGGAGGAGGAGGGAGGGGAGGAGGAGGAGGAGGGAGGGGAGGAGGAGGAGGAGGGAGGGGAGGAGGAGGGTCAGCCCCCCCCCCCCCCGGCCCCGGCGGGCGGGCGGGCGCGCGCACGTCCCTCCCGGCCTCCTCCCGGCGCCGCGCGCTCCCGGCCGCGGGCCCAGTCGGGCACGCGGGCGGCTTCCGGTCGGGGGGCGCGCGCGGGCGGAGGGGAGGGAGCGCGACGCGCGCGCGCGCGTAGGGGGCGGGGCCGCGCCTCCCCCCCCCCCCCCCCCCCCCCCCCCCCCCCCCCCCCCCCCCCACCCCACCCCTCCGCTCCCCCGGGCCCGGCCGGGTGGGAGGCAGGGAGGGCGGGCGGCGGCGCAGTCCCCAGCCGTGCGCGCCCCGCGGAGTCCGGCCGACGGACGCCGGGGCCCCAGGGGGACATGGCCCAGTAGCCGCCCCGACGCTGCCCGGGTGAGTAGCGGGGCGGCCCGGGGCCCGGAGCCCCCAGCCCCCTGCCCTCCCTCCCCTCCCTTCCCTTCCCCTCCCGGACCCCCCGGACAGACCCTGCCTAGTCTGCGGCCCATTGCCGCACCGCCCGCTGCCTGACAATTACGGTAATAATGACGATGATGAGGATGATGGTGGTGGCATCGATGAACCGCTCACTACGTGCCAAGCGCTGCGCTGAGCGCTCGGCGGGACGCGGCGTCGTCCGGCCGTCTCCCGGTCTTCACTCCCGTTTGGCGGACCGGGGAATAATGATAATAATGATAATGATAATGATGGTGCCGTTTGTTAGGCGCTTACTACGTGCAGAGCGCTCTTCTAGTAATAATGATAGTGGTGTTCGTTAAGCCCCCACTGTGCGCAAAGCACTGTGCTAAGCGCTGGGGGGGGGAATAATGATAATAATAATGATGATGGCATTTGTTAAGCGCTTACTACGTGCAGAGCACTGTTATAATACTAATAATAGTGCTGTTTGTTAAGCCCCAACTGTGCGCAAAGCACTGTGCTAAGCGCTGGGGGGGCGGAATGATGATAATAATGATAATGATGGTGGCATTTGTTAAGAGCTTACAACGTGCAGAGCACTGTTCCAATAATAATAATAGTGGTGTTTGTTAAGCCCCCACTGTGTGCAAAGCACTGTTCTAAGCGCTGGAGGTAATAATGATAATGATGATGGCATTTGTTAAGCGCTTACTACGTGCAGAGCACTGTTCTAATACTAATGATAGTGGTGTTTGTTAAGCCCCCACTGTGCGCAAAGCACTGTGCTAAGCGCTGGGAGGGAATAATGATAATAATGGTAATGATGGTGGCATTTGTTAAGCGCTTACTACGTGCAGAGCACTCTTATAATAATAATAGTAGTGGTGTTTGTTAAGCCCCTACTGTGTGCAAAGCACTGTTCTAAGCGCTGGGGGGGAATAATGATAATGGTGATGGCATTTGTTAAGCGCTTACTACGTGCAGAGCACTGTTCTAAGAATAATAGTGGTGGTGTTTGTTAAGCCCCTACTGTGCGCAAAGCACTGTTCTAAGCGCTGGGGGGAATAATGATAATGATGATGGCATTTGTTAAGCGCTTACTACGTGCAGAGTACTGTTCTAATAATAATAGTAGTGGTGTTTGTTAAGCCCCTACTGTGTGCAAAACACTGTTCTAAGCGCTGGGGGGGAATAATGATAATGATGATGGCATTTGTTAAGCGCTTACTACGTGCAGAGCACTGTTCTAAGAATAATAATAGTGGTGTTTGTTAAGCCCCCACTGTGTGCAAAGCACTGTTCTAAGCGCTGGGGGGGAATAATGATAATAATAATAATGATGGCATTTGTTCAGCGCTTATTACGTGCAGGGCACTGTTCAAATACTAATAATAGTGGTGTTTGTTAAGCCCCCGCTGTGTGCAAAACACTGTTCTAAGCGCTGGGGGGAATAATAATAATAATTATGGCATTTGTTAAGCGCTTACTACGTGCAGACCACTGTTCTAATAATAATAATAGTGGTGTTTGTTAAGCCCCCACTGTGCGCAAAGCACTGTTCTAAGCGCTGGGGGGAATAATGATAATGATGATGGCATTTGTTAAGCGCTTACTACGTGCAGAGCACTCTTCTAATAATAATAATAATAGTGGTGTATGTTAAGCCCCTACTGTGCGCAAAGCACTGTTCTAAGCGCTGGGAGGGGGGAATAATGATGATGGCATTTGTTAAGCGCTTACTACGTGCAGAGCACTGTTCTAATAATAGTGGTGTTTGTTAAGCCCCCACTGTGTGCAAAGCACTGTTCTAAGCGCTGGGGGGGGAATAATAATAATAATAATTATGGCATTTGTTAAGCGCTTACTACGTGCAGAGCACTGTTCTAATACTAATAATAGTGCTCTTTGTTAAGCCCCCACTGTGTGCAAAGCACTGTTTTAAGCGCTGGGGGGAATAATGATAATGATGATGGCATTTGTTAAGCGCTTACTACGTGCAGAGCACTCTTCTAATAATAATAATAATAGTGGTGTATGTTAAGCCCCTACTGTGCGCAAAGCACTGTTCTAAGCACTGGGGGGGAATAATGTTAATAATAATAATGGCATTTGTTAGGCGCTTACTACGTGCAGAGCACTGTTCTAATAATAATAATAGTGGTGTTTGTTAAGCCCCCACTGTGTGCAAAGCACTGTTCTAAGCGCTGGGGGGAATAATGATAATGATGATGGCATTTGTTAAGCGCTTACTACGTGCAGAGCACTGTTCTAATAATAATAATAATAGTGGTGTATGTTAAGCCCCTACTGTGCGCAAAGCACTGTTCTAAGCGCTGGGGGGGGAATAATGTTAATAATAATAATGGCATTTGTTAAGCGCTTACTACGTGCAGAGCACTGTTCTAATAATAATAATAGTGGTGTTTGTTAAGCCCCTACTGTGCGCAAAGCACTGTTCTAAGTGCTGGGGGGGAATAATAATAATAATAATAATAATGGCATTTGTTAAGCGCTTACTACGTGCAGACCACTGTTTTAATAATAATAATAGTGGTGTTTAAACCCCCACTGTGTGCAAAGCACTGTTCTAAGCGCTGGGGGGAATAATGATAATAATAACAGTAATGATGATGGCATTTGTTAAGCGCTTACTACGTGCAGACCACTGTTTTAGTAATAATAATAGCGGTGTTTAAGCCCCCACTGTGTGCAAAGCACTGTTCTAAGCGCTGGGGGGGATAAAAATAATAATAATGTTGGCACTTGTTAAGTGCTTACTCTGAGCAAAGCACTGTACTAAGCTCTGGGGGGGATACATGGTGATCAGGTTGTCCCACGTGGGGCTCACAGTCTTAATCCCCATTTTACAGGGACCGTCTCTATATGTTGCCAACTCGCACTTCCCGAGCGCTTAGTACAGTGCTCTGCACACAGTAAGCGCTCAATAAATACGAATGAATGAAGATGAGGTAACTGAGGCTCAGAGAATTTAAGTGACTTGCCCAAGGTCACACAGCAGACATGGGGCAGAGTCGGGATTCGAACCCATGACCTCTGACTCCAAAGCCCGGGCTCTTTCCACCGAGCCACAGTGCTACTCAAGGTGGATACAAGGTGATTGGGTGGTCCCACGAGAGGCTCACAGTCTTAATCCCCATTTTACAGATGAGGGAACTGAGGCACAGAGAAGCTGAGTGACTTGCCTAAAGTCACGCAGCGGACAAGTGGCGGAGTCGGGATTAGAACCCACGACCTCTGGCTCCCAAGCCCAGGCTCTTTCCATTGAGCCACGCTGCTTCTTTAATAATAATAATGATGATGATGACGATAGTGGTATTTGTTAGGCTCTGACTATGCGCTAAGCGCTGGGGTAGATACAAAGTAGTCACATTGTTTCACGTGGGGTTCCCAGCCTTCATCCCCATTTGGCAGACGAGAGAACTGAGGCCCAGGGAATAATTATAATGATGATGGTATTTGTTAAGCGCTGACTATGTGCTAAACGCTGGGGTAGATACAAGGTAATGAGGTTGTTTCACGTGGGGTTCCCAGCCTTCATCCCCATTTGGCAGACGGGAGAACTGAGGCCCAGGGAATAATTATAATGATGATGGCATTTGTTAAGCGCTGACTATGTGCTAAGCGCTGGGGTAGATGCAGAGTAATCGGATTGTTTCACGTGTGGCTTCCAGCCTTCATCCCCATTTGGCAGACGAGAGAACTGAGGCCCAGGGAATAATTATAATGATGATGGTATTTAAGCGCTGACTATGCGCTAAGCGCTGGGGTAGATGCAAAGTAATCGGATTGTTTCATGTGTGGCTCCCAGTCTTCATCCCCATTTGGCAGACGAGGGAACTGATGCCCAGGGAATAATAATAATAATGATGATGATGGTGGTATTTGTTAAGCGCTTACTATGCTCTAAGCGCTGACTATGCGCTAAGCGTTGGGGCAGGGGGATACGGATCACCAGGGTGTCCCTCGTGGAGTTCCCAGCCCTCATCCCCATTTGGCAGATGGGAACTGAGGCCCAGGGAATAATAATAATAGTGATGATGATGATGATGATTGATGATGATGGCATTTGTTAAGCGCTTACTAGGTGCAAAGCACTGTTCTAAGCGCTGGGGGGGATACAAGGTGATCAGGTTGTCCCACGTGGGGCTTACAGTCATCATCCCCATTTTACAGATGAGGTAACTGAGGCTCCGAGAAGTTAAGTGACTTGCCCAAGGTCACACAGCAGACATATGACAGAGCCGGAACTCGAACCCATGACCTCAGACTCCAAAGCCCGTGCTCTTTCCACTGAGCCACGCTGATAATGATGATTGATGGTATTTGTTAAGTGCTTACTCTGAGCTAAATGCTCACTATACGCTAAACGCTGTGTGTGGGGGAGATACAGGTCATCAAGTTGTCCCTCGTGGGCCTCCCAGTCTTTATCCCCATTTGATACACGAGGGAACTGGAGCCCAGAGAATGATATTAATGGTGATGGTATTTGTGAAGCTCTGACTATGCGCTAAGCACTGGGGAGGATACAAGGTGATCAGATTGCCCCACGTGGGGCTCCCAGCCCTCATCCCCATTTGGCAGACTAGGGAACTGAGGCCCGGGTAATAATAATAATGATGATGATGGTATTTGTTAAGCGCTTACTATGCGCTAAGCGCTGGGATAGATACAAAGTAATCAGACTGTTCCTTGTGGGACTCACAGTCTTCATTTCCATTTGGCAGACGGGGGAACTGAGGCCTAGGGAATAATAATAATGAGGATGGTATTTGTTAAGCGCTGACTATGTGCTAAACACTGGGATAGATACAAGATCATCATTTTAGACTGTGAGCCCACCTTTTAGACTGTGAGCCCATTGTTGGGTAGGGACTGTCTCTATATGTTGCCAACTTGTACTTCTCAAGCGCTTAGTACAGTGCTCTGCACACAGTAAGCGCTCAATAAATACGATTGATGATGATGATGAAGGTTGTCCCACGTGGGGCTCACAGTCTTCATCCCCATTTGACAGACTTGGGAACTGAGGCCCAGGGAATAATAATAATAATAATGATGGTATTTGTTGTCTTTATATGTTGCCAACTTGTACTTCCCAAACGCTTAGTACTGTGCTCTGCACAGAGTAAGCATTCAATAAATACGATTGAATGAATGAATTTGTTAAGCACTGACTATGCACTAAACGCTGGGATAGATACAAGGTAATCAAGTTGTCCCACGTGGGGCTCACAGTCTTAATCTGCATTTGACAGACGAGGGAACTGAGGCACAGAGAATTAATAATGATGGTGGTATTAAGTGCTGGCTATGTGCCCAGCGCTGGGGTAATAATAATAATAATAATGTTGGTATTTGTTAAGTGCTTACTATGTGTCAAGCGCTGTCCTAAGCGCTGGAGGGAATACAAGGTGATCAGGTGGTCCCACATGGGGCTCACAGTCTTCATCCCCATTTGACAGATGAGGTAACTGAGGCACAGAGAAGTTAGGTGACTTGCCCAAGGTCACACAGCTGACAGTTGGCGGAGTCGGGATTAGAACCCACGACCTCTGACTCTCAAACCCGGGCTCTTTCCACTAAGCCACACTGCTTCTCTCTTGAGCGCAAAGTTCTTACCCTGAACTGAATGCTTCCTCCATGCCCCCCGCCCTATCATCCATCCTATTTATTAAGCCACTTTACTGCGTGTGCAACACTGGACTAAGTGCTGGGGAGAGTGCATTGCCTACGGGACTCAGGCTACGGCCTAGGGAAAATAAGGGAATGTATCTTTAATTGAACCATCCTCAACTCTTCACTGCTTAGGGGAAACCGGATAATCAACCGTATTTATCATCAATCAATCGTATTTATTGAGCGCTTACTGTGTGCAGAGCACTGTACTAAGCGCTTGGGAAGTACAAGTTGGCAATATATAGAGACAGTCCCTACCCAACAGTGGGCTCACAGTCTAAAAGGGGGAATTATCATATTTATGAGAAGCAGCGTGGCTCAGTGGGAAAGAACCCGGGCTTTGGACTCAGAGGTCATGGGTTCAAATCCCGATTCGGCCAGTTGTCAGCTGTGTGACTTTGGGCAAGTCACTTAACTTCTCCGGGCCTCAGTTACCTCATCTGGAAAATGGGAATTAAGATTGAGGCCCCCTATGGGACAACCTGATCACTTTGCACCTCCCCAGCGTTTAGAACAGTGCTTTGCACGTAGTTAGTGCTTAATAAATGCCATCATTATTATTATTCTCGAGCGCTTACTATGTGCGGATCACTGTGTTTGGAGTGACTTTGTGTCGTTGGGATGGGGACCCCTCCTCTAGACGGTGACCTCGTTAGGGACAGGGATTGTTAGTGTTTATTGTATTGTACTTTCCCAAGCGCTTAGTACAGTGCTCCGCACGCAGTAAGCGCTTAATAAGACTGAATAAATGAATTCATTCATTCAGTCGTATTTATTGAGCGCTTACTGCGTGCAGAGCACTGTACTAAGCGCTTGGGAAGTACAAGTTGGCAACATATAGAGACGGGCCCTACCCAACAGTGGGCTAATGATGGTGTTTGTTAAGCGCTTACTATGTGCGAAGCACTGTTCTTAGCGCTGGAGGAAGAATTAGTCCGCCCTCCCCTCTCTAGCCGCATCCTGGCCAGCTTCGGTTATAAAGCGTGTCACCAAGGTGGGGGGACAGAAATCCGCTTATTTAAAACCCGGTTGTTTTCTCCAGCCTGCTTGGTGATTGAAATTGGCTTTTACTTTCGGTGAACTTAGTTCTTCAAGAGGAGAGTTTTAGTTTGGCCGTTTAAATCCTGTGCCAAGCCCTAAGTTAACACGAGTAAAATGCAAGATTTGTTATCAGGCAAGATTTGGGAGGCCTCTGTGGGACAGGGATTGAGGTAGGAAACTGAATGTTAGAGGATTTTCCAAAAGGTAAGAAGTGAGCGAGCGTTGGTCCCTTATTGGGAGCAGAAAGTGTACCGAGTTTCTAGCATTTAACATGGGGTGATGTAATGTGGACTGACATTCATTCAATCACATTTATTAAAGGGCTTACTATGTGCAGAGCACTGTACTAAGCGCTTGGGAAAAGACAACAATCAACAGTGGCATTTCCTGCCCCCAAACGAGCTCACAAATAAATAAAATTACAGACAAATAGGAATGAGTCTCACAGACTTGTTAATTGTTTGGGAGAGGAAAGCGTTCTTTGATTTCCGAAATTATTTTTCTAAGTCGCCTAATCAGTTTAGAGGTTTTTTTTTAATGCATTTATTAAGCGCTTACTGTGTGCAAAGCACTGTTCTAAGCGCTGGCACTGTTTTAAGCACCAGGAGTGTGAAAGGAGCTGAAAAATTCCTAGCTCTGGTGTCCTACGGAATGCATTTTCAGCGGGTAGTGGCCTACCAGATATCTCAGCCCAAGGACCTTTCATTAAAGAAGAGTTAATATTCCAGTGGTAGTTAGTACAGTTAACTCTTAAACCTATGTTTTACAATATTTAAAAGTCTCTTGCATTCCAGCCCCCAAACAAAAGCGTTTGAGATGTGTCTTGCAGATATTAGCAAAGGAAAAAAAACTTCAGTATTGGTTTAAAACATGGAAATCAGCCCTTGGTCGTCTGCGCATAATTTTTTATTTCGTTTTCCGATCGTCCGATTTACACGGTGTCTGGAATCCCAAATTACATAATTGTAACTATGTGGTACACATTTTCTAGATATTTTGCAAAGCAGGGCTACGTTCAGTGTGGCGATGTTGAAACTAGAACTAAGATGAAAACTGTAACTGGGAAAAGTTGAAACCTATGGCACTGCTTCATTGTCCTCGCAAAAGATAACTAGCAGCTGCATATTTCTGAGTGTTGTTTTGGATACTGTGAGCTCGTTGTGGGCAGGGGATGTGGCTACCAACTGTGGGTCGAACACTCCCAAGCCCTTAGGACAATGTTCTGTGCAAAGTAAGCGCTCAATAATAACAATTGTGGCATGTGTTAGGCGCTTACTATGTGCCAGGCACTCTACTAAGCAGTGGAATACCCTTGATTGCAATGACTGCTCCCCTTTCCCCCCTCCCCCCGCCATCCACACACCTTTTTCAGGCCACTTTGCTATCAAAACGTGTAAAGCTTAATCTTTGGGTTTATCTCTTGTGCTTCTGGGAATGTTAAAATTGCTGTAATACAGTAGATTTACAGATCCCTTGTGTGGCATCTATGTTAGGGTCTCATTCTTCACGTTGAAGATAACATTTGCCCCAGGTATAAGCATTTAAGTCTACAACGGGAGAAAAAAAAATCACTGGGCAGTTATCAGTACAAAGGAGAGTTGAGACAACCGTTTCAGTCATCAGAATTATCCAAATTTCCTCAGCCCTTCACTTTGCATTGACTATAGAGATCTTGCCATTAATTACAATGGAAGAATTCTTTATGCTTTTTGATTTAGGACACATTTGTTTGAAGGATACTAAACAGTTTTATTTTTTTGCCTTCCTAGGCATATTATACTTTTGTCTGATTGCATATGCTTACATGACTATCAAGTCAGACAGTTTACTGAACTGATTTACTAAAACAAGATGTGCTTTTTAGATAGGGTAACTCCAATAGTTGATATATTTTTTGTTTTTAAGGAAGATCTAGCTTATTTAAATGTAAGGTCTACGGAGACTCTCATGTCCTGCTGGCTGTTTTCTGTTTAACATAATTAGATAATGTGATCTGATAATTAGACGGAATGAAGCTCTAACATAGTTATTAAAACAGGAATGTGCATATTTATTGGTAGGTAACGTGGAAACTTGTGGCGTTTCTTCTCCGACATTTAATCTGCTGGTCACTTAATTTTTTATTTTTAAATAATGTACATGGATCTAATTCATTTATTGTAAACTGAAGGTTGGAGAAAAGGGAATATTTTGACTTTATGCCAAAGGTGAAGGTAGAAATTAGATTTGAGTATTCAGAATCTCTTCCCTGGCTGCAGTCAAATAGACCTGCTTCCTCCTCCCTCCACCCTCCCATTGTTCCCCAAATTAGGGATTCCCCACACTTGCTGTGAGTGACAATCCTGCATCCTGCACCGGTGAACTAGGAAAATGGACCTATAATAATAAAAGCATTTGTTAAACGCTTACTATGTGCCAAGCACTGTTCTAAGCGCTGGACCTATGGCATGGCCAATTGTCAGCTGTGTGACTTTGGGCAAGTCACTTAACTTTTGTGCCTCAGTTACCTCATCTGTAAAATGGGGATTGACTGTGAGCCCCACGTGGGACAACCTGATCACCTTGTAACCTCCCCAGCACTTAGAACAGTGCTTTGCACATAGTAAGCACTTAATAAATGCCATTATTAGTATTAAGGACCATAAAACATTGAGTGCCTAGATTTGGTTTAAGGATTACCCCCCAAGGGAATACATCAGTGACTCATTGTTAGCCTGGGAATCAATCAATCAGTGGTATTTGTTGAGCACTTACTGCTTGAAGGACTCCTCATCTTCCCACCCAAACGCTGTCCTTCCCTAGACTGTCCATCACTGTGGACAACACCACCATCCTCCCTGCCGTACAAATCCATAAACTACTTATCCTCAGCTCCTTTCTCTTAATCAGTCTGCCAGTCAATCCATGAGCACTCACTTTACATTATCCTCAACTCGGCCCTCTTTGAGCTCTCACATTCATTCTTTTGCTAACTCCTTTCAGTTTTTCTTCCTCAATATTTCCTGGATCAACCTCCCCACGAGCCAGTCACTTATAATATCCCACCTAGGCTACTGAATTATTTCTCCTGTGTACTAAGTGCCTGGCAGAGTACAATGTAGAAGAATTGGTAGCATGATCACCACCCACAAGGAGTATAGTGCAGAGGGGCAGACAAACGTGGAAATAAATTACAGATAGGGAAAACGGCGGGGTAGTGTGGCTAACTGGAAAGAGCACGGGCTTGGGAGTCAGGTCATGGGTTCTAATGTGCCAAGTGTCAGCTGTGTGACTTTGGGCAAGTCACTTAAGTTCTCTGGGCTTCAGTTCTCTCATCTGTAAAATGGGGATTAATAATAATGGCATTTATTAAGTGCTTACCATATGCAAAGCACTGTTCTAAGCACTGGGGAGGTTACAAGGTGATGAGGTTGTCCCACAGGGGGCTCACAGTCTTAATCCCCATTTTACAGATGAGGTAACTGAGGCACAGAGAAGTTAAGTGACTTGCCCAAAGCCACACAAGACTGTGAGCCCCATGTGGGACAATATGATTACCTTGTATTCCCCCCCAGCACTTAGGACAGTGCTTGGCACATAGTAAGTGCGTAACAAATGCCATTATTATTATTAAAATTATCCTCCTTTTTTATTTATTTAATGAGAGTTAGCTATGTGCCAAGCACTGTACTAAATACTCGGGTAAGTAGGTTGGACACAGTCCCTGTCCCACTTAGGGCTCACAGTTTTTAAATAGGAGAGAGTACGATTTAATCCCCATTTTACAGAGGCACAGAGAAGTTAAGTGGCTTGCCCAAGGTCACACAGTAGACAAAGTGGCAGTCAGAATTAGAATCCAGAACCCAGGCTCTGACTCTCAGGCCCAAGCTCTATCCCCACTAGACCACACTGCTTCTCACGCTGCTGTTTGAGTGAAGCATTTGTTGTAACTGAAGTAGAATAGGGATTCAAATTTCAGAGCATCTTACTGTTGATGTAGTTGGGAGAATTAGTCATTGAAGACCGTTAAATGATTTCACTCAGCAGTTTATGATCTGTATTATTGGACAGAAGTGGCATGAATCATAGCAAAATGCAAACGCGTGGAAGGATGTGGCCCCATGACCTAGTGTAGTAACTAACACATGGAAGCAGCCCTGAGTTTAGGAAACCTTGAGAGCTTTCGTCCTGTCCTAAGGAGGCTGCAATATGGGAACGCATCAGAGGGAAGTTAGCCTCACAGCCTTTAAGAGTCAAAGTCAGTGCAGATAATTCTGTATTTTGACTAACAGTCTTGACCGAATCCAAAGCGCTTGTCTCCTCCAAAAGATGAGCAGTTTACTGTTTGCTTAATTGGATGTGCTACAGTAACTTGCCTACAAAAAACAATGCTATTTAAGAGACTTGAGAAATAGTCGTAAGTCTCTTGTCGGAAATGAAATGAGACTCAGGACCGAAAACCTGCACAGACACTGGATTATATGGCAGTGATGATGATGATGGTATTTGTTAAGCACTTAGTGTGCCAAGCACTGTTCTAAGCACTGGGGTAGATACAAGGTTATCAAGTTGTCCCATGTGGGGCTCACAGTTTTCATCCCCATTTTACAGATGAGATAACGAGGCACAGAGAAGTTAAGTGACTTGCCTAAAGTCACACAGCTGATAAGTGGCAGAGCTGGGATTAGAACCTATGACCTCTGACTCCCAAATCCGGGCTCTTGCCACTAGGCCATGCTGCTTCGCTTGCCAGTGGCTTGCGTTTCCTCCATGCCAATCACATTCCTGCTTCAAAATGAATCAGGACTAGAATCCAGGTCTCTCGATTCACAGAACAGTGGTCTTCAGAGTGGAGTTACAACCACAGTGACTGTCTTTTTTATTAAAAAGTAGATGTTTGATTAATTTATCCCTAACTTGCATTATATTAGGTCTAACTTGAGACCCGGACAAGTTTTTGAGCTTCCTATTCCAAAATTGTATTATAAGCTGTAATGAGGGTATTGGCTATTTGGTGTCTCACTGCCTCTGAAGGTGCTTAAATACCTAGGTGAAAGGTGTCATGTACAGGCATAAAATTGGGAGCCTAGTGTTTTGTGAGATTTGAAAGTAATTGGGTTCAATTTAGAAATTAAGTTGTGAATTGATCTAAAGTTGTCATCAATTAAAGTATTTGAGTGCCTACTGTGCTAAGCACTTGGGAATATACAGTAGATGTGGGAGACACAATCCATGCCCATAAAGAGGTTAGTCTGAGAGAAACAGACATAATTTGCAGATGAGGAAGAGCTTATTAAACAGTATTTCCATTGGTGGCTGAGAGGGGAAAGTAGTTGAGAGAATGGAGCCTCTAGAGAAAGATTTCTGGAGGAGATGGGGTTTCAGAATGGCTTTGAAGATGGGAAGAGCGGAGATCTGGTGGATTTGAAGGGATAAGGAGTTCAGGAAGAGGAGATGAGAGTTGGGAACAAGACACATGGGAAGCAGTGTGGTGTGGTGGAGAAAGCACAGGTCTCTGAGCCATAGGACCTGAGTTCTAATCCTGACTCTTCTACTTGCCTGATGTGTGACCTTGGGTAAATCACTTAACTTATCTACACCTCAATTTCCTCAACTGCAAAGAAGGGATTCAATACCTGTTCTCCTTCGTATTTGATTTTTGAGCCTCCATGTGGGAGAGGGACTGAATTTGGCGTAATTAACTTGTATCTATCCCACCACTTACAACAGTGATTGGCACAGAGTAAGCATTTTAACAGATACCTTTGTAAAAAAGGCACAGTGGGAAGGTTTTCTTGGAAGGAATGGAGAGTGTGGGCTGAATATAGTAGAGTGAAATGTAGATAACAGATGGGAGTGTCTTAAAGCCAATGTGGTCAGGAGTTTGGTGCCTATATAATAATAATGATGATGGTATTTGTTAAGTGCTTACTTTGTGCCAAGCACTGTTCTAAGCACTGCGGGGGGTACAAGGTAATCAGGTTGCCCCACGTGGGGCTCACCGTCCTAATCCTCATTTTACAGATGAGATAACTGAGGCACAGAGAAGTTAAGTGACTTGACCAAAGTCACACAGCTGACAAATGGTGGAGCTGGGATTAGAACCCATGACCTCTGACTCCCAAGCCCATGCTCTTTCCACTGAGCCACGCTGCTTTTCAATCCCTAAAGAATGGGTAACCATTGAATAATTTTGAGGAATGGAGAAATGTGTGCAGAATGAAGTGTTAGTGTAGCCTGAAGTAAGGGAGACCAGAGAAGAGGCTGATTCAGTAGTTTAGATGGGATATTATGAGGGATTGGCTAGTGGGAGGTAGATCCGGGAAATATCGTGGAAGAAAAACTGAAAAGAATTAACAACGGACTGAATGTGAGAGTTGAGAGTGAGTCGAGGATTATGCCGAGGTTACAAGCTTTGACTAGAAAGAATGGTGGTGTTCACTGAGATGGGCAAAATTAGGTGGAGGTGATTTGTGGAGGAAGATGAATTCAGTTTTAGCCATAAGGTGCCGGTGGGCCATTCTTCTATTTTAGAGCTGTCTTGGAGGCAAGCAGAAATGTGAGAGTGCCGAGAAGGTGAGATGATTTGGGAGCAGTCGACATAGAGGTTGAATCCATGGGAGCTATCACTCCCTGAGGGACTGAGTGGAAAATGAAAAGATAAGGGGGCTCAGAAGAGAGCCTTGAGGAACACCCACAGTTAGGGGGTGAGGCAGAAAGAGACCGATTGAGCTACCTGAGAGGTAGGAGAAGCCTGGAGAGAACTGTTGTGTAACTAAGATTAGATCATGTTTCCAGGAAGAGTGTGGTGTCTTGGGCAAGGTGGCTGGGAGGTCAAGGAGAATCGGGATGAATACAGACAATTTTGAGATGAACAAATGTTATCAGCATGAAATTTTTCCTGAGAACTGAACAAAAATCAGTTCTTATTTTGGAATTGCAGCTTTTTAAAAGGAGACCTGACGTGGTGTGTATAAATTTCTCGCCCACCCCTTGCAATTTGGTGGTTTGAGGGGGTGTTCTAGCTCACAGATGGCATGTTCTTGGCAGAGTGCTTACAGTAGTTAGTAATCTTAAAAGAGTTCAGCTGTGCCCTTTTATAAATGCAGACTTCAGCCACACTTAGAGCATTTTACTTTATTGAACTCAGAACATTTAAGTACCTTGTAGCAATAACTACCATAAGTGGGTTAAATAGCCATAAAATATTTATGGAACAGTATAAACAATTTGTCAGTAGCTTCTACTGAAAGTATTTTAAAGATATTTTAAAGAGAGTCTGTCCCTGTGGTTGAGTTACAGGAATTTAATTGATTTTTTAAAATCTATCAAATAAGAGATTCCTGAAACTAGATCTATACTTCTTGACAAATAGTGTTGTATTAGCATGAATAATGTTGAGCTCGGGTACCTTTTTTTTTTCTTTTCTTCCAGTCGTGGATAATTTTAATTAGTGCATGTTAATAGGGCTCAAGTACATTGGGACTGAAAGTAAAGGTCTTGACCTAAATTATGCAGTAAGAAGAATTCCAATTTTTAGTGTTAAATGTTTCAAGTAACTCTGAACTCTCCCAAGAGCTTAGTACAGTCTTGTAGTACTGATTGTATAATTTGAGAGATCTTGGGATAGTATAATAATAGTGGTTAAGTGTTTACTGTATGCCAAGAACCGGGGGTAGCTACAAGATAGTGTTGTCAGATACTGTTTCTGTTCTGTCCATGTTCTCCTTCCTACAGTCTGTGGGAGGAAGAACAGGTATTTGTTTCACAGCTTTGGAAACTGAGGCACAGAGAAGTTATGTAACTTGCTCTAGGTCATACAACAGGCAAATGGTGGAACTGAAATTAGAAATCAGCTATCCTTACTCTTAGTCCTGTGTTCTTTCACAAGACCACAGTGCTCTAAATTTATCATGTTATGTAAAAGTTTTTCTTTACATTTTCCCAGAATGGTCTTAGTTTAATCAAGTACTAATCCCTAAAGGTGCCCTTTGCACTAGTGATAGCCTTACCACTTCCAATTATTTGCTGCTGGCTTACTCTGAAGGGACTATCTTGTTTTTAGCAGTGTCATCTTCCAATTTTTAGATTTTTACAAACACAGGAACATAGGGCAGTCCCAAAGCAGGGCATGGGCACTTGTTTGGCCTCCATTACCTAGTGATAGCCATAGTTGTCCCAGATCAAGCAGTTGTGCATCCCCTGTAGAATGTCTAAAGCAGGAGGCTTGGGATTTTTGTCCCCAAATTGGCTTATGTACACATACCCCTGGAGGCATACAAAGCAAAAACAATGAAAATCCTTGAGAAGCCAGATGGAATCAAATTGTCACTCTAACAGGCTTCACTTCTCTGATCACGTTTTCTGCCTACTCCTGAAGAAAAATAAAGGAGCATTTGAGGAGATGGTGGGATGTCTATCAGTAATGGCTCTCTCCCTCTTCTACTCTTATTTTCTGTATTCTTCCACTTCTTCTAGGGTGGGCAGGTTGTATGTCTTGAGCATGAATTTAAAGCCCTGAGGTGAAATGGATATGAGAAGTACACTCACCCTTGTCTGGGGAGTAACAATCCTTCGGCTATACTCTGCATAGGTTACACTGTTGTTAAAGTTTTGGTCTCAGACTTTTAAAAAAGAATCACAGTGATGAAAGGATTTGAGACTAAATCCTGTGTGTTCCAGGTCTTCTGAGGACCAACGAGGGGAACTGGGCTTAAATTTAACTGGGAGAAATTTCGGTTGGGCATAAAACAGAATTGATTATCAGGGTGATAAAACACCCTGGCAGTGGTGGGGAGAGAAGGAAAGATGAGTGGTATCTGGACGGAGGGCTGGAACTGTGGGATAGTTTCTCAAGATTGGTGGAGTTGGACTCATTGAGGAACATGGTTTAGTTGAGGAGTCCCAAGACATCTCTAGGTCTGGATGGCTGGCTGTTTTTGCTGTATCTGAGAGGGGGAGAGAAAAATGGTGGGGCTTGAAGTGAGAGATTGCTGCTAGACTCCCAGATACTGAGGTGAAAAAGTGACTTTCTGTCATTCAATCATATTTTTTGAGTCCTTGCTGCATGTAGCTCACTGTACTAAGTGCTTGGGAGAGTCTAATATAACAATAAACATGACACCTGCCCACAGTGAGCTTACAGTCTAGTGAAAAAAGTGACTTTGTTGATTATTTTTTTCTCCTATCTCTTTTTTTTAAATCAATCAATGGCAGTTGTTGAGCACTTAAGCACAGAGCACTGTACTAAACTCTTGGGAGACTACAATAGAGTTGGTAGACATGATCTCTCCCTTCAAGGAGCTTGCTGTTTCTTAGCCACAAGATTGCCAGCAAAGATACTAACAATTGATAGGCCAAAAGCACAGATTCTGTTCAGTTATTACATTCTACACCCCTGTTTCAACCAAAGTTTTCACAAGGTGTACACTACTGACTATAAGGAGATTGGGTAAGATGCTGTGGATGATAACTAACTCATCTCTATTGGCTAAGCATTTCCAATCAATAAATATAATTTCTTGAGCACTTAGTTTAGACAGTGCACTCTATCAAGTGCTTGGGAAAGTGCAATGGGAATAATAAGAGTTGTATTTCTAAAATGCTAAGCACTGGGTTAGGTACAAAAGTAGGAAGGACCACAGGTACCTTCTTGTTACTTCACAGCTGAGGAAACTGGCACTGAACTCACAAGGTCAAACAGCGGGCAAGTGATGAGTGGCAGTTACAACCCAGGCCCCTGCTCCTGATGTGCAAATAAAGAATGCCTGAACTCAAAGTTTAGAGTGTAACTGGAGGAATGGGGGGTTACCTTAACTTAGGGAGCCTAGGATGTTGGATCATCATTGGAGAAGCAGTAAGCTCTGTTCAGTGGCATCTTAGATGATTTAGTCATTCAACCAGCAGCTGACCACATGATTCTCTTCTTCATCTGCAGCAGTATTGAGTACAGAGCGTGATATCTAGGCAACTTGAAATATATAGTAGAATTCAAAATTTCAGTCTTTGACTTGGAATTTATAATCTAATGTCCAAGCTCCATAGAGAATCCACTACCCTGGCCCTGAGAATAGCTTTGTATAAATTCAGTTCATGCATTAAAGTCCAAAGACATAAGGGTCAACAGTGAAGAAAAAAATTCCGGGTGTGTTTTTTGCATTTGAGTTTATTTTTTGTGTTTGACTTGACTCATCCTTAAAGCTGACAATTTTGTCTTCGTTTCCCAGAAATGTGTTTCTGGCTCAGAATAATAATTAAGTGGAATTCTGGAAGCTGTCTCTATGATTTGTGACAATGTATATAAATTAGGATGCCAAACACCATTTCAGATTAAACACACCATTCAATAAAAATAAATTCCATGGTATTTCAGTTCTCTTTATCTTAAATAGTATGTCTTAGAGTGCAGTACCTTTTATCGAGCACATGTATAGCATTTACTTTACTACCACCTTCTGGTAGAAAAGTCTGGATGAAGGGCAGTGGGTGAAACTCACATCGATTTAGTCTATCAGTTTCAGTCCAAAGTGTTTGGATTGCTTTCTGTTGTAGGTAAAAAGTGAATCTAATGAGCATCTGTCACTGGTAATCACACACCAGAGAAAAGGCTGCTTGTAAAATTACAGCAATGAAGTGTTCTCTTATTTTTTCATTAAAGAATTAGGTATATTACCATTTTTCTCAGGTCTAGGTGTCAGCGAAGATAGAAATCTGAGGAAAATGTCTTAAGCATCCAAGTTAATTGCAAAACCTAGTTTAGAGGTCTTAAAGACCTAGAGAAACAGTGAAATTATGTATTACAGGTGACACATTAATGTCTGTCCCTCTCTAGACTGTAAACTCATTATGGGTAGGGAGTGTGTCTACCAGCGCACAGTAAGTGCTCAATAAATATTGATTGACTGATTGAAGAACAGTGTGGCACTGTAGTGGAGAAGCAGTGTGCCCTGGTGGATAGAGTAATAATAATAATGATGGCATTTATTAAGCGCTTACTATGTGCAAAGCACTGTTCTAAGTGCTGGGGAGCTTACAAGGTGATCAGGTAGTCCCACGGGGGGCTCACAGTCTTAACCCCCATTTTACAGATGAGGGAACTGAGGCACAGAGAAGTTAAGTGACTTGCCCAAAGTCACACAGCTGACAATTGGTGGAGCCAGGATTTGAACCCATGACCTCCGACTCCAAAGCCCGGGCTCTTTCCACTGAGCCATGCTGCTTCTCAGGCCTGGGGGTCAGAAGGACCTGGGTTCTAGCCCCAGCTCAGCCACATGTCTGCCATGTGACCTTGGGCAAGTCATTTATCTTTTCTGTGCCTCAGTCACCTCATCTGTAAAATGGGGATTAAGACTGTGTGCCCCATGTGGGATATGAACTGTGTCAACCTGATTAGCTTGTATCTACCCCAACCGCTTTAGAATAGTGCCTGGCACATACTAAAGGCTTTACAAATACCATTGTGGGATTGGGGGGAGGAGGGAGAAAGTGGACTAATGGGGAGTTAGATTGCTTTCTTTTAGTGGAGGGTTAGTGAAGATTGGGATATCCATGGTGAAAAAGACAGCCCTTGTATGGTGCAACAGGTGTTTGCACACTCATAACGTGGAAGAGAATTTTGATCTCAAGTCTTCATCCACACTCACATGCATGGATGGGGCCTTGCAATCAGTAACATTATCTTTGAAAACAAAGGACATATTTTTTGTGTGTATTTATAGACCTTGCAGAGTGTTTGTGTGCACACACTCTGCATTGTTTAATAGGTGGAACGGACTCTCACTAGGCAACAGAAGCTAGTGCAGAGATTCTCAAACTTTTTTGAGGGGGGCCCTTGATCTCTTTCTGCTGGCAGTGCAATTGGACAGATTTTATTTAAGCGAAGTTTCTTTTAGCTCTGGACTTTGGATAAATATTGCCAATGAATTTTTTTCAAATCTGCAAAGAGAGATCCACTTAATTTCCCATGTACTTTTAAATTTCAGCTTTCCAATATAATTTTATAGGAGTCGTTTATGAAATTACCACAAAGAAATTCAGTTTCAAGAAATCCATAAAAACTGCCTCGATTTTTTCCTCAAGATATTAAAAATTTCCTCTATCCTAATTCTTAAATAATCTTCATTCTAGTTTTCTTTTTTTTCTTAAAGGTGCAGGAAATTATCATTGTCTTAGTGTATCAGTTTAAAAATACTAAAGAAAAAAGCATTTCAGGGTAGAGTATAGTCTAATTTTTAAAAATTTACAGATGTGCAAAAATTAGTTCAGCATATTTGAAAGGATCATATAAAGATGTGAATATTTTGAGTTGAAGGTACTCTTTCCCTATTCTATTTTGTTTATATTCATTTATTTCCTTTGGCTTTAGTGTAGTTGTGTTCTAGGTTGTGTGATTTCACTCCTGGTTATTCTGATAATGGGAATGGAACAAAGTGGCAGCAACACAAAAGAAGTGTACAGATCCCATAAGCTACCAGGAAGGGACACGTAAGGGGTGTTATCCTCTCCTGCGTATCTCCTGGCATTCCTTTGGAGGTTACCTCCAACCTGGTCCTCCCTTTCTTAAATCCAGTAGATCACAACTCTCTCCATACTTGGGATACTTGGGCCCCTCCTAAAAGACCTCATTTCATCAATCGTATTTATTGAGTGCTTACTGTGTGCAGAGCACTGTACTAAGCGCATTTCCTCTAACCAGCCTTTCCAGATGAGTTTCCCATCCCCCTAAGCTGTTTAAATCCATCAGTCATCGCTAGCACCTACAGACTTATAATAACAATAATAATAATGGTATTTGTTAAGTGCTTACTATGTGCCAAGCCCTATTCCAAGCGCTGAGGTAGATACGAGGTAATCAGGTTGTCCCATGTGGGGCTGACAGTCTGAACAGTGCCAGCGCTTAGAACAGTGCTTTGCACATAGTAAGTGCTTAGTAAATGCCACTATTATTATTAATCCCCATTTTACAGATGAGGTAACTGGGGCACAGAGAGGTTGTGACTTGCCCAAACTCACAGCTGACAAGTGGCGGAGCTGGGATTAGAACCCACGACCTTTGTCTCCCAAGCCTGTGCTCTTCCCACTAAGCGTCGCTTCTTCAGCATCCTGGTTAAAAAAAAAAGTTTAGCCAAATGTACATTCAATTATTTAATGATAAATACTTTTTTCCATGATTAGTGTAGGCTGCTGGTTTGTAGGGAGTGTCGCTACTTGATTCTGAACTTCCCCAAAGTCTAGAGGAATGCACTGTACCAAGTGGGTGCTCAAGCAAAGTTGATTTATGAGGTCTCCAGGGAGGACAAAATGTGCAAGCAGCATGTCCTGCTGCTTGCCAGACAGGAGGACAGTACTGCCGATGCATTCTCTCATCCAGTCCTTAATGATGGCTCTTTTGTGTGCTTTGACTATGTCAGTCAGTCAGTCATCTTTATTGGGTGCTTATTGTGTGCAGAGCACTGTACTAAGTGCTTGGGACAACAGATTGAGTTAAATGATTGGTCGCCAAGCCAGTGTTTCTTAATGCTGCTTCTGGAGCTATTGAATTGAACAGTGATTCTCATGGAAAACTGCTGTGGCTCTTGTTGGGATCACCCTTTACTTTAGGGTGGCATTATTTTGAAAATTAGGCTCCTCTATTCCCTAAACCCATAGGCCTGATTATCAACTTCTCCCCTCTAGACTGAAAGCTCACTGTGGGCACAGAGTGTGTATGCCAAATCTGTTATATTGTACTCTCCCGAGTGCTTAGTACAGTGCTCTGCACATAGAAAGTGCTCAATAAATATGGTTGATAAAACTTCTCCTGACTTCTCAACCCACACTCCCAGTTTTATTATTCCCCAGTGGGCACCTTTCTCATCCTAAACTATGCAGTTGGTCCTTGCTGATTTTCTGGCCTAGTTTGAGATGCTTCCATGTCTTTGTAGACCACAGGGCTTAATACCTATGTTAGTGACTCTACCGACAATGTCACCTAAATTACTCTCTGAGCAATCAGCTCCATTTCTCTTAATGCGCACATGCTCTCTAGAGACAGAGCACTCTCTGCAGTCCAGCCTGAGTGGCTTCTACACCTATGCTTTGCATTGATCTTTGTACAGTGCTCTGCACACGGTAAGTGCTCAATAAATACGACTGGATGAATGAAATGAATGAATTGCTCATAACCTTCTCCATCCTTCCCCTTCTTTAATCAGACTCACAATCTAAGCTTGGTAGGTAGAATTCTAGGCTGTGAGCCCATTGTTGGGTAGGGACCGTCTCTATATGTTGCCAACTTGTACTTTCCAAGCGCTTAGTACAGTGCTCTGCACACAGTAAGCACTCAATAAATACGATTAATAATAATAATAATTTGGGCAATGGCCTACTAAATCAACTAATTAGTAGTATTTATTGAGTGCTTACTGTTTGCAGAACATTGTACTAAGCCCTTGGGACAGTATAATGTGTTGAGGTTTTTTTTGTTTTCTCTAATGGTAATTTAAGCACTTACTATGTGCCAGGCACTGTACTAAGTGCTGAGGTAGGTACAAGTTAAGTGACTTGTCTAAAGTCACACAGACGACAAGTGGCGGAATGGAGATTAGAACCCAGGTCTTTCCGCCTCTGAGGCCTATGCTCTATCCATTAGACTAACTGTTTCTCAGCAGAGTTGGTCTGTGTGATTGTTGCCCACAAAAAAACTACAGTCTCCCACTTAGACTTTATATTTTTTCTCTCACTTTCTTAGCTTCTTTTCAACATGAATGTTCATCTCCGGAATGGTGCTGAGGTGCCTGTGAGGTGATCTGATTTTGTTGGCTAACTGTGTTCCGAATATACAGCAAGAGCTATCTAAACTTGTACTGCCTTGATGCTCTGTGTATGGGAATTTCTAAAGTATTTTACATTGTTATAGTCCTCCCTACTCTGTAAGTTACACGTAGTTCAATTTTTAACCTTATTAGGTATCTTTTTCAAGTATAATGAGAAGCGATTGAGTAATGCACCAACTTGTAAAGAGGCTGAATGCTTGCCATGTCTTAAATCCCTTGGAATAGGATATATAAAGTTAAGGATTGGAAGTTTCACTGTAGCTCTTAGAGCTTGCTTTCACTGGCAGCAACAGGGGAAACCCCTGGAAGTCTCATTTTGGTCTCTTCATAAAATTTCTCTTTCCTGTGGTGGAACCATTTAGCTTCTGTGGTGGGGGTCAACGGGAACTCTTAGTCAACGTAGAGAAATGCTTTAGTGCCATAAAAGATATCCTCTTCCTCCACAAGCCACCAACTTCAGAGGAAAAAAGCCCAGGCCCTGGGAATCAGAGGACCTGGGTTCTAATACTGGCCCTGCCACTTGCCTGTGGGTGACCTTGGGCAATTCACCTAACAATAATAATAATTATGGTATTTGTTAAGCACTTACTATGTGCGGAGCACTGTTCTAAGTGCTGGAGGGATAGAAGGTGATCGGATTGCCCCACGTGTGCCTCGCAGTCTTAATCCCCATTTTACTGATGAGGTAACTGAGGCACAGAGAAGTGAAGTGACGTGCCCAAAGTCACAAAGCTGACAAGTGGCGAAGCTGGGATTAGAACCCACAACCTCTGACTCTCAAGCCTGGGCTCTTTCCACTGAGCCATGTGTCTCTGTGCCTCAGTTTCCTCCTCTGTAAAATAGGAATTCAGTACCTGTCTTCCCTCATATTTTGACTGTGAGCCCCAACATTGGACAGGGACACATTGGACAGATTTAATAATCTGACCTGATTATTTTGTATTTGATACAGTGCTTGGCACATAGTAAGTGACCAATAAAAAAAAACTTCGGGGACCATTGGTTTGGGACTGGAAGTAGGGGAAAAGGGGTGATGCTTACAGAGCAAATCTGCCTGCTGCTGGAGCCCCTCCTCCTTGCATTTGGTCTGTCTCACCATACTTTATAATTTGCCTTGCTTCCCCAAAATTAATTATAACCTTTCCTAGTTAGAGTGATGTTGCAAACACTGTAGAAATTAAATGTTCAACCATAGTGAAATTGAAAACATAATGGCCTTTTCTGTAGTGTAGTTCTGTAATTCTCCTAAACAGTTTTTTCAATCCATGTAGTATTTTCAGTTTAATGACTTGTTTTCTTTTTAATCAAAATTTCGCTGTCAACTCTTCCAAAGAACCAAATTTCTTTTACGGGAGGGATTCATATTTTTTAAAGGCACCATATGATCATTCTGTGTCTGCCAGCAAATGCCCAGACATGTACTTGTACCTCCCTGAATGGGACAGGGAATAATACCCAGTGTATCTTATATCTGACTACATGTTTTGCTGTCTGTCTCCCCCTTCTAGACTGTGAGCCTTTTGTTGGGTAGGGACCGTCTCTATATGTTGCTGACAGTGCCCTGCACACAGTAAGCGCTCAGTAAATACGACTGAATGAATGAATGACCCTGTACTTAGCACAATGCTTACACATAATAATAATAATAATAATGATGGCATTTATTAAGCGCTTACTATGTGCAAAGCACTATTCTAAGTGCTGGGGAATTTACAAGGTGACCAGGTTGTCCCACGTGGGGCTCACCGTCTTAGTCTCCATTTTACAGAGGAGGTAACTGAGGCCCAGAGAAGTGAAGTGACTTACCCAAAGTCACACAGCTGACAAGTGGCAGAGCCGGGATTTGAACCGATGACCTCTGACTTAAAAGCCCAGGCTCTTTCCGCTGAGCCATGCTGCTTAAGTGCCCGATAAATACCATCATTATTAAACAGGGGAAGAGGAAAAACCTATAAAATTTTAAAAGCTTACACTGCGTCACCTAGTGGAAAGAACACAGGCTTGGGAGTCGGAGGACCTGGGTTCTAATCCTGGTTCCGCCACTTGCCTGCTGCGGGCATATCACTTCACTTCTCTGTTTCTGTTACCTCATCTGTAAAATGGGGATTAAAACTGTGAGCTCTATGAGGGACAGGGACTATCAAACCCGATTTTCCTATATCCACACCAGTGCTTAGTACAGTGCATGGCACATAGTAAGTGCTTAACAAATACCAAATTTTTTTTTTCCTTCCTAATCCTGCTCTGCCACTTACCTGTAGTGTGCCCTTGGGCAAGTCAGACTGTAAACTCTTAGGCAGGGAATGTGTCTGTTTATTGTTATATTGGACTTTCCCAAGCACCTAGGACAGAGCTCTGCACACAGTAAGTGCTTGGTAAATATGATTAACTGACAACTTCTCTGGGCCTCTCATCTGGAAAGTGGGGATTCAGTACATTCTCTCAGCCGTTTAGACTGCAATCTGCATATGGGACAGGGACTGGGCCCAACTTGATTATCTTGTGGTTTCCCTAGCTCTTTCTACAGTTCTTGGCACATAGTAAGTGCTAGACAAATGTCACAGTTACTATTATTAAGCTTGATCAATAGGAAGCAGTTTTTGTACTTCCCCTGGAGCGTCAGTAAGAAAACCTTCTTAGTTCTGTTCCCTTTTTTTTTTTTAATATATCTGTTTCATTCAGGGGAATCCCTGTTTGATCACTTTTTTCCTTTCTAGTGACACAGCTAACTTACTGTTTCCTTTCCACTTTTCCTTTGTCTCACTTTAAAAAATTAAAAAAAAGAAAAAATTCATGGGGTTTCCTCATCCAGTACCAGCATTTCCTATCCCTCTTTTGTTCCCGTTCTTTTGGTTCATTTCAGTTCAGGGACTACCTTGCTGTGCTGTGGGCTGGCCTAATTTTCCTCCCTTCTCCTCAGCATGTGGTCAAAGGGGGAAATTCACTCCTTGTATAAATGGCTTTACTGTAGTCTCTTCAATATGTTCAGCGTTTGCCAAGCGTTTTTCTTGCTCTTCCTAACTTCACCACTGCTTACGAGAAGGGTGGCAATCCCAGGCTCTGCTTGTGGGATCTTCTGTTTGTTTTTTATTCCCCATATTTCTCAGACTACATTGCTTTCTGAGGAGCAAGGTGCATAGCCTAGACTTTGGGACTCTTCTCTGACCATAGCCCAGCAGGGTTGATTAAAGTTTGGGGAACACTCTACCCCAAACCATAATTCTCTTTTTTTTTTTGAAGATTTCCTAGTATGGCAGAGCTCTAAGGGTGGCTGTTGAAATAAAAGGGAGCATTTAAATGAGCATTCAATCTCCATTTTCCTCTCTTCCCTGATTGCCTTATACACAGTTTGGGTTGGTGGTGGTGGTGGGGGGGACCTTTGACATACTTACTCAGATTCTCCAACATTTGCTTTATAAGGAAGTGGAAACCGTAAAACTGCCAAGACCATCTTCTCAAAATTGACCAGAACACACACTTCATGGTACCTGATCTTCACCAAAGCCTTAGGTCAGAGAGCAACCCCTCTCTTGATTGCTTGACTCTACAAGCACCGTAAATAATGATTTCATTAATCAGTAATAAGCACTGAGTTAGGTAAAAGGTAACCAAATGACAGCTTGACTTCAGCCTGAGGAAGGGCGAACCAATTTATCACTTTATAAATGAGGAAACTGTAGCCCACAGCGGGCAAGTGGCAAGTGCCTTGCACACAGTAAGCACTCAATAAATACGATTGAATGAACTGAAACTAGAACCCAGGTCTCTTGATTCCCAAGTCCCATGCTTTTTCCCAGAAAGGTAGTTGAAGATGAAATTGGACTTCTCAGACACTATATAACCCACAGTTTGCATTTGTTACCACAAAGCAGCTCTTCAAATCTGGTTTCTTCCTCCCTTTTTCCTATTGGGGATATGGTGATAATTCGAGAAACAGAATTCTAGCCTCATGCAGGTATTTACCTAAACAGTATGGTGTAGGATTTTTTTAACTTTTGCCTCTTGGCCATTGATTTTTTTAGAATAAGCCTATAACTACAGCTTCTGACTTTGTTCCTGTTGAACACTGTTGTGCCGTTTTTTGGTCCAAGGAAAATTTGCTCATGAAGGTCCTGGGCAATTGGAATGTTGCATAATTTTCCCAACCCCTCCTCTAAAAGCCATCTCTGATCTAACTCTACCTTTTGAGTACCCGTGACTGGAAGTTTGGATATGCTTGAATGATGTCTCTATCTTGATTTTTCTTAATACTTTCATTGCCCAGCATTGTTTCGTGTTTAAATTCAAGGCTTTTTGTTTGTTTTCAATCTGGCATAAGGAAAGGAGTGATTCGCATAATTTAGGGGTGACCAAGCCTCATGAAGAGCCACAAAACCAAAAACCTATTATGACCAAGAGTCACTGATCAAAAATAATTCCTTTAACATGAGCAGACATTCCAGAGGGGCAGTGGCAAGCAAGCGAGGCAGGGACCAGGTGCTACACACACCCTTTCGCTTTTCTCTCCTCTTTAATCCACTCCCCATTTTTCTAGAAAATTGTTCTGTGCATATTCAAACCTCCAATGATTACCCAGCCATCTCCACAACAAGCACAAACTCCTTTCTATAATAATAAAAATAATGATGGCATTTATTAAGTGCTTACTGTGTGCAAATCACTTTTCTAAGCACTGGGTGGGGGGGTTACAAAGGATCTGGTTGTCCCACGGTGGGCTCACAGTCTTAATCCCCATTTTACAGATGAGGGAACTGAGGCCCAGGGAAGTTGAGTTGCCCATAATCACACAGCTGACCATTGGTGGAGCTGGGATTTGAACCCATGGCCTCTGACTCCAAAGCCTGCACTCTTTCCACTGAGCCACGCTGCTTCTGTCAGCTTTAAAGAACCCAATCAGCTCATTTTCCTCCCACTACAACCCAGCCCACTCACTTTGCTCTCATAGCACTAATCTACTTCCTGTGCCTCACTTTTCTTTCTCACAGTCAACCCCTTTCTCCCTCCCTCCCGCTTTCGTATCCAACAGACGACCACTCTCCACATTTTCAAAGCCCTACTAAAACCACTATTACCTCCTCCAGAAGCCTGCTCTGAATTATTATGGTATTTGTTAAGTGCTTACTGTGTGCCAGGAACTGTATTAAGCGTTCATTCATTCAATTCATTCAATCATATTTTTTAATTCATTCATTCAATCATTTATTGAGCGCTTACTGTGTGCAGAGCACTGTACTAAGCACTGGGGTGGGCACAAGCAAAGTGGGTTGGACAAAGTCCCAGTCCCACGTGAGGCTCACGGTCTTAATCCCCATTTTCCAGATGAGGTAACTGAGGCACAGAGAAGTGAAGTTACTTGCCCATGGCCACGGAGCAGACCAGTGGCAGAGCCGGGATTCATTCATTCATTCATTCATTTAATCGTATTTATTGAGCGCTTACTGTGTGCAGAGCACTGTACTAAGAGCTTGGGAAGTCCAAGTTGGCAAAATATAGAGACGGGACCCATGACCTTCTGACCCCCAGGCCCAAGCTCTGTCCACTACGCCATGCTGCTTCCCATAAAATGATACAAAGACTTTTTATGGTATTTGTTAAGCGCTGATCACCGCTGTGTTCTCTCTCCCTTCTATTCATTCATTCAGCCATATTTATTGAGCGCTTACTGTGTGCAAAGCACTGTATTAAGCCCTTGGGAAAGTACAATACACTTCCCCTCTCCACAGCACTTGTGTATATTTGTACACATTTATTACTTTATTTTACTTGTACATATTTACTACTCTATTTTATTAATGATGTGCATATAGCTATAATTACATTCTGGCGGTTTTGACACCTGTCTACTTGTTTTGTTTTGTTGTCTGTCTCCCCCTTCTAGACTGTGAGCCTGTTGTTGGGTAGGGACCGTCTCTATATGTTGCCTACTTGTACTTCCCAAGCGCTTAGTACAGTGCTTTGCACACAGTAAGCGCTCAATAAATACGATTGAATGAATGAATAAACAGTGACATTCCCTGTCCACAGCGAGCTCTCTACATCACCTATGCATTTGCGTTCACCCCTCCAAGCACTTTAATGCTCATCCTACCACTAGATCACTTAGGTTCATATCCTTGTATTATTCTACTTCCACCATCAGTAATTTATTTTGTTTGTTTCTCTCCCCACCACCTCCCACTAGATCAGAAACTCCTTATGGTCAGAGATTGTGTCTACCAACTGTATGGTTTTCTTCCAAATACTTCATACAATGCTCAGTATATACCCCTGATGGACTTGGCCCATATGGGGTGTGCCAGGGGGGTTGCTGCCAATTCATTATACACTTGCAGCCACAGCACAAAATAACAGTAAAAGATGTTAACTAGCTAATCACCTACAGTTGCACAGCAAGTAAAGAGGTTCGGAAGGTTTAGAGAATGATAGTTGGCAGTGCGTAGGTTCAGTTATTAGGTCAAGGTTGTGTGCTGATCAGTTTCGGATAACTGTTCCAGAGGCAACTAGAGGGAGCGCTCTTTTTGCTGATCCTATTAACAGAACAGTAAGAGGCTGTTTGCTAATGAGACTTGCAGATTTTATGGAAGGGAGCCAAGGAAGCTGCAAACCCGTGGGAGAGGACTCAACCACCCTAAATTGCTTCTCCTGAAGGGATCCACCAAGATTGCCTTTGTGTGCAGGATATTTAGAGTGGCAGTAGATATTCTGAAGGTCAAACTCCTGGAGTGAGGTTCTATCTATGTGGACAGGTGTAGCTAAAAAGATGTACAACCAACAGTCCATTCATTCCACGCCACATGCACATGCTAGTGGCTTTTCTGTGTCTATTTTTAAATCTACCTCTTAGTTAAATGCTGTTTAAGGAGAGCAGTCAACACTTCTGATTGTTGCGTGGTTACAGTTGTCTCCTAAGAGTAATAATAATAATTGTGGCATTTAACCATGGACTGGGGTAGATACAATTAGGTAAGACACGTATCCTTTGGGCATTTAATATTTATTTACCTCTAACCTGGTCATCTGTCTTAGGACCACCTGCAGTGAAGTCATGGAACTGTTCTGCCCCTTGATTTTGATTATCCCTCATTGGTGACTCTGATTTTGTTTCACATGCTAGTTGCAGTGTGGCTCAGTGGAAAGAGCCCGGACTTTGGAGTTGGATGTCAGGGGTTCAAATCCCAGCTCCGCCAGTTGTCAGCTGTGTGACTTTGGGCAAGTCACTTAACTCCTCTGTGCCTCAGTTCCCTCATCTGTAAAATGGGGATTAAGACTGTGAGGCCCCCTGTGGGACAACCTGGTCACCTTGTAACCTCCCCAGCGCTTAGAACAGTGCTTTGCGCATAGTAAGTGCGTAATAAATGCCATTATTATTGTTATTAGTGGATGCAAATCTCACAACCATATAGATGTGGCAGGCAGCTTTATGCCCTATTGTTGTCACCCTCTTTATTTTTGCTGTCAGTCTTCATTGCTGTGCATGAAACACTTGATAACCACCTATATGCCATCTAGTTTATCATCATCAATCATATTTATTGAGCGCTTACTATGTGCAGAACACTGTACGAAGCGCTTGGGGAGTACAAATTGGCAACATATAGAGACAGTCCCTACCCAACAGTGGGCTCACAGTCTAAAATGTGCTTCAAGAGCACAGTTCTCAGCTTCTATAGACTTTTGGATGACAGACTTAGATGAAATTCTTAGCTTTTCCCTTATGGTGTTCATCAAAGGCTTGCGAAGTGCTGGAGTGCCTATAAAGTTATCTGATCAGGCACAGTCACTGTCCCACATAGATCTCCGAATCTATTTTTTAATCCCCATTTCACAGATAGGGAACTGAGGCCAGAGGTTGGTCCTGCAGCGGGCCAGTGGCAGATCTGGGACTAGAACCTGGGTCTCCTGACTGAGTCCCGTGCGCTTTCCACTAGGCAACACTGCCTCTATATGTTGAAATGTTCCCAGTTTCAGTGCATTCTGATATGAGCTTCTAGGCTCCTCGTCACCACAAGCCTGTGTAGAATAGATTGAACAGGCCTGGACCTGTGATGCAGTTTCAGATACAGCACTTTAAAATAATAAGTTTACGGAGAATTTGACTCTGATGTATGTTTAGCATAACGTTTTGTATTTCAGGAACGAATCTATAATCTATACCATGTTTTCCTCATGGATAAATATATATAAAACTATACATTATAACAATTTAAAGGATGTACTTATATGCTTTGCTGTCCAGAACTCTCTTTAGGAAAATGACAAATGTGACTTAATTTCCTACCCTCTTAGAAACTGTGCTTCAGTAGTATTTATTGAGCACTTACTGTGTGTGTAGAGCACTGTACTAAATACTTGGGAGGTACAATACAACAGAGTTGGTGGATGTAAACCCTGCCCACAAGGAACTTACATTCTACAGGGGGGCACATGTTAAACTCAGATAGGGGAAATAGTATATAAGAATATGTACATAAATGCTGTGGGGCTGGGATACTTCCCAAGTGCTCAGTACAGTGCTCTGCACACAGTAAGTGCTCAATAAATATGATTGAATGAATGAATGGAGTGAGTATCAAAGTGCCTAAGGGGTACATAATGCACACAGTAAGTGCTCAATAAATGCATCTGCTTGATAGCCAAGTGCATAAAGACCCAACATAAAGCACTAAAAACAGAAAATATAGCCTAAATTAACTTAGTGAAAGTAGTTGGACTAGTTTTGTTGCCTAAAGGGAATGAAATACAAAGAAAAAATATTTATCAGGGTCAATTGCCAAGGATGGAGAGTGAGAAGAAAAATTAATAGGCCTTAACATTGATTTTTTTTCCAATTTTTATCGTCAGAACAATCAGGGTTGGATGACTTAAAAGATATGTTAATTAAATCAGGAGCTAAAATTATTTTTAATGGCATGGCTAAATGTTGAAATAGGATTGACTTGATTTCTAGCTTCCCATGTACAGAACACACACAGCATTATGTTAAACTATATCATTGTTGTATCGTGTTAATTGGTGGTAAATCAATCAATCGTATTTATTGAGCGCTTACTGTGTGCAGAGCACTGGTAAATATGTGCTCTTCTCTATATAAACATGTATACCTGATTTTCCTCACAGCTTCTTTTTCTAAATTATTGGAGCTGGTTTCAAAAATAAATTTTCATGTGTCTCTGCATTTTAGGACTGACCTGTTTGTGAAGGACATTTCTCTTTGTGACGGATTGATAAAAAATGTGGAATAATTCAAGTTACCAATGGCTCTTATCAATTATTCTTTTATGTTTAATGAATCAAGTACGTAGCCAGAATCAAGGTAAGTGTGTCAAAGGAACTATTTCCTTTTTTCGATCGCTTATGTATACAGAAAAATTCTGTTTTGGTGTTCATTTAAGTGATTAAAATTCCAGTTTCTTTAATTTGAAGTCTACTTTTCACTCAGTATTTTGAGTGTCTAATATCAATCAATGGCATTTGAGTGCTTACTCTGTGCAGAGCACTATTCTTAGCACTTGGGAAAGTATAATATGACTGAAATGGTGAACAGAATGCCTGCCCACAAGACACTTACAGTCTACTGTTGTTCAAAGTACTATTCTAAGTGCTGGAAAACATTCAGTTTGATCCAATTCCTAGCCACGAAGGTGCTTACAATCTAAGAATAAGGTGAAAAGGGTTGGTAGTAGACCTGTAAGGAAAGATGATGAACATGGAAATACAAGAAGCCTTCCAGACTTAGCCCCTCCTTTCCTTTTCATTCATTCACTCATTTGTATTTATTGAGTGTTTATTGTGTGCAAAGCACTGTACTGAGTGCTTGGAAAGTAATAATAATAATAATGATGATGGCATTGTTAGGCACTTACTATGTGCCAAGCACTGTTCTAAGCGCTGGGGGGGATACAAGGTGATCAGGTTGTCCCACGTGGGGCTCACAGTCTTAATCCCCATTGTACAGATGAGGTAACTGAGGCTCAGAGAAGTTAAGTGACTTGCCCAAGGTCACACAGCAGACATGTGGCGGAGCCGGGATTAGAACCCATGACCTCTGACTCCCAAGCCCATGCTCTTTCCACTGAGCCACGCTTCTTAAAGTTCAATGCAGCAACATATTTCCTCTTCTCCCACTCCCTTCTGCATTACCATCACTGTTCCCCTGGTTCTTTCACCACCCACAGCATTTATGTACTTGTCTGTAATAGATTTGTATTGATGCCTGTCTTCCCCCCCCATCTAGACTGTAAACTCATTGTGGGCAAGGAATTAGTTTGTTGTATTGTACTCTCCCAATGTCTTAGTGCTCTACACACAGTAGGTGCTCATTAAATACCATTGAATGAGTGAATATAAAGAACAAGACAAGTATAATGAGCTGCAAAATGCTGTGGTTAAAGGAGCTGTCTTATGCTCTCAGTGGTCATGCAGGATTGTTCAAAGTCTAATAGTCAGTCATGGTCATCCCAGTATTCTAAATATTCAGAAGGGACCTGGCTGTACCCTCTCGACTCTGATCCCTCCTTCCCAGTCTTTTTGCAGGCTCCTCCTCTGCCTCCCAGCCTCTGACTGGGCATCCCTCAAGGCTCAGTTCTAGGTGCCCATCTATTTTTCATCTAGAGCCAATCCCTTGGAGAACTCATTCACTCCCATGGCTTCAACTACCATCTTTATGCAGATGATTCTCAAATTGACCTCTCCCCTGCAGCCTGCCTTCAGGCATTTCATCCTGCCTTCAGGGCATCTCTAGCTGGATTTCCCCACTCACACCTGAAACTTAGCATGTCTGAAACAGAACCTCCACCTTCCCACCCAAATTCTGTCTTTCCCATCACTATAGATAGTATCACTAATGTCCTCATCTCACAATCCCATGACCTTGGCATCATTCTTGACTCACCTCTTTCAACCCACATTTTCAACTGTCACCAATCCATCCAGTTCAACTTCACAGCATTGCTAAAGTCCACCCTCTCCATCCTAACTGCTACTAAACAGGAAGCAACGTGGCTTAGTGGAAAAAGCCCGGGCTTTGGAGTCAGGGGTTCTAATCACTTGTCGACTGTGTGACCTTGGGCAAGTCACGTCACTTCTCTGGGCCTCAGTTCCCTCATCTGTCAACCGGGGAAGAAGACTGTGAGTCCCACGTGGGGCAGAATGAGAACCTTGTATCTACCCCAGCACTTAGTACAGTGCCTGACACATAGTAAGCACTTAAATGCCATTTAAAAAAAAATCCTTCACAAATTTGCCTGTCATTACTTAAACAAGAGTGTATCCATGCCTATAACTTATTTGCACATTATTCTGACCTGTTTTACCTCTTCACTCATTATTCCCCACCTCAGTATCTTCCTTTCTCCTAAGCTGTACCTCATTCTCGATTCTTCCATCTGTTACCTTGCTCCCTTATGCTGTTCCCCTGGCTTGGAACTCCTTTCCTCCCCACATCAGACAAACCATGGCTCTCCTCGCATTCAAATCCTACTTCCTCAAACCTTCCTCAGTTTGCTCTCTCATCACCCTGAGACACATCTTGCCTTCAACCATCTCTAGTGCTTATAAACTTACTTAACACTGGTACCTCTCCACCATCCCAACACTCATGTATCCACATGTACTCATTTATTTTAACTGTTTTACTTGCAGTTATTTTTTAGGCTCCCTCTTTACCATGTAAAATCCTCGTGAACAGGGAGTGTCTAACTTCTTTGTTCTTTACTTCCCAAGTGTAGTGTACCACACCATGTACGTTATCATGTACTGTGGCCTCAGACTGACTCACACAGTAGCTACTCAAATACTAGTCTGTGGAACAATGTACTAAGCATTTATGGAAAGAATAATAGTGGTAAAATATATAATCCCTGCCCTCAAAAGGTTTGTAATCTAACAAGGGAGACAGGCATGAATTGTTAGGAAGAAGGAGAATGGATAGATGGGTAAGAAATAAATGCTTGAAGAGTATAGTGTGTGGGTTCCTACATAAGGGGTTTGAGTGACTGAGCATTTTTAGAATTTTCTGAGGTGGTATTGAGAGATGTGATTCTTCTCCCCTGGCTATATATATACTGTATATATATATATATAGCCAGGGGAGATATATAGATATAGATATATATATAGATAGATATCACATGTGTGTGTGTGTGTGTGTGTGTGTGTGTGTGTATGAAATTTATAAACCAAACAAAACTTAGACCAGTGAAGAAAGACTGAACATATAAAGAACATGCTTTATAATAGTTAAATACATTGCAATACAGTGCCCTCTCTCTGTTCTGCTCCAAAATGTTATGGAGAGAGGTAGAGCACGATAGGCCTGAAAGGATGATCAATTAAAATTCCCTTGCTCTTTTATTTTCCATCTCCCCCTCCAGCTTGGTAACTTCCTGAAAGCCAGACTGAGACAGGGAGCGGGGAGAGAGAGAAAAAAGATTGTCATCCTATTTCCATTCCATACCTAGGAAACCACAAAATATAAAGAAGGTTTTTGCAGGGACAGGCTAGACAGTCTCCTTATATACATGAATAGAGTCAGAAGTGTCTTTTTATACCCTACTGAAATAATAAAACGTACACTATGACTTTTGTCTTCAGGAGCTCCTCATGATTTGAAGTGCATAACACATAACTTGAAGACATGGGACTGTTCCTGGAAAGCTGCCTCTAGTACAGAGTTTGGCACTACATATGAAGTTTGCACTGAAAACAGGTAATATGGATCCATCTCCTCCCTACCCCCATAGGCAAAAAGCCAAGTCTATAATTCATGATACAACGGGGCTATGATTTTTTTTGCCTTCTCAGATTGTTGGAAAGAGGAAGGTGAGGGAGATAAAGGGAGGCAGGAGAAGCAAATATGCTGATGGTTGGAATTTTGTGCAGAAAGACACCAAAATTTAGAATGAGAGAGCACGGTGGTAACAAAAGTTAAATTTATTCATTCATTCAGTCGTATTTATTGAGCACTTACTGTGTGCAGAGCACTGTACTAAGCACTTTGGGAAGTACAAGTTGGTAACATATAGAGACGGTCCCTACCCAACAACGGGCTCACAGTCTAGAAGGGGGAGACAGACAACAAAACATATTAACAAAATAAAATAAATAGAATAGTAAATATGTACAAGTATTCTAAACATGATCAGTAGCAAATGGGAAGCGGGGGGCATAGTGTTGCTTGCTGTTCAGAAATATAGAACACAAAGCACAAGAATGGTCACCAGAGGCTTAAAGTTGGAGTGAGAACCCTATTTTTTTCTTAATGGTTAAGCGCTTATTGTGTGCCAGGCACTGTTCTAAGTGCTAGGGTAGATATAAACTAATCAGGTTGGATATAGTCCATGTTTCACATGAGGCTCACAGTTGTAATTCCCATTTTACAGATGAGGGAACTGAAGCACAGGGAAGTGAAGTGACTTGCTCAGGGTCACACAGCAGACAAGTGGCAGATGAGAACCGAGGTCCTTTTCACTCCCAGACCCGTGCTTTATCCACTTGGCCATGCTGCTTTTTCTGTTCTTTGTACCCCCACTGCAGGATAGAAAGTGAGATGTCTTAGTTTCTTTCTACTGACAAGGGAGTCTTATCCTCATTCTAGGAAGGAAGTCATCGTGGTGTAAGGTATAGGGGAAGAACCTATTCCCCATTGAGACTTTATGATATGATAGCCATATCAGGAGAAGCAATGTGGCTCAGTGGAAAGAGCCTGGGCTTGGGAGTCAGAGGTTATGGGTTCAAGTCCCGGCTCCGCCATTTGTCAGGTGTGTGACTTTGGGCAAGTCACTTAACTTCTCTGTGCCTGAGTTACCTCATCTGTAAAATGGGAATAAAAACTGTGAGCCCCGCATGGGACAACCTCATCACCTTGTACCCCCCCCCCCCCCAGCACTTAGAACAGTGCTTTGCACATAGCACTTAAAAATGCCATCATTATTATTATTATTATTATTATAATTAGTGCTTTTCTGCAGTCTTGCTGAGCTGCTTGAGGCATGTCCGCAAATTGGAGTTGGATGGGGAGGATAAGATTTCCCTCTGTCCCCTCCCTTTCCCCTTGCTCCATATGCCCCTACTTTCACCTCCCACCTCTCCTGCAACTTGTTCCCCTAAACCAGGATTTGGACATCTGTGACCTGGATTCTCCAGCCACAGGATTTTAAATAGTTTCATGGCTAGCTGGAGCTGTCTGCATCCCCTTGTTCTGGGTATTTTTTCATGCTTTCCTTGTCCATACAGTGTTCGAATTCCCCCATTATCAATCTTCATCTTGGGAGAGGGAACTCTCCAGGATAATCTCCCAAGACCCAGTGTTTAGTGTTCCTTTGGCTCCAGGTGACATCTTGAAATAGCCATGTCTCCAGGGTGAGGCTCTGAGGTAGATCTCTGAAGCATAGGTGCATTGTTAATGTTCATTGATATTGGTTTCCAAATTTAATGGCTTTAACTTACAAATTATCCTTTGATCAAAATGTCAAAAATTCTCTGGGAATGTTCAGTTGTAACCACCAAGACATTAATTCTCACTTTTTAAAAATTTCATGTTGTGTGAAATTTAGTTCTAAATCTGAAAGTGAGAGAACTGTCTTGGTGTTTTATAGTGTGGCTGAATTTAGATTTTTGTTGTTGTTGTTATTGTAACATCAGCCAATACTATAGTACCCTAAATAAAACATGAATTGGCTGTGGCCTCTACCAAAACTTCAACTTTGGGCTTTTTTAAAATTGAGAAATACAATTTTCATAATTTTGGTGTAAACTTTGCCATGTAACCAGATACAACAAACACATACTGTTTTACTGTTACTTCAGGTTCTACCAAAGTGTTTATTTTTAGTGTGTGCTTTGGACAGAACTTGCTAGAACTCCAGAAAGATGGCAACACGTCAAGATAGAGCAGAGTGGCTTTGGAAAAAATGCCTGTATATGTTCATGTGGTGTCTGTCATGGAGTATTTCAACGCTAGTTTTCTGTAATGCAGTGTTCTGTAAGATCATAACCCCTGTGTTATAGGAAACCTGGGTGTAAAATGTGTATTAAATATCTCTTCTTGGGGAATCTAATAAAGCCTTCTTAGAGAAGTAATACCTTTTAAAGCTTCAGTGCAAATTTAAATATTTACTTTGTTTCAGCTTCTACCCATGTAATCGGACAGAAAAAACAAGAATCAAACTTCCAGCTCCTTCATCCGCTGAATATGAAATAACGATAAGTGCGCTGCGTCTTTCTGGAAATGCCATAACTAAATTTGTAATGAATGAAAGAAATGTTTGTAAGTATCCATTTCAGAGAAAATTGGTTTTATACTAACGCAAAATAAATTAGGCTTTTTTTCCTGTAGGATTTGGTACTTTTTAGCTGGTAAGAATATATTAAATCCTTGGACTTAAATACTTGTTGAGGAATGAACTTTCTCTGTGGCACTGCTTCTGTTTCCTCCCCATCTTCCTCTCTTCCTCCATCTGACACCTGTGACTGATGGATACAGTGAGAAACATATGCTTAGAGGTATTCATTTACCCGGAGATAATGCAAGCATGACCCTTTGTTTTTGGGATTGAAGAACATTTGTTTTCAGTTTTCCATTACTTTTGTGAAGTTCCTTGTAAAAAGTGTCATAGCTGAAAATTTCATAGTTAACTTTTGCTATAACTTATGATGGTGCTGTCTGTCCACTGTAGGACTATTAACAGAGAAGCACTGTCTAGGTAGTTCAAATAAGTGGTCAGAGTGCTATCTGAATCATTCCAAGCAAACTTTCCTATGTTTATACCCATTTTATTTATTTCTGTCTCTCCCACTACAAATACCTATATACATATATACATTCTGTTCTTTTTTTAAAAACTCTCGGTTCTCTTAATCAATCAATCGTATTTATTGAGTGCTTACTATGTGCAGAGCACTGTACCAAGCGCTTGGGAAGTACAAATTGGCAACACATAGAGACAGTTCCTACCCAACAGTGGGCTCACAGTCTAAAAGGGGGAGACAGAGAACAGAACCAAACATACCAAAAAATAAAATAAATAGGATAGAAATGTACAAGTAAAATAAATAAATAAATAAATAAATAGAGTAATAAATATGTACAACCATATATACATATATACAGGTGCTGTGGGGAAGGGAAGGAGGTAAGATGGGGGGATGGAGAGGGGGACGAGGGGGAGAGGAAGGAAGGGGCTCAGTCTGGGAAGGCCTCCTGGAGGAGGTGAGCTCTCAGCGGGGCCTTGAAGGGAGGAAGAGAGCTAGCTTGGCGGATGGGCAGAGGGAGGGCATTCCAGGCCCGGGGGATGACGTGGGCCGGGGGTCGACGGCAGGACAGGCGAGAACGAGGTACAGTGAGGAGATTAGTGGCAGAGGAGTGGAGGGTGCAGGCTGGGCTGGAGAAGGAGAGAAGGGAGGTGAGGTAGGAGGGGGCGAGGTGATGGACAGCCTTGAAGCCCAGGGTGAGGAGTTTCTGCCTGATGCGCAGATTGATTGGTAGCCATTGGAGATTTTTGAGGAGGGGAGTAATATGCCCAGAGCGTTTCTGGACAAAGATAATCCGGGCAGCAGCATGAAGTATGGATTGAAGTGGAGAGAGACACGAGGATGGGAGATCAGAGAGAAGGCTGATGCAGTAGTCCAGACGCGATAGGATGAGAGCTTGAATGAGCAGGGTAGCAGTTTGGATGGAGAGGAAAGGGCGGATCTTGGCAATGTCGCGGAGCTGAGACCGGCAGGTTTTGGTGACGGCTTGGATGTGAGAGGTGAATGAGAGAGCGGAGTCGAGGATGACACCAAGGTTGCGGGCTTGTGAGACGGGAAGGATGGTAGTGCCGTCAACAGAGATGGGAAAGTCAGCGAGAGGACAAGGTTTGGGCGGGAAGAAAAGGAGCTCAGTCTTCGACATGTTGAGCTTTAGGTGGCGGGCAGACATCCAGATGGAGATGTCCTGAAGGCAGGAGGAGATGCGAGCCTGGAGGGAGGGGGAGAGAGCAGGGGCAGAGATGGAGATCTGGGTGTCATCAGCGTAGAGATGATAGTTGAAGCCGTGGGAGCGAATGAGGTCACCAAGGGAGTGAGTGTAGATTGAGAACAGAAGGGGACCAAGCACTGAACCTTGGGGAACCCCCACAGTAAGAGGATGGGTGGGGGAGGAGGAGCCTGCAAAAGAGACTGAGAAAGAACGACCGGAGAGATAAGACCATTGCTTGTGCTTTTAATTAATCAAGAACATCTTTGGCAGTCACTTTTGAAATGAGTACTTGCACAAAAGTTTTATATTGATCTAAAATCTCTCTTTGTATGTACACAAATGCACCCTACTCTGTACACCATCTCCAGTTCTCTCATTAAAGCAGGCATAGGTTTACTTCAATCACAGAATTGCCAAAAGTATTTTATGTTCCCTAGCACCTGGCTGCCCCAGGGCCAAATTGGAAGAGAATGTAGTGAGTTGAGCACTCAAGCCCTCTGTCACTAAAGCACTCAAAGACCATGAGGGATTGTGGGTGGCATTGAGAGGTCTCCTTCCTTGGGAAAGGAGGAGAAATAGTTTACCAGAAGTTGGTAGTTGTGTGAAGCAAGTCCCTAATGCTACCCTGAGCCCCTGGCAGACCTGGTATATCCAGGGTACTTTAAGTGCCTTGGGACAGTAAGAACCAAGAAGTGCTGTAGGGTTACGAGAGGCCCACCCCCAAATTCATTCAGTTGTATTTATTGAGCATTTACAAAGCACATAGCACTGTACTAAGTGCTTGGGAAAGTACAATACAACAGTAAACAATGACATTCCCTGCCCATAATGAACTTAGAGTCTAGAATGGGGGAGACAGACATCAATACAAATAAATAAAATGACAGATATGTACGTAAGTGCTTTGTGCCTGGGGTGGGGGAGAGCAAAGAGAGCAAGTCAGGGAGATGCAGAAGGGAGTGGGAGATGAGGAAAAGTGGGGCCTAGTTTGGGAAGGCCTTTTGGAGGAGTTGTGCCTTCAATAAGGCTCTGAAGGGGGGGAGAGTAATTATCTGGCGGATTTGAGGAGGGAGGGCATTCCAGGCCAGAGGTAGGATGTGGGCTAGGTGTTGGCAGCAAGACAGGCACAGTGAGAAGATTAGCACTAGAGGAGTGAAATGAATGGGTTGGGTTGTAGGGGGAGAGAAGCAAGGTGAGGTTAAAGGGGGCAAGGTGATGGACTGCTTTAAAGCCAATGACATTGATGTTGGTAGAGCTTTCTGTACATGGGGAAAGATAATCAGTCAATTCATTCATTTGATCATATTTATTGAGCACTTATTGTGTGCAGATCACTGTACTAAGTGCTTGGGAGAGTACAATAAAAGGACACATTCCCTGCCCGCAGTGAGCTTACAGTCTAGAGGGGAAAACGGACAATCAATGGTATTTATTGAGCACATACTGTGGGCAGAGCATTCTACTAAGCACATGGGAGGATACTGTGCAACGAAGTTGGTACATGTTCCCTGCCCCTAATGATCTTACAGTCTAGAGGGAGAGACGGACATTGATATAAATAAATAAATTATGGATCTGTACTTAATTGTTTGGGGCTGCGACTGGAGAGAATGCCAAGTACCCAAAGGGTACAGATCCAAGAACGTAGATGGCAAGGGAAGGGAGAGGGGGTTAGGAAAAAGAGGGCTTACTCTGGGAATCTTGGAGGAGATAGGAGCTTAAGGTTTGAAGTGGTCTGACATATATAAAGGGGAAGGGAATTCCAGGTCAGTGGGACGATGTGGGGCTAGGGGTCTATGATGAAATAGATGAGATTGGGGCACAGTGAACAAACTGGTGCTAGAGAATTGAAGTGTGCAGGCCGAGCTGTAGTAGATGATGATGATGATGATGGCATTTGTTAAGCGCTTACTATGTGCAAATCACTGTTCTAAGCGCTGGGGAGGGTACAAGGTGATCAGGTTGTCCCACGGGGGGCTCACAGTCTTAATCCCCATTTTACAGATGAGGTAACTGAGGCACAGAGAAGTTAAGTGACTTGCCCAAGGTCACACAGCTGACAATTGGTGGAGCCTGGATTTGAACCCATGACCTGTGGCTCCCAAGCTCGGGCTCTTTTCATTGAGCCGTGCTGCTTGATCAGTGAGGTGAGGTAGGAAGGATAAGCGCTTAGTGCAGTGCTCTAAGCTCTTAGTACAGTGCTCTGCACATAGTAAGCGCTCAATAAATACGATTGAATGAATCAAGCTGAGTGCCCTGAAGTCAATGGTACGTAGTTCCTGTTTGTATGGAGGTGGATGGGCAACCAGTGGAGGTTCTTGAGTCTAAAGACATGAACTGAGCGTTGTTTGGGGTTTTTTTAGTTTAGAAAAATGGTCCAGGCAGGCAGTGTGATGTATGTACTGAAGGTGGGGAGAGACTGGAAGCAGGGAGGTCAGCTAGGAGGTAATAATCAAGGTGGGATTAATAATCAGGGTGGGTTAGGATAATAATAATAATAATTGTGGTATTTGGTAAGCACTTACTATGTGCCAGGCATTGTACTAAGTGCCAGGGTGGATACACGGAAATTGGGTTGGACACAGTCTTTGTCCCGCATGGAGCTCACAGTCTCAATCCCCATTTTACAGTTGAGGTAACTGAGGCAGAGAGAAGTGAAGTGACTACTCAAGGTTACACAGCAGACAAGTGGCAAAGCCGAGATTAGAACCTTCCAACTCCCGGGCCTGTGCTCTATCTACTGTAACATGCTGCTTCATTCATTCATTCAATCATATTTATTGAGTGCTTACTGTGTGCAGAGCACTGTACTAAGCGCTTGGGAAGTACAAGTTGGCAACATATCGAGACGGTCCCTACCCAACAATGGGCTCACAGTCTAGAAGGGGGAGACAGACAACCAAACAAAATATATTAACAAAATAAAATAAATAGAATAGTTAATATGTACAAGAATGCTGCTTCTCATAAAGTGCTTGGATCAGCATAGTAGCAGTTTGGATAGAGAGGAAAGGGTGGACTTTTAGCACTGTTTTGAAGGTAGAATCAATAGGATTTGGTGATAGCATCTATCAATTCTGTTCTATTGTACTCTCCCAAGTGGTTGCTTAATACAGTGCTCTGCACTCAGTAAATGTCCTAATACCATTGATGATAGATTAAATATGTGGGTTGTATGAAATGAGTCATGGATAATGCCAAGATTATGGGCTTGTAAAATAGGGAGGGTAGTGGTATTGTCTACAGTGATGAAAAAGGCAGGGTGGGGGACAGAGTTTGGGTGGGAAGATGAGTTCTATTTTGAACATGTTTAGTTTGAGGTATCGGTGGGACATTCAGGTAGAGATGTCCTGAAGGCAGAAGGAAATGTGAGACTGCAGAGGAGAGAGGTCAGGGCTGGAGAGGTAAATTTTGGGAATCACCTGGATAAAGATGGTAGTTGAAGCCCTGGGAATAATGAGTTCTCCAAGGGAGTGGGTCTAGATGAAAAAATAGAAGGGGATCCAGACCTGAGTCTTGAAGAGCTGTTACTTTCAGAAGCTGTGAGACAGAGGAGGAGCCCTGCAAAAAGGAATGAGTGATTAGAGAGCTAGGAGGAGAACCAGGAGTGGACAGTATCAGTGAAGCCAAGCTTGGATATTGCTTCAAGGAGAAGGGAGTGACCTACAGAGTCAAGAACAGCTAAGAAGTCTGAGGATCTGGATAAATTCTCCCTTCACTCTTCTGACATAACTACCACAACTTACTCACTCTGTGGATTTAGGCATGTGTTACATGCCATGCTGGGGCTAATACAGGCAGCTTCAGATTTACAGTGCCCTGGCCTCCACAGAAAGAAAATTGGTTAGGATAAAAGGTCCGTGTTTAGATGAAAAAATAGAAGGGGATCCAGACCTGAGTCTTGAAGAGCTGTTACTTTCAGAAGGTGTGAGACAGAGGAGGAGCCCTGCAAAAAGGAATGAGTGATTAGAGAGCTAGGAGGAGAACCAGGAGTGGACAGTATCAGTGAAGCCACGTTTGGATTTTGCTTTAAGGAGAAGGGAGTGACCTACAGAGTCAAGAACAGCTAAGAAGTCTGAGGATCTGGATAAATTCTCCCTTCACTCTTCTGACATAACTACCACAACTTACTCACTCAGTGGATTCAGGCGCGTGTTACATGCCATGCTGGGGCTAATACAAGCAGCTTCAGATTTACAATGCCCTGGCCTCCGCAGAAAGAAAATCGGTTAGGATAAAAGGTCCGTGTTTACTTTAAAGTCTAAGTGATGAGGCTATACAGACTGATATGAAGTAAAATTGCTGTTCATTCTCGAACAGATTATTTGCATTCATATATCCCACCACTGTTGTCACAGATAAGAGGGAATTTCAGAGATAGTGACGCTGCTTGGGGAATCTCGTTAACAGACTGTCTACCTTTTGAGGCTGAGAACCTACAAATAATTTCTGACTCATCAATGGTGGGAAAGACATAACCTTCACTGCAACAATTAGTGAAGTCCTCCCTATGATTTGCCATGAAGCTCAGACGTCTGCCTGGGTGCTTCCTCAGCCACTTATCTGCCATGTGACTTTCATATGGGTAACTTTCATAGCTTGTCTGGGCCTCAGTTACCTCATCTGTTTAATGGGGATTAAGACTATGAGCCCATGTGGAACATGGACTGCATCCAACCTGATTAGTTTGTATTCACCCCAGCACTTAATACAGTTCCTGGCACATAGTAAACCCTTAACAAATACCATTTTTTTTAAAAAAAAAAGCATGGGACACCAAGAAAAAGCCACAGGGTGTCAAAGGTCTCAACATCACCATTCTTCAAAAACCTTAAAACTGAACGTGGAAACTTGTAGAATCTCAGTGTTGTCCACTGCTGATCAAATTCTAACCAGAGTGATTGTGGACTTGCTACTGAAAACCTTTGTCAGCAGCCACTCCCAGAACTGCCCCGTGGCTTTAGACCACAAAGGTAGAAGCGGCGTGGCTTAGTGGAAAGAGCACGGGCTTGGGAGTCAGAGGTCATGGGTTCTAATGCTACCTCTGCCACTTGTCAGATGTATGACCTTGGGCAAGGCACTCAACTTCTCTGTGCCTCAGTTACCTCATCAGGAAAATGGAGATGAAGACTGTGAGCCCCACATGGGACAACCTGATTACCTTGTATCAACCCCAGCGCTTAGAACAGTGATTGGCACATAGTAAGCGCTTAACAAATACCAACATTATTATTATTATTATTAGAGCCTTGCTGCATGCACATCCAGTTACAGGAGCAGTGCAGAGAACATCAAGTATAATCCGTGGTGATTATTCACTCTTCCAAAACATATGACAACACCAGTAGATCTTATCTTGAACAACTAAACAAATTTGGGTGCCCTGGGAACTTTGTCAGGATACTTCATTCTCAGGTGCTATGGTCATCCATGTCCAACACTTTCACACATGAAGTGATGTAACTTGTCTCAGGGTATTTAAGTGATTACTGTTTGCCTGGCACTCTGCTAAGAACTGGGGTAGATGCAACATAATCGGGTTGGACTCTGTCCCTGTCCTATATAGGGCTCAAAGTCTTAATCCTCATTTTACAGGTGAGGTAACTGAGGTACAGAGAAGTTGTGACTTGCCCAGGGTCACACAGCAGACAAGCAGAGGAGACAGGATTAGAACTCAGGTCCTCTGACTCACAAGCCCATGGTCTTTCCGTTAGGCAATGCTGCTTCTCCTGCCAATCTTTTTCAAAGCAATCGTATACTACTAAGCTCGAATTCCAGGGCAGGGGAACAGCCTGAAACAAGAGATCTTCGGTGATATAGTCAGGAGCAGCAGAGAAAAAGCATGGCCTAGTGGATAGAGCCTGGGACTGGAAGTCAGAAGCACCTGAGTTCTAATCCCATCTCCTCCAGTTGTCTGCTGTGTGACCCTGGGCAAGTCACTTAATTTAACTATGCCTCAATTACCTCATCTGGAAAATGGGGATTAAGAATGTGTGCTCCCTATAGGACAGGGTCTGTGTCCAACTTGATCAGCTCGTATCTACCCCAGCGCTTAGCATAGTGCCTGGCACATAATAAACACTTAACAAAGACCACTGGAAAAAAAAAAAAGGAGGGTACTGTTAGGTGAACTTGAGAGAAGAAAGCGGTGAGAACTGGCGAAGAAAGCTGATAAGTAAAGTGGATAAATCTGGTAGAGGGTCTTGAAACCAATGGTAAATTTTCTGCTTGAGGAAGGTGGCCAATCATTGGAGGTTTTTGACAAGTGGGGCGATGTGTCGTGGGCACTTCCTTTGGAAGACAATTCTGGCAGCAGTGTGGAGTGTGAACTGAAGGGAGAATTTGAGAAGCAGCATGGCCTAATGGATAGATCACAGGCCTGTGAGTCAGAAGGAGCTGGGTTCTGCTGTGACATTGGACAAGTCACTTCACATCTCTGGACCTCAGTTACCTCATATGTAAAATGGGGATTAAGACAGGGAGCCCCATGTGGGACATGGACTGTGTCCGATCTGATTAGGTTGTTTCTACCCCAGCACTTAGTAGTATACCTGGCACATAGTAAGTGCTTAACAAATACCATAAAAAAATTGAGGGGTAGGAGACAGCAGGAAAGCTGATAACAGTATTTTAGCTAAAGTAGTCACAGTAGATAAGAGTCAAACAATAAGTACTTGTACTGGATAAGAATGGCTGGAAGTATGCTTACTGATTTGGGCTATGTGGAGAAAGTTGGATTATGTTTTGAAAGGAAGAACTTTTTGCTAGTAGGGAGGGGAAGCTGGCACAAGCTTAGAGAATATGGAGGTGGGCCAGGAAAAAGATTAACTAGATAGCCCATTCATTCATTCAATCGTATTTATTGAGCGCTTACTGTGTGCAGAGCACTGTACTAAGCGCTTGGGAAGTACAAGTTGGCAACATATAGCGACGGTCCCTACCCAACAGTGGGCTCACAGTCTAGAAGGGGGAGACAGAGAACGAAACAAAACATACTAACAAAATAAAATAATTAGAATACACATGTACAAATAAAATAGAGTAATAAATACATACAAACATATACATATATACAGGTGCTGTGGGGAGGGAAGGAGGTAAGGCAGGGGAATGGGGAGGGGGAGGAGGGGAAGAGGAAGGAGGGGGCTCAGTCTGGGAAGGCTTCCTGGAGGAGGTGAGCTCTCAGTAGGGCTTTGAAGGGAGGAAGAGAGCTAGCTTGGCAGATGGGCGGAGGGAGGGCATTCCAGGCCAGGGGGATGACGTGGGCCAGGGGTCGATGGCGGGACAGGCGAGAACAAGGCACGGTGAGGAGATTAGTGGCAGAGAAGCGGAGGGTGCGGGCTGGGCTGTAGAAGGAGAAAAGGGAGGTGAAGTAGGAGGGGGCGAGGTGATGGACAGCCTTGTAGCCTAGGGTGAGGGGTTTTTGCCTGATGAGTAGGTTGATTGGTAGCCACTGGAGATTTTTGAGGAGGGGAGTAACATGCCCAGAGAGTTTCTGGACAAAGACAATCCGGGCAGCGGCGTGAAGAATGGATTGAAGTGGGGAGAGACAGGAGGATGGGAGATCGGAGAGGAAGCCCAGAGGTGAACTTAACGTCATGACAAATGTTAAATATTTTGAAAATCAGTTGTTGTGGTCTAATGTGACCTAAGCCTGCTGTGGTCACAATAGTCAAAGTGTCTCAATCAATTGTATGTATTGAGTGCTTACTCTGTGCAGAGTACTGTCCTAAACACTTGGACAGTATAACAGTACAGTATAACAGAGTTGGTAGATACATTCAATATCTTTGTACAGCCTCAGTAATCCTCTCTCTGAGGGTGATGCCCAAATCTACCTCTGGTCCTGACCTTTCCTCCCACTTCTCAGTCTCAGCTTTCATCTTGTTTCCAGGACACTCCCGGTGAAAAGACCCACTTGGACCCTCTTTGTTAAATAACCTGACCACTTGCATGTTTATATTTTTTCCAGTGGAGAGATCGTAGCAGATGATTTTTTTAGGTGAAAATATGAAGTGAATTTACAGTGCCCTGCACACAGTAAGCACTCAATAAATACAATTGAATGACTGAACTTAGAAACTACAGGTTGTTTTTCTTAGTAAATCTTCTGTTTTGTTTTTGCACTTTTCCTTTTCAAGCCTTAATTCCAGTTACACCACGGATTTTGAGTTTGATTCCTGAGTTTTCAACCTCTACATTATATTTGAAGTGGAATGATAATGGTTCAGCCTTCCCACACAGCTCCAGAGCCAGCTGGGAGATTAAGGTTATGCATAAAGAAAATATGGAAGTCATAAAATTAGTAAGTTTCTTTCATGAAAACATGATCTCCCCCCCGCTTCAGAATCCTATTGAAAATGTAGGAATTTTATAGTTTATAACCTTGCAGTCTATTGAATGTCTGGTTTATTTTAAACCTTGTAATGCTATAATCAACCTAAAAATAAATATATCTTGATATTTATTCCCATAGTTCACATCTTGATACTTTATTATAGTTCACCTTGTTGACATTTTAAAGAACATAGCATCATGAAATGGCTGTCATAAAGCAAATATTTATTGTTATACAGGATTGAGTCCAGCATTTGTTTAAGCATTGGTGTGATTTGGATATGCTCAGATGCTAAGTAAGGATTCAAAGGAACGAAAATGGTTTAGGTTAAGAAAAAGGCTATTGAGATGGGGGAGAAGAGGAATGGTGATTTTTTTAAGTGAGAGAAGGTGGGATTCTCAGCATAGCCATATGAGAATATAGCTTGCATATTGAAACTGCATCTTTTCTTACTAGTACTAGTACTAGCTTACTAGTTCGTATTGCAGCCTGTTGTCATCAGGTCAGTTTTTTGGTTTTGTTGGTTTTTTTAAATATTTAGATAATGAAAGACCTTTTGTCTCTGACTTCTAACAGACTTCCTCTATCCTGTAAACTCGTTGTGGGCAGGGAACCTGCCTAACAACTCTGTTGTGTTGTTACCTTGGTTTCTCCCAAGTGTTCAGAACAGTTCTCTGCATTCATTCATTCAAGCACTCAATAAATACTATTGATTGACAGAGGGAAGTGTCACAATTCACTCAGCTAATAGGTAAGAACCGGTAGCATGGTGAAAGTCTAAGGAAAAGTTACTCAGCCCTGAACTGAAAAGGGAAAGAACACGAGCTAATGTGTAAGTCAAGTCAGTGGTACCTACTGAGTACTAAATGTTTGGGATAGTACAAGAGAAGGAGGACACTCTCCCTGCCCTCAAAGAGTTCACTGTCAAAATGGACTGTCAAAATCCTTTAGCATCAAATTAAATGAGTTGAAAATGAACACAGTTCCAGTACCGCCACTTGTCAGCTTTGTGACTTTAAGTCACTTAGCTTCTCTGTGCCTCAGTTACCTCATCTATAAAATCGGGTTGAAGACTGTGAGCCCCACGTGGGACAACCTGCTTGCTTAGAACAGTGCTTGGCACATAGTAAGCACTTAACAAATACCATCTTTATTATTATCATTATTACTGCTAGCAGTCATTGATAGCAGTCTGCTCTCTTCCTTGTGTGAGGGTCTGTCAGCTGGGAGATGGGATTGGGGCATCGGAGTAGAAGTCTGAGGGTTTGAGACAGAATTCTCAAACAGAACCCCCAATATGTAATTTTTTGATTTCAGGTAACCCATTTTAGAATCAAAAATGGTAACTTATAGTCCCTGTCTCATGACAGTGATCACATATTCCTTCCTATCTCATCACCATGCCACTCTTTCTATTACTTAATAATAATAATAATTATGGTATTGTTATGCACTTACTATTTGCCAAGGACTGTAATAAGCGCTGAGGTGTATACAAGCAAGCTGAGTCGGACACAGTCCCTGTCTCACATAGGGCTCATAGTTTTGATCCCCATTTTATAGATGAGGTAACTGAGGCACAAACAAGTGAAGTGACTTGCCCAAGGCCACACAGCAGACATATGGCAGATCCAGAATTAGAACCCATGACTTTCTGACACCCAGACCCATTCTCTATCCACTATACCATGCTGCTTCTAGCCCAAACATTTGAATTGTATTAAGTGCTGCTATTGCCACTGTCATGGCAACTCACATTAAAAACTTATTCAGGCTCAGGAGCCTCACTTTCTCTTCCCTAAAGAATTTTCCATATTGCAGAGAATCTACTTCTTTGGGTTAATTTAACGGCCTGGGCAGTAGGGGAGTAGAAGTGATGGAGTTTGGGTGAATGTCACTGCTAAAAATCAGAAAGGGGGAAAAGTAAAATCTTAGTGAACATTGTGAGGCTTTTCCAGGTCCATATACCATTTAGAGAGGAATTAAAATCCAGGCTCTCTTGCGTGAATTAAGACTTGCCCATTTTGTCCATTGGATTGAGTCTAGGGAAAGCTGAAAAGCTGAAGATAAGTTCTCAGTGAGAATGTGCAGTGTGTGACCTTGCTGGTGGGTAGCCAAAGGGGACTTAAATGTCATAGTGGTTCACACTAATGATTCTCTCCTTCACCCCGCCTCCCAGCATAATATTCTGATACCATCAGTGGCCATACTGATGTTGTAGGAGAAGCTATAGGTAATGAGGTTATAGCAGTATCGCCATATCATTGCTGTGTATAGGTGGCAATCTTGAAAACTAATACAAGAATTACAAGCCTGTTGTAAGGGTAAATTATAGTTTACCTTGGTGTGTGGTGAGTTTTTTTGTTCATCTGTGTTCCCCAGAAATCTGTCCTTGTTCCCAGTCATGGGGTTTTGAACTTTTAATGACTTTTACTTTCTTATAAACTAGGTATGTAAAGAATCAGACTCACCTAGTCTAAATTGCTCTTTGCTCAAAGATATAGTCTGTCAGCTATATTGTTTAGCAATGCTTTTGAAGAAATGAATGACTTGTCCTCATAGTGGTCCTATTCTTAAATACTTCTTCAATGCTTTAGGCAACCTTCAGGACAAATCTGATTGGTAAGGATTCAATTCTTGCTTGGCATTGGACTTCTGACATGCCTCTGGAATGTACCTCACACTCTGTGAGCATCAGATATTACATTGATGTGGTTCATTTTTCTGGTCACAAAGAGTGGAGTGAGTGGAGTCCTCCAAAAACTGTTTTTGGTAAGCTGATTTTTTTGGGTATACTATATAACACTTAGATGTACTTTCCTTGGGAGGAATAGTTTGATTTAAAAACTGGAAAATGTTTAGGTTCATTTGCAGAACTGGACAAAGCATCCAAATTACCTTGTATCTACCCCATCGCTTAGTACAGTGCCTGGCACATAGTAAGCGCTTAACAAATCCTTTTTAGAAAAAACTCACCAAATTAAAGGAATGGGACCTGGTACTGAGTTGGTTGACAATATGTTTCTTTTGAAGTTGAACTTTCGATAGAATATGAACTGTGAGCTTGCCTGCATCTCACACATCAATCTGGAAAGGTCTTAAGATGAGAACTTGCTAATATATATATATATATATATATATATATATGTTTATATATATATATATGTTTATATGTATTTTATAATATTTTTATTTTTATAGTATACATATATTTTAGGGACATCCCAGAGGCTCTCACTGAATAATTGAATAATGCCCGTAATTGCATCTTAACCCTTCAGAACCAGGTTCTGAATAATGCTATAATTGGTTCGGCATTGTAGGAGGTGATCTGTTCCTATTCTATTGTATATGTTCTAGGATTCCCAAAGACTTTGTAAGAATGTGCCTATATTTATGTCTTACAGGATACCAGGCCAAATTAAAGAATAAGGTTTTTCCTCAAGACAAAGTGATACTTGTTGGTTCAAATATAACCATTTGTTGTGTAATTCAAGATGGAGACACTTTTAACGAGTTCCTTTTAGGAAATCAACATTATAACCCTATTCATCTTGATCATCAAAATGTTGCAATCCAGATAGACAAAATAAATGCCTCACAGTCCAGTGGAACAAATGCAGTTTTTTTTACTGAGAAGGACATTGTTGGAACAGTGATTTTTGTAGGATGTAAGTATATAAACAGAGATGGTTTTTAACTTGCTTTTCTTTGTAATAAAAGTTATTTCACCCTCATATAAACTATACCAGTCTTGACCTGGCTGATTCCTGTTGTCACTTATTAGGTGCCTTGTTGTTTCCTTTTTAGTCAACGGTATACAATTCATGTTTTTTTAAGAATCTGACGCTTGATTTCCTACACAACTCCAAACTTTGTCTTGGGTGTTCTCAAATGAAAGAAATCAAACTGCCAGTTTTAATCAGCTGTCAAGTTAATATAGTCTGACTAGATCAATTACAGTGTTTTTTGATTGCCCACATGAAAACAATAAATAACTAGTTATTAAGTGCCTGCTGTTTGGCAGGGCACTATATTATGTGTTAGGGAGAGAATAATGGCATTATTGGGCATGATCCTGCCCTCGAGAAATTTACAATGTAGGGGGTGAGACGGGTACTAAAATTACAGATTGGAAAAAGAAGGGAAAGGGGCATGTGTATATGAGTGCCTGCTTAAGATTGGTACACCAGTGCTGTGGGTTTCGTTCATTCAGTTGTACTTATTGAGTGCTCCAGAGCTTAGAATAGTGCTTTGCACAAAGTAAGCGCTTAACAAATACCATCATTATTATTATTATTATTACTGTGTGCAGAGCACTGTACTAAGTGCTTGGAAAGTACAGTTCAGCAATAAAGAGAGACAATTCCTGTCCACACCGGGCTTACATCTAAAAGGGGGGGAGGCAGACATCAAATCAAGTAAATAGGCATCAATGTAAATAGAATTGTAGATATATGCACATCAAAACGTGTGAACAGGCATTAATATAAATAGAATTTTAGATACAAGTGCTGTGGGGCGGGGAGAGGGGGGTGGAGCAAAGAGAGAGAGAGTTGGGGTGATGTGGAGGGGAGGGGGAGCTGAGGAAAAGGGGGGCTTAGTGTGGGAGCCTGGATGTCTGGGGTGTTGAGAATGTTTAGGTTGCATGGAAGTACTGAAGTGACAGTGGAGAGGTTGTTAAATTGAGAAGATTAGAAGTTAATCTGGGCAAGACTGTTGGAGGAGATGTGACTTCAGCAGGATTTGGAAGATGGGAGAGCTGTGGTCTGTTGGCTATGAAAGGGGATGAATTCCAGGCTAGGGTAGCCATGAGCTGGAGAGAGGTGAATGAGGCATAGTGAATTAAGGAACAAAGCATGAACTGTTGTGTGGTGGGAAAAGTGGATTAAAGCCAATGGTCAAAGCATCCAGCGCTTAGAACAGTGCTTTGCACATTAACAAATGCCATCATTATTATTATTATGAACCGTTGTGTGGTGGGAAAAGTGGATTGAGCACTTGCTTTAATGCCAATGGTCAGGAATTTCTGCTTGCTGTGGAGAGGAATGGATAACCTTTTGAGGAGCAGGGAGATATGTGCTGAAAGATATTTTGGAAAAATGATCTGGGTAGCAGCAGTATGGACTGGAGAGGAGAAACTGAAGGCAGGGAGATGAGCAAGGGGAGGACATGTTTAATCCAAAAGTTGCTGAAACTGAAACGTACATGCCTGAACAACTCTTCAATTGGCAACATGCTGTAGGACCATCCAGTGGACTCTTAGTTGCACTTAGTTGATCCAAGCGCAGGGAAGATTCCTGTTCTGGAGGCTGACTCTTTAGTTTACAGCAGTAGTAGAAGGGGTAATAATGATGATGATGGTATTTGTTAAGCACTTACTATGTGTCAAGCACTTTTCTAAACACTGGATGAGATGAAACTAGAAACTGTGTACATAATTTTAAATTATTTACTATACAATGGAGCACAATATATACTATATAATTGTATATATATATATAATATATATATATATAAATTATTCATATTAATGCCTGTCTCCCCCTCTACACTTATTCTGGGCAAGGAACACATTTACCAATTCTTTGGTATTGTATTTTCCCAAATGCTTAGTACAGTGCTCTGCACAAAGTAAGTGCTCAGTAAATACCTTTGATTGAATGATAGAAACTCTTTCCCCTTGAGCCATCTCACTTTCAATCCCCTTCTGCATGAATGGGGAATGAGGAAGGTAAGTATCTTTTTACACCCTAGATAGCATGCTATTTGCAATCAGGTAATGGACGGTTTTAGTCTAGCCATTCACAGTATAGCTGAAGGCTTAATTCCCAGGTCTTTTAATGGTGGGTTTTAGTCTAGCCATTCAGAGTGTAGTTGAAGGCTTAATTCCCAGGTCTTCTATGTTGTGCTCATGTTTATACAGTACCAAATGAACTTTTAGAAAAAAAAATCTTGTATTTATATTAACCTGTGGTGTAGTAGTAGTGGTAATAGCAGAAGTATTTTGAAACCCACCAGGTACAATTCACTGAACTAAGATTTTTTTCCTACTGAATTGTACTTAGGTCTTTCCTCATTCTTTATTTAGACTTTTGGGGGGGGCGGGGGGGTGGGGTGTGTGTGTGTGTGTGTTTCTAAAGTACTACTTCGCAGTAATCCACTAGGGATTGGTCCTGTTTTTCTAAGATGGTTTTTATAATTTATCCAAGTCACTTTTAATTTTATCGATATCTGCCAAAATGCTAACAACCCGCCTTGCTTGGTTTCTGTAAATTTTGCATAAACATTTTGTAATTAGGGTATACAAAAATGAAAGGTCAAAGCTGTGCATCTTCCCAAAGGTGATATTCAAAATGGGGTTATTCAAATTGTCATGTTGTAGTTAGTCTGAATCTATTAGTTATTGCTCTGTCAACCAGTCCCTGAAGTTACTAGATGGAGAGAAGTATCTGAAGTAAAGAGCAGTGATCATGGTGAATGTCAAGAAAGATCCTTACAAGGTTTCTAAATACTAGTTTTATTTGCCTCATAAAATGAACTGTCTTGCCATTTATAATACTTGAATCCAAAGATATGTAGCATGGTTCCCTGCCTGCATCTATTACCACTTTGCACCAACTGTGTTTGTAAATAATGTCAAGACTACGCCCTAATATATTTTTGATCTGTTCAGAATTTGAGTTTAAGAAGGCTTTAGTTGATTCTGATACAGTTGGGATACGGAGCCCCACAGCACTTCTGTACATATCCATCCCTCCCTGAAGACTGTAAGCTCTTTATGGGCAGAGAACATGTCTACCAACTCTGTTACATTGTTATATTGTACTTTCCCAAATGCTTAGTATAGTGCTCCGCACACAGTAAGTGCTTAATAAATGCAATGGAATGAATACTCTGCATATAAGTGCTCGATAAATACGACTGACCAGTTTGATTGTTTGACTTAGTGTATTTAGGTGCTTACTATGTGTTCCAAGTGCTGGGGTAGATTTAAGTTAATCGGGTAGAACACAGACTGTGAGCCCAGTGTAGAAGAGGTACTAAGTAGGAGGGAGAAGAGGTATTGAATTGATATTTTATAGTTGAGGAAACTTAGGCACAGAGAAGCAAAGTGACTTGCCCAGGCCCACACAGCAGGCAAGTGGCAGACTCAGAATCTGCCTCTCAGCCCTGTGCTTTTTTCCACTTTGTACCACCATAGCACACTAGTCACTTCAAAAACACGGATTTCAATAGCTGTTCAATGCTATTTCAGTTCAGAATGACATAGTAAACAAAGCCAAATACATATTCTAGCACTTATGGATTTACATATGCAAATATACTTTTGTATGTTCAAATGAAATTGAATTATTTCTTTTGACTTATTTTTAGGGTGTATTTTTCCAGGTAGAATATAGGCTCCTTGTGGCAAGGAATGTCATTTTGTTTTATCCTTACCAAGCTCTTAGGACAGTGCACTGTGCCTAGTGGGTGGTCAAATACTACTAATAGTGCTACTACAAAAGCTGTATTCCACTCTGTACTCTGCTTACTGTGAACTTTTTATGTTCTTGGGAGAAATATTGAGGGAATTGACTGTACAGTTTTCTAGTTTTGATCATCTGTATAGTTATTTTTTTCTTTTTTTGACGAGGGGGAGGGTTCTGGTTGAAGCCACCATGATAGAGCCAGAGCTGGGTCTGCTCTGGAAACCTCTCCCTCACAACAACCCCCAGAGAAGTCATGATTTCACTAGCCAGAGCAGGCCATCAGCGTGGGAGGGCTGGACTCTCCACAGGGGATAGATGTCAACCAGCCGGGTGGTCCCACAATGGAGTAGAAGTCTGCAGAGAAGGGAGGAGGGGATGGAAAGGAGTAATTGTGTGTCAAAGTAGGTTACTCAGCACTAAGAAAGAGTGTGTGTGTGTGTGTGTGTGTGTGTGTCTCTCACAAAGGGGTGTGTGTGAGGGGTAAAAAAAAGACAAGAATGCTGACAACTCATTTTTGAAGCAAATAGTACATGTTTTAACCCCATTTTTGTCTTAACAACAAAGCATCCCTTTTGCATTAGTAATCCTCTCTTTTTTGTTGAGTATAAAGAACTTTCAGAATAGTTAACAGATTTGTCTGGGCTTTGGGAGTTGAATTGTTATCTCACAGAGAAATCATGGTTCAAGGTCTTGTCTGTAATAGTTGTAGCTCATGGAGGCTGTTCTTGAACAAAACCTACAATATGATATGCCATTTTGGCAGATTTGAGATGTATGTGCACAGCTGTCTTTTGGCACAGTGTTGTTTTACCTAGATATAAGTGCGTTTGATTTATATATAAAGAATCTCTTGATCCTGCAACAGCATTCTATCTGCAACACAAGTCTTTTATGTATTTTTAATAGCTATTTTGTAACAAAGGAACTAGAACATTGCATCAGAATGCCACAGGCCCAAATATTCTTGAATTGTTTGAGGTGAAATTATGTTATTAAATATCATTTATGGGCAAGTGCCCAAGTTAATTATTAAATTATTTTCACATTCATTCAGTCGTATTTATTGAGCACTTACTGTGTGCAGAGCACTGTACTAAGCGCTTGGGAAGGGATCTACTTAGGGAAGCATTATGACGTAGTGGAAAGAGCGTGGGTCTGGCAAGTTTGAGGACCTGAGTTCTAATCCAGACTGCCACTTGCTTGTTGTGTGACCTTGGGCAAGGCACTTAACTTCTCTGTGCCTCAATTTCATCATTTGTAAAATGAGGATTAAATCTTATTCCCTCCTATATAGATTGTGAACCACATGTGGGACAGGACCTTTGTCCAACCTGATGATCAAATATGTACCTTAGCGTTTAGTGCAGTGCTTGGTACATAGTAAGTGCTTAACAAGAACTATTCTTATTATTGCTATGAAAGTAAAGGTGTCTAATTTGGACTCTATTCTTGTTAGATCCACCTGATACTCCTCAAGAGTTGAACTGTGAAACTCATAATTTAAAGGAAATTTTATGTAGTTGGAAAGCAGGAAGATCAACTAAATTGTTTGGCCCATATGGAACAAATTACACATTATATGAAAGGTAAGGTGGAAAGAATGAAGTCTTTATCAGGAAAATAGTCTAAGGTGTTTAGTCACACTGGATTAAACTTTTCCAATTTTAAATTTAAAATAGAGTATCCAAACTGATAGATTTCACCTAAATTTATATGCTTGAGGTACTTTAAAACACTTTTCAGTAATTTTCTCTGTTTAAGGTCCTTATGTGAAACCTGATTTTCTTTTTAAAGCTTTGTGAAAAGGGAAATTTAAAGTTTCTGTGCACACAAACCAAAAATATAAGGGTGTGGGGAGGGACATGAGAAATAAGCCCCTTGCATACAGTTGTCTGCCTGAAGGGATGCATCTAATGAGGCTCCACAGGAATTGCTAATGGAACTAATACTAACTCATATCTTTATTCATCTTTACCCCAAATTTGCTCATCAAATGTGCAAAAATTGATTGCTGAAAGTTTTTAAAAGACAGGAATAGAATTCCTTTATAATTTGGAAAAAATAATTCAATCACTTAAGCATGTTCTTTAGGATAATGTGACACTTAACAGTTATAAAATTTAATTCCTCAAATTATAAATTACAGTATAACTTTCAAATGAAAAAGTGATCACATTTGGAGATAGAAAAGATCAGAAGAAAATGAAAATCCCCAAACTAAAGATGCACTCTATTTTTGATAGAAAAAAGTACCATTATTTTTCCTATCCTCCCTCCCTCCCCACAAGTGTTTCCTGTCTGAAACCCAATGGAAAATTTTGTAGTATTTTTATTGAAAAATTGTAAAAACATTTATTTTCAATTTTCAGAATTTCTGGGAGAAGTATTACACATAAGAGTCCCGATTCCTTGGATGAAAACTACCTGTTGCCGTTTCAGATGTTAACGAATCAGAAGCTGTATAACTTTACTTTGCAAGCTAATAATCCTTTGGGTAGATCAGAGACATCTGTTTTGGTGGACATAACCCAAAGAGGTAATAAGGCTTCATAGTACTCTTATTATTTTTATAGAAGGGTGCGATATCTTTAGATTAATAAAAACTAATTATATGAATTGCTTTTATTTGGCTTTTAAAATTGATCAGGATGATCATAGTTATAACCTACCCTAAACTTGATTTCATCTAAATTTCTTCCCATTTGAATTTGTGAATTTTAACCACATAACCTTTAACCGCAGTTGTAGCCCAAAGTAGGACTAAATTTTGACACCTTCCTTTTTTACCATTGTCGCTGCCTGCAAAGTAGAATTAAGCATTTCGATTTAAAAGGAAAGAAAAAATAAAGACATTTGAAAAATCACTGTCTCCTTAACACAGGCAGAAAATATAAATCTGTGGTCCTCCCCTCCATGGTCCAATAAGTATTTAGTTTATTTTCAATGTCTCTGCAACTGCTTGCCTTATGTCAAAAGAAAGAACATATTTTCTGTGTTTTGAGTAATATGCTAGTCCAGACCTCTACACAGATCAAGACTAATAGCAAAGCTACACTGCATAGGGTTTTCTTGAACAATACGGCCATTTTTGAAAATACAGTGTTGAAAAGTTTTCCTCTTATACAATAGCTAGTTATATGAAAATTTTATTTACAGTTGTCCCACGTGCTCCCACTAAACTCTATGTGCAAGATGATGATTCTACAAACGTCATACTGCATTGGAATATGCCTGGAAACTTTGCAAAGATGAAACTTTTCTGTCAAATTGAAGTGAATACAACTGATTCAGAACCAAAAGTGGTAAGCGTTTTTAATGTAAAATATCCTTATTTCAAATTTCAATAATACTTTTTACCTAATTGCTAAGATAAAATTGAAGCATTAACCAATATTGCCAGGACCTGAGAGTTTATCCTTGAAGATTTACCTACTGGTTTGTTTTGAGCACCAACTGTCCTTAGCACAGGCATTGGTGTCACATGCAATCTGAATGCTGTATCTCTAAATAATAGGAAAAAACAGTGTTTCAAAAAGCACCTGATTGCAAGCAAAAAAATGTGCGTTTGGGAGTCCACTGACACTTTCTGGGGAATTTTTGTAAAATGTGTCTCTATAATTTACCTGGAGAAGTTAAAACCTGGATTGGGTTTACTCCAGCATGGTGAGGGCTCTGTGGCAATTGTTGGGTGTGTTGATCTTGGGAAGTCTTGTGATGGAGAGATGTTCTGGTCTTAATCTACCCCCACCCCTGGACCCAGCAAACAACTGCCTCTCCCAGATTACCTGGCTAGAGAAGAAGCATGGCTCAGTGGAAAGAGCATGGATTTGTGAGTCAGAGGACGTGGGTTCTAATCCCAGTTCCACCACTTTGCTGTGTGACCTTGGGCAAGCCACTTATCTGTGCCTCAGTTACCTCATCTGTAAAATGGGGATTTAAGGCCGTGAGCCCCACGTGGGACAACCTGATTACCCTGTGTCTACCCCAATGCTTAAAACGGTGCTTGGCCCATAGTAAGCGCTTAGCAAATACCATCATCATTATTATTATTTAGGGAACCTCAAATCTTAGACTTATCAGAACTGTCAGTGGTGCAGAGGGGAGAGAGGGGCAGCAATTTTTAAAGAAAATTCATGCTTCTTTTCTCCTCTTGCCTCTTATTTTCTTACCCTTTCTTTTTCTCTCCCCCATTCCCTCTCTCCTTCCTCCCAACGTGCTCTCTCTCTCTCTCTCTCTCTCTCTCTCTCTCTCTCTCTCTCTCTCTCTCTCTCTCTCTCTCTCTCTCTCTCTCCCTCCCTCTCCCTCTCCCTCCCTCCCTCCCTCTATCTCCCTCTCTCCACTTCCCCTCTGCACTAGCATTCAGTCTCCACCATATGGGCAAATGTTTACCAGCCCCAAGTCAGTTAATCAATTTTATCAGTGGTATTTGGATGCTTACCATGCACATTGCTGTGTATATTAATTCATTCAGTCAGTCATATTAATTGAACACGTACTGTGTGCAGAGCACTCTACTAAGCGCTTGGAAAGTACAATGCAATGATGAACAGTCATGCCTGCTATGTTTCAAGCATTGTTCTAAGTGCTGGGATAGAAGCAAGTTAATTAGGTCGGACATAGTTTCTATCCTACATGGGACTCAACGATTTAAGACTGTGAGCCCGTTGTTGGGTAGGAACCGTCTCTATATGTTGACAACTTGTACCTCCCAAGCACTTAGTACAGTGCTGTGCACACAGTAAGCGTTCAGTAAATACGATTGAATGAATGAATGAATTTAAGTAGAGGGAAAACAGATATTGAACATATGTGATATTAAAATGAGTTAGACTCTGCATCCTGGGGGCCTCACAGGACCGCCATTGAACAAGCAGCAGGATTGGCATGTGGAATAATGATGATGGTATTTGTTAAGGGCTTACTATGTGTCAAGTACTGTTCTAAGCACTGAGCCATGGGGATGCTGTGGTACTGTTGCTGGTGACAAGGATCTGCATCCAGCTCCCAACCTCCCCTTACCCTGCTAAGTGGCAGCTCTGGAAAGTCCTGCTCAGTGGGAGGTATGGGATTCCCAAGCACACCTCATTTCCTGCCTTAACTACCCTGTCAGCCTCCTTGCTGACCTCCCTGCCTCTCCCCACTGTAGTCCTTACTTCACTCTGCTGCCCAGACCATTTTTCTCCAAAAATGTTCAGTCCACATCTCCCCACTCCTCAAAAACCTCTAGTGGTTGCCCATCCACTTCTGGAGCAAACTCCCTAACATGGGCTTTAGAGCATTCAATTAGCTTTCCCACTCCTAACTTACCTTGCTGATTTTCCACTACAACTTAGCCAGCAAACTTCGTTCGAATACCAACCTATTCAGTGTATGTCTGTCTTGCCACTGACCTCTTACCCAAGTCCTCCTTCTGACTGGGAACTCCCTCCCACGTCATTCATTCATTCAATCGTATTTATTGAGCACTTACTGTGTGCAAAGCACTGTACTAAGCGCTTGGGAAGTACAATCGGTAACATGAACCCAATGTTGGGTACAGACCGTCTCTATGTGTTGCCAACTTGTACTTCCCAAGCACTTAGTACAATGCTCTGCACACAGTAAGCGCTCAATAAATACGATTGAATGAAGTAGAGATGGTCCCTACCCAACAACGGGCTCACAGTCTAGAAGGGGAAGACAGACAACAAAACAAAACATGTAGACAGGTGTCAAAATTGTCAGAACAAATAGAATTAAAGCTATATGCAAATGATTAACAAAATAAATAGTTAATATGTACAAGTAATAAACAGAGTAATAAATCTGTACAAATATATACACAGGTGCTGTGGGGAAGGGAAGGAGGTAGGGCGGGGGGATGGGGAGGAGGAGAGGAAAAAGGGGGCTCAGCCTGGGAAGGCCTCCTGGAGGAGGTGAGCTCTCAGTAGGGCTTTGAAGGGAGGAAGAGAGATAGCTTCATATATGACAGACCACCACTCTCCCTGCCATCAAGTCCCTACTAAAATCCTATGTCCTCCAAGAGGCCTCTGACTAAGCCCCCATTTCCCCTACTCCCTCTCCCTTCTGTGTTATCTATGCACTTGGATGTGTTCCCTTTAAACACTTGATTTTCACCTCACCCTCAGCCCTGTAGCACTTACGTATATATCTATAATTTATTTTAATGCCTGTCTTCCCCCTCAAGACTGTAAGCTCCTTGTGGGCAAGGAATGTGTCTACCACCTTGCATTATACTCTCCTAAGTGCTTAGTATATTGCTCTGTGCCCAGCAACCTCTCAGTAAATGTCATTTGTTGATTAACTGATCGACCTAAGGCAGTTGTTGTAAAGGATCTTACCATAGCAGTGGGTCTACACATGGGTTTGTCCCTAAGATCTGAAACCGTGTCTTTAGAATAAAATTCCCATTAATTTTCCTTTGTATATTAGCCCCAGGTTTTGGATAAAAATTTACAATTTTGCATAATGGTCTGCTTCTAATTCTGTTGTGGTGACCTGTCCTTAGCAGTCCATGTGGCATGGAGGGATTGGATGGGGGACACAGGGGAGGGGAGGAGAAAATTTAGAAAGTAGGCCTATTAAATCTAGGTGGAAATGTATTTTTATAGTAACACATAATGAAAGCATAAAAGGTGTGCAATTTCTGATATAGCATGAAATTTAGAAATCTTAGTTCATGAATGTTTTAATTTTTAACAGTTGAACATCTCAATGGAAGGATTAGATACCTCTGGCTATCAGGTTTATTTGAACATGTTAAACCCATACACCAGATACACTTTCCGAGTTCGCTGCTCTTCTGAGAACTTTTGGAGATGGAGTGAATGGAGTAACAAAAAACAGTATTCAACTAAAGAAGCTCGTAAGTTTATTGACTAGGTATAGCGCTTGGTACACAGTAAGCGCTCAAAAAATACGATTGAATAAAATTCCTGCTAATTGTTTAATTTAATCTTACCCCAAATTTCCAAACATTAATTTTTTTTTTTTATGCACCTCTTCAAAAACCAATTTCTTAGTTCCTTCAAAAGGACCAGATATCTGGAGAGAATGGAGCAGTGATGGAAAGAAGCTGATAATCTACTGGAAGGTAATTATTGCTTTTAAATCCACCAAGACCATATAACTTGAATACCATATTATATGATTTGATACAGTGAATGGGCTCCAGATTTTGTTTATTGTCCTTAGACCTACAAAAGTCTACTGTGTCTCCTGACCTATCAACCTTCAACTATCGTGTGAAGCAAAAACTCCCCGGTATCGGCTTCAAAGCTCTCCATCACCTCGCCCCCTCCTAGCTCACCGTCCTTCTCCCCTTCTGCAGCCCAGCCTGCACACTCTGCTCCTCTCCCGCTATCCTCCTCACTGTGCCTCGTTCTTGCCTGTCCCACCATCAACCACTGGCCCACGTCCTTCCCCTTGGCCTGGAATGCCCTCCCTCCACACATCCACCAAACTAGCTCTCTTCCTCCCTTCAAAGCCCTACTGAGAGCTCACCTCCTCCAAGAGGCCTTCCCAGACAGAGCCCCGATTTATCCTCTGCTCCTGCCCCCCACCCCATCGCCCCCACTCCCTCCCTCTGCCCTGCCCCCTTTCCCTCCTCACAGCACTTGTGTATATTTGTACATATTTATTACTGTATTTAATGATGTGTATATAGCTACAATTCTATTTATTCTGATGGTATTGACACCTGTCTACTTGTTTTGTTTTGTTGTCTGTCTCCCCCTTCTCGACTGTGACCCTGTTGTTGGGTCTCTATATGTTGCTGATTTGTACTTTCCAAGTGCTTAGTACAGTGCTCTGCACACAGTAAGCGCTCAATAAATGTGATTGAATGAATGAATGAATGACCTAAGAATAATAAATATCATATTTAAGTGCTTACTATGGGCCAGGCACTCTACAAGTTCTGGGGTAGGTATAAGCTAATCAGACCAGACACAGTCCGTGGCCCATATTGGGTTTACAGTGGGGAGAGAGAACAAATATTTAATCCCCAGGTTACAGATGAGAAAACTAAGGTATGGAGAAGTTGTTACTTGTCCAAGGCCACACAGCAGGTAAGTGGTAAAACTGACCTCTTAATTTGCTAACACTTTAAGATGTCCATATTTTGCTTTCTGCATTTTAGGTATAAAATCATAGGGTTGAAAGGGAACTGTTCCATTCTCTTCTGTCAGACAAGACTACATCTAAACTACTGGAAATTGACTTTCTAATCATTACTGTCTTTTGTGGCATATTTTAATTGGAAAGTAAACTAGCTTGCAAGAATAGACAAATAAGTACTTCCCATTTCACATGGTAGATACCAAATGCTTAAAATGATGGGAAGTGATGCTTACATAGCATAATTATCTAATATGTAGTACATCATTATTTTTGGCATTAAAACTGTAAATGTGTCTAGCTTGACCATTTGATCTTAGTTTGGTCACTAGCACGAGACCATTTTTTTATGGTCGAAGTTGGTGAGATGCTTACCTTGATACCATCAGAGTCTGTAGAACGTTTTCAAGCCAATAATCTCTTGTGTTGTTTGTAGCCTCTGCCTATTAATGAAGCTAAGGGGAAAATACTTTCTTATGGCCTATCATACTCATCAAGCAAAGAGACACATTATATTCCCGAGATCCCCGATTCGCAGCACAAAGCAGAAATAAGACTTGACAGAAATGATTACACCATTAGTGTTGTGGCGAGGAATTCTGCTGGACTATCTCCACCTTCCAATATATCTAGCGTTGAACTTCCAAATGGTGAGTACTTCAGACACCAAAAAAAAAAAAAAAAAAGGCTGACTTGCAGTAATGGTTCTTTATTGAAATTTATTTGATTTTTATGTAATTGGGTGCATTTCTCTTTGCATCTGCTGCTTTGTAAAATTGCTAATGTTAGTCGTATGTATTGAGCACTTACTGTGTGCAGAGCACCGTACTAGAGGCTTGGTGAGAGTACACTGAAACAATATAACGGACACGTTCTCTTCTACTTGTACATATTTACTATTCTATTAATTTTGTTAATGATGTCATATAGCTTTAATTCTATTTGTTCTGATGATTTTGACACCTGTCTACATGTTTTGTTGTCTGTCTCCCCCTTCTAGACTGTGAGCCCGTTGTTGGGTAGGGACCGTCTCTATATGTTGTCGACTTGTACTTCCCAAGTGCATAGCACAGTGCTCTGCACACAGTAAGTGCTCAATAAATACGATTGAATGAATGAATGAATGCCCAAAGTGAGCTTACAGTCTTAATGTTTGTTCTCAGATCTCCAACAATGAAGCATGCCAGTTTTGTATATTGTAGGTTTAGGTAGCCTTTCAGAAGTGAGGAAAAAAATCTGCTTTTTAGCAACTCATCTCTGAGTTCAATCCCACTCCTGGTGTCAGAAAAGAACAGACCGTCTTTAAGTCCTCAAAAAGATTGCTTATATTGATCTACAGTGAGAAGGTTAGCACCAGTGGAGTAAAGAGTGCGGGCTGGGTTGTAGAAGAAGAGAAGTGAGATGAGACAGGAGAGGGCGAGGTGATGGAGTGCTTTAAAGCCAGTGGTGAAGAGTTTTTATTTGATACAGAGGTGGATAGGCAACCATTGGAGATTTTTGAGGAGAGGGTGACATGTCCTGTACATTTCTGTAGAAAGAATATCCGGACAGCGGAGTGAAGTATGGAGTGGAGTGGGGAGAGGCAGGAAGTTTGGAAGTCAACAATGAGGCTCTGGCCCGTGTGCCTCCTCTGACCTGGAGCACCCTTCCTCCTCAAATCTGCCAAATGATTACTCTCCCCCCCTTCAATGCTGTACTGAAGGCACATCTCCTCCAAGAGGCCTTCCCAGATTAATCTCCACTCTTCCTCTTCTCCTACTCCCTTCTGTGTTGCCCTGACTTGCTCTCTTTGCTCTTTCCCCGCTTCAAGCCCCCTAACACTTATATATCTTTAATTTTATTTATTCATATTGATATATGTTTATTTGTATTGATTTCTGTCTCTCCCCCACCCCCTTCTAGACTGTGAGCTCGTTGTGGGTAGGGATTGTCACTGTACTGTACTTTCCCAAGTGCTTAGTGATAATAATAATGATGGCATTTGTTAAGCGCTTACTATGTGCAAAGCACTGGTCTAAGCGCTGGGTGGGATACAAGGTGATCAGGTTGTCCCACTTGGGGCTCACAGGCTTAATCCCCATTTTACAGATGAGGTAACTGAGGCGCAGAGAAGTTAAGTGAGTTGCCCAAGGTTACACAGCAGACATGTGGCAGAACTGGGATTAGAACCCATGACCTCTGACTCCCAAGCCCATGCTCTTTCCACTGAGAGCCATGCTGCTTCTTAGTAGAGTGCCTGCCACATAGTAAGTGCTTAACAAATGCCGTAATAATAATAATAATAATTATTTAGCCCTCCCCCTTTTGCCCCTCAGAACTGCCCAAGGAGATTATTAATGCTATGCAGATGATTCCCAAATTCCCTAGCTACAACCTCTCATGCGACCAGCAATCTGCATCTCCTTGTGCTTCCAGGATCTCTCCTGTTGGATCTCTTGCCAGCACTTCGAATTCAACATGTAAAAAACCAACCCCCCTCATCTTTTTCTCTTTAAACCCACCCCTCCCCACTTGGGCATGGAAAAAAAGCATTTTGTGGAATAGCAGCAGGGAACCAGTGCAAACAGATCCTGCTCAGGCTGAAATATGACTACTTCAATCACCAGATAAAAGAGAGTGATAGCTTGCTTTTTCTTCCCAGAATTGGTGTGTTTGGTCCTTGTTAATTAAGGATGAGCTAATGGGGCTTGATTTTAGTGGTAAAATAATTATTTCGATATAGAGATGTTATGGTTTCAAGTGATTGCAAAACAGATTTAATTAGTCAATTGAATACACGTGAACTGAGTTTGGACTACTGAACCTTGACAATATACACTTTAAAAAATGGTATTTGTGCTTACTATATGCCAGGCACTGTACTAAGCACTGAAGTAGATATATGTGGGGCTCAGTCTTAATCCCTGTTTTACAGATGAAGTGCCTGGGGTTCATAGCTGTTAAGTGATTTGCCTAAGATTACAAAACTGAGATGAGGTAGATTTTGGATTAGAACCCAGATTAGAACCCGGATCCTCTGAGTCCTATGCCCGTGTTCTTTCTGCTAAGCCATGCTGATTCCACTTTAACAGTTCACAAATGATTTAGTAAATCCGAGGTCCCAAAATAAATCACTTCCTCTTATCCATAGTTTTCTGAGAGGACAGTTGAAAGACGTCAAAAAAAAAAAAAGGTGAACTTGAAGAAATGGCTTTGGTCTGTTCCTGAGAGGATTTTTTTTTTCCTGGTTTACTTAAGAATTCTCAGATAGCATCTGGGGTCAAAAGTGTGATTCATTTCTGTTTTATATCTTTTTTCCAATTTTAAATTTCTCTGTTCTAACCAAATGGATTTTTTCAAGGTATGGAAAGTGTACTCCCAAAATAGTCAAGTGAAGAAAAATATTAATAGAACTGGCTGACAAGGCCTCTGAGTCATAAAACTAAAACAAAAGCCTCAACTGTTTTTGAAGGTGACACAATTGGCCAGCTTCCTAAATAAAGTTACAGGCAGTTCAGTAGCTGCAGCAGTTGACCATTCACTTTAGTAAGCTTTGTCAATACTTATGTTTGTCCCAAAAGGAGAAGCTGTTTTGAAGTAGAATGTGTTCAATATTTTGGGTTTTTTTTGTTGAGATAAACTTTAATCCATTTAACATATAGAACAAAGGATATGGAAGTAACCTAGCAAACTTTCCCTAACTCCAAGCAGATGAAAGACTAAACCAGGTAGAACAGGATGTTCTTCTCTTCAAAATCTCCAAGAAAGACCCTACAACCTCCATTAGTTGTCCATACCAATATTTTATTGCTCTGTTGGTCAAGGGAATTCTTCACTTTGTCCAAGTGAATTAAACCCATTTCCTCATTTCATGTTCTATGGACTTACAGAATAATCGTCAGCACTTTCCCCATTAAAACCTTCCAATACTTGAAGACCATATGGAATCACCCTTTTGCTTTCTGTTCTCTTGACTAAACCCCCCCAAACGTATTTAATCTTTCCTCCCAGAACAGATTTTTATCACTCTTCTGGATCCTCTTCAGTTTTCCTTTTGGGTACTTTAAACTTGTGACCGGCTGGGAGGTTGTCTACAACCTCACACAGCAAGGAAACAAGAAGAGAGCTATGGTATTTCAAATATGGTGTTTTGAAGCAGGGTGGCTTAGTGGAGAGAGCACGGGCCTGAGGGTCAGAAGGTCATGAATTCTAATCTCGGCTCTGCCACTTGCCTGTTACACGACCTAGGGCAAGTCACTTCACTTCTCTGGGCCTATATTCCCTCACCTGTAAAATGGGAATTGAGACTGTGAGTCCCATGTGGGACAGGGACTGTGTCCTACCGGATTTGTTTGTATCCACCCCAGCACTTACTACAGTGCCAGGTACACTTCAAGAGTTTAACAAATACCATAATTATTATTAACTGTTAAATACCCTTATTTCTCTTTTACTGTCTTTGTCATTTTTTTCAGTCCCCTTAATTCTCTCTTTCCCATCATTCACTCTGTTTTTCTGGCTTGAAGCACCATCCTTTTACAAATCTGACAGACCACTGCTCTCCCCATATTCAGAGCCCTACTAAAAATTCCATCTTCTCCAACAAGCCTTCCCTGATTTAATTCCCCAGCCCCCTGTGCCATATAAAACCAGCAGCACTGCTCAGTGGAAAGAGCACGGGCTTTGGAGTCCGAGGTCAGGAGTTCAAATCGTGGCTCTGCCAATTGCCAGCTGTGTGACTTTGGGCAAGTCACTCACTTCTCTGGGCCTCAGTTCCCTCATCTCTAAAATGGGGTTGAAGACTGTGAGCCCCCGTGGGACAACCTGATCACCTTGTTACCTCCCCAGTGCTTAGAACAGTGCTTTGCACACAGTAAGCACTTAAATGCTATCATTATTATTATTATTAGTATCTCCCAACTCTCTAGCACTTGTGAACCCATTTACACCCACCCTCAGCACTCTGTTATATATTGTACAGTTTTTTAATTGCCCCTATAAATATTCCTCTCCCCCATTAGAGTGTCTGAGTTTCTTGTAGGCAGGGAACATAATATGTCTTAATTGTGTACTTTCCTGGAATCCACCAGCTGGGGATTCTAATACTGCTGTGACTTCTGAAGACTGAGAAGTCCAGCTATATATCAGATAGAGGAAGAAAGTAAATTAGCTGAACATTTGCTTTTCACTAAGCTAAGTAGCTTACCTTGCATACTCCAGGTGGCTTATTTTAACTGTAAGGCATTGAAATTAGAGTGAACTCCTGGCTTTTTGAAAGAAGGGCCTCTTTCTAGGCATTTTACACTTTCTCCAGGAACCCTAAAAATGTGCATTAGTGGCAAAGTTGGTATGAGAACTTACACGTGTCCTCTTGCAATGTGATTTCTTAATCTCAACCACATTCTTTTATTTCTGTTTCAACATAATTTCAGACCATATAATAAAGCATGACATACCCTACTTGTTGACTGGAAAGCAATAGGAAGGCCTCCGTTATTTAAAAAATAAAACAGGGAAAAAAGAAACTGAGCTTTGTAGGATCATTACAAATGGCAAATCTTTGTGGCAAAAGGTAATAGCATACACAGATCTCCTGTTACATCAATTGATTGTTACATCAATCAATCATTAGTATTTATTGAGCACTTACTGTACTATGCTTGGGAGAGTACATACCATAGAGTTGGTATACATATTCAGTGCCCACAAGGAGTTTACAGTCTAAAGGGGCAGACAAAAAAAGTTGAATGTGAACAAAAATGCTGTGAGGTGACTGTCAGGTGCTTAAACAGTACAAATTTAAGTGTCAGGGTGACCCAGAAGCAAGTAGGGAAAATGAAAACTAGGGGAAGCCCTGTGATATTTTTTTTTAAAAGGCTTTGAAGGTGGGGATAATAGTGGTCTGCCATATATGAAACGGAAGGGAGCTCTAGGCCAAGGAAGGAAAGTGAGAAAGGGGGTTGATGATGAGGTAGGTGAGATCTAGGTACAGTAAGGAGGTTGGTGTTTGTGCAGTGAAATGGAGTGAACTGAGTTGTGATAGGAAATCAGTGAGGTAAGATAGGAGGGGCAAGGTGATTGAGTGCCTTAAAGCCATTGGTAAGGTGTTTCTGTTTGATGCCGAGGTAGAAGGGCAACCACTGGAGGTTCTTGAGGAGTGAGGAAACATGGATTGAACTTTTTTTAGAAAAATAATCCAGGTAGCAAAGTGAAGTCTGAACTGGAGTGGGGAAAGGCAGAGAAGTCAGCAAGGAGGCTGATGCAGTAGTAAAGGCCAGATATGATAATGGATATGAGCCCAGCACCAGTGTAGTTGCAGTTCAGGTGGTGAGAAAAGAATGATGCTGTGAAGGTAGCCCCAAAAAGATTTGGTGAGATTGAGTATGTGGGTCGAATGAGAGATAATAATGATGGCATTTATTAAGCACTTACTATGTGCAAAGCACTGTTCTAAGTGCTGGGGAAGTTACAAGGTGATCAGGTTGTCCCAAGAGGGGCTCACAGTCTTAATCCCCATTTTACAGATGAGGTAACTGAGGCACAGAGAAGTTATTGCCCAAAGTAACACAGCTGACAGTTGGCGGAGCGGGGATTTGAATCCATGACCTCTGACTCCAAAGCCCGGGCTCTTTGCACTGAGCCACTGAGCCATGCTGATGAGTTGAGGAAAATGTTGAGGTTATGGCTGTGACACAGGGAGGTATGATAGTGCTGAGGACAGGGATTGGGTAGGAGAATGAGTTCTGTTGAGGATGTTTTAAATTTGAGCTGTCAGTGGGACATCCAAGGAGAGATGTCCTGAAGGCAGTAGGAGATGCAAACTGCAGAGAAATAGAAAGGTCAGGGCTGGAGATGTAGATTTGGGAATCATCTGTATAGAGATAGTAGTTGAAGCCATGGGAGTGAATGAGCTCTCCAAGGGAGTGGGTGTAGACGGAGAATAGTAGGGGATGAAGAATTGAGTTTTGAAGGACTCCTGCAGTTGGAGGCAGAGGAGGAACCTATGAAAGAGACCGCGAATGAGTGGTCAGAGAGCTAGAACCAGGAGAGGACGGTGTCAGTGAAGTCAAGGTTAGAGAATGCTCCCAGGAGAAGGGGATGGTCCACCGTGTCGATAGCAGTGTAGATTCATTCATTCATTCATTCAATCGTATTTATTGAGCGCTTACTGTGTGCAGAGCACTGTACTAAGCGCTTGGGGAGTACAAGTTGGCAACATATAGAGACGGTCCCCACCCAACAGTGGGCTCACAGTCTAGAAGGGGAAGACAGAGAACAAAATAAAACATATTAACAAAATAAAATAATTAGAATAAACATGTACAAATAAAATAGAGTAATAAATATGTACGTATATACATATATACAGGTGCTGTGGGGAAGGGAAGGAGGTAAGGCAGGGGGGATGGGGAGGGGGAGGAGGGGGAGAGGAAGGAGGGGGCTCAGTCTAGGAAGACCTCCTGGAGGAGGTGAGCTCTCAGTAGGGCTTTGAAGGGAAGATGTCTAGGGGGATTTGGATGGAGTAGAGCCCACTGGATTTGGCATGAAGGAGGGCATTAGTGACCACTGAGAAGGCTATTTTCATGAAGTGAAGAAGGTGGAAGCCAGATTAGAGTGGAGCAAGGAGGAGAGGAAGTGGAGGCAGTGGATGTAGGCTGCTCAATCTGGGAGTTTGGAGAGGTCTGGTAGGAGGGAGATGGAATTATAACAGGAGGGAGCTTTGTAGTCGAGAGGACTTTTTTTTAGGATAGAGGATACATCTGTATATATGTTTGTACAGATTTATCACTCTATTTTACTTGTACATATTTACTATTCTATTTATTTTAATGGTGTGCATTTAGCTTTAATTCTATTTGTTCTGACGACTTGACACCTGTCTACGTGTTTTGTTTTGTCTGCCTCCCCCTTCTAGACTGTGAACCCGTTGTTGGGTAGGGACCGTCTGTAGATGTTGCCAACTTGTACTTCCCAAGTGCTTAGTACAGTGCTCTGCACACAGTAAGCGCTCAGTAAATACGGTTGAATGAATGCATGAGCATATTTGAGAGCAGTAGGGAAGAAGCCCTGGAAAGTAAACAGTTGAAGATGGTGGTCAGGGAGGGGCAAGTATTTTTTGAAAAGGTGCACAGGGATGAGGTTGGTGGTGCAGGTGGAGGCGTAGATTTTTGACAGTAAACCGGAGAGCTCTTGAGATACTGCTGGGAAAGATGGGAGAGTCAGAGGCAGAAGGAGGGAAGGACTGGCGAGGAACAGGGGCAAGACTTTAGGGAGATCACGTCTGATGGCTTCAATTACATCAAGGTGGCTCCAGGTTGACTACCCCATTTTAAGGAAAACTCACATTGTAGCACATGTGCCTCGGCCAGGTATTCGTGCATGCATGCACACACTGTTTTATTTATTGCTATTGTGTAATGTTTAGATAGATCCATATTGTTGTAAGAATGTTACCTATTTCCCTGACAGTATTATATCTAAAATATGTTGTGAAAACATTCACTCTGGAAATACCAAATGTATTTTAGGTTTCGCTTTCCTATGATTGTTAGATGCATAATTAAGAAGGCCATTTTGAATCCTCTTCCCTCTTGACCCGGCAAACTGCCACTATTAAAGGGGCAGTGCTTCTGTAATGTCATACTTCATACATAGAGCAGTTAGGTGAACTCCAGAGCAGTTAGGTGTTGACAATATCAGTATTTTTGGCTTACATCACATGACAAGTGAGGTGAAGTGAATCACATGTATATGTTGACTAAAAGGGGTGACAGAATAAACTAGTTGGGTGGTTTAGCCCAAGGAAAACTTTCAGATAGGTAGGTACAATTAAACCCTATATAACCAATGCCTGTGTTTTTTAATAACTTGAAATTCTAAACAATTATTCTCCAATTGGCTGTTCTTTTAATCAAGTTCAAAAATTGTTAATGCGAAATCTCAGTATTCCAAGTGAACATGGTTCTCCTATATTCAGAATCACTAAGAACTATTATAGGGTAAAATATATGTGGTTTGGTCTACTCATAACTAGGTGCCTATTAGTTCCATCCATCTAACCTCTTTAGATCAGAGCTATCATGCTAATGGAAGGACTTAACTATTCTTTCTCTCTGGCTTTATTGCAGATGATCTCAAAATGGAGAAGGTGGTTGGGACTGGAAAAGGCATTCTCCTGAGCTGGAATTACAATCCCAATGTGACTTGTGACTACGTTGTAAAATGGTGCAATTCAACCCAGTCTGATCCTTGCTTAGTGGAGTGGAAGAAATTTCCTTCAAATAGTAGTGGGGCTCTTCTGGAATCTGGTAAGAGAAATAGATTACTGTGTTTCAATTCATGCAACATTTGTAGTTCATCAGTTCCCAATATAAAGTTTATGTAAAATGTGAGAGGGCAGACCAAATTATTACTCATTTTAACATTTGGAAACTTTCTGGACCTGAAGTAAAACTGCTGCCTTTTTGCACTTCGTACCATAACGCAGAACTTCACCGAGGATCTCTACCAATGGGATGTCTGCTTATGCCCGTGAAGCAGGGCCAGAGAGACACTCTCCAGGTGGAAAGTGTGAAAATACCCTCCAGCCTATACACTGTACTCTTCTAGCACCATGTTGCTCACTGGGTCTTGATCTCATCTATCTCACAACCGACCCCTTTCCCACCTGGAATGCCGTCACCCTCCATATCCAACAGACTGCCACTCTCCTCACCTGCAAAACCTTATGAAAATCATGTCTTCTCCAAGAGGTCTTCCCCAATTAAGCCCTCTTTTTCCTCTACTCCCTCTTCCTTCTCCATCGCCTGTATACTTAAATCTGTACCCTTTAAGCATTTGATATTTGCCCCACAGCACTCATTTACCTACCTGTAATTCATTTATATTAATGTCTGTCTCCCATCTAGACTGTAAGCTCAATAGTAATAGTAATAATAATAATAATAATAGTATTAAGTGCTTACTATGTGCCAAACACTCTTCTAAGCACTGGGGTAGATACAAGGTAATCAGGTTGTCCCACGTGGGGCTCACAGTCTCTATCCCCCTTCTACAGATGAGGTAACTGAGGCACAGGGAAGTTAAGTGACTTACACAAGGTCACAAAGCAGACAAGTGGCGGAGCTGGGATTAGAACCCACAACCTCTGACTCCCAAAGCCGGGCCCTTTCCGCTAAGCCACGGTGCTTTTTGTGGGCAGGGAACGTGTCTACCATTTTTGTTATATTGTGTCCTTTCAAGCCCTTAGTACAGTGCTCTGTGCACACTAAGCACCCAGTAAATACCTTTGTTGGATAAGCAGCATTCTTCCCTTCCGATGGTGTCTCCCACCAAACGATGGATGAGACTCAATCCTGTCCCAAAGACTTCAGAACTGAGAACCTGTATAAAGGAGTTGACTCTAATGATGGTGGTTTGGCTAGTGCCACTTGTCTGACCACCTCCTAGCATCTGTATTCCATTGGGTCATGCAATACAAGAAGTGGACAGGAGTGCAGCCCACTGTGAGACGCTCACATGAGTGTTAAGTACAAGTTCCATTTATGATTGAATTGACCAGAGTGTCATACCAATAGTCAGTGTTGTATGGTAGCATGATCTAACAGCCATCATGTTCATTGCCACCTGTGTGAGCTTTCTTTGGCATTCCTACTGTACTTCTGTCCCCTCTGCCATCAGGGGTGCAATGAAAGAAGACCCACCTAAGGGTATTCTGCAGTGGCCCAGCAGGCATTCCCCTACTTCTCGCTGTTACCCTCTCCAACCGTGGTGCATGGGATGGTTAGGAAGGTGGACGAGCTGTCACTAAAAAACAGTGATAGGAAGGAGAGGATACCCAGGCCAACGTCTTAGGTTGCTGCGCGGTCTTGAGTCCCCCACCATCACCTAGGTGGGAGTTAGAAAGAGGAGGGGCTGGGTCAGAGAAGGCCAGAGCATTTCATCTGGCCTGCAAAAGCCACATCCCAGTGGACTCCAAGGGAGCTGCTCGTACCTGCAGCATCTCCTACCTACTGCTGCAGATGCCCTCAACTTCTCACGTATCCTCAATCAATAGCATTTATTGAGTGCTCACTGTGTACAAGGCACTGGTTGGAAAAGTACAGTACAGCAGAGTGGGTAGGTGCGATCCCTGCCCATAAGGAGACATTAAAGGAGATTCGAGATAGGGAGAAATAGTAGAGAATAAGATTAACATAAGTACTGTGGGCCTGGGGGGAGTATCAAAGTGCTTGTTAGGTACACGGCCACATGCATAGCTGAGGCAGAGTGGAGGGGAGAGAGGGGAAATAAAGGAATTGGGCTGGGAAGGATGTGGGGATTTTTTGGGTGTTTTTGGGGGGTTTTTTTGGAGGATTTTGAAGGTGGGGAGAATGGTGGTTTGTTAGATATGAAGGTGGGCATGAATCAGGAGTTAGTGAGTGTATTTACAGCCACTTAACAGGCCAGTTAAAAGCCACCTTGGGTTAAACTGTCTGGACTTCTCATTTCTTAAGCCACCACACCCCATATCCTCTAACTCTTTCCCCTTGGCCCATTCTTCAGAAAAATAAGTTGTAGTCGTCTGTTTTTATTGAGCACCTATTGTCTGCATTTGGGAACATAATATAAGCGGGCTGCCTGCCTAAAGCCAGCCCTGCCTCAAATCCCCGAAGTCACTTTTAGGTGTTTTGAGTGATGTGTTTCATCAAGATGGGGGACATTTCAGGACTGACACCTGCACAGAGGAATCGATTATAGTAAGAGTGGCATTTGCAAATCCACTTTCACGCCGTCATTGCTGCCAGGGCACAGAGTTCAGTGGACAAGTAGGTGGGCCAAGGCACTGTGCACTGAAGAAGAGGTAAAGGGACTTTTACATACTGGACAATTGTATAGCTGAGGGACCTTGGCAAAATGCTGATGGTCTGTTGCAGAAACATGACCCTTGGAAGCTGCAGTAGTCCTCACTGCCTACACTAGCCAACTATTTTTTCAGGCTCCTTCTGGCAGAATCTTCAAGGTGGTTCAGAAACCTTTGGTCAAGCCCCAGTAATAATAATAATAATAATAATGATAGCATTTATTAACCACTTACTATGTGCAAAGCACTGTTCTAAGTGCTGGAAAGGTTACAAGGTGATCAGGTTGTCCCACGGGCAACTTCCAGTCTTAATCCCCATTTTACAGATGAGGTAACTGAGGCGCAGAGAAGTTAAGTGACTTGTCCAAAGTCACACAGCTGACAAGTGGCGGAGCTGGGATTTGAACCCATGACCTCTGACTCCAAAGTCCATACTCTTTCCACTGAGCCATGCTGCTTCTCAGTAGGCAGAACTCAGACTAGAACCCAGGTCTCCTGATTCCCAGGTCAAGGCTCTCTCTGCCAGACCAGAAGGTGGGCTGCTTCCTTCAGTATCTGGGATGATAAAAGATTCCTTAAAAAAATTTTGAGGAGCAAAAAGCAGTGATGGGGAAATGAGAAAATTGACTGTGGGGGTGTAGGTGTGAGAAGTTTCCATGAAAAGGAGAAGCCTAGTTGAATTGTCAGTGTCCCTTATAGCTTTGCTCTGGTTGTTAAGTACCCATTCCTTTCCTTCTTTCCAACCAAGGTGAGGGATTTTATGCCTACCCTTATGGGTATGTGAATAAGTTGTTGATATTCAACAGAAGTATTTGCTGCCCAATTACTTTTCTATTTTAATCCATGCCAGCGTGGTCATTCTTCTTCTGGGACCGCTCATTTGAAGGCAGTCACATGCCCAAGTAGTGGCATTGGCTCAGTGGGGCCAGGGAGAAGTCATTCATTCAGTCGTATTAGAGCGCTTACTGTTTGCCCAGCACTGTACTAAGCACTTGGAAGAGTATGATACAACAGTAAACAAGCACATTTCCTGCCCACAATGATCTTACAGTCTAAAATCTGTAGTCTCTCCCAGAACTGGACCCTTAGGAGCTCATTGGAGCTAGAATCTTAATTGTTCTTCCACTTCTGCCTCACCTCTGTGGCAGGGCAGGGGGCTTAGTTTGTTCATACTGGACCAAGTGCTGGGGTTGGGAGGAGTGGGGTTCACCTGCTTTATTTGCCTCCAGGAGCCTGGGGGTCTAACTCACCCAACACTGAACTGCAGGTCTAGAACAGGGACTTGAAATCCCTTGATGTTTGTCGAAACCAGGAATTGATGGGGGTCTAGGAGGCTAATAAAGGAAAAAAAAATGTGGTTACTTACGTACCTGGTGGCAGCAACTGAGATTTCTTCTGTGGGCACTCGTGAGTTTTTGCTTCTTACCTTACTTTTTGATGGCCTGGGTTTCAGTAGAAGCAACAGCATGCCAGAGATGTGAAATATTGGTGACTTAGGGAGAAAATTCCCAAGTGTTTGAGAAAGCGAATCTTTCTCTATTACTTTAAGGTCTTTGGATAAAGTGTATATGGAATAGGTGAATCAATCAATCAATCAATCGTATTTATTGAGCGCTTACTATGTGCAGAGCACTGTACTAAGCGCTTGGGAAGTACAAATCGGCATCACATAGAGACAGTCCCTACCCAACAGTGGGCTCACAGTCTAAAAATGGTGAAATGGTACATTAATCTTACTTAAAGTTTATAGTTATAGGTCATGTCTATTGCCTCTCCTACTAAATTGCAAACTCTTTGAGAGTAGAGATCACTTTTTTTCTTTTGAATATTTTCCAAGTGTCTAGAGCAGTTGTCTGTCCCAAGCGCTTGAGATAAATTGATGATGATGCAGTTTCTCAGTGAAAAATAGCCATGTTTTAACAATTTTCCTTTATTAGCTTATCAGTCAAACATCTATTGACCTTAAATTATTAATCATTGTACAATATTGATTGATCTCCTACTATGTGCAGAGCACTGTACTAAGCACTTAGAGACTAGAGTAGTAGCCATGATCCCTGCTTTTAAGGAGCTTTCAATCTGCAGTTACAGATAAGAAGAAAGAAAGGTAATAGGGTACCTTAGCCAGTGTTGAACTGGCCGGCTAAAATAAGTACATAGACTACTGTTGGTTCAGCTAATTTTAAAAAATGATAACACTTTAAGAAGATTTGTTTTCTTAGCTTAAGACTTGGATCACATATTTACATATCAATAATATGGTATTTTTTTCCATTGAATATTCCTAATAAAGTTTACTAACAATACTGTTTTCTCTAGATCACTTTCAGCCTGGTGTAAAATATAACTTTTCCATATATGGATGTAGAGACCAAAGATATCAATTGTTTAGTTCTACAATTGGATATGTGAAAGAGTTGGGTAAGTAATTATAAGCTCCCTGGGGGCAGGGACTGCATCCTTTACCTCTATTTCTTTACTTTTACTTTCCTACCATCTGCTTTAAGGTATTCAGTCACCTCTGTTTCCCTCCTCTCTTATCTTGCTGATCTCCTAAAAACTAAATCCACACACTTCAGTCCTCTAGCACTACCACCTCCGTCTCACGTAGCCTGCCGCTGACCCTCTGCCCACATCCTCCCTCTGGTCAGGATGTCCCTCCCCGGTCATATCTGACAGTCTGCCACTCTCCCCGCCTTCAAAACCACATTTCCTCCGAGCATCCTTCCCTCACAGAATCCTCGTTTCCCCTCCTCACCCTCCCCTCTATCTCTGATTTTAATGTCTACCTCCCTTTGTAGCCTGTAAGCTCCTTGTGATGGTATCTAACAACTCTATTATAGGATTTTCCCCAAGTGCTTAGTACAGTGCTCTGTACACAGAAAGTGCTCAATAAATACTATTGACTGAATGATGCAGGCTTTAAGCAGTTTTAAACTACATATACATGCAGATGGACCTGAAAAAGGGAATCACAGATCTTCTGTAAGAGACCACCTAAGAGTTCAGCAAAGATCTTTCTCTGCAAAGAGAAACTTGAACTTCTCTAATATTGTAAATACTTGAAAATATATTTTAAAGTAGGTTCTTTGTTGCAGTGCTCATTAAAGCAGGTTTGTAAGCGCAAATGCATTTGTGGCATCTTAGTGACTTGAAAGAAAAAACATATTTAAAGTTTTGTCCATAGGCTCAAGTGGCTAGAAAATGAAACTTTATAATAATAATGATGGCATTTATTAAGCACTTACTATGTGCAAAGCACTGTTCTAAGCGCTGGATGCTTAAACCTGAACAAGTTTCTTCTGTTCCCATTCAATTTCTGAATATCTGTTTCCTCTCACAGCTCCAAGTGTTGCACCAAATTTTACTGTTGAAGACACAACTGCAGATTCAGTATTAGTAAAATGGGAAGACATCCCTTCCGACGATCTACGGGGATTTTTAAGGGGATATTTGTTTTATTTTGATAAAGGAGAGAAGGGAACTTCCAAGACCAGAGATTTGGAACCAGGTAAATAAAAAATATTATTGAGTCCTCAATTTACCTACATTCTCCTCCTCTTACGATAGATCAATCAATCGTATTTATTGAGCGCTTACTGTGTGCAGAGCACTGTACTAAGCGCTTGGGAAGTACAAGTTGGCAACATATAGAGACAGTCCCTACCCAACAGTGGGCTCACAGTCTAAAAGGGGGAGACAGAGAACAAAATCAAACATGCTAACAAAATAAAATAAATAAAATAGATATGTACAAGTAAAATAAATTAATAAATAAAGAGTAATAAATATGTACAAACATATATACATATATAAAGGTGCTGTGGGGAAGGGAAGGAGGTAAGATGGGGGGATGGAGGGGGGGACGAAGGGGAGAGGAAGGAAGGGGCTCAGTCTGGGAAGGCCTCCTGGAGGAGGTGAGCTCTCAGTAGGGCCTTGAAGGGAGGAAGAGAGCTAGCTTGGCGGATGGGCAGAGGGAGGGCATTCCAGGCCAGGGGGATGACATGGGCCGGGGGTGATAGATGAAGTCGAAGCCAGAATCTGGCAACTTTTTGTGAGATACAGGAGTACACGGGTCACAGAATAATAATAATAATAATCATAATAATAATAATGGCATTTGTTAAGCGCTTACTATGTGCGAAGCACTGTTCTAAGCGATGGGGGGGATACACAGTGATCAGGTTGTCCCACGTGGGGCTCACAGTCTTAATCCCCATTTTCCAGATGAGGTAACTGGGGCTCAGAGAAGTTAAGTGGCTTGCCCAGGGTCACGCAGCAGACATGTGGCAGAGCTGGGATTAGAACCCATGACTTCTGACTCCCAAGCCCATGCTCTTTCCACTGAACCACGCTGCTTCTCTTGAGGACCCATTGTGCCACAGTCCCAGAGGGGGCCACGGATGCCAAACCCCGGGACAGGGTCGTCTCCTCGCCCAGGCGCCGAGCCGTATGCCTCTCGGGCTAGCCGGGCTTCTCCCCGCTGGCAAGCCAACTCCTTTGCAACAACTGCTGTCCATAGATGGGATTCTGGGCAGTGTCCTCCATTGCATGTATCCCTCCCTAACTTCTGATACTCCAGCTTGCATGCTTTTGCCTCCAGACTAGAGGGAGAAGTGTCAAAAGGGTGGCAGAGGAATATTTAGCTCTTAAAAGTTGGAAACACTTTTAAAGCATGGTTTTAAAGGGACTGAAATATGCACAAGTTTAATTCAGATTTTCCTTATTTAGCGATCCATATTTGGGTTTGTATTCTTTATTCATTCATTCAATCGGATTTATTGAGTGCTTACTGTGTGCAGAGCACTGTACTAAGCGCTTGGGAAGAACAAGTTGGCAGCATATAGTGACGGTCCCTACCCAACAACAGGCTCACAGTCTAGAAGGCGGAGACAGACAACAAAACAAAACATGTGGGCAGGTGTCAAGTCATCAGAATAAATTGAAGTAAAGCTAGATGCACATCATTAACAAAATTAATACAATAGTAAATTTGTACAAGTAGAACAAGTAAAAACAAGTAAAAAAAGTAAATCATGCTACAGAGAATGTTTTTTTTCTTCTACACTAGTATTTAGGTAGGGTCTTAATACTTCACAAATTGTATAGCTAGTAGTTCTAGATGCCTAACATTCTAATCTTTCTAATATTATGTTAATTTGCTAATTAACCTCAAATGTTTCCATGTATGGAAAAGAATACCTACTACAAAAGGTAGACTGAGTTCATGTGTATTTGTCCTTAGTGTGGGTTTTTTAAAAAATATACAGATTTATAATAGAGGAACACTAATCGCTTACCTATTTCTTTAAAAATAGGGGCATCTGAGCTAAAAGTTAAGAATATTACTGACATAACGCAAAAGACACTGCGAATTGCCGACCTTCAAGGAAGAACAAGTTACCATCTGGTCTTGCGAGCCTACACGAATGGTGGCGTGGGTCCAGAAAAGGACATGTATGTGGTTACAAAGGAAAACTGTAAGTTAACATATTCCCATTTATATGTATCCAGTCTGTCTATCACACTTCAGACTGGTGGTTTTCTAGTAAAGAGCACTGAGTATCTGAGGATTTCTCGCCATCTGGCCCACCACCTCCAGCTACTTTACCGTATGACTGGCATTGATGTCTCAAGACGGTTGCAAACCACGTGATGCACACCAATCTGGGGGTGCATTTCAGCCTGCGGAATCACATGAGGACTGTTAACTGTCCATTAAGCAGGGAGGCTACCGCATGTGGAAATAAGAAAGAGCAAAGGCAAAACACACATATGTCAGGAGTCTGAATTTAGAAATTCTGGGGTTAAAACACTTACTGGAGGGCACTTGCTATGAAACTCTAGGGCAATACAAGATCATCAGAGCTGTCATAGCTCTTTCAGACACAGGGGCTCACAATCTAAAACATGAAATAGAGTGCCTGATTAGTGAGGACACTGACATTATTTGGCCCCTCTGACACTTGGAGAAGAGAAGAAAACTCGTAGGCTAAAAGGCTATAAATTCTACAAGAAAGATGGGGTTGGACACAGGGGACTGAAGATGAGTGACAACATGAATGGTAGTATAAAAATATTACTAGTCAAGCAGATTATATTAGAATCCCATTGAATAGAAATGCCAAACAAAAATATCTCTTAGAAGGAAATGTTCTGTATACTCTACCTGACAAGGATGAAAGTAGCATTAAATGAGCTTTTTCCCTCCTGTTAGGGGTGGGGGCATGGAGGAGAGACAGATTATCTCCATGAGGGGGAAATAATTTATTATTAGACTTGCTTTGAAAGATTAATGAAGCCACTTAGCTGATTTCCACCAAAGTAGCATTAAAAATAAAATGGAGACCCTCCTGTACTCAGAGAATTACAGAAGAAAAGAGGGTGTATAGAATTTGGCCAAGATCTGTTTGCTTACTCTGCAGAGGCCCCACTAAGTATAGCTGAATCCTGCTCCCAAACAGGATACAGTCCAAAAATACACTTAGCCAATGTTACAAATTGGAAAGAGCACCAGCAGAAGAATACAGTCTGATGTTTGTAGACTGTCGAAATCCATGGAGGTTTAAAACTGCAAATGCAAAGCATAACTGCCTAATAATTAAAGCCATGCTCTTTAAAAAAAATAATAATAATTTTAGTGTTGGTTAAGTGCTTATTATATAGCAGGCACTGTATTAAGCACTGGGGTGGATACAAGCAAATTGGGTTAGACAAAGTCCCTGTCCCACATGGGGGCTCTCTGTCTCAATCCCCATTTTACAGATGAGGTAACTGAGGCCCAGAGAAGTAAAGTGACTGTCCAAGGTCACACAACTGACCAGTGACAGAGCCAGGATTAGAACCCATGACCTTCTTACTCCCAGGCCCATGCTCTTTCTACTACACCGCGTTGCTTCTCATTTAGGATTGTGATCCCCTGGAGAGACAGGGATTGTGTCTTATTCCCAACTGCTTAGTCTTTCCCAGACACTTAGTGCAGGGTTCTGCTCATGGTAAGTGCTTAATAAAAACTGTCTACTGCAAAGATGCCCTGGGCATGATAATTTTGGGTGGAAAACATTTAAGCTGAAAATCCCAAATTGCCTCATCCTAACTTCCTTCGCCCCTGGAACTTCCTTCCTTTGAGCCAAGTGATAATTATCTCATCACATGAAAAGCATCTTCTAACAGAGACGTAGGCCACACTGGTCTTTGGAGCAGGGAAGCAGAGCAGCTTGCAAGGCTCAAAATAGCACTCAGCAAACTGTGGGTGGAGTGGAGTTTTTCCTCAGAAATTATTCTGGGAGAAGCATCAGAGGGGATCCATGGGGGACTAGTTCTTTGTGTGTGTGGTTTTGTTTTTTTTTTTCAGTGAGAAGGCACACCCCTCCCAAATGCCTCAGTGACTTTTGGGAGAGCAAGGCAAACCAGCCCCCTTGGCATCCTGGGCCATATAGTTTTTTCTTTACCTGCAAATCCCCTGGACAGCTTTTATCCAGGCCTGTTTGGAAAGTTTTGACTGCATATCACTTTGGGATTTCACCATCTAAGATTCATGCCTCACTGTATTGCTGGAGTTCTTTGCAGGGAGATAAATAGTGATGTGGTCAGAATCACTGATGTAAAATATAATCCCTGTTGAAATTAATGATTACCCATTTGTAGAGCTTAATGTTAAAGCCTGATAAGGAATTACATAGTGATAGAATAGCTTATTAATGGTAACGTGGCTGAATACTGAAAGTATCAAATCATATTTTTTTGAGTAGAACATTTAAAGGAAATGACACACTCCTGTGAAGGCTAACTACTTTCTATTGTAAAACCGTGAGCTCGTTTTGGACAGGGAATGTGTCTGTTGTACTCTCCCAAGCGCTTAATACTGTGCCTTGCACACAGCAAGTGCTCAATAAATACGATTGAATGAATGAATAAACAATAACCGGATCTTTCTCTCTTTTAGCCATAGGTTTAATCATTGCCATTCTCATCCCAGTGGGAGTAGCTATCATTGTTGGAGTGGTAACCAGTGTGCTTTGTTATAGAAAAAGAGAATGGTAAGCATTGCTGGTCATTAGCGTTTTATTAGCAAGGGTAATAATGGTTGTTTGAATTGTATTAAATGTATAAATCCATGTTATTGAAGAAAGTGATTAACTTGGTACAATAAATCTGAAAAATGGAGACCTCAGCATAGCATAATATAGCAATAGGGTTGCATGCCTGAAAATTTGTAAGGCTAAAAATGTAAACTTCAGGTGATCTGCCAGTAATTTTACATTAGAAAGTGGTGTACTGTAGTGGCTTGAAGCGTGTCTAATGTCTATGTGAAATTTAACACAGCTATTTGTGCCATTTTTTTTTAAAGTGAAAATCATGAATTATGCACACTTTACCAATTTATCTCTTGTAGCTCTTGTTGACAGAAGATATTAGATATATCCAGTTTCCTTTTCTGGATTGGTTTCAGTTCCGTTCCTCTTCCTTTTCAATCAGTCGGTGGTATTTATTGAGTGGTTACTGTCTGCAGAGCACTGTATTTGAGAGCTTACAGTCAGCAGAGTAAGCGAAGGCATTAAAATAAGCACTTAGTACAGTGCTGTGCACACAGTAAGCACTCAATAAATATGAATTAATGAATTAAAATAGATTAGGGATGGGGAAATAGGTAATAAGAATATTTACATAAGTATTGCGGGGAAGGGATGAGTATTAAAGTTCTTAAGGGGTATGCAGCCAACTTTCATTCATTCAGTCAGTCATATTTATTGAGCGCTTACTGTGTGCAGAGCACTGTACTAAGCACCTGGGAAGCACAAGTTGGCAACATATAGAGATGGTCCCTACCCAACAATGGGCTCACAGTCTAGAACTTCATAGTTAATACAGAGGGTGAAGTGGATAGGATAGATAAGGGATCTTTATTTTTACTTGGTTTAATTTTTTTTAAGGGGGATTTTGAAGGTAGGGAGAGTGATGGACTGTCAGATATGAAAGGTGAGTTAGCTCTAGGGCTGAAGGAGAATATGGGCAAGGGGCAGTGGAGAGATAGGGGAGATCAAGAACAGGGAATGGGTTGGTGTTAAACGGTATATGCGGGTTGGGTTTGATCATCGAGGAATGGTAGGAAGGAGAGAGTTGATTGAGTGTCTTAAAGCTAGTGGTAAGAAGTTTCTTTCTGATACAGAGGTGAGTGGACAACCATTGGAGGTTTTGGAGGAGTTGGGGAATATGGACTGAATAGTTTTTGAGAAAAGTGATGCAGGAAGCAAAGTATGGACTGGAGTGGAAAGGGAGAGGAAGCAGGGCCTGGCTCAGTGGGCTTTGGAGTCAGAGGGCATGGGTTTGAATCCCGACTCCACCATCAGCTGTGTGACTCTGGGCAAGTCACTTCACTTCTCTATGCCTCTGTTACCTCATCTGTAAAATGGGGATTAAAATTGTGAGCCCCCCGTGGGACAACCTGATCACCTTGTAACCTCCCAGTGCTTAGTACAGTGCTTTGCACATAGTAAGCACTTAACAAATACCATCATCATCATCTTCTAGACTGTGAGCCCGTTGTTGGGTAGGGACCGTTTCTATATGTTGCCAACTTGTACTTCTCAAGCACTTAGTACAGTCCTCTGCACGCAGTAAGTGCTCAATAAATACTATTGAATGAATGAATCATCATCATCGAGTGCTTCGATTGGCATGAGAGCAGTTTGGATGGAGAGGTGGATTCTATAGATGTTTTAAAAGTAGAAGCAACAGGATTTTGTGACAGATTCAATCTTACCGATAAAATGAGAAGGATGATTCAGGGATAATGCCAAGTTTAAAGAGGGCTCTTTCCTTGGAGGGGGCAGGATCCAGGTTCAGTCCTGTCTGGTGTTTTGTCTTGAGTAACTTTTGATTTCTCTCTTGGGCAAATTAAAAATCCTTTCCTACTTTTTTTTTTTAAGGATCAAAGAAACATTCTATCCTGATATTCCAAATCCAGAAAACAGCAAAGCATTGCAGTTTCAAAAGAGCATCTGTGAGGTAATCTTGATCGCTCAATGGTTTTTAAATTCATTCATTCATTAAATGCAGAGCTACTGTTAACTTTTGCTTAATACCGTCCCTTCCTATACATCTATCACAAAGTTATTGTAGATCAACAGAAATGTGAAGCTGAAAATAAATGCTAACGTGATGATGAGGTTTGGGCATGTGTATTTCAGAAGTTAAGCAGATAAAGTGATAATTGTCTTTTCTTGTCAAATGTAATAGGGAGCAAAAAACAGTGAAAAATATATAGTTGCTTTCCAGTAGATAAGTCCATTATAGTTTTTGGAGTGTCTACAAAGTGCAGACACTCAGTGCAAAGAGCATGGGCTTTGGAGTCAAGGCCATGGGTTCAAATCCCGGCTTCGCCAACTGTCAGCTGTGTGACTCTGGGCAAGTCACTTCACTTCTCTGTGCCTCAATTACCTCATCTGCAAAGTGGGGATTAAAACTGTGAGCCCCCCGTGGGACAACCTGATCACCTTGTAAGTGCTTGAGAGAGTTTGAATCAGTGAACCTGTTCTGTGCCCTGTAGTAGCTTATGATTCAGAAGGGTAGGCGGGTGAAATTAAAATCGACCTGTTTTATGAGTTAGTGCTTAAACTGAAGGATATGTAACTTGATAAAGTGCATAAATGGATGTAGGGAATTATGTCAGTCAGTTAATGGTATTTATTGAGCACCTACTGTACCCAGAGCACTGTACTAAGCGTTTGGGAAGTACACTATACAGACTCGGTCCCTGCCCACAATGAGCTTACAGTCTAGAGGGGGAGACAGACATCAATACAAATAAAACACTTTATAGCACTTCAGTCTTTTGTTAGCCCTTCAAGATAAATTGTTTTTGGGAACAATTTTTAGCAAACTAATTATGACTACTATTTTTATTTTATTTTTTTAGGGAAGCACTGCTCTGAAAACTTTGAAAATGAATCCTTGCACTCCTAATAATTTGGAAGTGGTGGAAACTCAGTCAACAGTTCCTAAAATAGAGGACCCAGAAATGACATCCCCAGGAATTGTACGGTCCGAAGAAGGGTCTGATGCGGAACCGGAAAATCTTGTGGTGGTATCCTATTGTCCCCCAATCATTGAAGAGGAGATCTCGAACCTTCCAGGGGATGAGGCCGGGGGATCTTCGCAAGTCATCTATATTGACGTCCAGTCGATGTATCAGCCTCAAGCAAAACCAGAGGAAGAACTAGCAAATGACTCTGTTGATGGAGCAGGCTATAAGCCACAAATGCACTTGCCTATTAATTCTGCTTTAGCAGACATAACTGCCGAAGAAGACTTAGATAAAATGGTGGGTTATAGACCTCAGGTAAATGTGAATACGTGGAATTTAGGATCTCCAGACTCTCCAAGCTCCATCGACAGCAACAGTGAAATGGTGTCTTTTGGAAGTCCCTGCTCCATTAATTCTCGGCAGTTTTTGATTCCTCCAAAGGATGAAGAATCTCCCAAGCCTTCCAGTGGAGGATGGTCCTTTACCAACTTTTTTCATAACAAACCCAATGATTGATGATATCATGACTTCACTTCAGTCTGCCATCTCAATAAGCTCTTATTCCTAGTGTTTTACAGCAGCAGCAGCAGATTATTCTTCAAAGCATCCAGGAGAGTGTTTCTGGTGAGATGAACTCTATCATGTGTAAGTTACACTGAAAGTGTTAAATTTTTCCTGTTACAGCATAAAAGCCAACAGTATGGTAACCCCAGTAATTAGATTCATATACAGTCGAGGATGATGGACTCGAATTTGTGACCCTAGCCAAATAATTCCCATTTTCTAAGTAGTGGTTTAAGATTAATATTTCCTATTACTTTGAAAAAGTTTTCCACTTTTTTGTTGCTAATTTCTTTTTGTTGTTGTTGTCATGAATAACAAGTATTTTTTGTTTTTCTCTCCCAACTTGAATATTTGGAGGTTCAAACCTGGGGAAAGCATTCTCCCATTCAGATTAATAGATAATAACCTCAATGAAAATCAAGCGCAGATTGAGCAATGAGACTTTAAATATCATTTATCTGTCCCCACAAGTGCAGAAATGAATATACCTTTTTTTAAATGTAGCAGCAGGTATTTTAGTTTCTTGTTTGATAACTTAGGTAAACTAGTTTCAGTGCTCAGTGCCTACTGTATTATAGTTATTGAATAGTTGACTCAGGGGTTCAAACTTGGAAAATTAAGTGTAACACTGACTGAAATAAAAATAATCACATGTTTGCAGATTTTCAAATCTTTGTGCAAATATTGACCCCTTCGGTGCTTTACCTGGGTTGCCCTAAAGTAGTCCTGTTGAGTTTTAATTTCCAGAGCTACTTAGCAGGTTAAGCACTTAAAAGAAATGCCATTATTATCTTGTGACTTTTTTGGTTCCTCTTTCATTATTAGGTGAGCAGACTACATGCAGTTAAACCCAACACAGTCTTCATTTGCACAAACATGCCCTCTAATACTATCCTGTCAGCAATATTTAGTGGCACTAACTACCAGCCAGGCCTTTCCCAAAAGGAGAGTTGGTGCTATTGGTTTCCAGAGGAGAGACTTAGAAACCTCTTGAAGCGATATTGTCATGACCCAACCCGTGCCCTCACTAGGGTCTAACAGTTATTCCATGGATGATCCTCACCACAGCCACTCGGAGTACCATGTCAAGAGAAACTGTCAAAGTAATTCTTTGAGGATGTATGTTAAAATTAAATATTTTAAGTCAAATATGAATCATTAGGCGCACATGTAGATCTGAACACTTGTTTTATTGACCTAAAAAATGTCCGTAAGAAATTCATACATCTTTCCTTGTATATCAGAAGTAACATTATGGGTGATATTGCTCCTAGAAGAACCTCAAATAATGCTACCGACAGTAGAGTGTATTTTATTTGCTCTCAGGTTGTATGTGTGTTTTACCTTTTGACAGCAAAGACAATACTTGAAGTCCTCTATATGAACAAATAAAGGTAATTTTTCTCATTTGTAATATGCTATAATATTTTGTACTCAAAACATACTTTTTCTTGTTATAAGGCTTATCTTTTACAAGATGTTATGTTTTTTTGAGATCTTGCTTCAAAATGATACTCTTCGATTAGACGAATTGGAAAAAAGCCTCCTTTTTTTTAAACACCATGGTTTTAAGACGTCTGTGAGCTTTACAAATATGAGTGTTTTTATTTGAAGCCGACTCCGTAGTTTGCACAGTGTTGTAACCAGAAAATTGAAGCCGTTTGCTTAGCCGGTCATTTTGAACACTAGTAAAGCTTTAGGACTTGCTCAAAAAAAAAAATAGCAAGATGCCTTACACTTGTCTGTTTCATTATGAAATAGACCCTCACCCATTTGTTTGAGCATAATGGACACTATGTGATCCCTTTAGGGATACAATTTTTGCAAGTGTAAAATGACATCCATGGGTAGAATAGACACCCTTTCAAAAGTTTGCCTTATTTTTTTTTATTAGTGCATGCCTCCTAAAGCTAAAAATTGCTGTAACTTTAATGAAACAGTTTGTGCCAGATGGTGATACAAAATAACTTTCCTAATGAATAAAGCTATTATGTGACAGAACAGCTTTCTGCCTCTAGGTTGATATTTTGGAAACAGAAGCAACCGTTTTGTAAATACCAGCGAATCCTGGGTCTGGTATTTTATACCAAAGTTACTTTCAGCAGTTGGTGCTGTTGTGATTCCAAAATCAGTTCTGAAAACTTAAAGGTTAGAATTTTTCCTTCAACTGGAAATGCAGTTAATTTGGATTTTCCCATTAACTAGGTTTTCTTGTTGGGTTACTGATTTTCATCCTTCTAAATAGCCGATATTTCTACGAAAAATTAGACTACAAGCTAGAGTTACACTACATTTTAAATGGAGGATGGTAGGATTAATGACTATTTCAAAGGGAACCTGAAATCAATTTTAAGATGTACTGAAATTCTCAGAAAATGTAAGAACTGATCAGACAAATACTCTGATGGAAACGAGATTTTTCTGGTTGGCCTGATTACTCTGAAGCAAATAACTTGAACTGCTGCTTTACATTTTGAGCCATGTTGAAAGTTTGCGTAGCTTCTTCTGTATTTTTAGAGCGGTAACCTTGAGCACTATTCAGGAACAAGGTGTTGTCGCATCAGTAACAAGCCCCGGAGATGTCAGGCTTCAGCTCAGTACCCCAGTTGTGGTCCAACAGGATCTAAGTCTATTGTAGCCCAATCTAGCTCCCTGCCCCATAGACCAAGCCAACTTTTAGGGGTCTTCTGGATCGAGGCCTATTTTAGGCAGGCGAGAATATCCAGATCAGCACCAGACCAATTTGAAACTTACTCATCTGGATGTGCCATCTCCAGATTGGGGCTGGACAGCCCAACTAGTGAGGAGACAAGTCCTCGGCTACCAGGCCCCCTCATTCATCTGAGTTCAGCTCCGTGGTGGACACTAGAAACCAGTAGCTCACACTGCTGCTTTCCTATTTTTGAGCCATAAACCTTGTATACACGTGTATAATTTTCTTTGTCGTTTGCACTCCGTAATTTGTGGGAACTAAGCCTAGATCTGCTCTTCAATGGCCCCGTGTCTTCAGTTTTCTTGTATGATGGACCTAAATGTCTGAAACAAAACAACATTGGATTTTGTACAGCTTAAACCTGTGCTGCATACTTCAACAAAGGAAGGGTTCGGCAGATTGTCTACCAACTCTGTTGTGTTGTACTCTATACACAGTAAGCATTCAAATGCCATTCATAAGGATGATGATTTTAGACCAATGTAATCATTCCATTTGTAGTCAGTTTTAGCTCTGCACAAGTTTATGGTAGCATGTAGAATGGAGAGCAATTCCCTACTATGGACTATTAATTAACAGTAAAACCCGTAAGTTCACTGTCGTATTGAGTGCTTCCTGTGTGCAGAGCACTGTACTAAGTGCTTGGGAGAGTACAATATAGCAGACACATTCCCTGCCCACAATGAGTTCACAGTCTAGAGAATGAGCTTGTTTGACACTGTTTGCCTATGCAAAGCATCTCCATGTTGCTTGAAACTTAACGCAGATTTATAGTGTATGGGCACTGGAGAACACCCTCTGAATCTGCACATGCTTGAATGCAAAAGTGAGGAAGCAGAGAAACAACAAATTAAAGATTGTTATAGAATTGAAATAAAATACATGAAATTAAAACAGTGATGATTTCGTTGCTGAGCAAGTGTTACCATAAGAATGATATTCCAGAAGGTAACTTTCAAAATTTACCATACCATTTCAGCTTTGGGCAGAGAAGTTGCACCCATTCCAAGTATGATGGGGAAAAAGTAATCTCTACAATTTTTCTCAATGGAGTATTTTTTAAAACCAATGTGTTGAGGATCTGGAACAATAGCTAAGGCCGTTCTCCGTTTTCTTAGTTTCATAAGTGCATACTTCTAGAGTGTCTCTAATTTGGATAGGTGCTGTACTTTTCACAGTTTTTTATATAGTGTATACCTATGCTATATATCAATATTTACTATGATAATCACCAAGAACAGCACCAGTACTACAATTTTGAAGAGTGCAGATGGAAACTCTTGTGCATGCACAAATAAGGGGCTGTCTTGGGCCCTTCAGTCCTCTAAGAATAAACTCCAGGAAGAGTACTATGATTTTTCCTTAAAACACTTCAGTTCAAACTCACTCATATCCTCGATTTGTCATCCATTTCTTAATATCAGTATCCTGTCCAAAAGGTGAGAGATTTTCCTTGTCAATGATGGGGATATTCATTCAATCATATTTATTGAGCACTTGCTGTGTGCTGAGCACTGTACTAAGCGCTTGGGAAGTACAAGTTGGCAACACTATAGAGATGGTCCCTACCCAACAATGGGCTCACAGTCTAGAAGGGGGAGACAGACAATAAAACAAAACATGTGGACAGGTGTCAAGTCATCAGAATAAGTAGAAATAAAGCTAGATGCATATCATTAACAAAATAAATAGAATAGTAAATATGTACAAGTAAAATAGTTATAAATCTGTACATGCTGTGGGGAGTGTTCTGAATGTAACCACAGTTGCCGAAACCAAAGGGTAGGAACCGTCTCTATATGTTGCCAACTTCTACTTCCCAAGTGCTTAGTACAGTGCTCTGCACACAGTAAGCGCTCAAATACGATTGAATGAAAGTAGAGATGGTCACACCAAGAATTTAAGGCTTGAGGAAAAGCAAAAAAAGCATTTTAAGCTTGTTTCAATTAGGTGCTTGTTATTTTCTTAAAGGTCAAGTTCACCATTACCAGCAGATACACATGGTAAGTGAGCTGTAAACGCATACCTTCTCTGTGCCTCAGCTTCCTCATCTGTAAAATGGGGACACAATGCCTGTCCTCCCTCCTTCTTAGTCTGTGAACTCAAAGTGGAACAAGGGCCATGGCCAATCTGATTATCTGGCATTTAATAGCATTTGAGCACATACAGAATGCTTGAGCACATACAGAATGCTTAATAAGTACCATCACTATTATTATAATACATGCTAAAAATGATCTACAGAAGATGAACATGGATATTCCGGGATAGGTGGGAGGGTGGTGTTCGGCAAGGTAAACCTATACATTTCTTTAGAAATGGATTTTCAGGTGTGCATAAAATTTCCAAGTCCATAGCTTTCCATACCTAATAGAAGTCGTATTCAGCTTAGTGGGTAGGGAGACTCTACAAAATTAAGTAGAAGCCTTCCTCTGTGACTACAGATATTCTTACTTTGTCTCTGGAAAAACTGCCCTACCCCGCCATCTGAAATTGCATTATGCTGAATTGCTGTTTTCAAAATGCATTATACTGTGAACAAGTTTAATTCTTATGAAGCGTTAAGACTTCGTAGAATGAGGGCTCTTAAACTGTATTGTCTAACAGCATTTTCAGTTAGTTGTGAAAAACACTACAATGCATCCTATGTAAACATTTCAATTTGTGTAATGACACAAGTGAAAATGACAGATCACTAAAACTGTTCCTTACACATTTCATTTAATTACCCACTGCAGATTTGTTTGAATGATTAAGTGTGATGTATGTCATGTTTAAAATGTTTCCTTCCTGATTTAAATTTTTTAAATTAGCCTATATTAAAGGTAAACAGTAAGGCCTAAAATTTCAGATTTCAGAAAAACATTTTAACTAATGTATGCTTAAAGTGAGTTTCTGTATCGTGTTATAAAAAAAAGTGTCAGCAAGGGCATAGAATATAACCAATTACTAAAACATTGTAAAATGCAAAACTAGATTGCTTGGCTGTGGATTCTTAAAGTGCTGCTTATGTGTGTTTTTAAAATATGCATGTATTTAACAACTTTGCAATAGTAATGCCATAAACAAATAAATATATTTTCTTACATTCTGATGGGTTTGGCCATTCATTTACTTAGGTACGTTTAATTTACACATTCCCAGGCTGACTTCTACAGGATCTGCACCAGGGTCTTGGCCTCAGCCTTGGGGCCAGCAATTCTTCAGTCCACTCTGTGCCAGGGATGTTGCTGTGGCCGTTTGCCAGAGTGGAACAAGAGCTGTAGCCAATAATAATAATAATGATGGCATTTGTTAAGTGCTTACTATGTACAAAGCACTGTTCTATGCGCTAGGGGGGATACGAGGTGATCAGGTTGTCCCACGTGGGGCTCACAGTCTTCATCCCCATTTTACAGAAGAGGGAACTGAGACTCAGAGAAGTTAAGTGACTTGCGGGGATTAGAACCCATGACCTCTGACTCCCAAGCCTGTGCTTTTTCCACCAAGCCACACTGGCCAGTCTGATCATTTGGCATTTAGCATTTAATAAATACCATCACTGTTATTATAATACATGCTAAAAATGATCTACAGAAGATGAACATGGATATTCAATGATCGGTTGGTTGGTGGTATCTCAAGCTGGCTGAGGGACTGAAAAGAAGAAGCAAATAACCCAAGCAAAGTGTGGGTATTTCTTACCATAAAACTATTTCCGCTCTTATTAGCACAACCTTTGCCCTCATCATCTAGATATAGTCAGCGCACATTATTACTGTTACCATATTTGTTAAGCATTAGGGAAGCAGCATGGCCTAATAGGAAATGCACAGGCCTTGGGGTCAGAGAACCTGGGTTCTAATTTAAACACAGAGTAAACGCTTAATACTTTGAATATTTATGTGCTAAGCACTGGGTAGGTACAAGTTAATCAGTTCAGATACAATATCTGCCCCACATGGGATTAACAGTCCAAGCAGAAGAGGCATTGAATCCCCATTTTCCGGAAACTGAGGCAGAGAGTCGGTAAGTGACTTTGCCATTTGCCTGCTGTGTGACTTTGGATGAGATGGAACTAGACTGTGAGCACGTTGTTGGGTAGGGACCGTCTCTATATGTTGCCAACTTGTACTTCCCAAGCGCTCAGTACAGTGCTCTGCACACAGTAAGCGCTCAATAAATACGATTGAACGAGTGAATGAATTAGAACCCAGGCCCCCTGACTCGTGGCAGTTAGAACAACAAGTCTTTCTACTTAGACTGCGACCGGAGAGAAGCAGTGTGATCGAGTAGCTAGAGCATAGGCCTGGGAATTAGAAGGGCCTGGATTCTAATCCCCACTCTGCCACTTGTCTTCTGTGTGACCTTGGACAAGTCACTTAACTTCCCAGTGTCTCAATTCCCTCATCTGTAAAATGAGGATTAAGACTGTGAGCCCCTTGTGGGACATGTACTGCATCTATTCCTAATGCTTAGTACATTTCCTAGCACAGAGTAAGCACTTAACAAATGCTGTTAAAAAAAAAAACAACCTGTGTGGGGAAAAGACTTTACCCGACCTGATTATTAGAGAAGCAGCGAGGCTCAGTGGAAAGAGCACAGGCTTGGGAATCAGAGGTCATGGGTTCTAATCCCAGCTCTGCCGCTTGTCAGCTGTGTGACTTTGGGCAAGTCACTTAACTTCTCTGTGCCTCAGTTGCCTCATCTGTAAAATGGGGATTAAGACTGTAAACCCCATGTGGGACAACTTGATCACCTCGTATTCCCCCCCAGCACTTAAAATAGTGTTTCACACATAGTAAGCGCTTAACAAATACCATCATTATTATTATTTTGTCTTCCCCAGCACTTAGTACAGTGCTTGGCCTACAGTAAGTGCTTAATAAATGCCACAGTAGTAATGGTAATAATTAGAAGAGGACTTGGAGTCACAGGATCTAGGTTTTAGGCTTGGCTTTATCACTACCTGCATTACAAATATATAAGTACTTTTTTGCCTCAGTTTCTCTATCTGTAAATTGGCAATGGTGTTTGTCCTTCCCTAACTCTGAAGAGGCTAAAATGAGGTATGAAGAAAGATTGTGGTGGTCTTTTACTCAAAGTACTTGGAATCCCATGAAGGAATTTAGAACCATTTAAAAATGAGCCGAAAAGCAGATGTTAGGAATTAAGGGAGAGAAGAGCTCATCTGTGTAGTATATATTTGGAGGAGGTCTGCCTTCGAAATAGAGTAGCTCCCAGGAATCATCCCTGTGGAATCAATGTTGTTCATTTCTATTCTGCTGAAAAAGCTCTATTGGAGCCAAAATCTCTACTGTTCTGAAAAACTTTTGAATGAAGTTGCTGAGATGGGAGGAAAAAGAGTAATTTTTCAATTTACCTGGTCCTTCTTCACTCTTTGCTTGGAGTTATCAGATCAGATAAGGTCACTGCTAAAAATATTCAGGTCATACTCTGAAAACAAGATATGGAGGTTTACAATAGCTCGCACACACTTTTGGACCTAGGGACTGGGAAGCAAGGATTATGTCTCCTCCATCTATTGTACATTTCTCCAAGTGCTTAGTACAATGCTCTGCATATAGTAGCTACTCAAACTGCTGAGTGCCACTGGCAAGTCAAGTATTCATTCATTCAATTGTATTTATTGAGCGCTTACTGTGTGCAGAGCACTGTACTAAGCACTTGGGAAGTACAAGTCGGCAACAGATAGAGACGGTCCCTACCCAACAACGGGCTCACAGTCTAGAAGGGGGAGACGGACAACAAAACAAAACACACGGACAGGTGTCAAAATTGTCAGAACAAATAGAATTATAGCTCTATGCACATCGTTAACAAAATGAATCGAATAGTAAATATGTACAAGTAAAATAGAGTAATAAATCTGTACAAACATATATACAGGTGCTGTGGGGAGGGGAAGGAGGTAGGGTGGGGGGGGGGCAATGGGGAGGAGGAGAGGAAAAAGGGGGCTCAGTCTGGGAAGGCTTCCTGGAGGAGGTGAGCTCTCAGTAGGGATTTGAAGGGAGGAAGAGAGCTAGCTTGGCAGATGGGCAGAGGGAGGGCATTCCAGGCCCCGGGGGATGACGTGGGCCGGGGGTCGACGGCGGGACAGGTGAGAACGAGGCACGGTGAGGAGGTTAGTGGCAGAGGAGCGGAGGGTGCGGGCACATAGTAAGCGCTTAACAGTTGCTTAATACAATGCCTGGCACATACTAAGCACTTACCAAATACTATAATTATTATCAATGTCAGGTATGTGAGTAGAAATGGTTATTCAGCACAGTGTCCGCAGCCGCCGTGCTCCAAAACAGTACTTGAATTATTTATGGTGTGAACAGTCAAATATCAGTCAATCAATCAATCGTATTTATTGAGCGCTTACTGTGTGTAGAGCACTGTACTAAGCGCTTGGGAAGTACAAGTTGGCAACATATAGAGACAGTCCCTACCCAACAGTGGGCTCACAGTCTAGAAGGGGGAGACAGACAACAAAACCAAACATATTAAAATAAAACCAGTAGAATAGATATGTACAAGTAAAATAGAATAATAAATATGTACAAACATATATACATATATACAGGAGTCAGAAGTGGGATTCAAACCCACGCCTCCTCAACTAGAGGAAGTGTTAACTTGAGTCTGGCGCCTTAGACCACTCGGCCATCCTGACACCGACATATCAGTTACTAGGTTCCTCATCCCGCCTGTCAAGTGCTTTATGCCTAAGACAGAGTTCCAACTGAAAGTGCATTACAGATAATTGGGAAATATTGAATAACTGACAGACTGGGCATATCCTCTCTGTGCTTCAGTTTTCTTCTTTCTAAAATGGGGGAGAATGTCTATCTCTGCCTGTCTCAAAAGGGCATGGTGAGAATAACATGAGCTAAGAAATAGAAGATGGCTTTGGAAAACACAAACTGCCACAGGAATTCAACAAGTTATTAATATTATTAAAGGGCTCTATAATGCTTATCAGTGGTGAAATTAAATCTGAGCTACTTGTTTCCCAGATGCACCCAATGATCGGTGGTGAAAATGGGCCCAGAAAACCCTCCAAAATAGACAAGAAAGCATGGTCATGGTCCAATATGTGTGTGATCCATGGGAGGAAGAGGACCAACAAAATGGTGGACAGTGGCTGTCCAGGAGGAAAGGGACTTTGGGAATTCAGGAGGCCTAGTGGAAAGAATAAACAAGCTTAAGGATGGGAAGGTGGGGATTGTGCGAGCCTGGGATGGAGAGACAGGTTGGGAGGGGAGCGGATGTGGGAGCAGAGTGTGTGTGGGAAGAGTATGGCAGGGTGGGAAGTCCAGGAAAGGGTGGGAGAACCAGCATTGTCAGAGTGTGGGAGGTGGAGAGGGTGGAGGAAGGACAGCAAATGACTTTCGACTTCCATGTGTTTTTCTTTTGCTTCAAGGAACATGGACTGAGATGTGACAGGGAACTGACCCCGAAGACACAGAGCAGAGCCATCCAAAGAATTTCCCATCGCTGTAAATCACCAAACTATGTAAACCACTTGAGACTAACATTCTGCCACACGGCACATTTTCCAGATCCTTGCCTGGGCCCCAGCCCCAGGGGCCAAGAGCGAGATCCCCACGGTTCTTTCCAGGAAAACGTGAACACGTCTGGAGTGTGTCTCTGCTCTTTTCTGAACGGAAGATCCCGGGGAAGAAGGGATGGTTCTGAGTTGCCTACTCAGTCCTGTTGCTTTGGAAGTCTCTAAGCCGTTAGATGTGTGGGGCTGTCTGCCCTCAGCCTGGCCCGACTGAAGCTTGACTCACTCTGCTTGCTCAACCGACTGCCCTTTCGAGCTGAGCCATCTGGAAACAGCTCCCAGGGGTTCTGCCCACCAAGGAGGCAAAAATAAAAACTGTGGTGTGGGTTAAGCGCTTTCTATGTGCCAAGAACTGTAACTTAGCGCTGGGGTAGATACAAGATCATCAGGTCCCAGATGGGGCTCGGAGTGTAAGTAGGAGGGAGAACAGATATTGAATCCCTATTTTGCAGATGAGGAAATTGAGGCACAGAGAAGTGCTGCTAAGAAGTGACCCAATTACTCCTACCGTGGAAGGGCTCATCTCCTTAGCCCAGTCTTAGCCAGTGTGACTGGTGAGTGACATGGATTAGGAAAAAATAGGCCAGGGGCATCCAGAGTCCCCTGATAGAGAGCAAACCAGAAATGGCCTAGAGGACAGAGCACAGGCCTGGGAGTTGGAAGAACCTGGGTTCTAATCCCTGCTCCACCACTTAATAATAATAATGATGGCATTTATTAAGCGCTTACTATATGCCAAACACTGTTCTAAGTGCTGGGGAGGTTACAAAGTGATCAGGTTGTCCCATGGGGGCTCACAGTCTTAATCCCCATTTTACAGATGAAGGAACTGAGGCCCAGAGAAGTGAAGTGACTTGCCCAAAGTCACACAGCTGACAGGTGGTGGAGCCGGGATTTGAACCCATAATAATAATGATGGCATTTATTAAGCGCTTACTCTGTGCAAAGCACTGTTCTAAGCTCTGGGGAGGTTACAAGGTGGTCAGGTTGTCCCACAGGGGGCTCACAGTTTCAATCCCCATTTTACAGATGAGGTAACTGAGGCCCGGAGAAGTGAAGTGACTTGCCCAGAGTCACACAGCTGACAGATGGAGGAGCCGGAATTTGAACCCATGACCTCTGACTCCAAAGCCCGTGCTCTTTCCACTGAGCCACTTGTCTACTATGTGTCATTGGGAAAGTCGCTTCACTTCTCTGGGCCTCAGTTATCTCATTTGCAAAATGGGATTAATCGATCATATTTATTGAGCGCTTACTGTGTGCAGAGCACTGTGAGCCCCAAACGGGACAGAAACTGTGTGCAACTTAACTGTCTTGTATCTACCCCTGTGCTTAGAACAGTGCCTGGAACATAGTAAGTGCTGAACAAATAGCAAAAGAAAAAAAAGAAAGAGAGCTCACCTGACCTGCTGCCATTGGGTCTGTCGGTACAATGGAAAAGCTGTCTCCAGCCATCAGGGATCAGAATCTTTGTTCTTCCTGCCCTGGTATGGGGTTAGGAGAAACAGAAACCAGGTTGCTTCAGTGGCCTAGGGGTAGGGCTAGAAAAGGGGATGGTTTTAGTGTAATTTTGTTTTAAATGGAATTTGTTAAGCACTTACTATGTGCCTGGCGCTATACTTACCACTGGGGTAGTTACAAGTTAATCAGTTTGGACACAGTCCCTGTCCCACATGTAAAATGTGTTTTACAAATGAGGGAACTGAGGGAAGGAGAAGTGAAGTAACTTGACCAAGGTCATGCAGCAGACATGTGATGGAGTCAAGATTAGAACCCAGGTCCTTTTGACTCCCAGCCCTGTGCTCTAGCCACTAGGCTTCGGTGCCTCTCCTTTAATGAGAGGGGAGAGACAGAGAGAGAAGAGGAAGGGGAATGGGAAAGGGAGTGATGACAAGAGTAAGAAGGTGGGGGCGAGACAGGAGACATCGGAGAAAGGCAGACCGGGACAAAGTTACTCACCATCTGCTGGGTCATCAGGGGCCAATTGAGGGTCCTGGTTGTTGCTGCTGGGGTGGCAGGTACAGTGCGAGGGGCACTGGGTTGGGAGCCGGGGGATGCCCACAGGTCAAGGGGCTTGTCCTGGGCCGGGGCTTCAAGACCACTCCTGTCAGTCAGTCAATCAATCATATTCATTCATTTATTCAGTCATACTTATTGAGCACTTACTGTGTGCAGAGCACTGTACTAAGCATTTGGGAAGTACAAGTTGGCAACACATAGAGACGGTCCGTACCCAACAACGGGCTCACAGTCTAGAAGGGGGAGACAGACAACAAAACAAAACATGTGGACTGGTGTCAAGTCGTCAGAACAAATAGAATGAAAGCTAAATGCACAATATTCATTGAGTGCTTACTGTATGCAGAGCACTGCGCTAAGCACCTGGGAGTGTACAATATAACAATAACAGAGAAGCAGCAAGGTATAGTGGATAGAGCTCAGGCTGTGAGCCCACTGTTGGGTAGGGACTGTCTCTATATGTTGCCAACTTGTACTTCCCAAGCACTTAGTACAGTGCTCTGCACACAGTAAGTGCTCAATAAATATGATTGATTGGGAGTCAGAAGGCCATGGGTTCTGCCACTTGTCTGTTGTGTGACCTTGGGTAAGTCATTTCTCTTTGCCTAAGTTACCACATGTGTAAAATGGGAATTGAGACTGTGAGCCCCACTTGGGACAGACACTGTGTCCAACCCGATTTGCTTGTATCCATCCCAGCGCTTAGTATAGTGCCTGGCACATTGTAAGTGCTTAACAAATTCCATTATTATTATTATTATTATTATTAATAAACAGACACAAAAAGAGGGGCAGCAGGGGCCGAGGACAATAACCAGCATTTAACCGTGCTCTGTGGACACAGGGTCAACCGAGGTCCCCTCTGCCTCGGCCCCCTACGATCTGTCTCACAGGAGACTTGAGAAACCTTTCTCCCCTTCCTGCCCTCTTCCCCATACCAGACATACATGAACATACCTCTCCCTCCGGACCTCACCCCGGTGTCTGTCTTGAATCGAGAACCTAGTCACGCTGGCTGGGCTGCCAGTTCTTGGGACAATCTTGGGCAGTACCAATGGGTCACGGGGTGAGCCAGACCCCTAAATAACAGGACTCTCCCACCCAAATCGGGAGCCTGATCACTGGTCGCAGTACATTGGAGCTTCTGTGGTTCAGAAAAGGATCTAATTCCCTCTAGACTGTAAGCTCATTGTGGGTAATAACAATAATAATAATTAAGGTATTCGTTAAGTGCTTACTATGCGCCAGGCACTGTACTAAGCGATGGGATGGATACAAGCAAATTGGGTTGGACACAGTCCCTTGTCCCACATGGGGTTCACAATCTCATTCCCCATTTTTCAGATGAGGTAACCGAGGCACAGAGAAGTGAAGTGACTTGCCCAAGGTTACACACCAGACGAGGCAGAGCTGGGATTAGAACCCATGATCTTCCCACTCCCAGGCCCGTGCTCTATCCACTATGCCAGCATACATAAAACTGTTATATTGTACCCTCCCAAGTGCTTAGTACAGTGCTTGGCCCACTGTGAGTGCTCAATAAATACCGTTAACTGATTTCCACCTCTTGTGGATCCATAATTATATCAATCATCAATCCCTGTACTAAGCACTCAGTAAATGCCATTGATTGGTTGATCTAATTATGGGTTCACAGGGGATGGAAACCAGCTCAGTTCTTGAGCCAATGTGGTAGCTAGCCAGCTAGCCAGTCAGTCATCCGCTTGGGCCCCTGAACTCTATGGAACAAGAACCAGGCATGAAATACCAGTATGCGCAATGGGGCTGGGCCAGAGGGCCTGGTTTTCAGGAGGCAGAGCTACAGAGGCAGAGAAGCATCATGAAAGTGACAGGGTGGAGGAGGAGTGAGATTGGAATACAGAGCAGACAGTCATGTTTGCCTCACATTCATAATCACCTCATCCCCTCCTACCTCACCTCGCTTCTCTCTTACTAAAACCCAGCCCGCACACTCCGTTCCTCTATTGACAACCTTCTTCCTGTACCTCAATCTTGTCTATCTCATCGCTCACCTCTTGCCCACGTCCTGCCTCTGGCCTGGATCCGCCTCCCTCCTCATACCCGACAATGACTCTTCCCCACTTCAAAGTCTTATTGAAAGCACATCTCCTCCAAGAAGCCTTCACTAATTAAGTCTTCCTTTCCTCTTCTCCCACGCCCTTAATAATATAATAATAATAATGGCATTTATTAAGTGCTTACTATGTGCAAAGCACTGTTCTAAGCGCTGGGAAGGTTACAAGGTGATCAGGTTGTCCCACAAGGGGCTCACAGTCAATCCCCATTTTACAGATGTGGGAACTGAGGCGCAGAGAAGTTAAGTGACTTGCCCAAAGTCACACAGCTGACAGGCGGTGGAGCCAGAATTTGAACCCATAACCTCTGACTCCAAAGCCCAGGCTCTTTCCACTGAGTCACGCTGCTTCCCTTCTGTGTCACCATGATGTACTCCCTTTATTCAACTCCCCTCCCAGCCCCACAGCACCTATGTATATAGCTGTAATTTATTTATATTAATTTCTTTTACTCCCTCCCGGCCTCCTCCAAGCAGCAAGTGCTCAATAAATACCATTGATTGATGGATTGAATGGAAAGTCCAACATCATAGGGCCAGCCTGAGATTTCAGACCCTCTCTGAATTGTCTCCTGTTGCTGTCAACTCATATCCCTGCCTGGCCTAGGTTTAATTAACTAATTAATTAATTAAATCAATCATGTTTATTGAACACTTACTGTGTGCAAAGCACTGTACTATGCGCTTGAGAGAGTACAATATAACAATAAACAGAAAATATTTTCCATGCTTGGGTTTCTCCATCTGTCCCTACTTCTACCTTTGATCCCATCAATCAATCAGTGTTATTCATTGAGTGCTTACCGTGTGCAGAGCACTGAACTAAGGGCTTGGGAAAGTACCATCCCATAGAGTTCATTCATTCAATCTTATTTATTGAGTGCTTACTGTGTGAAAAACACTGTCTAAGTGCTTGGGAGAGTATAACAGTTAAACACATTCCCTGCCCACAACAGCCTCCACAGACTACAACTATTACAGACATGACCTTGGACCGTGATTTCTCTGTAAACTAACAATTCAACGTCCAAAGCCTAGACAAATCTGTTTACTATTCTGAAATGTCTTTATACTCAACAAAAAACAGACAATTACTAATACAAAAAGGGTGTTGTGATGCTAGACAAAAATAGTGTTAAAACATATGTACCATTTGCTTAAAAATGAGTTGTCAGCAATCTTGAATCTTTTCCCTTTGAGTCACACAGAAACCCACAAAATGACACACAGTTGGTGCTGGGTAACCTATGTCTAAATATAATTACTCCTTTCCATCCCCACCTCTCTTCTCTGCAGGCATCTACTCCATCGTGAGATCACCCTGCTGGTTTATGTCTATCCCCTTCTCTGTCCACATGGAGCTTACAGTCTAGAGGGGGAGACAGGCATTAATATGAATAAATCATTTATAATATATAATTTCAAGAGACATATATAAGTACTGTGGGTTTAGGAAGAGTATCAAGTGTCCAACGGCCATTCCGAAGTGGCTGGCAGAATTTGACTTTTACTTCTATAAAAAGCAGCGTGGCTTAGTGGATAAGGGTCAGCCTGGGAGTCAGAAGGACCTGGTTTCTAGTGCTGGCTCTGCCTCTTGCCTGCTGTATGACCTTGGGCAAGTCACTTCACTTCTCCGTGCCTCAGTTACCTCATCTGTAAAATGGGGATTAAGATTGTGAATCCCGTGTGGGACAGAGACTGTGTCAAATCTGATTAACTCGTATCTAACTCAGCACTTAAAATGGTGCTTGACACATAGTAAGCTCTTAACAAATGCCATTGTTTTTTATTATTATTATTATTTTTTTTCCAGAGACCCCTCTCACTGGCCCAAGGTGTTGGGTTTGACCAGTTCCTTTCAGAGAGGATTGAGAGCCCCCGAGGGTCCATTGAGTGGTCTTCCCAGGAACATGAGTGACCTGTGTTCTCCTAGCAAGCACCACTCCCTTCTCCCTGACCACCAAAGTCATGGCCCACAGCTCTCCTAGTGCTAACCACCCCTCTAACTACCCCTGGCTCTCTCTATCTAGTAGCTGTACTAGACAGACTAGTACTGCAGGATGAATTCCCCAATCCCTTTTGCCGCATCTGATCTTTGTCCCTAGACGGGTTAATGATCCTTCCATTTGAGGGTCCAGGCCTCTGCCTTCACCTCGCCTGCCCCGGCTCACTGGCCCGCCTTCCCCGCCCCTGCGGTCCCGGAGAGAGGAACGCCGCCGCTTTGGAAGGCTTGGGAAAATTCCTGGCGTCCGAGTTCCCTGAGTTCGGGAGAAAGAGGCTCCCTTCATCTCCTCACGCTCCACTGCCCCCTCAGGGAATGCTCAGCCCCAAGAATATCCCTTCTGTGAGAGAGCTTCCCCAGAGCAGACCCCCGGATGCCTGCCAGGAAGAGATGTACTGCTGGGATGCTGAGGGCGTTGTGGGCAGGGATTGTCTCTCTTTATTGCAGTACTGTACTTTCCAAGCACTTAGTACAGTCCTCTGCACATGATAAGTGCTCAACAAATATGACTGAATGAACTCCACTCTGTCCCCTCACTGATTTTGTACTAACCCCCACCCAGGCCTCGATCAATTCCTCAGTACTCTTCTTCTTCCTCCACTCAAATGCTCACTCTGTAGAGAACTCTTGGCAGAAATGCAAGCCTCCAGCCGACCTCACCCTCCTCAAATCCATCATCACCTGCTTAACTCTGCCCAGCAACACCACGTCTCTCTTATTGACTTCCTTGCCATTTCTCTCACCAATTATTCTAGAATTAACTCCCTCAAACCCAGAGGGACTCCCGCTTCCCCCTTCCCCTTGAATTTGGTGACTACTTTATTGACAAAATCGAGACCAACACATATGAATTCCCCTTTATATCCCCAGCTTCCTCAATCAGAAGGTTAATCATATTTATCGAGCACTTACTATGTGCAGAGCGTGGTACTAAGTGCTTGGGAGAGTAAGATATAACACCACAATAGATACATTCCTTGTCCACAATGCGTTCTTACCTCACCATTGGCTCTCTCATCCTTTAAGAGGAGATCTTCATCCTGTTTTCAAAATCTATCCCCTCCATCTCTTCCTCCAATCTCATCCCTCCAATCAAATTAGAGTATTGACTGAGCATTTATTCTGTGCAGAGCGCTTTACTAAGCACAGGGAGAGTACAATACAATAGAACTAGTAGACACCTTCCCAGCCCACAATGGCACGGGAAGCAGGATGGCATAGTGGATAGAGCGCGGGCCTGGGAATCAGAAGATCACGGGTTCTAATTCTGACTCTGCTACTTGTCTGTTAGGTGGCCTTGGGCAAGCCGCTTCATGTCTGTGCCTCAGTTACCTCATCTGTAAAATGGGGATTAAGACTGTGAGCCCCATGCAGGACAGGGACCGTATCCAAACTGATTTACTTGTATCCACCCCAGCGCTTAGTACAGTGTCTGTCACATGGTAAATAATAATAATAATAGTAATAATGGCATTTGTTAGGTGCTTACTATGTGCAAAGCACTGTTCTAAGCGCTGGGAAGGATGCAAGGTGATCAGGTTGTCCCACGTGGGGCTCATAGCCTTAATCCTCATTTTACAGATGAGGTCATTGAGGCACAGAGAAGTTTAGTGACTTGCCCAAAGTCACACAGCGGACAATTGGCGGAGCCAGAATTTGAACCCATGACCTCTGACTCCCAAGCCCGTGCTCTTTCCATTGAGCCACGCTGCTTCTTAACAAATACCACAATTATTATTATTATTATTATTGACGAGAAGCAGCATGGCCTAGTGGATAGAGCATGGGACTGGAAGTCGGAAGGACTTGTGTTCCAAAACCAGCTCCACCATTTGTCTGCTGTGTGACCTTGGGCAAGTCGCTTAACTTTTCTATTTCCATTATCTCATTTGTAAAACGGGCATGAAAACTGTGAGCCCCATGTGGAACACAGACTGTGTCCAAGCAGAATACTTTGTTCTACCCTAGCGCTTAGACTAGCCCCTGGTGCATAGAAAGCGCTTAACAAATATCATAAAAACCAAACGAAAAAAACTTCCATATTGAGTCAGTCACCAAATCCTGGTGGTTCTTTCTTCACACCTCCAGAATTCACCCCTCCCTCCCAACCAAACTGCCACCATACTGGCCCAAGCACTTGTCACATCCTGCCTTGACATCTACATCAGCCTGCTTGATGGCTTCCTTGCCTCCAGTCCATACTTCATTCTGTTGCCTGGATCATTTTTCCAAAATACTGTTCCGCACAACTCACTCCTCAAAGACCTCCAACAGTTCCTCTTCCAATCAAGGAGAAATTCCTGGCCACTGGTTTTGAAGGCACTCAACCAGCTCTTTCTCCACTACTTATTCTTGCCTCCTCTCCCACTACACCCCAGCTCGTACTCTTTGCTCCTCTCAAGCTACCCTGGGATTTGCTCTCACCTCTCTTTCTGCCAACCCCTTGCTTACACTCTTCTTTCTTCCTGGAATTCCCTGCCTCCCTGCATCTACCAGACAACCTCTCTCTCCATCTACAAGGCCCTTCAAGAGAAGCTGTGCGGCACAGTGGATAGAGCCCAGGCCTGAGAGTCAGAGGGTCATGGATTCTAATTTGGCTCCATCACTTGTCTGCTGTGTGTCCTTTGACAAGTCACTTCACTTCTCTGAGCCCACTGTTGGGTAGGGACCGTCTCTATATGTTGCCAACTTGTACTTCCCAAGCGCTTAGTACAGTGCTCTGCACACAGTAAGCGCTCAATAAATACAATTGATTGATTGATTCTCTGTGCCTCAGTTACCTCATCTGTAAAATGGGGAATAATAACAATAATAATTATGGTATTTGTAAAGCACTTCTATGTGCCAAGCACTGTTCTAAGCACTGGGGTAGATACAAGTTAATCAGGTTGTCCCACATGGGGCTCAAAGTTTTAATCCCCATTTTACAGATGAGATAACTGAGGCACAGAGAAGTTAAGTGGCTGGCCCAAGGTCACACAGCAGACAAGTGGCAGAGCTGGGATCAGAACCCACGTCCTCTGACTCCCAAGCACGGACTCTTTCCACTTAGCCACGCAAGACTGAGAGCCCTACGCGGGACATGGACTGTGTCTAAACCGATTGGTTTGTATCCATGCCAGTGCTTAGTACAGTGCCTGGCACATAGTAAGCGCTTATCAAGTACCGCAATTATTATTATTAGGCCAGCGTTCACGATCAAATAAAGTTGGCTCACGTTAAGGGCATCATGAATGCTGTTACTAAATCCCCACGGGTTTACCTTTCCAATTAGAGGTCCATGCCCAGGATTCCTTCTGGAGTCCGCAGAATCCCCTCCTCTCCCTTCTCTTCTTTCTCCTTCCACGCGGCTTTGGCGGACAGCGGCTGCAAACTTGAACAGCTTGTGGTTTGAGCAGGTGTGCAAGGAGGCCACTCCATTTCTCTCCGTCAAGGTTTCTTTCCTTCAACCCCGCAGGCAACTGTTGTGGACAGTTTCCCACTGCAGGGGAGCACCAGCATTGCTGCCCAGAGCGGAGAAGCAGTGTGGCCTAGTGGATAGAGCACGGGCCTAGCAGTCAGAAGGACCTGGGTTCTAATCCCGGCTCCTCTACTTGTCCGCTGTGTGACCTTGGGCAAGTTACTTCACTTCTCTGGGCCTCAGTTACCTGATCTGGAAAATGGGGATTGAGAGACTGTGAGCCCCACGTGAGACAAGGACTGTGTCCAACCCGATTTGCTTGTATCCACCCCAGCGCTTAGTCCGGTGCCTGGCACACAGTAAGCTTTTAACAGCACCATAATATTATTACTAAAACAACAACCTATGGTGAAACATCCCTGTAGGAGGTTTTCAATCCTTTTAATTTGCTCAGACCAGGAAAGCTTCCCAGATTTACAGTTTAAATGGCCAAAATTTACAAAAGAGGGCTCTCTCCTGCTCTCCGAGACCCCTCTGGCAGCTTCCTCTCATGTGTACACAGGTACGTGTGTACACACACACACACACACACACACACACACACACACCCTTTTGTAAGAAATCCAAACCAGCACAGTATGCTAAACTACCAGAAGTATATAACAGAGTCATTTCTGAAGCTATAAAAATATTCACATACAAAACGACTTCTAGAAAATTCCCCTCCCCCCCGCAACCCCCCATGGTCTCCAATCTGATTACAAAGCGGGCATCGAGTGTGGAGGAGAAGGCCTCCGGCCACACACCACTCTTTTAAAGATTCCCTTTGGGGTGCGCAGACTGTCCCCTCCTCGTTCTCCCCGAGGCGGTGTGTGGACAACACACCTCCTCGTCCTCCCCGAGGCGGTGTGTGGACACACGTGGACACAGGGGAATTTCCCCGGTCGGACTGCCTGGGTCAGTCCGTGCTGGCGGGGCAAGGAGGCCAGAGGAGGAGCAAAGTCTGGAGACCACACCGCTCTTCCAGGCTCACCCAAGCGCCAGGGATCGGGAATGGAGCGGAGCGTCTGAATACCGTCCCGTGGGACACCACAAAAGCATGACGACGCACAACACGGCCATTAAGCTACTCTTTACAGCACAACAGTCTTTCGGGATCTGAACAGGGGTTGGGTCCACGGCGTTGGCTCGACGTTCAAAGGGCAAGTCGGGCATTTCCTTGGAAGGACTCAGTTCGGTTCGGCCAACAGAACATCGGCGATGGAGGCCATGGGAACCCACCCCCCATCTTCCGATCTCGCAGCGATGGCATAGTCTTCTGGTCCCGGGCAATACCACCAGGCCCCGCGGATGGGGGATGCTGGACCTGGCCTCCGAAATGCCCATGTCACGGCGTGCTGGGAGTCGGGGGGCACACCAGTTTCCCACGGGCAAGGGTGGAGGGGCTATTTCTCGCCACAGGTGTTGATATTTTTGCCGGAGGTGGCATCTTCCACCAGCGACACGTGGTAATCGGTGGAGAGGGTGAAGTGGGAGATGCAGCCGACGAGGCCCCGCAGGTACTGGCGGTGGGTGTGCAGGGCGATTTCTTTCACGCCGCCTGGGAGAGAGACACCCAAGTGAGAAAACTCTTCCAAGTTTGGGAGTGGCGGGTCCTCCCTGGCTCTCCAACTCCACCATGGACTCCCCTGTTTGGCTTTTTTTTTTTTTGAAGTGGCATTGATTAAGCGCTTACTATGCTCCAAGCACTGTTCGAAGCACTGGGGCAGATGCAAGGTAATCAGGTTGGACACAGTCCATGTCATTCATTCATTCAATCATATTTATTGAGCGCTTACTCTGTGCAGAGCACTGTACTAAGCGCTTGGGAAGTACAAGTTGGCAACCTATAAAGACGGTCCCTACCCAACAACGGGTTCACAGTCTAGAAGGGGGAGACAGACAACAAAACAGAACATGTAGACAGGTGATGTCCCATATGGGGCTCACAGTCTCAAGCCCCGTTATGCAGATGAGGTAACTGAGGCCCAGGAACATGAAGTTCATTCATTCATTCATTCATAACAGTGCTTGGCACATAGTAAGCGCTTAACAAATACCATCATTATTATTCATTCATTCAGTCATATTTATTGAGCGCTTACTGTGTGCAGAGCACTGTACTAAGAGCTTATGAAATAACTTGCCCAAGGTCATACAGCAAACAAATGGGCGAGTCGGGATTAGAACTCAGGTCCTTCTGATTCCCAGGTCTGTGCTCTAGCCACTAGGCTAAGGAGGAGCAGCGTGGCTCAGAGGAAAGAGCCCGGGCTTTGGAGTCAGAGGTCATGGGTTCGAATCCCAACTCCACTATATATCTACTGTGTGACCTTGGGCAAGTCACTTAACTTCTCTGATCCTCAGTTACCTCATCTGTAAAATGGGGATTAAGATGTGAGCCCCACGTGGGACAACTTGATCACCTTGTAACCCCCCCAGCACTTAGAACAGTGCTCTGCACATAGTAAGCGCTTAACAAATGCCATTATTATTATTATTAGGCCATGCTGCTTCTCATTGAATCCCATCTTCTTTTACTCATTTTCCATCCTCCGGCTACAACTAGCAGTAACTCACTTTCTTCCCCGTGCTTCAACCGGTGTAATGGAAAGAGCTCAGCCCTGGGAGTCACAGGATCTGGGTTCTGATGCCGACTCCACCACTTACCTGCTGTATGACCTTGGGCAAGTCACTTAACCTCTCTCGGCCTCAGCTTCCTCATCTGTGCAATGATGAGGAAGCTGACTGTGAGCCCACTGCTGGGTAGGGACTGTCTCTATATGTTACCAACTTGTACTTCCCAAGCGCTTAGTACAGTGCTCTGCACACAGTAAGCGCTCAATAAATACGATTGATGATGATGATGAGATTAAATACCTGTTCTCCCTTCTAGTTAGACTGTGGGCCCCAGGTGGGACAGGAACAGGGAGTGTGTCCAACCTGATTATCTTGTTTCTACCCCAGCGCTTGGGACAGTGTTTGGCACATAATAATCGCTTAACAAATACCACTATTATTAAGCATTTTTGTGCTGACCCCTTTTAAATTATAAGCTCCCTGAGGGCACAGAACCATGCCTTTTACATCTAACATGCCCTCCCATCACTCGGTATGGTGTTCTACACACAGCAGTGCTTAGCATACAATGGGTGCCCAGTATAAGTGCACTGTCCGCAGCAGACGCTCAGTAAAAACCCTTGATGATGATGTTGGCTGATTTCTGAGGATCAGGAATGCTGTGGGAAGCAGGGGGTTGGTGGGGGGGAAGATACTCTATCTTCCCCTTCAGTACAAAGATCCTTTTTTTAAAAAAAAAAAATGGTATTTGTTAAACGATTTACTCACTGCTTAGTACTTAGTACATGTAGTACACTGTACTAAGCGCTATGGTAGATACAAGCTAATCAGGTAGGGCACAGTTCATTCATTCATTCAATCGTATTTATTGAGTGCTTACTGTGTGCAGAGCACTGTACTAAGCCCTTGGGAAGTACAAGTTGGCAACATATAGAGACGGTCCCTACCCAACAGTGGGCTCGCGGTCTAGAAGGGGGAGACAGAGAACAAAACAAAACATATTAACAAAATAAGTAGAATAAATATGCACAAGTAAAATAAATAAATAAATAGGGTAATAAATACGTACATGTTCATGTCCCACATGGGGGGGTCTCGCAGTCTTAATCCCCATTTTACAGGTGAGATAATGGAGGCCCAGAGAAGTCAAGTAATAATAATAATAATAATGGTATTTGTTAAGCCCTTACTATATGCCAAACACTGCTCTAAGCACTGGGGTAGATATAAGGTAATCAGGCTGTCCCAAAGTTAAAGTCTTATCCCCATTTTACAGGTGAGCTAACTGAGGCACAGAGAAGTTAAGTGCTTTGCCCAAGGTAACACAACAGACAAGTGGATGAGCCGGGAATAGAATCTAGGTCCTCAGACTCCCAGCCCTGTGGTCTTTCCACTAGGCCATGCAGATTCTGTTGCACACGATCCCAGGTCTCCTGTGGAGAATTTCCTCCTGGGTTTGGTGGATCAACTCAAAGCTGTCTTGACAGTAGACTCTCCGACGCAATGCTTCTCATCCCAATCCTATTCCCTCTCCCCCTGCAACTTCATCACTTTAATAATAATAATAATAACTATTATTATTGTGGTATTTGTTAAGCTCTTACTATGTGCCAAGCACTGTTCTCAGCACTAGAGTAGATACAAGGTAATCACGTTGAACACAGTCCTTGTCCCACATGGGGCTCACAGCCTTAATCTCCTTCCCTTCCCCACAGCACCTGTATATATGTATATATGTTTGTACATATTTATTACTCTATTTATCTTACTTGTTCATACCTATTCTATTTATTTTATTTTGTTAGTATGTTTGGTTTTGTTCTCTGTCTCCCCCTTCTAGACTGTGAGCCCACTGTTGGGTAGGGACCGTCTCTATGTGTTGCCAACTTGCACTTCCCAAGCTCTTAGTACAGTGCTCTGCACACAGTAAGCGCTCAATAAATACGATTGATTGATTGATTAATTCCTATTTTACAGATGAGTAACTGAGGCACAGAGAATTTAAGTGACTTGCCCAAGGTCACCCAGCAGACAAGTGGCAGAGCCAGGATTAGAACACAGGTCCTCGGATTCCCAAGCCCGTGCTCTTGCTACTAGGCCATGCTGCTACCATAATGATAATAATAATGATGATGATATTTGTTAAGCGCTTACTATGTGCCAAGCACTGTTCTAAGCACTGGGGGACTACAAGGTGATTAGGTTGTCCTACGTGGGGCTCACATTCTTAATCCCCATTTTACAGATGAAGTGAAGTGACTTTGCCCAAAGTCACACAGCTGACAATTGGCGGAGCTGGGATTTGAACCCATGACCTCCGACTCCAAAGCCCGGGCTCTTTCCACAGAGCCACGCTGCTTCTCCATGTCACCATGTGATATGGTCACCATGTCACCTTAGTACTCAGATACTCACTCCCAACCCCTGGTAACCTAAACGTCAATCTTGATCTTGTCTATCTTGCCGCCGACTTCTCGCCCACGTCCTGCCTCTGGTTTGGAACGCGCTCCCTCCTCATATCATCATCAATCATCATCAATCGTATTTATTGAGCGCTTACTATGTGCAGAGCACTGTACTAAGCGCTTGGGAAGTACAAATTGGCAACATATAGAGACAGTCCCTACCCAACAGTGGGCTCACAGTCTAAAATATTAGACTGTGGGCTCACAGTCATATTTCCCTCCTCCTATTTAACAGATGATGACTCTACTCCCTTCAAAACTTTAGTGAAAGCACATCTCCTCCAAGAGGGCTTCTCTGATTGAGCCCTCCTTTCCTCTTCTCCCACTCCCTTCTGTGTCTCACTGACTTACTCCCTTTATTCATCCCCCTTCCCAGCCCCAAAGCATTTATGTCCTTATCTGTCATTTATTGATTTAGATTAATGTCTGTCTCCCCGTCTAGACTTAAACTGGTTGTGGGCCGGGAATTATCAAGTACCACTGTTATTAATATTATTATTATTATTCCTACATGTTCAATAGGGAGGGATTGGGACAGGCAAAATGCTGAAGACTAGCTAGGCAATATCCCTTCCTGGCTCTTGGAACCCCACCTTCACCCCCCAGGCTTTTCTTGTCGGGTGGGAAAGCAACCTGAAACCTGCCCCTGCAGCCCCGAGCCAGACCGTCAGCCAGTCAATCCTATTTATTGAGCGCTTACTGTGTGCAGAGCACAGTACCAAGCGCTTGGGAGAGTCTAATACAACAGTGAGAAGCAGCATGGTTTAGTAGAAAGAGCCCAGGCTTGGGAGTCAGAGGTCGTGGGTTCTAATCCCAATTCTGCCACTTGTCGGCTGTGTGACTTTGGGCAAGTTGCCAACTTGTACTTCCCAAGCGCTTAGTACAGTGCTCTGCACACTGTAAGCACTCAATAAATATGACTGAATGAATGAACTTAACTCCCCCTTCTAGACTGTGAGCCCACTGTTGGGTAGGGACCGTCTCTATATGTTGCCAACTTGTCCTTCCCAAGTGCTTAGTACAGTGGTCTGCACACAGGAAGCGCTCAATAAATACGACTGAATGAATGAATGAACTTCTCTGGGCCTCAGTTACCTCATCTGGAAAATGGAGATGAAGACCGTGAGCCCCACATGGGACAACCTGATCCCCTTGTATCCCCAGTGCCTAGAACAGTGCTTGGCACATAGTAAGTGCTTAACAAAATACCAAACCTGATCCCCAGCACTTAGAACAGTGCTTTGCACATAGTAAGTGCTTAACAAATGCCATCATTATTATTATTATTATTATTATTGAATCTACCCCAGGGCTTAGAGCAGTGCTTGGCACGTAGTAAGCACTTAACAAATACCAACATTATTAGTAACAATAAACAGACACGTCCCCTGCCCACAGTGAGCTTCCAGTCTAGAGGAATCTAGGTCACTCACCTATGTAGAGATCCCCGTTGATGTTGAGCTGCCGCATCTGGCCAGGAGACTTTCCGGTGTGGGCCCCGTAGTCGTCCACAGTGACCTTTCCCGACTGTCCGTCGCTGCAGACAGAGATGCCATTGGCCACCGTCAGTGCAGAACGGCAGGACGGGCTCCGGCCCGCCCCAGCTGCCACGTCCGATCAACCCCCTGGCACCACAGCGACCGCTCCTAATTCTCAGTACGGTCCTCTGTACACTGTAGCGGTCCAGTACAGTGCTTTGGTTACAGCAGGTGCTCGGTATGGTTCTCTGCCCACAGTAGCCACCCAGTACAGTGTTTTGCATACGGCAAGGCACTCCGTATGGTCCTCTGTACATTGTAGGGGTGCAGTACAGTGCTTTGTATATGGCAGGCACTCAGTAATAATAATGATGGCATTTATTAAGCGCTTACTATGTGCAAAGCACTGTTCTAAGCACTGGGGTGGATACAAAGTGATCAGGTTGTCCCACGTGGGGCTCACAGTCTTAATCCCCATTTTACAGATGAGGTAACAGGCTCAGAGAAGTTAAGTGACTTGCCCAAGGTCACACAGCAGACGTGGTGGAGCCGGAATTTGAACCCATGACCTCTGACTCCAAAGCCTGTGCTCTTTCCACTGAGCCACGCTGCTTCTCCAACAGTTCTCTGCATACAGTAGGTGTCCAGTACAGTGCTTTGGCTACAGCAGAAGCTCAGTACTGTCCTCTGTACACTGTAGCTGTCCAGTACAGTGCTTTGGCTACAGCAGGCACTCAGTATAGTTCTCTGCACACACTAGGTGTCCAGTACAATTCTTTGCGTACTGCAGGCACTCTGTAGTATAATAATAATGGTATTTGTTAAGGGCTTACTGTGTGCCAAGCACTGTTCTAAGCTCTGGGGTAGATACAAGGTAATCCGGTTTTCCCACGTGGGGCTCCCGGTCTTAGACCCCATTTTACAGATGAGATAACTGAGGCACAGAGAAGTGAAGTGGCTTGCCCAAGGTCACACAGCAGACAAGTGACAGAACTGGGATTAGAACCCATGTCCTTTGACTCCCAAGCCCGGGCTCTTGCCACTAAGCCATGCTGCTTCTTTGCACACAGTAGGTGCCCAGTACAGTTCTCAGCATATAGCAGGTACTTAGTAAAGTTCCCTGCGTTATGGTAGATGCTCAATAAATGCCACTGATTGATTGATTAATTGATTGATCGGGTGATAGTTTGAGTGTCCAGCAGGTGCACAGGGCCCAGCTTGGATTTGGCTTGCAAGTGGGCTTTAGCTTTCTAGCCAGTCTTTTAGACTGTGAGCCCACTGTTGGGTAGGGTCTGTCTCTATACGTTGCCAACTTGTACTTCCCAAGCGCTTAGTACGGTGCTCTGCACACAGTAAGCGCTCAATAAATACGATTGATGATGATGATGGCCACAGAGGCCAAAGGTGACTCCGGTGGTCACTATCCCCATTAGCTTTTGAGCGTGTACTCTGTAAGCTGGTACTGGGCAGGGAATGTTTCTATCGTTTGTTCATTCAATCGTATTTATTGAGCGCTTACTGTGTGCAGAGCACTGTACTAAGCACTTGGGAAGTACAAGTCGGCAACATATGGAGACAGTCCCTACCCAACAACGGGCTCACAGTCTAGAAACGTACTCTCTCAAGTACTTAGTATAGTGCTCCGCCACGCAGTAAGCACTCAATAAAACTGATCGAATCAATGAACAAATGTGCCAAACATGTTGCTGAGCACTGGAGTCAGACCTACCTGACTCCAGGCCCAACGCCCCACTGAGGTGGAGGCTCTTAGCCTCTAAGAGGCCAGAGAAGATAATAATAATAATAATAATAATAATAATAATAATAATGGCATTTGTTAAGCACTTACTATGTGCAAAGCACTGTTCTAAGCACTGGGGAGGGGAAACAAGGGGAAACAAGGTAACGAGGTTGTCCCATGTGGGGCTCACAGTCTTAATCCCCATTTTACAGGTGAGGTAACTGAGGCTCAGAGAAGTTAAGTGACTTACCCAAGGTCACACAGCAGCCCGTGCTCTTTCCACCGAGCCACGCTGCTTCTCCAAGAAGATGGTTTCTCCACTGCTGCCAGCCCACCCACTCACCTGGAGGTGGTCCCCAGCCTGACCCCTGATGAAGGATATTTCGGCTCCAGGCCCTGGGTTCGTTGGTCGCCAACCATTAGCCTCACAAGAGGCACTTGGGGCTGTTTCCATCAGCCTACCTTGGGCACAATACAGCCTAATGGATAGAGCCTGGGAGCCAGAAGATCTGAGTTCTAATCCAGTCCCTACCACGTACCCGCTGGGTGACCTTGGGCAAGTTTCTTTGCTTCTCCGGGCCTCAGTTCCCTCTGGGGATTTGAAACCTGGACTCCCTCTTACTTAGACTGTGACAGTAAGTCCTCCAGGTCAGGGGCTGGGTCTTAGAGAAGCAGCGTGGCTCAGTGGAAAGAGCATGGGTTTGGGAGTCAGAGGTCATGGGTTCTAATCCTGGCTCCTCCACTTGTCAGCTGCGTGACTTTAGGCGAGTCACTTAACCTCTCTGGGCCTCAGTTACCTCATCTGTAAAATGAGGATCAAGACTGGGAGCCCCAAGTGGGACAACCTGTTCTATCTATCCCAGAACTTAGAACCATGCTTGACACATAATTAAGTGTTTAAAAAACACCATCATTATTATTATTCTATTAAACTTTTACTCTACTTTTCCAAGAGCTTAGAACAGTACTCTGCATGAAGCACAGTGCTCTGCACCTAGTAGGCATACAGTACAGTGCTCTGCATCTAGTAGGTATCCAGTACAGTGCTCCACACCTAGTAATAATAATAATAATAATGGCATTTATTAAGCACTTACTATGTGCAAAGCACTGTTCTAAGCGCTGGGGTAGATACAAGGTAATCAAGTTGTCCCACGTGGGGCTCACAGACTTAATCCCCATTTTCCAGATGAGGGAACTGAGGCCCAGAGAAGTGAAGTGACTTGCCCAAAGCCACACAGCTGACAAGTGGCGGAGCCGGGATTTGAACCCATGACCTCTGACTCCAAAGCCCGAGCTCTTTCCACTGAGCCATGATGCTTCTCTAGTAGGCATCCAGTACAGTGCTCTGCACCTAGCAGTTACCAAGCACAGTGCTCTGCACCTAGTAGGCATCCAGTACACTGGTCTGTACTTAGTAGTTACCAAGCACAGTGCTCTGCACCTAGTAGTTATCCGGTACAGTGCTCTGCATCTAGTTGTTATCCAGTACAGTGCTCTGCATCTAGTAGGGCCCAGTACAGTGCTCTGTACCTAGCAGTTATTAAGCACAGTGCTCTGCACCTAGTAGGCATCCAGTACACTGGTCTGTACCTAGTACTAATACTAATGGCATTAAGTGCTTACTATGTGCAAAGCACTGTTCTAAGTGCTGATAATAATAATGATGGCATTCATTAAGCACTTACTATGCGCAAAGCACTTTTCTAAGCGCTGGGGAGGTTACAAGATGATCAGGTTGTCCCACAGGGGGCTCATAGTCTTAATCCCCATTTTCCAGATCAGGTAACTGAGGCCCAGAGAAGTTAAGTGACTTGCCCAAAGTCACACAGCTGACTAATAATAATAATAATAATGGCATTTGTTAAGCACTTACTATGTGCAAGGCACTGTTCTAAGCGCTGGGGGGATACAAGGTGATCAGGTTGTCCCACAGGGGGCTCACAGTCTTAATCCCCATTTTACAGATGAGGGAACTGAGGCCCAGAGAAGTGAAGTGACTTGCCCAAAGTCACACAGCTGACAATTGGCAGAGCTGGGATTTGAACCCATGACCTCTGACTCCAAAGCCCGGGCTCCTTCCACTGAGCCATGCTGCTTCTCTGACTAGTAGTTACCAAGCACAGTGCTCCGCACTTAGTAGACATCCAGTACAGTGCTCTGCATCTAGTAGGTATCCAATACAGTAGGCACCCAGTACAGTGCTCTGCATCTAGTATCTGCATATAGTAAGAGAAGCAGTGTGGCTCAGTGGAAAGAGCCTGGGCTTTGGAGTCAGAGGTTATGGGTTCAAATCCTGGCTCCACCACTTGTCAGCTGTGTGACTTTGGGCAAGTCACTCAACTTCTCTGGGCCTCAGTTCCCTCATCTGTAAAATGGGGATGAAGACTGTGAACCCCAAGTGGGACAACCTGATCACCTTGTAACCTCCCCAGCGCTTAGAACAGTGCTTTGCACATAGTAAGTGCTTAATAAATGCCATTATTATTATTATTATTATTATTATTATTATTATCCAATGCAGTGCTCTGCACCTAGCAGTTACCAAGCACAGTGCTCTGCACCTAGTAGACATCCAGTTCACTGGTCTGTATCTAGTAGTTACCAAGCACAGTGCTCTGCATCTAGTAGGTATCCAATACAGTGCTCTGCACCTAGTCACTGGCCAGTTCACACTACTGAATGAAAGCAAATTTCCATTTTCAGAGGCCACGCGAGCCTCATTGTTGGGTTCCCCTGAGGCGGGCAGAGGGATCATGCCCAGGCAAGGGTCACTTACCGTACCGCCTTCACTCTATGCCACCGGCCATCACTGAAAGAGCCGTTGACCACGATGGACGCCACGCCACTGCCCAGGTTATAGCTGGAAGGGAAGGGCCAGGAGGAGGAAAGGAGCAAACACCAAGAGAGCAAGTTGTTGTTGTTGTTCATTCATTCATTCAATCATATTTATTGAGCGCTTACTGTGTGCAGAGCACTGTACTAAACACTTGGGAAATACAAGTTGGTGACATACAGAGATGGTCCCTACCCAACAACGGGCTCACTGTCTAGAAGGGGGAGACAGACAACAAAACATGTGGACAGGTGTCAAGTCGTCAGAATAAATAGGATTAAAGCGAAATGCACATCCTTAACAAAATAAATAGAATAGTAAATATGTACAAGTAAAATGAATAGGGTAATAAATCTGTACAAACATATATACAGGTGTTGTGGGGAGGGGAAGGAGGTAGGGCGGGGGGAATGGGGAGGAGGAGAGGAAAAAGGGGGCTCAGTCTGGGAAGGCCTCTTGGAGGAGGTGAGCTCTCAGTAGGGCTTTGAAGGGAGGAAGAGAGCTAGCTTGGCGGATGTGCGGAGGGAGGGCATTCCAGGCCAGGGGGAGGACGGGGGCCGGGGATCGACGGCGGGACAGGCGAGAACGAGGCCCAGTGAGGAGGTTAGCGGTGGCAGAGGAGCGGAGAGTGCGGACTGGGCTGGAGAAGGAGAGAAGGGAGGTGAGGTAGGAGGGGGAGAGGGGATGGACAGCCTTGAAGCCGAGAGTGAGGAGTTTGTGCTTGATGTGTAGGTTGTTGGTATTTGTTAAGCGCTTACTATGTGCCAAGCACTGTTCTAAGTGCTGAGGGACTTCCCTCTCCATCCAAACTGCTACCATGCGGATCCAAGCACTTCTCGTATCCCATCTTGACTACCTCCTCTGTTTCCTCACTCACCTCCCTGCCTCCCGTCTCTCCCCACTACAATCCATACTTCCCTCTGCTACCCGGATCATTTTTCTACAAAAACGTTAGGCCCACGTTTCCCCACTGCTCAAGAACCTCCAGTGGTTGCCCATCCGCCTCCGCATCAAACAGAAACTCCTCACCATCGGCTTTAAAGCATTCAATTGGCTTGTCCCATCCTATTTCACCTCATTAATCTGCTACTAGAGAAGCAACGTGGCTCAGTGGAAAGAGCACGAACTTAGGAGTCAGAGGTCATGGGTTCAAATCCCCGCTCTGCCAATTTTTTTTTAATGGTATTTGTTAAGCGCTTACTATGTGCAAAGCACTGTCCTAAGTGCTGGCCAATTTTTTTATGGCATTTATTAAGCGCTTACTATGTGCAAAGCACTGTTCTAAGTGCTGGGGAGGTTACAAGGTGATCGGGTTGTCCCACAGGGGGCTCACAGTCTTAATCCCCATTTTACAGATGAGGGAACTGAGGCCCAGAGAAGTGAAGTGACTTGCCCAAAGTCACACAGCTGACAATTGACAGAGCCGGGATTTGAACCCACGAACTCTGACTCCAAAGCCCGGGCTCTTTCCGCTGAGCCACGCTGCTTCTCAATTCACAGCGCCAATTGTCGGCTGTGTGACTTTGGGCAGGTCACTTCACTTCTCTGGGCCTTAGTTCCCTCATCTGTAAAATGGGGATTAAGACTGTCAGTCCCCCGTGGGACAACCTGATCACCTTGCAACCTCCCCAGTGCTTAGAACAGTGCTTTGCACATAGTAAGCGCTTAATAAATGCCATCATTATTATTATTACTACAGCCCAGCCTGCACACTCTGCTCCTCTAGCCCCAGAATACTCACTGTGCTTTGATCTTGTCCATTTTGCCGCCGACACCTTTCCCACCTCCTCCCTCTACCCTGGAACTTCCTCCCCTTTGATATATGCCACCACTTTCTCCACCTTCAAAGAATTTTTAAGGTCACATCTCCTCCAAGAAGCCTTCCCTGATTGAGTCCTCTTTCCCCTGGCTCCCTCTACCTTCCGCGTCATCGACGTACTTTGGATCTGTGACCTTCGGACATTTGATATTCACCTCACCCCCAGCCCCAATGGACTTAGGTACACAGCTTTAAATTCTATAGTACAAATTATTTATTCATATTGATGCCTGTTTCCCCACTCTAGATTATAAATTAATAACGGGCAGGGAACGTGCCTGCTAACTTAATTTCTCTGTGCCCATTACCTCATCTGTAAAATGGGGATTGTGACTGTGAGCTCCATGTGGGACAGGGACTGTGTCCAGCCTGAGTTGCCTGTATCTACCCCACCTCTTAGTATAGTGCCTGGTACATAATAAGTGTTTAACTAATATTATGATAATAATAATAATAATTGTATTATACTCTCCCATGTGCTTAGTACAGTGCTCTGCAAATAGTAAGCACTCAGTAAATTTCCATTTACTTGTTTCGATGTCTGTCTCCCCCCTTCTAGACTGCAAGCCCGTTGAGGGCAGGGATTGTCTCTCTTTGTTGCTGAATTGTACTTTCCAAGCACTTAGTACAGTGCTCTGCATACAGTAAGTGCTCAATAAATACAATTGAATGAATGAATACCATTGAATGATTGATTGAAGATCTTTGTGTTCCCAAGAGACAAACCCCAGAAAGTCGGTAGAGATGTTGAAGGCCAGAAGTTGGAAGGACTCCCTCGTGGTTATAATAATAATGATAGTATTTGTTAAGCGCTCACTATGTGCCAGGCAATATACTAAACCCTGAGGTGGATACAAGCAAATTGACTTAGATACAGTCCCTGTCCCATGTGGGGCTCACAGTCTCAATCCCCATTTCACAGATAATGTAACAGGTGCAGAAAAATGCAGTGACTTGCTCAAGGTCACATAGCAGACAAAAAAACAGCAATTGGGACTGGGGAAAGTGGGGGGAAGTTGGGAGGGACTGTTTTCCCACAGCTCCGGCCAAGAGGTAGGCCTGCTCCGGGGGACCGGCCTGGAACAGCCCGAGGGTTTTCTTTCAGGATCTTTGCCTCCTCCACAGTTCAAGACAGCGAGTAGCTCTCAGCTGTTCTGGCTGGGTAAAGGTCGGGGTAGATCCGGAGGGAACTACTGTTTTGGTTCCCTTTTCTTTGCATAATAATGCTTTTGAGGTACTTTGCCTGGTTAACCACAGGAAAACCACAAGAAAATAGCTGTGTAGCAATAAGCTTGAAATCCAAGCTCTGGCTTGTGCGGCTTGGTATGCAACAGAGCCGAGGCCCTTGGCCCTTGGCGACTGGAACCATCTTGCATGGCTCAGTGGAAAGAGCCCGGGCTTTGGAGTCAGAGGTCATGGGTTCAAATCCCGGCCCCCCCCAACTGTCAGCTGTGTGACTTTGGGCAAGTCACTTGACTACTCTGTGCCTCAGTTCCCTCACCTGTGAAATGGGGATTAAGACTGTGAACCCCATGTGGGACAACCTGATCACCCTGTATCCCCCCCCAGTGCTTAGAACAGTGCCTGGCACATAGTAAGCGCTTAACAAATACTATCATCATCATCATCATCTTGTTGTGGCCCGGATAATCCGGCCTTCCACCGGCCTGACAAAGCCCATCATGGCCTTTAAGCGTCCAGAAGGCCGGGAACTAGGGTTTTTAGAACGCTCCAACCTTTAGCTCTAAGTACAGAAGGCCTAGAAAAGGTTATTTCTCCATCTGGCTGTCATCAACATGCCTCTTGCTGACCGTCTCCAAAATCCTCTAACCCACAGACATAGGGCAGACTCATGCCCCTGAGGCTCAGTCAGAGAAGCAGTGTGGTCTAGTGGATAGAGCCAGGGTTTGGGGGTCCGGAGGACCTGGATTCTAATCCCTGCTCTGCCGCTTGTCTGTTGCGTGACCTTGGGCAAGTAACATCATTTCTCCAGGCCTCAGTTCCCTCGTCGGCAAAATGGGCATTCCCACTGTGAGCCCCATGCGGTACGTGAACTGTGTCCAACCTGATTATTTTTTATCTACCCCGATGCTTAGTACGGTGCCTGGCACATATTAACTGCTTAACGTGTGCCATTCAAAAAATAGAAAAGACGACGTCCCTCAGGGTTTTGAGGTGCTTGTGTCCCAACCTTGTTTTAGACTGGCTCTCCCTGGATCTATGGAAACCCGGCATGGTCTCTTCATCACTTTCCTCTTCCTCATCCCTGTCTTGTCACTGCTACCGCTAGGAGAAGGAGCCGTCCCGAGACTCAGAGACGGCTCTCTGGAGGTGAGATTGTTTCCGTGCAGAGTGTCTTGCAAGAAAACCCAGCAAAGCACTCGATTTGGCCCTGGTACTCACCCGTGCTGGGCTGGCGAGGGCAGAGACTCAAGTTTACTGCATGGAAGGAGGCAATGGTAAACCACTTCCATATTTTGACCAACAAAACCCTATGGATCCACTACTAGAATGACTGCAGATGGAGGTGGGGTGCTATGGGGGAGATGTGGAGAGAAGCAGCGTGGCTCAGTGGAAAGAGCACGGGCTTTGGAGTCAGAGGTCATGGGTTCAAATCCCGACTCTGCCAACCGTCAGCTGTGTGACTTTGGGCAAGTCACTTAACTTCTCTGTGCCTCAGTGCCCTCATCTGGAAAATGGGGATTAAGACTGTGAGCCCCCCCGTGGGACAATCTGATCACCTTGTAACCTCCCCAGCGCTTAGAACATTGCTTTGCACATAGTAAACGCTTAATAAATGCCATTATTATTATTATTATCATTATGTGTCCATGGCGTCACTACGGGTCAGAAACGACTCAATGGCATAAGACAAGATTATGGCGCATAGAGAAGCAGTGTGGCTCAGTGGAAAGAGCATGGGCTTTGGAGTCAGAGGACATGGGTTCAAATCCCAGCTCTACCATTTGTCAGCTGTGTGACTTTGGGCAAGTCACTTAACTTCTCCTCAGTTACCTCATTTGTAATATGGGGAGGAAGACTGTGAGCAGCCCCTGGGACAACCTGATCACCTTGCAACCTTCCCAGCGCTTAGAACAGTGCTTTGCACATAGTAAGTGCTTAATAAATGCCATCACTATTATTACTATTATACCAGTGGTTCAGAGTGGAGTGACAGCTCCCACCACCAGCAGGTTGTGTGCTTGCGTTGCTTTTCCATTTGTGGTGATGGCTTGTGCAGAGCCATCCACACTCCCTCGCTGCTCCGTCACTACTGCAGATAACAGTGGCCACGCGGCGGCTGCCCGAGCCCACCTCTCCCCGACGGGCCCCGTTCGGGCCTCCGATTACCTGAACACAAGCATGCCCTGCTGTAGTCCAAGGGAGATGAAGTCACTGTTGGGTTTCACGTGGCTGTCCCCTCTCCACATCAGCAGCCCGTCCTTGGCCGTGGTCTTAAACCTCATGAAGGCGTTGGAGCGCGATCCCGAGACCCTGGAGTTTGGGGGTGCAGAAGGGGAGCCGGGTGAACATTCGAGAAAGGCCTGCCTCGCGTCTGCGTGGCTCCCGACCATCCTGGGAAGCGTGCGCCGATTCTAGCTCTGCCCCTCGACAGGCCTCTTCATTCATTCATTCAATCGTATTTATTGAGCGCTTACTGCGTGCAGAGCACTGTGCCAAGCGCTTGGGAAGTACAAGTTGGTAACGTATAGAGATGGGCCCTACCCAACAGCGGGCTCACAGTCTAGAAGGAGGAGACAGGCAACAGAACAAAACATATAAATCAAATAGAATAAATATGTACAAGTAAAATAGAGTAATAAATATGTACAAACATATATACAGGTGGTGTGGGGGGGGGGGGGGGAAGGAGGTAAGGCGGGGGGGATGGGGAGGGGGAATGGGGGAGAGGAAGGAGGGGGCTCAGTCCCAGCCATGCACCTCTTCGGCTGCCTTAGCACTCGGTGCGTTTTAAATCTTCCTTTAATTACTTTCACACTCCCGCTTTATACATATTCATTTGCGTGTGTTTGTAGCAGCTCCCCTTTCAAAATACCATCGTGGAGGCTGGCCGTGCCTCCTGGAATGGCGGGGGCATCAACGGAGGACCAATAGTACATGCTGAGGGCTCTCGGGCGGTGGCTCTGAGTCGCTGGTAACCCGAGCAACAGACAATAATCATAATAATAACATTTATTAAGCGCTTACTATGTACCAAACACTGTTCTAAGCGCTGGGTAGGTTACAAGGTGATCAGGTTGTCCCACCGGGGGCTTACAGTCTTAATCCCCGTTTTGCAGATGAGGTAACCGAGGCCCAGAGAAGTTAAGTGACTGGCCCAAAGTCACACAGCTGCCAAGTGGCGGAGCGGGGATTTGAACCCATGACCTCTGACTCCAAAGCCCGGGCTCTTTCCACTGAGCCACGCCGCTTCTCTGATGCAGGGTGGGCGCCTTTTCTACATCCTAGGGGTAGACATGGTGAGTGCCCGGGAAATTCAGGGCTCGCACACAGTGGGCGTCCAGTTTGGTCAGGTCTCCTTCATCGTTTAGTCGTCATGGAGTACCAACCATGTGCAGAGCACTGGGCTGCGTGCCTATTTTGTATGAATCACTGTACTGAGGGCCTGTTCTCAGTAGAACACTGCACTGGGGGCCTACTTTGAACGGATCACTATAGTGGGAGCCTACCCTGAGCAGCACACTGTACTGAACACCTTCTCTGAGCAGAACACTGTACCGAGGACCTACTCTGAGCAGCACACTGTATTGAGTGTATTGAGTGTTCCTTAATTGTACTTTCCAAGCACTTAGTTCAGTGCTCTGCACAAAGTGCTCAATCAATCAATCAAATCAATCGTATTTATTGAGCACTTACTGTGTGCAGAGCACTGTACTAAGCGCTTGGGAAGTACAAGTCGGCAACACATAGAGACAGTCCCTACCCAACAGCGAGCTCATGTGATTGAATGAATGAATTCTCTAAGCAGAACATTGTACTGGGAGCCTTTTCTGAGCAGAACACTATACTGAGTGCCTTTTCTGAGCAGAATACTGTACTGGAGTACTGTAGCAGAGATGAGCAGTGTGCATTGGGTGCCACTCTGAGCGGAATATTGTAAAGGGGGTCTACTCTGAGCAGAAGCTTGCTGTGGGCAGGGAATGTGTCTGTCTATTGTTGTATTGTAATAATAATGATGATATTTATTAAGTGCTTACTACGTGCCAAGCACTGTTCTAAGCCCTGGAGTAGATACAAGGTCATCGGGTTGTCCCACACGGGGCTTACAGTCTTAATCCCCATTTTACAGATGAGGTAACTGAGGCACAGAGAAGTGAAGTGGCTTGCCCGAAGTCACATAGCTGACAAGTGTTAGAGCCAGGATTAGAACACACAATTTCTGACTCCCAAGCCTGTGCTCTTTCCATTAAGCCACACTGATTCTCTTGCTTTGTACTTGTACTAGCCCAAGCCCTTTATGATGGCATTTATTAAGCACTTTCTATGTGCAAAGCACTGTTCTAAGCGCTGGGGAGGTTATAGGGTGATCAGGTTGTCCCACGGGGGGCTCACAGTCTGAATCCCTATTTTACAGATGAGGTAACTGAGGCACAGAGAAGTTAAGTGGCTTGCCCAAAGTCACACAGCTGACAAGTGTTAGAGCCAGGATTAGAACACACATTTTCTGACTCCCAAGCCTGTGCTCTTTCCGTTAAGCCACACTGATTCTCTTGCTTTGTACTTGCATTGTATTAGCTCAAGCACTTTATAATGGCATTTATTAAGCGCTTACTATGTGCAAAGCACTGTTCTAAGAGCTGGGGAGGTTACAAGGTGATCAGGTTGTCCCACAGGGGGCTCACAGTCTGAATCCCTGTTTTACAGATGAGGTAACTGAGGCACAGAGAAGTTAAGTGGATTGCCCAAAGTCACACAGCTGACAAGTGTTAGAGCCAGGATTAGAGCACATATTTTCTGACTCCCAAGCCTGTGCTCTTTCCATTAAGCCACACTGATTCTCTTGCTTTGTACTTGTACTAGCTCAAGCACTTTATAATGGCATTTATTAAGCGCTTACTATGTGCAAAGCACTGTTCTAAGCGCTGGGGAGGTTACAAGGTGATCAGGTTGTCCCACGGGGGGCTCATAGTCTGAATCCCTATTTTACAGATGAGGTAACTGAGGCACAGAGAAGTGAAGTGACTTTTCCAAAGTCACACAGCTGACAGTTGGCAGAGCCAGGATTTGAACCCATGACCTCTGACTCCAAAGCCCATGCTAGCTCCACTGAGCCATGCTACTTCTCTTCACTTAGTACAGTGCTGTAAGCGCTCAATAAATACAAGTGACTGACTGTATCTGGGGGCCTACTCTGAGCAGAACACTGTACTGACTGGATTACTGTACCAGGGCTTGGGGAAAGGCAATATATTCATGGGGAGCGGGAGGGACAAGAGGGTGTTACTAGCTGCTCTCCAGTTCTCAATACTACAATATTTGCAAGCTGATCATCATCATCATCATCAATCGTATTTATTGAGCGCTTACTGTGTGCAGAGAACTGTACTAAGCGCTTGGGAAGTACAAGTTGGCAACACATAGAGACAGTCCCTACCCAACAGTGGGCTCACAGTCTAAAATGGGGAGAGAGAGAACAAAACCAGAAAGCTGATCCTGTCGCCACCCCACTGATTGGAGAAGTTAATGCATAATAATAATAATAACAATAATTATGGTATTTGTTAAGTGCTTACTATGTGGCAGGCACTGTGCTAAGCTCTGGGGGAGATACAAGCAAATCAGATTGGACACAGCCCCTGTGTCACATGGGGCTCACAGTCTCAATCCCCATTTTGCAGGTGAGGTAACTGGAGCACAGAGAAGTAAAGTGACTTGCTCAGAGTCACACAGCAGACAAGTGGTGGAGCTGGGATTGGAACCCATGACTTTCTGACTCCCAGTGCATCCAATGGGTAAACTTTTTTTGCACACCAGCAGACTATTTGTTGGTTAATTCTGCAGGGGAGATTGGTGGAGGAATGACCTAATGGAAAGCCCACAGGGCTGGGAGTCAGAGGACCTGGGTTCTAATCCTGCTTGGCTGCAAGTCTGCTGTGTGACCTTGAGCAAGTCACTTCACTTCTCTGTGCCGCAGTTACCTCAACTGTAGAATGGGGATGAAATCTTCCTCCCACCGACTTAGACTGTGAGCCCTTTGCGGGACAGGGACTCTGTTCAACCTGATTAGCTTGTCTACCCCAGCACTTAGAACAGTGCTTGACACATAGTAAATGCTTAATAAATACAATAAAGAAAATATAGCAGCAGGGCTTTCACTGGAAAAACCGGGTAATAATAATAATAATAATGGCATTTATTTAGCACTTCCTATGTGCAAAGCACTGTTCAGGTTACAAAGTGATCAGGTTGTCCCACGGGGGGCTCACAGCCTTAATCCCCATTTTACAGATGAGGTAACTGAGGCCCAGAGAAGTTAAATGAGTTGCCCAAAGTCACACAGCTGACAAGTGGTGAGCCAGGATTTGAACCCATGACCTCTGACTCCAAAGCCCGTGATCTTTCCACTGAGCCACGCTGCTAAGGTGCTGTGCCAAAGGGTGCTTTAAGAAGCTTCCTTCAACACCTGCCCAGGCCTCTTACCTTTTGAGGATATCTGGGTTGTCATACGTGAGATAACTGCGGCCGATAAACTGAGGGATCTCGATGGCCTCCGTCACAGCTGCAAAACAAGACAGGACTGATGATATCCGTGAAGGAACCGCACGGCAGAACTTACCTCCTTCCCTTCCCCACTGCACCTGTATATATGTATATATGTTTGTACATATTTGTTACTCTATTTATTTATTTATTTATTTTACTTGTACATATCTATTCTATTTATTTTATTTTGTTAGTATGTTTGGTTTTGTTCTCTGTCTCCCCCTTTTAGACTGTGAGCCCACTGTTGGGTAGGGACTGTCTCTAGATGTTGCCAACTTGTACTTCCCAAGCGCTTAGTACAGTGCTCTGCACACAGTAAGTGCTCAATAAATGCGATTGATGATGATGATGATGTGATGAAGCCAGTTTGGGGCAGATCGTGGCACTGAGCCTGGGGGCCACCCCATCTTGGTCGGACTTCTGGTCCCCCTCTCCATCCCCCCATCTTACCTCCTTCCCTTCCCCACAGCACCTGTATATATGTATATATGTTTGTACATATTTATTACTCTATTTGACCTGTACATATCTATTCTATTTATTTTATTTTGTTAGTACGTTTGGTTTTGTTCTCTGTCTCCCCCTTTTTAGACTGCGAGCCCACTGTTGGGTAGGGACTGTCTCTATATGTTGCCAACTTGTACTTCCCAAGCACTTAGTACAGTGCTCTGCACACAGTAAGCGTTCAATAAATATGATTGATTAATTGATTGACACATCCAGTGGCTCCAGCCGATTCTGCTTCCGTCCTCTCATGTGCCCGGAGGTGGCTGGGCCAGGGCCTCCCTCGAGGTCACTGGCGTTGTGCTGTGTGCCAGGGAAGGGGTCAAGATTGCCCTCTGGCCCTAGCCTACGGCTGTCCCATGCCCACTCGCTGAGCCTATCCCCTCCCAGGAGACCCCTTCTCTGAGCCCACCCACCGGATCAAACCTACCCCTTGGGCCAAGCCCGCCCCCGGACCACCTCCTTCCTGCTTGTCCTCCGTTTGGATCACGCTCTGAAGTCACAGGACGGGGCTGGGACCTGGGGCCGGTTACCTGGGTCCTAGGGACCATTATCCTCTTTCTGGCCCAGTGAGACTTCTCTTCCCCGACCTCAGGGTGATATGTTCTCTGGCTAGGGTTTGTCATCATCATCATCGATCGCATTTATTGAGCGCTTACTGTGTGCAGAGCACTGCACTAAGCGCTTGGGAAGTACATGTTGGCAACATACAGAGACAGTCCCTACCCAACAGTGGGCTCAGCAGCACGGCTCAGTGGAAAGAGCACAGGGCTTGGAAGTCAAAAGTCATGTGTTCTAATCCCGGCTCTGCCACTTGTCAGCTGTGTGACTTTGGGGCAAGTCACTTCACTTCTCTGGGCCTCAGTTCCCTCACCTGTAAAATGGGGATTAAGACTGTGAGCCCAACGTGGGTCAACCTGATTACCTTGTATTCCCCCGCCCCACCCCACCCCCCAGCACTTAGAACAGTGCTTGGCACATAGTAAGCGCTTAATAAATGCCATTATTATTATTATCATTATTGTAACCTCCCCAGTTCTTAGAACAGTGCTTGGCACATAGTAAGCGCTTAATAAATGCCATTATTATTATTATCATTATTGTAACCTCCCCAGTTCTTAGAACAGTGCTTGGCACATAGTAAGCACTTAATAAATGCCATCATTATTATTATTATTATTATTATTATTATTATTATTATTATTGTAACCTCCCCAGCTCTTAGAACAGTGCTTGGCACATAGTAAGCGCTTAACAAATACCATCATTATTATTATTATCAAGAAAGGTTGGAATAGCCCGCCCCAACCATAGCCCCCTAGCTGAAATACCAAAAAGGCTCCCCCTTGCCACTAAGGTATAAACTCCTTGATGGCAGGGATTATATCTACCAACTGCTGCTCTATTGTACTCTCCCAAATGCCTGGGGCAGTGCTCTGCACACAGGAAACGCTCGATAAATACTACTGATTGATTGCCCAATTGAACACTCTCTGGCCATGCTCCCCAGGGTGATCTCTGCAGTTGGACCAGTGAGTTTCTGTTGTAGGCCACTGACTCCAGACTGTAAGCTTACTGTGGGCAGGGAACATATCTTCCATCTCTGTTATACTGTACTCTCCTAAGTGCTTACTACAGTGCTTGACACACAGTAAGCGCTCAGTAAATGCCACTGATTGATTGAATGTCTTTCTGCTCATGACCATGAGATTTACCCCTCAAGCTCCCACTCCCACCCATACACACACCATGTATGAGCTTTAGGCAGCTCAAGCTCTGAGATAATAACAAAAACTGCGGTATTTTTTTAGCCGCTATGTGCCAAGCACTGCACTAAGCGCTGGGGTAGACACAAGATCATCAGGTCCCACGTGGGGTTCACGGTCTAAGTAGGAGGAAGAACAGGTATTGAATCCCCATTTTGCAGGCGAGGGAACCGAGGGCCGGAGAAGGAAAGTGAGTTGTCCCAGTTCACCATCAGATATGTGGCAGAGGTGGGATTAGAACCCAGGGCCTCTGACTCCCCGTCTCGTGCTCTCTCCACAGGGCCACACTGCTTCCAAGGTGGGGAATCCTACCAGGCCCATTGATCTGCGTTCATTCATTCATTCAATCGCATTTATTGAGCGCTTACTGTGTGCACAGCACTGTACTAAGCGCTTGGGAAGTACAAGTTGGCAACATATAGAGACGGTCCCTACCCAACAGTGGGCTCACAGTCTCGAAGGGGGAGACAGACAACAGAACAAAACATATTAACAAAATAAAATAAATAGAATAGTAAATATGTACAAATATGTGTGACCCCCTGCCCCCAGACACCACTACCAGCTCTTATTCTGGGGGATGAGAAAATAGTTGGGGGGTAGGGGAAGGGCAGTTGGGGTGTGGCCGGGGCTAAGTTTGGGTTCCGCTTGGCCAAACTCCAGCTAATAGGCTCTGAATGACAGGAAAACTTGCCCAGCAGGTCCAGATGCCTGCCTGGGGTGATTTTTTTCCATTCCCTCCGGACTCTCGCTGTACTTACTGTTTAAGCAGTAATTCCCACACTCTGCACGAGGCCAGCGTGAAACAGAACAAAGTGAGTCAGGATTTCCCGGCCGCCAGAAAACCTCCCTCCAAACCAAACTTGGGAAAGTGGAATGCCGAGCCCAGTGTTAACACGGATCGTGACAAGCTGCCTTTTCCCAGCAGGCCTAATGACACCGCACGTTGGCGGGACCCCAGAGGAGAATCGGCCCACCTGCCCGCCGGCCTGTCCTTAGCAAGAGGGACACCCCGAGTTTTTAACCCAGCCCATGACTGTCTATCAGACACGCTGAAGATCTCCAGTGTCCCCTGGAGATCCTCATCCACATTGAAAGATGCCCACGGATCAATTCAATCATTTAGATTTTTGCACTTTTGAGGCCAGGAAGGGACATTGCAGATGTGTTTCTACGGGACTTTGGAAAACAACCCCCAACTTGCCCCCAGCCCTAGGATATATAGTTGTCTTCTTGTATTTGAAGAAGATGCTAACTGATGGTGAGGTTCACCTGTGAGAGTCTGTGAGGCTGAGAAGACCGAGGTGGGATCCATACCCCGAGTCATGCTGGGCACATGAAAAGGCCCCTCCTTCTCATGTTGTTCTTAATGTTTTCGCTTCTGCCTCAGTGTCTCTCTTCCTTTATAATAATAATAATGATGGCATTTGTTAAGCGCTTACTATGTGCAAAGCACTGTTCTAAGTGCTGGGGAGGATACAAGGTGATCAGGTTGTCCCACGTGGGGCTCACAATCTTAATCCCCATTTTACAGAAGAGGTAACTGAGGCACAGAGAAGTTAAGTGACTTGTCCAAAGTCACACAGCTGACAAGTGGTGGAGCCGGAATTTGAACCCACGACCTCTGATTCCAAAGCCCGTGCTCTTTCCTCTGACCCACGCTTTATGAAGCTCTTGCTCAAAGGGAGTCACTCCCCTCTTTTTGGCAGTGCCCCATGCAGGACTGTCCGCAGCAACTGACTCGCAGTTTCCCCCCAGGGAGGCAGAATTGTCTTGTTTTGTTTTGTTTTACCGAGTCCTTAAAATGCTTCCTTTGGCTTCCTTGCTTTGGAGAAGCAGAGTGGCTTAGTAGAAAGAGCCCTGGCTTGGGAGTCAGAGGTCATGGGTTCTCATCCCGGCTCCGCCACTTATCAGCTGTGTGACTCTAGGCGTGTCACTTCACTTCTCTGGGCCTCAGTTCCCTCATCTGTAAAATGGGGAATAAGACTGTGAGCCCCACATGGGGCAACCTGATTACCTTGTATCTACCCCAGCTCTTAGAACACTGCTTGACGCATAGTAAGCGCTTAACAAATACCATTATTAATTTATTTATTTTTTGTTCCCCCAATTTCAGCTCCACAAAACAGCTGTTTGGGTATGCTGCTATTACTTCTTCTTCTCACAAGTGCCACTGAGCAGAGCTCTAGTAAAATGAGCAGAGCTTTGGTGCTAGGAGGCTGCTTTCATTCCATACCTCTTAACAATAATAATAATAACTGTGGTATTAAGTGCTTACTATATGCCGAGCAATGCACTGAGTGAAGGGGTAGACACAAATTCATCAGGTTCCACTTGGGGTTCATGGTCTAAGTAGGAGGGAGAACAGATATTGAATCCCCATTTTGCAGATGCAGGAACTGAGGCACACAGAAGTTACACAACAGGTAAGTCGCAGTGCCAGGATTAGAACCCAGGTCCTCTAACTCCCAGGCCTCTGCTCTTTCCACGAGACCTCCCTGCTTTTCATTGCTTGTGAAGCATTAGATATGGCTCTGCTAAAATCCGGAGACTTTCAGCGAGGCTAAGTTAGCCCTCCAGGACTCAAGTAGACACAGTGAAATGATGACAGTTGCTGCATTTCTGATAGGCAAAGTGCAGGCATAGGCTTGGAATACTCTGTATAATAATAATAATTTTGGTATTTGTGAAGCACTTACTATGTGCCACATACTGTTCTCAGCGCTGGGGGAGATACAAGGTAATCAGGTTGTCCCACATGGGGCTCACAGCCTTAATCCCCATTTTACAGATGAGGTAACTGAGGCCCAGAGAAGTGATTTGCCCAAAGTCACACAGCTGATAAGTGGCGGAGCCGGGATTAGAACTCATGACCTCTGACTCCCAAGCCTGCACGCTTTCCACTGAGCCACGCTGCTTATCTTGAGAGGGAACGACTTGGGACTCGCCAATGCTCTCCTGGCGGTTTCAGCGACGCCCACACAGAGCCGGCCTGGCTGACTGCAGACCTTCATCCTCTCCGTGGGGCACCGGCAAACACAAGCCGCATGGCCTAGTGGTTAGAGCACGTGTCTGGGAGTCAGAAGGACCTGGGTTCTAATCCCGGCTCCGCCACTTGTCTGTTGTGTGGCCAAGTCACTTCACTTCACTGTGCCTCAGTTATCTCATCTGTAAACTTACCTCATCTGTAAAATGGGGACTAAGATTGTGAGCCCCACGTGGGACAGGGACTGTGTCGAACCTGATTAGTTTGTATAATAATAATAATGATTGTGGCATTTGTTAAACACTTACTATACACCAGGCACTTTACTAAGCACTGGGGTGGATACAAGCAAATCAGGTTGTCCTGCCTGGAGCTCACAGTCAATTTCTATTTTACAGATGAGGGAACTGAGGCACAGAGAAGTAAAGTGACTTGCCCACACAACAGACAAGTGGCGGAGCCGGTGCTCTATCCACTACACCCTGTTGCTTCCCATATTTATTTTATTTTGTTAGTATGTTTGGTTTTGTTCTCTGTCTCCCCCTTTTAGACTGTGAGCCCACTGTTGCGTAGGGACTGTCTCTATATGTTGCCAACTTGTACTTCCCAAGCGCTTAGTACAGTGCTCTGCACACAGTAAGCACTCAATAAATATGATTGATGATAATAGTTATGATATTTGTTAAGCACTTACTATGTGCTGGGGTGGGTACAAGCAAATTGGGTTGGACACAGTCCCTGTCCCACATGGGGCTGAGACTCTCAATCTTCATTTAACAGATGAGGTAACTGAGGCCCGGAGAAGTGAAGTGACTTATCCAAGGTCACACAACAGACAGGTGGCAAAGGCAAAATTAGAACCCATGATCTTCAAATTCCCAGGCTCATGCTCTATGATGTCATGCTACTTTTAGAGCAGTGCTTTACACATAGTAAGCGCTTAATGAATACTATTATTATTATTATTATTTATTAAGATCGGCCACCAGGCCCAGTTCCCGATTCCACCTTCTGGCTCTTTTTTTTTTCTTTTCCTGCTCAAAGCAAACCTCCTGAGTATGGGATAATAATAATAATAATAATTGTGGTATTTGTTAAGTGCTTACTATGTGCCAGGCACTGTACTAATCTCTAGGGTGGAGACAAGCAAATCGGGTTGGATACAGTCCCTGTCCCACGTGGGGCTCACAGTCCCCATTTTACAGATGAGGGAACTGAGGGTCAGAGAAGTGAAGTGGCTTACCCAAGGGCACACAGCAGACAAGTGGCGGAGTCGGGACTAGAACTCACGACCTTCTGACTCCCAGGATCCTGCTCTATCCATTAGGCCAGGCTGCTTGGGTCGAACCTGTCTGCCCTCCGCTGCCCCAGAGCAACCCAGTGACACACTGATGATCCACTCGGTGATTCTTCTGGCCAACTTTGCTGCCAAGGCACTGCCACTTGAAGGCCAGTGGGCACCTGGGTTGGCAGGAGGCCACCACCTAGCCATCACAGCAGATGCTGCCTTACTAGGCCCCTATTCCAGTTCAAGAGCAAAGGCCCTTTGTAAACTCTGCCACGGAATTCACATTTTAACCGCCCCACTTGGCAACCAGGGAAGAGCTTCGGTTTCCAGAAATAGGGTTGCAGACTTCACAAGAGGCTGGGAAAGCTTACTGGGCTTAGAGGCACTCTCCCCCCGTCTAGACTGTGAGCCCATTGTTGGGGAGGGGCTGTCTCTATTAGTTGCCGAACTGTACTTCCCAGGCGTGTAGAATAATAATTATAATAATAATAATAAGCGCTTACTATGTGCAAAGCACTGTTCTAAGTGCTGGGGAGGTTACAAGGTGATCAGGTTGTCCCACGGGGGGCTCACAGTCTTAATCTCCGTTTTACAGATGAGGGAACTGAGGCCCAGAGAAGTTAAATGACTTGCCCAAAGTCACACAGCTGACAAGGGGCCGAGCCCGGATTTGAACCCACCAAAACACTCAATAAATACGATTGACTGAATGGAGGAAGACTGCACTCTGGGCTTGGACTGTGGGCAGGGAATGTGTCCATTTAGCATTGTATTGTACTTTCCTAAGTGCTTAGTGCAGTGCTCTGCATACAGTAAGCACTCAATAAATACAATTGAATGAATGAATGAATGAATGGTGTTGGTTGGAGGGGGGATCAATCAATCAATCGTATTTATTGAGCGCTTACTATGTGCAGAGCACTGTACTAAGCGCTTGGGAAGTACAAATTGGCAACACATAGAGACAGTCCCTACCCAACAGTGGGCTCACAGTCTAAAAGATGACAGGTGGAAATACCCCAGTTTTTGCCTGGGGGGATGAATTTTGTTCAATCACATTTATTGAGCGCTTACTGTGTGCAGAGCACTGTAAAAAGTGCTTGGAAAATACAATTCAGCAATAAAAAGGGAAATTCTCTTCCCACAATGGGCTTACAGTCCCATGACACTTCCCATTTCTGTCATTTTCTTTGGTTTGCTGCATGCAAACCCTTGGATTTTCATGTCTTCCGATGTCCTCTGGTTGCTCTCTACCTTTACCCAACCCAATAATCCCTCAACCCATTTGCTATTCAATCAATCGTATTTATTGAGCGCTTACTGCGTACAGAGCACTATACTTAGCGCTTGGAAGAGTACAATAGAACAACAAACAGACACATTGGCTGCTCCTGCTTACAGTCTCCATTCGCCTACAGGGTTGGCTTCCTGGGAAGTAGCTGAAAGTGTCAGTCACGTAACATCGATTCAGACAGTCATGTAAAATTGATAAGATAAAGGCCCCATCAGGTCGAAAGACTGAGATGCAGGAGAGACTTCATGGATGAAGGAATATGTGTGTGTTGGGTGGGGGGGGGAAGGAGGGACTCCAATTTTGGCCGAAATACAGGAGCCTCCTGTCCTGAACCCGCTAGAAGTAGAGTTCAGAAAGGACACTTTGCCATCACCTATCTCCTCAGCAACCCTGAAGAAAACGCCTTTCCCAGGCACCCGGATGACTCTCTGTTTCAATCTTTTCTACACCCAATCCTCCTCTCTCTTCAACCAAGGCCTCCTCTTTCTTCCCCCTGCCCTCTTTTTCCACGGGGAAGAAACCCGGAGACTGCTGACAGCAGAATCACACTCAAAAACTCTGCGGGCGAAACATGGATCCCAGGGGACCCAAACAAAGAGGAAACAGAAAGGAGGCAGAGTATATTCATTTTCTCTTTTAAGCTTTCTGCTGCGTTTCCTGAAAACCTATCTCGATTTCCTTTGGGTCCTGGGGATTTGGGCAAGGGCTGGTTCTGTCTCTCTCCCCCAGTGTGGCTCAGTGGAAAGAGACTGGGCTTGGGAGCCAGAGGTCCTGGGTTCTAATCCCGGCTCCGCCATTTGTCAGCTGTGTGACTTTGGGCAAGTCACTTAACTTCTCTGGGCCTCAGTTTCCTCATCTGTAAAATGGGGATTAAGACTGCGAGCCCCACATGGGACAACCTGATCACCTTGTATCCCCCCAGTGCTTAGAACAGTGCTTCTCACATAGTAAGCGCTGAACAAATGCATTATCATTATTATTATTATTATTATTATTATTATTATTATTATTATTATTATCTGTCTCCCTGTCCCCATCTGTCTTCATCTCATCCGTCTGCCTCTCCACCTCCAGAAATGAGGAAGTCTGGACAGCAGGATGGTAACTCTGCCCCAGTGGTTCAGTGTGTCTGTTTATTATTCTACTGTACTCTCCCAAGCACTTAGTACAGTGCTCTGCATAGTAAGTGTTCATAAATACTGTTGACATAATTATAATAATGATAATTACGGTATTTGTTAAGCGCTTACTCTGTGCCAGGCACCGTACTAAGGGCTGGTGTGGATACAGGTAAATCGGGTTGGGCACAGTCCCTGTCCCACACTGGTGTCACAGTCGCAACCCCCATTTTCCAGAGGAGTAACTGAGGCTCAGAGAAGTGAAGTGAATTGTCCAAGGTCACACAGCAGACAAGGGACAGAGCTGGGATTAGAACCCACAACCTTCTGACTCCTGGGCCTGTTCTATGCACCATGTCATGATGCTTACTGACTGGCACGGCTGTGGCATCCTGAAACATGCATCAACACCACCAGTCCTACGCACACTCACCCCCCACCCCGGCCAGTAGGGCAATGGTCCAATCTACTTGCCAGGTGGCATCGCCCACATCATCCCCGCTCTCAGCTCCGCGAGAGTGCTCACCCGCCCCGGCCCACCCCGTTTACCTTTCTGGCAATGCTGCCCATCAAAGCCCAGCGGGCAGTCGCACTCGTACCCATCCTTCTTGGGCCGGCAGCTGCCCCCGTGGGCGCAGGGGCTGGGCACGCACGGGTGGGCGGTGTTCTCCACGTTCACCCCGAACGTGAAATCCTGCCCCGCACGGATGGGCCTGTCGTTCAGGATGATCTGAGAGCAAGAAAAGGCAGAGAGAAATTCCCTGGGAGAGGGCGGGTTTGGAGGCGCCCGGTCTGGCAGCGTGGCGTAGTGAGAATGAGCATGACGCAGTGGCTAGAGCAGTGGCTTGGGAGTCAGAAGGTTGTGGGTTCTAATCCCGGCTCCACCACTTGTCTGCTGAGGGACTTTGGGCAAGTCATTTCACTTCTCTGTGCCTCAGTTATCTCATCTGGAAAATGGGGATTCAGACTGTGTGCCTCACGAGGGACAGGGATCGTGTCCAACTCAATTTGCTTGTATCCCCTCCAGTGCTTAGTACAGTGCCTGATACATAGTAAGCGCTTAACAAATGGAATCACTACTATTATGGCAGGCGGGGCCATGGATAGATGATGGAATAGTAAATATATCGTGACACTGGAACCCAGACCATTGACCTATCAGTTTCTCGTTGGCTGTCTCACTCACGGGTGGCATCCAAGCCCCTGCTGTCCCTTTTTTTTTGTATTTGCTGAGTGCTTAGCACATGCCAGGCACTGTACTAAGTGCTGGAATCGATGTAAGGTAATCAGTTTGGACGTGGTCCCTGTCCCACATGGGACTCATTCATTCATTCATTCAATCGTATTTATTGAGCGCTTACTGTGCGCAGAGCACTGTACTAAGCGCTTGGGAAGTACAAGTTGGCAACATATCGAGACGGTCCCTACCCAACAGCGGGCTCACAGTCTAGAAGAATAATAATAATGACATTTATTAAGCACTTACTATGTGCAAAGCACTGTTCTAAGCACTGGGGAGGTTACAAGGTGATCAGGTTGTCCCACGGGGGGCTCACAGTCTTCATCCCCATTTTACAGATGAGGGAACTGAGGCCCAGAGAAGTGAAGTGACTTGCCCAAAGTCACACAGCTGACAAGTGGCGGAGTCGGGATGTGAACCCACGACCTCTGACTCCAAAGCCCATGCTCTTTCCACTGAGCCACGCTGTTTCTCATCTTAGTCTCCTATTTGCAGATGAGGGAACTGAGGCCCAGAGAACTTAAGTATCTTAGTCTCCATTTTGCAGATGAGGGAACTGAGGCCCAGAGAACTTAAGTGACTGGCCCAAGGTCGCGCAGCAGACAAATGGCGGAGCTGGAATTGGAACCCAGGTCCTCTGGCTTCCAGGTCTGTGCTCTTTCCACTAGGCCACGCTGCTTCTCCGGGAGCTAGTTCCCATCCGGACTCCCATCTCATCTCAATTCCTCATGGACAATTTATTCTATTTATTCTATTTATTTTATTTTGTTAGTATGTTTGGTTTTGTTCTCTGTCTCCCCCTTTTAGACTGTGAGCCCACTGTTGGGTAGGGACTGTCTCTGTATGTTGCCGATTTGTACTTCCCAAGCGCTTAGTACAGTGCTCTGCACATAGTAAGCGCTCAATAAATACGATTGATGATGATGATGATGACGAGGGAGTACAGGGGGAGGGGAGTATGGGATGGGCACTGGCCTCTCCACGCGATTCAACAGTCCACTTCCAGCCCCATTAAAAGCAGATGTGACTTTTCCAGCCCTGGGTGAGACTTTGACTTCCCTTCAGGGCTGTAGTGTGCCGCTGCAGGCCTTGGGAAGTTCCGACAGTCTCTGGGGTGCCGGGAGGGGGGAATGTGGGAACCTTGCAACAAGCCGGGGGAGGTCTCCCGAGGAAAGCAACGTGCTTTGGATCTTGGGAAGTTCTGAGAGGGTCACACATCTTCAAGCATCTCTGGGGGGGACTGGTGCGGGAGGGTGGGGGCTGGGAGAACTTTGCAACAATCAGGGAGGTCACCCAGGGCAGCACAGAACATCCTGCTGAGAACATTCATTTCCTGAGGCTTACCCGCTCCGGGGAAACGCACACACGGAGCTGGGAGCAATCCTTGTGCGCTCTCTCTCCACCTCTTTTTTTGCTAAATGGTGTCTGCTAACCACTTACTAATAATATCCTCCAAGAGGCCTTCCCTGACTAAGCCCCCCTCTCTTCTCCCGTTCCCTTCTGCGTCACCCTGACTTGCTCCCTTTATTCATCCCCGCTCCCAGCTCCACAACACTTATGGACATAGCTGTCATTTATTTATATTAATGTCTCACTGTGGGAAAGGAATGTGTCTGTTTGTTCCATTGTACTCTCCCAAATGCTTAGTACAGTGCTGTGCACACAGTAAATGCTCAATAAATACAACTGAATAATAATTGTGGTATATATCTATAATTCTGTGTATATAGCTATAATTCTATTTATTCTGATGGTTTTGACACCTGTCTATCAATCAATCAATCAATCGTATTTATTGAGTGCTTACTGTGTGCAGAGCACTGTACTAAGCGCTTGTCTATTTGCTTTGTTTTGTTGTCTGTCTCCCCCTTCTAGACTGTGAGCCTGTTTTTGCGTAGGGACCATCCCTATTGCCGAACTGTACTTTCCAAGCGGGGCACTGTCTCTATATGTTGCCTACTTGTACTTCCCAAGTGCTTAGTACAGTGCTCTGCACACAGTAAGTGCTCAATAAATACGATTGATTGATTAATACAGTGCTCTGCACACAGTAAACACTCAAATACGACTGAATGAATGGTATTTGTAAAGCTCTTACTATGTGCCAGGCACTGTACTAAATGCTGGGGAGGATACAAGCAAATCGAGTTGGACACAGTCCCTGTCCCACATGGAGCTTACATTCTGGATCCCTGTTTTACAGATGAGGGAACTGAGGCACAGAGAAGTGGAGTGACTTGCCCAGGGTCACATAGCAGACAAGTGGTGAAGCAGGGATTAGAATCCATATCCTCTGACCCCTCGGTTTGTGCTCTTTCCACTAGGCCACACTGTCTCCTCCAGCATCAAGAAAACTGAGGCCGTGTGGGGTGGACATGATACCTACTAAGATAACTGAAATTGGGTGGCTTTTTTTAACCCCAAAGCCACAGAGGAGAGCAATGTGCCATGGATTTTTCAATCATTCATTCAATCATACTTATTGAGCGCTTACTTTGTGCAGCGCACTGCACTAAACACTTGGGATAGTACGATACCACAATAATCAGCCAAACTCCCTGCCCTCCCTGAACTCGCTTCCCTCTAGCTTACAGTTAGAGGGAAGCATCAGAGGGGGAAAAGAGAGAGACAGCAGGAGAGGGAAAAGTACGTCTCCATTTATTCATTCATTCATTCTTTCAATTGTATTTATTGAGCGCTTACTGTGTGCAGAGCATTATACTAAGTGCTTGGAAAGTACAATTCAGCAACAAATAGAGACAATTTACACCTACCACCCTCAGCGCATAGGTATGTGAGTACAAGTCATCGTAAAGTCCTTTATTATTATCCATCTATTTCATCCTAACACACTCTTGCTACCACTCTTGCTGCTAAGCAGCATGGCTTAGTAGAGAAGCAGCATGGTTTACAGGAAAGAGCATGGACTTGGGAGCCAGAGGACGTGGGTTCTAATTCCGGCCCAGCCACTTGTCTGCTGTGTGACCTTGGACGAGCCATTCTCTGTGCCTCAGTTCCCTCATCTGTAAAATGGGGATTAAGACTGTGAGCCCCATGTGGGACAACCTTATTAATTTGTATCTCCCTCAGCGCTTAGAACAGTGCTTGGCACTTAGTAAGCACTTAACAAATGCCATCATTATTATTATTATTGTAGGCAGGGAACGTATTTACCAACTCTGTTGTAGTGTACTCTCCCAAGAGCTTAGTATAGTGCTCCACACACGGTAAGTGCTCAATAAATACCACTGATGGAATGATTAACTGATTGCCTCCAACTGGCAATGCCAGGCCCCCAGAAGGTGCAAGAAGACAATGTCTCCTTCCTTCTTTGTCCTCAACTGGCAGCTACTTTGAGCTCACTGAATGACCGCCCAAGAGAAGAGGGAGGAGGGGAGGAAAGATCAGGGAATAATTTTGACCTGGTTTTTTCTCCCCAGTAGTCATTCTTAGCATTTTAGGCAACACTTCATTTTGCCATAACATGTGCTTTCACTATGTTCTAGCTGAAACACTGTTAGAGAACTTGTTTTTCCACCAAGTTTTTCCACCTGGTTAGATACAGCTCAAAATGGTGACAGTGGAGATGATTGCACGTCTGCATGTGGGGTTTGCCATGGGGGAGTAATGCAACCCACGTCTGTTTCAACCAACCACCTAATCGATGGTCTTTATTACGTGCTTACTTCGCGCTTGGGAGAGTACACTATAGTCGAGTTGGTAGACACACTCCCTGCCCACAAGAAGCTCACGGACTAGAGAGGGAGGGTTTGCAGAAACATATCCTCCATTAGAGAACTGGATAGCTGTCCCTTGCAACTTCATTCATTAATTAATCATATTTATTTAGTGTTTACTGTGTGCAGAGTACTGTACTAAGCACTTGAAATGTACAATTCGGCAATAGAGACAATTCCTACCCAACAACGGGCTCACAGTCCAGAAGCAGACTTGTCTGCTGTGTGACCTTGGGTAAGTCACTTGACTGCTCTGTGCCTTAGTTCCCTCATTTGTAAAATGGGGATTGAGGCCACGAGACCAACGTGGGGCAGGGACAGTGCCCAACTCAATTTGCTTGTATCCATCCTAGTGCTTAGTACAGTGTGTGGCCCATAGTAAGGACTTAACACCACCATTACTATTGTTCATCTATTCATCTTTCTAAACTCTCTCCTTTATCAGTTGCATCTTTATTGTTCCTTCCTATTTCCACTCTGTTTACTCTCTTTTCCTGTCTCCCCACAGCACTTATGCCCATATCTGTAATTTATTTATTTGTATCAATGTCTGTCTCCCCTTCTACACTGCAAATTCACTGTGGGCAGAGAATGTGTCTGTTATATTGCTGTACTGTACTCTCCCAAGAGCGCAGCACAGTGCTCAATAAATACAATTGACTGACTGACTAGAATGTAAGCTTTTTGCGGGCAGGGAATAGGCCTGTTATATTGTAATAGTGTACTCTCCCAAATGCTTAGTACAGTGCTCTGTAGACAGTAAGTGCTCAATAAATATGATTGATTGACTGACCATTAAATTGTAAGTTCCTTAAGGGCAGGGTCTATGTCTACTTAGAGAAGCAGCATGGCTCAGTGGAAAGAGCACAGGTTTTGGAGTCAGAAGTCATGGGTTCAAATCACAGCTCTGCCAACTGTCAGCTGTGTGACTTTGGGCGAGTCACTTAACTTCTCTGTGCCTCAGTTACCTCATCTGTAAAATGGGGATTAAAACTGTAAGCCCACCCGCGGGACAACCTGATCACCTTGAGACCTCCCCAGTGCTTAGAACAGTGCTTTGCACATAGTGAGTGCTTAACAAATACCATCGTTATTATTATCACTCCTTTTCCTGCTTAGACAGCCCTCTGCCTAGTACAGAGCTCTCTGCTTGATTGATGGATGAGATGGGAGCACTTTTTTCTTTTAACTCTACACTGTGACTTTGCACATTTTTTGGACCGCAGTATTGGGTGGGACACTGGTCTATCTACTGGTCTTGCCCTGACCCCATGGCCTCAGTGGTTCAGCTACTCCACATCTCTGCTGGAGAAGCAAAGAGGACCAGTGGAAAGAGTATGGGCCTGGAGGTTAGGGAACCTTGGTCCTAATCCCACCTCCATCACTTGTCTGCTGCTTAACTTTGGGCAAGTCACTTGTCTTCTCTGTGCCTCAGTGTCCTTGTCTGCAAAATGGGGATTAAATCCTCCTCCCTCTGATTATTATTTCTACTACTAATAATAATGGTATTCGTTAAGCACTTACTTTGTTCCAAGCACTGTTCTAAACACTGGAGTAGATACAAGTCAATCAGTTGTCCCAAGTGGGGCTCACAGTCTTAATCCCCATTTTACAGATGAGGTAACAGGCACAGAGAAGTGGCTTGTCCAAAGGTCACATGGCAGACAAGTGGTGGAGCCAGAATTAGAACCCGTGTCCTTTGACTCCCAAGTCCAGGCTCTTTCCACTAAACCACACTGCTTCTCTATTAATCTGATTAATCTGTGAGCCCTCCATGGGACGGGGACTGCATCCGACCTGATTATCTCGTTTCTACTCCAGGGCTTAGATCAGTGCTTGACCCATAGTAAGCGCTCAACGAATACCATAAAAAAGAAGCCGTACCTTCTGAATGCTCCCCGTGAAGGGCCGGAGGATGCCCGCGTTCTTCTTCACGTTGTCGTAGTCGGGAACTCCACCGAGAAATATGTCAGAGTTGCACTTGATCTGGGTGAAGGCCCCCTGACGTGCACATAAAACAAGCCCAAGTTACGTTAGGTTGCAAGATTACCTTCCTGCCTGGTGGGGGGAGGTGGCAGGGAATCAATCAATCAATCAATCGTATTTATTGAGCGCTTACTGTGTGCAGAGCACTGTACTAAGCGCTTGGGAAGTACAAGTTGGCAACATATAGAGACAGTCCCTACCCAACAATGGGCTCACAGTCTAAAAGGGAATGTGTCTACAAACTCTGTTGTACTGTACTCTTCCAAGGTCATAGTACAGTGCTCTGCACACAGTAAACTCTCAATAAATACCATTGATTGACTGATGACCCCTGTGCTTAATACAGCATTTGGCAAATATTACAATTATTATTACGTAGACAAGGAAGATCTCCTTATAGATCTCCTTATAGAACTATATATCTATATATAAGCGCTCAATAAATACAATTGAATGATTATAGATGTAGAGAGCTAAGCCTTAAACAGAGGGGCAGTGAGAACAGAGAACCATCGTTAAACCGTGAGTCCCGTGTCAGAAATGAAAACGTCCGACCTGCTGATCTTGGGTCTACCCCAGAGCTTAATACAATGCTTTGCTCCTAGTAGCACTTTAAAAAAACCCACCATTATTATTATTTTTATGGCTCGGATTTGGAATAAAAGTGAAATATATGCATGTCTATCCAAGGGTCTGTGTGTATATAATATGCACCAATATGCTTCAGGCCTTGGCTTTTTCAGTCAGAGCCTCTCATATGGGTAATATCGTCATTAGCAGGTCCATTTTGAAAGATATAAAGAGAGTTTAAAACTCTAACCTCTTTCTGATGGAATGAAACACAGAAGAATACTCTGCTGGTGAGAAGTCACTTTTAATCATTTAATTCATTCATTCATATTTATTGAGCGCTTACTGTGTGCAGAGCACTGTACTAAGCACTTGGGAAGTACAGTTGGCAACATATAGAGATGGTCCCTACCCAACAGGGGGCTCACAGTCTAGAAGGGGGAGACAGAGAACAAAACAGAACATATTAACAAAATAAATAGAATAAATATGTACAAATAAAATAAATAGAGTAATAAATACATACAAACATATATACATATATACAGGTGCTGTGGGGAAGGGAAGGAGGTAAGGCGGGGGGGATGGTGGGGAGTTAATCAGTCAGTAGTATTTTTTGAGCACTTACTGTGTGCAGAGCATTGTACTAAAAACTTGGGATAGTACAACACTACCAGACTTGTTGGATGCTGTAATTTTATTCAATTGTAGTTTTAATGCAAATAATCAATGTACTACTCAAATTAGATAAATATGCTTTGTGAGCATTATTTCACACCATTTAAAAAATCATTTTCTACCTCCATGAAATGGGGAAGTAATCAATCATATTTATTGAGCACTTACTGAGTACTTCCCAAGTGCTTAGTAAAGTGCTCTGCACACAGTAAGCGCTCAATAAATATGATTGAATGAATGAGTGCAGAGCACTGCACTAAGCCTGGAAGAGTACAATCTAACAAAATTGGTTGATCAGTTCCCTGCTCACAGTAAGCTTACAGTCTAGAGGGGGAGACAAACATTAACAGAAATAAAATATGGATATGTACATAAGTGCTGTGGGGCTGAGGGAGGGGTGAATAAAGGGTACAAATCCAAGTGCAAGGGTGATGCAGAAGTGGGTGGGAGAAGAGGATCTCCCCCTTCTAGACTGTGAGCCCACTGTTGGGTAGGGACCGTCTCTATATGTTGCCAACTTGTACTTCCCAAGTGCTTAGTACAGTGCTCTGCACACAGTAAGCACTCAATAAATACCATTGAATGAATGAATGAAGGGCTTAGTCAAGGAAGGCCTCTTGGAGGAGATGTGCTTTTGATAAGGTTTTGAACTGAGCCCCCTTTTTCCTCTCCACCTCCCTGTCCCCTCCACCCTACCTCCTTCCCCTCCCCACAGCACCTGTATATATGTTTGTACAGATTTATTCCTCTATTTATTTTACTTGTATATATTTACTATTCTCTTTATTTTGTTAATGATATGCATCTAGCTTTAATTCTATTTGTTCTGACGACTTGACACCTGTCTACATATTTTGTTTTGTTGTCTGTCCCCCCCTTCTAGACTGTGAGCCTGTTGTTGAGTAGGGGCCTTCTCCATATGTTGCCAACTTGTACTCCCCAAGCACTTAGTATAGTGCTCTGCACACAGTATGTGCTTAATAAATACAATTGATTGAATGAATGAATGAATGATCATCTGTTGGGTATGAAGAGGGAGGGCATTCCAGGCTATAGGCAAGATGTGGGCCAGAGGTTGGCCGCAAGATAGAAGAGATCGAGTAACAGTGAGTAAGTTGGCATCAGAGGAGCAAAGTATGGCAGCTATGTTTTAGTAGTCAGGGAGATGATGTAAGAGGGGAGAAGGTGATGCAGGGCTTTAAAGCAGTCATTGACCTTCTGTCCAATGGTGGGGGGTGTGGGGGAGGAAAGGGCGTTTGAAGACATAGTGAATTAGATTTTTCAGAGGTCCTTGTTTTCCAAAGGCTTGGAAAACCAACAGAGGATTCAAGGAAATGGTCTGTCATGAATAGAAAACTGGCCAAAAGACAATAATAATAATGATGGCATGTATTAAGCACTTACTATGTGCAAAGCACTGTTCTAAGCACTGGGGAGGTTACAAGGAGATCAGGTTGTCCCACGAGGGGCTCACAGTCTTAATCTCCATTTTGCAGATGAGATAACTGAGGCACAGAGAAGTTAAGCGACTTGCCCAAGGTCACACAGCTGACAATTGGCAGAGCCGGGATTTGAACCCATGACCTCTCACTCCAAAGCCTGGGCTCTTTCCATTGAGCCACGCTGCTTCTCAAAAATCAAAGGAACAAAGGGCAGGAATAATGGCCAATTTTCAGGCTGGAAAGTGTAAATAGTAAAAATTTCATTCATTCAATCGTATTTACTGAGCGCTTACTGTGTGCAGAGCTCTGTACTAAGTGCTTGGGAAGTACAAGTCTGCAACATGTAGAGGCGGTCCCTACCCAACAATGGGCTCACAGTCTAGAATGGGGAGACAGGCAACAAAACATGTAGATAGGTGGTAAAAACTGTGGTATTTGTTAAGCACTTACTATGTGCAGTTTACAGTCCTGTAAGCTCCTTGTGGGCAGGAATCATGTCTACCAAATCTGTTGTACAGTACTTTCCCAAGCACTTAGTACAGTGCCCTGCACACAGTAACCACTCAGTAAATACCACTTAATGGTTGACTGTGTCAAGCAGTTAGGTAGATACAATGTAATCGGGTCAGACAGAATCCTTACCTACCTATCCCTATCTACCTTGGAGTCTAAGGGGAAGAAGAGATATTCAGTTTCTATTTAAACATAGGAAACTAAGACACAGAGAACTTAAGTGACTTGAACAAGGTCACACAGCAGGCAAGTGGCAGGACTGGAATTTGAACCCAGGTCCTCTAACTCCCAAGCCCAAACTCTTTTCATTATGTTACCCACCGGGTATGAGAAATGAGCTGGAAGGGGAAATCTGTGGTGAAATGTTCAAGGTTGCAGACATCACTAAGCTGCCTCTTGTAATCACCATGCAGATTGGGGTACAAGTTCCTCAATCAGGGCAGGGAACTTATGTCTTGCTTGTGCTGTATTCCCCAAATTCTTACCTGATTAATTGATTTTTGTGGGCAGGCAAACATGGAATTCTTGTTCACCAAACCGCACTACACCCGAGCAAGGAAACAACACATAGGAGAAGCAGCGTGGCTCAGTGGAAAGAGCCCGGGCTTGGGAGTCGGAGGTCAAGGGTTCAAATCCCGGCTCTGCCACTTAGCTATGTGACTTTGGGCAAGTCACTTAACTTCTCTGTGCCTCATCTGTAAAATGGGGATCAAGACTGTGAGCCCCATGTGGGACAACCTGATCACCTTGTATCCCCCCAGCCCTTAGAACAGTGCTTTTGCACATAGTAAGTGTTTAACAAATGCCATTATTATTATTATTATTATTATAGAAGCCTAAAGGTGGAAGGTTCGGAACAAATAAAGGAAACCCTTCATAAAGTGGGGGAGAAGCACACTGATTCAAAGATGGAAGAAACCTGGCCTGGTGGGAAGAGCATGGGCTGTGGTGTTTTAGGAGACTTGGATTCTAATTCCAGCTCTGCCACTTGTTTACTGTGTGACCTTGGGTAAGTCCCTTAACTTATTTGGGCCTCAGTTACCTCATGTGTAAAATGGGGATGAAATACCTGTTCTCCTTTCCCCTTAGACTGGGATCCCTCTTAGGGACCGTGGCTGATCTGATTGTATTCTATCTACTTCAGGGCTGGGAACATAGTATGTGCTTAATAAACATCACAATAATTATTCATTATCCCATGAATCTGGGCAGGCAAAAAGATTAAATTTGTGAGCAAGCCTCCATTCTGGATTGCTAGAAGACAAGTTAGGAAGGTTAGGTGATGTAAGCTCCCCTCTAGACTGTAAATTCATTGTGGGCAGGGAATACATCTAATTATAGCAATAATAACTGTGGTATTTGTTAAGCACCTACTATGCACCAGATATTGTACTAAATGCTGGGGTAAATTGAAGATATTTAGGTTGGACACAGTCCCTGTCCCAAATAGGACTCAAAGATGAGGTACCCGAGGCACAGAGAAGTTAAATTACTTGCCCATGGTCACACAGACGACAAGTGGTGGAGCCGGGATTAGAATCCACTTCCTCTAACTGGCAGGCCCATGCTCTTTCACTTAGGCCACCCTGCAATTCTGTTATACTGTACTCTCCCAAGAACTTAGTATAGTACTCTGCACACAATAAGCACTCAATAAATACAATTGATATATCCCTGAACATTAGAATTGACATCATGAATAGCAACTCTCACACAACTCCTCAAAATTTCCAGAGGCTCCTGTCAAAGGCTGGGCACTAGGTTGGAAGGAACATTAGTCTGCTCTGTCAATGGCGCTGTTTAAGTGCTACTCAAGGAAGCGGCATAGTCTAGTGGATGGAGCAAAGGTCTACGAGTCAGAAGGACCTGAGTTCTAATCCTGCCTCTGCTACTTGTCTGCTGTGTGACCGGGCAAGGCACTTCACTTCTCTGTGCCTCAGTTACTTCATCTGCAAAATGGAGATTTAGACTGTGAGCGTCAAGTGGGACAGGGACTGTTCAATCTGATTAGCTTATATCTGTGTATATCCGTAATTAATCTATTCATTTATATTAATGTCTGTCTACCCATCTAGACTCCTCTCAGGGTCACACCTGGAGAGTTTCCAATACTCTATCAGCCTTGACTAATAATAATAATAATAATGATGGTATTTGTTAAGCGCTTACTATGTGCCAAGCACTGTTCTAAGCGTTGGGATAGATACAACGTTATCAGGTTGTCCCACGTGGGGTTCACACTCAATCCCCATTTTACAGATGAGGTAACTGAGGCACAGAGAAGTTAAGTGACTTGCCCAAAGTCACACAGCTGACAAGTGGCGGAGCTGGGATTAGAAGCCACGAACTACAGGAGGGAGGGAGAGTTAAGCAGAGGCCCACCCGTTCCATTCCTAGCTTGGACAGTGCCGAGCGAGTGGAAGGCAATCGCTACAAGTCAAAACTCACCCATGCTGGGCAGCAGTGGCACGGAAGAGTGTCAAGGGCAGAGATTCAGGTTTACTGCGTGAAAGGAGGCAGAAGTAAACCACTTCTGTAATTCTACCAAGAAAACTCTGTGGATACACTACCAGAACCATTGCAGACGGAGGTGGGACATTCTGGGAGAGATATGTCCATGGTGTCACCATGGGTCGGAGACGACTCGACAGCATAAGACAAGATCCCCTCTAGAACATGAGTTCATTGTGGGCAGAGATATGTCTGTTTGCTGCTTTGCTGTACTCTCGTTCATTCATTCAATCATATTTATTGAGCACTTATTGTGTGCAGAGCGCTGTTCTAAGCGCTTGGGAAGTACAAGTCGGCAACATATAGAGATGGTCCCTACCCAACAACGGGTATAGTAGAGTGCTTTGCACACAGTAAGCACTCAATAAATATGATCGAATGAATGAATATTGGCACATAGTAGGTGCTTAAATGCCATTATTATTATTATGCCAATACTTCCTACTCAAGGAAACACTTACTCCAGCCCAAATAGTGGTTTACAATGCTGATGACTGCTGCTTTCCGGTATTCCATCCTGGTTATGGGTAGAAATATTTCCTTCCCGGAGAGCCTAGAGCAATGTCTCTGAGAAGATGTTTTCTGGGATGTTTCCAGAACAGTCTTAGAGAGAGTGGTGAAGGTACAACCTTGGAATGGCAGCCACTAGCTGATAGTGAAAACTCCTGAAACAGAGGACTTGAAGTTATAGGTCACAATGAGTCAGAGGCCATGGCCCGCTGGCTTCCTCCTTCCGCACATTCGATGAACACTAGCTGCCATCTCCTCCGGCCAGAGCCTATAAAGTGGCCCTGGGAAACCAAAGCCTGTCTACGCTAGTTCCCTCTTATCAGGAGTAGCTCTTTTCAGCAAAGGTGTTGGGAAACTGAGCCAGGGACCAACGTATCAATCAATGGCATTTATTTGGTGTTACTGTGTGCAGATTATTATACTAAGTGCTTGGGAGAGTACAATATAACTGAGTTGGTAGACACATTCCCTGCCTCCGACAAGCTTACGGTTTGGAAGGGGAGACAGACATTAATATAAGTTACGAATAAAGACGGACATAATAATAATGGTATCTGTTAAGCGCTTACCATGTGCAAAGCACTGTTCTAAGCACTGGGGGGATACAAGGTGATCAGGTTGTCCCACATGGGGCTCACAGTCTTAATCCCCATTTTACAGATGAGGGAACTGAGGCACAGAGAAGTTAAGTGACTTACCCAAAGTCACACAGCTGACAATTGGCAGAGTCAGGATTTGACCCCACATAAGTGCTGTGGGGCTAAGGGAGAGGTGAATGAGGGTGTGAATACAAGTGCAAGGACATCACAGAAGGGCTTGGGAGATTAGACTGTGAGCCCGCTGTTGGGTAGGGACCGTCTCTATATGTTGCCCACTTGTACTTCCCAAGCACTTAGTACAGTGCTCTGCACACAGTAAGCACTCAATAAATATGACAATGAATGAATGAAAGAGGAAATGAGGGCTTAGTCAGGGAAGGCCTCTTGGAGGAGATGTGCCTTCAATAACGCTTTGAAGGTGGGGAGAGTCATTGTCAGATATGAAGAGGGAACGAGGTGACTCATCGCATTAGAAATCCTGTATTCCACAGGCTGAGTTATGGCAAGATGGATGCAGCAAGCTCAACCAGCAGGAAGGCCAGTGGCGACACATCCCTTACCTCCGCCATCCCTTCCACTGTCCTTTGCTGGTCCACCTGAAGACGTCCATTCTTGGCCGTCCGAGACACCCGGAGTTCATGCCACTGGTCTAGGATGATGGGGTCCTCACTCCTGTGGAGAACGGGGAATAGGGAGTGGGTGGGTTTCTTGCCCTGAGCACTTCGGATGGGCAAGAAGGGGCATTCGGATTGATTGATTAATTGGAACAAAGGAGTGGACTGGAGCTATGGCTTCTAGGGGAGTAAGCCTTCCAAGGGGTGGGTCTGAGAAAGAGGCACACATGCACACACACAAACACACAGTCAAGGAGGGAAGACCTCCCCAACAGGTGTGGGGAAAAAAGCTAACGGCTCCAGCCTCATCTGCAAATGCCCCACAGTTCCCTTCACCCCCTGAGTGGGCACCTCTGCTGAGAACTACCTTAGAATTTGTCCCAGATGCCATCTACATGTGATGAAAGCCCCGCTTCTCAACAACAGGTGAAGAAGCAGAGAAGAAGCGTGGATTGATGGAAAGAGCACGGGCTTGGGAGTCAGAGGCCCTGGGTTGTAATCCAGGTTCTGCCACTTGCCTGCTCTGTGACCTTCTGCAACTCACTAAAGTTCTCTGTGCCTTAGTTTCTCATCTATAAAATAGGAAGTGAATATCTCTTCTACCCCTTAGACTCTGAGCCCCATGTGGGATAGATAGGGATTCTGTCTGACCCGATTACATTGTACCTACCTCAGTGCTTGGCACATAGTCAACCAATAAGTGGTATTTAATAATAATAATGATGGCATTTGTTAAGCACTTACTGTGTGCAAAGCATTATTCTAAGCGCTGGGGAAGGTGATCAGATTGTCCCACGTGGGGCTCACAGTCTTCATCCCCATTTTACAGATGAGGTAACAGGCACTGAGAAGTTAAGTGACTTGCCCAAAGTCACATAGCTGACAATTGGTGGAGCTGGGATTTGAACCCATGACCTCCGATTCCCAAGCCCGTGCTCTTTCCATTGAGCTATGCTGCTTCCCTAAGCCATGCTGCTTTACTGAGTGGTTACTGTGTGCAGGGTGCTGTAGTGTTTGGGAAAGTAGAGTACAACAGAATTGGTAGACATGATTCCTCGTACTAAGCAATGGGGTTATTATTATTATTATTATTAAGTGCCATCGAGTCGTTTCTGATTCAGAGCAACCCCTTGGATCTACTTTCTCCAGAAGGTCCTGTCCTCTGCCATAATCTGCAACACTTCTAAAGGTTCTTCCGTTATCTTCGTTATGGTCTATCCATCTAGCTGCTGGTTTGCCTCTCCCTCATTTTCCCTGAACTTTTCCTAGCACTAGTGTCTCTCCAGAGAATTAGTCCTCCTGATTATGTATCCAAAATAGGATAATCTAAGTCGAGCCATTTGGCCTCCCAAGGACCACTTTGGCTTAATTTGCTCTAAAATTCATTTGTCTGTTTTTCAGGCAGGCCATGGTATTCACAAAAGCCTTTTCAACGCCACATTTCAAAAGAATCAATGTTCTTTCTGTTCTGCTTTTTCACTGTCCAGCTTTTTGATGCATATGTTGTCACTGGAAACACCATAAATGAACAATTTGTATTTTTGTGGTAATTGTTAATTCAGCACATTTCATGACTTTTTCCAGGCTCTTCATAGCAAGTCTTCACAAGATAATCAGGCCCCACATGGGGTTCACAGTCTAAGTAGGAGGGAGAACAGGTATTGAATCCCCATTCTGCAGATGAGGGAACTGAAGCCCAGAAAAGTTAAGTGACTTGCCCAAGGTCACACAGCAGACGTATGGTGGAGCCAGAATTAGAACCAAGGTCCTTCTGACTCCCAAGCCTCTGCTCTATCCACGAAGCCTTGTTGCTTCTCTTGGTGTGTGCCAGGAACTATACTAAGCACTTGGGTAGATACAAGTTAATTAGGTTGAACACAGTCCCTGCCCTAAACAGGGCTCACAGTCTTAATCCCCATTTTACAGATGAGGTAACTGAGGCCTAGAGAAGAGAAGTGACTTGCCTAAGGTCACAGGGCAGACGAGTGGTGGAACCAGGTCTTTCTGACGCCTAGGCCTGTGCTCTATTCACTAGGCCATGCTGCTGTGAAAACAGAAATGTGAGGACATAGTCCCCTTGTTGTAGATGGTGTCATAAAGATGGTCAGTCTTTGGTGAGGACTTTGTGATTTTAAAACATCAATCAGTGATCCGGAGGATCACTGGAGGAAAGAAAAAACATTTCCGAGGAAGCAGAGAGGCAGACTGCTCTGCTTTCAAGGATGTTTTGGGTGGAGCTGAGCTTGTAGAGTTCTCATCCCAAAGTGCGGCTATGCTATGACACTCTCATTCACTCACTCACTAGCTCTCCTGATTGACTGGAGAGAACAGTGGTTCAGTCAATCAATGGTATTTACTGAGCATTTACTGTGTGCAAACCACTGCATTAAGTGCTTGGGAGAGTACAGTGCAAGAGAGTTGGCAGAAACCTTCCCTGCCCACAAGGAGCTTACAGTCTAGAGGGGAAGACATGTATTAATATAAATATAAGGACATACATGGATATAAATAAATTACAGATATGTTCATAAGTGCTGGGGGACTGAGAGTGGGGTGAAGAAAGGGTGCAAATCCAAGTGGTTCCTGGAATTCTGCTTCCAGTTTGGCCTAGTGACACATGGTGAATTTATCTCTCTGCTTAATCAGCTCTTGTGGGAAAATAAACCAGAGCAATAGGAGTTGGTGTCTGACTTTGGTATTTTATGAAAATTTGCTTTCCCTTTTCTATCCCTTTTCCTCTGCTCTGGATCTGAGGCTACCAACCACATGATAAGGAGCTTATTTTTCTCCTAGCCGGTCATTTTGGATAAGGTTAATCAAACAACAAGGGGGCAGGTTGTTTGGCCTTCTGGTTTGAGATGGGAAATGCAGAAATCCATCACCATCTGAATCTTCTCTTGTGTTTGTTTTGGAGTAAGTTTTTCTGGCCATCATTTTTCATCTGGGAAAATATTCTCTTGTCAACCACATTCCCCAGTACTTCAGTGAACTCTCCTTACAATTGGTTAGATGCCTCTCCTCCCTTAGTTCATTCATTCAATCATATTTATTGAGCACTTACTGTGTGCAGAGCACTGTACTAAGCACTCGGGAAGTACAAGATGGCAACATATAGAGATGGGCCCTACCCAACAATGGGCTCACAGTCTTAGTTCTTGTGACTGTCCTGTTTGGCCAAGGGCTGTTCCCTCTCATTTGGGGCATGCTAGCCCGAGTCCAAGTCCAGAGTGAAGAAGCCCATTTTCCAGGAGCCCGCCTGGACCATGGGAAAAATAGCTTCCCTTTTCTTCAGCTCTCTTCTGCATTGCCCTGAGTTGCTCCCTTTTATTCATTCCCCTTAACCCCAGCCCCACAGCATTTACGTACATGTCCGTAATCTATTTATTTACATTAATGTCTGTCTCCCCTTCTAGACTGTGAGCTCACTTTGGGCAGGGAAAGCGTCTATTATATTGTTGTATTGTACCCTTCCAAGGTTTAATACAGTGCTCTGCATACAATAAGCACTCAATAAAAACAATTGACTGATTGACCAAATAGAGCACCTGGGAAAGTTTCTATTTCACAGGTCGGAGAAAGGAAAAAACTGCAAGGAAAACCCAATTATAAAAGGGAAACATCCCATCCGAGGGGCAGCTTGGCTCTGTGGGCAGCAAGAGACTCAGGGAAACAAGGGGAAGGGCGGCTTTTCGAAGACCCTACTGGCCAGGCCTTCATCTGTTCCCTTCTTGCTAACCTCACAGCGCGGAAGGGGACATCCCCAGCAAGTGTCCCTTACCTGAGCACCGCTGTTCCCGAACCACAGTCAAATCTGAACTCCACATAGCTGCCGGCCAGGTTGATGGACAGAAAGTCTTTGCTGTCCGTGTCATAGCTGTACAGAAGGATGCCATCTCCCGCCTCGGGACGGAACACTATTTCAAACTCCATGAAGGACAAGTAGTTCTGGGGCTCCAGGGGCCAGGGAGTGGTGGCGAAGGACCTCAGGGCCTCGTGGAACTGAGGGATGGCCACAGTAATGGCTGCAAAGAGAAAACAAGCACCATGTGAAATGTCGGGAGACAAAGGGGCCTGGTCACAAGGGGCTGATTTCCTGAGGGTGAAGGGGCCAGAGGGATGATGACCGCCGTGGGACTGGCACCAAAAGCTTTCGGGGAGAGAGGAGCCCTCTCTGTCTTCTGAGGGCCAGAAACGTAGCAGAGGGGTATCCCACATGTTGATGGGCTGTGTCTCGCCACCAGGAGAAGGGAGGGAGGGAGGGAGGGCACCGCCGCTGCCATTTTTCTCATCCCTTTTACGACTTTAGGGCTGAATCTCCACGGGCATGAGCTGCCTGCCCACCCACCTCATCACCACCCAGTCCTCCCAGGCAGCTGAGGGGTTTTCCAGGGACACAGCAGGGGTCTGAGCTCTGAAGTGGCAGTACCGGGCCTGGTCCACACTGCTTCGGACAACCACAGCGGCTCCTGGTCTACGGCTGCTCGTGTGGGTACTGAATCAGGCTGAGAAGCAGATGGAGTTGCAGATCCTGGACTGGCTTGGAGGAAGTGGAGCTCTGACCCTGCCTAACCCCTGAGGGGTCCCTCAGTAGTGCTGACCTGGTGGGAGAGACAGCCTACACCCAGAGGGTGCCAGAGTGGGGGGAATGGAGAAAGACTGCAGGAGTTTGTCATTTCTCCTTTCTCTGCCTTCCCTTTCTTTCCTGGTAAAGGGATCGGGAAATTGTCCAGTCTTCTCCTCCTCCTTCTCCTGCAATCTCCTCCTGCAGCTGAACTGGCCTGTCTACCCTGTGCTAAATCCTAGAGGCTTACACACATAGCTCGGGGTCCTCATTAAAGAGGAAAGCTAAAGGATGCTCTCCCCACCGCACCACCGCAGTACAAAAATATGGTGGCCACAGTGTTGATGGCTGGGGAATTGCTCTGGAAGTGTGTTGTGGGAGGGTGTGTGCCCTTATATTAGTGTAGACATGTGTAGAGAAGCAGTATGGCCTACTGGATGGAGCTCAGGCCTGAGAGTGAGAAGGACCTGGTTTCTAAGCCTGGCTCTGCCACTTGTTTTCTGTGTGACCCTGGGCAAGTCAATTAACTTCTCTGTGCTTCACTTACCTCATTTGTAAAATGGAGATTAAGACTGTGAGCCCCATGAGGGACAGAGACTTTGCCCAACTCAATTCATCTAGTACAGTGCCTGATATATAGTAAGTGCTCAGTATACACCACAATTATTATTATCCCTTTAGACTGTAAGCTCTTTGTGGACAGGGAATTTGTCTGTTATATTGTTATACTGTACCCTCCCAAGCACTTAGTACAGTGCTCTGTGCACAGTAAGTGCTCAATAAATGCAACTGAATGAATGAATGTGTGTATGCCACCCCCAGGAGGCCAGAGTGCATATGATCCTTAGTGTCAGGGAATGTGTCACTTGCTGGTTTTGTACTTTCCCACAGTCCATCGCACACAGTAGATGCTCAATAAATACTATTAGTACTCCGGCTACTCCAGCAACATGGCAGCCCTGGCCCACTTCCTGTCCTCAAGAACACAGTCTCCACCCCTCTAGAATGGCGGATCCTCCACAGACACCCCCTCTGAGCCCCAGAATTAGACCAGGGCCCAACCCCTTCTCACCGTCTTCGCAGTGGCGACCTTTAAACCCCAGGGGACACAGGCAAATGTGTGAATCCGCTCTGTCGGCTGTGCAGGTGCCACCGTTGATGCAGGATGCCTTGTCGCAGACACCGCTGCTACACTCACCTAAACCGGAACAGGAATTAGTTTGGCCGAGGCTCAGAAGGACACATCCTGGGCTGGCGACTGATGCAGTTCTGAACTTTCGCCCTGGTCCCGGATCTCGCCAATGTCAGCTGCACCCAACCAATACCGTAAACTGGATTTTCAGACACACAGAAATGCCCCTTTGTTTCCTGCCAGTCTCACCTCCACAACATCGCCAAGATCCGCCCTTTTCTCCCCATCCAGACCACTACCTTGCTGGTTCAATCCCTCATCCTATCCTGACTGGATTACTGCATTAGCCTCCTCTCTGATCTCCCATCCTCCTGTCTCTCCCCACTTCAGTCTACACTTCACTCTGCTGACTGGATTATCTTTGTACAGAAATGCTCTGGACATGTTACTCCCCTCCTCAAAAATCTCCAGTGGCTGCCTGTCAACCTACTAATCAAGCAAAAACTCCTCACTCCTGGCTTCAAGGATTTCCATCACCTCACCTTCTCCTACCTCACCTCCCTTCTCTCCTTCTCCAGCCCAGCCCTCACCCTCCGCTGCTCTGCCGCTAACCTTCTCACTATGCCTCGTTCTTGCCTGTCCCGCCATTGACCCCTGGCCCATGTCCTTTCCCTGTCCTGGAATGCCTTCCCTCCACACATCTGCCAATCTAGCTCTCTTCCTCCCTTCAGAGCCCTACTGAGAGCTCACCTCCTCCAGGTGGCCTTCCCAGCTGAGCCCCCTTTTTCCTCTCCTCCTCCCCATCCCCCCACCCTATCTCCTTCCCCTCCCCACAGCACTTGTATATATTTGTACAGATTTATTACTCTATTTATTTTATTTGTACATATTTACCATTCTATTTATTTTGTTAATGATGTGCATATAGCTTTATTCTATTTGTTCTGACAATTTTGACACCTGTCTACATGGCTTGTTTGTTTTTTTTGTCTCTCTACCCCTTCTAGACTGTGAGTCCGTTGTTGGGTAGGGACCGTCTCTATATGTTGCCGACTTGTACTTCCCAAGCACTTAGTACTGTGCTCTGTACACAGTAAGCTATCAATAAATACGATTTAATGAATAAATGAATGAATGAAGAATTTTATTTCCCCCACAGAGCATGGTGACCAAGTGCTGGAAGGCCTCTTCCATTCACTCATTCATTCATTCAATAGTATTTATTAAGTGCTTAATGTGCACAGAGCACTGTACTAAGAACTTGGGAAAGTACAATACAAAAATAAACTGTGACATTCCCTGCCCACAATGAGCTCACAGTCTAGATGGGGGCAAACAGACATCAGTACAAATAAATAGAATTACAGATATATTTATAAGTACTGTGGGGCTGGGAGGAAGGAGGAAGAGCAAAGGGAGAAAGTCAGGGTGACACAGAAGGGAGTGGGAGGTGAGGAAAAGGGGGGGTTAGTCTGGGAAGGCCTCTTGGAGGAGATGTGCGCCTTCAACAAGGCTGGGCATCATAAATCACACCCTTATCACCAAACACCTTTCTGATCACTCATTGGGGTGACTGGCTTTCTCCTGCTTTAACTGGTCTCTTGGTTGTTCTACAGCCCTCCGCTCCTCCGCCGCTAATCTCCTCACCGTACCTCGTTCTCGCCTGTCCCGCCATCGACCCCCGGCCCACGTCATCCCCCGGGCCCGGAATGCCCTCCCTCTGCCCATCCGCCAAGCTAGCTCTCTTCCTCCCTTCAAGGCCCTACTGAGAGCTCACCTCCTCCAAGAGGCCTTCCCAGACTGAGCCCCTTCCTTCCTCTCCCCCTCGTCCCCCTCTCCATCGCCCCCATCTTACCTCCTTCCCTTCCCCACAGCACCTGTATATATGTATATATGTTTGTACATATTTATTACTCTATTTATTTATTTTACTTGTACATATCTATTCTATTTATTTTATTTTGTTAGTATGTTTGGTTTTGTTCTCTCTCTCCCCCTTTTAGACTGTGAGCCCAATGTTGGGTAGGGACTGTCTCTATATGTTGCCAATTTGTACTTCCCAAGCGCTTAGTACAGTGCTCTGCACATAGTAAGCACTCAATAAATAAGATTGATGATGATGATGATGATGTTTCAGACCCTCAAAGTGTCATCAGACTGTCTGTGTTACAAGTGGGGAGACCCCTGAACCCCTCTCTTCCTATCCCAGATTAGACGCCAGACGGTGGAAGTGAGTTTCTAGGCCCCATAAGTGCTGTCATGGTGATTCAAAGTCCAAAATAAGCACGGGGGGAGTTGAGTAGCAACAACTAAGCTCATTAGCTAGACTGAAGTTGTTAGCTGTTCTGCCTGAGCCGGACAAATCCAATCTGCCACAGCCTATGGGTCCTAGAAAGTAGCTTCTGCCGTCTGTTGACTAATTTGTGAGAGGGAAGGAGGCCTTCTGGGGTATTCCCAGTGTTCAAAGCTTTCTAATGCAACTCAATTGGGTGGTGGGCACCGGTGAGAGATTAATTTTTAATTTTCAAATGCTCATCGGTGGATGAGCTGAAAATTCAGTTCCCCCTTGACGGTTTTTCCTTTTCTTTCTCAGTCGGCCTTGTCCCCTTGCGTGTGCAAACTAAATTAGACAGATGGGCTACAATCTGGCCCTCACCAACACAGGTGGAAACACAATCCTATCCCAGAAGCCTGTAAAATCAGGGGGCCTGGGTGAGTCGAAACGGCATCAGACTCGGAATTGGGGAAAGGGGGGGTGGGATGGGATTAAGGGGAAAAAAGCTGCTACTGTGGTGGCCACTGCCATGCCTGATCTCCAAGGTCACTTGGGTGAGTCTGTATGTCGGCCCTGCAGGCATGTTGCTGCCTCAGTTACCTCAGGAAATATCCCCCCACCCTGCCCCTCTTCCTCCTCGGCCCAGAAGCTGGGCAACAGCTTCTGCCCGTTGCTGGTCACATGTTACTTCCCCACCAACCCAATCATCATCATCATCATCAATCATATTTATTGAGCGCTTACTGTGTGCAGAGCACTGTACTAAGTGCTTGGGAAGTACAATTTGGCACCATGTAGAGACAGTCCCTACCCAACAGTGGGCTCACAGTCTAAAACCCAGTCACCCGGAAGAGGTAGTCGGTGATGGACTGATGCCCAGAGAGACTGTAGGGAACAACTTCTGCCCCTTGCTAGTAGCACCCTACTTCCCCACCAACCCCATTGCCCAGAAGAAGTCTCACCGGCCTGTCTGGAGGGTTGTGGTCCCAGTCCACCCTTGAAATATTTCCCCAGCCATAGCCTCTTCCTTCCATTTCATCACAAGAAAATGGAGTGACTGTTTTCTGGCAGCCTGCTGTCATCTCCCACCTGACAGTGGGGATGTCAGTGGGGACAAGGGATGAGTGGGGAAGGGATGAGTCCCAACAAATCCCCCTGCCCCCGGCCATGCCTCCTGATGTTAGCATCACTTACCTACATCGGCACCGCTGAGTGCCTTCCCCAGTGGCCAAGGCCTCATGTCTACTTTCTTCCCATTGACCACTAAGGCCTGGACACAGCCCCGAAGGCCTCGGTTCGTTCCCGCAGCTCTGATCAGCCAGGAGGCCCTAGGCGCCCCTCCGAGGTAGAAAGGGGTCCGAAACGTGATTTTACTGTACTGGCCCTTGAAGAAAAAAAAAATCGCACTTCTCTCACTACTTAATCACAGGTGACTCTCACAGCAAGTCTGAAAGTAAATCAGGGGATTGATTATTCTGATGAATTGATTAATAGGTGGAAAGAGCCTGGTCCTGGGAGTCTGGAGGCCAGATTCCACTCCCAACTCTGCCTACTTTGTGATTCTGTCACATAATCGCTCTTAACGTCTTACTTAGTGTCTGGAAAATGAGTATAAGCACTTAGTACAGTGCTCTGCACACAGTAAGCACTCAATAAATGCAATTGAATGAGTATAAGACACCTGTTATCCCTGCCTCAGACTGTGAGCCCAGGTGGGACCGGGACTGTGTCTGATCTCAAAACTTCACTTTTCAGTGCCTCAGTTACCTCATCTGTAAAATGGAGATTAAGAATGTGAGTCCCATGTGGGACATGGTCTGTGTCCAATTTGATTAGCTAGTGCCTGGCACATAGTAAGTGCTTAACAAATACCATTACAAAATCCACCTTGCACGTACTACAGTGCTTAGCCCAGGGGAAGCACTTAATCATAAGAGCTTGAAAGTACAAACCTGTATGGAGACTGTAAGCTCCTTATGGGCAGGGAATGTGTCTGCTAATTCTGTTGTATTGTACTCTACCAAGCAGTTAGTACAGTACTCTGCACAAAGTGCTCAATAAATACAATTGATTGATTGCAGTGAGGATGATGTTGACGATGATGGTATTTGTTAAGTGCTTACTATGTGCCAACCTCTGAGGTAGGATGCAGGTAATCAGGTTGGATGCAGTCCCTGTCCCAAGTGGGGCTCACAGTCTTAATCCCCATTTTACATACGAGGTAACTGAGGCCCAGAGAATTGAAGTGACTTGCCCAAAGTCATAGAGCAGACAAATGGCAGAGTCAGAATTAGAGCCCAGGTCCTTCTGGCTTCCAGGCCTGTGCTCTATTCATTTTGCCACGCTGCTTAATAATAATAATAATAATAATAATAATGGCATTTGTTAAGCTCTTACTATGTGCAAAGCACTGTTCTAAGCGCTGGGGAGGATACAAGGTGATCAGGTTGTCCCACGGGGAGCTCACAGTCTTAATCCTTACTTTACAGATGAGATAACTGAGGCACAGAGAAGTTAAGTGACTTGCCCAAAGTCACTTTGGCAGAGCTGGAATTTGAACTCATGAACTCTGACTCCAAAGCCCGGGCTCTTGATGGGCCCTAATGCAGGTGGCAGCGAGCTTTCTTTCTGGCCAGATATCAATCAATCAATCTGAAGTATTTATTGAAAGCTTTCTATGTGTGGAGCACTGTACTAAGCACATGGACGAGCACAACAGAGTAGAATTAGCAGACACGTTCCCTCCCCATAATGAGCTTACGGCTCCATCAGCAATTTCTCGGCTAATGGAGGGAGCTCCCCCAAGGCATGCCGGTACTCTTGGTAATCCCCAGTCTGAGGCCTGGAACGCCCTCCCTCCTCAAATCCGCCAAACAATCATACTCTCCCCTTCAAAGTCCTACTGAAGGCTCGCCTCCTCTAAGAGGCCTTCCCAGACTAAGCCCCCCTTTTCCTCAGCTCCCACTCCCCTCCACATCACCCCAACTCACTCCCTGTGCTCTACCCACAGCACTTGTATATATATATATATATATATATATATATATATATATATATACATATCTGTAATTCTATTCATTTATATTGATGGCTGTTTACTTGTTTTGATGTTCATATATCTATAATTCTATTTATTTATATTGATGCCTGTTCACTTGTGCTGTTGTCTTTCTACCCCCTTCTAGACTGTAAGTCCAGTGTGGGCAGGGATTGTCTCTATTGCTGAACTGTACTTTCCAAGCTCTTAGTACGGTGCTCTCTGCACACAGTAAGTGCTCAATAAATTCGATTGAATGTATGAATGAATGAATGAAAGGCACTGACCTGGGATTGGCCTGTCACGGGGTCATCATCATCACCATCCAGTTGCAGCAGGCCATCCAGCCCATCCCTGTAGACAGTGACCGTGTGCCAGCTGCCCAGTTGGATTTTGGTTTTGCTCGTCAGCACAGCAACCCCGGTCCCACAGTTGAATCTGTGGAGAAGGAGAAAGGAACAGGGAGGAGTCTTCCAGATTTTGACTAAGTTGATTTAATCACCATTTCAGATTGGGAGGGATTCTCTTGCCAAGGTTTGGAATTCATCTCTTCGGAGTTTAGGTCCAGAGATAGAGATGTATAACCAAATGGGTAACTGAGCCATAAAGCTAACTGGGTTTATGGAACCTAAGTAGTCTTTAATATTAGCCCCTTCCTTAATCTACTGACTTCTTTTGTAAAGATCACTCTGGCAACTGAAGCCTTGGGCATCATCCAGGACTCCATTCATTTAGAGGAGCAGTGTGGCTCGGTGGAAAGAGCACAGACTTGGGAGTTAGAGGTTGTGGGTTCTAATCCCTGCTCTGCTACTTGTCTGCTGTGTGACTTTGGGCAAGTCACTAAACTTCTCTGTGCCTCAGTTACCTCATCTGGAAAATGGGGATTAAGACTGTGAGCCCCACATGGGACAATCTGATCACCTTGTATAATGGCATTTGTTAAACCGCTTACTACGTGCGAAGCACTGTTCTAAGCGCTGGGGGGGGATACAATGTGATCACATTGTCCCACATGGGGCTCACAGTCTTAATCCCCATTTTACAGATGAGGTCACTGAGGCTTAGAGAAGTTAAGTGACTTGCCCAAGGTCGCACAGCAGACATGTGGGGGAGCCGGAATTAGAACCCATGACCTCTGACTCCCAAGCCCGGGCTCGTTCCACTGAGCCACGCTGCTTCCCCCCCCAGCACTTAGAACAGTGCTTCACATATAGTAAGTGCTTCCAAAGACTGTATTATTATTATTATTATTTATATCTTTTCCACCAGCTTTACTATGTTATTCCTCCTCCTCCCAATGAGTCAATCCATCAGTGGTATTTACTGAACACTTACTGAATGCAGAGTGCAATACAAAGTGCCTGTGGAAGAACAACAGAGTTGGTAGACTCAATCCCTGCCTACAGACAGCTTACAGTCTACAGAGGATCTTACCATCTACAGGAATGAAGACTATATAGGCTTCCTCTCCCTCTCCCAATTAGACTGTAAACCTCTTGAGGACAGAGATTGTGCTTTTTACCTTATTCTAGCCTTCCAAGCACCCAGGATAGCATCCCTGTACGCAGCAGATGCCCAGAACACAACAGGCACCTAGTGCAGTGTCCAGCATACGGTGTCCAATACAGTGCTCATCACATAGCAGGTACGCAGGACAGTGCCCAGCACACTTCCAATATAACACCCTGCGCCCATTAGAGACTTAACTGATAATAGCCATAGGTTGGAATTGAGTTCGTGATACTTCTGGCCCACAAATTCCTTATGGTCTTGTGATATAACCCAGACTGGATCAACAACACTGCCATTTTCAGAATGCTGAAGGGCACAGAGTCCAGGACAGCTGTAGACACTCAGCCAGTCAGTTGTATTTATTGAGCGCTTGGTAGATTCAAAGCAGCTTTGCCTAGTGGCAAGAGCCCGGGCTTGGGAGTCAGTGGACATAGGTTCTAAGCCCGGCTCCTCCACTTGTCTGCTGTGTGACCTTGGACAAGTCACTTTGCTTCTCTGTGTCTCAGTTACCTCATCTGTAAAATGGGGATTAAGACTGTGAGCCCCATGTGGGACAGGGACTGTGTCCAACGTGATTACCTTGGAGCAACCTCAGCGCTTAGAACAGTGCCTGGCACACAAGAAGCGCTTAACAAATACCATAATTATTCTTCTTGTAGAGAAGCAGCGTGGCTCAGTGGAAAGAGCATGGGCTTTGGAGTCAGAGGTCATGGGTTCAAATCCCAGCTCTGCCAATTGTCAGCTGTGTGACTTTGGGCAAGTCACAACTTCTCTGGGCCTCAGTTCTCTCATCTGTAAAATGGGGATTAAGACTGTGAGCCCCACGTGGGACAACCTGATCACCTTGTATCCCCCCAGCACTTAGAACAGTGCTTTGCACATAGTAAACGCTTAACAAATACCATCGTTATTATTATTATTACCTTGGACATGGCACTGTTCTAAGCACTTGGGAGAGTACAACAACATAACAGACACATTCCCCTCCCATTCATTCATTCATTCAATCATATTTATTGAGCGCTTACTGTGTGCAGAGCACTGTACTAAGCACTTGGGAAGTACAAGTTGGCAACATATAGAGTTGGTCCCTACCCAACAGTGGGCTCACAGTCTAGAAGGGGGAGACAGAGAACAAAACAAAACATATTAACAAAATAAAATAAATAGAATATGTACAAGTAAAATAGAGTAATACGTAAAAACATATATACATGTGCTGTGGGGAAGGGAAGGAGGTAAGGCGGGGGGGATGGAGAGGGGGAGGAGGGGGAGAGGGGAAGAGCTCCCATAACAAGCTTACAGTATAGAGGGGGAGACAGGGCCCCGCTCTCAGAAAGCTCCTGTTCATTTTCTAGTTGGGTTGGTACTAGAGGACGAAGTACAGACAAGCCCCATCTCCATGTCCCCCCCTGACCCCAGTGGGAGGGAGGCAAATTCATTCTGACATTGAGACACAAAACTGTCACTGGGAGTAGTTCAGGGGGTGGTCCTTGGTCCTTGCCCTCTCTCTGTTCCTTTCCAGAGCTCTCAACACCCTGCTAGCTTAGGCATCGAGGTCTGGGGCTCATCACGATGCTCAGATCACTCCATCTAGACTCCTCGTTGTGGGCAGGGAATGCATCTATTGTTGTAGTGTACTCTCCAAAGCACTTAGTACAGTGCTCCACACACGGTAAGCGCTCAATAAATACAACTGACTGAATAACAGTAGTGAGGACCACAGCCCCATAGCTAATCCCTTAGGCAAATAGTCCCTCTGGCTCCCCTGAAATCTTCTCTTGGCCCTTTAGAGATTTTCACAACTATTCATAAATATGCATTTGCCTCCATAGCCATCATTTAGTTATTTTAAAGTCATTCTCTCACTCTTGACTGTAAACTCCTTGTGGTCAGGGAAAGTGTCTAGCAAGTCTGTTATATTGTAGTCTCCCAAAAACTTAGCAGTGCTCTGCACTCAGTAAGTGCTTAATAAATACCACTGATTGATCCATTAAGCTTTCTGAGAACAGCCTTCGACAGTCGTATTCCTGAAAGGTCAATTAAGGCTCTGAGAAATGAATTACACCAAATTCATGCCTCCCCCCAACCTTTTCTTCCCAACCCTGCAGATGAGTGTTGTAAGACTGTAAACTCCTTGAGGACAGGGATCACATCTACCAACTCTATTGTACTGGGAAGCAGTGTGGTCTAGAGGAAAGTGCTCAGGCCTGGGATTGAGGGGATCTGTATTCTACTGCCTGTTCTGCCACTTGCCTGCTATGTGACTCTGGGCAAGTCACTCAACTTCTCTGGGCCTCAGTTTCCTCAACTGCAAAACAGGGATTCAATACCTGTTCTCCTTCCTATTTAGACTTGTGAGCCCCATGTGGGTCAGGGACTGTGTCCAGCCTGATTGATTTGTATCTACCCTGGCACTTAGAACAGTGTTTGACACATAATAAGCACTTAAATACAATAACTATCAGTCAGGTAGTCAATCATATTTACTGAGTGCTTACTGTGTGCAGAGCACTGTACTAAGCTCTTGGGAAAGTACACTATAACAATATAACTGACACGTTCCTGTGTGCAACGAGCTTACGGTCTTGAGGATGCGCTTACCGTCCCTGTCCCACATGGGGCTCACAGTCTTAATCCCCATTTTACAAATGAGATAACTGAGGCACAGAGAAGTGAAGCGATTTGCCGAAGGTCCCACAGCAGATGAGCGGCAGAGCCAGGATGAGACCCCAGTTCCTTCTGACTCCCAAGCCCGTGCTGTTGCTTATTTACTCTTCCATTCGCTCACTACAGTGCCCTGCACATGTTAAGCACTCAATAAATACTATTGACTGATTAAAAGCCAAAAAAAGTCTTCCTCTGGTAGCATCCCACAGTCATCAACTCCAGAAGAAAGGTCGACAACCACATCATCATCAATCGTATTTATTGAGCGCTTACTGTGTGCAGAGCACTGTACTAAGCACTTGGGAAGTACAAATTGGCAACATAATCATAATTACTTGTCTGGTTACCACAGACCATCCTTTCAGGGAAGACAGGTGGACAGAGAGGTGGAGGGGAAGAGTCCGTGGTGCTATTACCTGAACTGGAGAGAGCGCCGGATTATTGCCAGGGACATAAAATCACCTCGTCCGTGTTCCGTCTCCCCACAGTACAGCAGCAACCCGTCCTCTGCTTCTGCCTGTTATTACAAGAAATAAGCCACATGAACTATATAGGCACCTCTTCCCCAACAAAGCACACAACAGAGAAGCAGCATGGCTTAGTGGAAAGAGCCCAGGCTTCTGAGTCGGAGGCTGTGGGTTCTAATCCCGGCTCCGCCACCTCTCTGTTGTGTGACATTAGGCAAATCACTTGACTTCTCTGTGCCTCAGTTACCTCATTTGGAAAAGGGGGATTAAGACTGTGAGCCCCACATGGGACAAACTGCTTACCTTGTATCTACCACGGCACTTAGAACAATGCTTGGCACATAGTAAGTGCTTACCAAATACCATAATTATTAATTATTATTATTACCTGGAAGCTTCTAACAGGTGGCAATAGAAGGAATCCTGAAATATTCCACTATTCCACCACATTGCAAGTAGTAGGGGATGGAAGCCAGTGAATTCCCTCTGGGCAACCCTGCGCAGCAGTGATGGGCAAATGCAGCTAGGTGAAAACCAGGCATGGCGTGAAATGCTACCAGGGCTAGAGAGGAATGGAGCCCTAATCATTTGGCATTTATATCTTGTGCTGCTTTGCTGATCCACCTTGGAAGATGGAGAGGAAACCATGTGGGAAATCTCAGCTGTGAAAGAGAAGGAAGCTTTGTGCTGGAGTTGGGGTTAGTGGGGCGAGGAAGGGAGGTCAATAAGCTCATCACACTAAATGATCCCCCTTCAAGCTCACCACCCTTAAGGATTCCCCCTCAGCCTCCAATTGCCAGGCAATGCATTGCTGGACTTCCAACTCTGGATTTTGGAAAAGTGGCATTTTCCATTCCTGAATTTGGCCTTGCTACACTGTCAGAGTATAAGTTCACTGTGGGCAGGAAATGTGTCTCTCAACTCCATTATTTTGTACTCTTCCAAGCACTTAGTACAGTACTCTGCACACAGTAAGCACTCAAGAAATACTATTAATCAATTGATCGATAGAGTTTATCTTTTGGAGAATGGAATTTGAACTGAACTTTCTGAGCAGTTAATGTTCAAGTGTGATATCTGTCTTTTCCACACCTGCCTCCTTGGGGAACCAATGCAAACTTTGTTTTCTCTTTCCTTTGAATAGCCCCAGGACTTAGCACAGGCATAACACCTGTATGTAAAAAATGCAAACCTTTATTTTCACTCTTTTCAGCCTCCTTCCCTCTGGATTAAAATAATAATATTAATAACTATTGTTTGTTCAGTCCTTACTCTGTTCCATGCATTGCCCCAAAGAACTGTAAACTTGTCCTCTAGACTGTAATTTCTTTGTGGGCAGAGAACTTGCCTCCCAACTCTGTGTATTGTACTCCCCCAAGCGCTTAGTATAATGTTCTGTGCAAAAAAAGTGCTCAATAAATACCACTGCTTGATTTATCGATTGACTGGGTAGAAACAAGTAATTAGGTCAGATACAGTGGCACGCTGTCATTACGGAGTAGGGAATGTGCCTTGGTCTGCTGTTGTACTTTCTCAAACACTTAGCATAATGCACTGCACTCAGTGGGTCCTCAGGAAATACAATTACTCTCATTATTGAGAAATCACATTTTTGGGAAAGCTCTAAAGGAGGGGTAGAAGGGAATGAAAGGAAAAGAAAACACTAAAAATTCTGTCAGACTTCTTAGGCAACTGTTTTTGGTATTTCTTTAGAATTCACAAATCACAGAAAGAACATGGCCTAGTGGACAGATTGTGGCCCTGGGAATCAGAGAGGACCTGGGATCTAATCCCAGCTCCACCATTTGTCTGCTCTGAGAACTTGGGCAAGTTATTTCACTTCTCTGTGCCTCAGTTACCTCATCTGTCAAATGGGGAAGAAGACTGAGTTCGATGAAACAGCATGGCCTAATAAGTGAAGCAGCATGGTCTAGTGGATAGAACAGCGACTTGGGGGTCAGAAGGACCTGGGTTCTAATACTGGCTCAGCCACTTTGCTGTGTGACCTTGGACAAATCACTTAACTTCTCAGTGCCTCAGTTACCAAATCCGTAAAAATGGGGATTGAAACAGTGAACCCCATGGGGGACAGGGACTGTGTCCAACCCAATTTGCTTCGAGAAGCAGCGTGGCTCAGTGGAAAGAGCACGGGCTTTGGAGTCAGAGGTCATGGGTTCAAATCCCGGCTCCACCAACTGTCAGCTATGTGTCTTTGGGCAAGTCACTTAACTTCTCTGGGCCTTAGTTACCTCATCTGTAAAGTGGGGATTAAAACTATGAGCCCCCCATGGGACAACCTGATCACCTTGTAATCTCCCCAGTGCTTAGAACAGTGCTTTGCACATAGTAAGCACTTAACAAATATTATTATCATTATTATTATTATTATTATTATTATCCATCCCAGCTCTTAGTACAGTGCCTGGCACATAGTAAGTGCTTAACAAATGCCAATACTATTACGGGGGACAAGAACTGTGTCCAACCTGATTTACTTGTATCCACTTAGCGCTCAGTGTGATGCTTGGCATATAGTAAGTGCTTAACAAATACTATTATTATTATTAATAATAACAAAAAAATAATAATAAAGAACAACAGACCTGCCAGAGGCCAACAAATACAACCCCTGGCCAAGCCTCCTCCTCGGGGGAAATCAATGGATTCCAATAATACAAATGCCCAAAGATAGTACAGAGCTCTACACACAGTAAACGCTCAATAATTATGATTGATGAATTGATATTTAAGAAGAGTCGAAGACTAATAAACATACTTGAGAAGCAGTGTGGTCTAGTGGATACAGCATGGGCCTGGGAGTTGGAAGGATCTGGGTTTTAATCCCAGCTCTGCCGCAATTGTGCCATGTGACTTTAGGCAAGTCATTTCACTTCTCTTTGTCTCAGTTACCTGATGTATACAATGGGGTTTAAGACTGTGAGCCCCATGTGGGACATGGACTATGTCCAACTGATTAACTTATTTCTACCCCAGAGGTTAGAACAGTGCTTGACACATATTAAGCACTTAACGAATACCATAAAGGAAAAAGCATAAAGGAAAAAAAAAGAACACATACTAGCTTCACATACTCCAAAAAAAAAGCATAAAAATCAATCAATCAGTCAATCGTATTTATTGAGCAGAGCAGAGCACTGTACTAAGCGCTTGGGAAGTACAAGTTGGCAACATATAGAGACAGTCCATACCCAACAGTGGGCTCACAGTCTAAAAGAATCCACTTTCATTTGCAAAATGCAGTTTCCTTTCACTGAAGTGACCCAGGAAGTTTATATTCTTTCAATTCCTAAGTGCCAAGTGCTGGCTAATAAAAAGTCCCCCCAAATTTCTTGAAAAAAAGAACCCCCCAAAAATCCTTATTTCTATTCCACTTACTAACCACACTTGCCCTGTTCTTATTTAAGCTTTCTCTTCCCATGCCTGTGCTCACAAATCCATAACTTTCATCTTTCTTGTCCTCTCTAAGTAGCTTGAAGGTGCTACCTTCCATCTTAATCATTCATTCATTCAATCATATTTATTGAGTGCTTACTGTGTGCAGAGCACTGTACTAAGCACTTGAGAAGTACAAGTAGGCAACATATAGAGACAGTCCCTACCCAACAGCGGGCTCACAGTCTAGAAATCAATTGTACCTTCTTCCCCTTCTCAGGGTCGGACCTGAAGAGTTTCCAGTACTCCACCGGTCTCGGCTACAGGAGGGAGAGTGAAGCAGAGGCCTAGCCATTCCATTCCTAGCTTGGGCAGTGGCTAGCGAATGGAAGGCAATCTGCTGCAAGTCAAAACTCACCTCTTCTGGGTAGCAGTGACATGGGAGAAAGTTTAGGATGGATACTCAAGTTTGCTGTGAGGACGAAGGCAATGGTAAACCACTTCTTTATTTTTACCAAGAAAACTCTGTGGATACATTACCGGAACGACTGCAGATGAAGGTGGGGCTTTTGGGAGAGAGGTGTCCATAGAGTCTCTATGGGTCAAAAATGACAACAGCATGACAAGAACTTCTGCTTCCCGTAATCCTTCTGCTCTTCCAAATGAATACAAAATGATCCTATCCACTTCAGTGGTAACAGATTATCCTAAATGCAAGCTATCTTTCAGTTGGATCACTTCTACCATATTGTTTGCAGTTTCGTGTTGCTTCTGTTTCCCCATACTGTCGTATTTTCTTATTTAATCGTCGTCAACCAAAATATGCTTATCTTCCACCACATAAACTTGTCTGGTGTTGTTTCCCAACAGTTCCAAACATAATAATGAGCTTCAGATGGTTGAGATAGTTATTGGCGTTGATTAAATCCAGACCATCCATTTCAGTAGTTTTCCCTGTCTGTTCATATTTCTTATTCCCATCATCATTTCATCTCCCGTGAAGAAGTTTGTAGAGCTCCAAAACTGCACCATTGACTCAAAGTCTTTATCCCTTTCAAGCAGGTGGCAGCGCTTCAATCTTCCAATGGATATCATACTCGAAACTTGGCTCTTTCCCTGGTTTTATGATTCCTTAGTAAACATTAGTCCTTACATCCCCAGCTTTCCAAGATTGCAGCCATCCTTTCCAGCCTCTCATGACCTCAATTTTGACATAATAAAACAGCCCATTTTCTTACTATGCTATGTAGGGATACACTGCAGCTCTGAAGGGCCTCTTTGATATTACACCCCCTTGCTTTCAGGATAAAAAAAAAACAACTCTTGTATAAAAAGTTTCCAGGTCAAAGCCACAATCATTTTCAGATTTCAGCTGTTGGGTGCTTTCCACTGTTCAATGGCTAAATAGCTTTCTTCCTGCCCACACCAAATCAGAGTTTATTTTCAATTTACTGTTAGCCCTATGCTGCATTACTTCTCAATATGAAACCAAGCAATGCAGTTTCATGTAATCACAAATAACTGGCTTACTGACATGGTAAAACAATTTACAAATCAGCTTCTGGTTCACTCTCTCTCTCCCCTCTACTCTGCTATATTCTGTCTCCTGTTGGAGATTTCCAAATACTTAGTAGTAAGCCACACTATTTTAGCATTGTTCACTAATATTGTTCAATAATTCTTCAAACATTGAAAACCACTATTATGGAGTTCCCTCTCATAAACCACACTATTTTAACACTGTTCACTAATACTGTTCAATAATTCTTCAAACACGTGAAGACTTCTATGAGTTCCCTCTTGTAAGCCACTCTTTTAACACTGTTCACTAATACCGTTCAATAATTCTTCAAATATGTGAAGACCGCTATTACCAAGTTCCCTCTCATCCCTCTCATTTCCATTTTAAATTATCTCTATTCAGTTCTTTTCCCCTTATTTTATGTTTGCTTCATCCTTTGAACTCTTCTTGTCACTCCCCCTGAACTCTTCCCAAGTTTCCTATATCACACAGATTGAATTTTCAAGAGAAAACTGGTTTCAATATTTTAATCAAGACAGTGCAGAGAAGGGAGGGAGGACCCATTTTTAATAAGGAAGAACATTTGGCCTTAAGAAGGTGAGATGAAAACTCAGCTCTCCAAATCAATCAATCAATTCTACTTATTGAGCACTTACTGTCTGCAGAGCACTGTACTAAGCACTTGGGAGGGTACAATTCAAAAGAGTTAGTAGACACATTTCCTGGCCACAATGAACTTAGTTCAAATCCTTCTGAACTGTCTGTTGGCGGTATGTATTGAGCACTTACTGTGTACAGAGCCTCTCAAAGGCCAGCTGGAGTGAAGTTAGAGCCACTGGAGAGTTTGTGAGTTTCCTTAGTTCCCTGCCCACCTCATCAACAGAGCTTTGGGAATGGATTATGGATGGTTTCTCTTACCCTAAATTCAAGAGTGATCTGAAACGTCTGATAAGAGTTCTTCAATGGTTCAAAGGTTACATAGGAGTGTCCAAAGAACTGAGGGTATTGAATAGCAACGTCTGAAACGAGAAGAGAATACCGTTTCCCCACTAACTCGAAGACAAAAATCAACTCTTGCATGAAACGTTCCCAGGCCTGAGCCATAATCATTTTTGGATTTTAACCACTGGGTGCCTTCCACTGTTCAGTGTCTAAATAGTTTTCTTCCTGCTTGCACCAGAGTTTATTTTCAATTTACTGTTAGCCCCATGTTGTGTTACTTCTCTTAATATGAAACATTATATAATCTAAAATATATATATATAATATGAAAATTATATTGTGATCCAGATACAACCAGGTGAAAATGCTGAGCATTCCTTCTGAGACTGCCCTCATCAGAAATTGTTCAACTATCTCTGTCTTTGTGCCAATTTCCTGGTTTTGCTCTCTGAACTCTTGAATGGAAGTCAGGTTTCGAGGGAGAAGCAGCACAGAAGAGTTGATAGAACACAGGCCTTGGGGTTAGACAGTCACGGATTCTAATCCCCAGTCTGCCACTTGTCTGCTGTGTGACCTTGGGCAAGTCACTTCACTGTGCCTCAGTTACCTCATCTGTAAAATGGGGATTGAGACTGTGAGCCCCATTTGGGACAGGGACTGTGTCCACCTCAATTTGCATGAATCCACCCCAGCACTTAGTATGGTGCCTGGCACATAGTAAGTGCTTAACAAATACCATATATAAATATTAAAGATATATATATTTTTAGGGAGCATGATTTGTTTTTTTCCAGATAACTCTACCATAGGGTTCAGCAACTTTTTGAAGAGAAGACCCAAACAAAATGAAACCTTTGAGCCAAAAGCCAATCACATAATTTCAACTGAAGAGGAGGAGAGAGGATGGGGCTGCTTATGTGGAACAGAGGAAGGAGTGAATAAAGGGTGCAAAGGTGATGCAGAAGGGAGTGGGAGAAGAGGAAATGAGGGCATAGTCAGGGAAGATCTCTTGGAGGAGATGTGCCTTCAATAAGGCTTTGAAGGTGGGGACAGTGATCATCTGTCGGATATGAAGAGGGAGGGCATTCAGGCCAGAGGCAGGATGTGGATGAAGGGTTGGGTGGTGAGACAGACGAGATCAAGGTACAGTGAGTAGGTTGGCATTAGAGGAGCAAAGAATGCAAACTGAATTGTAGTAGGAAATCAGAGAGGTAAGTTAGGAGGGGGTAAGGTGATTCAGTGCTTTAAAGTCAATGGTAAGGAGTTTCTCTGATGCTGAGGTGAATGGGCAACCACTGAAGGTTCTTGAGAAGTGGGGAAACATGGACTCAAGAGCCAGAGTTTGCTCAACTGTGGTTTAGAGAGATGTGTTCTGCTTCTTCCTAGCGACTCCCTGGTCAACTCTGAAGATAGGCATCCAACAAGTGCGTAATTGCGTAACTCTTTCCTAGGTAGGCATGACATTGGCAATGTCGTCTGATCCCTGATTCTTTAGTTCCACAATGAGAAGCAGTGAAACAGATGCCATAGTTCTACTCTCCCTTATCTTTTTAGGAACGCTTAGTAAAATTCCAAGGCAAAGAAATCCTTTGGCAGGACAACTCACTCAGATTTAACTGTTACAGATACTGAAGAGGCTCTTGCATTTGTGTCTTACAAGTGAATTACATGACTGCTCTGCAACCAGACTCTGTAGACTGAAAATCAGGCTGATTCACATCACCATTGGACAATGTCTTCTACCTGCTACTGGGAAGGCCATAGTATTAGTGGGGAATTACTTAATCCTCCAGGGGTCTTGGAGTACAAACCATCTTCCATGAAGTATTCAGATCTACTTATCTGATATCCAATGTCTTATACAATTATGACTTGTTAAGTGGAACTTTGAGCAGATGGATTGGTAAAGCCAAAGGCCACTTGCTGTGGATACCGCTGTTGGGGAAGGAAAAGGTTAATGTTTAGATTTCCCTGAGCTTCCTCTAGAATGTGAGCTCCCTGTGGGCAAGGAAAGTATCTATTGACCCTAAACCCAGCTCTGCCACTTGTCTGTTGTATGACAAGACACTTAACTTCTTTGGGCCTCAGTTGCCTCATCTACAAAATGGGGATTGAGACTGCGAGCCCCATGTGGGACAGGGACTGTCCCCAACCTGATTTGCTTGTATCCACCCCAGTGCTGAGTACAGTGCCTGGCACATAGTAAGCACCTAACAACTACCTCAATTATTAGGGGACTCAGGCAATAAACACAGCTCTATTCAGACATAAGTGGTGCTCGCTGGTGGATAACTCAGAGTTGGTCTAGGCCAGTACCTGAATACCTCTGTGTCTCTTGCAAATGGGAAAATGGGAGAGGGGTCACATGAAGTCCTGGGCAATATCATCCAGTGACCAGAGTGGCCCTTTCTTTCCCTGGAAACCTTAATGAGGGAGATAAACAGATTCCGGGGGCTCAGCCCCACACAACCCACCTGGTCATTGACCATTTTGAATTTATTCTTCCCTCCTCTATTAGCTGCTGGGAATAATAATAATTATTGGATTTGTTAAGTGCTTACTATGTGCCAAGCACTGTTCTAAGCACTGTGGTAGATACAAAGCAATCAGGTTGTCCCATGTGGGGCTCACAGTCTCAATCCCCATTTTACAGATGAGGTAACTGAAGCACAGAGAAGTTAAGTGACTTGCCCAAGGTCACACAGATCACACAGCAGACAAGTGACGGGGCTGGGATTAGAACCCATGACCTCTGGCTCCCAAACCCGTGCTCTTGCCACTAGGCCATGCTGCTTCTCAAAGACGCTACAGGTAGGACAAGGGGAAGATAATAACATGGACTCACCTTACTAATATTAATAATAATAATAATTGTGGTATTTGTTAAGCACTTACTATGTGCCAGGCACTATACTAAGCACTGGGGTGGATACAAGCAAATTGGGTTGGACACAGTTCCTGTCCCATGTGGGGGGTCACAGTCTCAATCCCCATTTCAAAGATGAGGTAACTGAAGCCCAGAGAAGTCAACTGACTTGCCCTAAAGCACACAGCAGGCAAGTGGCAGAGCTGGGATTAGAAAGCATGACCTTCCGATTCCCAGGCCCCTGCCCTATCCACTACGCCCTCCTCCCTGAACCAAGCCACAAGGTCCTCAGGGGAGCATGACTACCTTCAGAACAGCTCGCACCACCTTTGCCAAGTTGGCAGTGGCATCGGGAGCCACCGTGCTCATAATCGTTGGCGCAGAAGCTCTCCGCTGGGCAGACTGCTTCGTCACAGGACAGGTTGGACCGCCTCACCGGCACGGCCGGGTGACCCAGCTTTATCTTCGCAGTCATAGTGGGCTGGGTCTGGTCACTGGTGGTGGTGGCCAGAGGTGAGGACACGTTGGTAAAAAGCCTCGAATGGATCCTGGAGTAAGATCCAGAGGGGTCCTGGGTGTCCAACACAAGTTTCCTGTTGCCTCCTTTGATGGCAGGAAGTGGTTTGACCTAAAGCAGAGGGAAAGGAAATCTCAAGAGTGGCCAAGTTAGGATGTACAGTTAAATTCTAAGGAAACACCTTAGGCTGCGGAGCCAAACACACAACAAAAAATCTATAGTGATTCATTCATTCAATCGTATTTATTGGGCGCTTATTGTGTGCAGAGCACTGAACTAAACACTTGGGAAGTACAAGTTGGAAACATATAGGGACGCTCCCTACGCAACAACGGGCTCACAGTCTAGAAGGGGGAGACAGAACTCAAAGCTGTAGCAGAGAGAGCAGCATGGCCTAGTAAATAGAGCACAGGTATGGAAGTCAGAAGGGCCTGTGTTCTAATGCTGGCTTTATTTGTTACTTGTCTGCTGTGTGACCTTGGGCAAGTCACTTAATCTCTCTGTGCCTCAGTTATCTCATCTGTAAAAAAGGGATTAAGAGTGTGAGTCTCATGTGAGGCATGGATTATGTCCAAACTAAGTTATATTGACCCCAGCACTTAGTAGAGTGCCATTTAAAACCAAATAAATTAATAAAATTCTGTTACCTAGGCAACACCCTGAACAATAAAGCCATGATAGATAAATTCCACAGTTATTATTATTATTATTATTATTCCTTTTACCGATCCAGGAACAGAACCCAGGACCCCAGACTCACCTTTCCTGGACTAAGACCAACAGTTGGGTGAAACCCTCAGTTCATAGAGTACCTCAGAAAACATAATAGAACAGCCTATGTGAAAAGTTTTCCCAGATTCCCTGTAATGCCCGTTAGTAGGGAATTAGATACATTGTAGCAAAAGTCATTATCTCTGCTGATGTTTTTAACATGATGCTGTTGGTGTCCTACTTTAGTTCCATTTTTATCCCCTAATAATCTTCCAGACTGTCCTTTCCCTCCTCCTTGTAGCTCTGTAGTAATTTCAAGGCTGCAGGACATGAGGTTCCTCTGTTCTTAAGAATCTACCAGGTCCCTTCCTCTGGTCCCTGGCGTGCAGACTGTTTCTGCCTGTGTGTTAAGCCATTTTAACCTGGCATAACTTGAGCTATATCTCTAGGATTTGACTCGGAAGGCAGGCAAGGAGGCAGGCTCATGTTGAAAGCACTGAAAAGGCGTAACAAGCTTACACAGCATGATATGAGGGAAGATGGCATATCTGTGCTGTCTAAGCCTAAATTAATTCAGTGTAATGAATGTATATTTTAATAAAACAGACATTTGATCTTAGTGTAACTATCACACTGTTTGATTTCCGGATTGTTGCACACTACTAATAATAATGATGGTATTTGTCAAGTGCTTACTATGTGTCAAGAACTGTTCTAAGCTTGGAGGGAGAGACAAGTTAACTAGGTTGGATACAGTCCATGTCCCATGTGGGGCTCAAAGCATTAATCCCCATTTTACAGAAGAGGTAACTGAGGCCCAGAGAAGTGAAGTGACTTGCCTAAGGTGACCAGCCGACAAGTGGTGGACCTAGGATTAGAACCCAGGTCCTTCTGACTCCCAGTCCCGTCCTCTGTCCAGTAAACTCTGCTGCTTCTCATACTCTACAACTTGTAAATACTGATGACTCACTTCTGGTCAAATATGAATATTGGCCTCAGATAGACTCACTTCTGGTCAAATATGAATATTGGCCTCAGATAGGAACCCATGTTTATTCATTCATTCATTCAATCATATTTATTGAGTGCTTACTGTGTGCTGAGCAGTGTACTAAGCGCTTGGGAAATACAATTCAGCAACTTGTGAGTTCACTGGGGAGGGAATGGGCTCAACCATCATCAACATCACTGGTGGTTCATACTGAGCTATGATTATTGGAGGCCAAATATGTGCATTAAATTATACTGAATTTCAGGATGAAATTTTCAAATTGAAAATCAAGGTCTCATGACTCAGTTCATTGTCTGGCAAGCACACACCAACCCCGGGATGCCAAGGCAAATATCTTTATTACCTCTTCGATGTAAATGTCAAAGTCGGAGTCGTCGATATCGAATCCGTCGTCGTCGCCAGCCTCCGGATCCGTGACATACCTGGGTCCATAGCTGCCGCTCCCGGCCTCCTCGGAGCCTGAAACAGCCAAGTCAGCACATAGTTACTAAAAAGCCTCGTTCATTCTCCCCCTTGCTCAATGCTCATCACACAAAATTCAGTTGAGCTGGTGGGAAAGGAGTGGTGCCTCCTGTCTTGCCATTAATTTTATTCATTAACTCAATCAATAGTATTTATTGAGCTCCTGGATTACACATCTAATTCTTGTTTTATCCAAAGATCATTGTTTGACTAGATGTCTTTCAGGGCTGACTGTGCTTGACTCTGTTAATTGGCAGTATCTACTGAGTGCCTATGGCATGCAGAACGCCAGTTTTTCCTTGCTCCTGTGTGGTGTATGAGGGAGTGTGATCCCATGGATTCAGGAGCCCTGGGCCTGCCCTTGGCCTAATATTACTAATAAAAATGACAATAATAATCATAATAATGATCATGGTATTTGTTAGACACTTACTACGTGCCAAGCACTATTCTAAGTGCTGGGGTAGGTACAAGATCATCACTCAGTCAATCATATTTATTGAGCGCTTACTGTGTACAGAGCACTGTAATAAGAGCTTGAGAAAGTACAATACAGCAATAGAGAGAGACAATCCCTGCCCACAAGGAGCTCACGGTCCAGAGTAGGGGGAGACAGACATCAATACAAGTAAATAGGCACCAGTATACATAAAATAAAATTACAGATACATAAGTACTGTGGTGGTGGGAGAGCAAAGGGAGCTAGTCAGAGTTACGCGGAAGGGAGTGGGAGATGAGGAAAAATGGGGCTTAGTCATAAGGCTCACAGTCTATGGAAGAGGGAGAACATGTACTGAATCCCCATTTTGCAGAGGAAGGAACTGAGACACGGTTAAGTGACTTGCCCAAGGTCACAGAACGGACAAGTAGTGGAGGCAAGATTTGAACCTGGGTCCTCTGCCTCCCAGGCTCCCCAAGCCTCACTGATTCTCCTTTGGGATCTGAGGCAAATCATGCAACCTGCCTTTCTTTGTCAGTAAAATGGGGCTAAATGATGCCTGCCCCTCCTTAGGGGTGACCTGAAGACCAAGAAAGATCTTTGAGTAAAATTAAAATGCCCTCCAGATTCCAAGGATTAAAGCAGCCGATTACAGCAAGTGGTCTGTCGCGTCAGTGGCAGCGAGAGGCATCGGTGAAGACAGCAAACCCACTGCAAAGACAGCAGGGGAACCAGACTCAGAGGGCGAGTGGCCAGTGAGGTGAGTAGGAAAATGGCTGACCCACACCATCTCCTGTTGAGATCTGATTTACGCTCCCCACCCCCATGAGGAAGGGAAGACCAGGCCAAGAGACACAGCAGAGATTTGCAGGGGTGGAAGGAGATGGACCGGGCAGGAATAGAGGGGAACAAGGAGAAGTAGAGGGGGTCATGTTTTCACTTCTTGGCAGAACTTCTTAAAACTCTGGCTTCCGCCAGTTGCAAAACCCATTAAATGTTTCCCAGCCCTGAATATCCGACCCGCTGCTCTGTCCTCCCCACGCCCACTGTGTCTTACGGACTCTGTGCCAAATCTCAGCCACAGAGTATCCCAAAACGCCAAATATTTGAACTAAGAGAAAGGGGTTTGTTTTTGGGCTGTTGTTTTTCCAACAGCTTCTGGGTTGTCTGGTTTTAGCCCACATAAATCTGTTCCTCCCTCAGAGGAAAGAATGAAGAATCCACAGCCCAGCATAAGGGAGGTGGCAAGACCGGGGGAAAAGAGCATCATCTGGGCTCAGAAAACCTGTGTTCGAGGCCCAGCCCTGTCACCAGCCCTGCGGGGTGATCTGGGGCAAGCCACTTAACCTCTAGGAGCCTCATTTTCCGCATTTGTAGGGATCAAAATACCTGCCTCTCCCTCCCCCCCGGGACGTTGTGAGAACATAATGAGATAACTGAAACTGAAGCAGAAGCTTCAGGGGGCCCAGACTGAGCCCCCTCTTTCCTCTCCCCCTACACCCCCTCATCCCCCCATCTTACCTCCTTCCCCTCCCCACAGCACCTGTATTTTTGTATATATGTTTGTACATATTTATTACTCTATTTATTTTACTTGTACATATTTATTCTATTTATTTTATTTGGTTTATATGTTTTGTTGTCTGTCTCCCCCTTCTAGACCGTGAGCCCGCTGTCGGGTGGGGACCGTCTCTATATGTTGCAAACTTGTACTTCCCAAGCGCTTAGTACAGTGCTCTGTACACAGTAAGCGCTCAATAAATATGATTGAATGAATGAATGAAGCCCTAGTGGATAGAGTCTGGGCCTACCTGGGTTCTAATTCCAGATCCTCCACTTTCATTCATTCATTCAATCGTATTTATTGAGTGCTTACTGTGTGCAAAGAACTGTTACTAAGCACTTGGGAGAGTACAATATAACAATAGTCAGAAACATTCCCTGCCCACGAGCTTGTCTGCTTTGTGACCTTGGGCAAGTCACATAACTTGTCTGTGTCTCAGGTCCCTCCTCTTTAAAATGGAGATTAAGACCATGAGCCCTATGTGGGACAGGGACTGTGTCCATCATGATTAAATTGCATCTACTTGTGGGGGTGATCAGGTTGGACACAGTCTCTGTCCCACATAGGGCTCACAGTCTTACTCTCCATTTTACAGATGTGGTAACTGAGGCACAGAAAAGTGAAGCAACTTGCCCAAGGTCACCCAGCAGACAAATGGTAGAGTCAGGATTAGGACCTAGTTCCTTCTGATTCCCCCATCCATGCTCAAACTGATAGGCCACAAAAAACTGTGGTATATGTTAAGCGCTTACTATGTGCCAGGTACTCTACTAAGTGCTGGGGCAGAAACAAGGTAATCAGGTAGGACACAGTCCATGTTCCACATGGGGCTCACAATCTTAATCCCCATTTTACAGATGAGGAAACTGAGACATAGAGAAGTGATGTGACTTCCCCAAGGTCACCCAGCAGACAACTGGAGGAGCCGGGATTAGAACCCAGGTCCTTCTGATTCCCAAGGCCGCGCTCTATCCACTAGGTCATGCTGCTTCTCAGCCCAAAGGTCACCCAGCAGACAAATGACAGAGTTCTTCTGGCTCCCAGGACTACACTCTTTCCAATAGGCTACGCTGCTTCTGAATAGTTAACAGCTAATGGCTTCAGCATGGTTATCAATAAAAAAAATTCAGGCAGCCCACACACACATGGATTTTTGGGCAGGTGGGCTGCCACTGGCCTTCAGAAAGCTTCCTAAGTGATGGCTCCAGCTAACCCACAGCTTCGCTGGAGGCCTCTACCCTCTGCGGCTGTGTGTGGGCCAGGGAGAGATAGCAGCTTCTTAGTCCTTGTCCACATGGTCATTGACCCTTACTGTCTCCAGCTGGGTTCCAAACCATCATCATTATTATCATTACCAACAATCAGTCTAAGTTATTTCATTTGTTAAGCAGTCTGTGTCAAGCAGACTGGGGAAAGCACAGGGAAAATTCATTCAATCGTATTTATTGAGTGCTTACTGTGTGCAGAGTACTGTACTAAGCACTTGGGAAGTACAATACAGCAATAAAGAGAGACAATCCCTGCCCACAACAGGCTGGGGGAGTTGGGGGAGACAGACATCAAAACAAGTAAACAGTAATCGATACATATACACATAAGTGCTGTGGGGTGGGGAGGTGGGAGGGAAGAGAAAACGGAGCAAGTCGAGGTGATGCGGAAGGAAGAGTGAGCTGAGGAAAAGGGGGCTTAGTTTGGGAAGGCTTCTTGGAGGAGGTGTGCCTTCAATTGGGCTTTGAAGGGGGGGAAGAGTGATTGTTTGGCGGATTTGAGGAGGGAGGGCATTCCAGGCCAGAGGGAGGACATGGGCCAGGGGTCGGCAGCAAGACAGGCGAGATGGAGGCACTGTGAGAAGGTTAGCAACAGAGGAGCTGGAATGTAGAAGGAGAAAAGGGAGATGAGGTTGGAGAGGGCAAGGTGATGGAGAGCTTTGAAGCCAATAGTGAGGAGTTTTTGTTTGATACGTTGGTTGATAAGAAACCACTGGAGATTTTTGAGGAGGGGAGTGACATGGCCTTGAAAATCATTCAAAAAAGGTCAGGGAGGGCATCACTTTTTTTTAAGCACTTATTTTGTGCCAGGCACTCTACTAAGTGGTGGAGCCAGAATTAGAACCCAAGTCCTCTGACTCCCAGGCAGGGGGTCTTCCTACTAGACCATGCTGCTTCTTTAGGTTTCCTGCTGAAATTGCCCATCATGCGGGCACTTCATCCCTTTTTCACCCACTCCCCTGCTTGAGTACAGGTCAGACTTTAGAGGAAAAAAAAATAGTAATGCAGAAATTTTAGAAGGGAACTACGTATATATTTTCAGAGCTTATTCATTCATTCAATTCATTCAATCGTATTTATTGAGCGCTTACTGTGTGCAGAGCACTGTACTAAGCACTTGGGAAGTACAAGTTGGCAACAAGTTGGTCTTGTGCCTCCATTTTTTATATTGCACTCTCCCAAGTGCTTAGTACAATGCTCTGCACAGAATAAATGCTGATCAATCTGTACTGATTGAAAAGTAATAAACCATTAGACTAGCACGCTGCTATGTACACAGTAGCTTCCCAATGACTACTTATTGGATGATGGGCTGGATACTGGAGAAACAACAGCAAAGTACACTTCAAAGTATATATCTATATCATAGTGGATAGAGCACAAGCTTGGGAGTCAGAAGGTCATGGGCTCTAATCACGGATCCGCCACTTCATTTATTCATTCAATCGTATTTATTGAGCACTTACCATGTGCTGAGCACTGTACTAAGCACTTGGGAAGTACTTGTCTGCTGTGTGACCTTGGGCAAGTCACTTCACTTGACTAGAGAAGTCACTTCACTAGAGAAGCGGCGTGGCTCAATGGAAAGAGCCCGGGCTTTGGAATCAGAGGTCATGGGTTCAAACCCCGGCTCCACCAATTGTCAGCTTTGTGACTTTGGGCAAGTTACTTAACTTCTCTGTGCCTCAGTTCTCTCATCTGTAAAATGGGGATGAAAACTGTGAGCCCCCCGTGGAACAACCTGATCACCTTGTAACCTCCCGAGCGCTTAGAACAGTGCTTTGTACATAGTAAGTGCTTAATAAATGCTATTATTGTTATTATTCTTCACTTCTCTGGGCCTCAGTCACCTCATCTGTAAAATGGGGATTGCGAATGTGAGCCCCATATGGGACAAGAACTGTGTCTGACCCCATTTGCTTGTAGTGCTCAATAGATACGATGGAATGAATCCACCCCAGCGCTTAGTACAATGCCTGACCCATAGTAAATGCTTAACAAATTGTTGTTTTTGTCTTATGCTGTCGTGTCCGACCCATAGCGATGCCACAGACACATCTCTCCCAGAATGCCCCACCTCCATCTGCAATCATTCTGGTAGTGTAGCCATTGAGTTTTCTTGGTAAAAATATGGAAGCGGTTTACCGTTGCCTCCTTCCGCCCAGTAGACCTGAGTCTCCACCCTCGACTTTCTCCCACGCCACTGCTGTTCAGCACAGGGGAGTTTTGACTTGTAGCCGATTACCTTCCAGTCACTAGCCACTGCCCAAGCTAGGAATGGAATGGCTATGATTCTGCTTGACTCTCCCTCCCATAGTCTTAAGTGCTTAGTACAGTGCTCTGCACACAGTAAGCGCTCAATAAATGCGATTGAATGAATGAATGAATAGTCAATAAAGGCGGAGGACTGGAAACTCTCTAGGTGCGACCCTGAGAGGTGGCTTAACAAATGCCATAATAATAATATTAATAATAATAATTACATATTCATTCATTCAATTCATTCATTCAATCGTATTTATTGAGTGCATACTGTCTGCAGAGCACTGTACTAAGCACGTGGAAAGTACAATTCACAACATATAGAGACAATCCGTACCCAACAAAAGGCTCACTGTATAGAAGGGCAGAGCGAGACAACAAAACAAAACAAGTAGACAGGCATCAATGCTGTGCAATATATATATATATATATATACATATATATGTATGTAATACTGAAATATAAGTCTCATGCTTGAAAGTATAAGAGCAGTTAAGCCCTTCTCTCCATACACCTATTTTCTTCCCCTATTTCCTGAATCGGTGTGTGATTTGTAGGTCATGCCAATGTAAGATAAGGCACACTCATTTGTAAATGACTCATAAAGCAGTTAGAGAATGCCTCAGACTCCATGAAGCATTTTAAAACACTTCCTCCAGATCAAATACCCTTGTGCGTAAATTAGTGTCAAGCAGATTATAAGCAGCTACATTAGCAAATGAACCATCAGGATGGACATGCTGAATTTAAGAATCAGTTGAAAAGTGTATTTTTAAAAAATTAGCACTTTCACACAGTGTGCTTGTACTGTATTGTGCTCTCATAGCCATTTTGTACACAGTAAGTGCTCTATAAATGCCATTCATTAATTAGTACTTAGACTGTTAAATCCTCTACACTGCAAGCTTCTTGCGGGCAGGGAATGTGTCTACCAACTCTGCTATATTGCACCCTTCTAAGTACTTGATACAGTGCTCTGCACATAATGAATGCTCAATAAACACGATTGACTGATTGCTTATAATGAAATAAGGATGCTTTCTGCCTAGTCACTTTGAATCCTATAAAATGATAACATTAAAAAAAAAAACAGTGGGCTGTATCAAAGACTGATTTAGGACAGGGAAAGATATGCTTTCTACCTGCACCAAGTTGAGCAATGATGAATTAGATTCCATTAGGATTCAGATTCCTTGAGTCAAGCCAATTTGTCTTGCCAATGTCTTCTCCACAATATTTCTGCCCTTTCAGCCACTACCCTGATCCAAGCTCTCATCATCTTCCAGCATGGCTCAGAGGAAAGAGCATGGGCTTGGAAGTCATTGGTCATGGGTTCTAATCCTGTCTCTGCCACTTGTCTGCTGTGTGACCATGGACAAGTCACTTAACTTCTCTGGCCTCAGTTACCTCATCTGGAAAATGGGGATTAAGGCTGTAAGCCCCATGTGGGACAACCTGATTACCTTGTATCTACCCCAGCGCTTAGAACAGTGCTTGGCACATAGTAAGCGCTTAACAAATACCATCACCATCTCCCAGCTCGTCTCCCTACCTCCAGGCTCTCCCCTCTTCAGTTTGTACCATGCTCCACCATCAGAAATATCATTCTGAACACATCGCTCCTCTTCAAAAACCTCCCAGCGGCTGCCCATTTCATTCATTCAATTGCATTTACTGAGCGCTTTCCATGTGCAGAGCACTGTACTAAGCACCTGCTGCATCAAACAGAAGCTCCTTTCAATAATAATAATAATAATGACATTTGTTAAGCACTTACTATGTACAAAGCACTGTTCTAAGCGCTGGGGTAGATTCAAGGTAATCAGGTTGTCCCACATGGGGCTCACAGCCTTAATCCCCATTTTCCAGATAAGGTAACTGAGGTACAGAGAATAATAATAATAATGATGGCATTTATTAAGCACTTACTATGTGCAAAGCACTGTTCTAAGCGCTGGGGAGGTTACAAGGTGATCAGGTTGCCCCACAGGGGGCTCACAGTCTTAATCCCCATTTTACAGATGAGGTAACTGAGGCACAGAGAAGTTAAGTGACTTGCCCATGGTCACACAACAGACAAGTGGCAGAGACAGGATTAGAATCCATGACCAATGACTTCCAAGCCCATGCTCTTTCCACTGAGCCATGCTGAAAGATGACGAGAGCTTGGATCAGAGTAGGGGCTAAAGGGGCGGAAATATTGTGGTGGAGACATTGGCAAGACAAATTAGCAATTTGAGGTAACTGAGGCACAGAGAAGTTAAGTGACTTGCCCAAAGTCACACAGCTGACAACTGGTGGAGCAGGATTTGAACCCCTGACCTCTGACTCCAAAGCCCATGCTCTTTCTCGAACTCTTCCCTTCCTGAACATTAACTCTCTTCAACCAATCCCTCAAGGGTATTTACTGAGCACTTTTATTTTCAATGGTGTTTGTTAAGCAATTACAATGTGTCAGGCACTGTACTAAATGCTAGGGTAGATATAAGCCAGTCAGGTTGGATACAGTCCATGTCCCACGTCGGGGTCATAGTCTTAATCCCCTTTTTATGGATGAGGTAACTGAAGCACAGAGAAGTTAAGTGACTTATCTAAAGTCACACAGCAGATACGTGACAGAGCTGGGATTAGAACCCAGGTCCTCTGATTCCCATGCTCTCTCCACTTAGTCATGCTGCTTCTACTTTGTGCAGAGCACTGTACTAATCAATCAACACTGGTATATATTGAGTACTTACTGTGTGCAGAAGTCTGTACTAAATGCTTGGGAAAGTAATAACAATAACTGTGGTAATTGTCAAGTGCTTTTCATTCATTCATTTAATCACATTCACTGAGTGCTTACTGAGTGCAGAGCACTTAGGAGAGTACAATGTAACAGTGAACAGACACATTCCCCGCCAGGCACTATACTTAGTGCTGGGGTACATACAATAATAATAATAATGGTATTTCTTAAACACTTACTATGTGCGAAGCACTTTTCTAAGCACTGGGGGGATAAAAGGTGATCAGTTGGCCGCATGTAAGGCTCATAGTCTTAATCCCCATTTTACAGATGAGGTAACTGAGGCACAGAGATGTTAAATGGCTTCCCCAAGGTCACACAACCGACAAGTGGAGAAGCAGGGATTCGAACCCATGACCTCTGACTCCCAAGCCCTCACTCTTTCCACTGAGCCACGCTGCTTATAATCAGGTCCCACTGGGGCTCACAGCCTAAGTAGAAGGGAGAACAGGTATTGAATCCCCATTATCTTACAATATTGCAGAGCTGGTAGAGCAATCCCTCCCCATGAAGAGCAATCGCCCAAGACCTTAGTAGAGTGCTCTGCACACAACAAGCGCTCAATAAGTATGATTGAATGAATGAAAGGACTACTAAGAACTTGTGATAGTGCATTATAGTTGATAGACATGAACCCTGCTTTCAAGAAGCTTCCTTTCCTTGCCATACCTCAGCAAACCCTCTCTGCTCCTCCCAGACAAACGTTCTTACTCTGCCTTTCACAGTAAGTAGATAAGAACAAACATATAGCAGGAGGTGGTATAAATTTATCAGAATGGCACAACTGAATAAGCTCCTTGAGAACAGGGATCATATCTACAAGTGTTACTATACTTTAACTCACTCATTCATATTTATTAAGCACTTACTGTGTGCAAAGCACTGTAAAACAGTGCAAAGCACTGAATTAAGTACTTAGGAGAGTACAATATAACAGACACATTTCTGCCCACAAGGAACTCACAGTCTAAATTACCCCTCACTGTCTCAGAGATAATCTCCCAGATACTTAGCCCAGTGCTCTGCACAGAGTAAGTGCTCAATAAATACCACTGATTCATTGATGTACAAATATACAAATTAAAATTTTCTTTCAGATCTCCCTTCTAGGCTATAATCTACTTGTGGGCAGGGATTATGCCTACCAACTGTCTTGCACTGTACTCTCCTAAGTACTTAGAACAGTGCTCTGAACCCAGTAAGTGCTCAATACCCTTGATTAATTGATGTACAAATATTCTAATTAAAATATTCTTTAAAATCTCCCCTTCTAGACTATAATCTACTTGTGGGAAGGGGCTGTGCCTATCAACTCTCCAACATTACAGAGTTCTGTCCATAGAAAACATTCAATAGATATCACTGATTGACACCTTTGCACCTAATTTCTAAAATACTTAAGTGTTAAGGGTCTGCACTATCTCTGACCCCTTGATCACACCCTTATCTGGATTGGAACGCCTTCCACCTGCAAAAATCAATCATTCATTCATTCAATCGCATTTATTGAGCGCTTACTGTGTGCAGAGCACTGCACTAAGCACTTGGGAAGTACAAGTCAGCAATATATAGAGACGGTCCCTACCCAACGATGGGCTCACAGTCTAGATGGTCATTCATTGAGTGCTTACTGTGTGCAGAGCACTGTACTAAAGGCTTAGAAAAGTGCAATTAAACAGAGTTGGTAGACACATTCCCTGTCCACAAAGAGTTTACAGTCTAGATGACTGTAAGATAAGTCTAGAGGACTGTACTAAACTCTTTGGAGAGTTTAGTACTTAGTAGACATAATCCCTGCCTTTAGTGAGTTTACAGTCTACCGTGTGCAGAGCACTGTACTCATACTTGGGAGCATACTGAGTAGGTCTCCCTACCCATCTTCAAAATCTTCTGAAAACCCACCTGTTCGTAGGCATTCTCCAACATATTTCTTCCTCCAATGGTCCAGTTCATCCCATCAGCCACTTTTAGTGCAGATGTGGAAAAAGTATGGAAGTATACACTATTCACTGATTCATTTTTCTTTACTCATGCAATGTATTACAAGTTGTACCTATAATTTTTCTCCTGCTCCCATTTCATGTATAAAATCTATGTTTACTTATCTTCCCCCAATAGACCGTAATCTCAAGGACAGAAATAATAATAATTCTGGCATTTGTTAAGTATCTACTAATTGCCAAGAACTGTACTAAGGGCTGGCGTAGTTACAATATAAATAGATGGGACACCTTCCCTGTGCCAACCAAGGGCTATGCCGTCTCAGGGAAACATCTTATCCCCGTTTTACAGATGAAGAAACTAAGGCCCGGAGAAGATAATCAATCAATTAATGGTATTTTTGAGCACTTACTGTATGCAGAGCACTGTACTAACTGCTTGGGAGAGTACAATACAACGGAGTTAGCACATTCCCTACCCATAATGAGTGACTTGGCTGAGGCCACACAGCAAGCAAGAGGCAGAATTAGAACCCAAGTCCCCTGACTCCCAAGCCTTTGCTTTCTCCACTAGGTTACACTGCTTCTCTAAGAAATCAGATACAGAAAGTGGGTCTTTCACTGTATTGCGGTCTACCAAATGTCTACTACAGTTCCCTGCCTCAGTAAATAATAATATGTGAATGAATGAAGATTTATTTATTTATTTTACTTGTACATTTCTATCCTACTTATTTTATTTTGTTGGTATGTTTGGTTCTGTTCTCTGTCTCCCCCTTTTAGACTGTGAGCCCACTGTTGGGTAGGGACTGTCTCTATGTGATGCCAATTTGTACTTCCCAAGCGCTTAGTACAGTGCTCTGCACATAGTAAGCGCTCAATAAATACGATTGATTGATTGATTGATTGATTGATCTCTGTCAATAGGACAGATCTCTCCCCATTCAGGTCTTGCTCATTGTAGGTAGGATTGTTCAAAGCCCAGTATTAAAACACCAATTACAAGGATCAACCTCAGATTATCCTCTAGACTGTAAACTCACTGTGGCCAGAGAAAGTGTCTACCAACTCTGCTGTATTGAACTTTCCCAAGCGCTTAGTAAAGTGATGTGTGTTTTGCACACAGTAAGTGCTCAATAAATATGATTGATTGATTGATTCAACTCAGAGACACCATCATTTTAGGTTTAGAGCCCCTGGTGCAGAATGCAAAAAACTCATTCGCTGACTTCCAGGTGCACATTGGCTCCTGGTCAATATAAAATAGTCAAAGCCTATTTCTGAACACGCTTGAAACCACAACAAAACTTGATTCCACTGCGCAAATGCCCTCAGTCTGACTCACTCTCTAATTAATTACAAACAATAGCATCTTTCAGTGGTCAAACTCACACAAGCAAATGCATCTTTCAATTATCCTGATTAAGCAGAGAGAGGGGCCAGATGTTACTAGGCCCTATGGGAAGTCAATCTGTCATTAGCAGAGCTAAGCTCGGTTATCTCCTCTCACAAAAGAATGCAGACAGCCACATCCAAGGATAAGCAGGAAATAAGGGGCCTGGTATGTTATACTCTTGAATATTCTTAAATATTATATTCTTGAGGTTAACCGGAAAATCTGAGGAACAAATGGAACGGGTGCTGTCCAGGAATCAGAGTCGGCAGGCAGCAAACTCCAAGAAAATATAAGTCAGTGGGAGGAAGAAACACCCATGTCAAGTTAAAGCCCACATGGAAAGGTAAAGCTACAAAAAACTAAAGAACTTGGAAACCTATGAGAGTGGAGAATATAAACACCAAGAGGGTCTACGCTTTATCTAAATGCAACTAAATGCATTCCACCAAGGAAGATACAATGATCCCCTGTGTCCTTTTAATCACTAAGCAACCAATTAAGTCCCCGAGGAACTCTGGGGTGGGGAACCAAGATTTACAGAAAAATAATAATTATGGTACTTGTTAAACACTTACTATGTGCCAAGCACTGTTCTAAGTGCTGGGGTAGATACAAGTTAATCAGGTTGGACACAGTAACCTCTCAGCTCTGCCCATCCTACTCCATCCCAAGAGTCTGTGGAAGAGGCCTAGCTGCTTCTACCCTCTTCTTTCCACCACCCCACCATGAGAAACCTATAGCGGACAGAGACAGAGGGACAGAGACAGAGGGACAGAGACGGGGGACAGAGACAAAGAGAATAACAGAGTGAGAAAGCAGCAAAGATAAAGACAGAGGCAGAGAAAGACAAAGAGAGGCAGAGACAGGAAGGCAAAGACAGAGAGAGATTGATAAAGACAGAGTAATAGACTGAAAGGAACAGAGAGTCAAAGGGAGAAGGGAGCAGAGAGGGAACACGAGAGTCTCAGGGCCCAGGAAAGGACAAATGAGATGGAGGACCTGCCGGTAGGAAAGGCCCTGGAACCACTGTGATGGTAACAAAAAGGGGGACTCCTGGCAATCAATACAATAAGAGGGAAAGGAACCAGTTCCCTGTTGTTCTTCTTCCTCTTCCTCCAGTCCCCGGGACCCACTGGGAAGATCAGGGAGAAGATTGTTTCTTCTGGATTGGATCCCAGCAATGCAAAGAGAACTCCTCCCTTCCACGGGGAGTGTCCTAGCCATCTATCTGGGAGCAGCAGTTCGCAAGGGTAAACCCCAAACTGGAGACCCATCTCGGCTGAGCCACAGGAATAAAGGAAGGAAATGCCATGTCAGGGACAATGTGGGGAGAGTGGAGGGGAGGATTGTGGCTTCTTGGTGATCAGCAAGGTGCACTGGCCCTCAGAAAAGTGGGTTTTGCCCTCCCCTGCTTTAACTTTAGCCCATATAAATTTCTGTTGGTCCAAATGTACTCTGTGAGTTGTCATTCATTCAATCATATTCACTGAATGCTTACTGTGTGCAGAGCACTGTACTAAGCGCTTGGGAAGTACAAGTTGGCAACATAGAGAGATGGTCCCTACCCAACAACGGGCTCACAGTCATTGAGGTCTTCTCTCCGATCATGCGTTGGGAGAGGGATGGGCAGGGAAATGAGTCTTTTTTGTTGTAGTGTACTCTCCCAAGTGCTTAGTAGCAGGCTAGGAACACAGTAAATGCTCAATAAATATGACTGACTGGTTAGGGAGTTTATCAGCCAGAAAAGTTAAACTAGAAGACTTGGGTGGTTTAGACCAGACGGTTATATTTCACTTGTGCTTTCCAGTGAGATTTACTTTTGGGTCGGCAGTGGAGAATGTTATTTTGTGGAGTTTGGCTTCCTCAAAATTACACGCTGTTTCTGTTTCATGATTATTTGGGAGTTTGTGGAGTGGGAGCCTGGCCCAAGAGCTGAAACCTCTTCTCCGCTCCTTTCGCCAAACCTCCTAAGAAAAAGGGCAGCCTGGCTACCTCCCCATCTCCAGCCAGATTTAAATGCATAGTAGAGGTCAAGGGCAAAATTGTAAATTTCCTTGCTCACCACTGTTAATACCTGTAAGACAATCTGCCTCTGGTTACATTTCTGGGGGAGACTCAGATGCTTAATTGAACGGGCAAATTACTGGAGCTTGTCTTATAGAACAGCTGTCTCCCAAGGGAGCCTAAGCAAAAACCAAAGCAGCTAGAACCCTCTACTCACAACTGTCAGATTTGAGCTTTGGATGAAAGTGGGTCAGTGAAGGAATTCAACTCCTCTCTTCCTCTGACAGGCCCTGTAGATTATCAGCTTTCCGAGTGTAAAGAGTTTAAATCTGCTTCCAGCGTCAGGTGGTTAAGGATCTCTTTCCACCTGATTTAAACCGTGTCATTTTTCCTGTGCAAATGAGAGCAGTACCCTCCCTCCCCACTTCTAAGGGGGAATTATTCCATCGATGACATTTATTGAGTGCTTATTGTGTGCAAACACTGTACTGAGCACCTGAGAGAGTAAAATAGGGTTGGTAGATCGATCCCTGTCCACAAGGACCATATAGTCTAGGAGGGGAGACAGGATGAATGGCGTCATATGACTGGTATAATTAGGTAGCTTACACTGCCACAGTGTATGACACTCACAGGGAGTCCCATGAGGGTAGACCTAGTAAACAATGTATGGACTAGTGGAGTCAGAGGACCTGGATTCTAATCCTGCCTCTGCCACTCGTCTTCTGGGTGACGTTGGGCAAATCACTTTAACTTCTCTATGCCTCAGTTACCTCTTCTGTAAAATGGAGATTAAAGCCATGAGCCCCATGTGGGACATGGACTGTGTCCAACCTAATTATCTCGTATCTTGTATCAGTGATTGGAACACACCAAGTGCATAAACAAATACCATAAAGTATAATCAACTCTCCTAGAATCAAGTTTTCACCACGTGCTTTAGATTGAACACAACCCTTCTGAAAACACACGTTTACCTGGCTATGAGGGAATGTGATGTTGAAGCAGTTTTGCCCTTGTGTCAGTGAGGATTAGGCATAGGTACTGTAGTATTTTTAGGTAACTTGAAAAGAAACGTGGTCTAATGAAAGGGGCATGAGCTCGGGAGCCAGGAGACCAGAGGGCCAATCCCAGCTTGGCCACTTGCCTGCTGCTACAAGTCCCTTCAACTTCTCTATGCCTCAGTTTCCCCATCTGCTAAAATGGGGAGGACACCTGTTCTTTCTGCCCTCCCTCCCCTCAGTCTGTGAGTCTCATGTGGGTCAGGCACTATGTCTGGTCTGTATCTCAGGACTTAGTACACCTCCAGTCATATAGTAAACATTTAGCAAAGGCCACAGTTATCATCCCATTCTCCGTCGGCCACCACACACCTGATCCCTGATTAGAGAAGCAGCATGGCTCAGTGGAAAGAGCACGGGCTTGGGAGTCAGAGGTCATGGGTTCAAATCCCGGCTCCACCACTTGTCAGCTCTGTGACTTTAGGCAAGTCACTTCACTGTGCCTCAGGTACCTCATCTGCGAAATGGGGATGAAGACTGTGAGCCCCACGTGGGACAACCTGATCAACTTGTGTCCTCCCCAGTGCTTAGAACAGTGCTTTGCACATAGAAAGCACTTAAATGCCATCATTATTATTATTATGCTAGAAAGCCATCCAAAAATCAATCGTATTTATGAACAGAGCACTGTACTAACCACTTGGAAGAGTACAACACAACAGACCTACACACAACGGGATTATAGTCTAGAGGGGGAGATAGATTTCCTCTCCTCCTCCCCATCCGCCGCCCTACCTCTTTCCTCTCCCCACAGCTCCTGTATATATATTTGTACAGATTTATTACTCTATTTACTTTACTTGTACATATTTACTATTCTATTTATTTTGTTAATGATGTGCATTTAGCTTTAGTTCTATTTGTTCTGCCGATTTGACACCTGTCCACATGTTTTGTTTTGTTGTCTGTCTTCCCCTTCTAGGCTGTGAGCCTGTTGTTGGGTAGGGACTGTCTCTATATGTTGCCAACTTGTACTTCCCAGGTGCTTAGTACAGTGCTCTGCACACAGTAAGCACTCAATAAATACAATTGAATGAATTAATATGAATAAATTATGATTATGTACATATGGGCTGTGGGACTGAGGGAGGGGGTGAATAAAAGGTGTAGGGCAATGTAGAATAATAATAATAATGATGATGATAATAATAATAATAATGGTATGTGCCAGGCACTGTTCTAAGCTCTGGGAAGATACAAGGTAATCAGGTTGTCCCACGTGGGGCTCACAGTCTTAACCCCATTTTACAGATGAAGCAACTGAGGCACAGAGAAGCAAAGTGACTTGTCCAAAGTCACACAGCTGACAAGTGGCAGAGCCAGGAATAGAACCTACAACCTCTGACTCTCAAGCCCGTGTTCTTTCCACTAAGCCATGTTGCTCCTGGGCCTGGTCAGGGAAGGCCTCTCGAAGTTGTATCTTCAATAATGCTTTGAAGGTGGGGAGAGTGTCAAATATGAAGATGGAGGGCGTTCCAAGCCAGAGGCAGGACGTGGGAGAGAAGTAGATGGTGAGATAGATAATATCGAGGTACAGTGAGCAGGTTGACATTAGAGGAACAAAGTGTGTGAGGTGGATTGTAGTAGGAAAGGAGAGAGGTGAGGTAGGAGGGGACAAGATGATTAAGTGCTGTAAAGGAGTTTCGGGTTGATGCAAAGTCAAAGACAGCGTCCCGACAAAGAATGGGTGTACTCACGGCGGGTTCGGACAATGGCGCTGGGCGCACTGCGTGTGCTTGCTCCAAAGGCGTTCACCGCCCTTACCACAAACTGGTACTGGGTATCTGGAATGAGTCCCTTGAGCACCATAGAGACCGTTGGTATCTGCTCTTTAATTAGAGTCCAAGCACTGTCAAGATCAGGCCTGGAGCATTATGGGAGGAAGAACAAGGAAACAGTCATCGTTCAGTCACCTCAGAGGGCAAAGAAAGCAGTTTGGGGAAGACTCACCACATCGGTACCCTCACAAGCCAGAGGGAGCATTTATCAACTCCATAATCATCCTGCTAAATCTTCGGTCATTTATGTCAAGGGACCTTCAGTACTGGTGCTTACATAGACACCAACCATCCCTTTCCCCTCCCTTCCCCAGAGCCTCCTGACATTTCTGAGACATGCTCACCCTGCTTCTGAGGCACTCTAGATGCGTTTCCCAAATAAGCTTCTGCCCGTGACCCTTGTCCCTGGGAGGTCAGAGGCAGAGAGTTGCAGTTCAATCCCAAACCACCACAAAGAGTTTATGCAGAAGCCTAGCCCATGAAACTAATAAGAACAAGTTTTATAGGGCAGCTAATTGTCCTAATCCTTCTGGGGAGGAATCCAGTCATTCTGGCAAAACATTGTCCAGGAACAGCCGATGGAAAACTCACCCCTGTCTGAAGCAATCTGGGAAATTTATTATTCACAAAGACCTAATACTGAAGACAGTTTTCCCAAATTGGTTACTGCCTGTCTTCTCCAGGAATTATGGGGTTGTTAACAGCAGAGACTGTGTGTGTTGTGGTTATTGTACTCTCCCAATACCCTAGAACAGTTTCCTGCCATCAGCAGGCAGTCAGTATGGTGCCCTACTCTCAGTGCCCCCCCACCAGTTCAGTGCCTTGCCCTCAATGGGCTCACAAGTGCTTCTACTGAAATGGAATTAGAGTTTCCAAGTGGAAGGTGCTACTATTACTGAATGTTTTGTCACAGAGGACATGGAGGACTATTTGGGAAAACAAACCTGCCCTAATGAATACTGCCCAGTCACTATGTAATCACTGAGGAGCCGGACTGCCCAAGACAGGGAATGATGAGGTCTCCTGCTTCTCTTGCTCTTTGCTCTGAACCACTTCTCTGCCCAAGAAGAGGAAGGTGAGGAGTTGAGGCCTGAAGATAAGCCTCCTTCCTTTTAGCAGCTCTGGCCAAAGATTTCATGGAGCAAGGGGGTGAAACACTGGGTCTAAAGGAGATACCTACATTGTTTGGAGCTTCTCTCATTTACTCTCTTCCTTCCACAATCAATCAGTGGAATTTATTGAGCGCTGGGTGCAAAACAAGAGCTTGGGATAGTACAACAGAGTTGGTAGTCCTGTACCCTGCCCACAAGGAACTTACAGTCTATAAGGAGACACAGACATCAATATAAATGAATTACAGATAAATGCATTAAGTGCTGTAGAGCTGATGGTGGGATAAATATCAAATGTTCAAAGAGTATCGATCCAAGTGCATAGGGAATGCAGAAAGGAAAGGGAGTTGGGGAAAAGACGGCTTAATCAGGGATGGTCTCTTGGAGGAGATGTGATTTTAATAAGGCTTTGAAGGTGGGGAGGGTGGTGGTCTGGTATCTATGAAGGGGGAGGGAGTTCCAGGCTAGAAGGAGAATGTGAGAAAGGGCTCAGCAGTGAAATGGATGAGATCAAATCACAGCAGGCAAGCAGGCCCTGGTAGAGCGAAGTGTGCAGGCTGGGTGAGAGATCAGTGAAGTAAAGTAGGAGGGGACCAGCTGACTGAGTGCTTTAAAGCCATACCACAAGAAATGGGACTGTGACTGCAAGAAACATGCTAGCCACTGAGAAGGAAAATACACATAAAATAAAATACACATAAAATCTTCTAGGACTGGTCTCATCTCCTGCTTTATTAGTCGAGTTGGGAGCTGTGATGATGGGCTAAGAGCTGTGAAGGACCACTCTGATGCTATTTTATTTGCCACATAGAAGGTACCTGGACAGAGAATTGGGGGGTCTCTCCAAGGAAAGGGGAAGAGGGACTGTGATACCAGCCCAAAGCCAGCAGCTTCACTTCCGAGTTAAGCCTATCTTCAAAGAAAATAGGAAAGCAAGCAGGAGGAAACACATTTACAAACTAAAATTAGGACAGAGTAAGTTTTCCAAGGAAAGCCAAATGGAAAAAGCCAAGAGGAAAGAATGGGAAAGATGTGACCTTTATAAGATCATTCTCGTGTCCTTCCCTACCATGTTTTTGTGATATTTATTGCACCAAATAACCTCTAGGGATTTCCCCAAATAGGTCACTGTTTCCACAGGACCTGCTGCAAATATCTCAAGGATTCTTCATGTGAAAATTTTAACTCAGGATGGTGAATTTCCTGTTCACTTCTATTCCCCCAGTAATTTATATTCAATGTTATTCCCCCAATAATTTTCACTGGCCTTGATTGTGCCATCCCATTAGTGATCCTCAGCACTGATGGAGGTGTTGATTTACATACCTGGCTTATTAATTCATTAATTTCATTTTTCTTTGCTTTTGCAATCACTAGTTCTGGAGATTGTTTCCCTCTTGCTCACACACTGAATTTGCAACTGCCTCTCTGCCTCATAATATTATGGTACGTGTTAATCACTGACAATGTGCAGTGCACTGTACTAAGTGGTGGGGTAGATATAAAATAATCAGATTGGACACAGTCCCTGTCCCACATGAGGCTCCCAGGCTCAGTAGGAGGAAGTAGGATTGAATGCCCATTTTATAGATGAGGAAACTGAGGTCCAGAGAATTCAAGTCACTTGGCCAAGGTCACACAGCGGGGAAGTGGTGGAGCTGGGATTAGAACCCAGGTCCTCTGACTCCCAGGCTTATATTCTTCCTATTAGCCCCCACTTCTTCCCATGAGATTGTATCTCAAGGGACCATGTCTTCCACTTTCATTGAATTCTCCTAAGCATTTAATTTAGGGCTCTGCACTTGGCAGGACTCTGCTTCAGAATGCACTTTTTTTTAAATCAGTCAACCCATGATTGGATTGAACTCTCACTCCGATCTTTTTTCCATGAAGAGAGAAGAAAGGAGGAATTAATTGATAAATTCAACCTGAATGTATTAATAGAATTTGTAAAGTACCCAGCAGGCTACCTATGGGGACAGGGAGGACATCTGATTTTTTCTTCTTTTTACTTGACACTTTGCCTGGATTTAAGAGGGCTTGGGTGAGAGACAAATGGCAGCACAGACAACCTGGGGCACTGTTTATTCACATGACAGTAGGGTGTGCTTAATTCCTCCATCCCAGCTCTAGTCGTTTGAATACTATTAAATAAGACTGACTGGCTGACTAATCACCACTCAAGACAGCTGGAGTGGTGGGGAACTCTTGAACTGTTCCCTGTCCCACACTCAGTTCCCTCCCCCCATTCTATCAAACCCCAACTTAGAGCAGGAAGCTGCAGGAGGAATGGGACCCCACCCTCCAACATGGAAAGTATTCCTCGTTCCAAATTCCCAGTTTCCTGCTGATTCATTCATTCAATCAAATTTACTGAGCACTTATTGTGTGCAGAGCACTGTACTAAGTGCTTGGGAAAGTACAACACAACAATAAACAGTGATATTCCCTGCCCACAACAAGCTTACAGTCTAGAGGATGGAAAAGAAGGGGATGGAAAAGGGTCAGAATCAACAAGAGTAGAAACAGGAATATGTGAACCAGGCCAGACTTGTAGGGATGAGGGGCCAGACTGGGATTTCAGAGGCCAAGAGTCCAGGCTGGGATGCTTTAAACTGAAGCAGTGTGGCTTAGTGGAAAGAGCACAGGCTTGGGAGTCAGAGCTTGTGGGTTCTAATCCCAGCTCCACCACGTCAGCTGAGTGACTTTGGGCAAGTCATTTAACTTCTCTTTGCCTCAGTTACCTCATCTGTAAAATGGGGATCAAGATTTTGAGCACCACGTGGGACAAACTGATTACCTTGTATCTACTCCTGTGCTTAGAACAGTGCTTGGCACATAGTAAGTGCTTAACAAATATCATTATTATTATTATTATCATCATCCCAGACTCCACACTCCTCCCATCCCATCCAAGCTCCACTCAAATGAATGCCTGGCCCTCTAGACACATTGACCCAAATGGGATTATGGGCAGAGTTAAATGCAGAATCCCATAAACTGTGGATGTTATGACTGGACGGAAAGAATGGCATTCTTCAATTCTGACCACCAGCTGAAAAAGACAGGAGTGACTGTCTTTGTCACTCGTATGTTCTCTACTAAAGCAGTATATTTGTATAAGGGAAACACAATTTGGTGGGGAGGATAGACTGTGAATGGTGCTGAGCAAGCCGTTAGCACTAGAATCCATTCCTCCAGGAGGTTTGCCTTTCCCAAGGCTCATCTGTTGTTCCCAATGGGAGATTCCATCATCCTCCTCAAAGCCTAGAGGTGGTCTGCCCCATGCCACAGTCCTAACTGAACCTCAACCAATGCTTTCATTCCATCAACAGGCCAGTCAATCCTATCAGAGGACCATGAAGCCTGAGGTAACTATGTCATCATAAATCGACCTCAAGTCGCTTCAGCCAAACCAACACTGCAAGAGACCCCCTTGCTTGGTCTCCCCATCTTTTTGAGTAGGAGGGGTAAGAGAGCAACTCAAGGTCTCACCAAGAGGGTCTCGGGGAAGATATGACCACCACAATTTTCAGCAGGATCAACAGACCCTCTCCTTTCTTACTGCATCATCATCAACAATGGTATTCATTGAGTGCTTACAATGTGTAGAGCACTGTACTAACTGCTCAGGAGAGTCATGCCTGGGCTTTCCGCTATTAGTCCTATTTCCTTTAATCGGTCAATAGTAGCTGTTGAGCATCTACTGTGTGCAGAACATTGAACTCTAATAATAATTATGGTACTTGTTGAGTACTTACTATGTGACAAGTACTATTCTAAGGGCTAGGATAGATGGAAGTTAATCAGGTCAGACAAAATCCCTGTCCCACATGGAGCTCACACTATTATCCCTGCTTTACAGATGAGGTAAATGAGACCCAAAGAAGTTAAGTCACACAGCAGGACCTTGGATTAGAAACCAGGTCCTTTTGATTCCCGGGCCTGTGCTCTTATCCATTGGGTCATGCTGCTTCTCGGTACCTGGGCAAGTGGGTATCTACGGCATGCAGGACACTGTACAGGCTGTCAACTATGTGCCAGGAACTGTACTAAGTGCTTGAGAATGTAGAGTAAGAGATGCTATTATTGCCCTCAAGGAGTTTAAAATCTAACAGGGCAGACGGACAGAAATAATAGTTACAAATGGATGGAAGCAAAAAAGAACTATACAATTGTTGAAAGCATCAATGTGGTAAGAGGTAGAAAAATAAATAATTCCAAATTAGGCAGCCATCTAAGTGGCTAACCCTCCAATTCAACATCCCCTCCCCTAGCCAAACGATAGCTATTTTTTTAAAAAAGACCCCAGTTTAAATTTTTTCCTATTCTTCCTCTCACTTTGTGGAGGAGGTCTTCCCAGTGCCTCTGTCCCAGCCTCCTCCTACCCGATGCTTCCTGTAAAGGGACTAGCACAGAGACCTTTGCCCCATAAGCATCATGGCCCTGGCCATGAAGCACCTCAGGGAAGAATGGACCTGGGAGGGAGAAGAAGCTGCCCCCCATGTAGATATGAGAAGCAGTGTGTCCCAGAGGACAGAGAACAGGCCTTGGAGTCTGAGGACCTGGGTTCTAATCCTGAGTCTGTCACGTCTGCTGAGTGACCTTGTGCAAATCACTTAACTTCTCTGTGTCTCAATTCCCTCATCTGAAAAATGGGGACTCAGTGTCTGTTCTGCCTCCTACTTAGACTGTGAGCCTCATGTGGAACCTATCTTGTATTTACTCCAACACTCAGGATAGTGCTTGGCAATTAGAAAGCACTTAAATATTTTAATTATTATTACACAAGAAAAGCACTCTCTCCAGAAAACCATGGAGAGAGTTTGTGAGGAATGGGTTCTGTTATGCAGCACATCCAGATGTCTAGAAAACGAGCTGAGTAACTAGCTAAGTGCTTCAGCAATAGAGCTGGTGCTGGGCAGGCTCGTGGAGGGCTTTTATACTCCCTTTTTTAAAAAAATGTGTTTGTTAAGCACTTTCTATGCTCATCAGGTTGGACACAGTCCCTGTTCCACATGGGGACCATAGTCTTAATCCCCATTTTACAGATGAGGTAACAGGCACAGAGAAGTGAAGTGACTTTCCCAAGGACACACAGCAGAATAGTGGAAGAACTAGGCTTACAACCCAGTTCCTTCTGATTCCAAGGCCAATGCTCTATCTACTAGGACACACTGCTTTCTTCCCTAGCATACTGGGCTAATAGCCAAAGCTAGTTCCCCAGTTGTGTGTGACTGGAAAATCAACTATGTTTTAGGGGAAGTAATGGGAGAAGCAGGATAACGGAATACCAAGGATCATCTTAGGTGGGTATGGAATGGATTGCATTTTGTTTCTCCTCAGCTGTAGACAAAGAAGAGCAGCGTAGCCTAATGGATAGAGCCCGGGCCTCAGAGTCAGAGGGACCTGAGTTCTAATCTCAGCTCTGCCACTTGTCTGTTGTGTTTCCTGGGGCAAGTCACTTCACTTTCTCTGTGTTTCAGTTACCTCATCTGTAAAATGGGGATAAAGACTGTGAGCCCCATGTGGGACATAATAATAATAATGATGGTATTTGTTAAGCACTCACTATGTGCAAAGCACTGTTCTAAGTGCTGGGGGGATACAAGGTGATCAGATTGTCCCACGTGGGGCTCACAGTCTTAATCCCCATTTTACAGATGAGGGAACTGAGGCCCAGAGAAGTTAAGTGACTTGCCCAAAGTCATACAACTGACAATTGGCAGAGCCGGGATTTGAACCTGTGACCTCTGACTCCAAAGCCTGGGCTCTTTCCACTGAGCCATGCTGCTTCTCCACAGTTGGACATGGACTGGGTCCAACTCGATTAGCTTGTCTCTACTCCACCGCTTAGTACAATTCCCGGCACACAGTAAACACTTAAATACCACACACAAAAAAGAGGAATTATTGCCCAAGAAATGACTGCTGATGGCACTGTTCCTTCAAGCATCTTGTGATTTCCTGAAAATTCAGGTTTGGCTGGGGCAGAGGGTCTGATTTAAAGATATCTGAAACGATGCATCTCCCTCCTGAAATTACTTCTTGCACTTGATCTTCGAAGCGTTCAGAGTCTTGAAAAAATTTTTACATTTCACAATAACATATATATAGCCTGGAGAAACCAGGACAGAGAGGAAACTGTGGAATCCCCAGGAATGTGACACCCTGTTTTAAGAGGACAGGCATCCAGAGCCCTAACTACTTCTGCTGCTCAGTTGATTGTCCAAATTGATTCTAATCGTGGCTCTTCCAATTACCTACTGTATAACCATAGACTAATCATTTAACTTCTCTTTACCTCAGTTGACTCATCTGTAGAATGGGGATTCAATAACTGTTCTCCCTCCTAGACTGTGAGACCCATATGGGACAGGGACTGCATCCAACCTGATTAATTTATACCTACCCCAGAGGTTAGAACAGTGCTTGACATAAGTGCTTAATGAATATCATAAAAAAATTAGTCAATTTGACCTTCAGCATCCAGCTTGACTTCTAAATTACAGATCGGGCCCAATACACCTGGCTAACTGACAGATGGATAAATCAGCAGAAAGACAAACTCGGTTGGCAATCTGTCCAGAGCAAGCTTTCCATTTATACCTCAGAAATGACGTCCAACACCATTCGCTCCTTACGCCGGAATTACATTCATGTCAGCTTACATCAATCCGACTCAACACTATTTTAGGAAAGCCGGCTTCAGAGGTGACGGGTGCCCCGAGTAATGAGGTTAGAGAGATGCATGTCTGAAAATGCCCCCACAGACCTCGGTCTGACTCAGACATGCACGTGGCGCCTCAAGCCCAGCCCCAGTGTGTATCGCTGCCCCAAGATCTTCAACGCCATCGATAAAGGTAAAACACAAATAGATTTGCTTAGAAAGCAACACTTCGAAATGCAACATTTAAGCTGATGGGTCATGTGGTCAATTCTCCTCTGCATCTTGCACTGAGCGCAAGACAGCTTTTCACCTCCAAGGTGAACATTTCCAAGGTAAACTGAAAACAACAAAAACTTCACCTTTTTGAACAGCTGTGACTGCAGCCATTTTTTTTTTTAACATTTCCAGGACACTCTTTGGGTCTGAAAAAATCCCAGTGTTCATCTTTATCCTTAAGAATTCATGAGTGCTTATGTGATGGCAGCTTCTATGTCTTCTGGTATTTGAGAACAAACCAGTCTTTCCTTTGTTTAATGATTCATTTGAGATGCTTGATTATTTCAGAGCAATCAAGCATCATCCTAGGGCCCTGGAGGTATTGATATTCCCTGCTTCATCCAGTGAAATGGTTCGTCTTGCATTCACAGTAGCCAGGGCTCCTTGGCAGGACTATTAAAATATCTCATAGGATTGTGGACTGAAATATGTAAAATTTCACGCTTCTTATATTCTTGTTCTGCTTGCTTGCTCCATGAAGGCAGGATGCATATGAATTGCTTCTGTTCTCTCCTGAGCACTTAATACAGGACTTTGCATTTTGCAGGTACTGAATAAATGCTATTTATTAACTAGTGTTTTGAAGGAACTGATCCATCAGTATATGGACTAACCAAGAGTGAAACTGGATGGGCCTGAGCTCACAGAAGGGCTAAAATCCAGAAGCAGTATCCTAGCCCTAACACCTTTGTTTGATATTTCAAAAAGAAGAGAAAAAGAAAGACAGGGATATAAGATTACAATTTCAAGAAAGATAAAATAGATGGATGTAATCCATGGATTCCTTGTGTGGCGTAGTGGATAGAGCATGGTCATGGGTTCTAATCCCACTCCTCCACTTGTCTGCTGGGTGACCTTGGGCAAGTCACTTCACTTCCCTCTGCCTCCATTCCTTTGTAAAATGGGGATGGAGACTATGAACCCCACGTGGGACAGGGACTGCTTTCAACCTGATTTGCTCGTAGGCACCTAGTAAGTGCTTAAGTATCATTCATTCATTCATTCAATCATATTTTTTGAGCGCTTACTGTGTGCAGAGCACTGTACTCCATTATTACTATTATATTATTATTATTACTATTATAATTATTATTATTACAGCCACAATACCTAACATTTTTACACAAGTCTCACAAGCCCGCAATCTTGGTGTCATCCTTGACTCCACTCTCTCGTTCACCCCTCACATCCAATCTGTCACCAAAACCTGCCGGTCTCACCTCTGCAACATCGCCAAGATCCACCCTTTCCTCTCCATCTGAACCGCTACCTAGCTAGTTCAATCTCTCATCCTATCCTGACTGGATTACTGCATCAGCCTCCTCTCTGATCTCCCATCCTCCTGTCTCTCCCAACTTCAGTCTATACTTCACGCTGCTGCCTGCATCATCTTTGTGCAGAAATGCTCTGGGCATGTTACTCCCCTCCTCAAAAATCTCCAGTGGCTACCAGTCAACCTACACATCAAGCAGAAACTCCTCACTCTCAGCTTCAAGGCTCTCCATCACCTTGCCCCCTCCTTCCTCACCTCCATTCTCTCCTTCTACAGCCCAGCATGCACCCTCTCCTCCTCTGCCACTAACCTTCTCACTGTACCTCATTCTCGCCTGTCCCGCCGTCAGCCCCCGGCCCACGTCCTTCCCCTGGCCTGGAATGTCCTCCCTCCATACATCCGCCAAGCTAGCTCTCTTCCTCCTTTCAAAACCCTACTGAGAGCTCACCTCCTCCAGGAGACCTTCCCAGACTGAGCCCCCTTTTTCCTCTCCTCCTCCCCAACCCCCGCCCTACCTCCTTTCCCTCCCCACAGCATCTGTATATATGTTTGTATGGATTTATTACTCTATTTATTTTACTTATACATATTTACTATTCTATTTATTTTCTTAATGATGTGCATCTAGCTTTATTTCTGTTTATTCTGATGACTTGACATCTGTCCACATGTTTTGTATCTCCCCCTTCTAGACTGTGAGCCCATTGTTGGGTAGGAACTGTCTCTATATGTTGCCAACATGTACTTCCCAAGCACTTAGTACAGTGCTCTGCACACAGTAAGCGCTCAATAAATACAACTGAATGAATGAATAAAAGTCATCCCCCCCATTCCTGTCTTAGTTATTCAGCTACTTGATTTCACTCCTTTAGACCTTCACCATGCTGATTCAGCTTCCCCAAAACAACAGAGCCCTCTGTTAACTATCTCCTGCCACAAACATCCCTGCTCCTTAATGTTTTTAGCCCTCCATTAATCCCTCTTTGACCTTGCCTCGAATTCTCCTGTGATTTTGATTTTCCTTTTTCCAGAGGATTTCCCAGAGACAATGGAAAATGGAGCTTAATTGGGGAATGCTTCATAGAGGAGGGTGGTAGTCTGAATAGATATGTTGGATTAGCAGATTTGAAAAGAAAGGGAGTATGAGGCTGGAGAAAGGGCCTGAACGAGTAGATGGGTACAGAAGAGGAGAATGGGACACAGTGAGAAGCTGAGTTTAGGAGGAACCAAGAATGTGAGCTGGGATGCGATGGGAGACTAGAACTTGATGCAGAATTTCAAGAGTTTCTACTTACTGCAGAGAAGAATGGATAACGATTGGCGACTTTGAGGCCCAGTGAGACATGTGCAGATGACATTTTAGAAAAAATGGCCTGCAGATACCTCAAAACTGGTTTCTCAAATTCTTAGATCCACAGTGTGGTTCAGGTACATTCAGGGAGATAGGGTCAGACAGATGGAGCAAAACAAAGAGGACTCTGAAACAGAAGAGATGATGGCCAAAGGAGGTGATGCCATTATCTGTCTCCTAATAGGGGCAGAAAGGGGCTGGCTTTGCCCAAAGTCATCAGATTTTGGGTCAGAACCAGGATTTGATACCTTAGCGGGCCCAGAGCTTTAGACACTGAATAAACCCAGTCCCCATTAGACTATAAGCTCACAGACATCTAGGGATGGTGAATTTCACTTTTGTCATGTTTACCATTCATTTATTGATTCATTCAGTTGTATTTATTGAGTGCTTACTGTGTATAGAGCACTGTATTAAGCAACTGGAAAGTACAATTTGGCAACAGATAGAGACAGTCCCTACCCAACAACGGGCTCACAGTCTAGAAGGGGGAGATAGACAACAAAACAAAACAAGATGACAAGTGTCAATACCATCAAAATAGATAAATAGAATTATAGATATATGCACATCGTTAATAAAATAGAGTAATGAATATATACAAATGAACACAAGTGTTGTGGGGAGGGGAAGGGGATAGGGAAGAGGGAGGGAGTGGGGGAGGAGCAGAGGAAAAAGGGGGGCTCGGTTTGGGAAGGCCTCTTGGAGGAGGTGAGCTCTCAGTAGGGCTTGAAGGGAGAAAGAAAGCTAGTTTGGCAGATGTGTGGAGGGAGGGTATTCCAGGCCAGAGGTAGGACATGGGCCAGGGGTCGACGGCGGGACAGACGAGAACGAGGCACAGTGAGAAGGTTAGTGGCAGAGGAGTGGAGGGTGCAGGCTGTGCTGTAGAAGGAAAGAAGGAAGGTGAGGTAGGAAGAGGCAAGGTGGTGGAGAGCTCTGAAGCCAATAGTGAGGAATTTTTGCTTCATACGAAGGTTGATATGCAACCACTGGAGATTTTTGAGGAGGGGAGTGACACGCCCAGAGCATTTCTGTAGAAAGATAATCCAGGCAGCAGAGTGAAGTATAGACTGAAGCTGGGAGAGACAGGAGGAGGGGAGATCAGAAAGGAGGCTGATGCAGTAATCCAGTCGAGGTAGGATGAGAGATTGAACCAACAAGGTAGCGGTTTGAAGGAAGAGGAAAAGGCAGATCTTGGCGATGTTGTGAAGGTGAGACTGGCAGGTTTTGGTGAAAGCCTGGATGTGTGGGGTGAATGAGAGAACGGAGTCAAGGATGGCACCAAGGTCGCCGGCTTGGGAGATGGGAAGGATGGTAGTGCCATCCACAGTGATGGGAAAGTCAGGGAGAGGACAGGGTTTGGGAGGGAAGATAAGGAGTTCAGTCTTGGACCAATTGAGTTTTAGGTGGCGGGAGGACATCCAGGTGGAGATATCCTGAAGGCAGGAGGAGATGCAAGTCTGGAGGGGGGCACAGAGAGAACAGGGGAGGAGATGTATATTTGTGTGTCATCTGCATAGGGATGATAGTTGAAGCCATGGGAGCAAATGAGTTCACTGAGGGAGTGACTATAGATGGAGAACAGAAGCAGACCAAGAACTGCCCCTTGAGGAACCTCTACACTTAGTGGATGGGAGCGGGAGGAGGAGGCCACGAAGGAGACTGAGAATGCACGGCCAGAGAGATAAGAGAAGAATCAGGAGAGGATGGAGTCCGTGAAGCCAAGGTTGGCTAACCTGTTGAGATACCCAATATGGGGTCTGCCCCATTGGGTGCTCAGTATAGTACCAAGCTCTGCACACAGTTGAATATTATTGAGGGAATAAGCTCCTCACCCCCACTTCAAAGAGCAGGATTGCACAGTGAAGAATTTCTGGCTTAATCAGGGAAGGACTCTTAGAAGAGATGTGGTCATAATAAGGCAGGGAGGAAATACAGATATATAGCTGATATCCAGAATATCGAAAGGCAACAACTTAGAGAAGCAGCGTGGCTCAGTGGAAAGAGCACGGGCTTTGGAGTCAGAGGTCATGGGTTCAAATCCCAGCTCCAGCAATTGTCAGCTGTGTGACTTTGGGCAAGTCACTTAACTTCTCTGTGCCTCAATTACCTCATCTGTAAAAATGGGGATTAAGACTGTGATCCCCCCTGTGGGATAACCCGATCACCTTATAACCTCCCCAGTGCTTAGAACAGTGCTTTGCACATAGTAAGCGCTCAATAAATGCTATTATTATTATTATTATAACAACTGAATAAGTGAATACTTATTCACTTACATTGCCAAGATCCGCCCTTTCCTCTCCATCCAAACTGCTACCCTGCTCATTCAAGCTCTCATCCTATCCCGTCTGGACTACTGCACCAGCCTTCTCTCTGATCTCCCGTCCTCGTGTCTCTCTCCACTTCAATCCATACTTCATGCTGCTGCCCGGATTACCTTTGTCCAAAAACGCTCTGGGCATATTACTCCCCTCCTCAAAGATCTCCAGTGGCTACCAATCAATCTGCGCATCAGGCAGAAACTCCTCACCCTCGGCTTCAGTGCTCTCCATCACCTCGCCCCCTCCTACCTCACCTCCCTTCTCTCCTTCTACAGCCCATCTCGCACCCTCCGCTCCTCCGCTGCTAATCTCCTCACCGTACCTCGTTCTCGCCTGTCCCGCCATCGACCCCACGGCCCACGTCATCCCCCGGGCCTGGAATGCCCTCCCTCTGCCCATCCGCCAAGCTAGCTCTCTTCCTCCCTTCAAGGCCCTGCTGAGAGCTCACCTCCTCCAGGAGGCCTTCCCAGACTGAGCCCCTTCCTTCCGCTCCCCCTCGTACCCCCTCCATCCCCCCATCTTACCTCCTTCCCTTCCCCACAGCACCTGTATATATGTATATATGTTTGTACATATTTATTACTCTATTTATTTATTTATTTTACTTGTACATATCTATTCTATTTATTTTATTTTGTTAGTATGTTTGGTTTTGTTCACCGTCTCCCCCTTTTAGACTGTGAGCCCACTGTTGGGTAGGGACTGTGTCTATATGTTGCCAATTTGTACTTCCCAAGCGCTTAGTACAGTGCTCTGCACATAGTAAGCGCTCAATAAATACATTGATGATGATGATGAATAAATAAGCAGAGAATGTGAATTGCTGTATATATTTAGGTAGTTAGGATAGCATGACTTAGGGTGCCGGAAATTAATCAGGAAAGGTTTTTGGAGGAGGTGGCATTTCAGCAGAGCTTTAAATTTGGACAGTGCAGAGGTCAGAGGATCCCTCCACTCCAAGAAAGACACTCTTTTTTATGGTATTTACGCATTTACTATGTGTCAAGCACTGATCTATGTCCTAAGTTAGACGCAAGTTAATCAGGTCATACACAGTTCCTGTCCCTGGGGTTCACAGTCTAAGGAAGAGGGAGAAAAGGTGCTCAATCCCCATTTTGCAGTTGAGGAAACTGAAGTACAGTGAAGTGACTTGGCCCAGGTCCCTAAGCAGGCAAGTGGTGGAGCCAGGATTAGAACTCATCCTTTATCCATTAGGCCATGCTACTTCTTGTGCTCCTTTCTGAAGGGGAATGATGGAGAACAGAGAGAGAGGAACTTACCTAGTTGCATTTTAGCAGAATCTATCAGAACCTTAATAATAATAATAATAATAATTTGAAGTGTTTACTATGTGCCAGGCACTGTACTAAATGTTGGGGTAGATACAAGAAAATCATTTTGGACACTTCGCTTGTCCCTCATGGGGCTCACAGTCTTAATCCCCATTTCACAAATGAGGTAATTGAGGTACAGAGAAGTGAAGTGATTTGCCCAGGGTCACAGAGCAAACTAATGGCAGAGGCAGGATTAGAACCTAGATCCTTCTGACTCCCAGGACTGTGCTCCACTCAGAAGGCCATGCTGCTTCTGAACACTTAAGGGAACCTCTAGATTAAACTGCCAAACTAGTTTCCAGATCCATTTAGGACAGTTAGCCTAAAACAGACTCATTTTGCCTGGACAGTTTCCTGCTGTAGTGACATCTGTTTTACTTCAATTAATCAGATGTTCCCAATCGAACTCCCACAGGCTCTGGAGGTTGAGAAGAGTTTTCAGTATGGCAATTCCTTTCCACATGTTTAGTTTCTCTGGTGAAGATTACTGGTTCAGTAGCAGACCAAGGCTTCACAACCTTAAGCTCCCTGAACTATTTCCATTTCATCTTTTTTCTTTTCTACTACACTGAAACCTGAAATGGAATACTTTTCCCCCAAAACACAAGAGTCAGACCATTTGCCTTTTTAGTTTTCAGGTTCCTAGAGTAATGTACTGCCTAATACTCATGTCAATCAATCATATTTATTGAGCACTTTCATTCATTCATTCAATCGTATTTATTGAGCGCTTACTGTGTGCAGAGCACTGTACTAAGAGCTTGGGAAGTACAAGTTGGCAACATATAGAGACAGTCCCTACCCAACAGCGGGCTCACAGTCTAGAAGGGGAGCTCACACGTACCTACCCTGGTAAAAGGCCTTGTGCATAGTAAGTGCTTAACAGATATCATCATTAATAACGACAATAATAATAAAATGGGGATTCGATACCTCTTCCACCTCCTTCTTATACTGTGAGTTCAATGAGGGATGGGGACAGAGTCTGACCTGATAATCTTGAATCTACTCAGTGCTTTGTACAGTGTTTGGCCCATAGTGGGCACTTAACAAATTCCACCACAATTATTATTATGCAGGAAGGGGTGGGGGCCAGTTGGTTTCTCACCAGATTTCTGTCCTCTCTCTCCTTCCCCTGCCTTGTTAACTACAGAGTGGTTTGGCTCGGCAGACAGGACACTGCTTAAGAGGTCACATGGAAGATTAATCAATGGTGTTTATTTTATGCAGCACTTGTGTGCAGAGCCCTGTACTAAGCACTTGGGAGGATTAGGAGACATGCCTTTCCCGCCCCACATCACCTGTGTATATATGTACATAGTTATGATTTTATTATTCTATTTTATTAATGATGTGTATATATATATCTATAATTCTATTTATTTGTATTGACGCTATTGATGCCTGTCTATTTGTTTCATTGTCTGCCTTCCCCTTCCTAGGCTGAGGGCCTGTTGTAGGGTAGGGATTGTCTCTATTTGTTGCCGAATTGTACTTTCCAAGTACTTAGTAGAATGCTCTGCACACAATAAGCGCTCAGTAAATACGACTGATTGAACGAATGAACATGTTCCCTGTCCACAGCGAGCTCACAGTCCACAGGGATGTCATGAGCCAAATGATCAAAACCAAGCAACCTGAGTCTCCAAAATAGAGGGAAGCACAAAGATACATGAGAGGACAAGTGTGTCTTCACTTTTTCAGAAATGGATTAGAAAGACCCCACCCACAGATTCCCACACTAATCTCTCTCTCTCTCTACATACACACACACACACACACACACACACACACACACACACACACACACAATTCCATGGAGACAATGGGAGTTATCACTCTCCATAGCAATTTGAACCAGACACTCACCTTACAAGACCTGAGAGCTTCCAGTCAAGGTTGAAAAGACCCAAAATGGCAGGCCTGTATCCTGTTAGCTCTCTGAAGCTTGCCCTCCCCATTAAAACTCCTGGCCCCTTGTGCCCCTGACATTCACATTAACAATTTGGCCTCAATCACATACATAACTATATATGTACTATACATATTTACACATGCACTGGCATTTGAAGTCTCATCCACAGAATTACCTGAGAAATTCCATAGAATAATACTGGATGGGTGAACTGCCTTCACTGTCTCCAGGCTTCCATGACAGGGCGACCTCTGAATCAGATATCACAATCCCCTGAGGTGGATAAGGGGGAGCAGGGGCCATGCATGTCTCTGCACAGAAACAAGAGCAAAACTGAGCCATGTTATAGCCACAGGATCAGCCTTATGAGAATGCTAAATAAGCATACAAAAACATAAAGACTGTATGCCAAGTAGCTTGATTTACATATGTGTTGTTCATAGGTATTGGGACCATATGAACTGATCTTTTATTTTCTTCTTCTAGTTATGCTACCTGGAAATCCACCTCTGCTGAGTCCCAGCCATCTGGCCTAGGAGAGCACAGTTCACTCTGTTAAATATCCCACCATGTTCCTGTTATTTTACTATTTTCCAGCTTCCTGCCCTCTGGCTGTGGGAAACTTGGAGTTTTGATCCCAGCGGAGAAGAGAAACTCAGAGATTTATACGGATTATCAGGAAAGATGAAACACCCTCCATCAACTCTGTCTAATCAGTTTCAACCACTCAATCAGCTCTCCCCTTCCCACTTTACTCTGCTGACCTCCTTCTACAACAGCCTGAACACTTCACTCCTCCAACACCACCTATTTGCTACATCTCCATCTAGTCTACTTCACTGATGACCCCTAATCCACGTCATCTTTCTGGCCCAGAACTCACTCCCCCTTCATATCCAATAGATTACCACTGTCCCCATATTCAAAGCCTTACTAAAATTACATCCCCTCCAAGAATACTTCCCTGACTAACCTTTCATTAAACCCACCCTTTTCGTCCCCTCTTCTGGGTCCTCTGACTCTGCACCTAAAACACTCTGAGGCGCATCCCATCCTCAGGCTCAAAGCACTTACATACATCTCCTTATATTCTATTGAATCCGCTGCTGTACTAAAATAAACTGTACTTCTTTTTAATGTCTGTCTCTCCCACTAGACTTTAAGTTACTTGAGGGCTAGAATCATGTCTACCAATTCTATTGCACTGCACTCTACTGTGTGGGTCACAAGGAGCAGTGTGATCTAGTGGCAAGAGCCTAGGCCTGGGATTCAGAGGATCTGGGCTCTAATCCTGACTCTGCCACTTACCTGCTGTCTGTAACCTTTGGCAAGTCACTTTATTACTCTGTGCCTCAGTTTCCTTATCTGTAAAATGGGGATTCAATGCCTATTCTCCTTCTCAGAACTGTGACTCCCATGTGGGACAGGGACTATGTCCAACCTGATTAAGTTGCCTCTCCCCCAGTGCTTAGTACATAGCAGTTAACCAATACCACCATTATTACTACACTCCCAATCACTTAGTACAGTGCTCTGCATTCAATAAGCGCCCTATAAATACCATCAATTAAGGATTCCGGTGAACGTTTTACCTGGGAATAAAGTTGTGATGTGTCGGGGTGAGCTGGGTCGGCCTTTTCCTGCCCAACCATAAGCTCCCACACTCACACGATATGGTGTGCCGGGTTTTAAATTCCCAATCGCCACTTCCTGTCAATGGATAAAAAGAAAGACACAAAGGATAAGCAGGTCTTTTGTGTATTCCTGAGAAAGGGTTTTCTCTGTCCCTATTTGGACAACTCTCCTACACAGGGATCACTGAAGGTCTGTTTTTATATCTAAAATGATGCAGCAGTATCAGGGAGAAGCAAATTAACAGGCTTCGTAATAAATTGAAGCAGGGGAATCTCCAGAACATCCTGGAACCCCTGCTTATAGGTATTTAGAAATTACTTTCGAGAGCTCGATGCAGTCCACATCATTTGGCTACAGGTGGGACAGGTATACTCTTCCTTTGGGTGATGTGCCGCAAAGTTGGGATCTTTATCCCTTTGTTAGTGTTAGTAAGCACTTAGTACAGTGCTCTGCACACAGTAGGTGCTCAAAAAATATGATTGAATGAATTAGGGCACTGCAGCCCTCCAGGGCTTGACACGGAAACTTAATGCATGCCACAATTATTGTTATTATTATTAGATGCCCTTTCTGAGAAGGGAATGAAGTCTTTGTTAGTGCACAGGTTGTGTCTTTGGTCCCTTGTCTTGGTGAGCAAGAGAGAAATACTTTATCGACTCCCCCAGATGCCTGCTGAAAAAATGGGTCCCTCTAGGTCCAATAAAATACTTAGAATCAACTACCAAGGCAGTTCTCTTCCTTTAGCAGTTCCAAACCACAAAAAACAGGGTTTGACTGTACCATTAACTAGCAGGTTAGGGTCAGGGTCATCATCATCAGTGGTATCTATTTGACACTTACTGTATGCAGAACACTCTGCTAAGCACTTGGGAGAGTACAACAGAGAAGCAGTGTGTCCTAATGGATAGAGCACAGGCTCAGTGTGGCTCAGTGGAAAAGAGCATGGGCTTTGGAGTCAGAGGTCATGGGTTCAAATCCCATCTCCTCCAATTGTCAGCTGTGTGACTCAGGGCAAGTCACTTCACTTCTCTGTGCATCAGTTATCTCATCTGTAAAATGGGGATGAAGACTGTGAGCCCCATGTGGGACAACCTAATCACCTTGTATCCACCCCAGCGCTTAGAACAGTGCTTTGCACATAGTAAGTGCTTAATAAATGCCATTATTATTATTTTTATTATTAGGAGTCAGAAAGACCTGGATTTTAATCCTGGTTCCACCACTTGTCTGCTATGTGATGTTGGGCAAGTCACTTCATTTCTCTGTGTCTCAGTTCCCTCATCTGGAAAATGGGGACAAAGACTGTGAGCCCTATGTGGAACAGGGACTATGTCCAACCTCATTACCTTGTATCTACCCAAATGCTTAGCCCATAGTAAGTTCTTAATTATTATGAACAGTACTAGAAACAGCACTTAGCCCGTTGCTCTGCACATAGTAAGTGCTTAATAAATACAAGGTCAGCCAGCAGACAAGTGTTGCAGCTGAGATTAGAACCCAGGTCCTTCTGACTACTAAGTTCATGCTCTATTCTCTAGGTGCTGCTGCTTTATTGTATGGCATATGTATGGCAGCTTAACAGATATTCAAAGAAGGCCTGTATGTTTAAAGATTTTGGATGTCTTAGAAGGAAAGACCAGCTAAGGTTTGGGTTACATTACAGATGTAAGACACTTACAAAGACTGCTTTGCTCTCCAGGTGATCCTGAGGAGAAAAATAGAGAATACAATCAGGAAATATGAACAGAACATTGCAATACATGCATTCATATGTAGAGCGCTACCATTCATATAATTGGTTGATTAATAAATAGCACTAATTGATTTAGGAGGAGACAACACAAGGAAAAGACATGGTCTTTGCCCTCGAGAAGCTACCAGTCCAGTGGAGGAGACAGGCACAAAAAGTGTGCATGTACTAGGGAAACAAGAGGAAAAGCATAGCTCTAACAGGAGTATAGAAAAATTACAATATCTGCTGTTGGGTGGGGACCGTCTCTATATGTTGCCAACTTGTACTTCCCAAGCGCTTAGTGCAGTGCTCTGCACACAGTAAGCACTCAATAAATACGATCGAATGGATGAATGAATAAATTAGTAGGTAAGCAAATGCCAAGGATAGCTACTGGAATAACATGACTGGGGCAGGTGAGGTGGGAGGGAAATGTGAAAATTTGCTGAAGACGACTTCTTGGGGAGGTGAGCTTTGAAGATGAGAAAGCTGTGGTCTGATGGATTTAAAAGGGGAAGGAGCCCCCCAGGCAGGGGAAGGAATATCAGTCATGGGTTGGAGGTGGAACTGAGAATGAGGTACAGTAAGAATCAATCATATTTATTGAGAGCTCATTGTGTGCAGAGCTCTGTACTAAGCACTTGGGAGAGTACAACATACACACTCCCTGCCTACAATGAGCTGACAGTCTAAGGGGAGCTTACAGCTAGTTCTTTTTTTCTATTCATTCATTCATTCAGTTACATTTATTGAGCGCTTACTGTGTGAAGAGCACTGTACTAATTGCTAGGAAAGTAAATTTTGGCAATATATAGAGACAGTCACTACCCAACAACGGGCTCACAGTTTAGAAGGGGGAGACAGACAGCAAAACAAGTAGACAGGTGTCAATACTAAAAGATATTGGATTGGAAATATGTCTGCTAATTCTGTTGTATTGTACTCTCCTAAGCACTTAGAACAGTGCTCTTCCAAAAACCCCCCAAAGAAGCACTGTCCCATCTCTCATTAAAAATCCAAACCTAACCCTCACAGAAGCCCCTTAATTTACTCTGACCTCCAGTTGTAAATCTTTTCCTGAACATTATTTCATCTCTAGACTGCAAGCTCACTGTGGGCAGGGAATATGGCTGCTACCTGCTAACTGCTGCCTCAGTTGGATTGTATTCTCCCAAACACATAGTACAAGTGGTCTGCATATAGTAAGTGCTCAATAAATACCACTGATTGATTGATTTATTGATCCAAACCCTAATACTGGCTCTAACCCCAGCCCTTTAATCCACAATTCAGGCACTAGAAGAGGAGCAAGAAATGTGCATTAGAAGGTTGGCCACTCAGCACGATGAGTTGTGCAGTCATTCTAGAGATTAGCATGATTATTTGGACTGGATTTAGAGGATGGCTTAGTATTAATAATAATAATAACCATAGTATTTGTGAAGCACTTACCATGTGCTAGGCACTGTACTAAGCCCTGGAGTGGATATGGGCAAATCAGGTTGGACACAGTCCCTGTCCCAAATGAGGCTCATAGTCGCAGTCCCCATTTTACAGGTGAGGTAACTGAGGCCCAGAGAAGTGAAGTGACTTGTCCAAGGTCACCCAGCAGACAGATGGCAAAGTCAAGATTAGAACCCATGACCTTCATTCATTCAATCGTATTTATTGAGCGCTTACTGTGTGCAGAGCACTATACTAAGCACTTGGGAAGTACAAGTTGGCAACATTATAGAGATGGTCCCTACCCAACAGCGGGCTCACAGTCTAGAAGGGGGAGACAAACAAAACATATTAACAAAATAAAATAAATAGACTAAATATGTACAAATAAAATAGAGTAATAAATACGTACAAACATATATACATATATACAGGTGGTGTGGGGAGGGGAAGGAGGTAAGATGGGGGGTGGTGGGGAGGGAGAGGAGGGGGAGAGGAAGGAGGGGGCTCAGTCTTGGAAGACCTTCTGACATCCAGGTCTTTTCTTAGAGGGAGAAAGATGGGAGAGCTGGAAAACCCGTCAAGAGCAAAATGAAAAATTTACCCAATTGTCAGAGAGAAAAAGAGGGTGCAGAAAGAATGTAAAATAGACATGAAGTGAGGAGAAAGGTGGGATAGAGACAAAGGAAAAAAGGGAGAAGACTAACCCTTAAAAAGTGCAGCCAAATGTATCATTCTCCCCGCTACTGAAGCCGTCTTTGGAAGGATTTCAGTTTGCCAGTTTTCTTTGTCTGCCTCTGTGCTCTGACTTCTGCTACTATTATGTACACTACTATTTGTACATCAGATCATCAGGTTGGACACAACTCATGCCATGATTGATTTTACAGATGAGGTAATTGAGGCACAAAGAAGTTGTGACTTTCATTCCTTCAATTGTATTTATTGAGCACTTACTGTGTGCAGAGCACTGTACTAAGTGCTTGGGAAGTACAAGTCGGCAACATATAGAGACGGTCCCTACCCAACAATGGGCTCACAGTCTAGAAGGGGGAGACAGACAACAAAACATGTAGACAGGTGTCAAAATCATCAAACAGCAGACGAGTGGTAGAGCCGGGATTAGAACCCAGGTCCTCTGATTCCCAGGCCTGTGCTCTTTCCACTAGGCCATGATGCTTCTCAATTCTCAATAGAATATAGTTCCAGCATATATTCCTAAATGTTCCCATTGCAACACTCTGCATATAGCATTCAAGTGTCGGTTTCCCCCCACTGGTCACTTTTGTACCTCTCCCAAGTGCTTAGTACAGTGCTGTGCATACAGTAGGTGCTCAATAAATACCAGTGGTTGATTGACAGATGTCCAAAGCATGATTCTGCACACTATAAGAACTTAATAAATACTGATAATGATGATGGTGGCAGCTTGGAGATTTAGGTGTGTGTCTCACACACACACACACACACACACACACACACACACACACACACACACACACACACACACACACACACACACACACCAACTTCTCATCTCCCCTCCCCGAAAGGGGTCAGGGACATTCAAATTACTAAAGCCAATTCCTGGCTCTCCATTTCCAAGCCCCTGACATATTAAGCTTTCACAGCATACTCCAAGGGACCATGAAACAAAATCTGATACTCACCCTCTTGAGCATGTCTTGGCTGATGGGCACATCGAGTGACAGATGTTTTAGGAGTTTGTCCCCCCCATCCTCAGAGTAAAACACCTTGAAGATACAGAGGTCACCGAGGTCAACTTCAAAACATATGCTTTCCTAATCCAAAACACATACACCCTTCCATCCTAGAAATCACCTTCGCCAGTTCACAAACAATGGAGACTAGTTGGTCAACTCAATCAATGAAACATTCACATGACCACATTAACAAATAATAGCACGTACACTGTTCTGAGATGTTAGGCATCTTTCAGAGTATAAGCCATTACCCTAAAATGACCTCGCTAGCGAGAAAGGGCCTAAACTGGGATTGCCAGAAGAAAAGTAAGGTGGGGTGGAAGGACAATTATTGCATACATAGGAGAAAAGCGGGAGCACATACTCAAAATTTAGTACTTACTGTGTACCCAGTGATGACCTTCACCTGATGCCTGGGCATTTGCCATTGAACTTTGAAAGCTGTACAGTTTAAGGCCTCCAGCAGAACGTCCAGAGGAGGACTTGGTCTGTCTGCATTAAAGCAAAATGACATGGAATCAGGAGCTCGAAATAGTGGTTAAGGTAGTGTGATAGGAAGGCCTTCTTCCCCAGACCAGCTTCTACACACTAGAAACCAAAGTGAAGAACTGGTTGGTCACGCAAACTTCAGCAGGACTAGGTCAAAGCTTTGCTATGAACACTCAAAATTTGTTTCCATCAATAGTGTCAGTATTTATTGAGTGGCTCCTGTTGTCATGTATGTACATGTTACATACAGAGCCCTCTATCAGGAGTACCCAGCTTCGTCAACTCCTCCCTTACTTTCAAGTCCCATGTTCAGCCCCTTGCCAAATCCTGTCGGTTTGTCCTCCAGCACATTTTCAGGACCTACTTCCTCTCCAATCAATTGATCAATGGTATTTATTGAGTACTTACTATGTGCAGAGCACTTTTCACTGTAATACACTAAAAGGCTGACCACAGTGGTCCAGGAATTTGCTCTAACTCTAGACTGTAAGCTCACTGTGGGCAGGGAATGTGTCTGTTATATTGCAATACTGTACTCTCCCAAGCACTTAGTACAGTGCTCTGCACACAGTAGATTGATGGACTATATTCCACCTTGACTACTGCATCAGCCTCCATGCCTCCACTCTCTCCAGGCCATACTTTTTTATGGCATTTATTAAGCACTATGTGGAAAGCACTATTCTAAGCACTGGGACGGTTACAAGATGATCAGGTTGTCCCACGGGGGGCTCACAGTCTTAATCCCCATTTTACAGATGAGGTAACTGAGGCACAGAGAAGTTAAGTGACTTGCCCAAAGTCACACAGCTGACAATTGGCAGAGCCGGAATTTTAACCCATGACCTCTGACTACAAAGCCCGGGCTCTTTCCACTGAGCCATGCTGCTTCTCTACTTCTTTCTGTTGCTCTGATCATTTTTCTAAAACATCATTCTGCACACACCTCCCCACTCCTCAGAAATCCTAAATGGTTGCTCCCCAACCCCCGCCCGCATCAGCACCCAATTCTATGCATTGCTCCATCCTAAAATGAGGTAACTGAGGAACAGAGAAGTTAAGTGACTTGCCCACAGCAGCAGACAAGTGGTGGAGACAGGATTAGAACCCATGACCAATGACTTCCAAGCCTGCACTTTTTCCACTCAGCCTAGCTGCTTCTCTGGAGTGTGGTGATTCCCCACACTCCAACTCATATAAACCCATCAGCCACCTCCAGCACATTTTCTTATGCATATCCATCATCAGCACTTTGGCATATATGTTGAGTCAACTGTACCATTCAGTCATTTAGCATGATTAATCTATCTGAAGGTATTTCTTGAGTCTCTCTCCAACTAGAGTGCAAATTCCTTGTGGGCAGAAAATGTCACTGTTTCGTATTTTGATGTAAATGGAATGGATATTTTACATTGAACAAACACTGGTGAGCACTGACCAGACAAGAGGCCTGAAACACAGACCTTGCCCTCAAGGAACTTTCAATCTGGTGGGAAGAGAGGCATAGAACCCTCATTTTACAGATGAGGAAACTGAGTCTCAGAAAAGTGAAGTGACTTGTTCAAGGTCACACAGCAGGGAAGTGGCAGAGCCAGGAGTAGAACTCAGGTCCTCTAACTCCAAAGCCTGGGCTCTTTAATAATAATGATGGCATTTATTAAGCACTTACTACGTACAAAGCACTGTTCTAAGCGCTGGACTGTTCTTTCCACTAGGTCAAGCTGCTTTCCTGTCGTCAGAAGAAAGTCCCCTAATTCTAGCCAAAAATGCTTAGTGAAAATGCTTTTTTTGGTGGTTTTGGGACATGTAGTTAGGTGGCTTCAAACCTTGTGTTAAAGTTTTTCCAGAGCTCCACCAGAAGGAATTTAAGCTCGCTAAAAGGATTTACCAGTAATGAGGACTGTTAAACACTAGCCTGGATTACCTACAGAGGTTGAGAAATCTCCTTAACAAGAAGTCTGGGTAAACAAGTGAGTTTCTCACCTGCCTAGGAAGATTCAGAGCAAGAGCAACTTTTCTGTCCCTTCCACACCCTCCATCTTGTCTGAAGGCAGAAATCTTCAGGGAGATTCTCCCTCTCTCTCTACCCCCAACCTCCCACCCCAAGCATGCCAGGCAAACTCCTGAAAGCCACTGGGGCCCAAAGGCAGGAGTAGTGAAATATGAATCAATCAACTGTATTTATTGAAAGCTTACTGTCTGCAAACCACTGTAACTAAGCACAGAACCACACCGAATTCAGTCCACATAATGAGGCACAGAAGTGAACAATTTGCTCAAGATGCACATGTTCATGGCAGATTAAAAAAATACTTAATTCTTCCTTGACCTCTTCATCTACAGTCTAGCTGAAAGAGATCCTGCAGAGGAAACTACAATGTTTACTAAGACCCAAACGAAATCATCTTAAAGGTCATTACTATTCACGTGGCCAACGTAGAAGAGACTCATCCCAACCAGTGGTAGCCAATGGACGCGATTTCTAGAGCCAAATACGGACGGATGTTTGACATCGAGCCACAACTGGTGAGCACAGGCCAAACAATAAGAGCAAATTATAAACCTCACAAAACTGTTCCCTGAAAAGTGGGTGCTACAGCATGAAATTCTCCTTCCATAAGGTGAAAACTGTATTTCAACAAATGAGCCCAATTGCTTTGTGCTCTATGAGGAAAAATTATCTGCTGAACCCTTTTTTCTTTGGAGATCTCTCTCAGGTCCTGTTGCTCCTGGATTTGCTAAGCATTTAGGCTTTATACTGGAAGTTCCTGAATAATCAAGTCAATCTCCTGCAATATTTTTTTTTAAATCAAATACTTCAACTCAGCTTTCTGAAATCGTTAAATCTCTCATGCAATTCACTTTGAGGTTCAATTCATAAAAATATCTCAAACACACGGAAAGGAAGAACTATCATCGTGGCAGAAATACATTGCTGGCTGCCTAGTTATTAGTTTTTCACAAAATGAACTGAATTACTCACTGGGTGAGAGGAAAGAAAACTTCTCAGGCCAACTAGAAATCACCAGGAAGTCCTGAGTAGAAAAAACATTACATCTTTTCATCTTCTAGAAGCTCATTCCAACGATTATTGCTCAAGGAGCAATGAATGAGTAATGAAGCATCTGCTCCAACACAGGTCTTTTCCAGAAAGGCAGTGGATACAAGACAGCAGCTAAAACTTGGACTTTTGAGGCAGATGATGCTCTTTTCTGCATCCGGTGAATTTCAGAGCCTTAAAGAACATGGATGGACTGTGGTGTGTTTTCATCCTGCCCATTGCTCACGCTATTCACTGGCCTACAGCTCCCATCCCCTCCTTCATAGCCCTCCCGAAATTCCACTCCATTCAGGAAGCTGTCCGTGAAAAAAAATCACACCACAATCCTCAAACCAACAGCTACTTTTAGTAGCACTTTTCTATTTATGCCCAACTTCAGCAATTACACACACACACACACACACACACACACACGTGTGCGTGTGTGTTTTGTGGCTTAGTGGCATGAGCATGGGCTAAGATGTCACAGGATGTGGGTTCTAATCCTGGCTCCACCACTTGTGTGCTGTGTGACCTTGGGCAAGGCACGTAACTTCTTTGTCCCTCAGTTACCTCATCTGTAAAATGGGGATGAAGACTTCTAGCCTCATGAGGGACAACCTGATTACCTTGTATCTACCCAAGTGTTTAGAACAGTGCTTGGCACATAATAAGCACTTCACAAATACCATTATTATTATAAACCTCACTTCTTCTGCTACTTTGCCCTGATACCATTGGATTATTTTCTACCATGCCCTCAGGATTGCAACTGGAGAGTTTCCAGTACTCTACCAGTCTCAGCTGTGGGAGGGTGAGTCAAGCAGAGGTATACCCATTCCAGTCCTAGCTTGGGCAGTGCCTAGAGAGTGGAAGGCAAGCTGCTCTGTACACAGTAAGTGCTTAATAAATACGATTGAATAAATGAATGCTACAAGTCAAAACTCACCCGTGCAGGGCAGCAGCAGCTTTGGAGAGAGTCGGGGTGGAGACTCAAGTTTACTGCATGGAAGAAGGCAGTGGTAAACCACTTCTGGATTTTTACCAAGGAAACTCTATGGATCCACTACCAGAACAATTGCAAATGGAGTGTGGGGCTTTCTGGGAGAGATGTGTCCATAGAGTTGCTATAGGTCAAAGATAACAGCGTAAGACAAGACAAGAGGTCCTCTCACACTCTGCAATTACTGAAATTTGTGTCTGTCCCACTTAGAATGAGAGTCCTTGAGGACAGGGAACAAATGTTGTGCTTCTGTTGTGGTCTCCCAAGTTTTTAATATGTTGCTTCACAATCAATAGGCACACATTTACATATCCCAAACTGATCAATAGCAGCCCCTGCCCAGGGCCCTCTCTCTGGTGAAATCTTCCCAGCCAAGGCCTGCTCTGAATCACTAGCACTTTGAGGACTTTGTCCACCAACAAGGTGTGGTGTGTGATGGGGAACAGGATGCAGTGGATGTTACCAACCGCTACCAGAAGCACTAGAGAAGTAGCGTGGCTCAGTGGAAAGAGCACGGGCTTGTGAGTCAGAGGCCATGGGTTCAAATCCCCGCTCCGCAAATTATCAGCTGTGTGACTTTGGGAAAGTCACTTAACTTCTCTGTGCCTTAAGTTACCTCATCTGTAAAAGGGGGATTAAGACTGTGAGCCCCACGTGGGACAAGGTGATCACCTTGTATCTTCCCCAGCACTTAGAACAGTGTTTTGTGAGCCCGCTGTTGGGTAGGGACCATCTCTACATGTTGCCAACTTGTACTTCCCAAGCACTTAGTACAGTGCTCTGCACACAGTAAGTGCTCAATAAATACAATGGAATGAATGAATGCTTTGCACATAGTAAGCACTTAACAAATGCAATCATTATTATTATTATTATTATTATTACCACCAGTTTGGGGAAAACCTCCACTCATGTGGGAACCTCAGGACTTGGCTGCACTTTCCAAAAAACATCCACAACAGGGGAGGCAGTGGGATTTTAAGCTCCTTAAGGGCTCCTCTTCCTTTTGTGTTGAACTCTCTCAAGCACATAATACAATGTTTCAGGAAGTGAGGCCTTCTAATAATAATAATTGTGGTACTTGATAAGTGCTTACTATTTTTCTAGACACTGTACTAAGCACTGGGGAGGATACAAGCAAATCAGATTGCACAGAGTTCCCACCCCACATGGGGCTCACAGCCTTAATCCTCATTTTACAGATGAGGTAACTGAGGCAGAGATATGTTAATTGACATGCCCAAGGTCACACAGCAGACACAAGTGGTGGATCCGGGATTAGAACTCAGATCCTTCTGATTCCCGGGCCCATGCTCTATCTTCTAGATTAAGCTGCCTGGTGGGAAGCGTCATGCCCTCATGGATAGAGTACGGGCCTACGATTCAGAGGATTTGGGTCCTAATCCCAGCTCTTGGGATTAGGCTCTTGGGCAAGTCACTTCACTTCTCTGTGCCTCAGTTTCCACATCTGTAAAACAGGCATTCAAAGCCTGTTTTCCCTCTCACCTTAGACTTCGAGGCCCTTGTGGGACAGGGATTGTACTTAACCTGATTATCTTATATCTAATTGGGTTGGGACTGTCTCTATGTTGCCAAGTTGCACTTTCCAAGCACTTACTACAGTGCTCTGCACACAGTAAGCGCTCAATAAATACGACTGAATGAATGAATGCTTAGTATAGTACTCGGCACATAGTAAGTACTTAACAAATACTACAATTATTATTACAGCGCTCTTTACATAGTAGGGCCCCAGTTCTGGGGCCCTAAAAAGTGCCTCAGCATATCCTTGGCCATGTTATGTTTCAGGTTTGTAGCATCTGGTAGCATCAAGGGGAAAAAAAGCTGCTTTTCCCTTGAGCAGCTTTAATGCCTGAATGTCAAATGTCATTAGAAAACATATGCTCTGGACTGAATGAGCTGCAGAGACAACTCTAATGATCACACAGCAGGTCGCGGGAAATTCTCAAGCCAGAGTTCTGTTCAGAGCGGGCTACAACCAGAATGGGAAAATTCGGGTGACGACATCATTTCCAGATCCACTAGATGGCATTTGAGTCCTCACATCAAAGGTTAAGCTGTTTCCCCGATCATAGGGGATGAAATAATAATAATAATGATGGCATTTATTGCACTTACTATGTGCAAAGTACTGTTCTAAGTGCTGAAAGCTATGAAAGCTATCCTGTCCAGAATTCTGCATCCTTTCCATAGTTTTCCATCAAAATTATCCTGGAGTACCTTCTTGCATTTTCTCCCTCCTCTCTTCCCAGGTTTCCTTCCCAAGCTTGCCTCTTCCTCTATCATTTGCCAAGGAAGTCTTGCTCCTGTACTCTTCCTTTTGGCATGCCCCTCTACTGTCTTAGGTCATTCTGGTTTTCAAATAATTTCTCTCTCACACTACTGAGGTTGGTTTCAACCCTCTGTTGGCAGCAGTAAGTTCAGCCTTCCATGTGCCATTTAAATGTCTACTTGGGCCAAACACTTCAGGCCTGGTGGGTACCCAGGGCCGGCTCAAATAGCTGTCTCCTGAAAAGCAGGGAAAGATTTGCCAGCCCTTTCCGATCTGTAGACTGTCATAACATTTGCTGGGTCCCATGCAGTAGAATGGAACAACATCATACAGCCCAGTCAATCCCCTGATTGGTGTTTGTGGGCTGGGAATGTGTCTGTTTATTGTTCTATTGCACTCTCCCAATTGCTTAGTACAGTGCTCTGCACATATTAAGTGCTCAATAAATACGATTGAATGAGTAAATGTTTTTGGGGGTGACCCTTGGCCCACTACCATCACTCCAGAGCCATAGAGTTCCTCTCCAGGGTCCCTTATTCCCGACCCTCAAGGAGTGTACAGTTTAAAAGCCCTAAACCACCACTTGTTTAGCAGTGTGGGGTATTTGGTTCTCATACAGCCTAGATCAGCTCTGTTTTAAGCAGACAGTTGTCGAATCTAAACCCCGAGTGGAAACAGTTCCTCTACATTGTTTGGGATTAGCCCAATGCTCTGCACATAGTAAGCGCTCAATAAATACGATTGATGATGATTAGCCCAGTGGATAGAGCACGGGCCTGAGAGGACCTGGGTTCTCATCCTGGCTCTGCCTCTTGTCCGCTATGTGACCTTGGACAAGTTACATCACTTCTCTGTGCCTCAGTTACCTCATCTGCAAAGTGGGGATTAGACTGTGAGTTCGATGTGGGACAGGGACTGTGTCCAATCCGATTTGCTTATTCCCACCCAGTGCTTAATATAGTGTGTGGCACATAGTAAGTACTTAACAAATACCACAATCATTATTATTATTTGGGATTAGAAACATGTAATTTAGAAAATTGTGTTTGCAACTAAGCCCTTAAAACTTCCCTCCCGCTCCATTCCTATGTGAGGTGTACATTTGACAGTGTGCCAGGACTGCCATTTGACTGATTACTCCAGGGGCCTTCAATTTCAAGGGAAACTGTGGGAAGCAGTGTGGGCTAGTGGACAGAACTTGGGCCTAGGAGTAAGAGGACCTGGGTTCTAATTCCGGTTCTGCCACTTGTTTGCTGTGTGACCTCAGGCAAGTCACTGTGATCCCATATGGAACGTGGATAATAACTGAAGTATATGTTAAACACTTACTTTGTGCTAAACACTGTTATAAACACTGGGGTAGATACAAGGTAATCAGGTTGGACCCAATCCCTGTCCCACATGAGGCTCACAGTCTTAATCCCCATTTTACAGATAACAGATTAGTGCCTAGCAGATAAATGCTAAACAAATACCAAAAAAAGTTAGTTGCTCACTCTGAGATGCTGATAATAATAATAATGATAATAATAATAATGGTGATTAATAACTGTGGTATTTGTTAAGTGCTGTACTAAATGCTGGAGTAGATACAAATGATCAGCTCGACCCTGGCCCGTCTCCAATGGAGATGACAGTCCAAGTAAGAGAGAGAACAGGCATTGACTCTTCCTTTTACAGATGAGGAAACAGATACAGAGAAGTTAAATGACTTTCCCACACAGCAAGCTAGTGACAGAGCCAGGATTAAAACACAAATCCTCCGAATTTAGGTCCATACTCTGTCCATTAGGCCAAAGTGCTTCTTGACCTTATGTCAAATCCTGTGGGCTCTATTCTGTCTTAATCCTTGTTGGCCTCTCAGCCATCTTCGACACAGCTGACAACTTCCCACCCCTGGTTGAGGGGACTTGAAAAGGGGAGAGGTGTGAGCAATGGATAAGATACAAGGGAGTCAAGCCACCGATAGTGCTCAAGGATATCATATGCCCCTTTGCTAAGCAGCCTAAACGGTCTCCTTGTCTCTCTGCTGCCAAACTCAATACTATCGACTGATCGATTAGCTTGAGTTCTGTAAGCTTTTTAACATAACATAATGACGTCAGAACATGCAAAGAGTTATTTATTTTTTTTCCCAGAAATTCACAGAATCTAAATTGTGCTGCCAGCAGTGGGGCGGGTGGTGCTCTGAATCGCCATCTCCCCCTTTCCCCACCAACAGGATCATTACATAACCCTCAGAGTTTCCAGTGAACATGGGTACCTCTTCTGATCTAAGGGATTCAGCCCTTGGAATTGAGGGGAAGGAAGGCTGGGGGCTTCAAATCAAAACACCAAATGCAAAGGCATCCAATATGTATCAATACCAAATAGGAGGACCAAGTAGCTAACAGTCAGACTGTCCAGTATAGAACTGGGTGAATGATCACCCTAGCTCATAGTGACAGGTAAGATCAGGTAAGATCAAGAAGTGTGGGAGGAGGGAAGAGTGCGAGCTGGGGTGTAACTGATGAAGAGCAGATCCGTAAGGAGAGAGTGATTAATCAATCTTATTTATTGATCACTTACTATGTATACAGCACTGTTCTAAGTACTCGGGAGAATACGATATAGACTGTGAGCCCATTGTTGGGTAGGGACCATCTCTATATGTTGCCAACTTGTACTTCCCAAGTCCTTAGTACAGTACTCTGCACACAGTAAGTGCTCAATAAATACAATTGAATGAATGAACAGAGTTGGTTGACACATTCCCTTCCTACAAAGAGCTGACCGCCTATAGACCTTAAAGTATTTTATGTAAAGCCTTACCTTTGATTAGTCACTGAAAATACCACCTATTAAGCAAGAAAAGGATGGTTCTTATTCAAAAAGGAGGGAAAAAATTGCCCTAATAATTACAGACAGGTCGGCTAAATCTGAACAGATTCCATGACAATCAATTTGCAATCATCTAGAGGAGCACAAGTGACTAGGTAGCAATCAACAAGGCTTTAAAGAGTAAATCATGACAACCCAATTTCATTTATTTCTATGACAGAAGGACCAACCCCAATTTTATGTTGACAAGAAGGCAATAGAGGCTCTAGATATGGACTCATTTGTTTCTATCTTCATGATGTTCTTACCAACACGTGAACATCTGGTCTGAATCTCTACTGAGTGCCTGGGATAAAAAAAAATAATGAAGATTTTCTGTGCTCCCCTGAGAAATCTTCCTTCAAGACTTTCTTGGACATATTCTTTAACCTAGTTTACAAAATGCAGCTTGTTTCATTTCGGTGACTTGTTTTCCTTTATGGATTTAAGCAGAAGGGACAAAGCTATTCTTCAAACTGCACAATTCAAGAACAAAGGGATTGCCTGTGAAATTAAAAGCCAATTAATTTGAAGCAGATCAAAGTGAATAACTTTTTTTCCCTCCTCTACATAAAGGATTTGAAGGATTCATTGTGTCAGGATATTTTTTTTTCCAGGATTAGGCAGGTAGGTGACTAAAAATACCATGTGGTTTAGGTGGGCTATCTATCCTTTTTCTTAGCGACTTCAAATGATCTTTATCATATGCAGTCAGAAACAATGTTCCTATCCAATCAGAGCATCCCCAACTGACTGGACACATTTATAATGTTTTCTTTTCCTCAGGAGCATTTCAAGGAGGGCCCAGATGAGAAAGAAAACATAGTTCCTTCTACTGTTTCACGTTTTTTATGGTATTTGTTAAGCTATTACTATGTGTAAAACACTGCTCTAAACACTGAGGTAGGTACAAGTTAGGTCAGACAATCCTTGTTCCGAACTGGGCTGACAGTCTAGGTAGGAAAGAGAACAGGTAACCCCATTTTACAGTTGAGGAAACTGAGGCACAGCCAAGTAAAATGACTTGTCCAAGATCACATATCAAGCAATTGGCAGAGCCAGGACTAGAATCCAGGTCCTTCTGACTCCCAAGTCTGTGCTCTCCCCACTAGAAATGTGGGGGTTGACTCTAATTACACAAACATTTCTCTTGGAATAGATATAATAATTATGCCATTTGTTTTAAGCAGCGTGGCTCAGTGGAAAGAGCCCGGGCTTTGGAGTCAGAGGTCGTGGGTTCAAATCCTGGCTCCGCCACTTGTCAGCTGGGTGACTGTGGGCAAGTCACTTCACTTCTCTGGGCCTCAGTTCCCTCATCTGTAAAATGGGGATGAAAACTGTGAGCCCCCCATGGGACAACCTGATCACCTTGTAACCTCCCCAGTGCTTAGAACAGTGCTTTGCACATAATAAGCGCTTAATAAATGCTATAATTATTATTATTATTATTATTTGTTAAGTGCTCACTATGTGTCCAGCATCGTTCCAAGTCTTGGAAGGACAAGGACAGAGGAGGGGTTGGATATCAAGAGTTTGAAGTTCAATCCCTCTATGTTATCATTTTCTAACTCTATGGACTCCAACCTGGACATAAGCCTCAGCCACTTTGCTTTCTCGATCTGTGAAGCAAAATGTGCGTCAAAGTTCTTGGGTGCTGCTATTCACTAACAAGCTTGGCTTTATGGGTTCTCTCACCAAGCCAACTTTTTTGGTAACTAATTAAATTCTACTACATTACATTGAGAAGTAGCGTAGTATAAGTAGAAAGAGCATGGGCTTAGGAGTCAGAGGACGTGGGTTCTAATCTCAGCTCCACCACTTGTCTGCTGTAACATCTTGGGCAATCCATTTAACTTCTCTGTGCCTCAGTTACTTCATTTGTAAAATGGGGATGAAGACTGTAAACCCCATGTGGGACAACCTGTTTACTTTATATTTATCCCAGTGCTTAAAACAGTGCTTGGCACATAGTAAGTGCTTTACAAATACCATAATTATTATTATTCCACCCACCTAAATTATCCAATACTCATTTGAATGGGACAAAATTTCCTTCATTCACTTCTATTCCTGGGAAAAAACAAGGCAGTGTGGTCTAGTGGAAAGAGCATGGGATTATAAATCAATCAATCAATTAATCGTATTTATTGAGCGCTTACTTTGTGCAGAGCACTGTACTAAGCACTTGGGAAGTACAAGGTGGTAACATATAGAGACAGTCCCTACCCAACAGTGGGCTCACAGTCTAAAAGTCTAATCAAGAGATCCAAATTCCAGTCCCACCTCTGTTCTCAACCAATTATATGACTTTGAGTAAGCCACAACCTCTCAGAACTTCAGTTTCCTCATCTATAAAATGGGAATAATCATACCTGCCTCTCTCTACCTCACAGGGACATTGAGAGGACCAAATAACATAATTCATATGAATTAAAAAAAAACACATGGCTTTTTCCCCATTATTATAACAACTGGATATATCCTCCAAGTGACATTTTAAAAGTGAACTGGAGTGAGGGTTGAATAGTCCTATACTCTGAGACTATTTATCCTCCAATGGAAGTGGAAACAGGGGGTTTAGGGTGGGACAAGAAGCGGAGAGGGGGAAGACAGCTATCAGAACCACATTTGTAAGGTTTTCATTTACTCCAGAGCATTTTAAGGAGGCCCCAGATGAGAATGAAAACATAGTTCCTTTGACCATTTTGCTTTTTTATGGCATTTGTTCAGTGCTTATTGTGTGTCAAACATTATTTTAAGCATTGAGGTGGGTACAAGTTAATTAGCCCCAACACAGTTCCGGGTCCCACACTGGGCTCACAGAAGAGGTATCCCCATTTTACAGTTGAGGACACTGAGGTATTAATAATAATAATACTAATAATGGCATTTGCTGTTCTGAGCACTGGGGGGGCTACAAGGTGATCAGGTTGTCCCACGTGGGCCTCACAGTCTTAATCCCCATTTTACAGATGAGGTAACTGAGGCCCAGAGATGTTAAGTGACTTGCCCCAAGTCACACAGCTCACAAGTGGCAGAGGCGGAATTAGAACCGATGACCTCTGGATCCCCAAGCGCTTAGTACAGTGCTCTGCATCCACAGTAAGCGCTCAGTTAATACGATTGAATGAATGAATCCCAAGCCCGGGCTCTTTCCACTGAGCCACGCTGCTTCTCTACAGTGGCGTAGTGGATAAAGCATGGGCCTGCGAGTCAGAAGGTCATGGATTCTAATCCTGACTCCCCCCCCAGCCCCCGTCTGCCACATAAACTTGGACAAGTCACTTCACTTCTCTGTGCCTCAGTTACCACATCTGTAAAACAGGGATTGAGACAGTTAGCCTTACATGGGATAAGGGACTATGTCCAACCTGATTTACCAGGAACTGTCCCAGTGCTTAGTACAGTGCCTGGCACATAGTAAATGCTTAACAAATACTGTAATTACTATTATTATCCTGGGAGTTTTCCCATGAACTTTTGAGGCCTGCATTAAGTCAAGAATAGCTCTTCCCACCTGGCCAAAGCCTATCCCCTTTTCATTTGATTTTCAAGGGCATCTATTTTCCTGGGGAAAACTAGAGAGAAGCAGTGTGCTTAGTGGCTAGAGCTCAGGCCTGAGAGTCAGCAGGACCTGGGCTCTAATCCCTGCTCTGACACATGTCTGCTGGGTGACCTTGGGCAAGTCACTTTGCTTCTCTGGGCCTCAGTTACCTCATCTGTAAAATGGGGATTAAGAGTGTGAGCCCCATGTGGGACAGGAACTACGTCCAACCTGCTTAACTTGTATCTACCCCAGTGTGTAGAACAATGTTTGGCACATAGAAAGGACTTAACAAGTACCATTATTATTATTATTTCCATTATTATTGGGATGTCTTTCTATCACTGTGTGCTCTATGCCTAGCCATATGGGAAATAACCAAAGATCAGCATCACAATAAATACTGTCCCTAAATTCTGCTCCCTAACAGTACAGTATCCAATAACGCAGAGTTAGACCAAAAAAACTAGAAAACAGAATAAAACAGGACAGCATGGATTTTGGCATATTATCAGACATAATTTTTGTGGTCTAGTGGATAAGGCATGGGCCCAGGAGTCAGAAGGACTTGGGTTCTAATCCCAGCTCTGCCATTTGTCTGCTATGTGACCTCAGAAAAGTCACTTAACTTCTCTGCACCTGTAAAATGAGGATTAAGACCTAGAGCCCCAGGTGGGACAGGGATGGTATCCAACTTGGTTGTATCTACCACAGTGTTTAGTACAGTGCCTGCCACATAGTAAGTGCTTAACAAAGACTTCTTTAAAAAAAAATCGGGGGATAACAGTTCATCAAGCTCCATGCCAAGTTGAAGGTCTATAAAGCTGTGCTGGCTTCTCACCAGCTTTTCAGCTGTGAGACCCGCACCAATGAGCAGCTCCTAGAGTAATTTTGCCAGCATCACCAAGGAAGTACAATCAGCACCAAATGAAACAACTATGAGATCCTGGAACACAGCCAGGTCACCGGAATTAAAGCAGGGATCATGGCAACACAACTCTGCTGGGAAGCTCATGTCAAGGAGAATGGATAACAAGATACCTAAACAGCTGTTGTATGGTAATAATAATAATGGTATTTGTTAAGCACTTACTGTGTGCCAAGCACTGTTCTGAGCTCTGGAATAATGACGGTATTCGTTAAGCGCTTACTATGTGCCAAACACTGTTCTAAGCGTTGGGGGAGATACAAGTTTATCAGGTTGTATCAAGTGGGACTCACTGTCTTTATCCCTGTTTTACAGATGAGGTAACTGAGGCACAGAGAAGTTAAGTGGCTTACCCAAAGTCACACAGCTGACAAGTGGCAGAGCCGGGATTAGAACCCACGACCTCTGACTCCCAAGCCCGGGTTCTTGCTACTAAGTCACGCTGGCATTAGGTAAACTGAAAAGGGTCAGAGGCAAGCCACCAGGACAGATAAATGATTTAAAGGCCCGCAAAGTACAGTGCCAAATAGACTGTTGGAAGACCACGGTAGCAGACCGGCTTGGAAGGCTGTACCAGGGAAACAGGTTGTCCTCAGTCAATCATACTTATTGAGTGCTTACTGTGTGTAGAGGACTGCATTGGGTGAGTACAATATTAAAATGCAACAGAGTCAAGTTTTCATGGAAATTAAGAGTACGAAGAGGCAGGCTTGGAAAAAGAGCCCTGCATGGAACAAATCTAGCAGTGCTACAAGAATCTTTCCTTAGGGGCACACAGTACCGAAGAAAGTGTTGGTCACTGAATATCTCTATTTGTCCCGCGCGAGCGCACACACACACACTTTCTGATCTTAGCGTCAGTAGAATCATCTTGGAAAATAAAGGAATTACCTTCTTTGGACCTATACATACAAGTGATTACCTTCTTTAAACATATACATATAAAAACATAAAACACAGGAAGCAGTATTGCCTGGTAGAAAAAGGATGGGCCTGAGTCCTAATCCCATCTCCACCCCTTGTCTACTGTGTGACCTAGGGAGAGTCACTCCACTTCTCTGTGCCTCAGTTACCTCATCTGTAAAATGGGGATTAAGATTGTGAGCTCCATATGGGACATTGACTGGGTACAGCCTGATTATCTTTCATTTGTTCTTTCATTCAATCATATTTATTGAGCACTTACTGTGTGCAGAGCACTGTACTAAGTGCTTGAGAAGTACAATACAGCAATAAAGAGAGACAATCCCTGCCCACAACGGGCTTACAGTCTAGAGAGAATCTACCCAGCTCATAGTACGGACCCTGGCACATAGTAAGTGCTTAACAAATGCCTTAAACACACAAGTTGATATGCCTAAGAATTGGAAGACAAGGAGATATTGATAAGTGCAGAGGGCTCGGTTCACATGTTGCACACCAAAAAGAATTTCCACCAGCTGATGAATTTTGGAAAGCTTTCTCCTCTGCTAGTTTACAGCCCATATAGCAAGACTGTGGCTCTTATATCTCCTCCCCACTCCCCCTGGGCCCCAAACTGATGCCTTCAGAAATGGCAGATGTGACTGAGTGATTAGGAGGAGTGGGATGGAGGAAAGAAGGGAGGAGGATGGAGGAAACAGAGGCGAGAATGAAGTAAACAAAAATGGAAATAAGGGACACCGATATGTTCCTAGGAATTTCCATCCCCCTTCCTCCCAAGAGAATTCAAGTCACTTAACAGTAAACAATTTCAAAGTAATACTGTCAAACCTCATCATTTCACCGTGGGTTTTATTGCTAAAATACTCTGGAGGAGACACCATGTACATCACCCAGGGGCTATGATCCTCCCCTAAGTGGCCATTTATGTCATCATTCATTCATTCAATCATATTTATTGAGCGCTTACTGTGTTCAGAGCACTGTACTAAGCATTTAGAAAAGTACAATTCAGCAACAGAGACAATTCCTGCCCAACAACAGGCTCACAGTCTAGAAGGGGGAAAAACAGACATCAAAACAAGTAAATAGGCATCAATAGCATCAATATAAATAGAATTATATATACACATCATTAACAAAATAAATAGAATAATAAACATGTACATATATACACAAGGTCTCTGTGGTGGGGAGGAGGGGGGAGGAGAGGGAGGGAGTCGGGGTGACGGGGAGGGGAAGAGGAGCAGAGGAAAAGGGGGGCTTAGTCACCAGATGACCTCCGAGATCCCTCTTGCTTCCCATCACTGCCCTCTCAGCAGCCTCCTTCTTCAGTAATGCATCAGCGCAATCAAAAAGTCAGAACTATTCTGCCTTCTGCCTTGTAAGATCATTCCCCAAGCTTGAGGGCCCACGAGAAATCACAGCAGAGAGCCCCAGGCTCTCTATCCCATCCAGGAGTAGATGTGGGGTTCAAAGGAGGTACCTTAGAGGAAAGAGCAAGGTCCCTGAGAGTCAGAGGACCTGGTTCTAATTCTGACTCTGCCAATTGCTTGCTATGTGACCTTGGGCAGATCACTTCATTTCTCCAAGCCTCAGTTTTCTCAACTGTAAAATGGGGATTTCACACCTCTTCTCCCTCCTACTTAGACTGTGAGCTCTATATGGGACAGGGATTGGGTCCAACATGATTATCTTCTATCTACCTCAGCACCCAGATCACAGCTTAGAGCATTTAGAACTTTTCAGGAGAAGCAGCATGGTTTTGTGGATAAAACACGGGCTTGGGAGTCAAGAGGACCTGGGTTCTAATCCCAGCTCCACCAATTGTCTGCTGGGTGACCTTGGCAAGTCATTTCACTTTTCTATGCCTCAGTTACTGCATCTATAAAATGGGGGATTAACTGTGAGCCCAAACAAGCTCTCTTCCTCCCTTCAAAGCCCTACTGAGAGCTCACCTCCTCCAAGAAGCCTCCCCAGACTGAGCCCCCTTTTTCCTCTCCTCCTCCCCATCCCCCCCACCCTCCCTCCATCCCCTCCCCATAGCACTTGTACATATTTGTACAGATGTATTACTCTATTTTACTTGTACATATTTACTACTCTATTTTATTAATGATGTGCATATATAGCTCTAATTCTGTTTATTCTGACAGTTTTGACACCTGTCTACATGTTTTTTTGTCTGTCTCCCCCTTCTAGACTGTGAGCCCATTTTTGGGTAGGGACCATCTCTATATGTTGCTGACTTGTACTTCCCAAGCGCTTAGTACAGTGCTCTGCACACAGTAAGTGCTCAATAAATATGATTGAATGAATGAATGAATCTGGGACAGGGACTGTATCCAAACCCATTACCTTGTATCTACCCCAGTGCTTAGAACAGTGCCTGGCATACAGTTAGCACTTAATACCATTAAAAAAAAAACAACAAAAAAGAGTAAGAGGGCAAGACAGAGAGAGAGAGAGAGAGAGTACACATCACACAATGTGCTGAGGGGATGCCCAGCAGACAGGGAGAGTGGCTTGCAGCCAGCTACCCAGCCAGGAATTCTCAGCTTCAGCCATGAGCGTTGTTTTTTTTTTAAATGGTATTTGTTAAGCCCTTACTATGTGTCACACACTGTTCTAAGTGCTGGGATAGGTACAAGTTAATTAGGATGGATACAGTCCCCATCCTTCTTGGGGCTCACAGCTTAAGTAGAAAGGAGAACAGGTATCCCCATTTTAGGTGAGGAAACTGAGGCAGAGAAATTCAGGGACTTGCCCAAGTTCACACAATAAGCAATTGGCAGTGCTGGAATTTGAATCCTGGTCCTTCTGGCTCCAAGGCCCATGCTCTCTCTACTAGGCTATGCTGCTTCTCCTGTTCTTCAAGCAGAGAATCTTGGAGGAATTCTCTGGCCCTGGTAGTCCTCAAGCATTTAATGATGGCTTAAATTCCAGATAAGGATATGAATAGGGAGGCAACTATCCGATTCAGAAGGTTACACAGCAATGTCAGATGCAAATGTGAATCAGTAAGATTTACTGAGGACCTACTCTTCATACAGCACCATCCTTGTCTTATGCTGTTGAGTCGTCTCCGAACCATAGCAATGCCATGGACACATCTCACGCAGAATGTCCCACCTCCATCCGCAATCGTTCTGATAGTGTATCCATAGAGTTTTCTTGGTAAAAATATGGAAGTGGCTTACCCTTGCCTCCTTCCATATAATAAACTGTAAGTCTCTGCCCTCGACTCTCTCCCAGAACAGGTGAGTTTTGACTTGTAGCAGATTGCCTTCTGCTCGCTAACCACTGGCCGAGCTAGGAATGGCATGGGTAGGCCTCTGCTTGGCTCTCCCTCCAGCAGTCCAGACTGGTAGAGAACTGGAAACTCTCCAGGTGCGACCTTGAGAGGGGACAGAGCACTATACCAATCACCTAACTTTTCTGTGCCTCAGTTTTTTCACCTGTTAGATGGGGATTAAGACTGTGAGCCCCATGGGGGACAGGGACTGTGTCCAATCTGATTAGCTTGTGCTTTTCCCCTCTCAGAGTTGCACCTGGAGACTTTCCAGTGCTCTACCAGTCATGGCTATGGGAGGGAGAGTCAAACAAAAGCATACCCTTTCCATTCCTACCTTGGGCAATGGCTAGCGAGTGGAAGACAATATGCTACAAGTCAAAACTCACCCGTGCTGGGCAGCAATGGCAGGGGAGTGAGTCAAGGGTGGAGACTAGAGTTGACTGCATGGAAAGTGGCAATGATAAACCACTTCCATATTTTTACCAAGAAAACTCTATGGATATACTATTAGAACGAATGCAGATGGAGAGCAGGGCGTTCTGGGAGAGATGTGTCTGTGGTGTTGCTATATGAGTTGGAAACGACTTGACATAAGACAAGACCTTAGCATTTAGTACAGTGCCTGGTATATAATGCTTAAATTCCACAGTTGTTGTAATTAATGCGTGCAGAACTCTATATTAGATGTCTACTGAATACAGTGACCACACTAAGCACTTGAGAGAGTACAATCGTATTTATTGAGCAGTGGCTATGTGCAGAGCACTGTACTAAAGGCTTGGGAGCGGACAACAGAATTAGTAGACTCATTCCCTGCCCATAACGAGTTTACAGTCTGGAGAATAATATAATAATAATAGTAAAATAGAAGCAAAAGACATGGTGCCTGTTCTCAAGGAGTTTCCAATCTAAATCTAGACCGTGAGCTTGTTGTGGGAAGGGAATTCATTCATTCATTCAATCATATTTATTGAGCGCTACCTGTGTGCAGAGCACTGTACTAAGCACTTGGGAAGTACAAGTTGGAAACATATAGCGATGGTCCCCACCTAAAAATGGGCTCACAGTCTAGAAAGGGGAGGGAATATGTTTGATGTTATATTGTACTCTCCCAAGTGCTGAGTACAGAGAGTTCAATAAATCCGATTAATAATTAATAATAATAACTGAGTTTGAGTCTGATTTTTGGTCCAAGGTTTACCAAAGGGTGCCACAATTCATTCATTCATTCAATCATATTTATTGAGCACTTACTGTGTGCAGAGCACTGTACTAAGCACTTGGGAAGTACAATGCAATGTGCTGGATACCATAACCCCATCGATGGAGTCTCCCATCATGGACGATGGATGAATCTCGGCTCTGAGTCGTCAGGCCAAAGTACACGTGCAGAAGAATTGATTATAGTGCTAATGGCTTGTCCAGTGCCACTTGCACTCCCTCATCCTAGCCAGTCGTGTGTCTACTGGGAGAAGGCGTGTAAAGACCGAGTTGGAGGGCAGCATGGCCTAGTGGACAGAGCATGGGTTTGGGAGTCAGAAGAAGGTGGGTTCTAATCCTGGCTCTGCCACTTGTCTGCTGTGTGACCCTGGGCAAGTCACTTCACTTCTCTGACCTTCAGTTATTTCATCTGCATAATAGGGATTAAAACTGTGAGCTCCATGGGGGACAGGGGCTGTGTCCAACCTGATTAGCTTGTATTTACCCCAGCACTTAGTACAGTGCCTGCCACATAGTAAGCACTTAATAAATACCATTAAAAAAAGAAGATGCAGATCATTGTGAGGTACATGTGCCATCTCTTGGTCTACTGTTTCAAAATGCAGTGCTCTTTCCCCAGGACCAAGAAGGAGCTAATAGAAGCAGCATGGCTCAGTGGAAACAGCACGGGCTTTGGAGTCAGAGATCATGGGTTCAAATCCCTGCTCTGCCTATTGTTAGCTGTGTGACTTTGGGCAAGTCACTTAACTTCTCTGTACCTCAGTTACCTCATCTGGAAAATGGGAATTAAGACTGTGAGCCCACTGTGGGACAACCTGATCACCTTGTAACCTCCCCAGCACTTAGAACAGTGCTTTTCACAGAATAAGCACTTAATAAATGTCATTATTATTATTATTACCTAGCAGGGAATCATTATTATTGTTATTATATTTGTTACGCACTTACTATGTTCCAAGCAATGTTTTAAGCACTGGGGAAGATGCAAGTTAATCAGGTTGGACACAGCTCCTGTCCCACTTGGGGCTCACAGTCTAAATAAGAGGGAAAAGGTTTAATTCTCATTTTACAAATGAGGTAACTGAGGCACAGAGTTGAATGACTTGTCCAAGGTCACACAGCAGACACGTGAAAGACCCGGGATTAGAACCAAGGTCCTCTGACTTCCAGGCCCCGGGCCTGGAATGCCCCCAATCCCTCTGCCCATCCGCCAAGCTAGCTCTCTTCCTCCCTTCAAGGCCCTACTGAGAGCTCACCTACTCCAGGAGGCCTTCCCAGACTGAGCCCCTTCCTTCCTCTCCCCCTTGTCCCCCTCTCCATCCCCCCATCTTACCTCCTTCCCTTCCCCACTGCACCTGTATATATGTATATGTTTGTACATATTTGTTTATTTATTTATTTATTTATTTTACTTGTACATAGCTATTCTATTTATTTTATTTTGTTAGTACGTTTGGTTTTGTTCTCTGTCTCCCCCTTTTAGACTGTGAGCCCACTGTTGGGTAGGGACTGTCTCTATATGTTGCCAACTTGTCCTTCCCAAGCACTTAGTACAGTGCTCTGCACACAGTAAGCGCTCAATAAATACGATTGATGATGATGACGATGATGGTCTTTCCACTAGGCCAAGCTGCTTCCAGTCCAGAAGTTTTTCTCATCCATAAATTATCGACCCCTTCTCCTCAACACACTATCCAACCTTGGCTTCACAGACTCCGTCCTCTCCTGATTCTCCTCATCTCTCCGGCTGTTCATACTCAGTCTCCTTTGCGGGCTCCTCCTCCCCCTCCCATCCCCTTACTGTAGGGGTTCCTCAAGGGTTAGTTCTTGGTCCCTTTCTGCTCTCTATCTATACTCACTCCCTTGGTGAACTCACTCGCTCCCATGGCTTCAACTATCATCTCTACACTGATGACACCCTAATCTACATCTCTGCCCCTGCTCTCTCTCCCTCCGTCCAGGCTCGTATCTCCTCCTGCCTTCAGGACATCTCCATCTGGATGTCTGCCTGCCATCTAAAACTCAATATGTACAAGACTGAACTCCTTATCTTCCCTCCCAAACCCTGCCCGCTCCCTAATTTTCCAGTCACTGTAGACGGCACTACCATCCTTCCCGTCTCACAAGCCCGTAACCTTAGTGTCATCCTCGACTCCACTCTCTCGTTCACCTCACACATCCAATCTGTCACCAAAACCTGCCAGTCTCACCTCCTCAACATCGCCAAGATCCACCCTTTCCTCTCCATCCAAACCGCTACCTTGCTGGTTCAACCTCTCATCCCATCCTGACTGGATTACTGCTTCAGCCTCATCTCCGATCTCCCATCCTCTTGTCTCTCCCCACTTCAGTCTATACTTCACTCTGCTCCCAGATTATCTTTGTGCAGAAACACTCTGGGCATGTTACTCCCCTCCTCAAAAATCTCCAGTGGCTGCCTGTCAACCTACGAATCAAGCAAAAACTCCTCACTCTCAACTTCAAGGCTGTCCATCACCTCACCCCCTCCTACCTCACCTCCTTTCTCTCCTTCTCCAGCCCAGCCTGCACCCTCTGTTCCTCTTCCGCTAACCTCCTCACCGTACCTCATTCTCACCTGTCCTGCCATTGACCCCCGGCCCACGTCCTTCCCCTGGCCTGGAATGCCCTCCCTCCACACATCCACCAAGCTAGCTCTCTTCCTCCCTTCAAAGCTCTACTGAGAGCTCACCTCCTCCAGGAGGCCTTCCCAGACTGAGCCCCCCTTTTCCTCTCCTCCTCCCCACCCCCCTGCCCTACCTCCTTCCCCTCCCCCCAGTACTTGTATATATTTTTTACAGATTTATTACTCTATTTTACTTGTACATATTTACTACTCTAATGATGTGGATACAGCTATAATTCTATTTATTCTGATGGTTTTGACACCTGTCTTCATGTTTTGTTTTGTTGTCTGTCTCCCCCTTCTAGACTGTGAGCCCGTTGTTGGGTAGGGACCACCTCTATATGTTGTCGACTTGTACTTCCCAAGCGCTTAGTACAGTGCTCTGCACACAGTAAGCGCTCAATAAATACGATTGAATGAATGAATGCTTGGCACATATTAAGCACTTAAATACCACAATTATTATTATTAAAGATGCAGAAAGAGTATGGCTAGAGAGCAGCAGTGTTGGCTTTACAGAGAGTTTTGAAGTTGATGTTGGAAAAATCCACCATCTCTAAGGAGCAGTCCAAAAGCTATGAGTTCTGCTACCACTTTAACCCTGGATTTAACCTCTATGAAACACCCCTGGCATCTCATTCCCTTGGTCACAACAGATGTAGAACACAGGTCCATACAAAGGCTCAAACCCATCTTTCAGGAAACTGGCTACTGGGGATCTGGGCTGTGAAGAGGCAATTTCATCATTTCCGTCTTAATCAGAACACGAAATGGCTCCAACGCTTATTTTCTGACTCCTGGAAAGATCTGGACAAGCATTTTGTGTCTTATCTTACTTGCTCCCCGAGGATTGCAGAATTAATCTGGGTAAGCGAGTTAGTGGGCAAACCCCCTCCCCAAATGCTAGAGGGATGTTGGAAGCCTCAAATACCATTTTTTTAAATGACCCTCCAACCTCTCTGTGAGATCTCATAGAGCAGCAGCATGGCCTAGTGGCAAGAGCCCGGGTCTAGGAATCAGAAGTGGGTTCTAATCCCGGCACTGCCACTTGTCTGCTGTGTGACCTTGGGCAAGTCACTTCACTTCTCTGGGCCTCAGTTACCTCATCTGTAAAATGGGGATTGAAACGGTGAGCCACACATGGGACAATCTGACTCCCTTGTGTTTACCCTAGTGGTTAGAACAGTGCTTGGCACATAGTAAGTGCTTAATACCATTATTATTATTATTATTATTATTATCATTATTATTATTATTACTGAAAGTGAACTGAAGATAAGCAATAGTACAGTGCTCTGCACACAGTAAGCGCTCAATAAATACGATTGAATGAATGAATGAACTGGCTTTCTCACTCCTCTTGCAACATGGCCTTTGCAATCAATGACTCCTGTGGAAGTCTCATTTGGCCTTTATTTTAAAGAACAAAACCAAACAAATTTATCTATTTCATCTCTCCCTCCCCTACTATGATTCCCAAGTCCAGTAAACAATTTTTTTAAATGGCATTTATTAAGCTCTTACTAGGTGCAAAGCACTGTTCTAAGCACTGGGGAGGTTACAAGGTGATCCGGTTGTCCCACGGGGGGCTCACGGTCTTAACTCCCATTTTACAGATGAGGAAACAGGCACAGAGAAGTTGAGTGACTTGCCCAAGGTCACACAGCTGACAATTGGCAGAGCCAGGATTGTTGCCATTTGCTCTTCCAACCCTTCCAACCTATGAGCAACAGCAAGTCTGAGATGACACCACTTACTACCTTTTATGATGCCTGCTCTACAGACATCAAAAATGTCACCTTTCACTGCACAGACAATCTGGGGCTTCTAAATAACTCTCAATTCCAATTGTCATTGGCTGCTTGTAGGTCCAGTTTAAATTACATCCTGCTGTAGCCTGACTCTCCAGGGAATTCCCTTCTGTAAATTAGGCTGTGGTGTGCATTTTCCAAAGACTGGTTGATTAGAATCATTGGCATATACAAGTGGCACTTTTTTTTTTATATCCCGTGGAAAAAAGCAAATGACTTTTCAGATTGAAGAGAACCACCAAATTAATAAGTTAGTTAAAATCAGTTCATGGAAAATGCAGCCATTGTTTTTATGGGAGCTGAATAATAATAATAATAATAATGGCATTTTATTAAGTGCTTACTATGTGCAAAGCACTGTTCTAAGTGCTGGGGAGGTTACAAGGTGATCAGGTTATCCCACGGGGGGCTCACAGTCTTTATCCCCATTTTACAGATGAGGTAACTGAGGCCCAGAGAAGTTAAGTGACTTGCCCAAGGTCACACAGCTGGCAATTGGCGGAGCGGGATTTGAACCCATGACCGTGCCCATGCTCTTTCCACTGAGCCACGCTGCTTCTCTGAATGTAAGACAGCTTTGCAGGTCTTCAGTTTATCAGTGTAGCAGTGTGGCTCAGTGGAAAGAGCCCAGGCTTTGGAGTCAGAGGTCATGGGTTCAAATCCCGGCTCCACCACTTGTCAGCTGTGTGACTTTGGGCAAGTCCTTAACTTCTCTGGGCCTCAGTTCCCTCATCTGTAAATTGGGAATTAAGACTGTGAGCCCCCGTGGGACAACCTGATCACCTTGTAACCTCCCCAGCGCTTAGAACAGTGCTTTGCACATAGTAAGTGCTTAATAAATGTTATTATTATTATTATTATTGCATGATGTGAGGAACTAGGAGGGGATAGTGGTATATTGAAATTTCAAAACAGTGTTCCTTCCCCTCACTGCTCTGTGACTAAGGTGAGGATGGTTGGGAAGGAGGAGAGGAGGATAGGGAGAGAGCAGGGGGAACAAGGGGTAAAGTGTAAAGAATGTTAATGTCCCCAAGTATTCCAAAATACCTGTATGCCAAGTCTCAGAATGCTTTAGTTCCTACATGAAGCATGCTCAGTGCATAATCCAAGCCGGAGAAGGCACTTGGGACGAGTAAGAGCTATGGGATTAGGAACATACTGAGCTGTTGGATTTACTGAAGGAGCACCAATTCTGGGAAGAAGGTATATTTTTCTACAATTGCCCAGCGCAGCCTATAGAATTCCCAAACTATTTCCAGACCCAGAGAAGAAAGAATCTCATCTTGAGGACTTTAAAATGAAATAATAATACTCGTGGTATTTGTTAAGCGCTTACTATGTGACAAGCACTCTAATAAGTGCTGGAGTCTGTACAAGATAATCAGGTCCCACATGGGACTTACAGTTTAAGAGGGAGGGAAAACGTTTTGAATCCCCATTTTGCAGATGAGGGCACTGAGGCACCAAGAAGTTCACTGAGTAGTTCGAGGTTGCATAGCAGATACACGGCGGAGCCGGGACTAGAACCTAGTTCCTCTGATTTAGCCACGTTGCTTCCCAGTCAAGATGAGACAACTGAAAGAACAACCACATTGTGTGCAGGGAATGTGTCTGTTTGCTATAACATACTCTCCCAAGTGCTTAGTGCAGTGTTCTGCACCCAGTAAGCACTCAATACAACTGAATGAATGAATAAATGAACCAGTAAGGGTCTATGTATGCATGGGGTCACCTCACTAGGAGTAGATATTCGAAAGAGCCAGCCCACTTTCTGGTTTCCTGGGCTTTTTCCAAGTTACAGCTTGAGCACCATTGGGAAATGGCTGTCATGGAATCCAAGGTCAGAAAACAGAACCCAGAAAGCTCCACTGATTCCCTACAGCTCCAGGAATGAGCAGGGAGAAGCTCTTTTATTTATTTATTTTAAATTCTCCCTCCTCCCAGAGAGCAGGACTGAGCTTTGTTTTCTTTCTCCAGGGGGAGCCTTCTCTCCTCAGTGGCCTTGAACTCTGAAGTAAGCGTCGGGTTAAAAAAGCGAACATGCACATGTGCTGGAATGATGCTCTGGACTCACCAGTTCACTTTAAGCCCTGTACAGTCATACTTAAGTTTTCCGCAGAAATGTCTGCTTTATTATACATGCTAGAAGAAGCAGGGTGACAGTGGATGGAGCACAGAACTGGGAGTCAGAAGGACCTGGGTTCTAATTCTGACTCTGCCACATTTCTAGACTGTGAGCCCGCTGTTGGGTAGGGACCGTCTCTATGTGTTGCTGACTTGTGCTTCCCAAGCGTTTAGTACAGGGCTCTGCACACAGTAAGCGCTCAATAAATATAATTGAATGAATGAATGTCTGCTATGTGACTGAGCAAGTCACCTAAATTTTCTTTGCCTAATTTACCTCACCTGTAAGATGGGGATAAGAGTGTGAGCCCCATGTGGGACAGGGACTGTGTCCAACTGGAATAACTCATATCATTCCCAGCGTTTAGAACAGCTCATGGCACATAGTAAGAGCTTAACAAGTACCATAATTATAATTATTATTGTTATAGTGAGTTAGGTCAGGAGTGTTGTATTGCACTTTCCCCAAGCACTTACTACAGTGCTCTGCACACAGTAAGTGCTCAATACGATTGAAAAAAATGAATGAATAAGTGAACTATCATTGGCTCCTCTGGAGGAACCAATCAGAACGCATGGCTCATTAGTGGGTCATAAATCAATCTATTCAATCTGGTGGAGGACAATCCAATGGGGGCCTCAGGCATGCCTACATCAGAACTAATCAGAAAGGACCTTTCTTTCCCTCTCTCAGATCTCTTCAGTCTCACTTAGCACCAATAGTAATAATGATAATTAAAATGATGGTATTCGTTAACGGTGCCCAACACTGTACTCAGGCCTGGGATCATTTTAATCAAGTCCTACATGGGGTTCACAGTCTAAGGGGAGAGGGAGAACATATATCAATCCCATTTTACAGATGAGGAACCTGAGGCAAAGAGAATTAATGGTATTTATTGAGCAATAACTATGTTCAGAGCACTGTACTAAGCACTTGGGATAATACAATAGAATCAACAGACCCGTTCCCTGCCCATAACAAGTTTACAGCCTAGAGAGGCTATGTGCTTTGCCTAAAGTCACAGAGGAGACAAGTGGTGGAAGGAGGATTAGAATGCAGATCTACTAATTCCTAGACCCGTGGGTGCTCTTTCTACTAGGCTATGCTGCTTCTTGGTGGATGGCAGCTAGAAAGGGCAAGGCAGGGTGGGTGAAGTGTCACGGCTGGGAACAGAAACAAGCGTCACTTAGTCAACTCCTTGGCAACATTAGGGAGAACAAAGACAGTAGGCAAGACAATTTATTCCTTTCGCCCTCTGAATAACTGATCCTAATATATCCTGCCTTTTCAATAAGGGATCCAAACAGGACAACACTCCAAATGCATGCATTAGCAATTTCTTCTTCTGCGGCGACCGATAACTTATTTTAATTAATTTATCCGTTCCATTCATGTTAACCCATTATAAAACATGACAAGATACCATGGAAATCCACCATCCACTCAATCCTCAAAAGCACCACTTTGGCCACCAGATTCAAAACCATGAGCCATGACACTTATGTCAACGCTTTGTCCCAGAACGAGCAGAAGAATCATGTGATTGGTTTCCTTGGTGCAAGATTAGCACAGTAAAATTAGCCATCTGGCCAAGAAAGACTTAAAGCTCAGGTTGTATTTAAGTATAGGGTTTCCCAACTGTGTAGATGTTGAAAGAAAGGGGATACTGAGACAGCTATTGGATTTACATGGTCAATTTCAGTGTTTCAGCTGTCCTGACTAAAAGAAGGGTAAAGGCTTCTATGGGTCAGATTCATAGCCCAGTTGAGCCATTCTGACCATCAATATAATGTCTGTCATCTAAGTGCCCTGGAAGGAAAGCCTCAGGGATGTATTATCATCTGGCATAATGCGTAGGATAGAGGAGTAACAGGCAAATGTCTGGTTCCTTTAACTAAAAAGTGCCTCCTTTATTCATTCATTCAATTGTATTTATTGAGCACTTACTGTATGCAGAGCACTGTACTAAGCGCTTGGGAAGTACAAATCAGCAACATATAGAGACGGTGCCTACCCAACAGTGGGCTCACAGTCTAGAAGGGGCAGACAGGCAACAAAACAAAATATGTAGACAGGTTCAGAAATGAACAAACGATCTGTGGAGGCAGCCTCTCTGACAGGGCTGGCTAGGCACCCTCTGGGGTCCATCTGTCTGTCTGCAGCAGCTCAGGCTCATCTTGCCCTCAGGCCCAAGGTGGGGAATAAGAGCTGTGGAAGTCTCCCATCCCCGAGGTGAGCGAAGAATTCTCCAAATCAGTCAGTCAATCGTATTCACTGAGCGCTTACTGCGCACGGAGCACTGTACCGAGCGCTCGGGAAAGGGCAAGAGAACAATAAACAGACAAATTCCCTGGCCCCAGCGAGCTTACAGTCTGTCTTAAGGGAGAGACAGACTCCGCGGAGGATTCCCGGCAGGTGGTGAAAGCAAACAGCCAGGCCTGCTTCCCCATCACTTACTCCTCACAAGTGGCTTTAAAGCACTCAATCACCTTGCCCTCTCCTACCTCACCTTGCTACTCTCCTACTACAACCCAGTTCCCAGACTTCGCTCCTCTGGTGCTAATCTTCTCACTGTACCTCGATCTCATTTATCTCATCACTGACCTCTTCCCCACATCCTGCCTCTGGTCTGGAACGCCCTCCCTCCTCATATCTGACGGACAATGACTCTCCCCCATTTCAAAGCCTTAATGAAAGCACTTTTCCTCCAAGAGGCCTTCCCCAACTAAGCCTTCCTCTTCTCCCACTCCCTTCTGCATCACCCTGACTTGCTCCCTTTATTCATCCCCCCTCCCAGCCCCACAGCATTTACGTACATATCTGTAATTTACGTTTATTAATGTCTGACTCCCCCTCTAGACTGTACACTTGTGGGCAGGCAATGTGCTTATTGTTGTATTGTATTCTCCCAAGTTCTTAGTGTTCTGCACACAGTAAGCACTCAAATATGATTGACTGACTCCTATGTGTGGAACAATATACTGAGTGCCCACCGTGCACCTTCTGCTAGTAGAGTATTCTCTTGAACGTTTGGGAGAGTCCAAAAGAAACAGATAGCACTATCTTTGTTATTTTGTCTTATTCCATCGAGTGATCTCCTACCCATAGCAACTCCAAGGTCACATCTCTCCCAGAGCGCCCCATCCCATCTGCAATTGTTCTGGTACTGTATCCATAGAGTTTTCTTGGAAAAAATATGTAAGTGGTTTACCATTGCCTTCTTCCACACAGTAAACTTGAATCTCTGATGTTGACTCTCTCCCATGCCACTGCTGCCCAGCGTAGGTGAGTTTTGACTTGTAGCAGATTGCCTTCCACTCACTAGCCACTGGCCAAACTAGGAATGGAATGAGTATGCCCCTGCTTGACTCTCCCTCTCATAGCCAAGACTGATATTGTACTGGAAATGCTCCAGGTGTGAACCTGAAAAGAGTCTTCCTTCTTTAGGTACCTCTAATTTAAAGGAGGAGAAAGAGAAACAGATTGTGAATATACAATCTAGAGAAGCAATATGGCCTTTTGGAAAGAGCACAGGCTTGGGAGTCAGAGGACCTGGGTTTTTATCCCAGCTCCACCACTTGATTGCTGTGTGACATTAGTCAAGTTACTCAACTTTGTTGTGTGTCCATTTCCTCTCTCTAAAGTGTGGATTCATGCCTGCTTTCCGTCCTACTTAGACTGTAAGCCCCATATGGGACAGGGACTGTGTCTGACCTAATTACCTTGAATCTACTCCAGCTCTGAGTCCAGTGTTGGCACATAGTGAGCCCTTAAATACCATGGTTATTATTATATTTGCATTATAACACAACTGTTCATCACCAGGTTTTTCATGATCCTAACTCCCATGTTTTTGGAAAACAGGCTGTGTACATAAAGGTGGATGTTGAGGTGACATTGAGTGGCCTAAGGATCCCTCACTGAACTGTACGCTCTTTGAGGGCATGAAACATGTCTACCAACTGTCATATTGTACCCTCCCAATTTCTTAGTACAGTCTTCTAGACTGTGAGCCCACTGTTGGGTAGGAACTGTCTCTATACGTTGCCAACTTGTACTTCCCAAGCGCTTAGTACAGTGCTCTGCACACAGTAAGTGCTCAATAAATATGATTGATTGATTGTTCTGCATGTAGTAAGCACTCAATAAATAGCACCAATTAAGTGGTGGAATTTAGGCAGGGAATACCTCCTTAAAAGGCAAATGCCTCAGGTTTGGCAATTCCACACACTTTCTCTCCCCTCACCTTTTTCCCTTGACATACACTTCCCCGGGTACATTTCTAAAGCCCCTCAGCCATTCACAGACAGAGAGCACACAGCTTTCGAAAGGCACAAATGGTGTTTGCAACAAGAAAGTAATCGCTTTACCAATTGGGCTGATTACCATCCTGTTTGGGGCTGAAATGAGATTCATATTGGATTTACACACAATTGATTCACAGGTTGTGCCTCCATGGACCTTCTTGTTTGAGGAATTTCTCTCTGCTCTACCACTCCCTCAGATTCTAGGGTCCATGACAGTCTCCAAGAAGATTTGGTGTAGATCCACCTCAACCCCGGAAAGTTCTGTACGCAGAAATTTAACCCAACGGAGAAGCTTCATTTTGGAGTCATAATGTCGCTTTTGGGAAAGAGGAAAACAATCGGGTGCTAGAGGGGTCGAAGGTGAGAGAACGGACCCAGGGAATTCCAGGGGGTCGGCCTCCCTAGAGAGAGTAACCTGAGGGATCCAAGCAATCCATCACTAGACACCAGGATATTCTCCACAACATAACCCTGAGGGAGGTGTGAGAAGGAAAGGGGAAAAAAAGACAGACCTCTAGGAGAAAGAATGGGCTTCTTAAAATATACACAGCACTGTTCCTTCAGGAAAGCAGGAACTGTTGAAAGTAGAATAAAGACATGTGTTTCCTGTTGGCTTTTCCTTGAGATAACGTTCCCTGATATTCATTTCAGTTTTAGGAAGGCTGTAGCTTTGGAAAAGGATTTCTAGCTGACAAGTTTTAGGAAAAGATTTTCTTGATCAGGAATCTAAAGATAAAAAGGATTTTTTTTTAAATAAAGGTGTTGGAGGCTGCTTTCCTCTGATGCTGAGGACATACTCCCCAGTCCTTTCATCACTGCCCACACATGATTTTTAAGTGCCTACGGTATCACAATACTCTAATTAGCACTTGTGAATTTTATATGCCTGTTCAATTATTTATTCATCATATCTGTACATAATTGATGTCATCCTGTCTCCCTGTAAGTTTCTTGAGGAAGGATAGGGATCATACATATACACTAACTCTCTTGTACTCTCTCAATATTTAGTATGGTTCCCTACACAGAACAGATATTCAATAAATAATAATAATAATAACAATGGTATTTGTTAAGCGTTTACTATGTGCAAAGCACTGGAGAGGTACAAGGTGATCAGGTTGTCCCACCGGGGGCTCACAGTCTTAATCCCCATTTTACAGATGAGGAAACTGAGGCCCAGAGAAGTTAAGTGACTTGCCCAAAGTCACACAGCTGACAAGTGGCAGGGATGGGATTTGAACCCATGACCTCTGACTCCAAAGCCCGTGCTCTTTCCACTGAGCCATGCCGCTTCTCTACAATATTACTAATAATTATGGTCTATGTTAAGCACTGACTATATACCAAGCACTGAGGTAGACACAATGCAGTCAGCACAGAAATGGCCCCTGTCCCGCATTGGGTTCACAGTCTGAGGGGGAAGGAGAATGGGTATTGAAACTAAGTTCTTAGTACAGTGCTCTGCACACAGTAAGTGCTCAATAAATACAATTGATGATAATACTAGCTCACCTCCTCCAGGAGTCCTCCCCAGACTGAGCCCCCCTTTTCCTCTGTTCCTCCTCCCCTTCGCCCCTACTCCCTCCCTCTGCTCTACCCCCTTCCCCTCCCCACAGCTCTTGTGTATATTTGTACATATTAATTACTCTATTTTATTAATGTGTGTATATTTATAATTCTATTTATCTATTTTGAGGATATTGATGCCTGTCTACTTGTTTTGTCTTCTTTCTCCTCCTTCTAGACTGTGAGCCCATTGTTGGGTAGGGATTGTCTCTGTTGCTGAATTGTACTTCCCAAGCACTTAGTACAGTGCTCTGCACACAGTAAGTGCTCAATAAATATGATTGAATGAATGAATGAAATACTATTTGCCAGGCACTGCACTAAGTGCTGGGGTAAATACAAGTTTATCAGGTCAGACACATTCCCTGTCTCATGGGGTGGGGGGGCTCACAGTGTCAATCCCCATTTTACAAATGAGGTAACAGTCCCAGAGAGGTGAAGCAACTTGCCCAAGGTCACAATGGCAGACAAGTGGCAGAGCTGGGATTAAAACTCCCAAGTCTGTGCTCTATCCATTTCCCAGAAGAGACTTAATCCAAGGTCACACAGCAGGGAAATGGCATTGCTTGGATTAGAACCCAGATCCCCTCTCAGGAGTGTACCCTTTCCACTTGACCACACTACTTCAATACAGCTGATTGACTAGATTAGATTTTAAACTCCTTAAGGGCAGGGATCATGTATGCTAACACAATTGTACTCTCCCAAGGTTTTAGTGCATTGCTCTGCATAGAGTAAGCAACATTAAATACCACTGATTGATTAGATTTTAAGCTCCTCAAGGCCAGGGATTATTTCTTTAAATCAGTGATATTTATTGAGCACTCACTGGGTGCAGAGCACTGTATTCAGAGTTGTAATATGACTGAATGAATGTATGAATGAATAATACTCCTGGATCAGCTTCTAAAGAATATTATCAACCAAATTCTCCCAGAAATCCAACGTGGCTTCAGAATGCAATGTGGCACAGTGGTTGGGTCCTTTGTGGCACATTATTATTATTAATAATAGAAATAATTGTGGTATTTGTTAAGTATTTACTATGTACTAAGCACCAGGGTAGACACAAGTTAATCGGGTTGGTCGCAGTGCCTGTCCCACATAGGGATCACAGTCGATCCCCATTTTATAGATGAGGTAACTGAGGCCCAGAGATGTGAAATGACTTGCCCAAAGCCTTCCTTTCCTACACCTTATCAAAGCATCTGACACCATCAGTAGTAGTAGCAGCATTTGAGTGCCCACCTGGTAGTGTGCATTATACTAGGCATTTGGGAAGCACAGAATACGGAAGTGTCACGTTCCCTGTCCGCAAGACTAACACTCTAATAGGGGAGATAAATCAGGCCTGTGAATCAGAGAAATTGGGTTCTAATCTCAGTTCTGCCACTTGTCTGCTTGTGACCTTCGGCAAGTCATTTAACTTCTCCAAGGCTCAGTGACCTCATCTGTAAAATGGGGATTAAATACCTGTTCTCCCTCCTACTTAGACCAAGGCTCATTTGGAGCAGGGGCAAGGTGAAGCAGCATGGCTTAGTGGACATAGCATGGGCCTGGGAATCGGAAGGATTTAGCTTCTAATGCCAGTTTGGGCTCTAATCCCAGCTTCGCAACTCGTCTGCTGTGTGATCTTGGACAGGTCACTTCACTTCTTTGTGCCTCAGTTAACCTCATCTGTAAAATGGTTATTAAGACTGTGAGCCCCATTTGGGACACAAACTGTGTCCAACTTGACTAGCTTGTATCTACCCCAGTGCTTAGAATAGTGCCTGGCACATCATAAGTGATTAATACCATAAAAAATATTGACCCCAGCATTTACTATAGTGCTTGGCATATAAGACTTTAAATACCATAATTATCATTATCATTATCATCACCATCAAGAGAGTGTAAAGAAGCTTATAAGTGGTAGGGTTGGCTGACAGGGTGATATTGCATTGCACATAGTAAGCGCTTAAATGCCAACATTATTATATCCCTCAGGGTGCTAGGAAATTAATCAGGGAAAGCTGGTTGGAAAAGTTGTCTGTCTCATGTGGGGACTGAGGGAGTCACAAGCTGGGGGGACCTGGATAAGTGGGGTGATGGAGACAGAAGAGGGGACAGTGAGAGACAGTGAGGAGTGTGGCTTTGCAAGTATGAAAATGGTGAATTTGGAACTAGCAGGAGGAAAGAGCAGATAGGTAAGGCCTGGGGAAGGCAGATGGGAAGCCTAGAGAAGTAGCATGGCATAGTAGAGAAGCAGAGTGGGTAGAGCATGGGACTGGGGGTCAGAAGGTCATGGGTTCTAATCCCACTTCTGCCACTTGTCTGCTGTGTGACCTTGGACAGGTCACTTCACTGAGTCTGTTACCTCATCTGTAAAATAGGGATTGAGACTGTGAACCCCCATGTAGGACAGGGACTGTGTCCAACCCGATTTGCCGGCTTGTACTTTCCAAGCACTTAGTACAGTGCTCTGCACACAGTATGTGCTCAATAAATACAATTGAATGAATGAACTTGCTTGTATCCACCCCAGGATTTAGTACAGTGCCACAGTTATTATTATGATGACCATATGACAGGCTGGGTTATCATCATCAATCGTATTTATTGAGCGCTATGTGCAGAGCACTGTACTAAGCGCTTGGGAAGTACAAATTGGCAACATATAGAGACAGTCCCTACCCAACAGTGGGCTCACAGTCTAAAAGGGGGAGACAGAGAACAAAACCAAACATACTAACAAAATAAAATAAATAGAATAGATATGTACAAGTAAAATAAATAAATGAATAAATAGAGTAATAAATATGCACAAACATATATATATATATATATATATATACAGGTTCTGTGGGGAAGGGAAGGAGGTAAGATGGAGGGGATGGAGCGGGGAGAGGAAGGAAGGGACTCAGTCTGGGTTAGAGCTGAGGGGTCTCAGTCTGACTCATTCTCCATTGTTAATGGAGCAAAGCAGAGATGAACCGAATTTCCTCTATCCAGCCACGCTGGAAGATGCATTTTATTAGAAGTAGCATGGCTTAGTAAATAGAGCTTGGGCCTGGGAGTCAGAAGGACCTGAGTTCTAATCCTGGCCCTGACACTCGTCTGCTGTATCACCTTGAGCAAGTCACTTCACTTCTCTGTATCTCAGCTACCTCACCTGGATAATGGGGATTAAGACCATGAGCCCTATGTGGGACAGGGACTGTGGCCAACCCAATTACCTTGTGTCTACCCCAGTGCTTAGAACAGTGTCTGGCACATAGTAAGCACTTAAATACCACAGTTATTATTAATCTAGGCTGCACCTAGACTCCCCTCTAGACTGTAAGCTTATTGAGGGCAGAGAATGTGTCTATCACCTTATCTAGTTATAGTGTACTCTCCCTACACACAGGAACCACTCATTTAATACAATTGATTGACTGATGCATCAAGAAACCTGGATGCAGTGGTTAGCACAATTCCACACCTCTGGAACACTCTTCTCACTCAAAAGACTTTCAGCATCAAAGTCCAAGACACAGTCATTCAAAAACAACTTCACAGAATCTACCAGGAATTATGGGCTGGTAATGCTAATAGTAATTGCGAAACACTGAGCCAGACAATGATTCTCCCCTGCTTCTACTAAGCTTTATTGAAGGCAAATCTCCTCCAAGAGGCCTTCCCTGACTTAGCCCTCCTTTCCTCTTCTCCCACTCGCTTCTGCAACACTCTGACTTGCTCCCTTTATTCTTTCCCCCCACCAGCCCCACAGCACTTATGCACATATCTGTAATTTATTTATGTAATATCCATCTCCTCCTCTAATAATGATGGTATTTGTTAAGTGCTTACTATGTGCCAAAGCACTGTAAGCTTGTTGTGGTCGGGGAATGTGTCTGCTTATTATTATATTGTACTCTTTCAAGGGTTTAGTACAGTGCTTTGCACACAGTGAGAGCTCAATAAATGACAATGAACACTACTAGGTGCTGGGATAGATAATTAGGCTGGACCCAGTCCCTGCCCCAGATGGAGCTCACAGTCCAAGTGGGAGGGAGAACCGGTATTGAATTCCCAGAGGTATTGAAGTAGAGAAAACTGAGGCACAGAGAAGTGACTTGACCAAGAACACACAGCAGGCAAATGGCAGAGCCAGGCTTAGAACCTACACCCTCAGGCTCTTGCTCCTTCCACTAGGCAACATTGCTTCTTGACTTTATAGCCTCATTTAATGCTGCTTTTCATCTGAAAACCGCAATTGCCAAGGATAGACCAGGCTGGTGTACTGCTATTAAAGAAAGGAGCGGCTCTTACTGAGCAAAATTCTGTAAGGAAGGAGAGGTAAGAAAGCAAAAGTCAAATCAGTGAGAGGTGCTGTGAACATCACAAAAGGGATAGTCAAGACTGTAAGCTTGTTGTGAGCAAGGAATGAGTCCGTTTATTGTTATATTGTACCAAGAACGTAGTACAGTGCTCTGCATCATCATCATCAATCGTATTTATTGAGCGCTTACTATGTGCAGAGCACTGTACTAAGCGCTTGGGAAGTACAAATTGGCAACATATAGAGACAGTCCCTACCCAACAGTGGGCTCACAGTCTAAAAGGGGGAGACAGAGAACAAAACCAAACATACTAACAAAATAAAATAAATAGAATAGATATGTACAAATAAATTAGAGTAAAAAAAATGTACAAACATATATACATATATACATATATATATATATATCTGCATAAAATAAGCACTCAATAAATACACTGAATTGAACATTTTTTGCATATTATGGTCCTGCTTTGGCCTTTTCAGCCTCCTATACTCTCATATATATATATTTTATTTTATATAATATATATATATGTATACACACACACACACACACTCAGTCTTCTATCTATAAGCTAACTGTGGGCTGGAAACATGTTCATTTATTCATTCAATCATATTTACTAATCACTTACCATGTGCAGAGCACAGCACTAGCACTTGGGAGAGTACAATATAATGATAAACAGACATTCCCTGTCCATAATGAGCTTATAGTGTAGAGGGGGATACCGACATTAATGTAAATTACAGATATGTACATAAGTGCTTTGGGGCTGAGAGAGGGGAATGAATGAAGGAAGCAAGTCAGGATGATGACATGTCTACCAATTCTGTTATATTGTATTCTCTCAAGTGCTTAATAAACGTGCTGTGCACACAGTAAGCACTCACTATGATTGATTGATATATGAACTTCACCATGAATGGGTATCTTCTTCAATTACAAAGCACCACTATAGTTAGTATATACTGGGAAGCAGCGTGGCTCAGTGGAAAGAGCCCAGACTTGGGAGTCAGAGGTTATGGGTTCTAATCATGGCTCTGCCACTTGTCAGCTGTGTGACTTTGGGCAAATCATTTAACTTCCCTGTGCCTCAGTTATTTCATCTGTAAAATGGGGATTAAGATTGTGAGCCCCATGTGGGACAACCTGATCACCTTGTATCCACCCAGTGCTTAGAACAGTGCTTTGCACATAGTAAGTGCTTAACAAATACCATCATTATTATTGTATTGCTCTGCACATAATACTAATCAGTAATATTTGATGAGCACTTACTGGGTGCAGAGCACTGTACTAAACACTTAGGAAAGTACTATACAGTAGAGTTGGTAGACATGATCCCTGACCTCAAGGAGCTTACAATCTAGTGGATAAAACGGATATTAAAATTAAATGAGATGGGGGAAGCGACAGAGTAAAAGGCTATGTACCAAAGTGTTGAGGAGCTATCAAAGTGCTTAAGGGGTACAGACCTAATTGCATAGTAGAACTCAAAAAATTATACTGACTGATGGAATTAGTACATTTTGGACCAGGAAAGGAAGAAATTGCACTGGGAAGGTAGAAAGAAGGAGATTTTTCCAATGAATAGAGAAGGCACAGTTCCTGCTCTCAAGAGGATTACTGTTTCCTCTTTAGGGCTGTAACCAAAAGACACCAAAAAGATTATTCCAGAGTGATATAACTGGACTGAAGTTTCCTTGTTTGATCAAGCAATCATATTTACTGAGTGCTCATTATGTGCAGAGCACTGTACTTAGCACTCGGGAGAGTACAGTAAAACAGAGTTGGTAGATATGTGCCCTTGCCCACAATGAGTTACAGTCCAGAGGGGGAGACAAACATAAATATGAATATATAATTTTTTTCTTTGATAATTTGTGTGTCATGAAAGGAGTAAAACAGAGGTCTGTACAAAGCCCAGACTTGTTCCATCTATCCGGAGCCACTCTCAAGAATGGAGTATGAATCTGATCCTCTTAAGAAATTCTTGAACTTGTTTGGCTGAGGGTATCATCAAAGATCCTTGAATCACTCACACAGAAACTGTTTCACACTGATGGCTGTGCTCTGGAAACACACCAGAAGACAAGTAGTTCATGATGAACCATTTCTCAGAATCAGGAAATTGTCCTCATTTCCCTTACTTCCGTTTCTTTCTGTGTCACCTATGCCCTTGGATCTCTACCCCTTATTGTAGTGGGAAGCAGCATGGTGTAGTGGACAGAGCACTGGCCCAGATGTCAGAAGGTCATGGATTCTATCCCCAGCTCTGCCACTTGTCTGCTGTTTGGCCTTGGGTAAGTCACTTCATTTAGAACAATGCTTGACATATAATAAGCACTTAAATATCATAATTATTATTCCTTTTATTGTCCTCAGTTACCGCATCTGTAAAATGGGGGTTGTAACTGTGAGCCCCACATGGGACAGGAACTGTGTCCAACCCAATTTGCTAATATCCATCTCAGTGCTTATTATTATTATTATTCAACATGCCAGACATTATAATAATTGTGATATTTGTTGAGTACTCAAGCACAACTGATGGATAATAATAATGACGGCATTTATTACTATGTGCAAAGCACTGGGGAGGTTACAAGGTGATAAGGTTGTCCCACGGGGGGCTCACAGTCTTCATTCCCATTTTACAGATGAGGGAACTGAGACACAGAGAAGTGCCTTGCCCAAAGTCACACAGCTGACAAGTGGCGGAGCCGGGATTTGAACCCATAAACTCTGACTCCAAAGCTCATGCTCTTTTCCACTAAGCCACCCTGCTTCTCTTATCAACAATTAGTTTGAAGATGATAATTATGTACCAGCCTATAATTGGCATCCCATTACCAAAGAGGAATGCCAAGGAGTTGAAGCTTTTCATTGAATTCTGCTACTTAAGTAGTACACTCTCTAGTAATAGTAGAATTTGGAAGTAGAAACTAGCAAGTCCTCCAGAAGACTGGCAGGCAGGGTGTGATGCCAATATCCCATCAAGATTCAGGCCATAGAAATAGCTGTTCTTGTTCATGGGTCCTGTCTTGGATGCCACATCTAACCTCTACAGCAGTTCCACCAGTGGGCGTTGATGTTCATATCATTAGGTCAATCAGAATCACATAATGAGATTCTGGAAATCATTTGGACAACCAGCATCTGATGCTTATCATACTGCACCTTTGATAACGCACAATCTAAATGGTGTTCTTAGATGAGCTGAGGTGGGCTAACTATATACCAAAGTGGACAGACAAAAAGCTTTAAAAATTCAATGAAGCAAAGTCTCAAACCGTGTGATAAAACCATGGAAAGCTATGAGATGGCTGAAGAAGGCAAATGAACATGGAACACAGCAATCAGAAACCTGGTGACTGGAAACAGGGGTTTAAGGAAGCTCATGACACCGAGAGAAAGAGAGAGAAATGAAAACAGGGCCAGGAACTGAGGATAACTACTGCAACAGCACAGTAAGGGAAAATCTTTTCAGGCTCCAGTACAGAAGTAAGAGTCAGTCACACTGGCACATGTCAATTAAAAAAGTCTCAGTGTTGTATTGGAAGCCAAAACCAATAGTCAAGACTGCAACAATTTTCAGAGAGAAGGTATGTTGTAGTTAACATACAGAGATACTTCATTATGTAGAAGCTAGCAGAATGCAATTCTGTCCTCCACACAGGTAAGCGGACACACACACACCTTTGTCTGAGTGTTTAATTGCTTACTTGCTCCGAAGAATCATTTATGCCTCAACATTTCACCTACCAAGTACCAGACAATGCAGTTTATAGTGAACCTCTCCCCAAACCCCTACATTAACCCTACATAAAAAGCAATGTTATCCCTACCCTTGAGCAGCTTACAGGAGGAGACAGACAAGGATTGTATATATCCGAGGAAAAACACAGATACAGCTGGAAACAAAGTAAACAAAACATAACTTGGAGGATACCATCTCCAGACCATTCCCAGCCTGTCTGGGGAGATTGTCTTCCAAGAGATTTTGAGGATAACTTCTGTGCAGATGTCAGGCACAAAACCAAGGAATGACTCTGGTGGTTGAAGTCCCTGAAGTTTGGATAATCATTCTGTCATTGTTCAGTAGCGTGGAAACTCAACTCCTCCATATGAGGACTAAAATCTCCAAACCCCTTTCTGTGTGCCAGCAGGCATCCTGACTTTACTATTAAATGATGACTGCCCATACATCACTAATTTATTCATAGCTCAATATTGCTTAACACTTTAATATTTGATGATTTTAGAACCTTGTGCAGAGGATTGAAAAGTTGGTGATCTACATCTTAAACACTCATCCTTGTCCTAAATGACAAGCTTCTGGAAGGTCCTCAAATTCTGCACTTTAAAATGTGTGTGCATTTAAGACCATGTGCTGAAGGGAGTCAGGGGAAAGCAGAAAAATTATGACAGATGAATGGACACTACTATAAATGATGACCACATCATACTGAAGAGTAACACTGTAAGCTTCTTGAGGATGGGGGTTGTCTTCTGCTTCTGTTTCAGGTTCTCCAAATGCCTGTTCTAAACAGTTCTTTAGACATGGTAAACCACATTGTAAGGCACTTAAGTATTCCTTACTTGGGACTAAAATATAGAAAACCTGTTATTCAAACATTTGCTAAGCAGACTATTTTCTTGAAAAGATTATTAATCAGAAGTGGCTATTATTCACATCCGAGGAAAGATGACCCACTTCTTTTTTCAATCTGGATTAAATTTCCAGATCAAAATCCACCTTCCAGAGGGATGCAAATGATCCAAGAGCCCCTTCTCTTTTGCATCTATATTCTTGAAAGGACCATCAGTTCAGCATACCGCTTTACCATCTAAGAGCTGGCATTCTGGACAAACCCAATGTGGATAATCACTCTAATTTTAATCCAAACTTAAAAATGGATCAATAAATCTAAAAATAGCTAGTATTTAACCCAAGTCAACTCTATTCAAGGGTTTAATAGTGAAGAAAACGTCTAATAGTTGCCATGAAAAGCTTCTACTAGGACTTGGAAAGAGCTTAATTACAAAGTACTTGTTTACCCACAAAGATTAGGAGAGGGAGCCTGAACAACTGTACCACATACATTTCTATTTAAACAGGCTTTAGTGAAAAATTCATTTTGACCATTCTACATAAATTTGCAGATACCTATTTTGAAATGGGCATGTAAATCCATTCAGGTACAAATGAATTGAATTGACAGAGAAATATGAGTGGTCAGTTTAACTACAGCCTGCTGAATACAAAAAAAAGAGAGATCATGCTACCTGCCTCTATAATAGAAGTTAGAAATTCTTCCTTGCAGATGCAAGTTTCTGTAAGATTTATCTGCTTATCAAGAGGAGAAACAATTGAATGTAGTATTAGCAAACCCTATTGCTCTTATCTTGGCAAAGAATTTGTTCCATTCTCAAAATGGAATGAAACACATGAGTGCGGCACAAATGACACTGACCCTGAATTTTAAAGGCAGGTTAGCAACCAAGTGCTAATGGAAAGGAAGTGGCTTGGAGAATGAATGTTTTACCAAGTGGGGAAACCTCGGATTTCCAAACAGATGGATCAAGAACTACTTAAAATATTTAAGCCGCCATATGGAGCCTGCCAAGATTATTTTCTTTGCCCCCAGACCGTTTTCTCTCCGTGTCTTCATTCTCACAAACCATCATTTGTAAAACGGCACTTTCTGCAAAGCTTCGGCAACTGCAAATAAAGTTATACCGTTGCCCCTTGTTGAAGAGATAATTAATCCCAGAAGACCTATCCGTTTACCAAATTGAAGTAAGAACAACCAGATTTGGAGACTCCTAAATATAGCGTCATCAAGAAGAGCAGAAACTGTTAATGAGGAAACAATGCTTGGAACGTTCTCAGACTGCTCTTCTGGCTCTCTTGACTGCAGAAAAAAATATATTTCAGACAAGGAGGGGTCAAAAGAGAGCAGGCCATTCTTTTCCTTTTCTTTGCGCAATTCTTTTTGAAGGTGATCCCCACTGTTCTGAGAGTTTGGGCGCCTACCATGTGCAGAACGCTATAAGAGGTGCTTGGGAGAGTAGAATAACTGTCCCAAGCTCTCTAGCAACCGGCAATCCGAGAGGATGCAACTTGATATGCAGAAGTGGGTTCAAAGCACGGGGGCAAAGGGGGGAAAATCTGCTCCCAAGGGGGTGATTCAACCAACAGCCCCAGAGAAGCATCCCCCTCCACTCAAAAGGGTCCAAGGGTCCAGCCTCCTACTCAGAAAGAAATTGGGGGCTCCCAGCGAGGGAGCTTCAGGAGAGATAGGACGAGTCCCCAGAACAGGATTTATTATTACACTCCCAGCAAGAGCCCGGGCTTGGGAATCAGACATCGTGGGTTCCAATTCCCACTCCATCACTTGTCTTCTGTGAGACCTTGGGCAAGTCACCACTTCTCTGGGCCTCAGCTACCTTACCTGGAAACTGGGGATTGAGACTGTGAGCCCCACATGGGACAACCTGATTATCTTCCCAGTGCTTAGAACAGTGTTGGGCACATAATAAGTGCTTAACAAATACCATCATCATCATCCCTTGGACCCTGAGCTGGCCAGCGGGGCAGGGAGCATTCATTCATTCAGTCGTCTTTATTGAGCTCTTACTGTGTGCAGCGCACTGTACTAAGCGCTTGGGAAAGCACAGCGCAACAATACACAGTGACATCTGTTGATTTATATTGATGTCTGTCCCCCCAGACTGTGAGCTCGTTGTGGACAAGGATGGTCACTCTGTATTGTTGTGTTGTACTTTTGCAAGTGCTTAGTACAGTGCTCTGCACATAGTAAGTGCTTAATAAATACGATTGAGTTGAATTCCCTGCCCACAGTGAGCTAGCAGCCTGGGGAATCCACCTGGAAGGTTCAATCGTATTTATTGAGCGCTTCCTGTGCGCAGGACACTGTCCTGAGAGCTTGGGAAAGCACAATACATTAATAAAGAGACAATCCCTGTTCTCATTCATTCAGTCGTGTTTACTGAGCGTTTCCCGGGGTCAGAGCACTGTACTGAGCGCTTGGGAAAGTAAAATACAGCAAGGAGAGACAATCCCTACCCGCAACAAGCTCACAGTCTAGACGGCGGAGACAGACATCAAAACAAATAAACAGGCATCAATATAAACAAATAAAATGACAGATATGTACCTAAGTGCTGTGGGGCTGGAAGCGGGGGCGGGGGGAGAGCAAAGGGAACAAGTCAGGGCGACGAAGAAGGGAGTGGGAGATGAGGAAAAGTGGGGCTTAGTCTGGGAAAGCCTCTTGGAGGAGGTGGGATGGGGAGGCCACGAAGGATGTGGGGGTGTTGGAGAAGGGGCTGTCCCTTTTCTCCTCGTCTCCCATCAGAAGCAGGGTCAGGGAGTTGACCCGTTGTTGGGTAGGGACCGTCTCTATATGTTGCCGACTTGTACTTCCCAAGCACTTAGTACAGTGCTCTACACGCAATAAGCGCTCAATAAATACGATTAAATGAATGACAGGCAGCCCCCCACCCCTCTTCTTTCCCCTCTCCCAAACGCGGGGCTCTAAGCGGGGAGGGGGGCGGCCGGGGTTCCTTACCTCGAATGCGAGGGGCTGCTGCGCGGGACGTTGCGCCAGGTCCGAAGCAACAGGCCAGGAGGAGGAGGAGGGCGGGGAGGGGGTCTGAGCCCCTCCCGCGGGGACAGGACCCCTCCATCCCGGGCCCAGAAACGCGGCAAACTTTGGGAGAAGTCCCGAGCAGGGCGTGGGGGCGGGGGGAGCCAGGAGCGCCCCACCAGGATCCCCTCTGTCTGGCTGGCTGGCTGACTGGCTGGCCGGCCGGCCGAGGGACTGCAGCCCTCACCCACAGCAGCGCTGAGTCTGGGGTGGATGAGGAACCGGGGAGGAGGGAGGGGGAGGAAGAGGAAAGGGGAGAGGGAGGAGGGAGGGGGAGGAGGGAGAGCGAGAGGAGAAGGAGGAGGAGGAGAAGGGAGAGGAGGAGGAGGAGGGAGAGGAGGAGGAGGAGGGAGAGGAGGAGGAGGAGGGAGAGGAGGAGGAGGAGAAGGGAGAGAAGGAGGAGGAGAAGGGAGAGAAGGAGGAGGAGAAGGGAGAGAAGGAGGAGGAGAAGGGAGAGAAGGAGGAGGAGAAGGGAGAGAAGGAGGAGGAGAAGGGAGAGAAGGAGGAGGAGAAGGGAGAGGAGGAGGAGGAGAAGGGAGAAGGGAAGAGGAGGTGGAGGGGAAGGAGAAGGGAAGAGGAGGAGGAGGAGGAGAAGAAGGAGAAGGGAGAGGAGGTGGAGAGGGAGGAGAAGGGAAGAGGAGGAGAAAGAGGAGAAGGGAGAGGAGGAGGAGGAGGAGAAGGGAGAGGAGGAGGAGGAGGAGAAGGGAGAGAAGGAGGAGGAGAAGGGAGAGGAGGGAGAGGAGGAGAAGGGGGAGGAGAAGGAGGAAAAGGGAGAGAAGGGAGAGGAGGAGGAGGAGAAGGGGGAGGAGGAGGAGGAGAAGGGAGAGGAGGAGGAGAAGGGAGAGGAGGAGGAGAAGGGAGAGGAGGAGGAGAAGGAGAAGGGAGAGGAGGAGGAGGAGGAGGAGAAGGGAGAGGAGAGGAGGAGGAGGAGAAGGGAGAGGAGGAGGAGGAGGAGAAGGGAGAGGAGGAGGAGGAGGAGGAGAAGGGAGAGGAGGAGGAGGAGGAGAAGGGAGAGGAGGAGGAGGAGGAGAAGGGAGAGGAGGAGGAGGAGGAGAAGGGAGAGGAGGAGGAGGAGGAGAAGGGAGAGGAGGAGGAGGAGGAGAAGGGAGAGGAGGAGGAGAAGGGAGAGGAGGAGGAGGAGGAGAAGGGAGAGGAGGAGAAGGGAGAGGAGGAGGAGGAGGAGAAGGGAGAGGAGGAGGAGGAGAAGGGAGAGGAGGAGGAGGAGAAGGGAGAGGAGGAGGAGGAGAAGGGAGAGGAGGAGGAGGAGAAGGGAGAGGAGGAGAAGGGAGAGGAGGAGGAGGAGAAGGGAGGAGGAGGAGGAGAAGGGAGGAGGAGGAGAAGGGAAGAGGAGGAGGAGAAGAAGAAGGGAGGAGGAGGAGAAGAAGAAGGGAGGAGGAGGAGGAGAAGGGAGAAGAGGAGGAGGAGGAGAAAGGAAGAAGAGGAGGAGGAGGAGGAGAAGGGAAGAAGAGGAGGAGGAGGAGAAGAAGGGAAGAAGAGGAGGAGGAGGAGAAGAAGGGAGGAAGAGGAGAAGGGAGAGGAGGAGGAGGAGAAGAAGAAGGGAGAGGAGGAGGAGAAGGGAAGAGGAGGAGGAGGAGGAGAAGGGGGAGGAGGAGGAGAAGGGAGAGGAGGAGGAGGAGGAGGAGGGGGAGAAGAAGGGAGAGGAGGAGGAGAAGAAGGGAAGAGGAGGAGGAGGAGGAGAAGGGGGAGGAGGAGGAGAAGGGGGAGGAGGAGGAGAAGGGGGAGGAGGAGGAGAAGGGGGAGGAGGAGGAGAAGGGGGAGGAGGAGGAGAAGGGGGAGGAGGAGGAGAAGGGGGAGGAGGAGGAGAAGGGGGAGGAGGAGGAGGAGAAGAAGGGAAAAGGAGGAGGAGGAGGAGGAGGAGAAGAAGAAGGGAGGAGGAGGAGAAGGGAGAGGAGGAGGAGAAGAAGGGAAGAAGAGGAGGAGGAGAAGGGAAGAAGAGGAGGAGGAGGAGGAGGAGAAGGGAAGAAGAGGAGGAGGAGGAGAAGAAGGGAAGAAGAGGAGGAGAGGAGAAGAAGGAGGGAAGAAGAGGAGGAGGAGGAGGAGAAGAGGAGGAGGAGGAGAAGAGGAGGAGGAGGAGGAGAAGAGAGAGGAGAAGGAGGAGAAGAGAGAGGAGAAGGAGAAGGGAGAGGAGGAGGAGAAGGGAGAGGGGGAGGAGGAGGAGAAGGGAGAGGGGGAGGAGGAGGAGAAGGGAGAGGGGGAGGAGGAGGAGAAGGGAGAGGGGGAGGAGGAGGAGAAGGGAGAGGGGGAGGAGGAGGAGAAGGGAGAGGGGGAGGAGGAGGAGAAGGGAGAGGGGGAGGAGGAGAAGAAGGGAGAGGGGGAGGAGGAGAAGAAGGGAGAGGGGGAGGAGGAGAAGAAGGGAGAGGGGGAGGAGGAGAAGAAGGGAGAGGGGGAGGAGGAGAAGAAGGGAGAGGGGGAGGAGGAGAAGAAGGGAGAGGGGGAGGAGGAGAAGAAGGGAGAGGGGGAGGAGGAGAAGAAGGGAGAGGGGGAGGAGGAGAAGAAGGGAGAGGGGGAGGAGGAGAAGAAGGGAGAGGGGGAGGAGGAGAAGAAGGGAGGGGGGAGGAGGAGAAGAAGGGAGAGGGGGAGGAGAAGAAGGGAGAGGGGGAGGAGAAGAAGGGGGAGAAGAAGAAGGGGGGAGGAGAAGAAGGGAGGGGGGAGGAGGAGAAGTAGGGAGGGGGGCGGAGGAGAAGTAGGGAGGGGGGCGGAGGAGAAGAAGGGAGGGGGGCGGAGGAGAAGAAGGGAGGGGGGCGGAGGAGAAGGGAGGGGGGGCGGAGGAGAAGTAGGGAGAGGGGGCGGAGGAGAAGTAGGAAGAGGGGGCGGAGGAGAAGTAGGAAGAGGGGGAGGAGAAGAAGGGAGGGGGGAGGAGAAGAAGGGAGGGGGGAGGAGAAGAAGGGAGGGGGGAGGAGAAGAAGGGAGGGGGGAGGAGAAGAAGGGAGGGGGGAGGAGAAGAAGGGAGGGGGGAGGAGAAGAAGGGAGGGGGGAGGAGAAGAAGGGAGGGGGAGGAGAAGAAGGGAGGGGGAGGAGAAGAAGGGAGGGGGAGGAGAAGAAGGGAGGGGGAGGAGAAGAAGGGAGGGGGGAGGAGAAGAAGGGGGGAGGAGAAGAAGGGGGGAGGAGAAGAAGGGGGGGAGGAGAAGAAGGGGGGAGGAGAAGAAGGGGGGGAGGAGAAGAAGGGGGGAGGAGAAGAAGGGGGGAGGAGAAGAAGGGGGGGAGGAGAAGAAGGGGGGGAGGAGAAGAAGGGGGGGAGGAGAAGAAGGGGGGGGAGGAGAAGAAGGGGGGGAGGAGAAGAAGGGGGGGGAGGTGAAGAAGGGAGAAGGGAGAGAAGGGGGAGGAGAAGGAGGAAAAGGGAGGAGAAGGGGGAGGAGGAGGAGAAGGGGGGGAGGAGGAGAAGGGGGGAGGAGGAGAAGGGGGGAGGAGGAGAAGGGGGGAGGAGGAGAAGGGGGAGGAGGAGGAGGGGGAGGAGGAGAAGGGGGAGGAGAAGGGAGGGGGGGAGGAGGAGAAGAAGGGAGGGGGAGGAGAAGAAGGGAGGGGGAGGAGAAGAAGGGAGGGGGGAGGAGAAGAAGGGAGGGGGGAGGAGAAGAAGGGAGGGGGGAGGAGAAGAAGGGAGGGGGGAGGAGAAGAAGGGAGGGGGGAGGAGAAGAAGGGAGGGGGGAGGAGAAGAAGGGAGGGGGGAGGAGAAGAAGGGAGGGGGGAGGAGAAGAAGGGAGGGGGGAGGAGGAGAAGGGGGAGGAGGCGGAGGGGGGGGAGGAGAAGGGGGGGAGGAGGAGAAGGGGGGAGGAGGAGAAGGGGGGAGGAGGAGGGGGGGAGGAGGAGAAGGGGGGGAGGAGGAGAAGGGAGGGGGGGAGGAGGAGAGGGGGGAGGAGGAGAAGGGGGGGAGGAGGAGAAGGGAGGGGGGGAGGAGGAGAAGGGAGGGGGGAGGAGGAGAAGGGAGGGGGGAGGAGGAGAAGGGAGGGGGGAGGAGGAGAAGGGAGGGGGGAGGAGGAGAAGGGAGGGGGGAGGAGGAGAAGGGAGGGGGGAGGAGGAGAAGGGAGGGGGGAGGAGGAGAAGAAGGGAGAGGGGGGAGGAGGAGAAGAAGGGAGAGGGGGGAGGAGGAGAAGAAGGGAGAGGGGGGAGGAGGAGAAGAAGGGAGAGGGGGAGGAGGAGAAGAAGGGAGGGGGGAGGAGAAGAAGGGAAAGGAGGAAGAGGAGAAGGGAGAGGAGGAAGAGGAGAAGAAGGGAGAGGAGGAGAAGGAGAATAATAATGATGGCCTTTGTTAAACCCTTACTTTATGCAGAGCACTGTTCAAAGTTCTGGGGTAGATACAAGGTGATCAGATTGTCCCACGTGGGGTTCACGGTCTTAATCCCCATTTTACAGATGAGGTAACTGAGGCACAGAGAAGTGAAGTGACTTGCCCAAGGTCACATAGCAGACAGGTGGCAGAGTCAGGATTAGAACCCATTATTTTATGACTCCCAGGACCTTGCTCTAGCCACTAAATCATGCTGTTTCCCCAATGATGGCATTTGTTAAGCGCTTACTATGTGCCGAGTACTGTCCTAAGCACTGGGATAGATACAAGGTTATCAGATTGTCCCACGTAGGGCTCACAATCTTAATCCCCATTTTACAGATGAGGTAACAGGCACAGAGAAGTGACTTGCCCAAAGTCACACAGGTGAAAAGTGGCAGAGCCAGGATTAGAACCCACGACCTCTGACTCCTAAATCCAGGCTCAACAGTGCTCGGCATATAGTAAGTGCTTAATAAATGCCATCAAAAAAATAAAAAGGGAGAGGGAGGAGGGAGAAGGGAGGGGAGAAGGGAGAGGAGAAGGGACAGGGAGAAGAGGGGGAGGAGGAGGAGGGAGAGGGAGGAGGGAGAGGGAGGAGGAAGAGGGAGAAGGGAGAGGGAGGAGGAAGAGGGAGAAGGGAGAAAAGGAGGAAGAGGGAGAAGGGAGAAAAGGCGGAAGAGGGAGAAGGGAGAGAAGGCGGAAGAGGGAGAAGGGAGAGAAGGCGGAAGAGGGAGAAGGGAGAGAAGGCGGAAGAGGGAGAAGGGAGAGAAGGCGGAAGAGGGAGAAGGGAGAGAAGGCGGAAGAGGGAGAAGGGAGAGAAGGCGGAAGAGGGAGAAGGGAGAGGGGGAGGAGGGGGGAGGAGGGGAGGAGGGAGAGGGAGGAGGAGGAGGGGGGGAGGAGGAGGGGGGGAGGAGGAGGAGGAGGGGGGAGGAGGAGGAGGAGGGGGGAGGAGGGAGAAGGGAGAGAAGGAGGAAGAGGGAGATGGGAGGAGGAAGAGGGAGATGGGAGGAGGAGGGGGAGGAGGGAGAGGGAGGAGGAGGGAGGGGGAGGAGGAGGAGGGGGGGAGGAGGAGGAGGGGGGAGGAGGAGGAGGGGGGAGGAGGAGGAGGGGGGAGGAGGAGGGAGAAGGGAGAGAAGGAGGAAGAGGGAGATGGGAGAAGGGAGAGAAGGAGGAAGAGGGAGAAGGGAGAGAAGGAGGAAGAGGGAGAAGGGAGAGAAGGAGGAAGAGGGAGAAGGGAGAGGAGGAGGAAGAGGGAGATGGGAGAAGGGAGAGAAGGAGGAAGAGGGAGAAGGGAGAGGAAGAGGAAGAGGGAGAAGGGAGAGGAGGAGGAAGAGGGAGAAGGGAGAGGAGGAGGAAGAGGGAGAAGGGAGAGGAGGAGGAAGAGGGAGAAGGGAGAGGAGGAGGAAGAGGGAGAAGGGAGAGGAGGAGCAGAGAGGGAGAAAGAAGAGGAGGGGTGGGGCTACGTGCTAGGGTCTCCTCTCCAGCCAGGTGGTGGTGACGGGTCCGGTCCCTCTGCTCCCTTGTAGGCGGTTTTGGGCAGACCCTCACGTCTCTCCCAGCCTTTCTTTCCCGCCCTCTCACCGCCTATGGGCCCCGAGCCCTGGGGCTAGCCCGCCTCGCCCCCGCAGGACCCCTCCTAGCCGGGCCTTTTCTGAGCACTCGCCCCCCACGCCCCACCTTGCCCGGTGAATGGGGGAGGACGAGAAAGGATGAATGAAGAGAAGAGAAGGAAAACATTAGGGAAAACCTCTCATCGGCCCCTTAGAAGTGGAGAATAAAGGTCGGAGAAGGTTGCTTGTAGTAGTAACAATAGTGTTAAGTACTTACATGTGTGCTGAGCCAGAGAACTCAGGTGGACCGCATTGACAATCGAATGTCTCTAAATGCAACCACAGCCCAGATCCCCGACCCAGGTTTTAATTCCTACTCTGCCACTTGTCAGCTGTGTGACTTTGGGCAAGCCACTTAACTTCTCTGTTACCTCATCTGTAAAATGGGGATTCATTCATTCATTCAATCATATTTATTGTGTGCTTATTGTGTGCAGAGCACTGTACTAAGCGCTTGGGAAGTACAAGTTGGCAACATATAGAGACGATCCCTACCCAACAGTGGGCTCACAGTCTAGAAGGGGGAGACAGAGAACAAAACAAAACATTAACAAAATAAAGGCTGTGAGCCCCATGTGGGACATGGACTGTATCCAACCTGATTAGCTTGTATCTACCCCAGCACCTAGAACACAGAAAGTGCTTAAATACCATATTTTAAAAAATGCATTGCTCCATATGGACATCTTGCAGTTCTCTGGAAGCCACGAGAGTCTGTTTACCAAGAAAGAACCTTGGGTCCGGAGAGATGGAGTGATGGGACACCCACCTTAGTCCTTTGGACATAGGATAAACTGTAAACTCATCTTTGAAACTGTAAGCTCACTGTGGTCAGGGACTGTATCTACCAACTCTGTTATGTTCTACTCTGCCAAGTGCTTAGTACAGTGCTCTACACACAGTAAGTACACAATATACCCTATTGGTTGTTGATTGATCGACTGACACAGCTCCATGTGGCTACTCCCTTTCTGGAGAATTTCTCCTGGCAGCTGTGAGAGAGGAGACAAGGAGTAAAGGCCAATGCAATGCTCTCATTTAATGTCATTGTTCACAGCTGTCCAGGTTTGGCTGAAGGCCAGATCCATTTAGTCAGTGTTCCTGCAGCAGAGTCCCCTTATGAGGTGCATGGGTCTGGAAATCAGAGGACCTGGGTTCTAATTTTACCCCCTCCACTTGCTTGCTATGTAATCTGGACCAGGTCGCTTTACTTCTCAGTGCCTTAGTTTCCTCTGCTGTAAAATGGGAATAAAATACTTGTTCTCCCTCCCTCTTTCACTGTGAACCCCATTTGGGATGGGAATGTCTGTGCTGCTTAGATGATATGAACCCGGATGCTTAGTACAGTGCTTAAGCACATAGTAAGTACTCAACAAATACCACAATCACTATTATAATGGGTTTTAAAGCCTGTTGAAGAACATGGAGAAAGTTATCAAGCAGGCAGAGGTCGATGCAGCATTCACGGGTAGGAAAGGGTGGGAGAGAGAAGCAGAACTTTCCAGAAGAGCATTCTGCACCCCAAAATTCCCAGAGAATGGCAATCCTCCCAATGTTTACCCACCAGAAGCAGTAAAAGCCAAGATAAAACCCTGATTTCATGGGGTGTGGTGTAATAGCAGTATTTATTAACTGCCTACTGGACACAAAGTCATATACTATACTATATACATTTTTCTCCCCCTTCTAGGCTGTGAGCCCATTGTTGGGTAGGGACTGTCTCTGTCTGTTGCCAACTTGTACTTCCAAAGTGCTTAGTACAATGCTCTGCACACAGTAAGTGCTCAATAAATACAATTGAATGAATGAATGAATGAGTGAGTGAATACTAAGCACTGGGGAAATGTCATGGATGAAAATTTGACTGAGTTCCTGGAATCCAAGGGGCTCACCATCTAAGGACAAAAGAAGGGAAGCAGGGAATGGTGACTGGTATAAGAAACAGCCAACTTCATTGTTTCCAAAATTATTTATGACCTCCTCCTCAGCACTCCGGTGTACATGTGGACTCTATTATTTATTTTGAATACTAGTTGTAAACACTTTTTAAGTTTCCACTGTTAGAGTGTAAGGCACAGAACACATCACTTCTTTATCCTGTTCATCCAAAGCTCCTATTACAGGGCACCATGGCAAGTGGATTCATTCATTCATTCAATCGTATTTATTGAGCTCTTACTGTGTGCAGAGCACTGTACTAAGCGCTTGGGAAGTACAAGTTGGCAACATATAGAGATGGTCCTTACCCAACAACGGGTGCACAGTCTAGAAGGGGGAGACAACAAAACAAGTAGGTGTCAATACTATCAGAATAAATAGAATTATAGCTATATACACACCATTAATAAAATAAATAGAATAGTAGTGGATGCTCAATAAATGCTACTACTAAACCACACAACATCATGAGCTTCCAGTGCTTAGTACAGTGCCTGGCACATGTGTTTAACAAATACCGTTATTATTATTATTATTAGACAAGTAAATATGAAACAGAGAAACAAAAAGAGTTGAAAGCTATTGCGGTCAGAGGAGCAATGTTTAAGGCTTCTCGAGGCTCAGCATCTAATGGTTCCAGCTGCAGAGAAGTAATTGCAGCAGCTCCAGCTGTGACAACAGCCTTCTTGATGTTGTAAGTCTTGTGGAGGGCTCATGGGGCTGTCACTGCTGTTGCTTCTGTCCTTTCTTCCCCACAGGACAGAGTAGGCTGGCTGCGAGGCCCAGGATGGCCCAGGGGGTGAATAGTGAAGGCAACCGTGGACGGAGGTAGGCGGTTTGTCGGTAGAGTGGAAAGCTGAAACTGCCCAACTGGCATAGGGTAACTGGGGAGCGAGGCCCTAGCATGGCACATTTATTCATTCCATCAGTTGTACTTATTGAGTGCTTTCTGTGTGCAAAGTATTGTATTAAGTGCTCTCCCCCTTTTAGACTGTGAGCCCACTGTTGGGTAGGGACTGTCTCTATATGTTGCCAACTTGTACTTCCCAAGCGCTTAGTACAGTGCTCTGCACACAGTAAGTGCTCAATAAATACGATTGATTGATTGATTAGGAGAGTACAACAACAAACAGACACATTCACTGACCACAATGAGCTTCCAGGGTAGAGGGAATGCACAGAGTGGGATCAGTGGGGGTGACCAGCCCTTAGGCCCGCGTGTTTGACCAAAGAATGATGAGGATCACTCTAGCCAGTAAACTCCTTGCGGGCAGGGAACATATCAACCAAATCTGTTATACTGTATCTCTCAAATGCTTAGTACAGTGCTCTGCACAGAGTAAGGGTTCAATAAGCATGATTGATTGAGAATCGTAGGGTGGCCAAGGGGAGGAGGGAAGAGAGCGAGATGAGATGGCAGTAAAAGTCATTAGATGGTGTCTTCCTCCACCAGGATAAGATTTTAATTTGCCTTGGGAACTACATTCTGCAGATCACTGAGTTAATCAATCCATAGCACTGATTTGCATCTAGGGCCAAAATGAAGTTTGAAACTTCTTTTGGTCTGCAGCTACACTCTGCAAAGTGGAAACTGGACAGAGATCCTCTCTAGATTAACTCTTTTTTTATGGAGTATTTGTTAAACATTTGCTATGTGCCAGGCATTGTTCTAAGCACTGGGGTAGGTACAAGTTATTTAAGTGAGACACAGTCCCTGTCCTGTGAGGGACTTACGAGGCAGGGAGCATACCTATCAACTTTATTGTTGTTTCCCAAGCACCTAGTATAGTGCTTCACACACAGTAAGTGCTCCTTAAGTACCACTGATTGATATACCAGGGAGAATAAAATTTAGGCCACTTAGAAAAATATCTGTAGTATTTAAGTCAATCAATAGAATTTATTGAGCACCTACTATGTGCAGAGTATTGTATTGAGCCCTAATGAAGGTACACTGGAAGTAAAAGATATGTCTGTCTTGAGGTGCTTACCATCTAGTGGAAAATTTCAGTATTTATTTGCTTGTTGTTTTCTACCTCTATGAGCTAATGTCTCCTCCAACACCTGCCACCCCCCTCTATGCCTCTGTTGGTACAGGCTAGAAGGGAAAAGTTGACATTTAGATTAATCTGGGTTGACCTGGATTCTAATCCCAGCTCTACCATGAAACTGCTTTGTGACTTTGGACAAGTCACTTCACTTCTCTGTGCCTTAGTTCCCTCATCTGCAAAATGGGGATTCAATACCTGTTCTCCCTCCTATTTAGATTGTGAGCCCCATGGGGGACCCAATTATCCTGTATCTACTTCAACACTCAGTACAGTGCTTGGCACTTAGTAAATGCTTAACAAATATTGCTATTATTATCCTCATCAATATCAATCTACAGTATTTAGGTACATATCTGTAATTTGTTTAATGTCTATTTCCCCCTGAAGCTGTAAGCTCACTGAAGGCAGAGAATATGTCTGTTTATTGTTTTATTGTACTCTTCCAAGTGCTTCGCAGTGCTCCACAAAAAGGAAGCTCTCAATAAATACAACTGATTGAATGAATAAATTTTGAGCACCTACTATGTGAATAGCACTGTACTAAGTTCTTGGGAGAGTACAGTTCCAAACAGTTGGTAGCTACACTTCCTGCCCACAATGAGTTTAGAGCCTAAAACTGTGAGTACATTGTAAATGGTTTAACTATTATAGTAAGTGCTCCCATAGAAAACAATTTCCCTCTTCTATGACGGACTTTCACAGAGCCAGGGAGATTGTGGCTCTCCCGGAGCACATCCACCTCAGCAGTTATAAACCCAGTGTTCCAAACCCCACCACCAGAAGAGAAGTCTCACATATACCTGGCTTCTAATCTGGCTCCACCACAATACTACTGTGTGACCTTGGACAAGTCACTTATAACTCCTCTGGCCCTCAGTTACCTCATCTGTAAAACGGGATTGAGTGAGAGCCTGAGGTGGGACAGGGACTTTATCCAACCTGTTTAACTTGTATCTACTGCAGCACTTAGAACAGTGCTTGGCACGTAGTAAATGCTCAAGTAGCATTATTATTATAAGAGGCTGCAGGTCCTCACACCTCCCCCTCCCCAGTGACCTAACTTGGAGAAGCAGCATGGCTCAGTGGAAAGAGCATGGGCTTTGGAGTTAGAGGTCATGGGTTCAAATCCCAGCTCTGCCAACTGAAAGCTGTGTGACTTTGGGCAAGTCACTTAACTTCTCTGTGCCTCAGTTACCTCATCTGTAAAATGGGGATTAAAACTGTGAGCCCCCCCGTGGGACAACCTGATCACCTTGTAACCTCCCCAGCAATCAATCAATCAATCGTATTTATTCAGCACTTACTGTGTGCAGAACACTGTACTAAGCACTTGGGAAGTACAAGTTGGCAACCTATAGAGACAGTCTCTACTCAACAGTGGGATCACAGTCTAGAAGAACAGTACTTTGTACATAGTAAGCGCTTAACAAACACCATTATTATTATTATTATTATTATTATTATTATTATTATTATTATTAACAGGCACGGGTATCAGTAGCACTGAGAGCAGTAACCATGTGAGCTAGGGATCAATCACTCAGTCACTTATTGAGCATTTACTGTGGGCAGAGCACTGTACTAAACACTTGGGAGAGTACAGTATAACAGGATTGACAGTAGACTTGTTCCCTGCCCACAAGGAGTTTACAGTCTAGGGCCAGGATGAGAGGTGAAGCTACAGGGATTGAAGTGTTTACGGTGGAATAAACTGTTCGTTCACTTCAAGATATCTCAGGAACATCTGTGGTGGGAGCTCAGAACTTGTACTCCACATCACAACTCTCCAGTCCTCAAGACCCTCCAGTGGTTGCCCACCCATCTCTGCATCAAACAGAAGCTCCTTACTTCTGGTTTCAAAACACTCAATCTGCATGCCCCCTCCTACCTAACCTTTCAGATTAGCTACTCTAATCCTGCCAATAAACTTTGCTCCTCCAGTGTTAACCTACTCACTGTACTTCAATCTCATCTACCTTGCCTCTGACCCCTTTCTCATTTTCTCCCTTTGGCCAGGAATTCCCTTCCCCCAGCACTCTCCCACCTTCAGATCTTCTCCAACCTTCATTCACCTATTCCCTTTCCCTTCTGCATCACCTATGTCCTTTGATCTGTATCCTTTAAGCACTTGATATTCCCCACACCCTCAGCCCCACAGCATTTATGTACAGATCTGCACTTTATTTTGCTGTCTGTCCCCCCCTCTAGACTGAGAAGCAGCATGGCCTAGTGGCAAGAACACAGACTTGCGAGTCAGAGGTCGTGGGTTCTAATCCCGACTCTGCCACTTGTCTGCTGTGTGACTTTGGGGAAGTCACTTAACTTCTCTATGCCTCAGCGACCTCATCTGTAAAATGGGGATTAAGACTGTGAGCCCCATGTGGGGCAAACTGATTACCACCTTGTATCTACCCCAGCACTTAGAACAGCAATAATAATAATAATGGCATTTATTAAGCACTTACTATGTGCAAAGCACTGTTCTAAGCACTGGGGAGGTTACAAGGTGATCAGGTTGTCCCAGTGGGACTCACAGTCTTAATCCCTATTTTACAGATGAGGTCACTGAGGCCCAGAGAAGTTAAGTGACTTGCCCAAAGTCACACAGCTGACAAGTGGCCGAGCTGGGATTTTAACCCATGACCTCTGACTCCAAAGCCCGTGCTCTTTCCATTGAGCCATGCAGTGTTTAGCAGATAGTAAGCACTTAGGAAATACCATTATTAATATTACTTTAAACTCTTCTGTTGTGTTCACCCAAGCACTTAATACAGTGCTCTGCACACAATCATTGACTGAACAGCACGTGCCCCCACCCCCCCTTTTCAACACACTCCTTCCCTCCTACCCACCCCCAGAGCAAAGCAAGGTGGCAACACTATGATTGCGGGCAGAGGTTTGCAGGTACCCAATGGTCTGGATGTGGGTGGGAAAGAAGTGTGAATCCAAGAGCTAGCTAATTCACCCATCCTAAACACATGCAGATGAGCTGGAAACACCTCTGGTGAAAATGGGAAAAATCTCACGTTTGCTTCCTCTCCTCGGGGAAACGGTGAGGAGACAAACAGCAGGCAAAGGGAGGGAGAAAGCACTTGCTTTGCCTTTCCAGTGGACTTGAGATGAGAGAAGGAAAGAAGGATTCCCCGTCTTTGAGGGAGTTCAACGAAAGAGACTTTGCAGTTGCCACTCAGATCTTCTTATTCCCCTAGGGGAGAGCTAGCACTGGAGAAAGGAAGTGGGGGAGGTGAGGGAAGCATGAAGAGTGGAAGAGACTGTTCTACTATATTATTTATTGAGAACTGTGAGAATACTTAGAGATGTATGGAGCTGAGAGAAGGACAGAGGGACCATCTTCCAGAGAACATATGTTGCACCCAGGTTTAGCAGATGCTAACTATTCCTCACCCAAAGAATTGTGAAGGAGAGAGGGAAGGGGAATCTTTCTTCATTTCTGATAGGTTTTTTTATTACTATTTTTAATTATTTGTAAGGATAAAAATAATCAGAAATAATAAAATAATTCCGGTCTTTGTTAACCATATCCTATGTGACAAGCACCACCCTAAGTGCTGGGGTAGATAAGGGATACTCAGATTTGACACAGTCTCTGAGGCTCAGGGCCTAAAGGGAAGGGAAAACCGGTGTTTTGTCCCCATTTTATAAATGAGGAAACTAAGGCACATAGCAATTGTGTGATTTGCTCAAGGGTGCACAGCTGGCAGGTGGCAGAGCAGAGATTAGAACCAGCATAGCCTGATGGAAAGAGCATGGGCATGGGAATCGGAGGACATGAGTTCTAAATCCTAGCCCCACCCCTTGTTATGTGACCCTGGACAAGTTACTCAACCTCTCTGTTCCTCAGTTACCTCATCTGTAAAATGGGGATAAAATGCTGTCCTCCCTTCCCCTTAGACTGTGAGCCCCATTTGGGACAGCGACTGTGTTCAGCCTGATAATCTTATATCTACCCCAGTGTTTAGTACAGTGTTTGGCCCATAGTAAGTGCTTACCAAATCCCACAATTATTGTCTTTTATGCTGTTGAGTTGTTTCCGACCCATAGCAACACCATGGGCACATCTCTCCCAGAATGCCCCACTCTCCATCTGCAATCATTCTGGTAGTGCATCCATACAGTTTTCTTGGTAAAAATATGGAAGTGGTTTACCACCGCTTCCTTCCACACAATAAACTTGAGTCTCCGCCCTCGACTCTCTCCCCTGCCGCTGCTGCCCAGCATGAGTGAGTTTTGATTGCCTTCCACTCCCTAGCCACTGGCCAAGCTAGGAATAATGGATATGCCTCTGCTTGACTCTCCCTTCCATAGCCGAGACTGGTAGAGCACTGGAAACTCTCCGGTTGCGATGCTGAGAGGAGATTACTATTATTAGGTCTCTTAAATCCCAGGTCTGTCTTCTATCCACTATGCCAGGTCTTTCTAGGAAGAGCCAGCTGGATGTGGTTTAGTCCCTAGGAGCGGCAGAGGGGAAGGTGCGGGAAAAAAAGCAGTCTGCCTGAGGAAGCCTCAGGGATGCAGAATGTGGGGAGCTTCTGGCTTCATGGAATGTTCTGGATAAAGATTCCTGACTTTGATCAAAACCAGTGTGACTAGAGGGGTCAGAAATGGGCATTTCCTGGCCTGCGCCTACACTTGGCAGGGGTAAAGGGGACAGATGATGGCACAGGTTCTAAGAGGGAGGACAAAAACGTTCATCATGTTCCAGTGGTTGCCTTAACCAAGAGGGGAGACTGTGAGCCCACTGTTGGGTAGGGACCATCTCTATATGTTGCCAACTTGTACTTCCCAAGCGCTTAGTACAGTGCTCTGCACACAGTAAGTGCTCAATAAATACAATTGATTGATTGGTGATAACCGATGCAGCGGCGACAGCAGCTATTCCTGGATGTAAGCTGTGTTATGGGCAGGGAACATTTCTGCTAATATCGTTGTACTTTTCCAAGTGCTTAGTACAATGCTCTGCACATAAGTCCTCAATAAATACCACTGATTGATTCATAAGCGTAGGTTGGATGGAAGCATCCATCAATATCTCAGAGGCGTGCATTTAATTGAGTTTTCTGGATATATGGAGCTTAGGAGATGCAAACTTTTACCACAGGGTTTGGGAAACACATGTGAGGATTGAGAGATTAGACTATCAGTCCAGTGATAAAATGACAGGACTTTAATCGTGTTCTCCCAAGCACCCAGAGCAATATTCCAACCACAGCAAGTGCCCAATAAATGCTGCTGCTGCTGGATTTTCTCCCCACCCACCTTACAGTGGGGGAGAGCATCAGATGATCCCACTTTTTCCTCATTATCATCAGACAGATGTTTTCTTCCTCTTTTCCCTGTGTTAGAATGTTGCCAATCAAGGAAAGCACAGATTTTCTAAACTTTTTCCAAAACAAAACATTGCCAAGGTCAATCATTGGTAAATTTCCATCATTTATGTCTCTTCCTCACCTTAAAATCAGAACTGGCCCTTCTACCACCTCAGTGGTCAAAAGAAAGACCTTGGTCTACTGGTTAGTCCATCTTGTTGGGTCTAGAACAGTCCTCCTCAACTTCCTCGCCTTCAGAAAATCAGGCTCCCTCTGTAAATGGGTTCCTGTCAGCCAGAGACATTGGATAGAGCATGGGCCTGGGAATCAAAAAGTCATGGTTCTAATGGCTGTTTTACCCTTTGCTTGCTGTGTGACCTAGGGCAATTCACTTAACGTCTCTGTGACTGTTACCTCAGCTGTAAAATGGGGTTCAAGACTGTGAGCCCCACATAGGACAATCCAATTTGCTTGTATCCTCCCCAGCTCTTACTACAGTGGCTGTCACATAGTAAGCACTTAATAAATACCATTATTATTATCCTGGTGATTCTGGGGTTTGACAGTTCCCTCTTCAGACTAGAAGAACTGGAAAAGCTAGTTAACACTTACTGTGTAGGGCAAGCCCTGTACTTAGTGCAGGAGTAGTTACGAATAAATAAGATCATAGACAGATCACACAATTAATTTGTCCCCTCCTACTTTGCCTCACTGATTTTCTACTACACCCCAGCCCACATACTTCCTTTCTTCTAATGCCAACCTACTCACTGTACCTCCTTCTCAACAATATTGCAGCTGACCTCTTGCCCAGTTTCTGCCTCAGGCCTGGAATACCCTCCTTTTTCATATCTGACAAACAATCACTCTCCCCACCCTCAAAGGCTTATTTTTTTTAATAGTATTTGTTAAGCACTTACTCTGTGCCAGGCACGGTATTCAGAACTGAAGTAAGTACAAGCTAATCAAGTTAGACAGAGTCCATGTCCTACGTGGGACTCACAATGTTATTCCCATTTTACAGATCAGGTTAACGGAGGCACAGAGAAGTTAAGTGACTTGCCCTAAGTCACACAAACAGATTAGTGGCGGAGTTGGCATTAGACCCCAGGTCCTTCTGACTCCCAAACCCATGCTCTTTCCACTAGGCCATGTTGCTTTTCTCGAAGGCACATCAATTGTATGTAAATTGTACTTTTTACTATGACATGTTTATTTCAAAGACCAAACTTCCACCCTTTTTCCCTGAAAATTAAATTGACTTTGAAGATGTATTTTCCAATTGTAACTGAACTCTTTTCCTTTAAAATTGGCCTATAATACAGTTCAGCCCTTTGGCTAATAGTTTAGTACAATGGTCGTTTTTTTCCAATCTTTCTTTGGGTGTGTTTCCCTTCCCCCGTCACACTTATCACACTGAAATGTCATTAGAGAGTAAGCTTTTCAAGGGAACGTGTTTTCTAGTACACTTCCAAGTTTCCAATACAATGCTCTGCCCTACAATATTGTACTCTCCCAAGCACTGTACTTCCCAAGCACTTAGTATAGTGCTCTGCACACAGTAAGAGCTTAATAAATATGATTGATTGATTGATTCAGTGCTCTGCACACAGTAAAGGCTCAATAAATACCACTGGTCAATGGATTAATCGATCAGTCCAGGGATACTGAATGAATGTGAGTTTGACTATAGGTCAATTGGGCTGGCACAGAGAACCATGTAAATCCTGCACTGGAACATAAAAAAAAAATAATATTAGTGGGAAAACATGCCTAATCTGTGTTTCGGACCCCATTCCTCATTCACCTATTCCTTTTTACATCACCTGGCCTTGGGGTACAATAGTAATAATAAGAAGGCTAACCCCTCCCCTGAATTGCTGTAATGGTTCTGTACTATATTGTGGTTTTGAGTGTAGTAAGCACCTGCTTGAATAGAGAGAGTGATGATGAGGTAATCCACCTTTATAGTAATTCCAGATTGTCACTGCAGTGTAGAATACTGATGAGGAAAAATTGCGGTTGATTTTGGCCTGGGCGAATATGGACTTGAAAAACTCTATAGTTGATACTTTATTTTATATTGCAAGTAACAGGGAACTGCAGAGAATGTGTCTGTTTGTTGTTGTATTGTATTCAATGCACACAGTAGTAAGCACTCAGTAAATACAACTGAATGAATGGATGAATACAGGCCCAAGAGAGAACTTGAGCAAGAGGCTTGTGGTAAGATAGAGAGGTTGAGGCACAGAGAGTTGGTAGGCATTAGAGGAGGCAGGTATATAGGTTAGGTTAAAATAGATCAGCCAGGTAAGGAAGGAATGGGCTAGCTGGTCGAACGCCTTGAAGATTCAGCCTTCTGAACACACTAGCCACCCTGCACAGCCCTCTGCACACAGTAGGTACCCAATAAGCATGATGAATGACTTTATTTTGAAATGTCCTGTTCCTCAAAACAAATGTGTAGAAAGAGGGTTTGTAGCTTTGTGTTATAAAAAATTATTCTTAATGCCCCAGTGATTCCCATGAAGTATCTAAAACACTCTGGACTATAAAAAGGACTCTTAAGAAGGCATTTTGCTTCAGTCATCATTCTCTTTTCACAATATTGCTCCCCCAGCTCCCCTTCCCCTGCACTGAAGTTTTTGACCGATTGCATGTTCTTCTGTTCAGAGGTAATGCAAACATGATTTATGTATTGCCAAACTAACATTCATTTAGTACAACAGCTCTCCAGGCAGGATAATGCTGTCAAGTTTCTTAAAACAGTACCGGGGGAGGTCAGATCATATATTTTCCTTCCCTGTAGTTTATCAAAGTTGCATAGCTCAGCCCTGTAAATATATTTTCATATTTTCCAACCATGTCAGAGTGTCACTTTTGAAACTTTCAAAGAGCCTTGCAGCTCTGAAGCTCTAGTTATTTGGTACTATTTTTGGAGAGCCTATTGTGTGCAGGGTACTGTGCTGAGTTTACTGCATGCACAGGATTGTACGGGGTGCTTAGAGAGGAACACGTGTGATCATTCAGACATGCTCCTTGGCTCACAGTGCTCTTGCAATTTAAGAATCAGAGCTAAGGAGAGGTGAACACCAGTCAAGGGCTAAGAGCAGCCTTGAGACTAAGCAACAAAGAGAAACCTGTGGTAGTTTGATCACCCGTTTTGCAACCAGGGAAGAATTTGTGAAGCAGGAAGAGGAGCAGAGAGTGTGTTTGGCAGGGAAGGCGTTGGTGCGACAGGGTGTTTTGTGGTATTTGTTGAATACTTAGTATACGCCAGGCTCTGTTCTAAGTGCTGGGGTAGATACAAAGTAATCATTCATTCACTCATTCAATTGTATTTATTGAGTGCTTATTGTGTGCAGAGCACTGTACTAAGTGCTTGGGAGGTACAAGTTGGCAACATATAGAGACGGTTCCTACCCAACAGTGGGCTTACAGTCTAGAAGGGGGAGACAGAGACCAAAACAAAACATATTAACAAAATAAAATAAATAGAATTAAAATGTACAAATAAAATAGAGTAATAAATACGTACAAACATATATACAGGTGCTGTGGGGAGGGGAAGGAGGTAAGGCGGGGGGGATGGGGAGGGGGAGGAAAGGGAGAGGAAGGAGGGGGCTCAGTCTGGGAAGGCCTCTTGGAGGAGGTGAGCTCTCAGTAGGGTCTTGAAGGGAGGAAGAGAGCTAGCATGGTGGATGTGCGGGGGGAGGGCATTCCAGGCCAAGGGGATGACGTGGGCCGGGGGTCAATGCCGGGACAAGCGAGAATGAGGCACGATGAGGAGGTTAGTGGTGGCAGAGGAGTGGAGGGTGCAGGCTGGGCTGGAGAAAGAGACAAGGGAGGTGAGGTAGGAGGGGGCGAGGTGATGGAGAGCCTTGAAGCCGAGGGTGCGGAGTTTTTGCCTGATAGGAGATTTTGCTTGATAATCAGGTTGGATACAGTCCATGTCCCTCATGGGGATCACAGTCTTAATCCCCATTTTACAGATCAGGTAACTGAGGCACAGAGAAGTGAAGTGACTTGCCCAAGGTCACACAGAAGATAAGTGGTGGAGTCAGGATTAGAAACCAGGTCCTTCCAACTCCCAGGCCCATGCTCTAGCCATTAGGCAATGCTACTTCCAAACGTGGCCTAGTGGACCAACTACTACCATTTCTACTACTACAGCAGGAGGCTTTATTATCTCTACTATCATGGAGAAGCTTGACCTCCTGCCGACCAAGGAATTAAAGCCAAAGCAAATTTGGCAGCCTTATCCTGAAGTGCGAGAGCTACTGAAAGCAAAACTGGCATTTAAATTCAACGGAAAGAGCACAACAAGAAGAGCACTATAAAGCAGGGAGGGCTTGTGTGTGTTCATGCCCATCTTTCCCCAGCACAGTGGATGCTTCGTCACACTCAAGAGCTCTTAGTTGGGAAGAACTTAAATTACTGGTGTACACTTACCTAATTACCACATTAGTAAGAGATCAGGCATGGCTTAGTGGATAGAGAACGGGCCTGGGATTCAGAAGGTCATGTGTTCTAATTCCGGCTCTGCCACTTGTCTGCTGTATGGCTTTGGGAAAGTCACTTCTCTGGGTCTCAGTTACCTCATCTGTAAAATGGGGATTGAGACTGTGAGCCCCACATGGGACAAGGACTGCCATCCAATCCGATTCACTTGGATCCACGCCAGTGCTTAATACACCGCCTGGCACATAGTAAGTGCTTAACAAATACCATTATTATTATTATTATTACTAGATTAATAAATATCATTGATCAATAGCTTAATTTCTCTGCTAGGCCCCACTCTCTTCCCCTTTCTGTCTGACACTGATATCTTGGCCTGCCTCAGATGAATTCATGGCCTCAGAACTAGAGAAACCTACTAAAGAGTAAATTCAGCTGTTTCATAAGCTCAATAAACTCCTCAGAAGATTTTTTTTAATCAAAAAACGTAAAATGGTCTTTAAAAGTCGTTTTTCATGTTTGCCCCTACAGAGTAATGGTAGTCCTTTAAAGAGAGCCAATCAATACACCATTAAGACAGTGACAGCACTGAGATAGGATTACATGGTAAAGAAATTGTGAAACCTTTAACTTTTTCATTTTCAGCAGAACTGAGGAAAGTGACATTCTTTTTATTTGATCTGAGTAACCCAATTTGATGTAGTCACTTTAAAGAGAGAGGGAACGTGGTGTAGTGGAAAGAACACAGGTCTGGGAAATAAAGTACCTGAGTTCTAGTCTCAACTGTGTCACTGGCCTGCTGTGTGACCTAAGTCATATAACATAACCTCTTTGAGCTTCAGTCTCCTCATCTGTAAAATGGAGATGATAGCATCTGCTTCTCCTCTCAGGGCCCTTGTGATGGCAAAATGAGATAAAGAATACGAAGGTGCTTTGGAAAAATAAAAGCACTCGGCAAATTCTAGGTATTATTTCCAAGTTATTATGATTATTATTACTCTAAGGTGGTCCATGAGAGCAAAGTGACTAAGCTATTTGCTGGTTAGGCTGAATAACTAAAACTAAGGCAAACTATATGAAAGTTGGAAGAGAGTGAAAATGTCTCCTAACAATTGTTTCCATTACTATAACAAACATGAGCTTTCAACTGAGCTAACCAAAAAACCATTTTGGAGTCCTCACATTATCTTGGTCTGCAAAATAGCTTCCTAATAAAGTGGTTTGTCATCACTTGGGGTGAAGGACTCATGCATAAAATAACCATTTTTATGCTTGTATCTGTCCTAGGGTGAGTCTAGGCTGTGTCCACTCTGCCTATTTGAAAAGATAGAGCCCCATTGCCAGAAATGTTTCATTTATATCAAAATTCTCGGGATCCCAGCTGTACAATTAACCTTCATTAGCCGTGTTAGAGAAAGAAGCATTATCCCAACTTATTATTATTGCTATCAGTCATAGATATTAAGAGATTACTCTATACCAAGCACTGAACTAGGTACAGTATAGCAGATGAGACACAGAGCCTGTCCTTCATGGGACTCAGATTCTAAGTAGAACAGTTATATTGTACTCTCCCAAATGCTTAGCACAGTGCTCTGCACACAGTAAGTGCTCGATAAATACAACTGACTGAATGAATGACAATGAATCCCAATTTAACAGATGAGGAGACTAAGGTAAGGAAACGTCATTTACCTGAGGCAGAGTTGGGAATCCAAACCCAAATCCTCTGAGTCTCACACCCATGCCTTTTCCACTAAACCACGATGCTTCCCAGTTAGCCTAAGAATCTAGGTGAACTTCTTAAGCCATCCAAAACTACTTTGTAATTGCCAGGGCCCAGGTCTGATGAAAGTTGTTGTTCATAGAATTTGTTATGTGCCAGGCACTGTACTAAGCACTGGGGTAGATACAAGGTTGGACACAGTACATAGCCCACATGCAGCTAACAGTTTTAATCCCCATTCCTTAGGTGAGGTAACTGTCACAGAGAAGTTATTTGCCCATAGTCATAGAGCAAACAAGTGGTGATCCAGGATTAGAACCCAGGTCCTTCTTTTTGCAGGCCTGTGTGCTTACTACATGCCAAGCATTGTGCTAGACACTGGGGTAGCTACAAGACAATCAGATTGGACACAGTGACAAATGTTTTTATAAGATCCATAAATGTAGTTTAAAACTTTTGGTGTCAATCTCTATTTTTCCCATGTACTACCCCAAAGATCATCTCTGCTGCATGATGATTTGGTATGGAACTACATTGGACCAGTAGGACATCAATCAATCAATTGTATTTGAGTGCTCACTGTGTGCAGAGTAATCAATCAATGGTATTTACTGAGCACTTGTTATGTGCAGAGCACTGTACTAAGCACTTGGGAGAGTACAATACAACAGAGTAAGCAGACAGGTTTCCTGCCCATAATAGGCTTACAGTCTAGCGGGGGAGACAGAAATCAATATAAATAAATAATTTATAATATACAATTTAAAAATATGTTTCCTCTCAGGTTGCACCTGGAGAGTTTCCAGTTCTCTACCAGTCTCAACTATGGGGATGAGAGTCAAGTAGAGGCATATCCATTCCATTCCTAGCTTGGGCAGTGGCTAGCTAGTGGAAGGCAATCTACTACAAGTCCAAACTCACCTGTGCTGGGCAGCAGCGGCATGGAGAGAGTTAAGGGTGGAATTTAAGTTTACTGCATGGAAGGAGGCAGAGGTAAACCGCTTCCATATTTTTACCAACTCTATGAATACACTACCAGAATAATTGCAGATGGAATGGGGTGGGGGGCATTCTAAGAGAGATGTGTCCATGTTGTCACTACAGGTTGGAGATGACCCAACAGCATAAGACAAGAAAAAGATATGTACATAATTGCCGTGGGATTAGGGGTGGAGCGAATATCAAATGCCCAAAGGTCACAGATCCAAGGACATCGAGGACACAGAAAGAAGAGTGTAGCTCATTTTTGGCAGGGAATGTGTCTGTTTATTGTTGTATTGCACTCTCCCAAGCACTTAATATAGTGCTCTGCACACAGTAAGCACTCTGTAAATATGATTGAATGAATAAAAGAGTGAGCCGGGAAAAAGAGGGCTTAATCATGGAAGGCTTCTTGGAGGAGATACAACTTTTTAATAATGGTTTGAAGGTCGGGAGAGTGGTGGTCTGACATATACAGAGGAGGAGGGAGTTTGAGGCTAGGGGAGGACCTGAGAAAGGGGTCGGCAGAGCACTGTACTAAGTGCTTGGGAGAGTACACTGTAACAGAGTAGGTAGACTCATTCCCTGACCATATTGAGTTTACAATCTATACAGTGAGACAGCTATTGATATAAATAAATTAAGGATATGTACGAAAGTGATATGGGTCGTGGTGAATCATATCTTTCAGTATCCATTATGGAAGGATTCTGAATAGAATTTTACTGCTATTACTAATAATAATGATGGTATTTGTTAAGTGCTTACTATGTGCCAAGCACTGTTCTAAGCCCTGGGGGGGATACAAGGTGACCAGGTTGTCCCACCTGGGGATCACAATTTCAATCCCCATTTTACAGATGAGGTAAGTGAGGCACAGAGAAGTTAAGTGATTTGCCCAAAGTCACACAGCCGATGAGTGGCGGAGCCGGGATTAGAACCCATGACCTCTGACTCCCAAGCCTAGGCTATTTCCACTGAGCCACACTGCTTCTGTAGTAGCCATGGTGAGTGGCAAATTACCCCAATATTTTCTAGTCAGGCTTCTCTCCATTTTTCCTTGAATTTATGATAATGCTGTCACCTTGAATTCCTATGGTATTTCTTCACTGTTCAAGACATTAGGGAAGACCCCCTAGTGATGTCTTCAGCTATAGGTTCGCTATTCGCTCATAAATTTCCTCAGGAATGCCAACAGTGTCTTCCCATTTCTCATGGCTTTGACTGTAGTTCAAAATTCTCCAAGATATGGAGTTAAGGCCAAGCATTTACAATATGATCAACTGCCTATGCTTTGAATGGCTTTCTCCTCAATGCTGGGAGAAGCAGTGTTGTCTAGTAGATAGAGCACATACCTGGGAGTCAGAAGGACCTGGGTTCTCATCCCAGCTCTTCCACTTGTCTTCTGTATGACCTTGGGCAAATCACTTCACTTCTCTGTGCCTCAGTTACAGCATCTGTAAAATGGGGATCAAAACTGTGAGCCCCATGTGGGACAGGGAGTGTGTCCAAATTGAATACTTACATCTACCCCAGGGCTTAGTACAGTGCCTGGCACATAGTAAGCTCTTTGTGAATGCCATAGAAAAAGGCATTTCTGAGGTGATCTGGAGTCCTGGCCATCCTCGTTATCTAAAAGGAGGGTAGCTTCATCTGTATTCTTCAACAGTTTTGTGGGATCATCCACAGAGTCAGAGAGGATGTGTAAAAACCTTTGAATTGCAGGTGGTAAGAATATCCCTGGATTGCTGGTGTCTCATGTTCCTTAGATTTATGATAATAATAATAATAATAATAATAATAATAGTATTTAAGGGCTTACTATGTGCCAAGCTCTATTCTAAGCACTGAGGTACAAGTTAATCAGGTTGGGCACAGCCCCTGTCCCACTTTGGGCTCACACTCTAAATCCCCATTTTAAAGATGAGGGAACTGAAGCCTAGGGACCGTCTCTATATGTTGCCAACTTGTACTTCCCAAGCGCTTAGTACAGTGCGCTGCACACAGTAAGCGCTCAATAAATACGATTGAATGAATGAATGAAGCCCAGAGAAGTTAAGTGACTTGCCCAAGGTCACACAGCAGGCAAGTAGCGAAGCCGGGATTAGAACCCCTGACCTTCTGACTTCAGGCTTGTGCTCTATCCACTACATTACGCTGCTTCTTAACCTTGAGCAAATTGCTTCACTTCTCTAAGTCCCAATTACCTCATCTGTGAAATAGGGGTAAGAGTGTGAGACCCATTTGGAACAGGAACTGTGTCCAACCTGATTAACTTGTATTTAATTTATTGCTTAAAACAGTGCCTGGCATACAGTAAGGGCTTAACAAGTACCATCCTAACATGATAACTTTTCAAGTCAGGGTTTCCTGAAATATGAGTACACATGCATACACACACACACACTCAGTAGTATGGTGTCCTCATTTGAAAATCAATTGTATAGCCATTTTTTTCCTCCATAGCATTTAATTGATCTACAAGACATTGATGTAATGGAAATTATTGGAAATAATTGGTAATCGCTGAGGTAATACAAAGCATTTTATGCACCAATTATGTATTATTAGAGTGAACATAACTGCCATCATAACTATGTTCATTATATTTCCAACTCTTTCAAAAATGTCCAAGGAAACCTCTTAGAGGTGCCATTCCAAGATGCCCACTGCAAGGGTGGTGGAAAACCCCGCTCTGTCCCCTCATAAATGCGGAAGGGGAGGGAGGCTGGAACAATTCCCAGATAGAGATAGAATCAGTGATGGATGCACGGCCCCTAGTAATCAAATCCTGCAACTCGTTGGATTGCTGATTAGAGCCACTTTGGTGTTCTTCCTATCTAAAACCAATACAAAAACATCTTTTCATATTTCACAACTCCCAAGACGACTATCGATTTGGAAAGAAAAATGGGAGCATCTGACAGGTGCTACTTCGTCTTCTGGGCTCCCAGCTCAGACTCAGTCCGCATCAGAGCTGGTTAATTGTCGGCTTGCATGTCCTAGTATACTTAATGTAAATGGTACTCTCCATCACTTTTATGAGTGATTGAATGCCCTGGGCTTTAAGCACAGCAGAACAGATCTCATCGTATCCCATGCAGCAATTTGAAGCAATCTGAGGGATATTATCTCCAGCTCAGTGGGAGCAGAGAAGTGGGTTTGTGTTCCTATTTGGTCCAATTCATGCAATTTAAGGACACCTTCCTCTCTCTCCCTAGGGTTCACATAGTTCAGAATGGATGTCCAGCACGTGTTAATAGGTTTTTCTAGAATTAACTCTTAATTGGTGGCCAATACACAAAAACATCAAATCCAAATGATGGTTGGGCAGTTGTGCCAACAGAACTAATTTCAGGGGCACTGTTCTGTACTAAGTGCTCCTTAAACATTGTCGACTGATTGGATTTCATTGCTCAGTTGCCTCTGGAAAATATTCCAATTGCATACATTTGATTTATAACTAAAATAAAACAGGATGCTAGGATTCTCTCTGTGACTTCTCCCAAAGGAATTTCATTTATCACAATTTTTTAACAAACTATCAAAGTGTTGTCTAGCTAAAAAGTGGTGTTGCCTAGTGGAAAGAGCATGGGCCTGGGAATCAGAGGACCTGGGTTTTAATCCCTGTTCTGCCAATTGCTTGCGGTGTGATCTTGGGCAAGTCGCTTAACTTCTCTGTGGTTCAGTTACCTCATCTTCTGTAAAATGGAAATAAAATCCTCGTCCCTCCAATTTAGCCTGTGAGTCCCAAGTAGTACAGGCACTGTGTCCAACTTGATAAACTTGTATCTACCCCAGGACTTAGAATAGTGACTTACACACGGTAAGCCCTTAACATATACCATGAAAAATGTCTTCCATATTGTCTCTGTCCTAACAAGTTAGATTTTAGTACATTTACCTGAAATATAACCAATTCTGGTTCCAAATCAGAAAATTAATTATTACTATTTATTGAGTGCTTGGTGTGCTCAGAGCATTTTGCTGTGCACTTATTATGGACAGAATGTTTTTTTGGGTGTCTGATATGTGCAAAGAACATCAGAAGCAGTATGGTCTAGTGGAAAGAGCCTATGGGCCTGGGAGTTTAGAGGACCTGGATTCTAATCCCAGTCCTGCCCTGCTTTGTGACCTTGGGCAATTCATTTAACTTCTCTGTGCCTCAGTTTCCTCAACTGTAAAATGGGGATTCAACACCCGTTCTCTCCTTCATAAACTGAAAGCACCATATTGTACAGGTACTATGTACAGTATACAAGGGCGTAGTACAATGTTTGGCACTAAATTCATTGTGGGCAGCAAACTTGTTTTCCACCTCTGTTATATTTTACTCTCTCAAGCGCTTAGTACAGTGCTTTGCACACTAATTGCTCAATAAATTGACTGATTGATTAAAATAGCAGTTGTGCTTGGATTTGTACCTGTATTATATTTATATTAATGTCTATCTCCCCCTCTGGATTGTACTTCTTGCGGGCAGAGAATGTATCTATGAACTCTGTTATATTGTACTTTCCCAAGGGTTTAGTACAGTGCTCTGCACAGGGTAAGCACTCAATTAAAACCATTAACTGATTGAATGATAGGAAGCGCTCAATACCACCATCATCATCAAGTGCGATATGTCCTCTATAGCGTTTCTGCAGCGTTTAATGCTATTGAGAAACACAAGTTCATATGATCACCTTGTATCCTCCCCAGCTCTTAGAACAGTGCTTTGCACATAGTAAGCACTTAACAAATGCCATTATTATTATTATTATTATATCCTATAGCTACGACTGAAAAAATAGCATGTGATTTCCTGGAGGTGTGGGGCATTAAGTACTAGTGGTTTCTATCCAATTTCTGCAAGGAATGACGTTCCATACAACAGGTTGCGCAGTCATTTACATGTCAAGACAAGTGCTTTAGCCTCATTTTCTATTTGATTATAATATGTCTCATCATCTTTGACCTAGATATCCAGTACAGGCTAGTAGTCCCCACACACTCCTGTATTTCTGCATGAATATTTCTTTCAGCCCTTCAAAGTCACCCCCGAGATTCTAGTTTCAGTATCATTCATTCATTCAATTGTATTTATTGAGCTCTCACAGTGTGCAGAGAACCGTACGAAGCACCTGGAAAGTACAATTCAGCAATAGAGACAATATCAGTATCAAACACCATAACATGAGTGCTTTTGAATCAACAATTTCAATCCATCAGACTACTTGATGATAATCCTTCCAAGTTTTTTTTTCCTTCCAGTTTGGATCTTAAATGTCTTGTTTTTGTCTAGACTTGGAATTCTCTTGCCAGCCAAGTTTAACACACCCAGTGTCTTCCACCGCCTTTCCTTGTCTTTGGAAACAATTTTATTTGCTTTCCATTTTAATCTATTTCTTATTCCTTCCACTGACAATTTGTTTCCTGAATTATAAAGTTTTCTTCCACCTAAATTTGCAAATGCAGCGTATATTTGTGGCTGGTAACTCCTACCACATTCTTTTTGTAATTTAATGTCATTTCCGGTCTCATTCTATTTGCTCAAATTCACTCAAATTCCAATTACTCTGTGTCATAAAACTGGGTGTATTTCTGGTTTGCTATCAATTATCTACTTAAAAAAGGAACTGCAGCAGTTTGTCATATTTTAGTGGTTTTGATTAAATCTAGTCCAGCCACTTGTAGTAATTGTTTCCTGTATGTGTACGTTTCTTATTCCTATCACTAATGGATCTCTATCAAGTGCATTCTATAGTTTCCAAACAGCAACTCTGACACATTCCCCATCCCTGTTAGACTGAAGAACCTTAACTGCCATCTAATGTTTTACATTAAACTTGAGTCTTTCCATTGTCTCGCAGACAAAGTCTTTCGCAAACAACAGTCTTAAAATAATCTGGGCTCTCTGACTCTTGGTTATGATAGGTGAAAGTTGTTAAACGACTTTCCCCCTGCTCTTCTCAGGAATATTGTAGCATTTAAATGATCCTCTTCTAAATATAGTCCACTAGCTGTTGAAAGTGAGTCAAATGGCTCTGACCAGCATTCATGTTCACATTTCAATTGCTTAGTGATTCTAATTGGTCTATGTCTAATTTGGAAATGTTTCATCCCACGGTAATATGCAGGCTGAATTCAATTCACTTTTGGTGCCCTATTTTATGTCTTCACAGAGAAGAAAACGAGTCTTTCCAGTTTTATAGGGAACCCTGAGTCAAGTTCTGCACTGCTGCTTCAAATCCATGTTCTCCTCTGTATTGTAAAACTTCCTGTGTCGCTTAGAATGAGAACATTCCTGCCTAAAGGGTATTATGCCCAACATTTCAGGCATGTGGTTTTAGGATTATTGAATTCTTTTTCAAATGCTCCATATATGCCAGACCACTGACTTCAAAGCTTTATTAAGGTCACATCTCCTCCAAGAAGCCTTCCCCAATTAAGTCCTCTGTACCTCAACTCCCTCTCCCATCTGGGATATGTATACCCCTGGATCTGTACCCTTCAAGCACTATTCACCTCAGCCTCATAACATTTGTGTACATATCCATATGCATGGCTTAGTGGATAGATCCCGGGCCTGCAAGTCAAAAGATTGGGGGTTCTAATCCCTGCTCCACCATTTGTCTGCCGTGTGACCTTGGGCAAGTCATTTCACTTCTCTGGCCCCCAGTTACCCCTTCTGTAAAATGGTGTTTGAGACTGTGAGCTCAACATGGGACAAGGACTGTGTCCAACCCGATTCCTTGGACATTCTTGGTCTCCTTTGTGGGTTCCTCCTCTGCCTCCTTAACTGTGGAAGTCCCTCAGGTTCAGTTCTGGGTCACCCTCTGTTCTCCATCTAACCTTACTCCCTTGGAGAACTTATTCACTCCCTTGGCTTCAACTATCACCTCAGTGTGTATTCATTCAATTCATTCATTCAATCGTATTTATTGAGCGCTTACTGTGTGCAGAACACTGTACTAAGCGCTTGGGAAGTGAAAGTCGGCAATATATAGAGATGGTTCCTACCCAACAGCGGGCTCACAGTCTAGAAGGGGGAGACAGACAACAAAACGAAACATATTAACAAAATAAAATAAATAGAATAAATATGTACAAGTAAATTAAATAGAGTAATAAATATGTACAAACATATATACATATATACAGGTGATGTGGGGAGGAGAAGGAGGTAAGGTGGGGGGGATGGGAAGGGGGAGGAGTGGGAGAGGAACGAGGGGGCTCAGTCTACTACATCTCCAGCCCTGATCCCTCTATTTCCTCTTGCCTTCAAGACATCTGTACGTGGAAGTTCTCCCTTCAACTCAGGCTTAACATGTCCAAAACAGAACACCTTATCTTCCCACCCAAACTCGTTCCTCCCCATGACTTTCCCATCACTGTAGATGGCACCACCACACTTCCTGTCTCATAAGCCCATAACCTTGGTGTTATCCTTGACATTCTTCTACAGAAACGTTCAGGACATGTCACTCCTCTCCTCTCCAGTGATTGCCCATCCATCAAACAAAACTCCTCACCATTGGCTTAAAAGCTCTCCACCTCCTTGCCCCCATCACCTCACTACTCTCCTTTCTTTAAAATGGCATTTATTAAGCGCTTACTATGTGCAAAGCACTGTTCTAAGCACTGGGGAGGTTAAAAGATGGTCAGGTTGTCCCACATGGGGCTCACAGTTTTAATCCCCATTTTACAGATGAGGTAACAGAGAAGTCGAGTGACTTGTCCAAAGTCACACAGCTGACAAGTGGCGGAGTCGGGATTTGAACCCATGACCTCTGACTCCAAAGCCCCTGTTCTTTCCACTGAGCCATGCTGCTTCATAGCCTCACTGCTTTTAAAACACAGCCCGCACACTTTGCTCCTCTAAAGCCAACGTTCTCACCATGCCTCGATCTATTCTATCTCACCACTGACTGCTACTCCATGTCCTGGCCTCTGGCCTGGAACGCCCTCCCTCTTCAAATCTGACAGGCAATTACTCTCCCACACTCAAAGCCTTATTGAAAGCCCATCTCCTCTATGAGGTCTTCCTAAACTAAGGCCCACCTTTCTTCTTCTCCTACTCCCTTCCATGTCACCCTGACTGGCTCCCTTCGCTCTTCCCCATCCATGCCCCATGACACTTATGTGCATATCGTTATTTATTTGTATTGATGTCTGTCTCCCCTCTACCCCCTGCTAGACTGTAAGCTCATTGTGGGAAGGGAATGAGTCTGCTTATTGTTGTATTGTACTCTCCCAAGTGCTTAGTACAGTGCTCTGCACACAATAAACATTCAAATACACTTGAATTAATGAAATTCTTAGTATAAATGATAAGTTGTTTAAAGACTCTTCTATGGTGGGTGTTGCTTTATGATAAGAGGATGTCATTGTTGAAGTCACAGCAGAGAACCTAGTCATTATGATTTAATTATTAATCATTAATTCAATAAATTATATGCCTCATTTTACAAATTGGTAGTTTCAGAAATTAGCATTGCTCAATTAGCACCTCTTCCCCCCGCCCCCCACCCCCATCTCTTTTCCTTTCTTCTTTATCCCGTTCCCCTTCCCCACCAAGGTAATCTCTTTCCTAAACCTTATAAGTCCTTTCCCCACCTTCAAAGTATTATTGAAGGCACATCTCCTCCAAGAGGCCTCCCCTGACTAAGCCCTCATTTCCTCTCCTCCCACTCCCTTCTGTGTCCTCTTGCTCTTGGATTTGCTCCCTTTATTCACCACTCCCTCAGCCTCAAAGCACTTATGTACATCACCATAATTTATTTATATTAATGTCTATCTCCCCCTCTAGGCTGTGAGTTTCTTGTGGTCAGGGAACGTGCCAACCAACTCTATTATACTGTACTCTCTCAAGTGCTTAGTAAGGTGATCTTCACAAAGTAAATGCTCAATAAAGACGATTGACTAAGAAGGGGCACAGCTGTGAATGCTGGGAGACAGTAGCCCTGGTTTCAGCTCTATAAAAATGGAGGCTCCATGAGGTTGTCACCAACTTCGGATGGTTTTCTCACTTAGGGCTTGAAGAAAAAAGTGTCAAAGTGCCCTCTTGGAGGCCAATCTTAACTATCCCCCTTCTTTTCCCTCCCCTGCCCTTAACCAGAAATGAAAATTCAGGTTTGGAATTGAATGTTGGGTGTTGTTAACTCCATATACAGTTAAAAAGTTTCTTTCTGAATCACTGGTTGCTCAAGGTCACATAGCAGATTAGTGGTGGAGACTGGATTATAACCTCGGTCAATCAATCAATTGAGGGTGTCTATTAAGCACTTACTGAGTGCAGAGCACTGTACTATGCTCTTGGGAGAGTACAGTATAACAGAACTGGTAGACAAGTTCCCTGACCACAACAAACTCACAGCCTAGAGGGGGAGATAGACGTTAACATAAACAAATTATGCATATGTACATTAGTGCTGTGGGGCTGAGTGGGGCTGAGTGCGGAGCACTTTGCTAAGCTCTTGGGAGAGTACAATACAACAGAGTAGCTAGACAATTTCCCTGCAGACAAGGAATTTACAGCCTAGAGAGGGGTGACAGACATTAATATGAATAAAGTATGAATACATACATAAATGCATATTTATGTAATCCTGTATGCTCATTCAGAACTATGACCAAATATTCTACTTCAACTACGTCCATCAGTCAGTGGTATTTCTTGAGTGTTTGCTGTGTGCAGAGCACTGTACTAAAGCACTCAGGAGAGTTGGTAGATAAGTTCCCTACCCACAAGGAACTTTTGGTCTGTGCTCCTAAAAGCCCACACCCTGTAGACAGGAGACTCCTAGCCAGTCCACACTCATTGTGCTGCCTGGATAATCTTTCAACATTCAGGACATGTCACCCCCCACCTCAAAAATGTCCAGTGGTTGCCTATCCACCTCTGTATCAAACGAAACTCCTCAATGTTAGCTTTAAGGCACTCCATCACCTTGCCCACTCCTACCTCACCTCCCTTCTCTCCTTCTACAACCCAGCTTGCATATTTCACTCCTCTAGTGCTAACTTTCTCACTATGCCTCAGTCTCACCTGTCTCGCCACTGACTATTGGCCCATGCCCTGCCTCTGGCCTGGAACGCTCTCCCTCCTCAAATCTGACAGACATTTACTCTCCCCCACTTCAAAGCCTGATTGAAGGCACATCTTCTCCAAGAGGCCTTCTCAGACCAAGTCCCACTTTTCCTCAACTCCCAATCCCTTCTGCGTCACCCTGTCTTGACCCCTTTGCTCTTTCCACCCCTCCCAGTCCCACAGCACTTATGTATATATCTGTAATTTTATTTACTTATAATGATGTTTATCTCCCCTGCTCTAGACTTTCAGCTTGTTGTGGGCAGGGAAAGCCACTGTTTGTTATGTTGTACTTTCCCAAGCGCTTTGTGCAGTGCTCTGCAAACAGTAAGCACTTAATAAATACAATTGAATGAACAGATGAAAATACGTAAAGGAGAAGTTGTTAACTGGATTTCCTGCCAGTTAGTGTAAAGTAGTGGCAGCCAATTGCAGAAGAACAATTTCAGGGCTCTTTCATTCTCACCTTCCCCAGCCCATCCAATATTCCAGCAGAGTACTTGGGAGAGTACAATTCAACAATAAACAGTTACATTCCCTGACCATCAAAAGCTTACTTTTCAGATCTGAGTGAACATTCAAGCCTCTGGGCTCTGGGGCCGTGTCCATACCAGACAGGAGACAGACCAGTTAAAAACTGGACTCTCCGGTCAGAAGAAAGACAAATGGTCACCCGGCTAGCCATGAATTTCAACATGCAAAATCAAGCTGGAAGCATACATTTCTGTGGGGATATAATGAGGAGGAGCAAGAAATTGCAGTAGAGGGAACTCTGTTTGATCCCTCTGTGCTTTGTGAGATGTTTCTTCCATGCCTCTCATTCATGCCTTTTCTATCTCATCTTTGAAACTCTATGTTGAATGGCTTATTGTTGATGAATCTCACCCCAATATTTCATAGCTTCTCTTCCTTAGCTTCAGGCCATCTTCTCTCAAGGGTGTCAGAGAAGCAGTCTGTGCTAAATCAAACATCGCTTCAAATGGTCCCTTCCCCCTTTCCTTTCCCTAGACAGCTGGAGGATTACCCCACTGCTGAGGAATTAACCTCTGAAGAGCTTATGTTTAATACCACCCCATCACCGTGAGGGCTTTGTCCCAGCACTACAATCCACTCTACAAGAAGACAGGCTTTGTGAATCGGCAACCATGACTGTTTGGGACAAACCGCATCGGAATGAAAAACTCCACATTAGTCTTAAGAGCTCAAATGACAGAAGGCAGTCAATCCATCAACGGTATTATGGAGCACTTACTGGGTGCAGAACACTGAGCTAAGTGTTTGGGAGAGAACTATACAACAGGAATTGTTTCTAGGACTTTCCGTCCCAGCTTGGCAGGAAGGATCCTCAAAAGTACTTGATCATTGCAGACACACCATCATTTTTTCCTCCTCTGTCTGATCCAGGATAAACTGGGACAAACCTCTTCACTTTCTCAAGTCTACTCATTACAAGAGCTCAGTATAGTGCTCTCAATTAGGTGCTCAATAAATACTATCAGTCAATTGACAGGCATAAAGCAGTGTACTTATTTTTTCCTGAGTCAGTTTGGCTAATTATTGTTGGCCTGATGCTTAATTTCATCCCAAGAGTGTCAATACAAGAAGCACTTTTAGCGTTTAGCATTTATACTGTTATACATGTATACTAGTGAGACATATAATGACTTATTCTGCTATTCCATCATTAATATTTCCAAGCTACCACCTGTCTTAATGTTGCTCTTCCTTTTCCCACTATTTGTACGTCTTTTATGTCTGCCTGTCTCCCTCTCTTCCTGTAAACTTCTTGAGGGCAAGGAACATGTATTTTGCTTTTGTTGTCTTCTTCCAAGCAACCAGTACAGTGTTCTGCATGCAGTAGGTATGTAATATAGTTCCTTTTTTTGATGGATTAGAACAGTGCTTTACACATAGTAAGCACTTAATAAATGCCATCATTATTATTATTATGGATTGTTAGGTTTTGCTCATGAAGACTTGGGACCCAAAAGTTCCTTCCCAAATAGTTGCTTCCTATGCAGACACAGACAGACAGTCCCTGAGCAGAAGCAGGCCAGAATGGAGATAAACTCAGGGATGCTCAGAAGCAGCATGGCTTAGTAGAAAGAGAAATGACCTGGGGGTCAGAGGACCTGAGTTCTTGGCAAGTCACTTAACTTCTCTGTGCCTCAGTTTCCTCACCAGTAAAATGGAACTGAATACCTCTTTTGCCTACTTAGACTTTGAGCCCCATGAGGGACAGAGACTGTGTCCAACCTAATTAACTTATACCTATCCCAGCTCTTTGAGCCCCATGTGGGGAAGCAGTGAGGCCTGTGGAAAGAACCCAGGCTTGGAAGGCAGAGCTCTGTCAATTACTTGCTGTGTGACCTTGGACAAGTCATTTAACTTTTCTGTATCTCATGAATGAATGAATTGAACGAATGAATGAAAGTTTTCTCAACTCTAAAATGGGGGTTAAATACCTGTTCCCCCTCCTACTTAGACTGTGAACCCCATGAGAGACAGGCACTGTATCCAACCTAATTAACTTGTACCTACGTACCTAACTTGTACTTGTAATCAGTGGAAAGAGCACGGGCTTTGGAGTCAGAGGTCATGGGTTCAAATCCCAGCTTCACCAATTGTCAGCTGTGTGACTCTGGGCAAGTCACTTAACTTCTCTGTGCCTCAGTTACCTCATCTGGAAAATAGGGATTAAGACTGTGAGCCCCCCCATGGGACAACCTGATCACCTTGTAACCTCCCCAGCACTTAGAACAGTGCTTTGCACATAGTAAGTGGTTAATACATGCCATTATATATATATATATATATATATATATATATATATATATACACACACATATATATATTATATATGTCTGCTGTGTGACCTTGGGCAAGTCACTTAACTTCTCTGAGCCTCAGTAACCTCATCTGTAAAATGGGGATTAAGACTGTGAGCCCCACGTGGGACAACCTGATCACCTTGTATCCCCCACAGAGCTTAGAACAGTGCTTCGCACATAGTAAGCACTTAACAAATGCCATTATTATCATTATTATAACCACCCCAGGACTTAGAACAGTTCTTAGCACATAGTATTTAACAAATACCATTAAAAAAATGTTGGATGGAGATCATGCCCAACCTGATTATCTTCTATCTAACCTGGCTCTTATGACAGTGCTCAATGCATAGTAAGTACTTAAACAAATGCTACTATCATTATTATTAACCCAAGTGTATAAGCTCTCTTTGGGGATAACCAAAAGCCTAACTGTCTTTCCTTCCACATAAAAATGCTTTCTTCTCCTTCTCACACAACCAGTGAGGCCCTCTCTTGTCGGATGGTGACTTGTCCCCAGAGAGCAATGCTCTTTTTTTAGAACTAGCTAGGCTCTGTTGTTCAGACTCGAGTTTTGTTCTTTATCTGAACATCCATGTTTCTGCCCCCCCATAACTGACGAACTGCACAATCCTGTTCTGTTAAACAGCTCCAATACAGTCACACTTTGTTTTCTTTCCATCTATGGACTTAGCCTTATAAGAGGGAGCCTTGTGCTGGGTTAAGGCTCTTGGACTGAAGAATCATATAGGCTGGGGCTGGTGGATGCCAAGGGGTGATGCACTCTGAACCTGGTGAAAACCAAACCTCCAGGCCATCAGACAGAGAGAAGCAGCAAAGAGTAGTGGATAGTGTATAGGCCTTGGAGTCTTGGAGTCAGAAAGTCATGGGTTCTAATCCGGACTCCGCCACTTGTCTGCTGTGTGACCATGGGCAAGTCCTGGACACATCACCCCACTCCTCAAAAAACTCCAACAGTTGCCCATCCACCTCCTTATCAAACAAAAACTCCTCTCCATTGTCTTTAAAGCACTCCATCACCTTGCCCTCTCCTACCTCAACTCAATTCTCTCCTCCTAGAACCCAGACTGCATGCTTCCTCCTGTATACCTCCTCCAGGAGGCCTTCCCAGACTGAGCCTCCTTTTTCCTCTCCTTCTCCCCATTGCCCCCCTGCCCTACCTCTTCCCTTCCCCACAGCACTTGTATATATTTGTACAGATTTATTACTCTATTTATTTTACTTGTACATATTTACTACTCTATTTTATTAATGATGTGCATGCAGCTATCATTCTATTTATTCTGATGGTTTTGACACCTTTCTACACATTTTGTTTCACTGTCTGTCTCCCCCTTCTAGACTGTGAGCCCGTTGTTGGGTAGGGACCATCTCTACATGTTGCCGACTTGTACTTCCCAAGTGCTTAGTACAGTGCTCTGCACACAGTAAGCACTCAATAAATATGATTGAATGAATGAATGAATGAATGTCACTTCTCTGGGCCTCATTTACCTCATCTATTAAATGGGGATTGAGACTGTGAGCCCCACTTGGGACAGTGACTAACCCCATTTGCTTTTATCCACTCCAGTGTTTAGTACAATGCCTGGCATGAAATAAGAGCCTAACAAATGTCACAAGTATTATTAAGACCCCCTAGCCCCTAAAAATAAAAATGGGAAATGGGAAAAGAAAAATAGCTCCTGTTCACCAAGAACTAACTCTGATGTATCTCAAATCAAAATTTAACAGAATCCAAACCTGACTGACATTATTGTGGATCTTAGAGCTACAAGTGGCAGAGTGTGACAATCATTCAATCAATCAATCAATTGTATTTATTGAGCACTTACTGTGCTCTTGGGAACTACAAGACGGCAACATATAGAGACAGTCCCTACCCACCAATGGGCTCACAGTCTAGAAGGGGGAGACAGACAACAAAACATGTAGACAGGTGTCAAAACCATCAGAATAAATAGAACTAAAGCTATATGCACATCATTAATACATTAGAGTAGTAAATATGTACAAGTAAAATAGAGTAATAAATATATACAAATATATACACAGTGGAAAGAACACTAGGACTCTAGGGGTCAAGGTACTGTCAGTTCCACTGTTGCATGTGTTTTCAACAGATAGCGCACAGTTGAAGAATTCGGTACATTACTCCCACAGCAAGCATCAGTCTGGATATGGTGACAATAAAGATAATTATGGTATTTGTAAAGCATAAGCTATGCACCAACCATTGTATTGAGAGTTGGGGTGAACACAAGACAATCAGATGACACATAGTCTAAGAAGGTGGGAGGACAGGTTATTTCTACCTCATTTTACATTAATAAATCAATGGTATTTATTGAGTGCTTACTGTGTGCAGAGCACTGCATTAAACACTTGGGAGAATACATTGCAACAGATCAGGTAGAAACGTTCCCTGCCTAGAATGAGCTTAAATATGCAAAAACTGAGGCACAGATGAATTAAGTGACTTAATTTAAGTAACATTTGGTTCAGTTAGATTTGGTGTAGGAAGAAAGGCTTGTGCATGGGATCAATCAAGGCATGAGTATTAGCTCAATTTTTTTCAATCAATCATATTTATTGAGTGCTTGCTCTGTGCAGAATACTGTATTAATCATGTAAGAGACTACAATATAACCAACACAGTTCCTGTCCACAACTATGGGGTTATGGCAGAACTGAATCTACGTGGGATCAAGGTATGAAAACCTAGGTCAGTGTGAAAGATGAAGATGAGAAGATGGGATTTTCTCCCCAAATCTCAGTCTTCTAAATGTTTACTGAAGTCAAACTCCTGACTGAGGAAGGATAGGCCATTACTGATCTCCATTCTTTTTTCTTTCAGAAATGTTCTTGGGAAACTGCAGTCTAGTGGAAAAATCGCAGGACTCAGTCAAAGGACTTGGGTTCTAATTCCAGATCTGCCACTTATCTGCTGCTGTGTGACACTGAACAAGTCACTTAACTTCTCTATTCCTCCATTTCCTTTTCTGAAAATAGGGATTCATTACTTGTTCTCCTTCCTACTGAAACAGTGAGTCCCATGTGGGACCGGGATTATAATTTGATTACCTAGTACCTACCCCAGTGCTTGGTACATAATAAGCACTTAACCACAATTGCTATCTTTTAAACTTGCCAAAAAATAATTCAGCACATGTCTCTTCACTTTTCAAAAATCTCCATGGGTTTCTCAATCGCTCTCCACAAGAAGCAGAAACACTGGCTGATTGACTTCAAGTGATTCTCTACTGCTCTTTCTCAGTTCCCTATCAACTTTCTCACCTGCTAAACCCCAGTTAGTGCTCTTTATTCCTCCCCACTCACCTTCTTACTGTACCTCCATCAGAATTCTCTGACCTCAGGCTTCTTGTTCATGTACTTCCTTCTTCCTGAACCACTTTCCCCCTTCAGCCCTCACCATCTTCAAAGCTCCAGGAAATCCAGCTTTCCCAACATGCTTTCCATAATTCATTTCCAATCAATCAAATTTATTGAGTGCTTACTCTGTGGAGAGCACTGTACTAAGCCCCTGGGAAATAATAATAATAATAATAATAATAATAATGGCATTTATTAAGCACTTACTATGTGCAAAGCACTGTTCTAAGTGCTGGGGAGGTTACAAGGTGATCAGGTTGTCCCTCGAGGGGCTCACAGTCTTAATCCCCATTTTACAGATGAGGTCACTGAGGCCCAGAGAAGTGAAGTGACTTGCCCAAAGCCACACAGCTGACAATTGGTGGAGCCGAGATTTGAACCCCTGACCTCTGACTCCAGAGCCTGGGCTCTTTCCATTGAGCCACGCTGCTTCTCTAAAGTAAATTAGTAGACATGTTCCCCACCCACAACAAATTTCTACCTCACCAAATGTGGCCAGTCTCTCCATCAACCATCCATAATATCTATTTGTATAAACAACACCTTGAATTAGTAGAGTATTTTATTTTTCAAAGGCACTTTTATATCATTTATCTCATTTGCTCCTCATCCCTGTGAAGCAAGCCCAATGAGGTATATTTAAACCCATTTTTGAGATGAGGATACTGAGGCCCAGAGATGGTAAGTGTTTTGCCTGAGGTCACACAGGAGACCAGTGGCAGAGTTAGAATTAGAATGCACTCCTCCAACTTCCAAATCTGGGTTTTTCCCACTAGATAAACACTACTTGTTCACTACTTGTACACCATCTAAAACTACTTGTTCATTCACCTATTCATCTTTCCACCTTCCTTCTACCAGTAATCAAAGCATTGTTCTCTCTCCTAATCCTTTTATTTGTAGGTAATTTATTTCTGTTTGCCTCCTCCATTAGATTGTAGATTCCAGGAGGGCAGAGACCATGCGTTTTGCTCGTATTGTACTTTCCCAGGCATTTAGTACACTGCTCTGCACAGAATGGATTCTCAATATATACTTTTGATAAATAATCAAAGATGTTTATTGAAAGCTTATGGTATGCAGAGTATTGTTCTAAGTGCTTTGGAAAGTACAGTACAACAGAATTGGTAGACACGTTCCCTGCCCACAAGGAGGTTACAGTCTAGTGGACAAGCTCACAGTCTATAGTAAAAAATTTTGGAGTTTTATTATTTTTATTTTGGATTTTGAGAGAGAGAGAGAGAGAGAGAGAGAGAGAGAGAGAGAGAGAGAGAGAGAGAGAAGAGCAGTGTGGCTTAGTGGATAGAGCACAGGGCCTGGGAATCAGAAACACCTGGCTTCTAATCCCAATTCTGCCACATCTGCTTTGTGACCTTGGGCTAGTCACTTAACTTCTCTGGGCCTCAATTACCTCATCTGTAAAATGGGGATTAAGACTGTGAGCCCCATGTGGGGCAGGGACAGTGTTCAACCTGATTAGCTTGTATCTACCCTGTTGCTTAGAATAGTGCTGGCACATAGTAAGCACTTAACAAGTACTTTTATTATATATGTGTAGGTATATAAAATCCAAAAATCCAAAATCCAAAAAATGTGTACATGTGTATAAATCCAAAATCCAAATATATATATGTTAAACCCTGGAATAGACACAAAGTTATCAGATCGGATAGAATCTCAGTCCCCCAGTCTGTCTTATCATGATTGTACAGATGAAGAAACTGAGGCCCTGAGGCCCAGAGAGGCTAAGGTGCCCAGAGAGGCTTCTGATTCCCAGGCTCTGTGCTCTATCCACTAAGGCACACTGCCTCTCTCTCTCTCTTTCCCTCTCTGTATATATATATATATATATATATATATATATATATATATATATATATATATTTATTTATTTATTTATATGTAATCCAAATTTTTTTATTATAGACTGTAGCTTGTCCACTAGACTGTAACCTCCCTGTGGGCAGGGAACGTGTCTACCAACTCTGTTGTACTGTACTTTCCAAAGCACTTAGAACAATACTCTGCATACCATAAGCATTCAAAAGCATCTTTTTTATTTATCAAAAGTATATATTGAGAATCCATTCTGTGCAGAGCAGTGTACTAAGTGCCTGGGAAAGTACAATACAAGCAAAACACATGGTCCCTGCACTCCTGGAATCTACAATCTAAGGTAGGAGACAAGCAGAAATGAATTACTTGCAAATAAAAAGATTAGGCGAGAGAACAATGCTTTGATTACTAGTAGAAGGAAGACGGAAAGATGAATAGATGAATGAATAAGGGAGAAAACAAGTAGTGTTTATCTAGTGGGAAAAACGCAGATTTGGAAGTCGGAGGAGTGCATTCTAATTCCAACTCTGCCACTGGTCTCCTGTGTGACCTCAGGCAAAACTCTTAGCACCTCTGGGCCTCAGTATCCTCATCTCAAAAATGGGGCTAAATATACCTCATTGGGCCACATAGCAGGCCAATAGCAGAGCAGGGACTAAAACCCAAGTCTCTTGACTGCTAACTCTCTATTAAACCACACTGCTCCTGCTGCTCCTAAATCAGCTGAGTGTCAAGACGAAAGTTAATTCTAGCACATGAAAGTTGATTCTAGCACCCACAGGACCAAGGGAGTTTTACAAAACACAGTTATTTGTGAAATCACTTGGTTCAATAAGCTACGGTCTCAACAAAATGGACTTTTGGGTTTCCATTTTGAGCTGACATTGCAATTTGAAAAAATATTACTTTTCTAGTACAAGCTAAAGAAAGTCAGTAAACCAGTGAGCTTAGAATGATCTTGAAAATCATTTTAATCATTGCTATTTTAGTTGCTGCTGAAATGTTAGTACTATCCCTGCCCAAGATGGTTTTATTAAAGAAATACATCTGCATGTAATACCACTTCATTTTATGTGACATCTTTCCTATATATATGCATATGCATATATGTATATATATATATATGTTTTATGCATATAAAACATATGAGAAGCAGCATGGCTCAGTGGATAGAGCACAGGCTTAGGAGTCAGAGGACGTGGGTTCTAATCCCGGCTCTGCTGCTTGTCAGCTGTGTGACTTTGGGCAAGCCACTTAACTTCTCTGTGCCTCAGTTACCTCATCTGTAAAATGGGGATTAAGACTGTGAGCCCCACGTGGGACAATCTGATCACCTTGTATCCACCCCAGTGCTTAGAACAGTGCTTTGCACATAGTAAGCGCTTAACAAATGCCATCATCATTATTATTATTCTGTATATACATGAGAAGCAGCATGGCCTAGTGGAAAGAGCATGGGCCTGGGGGGTCAGAGGACCTGGGTTCTAATCCCAGTTTTGCCACTTCTCTGCTGTGTGACCATGGGCTTAACTTCTCAGTGCCTCAGTTTCCTCATCAGTGAAATGAAGATTAAATCCTACTTCCCCCTACTTCAACTGTGAGCCACACATAGGGCAGGGTTTGTGTCCAACTTGATTACCTTGCATCTACCCCAGTGCTTATTACAGCGTTTGCCAGATAGTAACTGCTTAACAAATACAATAATAATTTATATTGTTTTTATTATTATTGTAACTGCAACCCAAAATTCAACAGAGAGCTTCAATAAGTAGCCTCCTTAAGGACTTAATCCTTTAGAGAGTAGGGAAAGCTGAGCCTGAAGAAAGGGAAGAAAACACTTGGAATAGAGAGGATTTAGCATCTATCTTTTACAAACATTTATTGAGGTTTCACTGTGGAATATTACAAATCATATAAAAGGTTATAAAGATCAGTCTCCCACATGTTGAGGTTAGAGTTGATGGTACTCCTCTACTGAAACTTCCCAACCCCATAATACTTACATTCATATCCTTATACTCTACGTCCCCCATCTGTCATTTATTTGAATTGTCTCTCCATCTAGCTGTAATCCTCTTGAAGGCAGGGATCATGTCTACCAACTCTAATAATAACTGTGGCTTTTCTTAAGCACTTACTGTGTACCAAACACTGTACGAAGCACTGGGGCAGATACAAGATAATCAGGCCACACTTGGGGCTCAAATTCTAAGAAGGAGAGAGAACAGATATTGAATCCCCATTTTGCAGATAAAGGAACTGAGGCACAGGGAAGTTAAGTAATTTGCCCATGGTCACCCAGCAGGTATGTGGTGGAGCAGAAATTAGAACCCAGGTCCGCTGATTCCCAGGCCCATGCTTTTTCCACTAGACCATGCTGCTTTCTTTGGAAGAGTACAGCTGAGAAGCAGTGTGGCAGCTGAGAAGCAGCATGGTCTAGTGGATAGAGCATGGTAATAATAATGGTATTTGTTAAGCACTTACTATGTGCCAAGCACTGTTCTAAGCACTGGATACAAGGTAATCAGGTTGTTTCACATGGGGCTCACAGTCTTAATCCCCACCTTTCAGATGAGGTAACAGGCACAGAGAAGTTAAGTGGCTTGCCCAAGGTCACACAGCAGACATGTGGTGGAGTCGGAATTAGAACCCATGTCCTCTGACTCCCAAGCCTGTGCTCTTTCCACTAAGCCATGCTGTTTCTCATAGCTTTCCAAATTACTTCTAATATTTGCATCCATCTCCGTATCACCATCACATTCATAACACTCAATCAGCTCTCTCCCTAATACTTAGCTTTGCTCCTCTCCCTCTACAATGCAGCCCACATATTCCACTCCTCTAATACCTATTTATTCACCGTCACTTGCTCTTGCTTCACCTGCTATTGACCCCTTACGCACATGGTCCTTCCTGCCTGAAACTTCCTCCCCCTATATATCTGACAGACCAGCATTCTCTCCATCTTCAGAGCATTATTAAAATCGTATCTCTTCCAGGAAGACTTTCTGATTAAACTCTTATTCTCCCTCACCCTATATTCCCTCCTGACTGCTTCACTTGTACACTTAGTCCCATTCCCTAAATATTTCTGTATTCACCCCACTCTCACAGCACTCCCACAACATTTATGCACATCATTCAATCATATTTGAGTGCTTACTGTGTGCAGAGCACTGTACTAAGCACTTGGGGGAATACAATGTAACAGACCTATTCCCTGCCCACAGTGAACTTACACTTTAGAGGATGTCCTTGTACTTTAGTTGCTGCCCTTACCTGTAATTTATTTTAGTGTCTGTCTTCCCCACTGGACTCTAAGCTCCTTGAGGGCAGGGGTCTTGTCTACCAACTGCATTGCACTCTCCCAAGCACTCATTACAGTGCTCTGCACAACATCCTCTAGACTGTGAGCCCGTTGTTGGGTAGGGACCATCTCTATATGTTGCCAACTTGTACTTCCCAAGCGCTTAGTACCATGCTCTGCACACAGTAAGTGCTCAATAAATACGATTGAATGAATGAATGAATCCTCTAGATTATAAGATCATTGTTACATTGTACTTCTCCAGCTGCTTAGTTCAGTACCCTACACACAGTAAGCATTCAAGAAATATGATTGAAGGAATAAACACTTAATAAATATCACTGATTGATTGGCTGGTAGTGGCCAATTATTGATATTTCCTGAGAGGGACTTAGGTCATAAAATAGGCAGCCTGTCTCATCTTTAAAGTTCTCACCCTCTTTCCCATAGACTTCAATTTTGCTGTGCATTAAAATGCTCTCACAATGTCTGTATTTCATGTGGTATCATGTTCTTGTGAACTTGGGAATAATATTTTGTGGGAATTATGTTCTGTGCTCCGGAATCAATGACTGCTGCGTTTCCCCTCTCGCCTGTAATTTTGCGGGGTTTCTCACCTCCACAGCTTTTTAGCTTGGCATATGCCCGTTTTCCTTGCCCAAAATTTGTATCAAGTATGATTAACCTTCTAATCAGTGCTCAGGCCCCTGTTAGGGCAGGCACAATCGGGAAATCTCTTGGATGAGAATGAGACTGTCTGCCATCTCAGGGTCGTAACAATAGATTCACCAGTGACCAGTAAGAGTCCTGGTTGTGGAGGAAGTCAGCTTGACCCGTGGCCTTTTCAAACTTAGCACTCAACCACTGTTCACCCACCTTTCTTAGCCAGATCTCCATTCCAAGTTACAGGGTTTTTATACAGTTCCCTTTTGCTTGTAGATTGAAGGAAGAGAGAGTGCCCATCCTGCTTGTAACCACCCCAGTGCTTAGTACAGTGTCTGACACTTGGTAAGTGCTTAACAAATACCTCAATTATCATTATCATTATTATTATCATTATTATTATCCTGTTCTCATCCTTAGAAATCCCATAGCACATAAAACAGGTCCACATATGGAGATGGTGTTTCATTAATATTTTCTAATAATGGAGAACATAAACTTCAAGGCAGAGTTGAGGGGCTTCAGTGGTGACTCACAACTGCACATCTGAAGAGCAAAGGAAGGAAAAGGGTCATTGTGAATAGCCCAAGATGTTTGCACTGGAAAGGAGTAATAATAAGAATTATTAGGAGGCCTTCCCAGACTGAGCCCCTTCCTTCCTCTTCCCCTCGTCCCCCTCTCCATCCCCCCATCTTACCTCCTTCCCTTCCCCACAGCACCTGTATATATGTATATACTTTTGTACATATTTATTACTCTATTTATTTATTTTACTTGTACATATCTATTCTATTTATTTTATTTTGTTAGTATGTTTGGTTTTGTTCTCTGTCTCCTGCTTTTAGACTGTGAGCCCACTGCTGGGTAGGGACTGTCTCTATATGTTGCCAACTTGTACTTCCCAAGCGCTTAGTACTGTGCTCTGAACACAGTAAGCACTCAATAAATTCGATTGATGATGATGATGATGTGTATATAGCTATAATTTTATTCATTCTGTGGTATTGACAACTGTCTACTTGTTTTTTTGGGTTTTTTTGTCTGTCTCCTCCTTCTAGACTGTGACCCTGATGTTTACTTGTACACATTTGGTATTCTATTTTATTTTGTTAATCTGTTTTGTTTTGTTGTCTGTCTCCCCCTTCTAGACTGTAAGCCCGTTGTTGGGTAGGGACCGTCTCTATATGTTGCCAATTTGTACTTCCCAAGCACTTAGTACAGTGCTCTGCACACAGTAAGCGCTCAATAAATACGATTGAAAGAATGAATGAATGAAATTATAATAGTATTCATTAAGTGCTTACTATGTGCCAGGCACTGTACTAAGCACAGGGGCAGATACAAGGTAATTGAGTTGGACACAGTCCCTGTTCCACATAGAGCTCACAGCCTTAATGCCCATTTTACAGATGAGGTAACTGAGGCATAGGGAAGTGAAGTGACTTGCTCAAGGTCACATAAAAGACAAGTGGTGGGAGCTGGGATTAGAACTCAGCTTTTTCTGACTCCAAGGCCCCTGCTCTATCTACTAGGCCATGCTGTTTCTCATGAAAGTGTGGTGGTAGGATGAAAATATATATATTATCTATCTGGTAGCCTGTTTTTTATAATATTTGTTAAGTGTGTACTGTGTATCGGGCACTGTTCTAGGTGCTGGAGTAGCTATAAATTAATCAGGTCAGACAAATTCTCTGCCCAAATGGAGTTCAAAGTCTAAGTATCAATCAACCCCAGACTGAGCCCCCTTTTCCCAGGCTGAGCCCCCTTTTTCCTCTCCTCCTCCCCATCCCTCCCGCCCTACCTCCTTCCCCTCCCCATAGCACCTGTATATATGTTTGTACAGATTTATCACTCTATTTTACTTGTACATATTTACTGTATTTTGTTAGTGATGTGCATTTAGCTTTAATTCTATTTGTTCTGACGACTTGACACCTGCCTACATGTTTTTTTTTGTTGTTGTCTGTCTCCCCCTTCTAGACTGTGAGCCCGTTGCTGGGAAGGGACTGTCTCTTTATGTTGCCAACTTGAACTTTCCAAGCGCTTAGTACAGTGCTCTGCACACAGTAAGCGCTCAAGAAATATGAATGAATGAATGAATGGTATTTATGATATATATTGAGCACTTTCTGGGGGCAGAGCAATGTACTAACCACTTGGGAGAGTACAACAGAGTGGTTAGACACATGCCCTGATGATAATGAGCCTACAGTCTAGTGGGGAGACTGTAGGAGGAAGAAGGAGGGAGAACAGGTATTAACTCCTCATTTTACAGTTGAGGAAACTTAGGCACAGAGAAGTTAAGTGATTTGCCAAGGTCACACAGCAGGTAGGTTGCAGAGCCAGGATTTCAGCCCAGGTCCTCTGACTCCTAGGCCTGGGCTTTCTCATTCATTCAATCGTATTTATTGAGTGTTTACTTTGTGCACGGCACTGTACTAAGTGCTTTCAAAGTACAATTTGGCAACAAACAGAGACAGTCCCTATCCAACGGGCTCACAGTCTAGAAGGGGAGAAACAGACAACAAAACAAAACAAAGCAAGTGGAAAGGCATCAATTGGATCAATGTAAATAGATAGAATTATAGATATAGACACGTTGTTAATAAAATAAATAGAATAATAAATATGTGCATATATTCACAAGTGTTATGGGGTGGGGAGGGGGGCAGAGCAGAGGGAGGGAGTAGGGGCGATGGGGAGGGAAGGAGGAGCAGAAGAAAGGGGGGCTGAGTCTGAGAAGGTCTCCTGGAGGAGGTGAGCTAAGACATGCTGCCTGTTGGGAGCTCAGGCCTCAAAGAGAGGAAACAGTGTAAGACTCAGAGTTAGCAGGGCTGAACTAAGGCACACACCACATTAACTTCTAAACAAGATTTATCTTCACTACTTTGAACATCAACAGAAATATCTATTATGGTAAATGATGGAGACAATCTAATAGACTCTCTGCCCCTTAGCATGACAAAGGATGATGGAACTTCAGAAAGAAAGCATCCTGTTTTTTCTCTTATTTCTCCTCTCCCCCAGCTCCTACAAGAGGTCCAGAGATTGGCATTGAAAGTCTTAGCGGCAAGAGCCCGGGCGTGGGAGCCGGAGGACATGGCTTCTAATCCCCGCTCTGCCACTGGTCTGTTTTGTGACCTTGGGCAAGCTGCTTAACTTCTCTGGGCCTCAGTTACCTCATCTGTAAAATGGGGATTAAGACTGTGAGCCTCACATGGGACAATCTGCTTAGTTCATATCTACCCCAGTGCTTAGAACAGTGCTTGACACATAGTAAGCTCTTAAGAAATACCACAATTATTATTGGTTTTTTTTGTTCAGCACTTACTGTGTGCCAGGCAGAGTACTAATCACTTGGGTAGATACAAGTAAATCAGGTTGGGCATAGTCCCTGTCCCACATGGGGCTCAGAGACATAATCCCCATTTTACAGATGAGGGAACAGAGGCAAAGAGAAGTGAAATGATTTGACCAAAGTCACACAGCAGAAAGTGGCAGAGCCGGTATTAGAACCCATGTGCTTCTTACTCCCAGGTCTGTGCTCTATCCACTAGGCTACGTGGCTGCTCATTCTGCCTTCTTTGATCCCGGAGGGAAGGGATCACACCCACATGATGTCTCCACATGTGGCTTAATGCACTGCTCTGCACCCAAAAAGTGCTCAAGAAATACCAGCGATTATTTGACTGTGGCTGTGGGTTTGCCTTGGATTCTGAGTCAGTACGAGCCTGAAATTCTTCTCCAGGCCTAGCACATGGTGTGGTGGGTAGAACATGCATCTGGGAGTCAGAAGGTCATGGGTTCTAATCCCAATCAATCAATCAATCGTATTTATTGAGCGCTTACTGTGTGCAGAGCACTGCACTAAGCGCTTGGGAAGTACAAGTCGGCAACACACAGAGACGGTCCCTACCCAACAGTGGGCTCCAAGTCTAGAAGGGGGAGACAGAGAACCAAACACATTAACAAAATAAAATAAATAGATATGTACAAGTAAAATAGAGTAATAAATACGTACAAACATATATACATATATACAAGTGCTGTGGGGAAGGGAAGGAGGTAAGGCGGGGGGGTTGGAGGGGGGAGGAGGGGGAGAGGGAGAGAGCTCCCAGCTCCACTACTTGTCTGCTGTGTGACCTTGAGCAAATCACTTCATTTCTCTGTGCCTCAGTTACCTCAACGGTAAAATAGAAATTGAGACTCTGAGCTCCACATAGGATAGGGACTGTGTCCAACCTGATTAGCTTGTATCTAACTCAGCATTTAGAACAGTGCTTGGCACATAGTAAGTGCTAAGCAAGTACAATTATTATTTTTAACCCACCCCCAGCACTTAGTACAGTGCTAAGTATACAAAGCTTGGCACATAGTGCTTAAGATCAGAGAAGCAGTTAGAGAAGCAGCTTGGCTTAGTGGAAAGAGCACGGGCTTGGGAGTCAGAGGATGTGGGTTCTAATCCCGACTTTTCCACTTGTCTGCTGTGTGACCTTGGGCAAATCACTTAACTTCTCTGTGCCTCAGTTACCTCATCTGTAAAATGGGGATTAATACCGTGAGCCCCATGTGGGACAACCTGATTACTATCTACCTCAGAGCTTAGAACAGTGCTTGGCACATACTAAGTGCTTAATGATTACCATAATTATTATTATTATCTTAACATACCATCATTGTATTATTACTGATTTTTGTTTTTATTTTGTGCATTTGCCCTTGTTTTTTCTATTGCTTCCCTCTTTTATTGTTTCATCACTCCTTATGTGTTCATCTCCAGTCATATACTCCTACTTATAGTCTTCATTTATGCTACTTATATTCTTCATTTATGCTACTTATATTCTTCTATTATGAGCCCCTTGAAATCTGGGACTGGATCTAATTCCAACGTGCGTATTCTACCCCAGTGCTTAGTAATTTGTGTATAGTGCTTAATAAATATTACTTCTACCTACTACTATTCCATGTTCTCCCAGGGGATATCACCAATGGAATCCAAACACTAGAAAGGAGGCTGAGGGTCTGCATTTCTGATTCTCCACCAAACCTGGAAATTCCAGGATAAAGTCACTGGGAGCTGGGCCACTGAGAGAAAAGATTCCTAAGGAGGTGATAAATTTAAGACAGACTAATTGGATTACCAGGAAGACCAGGTGGTCACAGGGACTATTCAATCCATTTGGCTGAAATGTCTTTCCCTGGGGGATGTCTGACAAACAGAAACTCAGATGCCCCAGGGCCTTAAAAGGCCACTAATAGAATACAAAGCAGGGAGGTTAATGGGTTTCAGAGGAAGGTTTTACCCAAGTCTAGGGGGGTTGGGCTGCAGGCCGAGAAGGCTCAGATCTGGGAGAAGAGAAAATTGAAGCTGGGTGTGGGGAGGAGGAACGAAAAAAAACCACTGAACAGGAGAAACAAAATTCTGTAGAATTTTTCAAATCATTTCCGAAGATCTCAGTTTTGCCTGAGATGCTAATTAATAAATATGATTTAAAATAGGCATACATACACCCAGTTTGCCTCCCACAAACTGGGAGGCAAAGTCCTCAAGGGAAAGGGTTATGTCTCACATCTACTGATGTTTCCAAAAGTCCAGGACAGCCCCCTGTACACAGTAAATGATGGCATTTATTAAGTGCTGACTATGTGCGAAGCACTGTTCTAAGTGCTGGAGAGGTTACAAGGTGATCAGGTTGCCCCATGGGGGGCTCACAGTCTTCATCCCCATTTTCCAGATGAGGTAACTGAGGCACAGAGAAATTAAGTGACTTACCCAAAGTCACACAGCTGACAATTGGTGGAGCCGGAATTTGAACCCATGACCTCTGACTCCAAAGCCCGTGCTCTTTCCATTGAGCCATGCTGCCCCCAACGTATTTCCCTCCACCCTACCCCCTTCCCCACAGCACTTGTATATATTTGTACATATTTATTACTCTATCTTTTTGTACATATTTATTACTCTATTTTATTAATAATGTGTATACAGCTATAATTCTATTCTGATGGCATTGACACCTGTCTACTTGTTTTGTTGTCCGTCTCCCCCTTCTAGACTGTGAGCCCGCTGTTGGGTAGGGACCGTTTCTATATGTTGCCAATTTGTACTTCCCAAGCCCCTAGTATAGTGCTCTGCATACAGTAAGCACTCAATAAATTCATTTGAATGAATGAATGATAATACTAATTATTATCTTTACAATGGTATTTATTAAGCACTATGAACTAAGCTCTGGGCTAGACACAAAGTTAGGAGATCAGCAGGAATCCAAGTCTCTTTTGGGGCTTAAAATCTAATTTATGCGACAGACAATTACTCTCCCCTGCTTGAAGCCTTATTGAAGGCACATCTCCTCCAAGACACCTTCCCTGTAAGCCCTCCTTTCCTTTTCTTTAACTCCCTTCTGCCTTGCCCTGACTGCCTCCCTTTGTTCTCCCCACCCTCCCAGGCCCACCGCACTTATGTATATAACTGTAATTTTATTTATGTGCATTGATGTCTGTCTTCCCTTCTCTAGATTGGAAGCTCATTGTGAGCAGAGAATGTCACTGTTTATTGTTGAATTGTACTTTCCCAAGCATTTAGTACAGTGCTTTGCACACAGTAAGCTAAGCGCATAATAAATGCGATTGAATGAATGAATGAATATCCTCATTTTCAAATGAGAAAACTAGGGGCCAGAGAAGACAACTCACTTGCCCAAGGCCACAAGGTAAACCAGGTATTTATTTATAAATACCTGTGTATATGAACTGACACTTATAAAGCAATTGTAGCACCTAACTTTCTAGATGGCTTTAAGATCTAGACTTATATAGCTAGCACTTCAGCTTCTAGACCATTCATTCATTCAATCGTATTTATTGAGCACTTACTGCTTGCAAAGCACTGTACTAAGCGCTTGGGAGAGTACAATGTAACAATAAACCAATATAAACAATAGACCAGCTCCATCTACAGTATTCATACCATCCAAGTACATCAGAGAAGCAGCGTGGCTCAGTGGAAAGAGCCCAGGCTTTGGAGTCATGGGTCATGGGTTCAAATCCCAGCTCCACCAACTGTCAGCTGTGTGACTTTGGACAAGTCACTTAACTTCTCTATGCGTCAGTTCCCTCATCTGTAAAATGGGGATTAAAACTGTGAGCACCCCCGGGGACAACCTGATCACCTTGTAACCCCCCCCAGTGCTTAGAACAGTGCTTTGCACATAGTAAGTGCTTAACAAATACCATCATTATTATTATTTACATTTATGAAGGAGCCAAATATGAAACTTTTGTGGTGGTGTCACCTGTGATAATGTGAGGAAGAGGACAAGATTTAAGGGGAATGATGACCTTGACAGTTTTTAGTGCTTAGTAGAGTGTTCTGCCCGCAGTAAGCTCTCAATAAATACAATTGAATGAATGAATATGGCTTCAACTTCTATCTCCATGTAGATGATTCCCAAATCAACCTTTCTAGCCCTGATCTCGCCTTCTACGAGGTCTTACACTTCCTCCTGCCTTTAGGACATCTCTACTTGGGTGCCCACTGGCAATTCAAACTTTACATATTCAAAACGGAACTCATTTTCTAACCCAAACCCTGTCCTCCCCATGACTTTCCCAGCACTGTAGACAACACTATTATCCTCCCTGTCTCATAACCCAAGCACTTAGTACAGCACTCTGCACACAGTAAGTGCTCAATCAATACGATTGAATGAATAAGCCTGTTACCTTGGTATTATCCTCAACTCATCCATCTCTTTCACTGTCTGACTGATGGATTCAAACCACATATTCATTCTGTCACCAAATTTTCTCCATTCTACCATCATACAATCGCTAAAATCTGCATGTTCTCTCCAACCAAACGGCTACTACACTGATCCAAGCACTTATTCATTCATTCAGTCCTATTTATTTAGCACTTACTGTGTGTGCAGAGCACTATGGTAAGTGCTTGGAAGAATACAATGTAACAGCAAACACCTTTCCTGCCCACAGGAGCTTGCTTATCCTATACCATCTTGACTATGGCATCTGCCTCTTCACAGACCTTCCTGCCTCCTGTCTCTCCCCACTCCAGTCTATACTTCATTCCCGGATCATTTTTCTACAAAAAGATTCATTCATGTTTCTCCACTCCTCAAGAACCTCCCGTGGTCCCATCTACCTCTGCATTAAACAGAAACTCCTTATCATCATCTTTAAATCACTCAATCAACTCACCCCCTCCTACCTTATCTCCCTGACTTCCTACTCCAACCAAGATGCACAACTCAGTCCTCTAATGCCAACCTACTTGCCACACCTCAATCTCATTTATTTCACTGCCAATCCCTTGCCCATGCCCTCCCTCTAGCTCACAATCACTACTCTCCCTTGTTCAAAGCCCTATTAAAATCATAAGTCCTCCAAGAGTTCTTCCCTGATTAAGCCCTCTTATCCCCTGCTCTCTCACCCATCTGCATCACCTATGCACTTGAATCTGTACCCTGTAGACATAATCACTCCCCCATCAGTCCTACAGCACTTATGTACATATCTGTAATTCATGTATTTATTTATATTAATGACTTTAGACTGGTTCATGTGGATAATAATGATGATGGCATTTATTAAGTGCTTACTATGTGCAAAGCACTGTTCTAAGCACTGGGGAGGTTACAATGTGATCAGGTTGTCCCACGTGGGGCTCACAGTCTTAATCCTCATTTTACAGATGAGGTCACTGAGGCACAGAGAAGTTAAGTGACTTGCCCAAAGTCACACAACTGACAAGTGGCGGAGCTGGGATAAGGATTGTGTCTACCAACTCTGTTGTATTATACTCTCCCAAGCATTTTGTACAGTGCTCCGCACACAGAAAGCATTCAATAAATACCACCGATTGAGTTCAGGTTTTGCCATATTGTATTTAAGGCAGAGAAATCTGATGAAGAGCAATTAAAAGTGATCTGACGCTCAGAGATCAGGACACAGAGGGAGGACAAAAATGACATCAGCACCATGGGTCACAAAACAACCAGTAATGTCTTTTGATTTCACCCAAGTGGAAGAGTGTGTTGGTCACCACTAGCCACATCTGTCACCTTCACACACCCATACATACACACACAAATAATCAGTCGATAAATGGTATTTATTGAGCAGAGAAGCAGCTTGGGATAGTGGATAATGCACGGGCCTGAGAGTCAAAAGGACTTGGGTTCTAATTCCTGGTTCTGCCACTTGTCTGCTGTGGGACCTCGGGCCAGTCACTTCACTTCTCTCTGCTGAGTTACTTCATCTGTGAAATGGGGATTACAGAGCCCCTTGTGGACTGTGTCCAACCCAATTTGCTTGTATAATAACAATAATGATGATGACATTTATTAAGCACTTTCTATGTGCAAAGCACTGTTCTAAATGCTGGGGAGGTTACATGGTGATCAGGTTGTCCCTCGTGGGGCTCACAGTCTTCATCCCCATTTTACAGATGAGGGAACTGAGGCCCAGAGAAGTTAAGTGACTTGCCCAAGGTCACACAGCTGACAAGCGGTGGAGCTGGGGTTTGAACCCATGACCTCTGATTCCAAAGCCCGGGCTCTTTCCACTGAGCCACACTGCTTCTCTACCAGTATCCACCCCAACACTTAGTACAGTATTTGGCACATAGTTCCCCCTTCTAGACTGTGAGCCCACTGTTGGGTAGGGACTGTCTCTATATGTTGCCAACTTGTACTTCCCAAGCGCTTAGTACAGTGCTCTGCACACAGTAAGCGCTCAATAAATACGATTGATTGATTGATAGTAAGCACTTAACAAATACCACTTATTGTGTACAGGGCACTGTACTTTGTGCTCAGGACAATACAACAGAGTTGGTAAACACACTTTCTGGCCTACTAAAAGGTTCATAATTCTCAATATTAGCTCTCATTCTCATACTTTTTCTTTATTGTCATCTTCAGCACTGATTGAGAGCCAACTGGGTGCAGAGCACAACACTGAGCTTTTGAAGATATAATAAAGGTAAAAGTCACATTGTCTGCCCGAGAAAGCAAAAGAGGGTGAGAGCAGATGAGAGGGAAAGGAATAAGAGAGGGAGAGAGCAAGCGTGGGAAAGGGAATGAGAGAGAGGAAAGAGAGCAAGACAGGAAAGAGTGAGAGAGAGGGAAAGAGTGAGAGGGAAAATAATAATAATAATGATGATCATCATCATCAATCGTATTTATTGAGCGCTTACTATGTGCAGAGCACTGTACTAAGCGCTTGGGAAGTACAAATTGGCAACATATAGAGACAGTCCCTACCCAACAGTGGGCTCACAGTCTAAAAGATGATGGTATTTGTTAAGCGCTTACTATCTGCAAAGCACTGTTCTAAGCGTTGGGAAGCTTACAAGGTGATCAGGTTGTCCCGGGGGGGCTCACAGTTTTAATCCCCATTTTACAGATGAGGTAACTGAGGCACAGAGAAGTTAAGTGACTTGCCCAAAGTCACACAGCTGACAGTTCAATTCAATTCAATAATGGCATTTATTAAGCACTTACTATGTGCAAAGCACTGTTCTAAGCACTGGGGAGGTTACGAGATGATCAGGTTGTCCCTCGGGGGGCTCACAGTCTTAATCCCCATTTTATAGATGAGGTAACTGAGGCACAGAGAAGTGAAGTGACTAGCCCAAAGTCACACAGCTGACAATTGGTGGAGCCGGGGTTTGAACCCATGACCTCTGACTCCAACGCCCAGGCTCTTTCCACTGAGCCAAGCTGACAGTTGGCAGAGTCAGGATTTGAACCCATGACCACTGACTCTAAAGCCCGGGCTCTTTCCACTGAGCCACGCTGCTTCTCCAAGAAGCTCAGACTAGTGGATGGGGCCCAGACCTGGAAGCCAGAAGGACCTGGGTTCTAATTCTGCCTCTGCCAGATTTCTGCTGTGTGACTTCGGGCAAGTCACTTAACTTCTCTGTGCCTCAGTTACCTCATCTGTACTATGGGGATGAAGCCTGTGAGCCCCATTTGGGACAACCTGATTACCTTGTATCTACCCCAGCGCTTAGAATAGTACTTGGCACACAGCCAGCACTTAACAAACACCATTAAAATATGAGAAGCAGTGTGGCTTAGTGGGAAGAGCACAGGCTTGGGAGTCTGAGGTCATGGGTTCTAATCCCAGCTCTGACACTTGTCAGCTGTGTGACTTTGGACAAGTCACTTAACTTCTCTGTGCCTCAGTTATCTCATCTGTAAAATGGGGATTAAGACTGTGAGCCCCACATGGGACAACCTGATCACCTTGTATCTACCTCAGTGCTTAGAACAGTGCTTGGCACATAATAAACATTTAACAAATACTGTCAATATATTATTATTATATTAACTTGGACTAGTCACTTAAATTTAGCATGGCATAGTGGATGGAGCACAGGCCTAGGAGTTAGAAGGTGATGGGTTCTAATTCTGGCTTCACCACTTGTCTGCTGGGTGGCCATGGGCAAGTCACTTATTGTCTCTGTGCCTCAGTTACCTCATCTGTAAAAGGGGTTAAGACGGTGAAGCCCATGAGGGACAGGGACCATTTCCAACCCAATTTCCTTGTATCCACCCTGGTATTTAGTACTATGCTTGGCACATAATAAACACTTAACAAATTCCATTATTCTTATTATTATCAATATTAACTTCTCCGGGACTCATTCAGTTCCCTCATCTGTAAAATGGGGATTAAGACTGTGAACCCTATATGGAACATGGACTGATTAGCTTGTATTTACCTCAGCACATAGTACAGATCCCGTCACATGGAAGGCAATTAACAAATACCATAAAAAAAGACAAAAGGAAAGTGTGCATGAGAGAGAGTTATAAAGAAGGAAGAAAGAACAAAAGGGGAGAAAGGGAGAGCTAGAGGGAGGGGGGGATAATGAGAGAGCGCGAGAGAGGAAGGAAGGAAGGAAGAAAAAGAAAGGAAAGGAAAGAATCCCGTTCTTTGGAATGAACAAACTCATGGAAAGAAGCCAAAACTTCATTTTGGGGGCACCTAATTTATAAATGCATACTAGTCCGTTTTCGCCAACAGGTTGCCCTACACACTGACTTGTCCTGCTGACCCAGCTGAGGCTATTTTCTAGCCCCCTCCCCACCCCATCACTGGTGAAAATTAATTGATGTGAGTCTTGGGAAACTTCCAGAACTTAAAGGAAAATAAATCTTTGGCTGACTATAGCCTAGTCATGGGAGACATCTAGTGAGAGAAGTGAGAAAAGCCACCAAGCCCTCCGGTTAGAAACTGAAAGGAATTTTTTGGGAATCCCTTAATTGGATACAACCGCAGAGTGGGTTGGTGGAAAGAGCACGGACTGGGGACACAGTCCCCAGTGTCTAATTCTGGGTTCTAATTCCAGCTCCACTACTTACCTGCTGTGTGACCTTGGACAATCAATCAGTCAATCATATTTATAGAGCACTTACTGTGTGCAGAGCACTGTACTGAGCACTCAGGAGAGTACAAAATAACATAGTTGGAAGACATGTTCCCTGCCCACTGAGAGTTTACAGTCTGGAGAGAAGACAGACATTAATACAAATAAATAAATTACAGACATGTACACAGGTGCTGTGAGACTGAGGAAGGGGTGCATGAAGAGGGCAAACCCGATTACAAGAGTGATGCAGAAGGGAATGGGAGAAAAGGAAACATGGGACTGGTTGGGAAAGGTATCTTGGAGGAGACTGTCTTAAATAAGGCTTTGAAGGTGGGGAGAGTGATCATGTATCAGATATGAAGAGGAAGGGCGGTTCCGGGTGATAATTCAGTGGCTAGATAGAAGAGATTAAGGTACAGTGAGTAGGTTGGAATTAGAGGAGTGAAGTGTGAGGGCTGACCTGTAGTAGGAAAACAGGGAGGTAAGGTAGGAGAAGGCAAGGCGATTGAGTGCTTTAAAGCTGATGGTAAGGGGTTTCCATTTGAGGCAGAGGAAGAGATTTTTGAGGGGTGAGGAAACATGAACTGAAAGTTTCTGGAGAAAAATAATCTGGCCAGCAGGGTGAAGTATGGACTGGAGTGGAGAGAGACAGGAGGCCAACAAGGATGCTGATGCACTAATCAAGACAGGAGAGAGGATAAATGCTTGGATTACCAAAGAAGCAGTTTGGATGGAGAGGAAAGGGAGGATTTTGGTGATGTTATGAAGGTTGACGTACAGGACTTGGATTGAATGAGAGAGGTGAGTCAAAGATAACGTCAAGGTTACAGACTTGTGACACAGGAAGAATAGGGGTGCTGTCTATTGTGACATGAAAGTCACGAAAGAGGGGACATGATTTGGGTGAGAAGATAAGGTGTTCTGTTTTGGACATGTTAAGTTTGAGGTTACAGCAGGACATCCAAGTAGAGATGTCCTGAAGCCAGGAGGAAATGCAAGATGGCAGAGAGGGAAAGAGATCAGGACTGGAGATGGAGATTTGAGAATGATCATCACAGAGATGGTAATAGAAACCATGGGAGTGAATGAGTTTTCCAAGGGTGTGTATGTAGATGGAGAATAGAATAGGACCTAGAATGGAGCCTTAAGGGGCTCCTATTCTGCGGGGTGGAAGTCAGAGGAAGACCCCACAAAAGAGACTGAAAATGAGGGGCCAGAGAGATAAGAAGAGAAGCAGGAAAGGAGAGTGTCATTGAAGCTGAAGTTGGATAATGTTTCCAGGACAAGGGGGTGGTCAACAGTGTTGAAGGCAGCTGAGAGGTCAAGGAGGATTAGGATGGAGTAGAGGCTGTTGGATTGGCAAGAAGGAGGTCAGTAGTGACCTTTGAGAGGGCAGTTTCTGTGGAATACAGTGGACACAAGCCAGTTTAGAGGGGGCCAAGGAGAGAATTAGAGGAAAGGAAGTGGAGACAGAGGGTGTAGTCAACTTGCTCTAGGAGTTTGGAGAGAAATGGTAGGAGGGAGATACAACGATAATTGGAGGGAGTTGTGGGGGTCAAGGGAGGGTTTTTTTAGGGTAGGGGAGACATGAGCATGTTTGAAAGCAGCAGGGAAAAAGTCATTAGAAAGTAAACAGTTGAAGATTACAGTCAGGGAAGGAAGAAAGGAGGGGACAAGTGCTTTTCATTCATTCAATCGTATTGAGCGCTTACTGTGTGCAGAGCACTGTACTACGCACTTGGGAAGTACAAGTTGGCCACATAGAGAGATGGTCCCTACCCAACAACGGGCTCACAATCTAGAAGGTGCTTTGATAAGGTGTGAAGGGATGAGGTTGGAGGCCCACGTGGAGGGGTGGATTGAGACAAGGCGGGAGATACTGCTGGGAAAGATGGGAGGGAGCACCTGGGAAGACATCCAGGTTTCAATAATGGAGAGGAGGAGGACAGGTGCATGGGTTAGGGACAGGTCATTGGTGAAGGGAAGCATTCCCATTGTGGAGTGGGAGTTCTAGAGGTTACACTTGGCTGGAGGGTGGGGAGAAGATGTGTTTATGTGTGTAGGTTTGGGGAGGGAGAGCTGGGGGAAGAGGGATGAGAGGTTGTGCTGGAACAGGATGACAAGGATCGAGTGGGGAAGGAGAGTGGAGGTTGTGCAAGGAAAGGGGTGAGGAGGGGATGGATGGAGGGATGGATGGCGGGGGAATGGGGTTGGGGGTGCTGGGAAGAGAAGACAGGGATGGGCTAATTGGAGATAGGGGATTGAGGTCAGAGAAGTTCATGGGACACATTCCACCAACATGGAACATAAAGAGAATGTGAGCCTGTTGTTGAGTAGGGACCGTCTCTATTTGTTGCCAACTTGTACTTCCCAAGTGCTTAGCACAGTGCTTAGGAGAAGCAGCGTGGCTCAGTGGAAAAGAGCATGGGCTTTGGAGTCAGAGGTCATGGGTTCAAATCCCGGCTCTGCCAGTTGTCAGCTGTGTGACTTTGGGCAAGTCACTTCACTTCTCTCGGCCTCAGTTACCTCATCTGTAAAATGGGGATTAAGACTGTGAGCCCCCCGTGGGACAACCTGATCACCTTGTAACCTCCCTAGCACTTAGAACAGTGCTTTGCACATAGTAAGCACTTAATATAAATGCCATCATCATCATCATCAATAAATACGATTCAATGAATGAATTACAGTACATAGTAATAATAATAGTAATAATAATAATGATAATGGTATTTGTTAAGCACTTACACTGTACTAAGTGCTGCGGTGGAGTCAAAGGATTAAGAGAAGCAGTGTGGATAGAGCACATGCTTGGGAGTCAGAAGGTCATGGGTTCTAATCCCATCTCTGCCTCTTGTCTGCTGTGACACACTGGGTGAGTCACTTCACTTCTCTGTGCCTCAGTTACCTCATCTGTAAAATGGGGGTCGAGACTGTGAGCCCCACATGGGACAGGGACTGTGTCCATCCCAATTTGCTTAATAATAATTATGGTATCTCAGGCAATTATTATGTGCCAGGCACTGTATTAAGGGTTGAGGTGGATACGAGCAAATTGGGTGGGACACAGCCCCTATCCCACGTGGGGCTCATTGTCTCGATCCCCATTTTACAGAAGGGATAGCTGAGGCCCAGAGAAGTGAAGTGATTTGCCCGAGGTCACACAGCAGACAAGTGGAAGAGGCGGAATTAGAACCCAGGACCTTCTGACTATGCCATGGTGCACTAGGGTCCCGCTATCAAAATACAGTAAAAAGACCTTGAAAAAAGGTCTTTTTTTTTAGACCTTAAATTCAAAAGACCAAAAAGGCCTTAAATTTCAAACGTCCCCTAATTCCAGAAGGAATTAGAGAAGCAGCGTGGCTCAGTGGAAAGAGCATGGGCTTTGGAGTCAGAGGTCACGGGTTCAAATCCTGGCTCCACCAATTGTCAGCTGTGTGACTTTGGGCAAGTCACTTCACTTCCATCCCCCCCATCTTACCTCCTTCCCTTCCCCACAGCACCTGTATATATGTATGTATGTTTGTACACATTTATTACTCTATTTATCTTACTTGTACATATCTATTCTATTCTATTTTGTTAGTATGCTTGGTTTTGTTCTCTGTCTCCCCCTTCTAGACTGTGAGCCCGCTGTTGGGTAGGGACTGTCTCTACACGTTGCCGACTTGTACTTCCCAAGCGCTTAGTACAGTGCTCTGCACACAGTAAGCGCTCGATTGATTGATTGATTCTCTGGGCCTCAGTTACCTCATCTGTAAAATGGGGATGAAGAACTGTGAGCCCCACGTGGAACAACCTGATCACCTCGTAACCTCCCCAGCGCTCAGACCAGAGCTTTGCACGTGGTAAGCGCTTAATAAATGCCATCATTTTATTATTATTATTATTCCACCATCGCGTTTTATCCAAAATCTACGACGAAGGCCAGCGCTCTGGCAGAGGTTAGGCACCAATCTTTCCCAGTTGCTGCCACTAGGGGGCAGAACAACCCCGCTCTCTGCGAGTCCCTGTTTGCTGGGCTCATTGTCCTGTTGATTCAATTGTATTTATTGAGCGCTTACTGTGTGCAAAGCACTGTACTAAGCGCTTCTAAGCCCAAGTCGGCAACATCTAGAGACGGTCCCTACCCAACAACGGGCTCACAGTCTAGAAATGGGAAATGGGATGTGAAATGGGGATAACTCCCGCTGCCTTTTAAACTATTTGCACTTCTGCCAATGATTCCAATACTGCTGGGGCCGAGGGGTCCCGGGAATGCGTTCCTGTGTCGTACTCAATAATAATAATAATGGCATTTGTTAAGCGCTTAACTGTGCCAGGCACTGTACTAAGCGCTGGGATGGATATTAACAAATAGGGTTGGAAACAGTCCCTGTCCCACGTATGGCTCACAGTCTCAATCCCCATTTTACAGTTGAGGTAGCTGAGGCCCAGAGAAGTGAAGTGACTTGCCCAAGGTCACGCAGCAGACAAGTGGTGGAGCCAGGATTAGAACCCATGACCTTCCGACTCCCAGGTGCTGCTTCTCAGTATCATTTCCACCCTGCAGTGATGGATTCTAATGGAATCCCACCCCCTGTGACCCACAGATCTGTTACTGAAGACTTCCAACTAAAGGAAGGTCCATCTTATTCTCCAGGGGGAGAGCCCTCTCAGTGTATCCCATTGTCCTGCAGAGCTGACTCTCAGGAATTTCTTCAGGGCACCCCTTAAACCACTGTAGCTGCTCTTTTTTTATGGTATTTGTTAAGTGCTTACTACATGCCAGGCACTGTACTAAGTTCTGGGGTAGATAAAAGTTAATTAGATTGGACATAGTCCATTTTGCTTCTGTTTTGTTGTCTGTCTGCCCCCTTCTAGACTGTGAGCCCGTTGTTGGGTAGGGATTGTCTCTGTTGTTGAATTGTACTTTCCAAGTGCCTAGTACAGTGCTCTGCACACAGTAAATGCTCAATAAATATGACTGACTGACTGACTGAATGAATGTCCCACATGGCGCTCACAGTCAATCTCCATTTCACAGAGCCAAGGAGAAATTAAGTGGACTGCTCAAAGTCCCACAGTGGAGAAGTGGCAGAGCTGGGATGAGAAGCTAGGTCCTTTTGACACCCAGACCTGTGCTCTACCCCCTAGGCCATCCTGCTTCTCTAAAATCTCTTAAACCTCACCGTTTCACTGGTTCTCAGGGGAGTAAATGATCATAAAGGAATTCAATACACTACACTACAATATGCACCTGCTACTAGAGAGGCAGCATGGCATAGTGGTTGGAGCAGAGACCTGGGAATCGGAGTCATCGGTTCTAATCCTGACTCCACCACTTATCTGCTATGTGATCTTGGGCAAGTCACTTCACTTCTCTATGCCTCAGTTACCTCATCTCTAAAATGGGAATTGAGACTCTGAGCCCCACATGGGACAGAGACTGTGTTCAACTTGATTTGCTTGTATCCACCCCAGCTTAGAATAATAATAATAATGTTGGTATTTGTTAAGTGTCTACTATGTGCCAGGCACTAGAACAGTGTCTAGCACATAGTGCTTAAAAAACCATCATTATTATTATTACTACCTACTATAGCCTTGTTCTTCCTCCGTTCCCACTATTACTCTATAATGTGTACTTAAATTTAAGTATTAATAATAATAATGGTATTTGTTAAGCGCTTACTGTGTGCCAAGCACTGTTCTAAGCGCTGGGATAGATACAAGGTAATCAGGTTGTCCCACGCGGGGTTCACAGTCTTAATCCCCATTTTCCAGATGAGGTAACTGAGGCACAGAGAAGTTAAGCGGCTTGCCCAAGGTCACACAGCTGGCAAATGGCAGAGCCAGGATTAGAACACACATCCCCGGACTCCCAAGATGGTACTCTTTTCACTAAGCTAAGTTGCTTCTCTCATACACACATATATGTTACACCCATATTAGTCTATTCTGTTATGCACTATAATACTTGTACAATATAATAACTGCTGTCAAAACACTAGAGATACTTTTATACATAATAAAGTCTGTCTGCCTCCCACAATATATTGTAAGGTTCATGAAGGCAAGGACTAGCTCTTGTATAGCTGTGCAATTTTCCAAGTGCTTAGTATGGTTCTCTGAACCCAGTGGGCAGTATTAGTAGTGATAGAGAATAGTATGTATTAAGTATTTACTGTGGATAGGCAGTGTTCTAAGCTCTGGGGGAGAATACAAGGTGGGAATTAGACACAGTCTCTGTCCCTCTGGGGCTAACAATCTAAAACTTAATAAATGCTATTGATTGATAAGGACTCTTCAAAAACCCAAAGGTGAAGAATAGATTTCTCTTTGCCACTTAATTTCTCCATGGCTCAGTTTCCTCATCTTAAAGTGGGGATTCAATGCCTGTTCTCCCTCCCGCTTAGACCTTAAGCCCCATGAGGGACTGTGTCCAACCTGATTATCTGTAACTGCTCCAGTGCTTAGTACAATGCGTGGCACATAGTAAGTGCTTAATACAAGTCCCTATTATTATTATTGGCTAGACTCAGCAATTCCACCTTCCCCGAAAGTGGTCGGCTGTCAGAGACAAAGTAATAGTGCCAGAAGATCCCAGGGGCTCCAGGGGGGTGCTGAAGTCTGCATCACACCTTAGCTGGAGGAACCCCCATCCCATCTGTCTCCCACCTCCTTCTTGAGTGTTATCGAAGGGTGCTGCTAACATCCTTCTGGAGTAAGGAGGAAGAATCAGACATTTGTGCCAATTTCAGGGGCAACATCTAAGAACAAGTCCATTTTAGCCAAAATGGTAGCACCCAAGGACTTGGATTTCAAAGTAACTGGGATCATGTTTCAGCTCCCAGAGTCACCTTTCAGCTTTCTCTCCATGCACTTTGATTCAAGTCAGGGAACACAAAATGGTTTGGTTCCATAAGGAGAATCAGACAACTCCTGAGGTATGCTAGGATATTATCCAGGCAGACTTGCCCCCACTCCAAACTCCCAAATACATCAGCAATGAACTGTGACACTGAGTCACTGTTGAGTCATCTGGAATGCCCTCCCTCCTCGTATCCAACAGGCAATTACTCTCATCCCCTTCAAAGACTTATTGAAGGCACATCTCCTCCAAAAGGTCTTTCCTGACTAAGCCCTCCTTTCCTCTTCTCCCACTCCCTTCTATGTCACCCTGACTTGCTCCCTTTATTCATCCCCACAGCACTTACGTACATATCTGGAATTTATTTGTGTTAATGTCTGTCTCCCCTTCTAGACTGTAAGCTCACTGTGAGCCGGGAATGTGCCTGTTTATTATTGTTTTATTGCACTCTCCCAAGCCCTCAGTGCAGTGCTCTGCACACAGTAAGCACTAAATACGATTGAATAAATGGAGAAAAATTGCTAGATTCTCCAACTCTGAAATGTCACCTAGCACTCTTTCAAAGAACCGCTTACTACAGGAAGAAAACTATCAGGTAGTTCCTGAAACTTGTATTCAACAGGATTTAGAGGGAGCCATCCAGGTGTGGAGCTTGGGAGAATTCAATTGAAGTAACATGGCCTTGTGGATAGGGCATGGGTCTGGGAACCTAATCCCAGCCCTGCCACATTCGTTCATTCATTCAATCGTATTTATTGAGTGCTTACTGGTGCAAAGCACTGTACTAAGTGCTTGGGAAGTACAAGTTGGCAACAACTTGTCTGCTGTGTGACCTTGGGTAAGTCACTTGACTTCTCTGGGCCTCAGTTACCTCATCTGAAAAATGGGGATTACGATTGTGAGCCCCATGTGGGACATGGACTGTGCCCAACCTGATTACCTTGTATCTACCTGTCCCGAGGTGACCCTTGGGTATTGGCCATCTCAAGGTCAAAAGCTATCTCGTGACCACCTGAGCCAGCAGGCGGAACTCGGAAGTGAGGATACTCACGACCAAATCTGCTAGATTGACAGCCCAAGCTGGGAATACAGAAGCTGTCCCTCTCCCCCGTGCCAATCAAATTAGGTATGGAGGAGGCGGGGAGGGCAGAGATTGGATAGACTGAGGCTGGAAGCTGGAATGGCCTAAGGGCACAGGCAATAAATACCTGTCGCCTCTGACCTTCGGGGTCAGAACACCAAGACACGCAGCAGCAGCAGCCCACGTGTCTCTCCCTGCCCAGAAGGCCAGATGCCCGCTCTACAACCAGAACCAGCACACTGAGGCAAGGGCCGAGGGACGGGAGAGTGTCTCGTGGGTGGGACCCAGGTACCCCGCTGCTGATGGGAATCATGAGTGGATTCCTCCCATGTAGGGAGAGCACATTGTGAGAGCTAGCCGCCCACCACGTGCGTGGGTAATGTAATGAATTCTTCCCATGTGGGAAAGTAAGTGGATTCTTCCCAAGTGGGAAGTGCACATGGGTGAGAGCTAGCCGCCTCACCCACGCGTGATTAACATATGATTGTGTTCCTCCCGCACAGAGAAGCTCTAATATTGCTAATTGATTATATTCCTCCCGAAAGGGAAGTTCAATCCATTGCGCCCAATTACATAAATTCAATTCGCCTCGCAGAATAAATTTTATATAAACTCAGGCTTTCCGTCCCCGGCTTCTCTCTCGCCTCGCCGATCACTGAACGAACCCGTCCCCGGACGATGGGTGACACTACCTCAGTTACCTCACCTGTAAAATGGGGATTAAGACCGGGAGCCTCATGTAGTACAAGTGATTAGCTTGTATCTTTTTGGCTACGCTTAGTACAGTGCCTGGCAAATAGTAAGTGCTTAACAAATACTATAATAAAAAAATAGAAGGTAAAGGCAGGCTCTCTGTCCTCAAAGAGCAAACATGGGGGAATGGTTTTCTGAAGGTAATTATTAACGGTTACAAAGCCAATCAAATATATTACTTTTTACCTTTACCAAGAGCACGGTGTTGTCATTTATGTTACTCTTACCCACTGAAGCTGTGGGCAGGGAACGTGTCTACCAACTATGATATATTGCACTCTTTCAAGCACTTAGTTCAGTGTTCTGCACATAGAAAGAGCTCAATAAATACCATTGATTGATTGATTTAATCTAGAAATCCTAAATACTGAGGATCTTTTGTTTTGGGAATGGAAAAAAAAATCTGGTCTGGACCTAGGAAGGGAAATCAACACTTGAAATGTTTGCCGGCCAGGGTGCGGCCTAGTGGATACAACTGGGAGTTGTATCCCAGTTGTCTGGGAGTCCAGAGAAACTGGGTTAGAAGTCCAAGCTCTGCCAACTGTTTGCTGTGTGACCTTGGATAAGTCACTTCACTTCTCTGGGCCTCAATTACCTCATCTGGAAAATGAGGATTACGATTGTGCGGCCCATGCCCACATGGACTGTGCCCAACCTGATTACTTTGTATCTACCCCAGCACTTAGAACAGTGCCTGGCACATAGTAAGCGCTTAACAAATTACCTTTTTTAAAAAAGGGACTGGATTCCCGGCTAGATAATGGCTGGGCTCAGCCTTCCAACTGTGCCCAGTGGCAGAAGCTGCTGTCTGGGAACTTTGGACTTACTGTTGTAAAACTACCTTGAGTTACTACCCTTGCTGCCATTTAGCATCACTGGTTGTTTCAGCTGAGCAGATAGTAACAGAGTGTATTTTCTCTGATTGCTACTGTTGTTCAATTTTCACTTTTGCGAGGTAGAGAGTCACCCCCAAATCCTACTATGCCACTCTGAGGATCAGCCCCATAGATAACTCATTAAAATGGGAAGCAGCATGGTCTAAGAGGATAGAGCAGGGGCCTTGGGGTCTCATCCCGGCTCTGCCATTAGTCTGCTGGGTGAGCTTGGGCAGGTCACTTCACTTTTCTGTGCCTCAGTTACCTCATCTGTAAAATGGGAGTTAAAACTGTGAGCCTCATGTACGACATGGACCGTGTCCAAATTGATTAGCTTGTTTGTATCTACCCCAATGTTTAGAACAGCTCCTGGCATGCAGTAAAAGCACTTAAATAACATTACAAAATTTAAAAAAATAGCCAGCTAAGGAACGGTGTCTCTCTAATTGAAGTCTCAGAGATTGAGTTGAGGTCTTTAGGAAAGAGGGTGACCTAAAGGAAAGATCTTAAGGCTGGGATTGAGGAGACCTGGGTTCTCATCTTAGCTCCTCCACTTGCCTGCTGAGTGATGGAGGGAAATTTACTTATCTTCTCTGTGCCTCAGTTTCCTCAACTGCAAAATGGGGATTCAACACCTGTTCTCCCTCCCACTTGGACTGCAGCCCCCATGTGGGAAATGGATGGCGATTGATATGATCGTACCTACCTCAGCCCTTAACACAGTGTTTAGCACACTGTAAGTGCTTAAAAGTACCAAAATTGTTATTATTGTGGTGTTGCCTTCTTCAAAGCACTTAGTACAGTACTCGGCACATAGTAAGTGTTCAATAAATACCACTGATTGATACATAGTTTATTCTGGGATCAGAGACTGCCAGCTGTCTGGCAATGCATGGCACTGGGTAAGAGAGGGTGGATGGCTCAATACAAACTATCGGCTACTCTGCAAAAACAAGTCAAGGGCACATTCTCTTGATGATAGATGACATCTTTCCCCTCCTAACCATTGGAGCATAAACAATTCTTACCCTGAAAGGCACAGGGCGTGGGCAAAATGTGCTAATACTCCTCACTGTGGAAGCGGGCTAACTGTCAGCATCTTCGGACTGAAGAATTGCTCTATTGAGGGACTGGTGGCCCCTAGTGTGCTCAGCTAGCCACACACAGAGGCTAGATTGGAGTGGTGGGCAACTGCAGGAAGATTCATTCATTCAATCATATTTATTGAGCACTTACTGCGTGCAGAGCACTGTACTAAGCGCTTGGGAAGTACAAGTTGGCAACATATAGAGATGGTCCCTACCCAACAACTGGCTCACAGTCTAGAAGTGGGAGACAGACACAACAAAACAAAACATGTGGACAGGTGTCAAGTCGTCAGAACAAATAGAATTAAAGTTTAATGAAGCAGCGTGGTTCAGTGGAAAGAGCCCAGGCTTGGGAGTTGGAGGTCATGGGTTCTAATCCTGGCTCTGCCACTTGTCAGCTGTGTAACTTTGGGCAAGTCATTTCACTTCTCGGTGCCTCAGTTCCCTCACCTGTAAAATGGGGATGAAGACTATGAGCCCCACATAGGACAACCTAATCACCTTGTATCCCCCCAGCACTTAGAACAGTGCTTTGCACATAGTCAGTGCCTAACAAATGCCATCATTATTATTATTATTCACCCAGGTGACCATGAGCCTTAGGATTGATCGTAAGCTCCTCCAAGGCAAGGTGTGTGTGTTTTGCTTATCTGTTTTGCTCTTTCTAAGTGCTTGGTCCATTGTTCTATACTGGGGTGCTCAGTAAGTACCCTGAATCGTTCTCGGTGCATAACCCAGAATTGTTCTAAGTGGAAGTTCGAAATTTTTCATTTTCTGTTCCAAGTGGACAAAACATCAGGCCTTATGATTGGCAAAATGAGCACAGAGTTCGACCCTGAAAAGCATTTAAGTTTACACTGGAATGGAGATAATTCAAAATGGATGAATTTCCAAAACGTCCAGAGTTTCTCTTTGCCATGCTAAAAGGCAGAATAGCCTGATTAACCTAGAACAGATTTTAATGTGACTTCATTAAACGTGATTTGAAATGTGACTATTGCATCCATTTAGCATGACACTCGTGGACAGCTAAGCACTGCATAACAATCTCCATGACAAAAAAACATACAGTGTTGCTGTTGGGTAGTTGCAAAACCGAGCACTTTCTCTCCACTGAGGTGGCTCCAAGCCAACTTCTTTCTCTTTCCTTTATTTGTTTGTCAAGACAAGTACATTGAATGCAGAGGCACTGAGTCACTGCAGCTTTTGGGTTCCAGGTGCAAGCACTGAGGAGGCAGGGAAGAGGAAAAGGAATATTGTCACTAATAATTATGATGGCATTTATTAAGCGCTTACTATGTGTAAAGCACTGTTCTAAGCGCTGGGGAGGTTACAAGGTGATCAGGTTGTCCCACGGGAGGTTCACAGTCTTAATCCCCATTTTACAGATGAGGAAACTGAGGCACAGAGAAGTGAAGTGACTTGCCCAAAGTCAACCAGCTGACAATTGGCGGAGCCAGGATTTGAACTCATGACCTCTGACTCCAAAGCCCGGGCTCTTTCCACTGAGCCACGCTGCTTCTCATTGTCACTTTGACTCAGAAATGTGGCACAATTTGTCATTTCTCTCTGACTCAACATTTCCAGTGACTTTCACTCAGATGGTTGGGGGCATAGGTGGGCTAATTACACAGCTTATTGGTTAGCAAACACACTTGACCAATTCTCAGTACTCTACATCCCCAGGGGACATAATATGAAAAATAACTGTGGTATTTGTTAAGTGCTTTCTTTGTTCTGAGTCCTGTGCTAAGGACTGTGGTAGATACAAGATAATCAGGTAGGACATAGTTCTTATCCCACATGAGTCTAAAGGGGGAGGGAGAAATGATATTTTATCCCCCATGTCACAGACAAGGAAATGGAGGAACAGAGAAATTAAATGACCTGCTTAAGGTTATGCAGCAGGAGAGTGGAGGAGCTGGAATTGGAGTCTCCTGGCTCCCAGTTCCATGCTGTATCCACTAGGCCATGCTGCTTCTTAAAGATTGTTGAAATACAAAGCACAGATAGGTTGAATCCTATTTATTCTAAATTCAATCAGTCAATCAATCATATTTATTGAGCGCTTACTGTGTGCAGAGCACTGAACTAAGCACTTATCACTGTACTAAATTCCTAACACCTCCATAATCTACCCCTTCATTTCTATCCAAAATGCCAGCACACCAGTCCAAACACTTGACCTATCCCCACTTCATTACTGCATCAGCCTTCGCTTTGATCTCCCTGCCGCCAGCTTCTCTCCTCTCCAGCCCATACTTCACTCAGCCACCCAGATCACATTCTAGAACACTGTTCTGCAAATGTCTTCCTGCTCCTCAAAAACCTCCAACGGTTGCCCATCCACCTCCGCATCAAGCAGGAATTCCTCACCACTGACTTTAAGACACCCAGTCGGCTTTCTCCCTGTTCTTATCCTCACTCCTCCCCTACTTTAACCCTGTTTGTACATTTTGCCCTCCAATTCCAACCTCCCCTGTCAGGGTCACACCTGGAGAGTTTTCAGTACTCTACAAGTCACGACTACGGGAGGGAGAGTCAAGAAGAGGCATACCCTCTATACGATTGATTGATTGATTGATACCCATTCCATTCCTAGCTTGGGCAGTGGCTAGTTCAGTCATTCATTCATTCGTATTTATTGAGCGCTTACTGCGTGCAGAGCACTGTACTAAGCACTTGGGAAGTACAAGTTGGCAACATATAGAGACGGTCCCTACCCAACAGCGGGCTCACAGTTTAGAAGTGAGTGGAAGGCCACCTGCTAATAGTCAAAACTCACCCATGCAGGCAGCAACAGCATGGGAGAGAGGCGAGGTCAGAGACTTGTTTACTGTGTGGAAGGAGGCAATGGTACACCACTTCCATATTTTTACCAAGAAAACTCTATGGATACACTACAACAATGATTGCAGATGGAAGTGGGGTATTCTGGGAGAGATATGTCTATGGGGCCGCTATGGGTTGGACGCAATGACAACATAAGACAACAACAACAACATCAACCTACTCACTCACTATGCCTCACTCTCACCTTCCTCATTGTCGACCTCTTGCTCACACTCTCTTTCCTGTCTGGGACTCCCCCCACCCCCACCCTCTCTCCACAAATCACATCAGATTGGCCACTACTCTTCCCCATCTTCAAAGCCTTACTAAAATTACATCCCATGCTGGAATAGAAGCCTCCCCTGAGTAATCTGTCATCTCTCCATCCTATTTTCCCTCCCTAGTGTATCACCCATCTACTCAAGACTATGCTCCCTAAGCCTTTCTGTACTCACCCCACCCTTACCCCTTCTAAGCATACCTTTGTACTTGGTTGCTCCCCATACCTGTAATTCATTTTCATGTCTGCCTCCCCTGCTAGATTGTAAGCTCCTCGAGGGCAGATATTATCCTTATTTTACTCCCTAGTGCTTAGTACAGTGCCTTGCACATAGGAAACAATAAATACCACTAATAAATACCTCTAGATGGAAATTCAGATAGGCCTTATTTTAGCTTCAGCCTCTAATCTCTTCAGTCATTCTGGCTGGGAACAAGTGGCAAACTCAAGTTATTTGATATTTTTTATTTCTACTGTCCAAGCTCTGGAGGAATGTTTGTGTGCAGATAAACACTTCACAGTCCAAAAAATAGGAGAACAAAGGAGGAGAAACGGAGGGTCTGGATAAACCCCAAGATGATTCATTTGCTCCTGCACAGAACCCAGAGAAGCAGAATAGTCTAGTGGGTAGAGCAGGAGCCTGGGAGTCCAAGGTCCTGAGTTCATTCATTCCTTCAATCGTATTTATTGAGCACTAACTGTGAGCAGAGCACTGTACTAAGCATTTGGGAGACCCGGTTCTACCACTTCTCTGGGCCTCAGTTACCTCATCTGGAAAATGGGGATTAAGACTGGGAGCCCCACGTGGGACGTGGACCAAGTCTAACCTGATTTGCTAGTGTCTATCCCAGTGCTTGGTACAGTGCCTTGCGCATAGTAAGTGCTTAATAAATACATTAAAACAGACACACACTTTTCTCTTTGAAGGTGAGGAAAGTAAAGGGGTGGGAGTTAGAGAGTCAGGCTTCATGGGTTTTCCATTTGACCCATTCAGGGAGAAAGCTTCACTCTGACCAACCTGAACAGCTCACTCATTTCAACCTCCAACCGGCAACTGCCACAAGAAGAGAGAACTTGTCCTGGAGAAACAGCATCATCAGAGGACTTGAGAGAGAGGGAGGCATTCATGCCTCAGCTAATCAGGAAGGCAATAGCATTGACTAGGCACCCCCTCAGAGCAGAACATTACCCTGATCTCCTCCTGCTTGGGAGATTACCAGAAAAGTAAGAGCCACCAGTTCCTGTCCTCGAGGAGTTTGCAATCTAATTGTATACTTGCCTGGAAAGGGGAGGGAGAGAAGTTATAACTGATTCCAGCAAGAGTTTGGAAAAATGACTAAATGGAGTTCAAAAATGGATATATACCTAAATGCTACAAGCTTCATCTTTGGGTTCACTCAGTCATTCCACCAGTGGTATTTATTGAGCACTTGCTATGTGCAGAGCACTGTCTTAAATGCTTGGGAAAGTAGAATGTAATGGAGCTGGTAGACATGAACCCTGCCCACAAATAGCTTATCCAACGTCTAGCCCTGTGAACTTTTATGGAAAGAAAAGAGGACCCCAACCACCACCACTCACAGTATGTAGTCAGTATTTTGACTCCCACTTTACTTCATTATCTTCTGTTCAGCTGTCAAACACATCACACTCCTCTTGTCCATTTTGAAAGCAACCCATAAAGACTCTGGGAATTTTTTGCAGAAGAATATTGTGTCTTAATGGTTCCCTTCTTCATAGAATTCTGGTTGTGGCAGAGAGGACTGCAAGGCTTAGAGGATAGAGCACAGGTCTGGCAGTTATAAGGGCTTGGGTTCTCATCCTGGCTCTGCCACTTGTCTGCTGCATGACCTGGGGTAAGTCACTTCACTTCTCTGGGCCTCAGTTCCCTCATCTGTAAAATGGGGATTAAGACTGTGAGCCCCATGAGGGACAGGGACTGTGTCCAATCTGATTTGCTTGTATCTATCCCAGTGCTTAGTACAGTGCCTGGCACAGAGTAAGCACTTAACAAATACCACAGTTATTATTTTTTCTAAGAGGATCCCTCAGTTTGGAAAAGCTGAAGCTGAAGACAGGATGAGATTGGGAAACCCAGAAAGGACAGAGGTAGTTTGCCTCATTTCACAGGAAAAACCCCGGACCCTACAGACCAAGGTCACCCGGACTGTTGGTGGAGAAGGGAATGAAGCCCAGGGCCTCCAGGCCCCCCGGCCCTGGGCCCTGGCTAATGACCCTGCTGCCTCTCCGAATTCCCTCTGCAGTTTTAATTGAATATCAGGTTCTTCTCCACTTCCTGCCCTAAACTGGGGCGGGGGGCGGGGGGGAGGCGGGGAGAACAGCTGCCACCTTGCAGGCCAAAGTCGGCTGGCGGCACTTCAGTGGGGGATGAAGTGATCCCGGTATATGAAGTCGGTAAAGTGTTTCAGGATAAAAGGCCCTATCTCCACAGAGATATTCACAAAGGTATAAAGGGATGTCCCGACCTCGGGGCTCTCTCTGACTTTCAAATGACAGGGCGCTGGGCGCCAGACTGAAAAACAGGGGAGGGTGAGGGTGTGAGATCAGAGGAGGGGTGTGTGAGGAAAAGGAGAGAGAAGACCAAACCTTCATGGCCCATGAATCCCCAACATTGTTGATGTCGAAAGGGAGCAGGTACTGCTTTCTGGGGCAAAAACTCGTTTGTCTATTGATTCCATTGATGATGCTGCAGAGTTTAGACTCAGTCAAATAAGGCTCTTGGCTCCCTCCATCTGTGTGAGGCAAGGATGGATTTCTCAGGCTCTTCCTCCCTAGGGCTACCAAAACAAACACAGATACTGGCTCTGAGCTCCTCTGAGATCCTGTACTGCTAAACCCTGATTTTGGAGGAAGGCTCCAGCCAAATTCCACCCTTCATCATCAAAAGCCTGTTAAGCGCCTGTCTGCACAAAGCCCCATGCCAATAAAACCTTGCAAACGCAAGCAAATACACTCTGGTGAAGGGAAATTGAAAATAGGAGTTTCTTCCTTTAGGTTGGGAGGAAATTGGAAAAAAAACAAACCTTCCCAACCAAAACACTTGTTTCCCAGGGACACTGGGAGAGGAGTCCCCAGCTATAAATCTGTGACACCATAAATCAACCATAAAGATCTGCAGGCCCCCTGAGGGTAGAACAGTTTCCATCTGATATAGAAGAGGTTGGAAGCATCCTTAGGCCAAGCAGCAGAAACTGGGCACTGTTGACCTTCCTCTGGAAATTTGACAACCACTAGAGAGCACAACTTCTCCACCAGAGAAACTTAAGGGTTACATCTCCTTCCGAGAAGCAAAGAACTTCCTCCATCGCCTCCCTTTCACTCTCCTACTCAAAGTTTTCTTCCCTGCAAAAAGCTCTGAGCTTTAAGTTGGCCTTGAAGGGTTTGTTTTGCTGAAAGTCAAGGGGAGTGCCACACCTGCCCTTAGTGCTGCAGACACATATCAAACTTGACTTTGGTTTGGAAAGAAACGTGTTTTCCTGGGACGGAGAACAGGATAACTCACTCTACTGGGGCAGAGAGCAGAGTTTTGGGGGAGAGCAGGGAGGGGAAAAACAGGGAAGTCCACCTTCCAAACTGGGAGTGCAGATAGAGAAGTGAGAGGAATTGATCCAAACATCCAATTTGCCTCTGGACTGGGGAGGGGGTGGAAGTGGGAGGGAAGGGATACATACGAGATTCTCCTCAGTTTTCTCAGGAACACATGAAGTGTACAGAAAATTGTGACATAATCTCTTTCCACAGCAAAGGCTAAAGTGCTAGAACAAGCTTCCCTCTGAACCTCCTTTTGCAGGGTATTGCATTGGTCCACCTTCATTTGATTCCCCTATGACTAAATTTTCTCACGCTCTCACCTCAGAGATCTATTTTTTAAAGGGAATCAGATTCCCATTTAGCCAAATAAAAGTTATCCAGTATGCCTCCTCAAAACTTGAGGATCAGCTTGGTTTAGAGAAGACAAAGGCCTCTGAAATGGGAATTACATGGAAGATTTTCACATTTTATAGACCCACTTTAGACCCAAATGGGGAATATTATTTTGAACTATGATAGGAGATTTGGGGACCATTATAACATTCAATCCATATTCTCCCTCCTACTTAATTTGTGAGCCCAATGTGGGACAGAGGCTGTGTCCAACGTATCTTGTTTCTACCCTTGTACTTAGTACAGTGCTTGGTACATAGTGAGTGCTTAACAAATACCAAATATCATCATTATTATTCAGATAAAACTAAACTGCCTTACCCAAACTCCAGAAAGCTATGTAAAGTTTAGACTAAATCTCGGAACCTTCCTGAATCTCAAATTGCCCCTCCCTAACACAGCTCTAATCTCATTTATCAGTGTATTGTCCATCTTGGTTATTCACAAAGTTCATCCCTGAAAGCAGCAAGCATGAAATTAGTATAATTAGGATTGGAAAACCAAATGATCAGCTTCCCAGGACACTGTATAGCTCTCACAAAACATGGGAAATAATTAGAAGTGGAGCAATGAAGTAGCTGTGTTATTCTTCTAACACCTCCATTATATGAAGGGTTACTACTTTTATCAATATGCTACCTCTCCTAACCAAGAACAATGGAAACCATATACCAGGGAAAAGGAATCCCATTTCCAAAGCAAGCTAGAGAAGTTGCTGTTAGCCTGTATTCCCAGAGTCTTTGCAAGCTCGCTTTTTGCTACAATAATTCATTGTTTCAGATTGCATTTCAACATCACTCACTCTATTGGTAAGATTCACCAGCACAATATCACATGTGTTTAATAAGCATTATTCATGATTATGGAGTTCTAGTTTTCCCTTTAGTGTTGTTCAAACTAGGGAGATGAATTACAGTTACCTTTCAGTATTCACAGAGGACTGGTTAAGAGAAACGCTCCTGAATGAGATGAAACCGCAAATACCGCCTGCATTACTCAAAAAACATTCAGAACTCATTTACCCCATATAAGCTCCTGAGGGCAGCTGCACTTGAAATTATTAGCAAAATGATTTTGTTTGCTTGTTTTTTGTGGAATCTGTTAAGCTTTTACTATGTGTCAGCCAGTGTACTAAGCGCTGTGGAAGAAACAAGATAATTGGGTTGGACACAGTCCCTACCCCACATAGAGCTCACAGTGTTAATCCCCATTTTACAGATGAGGTAACTAAGGCACGGAGATTTCAAGTAACTTGCCTAAGGTTGCACTGCTGACAAGTGGCGGAACCCGGATTAGAACCCAGGTTCTCTGACTCCCAACTATCAACTTGTACTTCCCAAGTGCTTAGTACACTGCTCTGCACACAGTAAGCACTCAATAAATACGATTGAATGAATGAATGAATTCTAGTAGGCCCTACTCTTTCTCCATCTCATTTTTCTGAATCCAAGTCATCATTTCCTTTTGCCTTTTCATTTTGTTATTGTCTTCTGGAAGCCACAATTGTCAGAAACAGGAAGTTTGTAGACAAACACTTGCGGGCCCCGCTAAGAGCGTGGCTGAACAAAGATTGTGGAAAGCTAGCCGTTTAGTGCTCCATGCGAGAAGTAGCTGTGCTCCTCTCTAGCCACCTAACATGGGAATTTGGCCAGGAATACCATATGGAATGTTACACGGATGTCCGTGAACACGGGTCCAGGCAACAATGAATGGGTGAAACTGAAAACCCAAAATCTATGAGTATTCGTATTCATGTCCGTCTCCCAGTCTAGACTGTAAGCTCCTTAATAATAATGGTGGTATTTGTTCATTCATTCATTCAATCATGTTTATTGAGTGCTTACTGTGTGCAGAGCACTGTACTAAGTTCTTGGGAAGTACAAGTTGGCAACATATAGAGACGGTCCCTACCCAACAACGGGCTCACAGTCTAGAAGGGGGAGACAGACAACAAAACAAAACATGTGGACAGGTGTCAAGTTAAGCGCTTACTATGTGCAAAGCACTGTTCTAAGTTCTGGGGAGGTTACAAGGTGATCAGGTTGTCCCAAGGGGGGGCTCACAGTTTTAATCCCCATTTTACAGATGAGGTAACTTAGGCACAGAGAACTTAAGTGACTTGCCCGAAGTCACAGATGACAGTTGGAGGAGCTGGGATTTGAACCCATGACCTCTGACTCCAAAGCCTATGCTCTTTCCACTGAGCCACACTGCTTCTCCTTGTGGGCAGGGAATGTGTCTACCAACTGTGTTATATTTTACTCTCCCAAGAGCTTAGTACAGTGCTCTGCACACAGTAAGTGCTCAATCAATACAATCGATTGCTTGATTGATTGTGGCCTGCTGTGGCCCTGCTGCTTCACATCCTCCCAGCTGAGCACAGCCCGGGGATAAAATACCTCATGCCTGACTGCTCTCTGCCCAAGTCCTGGCATGGCTGATTGCTAATGGGTATGTTATCTGGAGTCAGTTGATCACAGAGATGGTAAGAATACACGGCTGGGAAGCCTGGGTTCCTGAGCGCAATCCCACTTCGCTCACTTGCTTGCTTCATGATCTTTGTCAAGTCAATTTATTAATGCCTCAGTTTCCTCACCTCTAAAATGGGGATTGAGTACCTGCCCTCTGTCGTCCTTAGACTGTGAACCCTGTGAGGGTTAGAGTCTATGTTCAATCTGATTGATTTGCAACTGTTCTAGCCCTTAGTATGGTGTTTGACCCACAGTAAACCCTTAATAAATAGCATTTACTATAATTAGCCACCAAATGAATATGTGCAAAACTTTCGATAAATAATAATAATAATAATGGCATTTATTAAGTGCTTACTATGTGCAAAGCACTGTTCTAAGCACTGGGGAGGATACAAGGTGATCAGGTTGTCCCACGGGACAACATATGTTAAAGAGATAAAGACAACTATGTTCCCTCTATATGCATAGTTTAGCATTTATTTCATATTTCCTTCTTGGTTTGTATTAATTGGGATTTGATCACTAATACTGAGAGCTCTACTGTGTTTTTATCATTTTCTAACATCACATTTATATTGTTTTGGTCAAATGCTTGGTTTTTGATGTGCCTTAAATTACTCCCTCCAGAGCGTGGGCTTTAACTACCAATCAGGATTGATCAGGATAAGATTTCTTGGGGGCCCAGTGTGTGTAGAGCGCTGTACTAAGTTCTTGGGAGAGTATGAAATCCGTCTTCAGGGAGTTTGCAGTCTATCAGGGGACACAAACAAAATAAATTATGGCTAGGAAGAAGAGAATGGAAAGAGGATATATGGATGACTAAGTGATTCAGTAATAGACTTGGTAAGAACTTCGTAGAGAAGCGCTGCAGGGGTGAGTGAGTGCACAGGAGTGGAAGTAGCACAGAAGTATCAAGGCTTTTGTTGCTCGGGGGGTGACTATAGGGAGGAGGATAGGATGAGGAGAGGACATGAGCAGGGGAGAAAAAAGATTAATCTGGAAAAGAGAGAGGTGCGCCGAGAAACACTGCCAAACATCTCCCATTCCCCCTCAGTGTGTGTGGGTGGGGGGGTGGGTTCTTCCCAGCTCCTACCCCCTCACACCTGAGAACCCCTAGATACTAAAGCAGTGTGGCTCAGTGGAAAGAGCACAAGCTTTGGATTCAGAGGTCATGGATTCAAATCCCGGCTCCGCCAATTTTCAGCTGTGTGACTTTGGGTGAGTAACTTAACTTCTCTGAGCCTCAGTTACCTCATCTGTAAAATGGGGATTAAGACTGTGAGCCTCTGATCACCTTGTAACCTACCCAGCGCTTAGAACAGTGCTTTGCACATAGTAAGCGCTTAATAAATGCCATCACTAAAGCTGTCCAGCCCCAGCTGACCCTACCTGCAAGGACGGACTAGGGATTTCTCCCACCCCTCCTTGGCCTTGGTCTCACTGTCCAGACATAAAATGTGGGGTCCCTGGTACCAAGGCAGAGGTCATAAATATAGAGTCAGAGGTCATGGGTTCAAATTCCAGCTCTGCCAATTGTCAGCTGTGTAACTTTGGGCAAGTCACTTAATGTCTCAGGGCCTCAGTTACCTCATCTGTAAAATGGGGATGAAGACTGCGAGCCCCCCATGGGACAACCTGATCACTTTATAACCTCCCCAGTGTTCAGAACAGTGCTTTGCACATAGTAAGCGTTTAATAAATGCCATTATTATTATTTTTATTATATATATGTGTGAGTGTGTATGTGTATGTATTAGTTTCATCATTCCACTGTGGGACTGCCCCATGGCTCTGGGGTTAATCATTACAATCAGAGAGCAGGGGAGGGATCTCCTGATGATCCTCTTCTTCCCCCACCCCTCACCCTGCAGCCACCTCTGCTTCCTGGGGAGCAAGTTGTGGATGAAGCATGGAGTGGGGTCGGGAGGAGGTGGGAGAAAGAAAAAGGTGCCAGGAAATGCCACTTGGTCACAGCAGGGATAGGGAAGCACCCAAACCTCTCCCTTTTCCTCACAATGCAGCTCTCTTCCTGTTCCCCTCACAAGTTCCTCCCCACCCCCCCGACAAGTTCTCCAGACCAAAGGCCCCCGGCCCCGGGCATCTGGCTAGGCACACAAGGCAAACTGAAGTAGCACACAGCTCCCTTCCATCTCTGCCGCCACTTTGGCTGGATGCGCTGTGATGACCTTATCACAATGCACTACATAGGATGTCATCATGCAGGCCCAGGTATGATGTCATCGGCATTGCAGGTTACACGAGGACCCCCGCGAGGAGATCCAGCCCCAGGCCCCAGCTTTGGCCATTCCGGCCCGGCCCCTACCCACACAGAGCTGAAATTTCATCTGATCAGCCAGCACTGTCTGCTATTCCAAAGCCTAAGTGTCGGTCATGGGCAGGAATCTGAATGATTATACATGCATGGAGGGGTCCTTTAATCTTGCTTCTATCCACCAACTTCAAACTTTCGAGTACTTGTGTTTGAGCAGGGATAGATGAACCCATGGGAGCCCATGGGAAACAGTGTGCCCTAGTGGAAAGAACACAGGCCAGGGAATCAGAGGATCTGGGTTCTAACTCCGGGTCTGCCACTTGTCTGCTCAGTGACCTTGGGCAAATCACGTCACTTCTCTGGGTGTCAGATTTCTCATCTGTAAAATGGGAATCCAATACCTTTTCTCCCTCCTGCTTAGATTGTGAGCCCCGTGTGGGACAGGGCCTGTGTTCCACCTGATTAACTTGTATCTACCCCAGCATTTTAGAACATTGTTTGACACATTGGGAGTACTCACTCGTGAAGTCGCTCTTCTCCCCTGCTTTCCTGACCCTCGACCCTGACCACCTCAGAAGCTCCTTCCTCTGGAAGCAGCGAGGCCCAGTGGATAGAACATGGGCCTTGGTGTCAGAAAGACCCAGGTTTTTATCCTGGCTCTGCCACTTGTCTGCTGTGTGACTTTGGGAAAGTCATTTCACTTCTCTAGGGCTCAGTTCCCTCATCTGTAAAATAGAGATTAAGACTGTGAGCCCTGTGCGGGACAGGGACTGTGGCCATCTGATTATCTTGTGTCTTCCCCCAACACTTAGGACAGTGCCTGGCACATAATAAGCGCTTAACAAATATTATCATCATCATCATCAATCATATTTATTGAGCGCTTACTATGTGCAGAGCACTGTACTAAGCACTTGGGAAGTACAAATTGGCAGTATATACAGTCCCTACCCAACAGTGGGCTCACAGTCTAAAAGGGGAGACAGAGAACAAAACCAAACATACTAACAAAATAAAATAAATAGAATAGATATGTACAAGTAAAATAAATAAATAAATAAATAGAGTAATAAATATGTACAAACATATATACATATATACAGGTGTTGTGGGGTAGGGAAGGAGGTAAGATTGGGGGGATGGAGAGGGGGACGAGGGGGAGAGGAAGGAAGGGGCTCAGTCTGGGAAGGCCTCCTGGAGGAGGTGAGCTCTCAGCAGGGCCTTGAAGGGAGGAAGAGAGCTAGCTTGGCGGATGGGCAGAGGGAGGGCATTCCAGGCCCGGGGGATGACGTGGGCCGGGGTTCGATGGCGGGACAGGCGAGAACAAGGTACGGTGAGGAGATTAGCGGCAGAGGGTGATTATCATTATCATTATTTTTTCATAGTAAGTACTTAGCAAATACCATAATCATCATCATAAAATAGAGTACAGGATCCTGATTCTTGTATATACATAAGCCGCAGTATTTAGAGAAGCAGCATGGCTCAGTGGAAAGAGCCCGGGTTTAGGAGTCAGAGGTCATGGGTTCGAATCCTGGCTCTGCCACATGTCTGCTGTGTGACCTTGGGCAAATCACTTAACTTCTCTGAGCCTCAGTTACCTCATCTGTAAAATGAGGATTAAGACTGAGCGCCCCACGTGGGACAACCTGATCACCTTGTATCCCCCTCAGCGCTTAGAACAGTACATTGCACATAGTAAGTGCTTAACAAATGCCATAATTATTATTATTATAAGTGCTGAAGACTGTTGCCTCTAAGTGCTAGGGATGTTGCTGAGGTGAACCAAGCTGGGGTGGTGGAAAATTAATTTAAATTTGAAATGAAAATAATGTTATATCCACAGGGCACCTGTATTATCCAAGCGTTCTAGTATAGGATGTATGTTAATTATCTTTATAGTCATTTCAAGTTTAGGATCTGGTTGCTTTAAGATTTTGTTGGTAAGACATACTTGGAATGGTGGCCTAAAAATGATGGAAAATAAAGCACCTTGGGAAACCCCATCAAAATGGGAGTGGGGCCTAGGGTGTGTAGAACCAATCAGAGAGAGGGAGCAGGGGAGCTTTCCACAAAAATATGTATTTATACATATATATTCATATTGCAGTTTTAGCTGTACTTCTGTGCTTCTGTCCTAACCAAGGATTGCCATGGGCAGAGATCTCGTGAGACAATCTGATTCAGTCCCTTTCCCCCAAGCAGGTAAATGACTACATCATTCAAGTCTAAGAACAGTCCTTCTCTTTAAATAGATATCCACTTGACAAGAGTGGACATCTGGAGAAGCAATCAATCAATCAATCAATAGTATTTATTGAGCGCTTACTGTGTGCAGAGCACTGTACTAAGTGCTTGGGAAGTACAAGTTGGCAACATATAGAGACGGTCCCTACCCAACAGTGGGCTCACAGTCTAGAAGGGGAAGACAGAGAACAAAACCAAACATATTAACAAAATAAAATAAATAGAATAGATATGTACAAAGTTGCCAGTATATAGAGCATGGGGCTGGGAGTTAGAAGGACCTGAGTTCTAATGCTGGCTCTGTCACTTGTCTGCTGCGTGATCTTGGGCAAATCACTTCATTTCTCTGTGCCTCAGTTACCTCATCGGTAGAATGGGGATTGAAACTATGAACCCCATGTGGGACATGGACTGTGTCCAACCTTATTACCTTGTGAAAACCCCAGAGCTATTAATAATAATAATGACATTTATTAAGAGCTTACTGTGTGCAAAGCACTGTTCTAAGTGCTGGGGAGGTTACAAGGTGATCAGGTTGTCCCACAGGGGGCTCACAGTCTTCATCCCCCTTTTACAGATGAGGTAACTGAGGCCCAGAGAAGTTAAGTGACTTGCCCAAAGTCACATATCTGACAAGTGGTGGAGCCGGGATTTGAACCCATGACCTCTGACTCCAAAGCCCGGGCTCTTTCCACTGAGCCTCGCTGCTTCTTCTTATTAATACAATTAATATCATATCAAATCTTAACAAATACGATTGATGATGATGATTAAGACTGTGAACCCTATCTGGGACAGGGACTGTTTCCAACCCAATTATCTTGTATCTACCCCAGTGCTCAGAACAGCGCCTGGCACAAAGTAAGCGCTTAACAATTACCACAATTATTATTCATATTATTACAGGGCCTGGCACATAGTAAATGCTTTAACAGATACCATAAAAAAAACAGTCTCCCCTTAGTGACCAGTCACCATTTGGCCATCACCAACAAGACCTTTCACCAGGCAAACAAAGGGAAAATGCCCCAGATGTACTCACCATCTAAGCAGAGTGGCAGAGGTACTTGAAGGATGAGCAGATGCCAACAGCAGCTGCTTATGGGGCAGAAAGCTAGATAGACCATCACTGGATTAATTCATTCGATCCTATTTATTGAGCGCTTACTGTGTGCAGAACACTGTACTAAGTGCTTGGGAAGTACAAGTTGGCAACATGTAGACATGGTCCCTACCCAACAACTGGTTCACAGTCTAGAAGGGGGAGACAGACAACAAAACAAAACACGTGGACAGGTGTCAAGTTGTCAGAACAAATAGATTTAAAGCTAAATGCACCTCATTAACAAAATAAATAGAATAGTAAATATGTGCAAGTAAAATAAATAGAATAATAAATCTGTACAAACATATATACAGGTGCTGTGGGGAGGGGAAGGAGGTAGGGCGGGGGGGATGGGGAGTACTGGATGTACTCCAACCTCACACTGACCATATGGTCAATGCATCAGAGGGGGTCCCACTCCACCAGGATGGCTCCAAGTCCAGTTCCTGGAGTGTTAAGATCTCCGCTAGAATGTAAATACCTTGGAGGTGGGGATGTGTCTACTTACTCTACTGTATTCTCCCACGGGCTCAGCATGGTTGTCGTTGTGAGCAGGAAATGTATCTGTTTATTGATGTATCATACTCTCCAAAGCATTTAGTACAGTGCTCTTCACGCAGTAAGTGCTCAACTTGTCTTATCTTACGCTGTCAAGTTTTTTCAAACCTGTATCGACACCACGGACTCATCTCTACCAGAACGCCCCACTCTCCATCTGCAATTATTCTGGTAGTGTATCCAGAGAGTTTTCTTGGTAAAAATGCAGAAGTGGTTTACCATTGCCACCATCCACGCAGTAAACCCAAGTCTCCACCCTTGACTCTCTCCCATACTGCTGCTGCCCAGCACAGGGGAGTTTTGACTTGTAGCAGATTGCCTTCCACTCGCTAGCCACTGCCCAAGCTAGGGATGGAATGGATATACCTCTGCTTCATCATCATCATCAATCGTATTTATTGAGCGCTTACTGTGTGCAGAGCACTGTACTAAGCTCTTGGGAAGTACAAGTTGGCAACATATAGAGACAGTCCCTACCCAACAGTGGGCTCACAGTCTAAAAGGGGGGCTCACTCTCCTTCCCATAGCCGAGACTGTTGGAGTACTGGAAACTCTCCATGTGCAACCTTGAGAGGGGCAAGTGCTCAACAAATACTACTGATTGAATGAATGAATGAATGGAGTGGCCTGAAGACACTAAGTGCTCATTAAAGACCACCACTGATTGATTGATTGATTGTAAAGGGCTTCAGTCCACTGATACCACTGAGTGGCTAATCATTACAGAGGGACTCATTAAGGGTCCCATTTTCATTTGAGGTGGTGTGAAGGAGCCCCAAGTGTGCAGGATCTTGGGCAATGGCAATCAATCATTCATTCAATCGCATTTATTGAGCACTTACTGTGTGCAGAGCACTGTACTAAGCGCTTATGATCCAATGGGAAGTGAACCAAGATAGATGGGAAAGACTCCTTTTCTTCTTTAGCTATCGTGGCTGCCCTGGGGGCCAGCACAAGTGTAATCCCGGCTAGGACAGAAACTTCTGTATGGCCTAGTGGATAGCGCATGGGCCTGGGAATCAGAAGGACTCCCTACAGAAGCGGTGTGGCTCAGTGGAAAGAGCCCGGGCTTTGGAGTCAGAGGTCATGGGTTCAAATCCTGCCTCTGCCAGTTGTCAGCTGTGTGACTTTGGGCAAGTCACTTCACTTTTCTGGGCCTCAGTTACCTCATCTGGAAAATGGGGATTAAGACTGTGAGCCCCCCGTGGGACAACCTGATCACCTTGTAACCTCCCCAGTGCTTAGAGCTGTGCTTTGCACATAGTAAGCGCTTAATAAATGCCATTATTATTATTATTATTATTAAGGACCTGGGTTCTCATCTCATCTCTGCCACTTGTCTGCTGTGTGACCTTGGGCAAATCACTTTACTGTGCCTCAGTTACCTCATCAGTAAAAATGGGGATTAAGACTTGTGAGCCCCATGTTGGACAGGGACTGTGTCCAACGTGATTTGCTCGAATCTACCCCAGTGCTTAGTACAGTGCCTGGCACACAGGAAGGGCTTAATATATACCACTATTTTTTTTTTTGTATTCATTCACAGTCCTGGCTCCCTTCTTCTCTCTCCCCCAGCATTCCTCACAACCAGTCCAGTCACACTGGTTGTGTGACTGGTTGTGTTCCAGTCCTCACAACCCACCATCAGAAGCTGACCAAAAGGAGCAGCTCTGAGGTCAGGAAGCTTGAAACGACTATCCAGTTTTTAATGGGGACTGGATGCAATATATAGACTTTCAAGCCCTTTTGTTGGAATTGGTAAAAAAAAAAACATTGTCACATATCCAAATTGTTCTACAAAACTAAGGAGAATTTGTTCCCTGACAACCCCCCACACATATCCTTGGTCTGACCCAGAAGTTCGTTTTTTGGTTTTTGGTTTTTTTTTCATGGTATTTGTTAAATTCTTACTAGGTGTCAGGTATTGTATTAAGCTCTGGAGCAGAAACAAGCTAGTCCCTGTGGGACACATGGAGCTCACAGTCTTAATCCCCATTTTTACAGATGAGGTAACAGGCACAGAGAAGTTAAGCAACTTGTCCAAGATCACACAGCAGATCAGTGAAGAAGGAACCAGTGAACCCGGGTCTTTCTCACTCCCAGGCCTGTGTTCTATCCATTAGACCTTGCTGCTTCTCAAGGTGTTTTTATGAAAATCTAATTTTATTATAAAATTCAAAATATAAAAAACAAACCTGTTCGTTTGAAAGGTGTATGTTGGGGGGAGTGTTAATCCTCAAATCTCTTCCCCCCTCATATGATATGGGAATATTGTGTGTGTGTGTGTGTGTGTGTGTGTGAAGAAGAAAACAGGGATTCAGACTTTGTGAACTGATGAGATGTATTTATATTCAGGACAATTGAAATAAGATGCATGAAATAGGATGAGGTGAATAGATATAACAGATTCTGAGAGAGAAAGGGGAGAGCAAGGGAGAGTGAAAAGAGGTGGAAAGCTAGGAAGAATGAAACAAAGAAGGAGGGAGGGAGAGAGAAAGGGAAGTGAGTGAGGGAGAAAGAGAAGGGAGAGTAAGGGAGAGAAGGGAAGAAATGGGGAGGGGCAGGGTCTGCTGCATACTTGTTGGTGAGCTGATGGTGAAAGGGAGGAGAGGACCAAAAGAAGCAGAATGAGGAATGCCTCTTGGGGCCAATCGAATTATTCCCTCTCCCTTCACTAGACAGAGAAACCACCAGTGTCTCCAGGACAGAACAATAGCCAAGAACATTTGGGCAGACCTGCACTCTAACAAAGCACCAGCCCCCAACCATGTCATTGAAAAGGGTCAAATAGGAGAACCCAGAAGCATCATCAGTCATAGAATCTAAGGCTCAAAGAGGACTCAAGAGATCATCCCCTGGCTTCCAAGCTAATCTAACCCACACTATCAGAGGCCCTGCAGCTAACTCCACAGCTCACCAACAACGAGGACCTTTCTCATCAGATGTAACCTTCCTCGATGCAATTCAATTCAATGCAATTCAGTCCCAATTCTGGTTCTGTTTTTCAGAGATACCAAAAGCTAGTCAGCTTCTTTTCTAGAAAACTTTTTGCCCTTGATGGCCATTCAACTCTTTCCTCTAAATGAGCAACCAGCTTACCCTACTTTTCTTTCTCCCATCCTTCCTCTCTGGCCTTCCTCATTAATAATAATCATCATCACCTAGAAGGGAATTTATTGAGCATTTACTTTGTTCAGAACACTGTACTAAATGCTTGTGAGAGTGGATAGAGCACAGGCCTGACTCAGAAGCTCTGCCACTCATCCGGTGTGTGACCTTGGGCAAATCACTTCAATTCTCTGTGCCGCATTTCCCTCACCCGTAAAATGGGGATTAAGGCTGTGAGCCCCACATGGGGACTGTCCAGCCTGATTACCTTGTATCTACCTCAAGGCTTAGAACAATGCCTGGCAAACAAAGACTAAGTGCATAACAAGTACCATAAAAAAAATTGGTGTTCTGGGCAGGGCTCAGACTACAGCCTTGTGGGAAAGTCTGCACCTCCACTGCTGCAGTTTCACCAGGGCCATAATCACGTCCCCCTCCATCCCCTGCTGGGCATCCCAACCTTGAACACACATCTTGCTTCTACAGATCCAGATCTTCTCCTCTCTCTGTCCCTCTCCCTCTCTCCCCACCGCCAACCAGCCCAGCGTCTTGAATCATGTTTGTTAGGGCAGGCGACCCATACCTCATCCACTCTTCTAGAGCATTCATTCATTCATTCGATCGTATTTATTGAGCGCTTACTGTGTGCAGAGCACTGTACTAAGGGCTTGGGAAGTACAAGTTGGCAACATATAGAGACGGTCCCTACCCAACAATGGGCTCACAGTCTAGAACGGGGAGGTAGACAAAACAAAGCAAGTGGACAGGTGTCAAGACGTCGGAACAAATAGAATTAAAGCTTAATGCACATCATTAACAAAATAAATAGAATAGTAAATATGTACAAGTAAAATAGAGTAACAAATCTGTAGAAACATATATACAGGTGCTGTGGGGAGGGGAGGGAGATAGGGTGGGGGGATGGGGAGGAGGTGAGGAAAAAGGGGGCTCAGTCTGGGAAGGCCCCACTCATTCATTCATTCATATTTATTGAGCGCTTACTGTGTGCAGAGCACTGTACTAAGCGCTTGGGAAGAGCAATGAATTGGAACCTCACTGGGGCCAGGGGGAGCTGTCTAGCTTTTTGTGACCTGACCCCTGAACAGGCCGGCTGGCATTCCAGACAAAATTCCTTTCTCCCGGTTCTAACTCTTCAGTCTTCCCTGAGCCTTTGGACTCCAGAGTCTCTCCCGGCCAGCCAGTCAGATCCTGACCTAGATGGCCAGCAGAGGCTTACTTCTCCAGCTTTAAGGCCTTGATTCTTTCAAATGCCAATTAACAGGTGTCAGAAATGCTAGATCTTACTAAGAGACCAATGTCTGCATAACAGCAAAGCTATTTTGGCGAGCCAGCCTCCCCTCGCCCCCCCCCACACACACACACACACTCACACACACACACATAAATATCATGGTGTTTGAGCCTCTGGGGCCGGTGGAGTTTACAAGTATGCTGTCAAGATCTCTTCCCTGGGAGAGTCCTTGAAGTCCTGCCAAAAAGTCAGGTAACTCCAGTGCTTTTATGTGCTCCCAAACACAGATATGGCTCCAGAAGTCAACACTCTCTCCCGTCTGAGTGTTGGTGTGAATCTCAAACATCAAGCTGACATTCCGGTGGGGAGTGTGACAGTACATGCTTGGCTGATGATGCCAGAAGAGCAGGTGACTCTGGCAGCTAGCAGAGAGGGAGAGAAACGGGGTGGCTTCTGGTTACATGTCCTCAGTGCTCTAAGGGATGGAATCAGGGTTGGGGGAACGGTTATAAAATGATGTTACAAAATCCGGATGTCCTGGTCAAACTGAAACCGCGGTGAGGTATAGCGTTCTCAGCACAGACGATACCAGCGTTCCCACTTAGGTCCTGTGTCCTCTGGCATCTGGCTTTGACTAATCCAGGATTAATCACATTGCAGGCCAGTGATCCAAACCACTCTTCCAGCCCCTCCACCGCCTCCGTGGAGAGAAAGGAGTGGCCCAGCATGTCAGAATGCTGATAAGGAGAGAGATACAGTAGAAGTCCCTTTCATTTGCAATAGTATCCCTGCCGAAGAATATCTTTCCAGGTGACAAACTTTTCTAGGCAGGAGGGGCAAAGGTCATGACTTTTGGAGCCATCTTAAACAAACGTGGCAGAAGAGGGTGGGGAGAGAGTGGGCGGCAAAGGGGGAGAAGGGGGTTTTGAAGGCATGCAGGACCCAGCGACTGGGCCCAAATTGGCTCAGCGAGCCTCAATGTTTGAGTGACGGGTCAAACCATCCTGAGTTTGCCTCTCCATTCTGGATCTGTTGCTTTAAGTTGGACAGTCTACTGGAGAGTCTAAGGGTTTTGGGTCAGGCTGCTTCCAAAGCATCTTGTATTGGGAGAGACGGGCTTCCAGAAAAACCAGGCCGATATGTGGAAAATGGCCTCTGAATAGGTGGGAGGTAGAGTTTACCCACTAGACTGTAAATCCCTGTATACTCTATACTCATTGTGGGCGGGAAATGCATCTGTTATATTGTTATATTGTATTCATTCATTCAATCGTATTTATTGAGCACTTACTGTGTGCAGAGCAATGTACTAAGCGCTTGGGAAGTACAAGTTGGTAACATATAGAGACGGTCCCTACCCAACAGCGGGTTCACAGTCTAGAAGAGGGAGACAGAAAACAAAACAAAGCATGTGGACAGGTGTTAAGTCATCAGAATAAAGAGAAGTAAAGCTAGATGCACATCATTAACAAAATAAATAGAATAGTAAATAGACTATCCCCCTGCGCTTAGAACAGTGTTTGGCACATAGTAAGAACTTAGATGCCATAATTATTATTCATTCATTCAATCGTATTTATTGAGTGCTTACTGAGTGCAGAGCACTGTACTAAGCACTTGGGAAGTACAAGTTGGCAACATATAGAGATGGTCCGTCCCCAACAGCGAGCTCACAGTCTAGAAGGGGGAGAAAGGCAACAAAACAAAACATACTAACAAAATAACATAAATAGAATAAATATGTAAAAGTAAAATAGAGTAATAAATATGTACCAACATATATACAGGTGCTGTGGTGAGGGGAAGGAGGTAAGGCAGGGGGATGGGGAGGGGGAGGAGGGGGAGAGGAAGGAGGGGGCTCAGTTCATTCATTCAATTGTATTAATTGAGTGCTTACTGTGTGCAGAGCACTGTACTAAGCGCTTGGGAAGTACAAGTTGGCAACATATAGAGACTGTCTCTGCACACACTAAGCGTTCTGTAAGTATGATTGACTGACTACCCAGAGAAAAGAAAATGCATGGAACAGCATGGCGCAGTGGATAGAGCACAAGCTTAGGAGTCAGAAGGTCATGGGTTCTAATCCCAGCTCTGCTACTTGTCTGCTGTGTGACTTTGGGAAAGTCACTTTGCTTCGCTGGGCCTCAGTTCCTTCATCTGCAAAATGGGGATTGAGATTGTGTGCCCCACGTGGCACAGGGACTGTCTAACCCGATTTGCTCAAATCCGTCTCAGAGCTTAGTAGAGTGCCTGGTACATAGTATGCATTTAACAAATACCACTATTATTAATATTATTATTATTAATATTGAATGTTTTTAGGTTTGCTCTGATTAAGCCCATCCACTGATGGGAGACAAGCCTTAGTTATCATTCTGCAGGCCCTATAGGGTTTAACAACTCACCTATTCCTGTGGGAGAGGGACAGGCCTGCAGGAAAGAAAGGAGAAAATCCAAGCCCTCCTTTCCTCTTCTCCCACTCCTTCTGCAGTTGCCCTGACTTGCTGCCTTTATTCATCCCCGCTCCCAGTCTCACAGCATTTATGTACATAGCTGTCATTTATTTAAATTAATATCTGTTTCCCACTCTAGACTGTAAGCTTGTTGTGGGCGGGGAATGTGTCAGTTTATTGCTATATTGTACTCTCCCAAGAGCTTAGTACAGTGCTTTGCACACAGTAAGTTCTCAATAAATACTACTGAATGAATGAATGAACGAATGAAGTCTTCCAAACAGCTGAGGTCAGTTCCTCTGGTAAGTATAGGGGATAAGAGATGTTCAGATTTCCCAGGCAATAGAGAGCAGCCCATGGTCTCTGGGTGTATCCCAACAGGAACTCTATCAGACCACATAAAAATCGAAACCATTGAAAGATTTAGGGAGTCTCTCAAGGCCTCCCTTCCTGGACCTGGAGCACGTTCAATGGAGAAACAGCCAACGACTCCACACCAAGGCTCTTTGCCCTTTTTTGGGACTGCCGACTCAGGAGGGACAGTAGATATTTCGCTGATCACAGTCGCTTTTATATGTAACTGGACCTTAATTCATTCGGTAGCATGAGCTACGGAAGGGCGGCAGAGATTAGAAGGCTATGTCTGTAACTGACGAGATCCGCGCCTGGCGCGCGTTTGGGTGCAAATTAAAAATAAAATAAAGATCATCTGAAAAATGCGTGGACGGGCACCAACCGTCTCCTGACCTGTCACGCAGCGAACTCGTCCGAGACGGACGGGGCCGAAAAATGAGACCGGGACAATCGGCCATGCCAACCTTCCAGCGAGGCCTTATTTGGGACAGATTATCTTAGGGAGCTGATTTGAATGCTTTGTGTTTAGAAGTCCGGATGGCCTATTTAGATGAAAGAGAAAAAAACCCGGGGGTCACAAAGCTCTATGGCCTTTTGTATTTTTCCAGGAGTCATTCAATAGCTTGACATTCTTAGAGTGACGTGTGGTACTCAGCCCACCAAACCTATGGCGATGAGTTGTGCTATGTCGAGTGAGTGATCTCCTTTGGATTGTGGGGCTGGGGATTAGGAAAAGCAATATCAACCCTGAAGAAAAGAGATGGGCGCATCTTTCAAAGTCACTGGTGCCCCCTTTTCTCCAGAGTCCGTGCCTCATCGCCCAACTCTTCCCAAACATCTCCTCACTTTCTGACATCTGACCCTAGATGAGTTTCCTGGGTATCTGGTGAGCGTGGGGAGATCCAAGGGGAAGAGAAGAAGGCTGCATAGCTGACTTTTCCCAGAAGCCTTCTGCTCAGGATCCAGAAAGGGCCCAGAGATGCTAGCAGATGATTGTTTGTTCCTCAACATTTCCTCCTCAAAATGCTGAGGGACTAGTATTCCTCTATGTAAGAAATGTTAGTACTTTCTGGCGTTGTTTCATTCCACTGCATCTACCTAGCTACCTGTTAAGATTTATTGCCACCGGTTGATCCTCTTCTTTGAAGTCATGAACAACAGAAACAGAACAACAGAAGCAGTAAAAGAGTCGGGGGTGGTGTGATTTGATGTCATCCACTCTGTTGAGTATGTTGAGGCCTCACCTTGGTTTCTAGGTAATGATGATGGTATTGTCTGCATTCAGGTGAGGCTGGAAAAACCTTCATACAACCCTTCCTGAATCATATTTATGCCCGAATCACAGGGGTGGAAAATGGGATGCGTCATCTCTCTTCAGCAAAGGCCAACCCTGTATTATGCTTTTCTGGAATTTCCCTTCTTTAGAAGAGGAAAATAAGGATGGACGAGTCAGTGACCTTATTCTATTCTATGCAACTCTTGGATTGGATGGGTGGAAGATGATGGAAAGGGCAAAGAGAGATGTAACTCTACTTATTGTGATGGGGGCTCTTGTATTGCACCTTTGCACCTACTCAAACAAGTGAGAGTGTATTTCACTGTGCATAGAAGTGAGACCTGTGGTATATGCTCTATCTTCCCATAAGGCTGGGGGGTGGACAGTGGCAAGTGGGATGTAAGAGGGGAACGATACATTATGGGTATTGTGAGAGCTAGTCCCAAAGTACAGGGGCTTCCACTCATACTACACCACCCCTGGCTCTTACTGTTTCTGTTGTTCATGACTACAAAGAAGAGGATCACCAGGTGGCAAGAGATCTTAACATGTGGCGAGGGGGATACAGTGGAATAATAATGGCGGTATTCATTAAGTGCTTACTTTGTGCCAAGCACTGTTCTAAGCATTGGAGTATATACAAGGTAATTAGGTTGTCCCATGTGGGGCTCACAGTCTTAATCCCCATTTTACAGATGAAGTAACTGAGGCACAGAGAAGTTAAGTGACTTACCTAAGGTCACACAGCGGACAAGTAGCAGAGCCGGGATTAGAGTCCACAACCTCTGACTCCCAAGCCACGGCTCTTTCCACTGAACCATGCTGCTTCTGAAACAACACTGAAAAGTACTAATATTTCTTACACAATCAGTGTCTAAAATATGGACGGACCATCAAATAGCCATCCATCTTGAAATGGCAATCACTGGGAAGAAGTGGATGGTGTCAACAGCAGGCAGGAAGCATATGAAATGCATTCCCATGGGAAGTAGTGCAGGCAGAAACTACCGGGAGGCTTAAGGGTGGCTTGGAGAAATTCATGGGTGAGGGATCCTTACCAAGTTATTGAAGAAAATGTTAGAGATGGAAGAGGAAGAGTTAGGGATACTAGATGCGTTTGAAAAGTTCATGGGTAAAGGCTCACAGTAATGATGGTATTTGTTAATTGCTTACTATGTGCCAGGCACTCTACTAAGCACTGGGGTGGATACAAGCTAGTCAAGTTGGACAAAGTCCCTGTCCAACGTGGGGCTCACAGTTTCAATCCCCATTTTTCAGATGAGTTAACTGAGACACAGATTAAGTGAAGTGACTTGCCCAAGATCACACAGCTCATGATGAGCTAGCAGAGGGAAGAGTTAGGAATGTTCTAGGGGAGAACCATAACATTAAGAAAGGCAACCACCTCATTGTTCCTCCATGCATTATTGGTGGCTATGGTTGGGACGTTGGTCTGAGCCCTCTGAGGGACAGAGACAAGGACCATGTCTAATTCTCTCCTGTTCATTCAATCATATTTATTGAGCACTTACTGTGTGCACAGCTCCGTACTAAGCGCTTCTTGTCTTGTCTTATGCAGTCGTTTCCGGCCCATAGAGACACTATGGAAAATCTCACCCAGAACGCAACGCTCTCCATCTGCAATCATTCTGGTAGTGTATCCATAGAGTTTTCTTAGTAATAATCCAGAAGTGGTTTACTATTGCCGCCTTCTGTGCAGTAAACATGAGTCTTCACCCTCGACTCTCTCCCGTGCCGCTGCTGCCCAGCATGGGTGAGTTTTGACATGTAGCAGATTACCTTCCTCTCATTAGCCACTGGCCAAGCTAGGAATGGAATGGGTAGGCCTCTTCTTGACTCTCTCTCCCATAGCCAAGACTGGTAGACTACTGGAAACTTTCCAGGTGCGACCATGAGAGGGGACTAAGACTTTGGAAGAGCACAAAAATAGACACATTCCCTGTCCACAAGCTCACCTGTGTATTGTTTCTCCCCACTTAAATTCTATTACTACTACTACTTACAGCAAACACTCAAATATTGTTGATACTGGTGTTCCTGATATTGGGCTGGTTAGATCACTGGCCTTGACCTGACCCATTTGTGACATTCATCAGTCAATCAATCAGTGGTATTTATTGAGCACTTACTGTCTGCAAGACACTCTGCTAAGTGCTTGGGAAAGTAGAATATATCAGAGTTGGTAGATATGATCCCTGCCCACAAGGAGCTTACAGACTATGGGTGGAGGGAGACAGACTTTAAAATAAATTACAGTTGGGGAAACAATTAAGTATAAGGATATTTACACAAGTGCTATAGGGTTGGAGTGAATATCAAAGTGCCTAAGTGGTACCCAGCCTGTGCATAGTCGAAGAAAGGGGTAGGATCAATAGGGGAAATAAGGACTTGATCAGGAAAGGCCTCTTGGAGAAGATGTAATTTTAGGAAAGTTTTGATTGGGGGATGAGTGCTGAACTGTTGGACATGAAGCAGGAGTGAGTTCCCGGCCCAAAAGAAGATGTGGGCATAGAGTCTGTGTCGGAATAGATGAGACTGAGGCACAGAGAGTAGGTTGGCATTAGAGGAGTGGAGTGTTTGGGTTGCTGTGGTTGGAGTTCAGCAAGGTAAGATAGGAGGGAGAGAGCTGACTGAGTACTTTAAAATCAGTGATACTCCTGTTTGTTTTACGCAGAAGTGGACGAACAACCATTGGAGATTTTTAGAGGAGTGGGGAGATACAGACAAAATGTGTTTTCAGAAAAATGATTTGAGCAGCAGAAATATGGACTGCTGAGGCATGAGACAGGATGCAGGGAAGTCGGCAAGAAGGCTGACAGCCTAGGATAAGTGCTTGGCTTAGCATGGTAACAGTTTGGGTGGAGAGGAAGGAGAGGACTCTAGAGATATTGTAAAAGTAGAACCAACTGGATTTGGTGAAAGGTTGAATGTGTAATTAGTAATCAGTCCCAGCACCCTCCCTGTCTCACAAATCTGTAACCTTCGTATTATCCTTGACTCTTTCTCATTCAACCCACACATTCAACCTTTCACCAAATCTAGTTGGTTCTACTTTTACAACATCTCTAGAGTCCTCTCTTTCCTCTCCACTCAAACTGTTACCATGCTAAGCCAAGCACTTATCCTAGGCTGTCAGCCTTCTTGCCGACTTCCCTGCATCCTGTCTCGTGTCAGTGAAGCCAAAGTTAGACAGCGTTTCCAGGAGAAGGGTTTGGTCCACATCTGAAAGGTTGAGGAGGATTAGGAGGGAGTAGAAGCCATTGGATTTAGCAAGAAGGAGGTCATTGGTGAACTTAAGGAGGAAAATTTCTCTGGAGTGGAAGTGGAGGGACAAGGATTTCAGGAGTCAAGGAGAGAATTGGAAGAGAGGAAATGGAGGCAGTGGGTATAGGCAACTCTCTCAAGATAGGAGGGAGATGGGGCGATATCTGGAGGGAGCTGTGGGGTGAAGGAATTTTTTGTTGTTTTTATTTAGGATAGGGGATACTTGGTTATGTTTTAAGGCAGTGGAGAAGGAACCATTAGAGAGTGAGGGGCTGAAGTTGAAGGTGAGGGAAGGAAGAAGACAAGGGGAAAAGTATTTTAATAAGGGTGTTATAGGATGGGGTGGGAGGTGGGACATCTTTTGAGCTATTGCTGGAAAGGATCAAAGAGTCAAAGTTGAGCAGGAGTGTGGGACAGAAGAGGTGCAGGGGAGAGTTTCAGGAGATCATGCCCGATGGTTTCAATGTTTTTGATGTAATAGGTGGTAAGGGAAGCAGTATGGCGCAGTGGATAGAGCACTGGCCTGACAGTCAGAAGGTCATGGGTTCTAATCCCAACTCCACCACTTGTTTTCTTTGTGACCTTGGGCAAGTCACTTCACTTTTCTTTGCCTCAGTTACCTCATCTGTAAAATAAGGGTTGAGACTGTAAGCCTCACATGGGACAGGGACTGTGTCCAACCTGATTTGCTTGTATCCACCCCAGCGCTTAGTACAGTGCCTGGCACATAGTAAATGCTTAGTAAATACCATAGTTATTGTTATTATTATTAAGGTCACTATGGGCAAGGCATGGTGAGAAGAGGGGTCAGGGTTGGAGGAAGGAATTAAGAATCTGAAACAGTTGGCACAGGCAATGGTCCTGGGAATCAATAAGTATGTAAAAGCAAAGTTATTAGTAGGAGAGGATGAGTTTGAGATGGCTGAGGTCCACATGATGCCTGGGTTTCCCCTAGCTACCCCAAGCTTGCAGGCTTCATCGAAAGGAGGTGGGTGGTAGTGTCACCTCTTAATGGGAAAATTTAAGTGGAGGAGAGATTTAAGGAGGGAAGGTGAGGATTTCAAGTTTTGTCATATTGACTTTGGGTGATGCCAGGGTAGGGAGATGGGCTTCAAGCAAGAGAAAATGTGAGATTACAGGTCCTGTAGAGCGGTCTGGCCTAGTGAGACATTTGGGAAGCTCCTACACAATGGTGGTAGTTGAAACTGTGGGGAGAAGAGGGGCTCCCCAGAGGAGTGAGTACAAAGTAAAAATAGGGAGCCCACAAAACAGGCTTGAGCCCGAAGTAGCATGGCTCAGTGGAAAGAGCCCGGGCTTGGGAGTCAGAGGTCATGGGTTTGAATCCCGACTGCCACATGTCTGCTGTGTGACCTTGGGCAAGTCACTTAACTTCTCTGAGCCTCAGTTACCTCATCTGGAAAATGGGGATTAAGACTGTGAGCCCCACGTGGGACAATCTGATTACTTTGTATTTATTCCAGTGCTTAGAACAGTGTTTTGCACATAGTAAGCGCTTTGCAAATGCCACCGTCATCATCATCATCATCAAGTAAAGCCAGTGAGAGAGACTGAGGAAGAGTTGCCAGAGAGGTAGGAGGAAAGCCAGCAAAGAATGGTTCAAAGTGACAAAGGAGGCTAAGAAGCAAAGGAGGGTAAAGATGGAGTAGAAACCATTTAATTTGGCTAAGAGGAAAACATTGGTAACTTCCATCATGTTTATGTGTTATTCATAACCTATTTTATTGTTTCCCCTCTAGACTGTAAACTTTTGGTGGGCAGGGAAAGAATCTACAACTCTTGTAGTTTACTATCCCAAACTCTTAGTATGATGCTCTACAAACTGTGTCTCATCCAGTTCTCTGCCGACCCCTTTTCCACGCCCTGCCCCTAGTCTGGAACTCCCTCCACTCCATATATGCCAGACCACCATTCTCTCTACTTTCAAAGCATTACTAAAGTCACATCTCCTCTAAGAGGCCTTCCCTGATTTAGTCCTCTTTTCCCATCCTCACTTTCCCTTCTGTGTTGTCTATGCACTTCAGTCTGTGACCTTTGGACAGTTGATATTGTCCCCATCCCCAACCCAACAGCACTAATGACCGTATCTTAAAATTATGTAGTGTAAATTATTTATTTATTCATATTAATGCCTGTTTTCCCCTCTAGACTGTAAGGTCATAATGGACAGGGAACTTGTCTGCTAATGCTGTTGTACTGTACTCCCCCAAGTTCTTAGTACGGTGCTCTGCACATAGTAAGCGCTAAATAAATACGATTGATCGATCAAACAAGGGCTCAGTAAATACGATCGATTGGTTGACTTTGAGAGTGCAGTCTTGGGGCTTAAAAGGGAAGGAAACCAGATTATAGTGGATTAAGAAGGGATTTGCAGGAGAGGAAGTAGAAGCAGAAGATTTGTACAACGCATTCCTGGAGTTCGGATGGCTATGGGGTGGTAGCTAGAGGGGGCTGTTGAGGCTTTTTCAATAAAGAGAAGATGAGCGTGTTTGAAGGCAGGGGGAAAATAATAAAGGATTGAAGATGCTCCAGTCAGAAACAAGGGTGCAAACCAGTGCTTGCAGAAGATGAGAGGGGATGGAATCAGAAGCATAAATTGGTGGGAGCTCTCCTGAGAGATTACTGTTAAGGATGAGAGAGCAGCTTTAGCTGGGGGATGGGGGGGTAATTGAGGAAAGTGAGGGTGCAACTTTAGGGAGTTCACACATTATTATTTCAAGTCTGTCAACAAACTAACTTATAAAGTTGTCGGGGGAAAGAGAAGTGAGGAAGGTGGGTATGTTAAAGATCTGGACTAATTGATGGGGGCAGTGGGCATGGAGCCTAAGAGGGAGAAATCAGGCAGCTGAGTGGGAAAAAGGACCCAGTTAGAGCAAGTGGGTGAATTGGAAGAGACAGTGACCACCTTGAGGCCTGGATTTCCTCCAACAGTGCTCTGCAGCACAATCGCAGGAGCAGAGGAAGTGGACTGTGGAGGAGATCCAGGACTGAGTTGCTTGTACGAGATCAGCGTGTTTCAGAACAAAACACTGGGAGGCAGGGTTAAAGTGGAGAAAAGTGTACCCGATCGCCAATCGAATGGAGATAATAAAGATCTAAATAATGATCTTGCACGTAAGTACTGTTACACCTTATGAAGCGAAGATCCTCCTTTCTAATGGGAAATATGCATTTCGGTGCAAAGAGGAACAAAATATCTTTAGCTTTGTAGGGCTCTCCCCAGAAGTGGGCTCTTTCTATTCTGGAGGTTGAGCCTTCAGTCCAGATATAGATTCCAGAACACTTAGGTCAGCGTGACAAATTAGAGGCATTCAGACATGCGGACAGAGGATCATAAAACATACAACCTGCACATCCTAAGCTTGAATGCCATTCAGAGAAATCTCTGGGAAGTGACATCACTAAACTTTTGTTTCCCAACTTGGAACCTATGAGGGTTAAACAAGCAGAGAGAGAAAAAGAGATGGGGGTGGGGAGGCAGAGAGAGATAAAGAGAGAGGGGGCCAGAGACAGAGATAAATTGAGAGAGAGTAAAAAAACAGATTAATGTGATCCAAATTATTAGTTAAAGGAGTTATTTGTTCTCCAAGAGGTAAATGAGTCAAGAACAAGTTTAGAATTTGACCCAATGAGCTGTGGATTGTTTCTTGAAGGTTTTGTTATTCCATCAAAGGATGATGTCCTGTAAACTCTAAGTTCCTCTGGAGACTGCAAGCTCCTTGTGGGCAGGGATCCTGTCTAATTATTATACTTTCCCAAGTGCTTAGTACAGTGCTGTGCATACAGCAAACACTCAATGAATACTATTATTTGCCTGATTAATCAAAACTTCCTTGATCTAGTTAACAGTCCCATGTTCCAGCTAGAGCCCTGATAGCTCGTTGGGAGCTGGGTTTGTGGTGGGAAAGCATGGCCTAGTGGAAAGAGTCCAGGTCTGGGAATTAGAGGACCTGGGCTCTAATCCTGGCTCAGCCACTTGCCTGCTGTGTGACAATTTCCAGTGACAATTTCTCTGTGCTTCAGTTTCCTCATCTGTAAAATGGGGATTAAGTCCTACTCCCTTCTACTTAGACTGTAAGCCCCATGAGGAACAGGGACTGTGTCCAACCTGATTATCTTTATCTTTCCCACCATTAGTACAGTGCTTTGCACATAGCTAGTGCTGAATGTCATTATTATCAACATAGTGCTTGCGGACAGTAAGCACACAATAAGTATCATTGTAAAACTTTTGGCCCAGAGGCCAGTTTAGGAGGCTTCAAAAATTTCAACTGATGATAATATATATTCCTGGTCGACATAAGTAACATTTTGGGTTTACATATAGGACCATGAATATCCTGTTCTTTTAGTAAAATCCCAAAGCATCTAGAGAGAGAGAGAGAATCTCTACAGAGAGACCAATGGCCACATTCCTTTTGTCCAAAACAGAGTTGGGAAGACTCTCCAAAATTTCAGCAGACTGTGAACACAATGTCAAACAGGGACTGTGTACAACTTGATTAACTTGTAGCTGCCCTAGAGATTAAAACAGTTCTTGGCATATAGTAAGTGCTGTCTAAGCCCTCTTTTCCTTTCCTTCAACTCCCTTCTGCATCACCCTGACTTGGTTCCTTTATTCATCGCCCCTGCCATCCCCATAGCATTTTTGTACATATCTGTAATTTATTTATATTAATGTCTATATCCCTCTCTAGACTGTAAACTCACTGTGGGCAGGGAATATGTCTATTATATTGTTATAGTGTACTCTCCCAAGCACTTAGTACAGTGCTCTGCACATAGTAAGTGCTCAATAAATACTATTGACTAACAAACACCCCAATAATTACTAGTAGTAGTATAATCTGTGTGCTACGTCTCTCTCCTTTAGGGTATGTCAGCAATGAGAGTCTAGCCAAATGATTTCTATTGTAGAGGGCTTTGTGGCCACCCTAGGTTTTCATATTGTTTCCCTTTGCTCTAAGATCTGAAATATCTTATTTTTCTTATAATCTGCTATATTACCCCTTTTAGTTAGTAGAGAGTTCTGTAATAAATTACTGACCATGTTGTCTCCTAGAATTTTTGAGGATTTCTCTGCCACACTTGCAGTTGTAGCATTGTTAAGAAAGCAGGCACTTTCTTTTAAAAAAAATTATAAAAATTATAAAATCCTTGAGATCCTACTATATACTGCTTTGTTGCCACTGAGGACTTTTACATTGTTTCTCTTCTCTATAAGAACTGAGATACCTTATTTTTTTTATACACTACTATTCATTACCCTCTTTTAGTTAATAGAGGTTTCAGTAATAGACTCTTTGCGGACAGGGAACGTGTCTGTTATATTGTTATACTGTACTCTCCCTAGCACTTAGTATGGTGTTCCGCACACAATAAATGCTCAATAAATTTGATTGATTGATTGATGCCGTCTCCTAGAATTTTGGAATATTTCGGTGCCACACCTGCAGGTGAAGCATTGTTAAGATTGATTGAATAAGATTAAGAAAGTTGGCACGTTAGATTTATTGTAAGATACTTGACACTAGGTCCTTTTGTATAATCTTCAAGTACCTAGTGAAGTTCTCTGAACACAGTAGGTATGCAAGAGATACTGTAAATAGTAATTCTGAGTTTTTATTCTGACTGAAGCTACCCAACATATAAGGAGAACTGATGTTTTATATGTTAAAGACCCTGTGAGAGAACAGTTGAAATGTATAAGGAAATTTATGTCAAGCACAGAAAAACTATCCTCTAAATTACTCCAAAACAATTGTGAGAAGACTTTAATAGAAATTTATGTCAAGTACAGGGAAACTATCTTCTAAATTACTCCAGAACAATTGTGAGAAGACATGAATAGAAATTTATGTCAAGTACAGGGAAACTATCTTCTAAATTACTCAAAAACAGTTGTGAGAAGACATTAATAAAGTTGCATTATGATTAAGCAGATTGCTTAGGCAATTGTACAGGGGAGGCTGTTCGGCTTTCTACATTTGATAACTGAGATTATATTATTACTATTCTACAGAATCAGCATGATCCTGGCTCTGCCAGTTGTCAGCTGGGTGACCTTGGACAGGTCACTTAATTTCTCTGTGCCTCAGTTTCTTCAACTGTAAAACGGTGATTCAATTAACCTGTTCTCCCTCCTACTGAGACTGTGAGCTCCATCTGGGACAGATACTGTGTCTGACTTGATTCACTTGTATCTATCCCCGTTCTTAGAACAGTGCTTGACACAGAGTGAGTATTTAACAAATGCAACAACAATAATAATAGTAACAATAAGATGATGATTGAGCTAACCATATTCCACCTTATGGCCAGAACAGTCCTGGGTCGATAGGCTGTTTGAGGTCCCAGCAGTTAGAAATAAGCAACATGGTTAAATGGGATAAGCATGGGCTTTGGAGTCAGAGGGCCCAGGTTCTAATCCTGGCTCTGTCACTTGCCTGCTGCCAGGTGACCTTGGGAAACAGCACTTAACTTCTCCATGCCTCAGTTTTCTCACCTGTAAAATGGGGGTTCAAAGGCTGTTCGCCTTCATAATTAGGCTGAAAGCCCCATGTGGGACAGGGACAACATTTGAACTGATTCTCTTATATTCATTCATTCACTCAATCGTATTTATTGAGCACTTACTGTGTGCAGAGCACTGTACTAAGCGCTTGGGAAGTACAAATAGGCAACGTATAGAGACGGTCCCCACCCAACAATGGGCTCACAGTCTAGAAGGGAGAGACAGACAACAAAACAAAACAAGTAGACAAAGGTATCAATACAATAGACAGGTGTCCAAAGTGTTGACGACTTCTACCCCATTGCTTGGCACATAGTTGATGCTTTTTAAAAAATGGTATTTGTTAAGTACTTACTATGTGCCAGGAACTGTACTTAGCACTGAGGTAAATACAAGCTAATCAGACTGGAGACAGTCCATGTCCCACATGGCGTTCACAGTCTTATGTCACCATTTTACAGATGAGGTAACGAGAGATTAATTGACTTGCTCAAGATCACACAGCAGACAAGTGGGGGAAGCAGAGATTAGGACCCAGATCTATCTGATTCCCAGACTAATGCGCTACCCATTAGGCAATGCTGCTTCCCAACTACGCTTAACAAATACCATAATCACTATTATCACAAATGTTTCGGGATTGCAGAGGGCTCAGGATGCAGGTTCTCAGTGCAGATGCCAGTCCTCACCTGATCTCCACAAAGTTCAGGAGTTACCTTTCCTCACATCCTAAGGAGGGCACAGGGGGTCATGTGAGGGAATTCTCTCTTGTCTCTGAATCTTTGCCTTCTATGATTTCAATCTCCCAGTCTTTTCAAAGAGTAAGCTTCTGGTCCTGGCCCCTAGAAACCCTCTCTCTTTGAAGTTGCTGTCTCCACCATCCAGGTTTCTTGGAATAACAGGGGTCAGATATTTCAACTGACTCATTGTTAGATAACTGAGGAAAAAAACCAATGAAGAAAATAGGAAGAGGATCTATGTATCTTTATACTCAGTTGCTTTCCCTACCTGTAATTCGCTTTAGTGTCAATGTAATTCTCTTTTCTAAACTGTAAACTACTGGAAGGTAGGGATTGTGTCTACTTGATGACAATGATGGTATTTGTGAAGCACTTACTATGCATCAAGCACTCTTTTAAGCGCTGGGATAGATACAAGGTAATCAGGTTGGACACAGTCCCTGTTCCACATAGGGCTCACGGTCTTAACCCCCATTTTACAGATGAGGTAACTGAGGCACAGAGAAGTTAAGTGATTTGCTCAAAGTCACACAGCAAACAAGTGGTAGAGTTGGGATTAGAACCCAGGTCCTTCTGACTCCCAAGCCCGTGCTCCATCCACTATGCCATGCTGCTTCTCAATTGTACTCAATCATACTCTCCAAAGCACTTAGTGCAGTGTTCCACACACAGTGAGTGCTCAATAAACCCCATAATAGGGTATGAATCAGGGGTATCCAACTGCCCCACACCATTTACAGGGGAATCACTGTGAGACATCTTGGGGTTACAGAGATGCAGTTTATTTTGCTTTTAATGCTGGAACCCATGTGTTTTCTAAATTATTGCCAGGAAGTTGTGTTTCTGTGCCTGAAACGGGTTATTCAGACTCTGTTGACACATTGAACTGCCCTGTGACCAGGGGACAAAACTAAGGGCTGGCTCAGGCTCTTTTAAACTGAGAAGAATCACGTATCATTCCTCTTGTGCTCTCTGAACCACCACACGCTGCATTTATCAGGCCAAGTCAATGGCTAGAGATTGGATTGGTATCTCCACCCTTCAGGCTGGTAGACCCAAGCACTGTCAAACCGCAAGGGGAGGCTAATTCCCATGCTCTGGATCTGCCACAGAAAATCTCCAAAGTTTAAAATTAGGCACTGAGCAGGGTAGAAGCACGTAGTGCTTCCTAGAGCAGTTACCATCAGCCGATCCCAGGCTTCCCATGCCATAACAGGGTTTTCTCAATTAAACCCACTGTTATAAATGTACTTATTCAGGACACCTCCCATTCCTCCCACCTCCCACTCCTTAAGAAACTCCAGTGGTTGTCCATCCACCTCCACATCAACCCAAAACTCCTTACCATTAGCTTGAGAGCCCTCGTTCACCTTGTCCACTCCTACCTCACCTCACTACCCTCCTGCTACAACCCAGGCCACACATTTCACTCCTCTAATACTAACCTTCTCGCTGTGCCTCCATCTCACTTATATCACCCCGGACCCCTAGCGCACATCCTGCCTCTGGCCTGGAATGCCCTTCCTCCTCAAATCTGACAAACAATTACTCTCCCCCTCTTCAAAGCCTTACCTGAAGGCACATCTCCTCCAAGATGCCTTCCCTGACTAAGCCCTCTTTTCCTTTTCTTTAACTCCCTTCTGTGTCACCCTGACTTGTTTTCTATATTCTTCCCCTCCTCCCAGACCCACAGCACTTATGCACATATCTGAAATGTATTTATTTATCTGTCTCCCCCTCTAGACTGTAAGCTTGTTGTGGACTGTGAATGTGTCTGTTTATTGTTATATTGCTCTCTCCCAAGTGCTTAGTACGGTGCTCTACACACATCAAACACTCAATAAATACAACTGAATGTATGGATACCCCAGCTCATCATCTAGAAAATGAAGGACTTTGGAGATCCTTGGACAATAAAAAGTCAATGGTGTCAGTAGACCCCGCAGGCATTGATAAAAAGGAAGTAGTTTCTATACCCTAGTCGGTCAGTGGTATCTACTGAACACTTATTGTGTGTGGAGCACTGTACCATGTGCTTGAGAAAGTATTATCACTATTATTATGTCATTATGGCATTATTAAAGAAGCAGCATGCCTTAGTGGAAAGAGCATGGGCTTGGAAGTCAGTGGTCATCGGTTCTAATCCCAGCTGTGCCACGTCAGCTGTGTGACTTTGGGCAAGTCAGCTAACTTCTCTGTGTCTCAGTTACCTCATCTGAAAAATGGGGATTAAGACTGTGAGCCCCACATGGGACAACCTAACAACCTTGTTTCTACCCCAGTGCTTAGAACAGTACTTGGCACATAATAAGCACTTAACAAATACCATTATTATTATTATTATTATTATTATTATTATTATTATTATTATCTGTTATGTGAAGCACTATTCTAGGTGCTGGGGTAGGTGTACTATAGCTCAATCTAATAGAATTCTAAACATGATCCCTGTCCACAAGGAGCTTATATTATACTGGGGGAGACAGACATTAAAAATAAATTACGGGAAATAGTAGGGTAAAAGGCTATGTGCTGGGGGACTGGGTAGATCAGTGGAAAGAGCATGGGCTTGGGAGTCAGAGGCCATGAGTTCTAATCCCAGCTCCGTCACCTATCTGCTGTGTTACTTTGGGCAAGTGACTTCACTGTGCCTCAGTTACCTCATCTGTAAAATGGGGATTAAGACTGTGAGCTCCATGTGGAACAATCTGATTACCTTGTATCCACCCCCCAGCACTTAGAACAGTGCTTGGCACATAGTAAGTGCTTAACAAATACTATTATTATTATTATTATTATCGAAGTGCTTAAGGAGTAGCCAAGTGCATAGTTGACATAAAGGGGAGGATGGACAGCTGAAATAAGGTATTAGTTAGGGACCCCGCTGATGGAAACTAGAGCCTAACATAGAGCTCACAGGGAGCCCTGATGTCACTGTCACCCTTCCCACTGCTCACCTCCCAGCAGCGGGTCACACAGCAGGGAGTAACACCACTACTTCAGCAGGGAAGACCTGGATAACACCACCATCCTGCCTCCCCTTCCCTCTCCTCCCCTTCCCTCTCTTCCCCTTCCCCCCCACCCTGCCATCACATCCTCAATGCTCACAATCAGAACCCTGAATTCCCAGATCTCTCCACCTATTCTGTTTGTCCTTTCCCATCCCGTCCCATTAGTCTCCATGATTCCATCATCCAAATTTGCACTTAGGCTGACAATCAATCCACCGTGTTTATTGCTTACTTACTGTGAGCACTAAACTTACTTGGAAGGATACGATATAACAATAATAATAATAATGATGGCATTTATTAAGCACTTACTATATGCAATGCACTGTTCTAAGCACTGGGGAGGTTACAAGGTGATCAGGTCGTCCCACAGGGGGCTCACAGTTTTTTTTAATCCCCATTTTACAGATGAGGTAACTGAGGCACAGAGAAGTAAATGATATAACATTATGGCAGAGTTGGTAGATACACACTCTGCCCACAATGGCAGAATGGCTTAGTGAATAGAGCATGGGGCTGGGAGTCAGAAGGACCTGGGTTCTCATCCTGGCTCTGTTACATGTCTGCTGGGTGACCTGGGACAAGTCACTTAACATCCCTGTGCCACAGCTGTCTTGTCTTATTCCATTGAGTCGTCTTCAACCCATAGCGATGCCATGGACACATCTCTCCCAGAATGCCCCATCTCCATCTGCAATCATTCTGGTAGTGGATCCATAGAGTTTTCTTGGTAAAAATACAGAAGCGGTTTACCATTGCACATAATAATAATAATAACAGTATTTGTTAAGTGCTATGTGCCAGGCACTGTACTAAGTACTTGGGTGGATACAAGCAAATCGAGCTGGATGCAAGTCCCTGTCCCATGTGGGGCTCCCAGACTCAATCCCCATTTTACAGATGAGGCACAGAGAAGTAAAGTGACTTATCCAAGGATAAACAGTAGATATGGGGAAGAGACTAGAAATGGTCCCCTAAACATTGCATTCCCCACCAAACTCAAGACTGGCTCCCCAGAGGACTGCACCTGCTGAACTTTAACTTTTTTTAGTAGTATTTGTGAAGTGCTTGCTACATGCCAGGCACTTTATTAAGCTCTGGGGTAGATACAAACTAATAAGGTAAGACACAGTACATTTCCCACAGGGGACTCGCAGGCTTAATTCTCAGATGAGATTACTGAGGCACAGAGAAGCGAAGTGACTTGTCCAAGGTCAAACTATAGACCAAGGATAGATCAGGGATTAGAACTCAGGGCCTCTTGGGTTCTAATGCTGACTCTATTATCCTCTCAGTATTTTTAAAATCAATCAGTGGTATTTATTGAGCACTTACTGTGTGCAGCAGACTGTCCTAAGCACTTGGGAGAGTACAACGCAACACAGTCGGTAGATATGTTGCCAACTTGTACTTCCCAAGTGCCTAGTACAGTGCTCTGCACACAGTAAGCGCTCAATAAATACGATTGATTGATTGATATATTCCCTTCCCATAATGAGCTTACAGTCTGGAAGAAGATTGGACTGAACTGTAAACTCACGGTTATATTGTACCCTCCCAAGCACCTAATATGGTGTTCTGCACACCATAAGGGCTCAGTAAACACAACTGATCAATTGATTATACAGAAAACATAACTGAGGTCTAGAGAGGTTAAGAAGTGGAATTGTTGCCAAATTGTACTTTCCAGTGCTCTGCACACAGTAAATATTCAGTAAATGATTGAATGAATGAAAGTGAACCCCGAAAAATTGTCAGACTCAGGACTCAGTCACTGTCCAACTTCTCAGTCTGTCACACTTTCTTCACTAGATTTCATCTGAAGTACTAGATTATTGGTTGTGTTTGAGTCACATTTCCTCAGAGAAAAAATGGTCTGTTTAAAGTCATCAGATAAATCTATCATCAGATTTGGTCTCCATCACAGAAGTTGCTTTCCCATTCCCAGAATTGCCCTGCAACTAACTGTGGGACTCAATTAGGCATTTGAGCTTTAGCAAACCCCTGTGCATCATCAGTGTCAATGGATGCACAATACCTAAATCATCACAGAAAACAAGCAGAGCACAGCACAGCAGCCTTCACAGAGCTGGCGATTCTTCTAAAGTCTAAAAAAAGAGATGCAGGCGTGACCAGCCCCACACACGCTTCACAGACGGGGAGTCATCGCTCTCGAAACACCAGGCTCAACAGGGCTATGCTGTGTTGGGCAGTGATGACTTTTCTAGCTCTGTCCTTTATTAGTCAACAAAACAGTCACTGCTTTCATTCGGAGTCATCCAGAAGCCTGGGGCTACTCATAAATGCCCCTGAAGTCAGCCAGTCGGTCAATCGTATTTACTGAGCACTTACTGTGTGCAGAGCACTGTACTAAGCGCTTGGGAGAGTACAATACAATCACAAACAGTTACATTCCCTGTCTACAATGAGCTTACAGTCTAGGGAACAGACAGACGTTAATAGAAATAAATAAATTACAGATATGTACATAAGTGCTGTAGGTCTGGGAGAGGGGCTAAAAAAAGAAGCAAGTTAGGGTGACGCAGAAGGGAGTTGAAGAAAAGGAATAGAGTGCTTAGAGAAGGCCTCTTGGAGGAGATGTGCCTTCAATAAGACTTTGAAGCGGGGGACAGTAATTGTCTGTCGGATATGAGAAGGAAAGATGTTCCAGGCCAGAGACAGGACATGGGAGAGAGGTCAGAGGTGAGATAGACAAGGTCGAGGTACAGTGAGAAAGTTAGCAGCAGAGGAGTGAAGTGTGCTGCTTCTCTGATCACTGGAACCAGGATCCAGGTCTCTGGGGGCCAGGGATCCCTTTTTTCTTTTTACACTGCAACAATTCTCATATTGATGAGATTCCCCCTTCTAGACTGTGAGCCCACTGTTGGGTAGGGACCGTCTCTATATGTTGCCAACTTGTACTTCCCAAGTGCTTAGTACAGTGCTCTGCACACAGTAAGCGCTCAATAAATACGATTGAATGAATGAATGAATGAATGAACGTGCACGTTGGGCTGTAATAGGAGAGTAGCGAGGTGAGGTAAGAGTGGGCAAGGTGACTGAGGGCTTTCAGGCCAATGGTGAGGAGATTTTGTTTGATGCGGAGATGGATGGGGATTGCCTGGAGCTTGATTTCCTAGATAGTAGTAGAGGTGATAGTATGCAATAAGTTCTTACTGTGTGCAGAGCACTGTACTAAATGTTGGGAGAGAATACACAGTCCCTGTCCCTCAGGATGGGGAGGAAGGGGGAATCACAGTCAAAGAGCTTATTAGAGCAAGAGCCAGTAAGAGGGCTTTCCCTTGAATGAGTTGATCACCTTGCCCCATCCTTATGCCCAAGACTCTACACCTCTACCTTCTCTTCTTATCTTCTCTATCTCTCTTCTGCTTTCTGTCTCTCCCCTTTCCAATCCAAGCTAGTTCCTCTGTCACTTCTCTTTTCTAAGTGAATGTGGCCCTCTTAGCTCACTCTCCAGTCCTCCAAGCCTGTCTATCCTTCTGCTAGGTGCTCAATAAATCAACTGATTGATCAATTGATTCTCTCTCCTTTCTGGGTTGCCTCGAGCTCTTGCTCTCTCCATCTTTCTCTGGCTGTAGTCTTTGTAACTCTGGTAATAATGGTATTTGTTAAGCACTTTACTATGTGTCGAACACTGGGGTAGATAGAAGTTAATCAGGCCAAAGGCAGTCCCTGTCCTACATGAGGCTCACACTCTTAATCCCCATTTTACAGCTGAGGAAACTGAGGCACATAGAAGTTAAATGACTTGTCCAAGGTCACACTATAGACAAATGGCAGAGCTGGGATTAGAACCCAACATCTCTGACTCTCCTTCCACTAGGCCACGCTGCTTCTTTGGTGCTGAGTGTACTGTACACCGCACCCGTGCTGCTACTACTACTATCTCTACTACCCTTTTTCCTGCTGATGCTTAATAATAGTTTTAAAATGCCATTAAAAATAACAACAAGAGTAGATAAAAAGAAGTCGAGAAAGAAAGAAAAAATGAACAAATATGTACCTAGTGCTAGGGTTGCTGACTTTTTTTGTTTTCTCTCTCTCCATCCAACCCTCTACTGGAGACTTTCCTTTTTCATGTCATGAAGAAAGGATAGCATTGTTTGCTCACAGCAAACTCAGAAGCGAGCCAGAGCGGAGTGAAAGGAGCTAAGTAGCAACGGGATCGCTCCTTTCCAGTCAAACTCTTCTTCGGCCCCTTGACATCAGCCATAACAGCTGAGTCATCGGCCAGTGAAGTCAACAATTGGTGCCAGTGCGGTTTCCCAAAATGGCCTCGTGAATCAGTGGGTAAACTGGGGTAGGAACACAGATGACCTGTCCCGTCTAGGAGACCTACTAATTTTATCCCGATTCTCGTGATTCGGACTCCTTTGATGCGGCCCCCTAATTTGCTCCAGAACCGCCTTAATACGTGGCCCAGGAGGCTGCTGGTTAGAAAGAGTCATTATCTGGGAAATCTATTCCGATGTGTTTGTGATACTAAGTGGCGCGGAGGTGGGCCGGCTAGCCTGAGGACAGAGGGAGTTGTTCAGCAGCGTCAACACAGCTAAGACCGGAGTGCTGATCATACACTGGACTGCTCGGTGGGAGAAAAATAACAGCTGCAGAACATATAAACAGGATTCTGGTGGCCTACCCGGGCTGTCAATCAATCAGGGGTATTTACTGAGTGTCTACTGTGCTCAGAACATTGTACCACACTAAGTGTTTGGAAAAGTACAACAGAAGAAAAAAAAAAACACAATTCCTGCTCTCCAGGAGCTTACAAAGTAATAGCATCACGGGAGTGAAGTCTATCCCTCTTGTGAGAAATGGAAGAAGGGATGAACAGGATCCACTTAGTAGTCACTTAAATTAATCAATCATATTTATTGAGTGCTTACTGTGTGCAGAGAACTGTAGTTTGTGCTACACATTAAGCACTTTGCTACTCACCCCACCCCCGCAACACGTTGACACTGACCCCACTTATGTACATATCCATATACTCTGTTGCTTCCTCTAGCTGTAATTTATTTTATTATCGGTGTCCCCAACTAGATCGTAAGCTCTTTGAGGGTAAGGATGGTGTCTACCTACTCTACGGTATGCTACAGAGAAGCAGCGTGGTTCAGTGGAAAAAGCACGGGCTTTGGAGTCAGAGGTCATGGGTTCGAATCCCGGCTCTGCCACATGTCAGCCGTGTGACCTTGGGCAAGTCACTTAACTTCTCTGAGCCTCAGTTACCTCATTTGTAAAATGGGGATTAAGACTGTGAGCCCCCCGTGGGACAATTTGATCACCTTGTATCCCCACAGTGCTTTGCACATAGTAAGTGCTTAACAAATGCCATCATTATTATTATTATTATTACTCTCTCTAGCATTTAGTACAGTGCTATGCACATAACTGCTCAATAAGTAACACTGATTGGTAGATCGATTGCTGAATCTCCCCCCTCCCCTTTCCCCCTCAGCCCCCCAACTCTTGGGGGTGGGGGTGTCACCCAATGACCAGATCTCAACCTGCCTTCCATTTCAAATTAGTCCATTCGATGTTTTTGTCAGGCGTAAACTGCTAGTAATGAATCTTTAAATAAACCTAGATAAAAGACCCTGCTAAGGTGGGGCCAGCGGCATTGAAAAAGGTAGACCGTGAGCTCGCTGTGGGTAGAGATTGTCACTATTTATTCTTGCATTGTACTTTCCCAAGTGCTTAGTACAGTGCTTTGCACACAGTGAGCACTTAATATATATGATTGAATGAATGAATGATAGAAGGAAGTAGTAGCATGGCCTAGTAGACACAGCATGGGAGTGGGAATCAAAAGGACCTAGGTTCTGATCCTGGATCCTTCATTTGTCTAATGTGTGAACTTGAACAAGTCATTTCACTTCTCTGTGCCTCCAGTTACCTCATCTGTAAAATGGGGATGAAGACTGTGAGCCCCATCTGGGACAGGGATGTGTCCAACCTGCTTAGCTTGTGTCTACCTCAGCACTTAGGACAGGGCCTAGCACACAGTAAGTACTTAACAGATACCATTTAAAACAAAAAGTGTGAAATCTGGAATATCCTGTGGAATAACCAGGGAGCAGGTTGTAGCTTTCTGTAGCAAAAGTCTGTGGTGTGAAGCAAGGAGGACCCTGAAGACAGGCTCCTTTAACTACTTACATTGGACCTTTAATTTGCTTTTGTTGGTGGTAGTTATAGATAATTCATTCTTCGCGTTCCTTGCCCTCCCCAACAGAGTGGGAGCCAGGATAGGGATGGTGTATCATCTGCAGATCACAAATTTATCCCGGAACTGAGGACTGGGTAAAGGTTTAACAAATTCCATAACCATAAAAATAATGATAGTAATATAAAACTGCAAAAGGAGTCCTACAGTCAGGGCTGGGAACAGGGTGAGTCACCAGAGACTATCAGCCCCTCCTAGATAGGGGAGAGGAGGTGACACAGTCCACTGTGATATGTCCAACAGGTGACTTGTGAACCAGGGGCAGCTGACAAAGGGCGAAGCAAGCTCATTGTGGGCAGGAAACGTGTCTACCGGCTCTTCATTCATTCATTCAATCATATTTCTTGAGCACTTGCTGTGTGCAGAGCACCATACTAAGTGCTTGGGAGAGTATAACATAACATTAAAGAGACACATTCCCTACACACAACGGGCTTACAGTCTAGAGGGGGAGCTCTGTTATATTTTGTACTCCCACACGCGCTTAGTACACTGCTCTGCACCCAATAAGGGCTCAATATACCAGCGATTGATTGAAGTGTGGCCCAAGGGAGCCACAGCAACCAGTCCGACCCCTACAGAACTTGCACCTCTGCCCTCGGATGCCCACATCTCTCTAGGTTCAAAAAAGTTGAGGTCCTTCCCTACTAGGTTGGCTGCCTTTGGGCCTAATTCATTCATTCATGCATTCAATCATATTTATTGAGCACTTACTGTGTGCAGAGCACAGTACTAAGTGCCTGAGAAGTACAAGTTGGCAACATATAGAGACGGTCCCTACACAACAGTGGGCTCACAGTCTAGAAGGGGGAGACAGAGAACAAAACATATTAACAGAATAAAATAAATAGAATAAATATGTACAAGTAAAATAAATAGAGTAATAAATACATAGAAACATATATACATATATACAGGTGCTGTGGGGAAGGGAAGGAGGTAAGGCGGGGGGGATGGAGAGGGGGAGGAGGGGGAGAGGAAGGAGGGGGCTCAGTCTGGGAAGGTCTCCTGGAGGAGGTGAGCTCTCAGTAGGGCCTTGGAGGGAGGAAGAGAGCTAGCTTGGCGGATGTGGGGAGGGAGGGCATTCCAGGCCAGGGAGATGATGTGGGCCTGGATCTATCCACACAGATGGAGAAGTCAAGTACAGCAGGGTTTGGAGGTGACAGAAGGCCATAACCTGAAAACTGGAATAGTCTATACTATACTAGTCTTTTAGACTGTGAGCCCACTGTTGGGTAGGGACTGTCTCTATATGTTGCCAACTTGTACTTCCCAAGCGCTTAGTACAGTGCTCTGCACACAGTAAGCACTCAATAAATACGATTGATGATGATGATGATGATACCCACGTGCTAAGCATTCTATCAATCAATCGTGTTTATTGTGTACTATGTACAGAGCACTGCATTAAGTACTGTATAATAATAATAATTGTGGTATTTGTTAAGCGCTTTCTATGTGCCAGGCATTGTACTCAGCACTGGGGTGGATACAAGCAAATCGGGTTGGACACAGTCTCAGTCCCACATGGGGCTCCCAGTCTCAATCCCCATTGAGAAGCAGCGTGGCTCGGTGGAAAGAGCACAGGCTTGGGAGCCAGAGGTCATGGGTTCTAATCCTGGCTCCACCACTTGTCAGTTGTGTGACTTTGGGCAAGTCACTTAACTTCTCTGGGCCTCAGTTACCTCATCTGTAAAATGGGGATTAAGACTGTGAGCCCCACGTGGGACAACCTGATCACCTTGTATTCCCCGCCCCCTCAGCGCTTAGAACAGTGCTTCGCACAAAGTGCTTAACAAATGTTATTATTATTATTATTATTATTATTATTATTATTATTATTATTATTATTATTGTACAGATGAGGTAACTGAGGCTCAGGGAAGTGAAGTGACTTGGCCAAGGTCACACAGCAGACAAGTGGCGGAGCTTGGATTAAGCATATAAGTACTATGTACTTATGCACATATCTGTCCTTTATTTATTTATTCATATTAATGTCTGTCTCCCCCTCTAGACTGTAAGCTCATTATGGGTAGGGAATGTGTCTATTGTTCTATTGTACTCTCCCAAGCGCTTAGTGCAGTGTTCGGCACATGGTAAGTGTTCAAGAAATACAACTAAATGAATGAACGAATGGGAGAGTACAACAGAATTAACAGACACATTCTAGGGCAATCACGGTCCCGGTATCCAGCAGCTGGTGCAGAAACTCTCTGAGGGAAGAGGAGGTGGGGGGCGGGGGGGGGACAGGGTATTGGGGAGAGGGTATGAGATAGATCCCAGTGTGGGCAGATTTGCAGGGCCAACAGCCCCTCTCCAGCCAGAACCCACTGATAATAATAATTGTAGTATTTGTTAAAGCGATTACTATGTTCTAGGCACTGTACTAAGTGCTAATGCGGATACAAGCAAATTTGGTTGAACAGAGTCCCTGTCACACACAGGGCTCACAATCTTAATCCCCATTTAACAGATGAGGTAACTGAGGCACAGAGAAGCTAAATGACTTGCCTAGGGCCCCATAGCAAACAAGTGGTGGAATAGGTGGTGTTGCATGGTAAATCTGGCACAGGATCCCGGTCCCCAGCCACCCGTCAGGGGCAAGTCCATCTCATCCATCTCGCCACCAACCTCTAGCCCATGTCATCATCATCATCATCATCATCATCAATCGTATTTATTGAGCACTTACTGTATGCAGAGCACTGTACTAAGCGCTTGGGAAGTACAAGTTGGCAACATATAGAGACAGTCCCTACCCAACAGTGGGCTCACAGTTTAAAAGGGGGAGACAGAGAACAAAACCAAACATACTCCCACCTCTGGCCCTGAATGCCCTCCCTCTTCATCTCCGACAGATGATTACTCTCCTCTGACTCAAAGCTGAATGGGCAAATGGTTAAATTTAAAATGATTGAACTGTGGCAATGTCCCCTTTAAGAAAAGCTCCAGGGCCCCAGTTGTTGCAGCACTAGAGCCAGTTGACAGGGATGAGGTGACTAGTCAGTCAATCAGTGGTATTTATTGGGCCCTTACTGTGTGCACAGCATTGTACTAAGCATTTGGTAGAGTATGATACAACAATATAACAGACAAGTACCATGCCCACAACAAGCCTACAGTTTAGAAGTCACTAGGAGGTGACTTCTCGGCTTCTAGAGATGACTAGAAGTCACAATTAGGGCAGGACAAGCAAGGATTTAGGAGTTCTCTCCCCAAACCCATAAATCTAAGGCAGAAGCCTTTAAGAGGCCCATTTTAGGCTTGAGGGTGGAGGACATGCAAAATCTTAGAGAAAGAGGAAAAGGGATGGCTTCTCTTTGCCACTGTTATTCGGCCCCTGTTGCCCAAAGCTGCCTGATTTGGGAGGTGGCCAGCAATGGCAGTCCACTGATCCATTAGCCAAGGGTGGCTGCTTCTCATAATCCTCTTTCTACTACCTTTATGCAATTCATCTGCTGTCTCCATCATTTAATGGTAAACCCCTTGAGGGCAAAAGTGTAGGTGAAATGTCAGGCAGAAGGGCATGGACCCAAGGAAGACCTCTTAAAGCCAAGTGAGTGGCCTGAAAGCTAGCAGTGATCTTCACTGTGAGCAAGAGAAAGGTAATGCATCATGAGAATAAGCCAATACAAAGAGGGAACATGTCTACCAACTTTGCTTTATTGCACTCTTCCAAGTGCTTAGTGCAGTGCCCTGCCCACACCAAGCTCTTGATAAATAGCAATGATTAATGGGGAAAATCATCCAAATTACAACTGCACAGTGATGGGCTTGGGGAGCTCAATTGTTGTCAAGAGAAGGATTCTAAAGTCACCACTGAGTGTTCTTCCAAATCACTGGTCCTAAGTAAGACAGTGGACAATAAAGCCAACCAAATGTTGAGGGTCATCGGGAAAGGGATCACAAGTTTAAATAAGGGCAGAATTTTGCCACTACGTAAAACCATAGTACATCTTCACCCAGGCTACTGTACATAGTTACCATTGTAACATTTTAAGAAGAAGAGAAGAGAACTGGGGAGGTAGAAAGAAGGGTGACCAAGATGATCAAGAGGCTTAGAAGTTATATCAAAATGGTGAGAATTCTTAAGTTTGGAAAGACACAGGTTGAGAGGGGACAGGATTGAAGTCTTATAAATCATGAGAGGTGTAGACAAGATGAACATGGAATTGCTGTTCCTCAAATCTCACACCATGGGATGAGGGGGCATCCATGGATGCTGGAGGTGGGGAAGACTCAAAGAAAACTGAAAGAAACACTTCTTCCCCAGCAGATGGAAAATATCTGCATTTCATTCCTCCGAAGCTCCGCTGGAAGAAAATATTAGAAGGTCCAAGCAGGGTTTGGGTGAAATAGAGGATGTCCCTTTTGGGTTACTAGCAGGAGAGTTTGGGTTTGCAAATGATTTATTGCTAACCATTCCCATCCTGTTTGCTTTTCACCCAACTGGAAGATGAGCCCCCAGGCTTTGGGTGGTTTGGTCACTGTAACATCTGCTTGCTTTCTAACTCTCACAATTTGGTGACTTGTTGAGCAATCAAAATTTAACTGGAAATATGACACTTGTCCTAAGTGACTAACTGCTAAGAAATTAGGCTTGTGATGGAAAGGTCTCTGATTTCTTTTACAGTTTTCCAGGTTTTCTGTATCCTGCAGATTTGCTGCTGGAAAGGGGAGGTTTCATGAGAGGAAAGGTGGAAGTGCTAACAGGTGATGATGGGTGGTAGTCAATTGTATTTATTGAGCACTTTCTGTGTGTAGAGCACTGTACTAAGCACTTGGAAGAGTACAATATAACAATTTAATAGACACATTCCTTGACAAAGAGAGCAGGGCTGAGAGTATAAATTCTAACACAACATTTCTGAGGCATGAAAATGGCTCCGTCCTCTTGCAGATAAGGAGGAAATTCTGAAGATGTGGCAACAACATTTCAGAATTCTCCTCCAAGCCTTGCTGTTGGCCTAAGGGAAAGGGGCATAAGTCTGGGAATCAGAGGATCTGAATTTTGGTCCTGGCTTTCTTTGTCATTAAAGGAAAACCTGCTGGGCTATACCATCAGTGGTTAAAGTCTCTGATCAAAGAGCCACCTAAATCATCCTGAGAGAGAACACACTGAGCAGGAATCCTGCAAAATTCTTGGTTGATATAGGCAGAAAAGATGACAGTGGTTACCAAGACAACTGCTTACTGGGTTCTGGCACTAGAGCAAAACATCAGCACTATAATGTGATTTTAATAGGTTCTGCATGTCAAACAAATTTGCTTGCTGGTTTACAACGGGCTCACCGCACCTTGTATCCCGGAAGGAAACCAAATGGGAAGGAAAAGAATGTAAGAGCCACTGGGCAAACCACTATCATTCATTCATTCATTCAGTTATATTTATTGAGCACCCACTGTGTGCAGAGCACTGTACTAAGCACTTGGGAAGTACAAATTGTCAACATATAGAGACGGTCCCTACCCAACAACGGGCTCACAGTCTAGAAGGGGGAGACAGACAACAGAACAAAACAAGTAGACAGGCATCAATACCATCAGAATAAATAGAATTACAGCTATATACACATCATTAATAAAACTGAGTAATAAATATGTACAAATAAAATAGAATAATAAATATGTACAAATAAAATAAATACAGTAAAAAATATGTACAAATATATACAAGTGTTGTGGGGAAGGGGAAGGGGGTAGGGTGGGAGGGAGATAATGGGGAGGGGAGGAGGAGGATGGGGAGAGGAAGAAGGAGGGCTCAGTCTGGGAAGGCCTCCTGGAGGAGGTGAGCTCCCAGTAGGGCTTTGAAGGGAGGAAGAGAGCTAGTTTGGTGGATGTGTGGAGGGAGGGCATTCTAGGCCAGAGGTAGGACGTGGGTCGGGGTCGATGGCAGAACAGGTGAGAACGAGGCACAGTGAGGAGGTTAGTGGCAGAGGAGTGAAGTGTGCAGGCTGGGCTGTAGAAGGAGAGAAGGGAGGTGAGGTTGGGGCAGGGGGGCGAGGTGATGGACAGCCTTGAAGCTGAGACTGAGGAGTTTTTGCTTGATTCAAAGGTTGATAGGCAACCACTGGAGATTTTTGAGGAGTGGAGTGACATGCCCAGAGTGTTTCTGTACAAAGATATCTGGGCAGCAGAGTGAAGTATAGACTGAAGCGGGGAGGGACAGGAGGATGGGAGGTTAGAAAGGAGGTTGATGCAATAATCCAGTCGGGATAGGATGAGAGATTGAACAAGTAAGGTAGTGGTTTGGATGGAGAGGAAAGGGCGATCTTGGTGATGTTATGGAGGTGAGATGGGCAGGTTTTGGTGATGGATTGGATGTGTGGGGTTAATGAGAGAGCGGAGTCAAGGATGACACCAAGGTTGCAAGCTTGTGAGACGGGAAGGATGGTAGTGCTGTCCACAGTGATGGGAAAGTCAGGGAGAGGACAGAGTTTGGGAGGGAAGATAAGGAGCTCAGTCTTGGACATGTTGAGTTTTAGATCGTGGGCAGACATCCAGATGGAGCTGTCCTGAAGGCAGGAAGAGACATGAGCCTTGAGGGAGGGAGAGAGAACAGGGGCAGAGATGTAGATTTGGGTGTCTTCAGCATAGAGATGATAGTTGAAGCATGGGAGTGAATGAGTTCACCAAGGGAGTGAATACAGATGGAGAACAGAAGGGGACCAAGAACTGTCCCCTGAGAAACTCTTACGGTAAGGGGATGGGAGAGGGAGGAGGAGCCCAGAAAGGAGATGGAGAATGAATGGCCAGAGAGATAAAAGGAGAACCAGGAGAGGACAGAGTCTGTGAAACCAAGTTTGGATAGCATGATGAGGAGAAGTGGGTAGTCCACAGTGCAGTGTTGAAGGCAGCTGAGAGGTCGAGGAGGATTAGGATAGAGTAGGAGCCACTGGATTTGGCAAGAAGGAGATCATTGGTGACCTTTGAGAGGGCAGTTTTGGGGGAGTGTAGTGGACAGAAGCCAAATTGGAGGCGGTCTAGGAGAGAGTTGGTATTGAGGAACTCAAGGCAGCACATGCAGACGACTCGTTATAGGAGTTTGGAAAGGAAGGGTAGGAGGGAGATAGGGTGATAACTAGAAGAGGCAGTGGGATCAAGAGAGGGTTTTTTTAGGATGGGGGAGACATGGGCATGTTTGAAGGCACAGGGGAAGGAACCAGTGGAGAGTGAGCGGTAGAAGATGGATGTTAAGGAGGGGAGGAGGAAAGGGTTGAAAGTTTTCATAAGATGAGAATACATCAATTCTACAATTTACAATTCTACAATCAATTCCACTGAGCAGGTTCTTAGTACTTACATTCTCTATTGTACCCTCCCGAGCGCTTAGTTCAGAGCTTTACACACAGTAAACACTCAATGCAATTGAATGAATGAATCTATTGAATGTGAGCCCCTTCAAAATTATTATCATTATTATTATTAATAATAATAACTGTGGTATTTGTTAAGCATTTACTATGTCCTAAACACTGTTCTAAAGCCCTGGGGTAGATACAAGATAATCAGGTTGGACAGAGTCCCTGTCCCACATGAGGTTCACAATCTATTCCCCATTTTCCAGATGAGGAAACTGAGGCACTGAGAAGTGAAGTCAAGGTTAGACAGCAGACACATGGCAGAGCTGGGATTAAAACCCACAACCTCTGATTTACAGGTCTATGTGCCTTCTGCGAGGCCATGTTCAGACCAACCTTTCAACCTGCTGACACTTGACACTTGCCCCACCTATTGAGGGATTCACTGTGACAGTAAGAGCTGTGAAACTGGTAAATTGGAATTTAATCCCACTCCTACAAATGAGGAAACTGAGAAGTGCTATTTGTGTGATTGGCCCAAGATCACCCACAGTGAAGCTGGGATTAGAACCCAGGTCAATGCTCTTTCCACTAGACCACACTGAAGACAGTTCTATTTGTCAGAGAGGATGATTTCCACAGCCTGAAAAGAGAGAAGAATGATTGTCCTCTCAAGGCTCACAGTCCATGTTGGTCTCTTGGCAATATCAACTGTCAGTCAACTGTGGCATTTGCTAAACGCTTATTCTGTGCCGAGCATTGTACTAACTGTACGGAGAGATACAAGATAAGCAGGTCAGACCTGTTCCCTGTCCTATCTGGGGCTCACAGACTAAATGAGAGAGAGAAAACAGATATTTCATCCCCGTTTTACAGATCAGTAAACTGAGGCCCAATGCAGTTTAGTGACTGGCCGAAAGTCTCACAGCAGATAGGTATGGAGCAGGATTAGAACCCAGCACCTGACACCCAGGCCTGAACTCTCTCCACTGAATAAGAGGGCTGTGGTGTCTTGTATTGGCTGGGTCATCTTGCTCAGATACCATGACAATGGACCTGATCAGCTTAGTTCCAAAAGCATTCCCACATTCCTCAAAGCGAGACTGAGTTCCACCGTTGTCCCCTTCCTGCCAACTTCTGCAGCTATGTTGGAGGCAGTGTGTCTCAAAGAGCTTAGCCTGTCCAAACCAGATCCACCGAGCCCCATCAGGTTTCCTTAAAGGACTGCTTCAACACCTGGATATTGTCCACACTGACAAACAGAACTGATTCTGCAAGATCAAGATTTTCACTCCCCAAAAATGGTTGAGGGCCAAGGCCCTGATGTTGGACACTTGGTCTTTGCCGTTTGACGTTCGCCAGATGGAGAGAGAAATTCCAGCCCAGCTCCTGCTCAGCCTAAGGAGTCAGGAATCCTGGAAAATCAATGGCTCCTCATGGCACCACATGAAAAATGGAAAATTCCTGACCGTTAGCTCCTAGGCATTCTATCAGCTGCTACACCCCGGGTCGAGCTCTTTGCTCGTCTCCAGCCAACCTCCTCACCATCTCGTGCTCTCATGATTTGATGCTTATGTAGATCATCCTCCTCCCTCAGCTTAATCAACCCAAATTCTCCTTTCCTTCAAATGCTTTCTAAAAATCCACCTCCATGAGGATGCATTCCCTGATCAATCACCCCCTTCCTAGGTCAGTCAATGGTGTTTACCAAGCACTCATGAATGCAGATCACTGTATTAAGTGTACAGGAAAAGTACAATACAGTAGAATTGGTAGATCCCCCCTCATCCCCCTCTCCATCCCCCCCATCTTACCTCCTTCCCTTCCCCACAGCACCTGTATATATGTATGTTTGTACATATTTATTACTCCATTTATTTATTTATTTATTTTACTTGTACATATCTATTCTATTTATTTTATTTTGTTAGTATGTTTGGTTTTGTTCTCTGTCTCCCCCTTTTAGACTGTGAGCCCACTGTTGGGTAGGGACTGTCTCTATATGTTGCCAACTTGTACTTCCCAAGCGCTTAGTACAGTGCTCTGCACACAGTAAATGCTCAATAAATATGATTGATTGATTGATTGTCCATAAAGAATTCATAGTCATGCCCTACCCTCAGAATTCTTTATTTACCTACTGATTTATCAATGAATTGATTTATCAATTGATTTACCCAACTGCCTGTATTATTTAATAATAATGATAATAATAATAATAATAATGACATTTATTAAGTGCTTACTATGTGCAAAGTACTGTTCTAAGCACTAGGGAGGTTACCAGGTGATCAGGTTGTCCCATGGGGGGCTCACAGTCTTCATCCCCATTTTACAGATGAAGTAACTGAGGCACAGAGATGTTAAGTGACTTGCCCAAAGTCACACATCAGACAACTGGTGGAGCCAGGATTTGAACCCATGACCTCTGACTCCAAAGCCTGTGCTCTTTCCATTGAGCCAAGCTGCTTCTTCATCTGTTTAAGCTACACTCACTTTCTTATCCATCCCATATTCACTCATTTAGGTCTCCCTGTCCTCTTTAGTAGATTGTTATTGTCAGTCATATTTATTGAGTGCTTACTGTGTGTAGAACATTGTGGCGTGGCTCAGTGGAAAGAGCCCGGGCTTGGGAGTCAGAGGTCATGGGTTCTAATCCCAGCTCTGCCACTTGTCAGCTATGTGACTTTGGGCAAGTCATTTAACTTCTCTGTGCCTTAGTTCCCTCATCTGTAAAATGGGGATTAAGACTGAGCCCCTTGTGAGACAACTTTGATTACCTTGTATCCCCCCCCTCAGTCCTTAACAAATACCAACATTATTATTATTATTGTTATTATTACTAAGCACCTGACAGAGTATATAACAATAAACAGACATGTTTCCTTCCCGCAATAAGTGCAAGAACAAAGACATCTCTTACTTCTATTAATTTCTTCAAACAATTGCATTTAAACTCATTTTCCATCTAATGGGCTCATCTCTAAAGCATTAATATTTGGGCGCAAAATGCCTATATTTCCTTCCACTTTACAACAAAAAAAGTATTTAAATACCATAGGAGTTGTGGAAGCAAACACTGTACAACATATTAATGAATATTTGGAGGCTGCTGCACTTACATACAAAGCCATTAACCATGTAAACACACATGGAAATCAGTAAATCAAAACTTGTTCCTTTGATACTTATTATGCTGACTTAAGACATTAGACCACAAATAAAGCTCAGCTTCTAATCCTCTGCCCAGGCTTGGGGACAATATGGTTAGGAAGGGATCCAAGTACAACAGATGGGAAGGACCAGAAGTCACAAACATGAACTTTCAGGAAATGACAATAAATGTATTATTTTCAGGTCAAAAGTATTTACTGAGTCCCTACTAGGGCAAAACACTACACTTGGTACTTTCTGTGCACAGAGTCATATACTGGATGCTTTAGAAAGTATGATAGACTGTAAGCACCTTGTTGACAGGGATTATGTCTACCAAGTCTATTGAATTCTGCTTTCCCAAACTCCGAATGCAGTACCCTGCACTCAGTAAGCACTTAATAAATAACATTGATTGATTAAGAGACACGGTCTCTTCACTCAAGAAATTTATAATCTAACAGGTCTTACAGACTTACCCAACCTAATATCTATAGCTCCTGTTACTCACATGGGCCTCACTTAATCTACTCTATTTTGCAGCCACTGCCAAATATGAAAAGCCCATCTCTCTTTCCTAAATGCACTTAGTCTATATTTCAAGGCAGTCACCAAGGAGCACCATCCCCGACTGAAAGCACAGCAAGTATTTTCATTCAATTGTATTTACTGATCCTCCTACCTCTCTGCTCTCTCTCTCGGTCTCATTCCTGGCTCTTCTTCCACCTTCCATCCCCACACTGTAGATTTCCCACAAGTTTCTGTTCTGGAATCTTCCCTTCCTCTATCCCAACACTCTTATTCACTCACACTATTTCAGCTTCCACCTCTTTGCAAATGGCTCCCAAATGGACCTTACCCACTCCAATAACTCCTACTATACAACCTTGTGTTTCTTCTTTATTCATTCAATTATATTTATTGAACACTTACTAGGTGCAGAGCACTCTACTTAGCATTTGAAAGAGTACAGTACAACAATAACCAGACATTCCCTGCCCACAACGAGTTTACAGTCTTCTTGCCAGTTGGATGTTCTGTTGGAACCATAAACTGAATGCGGCTTCAATTAAATTCTTCTTCCCCCCTAAACCCACTCCTTTGCATATTTTCTAACTTTTCTTGACAGTACTCCCTGACCCAGAACCTGCAGCTTTGGAATTTTCTTTGAATATCAAGGTGAAAAAGATACTGAATTGTCAATCTGTTGCTAAATCTTGTAGGTTCTTTTCCTCAATATTTTCTGAAATTGTGCCTTCCTTTTCACCAAAATCATCATCATCATCAATCGTATTTATTGAGCACTTACTATGTGCAGAGCACTGTACTAAGCGCTTGGGAAGTACAAATTGGCAACATATAGAGACACTCCCTACCCAACAGTGGGCTCACAGTCTAGAAGGGGGAGACAGAGAACAAAACCAAACATACTAACAAAATAAAATAAATGGAATGGCTATGTACAAGTAAAATAAATAAATAAATAAATAGATCATTACTCTGGGTCAAAGTCTTATCATTTTGTGGTAAGACTACTCTACCAATCTCGACTACGGGAGGGAGAGTCACAGGCTATTTCATTCCTAGCTTGGGCAGTGGCTAGCGAGTGGAAGGCAATCTGCTACAAGTCAAAATTCACCTGTGCTGAGCAGCAGCCACATTGGAGAGAGTCAAGGGCGGAGACTCAGGTTTACTGTGCGGAAGGCGGCAATGGTAAACCACTTCCATATTTTTAACCAAGAAAACTCTACGGACACATTACCAGAACGATTGCAGATGGAGGTGGGACATTCTGGGAGAGATGTGTCCACGGCATCGCTATGGGTTGGAGGCCACTTGATAGCATAAGACAAGACAAGGGGAAGACAGACACTGAAATAAATTACTGGTGAGAGGAAGCAATGGAGTACAGAGCTAGGTACATAAATGCTAAAAGAGAAGGGAGTGACTGAGCAAGTGCTATTTACCAGATGTGAAAGTGTTGAAGTGACAATGTAAATCAAAGATATGCTTAAGGGCTAAGGTGTGTAAGCACAAATTCTAAGGGGCCGCTGCTTAATGGATTCAATTCGGTCGTATGCATTGAGCGCTTACTATGTGCAGAGCACTATATTAAGTGCATAGGACAGTACAATATGACAATAAACGGACACATTCCCTGCCCCCAATGAGCTTTCAGTCTAGAAGACCTGTAGACAGGAACTTGGCCATGATAAGTATCATGGCCTAGTGGAAACAGCGTGGGCCTGGGAGCCAATCAAAGCACCTGGGTTCTAATTCCGGCTCTTCCAATTTCTTGCTTTTTGACCCTGGGCAAGTCACTTAACTTCTCTGTGCCTCATTTCTCCTGTTTTCCCTCCAACTTGGACTGTGAGCCACATGAGGGACAGTGATTGTGTCCAACTAATTAACTTGTATCTACCCGGTGCTTAGAATAGTGTTTAGCACAAACTAAGTGCTTAACAAATGCTTAACACTAAAAAACAAAGCAAAAAACTTAATCAGTTGCCCCCTCCTCCCCCTCTCCAGCCCCCCGCCTTACCTCCTTCCCTTTCCCACAGCACCTGTATGTATGTATATATGTTTGTACATATTTATTACTCTATTTATTTATTTATTTTACTTGTACATATTTATTCTATCTATTTTATTATGTTAATATGTTTTGTTTTGTTCTCTGTCTCCCCATTCTAGACTGTGAGCCCACTGTTGGGTAGGGACCATCTCTATATGTTGCCAAATTGTACTTCCCAAGTGCTTAATACAGTGCTCTGCACACAGTAAGCGCTCAATAAATACGATTGAATGAATGAATGAATCAGGGTTTCACTTCATTAATTAATGATGGCATTTGTTAAGTGCTTACTATGTGCAAAGCACTGTTCTAAGCCCTGGGGGGATACAAGGTGATCAGGTTGTCCCATGTGGGGGCTCACAGTCTTAATCCTCACTTTACAGAAAAGGTAACAGGCTCAGAGAAGTTAAGTGACTTGCCCAAGGCCACACAGCAGACTTGTGGGGGAGCTGAGATTTGAACCCATGACCTCTGACTCCAAAGCCCGTGCTTTTTCCATTGAGCCATGCTGCTTCAAAGGGCTTATAAAGTATAATAATAATTGTGGTATTTGCTAAGCACTTATGTGCCAAGCACTGTATTTAATTCTGGTGTAGATACAGTATAAGCCAATTATCCACAGTGCCTTTACCACCTAGGGCCCACAGTCTAAGGGAGTGGGGGAAACAGGTATTTAATCCCTATTTTACAGATAAGGAAACTGAGGCACCGACAAGTGACTCGCCCTAGGTCATCCAGCAGGCCAGTGGCACAGCCGGGATTAGAACCCATGTCCTCTGAGTCCCAGAACTGCGCTCTTTTCTATTAGGCCACACTGCTTCCTATTCACCCCAACTCTTTTTTTTTTTTTTTTTTGAGCATTCCCTGAAATGCTCCAGGGAAGTAAATTGAATCAGGAAAAATATTTCCTCACCTAAATTTCAAGGCATTCCTTGGCCAATAGTTTGCAACTAATATGAGGGGGCTAAAAGGCCACCATTGATCTCACCAAGGAATGGATTGCATTAATCAATCAATTATTGCGTGCTTACAGTGTGCAGAAAAATGTACTATGTGCTTAGAAACAGTGTAGCCTAATGGAAAAAGTGTGAGCCTGGGAGTCGGGGACCTGGGTTCCTGCTCTGCCATTTATTTGCTGTGTGACCTTGGGCAAGTTACTTAACTTCTCCATGCCTCAGTCACCACATCTGCACATCTTACCCCCTCTTATGAAGATTGTGAGTTTCATGTGGGACTGGGTCTGTATCCAACCTGATTCTCTTGTTTCTTCCCCAGTGATTTTTACAGTGCTCGGCACGTAGTAAGCACTTACCGAGTATCGTAATTATTTTAATGAGTGGGAGAGTACAACAGATTTGCTTTATTGCGTGGCTCCGTGGAAACAGCATGGACTTTGGAGTCAGAGGTCATGGGTTCAAATCCCAGCTCTGCCATTTGTCAGCTGTGTGACTTTGGGCTAGTCACTTAACTTCTCTGCGCCTCAGTTACCTCATCTGTAAAATGGGGATTAAGACTGTGAGCCCTCCGTGGGACAAACTGATCACCTTGTAACCTCCCCAGCGCTTAGAACAGTGCTTTACACATAGCAAGCGTTTAATAAATACCATTATTATTATTTCCAGACTGTGAGCCCACTGTTGGGTAGGGACCGTCTCTATATGTTGCCAACTTGTACTTCCCAAGTGCTTAGTACAGTGCTCTGCACACAGTAAGTGCTCAATAAATATGATTGAATGAATGAATGAATGAATGAATGAATGAATGAATGAATGAATGAATTTGGTAGACACATCAATGGAATCCATCCAGGAATTTAGTTCGGTTCAATAGATCCCACTCCCAAACTCAAAGACTTTGTAAATCAATCCGGGTTGCCATTGCCCAACCCTTGTAAAAGCTTCCCAATTAGATAAACGTTTTCTCTCCTCCTGGGTACCTGAGATCATTCTTGTAGCCATGTCTTAAGAGTAATTTTGACATGATCCTGGCCCTGCTCAGAGGAGGCCAACAATTCCATATGCACGCCATAAAAGCAAATAGTCTTTGCAGAAGTCAGATGGGATTTCATTCTGAATCTCACTCCAAAGAGGTGTCAATAATTCCATCCAGTATTTTTATAATCCTGGATTTGTTAATATTGGGAATATCTGCCAGATTTTCTACATATTACATATAGAAAATATTAACAGTGCATGTTTTTCTCCCATTTCTTCAAAGAATCTCCACTACTTCCACCTAGTTAAGGATCACAATCCTCCTAAAAGGCTCCAGAAATGGAAATGTACAAATGATTGTAATAGGATATGGTTTCATGGCACATGCAGACCATGTGTTCTAGCAAATACAGAGACTCCTTTTTAGAATGATGAGAGGCTTAAAAAAAACATCTAAGAACACTGGTCATTTTTCTTGGAAATACATGATTTATGATTAGGTGAGCTACAGACAGATATTGAGAGTAGGAACACCTACATATTGCCAGTTGACCATCTAAAACTAATCTTAATGCATTTCTGTTTCAGACTAGTTATGGATGTCAGCGTGTCCAACAATTAAAGGGATAAGATCTCACCACACCCATCAACTTCACAAAATTGAGCTGAAAACCTATCTGCTGCTGCAAGAGGCCATTTCAGGAGTGTTCAGCCAACCCAACCCTGAGGTCCCAGAGGAATCAATCAATCAGTCAATCAATCAATGATATTGATTGAGCTCCTACTATGTGCAGAACACGGTACTAAGCTCTTAGTTTTCTGAGACACTCCCCGAGGGATAGTCTTCCGAAGGGTCTCTGAGAAGCATTTTACTTAAGGCCCCAAAGCAGCATGGCATAGTGGATAGAGCCCAGGCCTGGGAATCAGAAGCTCATGGGTTTTAATCTGGGCTCCGCGACTTTCCTGCTGTGTGACCTTGGGCAAGTCACTTTACTTCTCTGGGCCTCAGTTACCTCATCTGTAAAACGGGGATTGAGACTGTGAGCCCCATGTGGGACAGGGACTGTGTCCAACCTGATTTGTTTGTATCCACCCCTGCACTTAACACAGTGCCTGGCACATAGTAAGTACTTAAATACCACAATATTATCATTATTATTATTATTCCTCTGGTGTCACAAATGGGGTGGGGAGGGTGGGGGTACGAGGGGAAAGAGGAGGAGGAATGACAGGGGAGAATGGGGAGAAGGGCTGGCCACACGGTGATTTGCACCCAGAGCCAAGAGTCCTGAGACCATCGCCTGTGTGTGCTGATTGCATCAGGCAGGGCATGCCATGTGATATCACCAAGAGGTACAACACTTTTCTGTGCCCCTGTTATCTCACTTGAATGCCCAGCTCCAGTCCAGTGAACATCTGATGTCCCACTGGCCCTAAGAGCATGTCTTTGTCGCCAGGCCCAGAGGGATGGGAGAGAAGGCAGGGAATAGTGGGGTGAGGGCAGGGGGGCTCTTTAGGCTGGTATAGGGGTGATGTCAGATCCGTGTTGCCCCCTCTCAGGAACAGCTTGACCCAGTTTCCAGGCTCAGTCCCCACAGGTCACCAAACTGCAGAAATGAGGGAACAGAGTAGCAGCAACCAGGAGCTCCCTGTGCTTAGTAGTGTTCTGGACACAGTAAGCACTCAATAATAATAACAATAATAATAATAATAATAATAATAATAACAATAATAATAATAATAATAATAATAATAATAATAATAATAATGGCATTTGTAAAAGGCTTACTATGTGCCAGGCACTGTTCTAAGCACTGGGGTGGATACAAGCGAATCAGGTTGGCATAGTCCCTGTTCCACTTGGGACTCACAGTCTTAATCCACATTTTACAGATGAGGTAACTGGCACAAGAAGGTAAGTGACTTGCCCAAGGTCACACAGCTGACAAGTGGCAGAACTGGGAAAAATAGAATTGATTGCCTGACTGACTATGCAGGGGGCAGGAAACAGTCAGTCAATCATGAGCGCTTTCTGTGTGCAAAGCACTGAACTAAGTCCTTGGGAAAGTACAGTGTAACAATAAACAGACACATACCCTGCCTACAGTGAGCTTACAGTCTGGGGAGGGGGAGAAAGACTAATATAAATAAATGATAGATAGGTACATAGGTGGTGTGGGGCTGGGAGGGGGGATGAATAAAGGGAGCAAGGCAGGGTGATGCAGAAAGGAGTGTGAGAAGAGGAAAGAAGGGCTTAGTCAGGGAAGGGCTCTTGGAAGAGCTGTGCTTGGGAAAGTACAATATAACAGAGTTGGTAGACATGTTCCCTGACCACAAGGAATTTACAGTCTAGAACTTCTGGTTCAAGGCTTGGATCTTGTGTGTTCGGAGTTAACAACTCAGACCGTTCTGAAGCTTCAAGCCTTAATGCCAATGGACAGGACTGCAACAAGCCCCTTAGAACCACAGCTATTTCTACATGATTTTGCCCTTTGCCTCAAGTATCTAGTTAAAAAAAATCAGTATAGTCCCCTTGCCATAAGTACTTAGGAGCAAAGGGATCACTATATATCCACCCAACCAACCCTGCCAGCTGGGCTAGTCCCAGTGGAAACATATTTTGGTTTTTTTTTTGCAGAAAAATGGTAATAGCTGCCTATTTACCCCTATACAGTACCTAACAAATCATTGCCTAGACTCTCCATGCATCAATTTTCCATTAGAATGGGTTGATAACACCATGAAAGAGACTGAGAATGAATGACCAGAGACATAGAAGAAGAAGCAGAAGAGGAATTCTGCCTCCCACTTCCTAACTATGGGAGTCCCTTAAGGTTCAGATTTGGGTCTCCTTCTAGTCTCCATCTACACCCACTCCCCTGGAGAACTAATTCATCTCCATGGCTTCAAGTGCCATCTCTGTGTGGATGACTCCCAAATCATTATGTCCAGTCCTGATCTTTCTCCTCTTTAGTCTTGAATTTCCTCCTTCCTTCAGGATATCTCTCCTTGGATATCCCACCAACACCTCCAATTTAACATGCCCAATTCCTTATATTACCCCCCCAAAACCATGTCCTCCCCATGACTTTCCCATCTCTATGGACAGGACCACCATTCTCCCTGTATCAAAAGTTTCTAACCTCGGGATTATCCTCAATTTATCTCTCTCCTTCAACCCACATATTTAATCTGTCACATAATCTTGCCAGTTCTACCTTCACAATATTACTAAAATCCACCCTTTCTACTCCATCCAAACTGCTACTATGTTAATCCAAGCACTTATCTATTTCCACCTTTGCCATGGCATCTTTTCTGATTTCCTTACCTCCTGTTTCTCCCCACTTCAGTTCATACTTCACTCTGCTGCCCAGATCATTTTTCTTAAAAACAGTTCAGGCCACATTCCCTACTCAGAAACGTCCAGTAGTTGTCCACCCATCTCTGCATCAAACAGAAACTCCTTATCATTGGCTTTAATGGTAGGAGGGGGAGGATGGGAAAGAGAGTAATGATGGAGAGGTTGGGAGTCCCAGAAACTCCTAGAATCAGTCAATCAATCAAGTGTATTTATTGAGTGCTCACTGTGTGCTAAGCACTGTACTAACTGTTTGGGAGACTACAACATAACAGAGTTGTGTTTGACATGTTCCCTGACTACAAGGAGCAGAAGGTGCCCCTTCTGTCTTATTTTGCTGGTTTCCTACAATAACCCAGCCTGCTCACTTCATTCCTCTAACGCCAACCTACTCACAATACCTCCATCTTGACCTTCTTTGACACCAACCCTTCACCCACGTCTATTAATTCCCTTCTCCTTCATATTTTACAGTTGATAACTCTCCCCACCTTCAAATCCTTTTTAAAAATCACATCTGCTCCAAGAGGTCATCCCCGATTGGGTCCTCATTTCCCTACTCCCTCTACCTTCTGCATTGCCCTTGCCCTTAGATTTGTTCCCTAAGTTTTTTTTTTTAATTTTTTAATGGTATTTGTTAAGTGCTATGTGCCAATCACTGTTCTAAGCACTGGGGTAGATACAAGTTAATCAAATCGGACACAGTCCATGGTTCACAGTCTTAATCTCCATTTTACAGATAAGGTAACTGAGGCACAGAGAAGGGAAGTGACTTGCACAAGGTCACACAGCCGACAAGTGGGGGAGGTGGGATTAAAATCCAGGTCCTCTAATTCAGAGGTCCCTGCTCTTTCCCCTAGGCCAGGCTATTTCTCCGTCCACCTTCACACCACCCTCAATCCCATAGCATTTATGTGTATGTCCCTGTAGACTGTAAGCTCCTTCTGGACAGGGAACACATCCACCAACTCTGTTATGTTGTACTCTCTCAACCACTTACATAATACAGAGTTCTGAACATAGTAAGTGCTCCATATATGAGTGAAAATATATTCATGTATATATATATATACACATCAGAAGCAGCGTGGCTTAGTGGAAAGAGCACAGGCTTAAGAGTCAGAGGTCATGGGTTCTAATCCTGGCTCCACCACTTGTCAGCAGTGTGACTTTGGGCAAGTCACTTCACTTCTTGGTGCCTCAGTTACCTCATCTGTAAAATGAAGATTTAGACTGTGAGCCCCACGTGGGACTGCCTGATTACCCTGTATCTACCCCAGCGCTTAGAACAGTGCTCGGCACACAGTAAGTGCTTAACAAATATCAACATTATTATTATTTTTATTATATATATACATACGAAATGAATTACATCAATGGTATTTATTGAATGTTTACTGTGTGCAGAAGATGGCACTAAATGCTTGAGAGGGTACAATATAACAGAGTTAGTAGACATGTTTCCTGCCCATAATGAGTTTGCAGTCTAGTGATGCTCCGAATGTCAAATCTTTTTTGTGCAATCGTATGTGCCATTCAACTATTATGCAATAATTCAGTCTGTCTAGTTCTTTTCTTTTTCTTTGGTCCATTTGTAGATTTGCTACATTCTTTCCATCCATTTATTCTCTGCCAAGACAATCCCTAATAATAATAGCAATTGTTATATTTGTTACGTATCTACTATAAACCAAGCACTGTACTAAACTCTGGGGTAGAAACAAGACAATTCTTTCACAGAGAAGCAGCATGGCTAAGTGGAAAGAGCACAGGTTTGGGAGTCTGAGGTCATGGGTTCTAATTCTGGCTCCTCCAGATGTCTGCTGTGTGACCTTGGGCAAGTCACTTAACTTCTCTGAGCCTCCGGTACCTCATCTGTAAGATGAGGACTAAGACTGTGAGCCCCACGTGGGACAACCTGACCACCTTGTATCCCCCTGAGGGCTTAGAACAGTGCTTTCCACATAGCAAGTACTTAAATGCCATTATTATTATTATTTCACTCTCATTGGAAAGGAGTTTAGAAGCTCTTCTCCTATCTCTTCCTACCCTAGAACTGTGCTCACCTAAAATCATAAACCTTCTAAATATTCAAAAGAATCAGGTTGCCTATTTACTAAAGAGAGGACATGTTACATGTAAGCCATAAATCACTGGGGGATCATTAGGTGTCTGGAACTTCAAGTCTACGCCTGTGACAATCTGTGAAATCTGTAAGCCAATGTTAATAGCTCTGAGGTTCGTGCTCAATCTTCCTTGGAAGAATCTTAGATATAAATGGGTTACTTGAAGCAGAACCAGACAATATTTCAGTCTTGTGGTGAATCTGGATTTATTTAAATCTCTCCCCTACAACCAGCCAAAAACCTGCGGTGAAGTCTCAAACCAGGTGGAGCTGAAATCATATTTTCAAAAGGAAAAGATTTTTTATGCAAATAATTCTTAGGGTTTGGACTAAGATGTTCTTCAGAACCAAGTCCATGGTCTCTTCTAGCCTCACGGAGAGGGTCTAACCTAAGAGCAGCTAGCTGGCAAAATACTAGCCTGGTACATAGTAAGCGCTAAACAAATACCACCAAAAAAGAACCACAAAGCTTCCAAGCAGAAGGGTACTTTTTGGAGGGCCAATTCACCAGGATTGCCTCTAGTATAGATGACTAAACCATCTTTGAGAGCTTAGTTAGTTGATCTCTAGGAGGAACTTTAGCACTTTGATACTCACCCCAACCCCACAGTACTTACGTAAATATCCTTATACTCTGCCGTTTCCCCTATCTGTGATTTTAATTTATATTTTAATATCTTCCCCTGCAGAATGTATGCTTCTCGAGGGCAAGGATCACGTTTACCAATTCTATTGTATTTTTCGCTCCCAAGCACTTAGTACAATGCTCTGAACCACTAAGAACTTGATCCATACCACCGATTGATTGTTGACAAAGAATCTTCATCACCAGCATTTATTGAGCACCCACTGGCCAGAGAGCACTGTTCTGGATGCCAAACACTGAACAGGGCCCCCGGGATCATACCAAAGAAGGAGAAGCCAACATCCCTGGCCTCAGAAAGTTTAGAATTGTTTATTGGACCCTTCAGCCCAGGACAAAACCCAGTGCGGAGTATCTCAGGAGGATTTCCCACCAAACAGAATATGAGCTCTTCTTTGGAAACTCAGGTATGGTCAGGTGCAAAACCACTCAGATTTCCAAACTGCACAGAAAGCATGTTCTCAGTGATCCTAACCAGCCATCTGTCAAGATCCTCACCGTCTTGAATACAGATTAATCCCCTGGGCACAATGGAGAGAGTCGATTTAGTTTCTCACCTCTGCCCTCTCCACCCCCCACCTGCCGCCCCCACAGAGATAGGAACCCCACAGAGATTTGCAATTCTCAGCAGAGGAGGAAAGGTCAGGGATGGTCTGGTTCAATCCAAGCAGAGAGGAGATCGTTATCCAGCACAGCAGCCAAAGGGAGAAGTCAGTATTGTCATGAGCTTGACTGGTGATGGATTAGATGTCAAGTCAAAGCTCTTTGGGCTGGAAATCTCAGACGATCAGGTTCCCTCACCAAACTGTAAGTATTTCCTGGCCTGTGCTAGCCCAGAAATACCAGCAGTTCACTGCACCTCATGGCATTTTGGTATTTCCACTTTAAGCAACTAGTAATGTTGAAGAAAAAAAACCTAAGAGAAAAATGCTCAGTGATGGAAGAGGATGAGGGGGCTTATCCTCCTGTTATCTTCCTCTCTGGCTGCATCAAGTGCTATCAAGTGCTTTAGTAGAAATGTTCTACACAGAGTGAGTGCTCAATAAATATCATTGATTGGTTGGTCTTTGCCAATGGAAAAGGCACCACTTTCAGAACCAAAAGTGAGCTCTCATTAAGAGCCCTCATCCCTAAAGTCTGGGCTGAACCACAGGGTCAGTGGCACTGTGGCGTCGGAACTCCAATAACCAAGGAGAAGTGACTTCACGAAGCAGCCGCACCGTGAAAAACACCCAAGTCGTTTCTAATCCATTCAAGCCGTTGTGAAATGACCAAGGTTTCAACAGCTGAGGGAGGACGATACTGTGTAATAGGAGAAGCCATTACGGAGCAGGGTAGAGTAAACCAAAAATAATCACTGCCTGATCCAATAGAGGCCGATACTTAAGAGCTGTGTTACCCACAGAGAGATTATAAACTGAAAGCACATTTAGAGAATGCAGCTCTTTAAAAGGAGCTGGAGAGGAGAATGTGAGCAGCAGTGACCAGATGATAAGACTTTGGCCGGGTTAACGGTAGACACAAGAACGCCTTGTAGGAAAGAGGAACGGATAGCTTCACGATAACTTTGAAATGCCACCTAATTCCTTGTTAACATTCTGCAGGTCCTTTTCTGGAAATGCCTTGTAGTTTGAATTACAAAGTGGTTGATCAAAATAAAGGTTTAAAAAAAAGTGAACAAAAAAAAATCAGTGAGTATTGTGATTGCTCTAGTCACACTAGCAAGATGGTGCCCATCCCATTCTCTTTCCCTCAGAGATTCAAAGTAACATTGTAGCTCAGATTTGGGGTCTAAGGTCTGATTCTTTTAAACAACTCCCAGTTAAATGTAAAATTTAGAGCAACGGAAGGTTAGTGGGAGGAAGTGGTGTAAGCCCAGATAACTCCTATATGCTCCTTCCACCAGGTGTCCTTGTTGGGAGTTGAATGAAACGTTTGTGCTTGACAAAAAAGGAAATGTATTGTCCTCTGTAATGAATCTGAAGGACAAATGCTCAACTGAATCACCCTGTGAGAATGGACATACATCACGGAGCGGCTGTATAGCCTTTCACACTGTCGGACAATACAGTGCTTCCTCTGTGAGGCAGTTCTGGCGAGGCGAGGAGCATAGATCAGGGCCTGGTTTAAAAGAGGGCCTTCAGAATAGACTTCAAATAGAGTGGGTAGGCACAGAGTTGCAGCTTTATATCAAGGGTCACTTTATAGCCCAAAGCCCTCTACAGAGTGTATGCCATGGTGAAAAAGAAATCACGGGGTGGGGGATTCTATTTCTCTTTCTCTCTCTCTCTCACACATACATACATACATGCACAAATACTCTCTCCGAATGTTAAGGCACAGATCCCAAGTTTGGCATTGTATAAACAGAGATAAATTAGTAAGTGTTCCTAAGAGAAAGTTCCCAGGTAAACGAACACACTAGAGTTCACACAACCCCTTAACATTAAACAGTGAAGAGACTGAGTGCGTCTCACTCCTCAGGACTAAGCAGCTCACAAGAGGACAGAGATTCAGTCGTTGTTAAATGCCACATTCCAGAATATTTGTCTGACTTGGGCCAAGGCTCTTTGCTGGTGAATTTGGTAAGGTTCCTTTGTTTTCAAATTGAGTTGTCCTTGCTAATGGTCTCATCTTGCACTTCCCCAGCCCCAGGAGAAGCTGAGGGAGATCTGAGAGCCTTACAGGTGCGGGTCAATGGTCACCTCTCCGATGGCCATCTGGAACAATGGCTATCAGGGTGGGCTTGATTTACCCTCAAACACACCACGAGCTTAGTCAGCTTTCTAAAACTGCAGCGAGGACTAAGATTGCCGCCGGCTGGAAGCAGAGTTTTTTCGGTTTGTTTATTTTTTCCTGATTCATAAAGGAAATGAGTCTCGCTCGTTTCTAACCTTATGCGATCTTCCCGTTTCTGAAAATAACCTACCCCGACGTGAATGAGACATGGTTCTTATTTATTTATATTTTCAAGAAAAAAATTGGCAAGGGATTGAGCCAACGAATCCATTTTGGTTCAGATTAGTGGGTCAGAGGTATGATTTGATATTTTCAAGTCAAGACTCACGTGAAGTTTCTGGGCATAATTGGAACAAACATGAGAAAACGCTCCCCAAGTTACACTGGAGGATGTCTCCGGGATGGGGGCAGCAGAGACTCTCCTCTCAAGGTCATCCAAAAAGTTCACTTCCAAACTCGACACTGAGCTACAAAAGCAGCTTTTCATCGCAAAACCTTTTCAGAACCCCCGGCTGTTTCTCCTCACATGAATAGCAAAGACTGATATTTAAATAGACTGGGATTTTGGCATGTTTGACTTCCACGGCTGGAACATCTTCTTCTCTGTGAAAGAGTTCCGCTGGAAGGCTCCCAAACTTCAGTTATGGGGAAGATCCTGGGCTCCTTACCACGGTCCTGGTCACACCCACAGACCAAGGCCAGAGACAATCTGGCCCATCCTGATTCATTCATTCAATCAAATTTATTGAGCGCTTACTGTGTGCAGAGCACTGTACTAATGCAACAGTCCAATTGACTCCCGTCTTTAGGTGGCCTGTGGTTTCATGTGGAGGGTCATGTGATGTCATCCCTCTTTCAAGCGCTTCCTACAATGCTCTGCACACAATAAGTGCTCAATGAATACGATTGTATTGAGTGAATGAATAAATGAGTGGGGTCATCTTCTCAGCAAGCAGGGAACGGCCTCTAAGAGCCCCCAGTAGTTAGCCCAGGTCAACTCCTCATTCATTCATTCAATCATATTTATTCAGCACTTACTGTGCACAAGGCACTGTACTAAGCACTTGGGAGAGTACAATTTAACAACAAGAAGACATTACCTGTCCGCAATGAGCTCAGAGTTTAGAGTTTATCTCACCTGCCAAGGTGCCAGGTTTGGGATGTGGGGAGGAGTACAATGTCAGGGAACCGGGTCTGTCTCTCCTGCCAGCCTCACATAGACCGACTCAGATTCACAAATCAGCCTCCTTTGCATCAACATTTGCTGACTGGGGGGCCCCAGTCAACGCACCCCGAGAAAACCCAGCCAGGAAGAAAGAAATGCACCTCATACATGGTCTTAACCATTTTACAGCTACCCTTTAGATTTATGCACTCTCCCACGCATCGTCGGTCATTTATCTATATTTCCTTCCATACACCTGCTTTCAACAGTTAGGGCATTGTTTCTTCCTCCTCCGTCAATTATTTCCACGTGCCTTGTGCCTGTCATCTCACCCCATTAGACTGCAAATTTCTTGAGGGTAGGCACCAGATCTCTCAGTATACTTTTCCGAGTGCTAAACACAGTGCTCTGTACACAATACTCTCTTGATACTAGCATCAGTTTTACCATTTTGAAAGCCCTAAAATGGATTTTTAGTACCTCATTTCATTCAAGGTCTCAATTTGGATATAGTATTTAGTAAAAAAAAATCTTATCCCTGCCCTGCCACCTGTTCGCTGTGTGACTTTGAGCAAGTCATTTAATTTCTCTGGGCCTCAGTTTACCTCATCTGCAAAATGGGGATTAAGACTGTGAGCCCCATGTGGGAGAGGGATTGTGTTCAACCTGATTTGCTGTATCCACCCCAGCACTTAGTACAGTGTCTAGCGCATAGGAGGCATTTAACAAATGCAACAATTATTATTATTCTGAAGCCTCTTCTTCCTGAAGCATTGCTCTTCTAATCTCTCTCTCCTTTTTTAATAGTATTTGTTAAGCACTTACTATACACCAGACACTAAACAAAGAACTGGGGTAGATATAAGCTAATCGGGCTGGACAGAGTCCTGTCCAACATGGGGCTAACAGTCTCAATCCCCAGAGGGACAGAGAAATTGTGACTTGCCCGAGGTCACATTGTAGATAAGGGGTGGAGCTGGGATTAGAATCTGGGCCTCAATTACCTCATCTGTAAAATAGGGATTAAAACTGTGAGCCCCACATGGGAAAGGTACTATGTTCAACCTGATTACCTGAATTTACACCAGCAGTTAGTTCAATGCCAGCCACACAGTGAGTGCTTAACAACTACCATAAAAAAATCTAGTACTTATGAACTGTTTACTTCTCCTTAGAATTAGAGGTATATTTACCAATGTACTCATTTATCTTCAACTTTTTAGCGTAAATATTTTTATGTTTTGCTCCCCAGTTGGAGTGTAAGCATCCTGTGGGATGAGAACCTGTCAATTCTTTAACCTGTACTTCCCAAAACACCTAGTATAGTGCACTGCAGAAAGCGGGAGTTCAATATATGCTACTCTTTCTCCCCTTTTCTCCCTCAGAATAGCCCTATTCTAAGAGACTTCTCTCCCTGCAGGACCTCCCTCAACTCCCCCCTCTAAAACTATGGCTCCAAGAGCCATAAATCGGCTGTGTCATTGTTGGCACTCTGCATTCTCCTCCCCAGTACTCCGAGCCTAGGTACACCCCAGGAAGACGAGCTGTTCTGCACTCACAGTGTACAGCGTTGAATCCTTGTGGCCGCCAGATTCTTTCTGGAGCATCCACCAGTGCCCAGGGCTAGGGTGGGCATGGGGACACCGGCAGGCTCCTGACACAAGGTTGATGTCCAGGATGCAGGCAGATGGACTGGCACAGGGCTCTTGCTGGGTTTTCTCTCCCAGTTCAAGCTTGGCATCCAGTTGTTCATGCTTCTATGCCACTTGCTGCCCACCCCACTGGGGCCCTGACTGACTCTACCTCTGTCCCTCCACCTTTCACTTTCCACCGGCTCCTGCCCCCCCTTCCCTCCTGCATCTGCCACCAGCAGCCTAAATTTAAAAAATGATAAAAAACAAACCTTGTGGCAGGGGGTAGAATGGAAAGGAGAGGGGGGATCTCCAGCCAATCTCCAGTGGCTACCAATCAACCTACCAATCAGGCAGAAACTCCTCACCCTGGGCTTCAAGGCTCTCCATCACCTCGCCCCCTCCTACCTCACCTCCCTTCTCTCCTTCTACAGCCCAGCCTGCACCCTCCGCTCCTCTGCCACTAATCTCCTCACCATGCCTCGTTCTCGCCATCGATCCCCGGCCCACGTCTTCCCCCTAGCCTGGAATGCCCTCCCTCCACATATCCACCAAGCTAGCTTTCTTCCTCCCTTCAAGGCCCTACTGAGAGCTCATCTCCTCCAGGAGGCCTTCCCGGACTGAGCCCCCTCCTTCCTCTCCTCCTCCGCCCCCTCTCCATTCCCCTTGCCCTACCTCCTTCCCTTCCCCACAGCACCTGTATATATGTGTATATGTTTGTACGTACTTATTACTCTATTTATTTATTTTACTTGTACATATCTATTCTATTTATTTTATTTTGTTAATATGTTTTGTTTTGTTCTCTGTGTCCCCCTTCTAGATTGTGAGCCCACTGTTGGGTAGGGACTGTCTCTATATGTTGCCAACTTGTACTTCCCAAGCGCTTAATACAGTGCTCTGCACACAGTAAGTGCTCAATAAATACGATTGAATGAATGCATGATCATGAAACAAATATGGTCACCACACATGCACAACACTGAGGAAGTGGTGGGGCACTCCACTTGCACAACAGCCATCTTGACTGGGCTTCAAGGGACTCTCCACCTTGAGCCACCCTGAGGTGATCGATTACTTGTTTATTCCCTGAAGTGGGACCTGAAGGCAGCTTTGCTGCTTTCCACTGCCACCCAACAGAGGAGTCCCAATCTGGGACTTGGTATGCAAGAAGGAAGTGAGCCCTGAAAGTTCTGAATAAGTTACTCCACTCCTCCAAAACCTCCCAGGACTACCCATCTCCCTCGGCACCAAACAGAAACTCCTGCCCACTGGCTTCAAGGTGCTCACCTAGCCCTCTTGGCCAGGAAAGGGGTGGCAACTGAGGAGGTGAGCATGGGCCACATATTCTGAGTCCATCTCCGTCATCATCATCACCAAGTATTCACTAGAATGTCCACTGGGGCAGAGCAAGGTAAAAATGGGAGTGAAGAGATTTGATCTCTATCTTAAGGAAGCAGCATGGCCTAGTGGATAGAGCACAGGCCTGGGATTCAGAAGGACCTGAGTTCTAATCCCAGCTCCACCATTTGTCTGCTGTGTGACCTTAGGCAAGTCACTTCACTTCTCTGGGCCTCAGACACCTCATCTGTAAAATGAGGATTAAGACTGTGAGCCCCACATGGGGCATGGACTGTGTTTAACCGAAATAGCTTGTATCTACCCCAGCACTTAGACTAGTGCTTGACACATAGTTAAGCACTTAACAAATACCTTCCTTATTATCATTATTAAGAAACTTCACCTAATAGAGAAGGCCAAGCAATCACCACAATATTTCTGCGTGTAGTAAGTTTTCAATAAAACCACCAATTGGTTGATTTATATTTTTAACTGCAAATGAATACAATATAGTTTCTTCAAGACCTTGAGATCTGTCTTTGAGAGAAACTGGCATTTGTAAACTCATTTTTAACAGGGTAAGAGACATTGGAAACCCCTACAGACAAATTATCCCCATATTCAGGTAGCTAACACATGCAGATCTGAAGCCAGAGAGTGGTTTTTAGAGGTGTGATAGGCCACAATATTGTTATTAATACAGCTGTTCTGTATTAGGAATCGAACACTATTTCCCAGAGCACACACATACGAGTCAAACACCACGTATTTCCTGAGAAGCTCATGTTTCACCCGAGACCATCAAACTGGCATTCTGAGGTAATAGCAATAGCGTAGGAAGCCACATAGAGTAGCCTCTCTTTCCTGCAGCAGAAGCATGTGCTGAATACAGCCACAATACCACAGCTCTTTGCTCACTTTAAAACCTTTTCATTCTTCAGCCCCATTTTATTCTTACACTCAACCACTCACACGCAAGTGTCTGCTGTTACAAGTGCAGTCACTGTTCAAATGTGGAACCAAAGGCAGAGCAGGTTAAACTCCAAATCAGTTGAAGTTCGGTGTTGTCACCTCCTCAAGTGGACTGACTTATCATCATCATCACCATCAATAGTATTTATCGAGTTCTTACTATGTGCAGAGCACTGTACTAAGCCCTTGGGAGAGTACAACGGAGTTGGCAGACATATTCCCTGTCCACAATGACCTTACAGTTTAGAGGGGTTAATTCCAGAAAGCATGGTTTTCCCAATATTTATTCTGGGGGAAGAGTCTTCACTTCAGTGTTTATTACTTTGCAACTACCTCAGAATTTAGCACATAGTAAGTGCTTAACAAGCACTGTGCTAAATGTTGAGGTAGTGATGCTGAGGTAGTTAATGCTGAGGTAACAGGCACAGTGCTTGTTAAGCGCTTACTATGTGATGATGATGGCATTTGTTAAGCACTTACTATGTGCAAAGCACTGTTCTAAGCGCTATGTGCCAAAGACCCTAATTAGTATTTTGGGGAATGAAGTGGGCCACATCTGGAATGGGGAGTAATTGTAGAGACCCTTGAGTCCTAGGAAAGGAAGAGCCTGGTGGTGGGAAACAGAGAGCAGATGATGGTGTGGAAAAGAGAAAAGATTGACTGAAATGGAATATTCTGCCACAGCAATGTGCAACCCACTGGCACAGACTTTCACGAGTCAACCCACGCAGCCTCATCTTGGTTCTTTTCTTAGGCACGTTGGCAAATCCGTATGACGCTCTGCAAAGTTTGAATAGGAATCACCCGGATGCCTAAAATGTTCTCTATTTTGGGATTATGCATGGGGTGGGAGCAGCATTAAATTGGTCTCAGAAGAGGTCAGAGAAATAGTGTGGCTTAATGAATAGAGCATGGGCCTGGGACTCAGGAGGATCTGGGTTCTATTCCCAGCTCTGCCACATGTCTGCTGTGTGACCTTGGGCAAGTGAAATGGGGATTAAATGCCCGTTCTCCCTCCTACTTAGACCATGAGCCCCATGAGGGACTGCTCAGCCCAGCTCTTAGTACAGTGCTTGTACCAGTAAGCACTTAAGAAATACCATAATAATAATAATAATAATAATGGCATTTGTTAAGCGCTTACTATGTGCAAAGCACTGTTCTAAGCACTGGGGGGGATACAAGGTGATCAGGGTGTCCCACGTGGGGCTCACAGTCTTAATACCTATTTTACAGATGAGGTAACTGAGGCTCAGAGAAGCTAAGTGACTTGCTCAAGGTCACACAGCAGACATGTGGTGGAGCCGGGATTCAAACTCATGACCTCTGACTCCAAAGCCCGTGCTCTTTCCACTGAACCACACTGCTTCTCTTATAATGATGGCATTTATTAAGCACTTACTATGTGCAGAGCACTGTTCTAAGCGCTGGGGAGGTTACAAGGTGATCAGGTTGTCTCACGGGGGGCTCACAGTCTTAATCCCCACTTTACAGATGAGGGAACTGAGGCACAGAGAAGTGAAGTGACTTGACCAAAGTCACACAGCTGACAATTGGCAGAGCTGGGATTTGAACCCACGACCTCTGACTCCAAAGCCCGAGCTCTTTCCACTGAGCCACGCTGTTGCTACTATTGCACGGCTACTGTTACAGAGTATTCTCCGGAGAGAACTGTCTTCCCTTCTTTCACCACTCCCTCTAGGCTGTAAGCTTGTTGTGGGCAGGGAACGTGTCTGTCTGTATTCTCCCAAGCGCTTAGTACAATGCTCTGCCCAAAATAAGCCCTCTATAAAAATGATTTATGGGATTGACACTATCATTTCCTCCTCAGAGTTTAAGGGTAGCTTAAGCCTGTTGGGGTTGGGTATCGAAGATTTTCTTCAATTAGAGGCTTTTTTTTGACAGCTATGGATAAATCCTAGACTGTAACCACCACCTCTTCCCCCACTCCATTATCTTTCCTTGACAGTTCAACCTCCAGTTCTACTTTCTGCTCCAGCTTTCTTCTTTACACTTGTCCTCTCTTCCTAAACAGCAAAAAGAAAGTTACCTCATATGTAAAATGGGGATTAAGACAATGAGCCACATGTGGGACATGGACTGTGTCCAACCTGATCATCTTGTATCTACCCCAGCACTTAGTACAGTCTCCAGCACATAGTAAGCACTTAATAAATACCATAAAGAAAAGGTAATAGCAGGCAAAAAATTTCCTCCCCCAAATCCATCTGTGTGATTGAACTGATAGTAGAACAATGTCTAGTTTTTGTACTTCATTTAAATTTTCCCTTGGAATTTAAGATTCCCAGGAAATTGGCTTTGCCTATTTTAATGTGTCCTCTTGAGTGCTTGGTCAATATCCTTGGAGGTGACATATGAAGATCTAGCACTATCTAGGGGCGACTCAGAAGTTGATAGGGAAAAATCTCAAAAATCCAAAATCCTCAAAAATCTCCAATGACTGCCTGTCAACCTACGAATCAAGCAAAAACTCCTCACTCTCGGCTTCAAGGCTCTCCATCACCTCGCCCCCTCCTACCTCACCTCCCTTCTCTCCTTCTACAGCCCAGCCCACACCCTCCACTCCTCTGCCTCTAACCTCCTCACTGTACCTTGTTCTCGCCATCGACCCCAGGCCCACGTCCTTCCCCTGGCCTGGAATGCCCTCCCTCCACACATCCGCCAAGCTAGCTCTCTTCCTCCCTTCAAAGCCCTACTGAGAGCTCACCTCCTCCAGGAGGCCTTCCCAGACTGAGCCCCCTTTTTCCTCTCCTCCTCCTCATCCCGACCTATCTCCTTCCCCTCCCCACAGCACCTGTATGTATATTTGTACAGATTTATTACTCTATTTTACTTGTACATATTTACTATTTATTTTGATAATGATGTGCAAATAGCCTTAATTCTATTTGTTCTGACGATTTTGACACCGGTTTACATGTTTTGTTGTCTGTCTCCCCCTCCTAGACTGTGAGCCCGTTGCTGAGTAGGGACCATCTCTATATATTGCCAACTTGTACTTCCCAAGGGCTTAGTACAGTGCTCTGCACACAGTAAGCACTCAATAAATATGATTGAATGAACGAATGAATGAAAAGAGAAAAAATTGCTGGAATCCACAGTCAGAGTACTTGGAGGGGTTACCGCAGGCTTGCGGGTGGTGGGAGCGAGGGGTTGGGGTGTGTGGAGCAGGACCCTGTTAACCTGAGTAGATGGCAATCAAATGTATAATTCAACTCTCCAAAGATTCCCAGAAATTGATCCTCTGTACTTCTAGTCCACTTTCCACATGGAGGATTTTGAGTCTTAGCAGGCAAAAAGTGCTGACTCTGGGCAGAGGGTGTTTCTGAGAAATTTTTTCCTCTGGTTAAAGTGAAGTGAGTGAAATACCCTTACCTGATTGACTTTGTCAGTTAGGTATTGGACTTTAATTCAGCCTGGGATATATATTGGAAGGCTGATAATAAAGCAACGAGCCTAAGGCATGTCCTGCTTTTAAATATTCGAGAACCTAGATGAGATCACCTGGAGAAGATGTGGGTCACAAAAAGATTTAAGAGCCAGGGCTTGAAAAGTGCACAGATCTACCACCTGCAATGGGGATTGAAGATTTCTAAAATGGAAAAAGGACATGATTATCCCAGAAGGAGAATCCTGGAAAGACTTTCTCCTCTGTTAAAGCTATTTAGCCTTAGGCACACCTAGAGTCTTGCCTGTGCCCCACAAATCCAGGCAACAGAAAAGTGCATTTACAGACTTGTCTGCCATGATATGTGGAAATCCCACTGTTCAGGACTATTTTCCAGTCCTCCAGAGCAACTTGAACACCTTCTTTGCAGAACCAACCATAATCAGAAGTTCTGTTGGGTAGACAATCTATCCTTGGGTTTTGATCAGCCCCTCTATTTTGACCTCTGATCCTCCCGAAACCCAAACTCCCAAACCCAAATCTACCAGAAAGATGCTTCACAGGAAGAGGGAGAGGACACTTCTCCCTCCTTATTCCTCTTTTGGTCCATCTCTAGGGCTTTTGTCTCTTTGACAGTAGACTACAGTGATAGCGGATGAAGAATTGACTTTTCATCTAGTCTGCCTTTAGTTTTTCTGAGTGACCCACACTTACCAGAATAGGATAAGTGTGCACTACTCAGAAAAATAAAAGCTCCTCCCCATTTTATCTTACTTCACTGATTTCCAATTACAACCCAGCCCACATGCTTCATTCCTCCAACACCCATCTACTCAATGTAGCTGTCTCATCTAACAGTCAAAGGAATTTATTGAGCATTTACTGTGTACAATCACTGTACTAAGTAAGCACTTGAAAGAGTACGATAAAACAAAGTTGGTAGACATGTTCTCTGCCACCAATGAACTTACAGTCTTGCGGGGGGATGGACATTAAAATAAGTTATAGATACATACAGAAGTGCTGTGGCTGATAGTGGGGTGAATATCAAGTGCTTTAAGCATGCAGTCTTACCTCCTTCCCCACAGCACCTGTATATATGTATATATGTTTGTACATATTTATTACTCTATTTATTTTACTTGTACATATCTATTCTATTTATTTTATTTTGTTAATATGTTTGGTTTTGTTCTCTGTCTCCCCCTTCTAGACTGTGAGCCCACTGGTGAGTAGGGACTGTCTCTATATGTTACCAACTTGTACTTCCCAAGCACTTAGTATGGTGCTCTGCACACAGTAAGCACTCAATAAATACAATTGATTGATTGATTGATACAGATCCAAGTGCAAGGAACACTTTTAAAGAGCAGACTCACAGATGGTCATTTTAAACTCAAATGCAACAGGCCAAAGCTCCATGACCTAAACAATCGACTTGTAGACTCTGGTTTCAGATGCTGGCTCTGCTTTTGACAAGCCCTTTCACCTGGAACACATTCTTCAATCTCTTTATGCTTCATTTTCTTCACTGGGAAGAGCAACACCAACCTATCTATCACCCAGGCTTGCTGGAAGGAATAAGGAACTCCAACTTCTGCCAGGAAGATTGTGGTGCTTCGGAAACACTGAAGCATGAGAGGCAGTTTTCGGTGATACTTTACAGTCTGAGGCACAGGGTAAAAGTAATTCTTTGTTCAGCTGACTTTGAGCCACAGTGCCAATTTCCTTAAACACTATCACCTTCAGCTGAGGCCCTCAAGACAGGTATCATCTTGCTATTCACCCCAAGGTGGCATGGGTCAGTGATCAGTACAGTAACCTGATCCCCACTCAATGGAAAAAGAAAATGAGCACATGGACTAGTTTGCAGAAGAACAAATTCATTCAATTCATTCATTCATTCATCATATTTATTGAGTGCTCACTGTGCGCAGAGCACTGTACTAAGCACTTGGGAAAGTACAATTCAACAATAAACAGTGACATTCCCTGCCCACAATCAGAAAAACAATAATAATAATAATAATGGTATTTGTTAAGTGCTTACTGTATGCTGAGCACTGTTCTAAGTGCCAGGGTAGATACAACAATAATAATAAGGATGGCATTTATTAAGTGCTTACTATATGCAAAGCACTGTTCTAAGCGCTTGGGAGGTTATAAGGTTGTCCCACGGCGGGCTCACAGTCTTAATCCCCATTTTACAGATGATGTAACTGAGGCACAGAGAAGTTAAGTGACTTGCCCAAGTCACACAGCTGACAAGGGGTGGAGCCGGGATTTGAACCCATTACCTCTGACTCCAAAACCCGTGCTCTTTCCACTGAACCACACTGCTTCTCTGAGCTGATATAAGGTCAATAGGTTGTCCCATGTGGGGCTCACAGTCTCAATCCCCATTTTACAAATGAGATAACTAAGGCACAGAGAAGTGAAGTGACTTGCCGTGGTCACACAGCAGACAAGTGGCTGAGGTGCAACCTGCAACCTCTGACTCCCAAGTTCATACTCTTTCCTCCAAGCCATGCTGCTTCTCTGAGCTTACAAGTCTAGAGGCGGGGAGGAACACATCAATACAAATAAGTAAAATAATGGAAAAGGACATGATCTATTCCATGTTATCACCACAGGCAACCCAGCTCCTAATTTAGCATTCTGTCCTGAAGGTCACTCCACCCCTAATAATATCTTTACTTGGGCAGGTTTTGCATAAACAATCAAGCCACTAATTTGTGTCAGGTGCTTAGTACAGTGCTTTGCACACAGTAAAACCTCAGTAAATACAATTGAATGAGTAGTGAAAAGCGTCTGTAAGCTCTTGGTGGGCAGAGACTATGTCTGTTATACTGTTCTCTCTCAAGCACTTAGTACAGTGCTCTGCACAGAGTAAGTGCTCAATAAATACAGTTGATGGAGGGTGTTTTGGGAATACCCATATCAACTGTATCTCAGATTTGGGTCAAATATCGATGGGGGTTATTTGAGCATTGAAGAAATATCAAGCTACTGATTGAGTGGAAATTCAGGAAAAATAAGAAGCACTGACAGAATCATTCTGAGGTCCTAGTACAATGGTACCAAAATCCAAAGTTAAATGCAGTAAAAGATGAAAAATGAAAATGAAACAAGTTAAATCCACGTAAACCTTTGTCAAGCCCAACAAACACACAATATTTTGAATCTGTTGAGCGTTCTGCTTCCGCTTTGCAGTAGTTACCTCGTTTTAGCCTTCCAACATCCCTATGGGGAAGGGAGAAGCAGGTATTCGCCCCATTTCACAAGTGAGGAAATTAAGGATCAGAAAGATTAAATGACTTGTCCAAGGTCACACGGTGGGTCAGTGGCACCATTGGACTAGAACCCAGGTCTTGCTCTTTCCACTAGATCAGATTGTAAACCAGGGGTGAAAGCAAAAGTCAACTTATCCCGGAACAGGACTGGGGCTAAAGCATTCAGAATCATTGTAGGGGTAACAGTGGTAAGAATTCTCCTGCTCACCCTACACCATGGGGAGGAGGGGAACCCCAAAATCAGCAGCGTGGCCTAGCCCATAGAGCACAAGCCTGGGAGTTGGAAGGACCAGGGTTCTAATCCGGATTCTGCCCCTTGTCTGCTCTGTGACCTTGGGCAAGTCACTTTACTTCTTTTTACCTCAGTTTCCTCATCTGTAAAAGAGGATTAAGACTGTAAGCCCCAAGTGGGACAGGGACTATGTCCAACCCAATTAACTTACATGTAGTCCAGCGCTTAATACAGTGCCTGGCACAGAGTAAGAACTTAACAATACCACAGTTATCATTATCCTGCTGGTTAAAAGGGCAGATTAACTTGTATCTACCCCAGTGCTTTTCCTCTCTGGGTCACACCTGGAGAGCTTCCAGTACTCTACCAGTCTTGACTATGGGAGGGAGGGTCAAGGAGAGGCATATCCATTCCATTCCTACCTTGGGCAATGGAAAAGCTATGGAAAAGCCAATGGAAAACCAATCTACTACAAGTCAAAACTTGTAGTACTGGGCAGCAGCAGCATGGGAGAAAGTTGAGGATGGAGACTCAAGTTTATTGCATGGAAAGAGGCAACAGTAAACCATTTCCTGATTTTGACCAAGAAAATTCTATGGATACACTACCAGAACGATTGCAGATGGAGTTGGGGCATCCTGGGAGAGATGTGTCCGTGGCGACAATGGTTCCTGTCCCCCGTGGGGCTCACAGTCCTAAAGGTCTCAACCACCCTGGCTCTAAGTCAGAAGGAAAGTAGGGAGAGAAGTAGACCAGATTTCTGGCGAGGCCAGATCTCAATGGATGAATAGATAATCAACACTGTAGTTACTGCCCTGAGGGCTGCAGAGGGTGAGCTTGAGTGTCTTTCCCTTTAAAGAGCCCAGCTCCATCCAAGATCGAAGCTGGAAAAGGAAGCCAGGTGTGGAAGCAGGGTGAATGGGAAGCTTAAACGAGTGACTGGAAAGACCTGAATATCCATCCTCAGAATTTAAGAAAGGGAGCATCCTCGTAGAAACTGGAAAATCATTTATTTTCCCAAGTGATGCTTCTGGTTTCCGATTTGGCTAAAATATCTGGACTTCCAGAGTTTTCTGCATGGGAAGGATTGCAGTGCAAAGTAGCTGAGAAAGAGGGAAAAAGGGAAGCTGCAAACAGCCATGTAGCCCCAGTGTCCTCATAGTCTCTTCCCCGCTAAAGGGCAAGCTCTTTCCTTTGAGTATCCAGCAGTTTTCCCCTTTCTGACTGTGGACCAAGAGACCATGTCTAAATCCTCATCCTTGTTTCTTTCTCCAATGCAGCACTTGGTTGACTAATGCAATAACATAAGAATACTAATAACAAAGATAACTGAAAGAAAATTGTGTGGAGAGACTTGTCTTGATGTCTGTCTCGCCCCCCTAGACTGTAAACCTGGTGTGGGCAGGGATTGTCTCTCTCTGTTGCTGAATTGTACTTTCCAAGCGCTTAGTACAGTGCTCTGCACACAGTAAGGGCTCAATAAATACGATTGAGGGAATGAATAGATGGGCTGGAATCCAGGAAGCACCTAAGCGACCCTGGTTTTGGTCCTCAAGCCCAGTATTTTTGTTTGATTTTGGCTTTTCCCACACAGGGACTGCTGATGGAGCCCAAATGCCGGTTGACGTGACCTTCTTTCTTAGTTCATCTTCTCGAATGTGTTTTAGGTAGGAGGAAGGTGCCAGAGCCCAAGCAGCAGTTAAAGCAGGCCGTCTGTCACTGCAGAAAGCCTTAATGTAATTTTGGCGTAATGTAACTGACTCTACCCCAACCAAACTTCTCTCCTTGCATGCTGACCTGCTTGGAGCTGGCCTCCTTCTCAGTCAGGACATAAATTCCAGCCTGATCCATACTACAGGTCTCCCCGGGTGGCAATCCATCATGTAGTTTATAGATTAGGAAGTTATAAATATCCCCCTCCCAAATCAGTCATTAAGGCTTAGTTTCCTTAAGTTCACTCCCATAGGGGAGCAGGTGTGTTTTATCTCTCTTTACGTAAACACAGAGATTGACCTGAGAGCTTTTTTTTTTTAGAGAATCAGTTGGTGGGTGGTAAAAAGTCTTTTGTACATTCTGTGCAAGATTCTGCACCCAGGGAGCACTTGACACAGTGCACTTCACACAACTAAGCACTAAGTACAGCACTCTGCATCAAGCAAGCACCCAAAATGGATGGATGGATGGATGATGGATGGATGGATGGATGGATGGATGGATGGATGGGTGAATGAATAGGTAGGGCCACTGGGAAGCTTTGGGACTCTCTCAGGTCGAAAGCAAGTGGCATTTAGAGCCATGATACAATAATAATGATAATAATAATAATAATAATTATAACTGTGGTATTTGTTAAGGGTTTACTGTGTTCTAAGCATTTCCCTAAGTTCTGAAGTTGACACAAGGCAATCAGATCAGATACAGTCTCTGTACCATGTGGGACCCACAGTCCAAGTAGGAGGAAGAATGGATATTGAATCTCCATTTTGCAGTTGACAAAACTGAGGCACAGAGCAGTTAAGTGACTTGCTCAAGGTCACAGAAGAACAGGTAAGGGGCAGAGCAGGGATTAGAACCCAAGTCCCCTGACTCCCAAACTACACTGCTTCTCTGTAGTTTAAAAAACTTTCATGGAGGCCCACAATAGTTCATGCAGCATCCCTTCATGCAACTCTTGTCCCCAGGGAGGAATGTGTTCATTATCAATCAGTCATACTTACTGAGCACTTAACTGTGTGCAGAGCACTGTACTGTGCACTTGGGAGAGTACAATGGAACAATACAACCAAGTTAGTAAACACATTCACTGAAAGTTATAGGCACAGCCTGCCATACAAACACATGACTATAATGCTAAACTCTTGGCACCATTTCTCTTGTTAGTATAAATTGTCCCAGTGGCCATTCTTCGGCACTGGAGTACTGTATTACCCTCAAGCTTATTAAAAAGCCTTTTGAATTCATCCCTCGCTAGAGCCAGTACATTTTCCAAACGAATGATTCTCCAGGATCACATTGGAATATACTGGTTTTTCAGAAAAGTACACTGAACATTGAAATGGCATGTGGAAAAGCCCTTCTCTTACATTAGATTGTAAGTTGGTTGAGTGCTGAAACTCAGCTCTGACTTTTGTTCTTCCTCCCAAGTGCTCAGAGTGGTGCTAAGTATACAGAAGGCAATTAGTTCAGTGCTCTACACAAAGTGCTCACCAAATGCTACTAATTAATTTCCCCTCCATCCAATCCTTTAAATTGACCTGCACATTTCAAGACGATGAGGGTTAAAACTTTGATCCAACAATCTTGAAAGATGATCATGAGCCAATTGTTGGGTAGGGGCTGTATCTGTTGCTGAATTGTACTTTCCAAGTGCTTAGTACAGTGGTCTGCACACAGTAAGCGCTCAATAAATACGATTGAATGAATGAATGAATAATGTGAATATCTAGGGCTGGAATGCCTTTGTTTGCTGTGTTTAACTCAAATGATTTCAATTCGAACTTCAACCCAAGCTAAGCATATTGCAAGAATGAAAGCACTTTTCTTCACTTAAAACATATAAAAAGACACGGACCTCTCCTCTCAGAGTGCCTATTATGCAACTAGGCAAGACAGGCCTGAATCAGAATGGCTAAGTACATCCCAAAACGGTTTTAATTAACAGTGCCAATGATCCACCCAACAATCAATCCATCGATTGAACTGAGTCCTTCCTGTGTGCAGAACACTGTGCTAAGCCCTTGGGAGAGTACAATATTACTGAGTTGGTAAACTTGATCCCTGCCTACAACCAACTTAAGGTCTAGAAGACAAATGCGGTCTTTTCCATCAGGGTAATGGTTTTATCCGTAAAACAATTAAAATGATAATAAAGAGATCAAGTTTAAAATTCTGACCCCCAGACCTAAGGTGCAATAAGCGTTGGTCATTACAGAAATTGACTCTATGGGGGCTGCCTGGAAAAGGCAAAGAAGATCCGCTTGAATTGAACTTCAGAGAGCCAGATAGGTGTCTTTCTCTGTTTTTTAATGGTATTTGTTAAGTGCTTACTGCATTCACCACTGTTCTAAGCACTGGGGTAGATACAAGTCGGTCAAGGTTTACACAGTCCCTGTCCCACATGGGGTTCACAATGGAAGTAGGAGGGAGGATGGGTATTCAATCCCCGTTTTGCAGATGAGGCAACTCAAGCACTGAGAAGTGAAGTGACTTGCCCCAGGTCACCCAGCAGACAAGTGGTAGAGCTGGGATTAGAACCCAGGTCTTCTGATTCCCAGGTCTGTGCTCTTTCCACCAGGCCATGCTGTTTTACATTTTTCATTAAGTTCCAATAAACCAAGATCAAGCTGATGTCTAACCTGTGAGCCAATCCTGGCGGGAAGCAGTGTGACCTAGTCGATAGAGCACAGGTCTGGGAATCAGAAGGACCTGGGTTCTAATCTTGGCTCCATCACTTGTCTGCTGTGTGACCTTGGACAAGTCATTGCACTTCTCTGTGCCTCCATTATCTCATCTGTAAAATGGGGATGATGACAAAGCCCCATGTGGGAGATGGACTGTGTGCAACCTGATTATCTTGTATCTACCCCAGCGCTTAGCAGAGTACCTGGAACAAAGCAAGCACTTAACAAATGCCATTTTTTTAAAAAAAGGACCACCAGGAGTGGGCAGGCCAGGGTCTCCCTGGATGTTTGTCTCCATCCTCAAGAGTGCCTCGGAGAAGCAGCGTGGCTCAGTGGAAAGAGCCCAGGCTTTGGAGTCAGAGGTCATGGGTTCAAATCCCGGCTCCACCAATTGTCAGCTATGTGACCTTGGGCAAGCCACTTAACTTCTCTGGGCCTCAGTTTCCTCATCTGTAAAATGGGGATGAAGACCGTGAGCCCCATGTGGGACAACCTGATCACCTTGTAACCTCCCCAGCGCTTAGAACAGTGCTTTGCACATAGTAAATGCTTAATAAATGCCATTATTATTATTATAGTGCCAACCAGCTCTTCACCAAGATCCACCTTCCATGAGACAAGACATCTTGCCCCTTGAGAGATCTTAAGAGATTCAGCGCCTTCAAGTACAGCAGGCCTAATCGAGGAAGTCTCCAAATCAATCTGCAACAACGGCTCAAACCGAAGGCTAATGTCACCAATTCATCTTAGTAGAGTGTGCAAGTGCTTCAGAGCGGCTCCTTAAATGTTAAATGTTAACAAGTCAGAGGAGAAAGCACAAACACCCAGCTCGCAAGTCATTGAATTTTTCTTTAAAGAGATAACCCATCTTCCTGACTTAGAGAACAGATATTAAAAATAAAAATACCCAATCCAAACACTAGACAGACTGACTCTCCCCAGCGCCACACAATCTTGGTGGTCCCAACTCTTTTTTTTTTAAGCGTCCATATGTTTGGAGGAAGAATGGGGAGGGGAGGTCAGAGGAGGGAAGCAGGCGGCTCAGCCTTAAGCATAGTTTTCTTAAACCGTTGTTTTGCTCCAAGGGCAGCAGTTTTACTAAGGGCATCCTTATAAACTTTCTTCTACCTCAAGAAAATCCCTTTTACACATGATGCAACATTGTTTTATAACAGCTAATGCGGAGAAGAGATATTTCTCTTGCATCAAGCTAAAAACAATCCATGGCCAAAGCAGTGAGGAATCCTGACTTTGACAGCAAAAGAAGGGAGTGGGTTTGGGAAAGAGGTTAAAAAAAGACAATTTGGGGATAATGGTCAGGTTTTGTTTTTGCTTTGAAATTTGAGGTAAAACTGGGTTTAAATGTAATTAAATATTTGAGAATTCATTCATTATTTTTTTCAAAATTAAATTTCCAGGTCAGGAGATCTGAACAAAAGGAGCCAGGGAAAGGTCTGACAGGACCAGGGGACGGTCTCCCCCTTCTAGACTGTGAGACCGTTGTTGGGTAGGGACTGCCTCTATATGTTGCCAACTTGTACTTCCCAAGCGCTTAGTACAGCGGCTTAGTGAAAAGAGCACGGGCCTGAGAGTCAGAGGTCATAGGTTCAAATCCTGGCTCCCCCACTTGTCAGCTTTGTGACTTTGGGCAAGTCACTTCACTTCTCTGTGCCTCAGTTCCCTCATCTGTAAAATGGGGGTGAAGACTGTGAGCCCCACATGGGACAACTTAATCACCTTGTAGCCTCCCCAGTGCTTAGAACAGTGCTTTGCACATAGTAAGCGCTTAACAAATGCCGTCATTATTATTATTATTACAGTGCTCTGCATACAGTAAGCGCTCAATATGATTGAATGAATGAATGACAGTGTGGTAGTGATGAGGCTGATAAATAACAATAAAAAATTAAAGTATTTGTTAAGCACTTACTGTTCGTAAGGCACTGTACTAGGCACTGGGGTGGATACAAGCAAATAGGGTTGGACACTGTCCCTATCCCACATGGGGCTCAGAGTTTCAATCCCCATTTTACAGATGAGGGAACTGAGGCCCAGAGAAGTGACATGCCCAAGGTTACACAGCAGACAAGTGGTGGAGCAAGGAATAGACCCTATGACCTTCTGACTCATTCATTTATTCAATCATATTTATTGAGCGCTTACTGCGTGCAGAGCACTGTACTAAGTGCTTGGGTAGTACAAGCCGGCAACCTCTGTCCTCTAGCCACTACACCAAGTCGACATGTTGGGTCACTGAGGCAGCTGGGCCACACCCAGGTGGGCTGAGTCTTAAATGAGGGTGGGGGGCAGGGGGGAGTGGCACAGGAAAAGTGTGATTCACTACACTCTGCTACCACAGCGTCATTAATAATGATGGCATTTGTTAAGCGCTTACTATGTGCAAAGCACTGTTCTAAGTGCAGGGGGGATACAATGTGATCAAGTTGTCCCACGTGGGGCTCACAGTCTTAATCCCCACTTTTACAGATGAGGTAACTGAGGCTCAGAGAAGTTAAGTGACTTGCCCAAGGTCACACAGCAGACTTGAGGTGGAGCCGGGATTCGAACCCATGACCTCTGACTCCAAAGCCCAGGCTCTTTCCACTGAGCCATGCTGCTTCTCCTAATAGTCACCCTTGTCACTCCTGACTACATCATGATAACAATGATGGCATTTGTTAAGCACTTACTATGTGTCAAGCCCTGTTCTAAGCACCGGGGTTGATACAAGGTGATCAGGTTGTCCTACGTGGGGCTCACAGTCTCAATCCCCATTTTACAGGTGAGGTAACTGAGGCACAGAGAAGTGAAGTGACTTGCCCAAGGTCACACAGCAGACAAGTGGCAGAGCTGGGATTAAAACCAGAAGCAGAATGGTGCAGTGGCCAGACCACGGGCAGGGGACTCAGCAGGTCTTGGGTTCTAATCCCGGCTCTGTGAGCCTGATGCGGGACAGGGGCTGTGTACATCCCGATTTGCTCATACCCACCCCAACACTTAGTACAGTTCCTGGCACACAGTAAGTATGTAACAAATACCACTATTATTATTATCATCATTATTATTATTATTACAGCCAACCCCTGGCCCATGTCCTACCTTTGGCCTGGAACTCCCTCCTTCCTCAAATCCTCCAAACAATCACTCTTTCTCACTTCAAAACCCTACTGAAGGTGCACCTCCACCAAGAGGCCTTCCCAGATTAAGCCCCCTTTTCCTCAGCTCCCTCTCCCTTCTGCATCACCTCAACTGTCTCCCTTTGCTCTTCCCCATCTCTCCCTGCCCCACAGCACTTATGTGCATATATATATACACACATTTATTTATTCTATTTATATATTCTATTTATATTGATGTCTGTTTCCTTGTTTTGATGTCTGTCACCACCCCCCTAGACTGTAAGCCCACTGTGGGCTTACATTGCCTCTCTTTATTTCTGTATTGTACTTCCCAAGTGCTTAGTCAGTGCTCTGCTCACAGTAAGCGCTCAATAAATATGACGGAATGAATGAACTACTCTGTTCTTCAGTTTCTTCAACTGGTAAAATAGGGACTAAATACCTGTGGGGCAGACACTGTATCCAATTTGATTAACCTATATCTACCCCAGCATTCAGAACAGCGCTTGACACATAGTGAGCACTTAACAAATATAGAAATAACAATTATAATAATAATAACAACAGAGTGCTAAACTTCTGTCTCACCACCACCTCCAGCTGAAGGCAGTTATGACAACCAGTGCACCCACCACCTCACTGGAATAATAATAACAATAATTATAATGATAGCATTTATTAAGCGCTTACTATGTGCAACACACTGTTCTAAGTGCTGGAATGGCTCTCACGGCAAGAAACGTATATTCTCTCACCATAATAATAATGATAATAATAATAATAATAATAATAATAATAATATAATGACATTTATTAAGAGCTTACTATGTGCAGAGCACTGTTCTAACCACTGGGGAGGTTACAAAGTGATCAGGTTGTCCCACAAGCGGCTCACAGTCTTAATCCCCATTTTACAGATGAGGTAACTAAGGCACAGAGAAGTGAAGTGACTCACCCAAAGTCACACAGCTGACAATTGCCAGAGCCGGCATTTGAACCCATGACCTCTGGCTCCAAAGCCTGTACTCTTTCCACTGAACAATGTTGCTTCTCCAACTCTACATTACACGCTCCTAGTGGGCAGGGAATGTGTCTACCAACTCTTTTATATTGTACTCCCGCAAGCTCTTAGTACAGTGCTCTGTACACAAGAAGTGTTGAATAAATTTGACTGGTTAATTCAGTGGCCCCTACCCAGGGTTCCCTAAACAGATTCCTTCCAGAGCAGTGAATCAGCATAGTCAATCACTAGTATTTATTGAGCACCCATGTGCTTAGTACAGTGCTCTGCACACAGTAAGCGCTTAATATGACTGAACGAATGAATGTGTGCAGAACACTTGGAAGAATACAACTGAATTAGAGACACCACCCCTGACATCAAGGAGCTAACAATGTGTAGTAAATAACATTAAAACATTTGCCCCAAATTCAAGCCTTCTAACCATTATTCCCATTTCAGGCATAAGCTTCCCTTTTGAAGCAGGAATTCTAACTCCTCACTCTCGGCTTCAAGGCTGTCCGTCTCCTCGCCCCCTCCTACCTCACCTCCCTTCTCTCCTTCTACAGCCCAGCCCACACCCTCCGCTCCTCTGCCTCTAACCTCCTCACTGTACCTTGTTCTCGCCATCGACCCCAGGCCCACGTCCTTCCCCTGGCCTGGAATGCCCTCCCTCCACACATCTGCCAAACTACCTCTCTTCCTCCCTTCAAAGCCCTACTGTGAGCTCATCTCCTCCAGGAGGCCTTCCCAAACTGAGCCCCCTTTTTCCTCTCCTCCTCCCCTCCCCATCATCCCCCCTCCCTCCCTCTGCCCTATCCCCTTCCCCACAATACTTGTATATATTTGTACCTACTTCTTACTCTATTTTATTTGTGTATATAGCTCTAATTCTATTTATTCTGATGGTACTGACACCTACTTGTTTTGTTGTCTGTCTCTCGCTTATAGACTGTGAGCCCGTTGTTGGGTAGGGACCGTCTCTGTTGCCGACTTGTACTTCTCAAGCGCTTAGTACAGTGCTCTGCACACAGTAAGTGCTCAATAAGTACGATTGAATGAATGAATAACATTGGTCAAAGCTTTGCCATCTTTGTAAGCAGGGTTCTGAGATCCACATTTTATCATGGCTGTTGCCCGAATTTGTCTGGCAAATGAGAAGAAGTGAAAAGTTCACAGCAAAATGACGATGCTAAGATGATGTTGTGAGTGTGGGTCTTGATGAGAAGCAGTAGGAGCACAGCTCAAAAGCCCAATCAACCACAAAGATCCGTGGGCTATTTAGGGAATTACCTAACAGTTTTCCAAGGCTCTTTACCTTGCTGCTGTAGGGAATTACCTAACAGTTTTCCGAGGCTCTTTACCTTGCCCTGAATAGAGCATTACCGCAACAAGAAGATGGTGTGTCCTGCTTTCAGTTGTGGGAATAGCTCTCCCACTGGAAAGCTGAGCCAGGTGGGGAACAGCATCCCTGATGATTAAGCTATTGGCCAAAGATTTTGCGAGAAAGCATTCCAGGAACTAACTAAGCAGAGTGGAGTGGAGCTGAACAGACATGCCCAGTGCCTGAATTTCTGTATTGCTGCCCATGATCCTGCATTCCACACTTAGTCATCCAAATTACTTGGAATCTATTCTCGCTAAGGGGACAGCATTGCTAAGGGCCCATATAGCATCAGACTTTCAACCTGAGGGTCCAGGGTTCAAGTTCCTGTTCGGTATGATGTGTTTCCTCTAATAATAATGATGGCATTTGTTAAGCGCTTACTATGTGCCAAGCACTGTTCTAAGCACTGGAGGAGATACAAGGCAATCAGGTTGTCCCATATGGGGCTCACAGTCTTAATCCCCATTTTACAGATGAGGTAACTGAGGCACAGAGAAGTTAAGTGACTTGCCCAAGATCACAGAACTGATAAGTGATGGAGCTGGGATTAGCACCCATGACCTCTGACTCCCAAGCCTGGGCTCTTTCCACTGAGCCACGCTGTAGACTGTAAGCTTGTTGTGGGCAGGGAATGTGTCCAAGCACTTAGTACATTGCTCTGCACACAGTAAGCGCTCAATAAATATGATTGAATGAATGAACCTGAAAGATCCTGACCTTGAAGCTGGTGTCTCTCACTGGTCCTTATAACCTTCAAGAACTAGGCTGCCTTGAGGCAGACATGTTCAATCAACCAATTAATCAATTGTATTTATTGGGCATTTACTGTGTGAGGAGCACTGTACTAAGCACTTTGGGAGAGTACAGTACAACAGAGTTGGTAGACCTGCCCACAATGAGTTTAGGCTGTGGCCTAGAATTCCTGAGTAGTCTATAACTATTGCTCAGATGTCTCCAGAGCTGTTGCAGAATAGCATAGCCTATTGGAAAGAGAAAGGTGTTGGGAGTCAGAAGACCTGGGTTCTAATCTTGGCTCTGCCACTTGTCTGCTGGGTGTCACTGGACAAGGAATGTAAATTCTCTAGGCCTCAGTTACCTCATCTGTAAAATGGGAATTCAGTACCTTTCTTTCATTCATTCAGTCATGTTTATTGAGCACTCACTGTGTGTACAGCACTGTCCTAAGTACCTGGGAGCATATAATATAGCAATAAACAAACACATTCCTTGTCCACCTGTTCTCCCTCCTACTTAGACTTTGAGGCCTGTATGTAACAAGGACTGTGTTCAGCCTTATTAACTTGTATCTACCCCAGCATTTAGTACTGCACTCGGCACATAGTAAGCACTTAATAAATACTATAATTAGTGAGGTAGATTATAAGTATAATGGCATTTATTAAAAGCTAATGTTTCAAGCACTCTTCTAGGCACTGGGGTAATTATAGCCATGGGAATAGATGAGCTCCTCAATCAATCAATGATATTTATCGAATGCTTACTATGTGCAGAGCGCTTGGGAGTGTACGATACAACAGAGTTGGCAGACACGTTCCCCAAGGGAGTGAACATAAAATGAAAAGAGAATTGAACCCAGAATAGAGATCAGAAGGACACCCACAGTGAGTTAGTGGGAGGCAGAGGAAGAAACAGGGAAGAACTGTGTCAGAAAAACCAAGGGTAGATAATATTACTGGGAGAAGGGAGTGGTCCATAACTGAAAGCAGACCGGAGGTGGAGGAGGATTAGAATAGGGAAGATTCCGTTAGGTTTGGCAAGGAGGAGATCATTGGTGACTAAGGACTTGGGAAGGTACGACAGACATAAGAGACATTATCCCTGCCCTTGAGGATTTTACAATCCACTGATGATCCATCAGCTTTAACAAGGAAGTAGGAGAAGGTGGAGAAGCTGCAAAGAGCCCGCTTAATCACCTAATCAACTCCTTAATCACTGAGGATTTTCTGCACAATCAAATTAAGTAAATGTTAGATTTGGGGAGCTACTGATTAGATAATCTTTGTACCTTAACCTAGAACCCATGGGTCACAAAGTAGTTCACTGGGGCCCAAAGATGTAGAAATATGGGGACCCAGAGGAGAGAAAAGAGATCAGAGGACACATGACAATAATATATCCAGTATGTGTTAGTATTTTCCTGAAAGTGAGATCTTAGTCATGGTTCCCCTCCTCCAAGAGGCCTTCCCAGACTAAACCCCCCTTTTCCTCAGCTTCCCCTTCCCACCACATTGCCCTGACTCGCTCCTTGTTCCACCCCCTTCTCCCTGCCCCACAGCACTTGTGTATTTAAGTACATATCTATAATTCTCTTTATTTATACTGATGTCTTTTTACTTGTTTTGATGTGTATATATCTGTAATTCTACTTGTTTATACTGATACCTGTTTACTTGTTTTGATGCCTGTCTCCCCACTTCTAGACTGTAAACCCGGTGTGGGCAGGGATCGTCTCTCTCTATTGCTGAATTGTACTTTCCAAGCGCTTAGTACAGTAAGGAATTACTCAATAAATGTGATTGAATGAATGAATGAAGTCCTTTCTGGCCCAGAGTAAGCACGGTCTTGCTGAGGGTAAGTAAAGCAATCAATCCATCAGTTTTATTGAGTTCTTTCTGTGGGCAGAGCCACTTGGGAGAGTACAATACAGAGTTGGTAGACATGTTCCCTGCCCACAGGGAACTTGCAGTCTAGAGGGAGAGATGGACAAAATAAATTACAGACATGTACATAGTGCTGTGGGGCTGAGGGTAGGTTGAATATCAAGTGCTTGAAGGGAGAGGGGGTAGGAGAAATGAGGGCTTAGTTGGGGAAGGCCTCTTGGAGGAGATGTGATTTTAATAAGGCTTTGGAGATAGGGAGAGTGATGGTCTGTCTGGAATGAAGGTAGAGGGAATTCCAGGCCAGAGGCAGGACATGGTGAAGGGTCCACAGCAAGAAAAACAAGATCAGAGTATGGTGAGAAGGTTGGCATTTAGAGAAGCAAAGTGAGCATTCATTCAGTTGTATTTATTGAGTTCTTACTATGTTCAAAGCACTGTTCTAAGCACTTGGGAGCATTCTGGGTTGTAGTACGGAATCAGTGAAGTAAGACAGGTGGGGGCAAGGAGATTGATAAGGAGCCAATGATAAGGAGTTTCTGTTTGATGCAGAGGAAAATAGGCAACCATTAGAGGTTCTTAAGAAGAGGGGAAACGTGGCAGCGTGGCTCAGTGGAAAGAGCACAGGCTTGGGAGTCAGAGGTCATGGGTTCTAATCCAGGCTCTGCCACATGTGACCTTGGTTAAGTCACTGAATTTCTCTGAGCCTTAGTTACCTCATCTGTAAAATGGGGATTAAGACTCTGAGCCCCACGTGGCACAACCTGATCACCTTGTATCTCCCCCAGCGCTTAGAACAGTGCTTTGCACATACTAAGTGCTTAACAAATGTCATTATTATTATTATTATTATTATTATGGCCTGAACATTTTTGCAGAAAAAGTATCCATGCAACAGAGTGAAGTAAGGACTGGAGTGGGGAGAGACAGAAGGCAGGGAGGCCAGTGAGGAGGCTGATAAAATAATCAAGGCAGGACAGGATAAGGGCTTGGATCAGTATAGTAGTGGTTTGGTTGAAGAGGAAAGGGTGAATTTTAGTGATGTTGTGAAGGTTGAATGGACAGGATTTGGGAACAGTTTCAATATGTGGGTTAAATGAGAGATGAGTTGAGGATAATGCCAAGGTTACAGGCATGTGAGATAGGGAGGATAGTGGTGCTGTCTGTATTTGCACTTGGATCTGTACCCTTTATTCGTTGGGTAGGGACAGTCTCTATATGTTGCTGATTTGTACTTCCCAAGTGCTTAGTATAGTGCTCTGCTCACAGTAAGCACTCAATAAATACGATTGAATGAATGAATGAATTCCACCCTCAGGCCAGGAGCACTTATGTACAGATCCATAATTCATTTTAATGTCTGTCTTCCCCTCTAAACTGTAAACTGCTCTTTGTGGGCAGGGAACATGTCCAGCAACTCTGCTATCTTATACTCTCCCAAGCATTTGATGCAGTGCTCTGCAGACAGTAAGATCTTAATATGATTAATTGATTGACATGTAAAGTTTGAGATAGAAATGTACTGAAGGCAGGAGGAAATATGAGACTGCATAAGAGAGAGATCGGGGTTGGAGATGTAGATTTCGTGATCATCCATATAGAGATGGTAGCTGAAACCATGAGAGTGAATGAGAGGGAGTGTGTGAAGATGGAGAATAGAAAGGGACCTAGAACTGACTCTTAAGGGACTCCCACAGTGGGAGGCAGAAGAGGAGCCCATGAAAAAGACTGAGAATGTGCAGCTGGAGAGATAGGAGGAGAACCAGGAAAGGATGGTATCAGTGAAGCCAAGGACAAATGATGTTTCCTAGAAAGAGTTGGTCCACAGTGCTGGAGGCAGCTAAAATGTTGAGGAGGATTAGGATGGAGTATAGGCCATTAGATTTGGCAAGAAGGAGATCAGTGGTGAACACTGAGACAGTGATTTCTGTGGAGTGAATGGGGTGGAAGTCAGATTGGAGGGGTTCAAGGAGGGAATTAGAGAGGAAGTGGAGACAGTGGGTGTAGATGATTTGCTCAAGGAGCTTGGAAACAAATTGTAGGAGGGAGATGGGTCAATGATCGGAGGGACCCTTGAGATCAAGGGAGGCTTTTTATTTTTTGAGAATGGGGAGACACGAACATGTTTGAAAGCAGGGACTGGAAAGGAACAGGGGAGATTTTAGGGAGACCGTCCCTGATGGTTTCAATTATATTAATAAAGTGTTTGGCCAATTCATTAGGGGCAAGCGTTAGGGAGTAAGAGACCCAGGCTCAACAACCCTATTACCTTTCTCTTCCTTCTCCCCTCCATTCCTCCTCCTGTTTTCTCTATTTTCTCCTTTTCCTCTTACTGCTAGACTCAATTCCCCATTTGATAATATCCTCTACCGTGTTTTTGAGTGGCAAAAAAATTCCCGAAGTGAGGCAATTCTGTTACTATATATGATTTCCCCACCTCGTTTCTCCTATTCCGTGGTTTGATGAAAAGTGGGGATGATGAGAGTGAAGTGGTTCACTGGGCTCAACAATGCACCCTAAGATGCATGTTGGTAGTGTCACTTCTCACCAGTGGCTGGCTGGTTTCTCTGGGTGAATGTCCAGCCTCCCTCCAGAGAAAAAGTTACCAGAACTGGAAGAGGAGCTGCTAATTTAAAATGACTCTTTGGTTTCCACATAAATTATGCAATGAGCAAGGCCAACTTCTCTCCGGGTAGGATAAATTCACTATTGCCTAGAGGCTTGCTAAGGGCTAGGAAGCTGATTAGTCCTGGGAATAAGGGCCCATTTATGGCTTTGGATACTGCATCTATCCCTCTTCCTCTCAATCATATTTATTGAGTGTTTCCTGTGTGCAGAACACTGCACTAAATTCTTTTCTTCTCTCTTTTTTTATTTCTTTCTCTCTCTCCTTCTCCCCCAGCTCTGCCCTCCCCTCAGCCAACCAAAGCTCCATCCCCAACAGGAGAGCCAAGAATTTATTTAACCTGCCAAGTGGCCTGAAGGAGGTGGTGGTTGTTCATTCATTCAATCATATTTATTGAGCACTTACTGTGTGCAAAGCACTGCATTAAACACTTGGGAAGTACAAGTTGGCAACATATAGAGACGGTCCCTACCCAACAGCGGGCTCACAGTCTAGAAGGGGGAGGCCACACTGCTTCTAGGCTTGCACACTAGGCTTCCTCCTGCATATTCACTGATTCTATTTCCTATACCCCCACATTCTCTTGTTCTTCCTTCCCACTCCTAACCCTAGAGTCTGGCATCCATCTTTGTGTCACCCAGAGACTCCTGGAAAATTCCAGTAAATTCAGACAGTTTACAACTCCAGAATGGTTGCTCTTAGAGAAGCAGCGTGGCTCAGTGGAAAGAGCACGGGCTTTGGAGTCAGAGGTCATGGGTTCAAATCTCAGCTCCACCACTTGTCATCTGTGTGACTTTGGGCAAGTCACTTAACTTCTCTGGGCCTCAGTTACCTCATCTGTAAAATGGGGATTAAGACTGTGAGTCCCACGTGGGATGACTTGATCACCTTGTACCCTTGCCAGTGCTTAGAACAGTGCTTTGCACATAAGCACTTAATAAATGCCATTATTATTATTATTATTATTATTATTATTATTAAAGAGTAATTATCAACTGTAATGCCTACTGTAGTGGAATCAGCAACAATGGTGTTTAAAGAGAAGCAGCATGGCTCATTGGAAAGAGCACAGGCTTTGGAGTCAGAGGTCATGGGTTCGAATCCCTACTCTGCTACATGTCTGCTGTGTGACCTTGGGCAAGTCACTTCACTTCTCTGAGCCTCAGTTCCCTCATCTGTAAAATGGGGATTAAGACTGTGAGCCCCACGTGGGACAACTTGATCACCTTGTATCCCCCCCAGCGCTTAGAACAGTGCTCTGTACCTAGTAAGCACTTAACAAATGGCATCCTTATTATTAGAGAAGCAGCGTGGCTCAGTGGAAAGAGCCCAGGCTTGGGAGTCAGAGGTCATGGGTTCGAATCCCGGCTCTGCCGCATGTCTGCTGGGTGACCTTGGGCAAGTCACTTCCCTTCTCTGAGCCTCAGTTCCCTCATCTGTAAAATGGGGATGAAGACTGTGAGCCCCATGTGGGACAACCTGATCACCTTGTATCCCCCCCAGCGCTTAGAACAGTGCTTTGCACATAGTAAGCGTGTAACAAATGCCATTATTACATTTTACACTTTTACATTTTACATTTTTAGACTGTGAGCCCACTGTTGGGTAGGGGCTGTCTCTATATGTTGCCAACTTGTACTTCCCAAGTGCTGAGTACAGTGCTCTGCACACAGTAAGCGCTCAATAAATACAATTGATTGATGGATTGATTTTACATAGAGGAATGAGCATTGAGTGATTTATGGAGAGCAGTTGGCCCTAGTGATTTATAGAGACAGAAAAGCCCCAGGTGTTTCCCTGGGCACCCAACCTGGTAAGGGAAAGACTGGTAAGTAGCCAAGGCCACCTCTTAAGACAGTTGTCCCCGCACCAGCAGTGGCACTGTGTCCAGAAGTGGGTGTTCTCATCCACTCTATGAGCCCGGTGGAGGGGCGCAGGGCCTCCCTTTTGGCAATTCAGCTGGCACAAACCTGGCCAAAAAAAAGACAAAGAGAATGGAGGGATGCGTTTGCCCAACTGGCCTCAAGTGCAAAGGGGATACTCCAGCTCCTTAAGGATCTCTTATGAGTATGGAGATCCGGGAGACATCCCAACAGGAACGTTCCACATCCAAGAGGAAGAAGAAAAATGGGCTGAACAGTCTTTATTCTGATTCATTCAATCGTATTTATTGAGCGCTTACTGTGTGCAGAGCACTGTACTAAGCGCTTGGAAAATACAAGTTGAGTGCTTGGGAAGTACAAGTTGATGATTTGACACCTGTCCACATGTTCTGTTTTGTTGTCTGTGTCCCCCTTCTAGGCTGTGAGCCCGCTGTTGGGTAGGGACCGTCTCTATATGTTGCCAACTTGGACTTCCCAAGCGCTTAGTACAGTGGTCTGCATGCAGTAAGCGCTCCATACATACGATTGAATGAATAAATGAATGAATGAATGAACAGAAGCAGTGTGGCCTAGTGGAAAGAGCAAGAGATAGGGAGCCAGAGGACCTCGGTTCTAATGCCGACTCTGCCACTTATCTGCTGTGTGACCCTGGGCAAGTAACTTAACTTCTCTGTGCTTCGATGATGATGATGATGACGATGATGATGATGATGATATTTGTTAAGCGTTTACTATGTGCCAAGCACTGTTCTAAGCACTGGGGGAGATACAAGGTAATCAGGTTGCCCCACGTGGGGCTCACAGTTTTAATCCCCATTTTACAGATGAGGTAACTGAGGCACAGAGAAGTTAAGTGACTTGCCCAAAGTCACACAGCAGGGAAGTGGCAGAGCCGGAATTAGAACCCATGACCTCTGACTCCCAAGCCCGTGCTCTTTCCACCAAGCCATGCTGCTTCAATAATCTCAAATGCAAAATGGGGATTAAAGCTGTGAGTCCCATGTGGGGCATAGACTGTGTCCAACCTGATTATCTTGTATCTAGCCCAATTTAGCACAGGGCTTGGCACAAAATAAGCCCTTAACAAATATTATTATGATTATTATTTTTGTAAGGGAGGGTGTAGTTAGCTTTGATGTCTAAAAGGTGTTTTTTTTTTCCAACATTTGTCTTCCAGTCTAGATCGTAAACTCTGTACAAGGGACCATTTACAATGAAGATTCATTGTCATATTTATTGAGCACTTACTGTGTGCACAGCATTGTACTAAGCGCTTGGGAAGTACAAGTTGGCAACAGATAGAGCTGGTCCCTACCCAACAACTGAATTTTTGTATTTTCTCAGGCCGCTAATTGAGTGCCCAAAGTAGATGCTCAATAAATATCAGTAAAAAAAATAATTTAGACTTTTTAAAACCACATCTCTGCCTCACCTCTAAGTGGACCCAGGCCCTTGTTTGTCCATGTTGAAATGACCTTACATCTTATCACTTGAAATTTTCCTTTCATACAGTGAACATTAGTCCAATGAACAAAATTCTGTTTTTATTTGTTTGTTTTGCTTTTGTGTGTTTTTATTTTATGGTATTTGTTAAGCCCTTACTCTGTTCCAGTCACTGTACTAAGTGCTAGGGTAGATAAAAGATAATCAGGTTGGATGCAGCCCATGTCCCACATTGGGCTCAGAGTCTTAATCACCATTTTACGGCTGAGGTAACTGAGGCATAGAGAAGTAAAGTGTCTTACTGATGGTATCACAGTGAACAAGTGGCAGAGCAAGGTTGATGGCAAGGTAGAGCTACCACCATGAAAATACTCATAATGTCTATGAAAGACCTAGGAAAGACTGTCTTTAATAAATGCAGACATGATGACTTATTGGGAAACAAGTTGTCTCACCAAGCATACCAAGTGTGTTCCATTAGTCTGGATATTACATATTTTACTCTGAGAACTGGCCCATTAATGATAATAATAATAATAATTGCATTTATTAAGCACTTACTACGTGCAAAGCACTGTTCTAAGCGCTGGGTAGGTTACAAGGTGATTAGGTCATCCCCCGGGGGGCTCACAGTCTTCATCCCCATTTTACAGATGAGGCAACTGAGGCCCAGAGAAGTTAAGTGACTTGCCCAAGGTCACACAGCTGACAATTGGCAAAGCCAGGATTTGAACCCATGACCTATGACTCCACAGCCTGTGCTCTTTCCACATTGCCTGGCTCCTCCTGCAGTTCTCAAGGGAAGCAGCATCGTCCAGTGGATAAAGCATGGGAGCCAGAGGATCTGGATTCTAATCCCATCTCCACCACTTGCCTGCTGTGTGTGACCTCAGGCAAGTCACCTCACTTCTCTGAGCCTCACTTTCCTCAACTGCAAAATGGGGTTTCAATGCCTATATTCATTCATTCAATCATATTTATTGAGCACTTACTGTGTGCAGAACACTGTACTAAGCACTTGGGATATAAACCTGAATTATACTTTCCAAGTGCTTAATACAGTGCTCTGCACACAGTAAGCACTCAATAAATACGAATGAATGAACAAATGAATAAACAGTGACATTCTCTGCCCACAACGAGCTTACAGTCTAGAGTTTTCCCACCTACTTAGACTATTATCTCCATGTGACTGTGTCCAACATGTTAGACTTGTATCTAACCCAGTTGTTAGCACAGTTCTTGACACCTAGTAAACACTTAAATACCTTTAAAAAAAATAGAAAAATGGGAATGTCTGGTGGGTGTGGTTGTCAAAAAACACAATTTTTCCCCACAGGCTGTCAGTTTCTTCTCTCTCTCTCTCAGGGTGATCCTACATTGAGTATTTGTGGAATGAGAATTCTTCAATTGATGCATTTTTTTGGTTAAAAATAAAATACTTGTGTTCCAATCGGATTACAGAAGACAATGGGGTGTCAAATATCATCAGTCTGTGCTCCAAAGATCCAGCAGGAGTTTGTGCCAGGGAGTCCTGACCTAGATGCTCTCTCCCTGGAAAACCGCTTCATTCCTAACAAAAGCAGAAACCTCGGTGTACTTCGCCCGGCGCTGATGGTGCGTTTGCTAGCTGAAGGCCGCACCCTGCGCGGGCTGGGTCTGGAAAATCTCAGCCTGCATTCCTGCAAACTTTCCATCCTTTCTTTCATGCCATATCTTAATAATAACAATAATAATAATTGTGGCATTTGTTAAGCACCTATTACGCGCCAGGGACTGTCCTGAGTGTCAGGGTGTATAAAAACATAGAGAAGCAACATGGTGTAGTGATAGAGTACGGATCTGGAAGAGTCTGTGAGCCCACTGTTGGGTAGGGACCGTCTCTATATGTTGCCAGTTGGTACTTCAAGCGCTTAGTACAGTGCTCTGCACACAGTAAGCGCTCAATAAATACGATTGATTGATTGATTGATTAGAAGGTCATGGTTCTCATCCCAGCTCCACCACTTGTCTGCTGTGTGACCTTGGGCAAGTCGCTTCACTTCTCTGTGCCTTAGTTCCCTCATCTGCAAAATGGAGATTGAGACAGGGAGCCCCACGTGGGACAGGGACTGTGTCCAACCAGATTTGTTTATATTCACCCCAGCACTTAGTACAGTGCCTGGCACACAGTAAGCATTTAACAAATACCACAATTATCACTGTTATTGTATAAGCAAATCCCTGTCCACACATGGGGCTCAGAGCCTTAATCCCTACTTTAAGGATGAGGTAACTGAGGCACAGAGAAGTTAAGTGACTTGCCCAGGGCCACACACCAGACAAGTGGTGGAGCCAGGATTAGAACCCGGGTCCCGCTGGCTCCCAGGTCTGTGTTCTATCCACTAGGCCATGCTGCTTCTTACCATGGTGCAACCTCTGCCCAGGGGTTTGCCCCCCAGGGGTTCAAAGCCAGGTTACTGATGCCACACTGGATGCTCCGCTGGCCCTGATTTAACGTGCCCATGGGTTGGATGGGCTAGGCCGCCTCGCGCTCTCAAGCCCAAAGCCTGAATGTTCTAACGAGGTGATATTTTTCCTGATGGCACAACTGGGTTTGATCAACCTTATCACTCTGCTTTCCCAGAAATCAACCAGTACCAACGCTTCATCCCCCGGAAAAAACATGTGAGAGCTTCTTTCCCTTTGTACCTCAGGGTTTGAAAGCATCAACTCCGGCCCACGTCCTCCCCCTGGCCTGGAATGCCCTCCCTCCGCACATCCGCCAAGTTAGCTCTCTTCCTCCCTTCAAAGCCCTACTGAGAGCTCACCTCCTCCAGGAGGCCTTCCCAGACTGAGCCCCCTTTTTCCTCTCCTCCTCCCCATCCCCCCGGCCCTACCTCCTTCCCCTCCCCACAGCACCTGTATATATGTTTGTACAGATTTATGACTCTATTTATTTTACCTGTACATATTTACAATTCTATTTATTTTGTTAATGATGTGCATCTAGCTTTACTTCTATTTATTCTGACGACTTGACACCTGTCCACATGTTTTGTTTTGTTGTCTGTCTCCCCCTTCTAGACTGTGAGCCCGTTGTTGGGTAGGGACCGTCTCTAGATGTTGCCAACTTGTACTTCCCAAGCACTTAGCTCAGTGCTCTGCACACAGTAAGCGCTCAATAAATACAATTGAATGAATGAATTGATCAACTCGGGAGACGGAGCATGGAGTGTGTGAGTGAGTGTGCTACCTATCTACTGTTTGGCTTTCCTCTCTCAATTAAAACCACCAGCAAGAACGCATCCCCTGAACATTCAACTGATTCAAACCACAACCACTAGTAGGAGAAGCAGCGTGGCTCAGTGGAAAGAGCCCAGGCCTGGAGTCAGAGGTCATAGGTTCAAATCCTAGCTCTGTCAATTGTCAGCTGTGTGACTTTGGACAAGTCACTTCACTTCTCTGGGCCTCAGTTCCCTCATCTGTAAAATGGGAATTAAGACTGTGAGCCCCCTGTGGGACAACCTGATCACCTTTTAACCTCCCCAGCACTTAGAACAGTGCTTTGCACATAGTAAGCACTTAATAAATTCCATCACTATTATTAGTAGTAGCCTCGTCAAGAGTATTGCCTTCCTCTTAGCCAGACATTTTCCCATAAGTGCTAAGTAAGAAGCAAGTCCTGCTGTTTGGTCGCCCAACTGGGCCCTGAGATGTTCAGTTCCTACCGCACCAGTTAAGCAAGATGTAACCTCACTGGGATAACTGTCCAGATCATATGAACACAGATAAGCTTGTTGTGTGCGGGGAACGTGTCTACCAACTCTGTTGTACTTTTCCAAGCACTGAGTATAGTGCTTGGCACACAGTAAGCCCTCAACTAAATACCAGAGAATGATATATGCACTCATGTCCACGCGCACAGCCACACGCTTAAGACTTTGCATGCACACAATGTGGGAGGGAGAATCAACCAGTCAGTCAATCATATTTATTGAGCGCTTACTGTGTGCAGAGCGCTATACTATGCATTTGGGAAAGGACAACCGAGTTAACCAAGTGAATAACCAAATCCACTAGTTTGGAGTGCCCAAATCCAATCTCAACCTGGTCAGCTGGTGCAGAGCACTGTATTAAGCGCTTGGGAGAGTACAGTACAACAATAAACAGACACATTCCTTACCCACCACTAGCTTACAGTCTGGAGGGGGAGACAGACATTAATATAAATAAATTACAAATATGTACATATGTGCTGTGGGGCTGGGACGGGGGATGAATAAAGGGAGCAAGTTAGGGCGATGCAGAAGGGAGTGGGAAAAGAGGAAAGGAGGGCTTAGGGAAGGCCTCTTGGAATTGATGTGCCTTCAGGCTTTGAAGTGGGAGGAGAATAATTGTCTGTCAAATATATCCTGTGATATATACACTCACATCCACACACACGACCACTCATTAAAGACTTTGCATGCACACAATGTAGGAGGGAGAGTCATTTCCGCATTGGTCTGTTCAGCCACATGGATGAGATTTCACTATCAGTAATGTTATCTTTGGATATGAAGAACAATGATATAATGCCGGCACAACCTCCACTTTAGCCTGTGGGCCCCACGTGGGACAGGGATTGGTTCCAACTTGATCACCTTTTATCTACCCCAGTGCTTAATATAGTGCTTGGCCCAGAGTAAGTACTTAGGGAAAAACTCCTTTCACCATCGCAACCGCCTCTGTCTCAAACAGAAACAGGAAAGCCCTTCTCGTCAGCTTTAAGGCACTCAATCAGCTCTCTCTCCTCTACCTTACTTTGTTGATCTCCTGTGGCAACCCAACCCACACACTTTGGTCTTCTACTGCCAACCTATTCCCTGTGCTTTGATCTTGTCTATCCCACTGCCAACTCCTTGTTCACTTCCTCCCTTGGGCCTGGAACTCCCTCCTCAATATCTGACAGTCCATCACTCCCCCACTTTTGAAATCCTCCTAAATTCCTATCTCCTCCCAGAGGCCTGCCCTGAATAAGTCTTTGTTTCCCCTTTGTGTCTTTGTGTCCACCCTCCTAACTGCATCACCTATATACCTGGCTGTGTACCCCTCGATCACTTTGATATTCACCCCAGTCCTGCAGCACTTATGTACCTATCCTCATACTCTATTTCCCTCATCTGTTTTTTATTTTAACATCTGTCTCGCACGTAGACTGTGAGCTCCTTATGGGCAGGGATCGTGTCTACAAACTTTACTGTACTTTTCTAAATGCTCAGTTGAGTGTCCGCACCCAGAGTAAGCGCTCAATAAATACCACTGATTGATTGGTTCATTCTCCTCACTTGTCCCAGTCAGACCAGGCAGCCATACCAGTCCACAAGAGCAGTGGCCCACCGGGTTTTTCCTGGCTCTTGTTACAATTCATTCATTCTTTCAATCATATTTGATGAGCACTAAGTACAAATAATAACAATAATAATGGTATTTCTTAAGTGCTTACTATGTGCCAAGTACTGTTCTACGCACTGGGGTAGATACAAGATAAGCAGGTTGTCCCACATAGGGCTCACAGTCTTAATCCCCATTTTACAGATGAGGTAACAGGCACAGAGAAGTGAAGTGGCTCACCCAAGGTCACACAAAAGACAAATAGTGGAGGCTGAATTAGAACCCACGCCTTCTGACTCCCAAACTCGTGCTCTAAATCACTGTACTAAGGGCTTGGGAGAGTACAATATAACAATAAACAGACACATTCCCTGCCCTCAATGAGTTTACAGTCTAGAAGGGGAGATAGACATGAATATGAATAAATAAATTACAACAAGCATTTCCTGAGTATTGGTGAATGAATTGACTACATCCCAGTAACTGACCGTCTGTGACCCTGTCTAATAATTGTGATATTTGCTCAGCACTATTGCCAAGCCCTGTGCTAAATGCTAGGGTAGATAAAATACAATCAGGTACAGTCCTTAACTTGCTATTTGATAACAATAATAATAATACTAATGATGGCATTTGTTAAGCGCTTACTATGTGCAAAGCACTGTTCTAAGTGTCCGGGGGATACAAGGTGATCAGGTTGTCCCATGTGGGGCTCACAGTCTTAATCCCCATTTTACAGATGAGGTAACTGAGGCTCAGAGAAGTGAAGTGACTTGCCCAAGGTCACACAGCAGATGTGTAGGAGAAGCAGCGTGGCTCAGTGGAAAGATCATGGGCTTTGGAGTCAGAGGTCATGGGTTCAAATCCTGACTCCGCCAATTGTCAGCTGTGTGACTTTGGGCAAGTCACTTAACTTCTCTGTGCCTCAGTTATCTCATCTGTAGAATGGGGATTAAGACTGTGAACCCCCCATGGGACAACCTGATTACCTTGTAACCTCCCCAGCGCTTAGAACAGTACTTTCCACATAGTAAGTGCTTAATAAATGCCATCATTATTATTATTATTATTAATATGTGGTGGAGCCAGGATTATAACCCATGACCTCTGACTCCTAAGCCCAGGCTCTTTCACCTGAGCCACGTGGTGACTCTGACAGAACTGGCCAGAGTTGAATGTGTCATCAGGATCAGGCCTACATTTGACATCTCTTCCAAGGTTGGGCCCTCCACTATGTCGATAGACTTCCATTTGGTCTGAAACCATGACACATCAGAGTCATAGTGATTCTTTTCAGACCAACGACCATTTGCTTTTCTCTTCCTTTGTCCATATATGGCTGCAAGCTGCCCAAGTTGAGTTTAGCAACAATGGCAGCTCTGAATCACTGATAATAATTTTTGTGTATAGGGATAAGCAGGTACTAACTGCAGCACAGCCTCAGTTTCCTTCCGGCTTCCCACTGTGGCAACTATGTTCTCTGAGGCCTGGGGCCCTTCAGTTATCACCTCATCTCCCACCAAATTCCCTTCCAAATTCCCGCAGTGAGATGCTTACTCCTGCCTCCTCTACTTCCTCTTCTCCAATTCTCACGTTGACTTCTTGCAATCTGGCTTCTATCCCTCCACTCCATAGAAATTGCCCTCTCTAAGGTCACCAACGATCTCCTTCTTGGAAAAGGATTTTATTCCATCCTAATCCTTCTCATCCAATCTGCTGACTTTGACACTTTGGACCACCCCCTTCTCCTGGAAGCATTACCTAAGTTGGCACTGTTCTTTTCTGGTTCTCCTATCTCTCTGGCTGCTCGCTCTCTGTCTCTTTGGCAAGCTCCTCCTCTGCCTTCCACCCCCTAATCTGGGGAGTCCCTCAAGGCTCAGTTCTGGGTCCTCTTCTATTTCCCATCTATACCCATTCCCTTGGAGAATTTATTTGCTCCCACAGCTTCAACTACCATCTCTTTGCAGATGATTTCTGAATCTACCTCTCCAGCTGGACCTCTCTCCTTTTCTGCAATCTCACATTTCCTCCTGCCTTCAGGACATCTCTACTTGGATATCCCACTAACACCTCAAGTTTAACATACCCAAAACAAAACTCATTTTCCCTCCTTAATCCTGTCCTCTCCCTGACTTTTCCATCACTGTAGACCGCACCAGCACCTTCCCTGTCTCACAAGCCTGTAATTTTTCCATAATTCATTCAATTGTAATTACTGAGCGCTTACTGTGTGCAGAGCACTGTGCTAAGTGTTTGGGAAGTACAAGTCGGCAACATATAGAGACGGTCCCTACCCAACAACGGGCTCTCATTCAACCCACATATTCATTCTGTCACCAAATCCTGTCAGTTCAACCTTCACAACATTGCTAAAATCCAACCTGTCCTCTCCAACCAAACTCCTACTACGCTGACCCAAGCACTTATAACCCACCTTGTCTAATCATAATAATGATGGTATTTGTTAAGCGCTTACTATGTGCAAAGCACTGTTCTAAGCACTGGGGGGGATACAAGGTGAACAGGTTGTCCCACGGGGGGCTCACAGTCTTAATCCCCATTTTCCAGTTGAGGGAACTGCGGCCCAGAGAAGTGAAGTGACTTGCCCAAAGTTACCCAGCTGACAATTGGCGGAGCCGGAATTTGAACCCATGACTTCTGACTCCAAAGCCCGGGCTCTTTCCCAACTTTGCTCTTTCCACTGAGCCATGCTGCTTCTCTGTTAAGCACTTACTATGTGCCAAGCAGTGTTCTAAGCACTGGCGGAGGGAGAAATACAAGGTAATCAGGTTGTCCCGCTTGGGGCTCACAGTCTTCGCCCCAATTTTACAGATGAGGTCACTGAGGCCCAGAGAAGTGAAGTGACTTGCCCAAAGTCACACAGCTGACAAGTGGCGGACCTGGGATTAGAACCCATGACCTCTGCCTCCAAAGCCTCAGTTGAACTTGTTGGGAAGTATGTTGCCAACTTGTACTTCCCAAGTGCTTAGTACAGTGCTCTGCACATAGTAAGTGCTCAATAAATATGATTGAATGAATGAATGAACACAACCGGCCGGGGGCAAGGAGACCCAACCCGGTTTCCGGGAGGGGATGCTTCGGTTCGCCCGTCGGCTGTGGGCCCTCGTGAGGTTGGCGAGCCTGGGCCGGGGGAAGGAAGGGAAGCCCCGAGCGGCTGCCAAGTAGCTGGGTTTAGTCCAACGCGGCCTCGGTGACTGAGAGCAGAGAGCCGCCGCCCAGCCAGAGAGCTGGAACACCCCATGGCCAAATCAAGCCCGACCCGCCGCCCCCCGCCAAGCCCGGAGGGCAGAAGCCCAGAGGCTCCCGAGGGGACGGGAGCGCAGGGGGTCGGGGCGAGAGCTCGCAAGGCCGTCGGTGTCTAGTGCATCACCCTCCTTATTGACCTCTCTGCCGTCTACCTCTTCCCTCTCCCTGTTCAGATTATTTTTCTAAAAAAGCATTCAGTAGACATCACCCCACTCAGAAACCTCCAGTGGTTGTCCATGAATCGCCACATCAAACAAAAACTCCTCGCCATCAGCTTCAGGCACTCTATCAGCTTTTCACCATCTACTTCACCTCACTGATCTCCTAATACAACTTCTAACGCTAACCTACTCACTGTACCTCAATCTCATTTATCTAATCACCTGCCCCTTGACCATATCTTCCCTCTGGCTTGGCACTCCTTCCCACTTCATAACCAGCAGACAGTCAACTTTCCCAGCTTCAAAGCCCTACTAAAATTCAATCTTCTCCAAGAATCTTTCCATGACAAAGCACTCCTTTCCCCTCTTTGCCTTCCCCTCTGTGTCACCTATGCACTTGGTTCTGTACCCCTTAAGCACTCGATACTCCACTCCTAAATCCACAGCACTTATGTACAGAGTGGCTCAGCGGAAAGAGCACGGGCTTGGGAGTCAGAGGTCATGGGTTCTAATCCTGGCTCCACCACTTGTCATTCATTCATTCAGTCGTATTTATTCAGCGCTTACAGTGTGCAGAGCACTGCCAGCTATATGACCTTGGACAAGTCACTTAACTTCTCGGTGCCTCAGTTACCTCATCTGTAAAATGGGGATTGAGACTGTGAGCCCCATGTGGGACAACCTGATTACCTTGTATCCCCCCAAGTGCTTAGAACAATCCTTGGGAAATAGTAAGCACTTAACAAATACCATCATTATTAGTATTATTATTTATGCTCTGACATTCCCCTCTCTGTAATTTATTTTGAAGTCTTTTTAGGCTGTAAGTTCCTTTTGGGATCCTTATTCAATCGTATTTATTGAGCGCTTACTGTGTGCAGAGCACTGTACTAAGCGCTTGGGAAGTACAAGTTGGCAACATATAGAGATGGGATCACATCTACTAGCTCTATTGTACTCTGCCCACAGTAAGCACTCTATTAATACCACCGATTGATTGATTGATGTGCTCAAGAAGATGCAATTTACCCAAATAATCAGTATGAAGATAAGGAGCAGCCTTCTTATCTGCAAATATCACCCACTTTTAACACTCCCCTCTTTTCACTTTACCAATCAATTGATCAATCATATTTATTGAGCGCTTACTATGTGCAGAACAGAGTGTGATAACAGGTTTGGTAGACATGAACCCTGACTACAAGGAGCTAATTACAATATGAGCAGCAACATAACTGGGTCAAACAAATGGGCCAACTCCAGCACAGTATCTGCCCACCACCTTGGAAGATCCAGGTGATGGCTACCTTCCTTGACATCCTAATGTTTAGGGGATCTATCCCCTTCAACATCTCCACCATTCGCCCTAACACTCCTCTAGGGACCACTAAGTTACCAAAGCCATGAGTTCACCCAAACCCTTCTTGACTCTACCATTGATTCTGTCCATACTGAACAACAAAATAGTGCCTGCGTCCACAAACCACTTGGAAAACTGCACCACGGGACCTAAGATTTGTTTTCTGGAGTTAGTTACGCCTCTTTTTCCATGTTATGCCAATGCACAGTTTCTGGAATACCATTTTCTTGAAAGGAAGGAATTAGATGAGATTCACATGGTCATCTATAAACATTTTTTCAAACGTCAAATTCATTTGCTTGGAAATGTCTTCTCAAAAATCTCTCAGAGCAGAGCAATTACCCTTTCTGCAATTCTTTTGTGTACAGGATTACAAATGCACACACATGCACACACTCTCCATAAACAGGCATTTCTTGACATTTTAAACCTTTCCAGATTGGCATAGTGCCAGCTAATCATATTAAAATGTCAAGGAAATTAAGCATTAAAACAATCTGGTCTAACTTTGAATTTATTTCCTGGTTCTTCTGAGGAAAGAGAAATAGACTGTTTCTTTCCAACAAGCAAGAAAACTGATGCCGGTCTTTTAGCAACGCCTTTTTCCAGGTGCGGAAAACCCCAGAGCAAGTTTCTGATGCAGTTTCTGCCTCAGGTTTCCAGCAGTGAACCCTCCTTTAGCTCTAGCTGTTATTTCTCAGCCCGCGAAACCATCTTCAGGCTGCCAGTAATGTGTGAGATGGCATGTCGGAGGGATCTTAGAACCAAATGCCAAATAGCTCATGGTTTCAGCTCTGCTTGCTGCCTGGAATCATGGTGTCTTGGCCACTTTACAGCAGCTGTCAAGATTCAAGCTGATTATTAGATTGATTTGGAAGGGATTAGAAAATGAAGATTATGATAAAGTGTGCAAAGGAAAACAGTAGCACAACACAGGCGAACATGAGATCCGTGACCACACTGGCATGGAAAAGAACCAATCTGTAGAAGTACCATCATGCAGCAGGGAAATAATAATAATGCTAATAGTGATAATGATAGTAATAATATTCATTAAGCGTTTTCTCTGTGGCAAGCACTCTTCTAAGTGCTGGGGTAGTTGCAAGCTAATCAGGTTGGGCAGAGTTCCTGTCCCTCACGTGGCTCAAAGTCTGTGCAAGCTTGTTGTAGGGAGGGAATATATCTGCTAATTCTGTTGTATTGTTCTCTCCCAAGAGTTTAGTATACTGCTCATTTCCCTCACCCGTAAAATGGGGATTAAGACTATGAGTCCCAAGTGGGACAACCTGATTACCTCATATCTTCCCAAGCGCTTAGTACAGTTCACTGCACACAGTAAGTGTTCAATAAATACAATTGAATGAATGAATGAATATCTACCCCAGCGCTTAGAACGGTGCTTGGCACATAGTAAGCACTTAAATACCATCATCAACAACATTATTATTATGGTAAGCACTCGATAAATATCATTGACTGAGAACAGGTAATTCACCCTCATTTTATAGATGAGGAAACGGAGGCACAGAGAGGGGAAGTGACTTGCCCCAGGTCACACAGTAGGCACATAGTGGAGCCAGGATTAGAACCCAAGTCCTCTGACTCTCAGGCACATTCTCTTTCTTCTAAGCCACCCCGCTTCTCTAATAAGTACAATAAGGATTTCAGTTACTCTTATTGTCCCTACAAAATATGCTCCTTAATTGCTGAGTTAAGATCCTGCTTGCTCTCAGCAATAATAAAATCAAAAGACACCCCCCCAAACCCCAACAACCACACTATCTTTTTCATCCTATAAATATGAACTGCTTTAGTCCCAAACAGAGAGTCTTGTAAAGATTGTTTAGGCAGAATTATGCAATAAGCGGAAATGCACTTAATGCAGGCAGAAGAGAGCCCAATTTAACAGCACTTAATGGATTCCTTTAGGAAGGTCTCTAGCCCGCTTTTGGTCAGATCAAGGAAAATCCATTCTGTATCATTTTGCATATGTCATCAACTGTAAAAGCAAGTTCTTGAAAAAGCTTTGACAGGGCCAAATAGCTCTCAAGAATCAAGTGCAGAACTGACACTGGATTAGTTTATCCTCAGTCCACGCACAGAGTTACTCTGCATTCAGGGCAAGCACAGAAGCATGCTTTGACCGTAATACTTTGAGCCCACATCCAGAACTCACACTTTAGCTCAGTGAGATGCTGGTGGCAGGGTTTGGATCAAAACTAGGAGGAGAAACTAAGAATGCACTTTCTGAAACTCATGATTTATTTTAATTGTGTGATAGAATTGCTACTTAGATATTTTAAACCATAAAATTGCACCATTCAAAGAAACTGTATCGTAAAACTAATGCAAATAGAATAACACTAGACAAATGATTAAAATGAGTAGAGGAAGACCTCATAGAACACTGCAGTTTTCTTTTTTGGCAAACAATGGTGTCATTTCTGGCAAATATGGATTAGGTTCTTGAATCTCCAAATTTTTATAATAAGTTTAAAAAATAATATTGGCAATTCTAAATGCACACTTTAAATGGATAATATTGCTAAGTATCTTTGTGACTGTGTCAATCAGAGGTATTTATTGAGTCCTTAGGGCAGAGCACTGAACTAAGCGTTTGGGAGAGTACAATATGACAGAGTTGGTAGACACCATCCCTGCCCATAAGGACCTTACAGCTTTGTCCACGTATTTATCCCTCTCTATAGTTTTTTCTGCCTATCTCTGATCTCATAATAGAGTAATTTTTCCTTCAGAGGTCTCCTTGTATGCTTCTATTTGGGGGTCTATATGTTTCCAGTCGTGTCAAGGCTGAATTTAGCCCTACCTTCCTGATGTCTCTTCTAGTCTGTCTCTTTCTCTATCTCTTTAAATCTGGATTGGCGTATAAACAGAATCAGTTCTAGCCCCCACCTTCCCATACGCCGCCTCAGAGGTTGGAAACAATGTATCATTAGCTACTCATTACTCATAGTGCAGAGCAAAAACTTCCTATTACACCAAAACCTGCCTTCCTTTAGAGGGGTCGGGTGTGGGTCCGGAGGTTGGGGAGAGGGAGGAAGCAGGAACTCCCTTAGGTTCTTTAAGAACTGCTATTATAGAGAGCGTCTTTGGTGGCTTTATCTGGGAGTTTCTGAGCCTCTAGGCCTCACAGCCAAAGTGACTCCAACCGCTCCAAGAGTCAAACTATGTTTAGAGATTCCAACCTCCGAGTGGAAAAAATGTATGCACTGGCCTCGCTGCCAAAGGAGATGGCATCTCCATCCTTTTGCAGAGTTTAGTCTGGAAACAGTATGGCCTGGGGATGCATGGCTGGGCCCCCGCGGGAAAGCACCGGGCATTTCTCAGCTATTTTCAGCATAAACGGAACCTGCTCATTGCTTAGAATGGCGAGGGTGGTGGCGGGGGTGGGGAACAGGATTGGGTTCACCAGACCAAGGTCAGTCCTACCCTGGCCGCTTGTCTGCTGTGTGATCTTGGGCAAGTCACTTCACTTCTCTGGACCTCAGTTCCCTCATCTGGAAAATGGGGATTGAGACTGGGAGCCCTATATGGGGCAGGGACTGTGTCCAGCCTGATTTGCTTGTATCCACCCAGCGCTTAGTACAGTGCCTGGCACACAGTAAGCGCTTAACAAGTGACATAATAATGGGCATGGGTGTCAATAAGGGAGGAGAAATAGTTTTGTCTGGCAGAGGAGAGGGCAGAGTTAAGGCAGGAAAGGATAAACTTGAAGTGAATGAGGTTGGCATGGTGTTTAGACTTTTGCCAGCAGTGTTCAGCAGCTCGAGCATAAGAGCGAAGGAGGCAGACAGTGGCAGTGGCAATAATAATAGTAATTATTATTATTATGTAGAAATGGAGTGATCTTTTACTAGAATTAACAGCTAGGAGTCTGGGGTCCCAGAGAGCGGGAGGCTCATTCACCACTGGCTCGAGTTCTGAAGCTCAAACAGCCTCCGCTGCCCTGCTGAAGGAGCTGGGAACATTCTGGCCCGTTGTAATCAATTGCTCCATCAAACAGTGATATTTATTGAGTCCATACTATGTGCAGAGCACTAAACTAAGCACTGGGGTGAGTGGGATACCACAGAATTAGCAGTCCTGTTCCTGTTCCTTGCAAGCCGTAACAAGCTTACAGACAAGATAAGGGCAATGTAGCCAAGGACAGCATCCTGAAGCCTGGAAGACCCTGATGACTGTCTTCTGACTAGTGCTGTTTTAGCTGCCATACAATTGTATTGATTAATTATAGTATTAATTAAGCATTTACAATGTGCCAAGCACTGTTCTAAACTCGAGTGGAGCTATGAGATATATTAGATTCAGGGCATGAAGTTCACAATCTAATAGATGGGGAAAACAGAGGGGTATGAGGAACACAGGGATTTTAAGGCCTGAAGCCCCAGACCTCAGACTGAGCCACTGCTTCCCCAAACAATAATTGTAGTATTTATTAAAATTGTGTCAGTCAATTGCATTTATTGAGCACTTATTGTGTGCAGAACACCAAGTGCTTGGGAGAGTACAATATAATAATCAACAGACACATTCCCAGCTCACGCTGAGCTTACAGTCCAGAGGAAGAGACATATATTAATATAAATAACAGTTGTTCACGTAAGTGCTGTGGGGCTGGGCTGGAGGGGGGGAAGGGGTTAGATAAAGGGAACAAGTCAGGGTGACACAGAAGGGAGTGGGAGAAGAGGAAAGGAGGGCTTAGTCAAGGAAGGCCTCTTGGAGGAGATGTGCCTTCAGTAAAGGCTTTGAAGATGGGGAGAGTCATTGTCTGTCAGATATGAGGAGGGAGGGTATTCCAGGCCAGAAGCAGGGCAAGGGTGAGAGGCTGGCAATGAGCTAGATGAGCTTACTATGGGCAAAGTATTTTGCTTAATGCTGGGGTAGGTACTATGCAATCAGATCAGGCATGATGTCTGTCCAACATACATGGGGCTCACAGTCTCAGGGGGAGGAGACCAGATATTTCATCCTCATTTTACAGATGAGAAAACAGGCACAGAGAGGTTAAATGACTGGCCCAAACAGCTGGCAAATCATGAAGCCAGGATTAGAACCCAGGCCTCCTAACTCCTCATGCTGTGCTCTTTCCACTAGGCCATGCTGCTTTTAGCCCTCCAGCACTGCCCCCAGGCAAGCAGGCTGCTGCTGCTACAGGCCCCACACCCACAAAACTTCCCATAAACATGGCTAAATTAAGGCCTCTTTCCCCTCCCCACTCACTCTATCTTTTCCCTACAGCAGCCTCCAGCTTGGGGAAGTTGTTAGGGCCTCCTCACATTGATTGCCAGAATGGCCTGCCAAGCGCGGGACTTACAGGGACCCTCCCAGCACAGACGGCTCAAACTGCACCACTCCCGGTAATAATAATAGTGACATTTTATTAAGCGCTTACTATGTGCAAAGCACTGCTCTAAGCACTGGGGAGGTTACAAGGTGATCAGGTTGTCCCACGGTGGGCTCACAGTCTTAATCCCCATTTTATAGATGAGGTAACAGGCGCAGAGAAGTTAAGTGACTTGCCCAAAGTCACGCAGCTGACAATTGGCAGAGCCGGGATTTGAACCCATGACCTCTGACTCCAAAGCCCGTGCTCTTTCCACTGAGCCATGCTGTTTTTCTAGTTGCTATCTCTCAGCCCCGCTTGGCTGGCTGGATGGGATGACTAGAGCAGCCCCAGGGAGAGGAGGAAGGGGGAGCTGGGGACGAGGGAAGGGGGAGCAGGGAAGATGAGGGTCGTGGGAAGACACAGGGCCAGCGTCTCTCTGTCCAGTGGGGCAAGGGAGTCCACAAATTGGCTGCTTCCAAGTGACCTGAGGGGCCAGAAGACCCACAGCCTGCAGAGCCCAACTTCGCTTGACCAGGGCTACTGGTTGCATCCTTCCTTCATTTGCCCTGTCCCAAGGTCATGGGCGAATGAATCCCCACACTAGGGGTTGTGGCTGCTGTCACCGTCAGTCAGTCGATAACATTTATTAAGCCCCTATTCTGTGCAGAGGACTGTACTAAGCCCTTGAGATCAATCAATGGTATTTACTGAGTGCCTAGAATTAGTAGACATCATCACTGCCTTCAGTGATCTTAGAGCAGGGAAGACAGGGACTAAAATTAATTACTGATAAGAGCAGTGTGGTTCAGTGGAAAGAGCACGGGCTTGGGAATCAGAGGTCGTGGGTTCAAATCCCATCTCCACCAATTCTCAGAAGTGTGACCTTGGGCAAGTCACTTCACTTCTCTGTGCCTCAGTTACCTCATCTGTAAAATGGGAATTAAGACTGTAAGCCCCATGTGGGACAACCTGATCACCTTGTATCCTCTCCAGCACTTAGAACAGTGCTTTGCACATAGTAAGTGCCTAACAAATGCTATTATTATTCAGCACTTAGAACAGTACTTTGCACATACTGAGCACTTAACAACTATCATCATCATAACAGGAAGTACTGGAAGATGAAGATATGTACATAAGGGCTACAGGAAGTTGTGAATAGTAATAATAATAATTCTGGTATTTGTTAAGCACTTACTATGTGCCAGGCATTTCACTAAGCACTGGAATAGATACAAGCAAATCAGGTTGGACACAATCCCTTATCCCACATGGGGCTCACAGGCTCAATCCCCATTTTACAGATGAGGTGACTGAGGGACAGAGAAGTAAACTGACTTGCCCAAGATCACACAGCAGACAAGTGGTGGAGCCAGAATTAGAACCCATGGCCTTCTGACTCCTATGCCCATACTCTATCCATTATGCCACTTTACTATTTAGACATTATTATTAATAACAATAATAGTAAGTATATTTTTTAAGTGCTTACTATGTGTCAGGCAGTGTACTAAGTGCTTAGGTGGATACAAACAAATAGGGTGGGACACAGTCCCTGTCCCACACAGGGCTCACACTCTTCATCCCCACTTTACAGATGAGGTAACCAAGGCACAGAGAAGTGAAGAGATTTGCCCAAGGCCACACAGCAGACAAATGGCAAAGCCAGGATTAGAATCCATGAACTTTGGATTCCCAGGCCCGTGCTCTATCCACTAAGCCATGCTGCTCCTCTGAAGCTTTGAAATTTTGAAGCCAGGGAGAGCTGTGGTCTGTTTGGCTATGAAAAGGGGGGAAGTTCTTAGAACAGTGCTTTGCACATAGTAAGAGCTTAATAAATGCCATTAAAAAAAAAGTTCCAGGCAGAAAGGAGGGTGTGAGAGGTTGGTGGCAGGAGAGGTGAAAATAAAGCATAGTGAGTAGTTTAGTTTGAGAGGAACAAAGAGTGTAACCTGGGATGTAGTGGGAGAAAGGAGTGGATAGTTAGTGAGGATAGAGATAATTGAGAGTCTTAAAGCAATTGGTCAGGGGTTTCTGCTTGATGGGGAGTAAAGAAGAGTATTTCAATGTATTTACTGAGCATCTACTATGTGTAGAGCATTATATTAAGCCCTGGAGGGAGTTAAAAGACTCTGGCTGCAAGGGGCTTACAATTTTCACCATTTCAATCTAACTGTCTCTCCAATGGCTCAGATCAAGTGACTCATTCATTTATTTTTCAAATCATTATACAATGTGATCCCCCCTCTCAGGGTCACACCTGGAGGGTTTCCAGTAGTCTACCAGTCTCGACTACGGGAGGGAGAGCCAAGCAGAGGTATATTCATTCCATTCCTAGCTTGGCCAGTGGCTAGTGAAGGCAATCTGCTACAAGACAAAACTCACCTGTGCTGAACAGCAGTGGCACAGGAGAGAGTTGAGCGCGGAGACTCAAGTTTACTGTGTGGAAGGAGGCAATGATAAACCACTGCCATATTTTTACCAAGAAAACCCTACAGATACACTACCGGAATGACTGCAGATGGAAGTGGGGTGTTCTGGAAGAGAGACGGTATCCATGGTATCACTATGGGTTGGAGATAACTCTACAGCGAAAGACAAGATACATTGTGAGACCTCAAGGGACAAGGCCCTTGTCTAATTCCCACCTGTATACTCCCTTCCAGCCCTTAGTACTGTAATCTGCACACAGCAAGTGCTTAATAAACCCTATTGCTTTAAGGGAAAGCAGGAAGTCACAGAAAAGAACAGGTTCTTAATTAGTACATTCGGGGAACAAAGTCAAAAGAAAAGGAAAGAGTGGTGAATGAGAATGAGCGGGGTGTGGGGAGAGGGGTGCTTTTTAAACTATTAGGGAGTTACGTGCAACTTGTTACTGGTGTTGATGGAATCTCCCACCAGAAACAACAAATGAGTTCCAACCCGGAGAATTCAGGATCAAGAACCTGCACACAGGACTGGAAGTTGAGAAATCTGGGATTCTATTCCTGGCTCCACCATTTGCCTGCTCTGTGGCCTTGCGCAAGTCTCTTAACTTCTATCTGCCTCAGTTTCTTCATCTGGAAAAAGGAGATAAAATCCCCATTCTGCCTCTCTCTCAAACTATGAGCCCTGTGGACAACAGGGTCTGTGTCCAATCTGATGATCCTGTATCCTCCCTAATGCTTAGTACACAGTAAGCGCTTATTAAATCCCATCATTATTATTATGAGGAAAGATTGGCTACATTAAGGCAAAAAACAAGGAACACCAGACTGTGAGCTCCTTGTGAGCAGGGAATGTGTCTGTTTATTGTTTTATTGTACCCTCCCCAGTGCTTAATACAGTGCTCTGCACACAGTAAAGTCTCAATGCATGCAATTGAATTGAAAAACTCTAAATACCATAGGTTTTGGAACATTGTCATATGTGGACTCCTTACCACTCAGGACAGGGCTGCCCTGGAGTCCAGGAGTTACACCAACCACAGCCAAAATCTTCCATTCTCAGATTAATGAAAGCCATATTGTCCCTTCAGCCACTGTCCACCCCTCTGGGGCCAGGCAGGTTGGGACCTCTTGACAGCACCAGAGGAAGGCGTGTGTCCAGGGCAATGTCCTCTTTTGGTGCTTCCAGTCAGCTGAGCTTTATCCTCACCAATGGACAGTTTTTTCTGCCTTTAGAGGTTCCTCTGTTTTGTCTTCCAGGTATCCTTAAGTGGGCCCACTCCCTCAGGTCCTTCATTCCATTTATTTTGCTCTAAATTGGCCAGACATGCTCAGTCTTTCCCTCCTCTCCCTCTTATTTAAATGGTATTTGTCAAGTGCTTACTATGTTCCAGGCATTGTACTAAGCGCTGAGGTAAATACAAGCTAATCATCTTGCCACTTTGGGCTTAAAATGTTAATCCCCATTTTACAGATGAGGGAACTGAGGCTCAGAAGAAGTGACTTGCCCAAGGTCACACAGCAGACAGGTTGTGGAGCCGGAATTAGAACCCAGGTCCTCCAACTCCCAGGCCGGTGCTCTTTCCATCAGGCCACACTGCATCTCATGCCTCTAGGATTCTGGATTATGGCTATAGAACAGTTGCCCAGTTGAATTAAAAGGATGACTTTCACAGGGATTTTGGGACATGGAAGAAGTTTAACCGAGCGGTGACAAAGGGTTCCTGGTATTCTAATATTTCGCACTGTAACTCCATTTCAAACATACAGATTAAAATGTATGACTCGGTCCCTATCCTCACCGAAATGACTGCTAAAACATACTGGCCCCCAACAACATGGTAGCTAAATGTAGGAGGAAATGTAATAGCTGCACATTTTTATTGACAGCGTGGTTATGTTTTCATATAATCTGTACAGATAGTATAAGAATAGAAGCTGTCTCCCCCTTCTAGACTGTGAGCCCATTGTTGGATAGGGACCATCTATATATTGCCAACTTGTACTTCCCAAGTGCTTAGTACAGTGCTCTGCGCACAGTAAGCGCCCAATAAATATGATTGAATGAATGAATGCTCCTTGAGGGCAAGTTCTGTGCTTTTCTATATCCCCCGTCCTAACCAAAATGGTTGCTAAAACACATTGACCTCCAACAATGCGATAGCTAAATGTAGGAGGAAATGTAATAGCTATATGGGGTTTTTTTGGCAGTGTACTTATCTTGTTCATGTAATTTGCATAGATAACATTAGGTTGGAATCTCCTGGAGGGCAAGATTCGTGCCTTTTGTAATCTCCCATCCTAACTGCTAAAACATGTTGGCCTCCAACACACAGTAGCTAAATGTAGAAGGAAATTTAATAGCTGCTTGCTTTTATTGACGGTATGCTTATCTTGTACATGTAATTTGTACAGATAGCATTAGATTGGAAACTCTTTGAGAGCAAGTTCCATTCCTTTCACTCATCGTACTCCACCAAGTGCTTAGTACAGTGCTGTGTACACAGTTGGTTATCACAGTTGGGAAGCAGCGTGGCTCAGCGAAAATGGCACGGGCTTGGGAGTCAGAGGTCATGGGTTCTAATCCCGGCTTCGCCACTTGTCGGCTGTGTGACTTTGGGCAAGTCACTTACCTTCTCTGTGCCTCAGTTACCTCATCTGTAAAATGGGGATTAAGATTGTGAGCCCCACGTGGGACAACCTGATCACCTTGTATCCCCCCAGCTCTTAGAACAGTGCTTTGCACATAGTAAGCGCTTAATACCATTATTATTATTATTATTATCATCATCAGTACAGTATTCTGCGCTGTATCGCCATCCATTGCAAGGCTTTGGGCACAGGAGGAATTTAGTGCAGTGATCTGCATACAACGAGGACTCAGTAAATACTCTGAATGAACTAAAGTATAAATACCTTTTGAGCTTTATGCATCCTTAAAAGTAAAAATAACATACAGTTTTTTAAGCATCATATGTTGGATGCCTGGTAAAAGCTCAAAAAGTTGATTAAGAAAAGAAAAGAGGGGGGGAGGGAAGAGAGAGGGAGAAGAGAGAGAGATCTCCTCGCTGAAGTATTTTGCTCCTAGACCTGTGTCTAGACTTCATTTTTGGCCACTATCTTGCCCCAGCTCCAGTCTGAAAATATAGATCATTAAAATCCCCAAAATAGTCATTTGTAGGTCGAATAACCAGGTCATTTTCCCATTGTTTGGCTATGTAATAGCATGGAGTTGGGCTATGATTATTTTGATTAAGTTCTCCATGGTTTCTGGAAGCCTTATAGTAGGGAAGATACATGCTGGCAGTGACTTCTCATACAATATGTCATTGCAGGACTCTAAGCTGAATCACCTAGAAATTCTAGGCCTGTTGGTCCGTAGACATTGCTATGGGAATCATTCAGTGATCCTCAGCAGCGGAGGTGGTCCCTGCTATAATTAAGCAGGAGACATGACAGGCAGGGCATGTCAGAGATTATGCCTGCATGCCTTCAGTGTGTGGTAAGCTAAAGGGCCCAGAATAGGGCCACTGAAATCACCCTAAAAAGTGCAATAATCCTCCCAATAATCCTCCCACATAATGCCCTGCCTGAAGCATCCAGCCGCTATTTACAACCTTGTTTTAACAGAGAAAATGCCTTGACCTCCATTTCACAAGTTTTTACTGATTCAAGAGGCTCCCCATTCTAAAACTTCCTTGTTTTTCAGCAGTTTTCTTGGCGTTTCAGAGTGGAGTGAGTTTCCTTCCACCAAGAAGCCAGAGGAGGAGAGTTTTGGTTTGGACATTGCTCAGACACTTTGATGTGTCTTGGCCCCAGTGCACTCAAAGAGATAAGAAGCACAGATTGCAAAGGCTTTAGTTGATGTTGAAAGTATCAACTTACTGGATGCTGAGTAAAAACTCAAAAGTTGATTAAGGAAAGAGAGAGAAAATGTGGTTGCAAGAGACATAGAAAGAGAGAGATAACCCCTAAAATATTTTTCTCCTAAACCTCTATGTTACATTTTGGGGCAAAACAAATCTGAGAGTAGCTTCCTGTGGATTGAAGGCTGAAAATGTAACATTTAAAAACTTTTTTGTAGGATTAGCTGGGCGAAAATTAAGAACCCCCAAATGCCACTGGTACTTGGCAAATTCAAACAAGTTAACTTTAGAGAGTCCCATAATGAGTATTATCTTTCCCAATTGGGCTATTTTTAATTTGCTTTTAATTTCTCCACCCCCTAGGACTGGAGGCACATACAATCCTCTTTCCCTATCCCTAATTTCAGAATAAAATAAACATTCAAGGCAAGAATAAGGCAATAAAGAACCTGAAATAAGGAACAGTTGTATCAGAAAATTTTAGAATTTGACCTTCAGAAAGGGAGTGGGTGCTCTGGTCAAGAAGGAACAGGTGTAGGAATCTCCTCTTCCTACACCCTGAGAAGCAGTGCAGACTGGTGAAAATCAATCAGTGGTATTTATTGAGTACTTACTGTGTTCAGAGCATTGTGCTAAGCACTTGGGAGAGATGAGGATGGGTTTGGGAATCAAAGGAACTCGTTCCTAGACTGTGTACTACCACTGGCTTGCTGTGAGACCTTCCCTACACCCCTTAACTTCTCAGGGCCCCAGGTTTAGTCATCTGTAAAATGGGGAGAACAATGTTTGCCCCTCTCCACAGGAAAATGCTTTAAGAATAAATTGAGATCATTGATGTGAAAGAGCTTTGGGAAATTTAAGCACTCTACAAATTCAAGGCAGTATTATTGTGATGTTGGTTCCTTTAGGCATTATCCATATCTCTTGGTTTTGAAGGGTTTTAATTCTAAACCTTCTAAAGATAGGGAATGGAGGAGAATGGGAAGACAGGAACATCCTTGCTTAATCCAGCCATTCAGGGGAAATGCGGTCAAAGAGACCTATCCAGAAATATGTCAAATTCTGCCCTATGCAGAAATAGGTTAAAGCCAGGGAAGCTTGTATTATCAGCTCCCCTTTTCTTTTTTTTATGATATTTGTTAAATGCTTACTATGTGCCAGGCACTCTACTTAGTGCTGGGGTGGACACAAGCTAATCAGATTGGACACAGTCCATGTCCCACATGGGGCTCACAGTCAATCCCCATTTTACAGATGAGGTAACTGAGGGACAGAGAAGTTAGTAACTTGTCAAGGTCACACAGCAGACAGTGGTGGAGTGGGGAGTAGAACCCAGGTCCTTCTGACTCCCAAGCCTGTGTTCTATCCACTGCCCCACACTGCTCTGCTAAAATCCAGTGTCTCCCACTCAGCAACTTGAGATGGGTTTGAAGTTCGGGATTCAAGATTTGGCTGGATTCTACCACTTCATCCTCTGAGATCCTACCTTTTCTTTTTTTAAAAAGATAATTCAATCATTGGATGGTGTCTATTGAGCCCTTGCTGTGTGCAGAGCATTGTACTAAGTGCTTGGGAGACAGTTAGTGGACACGATACCTACCCCCAAGGAGCATACAACCCTGTGGTTCTGCATGCAGAGAAAGAAGTGTGATGATCTCTTAAGTCTTCCTCTAGTGAGTAGTCATGCAGAATGAACCTATTTCATTATTTTCAACTTGGAGTGGACTTTCTGTCCTAAAGGGAGGCCAGAGCTGACTTGAGCTACATGCTAGTGACGTGCTCCTTCTTCTTTCCAGAAGATATGGGCCTCATTTGGTGCTTTTTATTTTGTTTTTTTGTTTTTTTAGAAGAGAAAGACTATTTTCACACGCAACAGGTTGGACTAAGCCTGGAGACCTTATTCAGCCAATCAATACAATTTGTTCAGTGCCTACAGTATGTAGAGCATGGTGTTAAGTGCTTGGGAGAGTGCATTAGATTAGAAAACACAACCTCTATTCTCAAGGGGCTGACATCTAGTGAAGGAGTCAGACATTTAAATACACTGCATATAGGATGAAGTAATACAGTGTATCTGATACGCGAGAAGCAGCTTGGCTTAGTGGAAAGAGCATGGGGTTGGGAGTCAAAGGTCATGGGTTCTAATCCCAGCTCCACCACTTGTCAGCTGTGTGACTTTGGGCAAGTCACTTAACTTCTCTGTGCTTCAGTTACCTCATCTATAAAATGGAGATTAAGATTGTGAACCCCACCTGCAACAACCTAATAACCTTGTATCTCCCTCAGCGATTAGAACAGTGTGTGACACATAGTAAGCACTTAAATACCATTATTATCATTATTATTATGCTATAGTACAGTGTGGCCTAGTGGAAAGAGCCCAGGCCTGGGAGTTTAAGGACCTGAGTTCTAATCCTCAGTTACTTCATCTGTAAAATGGAGAGTAAGACTGTGAGCCCCACGTGGGACAACTGGATCACCTTGTATCCCCCCAGCACTTAGAACAGTGCTTTGCACATAGTAAACGCTTAACAAATGCCATCATTATTATTAATAGTATTATTAATCCCAGCTCTGCCACTTGTCTACTGGGTGACCTTGGGCAAATCACTTAACTTCTTTGTGACTCAGTTCCCTCATCTGCAAAATGAGAATTAATTACCTGTTCTCCTATTTAGACTGTGAGCCCCATTTGGGATCTGATTATCTTGTATCTACTGCAGTGCTTAGTACAGTGCTTGACCTGCAGTAAGCACTTAACAAATACCACAAGATAGTATTGTTTTTATTGGTTGTCCTAATTTGTGTGCTTAAGTGGCCAAGAAGGGCTGAAGTGGAATTTGGAGGACATAGTGGAGGGAAAATTAGAGATTAATCAAGAAAGATCTCCTGGAGGTGATGTGATCTCTGAAGGGCTTTGTAGGTAAGGAAGGCTGGGGGCTATTGGATCTGAAGAGGGAGGGATTTCCAGCCAGGCAAGGATAAGGGTAAGGTAACGGAAGGGGTCAACAGTGGGAGAGATGAGGAAGAGATTCAGTGAGTGGGTTAGCCTTAGAGAAATGAAGATTGGGAGCTGGGGTGTTTTAAAAGTTCCTCTCTAAATGATTCTGTGATTCAGCACGTGTCCTCTAAAAATTAGAATGCACTGCCCATGTCCATTCTTCCCACATTTGATATGAGCCCCACGTGGGACAATCCGATAACCTTGTAGCTACCCCAGCACTGAGAACAGTGCCTGGCACAATAATAATAATAATAATGGCATTTATTAAGTGCTTACTATGTGCAAAGCACTGTTCTAAGCCCTGGGGAGATTAAAGGTGATCGGGTTCTCCCACAGGGGGCTCACAGTCTTAATCCCCATTTTACAGATGAGGTAACAGACACAGATAAGTTAAGTGACTTGCCCAAAGTCACACAGCTGACAATTGGCAGAGCCAGAATTTGAACCCATGAACTCTGACTCCAAAGCCCGTGCTCTTTCCATTGAGCCACGCCACTTCTCCAAGTGTTTAACAAATACCATCAGCATCATCTTGGCATTTTTGTAAATGCCAATAGCATAAAACAGCTCAGTTCACAAAGCTGTCACATTGCCACATTGGATCAATCTAAGAACAATTTCACACACCCTGGATATTGTTTGGGTTCCAGAGAACGAAATCTTTCCAATTTTGTCTAGATTAAGTTCTTCCAACAACTGTGGACAAAGCAGTTATTTTGTGTATTGGAATAGAGAGAGCAATAGGATAAGTAGGAAAGGCTTTTGTCCCTATCACAGCCTTGCTTTAAGTGCTTAGAAAAAGCACTGCCTTGACTCCTGGCATTAAAGAATGAATGCCTTGAAAAGAGAGAAACAACTTTTGCGCTTCAGTACCTTATCTGTGCCAAGTCAGACTGGGAGTAAAAAGTCACCATCGGCAAGATTTGATATCTAAAATTGCACCAATTCACAACTCGGTCTGAAGTTCCTAAGTAGGTTTAGGAAGATGAAATTGCCAAAGTTAAAGATATCTCCAACTTCTAGGAACTGGAAAATTCTTTAAAACTTTCTTTTTAAGTTTTAAAATATCTCAAAAGTTTCCGATTAAGACTTCATTTCCCCGACCACCTTTCCCTTCTGTATCACCTTGGTGCTTGATATTCGCCCAACCTTCAGCCCTACAGCACTTAGACACCCACAATTTATTTTAATGTCTGTCTCCTCCTGAAGACTGCACTTGTTAAGTGGCATTTGTTAAGCGCTTACTATGTGCAAAGCACTGTAAGTACTGGGGAGGTTGCAAGGTGATCAGGTTGTCCCACTCGGGGCTCATAGTCTTAATCCCCATTTTACAGATGAGGGAACTGAGGCACAGAGAAGTTAAGTGACTTGCCCAAAGTCACAAAGCTGACAAGGGGCAGAGCCGGGATTAGAACCCATGACCTCTGACTCCAAAGCCTGTGCTCTTTCCACTGAGCTACGCTGCTTCTCTAAAAAAAAGCCTGGTTATTCATTCATTCAATCATTTATTGAGTGCTTACTGTGTGCAGAGCACTGTACTAAGCGCTTGGGAAGTACAAGTTGGGAACATATAGAGACGGTCCTTACCCAACAACGGGCTCACAGTCTAGAAGGGAGAGACAGACAACAAAACATGTGGACAGGTGTCAAGTAATCAGAATAAATAGAAATAAAGCTAGATGCACATCATTAACAAAATAAATAGAATAGTAAATATGTACAAGTAAAATAAATAAAGTAATAAATCTGTACAACATATATATAGGTGTTTCGGGAGGGGAAGGAGGTAGGGTGGGGGGGATAGGGAGGAGGAGAGGGAAAAAGGGGCTCAGTCTGGGAAGGCCTCCTGGAGGAGGTGAGCTCTCAGTAGGGTTTTGAAGGGAGGAAGAGAGCTAGCTTGGCAAATGTGTGGAGGGAGGGCATTCCAGGCCAGGGGGAGGACGTGGGCCAGGGGTCGACGGCGGGACAGGCAAGAACGAGGCCCAGTGAGGAGGTGAATGGCAGAGGAGTGGAGGGTGCGGGCTAGGCTGGAGAAGGAGAGAAGGGAGGTGAGGTAGGAGGGGGCAAGGTGATGGACAGCCTTGAAGCCGAGAGTGAAGAGTTTTTGCTTGGTTATAATACTTATGCCTCGACCATTGTCAAGCACATACTCCCAGATGATTCCCGGACATCTCCTGAGGTTAATTTGGATGGAAAATCATACCCTCAAATGTCTCTTTCCATCATCGGGATTTCTCTTTCTCTATAACCCCTTCATTTTCAAGGCATGTTTTGTTGAGTGCCGTGATGTCCAAGTTGTATCCAGCAAACACTTGTGAGACACATTGTTAGCTACTGGAAAGATGTCAGAGACTTGGGTGCTAATCCAGGCTCTGCCACCTGCCTTGGGCAAGTCACTTAACTTCTCAGTATCTCAATTTCCTCTACTATAAAGTGGGGATTTAATACCTGTTCCCTCTCCTACGTAGGCTATAAGCCTGATGTGGTACCAAAACTGTCCAACCTGATTAGCTTATATCCAATCCAGTGTTTAAGACAGTTCTTGGCATTCAGTAGGCACTTAACAATAATAATAATAATGGCATCCCGGCTCCGCCAACTGTGCGGCTCTGGGCAAGTCACTTCTCTGTGCCTGTTACCTCATCTGTAAAATGGGGATTAAAACTGAGCCCCTTGTGGGACAACCTGATCACCTTGTAACCTCCCCAGCGCTTAGAACAGTGCTTTGCACATAGTAAGCGCTTAACAAATACCATTATTATTATTTCCCAATCCACCCCTTCATTTCCCCCAAATTGCTACCACCATGGTATGAGCTCTAGTCTCATCATGGCTAGACTATTATATTAACTTTTATGCTGATCACCCAGCTTCCAGCCCTTCCCCGCTCTGATCTCTACTAAATGCTGCTGCTCGAATAACCTTCCTGAAGCATCTCTCAGCCCACATCTTGCCTCTCTTTAAAAACCCTCTTCAAACAAACACTCCCCGCAATCGGCTTCAAGGCTTTCCGGTTTCTGGCCCTATCTGCTCTTCTCCAACTTACTGTTACTTACTCCAACTTCTCCAGACAGACATTCACTGTTGGAAGAACATTCCCCAATTTCCTCATATATAAAATTCTTAGTGAAAACTTCAGATGGGAGAACCAACTTTATAGTAACAGTGATAGTAATACTAATATTTGGCTAGAGGGACAAGATAATTGGCACAAGCTTTTTGACTGAATGCTATATTGGGTTGGGAACACTGGACTATAGTGGGCAAAAGCCCAGATCCTTGAATCAAAGGATTTAAATATCTTTGGATGCTGTCATGGTCACCCATCAGTTCCTGAAAGCCAACCTGACTTCTGGATGTCTTCCCCACTTCTAGACTGTAAGGTCGTTGTGGACAGGGAATGTGTCTGTTTATAGTTATAGTCTACCCTCCCAAGCACTTAGTACAATGTTTTGTGCACAGTAAGCACCCAAGATATATAATTTAATGAAAGATATACACCCGTTAATCATCATCATCCATCTTCTGGCTAGTTGCTGGGTAACATGTTGCCCAGTGGTCAAAATTTGGCTACTAAGTGCCCTAGGAAAATTTCCTAAATTCGCTCAGTATTGGGATCTCCACAGGAATTCTAAAGCTTTAGATTATGATGTTTCTGGGGAAGGGGGCTGGTAGAGAAGCAGAGTGGCTTAGTGGAAAGAGCCTGGGCTTGGGAGTCAGGGGTCATGGGTTCTAATCCCGGCTCTGCTGCTTGTCAGCTGTGTGACCTTGGGCAAGTCACTTAACTTCTCTGTGCTTCAGTTACCTCACCTGTAAAATGGGGATGAAGACTTTGAGCCCTCCGTGGGACAACCTGATTACTTTGTATCTAACTCAGCACTTAGAACAGTTCTTGGCGCATAGTAAGTGCTTAAATACCAACATTATTATTATTGTTATTATTATTACCCTGAACAGAGACATTCATATTAGGCTCAGCATTATGCAGATCAGGGGAGAAATGCCATGAAGTCTCACTGGCTCACGACACTTTTGCAGGCCTGTATTGAGCAGTGCTTAGCAGGGTGTTGGAAGGAGAAGATCAGGAAAGAAGAGCTACAAGCCTTCCTTATATCACTTCTACCCTGCTCAGGGAAACTTTTGGTGGATGAGAGGCAAGGCTGGGTTCATCCACTCTTTAACTTTGTCAGCTACCTCTTGCACTATTCTTCTGTCTCATGGTATGGAGCTTTTGTCTCGTAAGAGCAGAAACGTGGGTTTTGTAAAATAAAAATCTGAGTGTCCAAATAATCTAGGCTGAAGTCAATCAACCTATCACATTTATTGAGTACTTATTGTGTGCTAAACTCTTGGGAGATTATAATATAACAGGGTTGGAAGCCACATTCTTAAGACTGAGACCCTAGTGGGACAACCTGATCACCTTGCAACCTCCCCAGCACTTAGAACAGCACTTAGAACAGTGCTTTGCACATAGTAAGTGCTTAACAAAGCCATTATTATTATTATTTTCTTAATGCAGAGTTCTCTGAGGACATGACCCTGGTTTAAAGAACTGACTATAGAGAAGAACTTACTATTCATCATCACCATCATCATCACCACTACCATCGCCAACAGTGGTCATGGCATAATGGATAGAGAGCAGGTCTGGGATTCAGAACGTGACGGGTTCTAGTCCTGGATCCACCACTTGTCTGCTCTGTGACCTTAGGTGAGTCACTTCATTTTTCTGTGTCTCAGTTACCTCAACTGTAAAATGAGGACTGAGACTGTGAACACCATGTGGGACACCTGACTAGTGTGTAACTAACCCTGTGCTTAGAACAGTGTTTAACACATAGTAAGCACTTAACAAATACCATCATCATCATTAGTAGTAGTAGTAGTGAGGGTCTAGGTTGACTTGGATGTCGTGCTTTCTTGAATTTTAGCCCATAACAATCACCACTGATAGGTTACTTTATGTATCTGGAATAATTAGGTGACTGCTGTATTCAGGCATATGATTATATGATTACATTCTCTAAGCCTGAGCCACAGGCTGAAAGTGAACCAAATTCCCAAATGGCAGGGACTACACCACAGAACACATGGCCAAACTGACAAGAGAAGTTAGGAAGAAGATGGAGTCCAAGCACCTCTCCTGCAGGAGAAAGAAAACAAGTAAACATATGATAGGCCTCAGGACAAGAACTTAACCTGCAATTGGTCCCAAGATAACTAGTTCATGATGGGCTCACAATCGTTCCACAGTATGAAGTGGTGGTTATCAAAGTGCTGACAACGGAAAGGGGCAACTTAAACACCTGGAGAGTTAAGGCCTATAAAGGCCCTCATCTTAGAAGGGGGTGCCATGTTGGTTCGCTTGGGGTTTGCATGGTTTTGTCCACCAGAAGCCATGCAGTGGTTAGGGACTAAGTGAGCGGGGAGGGGAGACTCCTCACCCTTTTGGGGTTCCCTGAGAGAGATCCACAATCCCAGCAAGCAATTCATTCAATTGTATTTATTGAGTGCTTACTTTGTGCAGAACACTCTACTAAGCGCCTCTATTCAAGTCTTGGTTGGGCTGTTCTTTCTAGGAGATTTTCCCACCCAACTAGACAGGGAATTTGGAATTTCCTAGAAAGGAAAGGCATACATTTTGTATGTACAAGATTCCTAGAGACTTTCCTTCCCCGTTCCACCATAGACTTCCGAAAGGGTTTGTACAGTGGACAGAAGATTGTATGCCTTGAAGAGAGAAAAGCTCTTTGGTCAGAAACTCTTGTTATCCATTGGACTGTCTGAGTTGATCACCTTGTATCTACCCCATCACTTAGTGCGGTCTTTGTCTCCTAGAAGTTCTTAAATGCCACAGCAATTATAATAGTGGGGAAGCACAAGAGAGTGTTTGAATTAGTCCCCAGTGTGAATCCTTGGGGAAGGGAACTTTAGGATCTGGGCTTCCTCATTTGTTTACTGAGATTTATTTGTGGGTTGGCTTTGTATTAATTACGAAGGTGGTTACTTTCCTAAGTGTTTAGTGCAGTGCTCTGCACACAGTAAATGCCCAATAAATAACACTGATTGATTGATCTATTCAGTACCATTCTCTCACCATACCACTCTCCTTCTACAACCCAGGCCACACACTTCACTCCTCTAATGCTAACCTTCTCACTGTGCCTCCATTTCACTTATCTCGTCCCGGACCCCTAGCCCACAGCCTGCTTCTGGCCTGGAATGCTCTCCCTCCTCAAATCCGACAAAATTACTCTCCCCCCACTTCAAAGCCTTATTGAAGGCACATCTTCTCCAAGAGGCCTTCCCAGACTAAGCCCCACTTTCCTCTTCTCCAACTCCCTTCTCCATAGCCCTGACTTGCTCTCTTTGTTCTTCCCCACCTCCCAGTTCTTCCCCACCTCCCAGCCCCACAGCACTTATGTATATATCTGTAATTTATTTATTTGTATTGATGGCTGTTTCCCCCTCTCTAGACTGTAATCTCATTGGGGGCAGGGAATATGTTGTATTGTACTTTCCCAAGTGCATAGTACAGTGCTCTGCAGACAGTAAGTGCTCAATAAATATGATTGATTAAATGAATGAATTTCCATTGATAGACTCCACTGAGGGCAGGGAGTGTTCCAGGACTAAATAGATGATACCTGTAGATCATTCTTGGAGGACATTTCTGAGCCACAGATAAGAGTCCCAGGGAGAATCACTTGGGGACCAGACCTCTGGCCCAGAATCAATTGAGTCAATCAATCAATTGTGTTTAATGAATCTAGGTACTTCAGCAACAATTTCAGGCTGAAGGGGTGGGGGCATGGGAGAGGAGTTTTTACAACTGGTTGGGGGCTAGACGTAGAGTTTTATTTAAGGGGAAGGCTCAAAGCCTAACCCTCACCGCCTAGGGTTCATTTCACCTCCCCTGATGCCTCAAAGTACCTGGTAGGGAGCATTTTAATCCAACACTAAATTTAATCCTGAACTAAGAGCATGGGAGAATTCAGCAAATGTCTACTACAGATTTTCTGTTCTCAAGGAGTTTGCAATCTACTGGGATTGTAATTACAACCATTTATTAAATGCCCACAAGACGGTAGCTATAGAATCCAACACCTAGAGACATTGTTTCTTCCCAACAAGCTGACTCCATTACCCAAGTCGTTCTTGCCTGTCAGATCACCTTTCATTGAATACCTTTGTTTTGTACTCTGATTTCAGCCATCTAAGATGTGTTAAGACACATGCAATAGTCTATGCTCCCTTTGTATAATGCACCACACTTGGGTTTTGTGCCATTTCTCAAATCAGATTAAAATATAAATTCTCTAGGAAGAGGCTATGCAAAATGAAAAGTGTAAAGCACAACCACCAATTTCAAGGAAAACACGTCATCTGTCATGTGCTCATCCCAAAACTAATCCCTGGGTGATGCTTATTTAAGTCACTTTATGTAGAGTTAATCCTTCCTCTCTGGATCCAGATGGGGTCAATTCACCCAAGAGAGCAATTATGTTCTTTGGGAAGTTGTCAGATAGTTTTTCTTGGGCCAACATTTCATGGGGCTCAATACCTACATCTTCCCTGAAGTTGTTGAACTAAAAGATCTGGAGAGGAAACCATAGCCCAGTGAAGGCAATTTTATTGGTCATCCAGCTGCATAACAAGGATGACCCAAGGACTAATCACCTAGTCAACTAGCACGCAGGAACCTTAGAACTCAAGCAAGTCTAAAATTCTTTCCAGTTGAAGAAAGTTAAACTATCTTCTGCTTCAGGAGCCCACTGTAGGCTGGGGTCTAACTGCCTCCTTCCAGCCCTTCCCTTTTCACCTACATAAAAGGTTCTGTGGCAGGTTTGATCCGGGGCACATGGTAACTAAGTCTCACTGGTTAATTTTTCCCCATTAGTCAGAGATCAGCTGTGAGGCAGCTAGGACCCATCACATGCCATGATGTTGGCTGCCATCCAAGAACTGGCTGTCAAGTACTATGGAAATGTATTCTAAAGGCCAAATTCTGCCCTCAGATGTTTGGCTGCTGCTCCTTTTCGAAGTCAACGGAGACACAACTTCACCCTAGGGAAAAAAAAAACCCTCCCACACAATCCTCAGCACCCTTCCTTTCCACTACTAGGAGCCTGAGCTCCCCAAGTGCTATCTATAAGCACTGATGAAACTGAATAATTGGTGTTATATAAACAATACTAATATGCTATTTAGGTCAAATAATTTTACCTCAGATTGTATAACCTGAGGGGTACACAAGCAAAACTGTGGGAAGACCAATCTTGGCATGAAACTCACATGTATAATAAGTACATCGTCAAGGTGGCAGACTAATTGGGTTAATCAGGCATACCTTGGGGGGGGATCAGGATACTCCTGGGGCATCCTGGTGTTCAGGTTTGGATTCCTAAACCTAAAGCAAGGAAATTGGTTCATTCATTCATCCACCCATTCGATGATATTTATTGAGCTTTTACTGTGTGCAGAGCATTGTACTAAGCTCTTGGGAGAGTACAGAATAACAATAAGCAGACACATTCCCTGCCTACAATGAGATTACAGGCTCAGGACCAGCTCTCTCACAGCTGTTTACAAATGGAAATCCCAGTTGTGCATTTGTTGTGAACACTTAGAGAAGGATCTAGTGTGTTTCTCAACATGACATATACAACACAGAGCTGATAGATTCAGGGAGAACAAAATCAAACAACCCACAGGTTTGTTATTCTTCTGGAAGTTAATCTGCCCCATTTCAGAGCAAGGGAAGCACATGTGTGATCTCTACAAGGGTCTAAAAATCCATGAGCCCAAAGTAACTTGCATCCGTGTGAGGCAATTATAATGCACAACCACAATCCAATCTACTTCTTCCTTAGCCTCCTGGCCAAACATCAGTAAATTCCATCTGTTCACAATGAATTGCTACTTTCCAGCATAATAATCATCTTACTTTATAAGTTCTGTTCATGACATGCCTCAAAAACTTCTGTCTCTTCTTTTCAGCATTTGCTTAAGGCAGTTTGGCAATCGCTATCAAGCACCATTACCTGAAAGTGGAATGTTTGCAACCAAATGAGTACACAGCCTGCTTAAAGAGCTGTTGTCATGGTTCCTGGTTGCTCTTAATCTGCTGTCCTACCCATTCCACTTTTTGAACTTTCTTCCTTCAAAACAAATGTGCTTCTAGACTTCAGTGTCAGTAAAAAAAAACCCTGAATCCACAAGAACTAATAACACTACCGATTCACCAGTGTTCTTTGGAGCCAGTTAGCCAGGAACAGGGATGTATCAGTTAAATGGGAGTTTTAACTAACGAATGAATGAGAACATAAGCACAATTGGAGAAAAGAATAAAAAAGATTCAGGCACAAGCTGGAAAAGGGTTTGCTCATTTCTCTCAAATGTTTATGAGTTATGGTATATAACTCCACCCCATCTAAGACTAATGAATTATCACATGGTACATAACTCCCACTCCACTTAAGCTGGGGCCAAGCCTTTTACATTATAACAAAGGGGCAGTAATTGGGTCTTTTATTTTTCAGAAACTCTCCCAAATGGTACAGAGGTCTGCATGCAGTGGCAGCGTGGCTTAGCAGAAAGAGCCCCGGCTTGGAAGTCAGAGGTCATGGGTTCTAATCTCAGCACTGCCACTGCTCTGCTGTGTGACTTTGGGCAAGCCACTTAACTTCTCTGTGCCTCAGTTACCTCATCTGTAAAATGAGGATTAAGACTGTGAGCCCCACATGGGACAACCTGATCAGCTTGTATCCTCCTCAGCACTTAGAACAGTGCTTTGCAAATAGTAAGTGCTTAACAAATGCCATTATTATTATTATTATCATCATCATCATCATCACTTTGGTGGCTTACACACAGTAAAGCATTCAGTATAGGTACAGCCTGGGATATCCCAGCATTTGTACATTGTGCTCTGATGCCAAAGATTACCCTGGTTCCCCCACTCTGCTTATTCCACCCCTTACCGCAAACCCTCTGCTGTGGTCAGAGACTTCCCCGCCTCCCTCCTGCCAGATCCCCCTCCCTTGTGCACAAGAGGAGCTCAATCAGTACTATTTTTATGACACTATTTTTAAGATAAGCCCATACTATGCACTAAACCCTGAGGTAGATACAAGATAATCAGGTTGGACACAGTCCCTGTCCCACATAATAATAATAGCATTTATTAAGTGCTTACTATGTGCAAAGCACTGTACTAAGTGCTGGGGAGGTTACAAGGTGATGAGGTTGTCTAATGGGGGGGCTCAGAGTCTTAATCCCTATTTTACAGGTGAGGTAACAGGCACAGAGAAGTTAAGTGACCTGCCCAAAGTTACACAGCTGACAATTGGCAGAGCCGGGATTTGAACTCATGACCTCTGACTCCAAAGCCCATGCTCTTTCCACTGAGCCGTGCTGCTTATGCTAACCTCAGAGGTTTAATCAGTTGGTCATTCATGGATTTTATTTTTATTTTGTGGTATTTGATAGGCATCTACTATATGCCAAGCCCTGGGCTAAAATACAGCAATCAAATTCAGACACAGTCGCTGTCTCTCAAGGGCTCAGAATCTAAGTGAGGAAAAATAGCCAACTAAAACAACAAGAATAAATTATAGGGGGCACACAGTCTAAATTGGAAGATTTAATCCCCATATTACAGATGAGGTCACTGAAGCCCAGAGAAGCAAAGTGACTTGACCTTACACAGCTGACAATTGGCAGAGCCAGGATTTGAAACCATGACCTCTGACTCCAAAGCCTGTGCTCTTTCCACTGAGCCACGCTGCTTATGTTAACCTCAGAAGTTTAATCAGTAGATCATTCATGGATTTTATTTTTATTTTGTGGTGGTTGATAGGCATCTACTATATGCCAAGCCCTAGGCTAAAACGCAGCAATCAAATTCAGACACCGTCTCTGTCTCTGAAGGCTCAGAATCTAAGTGAGGAAAAACAACCAACTAAAACAACAAGAATAAATTATAGGTTGAGTCAATCAATCAATCGTATTTATTGAGCACTTACTGTGTGCAGAGCACAGTACTAAGCACTTGGAAAGTACAAGTCGGCAACATATAGAGACAGTCCCTACCCAACAGTGGGCACACAGTCTAGAAGGGGGAGACAGACAACAAAACAAAACATGTAGACAGGTGTCAAAATCATCAGAACAAATAGAATTAAAGTTATATGCACATCATTAACAAAATAAATAGAATAGTAAATATGTACAAGTAAAATAGAGTAATAAATCTGTACAAATATATACAAGTGCTGTGGGGAGGGGAAGGAGGTAGGGCAGGGGGAATGGGGAGGAGGGGAGAAAAAGGTGGTTCAATCTGGGAAGGCCTCCTGGAGAAGGTGAGCTCTCAGTAGGGCTTTGAAGGGAGGAAGCTTGATGGATGTGTGGAGGGAGGGCATTCCAGGCCAGGGGAAGGACATGGGCCGGGGGGTTGACGGTGGGACAGGTGAAAATGAGGCCCAGTGAGGAGGTTAGCGGTGGAAGAGGAGCAGAGGGTGAGGGCTGGGCTGGAGAAGGAGAGAAGGGAGGTGAGGTAGGATGGGGTGAGGTGATGGAGAGCTTTGAAGCCGAGAGTGAGGAGTTTTTGCTTGAGTCCACCTTATCCACATGTCTGGGGGTGGTCAGGGTCATTTCACTCATTCATTCAATTGCATTTATTGAGTGCTTACTGTGTGCAGAGCACTGTACTAAGTGCTTGGGAAGTACAAGTCGGCAACATACAGTGATGGTCCCTACCCAACAATGGGCTTGCATCAAATTGTCCTTCATCTTTGAAGAAACCACTGAAAAGTAGGAAATGTTCATTATAAAGGCTTGTGTGGCCAATCCAGCCCATCTTCTCTCCCCACTATGTGGCAACCATGTGCTTGGAGGCAAGGAGGACTGGGAAGTCACAAACTTTAGCTCAAGGGCTCCCTTAGCCCCAAGTCCATCTTTGAACAGCATTTACTGAGCACTGTGTATAGAGCATTGTAATAAGAGCTTGGGAGAGTACAACTGGGTAAGAGATATGGTCCCTGCCCTCAAGAAGTTTATGATCTAATGGGAAAAGCCATTAATTTACCCCTGGGTCTGGTGGCAAATTTGGAGGCATAATGAACAGTCCCTTCCATATTAAGGACAAAGAAATACGACCTCTGGCATTGCCTTCAATTACTATTATTATTATTATTAATAGTAATTATTATGAGATTTACTAAGCTTTTAATATTTCCTGTTGGTGTCTCTATCTTCCTGAAGCTCATGAAATCAACCTCTGGCTTGTTGACCTGCTGTTTCCTCAGCAGTGACCTTGAGGTTTCACAATCTTTTCTGTGGAGGGAGATAATGTACGGTCTCCCCCAAACCTTGGCACCCAGTCATAGTCTAGTTTGGGAAGTGTTGTGACATCACAAACTGCTGAGGGTAGAGATCCTAATCTTGTGTTGTTCCTGAAGACGATCTCCTGGAGTTGGGGTGCTCCAATTCAGGGACTCCCCGGCTGATGATCTCAATTGGTTCTGTCAAAATAGAGTTAAACAGCACTAAAGGTAGGTTGCCTCTGTCGATTCACCTAATGTGTAGAAAGAAGTCTGGTTTTAATTATCTCTATACACTGCTCATGGATGAGACCTCTTAGATTGCGTATTTCAGCCAAAATGCCGATGACAAGTGTAAGGGTCAAAGTGTCATGTCATCACTGTGACATCCCAATTATCGCCTCTGTTTGGTAGCAAAACATAAGACGGAAAGACAAAATTAAATGTGCCCGTTGCGAAAACGGAAACATAACTTCCTAGCCTGGAAACATATTCCATGGTAGAGAACTTGCCAGGACATGCAATCACAATTAGAAAGTCTTCCCCATACAGAAAGCTCCTTAAAGCAAATGGAAAAAGAACTTTTCATTCATTCATTCATTCATTCAATTGTATTTATTGAGTGCTTACTGTGCGCAGAGCACTTTGTTAAGTGCTTGGGAGAGTACAACAGTAAACAGTAACATTCCCTGCTCACAACAAGCTTACCTTCTAGAGGCAGAGAGACAGACATCAATACAAATGAATGAAATATGGACATAAGTGCTGTGGGGTTGAGGGGTGGGGGAAGAAAAGGGAGCAAGTCTGGGTGATGCAGAAGGGAGATGAGGAAAAGAGTTTAGCTTGGGAAGGCCTCTTGGAGAAGTGCCCTCAATACGGCTTTGAAGAGGGGGCAGAGAAATTGTCAAATTTGAGGGGGAAGGATGTTCCAGGCCAGGGGCAGGATGTGGGCTAGGGGTTAGCCGCGAGACAGACAAGATTAAGGAGCAGCGAGAAGATTAGAGAGCAGCAAAGAGTGTGGGCTGTGTTGTAGAAGGAGAGAAGCAAGGTGAGTAAGTAGGAGGCAAGGTGGTGGAGTGCTTTAAAGCCAATGGTGAGGAGTTTTTCTCTGTTGCGGAGGTGGATGGGCAACCACTGGAGTTTTTTTGAGGAGCAGGGTGAAATGTCCTGAACATTTTTATAGAAAAATGATCCAGGCAGCAGAGTGAAGTATGGACTGGAGTGGGGAGAGATAGGAGTTTGGGAGATCAGCAAGGAGGCTGCTGCAGTAATCCAGGCAGGATAGAATGAGTGATTGCACTAACGTGGTAGAAGTTTGGATGGAGAGGAGTGTTTTAGCTATGCTGTGAAGGTGGGACTGACAGGATTTTGTGGTGGATTGAATATAATAATAATGATGGCATTTGTTAAGTGCTTACTATGTGCCAAGCACTGTACTAAGCACTGGATGTGGGTTGAATGACAGAGAGGAGTCAAGGATAACACCTCGGTTACAGGCTTGTGAGACAGAGAGAATGGTGCTGCCATCTACAGTGATGGGAAAGTCAGGGGGAGGACAGGGTTTGGGTGGGAAGATAAGGAGCTCTGTTTTGGACACGTTAAGTTTGAGGAGACAGGAGGACATCCAAGTAGAGAAGTCTTGAAGGCAGGAGGAGATGCGAGAGTGGAGAGAGATCAGGAATGGGGATGTCGATTTGAGATCAGGGTTGTAGACATAGATTTGGGTATCATCTGCATAGAGGTGGTAGTTGAAACCATGGGAGTGAATGAGTTCTCCAAGGGAGTGGGTGTAGAGGGAGAATTGACGGGGACCCAGAACTGAACCTTGTGGGCCCCCCCACAGTTAGGGAGTGGGAGACAGAGGAGGAGCCCATGAAAGAGACTGAGAATGAACTGCCAGAGAAATAAGAGAACCAAGAAAGGACAGAGTCAGTGAAGCCAAGGTTGGATAACATTTCCAGGACACTGTCCACGGTGTCGAAGGCAGCTGAGAAGTCAAGGAGAATTTGGATGGAGTAGAAGACTATCCTAATTCATGGGTGAGAAAGGATTTTCTTCTCAGAAAAACTTGCACCAATGACAAGGCCTCTGTACACTGCCACAAACACGTTTCCCCCTCTCCCTTCCCTCCCCCACCAAACAAGCTGCTTGAAAAACACCCCAAACAGGACAGAGTTAAGCTTGGGAACATTACCTCCCTAGTTTATTTCTAGTCCTTTGGTTTCCCACCAGATCAGCCTGAAAATTCACTTCTGAACCTTAAAACAGACCACACAATGAGCAATGGTCCACCTGGAAATAGCAAACCAGGGCTGTCACCGCACAATGGAAAGTAAGTTGCATTATCTTGATGTTTTTGTTTACTACAATGGCCTCGTGGGTAAATATGATACTATAGCCAAAGGGCTCTTAGACACTCCTTAGAAATCCCTGGGAAATCAACTGATTAGCACCAAGTCCAAGTTTCTCGTATGTGTCATCTGGTTGAATATAGCTCTGGGTGATTATATATAATTTCCCAAATTTGCCAGTATGAATGAAGAGCCTTAACGATAATCACCCAGACACTCCAGCTACTTCGATAAATGTGGGGCGGGAGGAAAGGCACCAACCTGAAAATATAGAACGACGGGTTTTTTTTGTTATTTAACAAACGGGCTCCACCCACCCAGGTAATCCTGCTGGCTGGAAACCACAACACAACACCCCCGCATGAGGAAAAGGCTCAGAAAGGAGCAGTTTGAATGGAGCCCAGGTTTTAAACAAGGAACAGGAGAGAGTGCTTAGGCAGACTTGGATCCCAGTCAAATCTCGCAGGTTTCAAGTTTCCAACTAAACTCAAACCTTTAGGTGCTCCAGTCTGGTAAAGAGTTGGCAGCGGTGAAACCCAAGAAACAATACACAACAACTCCTCTTAACAAGCGTTCTAAGATGGTTTGGAAGAAATAGTGCTAAAGTGCTAAGTGTGAAAGGATCCAGTCCCCTTTCGGGAACCCATAGAACAGTTTAGGAGTTTGAATGTGCCTGCTGAGCTCCCAGATGTCTGGTTCATGAAACCCAAACCAGAGGCAATGCTGTAATTTTGCAGTACTTGCCTGCTAGGCCTGTTCTTGCATCCTTGCATTGTGTTTAGACATGAGAAGCTCTCAATGAGAGTAAGTAAGCCGAATGAATTTGCCAATCTGGAACAGTCAATCAGCCTGAGGGGTGAGCAAAGAGACTGTGAGCTCCTTGTGGTAAGGAGAGTCACTCAGTCATTGAGCACTGTGTGCAGAGCACTGAACTAAGCACTTGGGAGAGTATATCACAAACATTAACTGCCTACAAAGATTTTATACACTAGAGGGGGAGACATACATTAATAATAATAAGAAGAAGAAGAAGAAGAAGAAGAAGAAGAAGAAGAAGAAGAAGAATTAGGGTATTTGTTAAACACTTCCTATGTGTCAGGCACTGTTCTAAGTGGTGGGGTGGCACAAGCAAATTAGGTTAGACATAGTCCCTGTCCCACATGGGGCTCACAGTCTTAATCCCCATTTTGCAGATGAGGTAACTAAAGTGCAGAGAAGTGACTTGCCCAGGGTCACACTGCATTAATATAAATTACAGATGAGTATTTAAGTGCTGTGGGACTAGGAGGGGGGAATAAATAAAAGGAGAAAGTCAGGGCAACACAGAAGGGAGTTGAAGAATAGGAAAAGAGGACTTAGGGAAGACCTCTTGCAGGAGATGTGTTTTCAGTAAGGCTTTGAAGTGGGGGAGAATAATTGTCGGATATTAGGAGGGAGGGCATTTGAGGCCAGAGGCAGGACACAGGCAAGAGGTTCTGGTGAGATGAGAATGAGGTACAGTGTGAAGATTAGCAACAGAGGAGCAAAATATGCAGATTGCGTTGTAAAAAGAGAGTAGGGAGGTGAAGTAGGAGGGGGCAAGGTGATTGAGTGCCTTAAAGCCGATGGTGAGGAGTTTCTGTTAGATGTGGAGGTGGATGGGCAACCCCTGGAGATTCTTGAGGAGGAGAGAAACATGGCTGAACATGGTTACCATTTCTGTTATATCATACTTTGCCAAGCCCTCCATATACAGTGCTCTGCACACAGTAATTGCTCAGTAAATGATTGATTGAGACTACGCCTCTAGACTGTAAGCTCGTTGTGAGCAGGAAGTGTATCTGCTTATTGTTATATTGTACTCTCCCAAGCCTTTAGTACAGTGCTCTGCACACAGTAAGCCCTCAGTAAATATGATTGAATGAATGAATGAGATCAACCTAGGGTTAGGTTGGAGAAACCAACATATACCACGAGAAGCAGTGTGGCTCAGTAGAAAAAGCCCAGGCTTGGGAGTCAGAGGTCATGGGTTCTAATCCTGGCTCAGCCACATGTCTGCTGTGTGACCTTAGGCAAGTCACTTAACTTCTCAGCCTCAGTTACCTCATCTGTAAATTGGGGATTAAGACTGTGAGCCCCACATGGGACAACCTGATCACCTTGTATCCCCCCAGTGCTTAGAACAGTGCTTTGCACATAGTAAACACTTAAATGCCATCATTATTATTATTATATGCAGTTAAGTGCCTATGGACAGAAGTAACTGTTCAGATCGAAGATGATGCTACCAGTGGTGACCGTGAGTTAGAGAGAGAATCTTTGGCATCTTTGTACTTTGCCCATGAAAATACCACTGTACCTTTTCTGATTCCCTGTAATTAAAGTGAACACTGCTCAAATTCCAGAGATTACCAGGGGAGCAGTATGTTATATCACAGTATACTAATGGCAATGAAATGAGCGCTCACCTCCTCCAGGAGGCCTTCCCAGACTGAGCCCCCTCCTTCCTCTCCCTCTCCCCCCGGCCTTACCTCCTTCCCCTCCCCACAGCATCTGTATATATGTTTGTACATATTTATTACTCTGTACATATTTACTATTCTATTTATTTTATTTTGTTAATATGTTTTGTTTTGTTGTCTGTCTCCCCCTTCTAGACTGTGAGCCCGCTGTTGGATAGGGACCGTCTCTATATGTTGCCAACTTGTACTTCCCAAGCGCTTAGTACAGTGCTCTGCACACAGTAAGCATTCAATAAATATGATTGATTGATTGAATGAATGAATGGAGAGGGGAAAATAATATTTTCTCAGATGACTGTTAAAATTAGGCTATTTGGGCGTTCCCAGTAGATGGTAGGAAAGCACCTTTTTAGTGCCATGACTTAATGGAAAGCTCATGGGACCACAAGTCAGTTCTGATCCCAGCTCTGAAATTAACCTGATGTGTGTTACTGGACACATTCCTTAACCACTCTGAGCCTCAGTTTCCTCATCTGTAAAATGAGGATAGGATGCCAACTCTCCCTCTTCTCTCTCAGATTATGAGTACCTAAGCGGTCATGGGTTCTAATCCCAGCACCACCACTATTCTGCTGTGTGACCTTGGGTAAGTCATTTTACTTCTCTGTGCCTCAGTTACCTTGTCTCTAAAATGGAGATTGAGACTGTGAGCTCCACATGGAACAGGAAATGTGCCCAATCCAATTTGCTTGTATCCACCCCAGTGCTTAGTATAGTCCCTGGTACATAGTAAATGCTTTAGAAATACCGCAATTATTATTGTCAATTATTGCTAAGGTGTGGTACTAAGTGCATAAGCGCACACTTATCTACTGTGTGACCTTGGGTAAGTCATTTTACTCTCTGTGCCTCATTTACCTTGTCTCTAAAATGGAGACTGAGACTGTGAGCCCCACATGGAACAGGGAATGTGTCCAATCCAATTTGCTTGTATCCACCCCAGTACTTAGTATAGTGCGTGGTACATAGTAAGTGCTTTAGAAATACCGCAATTATTATTGTCAATTATTACTAAGGTGTGGTACTAAGCACATAAGGGAGCCAGTAATAATAATGGCATTTATTAAGCACTACGTGCAAAGCACTGTTCTAAGCGCTGGAGAGGTTATAAGGTCATCAGGTTGTCCCACAGGGGGCTCACAGTCTTAATCCCCATTTTACAGATGAGGTAACTGAGGCCCAGAGAAGTGAAGTGACTTGCCCAAAATCACACAGCTGACAATTGGCAGAGCCGGGATTTGAACCCATGACCTGACTCCAAAGTTCGGGCTCTTTCCACTAAACCACACTGCTTCTCAGTATGGAAAGAAAATAGGGAGAGGGATGAACCCTATCTCTATCTACCCCAGTATTCTGCACAGTGCTTTGACCCACAAGGAGAGATTAATAGATGCCATAAGGATAATTATTATCACCCAGTGATTTTTTTCTTTAAGTTCATCCCCTTCTACATTTTATCCTCAGAAGGACTTTAAAGGACTTCAATATTATGGTGAGCCTGAAAGTGGAGAACTTCTTGGGAAAAAAAAAATAAGTGGATAATCCCCACCAGACCAATTAACTATGTTCATTTGCTTTTATTAATTTAATTTATGCTGGTTCCCAAACTAATGATGAAAATAGGTACATATAAAATTAGCATGCCAAATGCCTGTTCAGTAGAGCCCAGATTATTCAGGCCAGAGTCAGTGTAGTCAAACTCCTGCCTACAGACCTATAAATAAATCAGGCCATGGAAAGACACAAGGCAAAAGGCAGAGAATGGAAGAAATCAAGCCATCATATTTATTTATAACTTACTGTGTGCAGAGCACTATAGTAAGCATTTAGGAGAATATAATGCAACAGAGGTAGTATACATATCAATGTTGTTGGGATGTGACTGCTTAGCATTCACTGTCTTGGATGATGCTTATGTTCACTGATCACTTATTCATTCAATACTATTTATTGAGCGCTTACTGTGTGCAGAGCACTGTATGAAGCACTTGAAAGACTGTGAGCCCGTTGTTGGGTAGGGACCGTCTCTATTTGTTGCCGACTTGTACTTCCCAAACGCTTAGTACAGTGCTCTGCACACAGTAAGCGCTCAAATACAACTGAATGAATAAATTACAAATCGGCAACACAGAGACGGTCCCTACCCAACAATGGGCTCACAGTCTAGAAGGGGGAGACAGGCAATAAAACAAAACAAGTAGACAGGTGTCAATACCATCAGATCATGATAATAATAATAATAATAACGGCATTCATTAAGTGCTTACTATGTGCCAAGCACTGTTCTAAGCACTAGGATAGATACAAGGTAATCAGGTTGTCCCATGTGGGGCTGAAAGTCTTCATCTCCATTTTACAGATGCGGTAACAGGCACAGAGAAGTTAAGTGACTTGCCCAAGGTCACACAGGAGACAAATGATAGAGCTGGGATTAGAACCCATGACCTCTGACTCCCAAGCCCATGCTCTTTCCACTAAGCCATGCTGTTTCTCGATCATCACTCCTTGCCTGATTCACTACATACACTATGATGTATATGGCCTCTGGAAATTACTACTGGTAGCCTAAAAATCATTACTGATTCCTTCAGCACTTTTGTGCCAACTAGGCACTTAAGTATGCACAACCACTTATACAACTAACCACACACTCATCTACATACTCACCTTTCTTTCTTCTTCTGATCTGTACCTGTCTCCCAATCATAAGATCCCTGAGAGCAGAGATTGGCTCTACTAATGCTGCTGTAATCACCCCAGCTAATTGTCCAGCAGGATAAAGATTATATGTCTCTCAGAGAGAGATTGGCTTGGGCTAAAATATTCCATTATTAATTAAACCCTGGAAAGGTGTGAAGGGTGTGTCCAAGAATTCTAGGGATGAGGGAATTTGAACAAGGGGATTCCTGGCATGTTTTGCCAAGAACTGCTGATGGGTGAATTTTGATACTAATTTTTTGGATAGGTTTTAGAGAGGCTTGAAGATGTTTTAGAGAGGCTTGAAAACTGTTACTGTTCAGAGGTCGCACTGATAGAATGAGGAGCACTTTCCAGACACCTGGAATTTATTTTAAAATCTGTCTCTGACTAGATTGTAAACTCTTCTGCTCCTCCCCCAGCCCCCCCATCACCACAACTGGCTCCCTGTGCTCTCCCCTCCTCACTTGTGTATATATGTACATATTTATTATTCTATTTTACTAATGCGTATACATCTATAATTCTATTTATTTATATTGATGCTTTTGATGCCTGTTTATTTGTTTTGATTTCTTCCTCCCCCCTTCTAGACTGTGAGCCCGTTGTTGGGCAGAAATTGTCTGTTGCTGAATTCTACTTTTCAAGCACTTAGTACAGTGCTTTGCATCCAATAAGCGCTCAATACGATTGATTGAATGAATGAACTCCTTGAGGGCAAAGATCGATCGTGTCTACCAATTATTGTGCTGTACTCTCCCAGGTGCTTAGTACAGTGCTCTGTACACCGAAGGTACTCAAATACCATTGACTGATTGATTGATGGAGATTTTGATCGAAGAACAGGCCCTTGAGACAGCTGGTTGGGCATCAGAGTTCTGGCCCAGATTGAATTGAATCTGAAGCATCACTAATTTATCTTCTCCGGGCCAAAAGGGAGAAGTTCTCACAACTGACTGAAGGCTGTATTTATCAACATTATTTAAAGAGAAACCTCGGAGTCTAATCCTTGAAACTCAGGGATCACTCCACTTCCTACTTGCACACCCTACACATAACAACACTCTAATAGGGAACAAACCGAGAATGCACGGCTGCACCTAGCTCTTCTGAAGTCACATCCCTCTCAGGAGGTCTTCTCAATTTCTAATTGCCTTCAATCACTCACAACCTTCAATGTTCGAGCATCCCAAATTGCAGAGCAACCCTGGGAGGATTCCCTCTCAAACTGAAAAGACTCTATTCACCTTGATTGACTCATTTCCAGAGACCTCTGGGAAATTCAGTTCTCAGCCAAGTTCGCTGCTTCCTTTACAGTCCTTAACCTCAGCTCCCTCCCCAATAGGCATCTGAACATGGTCTCCACCTCACTCCACCAACCCTCAGCAAAACCATAAGAGCTCATCAAGGACTTTGTCTTCTATCAACCACTGTCTGCATCACCGCTGCCTCCTGGAAGTCCGGACCTAGTTTCTTATCCTGGCTCCGCTGCATGAATGCTGTGGACCCCGAGCAAGTCCCTTGACTTCTCTGTGCCTCAGTTACCTCATCTGTAAAATGGAGATAAAGACTTTGAGTCCCATGTGGGACAGGGACTGTGTCCAAACTGATTACCTAGTATATACCCCAGCGCTTACAATGGCGGTTGACACATAGTAACTCATTCAATCATATTTATTGTATTTATTTATTGAGTACTTAATGTGTGCAGAGCACTATACTGAGTGCTTGAATAATAATAGTATTTGTTAAGTGCTTACTAATGTGCCAAGCACTATTTTAAGGTAATCAGGTTGTCTCATGTGTGGCTCACAGTTTTAATCCTCATTTTACAGATGAGGCAACTGAGGCACCGAGAAGTGAAGTGACTTGCCCAAAGTCACACAGCTGACAAGCAGCAGAGCCAGGATTAGAACCCACGACCTCTGACTCCCATGCCTATGGCTCTTTCCACTAAGCCACGCTGCTACTCATACCATAATTAATATTATTATCATTGTTATTATCCCCTAGCTTGGCCCACAAGATTGCCTATTCATGGGACCTCTAGTTAGAGGATCTGAGGACTTCTAAGATTTGCATGTTAGTGCATTTGTTTTGAATTTCCAAAATTGCTCAGTTAGAAACAAAATAATGACGACAATTATGGTATTTGTTAAGCACTTACTATGTGCCAAGTACTATTCTAAGCGCAGGGGTAAACACAAGGCAATCAGGTTAGACAGAGTCCCCATCCCAAATGGGGCTCCTAGTCACAATCCCCATTTTACAGATGAGGTGACAGGCGCAGAGAAGTTAAGTGACTTCCCCAAGGTCACAGAGCAGACAAGTGGCAGAGTGAGGATTAGAACCCAGGACCTCTGACTCCCAAGCTCCTGCTCTTGCCACTAGGCCATGCTGCTTCTTAAAACGGTTAGGAATCACTATTCAGGACGTGGTTCACTAATGGGCAGGCTGCACTGACAGCTAGAGAAACCAGTTGTGGATTACCATGTTTGACCAATTAAGTGGACTCATTCTATGCATAGCAAAGGGCCAGGAATGTGAACTGTTCCTTTATTTGGGCTAGAGTGGTTGGGTTTATCTCTACAATAAATCTGCTTGGGGGAAGGACTAGTATTCCATAGTAGCCTTTGTGAAAAACTAATGAATTCTCAGGAATGCAATGCAAAACCTCCCGATGGCTTTGAAATTTTGCATCTTTATAAACTTCTTTGTAAAAACGTGTGGCAAGGCTCCTGAGCTTTCGGGAAATTCATAGAATTTGGCAATTGACAACACAAAGGTTAGATGCCATTCCAGCACTGGAAAGCTTTGTTGAATGAGCTTTCATAACAGGTTGTGGAAAACAACAGAGGAAATCAAGTCCACTTTCCAGATATGCTTACTTAAATGTGGCTGCAGCACAAAGGAGAAAGTCAGGATCAACATTGGAGAAGTAGAGGGGCCTAATGGATAGAGCACTGCCTGGGAGTCAGGAGGACCTGCATTCTAATCCAAGCTCCACCACTTGCTTGCTGTGTGACCTTGGGCAAGTCACTTCATTTTTCCATGCCTCAATTACCTCATCTGTAAAATGGGGATTAAGACTGTGAGCCTAATGTGGGACAGGAATTGTGTGGACACCTGATTACCTTGTCTCTACTCCCACACTTAATACCATGGATGGCACATAGTGAGTGCTTAACAAATATCTCTGCACACAGTAAGCGCTCAATAAATACGATTGAATGAATACCACTATTCTAATTATTATTATTATGATCATCATTCATTCAATCGTATTTATTGAGCACTTATTCTATGCAGAGCACTGTACTAAGTGCTTGGAAAGTACAATTCAGCAACTGATAGAGACAATCCCTACCCAACAACAGGCTCACAGTCTAGAAGGAGGCCTTCCCAGACTGAGCCCCTTCTTTCCTCTCCCCCTTGTCCCCCTCTCCATCCCCCCGTCTTACCTCCTTCCCTTCCCCACAGCACCTGTATATATGTATATATGGTTGTACATATTTATTACTCTATTTATTTATTTATTTATTTATTTTACTTGTACATTTCTATCCTACTTATTTTATTTTGTTGGTATGTTTGGTTCTGTTCTCTGTCTCCCCCTTTTAGACTGTGAGCCCACTGTTGGGTAGGGACTGTCTCTATGTGATGCCAATTTGTACTTCCCAAGCGCTTAGTACAGTGCTCTGCACATAGTAAGCGCTCAATAAATACGATTGATTGATTGATTGATTGATAGAAGACGGGATTCATCACCCTGCAATGCTTAAAACCTAGGTGCAGTGAGTAATGAACTCATTCCTCCCTGGGCTTAGACTTTCTCTCTGATAGTAAGTTTAGGCATATGGAGGGGAGCACTGACTTTCATATTACTAGGGAACTGTGCAATGCACTGCAACATGGTTTACCCACAAAGGCAGCAATTAATCAGTCAATGGTGTTTATTGAGCACTTACTGCATAACACTGTTCTACAGGCTTGGGAAAGTACAATGTAACAGTGGGTAGAAAAATTCCCAGCCCCCAAACTCACAGTCTATGTTAACGATCATATGAAAATGTTGCTAACTTGTGTTGCCGACTTGTACTTCCCAAGCGCTTAGTACAGTGCTCTGCACACAGTAAGGGCTCAATAAATACGACTGAATGAATGATTGAATGAATGCAAATGTCTAACTTGCTACTAAGTGGAGCCCGGAGGGCAGAGGTAGATCTGCAACCATATGGCCTGGGGATCATAGATTAGTGGACAGAGCATGCCTAGGAGTCAGAAGGACCTGGGTTCTAATCCGGGCTCCACCATGTGTCTACTGGGTGACCTTGGGCAAGTCACTTAACTTTTCTGGGCCTCAGTTACCTCATCTGTAAAATGGGGATTAAGGCTGTAAACCCCATGGGAGGCAGGGACTGTCCAACTTCATGAATATACCTCGGTGCTTAGAACAGTGCCTGTCATATAGTAAGTGCTTGACAAGTACCATTATTATTATCCCTCAGGAAAGAGTGGTGAGGAAGGGAGTCATCCAGCTTAACAGAAGTCTGGGTCCACAGAATAATCCATCCATCCATCTATCCACTGTTCACCAACCAGCTCCACCAGAGACAATCCCATCTCCCTGGGGCAGCTTGGTAGAAGCACGCTTTCCAACCTATTAGGACTGTGGGAAGGTTGTAATGAATTGGATCAATCAATCGTATTTATTGAGCACTTACTGTGTGCAGAGCACTGTACTAAGCGCTTGGGAAGTACAAGTCGGCAATATAATTGGATCACAAACTGCCCTGCTCTGGGCAACGAGGACCCCGAGATCTTTTCCATCTAGCCGGGCGGTGAGATGGTTTTGTTGTTATTATTACACTGTTGATTCTGCTACTGAAAGCCCACCTCCTCCAAGATGCCTTTCCAGACTAAGCCCCCTTTTCCTCAGCTCCCCCACCCTTCCGTGTCACCTTGACTTGCTTCCTTTGCTCCCCCTCCGTCCCCGCCCCACAACACTTATACGTCTATAATTCCATTTATTTATATTGATTCCTCTTTACTTGTTTTGATGTCTGTCTTCCCGCCCCCTAAACTAGACTAGGCAGGGATTGTCTCTTTTTATTGCTGAATTGTACTTTCCAAGTGCTTAGTACAGTTCTCTGCACGCAGTATGCACTCAATAAATACAACTGAATGAATGATTGCTGAATTTGCTCATTTTCTTCCCCTTTTTCAATAGTATTTGTTAAGTGTTTACTACATCCCAGGCACTGTACTGAGTCCTGGGGTAGATACAAGATGATCAGGTGGACACAGTCCACTTCCCGCATAATAATGATGGTATTTGTTAAGCACTTACTATGTGCAAAGCACTGTTCTAAGCACTGGGGAGGTCACAGTCTTAATCCCCATTTTATAGATGAGGTAACTGAAGCACACAGAAGTGAAGTGACTTGCTCAAGGTCACGGAGCAGACAAGTGGCCGAGCTGGGAATAAAACCCAGGTCCTTTTGACTCCCAGCCCTGGATTCTATTAGGAAACACTGTTTCTCTGCCCTTTCCCTGCCTGCACTTGTGCCATCAGTATCCCCACCCCACTTTTTTTTAAGATTGTGAGCCCCCTGTGGCCTGTAATCATGTCCAAATCTTTGTACCATTCACCAAGGCTCAGCATAATGTTTGGCACATTGTAAGGCCTTAAAAAGTGTTAGAACAACAAAACCTAAGTGATAAATTTGAGGTCCTGGTCTAGCATGGTCTGGTGGAAAGAAACTAGCCCGGAAGTCGGAGGACTTGAGTTCTAATTCCGGTTCCTCAGCTCGCCCACTGTGACACCTTGGGCAGGTCACAATGTTTTTGTGCATCAATTTTTTCCCTATATTCTCCCTCCCCCCCCGCCCCCCCATTTAAACTAATAGCCCCATCTGGGACAAGGACTGTGTCCAACCTGAATATCTTGTATCTACCCCAGCGCTTGGTACAGTGCCTGGAACATAGTAAGTGCTTAACAAATGCTGCAGTTATTAATGGAGCTCTGTATAGTTATATATCAAAAGTTAGAATCAGTCAATCATATTGACTGAGCATTTACTGTGTGCAGAGCACTGTCCTAAGTGCTTGGGAGAGTAAAATACAAAGACATGTTCTTTAGATGTGATTGGTAGATATGTTCCCTGCCCACAACACGCTTACAGTCTGGCATAGAAAATCTAAAGTGGAAATCTATCCTTCAATGACTTTCAGAAATTCTGTGGTAATTGGAAAAATGAAAAACCAAAAATCGAAAATGAGATTTACCAAGAGTAAATGCAATTCTAGGAAGAATCTCAGGAAATTCACCTAAGTCACACCTATGTTTCTTTGGGTGTGTGGAGAAGGTAACAACAGAGATAGGTGGCTGGTTGCTTTTTCTTTTCAACATAAACAATGGATAAGTCCCCTGAATCAAATTGATGGGAACCGTGGGAAAGTGCTTGGATGCGAATGAGTCATTTAGATGAAACTCCCTAAAATGTGCCCCAACATCTTTTCCAAAAGCAGGCAAACTTCCCACGGATAGGAATGCCTAAGGAAGAACAGAAACCCAGGTCACTGAAAGTAAAGGAACAACAAAGGGTTTGCAGGGAATTGAGGTTTTTACTTAATAAGTCTTCTCTCACCAAATGAAATGCCCTTTGACCAAACAGGAAACTGAGGACTTGAATTTGGGTTCGTGAGTAAATTACAATGGATACTTGTTTTTTGGGACAAAACATTGTGGTAGTCTTGTTATTCAACATCATGGGAATGGAAGTGAGTAATTAAGCCTACTTAAGTTTAATAACTGACCAGAACCAGGGGTCAAACAATCGGTCTCAAAGCTACTCATCAAGCTACATTCCTTTTTGGTGGCAGAAGGGGAAGTATTGTGTAGATGAAGGTAGAAAGTATCTGGTGGAGGTGGCCCCTCCATTCATTTATTCATTCAATCAATCGTATTTATTGAGTGCTTACTGTGTGCAGAGCACTGTACTAAGCACTTGGAAAGTACAATTCAGCAATAGAGAGAGACAATCCCTGCCCACAACAGTCTTAAATTCTAGAAGTGGGGAAGACGGATATCAAGAAAAATAGACAGGCATCAATGTAAATATCACATATCAAAGCAATCTATCCCCTTTCCTGCATTCTCCCATCATTCTCTAACTTATTCCTGAGGGTGTGTGGAGAAACACAAAGGAAAGGGTAAGGAATTCCTCCTAATGCAGGGTCGTTCTAGTCCATATCTTTGTAGGGTGCTTGTTCTCAGTCAGAGGAGATTATTTGAGGAACATCAAACAATACTTACTGTGGGCAAAGCATTATAGCAAGCACCTGGGAGAATACAATAATGTTGGTAGACATAATCCCTGCCCTCAAAGAGTTTATAATCTAGAACATGAACTACAATTCTGTTGCACTGTACTCTACCAAGAACTTAGTACAGTGTTTTGCAGATAGTAAATGCTCAATATGATTTATTAATAATGTGAATGCCAAGTAATGTGGCTTAGTGGAAAGACCATGGGCTTGGGAGTCAGAGGTCATGGGTCCTAATCACAACTCCACCACTGGTCTGCTATGTGACTTTGGGCAAGTCACTTCACTTCTCTGTGCCTCAGTTACCTCATCTGTAAAATGGGGATTGAGACTGTGAGCCCCATGTGGGACAGGGACACCCAGTTTGCTTGTATCCACCCAAGCACTTAGTACAGTCCCTGACATATAGTAAGCGCTTTACAAATACCATAATTATTATTACAAAAAAATGGAAAAGCACCTGGCCCCAGCATCAATTATGTGTATTTACTGAGAGCTGACTTTGTGCAGAGCACTGTTCTAAGCACTTGAGAGAGTATAATACAAATAGCGGATGAGCTCTACAGGTATAGAAAGTACAATATAAATAGCTGATGAGCTTTACAGGTATAGAGGAGAACTTCCTCCACTGAGAATACGCTATAGGATCTTCATGATGGCATCATCTTCACTTTCTTCAAGAGGAAAGGAAAAAGATCAATTATCAAAGCTCCTCATTGCCTTGCTGGAAAGATCTTAGCTGGAGTACTCCTGGATCAGCTACTAAAAAAATATCATTGACTGAATTCTCTTGGAAACCCAGTGAGGCTTCAGAATCATTGGTATTTATTGAGTGCTTAGCATGTGCAGAGCTCTGTACTAAGCGCTTGGGAGAGTACAATATATTGGAGCTGGTAGAGCTGTTCCCCGTCCACAGCGGGCTTACAGTCTAGAGGACATGATCTTTACAGCTCAAACACAGGTAAAGTGCAGAGAGCAGCACTGAAACCACTCAAACTTTTTCTTAGACCATACAAAGCACTTGGAACCATCAGTAGACCTGGATTCTGGAAACTACTTAGTAACTATCTATAAGTGTCTATCTCACTGCCAACCTCTCGCCCACATCCTGCCTCTGTCATGGAACACCCTCCCTCCTATCTGACAGACAATTACTCTCCCAACCTTCGAAGCCTTATTGAAGGCACATCTCCTCCAAAAGGCCTTCCATGACTAAGTCCCCCACTTCCTCTTCTCCCTTTCCGCTTCACCTTTACTTGCTCCCTTTATTTATCCCCATCCCAGCCCCTCAGCACTTATGTACATCTCTCTTATTTATATTGTCTCTCTCCCCAATTAGACTGTAAACTCCCTATGGGCAGGGAATGTGCCTGTTGTACTGAACTCTCCCAAGCTCTTTGTACATGCTCTGCACATAGTAAGTACTCAATAAATGAAATTGATTGTAACAACTATGGCTACTATCCTGAAAGATACATTTATATGGTCCCTTGTTCATAACAGTACAGCTGGCTGCACCCCATCTAAGTCATTATGACGTTCATTAGGCACTTGTGTCAAGTACAGTTCTGAGCAATGGGGTAGATACAAGTTGATCAGATTGGACATAATCCCTGTACCACATGGGGCTCACAGTCTGAGTTGAAGGGAGGAGGAAACTGAGGTCCAAAAAAGTTAAGTGACTAGCCCAAAGTCAACACAGCAGGTGATTGGCAAGAGAAGTAGCATGGCCTAATGGAATGAGTATGGGCCTGGTAGATGTCATAGGTTCTAATCCTGGCTCCACCACATGTCTGCTGCGTGACCTTGGGAACGTCACTTCACTTCTCTGTGCCTCAGTTACCTCAGGACAGGGACTGTCCTTGTGATTACCCCAGCACTTAGTGCAGTGCTTGGAATATAGTAAGCACTTAACAAGTACCACAATTATTATTATTGGTAGAGCCAGGATTAAGCCACCCTTTCCATAAGCCATGTTGCTCCTCATCATTTTCCACCACCAATAGGTCAAAGCAGCAATGCAAATGAGGCCTGGTACTATTCAATTCCTCATTTCCTCTTCACCCACTCCCTTCTGCATCGACCTTGCACTTGGATTTGAACCCTTTATTCACCCCTCCCTCAGTCCCACAGCACTTAAGTACCTAGCCACAATTTCTTTATTTATATTAATGCCTGTCTCCCCCTCTAGACTGTATTTATTTTATCATATTGAATGAGTGCTTACTGTGTTCAAAGCACTGTACTAAGTTTGGGAGAGTACAATATAACATCAAGCACATTCCCTGCCCACAATGAACTCACAATCAAGAGGGGAAGAGACATTAATATAAATAGACAAATAAATTACAGATATATATGTGCCACGGGGAAGGGAGAGAGGGTGAATGAAGTAGCAAGTCTGAGTGGTGCAGAAGGGTGTGGGAGAAGAAGAGAGTAGGGCTCAGTCAGGGAATGCTTCCTGGAGGAGATGTGCATTCAATAAGGCTTTGAAGCAGGGGACAGCAATTTTCTGTCTGATATGAGGAGGGAGGGTGTTCCAGATGAGTGGTAGGATGTGGGTGAGAGGTTGGAGGCAAGATAGACGAGATGGAGGTCTAGTGAGAAGGTTAGCACTAGAGGAACCAAGTGTGCGGTCTGGATTGTAGGAGGAGAGTACCAAGGTGAGGTGAATGAGTGCTTTAAAGCCAACAGTGAGGAGTTTTGCTCGATGTGGAGGTGGATGGGCAACTAATGGAGTTTCTTCTGTAACCTCATTGTGGGCGGAAAATATGTTAACCAATTCCGTTACGTTGTACTCTCCCAAGCGCTTAATACAGTATTCTGCAGGCAGTAAGCAGTCAATAAAATACGGTTGATTAATTCTACCCTGTCACACTGGAAGATGGAAGAAGAGGCTTAAAGAAGGCATTAAAGCACACTTCCGTTACTCTTCCACTTCAACGAACTTTGAGCATCATCCAAAATGCTAGATCCAGTCATTCTAGAATTACTGTACACAGATGACTGCAACCTAGAGGTGTGCACATACCCAAGAACACATTCAAATGATTGCAAAATTGCCTCACCTAGTCAACCAATCCCCACTGGCTGCTGATAAACTGGAAGAAGATAAAAGGTGGCATATCAGGCTGTGCACGGGGACGCCATGAACACAACCAAAAATCCTTATTGACGACACACACTCCATACTTTCACAGAATTTGGTTTTCCAGGTAGGATGTTGGCCACTGATAAATGCTAGGCAAGGAAGCAGAAAACCAAATCAAGAAGGCCAGCCAGGGACACTGACAAGGGGCACTGTCCAACTGAAGAAGGCGGCAGAATGTGGCGTCAGACTAAATGTCTTGCAGAGCAGTAGCACTGTCCAAATTTCTGGACTCCCCACAGATACCATATCCAACTCATGGAGCAGTTTGGTCAGTGTCACTTATAGGCTATACTCAAAAATCAAGTGGTCATACAGAGTCACAAACACCAAAGTCATTTTTTTATTGTATTTGTTAAGCATATTCTATATAATAATAATAATAGCATTTATTAAGCATTTACTATGTGAAAAACACTGTTCTAAGCGCTGCGGAGGTTACATGGTTGTCCCATGTCAGGTTGTCCCATGGGGTGTCAGGTTGTCCCACGGGGGGCTCACAGTCTTAATCCCCATTTTACAGATGACCTCAACTGAGGCCCAGAAAAGTGAAGTGACTTGCCCAAAGTCACACAGCTGGCAATTGGTGGAGCCGGAATTTGAACCCATGACCTCTGACTCCAAAGTCCATGCTCTTTCCACTGAGCCACGCTGCTTCTCTGTTCTAAGCACTGGTGTAGATACAAATTAATCAAGTCAGACACAATCCCTATCCCACATGGGGCTCAGTCTAAGTAGGAGGGAGACCAAGATTTGAATCCCAATTTTACAGTTGAAGAAACTGAGGCACAGAGAAGTTGTGACCTGTGCAGGGTCACACAGCAACCAATTGGAAGAACTGGGATTAGAACGCAGGACCTCTGGTTCCCAGGTCCATGCTCTTTCCACTAGGCCACGCAGTCTACTAGCACTGAAGTTATACCGACCTCAAAACATCTGCATTGGGACCTACATGGGAGCAGAATGTTTGACAACAGGCTACCTGAGCAGTTGTAGCATGGCAAACAGAAATTGGGAAATTGGGGGTCAGAGGGTCATGGGTTCTAAACCCAGCTCTTCCACTTGTCTGTTGTGTGGCCTTGGGCAAGTCACTTCACTGTGCCTCAGTTACCTCATCTGTAAAATGGGGATTAAGAGTGTGAGCCCCAACTGGGACAGGGACTGTGTCCAATCTGATCGACCTGTATGTACCCCAGCACTTAGAGCAGTGCTCGGCACATAGTAAGCACACAAGTACCGTAATTATCATTTTATTAGACCAAACTCCTGGCAGTGAGATTTACTGGTGGATGCGAGTAACACAGTGAGAAGCTTTTGCACACTTGCATATGGTGCCCATTAAAATATAATAATAATAATAATAATGTTGGCATTTGTTAAGCGCTTACTACGTGCAGAGCACTGTTCTAAGCACTGGGGGGGCTACAAAGTGATCAGGTTGCCCCACGTGGGGCTCACAGTCTTAATCCCCATTTTACAGATGAGATAACTGAGGCTCAGAGAAGTTAAGTGACTTGCCCAACCCCTGTCATTCAGTGTGAACAGTGCTCATTCATTCAATCATATTTATTGAGTGCTTACTGTGTGCAGAGCACTGTACTAAGCGCTTGGGAAGTACAAGTTGGCAACATATGCTTATTCACTAAGTATTGCTAAGTAGAAAGGGTAGTTCTTCCATATCAGCAGGCCAGGCCTTTGAATTGTTTTTGTAGTAGTAGTAGTGATGGTTTGCCCTGAGCCATCCCCACACTTACTCTCTTCTCTGACCCACCCACCAGTTCACATCATGAGCTGGCTGGTAAGTGCAATCTCTGGTTACATAAATATCTGAGATTTTAGCAGCAGACTCCATGGATCCCTCACTGATTTGGTAAAGAATCTCTGTACAATACTCAAATGTGGCATGGACCAGGGGTGTCTTTTTCAGTTTCTTGCACAAAAATAAGTGAAAAACTGGAAACAGCAGCAACAACAAAAAAAAAGCTAGTCAATAAATATTACTCATCAAGTACTACTCAATCAGTACCACCCAATAAATATGCATTCAACAAATATTTGTGGAAACCAGGACCATTCAAGAAGGAATAGGTTAACCAATAAATTAACTGATCTTTCTTCAGTGTTTTCAATTTTTTCTAAAAATTTCCCTTTTCTACAAAACCTTTGTCCACATCTCTCCACTTCTCAAGAACTTCCAGTGGTTGCCCATCCACCTCCACACCAAACTCCTGGCCATCATCTTTAAAGCACTCAGTTTACCCCCTCCTCTCTTACCTTACTGATTTCCTATTCCAACCTAGCTCACCCACTTCGCTCCTCAAACTCCAATTTACTCACTGTACCTCAATCTCATCTACCTATCCATTAATGGTATTTAGGGAGCACTTACTATGGGCACACTAGGCAAACACTTGGGAGAGTTAGTGCCAGTTCTTGGGGACACAGCATGGCTGACTGTCCAGTGAGGGAGATGCCAAAGGTGTGATGTGACTGCTATCTGCATTTGAGCCTCACATTTTCCCACTCTGCTCCTCTAATGCCAATCTACTCACTGTGCCTTGATTTTGTTTTCAATCTCCATTTTACGGATGAGGTAACAGGCACAGATAAGTTAAAAGACTTGACCAAGGTGTCACAGCAGTTGGGTGGCAGAGTTGGGATTGGCAACCAAGTCCATCTGACTCCCGGGGCTAAGCTGCTTCTATCTCAAATATATCACTGTCGGCCCCTTTCCCATGTCTTCCCTCTGACCTGAAACTCCCTCCCCCAGCCACATTTAACAGACCACTCTTCCTAACTTCAAAACCTTATTAAAAATCAAATCTCCTTGAAGAGGCTTTCCCCTACTAAGCCCTCTTTTCCTCTACTCCATCTTCCTTCTGGAATGCCTGTGCACTTCAATCTGTACCTTTTAAGCACTTAATATTCCCCCCGTGACACATACAAACCTGTAATTTCTTTCTTTACATTACTGTTGGTCTCCTCCTCTAAGACTGTAAGCTCCTGTGGGCAGGTACTGCGTCTATCAACTCTGTTGTATTTTACTCTCCCAAGCACTTAGTACAGTGCTCTGCACACAGTGAGTGCTCAATAAATGCAATTGATTTTTGAAGAGAGTATTAAGATCTCTAGATTCTGCCTTCTTTAGAGGACTTTCTCCTAAGGTACAAAATCCCCTTGAAACAACTTCAAAAGATTGATGTTACCAAAAGCAATTAAGAAAACCTTTCTATTTTGAACCCAAATATCACGCGAGTAATGAAAACCCCTTTCATTCAGTTGGTTGCATAGCAACATATAATTAGGTGGAAAGATGCTTCTGCAAAGTGCAAATATTTGGTGCAACGAAAAAGCTGCTAGAAAGTGATCTGTCAAATTTGGGGTTTGGAAAACAGAGAGGAAGGTACACATCATCAATAAAGGGGCAAAAGAACCCTCAAATTTATATATTTTAATATGAGAAATCATGAAATTAAAAAATCAATTTTACAATCTAATAAAAAACCCACTTTTTCCCAACGCTTTATCAAATGTGATTTCTCCAACCCCTAATACGCTGAGGTTCAAAATGAGAAGAATTGCTCTTTCCCACATTAGAAAAACACCCTTCTAGCCCCAAGCCCGATCTGAATTTGTTTGTAGGGCAAGGAGGCATTAATTTCATCGGAGTTGTACATGGGAATCCTACAGCAGGGCTTTACTGAATGAAAGATTGCCTGTGTCACTGTCCCCTTTTTGGACCTAAGCGTTGGTGGTCTGACTCTTTACTTTTTGCTCAGGAATAGAGACACTCATTATAGCATGGTGATTGGAAACTGTTAAATTCTCTAGCAGAGGGGAAGGACATTTTGAAATGATTCCCTCTGAATGCATTCAGGACCCAGAAGGCCCTGGCTCAAGTCTCCTAGACTCAGGGCCAGATTGTGGCACTCTCTACTTATCAATCATATTTATTGAGTGCTTACTGTGTGCAGAGCACTGTACTAAGCGCTTGGGAAGTACAAGTTGGCAACATATAGAGACAGTCCCTACCCAACAGTGGGCTCACAGTCTAAAAGGGAGAGAGAGAGAACAAAACCAAACATGCTAACAAAATAAAATAGAATAGATATGTACAAGTAAAATAAATAGAGTAATAAATATGTACAAACATATATACATATATACAGGTGCTGTGGGGAAGGGAAGGCTATACCCTAATGTTTGCCAGCCTTGTCCCCATAGGACACTTGCAAAGCTCTCATCTGACAGATAACTCACACCGGAAGACCAGAATTCTTCCCCTATAATGGGATCCAAAAGCTATAAAAACCAAGACACAGGACCTGAGACTATCCCTTTTGGAACTCCAGTGACAGTGGACAATGGTGCAGCTCCTCTTTCAGCTGAAATGAAACATCAATTTGAACCCAAGTGGTTCCAAGCCGATGCACACAAGTACCAGATTTTCACTGCCTCTGAACCCTAGGGCCTAACGTAGCCATTAGAGTTTCTTGCCCTCTCCAGTTTCTGCAACAAATACTTAGGAAAAATCTTTTTAACCTGTACCCCCTGGTCATCCGAGACAGCTAATCAAGGACACTGGGAGATAATTTAGCCAATGAAAGGTGTCTTTGTTTGGCAATAAAAAGCAACCACAATGCAGATGGAATACTAACGAAGAAGTCAAACAGAAAAAGTATGGTCTAGTGGATAGAGCACGGATCTAGGAGTCATAGGAGCTGAGTTCTAATCCTGTCTCCACCTTGCCTGCTGGGTGATTTGGGGCAAGTCAACGTCACTGAGCCTCGGTTGCCTCAGCTGTAAAATGGGGATTAAGACTGTGAGCCCCGTGTGGGACAGGGACTGTGTCCAACCTGATTAGCTTGTATCTACCCCAGCACTTAGTACAGTTTCTGGCTTCCCCTCTAGACTGTAAGCTCGTTTTGGGCAGGGAATGTGTCTATTATTATATTGTACTCTCCCAAGAACTTAGTACCGTGCTCTGCACACAGTAAGCACTCAAAAAATATGATTGACTGACTAGTAAGCTCTTAACAAATACCATATGGAAAAAAAAAACAACCAAAAAACAGCCTTCAGCTAAGAACTAAGGTACTATGTTTAGTACCAAAAGGAATGCACTTCTCATTTTGAAGCTCATAAGTATAAAGCTCATTCCTGTTCTTAGTTGGTTAATTGTATTCTTATAAAACTAAGTTGATTACATTCTGAATTTACCCTTGAACACCCAACACAATGCCTCTCTCTACTTTCCACAAAGGAACGTCTGTTGTAGGAGGCCAGAATAATAATGATGATATTTATTAAATGCTTACTATGTGCCAAGCACTGTTCTAAGTGCTGGGGTAGATACAAGGCAATCAGGTTGTCCCATGTGGGGCTCACAGTCTTTTTCTCCATTTTATAGGTGAGGAAACAGGCACAGAGAAGTTAGATGACCTGCCTAAAGTCACACAGCTGACAAGTGGCGGAGCTGGGATTAGAACTCATGACCTCTGACTCCTGGAAGGGTGGAAAGAATCCAGGACTTGGTGTTACACTCATGTTTCAATCCCAGCTCTAGCACTGGCCTGCTAAGTGATCTTGGGCAAGCCATTTAACTTCTCTGTGCCTCAGTTTCCTAATCTGCTAAAAGAGGATTAAATATCCCTTTACTCCCTCCTGTTAATACCATGAGCCTAGTGTGGGACAGGGACTGTGTCTGATTTGATTAGATTGTATCTGCCCCAGAGCCTGTGGTAAAAAAAAATTACCACAGTTGTCATTATTATTACTACCAATTCTTCCTCAATTGCTTTTTATTTTATGTCAGCCATTTCTCACTTTCAGCTCCACTTAGCCTTTTTCTTCCATCCCTCAGTATCAATCAATTGTATTTACTGAGTGCCTATTGTGTGCAGAGCACTGTTCTAAGGGCTTGGGAGAGGACCATATGACACTCCCTGCCCTCAACGAGCTTACAGTCTAGAAGGGGAAGTAAAATAAATAAAACAAAAAACTAACAAAAGCATCTTGAAATTACTCATTGACTGAAAGGCTCGGAATACTTTCAGGGGCAAGGTTAAGCCACAGAACTTACACTAAACTCCAGGAGTGACCCTCAAATGAAAGGTCTGTCAAAATGGCTAACTAGAGAACACGGGACTGCTCTAAAGCTGGCTTGTTTAAGTGAATAAACAAAAAACCATAACCAGTCATACCTGGAATATTAACCAAACCAAGAGCCGCCACCCCCAAATCCTCGAAAAATATGAAGCCTCCCCACCTCCGACCACCCATGAATATGCACCATTATCTCTAAACATATTTATAGGAGTAAGACCTCCACTGTTATTCAATTAAATAACAAACATTAAAAATTCCTCCTCAGCACATGCACCAAAATTCAATTATAACTCACTGAAACCAAATGGTACTTGTGCATTTTAAATAACACATCTTACCAATTAACCTGGGGCTCTCAATGAATAGGGAATGCAATTCTCCTGGTCATAGAATTTCAATAGAGAAATTAGTATTAACATCTGCAGGGACTGGACACAAAGAAAAGGGGAAATTTGGCTTTGTTCAGAGCCTCCCACTCAAAGGCTAGACTGAACTCTCCAAGAAATCAATAAGATTTCTTGCCCACTTCTACCCTAAAGCAGACCCCTTTGTTTTAAAATATGAATAAAGCATACTACATTCTGGCATTTTGTGAATTATCATACCACCTCATTTCATTTTTCCATTGAAAAATGCCAGGGTAGAATGATATCTCACCCATGCTCTTGGTAAATAATTTTTTATCAGTCTGATTGTCCCTTTAGACTATGAGCTCCTTGAATAATAATAATAGTATTTGTTAAGCACTTTCATTCATTCATATTATTGAGCGTTTACTGTGTGCAGAGCACTGTACTAAGCTCTTGGGAAGTACAAATCAGCAACATACAGAGACGGTCCCTACCCAACAATGGGCTCACAGTCTAGAAGGGAGAGACAGACAACAACCAGGCACTGTACTAAATGCTGGGGAGGACACAAGCCAGTCACATTAGATCCAGTCTCTGACCCACTTGCGGCTCACAGTCTCAATCCCCATTTTATAGATGACATAACTGAGGCCCAGAGAAGTGGAGTGCCTTGCCCAAGGTCACACAGCAGATAAGTGGCCGAGCTGCGATTAGAACCCATGACCTTCTGAGTCCCAGGCCTGTGCTCTATCCACTACATCATTTTGCTTCTCAAGAAACAACTTGCATCTTGCTTCTGCTGTACTTTCCCAAGGGCCTAATACTGTACCATACTTGGCAGTCTGGAGACACTCAATAAATACCCACTGACTGAACATATTTTGCTCTAGATATTCATGGAGGTGCTGGTCTACTACATTGCAGTGGACCTGGCCTTGATGTTAAATACTTAGATTACAGTAAAGCGCTCAATAATACAAATGAATGAATGTGCTTAACAAATACTATTATTATTATTCAAGGAGCTCACAGTCTAAATGGACAATCAGACTGATAAAAATTCTTTACCAAGAGCATGGGTGCTCAAGAAACATACAATCCAGTCGAGTAGACAGGCATTAAAATAAATTACAGATAGGGGAAGCATCAGAGTATAAAGTGGGCAGGAATGTGTCTGTTGTTATATTGTACTCCCCCAAGCTCTTAGTACAGTGCTTTGCACATAGTAAGCACTCAATAAATAGGATTGAATGAATGAATTAATATGTACCCTGTGCTGTGGGTCCGGGGGCAGAGTGAGTGTCAAAGGCTTTCTAGACTGTGAGCTCACTGTTGGGTAGGGACTGTCTCTATATGTTGCCAACTTGTACCTCCCAAGCGCTTAGTACAGTGCTCTGCACACAGTAAGTGCTCAATAAATACGATTGATTGATTGAGGGCGATCTGCCTGTTTACTTCTTTTGATATCTGTCTCCCCCCTTCTAGACTGTGAGCCCATTGTGGGCTGGGATTTGTTGCTGAATTGTACTTCCCAAGCGCTTAGTATAGTGCTCTGCACACAATAAGTGCTCAACAAATGTGATTGAATGAATGGGTCTGGGGCCTTTTCCTGGTCTCTGTTCCTGACACATCATCTTTCTGCCTCTGTGGTCATAACAAAGACCTCCACAGTCTCTTGAAAGTTTCTTTCTGGGGTGGACAGAGAAGTTTAGCAGGGAATATTCAATCATATTTATTGAGCGCTTTCTGGGTGCAAAGCACTGTACTAAGTGCTTGGGAGAGAACAATGTAACAGACACATTCCCTGCCCACATCTAGCTTACATTCTAGAGGGATAAGCTGGAGCCCAGGCCTTGAGAAAAAGTCCTTTGACTCATAATAATGATAACAATAATGATCAGCAATAAAATCATGGCATTCAAGTACTTACTATATGCCATGCGCTGTACTGAGCACTGGGTTAGATATGTTAGTCGATCATATTTCATTCATTCAATCGTATTTATTGAGTGTTTACCGTGTGCAAAGCACTGTACCATGCACTTGGAAAGTACAATTCAACAACAGATAAAGACAATTCTTATCCAACAACGGGCTCATGGTCTAGAAGGGGGGAGACAGACAACAAAATAAAACGACAAGCATCAATAGAATGCTGTGTGACCTTGGGCAAGTCACTTCACTTCTCTGGACCTCAGTTAACCTCATCTGTAAAATAGGGATTAAGACTAAGCTTCATGTGGGACAGGAATGGTGCCCAACCCGATTTGCTTGTATGCACCCCAATACTTAGTACATTGCTTGATGCATAGTAAGTGCTTAACAAATACCATAATTTTCTTCTAGACTGTGAACCCATTGTTGGGTAGGAATGGTATCTGTTGACAAATTGTACTTTGCAAGCACTTAGTACAGTGCTTTGCACACAGTAAGCGCTCAATAAATATGATTGAATGAATGAAATAGAATTTTAGATACACACACCATTAACAGAATAAATAAAATAATAAATAGGTACATATATACACAAGTGCTGTGGGGAGGGGAGGGGGGTAGAGGAGAGGGAAGGAGGAGCAGAGGAAAAGGGGGGGGGGCATAATAATGGCATTTGTTAAGCACTTACTATGTGCCAAGCACTGAAATAGATACAAGGTTATCAGGTTGTCCCATGTGGAGCTCACAGTCTTAATCCCCATTTTACAGATGAGGTAACTGAAGCCAGAGAAGTTAAACAACTTGCCCAAAGTCACAAGGCTGACAAGTGGCAGAGCTGGGATTCAAACCCACAACCTCTGACTCACAAGCCCGTGCTCTTGCCACTAAGCCATGCTGCTCCTCTCTGGTGCTTCCTGTGTGGAAAGCACTGTACTAAATTCTTGGGAGAGTATAATAAAACAGTAAACAGACACATTCCCTGCCCACATCGAGCTTACAGGTCAGGCACAGTCCCTCTCCTACATGGGCCTCACAGTCTGGAGGAGAGGGAGACAGGTAGTTAATCTCTATTTTGCCAAGAGGGAGACTGAGGAACAGAGAGGCTAAGTGACTTTCCCAAGTTCACACAGCAGGCTAGTGGAGGAGCTGGGATTAGAACCCAAGTCTTCTAATTCACAGGCCTTTGCTCTTACCACTAGGCCATTTTGTTGCTCCAAAGGCAAGTTGAACTCATTCATTCAATCGAATTTATTGAGCGCTTACTGTGTGCAGAACACTGTACTAAGCACTTGGGAAGTACAAATCAGCAACATGTAGAGACGGCCCCTACCCAACAATGGGCTCACAATCTAGAAGGGGGAGACAGACAAAACAAGTAGACAGGTGCTACTCTTTCCAGGTATTGCTCTTTCCAGTATAGGGCTTCTTCCACAAGGGTGTGGCTCCAACCCACTTCAGAGCAATAGGATCTATCACTTTGCCAAGAATTTTGGCTCTTCATAGTGATAACAACAACAACTTCGGTATCTTTTAAACGCTTCCTATGTGCCAAGCACTTAACTAAGCCCTGGATCGACAGATCGGACCAAGATCCTGTCCCACCTAGGGCTCTCAGTCTAAGAGGGAGGGAGAATAATAATAATGATGGTATTTGTTAAGTGCTTACTGGGTGTCAATCACTGTTCTAAGCAATGGGGTAGATACAAGGTAATCAGGTTATCCCACATGGGGCTGACAGTTTTAATCCCCATTTTACAGATGAGGTGACTGAGGCCCAGAGAAGTCAAGTGACAAAGTCACGCAGCTGATAAGTGGCGGAGCCGGGATTAGAACCCACAACCTCTGACCCCCAAGCCTGTACTCTTTCCACTAAGCCCCGCTGCTTCTCTGAGAATAGATATTAATCTCTTCAACTGTAAAATGGAGATTCAAGGCAGTGAGAAGTTTAGTGTCTTGTCCAAGAACACGCAGTGGGCACATGGTAGAGGAGGGATTAGAACCCAGGTCCCATGATTCCCAGGCTCCTGTTCTTTCCACTAGGTTGTGTGACTTACGTTCTGAGAAGGCTTTGCATCAGCCTGAAAGCCTGTTTGCCTCTGGAATCCCCTCTTTCTGTTGATGTCATAGGCAGCGTGGCTCAGTGGAAACAGCCCAGGCTTTTGAGTCAGAGGTCATGGGTTCAAATCCCAGCTCCGCCAACTGTCAGCTGCGTGACTTTGGGGAAGTCACTTAACTTCTCTGTGCCTCAGTTACCTCATCTGTAAAATGAGGATTAAGACTGTGAGCCCTACATGGGACAACCTGATCACTTTGTAACCTCCCCAGCACTTAGAACAGTGCTTTGCACATAGTAAGGGCTTAATAAATTCTATTATTATTATTATATTCTTCCTTTGCTCTTAGCTCAGATGCCTTGGTAATATCTTTCCTTTGCCTCCACCTTTGTGAGCAGAAAATGTGTCTCCGGTCTTTTGTGCTCTGCCAAGGGCTTAGTACAGTGCATTGTACCCATTGGGCAATCGAGAAATGTCATTATATGTTGCCAACTTGTACTTCCCAAGCGCTTAGTACAGTGCTCTGCACACAGTAAGTGCTCAATAAATATGATTGAATGAATGAATTATTATTTGTGGCATTTGTTAAGCGCTATGTGCCAGGCACTGTACTGAACTCTGGGGTAGATACAAAGTGATTGGGTTGGACAGCATCCCTGTCCTACATTGGGCTCACAGTCTTAATCCCCACTCATCCAATTCATTCAGTCAAATGAATTTAGAGTGCTTACTGTGTGCAGAGCACTGTACTAAGCACTTTGGAGCGTACACTACAACAATAAACAGACACATTCTCTGCCCACAGCGAGCTTCCAGATGAGGTAACAGGCACAGAGAAGTTAAGTGACCTGTCCAAGGTAACACAGCCGACAAGTAGCAGAGCCAGGATTCGAACCCAGGTCCTTCTGACTCCTTGTTCTGTGCTCTATCAGCTAGGTCGCACGGCTACTTACTGTTGCTACTATGATGGACTCAGCACTTAGAAGAAGCGAAACAAAGTAAGCCTTCAGAAGGCGCCCCTCTGCCGTCAGAAATAGCGGCGGTTGCCCTAGCAACTCTACTGAATATGCCTACTGCTTTCTGAACATCTGCATTTAATGCAGAGAGTATCAGTTGTATTTGTGCTCACTCTTTGAGAATTTTCAATAGTGGGCTACATTTTATTAGTTCAGATGTTTGCCTTATGCTACTACTTGCTTAATAGGGTTTCCAAAGTATATTTGAGTAGACAGAGCCAAAGCTTTGTTTACTGCAGGGAAACTCCCTTTCAAAAAGAATTGTGTTTTATGCCTCTGAAACCCTCGCTTCACTTTCTAATCACTTAAATCTCAGCGTTAACAAGAATAAAAGCTCATTTTGCTATTCTGAGATAAATTGGTTTGTATTTCCATTGCCACTGACTGGATGGAGTGGACAAGGGAACAAAGTGAAAGATTTTCCAAAAATAGTTAAGGCTCCTGATTTGGAACAATACAACGCCTGGATTCAATTAACTTTACACAAATGCGCCCCCCGCTCCCCACCTCCCGGAAGAGTTTTGCCTTCTAAAGCGATAAACACTACCCGTGTTACCCAGATCATTTAATTTTCTGAGATCTTGGGTCTTGGGCAATATTCAGAGCCTCCTTCCCAGTACCCAAAGTCCCGGGGCTCCAGATTTACTGCCTGGAAATTTAAAACACATGACACCAAAGTCCCACTGTGAATTCAAAGAGAAATCCTGTTTATTTCCAATTACTAGTCACTGCAAATGACCTACAATCTAGTCAGAATAGCATATTCAAAGCCCACCAAGTTTAGATGCTGTTTACCTAAGCAGCCGGGTTAGAACGCCTGACCAAGCCAGAAACAAATGCTTGCGCTCACTCCTTCTGTAACCAAAGCCTCCTAGACTGCAACGAGCTGCAGAGATTTAATATCACCATAGGGCCCAGGGTGCGTTCTGAAATAACCCCACTTACCGTAAGCGCATGGAATGACACGTTATAAGAAGATCTGTTTCGGTTGGTCGCACACCCCAAAGAATGCTAATCGGGTCATTCACCAAGCCTGGGTATCTGCAAATATGTCAAATATTCCTTGCATCAGTAATGATGCTCGAGCCATCTCCCTTTAATTGGTTAAGTTCAACCCCCAGAAGGCCAGACGAAGTTCACTTGAACATTTGAGACACTGGCGTCCTAAAACCCTAAGCCCAGCATGGAAGAAGAGATCCCCTGGTTCTGGATGTAGGCATGATTTGTACTTTATTTTTATTCAGGAAAGTCAGGGGGAGTTAAGCTTTTTCACATGGGTTTACTCTTAGAACAGCACGATCAACGTTCCTGAAATATAATAGCGACCCAAGTTGGGCTCTAAACTAAATTTTCTTTTGCACTGAATATAGTGTCCTCTATTACTCTATTTACTTCACTTGTACATATTTACTATTCTATTTATTTTGTTAATGATGTGCATCTACCTTTACTTCTATTTATTCTGATGACTTGACACCTGGCCACAAGTTTTGTTTTGTTGTCTGTCTCCCCCTTCTAGACCGTGAGCCCGTTGTTGGGTGGGGACTGTATATGTTGCCAACTTGTACTTCCCAAGTGCTTAGTACAGTGCTCTGCACACAGTAAGCACTCAATAAACACAATTGAATGAATCTAGAAACTTATAGCATATGGCTCAGCCTGTGCTTAAAGAGTAATGGGCTTGCTACATGGCCAAAGGAGAACAGCATAATGAGGAAATAAAAATTCAACACAGGTAAGAGGAGGAATGTAGCAGTGTAGCCTCCATCCAGAGTGTCTGCCTTCCGAAGTCAAATCGAATTAGGCAGTTTCCTGGAAGCTAAGGTGGCCCGTTCCATTAAACCAATTCATATTTATTGTCCTTGCTGACTGAAGTTACTTATAAAAGTCACCTTCTATCTTCATTGTCTTCTGGGTGCACCTATTGGGCTTTGAAAGTTCTTACTGCATGGAGAGTACAGTCATGTAAAATGGAATCCTTCCTTCCAAGAAATGTGTCCCCAAGATTTGGAGTCAAAGTTGAATTTGGAGATATTTATCGTTGCTTCCTCCTATTTTCTTTTCCAAATTAACCAGTACCATTCATTGAGCCTGCAATCTTGGTATTATTCTAGATTCTTCAATTATCTTTCAACCTTTATAATCAGTCACTAAATTCTTTTAGTTTTTCTTCACAACATTTCCAAAATCCACACCTTCCTCCCCAAACAGCCACCATGCTGGACCAAACACCTGCCATACTCCAGCTGGACTCCTGCATCAGTCTCCTCACAGACCTCCTGGCCTTCAGTCTCTCTCTCCCTTCTCCAAACTATAATTCACTCTGATGCCCAAATCACGAGAAGCAGAATGGCCTAGTGGATAGATCACGGGTCTAGAACCCAGGTTCTTCTGACTTACAATCCCAGCTCTGCCACTTATCTGCTGTTTGTCCTTAGCCAAGTCATTTAACTTCTGTCTCAATTCCCTCACCTGTAAAATGGGGATTAAGACTGTGAGCCCCATGAGGGACAGGGACTGGTCCAACTTAACTGTCTTGTATCTATCCCAGTGCTTAGAACAGTTACAGTTAAATACCATAAAAACAAAACTGAAGCTGCTTCTCTCATTCTGGTGTGTGACCTAAAGAGAGTCCCTTAACTTCTTTGGGCTTCAGTTCCCTCATCTATAAAATGGGTATTTTTTTAATGGTATTTTTTAAGTGCTTACTATGTTCCAAGCACTGTTCTAAGCACCGTGATCGATATAGGGTATCAGGTTGTCCCACGTGGGGCTCACACTTTTAATCCCCATTTTACAGATGAGGTAGCAGGCACAGAGAAGTTAAGTAACTTGCCCAAGGTCACACAGCAGACAAGTGGCATCAGTACTTATTCTCCTTCCTACTTAAACTGTCAATACTTGTTCTCCTTCCTACTTAGACTGTGAGTCCCATGTGGGACATAATTACCTTATGTCTACTCCAGTGCTTAGTACAATGCTTTGCACATAGTGCTTCACAAATACCACTATCATTATTATGATTATTATTTAAAATAATAATTGTGGCATGCAAGTACTTACTATGTGCTAAGCACTGTACTAAGCACTATGGTAGACTCATATGAACAAATTGGACACAACCCCTGGCCCACAAAGGACCTTTTTTATTTTCAATCATTTATTTCTAATTTATTTCAGAGATCTGATTTTCCACATCCTCATTTATCAGGAGAGTAAACTAAGGCATAAAGGAAGTAATGTTTATACTCATTCAGTGAAGGTATGAATTAGAACTCAATGCTCCCAGAAAGCTATTGAGTATGAAAATAGGATCTTACAACAGCTCAACTATATATTGAGAAGCCTTAATCTCATCATAACAGATAATAACCATAATAATGGTATATGGTAAGCACTTACTATATGTCTAGCACTGTACGAAACTCTGGGGTAGATACAAGATAATCAGGTCCCACATGGGGCTCAGAGGGAAAACAGGTATCAAATCCCTCATTTTAAAATGAGGAACTGAGCTACAGAGTAGTTTAAATGACTTGCCCAAAGTCACACAGCAGGCAGGATTTGAACCCAGGTCTCCTGACTCCCATGCCCATTTTCTATCCACTAGGCCATGTTGCTTCCCATATTGCTTTAGATCCATGGCCAGATAGGGATCCTGGTTCCATTTAGTAAGACTATACATGGAGAGGGAGAGAGACCTAGACCCAACTGGTCAACTGCAAAGTTAAACACAAATGTCTCAGTGATTATTTATGTGTGCACCCATGAAACAAACAGGAGTCATATATATATATATATATATATATATATATATATATATTATAATATATAAATAATATATAATATATATATTATTTTTTTACCCATTAGATGTGAGGCTGAAATCCTGGAGAAGAAAATGGATTTTATCGCCAGGGCACTCATTTGGAGGCAAAGCAATGGAGACTCGCCGGCCTCTAGACGCAAACCAATGTTCAGTAGGTGTCTTTTGGAGCTTATCTCTTTAAAGAAATAAAATTCCATTTATGTCCCCGAAATACCTTCTTCAAACCTTAAAAGGCATTCCAGAGAATTGGATAAGGCTGCCTGCTTCAAGCTCTGGACCTCTTGAACTGTATAGGATAAAGGAAAGAGCAACAGCTGGGATTTGTTTCCCCCTGCAAATACCATTTCAGTAGAAATATATGCTAATACTACTACTACTACTACTACTAATAGCATTTATTAAGCACTTACTATGTGCATAGCACTATTCTAAGCACTGGGGAGGTTACAAGGTGATCAGGTTTTCCCACGGGGGGCTCACAGTCTTAATCACCATTTTACAGACGAGGTAACAGGCACAGAGAAGTTAAGTGACTTGCCCAAAGTCACACAGCTGACAATTGGCAGAATTGGGATTTGAACCTATGACCTCTGATTCCAAAGCCCGTGCTCTTTCCACTGAGCTATGCTGCTTATGTTAACCTCAGAGGTTTAATCAGTTGGTCATTTATGGATTTTATTTTTATTTTGTGGTATTTGATATGCATCTGCTATATGCCAAGCCCTGGGCTAAAACACAGCAATCAAATTCAGACAGTCTCTGTCTCTCAAGGGCTCAGAATCTAAGTGGGGAAAAGTAGCCAACTAAAAACAACAAGAATAAATTACAGGTAATAATAAGCATAAATGAAAGAGCAATAGAAAGATAAAGCCATCCATATGATCATTAAAATAAGTACTTTAGTAAATGTTTGGTGTGTGCACAAAAACATCATCATCCTCATCATCAGTGGGATTTATTGAGTGCAGAACACTCTACTAAACCCTTGGGAGAGTATGCTACAACACAATTGTTAGACAAGTTCCCTGCCCACACCAAGCTTACTTGGGGGAGACAGATACTACCGTAAATAATTTATAAAATGAGTAGATATGTTCCTGAGTGCTATGAGGCTGACAGTGCAATGAATATAAAATGTCTAAAGGTCACAGATCCAAATGCATAGATGATGCAAAAGGGTTAGGGAAATGGAGAAGAGACGGCTTAATTAGGAAATGCCTCTCGGAGGAGATATGACCTTAATAAAGCTTTGAAAGTGAGAAGAATGGTGATCTGGCATATGGGGAGGGAAAGGGAGAGTTCAAGGTGAGAGGGAGGATATGGGAAAGGGGTCTGTGGTGAGATAGACGAGATTGGGACACTGAGTAAGCTGGGCTGTAGTCAAAGATCAGTGAGGTAAGGGAGGAGGGGGTAAGCTGAGTGAGTGCTTTAAAGCAGTGGGAAGGATTTCTTTTTGATGTAGAAGTGGATGACAACTGCTGGAGATTCCTGTGGAGTGGGGAGACAAACTGAACACTTTTTTAAAAAAAAATTATCCATGCAGCAAAGTATAGACTGAGGTGGGGCAAGACAGAAGGCAGAGAGGTCAGCAAGGATGCAGATGAAGTGGCCCAGGTGAGATGTGATAAGTTCTTGAATAAGCAGAGTAGTAGTTTGATGGAGAAGAAAGGGAGGATTTTAGCAATGTTGTGAAGGTAGAACCAACAACATTTGGTGACAGGTTGAGTGAGAGAGATGAGTCAAGGACAATGCCATGGTTATGGGCTTGTGAGATAGGGAGGATAGTGGCATTGTCTACAGTGATGAGAAATGCAGTGGGAACAAAAGGAGTTCTGTTTTGAACATGTTTAGTTTGAGGTGTCAGCAGGACAACCTGGGAGAAATGTCCTGAAGGCAGGATGAAATATGAGACTGCAGAGAAAGAGCAAGATCAGGGCTGGAGATGGAGATTTGGGAATCATTTGCATGGAAATGGTAGTTGAAGCTATAGTAGTGAATGACTTCTCCAAGGGAGTAGGTGTAGATGGAGAATAGAAGGAGAACCAGAACTGAGTCTTGAGAGTCTCCACTGTCAGAGGGAGGGAGGCAGAGGAGGAGTCTGCCAAAGAGACAGAGAAAGAGCAGAAAGGAGGAGAGCCAAGAGAGGACAATGTCAGTGAAAACAAATTGAATAAAGTTTCAAGAAGGGTTTGGTCCACCGTGTTGAAGGCAGCTGAGTGGTCGAAGAGGATTAGGTTGGAGTAGAGGACAGTAGATTAAGTGAGAAGGTCACTGGTTACCTTAGAGCAATCATCATCACTATTTATCAGGCAACTTCTCCTGTACTGTGCTGAGCTCCTATTCTGTGAAAGGAACATTGCTAAATGTGCAATTTATTGGGCATTTACTGGACACAAGGCACTGTCCTAGACACTTGAAAACATGTGATAGAGTTAGGACATATGGCCCCTGCCTTCAAGCACCTTACAGTCAATCATATTTATTGAGCACTTACTGTGTACAGAGCACTGTACTGTTTGAACAGAGTTGGTAGATATCTTTCCTGCTCACAAGGAGCTTGTAGTTTAGAGGGAGAGGCAGACTAAAATAAATATATTACAGATATGTACATAAGTGCTGGGGGCTGAAGGTGGGGTAAATAATGGTACAATCCAAATGCAATGGTGACGCAGAAGGGAGAGGAAGAGGAAATCTAGGCAGATGTAGTCTGGATGCATAGTGAAAAGGGAAATGTTCTAAAAGTTAGAAAGTGATTTCTTCTCCCTTTAGTCATCTCAGGAAGGATTTACAATCAATCTTATTTTTTGAGCATTCACTGTGTACAGAGTACTGCACTAAGTGCTTGAGAGACTACAATACAACAGAGTTGGTAAACATTTTTTTTGTTTGCTTAGATTTTTTTATGGTATTTAAGCACTTATTGTGTGCCAAGCACTGTACTATGTCCTGGGGTAGTTACATGATAATCAGGTTGGATACCGTCCAAGTCCCACTGGGGCTCCCAATCTTAATTCCCATTTTACAGATAATGTACTTAAGTCAAAAGACTTGTCTGCTGTGTGAACTTGAGCAAGTGGCAGTGCCAGGATCAGAACCCAGGTCCTCTGACTCCCAGGGACATGCTCTTCCCACTAAGCACCCTGCTTCTTCTCTCTTCTAAGCCAAAGTTAGATAATGTTCCCAGGAGAAAGGGGTGGTCTACAGAATCTAAGGTAGCTGAGAGGTCAAGGAGGATTAGGTTGGAGTAGAGACCACTGGATTTGGCCAGGAGATCACCAGTGACTTTTGAGAGGGCAGTTTTGGTAGAGTGAAGGGGGTGGAAGCCAGATTGGAATGGATCTAGGACATTACTGGAGGTGAGAATTGGAGGCAAGGAGGTAGACAACTTGTTGAAGGAGCTTGGAAATGAGTGTTAGGTGGTAAATGGGGTGGTACCTGGAGGGAGCTGTGGGGTCAAGGGAGGGCTTTTTTTAAGTTAGGGGATAAATAAGTACGTTTGAAAGTAGTGGAAAAGAAGCCACTGTAGAATGAACAGTTGAAGGTGGTGGTCAGGGAGGGAAGAAGGGAAGGGGCAAATGTTTTGATATGGTGTGAAGGGAAGCAGCCCTTCTCAGAGTCACACCTGGAGAGTTTCCAGTACTCTACCAGTCTTGACTATGGGAGGGAGAGTCAAGCAGAGGCCGACCCATTCCATTCCTAGCTTGGCCAGTGGCTAGCAAGAAGGCGGCAACCTGCTACAGGTCAAAACTCACCCACATTGGGCAGCAGCAGCATGGGAGAGTTGAGGGTGGAGACTCAGGTTTACTGCATGGAAGGAGACAATGGTAAACCACTTCTGTATTTTTCCAAGAAAACTCTATGGATACACTACCAGAATGACTGCAGATAGACAGTGGGGCACTGTGGGAGAGATGCATCCATGGTGTTGTTTTGGGTCGGAAATAACTCGATGTCATTAGACAAGAAGGGAAATGGAGGTAGAGGGGGTAGAGTTTGGCAGAAGACAGGAGATCTCTTGAGATGCTGCTGGCAGAGATGGGATTCAAAGGAGGGGCAGGAGGAGGGGGTGGCTGGAGAGGACCAGTGAAGATTTTAAAGAGATCATGACTGATGGTTTAAATTTTAATCAATAAAGCACGTGGCCAGGTCATTAAAGGGAAGAGTTAGAGGAGGAGGGGAGCAGGGGGCTTGCAGAGGGAGTTCAAAGTCTGTAACAACTGGAAAGGGCAATGAGCATGGGAATCAACAAGGATTAAACAACTGGACAACAATAAGGATGAAAGCTGCAGTGTTCTTTGATAGATTACCTGTGTCCAAAGGGCCTTCCAAAGGAACAGTGGCCCAAATGAGACTGTTCCAAAGTAACTTATGGAGCATGCAAAAGCATGCACTAGATCAGTTCTATAAACTTTCATTCATTCAATCATATTTATTGAGTACTTACTGTGTGCAGAGCACTGTACTAAGCTCTTGGGAAGTACAAGTTGGCAACATATAGAGATGGTCCCTACACAACAGTGGGCTCACAGTCTAGAAGGGGGAGACAGAGAACAAAACATATTAACAAAATAAAATAGAATATGTACAAATAAAATAGAGTAATAAATACGTACAAACATATATACAGGTGCTGTGGGGAGGGGAAGGAGGTAAGGTGGGGAGGGGATGAGGAGGGGGAGGAGGGGGAGAGGAAGACGGGGCTCAGTCTGGGAAGGCCTCCTGGAGGAGGTGAGCTCTCAATAGGGCCTTGAAGGGAGGAAGAGAGCTAACTTGGCAGATGTGCAGAGGGAGGGCATTCCAAGCCAGGGGGATGACTTGAACTGGGGGTTGATGGTGGGACAGGCGAGAACAAGGCAGAGGAGCGGAGGGTGCGAGCTGGGCTGTAGAAGGAGAGAAGGGAGGTACGGTAGGAGGGAGCGAGGTGATGGACAGCCTTGAAGCCGAGGGTGAAGAGTTTTTGCCTGAACCTTTCTAAGGTTCATCTATAGGAACAGCTGGACTATAACAGGTTACTCTGGGATACCCATAGATTGGATGGATTCCCATATTTTCATTAAAATGAATAATAAAATCCATCACATGTATTCACAGCCTGGAATGTTACTGTTCTCTCGGGACCCCGGTGAGGTTTCTGATGCTCTTGCCATAAATCTTCATGGCCTGAAAAATGCAACTTAGTTGCTGTTCTGTACAAACATAAAAATTATATGACTTTCTTCCAAGATGTGGCAGTTAATAAAGGTAAAGAGGACAGATATGGGGACCTTCTCCCTCCCCAACCACATTTCTGGGCCTCTCCCTCACTAGTAAAAGGAAACACTTTAACTGCCTACATGGTTTGAGGTTTTTGAGTATGTGTTTTGGAGAGTCCATTTTAATGCAAAGTTGTCTCTGGGTGCGCTCAAGATATGGTGTCGTCGATTATACCCTTCAGGACACCATAATGAAACTCCATCAGTGGTTTTTTTTTTTTTGAACATTTACTAAGTGCTTGGGAGAGTACAACAGAATTAGCAGTCTTAATCCCCATTTTACAGATGAGGTAACAGACACAGAGAAGGCAAGTGACTCGCTCAAGGCCACACAGCACACAAGTGGTGGAGCCAGGATTAGAAGCCATGACCTTCTGTCTCCCACGCCCATAATCCTGAGACTTTCTTCTAAAGGCCTTGAGGGTGGAGGGGAAGGGAGAAAAAAAGATCAAGGAAAAATATGAGGAAGGAAGAAATAGGTAGTGAGGCAGAGTGATGTGAGGAGCAGAGGATGACAACAAGCAACAAAATCAGAACAAAGCTATCAGGAGCTCTGGGAGCAGAGAGAGTCCCAACTAAGATATTTCAGGTTCAACCCAAATACAAAAAAGAAAGAATTGAGATGAGGATACAGGACAATAAAAATCAGAATAAAATCTTATTCATAGGCTGTTTTTCCTCTAATGGAAAATTTCCTCTAGAAACCATCAGTAGATATCAGTAACTCAAGCCCAGAACTTAGCCTGCTGAAGAGGTTGAACCCAAACAGCCCAAATCAAAAATCTTCAATTTTTCTGTTTCCATGAGATTATTTACAGCCCTGATCTGCCAAGGTGGCAAGCTTGGAATGAAACAGCAAGGACATCAAAAAGAACATGGCAGAATTTGTTTCCTGGCAGAGGTGAATTTTTAGTTGTGGTTTGGGAGGGGTGGAGGGTACCTTTGGAGAAGAGGATCAGGGAGGGCATTCTGCCTGAAGGAGAACACATGTACCTTCTTTGGCTTTTCCTTAACAGTTGTATTTCAGCCATTAGTTCCAATAAGAAGGGCCTTTCTTGTTCATTGTCATTGTAAGTGGGACTCCTCACTTTTGATCAACTCAAATTTGCTACTCTATAGAAATATCCTTCCCTGGATGCTCCTGAAAATTTCATTGGGGGAAACTATCAATCAATAGTATTGATTGAGTGCTTACTGTGTGCAGAGCACTAAGTGATTGGGAGAGTACAATGTAACAGTAAATGTAATCCCTGCCCCCAAAGAGCTTACTGTCTAGAGGGACAAACTAATATCTTAATACCTGGGGGCAGATGGAGGGAATGAAATATACTGAGCTTAAAACAATGTTGGTTTCAATCAGACCTCAAACACACTTTGCCAAGAACTTTCTCACCTGATTTTCGTCTTTCATATATATATATATATATATATATATATTTGAAAGGAAAATTTCATACACATGGTTCTGATTCATAAACACAACACATCAAAATATTATTCCTTTGAAGCCAAAATGGCCTTTATGAGCTTTTTCCTTAGAGATGGATGGAAAGTTCCATTTTGCCCCAAATTAACGATCTGGAACCGCCAAAGGTTCAAGTTTCCTTCAAACTCACCACCTGGAGGCCTGATTGGGTTTTAATGAATTGCATCCTCATAACTCCACGTAGGATTATTTGATTTATTAATCATGTGACTCTTCCCTCTTCACTTCATCTATCCTTACAAGTGGGTGCAAAACCTCACCATGTTGTCAAAGAATCTATTTCTGAGGAGTTCCCAGGGCACAGCTGAACTCAATCAATTGATCATATTTTGAGTGTAGTACTGAGCAGTTGGAAGAGTACAATAAAACCAAAGTTGGCAGACAGGTTCCCTGCCCACAACAAGATTATACAGTCTAGAGAGATGAGCTAATGACCCTGGGACAGTTGGTGGGAATGAAATGTATTGTGCTTTAAAGCGATGAACACTTCCAGTGAATCTTCACAACTGCACGAGGCAAAGGCAGGCAGAAAGAAAGAACAGCTAACCATGGGAGAATGTCACTGTTGTATTGTACTTGCCATAGTGCTTAGTACAGTGCTCTGCGCACAGTAAGTGCTTAATAGATATGATTGAATCAATTCAAGTGTTTAGCCAATGGTTACTGCAACAATGATAATCACCATCAAAACAAAAGGGCTCAAAGGAGAAGGGAGAACATATTTTGAATCCCATTTTACAGATGAGGAAACTGAGGCCCAGAGAAGTTAAATCACTCATCCAAGGTCACACAGCAGGCAGGTGGCAAAGCCGGGATTCGAACCCAAGTTCCCTGGCTCACAGCCCCATGCTCTTTCCACTAGCAGCAATACATTCTGCTTCTGTACTTTATGTTCCTTGCAGGACCTTGCCTCACATATGGCTTGACAAGCAAATGCATGTTTTAGTCTTCTATTGGGAGGGTCTATAACTTGGAATTACATCTGTAAATTATATCTATAAATGCATATTAATGTCTGTCTCCCCCTCTAGACTGTAAGTTCACTGTGAGCAGGAAATGTGTCTGTTAAATTGTTAGATTGTACTATCCCAAGAACTTTCTGCACACAGTAAGTGTTCAATAAATATGATTGACTGACTGCAGTAACTCAGTGATTTCTTCCCAACTACTGTTACGGTTGGATTGGGGACAGAGAGAGAATCATCTCCAGCCCTCTGAAGTCTCACATTTCCTTCTGCCTTCAGGACTTCTCTATCTGGATGTCCCACTGACACAAACATGTCCAAAACAGAACTCCTCATCTTCCTCCTCAAACCCTGTCATCCACCTGTCTTTCCCATCACTGTAGACAATATCACTATCCTCCCTATTTCACAAGCCCATAACAATGGTGGTGTCCTCGACTCATCTCTCTCATCCAACTCTCGTATTCACTCTGACACCAAGTCCTGTCAGTTCAACCTTCATGACATCATTAAAATTCAATCTTTCCTCTCTATTCAAACTGTTACTACACTGATATAAGCACTTATCTATCCTACTATGACTATTGCATCTGCCTCCTTGCTGACCTCCCACTTCTGTCTATCCTTCACTCTGCTACCTGGATCATTAAAAAAAAAAAAAAAAGAAAACACAAAACACAAAAAAAATCCTTTCAGTTCACATCTCCCCACTCCTCAGAAACTTTCAGTGGTCACTCATCCACCTCCACATCAAAGAGAAACTCCTTACCAACGGCTTTAAAACACTCAGCTCACCCCCTTCTAGACTATGAGCCCATTGTTGGGTAGGGACCGTCTCTTTATGTTGCCAACTTGTACTTCCCAAGTGCTTAGTCCAGTGCTCTGCACACAGTAAGCGCTCAGTAAATACATTTGGTTGAATGAATGAATCTACTACCCAGCCCTCATTCTTCAATCCTCTAGCCCAGCTTACTCACTGTACTCTGATCTCATCTGTCTCGCTGCTGACCCCTTTCCCATGTCCTCCCTCTATCCTGGAACTCCCTCCACCTCTCATATATGCTAGGTGATTACTCTCCCCCTCTTAAGGTCACATCTCCTCTAAGAGGCCTTCCCCAGTTAAACCCTCTTTTCCCCAACTCCATTTCCCTTCTGCATCATCTATGCACTTGGATCTGTAACCTCTGGGCATTTGGTAATCACCCCATCATCAGCTCCATGGCACTTCTGAACATATCCATAATTTATTTATTTACATTTAAGGCTTCTTTCCCTTCTGGACTGTGGGTTCATTTTGAACAGAAAATGAGGCTACCAACTCTGTTGTATTATACTCCCCAAGTACTTAGTACAGTGCTGTGCATGCAATAAAGGTTCAAAAAATACCACTGATTGACTGACAAAGGAATAAGGTGTAGGGGGCCTTGGGGCGGGAATGGGAGACACAGATCTTCATTTACTACATTGTTTGGGTTTATATCTTATTTTTACTTTGCAAGTGAATAGGCTGCCTGCACTTGCACTTTGATGGAGACAGCACTAGGCTAGGAGGAGTCAATCAATCATTTGTATTTACTGAGCATGCACTGTGTGCAGAGCACTATACTAAGCGATTGGGAGAGTACAATACAACCGAGTTGGTAGACATCTTCTTGTAAGGAGCTCACAATCTAGAGGGAGAGACAAACAGTAAAATAAATTATGGATATATACTTGTCAGGGTGGAAATAAGGAAAATCTGGGAAATCAGTGGGAGAAGATCCTGAAGTTTTGACAGCAGACATCCCTCAACAGAAGCTATAGCAATGTCACTTAACTCTGCTGAAGAATTATTAGTAAGAGTTAGACCTCCATCATGTGTGCTCCATGAGTTGAATTCCCACCCATCCAGGCAGTCCAGTGGATCTTGGCTGGCACAGCAGAGATGAAATGTCTACCAGTAATAAATACCTATTGAAAATGAGAATAATTACAAACATCTTTATGAGGGGCCACAAACTAACTTCTTCCCAAGGCAGGTTATAATGGCTCAGTTTCATGCATGGGCATTTTATTTCAACCTTGAGAGATAATTAAGTTAAAGAAGCCATTTATCGGGAAGGAATCTGATTCTGGAATACCACATTGCCGAAATCCAAGGTGTCAGAAATGCAGATTGAGCTGTTTAGGGTTGAGGAAGTCACAAGGAGCCCAAATGTGCACTATTCCGTAAAACACTAAACTCCAGATGGAAGACTGTAGGGGCAAATAGCCTGAAATTCCACAGAAGCAGAATGTCTGGCCCATGAGAAAAAACCCTACTGGATCAATTTCATTTTTTTCCTCCTCCTTTTCATTTCAATTCAAGTGATAACAGATTCCAGGATGTCAAACAGATGTGTTCTGCTTCTTTTTCAGAGATAGGGAAGCCTATGCCAGCCTTGGAAAGAAGTATAGAAAGGTGCCAATCACTCTATAATGGGCAACATTGGCATTAATACTACTCATAGCTGATGAGCAGCAGAGTGACTATTTGCAAAACGCTTTACCATGTGTCCCATCTTTCTGTTTCCCAAAAATTTTGGTTGAGTAGACTGTGTGGATTTCAGAGTTTCAGAGAAAAGGAGACAGTGGTGGGATCAATTGTGAAGGGGAAGTAAGGTGGAGAGGATTTGTAAGTGAAAATGAAGACTTCACATTTAGATATATGAAGGGTAAGGTGCTGGGGGCAATGGTGGGGAAGGTCTGTTGGCAGCACTAATATAAGAATGTTCTGAAGCCAAGAAAAATGTGAGATTGCAGGAGAGGTGGATTGCAGGGGCTGCTGAGGTACATTTGATATGCACTGGAATAGAGGTCGTTATGGAAGTCATGGGACTACATAAGATCCTCAAAGGAGAAGAGAAAAAGGGAGATTCAGACCAGACTCTCAAGGGTCTTCCACAGTTAAGGGGTGAGAAGCAGAGGAAGGGCCAATGAAAGTGAGGAGTGGCTAGAGAGGTAAAATGAGAACCAGGAGAGACCTGTGTCAGTCAAACCAAAGTTAGATAGCATTTCCTGATGTAGGGAATAGTTCACGGTGTCAGAAGCAGCCGAGAAGTCAAGGAGGATTAGGATAGAGTGGAGGCCGATAGATTTGGCAGTGAGGTAGGGAGTCATTAATGACTTAGGAGAGTGTGGTCTCACTGGATTGAATGGGGCAGAAACCAAATTGCAGAGTCAAGAAGAAAAACTGAAGGAGAAAAAGTGGAGTCAATGAGTAGTTATAGACTTTATGAGGGAATTTACACAAGAATGGGAGCAAGAAGATGGGATGATAGCCAGTTGGTGGAGAAGGAGAGACAGACATGTTTGATGGTAGAAATGAAGGACCATCAGAAAGTGAGCAGTTAAAGATGGCAGTCAGGGAGAGAAGAAGAGTGGGTGCAAGGTGGGGTTTTTTTTGAAAATATAAAGGGATAAGGTGAGATTATACAGATTGGCTAGATTGTAAAAGCAGGCTGAAAATCTCCTCTTGAATAGCAGCAGAGAAGTATGGGAGAATGGTGTTGGGACTGGATGGGCCTTGAGGAGGTGAGGGGAAGATTTTAGAGAACTTCTGCTCGATGGCTTTGATTTTGTCAATAAAGTATTGACGAGGTCAATAGGGCAAAGAGTAGGGGACAGAGGAGCCTTGGAAGCATCAGGAGTGAGTTAAAGTGAGAAATAAGACTTGGGAGAGGCAATGAGGGTGGGAGCCAATGTGAGAGGTGAAGTAATGCTACTAAATAGAAAAAAGAGGTATAGCAAGCAAGCAAGGATGAATATGAAGGGGCCAAATCTAGCCTGGTGTGTAGTTTTCCCCCAACTGCTCTGCAGCACAGGCACAAACTCTTCCTACGTTTATAGCCAAGATTCAGTCCATGGTATTTGAGTGTTTCCTGTGTGCAGCCAGTCACTAGCATTTGAGCACTTACTGTGCGCAGAGCACTGTGTTAAGAGCTTGGGAGAGTACAATATAGCAGTATAACAGACACATTCCCTTCCCACAGTGAGCTTACAGTCTAGAGGGCAGAGGACAGTACTAAGCCTTTGGGAGACTACAGTTTGACAGAGCTGGTAGATGTGTTCCCAGCCCACAAAGTGGGAAGCAGCATGGCCTAGTGGAAAAAGCACAGGCCTAGTAGTAAGAAGACCTGGGTTCTAATTCCAGCTCTGCCAATTGCTTTCTATGTGACCTTGGGCAAGTCACTTAATTTATCTGTGCCTCAGTTTCCTTAACGGTAAAAGGAGGTTTAAATACCTGTTTTCCCTCCTACTTGGACTGTGAGCCCCATACAGGACAGGGTCTGTGTCCAACCTAGTTAACTTTTACCTACTCCAGCACTTGGAACAGTGTTTGACACATAGTAAGCACTTAAATACCATTTAAAAAAATGAGCTCAAGAATGTTAACCCAGAAGTCTGCATTTTATTGGCTTTCACGTTGACAATTTTTTTTTCCTCCTCATCTGTTGAAATAACACTTGTCAACAGGCCCACTTGCAACAATTTTTTTGTGATATTTGTGAAATGCTTATAACGTGCCAGGTAGATTACAAGCTAATCAGGTTATACCCAGTCCATGTTCACATACTTGGGGCTCACAATATTAATCCCCATTTTACAGATGAGGTTAACAGGCATAAAGAAGTGAAGTGACTTGCCCCAAGACCCACAGCAGGCAAGTGGTGGAGCCAGGATGAGAACCCAGGTCTTTCTGACTCCCAGCCCCGTGCTCTATCCAATAGGCTGTATTGTTTCTCTTTTTAGATAATATACAGGTATGTTTCACTGAACCTTGCCCAGACCAGTGTTTAGCTATTAAGTCACTGTTCAGTCTATTCGGGTACATACTAAGGTACAATTTCTGATATAACAATGCTTAATGAGCTGCCTCGGACCTCACCCAAGGGACGGGCAATTCTCCCACTTCAGTATCAATCAGTCACTATTACTGAGCACTTACTGTGTGCACAATGCTTGGAAAAGTACAATATAACGAGAGTAGGTAGACATGTTCCCTGCACACAATGAGTTACAGTTTTATAATAGGTCAGTACGGACAAACGTGTCCTAAACATCTCTAACTCACCGTGATTGAATCAGTGAGGACCTAGAGCCCAGACTCCCCAGCACGTGATAATGAAGTGATGAGTAGTAGCAGTAATTCTAACAGCAAATGAGAAGGAGCGTGGCTCAGTGGAAAGAGCAGGGGCTTGGGAGTCAGAGGTCGTGGGTTCTAATCCCAGCTCTGTCACATGTCTGCTGTGTGACCTTGGGCAAGTCACTTAACTTCTCTGTGCCTCAGTTACCTCATCTGGAAAGTGGTGACTAAGACTGTGAGCCCCAAGTGGGACAACCTGATCACCTTGTATCCCCCCCAGCGCTTAGAACAGTGCTTTGCACAAAGTGCTTAACAAATGCCATTATTATTATTAAAAAACAGTACAAGCTCTCCTTTGAGGATTCATTTGGACATTTTCCACCCTCTACTGAATTTCACAACCAGTACTGTTGTGCTGCAGCAAATTATTGTTTAAAATAATTTAAAAACAGACTGTGGGGAAAAAAAATCCTGGAATTTATCCCCTGCTATTTGCAGTCATTCCCTTTGGGAACTGGGTTCGCTTAACATTGTTTCATTTACTGACATTTTTCAAGAACACGAATAGCAATGAGTGAAGTTACTGAATTATAATTATGGTATTACTTATCCTCAGAGGTTCACTTAGACCTCGTTCAAAGAGCACAGGACTGGGAATCAAGAGACCTGGGTTCTAATTCATTCATTCAATCGTATTTATTGAGCGCTTACTGTGTGCAGAGCACTATACTAATCGATTGGGAAGTACAAGTTGGCAACATATAGAGACAGTCCCTACCCAACAGTGGGCTCAGTCTAGAAGGGGGAGACAGACAACAAAACTTATTAACAAAATAAAATAGAATAGTAAATATGTATTAGTAAAAGAGAGTAATAAATTAGTAAATAATAATAATAATGACATTTATTAAGTGCTTACTATATGCAAAGCACTGTTCTAAGTGCTGGGGAGGCTACAGAGTGATCAGATTGTCCCACGGAGAGCTCACAGTCAATCCCCATTTTCCAGATGAGGTAACTGAGGTACAGAGAAGTTAAGCAACTTGCCCAAAGTCACACAGCTGACAATTGGCGGTGCCGGGGTTTGAACCCATGACCTCTGACTCCAAAGCTCAGGTTCTTTTCCACTGAGCCATGCTGCTTCTCATATATTCAGGTGTTGTGGGGAGGGGAAGGAGGTAGGGCAGGGGGTATGGGGAGGGGGAGAGGAAAAAGGGGGCTCAGTCTGGGGAGGCCTCCTGGAGGAGGTGAGCTCTCAGTAGGGCTTTGAAGGGAGGAAGAGAGCTAGCTTGGCGGATGTGTGGAGGTAGGGCATTCCAGGCCAGGGGGAGGACATGGGCCGGGGGTCGACGGCGGGACAGGTGAGAAGGAGGCACAGTGAGGAGGTTAGTGGCAGAGGAGCGGAGGGTGCGGGCTGGGCTGGAGAAGGAAAGATGGGAGGTGAGGTAGGAGGGAGCGAGGTGATGGACAGCCTTGAAGCCGAGAGTGAGGAGTTTTTGCCTGATGCATAGGTTGAATGGTAGCCACTGGAGATTTTTGAGGAGGGGAGTAACATGCCCAGAGCGTTTCTACCTCTCTCCTCTCGTTCTCCCCACCCGCGGCGATCCACCCCGGATTGATCGGCTGCGTTGTGGGGATCGGGTGGGGGAAAAGGAGGTGCGTGTGACACCCTAACCGTCCTACCCGCTGCCTGTCTCTCCATTCGCTTCGACACCACTGTTGTTTTGCTCTCGAAGTTCTCCCTCGGGAATCCCCTCTCTGCCACTCAAGCGCTTAGTTCAGTGCTCTGCACACAGTCAGTGCTCAGTAAATACAAATGAATGAGCTCACCTACTTTGTGATTTTGGAAAGTTACTTAGCCTCTCAGATTTAGTTACCTCATTTGTAAAGATGAGGTAAAAATAGATTGTAGGGCCCATCTTGGACTGCATCTGATCTGAGTGCATGTTCTTAGAGTACTTAAGACATAATAACTGTGGTATTTATTAAGTACTTACTGTGTGTCTTAGGTGCTAAGTGGATGAAAGGTTATCAGATTAGACCAGTCCTTACCCCACACTGGGCTCACAATCTAAGAGGCAGGAAGAAAAGCTATCATCCCCATTGTTCACATAAGGAAACATAAGGAAGCTACGTGATTTGGCATTATCCTAGATTCATCTCTCTCATTCAACTCACATTCAATCTGTCACCAAATCCTGATGGTTCAACTTTCACAACATCACTAAAATCTGCCCTTTCCTCTCCATCCAAACTACTACCATATTAATCCAAGCGCTTACCCTATCCCATCTTGATTACTGCATCAGCCTGCTCGCTAACCTCCATGCCTCCTGACTCTCCCCACTTCAGTCCATACATCACTCTGCTGTCTGGATCACTTTTCTGCAAAACCATTCTGTCCATATTTCCCCACTCCTCAAGAACTTCCAGTGGTTGTCCATCCACCTCTGCCTCAAACAGAAACTCCTTACCATTGACTTTAAAGCAGTCCATAAGCTCATCACAAGCAGGAAACATATATAACAACTCTGCTACATTATACTCTCCCAAAAGCTTAGTAAAATGCTCTGAACACAGTAAGTGTTCAATAAAGACAAATGATTGATTGATTAAAGCACTCAATCACTTTGTCCCCTCCTACCTTATCTCTGATTTCCTACTAGAAGCCAGACCACATACTTGGGTCCTCTAATGCCAAATTACTCATCCACCTTGATCTTGTCTGTCTCACCGCCTACCTTCATCCTGCCTCTGGCCTGGCACTTAATATATCTTAATATCCAACAGAATATTCCCTCTCTCCACATTCAAAGCCTTACCAAAATCACATCTCTTCCAAGAGGCCTTCCATCATCATCAATCGTATTTATTGAGCGCTTACTATGTGCAGAGCACTGTACTCAGCGCTTGGGAAGTACAAATTGGCAACATATAGAGACAGTCCCTACCCAACAGTGGGCTCACAGTCTAAAAGGGGGAGACAGAGAACAAAACCAAACATACTAACAAAATAAAATAAATAGAATAGATATGTACAAATAAAATAAATAGAGTAATAAATATGTACAAACATATATACATATATACAGGTGCTGTGGGGAAGGGAAGGAGGTAAGATGGGGGGGATGGAGAGGGGGATGGGGGGGGAGAGGAAGGAAGGGGCTCAGTCTGGGAAGGCCTCCTGGAGGAGGTGAGCTCTCAGCAGGGCCTTGAAGGGAGGAAGAGAGCTAGCTTGGCAGATGGGCAGAGGGAGGGCATTCTGGGCCCGGGGGAGGACGTGGGCCGGGGGTCGATGGCGGGACAGGCGAGAGCGAGGTACGGTGAGGAGATCAGCGGTGGAGGAGCGGAGGGTGCGGACTGGGCTGTAGAAGGAGAGAAGGGAGGTGAGGTAGGAGGGGGCGAGGTGATAGACAGCCTTGAAGCCCAGGGTGCGGAGTTTCTGCCTGATGCGCAGATTGATTGGTAGCCACTGGAGATTTTTGAGGAGGGGAGTGGTATGCCCAGAGCGTTTCTGGACCAAGATAATCCGGGCAGCAGCATGAAGTATGGATTGAAGTGGAGAGAGACACGAGGATGGGAGATCAGAGAGAAGGCTGATGCAGTAGTCCAGACGGGATAGGATGAGAGCTTGAATGAGCAGGGTAGCGGTTGGGATGGAGAGGAAGGGGCGGATCTTGGCAATGTTGTGGAGCTGAGACCGGCAGGTTTTGGTGACGGCTTGGATGTGAGGAGTGAATGAGAGAGCGGAGTCGAGGATGACACCAAGGTTGTGGGCTTGTGAGACGGGAAGGATGGTAGTGCCGTCAACAGAGATGGGAAAGTCAGGGAGAGGGCAAGGTTTGGGAAGGAAGACAAGGAGTTCAGTCTTCGACATGTTGAGCTTTAGGTGGCGGGCAGACATCCAAATGGAGATGTCCTGAAGGCGATGCGAGCCTGGAGAGAGGGGGAGAGAGCAGGGGCAGAGATGTAGATCTGGGTGTCATCAGCATAGAGATGATAGCTGAAGCCGTGGGAGCGAATGAGGTCACCAAGGGAGTGCGTGTAGATCGAGAACAGAAGGGGACCAAGCACTGAACCTTGGGGAACCCCCACAGTAAGAGGATGGGAGGGGAAGGAGGAGCCTGCAAAAGAGACTGAGAAAGAAAGCTGACTTCTCTGAGAAAGATGACTTCCCCAACTAAGCTTTCATTTCCTCTACTCCCTCTCCCTTCTGTGTCACCCATGCACATACATTTGCACACTTTTTTCACCCTATTCTCAGCCCAACCACACTTGTCTGCTGTGTAACTTGGGGCAAGTAATTTAACTTCTCTGTGACTCAGTTACTTCACCTCAAAAATGGGGATTAAGATGATGGATGAGCCCCATGTGGAACAACCTGATTTCCTTTTATCCCCACCGCCCCCCCAGCACTTAGAACAAACAGTGCTTGGCACATAGTAAGCACTTAAATACCAACATTATTATTATTAAATCCATAATTTATATTGTCTGTCTCCCCTCTAGGCTATAAACTCACTGTGGCCTGGAAACATGTCTACCAACTCTGTTATACTGTACTCTCCCAAGTGCTTAGTGCTTTGTACACAGGAAGCATTCAATAAATACCATTGATTTATTGACTGCCCAAGATCCCACAACCAGATGTAGCAGAGCATGGGAGTATAGTTGGGGTTCCCTAACGCCTAGGCTTTTCCACTCAGCCACGTTGAAGAGATCCAGCAGCTGCGACAGAGACAATGCCACCCTTCTCCTTAGGTACGACAAATAGTGGCTGAGGATGCTAGCCAGAATGTGCACTTGGAGAGGAAAAGTACAACAGGTCAATTGGTCTTTTCAATTAGCAAAATTCTCCTCAGTGCCTGGTTTAGGTGCTTGGAAAGGGGCATGAACTCCTCCAGGCAACGAGGGAGCAATTTAGAGCCATTTTCAGTGGCCTGAAAGAGTGCCTAGAAGGGGCGGCCCAATGCACTGCTTGCACTATGAACTCTGTATTTCCAAACCACCCTTTTTTTTTTCCTTTGCATTTCAACCCGTTTAAAACATTTTATGGCTCCTTTCCACCCATATATTGTTATTCTGGATGTTCTCTTTGGCCATTAATTCCATCTTTATTGCAGCTGACTAACATTGAATGGATGTGCAGCTGTCTCCCCAAGAGGAACCCCTTCCTCTTAATATAGCCTTTCCCAAGGCCTGACCCAGGGACAGAACACATCCTTCATTACACCGTCTGCTATGCTATGTTTCGCTTAAGAGGAACAGTGCTGCAATGGAGAACTCAGTTCTATTTCAACCCTCACATCCTCAAATCAGATAATTGGTAGTCACTACAGGCTGTTAACAAGTGGAGCAGCGGAATGGACAGTGGTGGAAAAAGTTCAGACTTCAAGGGATGTTCCAAACACTTATCCAGACTCCTGTGATTTTTATCTGGAAAATAAAGGGAATCAATCATATTTACTGAGTGCTTATTGTGTGCAGAGCATTTTATAGTGTGGACTGCACTTGGGCAAGTACAACAACAGACTTGGTAGAAACATTCCCTGCCCAAAAGAAGCTGAAGCTTAGAAGTCTAAGCAATTCTATTATCTGTCTCATGGGTGGCTGGCATGGACCACTCTCCTCCCACCCCAAACAGAAATGATCTTCAAGGCTCATTCTCCTACACAGACTAGAGTAACTCGCCTTGTGTCCATGAACAGTACAAATAATAATAATAATAATTGTGGAGTTTGCTAATATAACCAGTTCAGATTAAGTCACTGCCTCGCACTGGGCTCACAAGTAGGAGGGGAAATGGGTACTTAATCCCCATTTTACTGAGACAGAGAAATTAAATGGCCTGCCCAAATTTATCAAGCAGACAAGAGGCAGAGCCAGGATTCCACCGAGGTTTTGACTTGTAGGCCTGTGCTCTTTCCACTGGACCACGCTAAGAAACCAAACTCCCAGCAGCTACAGGTACTACAGCTTCAGTGGCATGTCAAAAGACACCTTGCTCATTAAATCAACAATGTATTATTTTTCTCAGCCCAATTATTAGTGGGAAATAACATCAGTCACATCACCTTCAACTATGAAGAGCAGTAGTTTGGGAATCCCTAAGTGTGTAAATATCTGAAGACCATTCCAAAGCCAGAAGAAACATTGATTACAGTTGCAATTTTATTTAAAATGGGAATGCCGTGAAACAATTAACACAGGCCCCACTGGCCAAAAGCCTCCACTTTTAAGAACATCTAGGTTCCTAGGAATGGTAAATTCTACATACTTGCTGACAGACTTACAGTTTCCACTCCTGGACATTAATTGTGGCCATTCAGATTAGGACTACATAACTGCTGTGAAACACATACGGACTAAATGATCTGAATCCATCTAAGAAGTCAATCCAGATCATTCTGGCAAAGCCAGAATTTTTCTGGCTTGTTTAGTTCAAAATTCTGTTTTTGCTCTACTCTTATTCTAGTGCTTGTGTGCATTTGGCCTATACATTTGGGTGCATTCTTCCGGATATTTTGAAGTGTTCTAATGATGATTTTTAGGCTTCTCATAAAAAGGATGCAAGAGACAATTTTGTCTTTATTTTACCTCAAGCATGACTAATGCCAAAATGGATTTATTCAAGTCTTACAAGATGAGGCCCTCAAATGAAATCCAGCTTTCCATTTGAACTTGCCTAGAAGGGTATATTCACCAATAAAATATTTAAGCATGTGTTTTGTAGCAAGAGACAAAGATAACCATCAGTCAGTAGTACTTGTAGAAAGACACAAAAATGACAACAGCAAGTAGCATTTCTTGAGCACTTATGCTAAATACTATACTTTGGGCTAAGTCCTGCACATGGTCCTTCTGTAAACAGAGCACTGTTCCAGGCATCTACCCTGCACAGAGCACCTAATAGTTGCCTACTGTATGAGGTAACTGAATTCTGATCCTGATCCCACCACTTGTCTGTTACCTTGAGCAAATTTGACTTCCCTGTGCCTCAGTGTCCTCATCTGTAAAACAGGCATTAAATACTCATTCTCTATCCCCCTTAGATTGGGCGCCCCATATGAGACAGAGATCACGTCTTATGTAATTGTGTTGAATTATCCCCAGCACTTAGCACAGTGTTTGGCCCGTAGAAAGCATTTAACAAATGCCACTATGTGCAGAACTCTATACTGGACACTTGGAAAAGGAAAATATAATGAAAATTTTAATAAAAGTAAAGTCTCCACCCTCAAGAAATTCACAGCCTAATGAGGAGTTAAGGTCTTCCTAATCTCCAAATCTTGTCTACAGACTTGGTTACATCGGTTTTCAAGAATGCCTGAGACCTTCTGGTTGTCCCAAGCCTCTCTCCAAGTCCCTGTCGCTTTTCACACTTGTCTAAATGCTAGGACTAAACCCTTTGGATATAAATGTATAGTCAACAGCTCATCCAGTTTCTCTTCAAATTCAGCCAACAACTCAGACAATGTAAGACAACCAAGCCCAGAACAGAAGAGAACTGAATTACCACCTTTTTATTGTCTGGTACAGCCACAGTGGAAATATGAAATTTTTCCAGGCTGCTTTTTTGTCTTTTTGCATGAACTGATTTCCACTTTACAAAAGAACATTGCTTTATATACACTGTGCTGACACACTCACTACAATCATCTGGAAAAAATACAAACTGCTACAATAGTGAATGTCAATTGCCAAAAGTAACCCACCTCATTCCATTAAAGCAAATGGATTGAACGAAAATGTATTTAGACAGCAGAATGAGTAGATAAGATTGACATCCCATTGTCCATTACCATGATGCAGTAGATGGAACACTTTGACAAAAAGCATTTCATTGATGGAATAAATTGAAGTTTCAAACCTTCCCATTTCAGTCCAGTTCCTACAACTGGGGAAAGAAGCATTCATGCATGAAATGTATGTTACGTAGCCATCATTTGTAGAAGTAGTAGAAATAGTAGTTATTGAGCACTTACTATATGCAAAAATTATACTAAGCACTGGAAAAGAATAGTCCTTAGCCCTCAATAGAATCACTTTCTAAAAATAAAGTGGAGAGAGTGGTGACAAACAGATAAGATGAAACAATGAAACACTAAAAGGCTAGGAGGGATACAGCACATGTACACAAAAAGCAGAAGAGTACTGGGCTAGAAGAACAGACTACAGGATCCTGGCAGAGAAGCCTGAATAATCATGGGGTTCAATTTATATTAGAAGTGTGTCCATGCCCTGAGCAGGAACTCTACAGTAAGATCATACAGACTTTTCAACTTTCTCTGCTGCTCAACCCCCTCCAGTCTTGCTTAAGACCCATGAAAAATAGAAAATATCAAGCAATTTCCAATTTGAAATACATTAAAAGGGCAGATGATCTTGAAGACCACGGTTCTTACAAAGAAAATTTAGCACCTGATTTTCCAAAATTTTCAATGGGCCTTGCTTATCAGTCTGCAGGCATCTAAATGAACTCTAACCATAGGCCCAGCATTTCCAGATCTAACGAAGCTAGAAAAGGAGGTTATTTTCTTTGAGACTACAGTTCAGTGGAGATCAAAAATGTTATATTTTCTCCATTTACTTGCAAAAATGGTTAGCCAGCGGAAAAAAAAACAGTACAATTCTTCCCCATCTGTGAAAGGAACACACAGATAGATTCTGCCTAGAAAGAAAGAAACCAGACTTTTCCTAATCCCTTCTTCATAAACCGGGAGGTGATAAAGAAGCAATCAAAGATTCCAGCCTACTTTCCAACTTGGCCTAAAGATACTATTCTAAATAGGTTTGAATACATTTCAGTCATCTCTAATTTGAGGTATTTTTTTTCCCCACATGGACCTCCTCAATTCTACTTTTTCCCCCCCTGAATAGAATAGCCCTTATTTGTTTTGTAATAGGAGAAAGTTTTCCTTGAAGGTCGTGAATCATTCCCTGAAAGGTATTTCACATAATCCATACCGTCTCTGCTTCTCCAGCCAACAAACATCATTTCCTTGCACTGATAGCAAATTCAGTCTGACCTCCACTGCCCTGTACCCTCCAAATTTGCAATGATTTCCCGGGATTAGACCTCTACCCCTGGTAATTTAATCTCTTACCCAATGTCATGGTTGAAGCCAGTCTCCGTCACTCAAACAAAAACCCTCAGCTTGAACTCCACCATGGTTGAATGATCAGTGTGTATATGCCCCAAGACCCAGAGTTTCTACGTTCTGATTACCTGTCAGTCATTACTGAAAAAACTTCAAAATGCACCTTGGACTCGGTTTCTTCATGAGCAAAATGGTGCACACAACACTTGCTTTAGAAGGGAGCTTTTGAAATGAAAAAGCCAGAGAAATGATCTTTTCAGTAATCAATTAATCAGTGGTGTCGGATTGTAACAACTGAGAAGCAGTGTGGCCTAAGGGAAAGAGTGTGGGCTTGGGGTCAGAGGACCTGGGTTCTAATCCTAGCTCCACCTTTTGTCTGCTGTGTGACTTTAGGCAAGTCACTTAACTTTTGCGCCTCATTTTTCCCCAAGTGTAAAATGGGAATTCAATACATGTTCTCCTTCCAAGGATTGTTCCCAACTTAACTTGCATCTATTCTAGCACTTAAACAGTGCTTGACAAATAGAACGTGCTTAACAAATACCATAAAAAACCCAGTAACATGACACATAGTCCTTGCCCTTAATGGTGGAGACAGACAAAGGTTGTTTAAAGATAGTGAAAAGGGGAGGAAAAATAAGATGCAAAAGATGATTGGGTGAATAAATCAAGACAAAAATCATTCGAGAAATAATTGAATATGCAAATAAATGTATCAATAAATAAAAATATACAGATGTACTTGAGCACAGCAGATGGGGATACAAAAAATTTACATGACAAGAATGAGTTACGTTGATAACTGGGATAATAATAATGATCATAATTATGGTATTTGTTAAGTGCTTTTGTGTCAAGCACTGTTCTTAAGCATCTAATCAGGCTTGACAGAGCCCAGGTCCCACAGGACTCTCAGTCTAAAGGGCAAGTAGAACAGGTATTGAATTCTCATTTTACAGTTGAGGAAATAGGTACAGAGATGTTAAGTGGCTTGCCCAAGGTCAAACATCTCGGTAGAGCTGGGATTAGAACCCAGGTCCTCTGACTTCGAGGCCCAAACTCTTATCTATTCAGTTAAACTGCTTCCACAGCATGATGGGAATTAAGTAGTGAAGACTGCCTAAAGGAGTTGGGATTTCAGAGAGTTTTGTAGATGAGGAGAGCTGTGGTCTGGGAGACTTCTGGTGAACAAAGAATGGAGATGAATACAAGTAAATCAATCAATCAACCCTATTTAATGAGCACTTACTGTGTGCAGAGCTCTGTACTAAGTGCTTGGCAGAGTACAACACAACAAAAAAAACAGACACATTCTCTGCCCACTACAAGCTTACAGTTTAGAGGGGTAAGGCAATCCCTCACACTGGGAAAATAACCAACTGTTCCCATCATGGATCAGAGCTTCAATGAAAACCATCCCCATCACAGCCTTAGAGCTAAGAGCAATTAAAGGACAATGAAGACATTACACCTAATATGGAAATCCAGGGTGGTAGCCTGGAATCCACTTGGACCTAAGGATGCTAATGATGTGTCTGTTCTATTGTTATATTTTACTCACCCAAGCACTTAATAAAATGCTCTGCACACAGTGTTTAATAAATACAATTGATTGATTGATTAATGGTGCCAAATTCATTAGTCAGCTATTGAGAGGTTTGCTTTTAATACAAATTTTTTCCAACTGCTTCACAGATGTCGGCCTAGTGGAAAAAGCATGGGGCTGGGAGACAGAGGTCCTGCAATCTCATTCCATCTCTGCCACTCACCTGCTTTGTGACCTTGGGCAAGTCACTTACCTTCCCTGGGTCTTAGTTTCCTCATCTGTAAAGTAGGAGTTCAATCTCTGATTTGCATAACATAGTAAATATTTACCAAATATCACCATGATTAGAAGACTAAGAATAATTTGGGCTGAAAACATGAAATGAGGGTCAAAAAGCCATTTTTGGTTCAGCCTTGGTTCTCTTGCGCATTGGGTTGAGGGCCTCACTGGTGGGTATTTGTTCTCTCTCCTATCCCATTACCTTGCCAACAGTCTGCCTGGGAACCAGGGATTACTACAGGGCCCCCTGGGGTGGCAGCTCGGAGTTGGTTCAGGCTGGGGTGGAAATGCCTAACCAGTTTTGTTTTCTTTTTTAAATTCAGATAGATGTGCTAGCTTCAGAGTCCCTGGGCCAGCAGTACATGTTTAATAATAATAATGATAATAATAATAGTATTTATTAAGCACTTACTATGTGCCAAGCACTGTTCTAAGTGCTGGGGGTAGATACAAGGTAATCAGGTTGCCCCACATGGGGCTCACAGTCAATCCCCATTTTACAGATGAGGTTACTGAGGCACAGAGAAGTTAAGTGGCTTGCCCACGGTCACATAGCAGACAAGTCGCACAGCTGGGATTAGACCCCACATCCTCTGACTCCCAAGCCAATGCTCTCACCACTAAGCCACACAAAACGCTTCTCTTGGCTTCACAGAGCAATTCCTAACACTACTTGCTTCACCCTTGCACTTGAATTTGCATTCTATATTCGCTGCCCCAGCCTCAGTCCCATATGTACATATGGGACACATATGTACAGAGGTGTAATTTACTTATATTAATGTCTGTCTTCTCCTCTACAATGTAAGTTGCTTGTGGGCTGGGCTACTTGTTACAATGTACTTTCCCAAGCATTTAGTTCTGTTCTGTGCATACGGTAAGTGATCAACAAATATGACTGGTGATTGATTTGATCTGCTGAGTACTGGGCTTGCTCTCTATAGATTTGGGCTAAGCATGGCTTTTTCTACCAAAAAACGATCTTCCAAAATACACATTTGCCCCATGTAGATATCTAGGTGGTGTTGATTGACCAGTACTTGAGGAAATGAAGAAAGTGGGTGGATATTACCTGGAGGGAGACACAGGAAACACATTAAGAATGCAGCAAAACAAAGCCTTGAGCAAGGATGCATCTCAGTGGAAAACTGAGAGCCAACTGCAGCAGGAAAACCAGGCCAGTGCCCTACAATCCTGAAGGAGTAACTCTTTCTTGAGCAAAAGCTTTGAAAAGATCGTGGGTTAAGGAGGACAAAATCCAAACAGTCACCAGATGTCGCAAACAATTACAACACAGTACCACAAAGGACAATCAGTGTGCACACACAATGGGTTAGGCTGTGGGAATCCTTTGGCTATTTCAGCCACACATGCACACAAACGTGCCATCTTTGAATCCACAGGACAAGAAGATAACTACATCCATCACTGATAGCTATTTTTAAATCTTTTAGTTATGTGGAGAAACACATTTAAATGTTCATACTTAAAAAAGAAATTCTTATGGCCTGGAAAGTGACAGATGTATTGATGTTTTTAAAAATTTATAACACTCAACAGGACTAAATAAACTTAACATCTGTTATTGGAAAAAAAATCCTGGAAACTTGATTAAGACACGTGGTGGGAAAACACCTGGAAAAACACTATGTGCTTTGCGAGAGAAAGCATGATTCACGTACAGATGACAATGGTTATCTAACCTGTTGGATTCTTCCTGAGAACTGCATTCTGGGGGAAGTCGTTAAGGAAACACAATAGAGTTGAATTCAACTTTGGAAAAAAATTTGTCCAGATTCCACAACTGAAACGGATTACTAAGATAAAGACCCCAGAGCTAAAAGTACTTTCAATACAAAAATCTTGGAAGCACAGAAAGAGAAGCATGTTCATTCACAGGGAGCATCTTGGAATATTCTAATTGGGGGAAAAAAGGTGAGTTTCAGGAGCTCTGACGCTCAAAGTGATCCGTCCTCGGGGTTGTAAATAAAATTATCCCTCTGGCCAATGGCAAAGTTGTAAGGAAGGCAGGCAGCGAGACCGCAAACAACTAAAATCAAATTGATTGGGATCATTGAGGTAATTGATCTGAGAGGAAGAAGAAGCCACTCAATATAGGAAAATGTAAAATAAATTGCTTAAGGAAGGGACCTGGGGAATACAGGTTAAATGGAACAGTCATGTAGGAGATTGATCAGGATGTTACTAGAGGGAAAATCATTGATACCTACAATCAGTCCATTACCAGCATTAGTGGAAAAAAATTCCACTAACTAAAATGCAAATATATTCCCCTCTCCATCCCCCACAGTTGCCCTCACACCAAAGAATGGGTCTTTGGTTTCTAGGGAGGTGGTCCTGAGTCCAGCAGATTTCACGACTACTGATGGCTTTCCCTAATTTATCTCCAAATTGGCTCCCAGAAAGTGGAGAGTTCACCCTTAGAGGAAGCGCTGAAAAGGCTACCATTTACTCCCTATGTTCCTGCTTGAAGTGAGCAGAACCAGTCACCCTGCTACTACAAGATCTCTCTTGCCTGGGAGAGGATGCAGCATGTAAATAGACAATTGTAAAACAGACAATGCTTGGACGTTTGTTCCTACCTTTAGGCCTAAAAGGAATTAATCACATTCTCCCCTTAGGCTAGAGGAAATCGGGAGGCAATTAACACCCTTATAATTGAAGAGGGTGAGTCTGTGGCACGGTTAGGGGTAGCAGACACCAGAGACCGGTCTGAACAGCTACATCCTGGATCCTGCACATCTGGACTGAGCAGATGCTTGGAACAATTAAAAGCCAACTCTAAGTGTCTACTTGGAATGTCTGGGGCCCACCTAGAGGAATAGCGAAGCGATGACCCTAGGCCATTACCAGAAGCAGGAATGGGATCGCTTCTGCCAGCTCTAAACTGAAAACAGGGAGCCTTGCAGCAGCCTCAGTGGAAAGAGAAACTATGGGAAAATTCCCTTTCCTGCTTAAGTACTTCTTACTGCTGTGTCTCCAGAGATTTCATTGCCCCAGATCAGGTGCTCAGAGGCTTTTGCTAAGGTGTGCTAACTACCAGGATAGCTATGAGATTATCAGATCACATACAAATTGTAATAATAATAATAATAACAACAACTGTGGCATTTGTTAAATGCTTACTATTTGCCAGGCACTGTACTAAGCACTGGGGTAGTTACAAGCAAATAGGGTTGGACACAGTCCCCTTCCCACATGGAGCTCACAGTCTGACTCCCCATTTTATAAATGAGGTAACTGAGGCAGAGAGAAGTGACTTGCCCAAGGTCACACAGCAGACAAGTAGTTGAGTCAATCATATTTATTGAGCACTTACTGTTTGCAGAGCACTGTACTAAGTGCTTGGAAGAGTACAACAACTGACATTCCCTGCCCACAGCAAGCTTACAGTCTAGAGGGGGAGACAGACATTAATATATATAAAATTACAGATATGAATATAAGTGCCGAAGCATTGGGATGGGGTATAGTAGTTATTGTGGTATGAATAAAGGGAGCATGTCAGAGTGATGCAAAAGGGAGGGGGAGAAGAGGAAACGAGGGCTTTTTCGGGGGAAGCCCTCTTGGAGAAGTGCCTTCAATAAAACTTTGAAGGGGAAGAGAGTAATTGTCTGCCAGACATGAGCAGCGGGGGCATTCCAGGCCAGAGGTAGGATGTAGGCAAGTGGTCTGTGGCAAGATAGATGAGATGATAATTATAATAATAGCATTTATTAAGCACATACTATGTGCAAAGCACTTTTCTAAGCACTAGGGAGGTTACAAGGTGATCAGGTTGTCCCACAGGAGGCTCACAGTTCTAATCCCCATTTTATAGATGAGGAAACAGGCACAGAGAAGTTAAGTGACTTGCCCAAAGACACACAGCTGACAACTGGCGGAGCCGAGATTTGAACCCATGACCTCTGACTCCAAAGTCCGTGCTCTTTCCATTGAGCCACGCTGCTCAATGAGGTACACTGAGAAGGTGAGCACTAGAGGAGGGAAGGGTGCAGTCTGGGATATAGTTGGAGAGTAGCAAGCGGTGTCCAAGGTGGGGGGCAATGGCCATACCCTCCCAATTGCTGGTCCTCGCCCAGAGCCTAGCTTCCACTCCAGCAGCTGGCAATCAATCAATCAATCGTATTTATTGAGCGCTTACTATGTGCAGAGCACTGTACTAAGCGCTTGGGAAGTACAAATTGGCAACACATAGAGACAGTCCCTACCCAACAGTGGGCTCACAGTCTAAAAGGGGGAGACAGAGAACAGAACCAAACATACCAACAAAATAAAATAAATAGGATAGAAATGTACAAGTAAAATAAATAGAGTAATAAATATGTACAACCATATATACATATATACAGGTTCTGTGGGGATGGGAAGGAGGTAAGATGGGGGGATGGAGAGGGGGACGAGGGGGGAGAGGAAGGAAGGGGCTCAGTCTGGGAAGGCCTCCTGGAGGAGGTGAGCTCTCAGCAGGGCCTTGAAGGGAGGAAGAGAGCTAGCTTGGCGGATGGGCAGAGGGAGGGCATTCCAGGCCCGGGGGATGACGTGGGCCAGGGGTCGATGGCGGGACAAGCGAGAACGAGGTACGGTGAGGAGATCAGCGGTGGAGGAGCGGAGGTTGCGGGCTAGGCAGTAGAAGGAGAGAAGGGAGGTGAGGTAGGAGGGGGAGAGGTGATGGACAGCCTTGAAGCCCAGGGTGAGGAGTTTCTGTCTGATGCGCGGATTGATTGGTAGCCACTGGAGATTTTTGAGGAGGGGAGTGATATGCCCAGAGCGTTTCTGGACAAAGATAATCTGGGCAGCAGCATGAAGTATGGATTGAAGTGGAGAGAGACACGAGGATGGGAGATCAGAGAGAAGGCTGGTGCAGCAGTCCAGAAGGGATAGGATGAGAGCTTGAATGAGCAGGGTAGCAGTTTGGATGGAGAGGAAAGGGCGGATCTTGGCAATGTTGCAGAGCTGAGACCGGCAGGTTTTGGTGATGGCTTGGATGTGAGGGGTGAATGAGAGAGCGGAGTCGAGGATGACACCAAGGTTGCGGGCTTGTGAGACGGGAAGGATGATAGTGCCATCAACAGAGATGGAAAAGTCAGGGAGAGGACAAGGTTTGGGAGGGAAGACAAGGAGCTCAGTCTTCGACATGTTGAGCTTTAGGTGGCGGGCGGACATCCAGATGGAGATGTCCTGAAGGCAGGAGGAGATGCGAGCCTGGAGGGAAGGGGAGAGAGCAGGGGCAGAGATGTAGATCTGGGTGTCATCAGCGTAGAGATGATAGTTGAAGCCGTGGGAGCGAATGAGATCACCAAGGGAGTGAGTGTAGATTGAGAACAGAAGGGGACCAAGCACTGAACCTTGGGGAACCCCCACAGTAAGAGGATGGGAGGGGGAGGAGGAGCCTGCAAAAGAGACTGAGAAAGAACGACCGGAGAGATAAGAGGAGAATCAGGAGAGGACGGAGTCTGTGAAGCCAAGGTCAGATAGCGTGTTGAGGAGAAGGGGGTGGTCCACAGTGTCAAAGGCAGCTGAGAGGTCGAGGAGGATTAGGACAGAGGCAGCAACCAAGAGGCAGCAGGGGCCAGAAGCAGGCCAGACATGACAGCCTGTCACCAGCCCAGTGCACTGACCCCACTAGCTCAATGGGCTACCACAGAACTGGTTTCCAAGTGCTTTAAAGCACTTCATAACCTTGCCCCTCCCACCTCACTACTCTCCTACTACAATCCAGCCCACACACTTTGCTCCACTTAAGCCAACCTGCTCACTGTACCTCGATCACATCTATCTCACTGCTGACCTCTCATCCAGGTTCTTAATAATAATAATAATAATAATAATGGCATTTATTAAGCACTTACTATGTGCAAAGCACTGTTCAAAGCGCTGGGGAGCTTACAAGGTGATCAGGTTGTCCCGCGGGGGGCTTACAGTCTTAATCCCCATTTTACAGATGAAGTAACAGGCACAGAGAAGTGAAGTGACTTGCCCAAAGTCACACAGCTCACAATTGGTGGAGCTGGAATTTGAACCCATGACCTCTGACTCCAAAGCCTGAGGTCTTTCCACTGAGCCATTCTTCCTCTGGTCTGGATCGTCTTCCTGCTTCATACCCAAACAGTTACTCTTCCCAATTCAAAGCCTTATTGAAGGCACATCTGTTCCAAGAAGCCTTCTCTGACTAAGACATTCTTTCCTTTTCTCCTACTTCCTTCTGTGTCACCCTGACTTGCTCTCTTTATTCATACCCTACAGCCCCACAGCACTTACGTACATATCTGTATTTTATGTTAATCTGTTGTCTTCTCTCGACTTTAAGTTCCTTGTGGGCAGGGAATGTATCTGTCATATTGTTACATTGCATTCTCCCAAGCTGCTTAATAAAGAAAACTGACAACAGTAAGCACTCAGTACAACTGATTGAATTAAGAATATTGAAAATTGTGGTATTTCTAAAGTGCTTACTCTGTGTCAAACTGTACTAAGTGCTGGAGTAGATCCAAAGTATTTAGGTCTGACAGTCCCTGCCCCAACAAGGGTTCACAATCTAAGTAAGAGAGAGAACAGATATTGAATCCCCATTTTACAGATGAGGAAATAGGGGCATGGAGAATTTAAGTGTACTTCAGGATGCTGGTTCTATCTGTCCTGGGAATGGTAGAATGGGCCAAGGAGCCACTTTCCCTCCATCCTTGACAAGACATTTGGTATAGTTGCCCTGGGGCCTCGCCTATGACTTTGAACTTTGAAGGAGACATGGAAAACTTGAATGAAAGGACCAAATAATTCACAATAACTGTGATATTAAAGGACTAACTATACTCCAGCATGGTGCCTGGCACAGATACGAACTAATCATGTTGGACACAGTTCTTGTCCCATATGGGGCTCACAGTTTTACTCTCCATTTTACAGAGGAGGAAACAGTGGCAAAGAGAAGTCGAGCAACTTGCCCAAGGTCATAGGGTGGATACTGACCCACTATCTCCTGAATGACCTTGTTTACTGCTTCCCTGACATTCTTTAAATACCTCTTCTTAATTGGCTCCATATGGACAATTGCTGGTAATAGACTTTCCAAGTCTGGCCAAGGCAGAAGTTGGAGTCTGGTGTCACTGCTTTACCATCCTTGCCTGCAAACACTACTGCTGTTTCTATTCTTTTTTTGTGGTGTTACTAATTAAGGTGGTATTTCATTCATTCAATCATATTTATTGAGCACTTACTGTGTGAAGAGCACTGTACTAAGCACTTGGGAAGTACGCTAAATGCTTACTATGTGCTAAGCACTGGGGTAGATACAAGATAATCTGATCATTCACAGTCCCTGTCTCCAGCTAGGACTCACACTACAATTGTGTGAAGGACAGTTTTTTGTTATTGCTCTTGGGGTTTATTTTGTTTAGGGAGCAGCATGGCTTAGGGAAAGAGCATGGGCTTGGGAGTCAGAGGTCATGGGTTCTAATCTCAGCTCCACCACTTGTCAGCTGTGTGACTTTGGGCACCTCAGTTACCTCATCTGTGAAATGGGGATGGAGACTGTGAGCCCTATGTGGGGCAACCTGATTACCTTGTATCTACCCCAGCACTTAGAACAATGCTTGGTACATAGTAAACACAAATACCATCAGTTTTTTCTTGTTTTTTTCCGCAAGAAAGAGGAAAAACTTTTCCCTACCTTAATTCACTGGACATCCTTAGCAAAGTAGAAGCATCTGAAGAAAACCAGTTAAAGGCTTAAAGTTAATACAAAAAGGAGGAAAAATTGGTGGTTCTTAAATTAACTTCATCCCCAATCTCTCCTCCCCCTTAGCTGTCCAGGAAATGGGCCACAGAACTAAATGGATATGTGAAACTGTTTTCATTCTGTCCTCACCATCAGAAGTTATTTACTGAGTAACCACAGAACGCCAAGCACCAAAATTTATGGCATTTATTAAGCATTTACTATTTGCTAAGCACTGTGGTAGATAAAAGATTATCAGAGCAGACAAAATTCCTTTTGCCTCACATGGTACACACATTCTATTTTATTTCTGTTTTAACAGATGACATTTCTGAGGTTCAGAGAAGTTGGGTGATCTCCCCAAGGTCACCTAGTGGATAAGCTGGAACTCATGTCTCCTGACAGAGTCCTCTGCTTTTTCCATTAGGCCATGGTATTCCATCAACGCATGGCCTAGTGAGAGGAACATAGGCCTGAGAATTAGCAGACCTGGGTTCTAGTCCCAGCTCTGCTGTTTGTCTCCTGGGTGACTTTGGACAGGTCACTTCTTTGTGCCTCGGTTTCCTCATCGGTAAAATGGGGATTAAATCCTTCTCCTTCCTACTTAGACTCTGAGCCCCATGTGGGACAGGGACCGTGTCCGACCCGATGGGCTTGTATTGACCCTAGTGCTTGGAACAGTGCTTGGCACATAGTAAATACCAAGTACCATAAATGAACAAATAAATGTCACAGTTATCAACCATTCCCTGGTTCCAGGGCATTACATATTATAAATTACCTATTTATTCATATTAACCTCTCTTCCCCCTAGGTTGTATGCTCACTGTGGGCAGGGAATATGTCTAATAATTCTACATTATTGTACTCTCCTAAGCACTTAGAGGACCTCTACCAGTGCCTACTGTATGCAGAACTGTGTTCTAAGCAGCTCCTGGGGCAGAGAACTGTACTGGGCACTTAATGGGTGTATAACTGTGCACTGGGTAATATGTATCCTAGACTGTAAACCCATTGTTGGGTAGGGACTGTATCTCTTGCCAAACTGTACTTTCCAAGCACTTAGTACAGTTCTCTGCACACAGTAAGCGCTCAATACAATTGAATGAATGTATACTGTGTGCAAAGCACTGTACTGACTGCTGTCCATACTGTGTACAGATTATTGTACTACTGTGTGTCAGTTAGTTGAAGAGCACTCTTCTAGGTGTTTGGGAGAGTCAAATAATAGTTTAAAGACAGTCCCTTCCTTTGTGGGGTTTAGTTTACAAATAAAAATTCTCATAACATTTTATAAATGGAACCTTTCTACCTTGTTAGTTGGTCTTATAACCAAGTTGAGTGTTTATTAATTTTTAAAAATATATGTATATGATATTTGTTCTTGGGAATGCATTCTCCCCCTTTTAGACTGTGAGCCCACTGTTGGGTAGGGACTGTCTCTATATGTTGCCAATTTGTACTTCCCAAGCGCTTAGTACAGTGCTCTGCACATAGTAAGCACTCAATAAATACGATTGATGATGATGATTAATGCACTTTACAATTTTTCTGCAGAAATAAAAATAATGTGTAATATTTGTTAAACACCTATTATACACCAAGCACTGTAGTAAGTACTGGAGTAGGTATGATATGAGATCAAAAGCAGTCTTCTTTCCCCAGGGCCTAAGTAGGGGGGAGAACAGGTATTTATTCCCTATTTTACAAATGAGGGAACAAGCACAGAGACATGCAATGACTGCCTATATCAAGCAACATGGTGTAAAGGATACTATATAGACCCGAGAGTCAGAAGGCAACGGGTTCTAATTCCAGCTCTGCCACTTGTCTGCTGTGTGACCTTGGGCAAATCACTTTTCTTCTCTGTGCCTCAGTTACCTCATCTGTAAAATGGAGATTGAGACCGTGAGCCCCACTTGACAGGGAATGTGTCCAACCCAATTTTTTTGTATCTACCCCAGCGCTTACCACAGGGACTGGCACATAGTAAATGTTTAACAAATTATTATTAGGAGAGTGGCAGAGTCAGGATTGAAATCTAGGTCCTCCGAGTCCAAGGTCCGTGCTTATTTTATTAGACCACAACAGTTCTACAGAACTCTAGAAATCTATGCTCTGTTAATGCATTCCTTGGCTTGCCATACTATTTTTATAGAACCAGTTGCGTATGCTACCTAGGAATTCCCAGAACAAGTCAGGCAGAACTAGGTTTGGGCAACATAAGTTCATCATCTGAAACCATCTTGCCTGGATTTTTTGGAGTAACTTTTCCAAACGCCCCTCTCCTGGGATTTCTGTGTGTTTCTGAAGTGGAGGTAATCTTAGCAGTAACACCTCTACAGTGAATTAAAGCACTTACTATGCCCTAGGCACTGTCCTAAACACTGAGGTGGATAAAAGCTAATCAGGTTGAATACAGTCCACGTCCCATATGGGCTCACAGTCTTAATCCCCATTGTACAGATGAGGTACCTGAGGCACAGAGAAGAGAAGTGACTTGCCCAAGGTCACACAGTAGACAAGCAACAGAGCCGGGCTTAGAACCCACATATTCAGTTAGCCACAACATTCTATCTTCACAAATTTCCTGGAAATTTCCTCTTCCTCTCCATCCAAACAGCTACTACTCTTATCCAAGCACTTATGAGCCACCTCAACTACTGCCTCAGCCTCCTTGCTGAACACCCAGCCTCCTGCTTCTCCAGTCCAAGTTTCAAATCTGCTGTCTGGATCGTTTTACTAAAAATCATTTTGCATCTATCTCCCCACTGATTAAAAACAAAACTGATTGTTCATCTTTCTCTGCATCAAAAGTTCCACACCATCAGCTTTAATGCCTTCAATCAGCACTCCTCCTCTTACACAGCCTTGCTCCTCTCCTACAACAACCCAGCTCACACACTATACTCCTCTTACACCAACCTATTTACTATACCTTCATCTTGTCTTTCTCTCCATTGACTCTTTGCTTAAACCTTTACTTCTGCCTGGAATTCCCTCCCTTTTCCACATCTGACAGACACTTTCCCCATCTTCAAAACCTGACTGAAGTCATATCTCCTCTAGGAAGTCTTTCCTGGGTAATCCCTCATCTCCCCACCCTATTCTCCATTCTTTCTGCATTGCCTAGGCACTTAAGTCCATACCCACTAATCAATCAATGGTATTTATTGAGCACTTACTGCATGCAGAGCACTGTATTAAGTGTTTGGGAGAGTTAAAGGCAAGAGTTGGTAGACATGTTCCCTGACCACAGGGAGCTTACAGTCTAGAGGAGGAGACAGACATTGGTATACATAATTTACAGATAGAAAGATAAACTCTGTGGGACAGGGTGAGTGAATACCAAATCCTCAAAGGGTACATAAAGATCCAAGGTCATAGACGAACCAGAAGCTGAGAGGGAATCAAGGGAAAAAAGGCCTCTTGGAGGGTTTGGGACCTTAAGGTGGTGAGAGTGGTGACCTGGCATATATGGAGGGAGAGGCCCTTCCAGGCCAGAGGGAGAATGTGGACAAGGGGTCGGCAGTGAGATAGTCGAGATGGAGGTACAGAGGAGTGAAGTGTGTGGATTGGGTTGTAGTAAGAAATCAGGGCAGTAAGGTAGGAAAGGGAAAGCTGATTGGGTACTTGAAAGCCGAAGAGAAGGAGTTTCTGTTTGATGTGGAGGTGGTTGGGCAACCACTGGAGATTCTTGAGAAGCGGGGAGGCGTGGACTGAACATTTTTTTTTTTTTAGAAAAATGATCTAGACAGCAGAGCGTAGTATGGACTAGAATGGGGAGAAACAAGAAGAAGGGAGGTCAGTGAGGAAGTGGATGCAGTAATCATGGTGAGTTAGGAAAAGTGTTTGGATCAGCTTAATAGCAGTTTGGGTGTTTTCATTTATTCAGTTGGATTTATTGAGCACTTACTGTGTGCAAAGCACTGTACTAAGCACTTGGGAGAGTTATATAGAAAACACATTCCTTGTCCACAATAAGCTCACAATGTAGAAGGAGACACAGGTATTAACATAAATAAAAAAGTGTAGATTTTATCAATATTGCAAGGTGGAACCAACAGGATTTGGTGACAGACTGAATATATGGGTTGTAGGAGAGGGATGAGTCAAAGACAATGCCGAGATTTCAGGCTTGTGAGACAGGGAAGATAGTGGTATTGTCTACAGTGATAGAAAACAGGATCTACAGTTATGGACCACAGGAAGAGGACAGGGTTTGAGTGGGAAGATAAGAGTTCAGTTTTGGATGTGTTTAGTTTAAGGTGTTCAGCAGGACATCCAGGTAGGGATGACCTGAAGGCAGGAGAAAATACGAGACTCAGGAGAAGGAGAGAGGTCAGGGCTGAAGAGGTAAATTTAGCAATCATCTGAGTAAAGGGAGTAGTTGAAGTCATGGGAGTGAATGAGTTCTCCCTGAGAGTGGGTGTCGATGGAGAATAGAAGGGGACTCAGAACTGAGCCTTGATGGACTCCCCGACTACCAGAGAGTGGGAAGCAGAGGAGGAACCTGAAAAAAAGACTGACATTGAACAGCCAGAGAGATAGGAGGAAAGCCAGGAGAGGACACTATCAGTGAAGCCAAGGTTGGAAAATGTTTCAAGGAGAAGGGGTGGCCCACGGCAGCTGAGTGGTCTAGGCGGATTAGGATGGAATAGAGGCTATCAGATTTGGTGAGAAGAAGGTCACTGGTGACCTTTTAAGAGGTTGTTTCCATGGAGTAAAGGGGATAAAAATCAAATTTGAGGGGATCAAGGGGAGAATTAGAGGAAAGGAAGTGGAGACAGCCAGTTTGATTCTCACCCGTCCTCACCATACTTACATATATATATATATATATATATCCTTATTCACTGTTCTTTCCCTGTTCTGTATTTTGTTTTTATGTCTCTCAATAACTAGATTGTAAGCTCAAGAGTAGGGACTGTGTCTTTTGTATTTTGCACAATTTTTATTCTTCTAATCACAATTTTATGGTGTTTGTGAAGCACTTAATATGTGCCAGGCACTGTACTAAGCACCAGAGTAAAAACAGGATAATCAGTTTGAACACAGTCCACGTCCCTCATGGGACTCGCAGCTTTAATCCCCAATTTACAGATAAGGTAGCTGAGGCACAGAGAAGTGACTTGCCCAAGGTCACACAGCAGACAAGTGGTAGACCTGGGATTAGAACCCAGGTCCTCTGACTCTCAGGCTTGTGCTCTTTCCACTAGTCTACCCTGCTTGGTACCGTGTTCTGTAATCCCGTTGTCAGGTAGTGACCATCTCTAAATATTGCTGATTTGTACTTCCCAAGTGCTTAGTACAGTGCTCTACGTACAGTAAGCAGTCAATAAATATGATTGAATGAATGAACACAAAAAACAATACCTACAACTGGTTGAGTGACAGTCCTCAAATTTATATACCTCAAAAGCTTAGAGTCCTGCACTAAACTTGGATTGAAATGAATTCATTCATTCAATCATATTTATTGAGCACTTACTGTGTGCAGAGCACTGTACGAAGCACTTGGAAAGTACAAGTTGGCAACATATAGAAATGGTCCTTACCCAATAATGGGCTCAGTGCCCTCATCCCCATCTCACCCATTAATTCTCCCATTTCTATTGAAGATTAAGGGACCAATAGTAAGGTCATAGAAGTGTTCTGGCCCTTCACCTCATCTGCCAATGATGCTCCACAACTTTCCTAAGCTTCCACTTCTCCTGGTGTAGCAGAAAAGTAGTACATTTGAGGGTCAAAGAACCTGGGTAATCCCAGCTCTGCCAGTGTCCTATTACAATACTACTACTACTACTAATAATAATGATGATAATAATTGTGGTATTTGTTAAGTTCTTGCTACATGCCACACACTGTACTAAATGCTGGGGTGGATACAAGCAAATCAGGTTGGACATAGTCCCTGTCCCACATGGGGCTCATGGTTTCAATCTCTATTTTACAGATGAGGTAACTGAGGCCCAAAGAAGTGAAATGACTTGCACAAAGTCACACAGCAGACAAGTGGTGGAGTTGGTATTAAAACCCATGACCTTCTGATTCCCAGACCAATGCTGTATTCACTATACCATGCTGCTGCTTCTGTTATGTTACCTCACTAAAACCTCACTGTGCTTATGTTTCCCCTCAAGTAAATTGACGATGGCGACACCTTATTCTCCCTCACAGCGATGATGTGAATATAAAATAAGTAAGCTGACAGTATCTGGACACTGACATGGATCTGCCAATTCAAGGAACATACGATTCTGCCATAACAGGTTAGGGAATTAGGAAATGTTTTTCCACCAGTGAGAAAATTCAGATACAGCTACAGCACAGTATCAAAAGAAACAATAAGGCACAAGCATTTCTTGTCACACAGTGAACACCGCAAAACCAGTTTTAGAGTTTTAAAGAGTGCAATTCCATGCTAAGGAAGAACTGTGTGTTTTATTATGTTCATCTATCACTACTTGTTCAGAACCTGGACATGTATACACTTGTATTTCATCATTAAGTAGAGGGGAGACTCTTGAACTAAACATCTCCTCCCATTACTCAACATCCTGGGGTTTGACAATCCAATTGCTGGGTTACTGATCCAGGCTCTTGGGTCCTCTCTTTGGCATGGATGATTTCACTGATTTCACCAGAGAGGGACAAAAGGCAGTGAGAAATGGTAGAAAGCAAAAAACGCTAGATGATTTTGTTCATTGTGTCCCTTTAGTAGAGGAAAGTTCTGAGGGAGCAAGGTTGAGACTTGTTGACTAGAACGAGGGATTTGCTGATTCCCAGTACCATAGGTGATTGTGATCCAGCCAACTCTCAGTGTTAAAACCTAAGTAAGAAACACTATAAAAAAAAAAAAGTCAAGAAAACATTTCCGCTCCAGCTGTTGAGTGGCTTCTTCCCACTGAGGATAATCACAGATTGACTTAACAGTCTTTCGGTAATAATCTTTCCTTACAAGTAGTCAATCCCTTCTCTTGGTTGAGTCAGTGAGCACAGTCAGAGGCAAATCCAGTCACAATGGTTTGGTCTAAACCTGTGAAGAAATTATCTGGAGCCCTCATTAAAACATACTTTTTCCCGGACCTGGGTTTTAATTCCAATTCTGCCACGTGCCCGCAGTGTGATCCTGGGCAAGTCAGATAAGTCATCTGTACATCCGTTATTTCTACTCACCTTCTACAACAACGCGCACACTTCACTTCTTTTGTGCTAACCTTCTCACTGTGTCTCAATCTCACCTATCTCACCACCAACCCCTAGCCCACATTCTGCCTCTGGCTTGGAAAACCCTCCCTCCTCAAATCCAACAAAATTACTTTCCTCCCCCCACTTCAAGGCCTGACTGAAGGTATATCTCCTCCTAAAAGCCTTCCCTGTCTAAGCCCCCCACCGCTTTTCCTCTTCTCCTACTCCCTTCTGCTTCCCCCTGACTTGCTCCTTTCATTCTTTACCCCTCCCAACCTCTTGGCATATCTGTAATTTATTTGTATTGATGTCTGTTCCCCACCCCCCCTTGTTGTGAGCAGGGATTGTGTCTGTTTATCGTATTGTACTCTCTCAAGAGCTTAGTAAAGTGCTCTGCACACAGTAAGTGTTCAATAAATACAATTGAATGAAAATCTCTAAAATGGGGATTAAATCCTATTCCCTCTTACTTGGATGTAAGACAGGGACAGAGTCCAACCAAATGAACTTGTAATGACGGCATTTTATTAAGCACGTACTATGTGCCAAGCACTGTTCTAAGTGCTGGGGAGGTTACAAGCTGATCAGGTTGTCCCGTGGGAGGCTCACAGTCTTCATCCCCATTCTAGATGAGGTAACAGAGGCCCCAAGTCACACAGTTGACAAGTGGTGGAACTGGGATTTGAACCCATGACCTCTGACTCCAAAGCCCATGCCCTTTCCACTACGCCACGTTGCTTCTCAACCAAGAACTTAACCTAGGACTTGGAGCAGTGTTTGGCACAAAGCAAGTACTTAAGTACCATAATTATTTACCACTTATTAAAATCACCCACCTTTCTGGTTCACCTCCCATCAGCTATTCTTAAACACATATGTATCTATTCATTTATTCCACTTCATCTGTGGTTTATTTTGGGATATTACCAGTTACATGTCTATGTTTCTTCTTTTGCATTGTATAGAAATACTGTCTTTCCAGCTTCCACATTAGTTTGTAAACAGCTCAAGGGCAGAGACCATGTTTTCTACTTTTATTGCTCCCAGGCACTTGGTTCAGTGTTGCGCCCCACATAAGCATCCAATAAAGCACCCTGCATGCAGAAGTTACTCGATACATTTTGATGATGATAGTGATGAAGACGACTGTTTCACCTCCAATATCTCTTATGCAGACATTAAAGTCCATTCTGTTGGCTAAAACTGAGAACTGGGATTCTTTGGCAGAAGGAAGGTGGGGAAAAAAGGTAAGGTTAAGTGTCAGGGCCAGGCACCTTGCTATAGGCTTAAGAAAGAATTATCCTGGTTTTGATCCTGATTGAGCAGTTCACTTCATAACAGCAAGACTGGATGACCCATTAAAAAGGAAAATGAAACTGATCTAATCAACCCAAGTGCTTTTGGGAGGTTTTGAGAAAAGCTTGATTTTCAAAATGAAATAGACCTTTCAGGGAGAAAATTTTGAAGGACCATTTTTCTTTTTTAAATGGTATTTGTTAATCACTTCTTATATACCAGGCACTGTATTAAGTGCTGGGGTACATACAAGATTATCAGGTTGGACACCGAAAGTGTCCCACATGGGGCTCTCAGTTAACTTCCCTGTACCTGTTTCCTTATCTGTAAAATGGGAATTTAGTGATTTGCCCAAAGTCACACAGAAGGCACGTGGCAGAGCCTGGATTAGAATCCAAGTTCCGACTCCCATGTATGCTCTTTCCACTATAACATGCTGCTTCCCTAAAAGTCTGAAAGCATTGTTCCTATCCCACAAGTCTTTCCAAGGAACTAGGGAAGAATTAATCCTTATCTTCTACTGCATCCAAGACCCCTTCCTTTGATTGCATTTTCCCCAAGTGCATAATTAACGTGAGCAGAAGCAACATAGCCTGGAGGATAAAACACTGCCCTGAGATTCAGAAGGACCTGGGTTCTAATCCAGGCTCCTCCCCTTGTTTGCTGTCTGAACTTGAGCAAGTCACTTCACTTTTCCAGATCTAAGTTCCCTCACAGGTAAAATGATGATTAATACTGTGAGCCCCATGTGGGACAGAGACTGTGTCCAACACGATTATCTTGTATCTAGCCCAGTGCTTAGAACAACACCTGGCATGTAGAAAGAGCTTAACAAATACCACAATCATACCATTATACCCTCAGGAAGCACCAGCAAAATGCTCTGCACACAATAGGCATTCAAGACAGTATTTGGCACACAGTGAACCCTTAGTTATTGACTGATGGATAGGGTGGTAACACGGTATCATGGATTCAGATCCTAGGAGAAGTAATGTTAAAAATGACTGACCGAGATTAACTGGCAAAGGGGAATTCACTCCACATGCAGTGGTTTGTGATTCATGCTCATCTGACTGCCACACAAGAACCCCCAGGCTGATTTCTTCAGCCCTTCTGAAGGTAGTGGCTCAGAAGCTGAATCAGGGGTTTAACTGAGGGGCCCCTCCCCCTTTCCCTGCCCTGGGTTGTAGAATGGACCAGGTGGAAGTGATGAATCAAATCCTCTTCCCAGCATCCAGGAGACACAGACTGGAATGTCTGCACACCTGATCCCCCTCCCTTGACAGTCGCGATCTGGAGTTTGAGAAGCTTTGCCTTCGGCAATTCAGAGTCTCAGTTCACTACATGTTCATACTTCCTCGTGCCAACGAGTTTATAGTTCAGTATTCCTCTTCCTGTTTGGGTGCTCCAATACAGCTATCAACAGGTGGCTTGTTTTGACTGGAGAGGTGATCAATCAACCGTATTTGTTGAATACTTATGGTATGCAGAGCAGTGATTAAGTGCTACAGAACAATGTAAACAGAAGACAAGGTTCCTGTCCTCAGGGGGCTTAGAAAGAACCCATTTTGCTTAGTCACCTAAAAAAAATGGTGCTGATAATGGCAAGGTCACGAGTTCAATCCCTATATGGGTCACAAATACTTAGAAAAGCATCATCTAGTGGCTAGAGCCTGGGCCTGGGAGTTAGATGGACCTGGGTTCTAATCGCTGTTCTGCCCCCTTGTCTGCTGGGTGACCTTAGGCACATTGCTCCTCTGTGTCTCAGTTACCTCATCTGTAAAATGAGGAGTAATCTTGGCTTAGTGGAAAGAGCACAGGCTTGGGAGTCAGAGGGCTTGCATTGTAATCCCTGCTCCACCACATGTCTGCCATGTGGACTTGGGCAAGTCACTTAACTTCTTTGTGTCACAAGCCCCCAGTTCATACCCACCAGGACCTTCCTGGATTAGGGGAACCTCAGTGACACATAGCAGAAGTCAAACCACCCCTCTGATCAGCAAGGTTAACGAGAAAAGTTTTCTACTTATTTTTACCAACATGTAAGAGAGTAACACATAAAAACACACACTCACAGTCCTATACCAGTCTGTGGTCAAAGGAGCCCATTTTGCCATACTTCTTTCTGCTCTCAAGTGCTGTTCTCCTGCTACTCCAATGCTTGCTTCTCTGTGCTGCTTCAGATACTTCAGCATGCCTCCAGCTGCAAGTGCCCCCTCCCCACCTTTTTTAATCTGCTTTAGGTGTCACAGCTGTGGCTCCACATAGCAGTCATTGATTAGTCCAGGCCCGATACCAGGTAGAACAGGGAGAGAAAGCCCCACCTCCCTCCATGCTCAACCCCCCCACAGGCCAGTAATCACCTGTCTCAGGTAGAGCCTATCAGTGGCTTCACAAAGTCTGTTCTTTGTTGTTGTTAATGGGATCACAGTCTCTAACAAGGCAGCTTGCTGTGGGCTCACCACACCCTGTGCCTCTGTAAAATGGGGATTAATAATAATAATAATAATAATGATATTTATTAAGCACTTACTACGTGCAAAGCACTGTTCTAAGTGCTGGGGAGGTTACAAGGTGATTAGGTTGTCCTATGGGAGGGCTCACCGTGAATCCCCATTTTACAGATGAGGTAACTGAGGCACAGAGAAGTTAAGTGGCTTGCCCCAAACCACACAGCTGACAATTGGCAGAACAGGGATTTGAACCACTGACTCCAAAGTCCGTGCTCTTTTCACTGAGCCATGCTGCTTCTCAGCATGAAGATTAAGACTGTGAACCCCAAAAGGGACAACCTGATTATCTTGTATTTACCCCAGTGCTTGGAACAGTGCTTGACACATAGTAAGTGCTTAATAAATACCATAATAATAATTATTATTATCATTACTGTGAGCCCTAAGTGGAACATGACTCTGTCCAACCTGATAAGCTTGTATCTTCCCCAACTCTTAGTACAGTGCCTGGCACATAGTGAGCACTTTAATAAATACCAAAAATAAAAATAAAAAAGGCAGGGAGAACTCACAGTTCAGTTGATAGAGTGATTGGTTAGGAGGCATGAAAACTGGATTTTTATCCCTGTTCTGGTACTATATTACTGAATTACTGCCAATAATTTTCTAAACCTCTCTGAACCTCCATTTCCTTATTTATGAAGATCGGCAAAGTTGTGTCAACCCAACAGAACCCCCTAATAACATATATTCACCAACAATACTCAGCACTTGGGATATAGACTTATTAGATTGGTGATTTATATCAATATCCATATATCTGTTCTCCCTCCTACTTAGAGCCCATGTGGGGCAGGGACTGTATGTAAGCTGATTATCTTTTAGCTACCTCAGGGCTTAGTACTGTGCTTGGTACATAGTGAGCACTTAACAAATACTATAGTTATTATCATTATCACATACACTATATACTTTTTTTCACTTTTTTATTCATTGTTCCATTCTCTTGCTATTACTGTGTGCCTTTGTTCTTCCTCATATCCCACTTTTCATAAATATTTTGTGTCTGCCTGTTTCCTTAACTAGACTGAAAAGAGAGACCTTAGAAAGACACTCTCACCCTGTAGACTGTAAGATCCTTGTGGACGTGGAACATGTCAACCAACACTATTATACTGTACTTTCCAAAGTGCTTCTACAGTGCTTTGCACACACTTAGAAACCATTGGTTTCTAAGTCACTTAACTTCTCTGGGCCTCAGTTACCTCATCTGTAAAATGGGGATTAAGACTGTGAGCCCCATGTGGGACAACCTGATGACCTTGTGTCCTCCCAGCACTTAGAACAGTGCTTTGCACAAAGTAAGCATTTAAGAAATGCCATTATTATTATTATTATTATTATTATTATTATTATTGATTTCTCTGCATTCAGTAGACATTCCAAAAACAGAAAACAATGATTTATAATTTATATTAGCACCTGGCCACTTTAAAAAAAATGGTATTTGTTAAACACTTACGGTGCGACAAGCACTGTTCTAAGAGCTAGGGTTGATTCAAGGTAATCAGGTTGGACACAGTCCCTGTCCCACGTGGGGCTCACAGTCTTAATCCCCATTCTACAGATGAGGTAGCTGAGGCACAGAGAAATGAAGTGACTTGCCCGAGGTCTTACAGAAGACAAGTGGCAGAGCCGGGATTAGAACCCAGGTCCTTCTGATTCCCTGGCCAGTGCTCTCTCCACTAGGTTGTACTGCTTCTCAGTTCCTATTTGGCGCTCTTATTGCCCAAGCACCTTACATCACTTATTTTAATTTCCTCCCCATAACACCCCTGTGAGGGAGGGTTCAGTTATTAGTATCTCCATTTCATCTCCTTTTAGACTGTGAGCCTACTGTTGGGTAGGGACTGTCTCTATATGTTGCCAACTTGTACTTCCCAAGCGCTTAGTACAGTGCTCTGCACACAGTAAGCGCTCAATAAATACAATTGATGATGATTTTACAGATGGGGAAACTGAGGCATAGGGCGGTTAAGTGACTTGTCCAAGGCCAAAGAGTATCTAGGTGGCCGAGCCAGGACCTCTAACTTCCAGGGCTTCAGCTCTCCCACTACACTACGTTGCCTTCCTTCCTGACCATTCATCCATTCATTCAATCATATTTATTGAGCGCTTACTGTGTGCAGAGCATTGTACTAAGCCCTTGGAAAGTACAACTCAACAACAAAGAGAGACAATCCCTGCCCACAACAGGCTATTCTCTCTCCTACAAAGACTTTGAGTCCCATGGAGGACAGGGATTGTGTCTGACTTGATGAGCTTGTATCTAACACAGTATATTTGTCGCAGTAACAAATACCACAATTCAATCAATTAATGATATTTATGGAGCACTTACTATGTTCCGAGCACTGTACTAACCACTTGGGAGAGCTCAGTACAACAGAGGTGGCAGTCACAGTCCCTGCCTGCAATTAGTTTACAATATAGAGGGGGATTATTTTAGGTGAGGCAGCAGGGAAGGAAAATAAAGTATAGGGGATGACAGCTTAGTCAGGGATGTCTTCCTGGAGGACACAGAATTTTAGTCAGTCAGTCAATCATATTTATTGAGTGCTTACTATACGCAGAGCACTGTACTAAGCCCTTGGGAGAGAAGCAGCATGGCTCAGTGGAAAGAGCCTGGGCTTTGGAGTCAGAGGTCATGGGTTCAAATCCAGATTCCGCCAATTGTCAGCTGTGTGACCTTAAGCAAGTCACTTCACTTCTCTGTGCCTCAGTTACCTCATCTGTAAAATGGGGATTAAGATTGTGAGCTCCACATGGGACAACCTGATTGACTTGTATCTCCCTAGCGCTTGGAACAGTGCTTTGCAGATAGTAAGCACTTAACAAATACCATTATTATTATTATTATTATATAACAATAAACACACATTCCCTGCCCAAAAAGAGCTTATAGTCTAGATGAGGAGACAAACATTAATATAAATAATTGAATTTGAGATATGTACATAAGTGCTGCGGGGCTGGGAGGGGAAATGAATAAGGGGACAAGCCAGGGTGACACAGAAGGGAGTGGGAGAAGAGGAAAGAAGGGTTTAGTCAGGGAAGGCCTCCAGGAGGAGATGTGCCTTCAATAAGGCTTTGAAGGTGGGGAGATGTTGGTGAGGGGTGGTCAGCGAGTGGTGGTCCATTGGATATGGAGGGGGAGGGAGTCCCAGGCAGGAGGGAGGGTGTGAGAGCGGATGATGACAGGGGAGAAAGAAGAGAGCAAGGCACTGTAAATAGGTTGCTATTAGACGGAGCGTGCAGGCCTCCAGGTACTCGGATTCTAACCTGACAATTTCGTCAAACGGGAAGATTTGATTCCTGTGGGAATCACAGGAGCTCTCTCATGAATGAGGTCAGCTTCTCTGCCATTCCAGCCACTGTGCTGGTATGCGACAAGACTTCCGTGGTCACATGCAACACATTACCCCTTGGCCAAGGAGAGGAAGGCAGATTACCCACAGTAAATACATCTGATGTCTCAAGGGAAGCAAAGAAGATGCTTTCACAAATGCATCCCCACCCACCCCATGTCCCTTTGTTCTCTGACTGCAAGCAGATGGTAGAAGTTCTTCTCATTAGCTTGAGATACTGTATAATATTATTATGGTGTCAGGATATTAGGGGTGGCAAATGCTATACAATAACAGTTTTAATTGAAGTTTAGAGCTGAATTGTAGCTATGTAATTTTACTAAGACTTTGCAAATGCTTTTCTGGAAACAGTTAAAAAAGATGTTTTGAATTGCATGAACAGCAGCTGACCCTGCCAAGATCAAGCAAGCATCCGTCTAGATGTGGGCACGGTAAACATTTTTAAGGTTTCTATATTGTTTTCAGCCAGAAGCACAGCAAATCTGCAGGCTAGAAAGCGGCAGATATTCCATTTCCCAAATTGTTCCAGGATAGAAACACAGCCAAACTTGACAAAAGCAACTAACAAACCCTGATGCACAGTGAGTTTACAGCTCTAGAATATGATCCTCCTTTCGAAGTCACTATTTTTTTGGTATTTATTAAGCGGAGTCTGAGGCCCGGAGAAGTTAATTGACTCACCCAGTGTCACATAGCAGACAAGTGTGTCTCCTCCTCTCCATTCCCCCACCCTACCTCCTTCCCCTCCCCACAGCACCTGCATATATGTTTGTACAGGTTTATCACTCTATTTATTTTACTTGTACATATTTACTATTCTATTTATTTTGTTAATGATGTGCATTTAACTTTAATTCTATCTGTTCTGATGACTTGACACCTGTCTACGTGTTTTGTTTTGTTGTCTTTCTCCCCCTTCTAGACTGTGAGCCCGTTGTTGGGTAGGGACCGTCTCTATATGTTGCCAACTTGTACTTCCCAAGCGCTTAGTACAGTGCTCTGCACACAGTAAGCGCTTAATAAATATGATTGAATGAATGCATGAAGTGGAGGAGCTGGGATTAGAACCCAGGTCCTCCTGATCCCAGGCCCGTGCTCTTTCCACTAGGCCACACTACTTCTCTTCACTTGATTTTGAAAATAATTATCCATCTAGCAGCCTAGGACTCGAATGTTTGTTGCATGCAAACAAAATGCATCAGCCCACACTGGACCAAAAGAAACTCTTCCAGAGCCAGCTCTCAGTGACCCTGGTGTGTGTGACACTTGTCCCTGTGTGAATGGAGTTACTGGCTTTACTCTCTCAGAGTGTTAGGTTAATAGCACATTTATGGGCTCTGCTTCTGAGAATTAAAGACAGTTTGCTACATTTCAGCCATTGTGTATTCTTTTAGATTTGTTCCAGACCCAGAGTTTTAGAAATCAGCATGACTTCCCGGAATGTTGTGCTGGGAAAAGGCATATACACATTTTTTTTGTTCATTCATTCATTCAATCATATTTATTGAGCACTTACTGTGTGCACAGCACTGTACTAAGCGATTGGGAAATGCAAGTTGGCAACATATAGTGACGGTCCCTACCCAACAATGGGCTCACAGTCTAGAAGACTGTGGTATTTGTGGTATTTGCTGTCTTCCTGTGTGTTAAGCACCGTTTTAAGTGTTGGGGAAGATTCAAGTTTATCAGGTTCCAACCTGATAAACTATCCCTGTCCCACATGGGGCTCACGGTTTAAATTGGAGAGAGGAGGATTTAATCCCTCATTGATTCTAATCCCAGCTCCACCACATGCCAGGTGAATGCTCTAGAGCAAGTCACTTCACTTGCCTATCAACCTTCACATGAAGCACAAACATTCTCAGCTTCAAAGCTGTCCATCCCCTCACCCCCTCCTACCTCACCTCCCTTCTCTCCTTCTCCAGCCCAGCCCGCACCATCTGCTCCTCTGCTGCCGCTAATCTCCTTACTGGGCCTCGTTCTCTCCTGTCCCACTGTCAACCCCCGGGCCACGTCCTTCCCCTGGCCTGGAATGCCCTCCCTTCACACATCCGCCAAGCTAGCTTTCTTCCTCCCTTCCAAGCCCTACTGAGAGCTCATCTCCTTCAGAAGCCTTCCCAGACTGAGCCCCCCTTTTCCTCTCTTCCTCCTCCCCTCCCCATCACCCTCCTCCCTCTGCCCTACCCCTTTCCCCTCCCCACAGCACTTGTATATAGTTGTACATATTTATTACTCTATTTATTTTATTAATGATATGTACATAGCTATAATTCTATTTATTCTGATGGTATTGACACCTGTCTCCTTGTTTTGTTTTGTTGTTTGTTTCTCCCTTCTAGACTGTGAACCCATTGTTGGGTAGGGACCGTCTCTATATGTTGCCGACTTGTACTTCCCAAGCGCTTGGTACAGTGCACTGCACACAGTAAGCACTCAATAAATATGATTTAAGGAATGAATGAATGAATGAACTTCTCTGTGCCTCAGTTACCTAGTCTGTAAAACGGGGATTGATACAGTGAGCCCCATGTGGGACAGGGACTGTGTCCAACTGGATTAGCTTTTATCCACCCCACCGCTTAATAGACTGCCTGGCACAGAGTAAGTACTTAACAAATACCATCATCATAATAATAAATGTTCTAAGCGCTGGGGTAGATACAAGGTAAACAGGCTGTCCCATGTGGGGCTCATCATTGAGAAGCAGCATGGCTCAGTAGAAAGAGCCCGGGCTTTGGAGTCAGAGGTCATAAGCGCTTAGTACAGTGCTCTGCACATAGTAAGCGCTCAATAAATACAATTGATGATGCTGGGTTCAAATCCCGGCTACATCAATTGTCAGTTGTGTGACTTTGGGCAAGTCACTTCACTTCTCTGGGCCTCAGTTCTCTCATCTGTAAAATGGGTATTAAGACTGTGAGCCCCCCGGGACAACCTGATCACCCTGTAACCTCCCAGCACTTAGAACAGTGCTTTGCACATAGTAAGTGCTTAATAAATGCCATCATCACATCATCATCTTCATCATTTAACTTTGCTGTGCCTCAGTAACCTCATCAGTAAAATGACTTGCCCAAAGTCACCCAGCAAACAATTGGCACAGCCGAGATGGAACCCAGGGTCTCTGACTCCCAGCCCCCTGCTCTTTCCATTGGGCCACACTCCTTCTCACAAACACAGAAAAATGTATTTAAAGACACTATGAGGCATAGATTCAGTCTGTGTGACTGAATCGTGGTGACCCCCAAAGGAGCCCCACAGGTGGGCGACTATCTACATAATAATGATCGTATTTGTTAAGCGCTTACTACGTGCAAAGCACTGTTCTAAGCGCTGAGGAGGTTACAAGGTGATCAGGTTGTCCCACGGGGAGCTCTTAGTTTTAATCCCCATTTTACAGATGAGGGAACTGAGGCACAGAGAAGTTAAGTGACTTGCCCAAAGTCACACAGCTGACAGTTGACAGAGGCAGGATTTGAACCCATGACCTATGACTCCAAAGCCCATGCGCTTTCCACTGAGCCACATACATGAAAAGTGTGTCAGAAAGAAGCAGGTGGGGGGTAAGGGAGGCCTAGTGGATACATTACAGGCTTGGGTGTCAGAGGACCTGGGGTCTAATCCCACCACCACCACTTATCTGCTAAGTGACCCTGGGCGGGTCACTTCACTTCTTTATGCCTCAGTTACCTCATCTACAAAATGGAGATCAAGACTGTGAGCCCTCTATGGGACAGGGACTGTGTCCAACATGATTAACTTGTATCTTCCCTAGTGCTTAGCACAGTGCATGGCACATCGTAAGCACTTAACAAACACCACTAAAAAAACTGAATCTCTGATTTTTTCCTACAGACTGTAAGCTCTCTTTGGGCAAGGGATGTGTCTGTTTATTGTCGTATTATATTCTCCCAAGCTCTTAGTAAAGTGCTCTGCATACAGTAAATGCTTAATAAATATGATTGACTGACAGACAGGGAATGGAGGCACAAGGTTTTGTGTGTGCGTGTGTGACAAGCTGTTCTTCATGTTCAAAGATCAATCAATCAATCGTATTTATTGAGCACTTACTGTGTGCAGAGCACTGTACTAAGTGCTTGGGAAGTACAAGCTGGCAACATATAGAGACAGTCCCTACCCAACAGTGGGCTCACAGTCTAGAAGGGGGAGACAGAGAACAAAACCAAACATACTAACAAAATAAAATAAATAGAATAGATAGGTACAAGTAAAATAAATAAATAGAGTAATAAATATGTACAAACATATATACATATATACAGGTGCTGTGGGGAAGGGAAGGAGGTAAGATGTGGGGGATGGAGAGGGGGTTGAGGGGGAGAGGAAGGAAGATGACAACTAATGGTAAGAGTCTATCTATGCAAGGCAGTTTGATAGAAAGACCGATAACACAAAAGCAGGGTGGCCAAGTGGAAAGATCACGGGCCTGGGAATCAGGGGATCCGGGTTCTAGGAATGGCTCTGCCACTTATCTGCTGTATGACCTCCAGCAAGTCACTTCACTTCTCTGGACCTCAATTTTCTCATGTGTAAAATGGGGATTCAATACTTGTTCTCCCTCCTTCTTAGACTACGAGCCCCATGCCGGATGGGGACTGTACCTGACCTAATTATTTTGTATCTACCCCAGTACTTAGAATAGTGGTTGGCACAGAGTAAATGTTTAACAAATCCCTTACCAACAGTAAGAACTGTATTCGCTTAAGGATGGATACTTGTTGCATGAATAGGTTTGTCCCATTTAGGGCCCTTTCTCTCCAGTGCTTAGTACAGTGCTGCACACATAGTAAGTGCTTAATAAATAATAATAATAATGGCATTTATTAAGCACTTGCTATGTGCAAAGCACGGTTCTAAGCGCTAGGGATGTTACAAGGACTGCATTCGTGCTCTCCCCTGGTTTAGTAGTGCAAAAGTATACTACATAACTATTTCAATTTTTTTCAGTTTCTATGTACTGCGTGAGAGCCTGAGCTTTCCCTGACACAGTCCCTTTCCTTTCTTCCCCCCCACCCTACCACCTTTTCCTCCCCACAGCACCTCTATGTGTTTGTACAGGTTTATTACTCTATTTATTTTACTTGTACATATTTACTAGTCTATGTGCCTTATTTTGTTAATATGCTTTGTTTTCTTGTCTGTCGCCTCCTTCTAAACTGTGAGCCCATTGTTGGGTAGGGACTGTTTCTATATGTTGCCAACTTGTACTTCCCAAGCGCTTAGTACAGTGCTCTGCACACAGTAAGCGCTCAATAAATACGATTGAATGAATGAATGAATGAAAGGTGATCAGGTTATCCCACGGGGGGCTCACAGTCTTAACCCCCATTTTACAGATGAAGGAACTGAGGCACAGAGAAGTTAAGTGACTTGCCCAAGGTCACACAGCAGGCAATTGGCAGAGCTAGGATTTGAACCCGTGACCCCTGACTCCAAAGCCCGGGCTCTTTCCACTAAGCCATGAATAAATGCCATTATTATTATTATTATGGAGCCTGCCACTTGAACACCCTAATCTTTGCCACCAAGACTATGGTCAAGGAGAACAACCCTCTCTCAAAAGCTGCCTGCTGAGGGTGTTCGGTTCTCTCAATAGTAACTACTCAATCACACAGTTTGAGATTGAGTCTCACAGTGTCTTTAAATATTCTCTTCTACCCTTCTGGCTTTCTCTTCACCTTTCAGCAGCTGCTTCAGAATCCTGCTGTCATCTTTTGTGGCCTAGTAGATAGAGCATAGGCCTGGGGTCAGAAGGACCTCCTCCTCCTCCATCAAAGGAAATCACCAGGATCTGCATCATGTCCCAATACCCCCCATTTCTTCCCCCATTCTCCAGTGAGGGCTAACCCTTTCCTGCCTTGGCTACAGTTTATACCATTCGTGCCCTGCTGGCGTATAGACCTGTGGTCAGGGATCATGTTTACTAACTCTATTAGAGGGTACTTTCCCAAGCACTTAGTTCAGTGCTCTGCACCCAGTAAGTGCTCAATAAATACCATTTATTGATTGGCGAATACCAAGACAAATAGGGCAACCCAACCTATGCCCAATCTATGAAGAAGAACAGATTGGGAGACAGAAACTTGTCCATCCAGTCTACCCTCTCATAGAGACTTGCAATACTCACCATTTACCAACTCACATTTGAGAGTCTGATCTAGCAAGGACACTTGCTTTGGGGATCCAGAAGGGATTTAAACAGTAGCGACCTTTTCAAATTTAAGAACATTGGCAAGCTTCATGTGAGACTGGACTCTGGATGAACTCAATGGCTGCAGCCCGAGACCGCATCCAATCTCCTTTATCTTCCAAATTGTTGGACTCCAAATCCCACCTTATTCTAAGATTCTGAACCCCAGGAAGTTTCGGGAACCAGGTGAGAATTTTCTCTTCCTTAGTACACTGCAGTAATAATAATAATTGTGGTATTTGTTAAGCACTTACTATGTGCCAGGAAGTTACTAAGCATTGGGGTAGAAACAAGGTAATTGCATTGGATAAAATCCCTTTCCCACACAGGGCTCACATTCTTAACAATAATAATAATAATAATAATAATAATAATAATGGCATTTATTAAGCACTTACTATGTGCAAAGCACTGTTCTAAGCTCTGGGGAGGTTACAGGGTGATCAGGTTGTCCCACAGGGGGCTCACAGTCAATCCCCCTTTTACAGATGAGGTACCTGAGGTGCAGAGAAGTTAAATGACTTGCCCAAAGCCACACAGCTTTACAATTGGCAGAGCTGGGATTTGAACCCATGACCACTAACTCCAAAGCCCGGACTCTTTCCACTGAGGCTCGCTGCTTCTCTGAGGCACAGAGAAGTGAAGTGACTTGCCCCAGGTCACCCAGCAGACAAGTGGCAGAGTCAGGATTAGAACCCAAGACTTCTAGGCCCATACTCTATCCAGGAGGCCATGCTGCTTATCCAGTATTGGTGTACTACTTCTTCAGTACACCAGTACAATACAGCACACCACCCAATAGATGATTAATAAATACTAGTAGTACTAGGAAGGCCAGAGCATCCTTCACTGGGAAAGTCTATTCTAGCTCTGGGTCATGCCGATTGGGAAGACCCAGGATTCAAACCAGGGTTGCTCTGTGTGCAATGACTCTTGTTCTCAATATGCCCAAATCAAAGTTACATGAGCTGTGAAAGTCAAGGCATTAATAATAATAATAATGATGGCATTTATTAAGCACTTGCTATGTGCAAAGCACTGTTCTAAGTGTTGGGGAGGTTAAAAGATGATCAGGTTGCCCCACGGGAGGCTCACAGTCTTAATCCCCATTTTACAGATGAGGTAACTGAGGCACAGAGAAGTTAAGTGACTTGCCCAAAGTCACACAGCTGACAATTGGCAGAGCCGGGGTTTGAACCTATGACCTCTGACTCCAAAGCCCAGGCTCTTTCCACTGAGCCACGCTGCTTCCCCTAGGCATTGACATAGGACATAGTCATTGACCTTGCTATAGTCCTACAACTGCACTGAAGGGAATGGTTACTGCACAACTCCCCTAGATCTACTTTACTTTTGCATTAATTTGTGGCTGAACCATTGAGTGTTTCTTTGCTCCCTAAACGGCCTGGCTAATGACCAGGCTGGATTTCTGATGTCCTAGCCTTGACATTGTTCAAAGCTGACATGGCCACCTTGTTTACCAATGAAAAGCCCATTTTCTTTGTTTCCTTTTATTCCACCAGATAGTGCCTTTCGCCCTGATTCTGTTTCCTCAGAAATTCTTGAATATACCCTTGAATATACCAGCAAAGTAGTGAACTTTCCAGTTGCCATTTCAGCTGGAGATCACATTCTCTTCCCACCAGCTTACCCTCTTGTTTTCTCCTGGGTCTGTTTTCTGTCATGACCAGTACTCACTTCTTGGTGTGTGTTCTGTCCTGCACTCTACATGGCCCATAACTGACCTTCTTTCCAGCAAAGATCCAAAGGGGACGGATGAGTTTTTCCAATGTGTGCCAGAAAGGGCTCAATTCCAAGTATTCATTTCCTGAAAGAAAAACAAAATATCCATTTACACTTGGGGACCAGAGAATCAATCAGAAGAGCAAGAGGGTGAAACTGTATTCCTTCATTCGGTAGCATTTATTAGACACTTTCTAGTTGTAGAACACTATAGTGGGTACCTGACATTCACAGCACTGTACTGGGCACCAAATGTGAATAGAGAACTGTATTAAATACTTGGGAATTGTAAGGGGAAGGCACCAAGCACAGAGGAGAACCCTGGATAAGTTGTTTAGTGTGCAGAGACCAATATGAATCAGTGTGGGCCCTAAGGCAGAATAAAGGATAGACAATCACTGGGAAAAGGAGGCCCAGGGCCAAGCAAGACCCCTCCCAAGACAAAGGAGCAGAACTTGGCGTCCCTCCAGAAAGGATGGAAGATGGAAGGGAGTAGAACCAGGCACTGAGACCCCAAGGTCAAACAGACCCTCTCCTCCAGGAGAGGCAGAAGCGGCACTTAGCTCCATTCCAAAGAGGAAGGGGAGTCAGAGATGAATAAAAATGAGTACAGACTAGATAACCACCTGGCAAAAGAGGCCCAAGGCTAAGCAGGGCCTTCCCACTCTTGAGCAATTTCCAGAGATCACTAGCCTCTAAAAAGGATGGAGGGGCCGGTTCCCTTTCAAGGAGGAGGGACAAAGGGGGAACAAACAAAGTAGCCTGGCCTAGTGGAAAGAGCACGGGCCTTGGGAGTCAGAGGACCTGAATTCTAATACCGGCTCTGCCATTTGTGTACTCCGTAACCTTGGGCAAGTCACTTAATTTCTCTGTGCCTGTTACCTCATCTGGAAAATAATAATAATTAATAATAATAATGATGGCATTTATTAAGCGCTTACTATGTGCAAAGCACTGTTCTAAGCGCTGGGGATGTTACAAGGTGATCAGGTTGTTCCCACGTGGGGCTCACAGTCTCAATCCCCATTTTACAGATGAGGTAACTGAGGCACAGAGAAGTTAAGTGACTTGCCCAAAGTCACACAGCTGACAATTGGCGGAGCCAGGATTTGAACCCATAATAATAGTAATGATGGCATTTGTTAAGTGCTTACTACATGACAAGCCCTGTTCTAAGTGTTGGGGTAGGTACAAGGTAATAGAGAAGCAGCGTGGCTCAGTGGAAAGAGCATGGGATTTGGAGTCAGAGGTCATGGGTTCAAATCCTGCCTCTGCCAATTGCCAGCTGTGTGACTTTGGGCAAGTCACTTCACTTCGTTGTGCCTCAGTTACCTCATCTGTAAAATGGGGATTAAGACTGTGAGCCCCCTGTGGGACAACCTGATCATCTTGTTACCTCCCCAGCACTAAGAACAGTGCTTTGCACAGTGTTTAATAAATGCCATTATTATTATTATTATTATTATTATTAGGTTGTCCCACATGGGGCTCACAGTCTTAATCCTCATTTTACATACGAGGTAACTGAGACACAGAGAAGTTAAATGATGTGCCCAAGGTCACATAGCAGACAAGTGGTGGAGCCCGCATTAGAACCCACATCCTATGACTCCCAAGCCTGTGTTCTTGCCACTAGGCCATGGACTCTGTGCCCCTTGTGGGACATGGACTGTGTCCAGTCCAATTAGCTTATATCTACCCCAGAGCTTAAACCAGCACCTGGAGCACTGTAAGTAAGGGCTTTACAATTCCCATTAAAAAAAGTGAAAATGGGAATCAACCAATAGGAGTGAAGCATTAAGATGTGACGAGGATGAAGAAATGTACAAAGGTAACCCACGATGGGGTCTCAGTGAACAACCAGAGAAGCAGCATGGCTCAGTGGAAAAGAGCATGGACTTTGGAGTCAGAGGTCATGGGTTCAAATCCCAGCTACACCAATTGTCAGCTGTGTGACTTTGGGCAAGTCACTTAACTTCTCTGGGCCTCAGTTACCTCATCTGTAAAATGGGGATGAAGACTGTGAGCCCCCTGTGGGACAACCTGATCACCTTGTAACCTCTCCAGTGCTTAGAACAGTGCTATGCACATAGTAAGCACTTAATAAATGCCATCATCATCATCATCATTAGTAGTATTCCTAAGATTGGTCCCCCAAAATAGGGGTTTGGGCTTGGTCATAGGTAACCTGTATTAAAAGGTGTTAGGCAACATGGGAAGCAGCATGGCTTAGTGGACAGAGCACAGGCTTGGGAGTCAGAGGGTCTGGGTTTTAATCATGGCTCTGCCACCTGTCTGCTGTGTGACGGGCAAGTGACTTCACTTCTCTGTGCCTCAGTTCCCTCAGTTCCTTTATCCCTGTAAATTGGGGATGAAGACTGTGAACCTCATGTGGGACAAGGACTGTGTCCAACCTGTTTAGCAGGTATCTACCCAGCGCTAAGAACATTGCCTGACACATAGTTAGTGCTTAACAAATACCATTATTATTATTATTATTATTATTATTATTATTCTTATCATTATTAACTGGGCCAACCGGAACCAGCAGGAATATAGCTCTTGCAGGAATATAGAGTAGAAGTCAGAGGATGGTCCCTACCTTCAAGGAGTTAATAAGCTAACGGAGATAGGCAATCCCCAAATGTATACAATAATATATGTAATATAGTGGAAGAGGGGTCAAACATTCTTACGTAGATTTGATGAAGTGAAGATCAAAGCAAATAGCAGAAATGAAGTCTGGGGAGAATCTCTCCAATTATTTCATCCCCACCTGCTGTACTGACAATTAGTAAGTATGACTGAGGTTTAACTGCTGTGCTTCCTATTGATCTATAAACATCAAGTTGGCTTGCAGTACTGACCATGACATGTCTTTTTCTAATTAATCCAGGAACAAAGAGCAAAACAAATCAGTCAAGGAGGAACAGATTATTTGTGGAATTCATTTAGATAAAAAAAACCTTCTCATCTACACAACAGAGCAGGTATAAGAACAGAGGGATGGTTTTGCTGGTTACCCACCTAACACAGCCCAGAATATGACCAAAGTTGCTTGACCCTTATGCCACCTACTTTTCCCTCAAAGTTTCCGTGAGACTTATATGTCCAGAGGGGACATTGTATGTGGAGATACATAATAGATAAATGCTTTTGGAAGATGATGGTGAGGATGATGTTGATACCTCCACTATTCCAGTCATTGCATCATGAGCCTAGGCAGAGAAACTGTAAAAAAAAGAAGACACAAAATAAAATAATAATTAATAATAATTATTATTGTATTTGTTAAGTGCTTACTATGTGCCAGGCACTGTTCTAAGTGCTGGAGTAGATACAAGATAACCAGGTTGGACACAGTCCCTGTCCCACTTAGGGCTCACAGTCTTAATCCCCATTTTACAGATGAGGGAACTGAGGCATGGAGAAGCAAAGCAACTTGCCCTAGGTCAAACAGGAGATAAGTGGTGGAGCGAGGATTAGAATCCAAGACCCTCTAACTCCCAGGCCCGTGCTCTATCAAGTGATGGAGGCTAGCCATTCACCACCATCATTTGAAAGTTTTTATTCAAATACCGGCCCTATTAAAGCATGAGTTCCCTGAGGGCAAGGACAATTTACCTCACTCTTTGATAGTTGATCAAGTGGTCACTCGAATACTCAGGAAGAGTTATCCCCTCTCCCTGCCTCTGAGCATAGGTCTGAACGAGAGAATGTGGATGGTTCAGTGCAAACCATCCCCACTACTGCAAAAAGCCCACTCAAACACATACCTTTCTGGGTTAACTTTTTCCTATTAACCTGAAAGATAAGGGACAAAAAAAGATACACTGTCGTATGTTCATGAGCACAGGGAAAAACTGTGCAAGAAATTTTCTCTCACCAAACCTCATATTCAAAGATTTAATCTCCCAATCAGTAGCATCAACTTTAAACCAGAGGATGTTTACTCTCACTCAAGGGGTGAGAAGCAGCTTGGCCTAGTAGATAGAGCAGAGGCCTAGATGTCAGAAGGACCTGGGTTCTAATTCCAGCTCTGCCACTTGTTGGCTGTGTGACCTTGGGCAAGTCATTTAATTCTCTGTGCCTCAGTTACCTCATCTATATAACGGGGATGAAGAATGTAAGCCCCATGTAGGACACTGATTGGTTCCAACCTGATTAGCTTGAATCTACCCCAGTGCTTAGTACAGTGCTTGGCATATAGTAAGCGCTTAACAAATACCATTTTTATAAAAATCTAAAGTCAGTGTCATCCTTCCCCATTCCAGAGGCACCAGTCCAGTCTCACGCCACATCCTCCAGACATGCTATGACTTGAAGATGAACCTAAAACTCAACATGTTCGAGACAGAACTCCTTATCTTCCCTTCTAAACCCTGTCCTCTCCCTAACTTTCCCATCACTGTGGACGGCACAACCATCCTTCCCATCTCACAAGCCCGCCAACTGGGTGTCGTTCTTGACTGCGCTCTCTTATTCACCCCACATATCCAGTCTCTCACAAAAACCTGCCGGTGTCACCTTCACAACATCACCAAGATCTGCCCTTTCCTCTCCATCCAAACCGCTACCACATTAGTACAATCACTCATCCTATCCTGACTGGATTATCCTGACTAGGTCTTCCCAGACTGAGCCCCCTCCTTCCTCTCCCCATCCCCCCCGCCTTACCTCCTTCCCTTCCCCACAGCACCTGTATATATGTATATATGTTTGTACGTATTTATTACTCTATTTATTTTACTTGTACATGTTTATTATATTTATTTTATTTTGTTAATATGTTTTGTTTTGTTGTCTGTCTTCCCCTTCTAGACCGTGAGCCCGCTGTTGGGTAGAGACCACCTCTATATGTTGCCAACTTGTAGTTCCCAAGCACTTAGTACAGTGCTCTGCACACAGTAAGTGCTCAATAAATATGATTGAATGAATGGATTACTTCATCAGCCTCCTTTCTGACCTCCCAACCTCCTGCCTCTCCTCACTTCAGTCCAAATTTCACTCTGCTTCCCCGGGTTATCTTCCTACAGAAACGTTCTGGGCATGTCACCCCCCACTCCACAAAAATCTCCAGTGGTTACCTATCAACCTCCATATCAAACAGAAACTCCTCATTATTGACTTCAAAGCTCTGCATCACCTTGTCCCTTCTTATCTCACCTCCCTTCTCTCCTTCTACATCCCAGCCTGCACACTCCTCTCCTCTGGTGCTAACCTCCTCACTGTGCCTCATTCTCGCCTGTCCCACCATCGACCCCTGGCCCACATCCTACCTCTGGCCCAGAATGCCCATCCTCCTCAAATCCGCCAATCCCACTTCTCCCCTTCAAAGCCCTATGGATGTCTCACCTCCTCCAAGAAATCTTCTGCGACTAAGCCCCCCTTTTCCTCAGCTCCCCCCTTCCCCGCCACATCTCCCCAACTCATTCCCTTTGCTCTACCCTCCTCTCCCCACCCCACTGCACTTTGTAAATATGTACATATCTATAATTCTATTTATTTACATTGATGCCTGTTTACTTGTTTTGATGAGTATATTATCTATAATTCTTCTTATTCATATTGATGCCTGTTTACTTGTTTTGAAGTCTGCCCCCCACCCCTTCTAGACTGTAAGCCTGGAGTGGGCAGGGATTGTCTCTCTTTATTGCTGAATTGTTCTTTCCAAGCACTTAGTAGAGTGCTCTGCACACTGTTAGCACTCAATAAATAGGAATGAATGAATGAATGAACCAACCTAAACTAGAGGAGTTTCCCAAGAGTCCTCTGGCCTAAGGTCGATCCTATCTGGGTCAGTCTTCCTGTGACTCTTCTAGTTGGCCTTAAATCAAACGACGCCTAGTAGCTGAACAAATGTTCACTGAAAGTCTGCAGCTCAAAATCTGTTTCTGCTGTTACGTTCTTCCTGAATACATTGAGGTGCTCCAGACAACTTCACCCACCCACCTGAGATGGGATTAGAGAAATGGCATGGCGCAGTGGAAATAGCACAGGCCTGATAGTCAGAGGATCTGGATTCTAATCCCGGCTCTACCATGAACCTGCTTTGTGACCCTGGGCAAGTCATTTTACTTCCCTGGGCCTCAGTTCCTTCATCTGAAAAAGGTGGTATTTTTTAAATATTTTCTGTGTGGCAAGCACTGTATTAAGCACTGGAATAGATACAAGATGATCAGGTCGGACACAGTCCCTGTCCACATGGGGCTCACAGTCTAAATAAGGAGGACAGCAGGTACTGAATCTCCATATTGCAGATGAGGGAACTGAGGCACAGAGAAGTTAAGTGAAGTTACAAGCCAGGATTAGAAGCCAGGTTCTCTAACTCCCAAGCCTCTGCTCTGTCTACTAGGCCAATGCTGCTTCTCTATGGGGATTCTCTCCTTGTTCTCTCTCCTACTTAGACTGTGAGCTTTATGTAGGATCTGATTATCCTGTATCTACCCAAGCACTTAGCACAATGCTTGACACATAATAAATACTTAACAAATACCAATAATTATTATTTTTGCAAATATCTGTGGTGTTTAACCTACTCCAATAATATGTTTTGCTCCCTTGCATTTTTAGAGCATGTCTACTGTCCACTCTTTTTATGATTACCCCATTTTAGCAGCGTGGCTCAGTGGAAAGAGCCCAGGCTTTGGAGTCAGAGGTCATGGGTTCAAATCCTGGCTCTGCCAATTGTCAGCTGTATGACTTTGGGCAAGTCACTTAACTTCTCTGTTCCCCACTTACCTCATCTGTAAAATGGGGATTAAGATTGTGAGCCCCCCATGGGACAACCTGATTACTTTGTTACCTCCCCAGCGCCTAGAACAGTGCTTTGCACATAGTAAGCACTTAATAAATGCCATTATTATTATTATTATTCAGCTCCCCAAGGGACAACATGATAGGCATCCTGTTGACCACTCTCCTCACACATCCCATCCAGTGCTGGAAGTGTTTTCATGGACATTTCTTCAATGCTGGTGGTCTGTTTGCCTTCCACCTCATCGACTGGGATTCTGTCCGTCCACTTGGTAATGTGCTGTGTGTAGGTGGTGCGGCTGGAACTGCTACAGTCATCAGATGCGGCCTCTGTGGTAGGTCCTGGTCTCAGAGCCATAAAGAAAGTTGGACACTGCCTTAATCGTCTTCAGTTTGACTAGAATCCCGATGCTATGTTGGCACCGCCCTCTGTCTTTGAGCTTCGCCCAAGGACACACTGGCCTTCTGGATTCAGTCCTCCATCTATCATTATAGAGAAGCAGTGTTGCCTAGTGGATACCGCATCGGGCTGGGAACCAGAAGGACCTGAGTCCCTGGTCCACCCTTTGCTAGCTGTGTGACCTGGGGTAAGTCACTCTCTAGGGCCTCAGTTACTCCATCTGTAAAATGGGGATTAAGACTGTGAGCACCATGTGGGACTTGGACTTTGTCCAACCTGATTAGCTTGTATCTAATAATAATATTAATAATCATAATATTTGTTAAGCACTTACTGTGTGCCAAGCACTATTCTAAGCGCTGGGTCAGATTCAAGGTAATCAGGGTGTCCCACATAAGGCTCACAATCTTAATCCCCATTTTACAGATGAGGTAACTGAGACACAGAGAAGTGAAGTGACCTGCCCAAAGTCACACAGCCAACAAATGGCGGAGCCGGAATTAGAACATACGACCTCCGACTTCCAAGCCCATGCTCTTTCCACTCCAGCGTTTAGTACAGTGCTTACACACAGTAAGCACTTCGCAAATATTATGAAGAATAAAATTATTGAATCATTTCACAGCAGGGGACAACTGGGAACTGGGAAAAGAGGTCAGCCTGCCTCACAGTGGTCAGGAATAGGGTAGTTGTATGGGGGAGGGGCTATGGAAAAATCATGACACCAAAAAGGAGAAATGAAAATAGAGCTAAAGGCCCTACACTTAATAATTGTGGCATTTGGTAAGCACTTACTATATGCCAAGTACCGTACTAAACACTGGGATAGATACAAGATAATCAAGTCCCGCATGGGAATCTAAATTCATTCAATCATATTTACTGAGCTCTTACTGTGTCTAAGTAGGAGGGAAAAAAGGTATTGAATTCCCATTTTGCCGATGAAGGAACTGAGGCACAGAGAAGTGAAGTGATTTGACCAAGATCACACAGCAAGTGCCAAGTAAGCTAGAGTGTGAGCGCATTGTGGGCAGAGAATGTGTCTGTTTATTGTTGTACTGTACTCTCTCCAGCACATAGTACAGTGCTCTGCACGTAGTGCTCAATAAATAAGATTGACTGACCGACAGCTTTGTAATAGGGTAGTAAAGGGCAGTCTTTGCAAGCCCTCGATGTGAGATTGTATTAGTGATATGGTTTTACCAGTCATGCATGCATACATTAATACAATCTCACCATCAGTGGCATCAAAGTCAGAGTACGGATAGATATGTATGTACGATCCTTGTTTTCTAATATAAATATGCAGTTGCTATTAGTAAAATACATCCATCAGCAGGGAAACATGAATTGCTCATGAAATAGAAAGACCAATATGATCAAAATCAGGTTAAGGTCAGAGCAATATCTCCAAGCAAGAAAAATTCTAAGAAAAGTAACATAGTTGCTAGGAGACGTTTACTAAACTATCCATGTCCCTGATTACATATTGAGGACTTATGGATTAGCCCACACACTAGGAGTTTAGAAAATTCTTGAATTGTTGCATATCGAAGAGTCTAGTTAAATAACTTCTCTTTTCAAATTAAATTAAAAACAGATAATCAGGGATTTGCTTTTTCCTAATCATCCTTTTTCCTTTTTATAAATGACATGGGCTAGTTTGCCAGATTTTAAAGGTTGCTCTGTCTGCCAGTGAACAAACTCTAATCTCCAGGTGATTAATTATCTACAATGGAAAGGAGATTGCCTTCACAGTAGCCCCATGAACTCTAAAAACAACTTTGCCCAGGGAAGCATCTGAATGTCTACAATACTTGAAAACTGAGCTCTTTCAGTCACAAAGGAGCAGTTCTGCCCTTACTAAGGGGGGAAGGGGCTGAGTGTTGGAAAGAAGAAGCAAAAAGAAGAGATGATCCATCAATCAATGGTATTCATTGAGTTCTCACCATGTGCAGAGCACAATACAGTAGAGTTGGTAGGCACACTCGCTGCTCGCAGAGCACAAGTCTGGGAATCAGAGTAGTCAAAGGACCTGAGTTCTAATTCTGACTCCACCACTTGTCTGCTGTATGACCTTGCGCAAGTCACTACACTTCTCTGTGCCTCAGTTTTCTCATCTGTAAAATTGGGATGAAGACTGTGAGCCCCATGTGGGACATATGCTGTATCCAACCCGATTATCTTGTATCTACCCCACTATGTGAAATGCCTGGCACATAGTAAGCACTTAACAAAAAAATATTAAAATAAAACAAATGGATTTCTGACCTGATTACAGCTAGAAACTCAACAAGTCATCAGTGTCTGTGCTATAACAAATGATTGAGTCGGGATCTGTTTAATGTCATTTCAATAAACTGCACCAAAGTACCTCTGAAAAACACTTTGGCAAAAATACTTAAAATAAAAAGATATAAAAACTGAGGTGTGTCCTTGATTCACAACAAGCAGGTGTTATTTATGACTTCTTGGATGGAATGCTATATTTTGCTCTTTTTAACTGAACACCTGAAGTAACATATTTTAGGCTTCATGAACGAGTCATTAGCAGTAAAAGCTTTTATAAACATTGACAACTTTCTCTGCTCTCCAAAGCAAGTGCTTTAAGCTGTCAGCTATGAGTATCCCCCCGATAATGCCAAGGCATTGGCACCCACATACAGCATCATAGTCTACAGAGAAGCAGTATGGCTTAAAGTAATAATAATAATGTTGGTATTTGGTAAGTGCTATGTGCCAAGCACTGGGGGGGGATACAAAGTAATCAAGGTTGTCCCACGTGGGGCTCACAGTCTTCATCCCCATTTTACAAATGAGGGAACTGAGGCACAGAGAAGTGAAGTGACTTGCCCAAAGTCACACAGCTGACAAGTGGTGGAGCTAGGATCCGAACCCATGACCTCTGACTCCCAAGCCCGGGCTCTTTCCACTGAGCCACGACAGTCAGCAGATTTGTTTTTCAGTCAGTCAATCATATTTATCGTGTACTTACTGTGTGCGGAGCACTGTACTAACCATTTGGAAGAGTACAATATAACAATAAACACTTTCCCTGACCACATTGAGCTTACAATCTAGAAGGGGAGACAGACATTAATATAAAAAAATAAATTACAGATATTCATCCAATCGTATTTATTGAACACTTACTCTGTGCAGAGCACTGTACTAAGCACTTGGGAAGTACGATATGATAATGATGGCATTTGTTAAGCGCTTACTATGTGCAAAGCACTGTTCTAAGCGCTGGGGGGATACAAGGTGATTAGGTTGTCCCATGTGGGGCTCACAGTCTTAATCCCCATTTTACAGATGAGGGAACTGAGGCACAGAGAAGTGAAGTGACTTGCCCAAAGTCACACAGCTGACAATTGACAGAGCTGGGATTTGAACCCCTGACCTCTGACTCCAAAGCAGGGGCTCTTTCCACTGAGCCACGCTGTACATAAATGATGTGGGGCTGGGAGGGGGAATGAATAAAGGGAGCAAGTTAGGGCAATGCGGAAGGGCGTGGAAGTAAAGGAATAGAGGGCTTAGTCAGGGAAGGCCTCTTGTAGATGTGCCTTCAATAAGGCTTTGAAGGAGGGGAGAGGAATTGTCAGATATGGGGAGGGAAGGCATTCCAGGCCAGAGGCAGGATGTGGGCAAGAGGTCAGCGGTGAGATAGACAAGATCGAGGTACAGTTGGAAGGTTAGCAATAGAGCAGGAAAGTGTGCGGGCTGGGAAGGAGAGTAATAATAATAATAATAATGGCATTTATTAAGTGCTTACTATGTGTAACGCACTGTTCTAAGCGCTGGGGAGGTTACAAGTTGATCAGGTTGTCCCACGTGGGGCTCATAGTCTTGATCCCCATTTGACAGATGAGGTAACTGAGGCCCAGAGAAGTGAAGTGACTCACCCAAAGTCACACAGCTGACAATTGGCAGAGCCAGGAATTGAACCCCTGACCCCTGACTCCAAAGCCCAGGCTCTTTCCATTGAGCCACGCTGTACATAAATGGTGTGGGGCTTGGAGGGGGAATGAATAAAGGGAGCATGTTAGGGCAATGTGGAAGGGTGTGGAAGAAAAGGAATAGAGGGCTTAGTCAGGGAAGGCCTCTTATAGATGTGCCTTCAATAAGGCTTTGAAGGAGGGGAGAGGAATTGTCGGATATGGGGAGGGAAGGCATTCCAGGTCAGAGGCAGGATGTGAGAGAGGTCAGCATTGAGATAGACAAGATCGAGGTACTGTTGGAAGGTTAGCATTACAGCAGGAAAGTGTGCGGTCTGGGTAGGAGAGTAATAATAATAATAAAAATAATAGTGGTAATAATAATAATGGCATTTATTAAGTGCTTACTATGTGCAAAGCACTGTTCTAAGCACTAGAGAGGTTACAAGGTGATCAGGTTGTCCCATGTGGGGCTCACAGTCTTGATCCCTATTTTCCAGATGAGGTAACTGAGGCCCAGAGAAGTGAAGTGACTTGCCCAAAGTCACACAGCTGACAATTGGCAGAGCCGGGATTTGAACCCACGACCTCTGACTCCAAAGCCCGGGCTCTTTCCACTGAGCCACGCTGCTTCTCTAAAAGTAGCAAGATGAGGTGGGATGGGGTGCAAGGGTAAGGTAGGTGGGGGTTCTAATCCCTGTCTGCCACTGCCTACCCCAGAATAGTGCATAGTAAGCGCTTAACAAATACCATTATCATTATTGCCTGTGTGATCTTGAGCAATCACTTCCTCTATAAAATAGGGATTAAAAACTTGTTCTTCCTCCCCCTTAGACTGTTGAGCCCCATGTGAGGCAAGGACTGTGTCTGATGTGATTGTCTAGCATTTACCTCTGTACTTAGTACTTAGGAGGCAGTGTGGCTTAGTGGAAAGAACACAGCCTTGGGAATCAGAGGTCGTGGGTTCTAATCCCGGCTCTGCCACTTGTCGGTAGTGGGACCCTGGGCAAGTCACTTAACTTCTCTGGGCCTCAGTTACCTCATCTGTAAAATGGGGATTAACACTGTGAGCCCCACGTGGAACAAACTGATTACCTTGTATCTACCCCAGTGCTTAGAACAGTGCTTGGCACATAGTAAACACTTAACAAATACCAACATTATTAGTAGTAGTAATAGTAGTAGTAGTAGTAGTAGTAGTAGTAGTAGTAGTAGTAGTAGTAGTAGTGCAGTGCTTGGAACATAGTAAATGTGTAACAAATTCCACAATTATTACAAGGACCATGGTCCCTAGGACCTGGGCCATTTGATGGTGCCACTATTAGTTTGGCCCCCATGGCCAGAAATGGGCTAAAGGTAAAGCCAGTATGGCAGCTCGCCTCCTGCCCATTCCCAACAAGACATGGTCTCTGGCCCAGGCACCTTGTGGAAATCTACATACAATTCAACGTTTTCCTCAGGGAACCACCAAATTAAGCAGTTATTGCTGTTGTTAACTTCACCTACAACCCTGAAACTTCCCCGACCTTCCCATGACTCCTCAATCCCTGCCCTTCAGTCAACGCATCTCAGTCCTCCCTTTCCTGTACCACCCCTTCCTTTCCATCCACCCCTTCCCCACTCCTTGCACCACTCTCATCCCCCTCCCCCTTCCCATGCCCATTATCCTGTCCCAGTGCCACTCTTCACCTGTTCAACTGTTCACTCTCCAGTGGCTTCTTCCCCATTGCTGTCAAACATGCCCATGTCTCCCCTAGCCTAAAAAAAAACCTCCCTCGACCCCATGACTCCTTCCAGTTATCACCCAATTTCCCTCTTACTCTTCATCTCTGAAGCCCTTGAGTGACTTTTCCTTTACCCACTGTCTCAAGTTCCTCTTCTTCAATACTCTCGTTGACCCTCTCCAATCTGGTTTCTGTTCCCTTCACTCATTCATTCATTCAACCATATTTATTAAACACTCACTGTGTGCAGAGCACTGTACTAAGCGTTTGGGAAAGTACAATACAACAGTAAACAGTGACATTCCCTGCCTATAATGACCTTGCAATCTAGAGCTGGGTAGACAGACATCAATACAAATAAATAAAATTACAGATATATGCAGAAGTGCAGTGGTGCTATGGGGGAGAGCAAAGGGAGTAAGTCAAAGTGATGCAGAATGGAGTGGGAGATGGAAAAGTGGGGCTTAGTCTGGGAAGGCCCTTTGGAGGAGATGTGCCCTTAATAAGGCTTTGAAATCGCGGAGAGAAACCACCCTCTCAAACGTCACAAATGATAACCTTCTTCCAAATCCAATGTCTTCTACTCCAACCTAATCCTCCCTGATCTCTCGGTTGACTTTGACACTGCCGACTACCCCCTTCTCCAGGAAACATTATTCAACCTTGTCTTCACTGATTCTGTCCTCTTTTGGTTCTCCTCCTATTTCTCTGGCCGCTCATTCATTCATTCATTCATTCAATCGTATTTATTGAGCACTTCCTGTGTGCAGAGCACTGTACTAAGCACTTGGGAAGTACAAGTTGGCAACATATAGAGACGGTCCCTACCCAACAATGGGCTCACAGTCTAGAAGGGGGAGACAGACAACAAAACAAAACATGTGGACAGGTGTCAAGTCGACAGAACAAATAGAATTAAAGCTAAATGCATATCATTAACAAAACAAATAGACTATTAAATATGTACAAGTAAAATGAATAGAATAATAAATCTGTACAAACATATATACAGGTGCTGTGGGGAGGGGAAAGAGGTAGGGCAGGGGTGATGGGGAAGGGGAGGGGAAAAACGGGGCTCAGTCTGGGAAGGCCTCATTCGCAGGCTCCTTCTCTGCCTCCCATCCTCTAACTGTGGGAGTCCCTCAAGGCACAGTGCTGGGTCTACTTTTATTCTTCATCTACACCCAATCCACTGGGGAACTCATTTGCTCCCATGGCTTCAACTACCACCTCTAAGAGATAATTAACAAGTCTACATTTCCTGCCGTGATCTCACTCCCTATCTGCAGTCTCATATTTCCTCCTGCCTTCAAGGCATCTCTACTTGGTTGCCCCACCGACACCTCAAATGTAACAGTCCAAAATAGAACTCCTTATCTTCCCACCAAAACCTGGTCCTCCCCATGATTTTCTATCACTGTAAATAGCATCACCCTCCTTCATATCTTTCAAGCCCATAACCTTGGCATTATGCTTGACTCTTCTCTCTCATTCAACCCACCTATTCAATATATCACTCTGTTCCGTCAATTCAACCTTCTGAACATCACTAAAATCTATCCTTTCTTCTACATCCAAACGGCTACCACGTTAATCCAAGTACTTGTCATCCTGATTACCGTACAAGCCTCCTTGCTGACCTCCCTGCCTCCTGTCTTTACCCACTCTAGTTCACACTTCACTCTGTTGCCTGAATCATTTTTCTACAAAAATGTTCAGTCAATGTTTCCCCACTCCTCAAGAATCTCCAGTGGTTGCCCATCCACCACTATATCAAACAGAAACTGCTTACCATCAGCTTTGAAGCACTCAATCATCCTTGCCCCCTCCTACCTCACCTCATTTCTCTCCTATTACACCCCAGCCCACACACTTCACTCTTCTGATGCCAACCTACTCACTGTACCCCAATTTCATCTATCTCTCTGTTGATCTCTCTCCCACATCCTGCCTCTAGACTGGAACACTCTCCACCTTCAGAGTCTTATTGAAGGAACATCTCCTCCAACAGATTGTCCCTGACTAAACCCTCATTTCCTCTTCTGCCACTGCCTTCTATGTTGGCCTGATTTGCTCCCTTTATTCACCCCTCCCTCATCCCCATGGCACTTGTATACCTCCAGTTCCTAGAACAGTGTTGGGCACGTAGTAAGTGCTTAACAAATATCATCATTATTATAGCTGTAATATATTCATTTATATTAATGTCTGTCTGCCCCTCGAGCCTATAAACTCATTTTGTACAGGGAATAATGATAATAATAATGATGGCATTTGTTAAGTGCTTGCTATGTGCAAAGCACTTTTCTAAGCGCTGGGGGGGATGCAGGGTGATCAGGTTGTCCCACATGGGGCTCACAGTCTTAATCCCCATTTTACAGAAGAGGTAACGGAGGCTCAGAGAAGTTAAGTGACTTGCCCAAGGTCACACAACAGACATGTGGTGGAGCCGGGATTAGAACCCATGACGTCTGACTCCCATGCTCATGCTCTTTCCACTGAGCCACACTGGGAAGATTTGGGACACGTGCAGATAAATTAACAGACAATTTGTCCTGGTCCTTAGTCCCTTAGCAGGAAAGACTAAGGCAAACCAGTGTGGAAAGCAAATGTGTCAACCAACTCTGTTACATTATACTCTCCCAAGTGTTTAGTATAGTGCTCCGCACACAGTGAACACTCAATAAGTACAACTGAATGAAGTGCCTGTTTCTAACCCCGGTGAGAACCTAAAAAACTACTATGTACAGAGCGATGTACCGAGTATCACCTACTGCATGCAGAGCACTATACTAAGTGCCTGGAGAGTTTGATAGAAGTGAAAGAGATGGTCCCAGGTTATAAGGAGCTTACAGCCTGGAAGGGGAAATGAGTAGATATAAACTGTAGTCAGACAGTGGGATCAGGAAGACAACTAAAGGTACAATTAGAAAGGTATGAACTTGGAAACATGACTATACAGATGGAACGCATTATGAGCAGGTAACATGTCTCCTAATTCTGATGCACTATACTCTCCCAAGCACTTAGTATAGAGCTCTGCACATAGTAAGCATTCATACAATTGATGACTGTTCGATAAATATGCATATAATCTACATGGATATAGGGAAATAACAATAATAATAATAATGGCTTTTCTTAAGCACTTACTACGTGCCAGGCACTGCACTAAGCGCTGGGGTGGAGAACCAGTGTGGCTCAGTGGAAAGAGCATGGGTTTTGGAGTCAGAGGTCATGGGTTCAAATCCTGACTCTGCCAATTGTCAGCTGTGTGACTTTGGACAAGTCACTGAACTGCTCTGGGCCTCAGTTACCTCATCTGTAAAATGGGGATTAAGAATGTGTGAGCCCCCCGTGGGACAATCTGATCACCTTGTAACCACCCCGGTGCTTAGAACAGTGCTTTGCACATAGTAAGTGCTTAATAAATGCCATCATTATTATAAAAGCAAATCAGGCTGGACACAATTCTTGTCCCATATGGGGCTCACAGTCACGATCCCTATTTTACAGATGAGGTAACTGAGGCACAGAGACATTAAGTGACTTGCCCAAGGTCACATAGCAGAAAAACAGTGGAGGCAGGATTAGAACCCATGACCTTCTGACTCCCAGGGCCATGCTCTATCCACTACACTATGCTGCTTCCCTATTGAAGCAGCCTGGCTCAGTGGAAAGAGCCCAGGCTTTGGAGTCACAGGTCATGGGTTCAAATCCCGGCTCTGCCAACTGTCTGCTGTGTGACTTTGGGCAAGTCACTTCACTTCTCTGTGCCTCAATTACCTCATCTGTAAAATGGGGATTAAAACTGTGAACCCCCCCATGGGACAACCTGATCACCCTGTAACATCCCTAGCGCTTAGAACAGTGCTTTGCACATAGTAAGCTCTTAACACATACCATCATTATTATTATTACTGTGCCATGTTGCTTCCCTCAAGTGACACTGACGAATTGTTCCAAATTGAGATGGGTAGAGGGGGCAGGATGGCTGTTTAGGTGCCACCTGAGTCAGCATCAGTTCAAACCTGCTGTGATCCTTTCTGAAAATCCTTTTTGGGAGGCAGGGAAGATGCCTCATACTAATGAAACCTGCCGCGAGCACACTAAGAAATTCAGAAGTGCTAAGGGTTAGTGGACGTTCAGACCCCGTGGCTTCCTTCCTCATTCCTGAATACACCAGACTGGCTGACCTGACCTATGGAGTCGATGAGGTGATATATTTCTGAAAGGAATGACCCATCAAAGTTTAGTTTTTTTCAAAACCCTAATACACTCGGCTGCTTTTCCACATATATTTAAGTGACTCAGGGGTGACCGCCAGGAGGAATCAGCTGAAACTAAATTAGCATCGGCACAAATGCACCATGTTGAACTGAGACAACAATTATAGAACCAGAAAATGAGTAAAATGTATGTGTTGGGTGCAGAATACCTTTCTGCCAGCCAGCTGATATGGGGAGAAGACACACAAATGGTTGTTGTTAAACCGATTTAATTACCACAAGGATCTCCTTCATGCAGGAGAAGGTGAAATTCATTTAAATGACTTTATCTGAGCCAACTGCTAAATCTTTTTGGTCTCAAGGAGGTAACAGCACTTAGAACAGTGCTTTGCACATAGTAACCGCTTAACAAATGTCATTATTATTATTATTATTACTATTATTTAGTTTCCTTTTCAGACTTCAAGATGGCTCTCCTCTGGTGAGCCTGTAGGTGATGGACATCTTTCCTTGAGAAGCCACTCAGTCGACTTTCTAGTCTGTCGGTGTCATTGGTACATCAGTTTAGGAAAGGCTTTCCAGAGGCCCTGGGGCTGGCAATATTTGCCTTTCAGTACTACTGAAGGTTTTTGCTTTTACAAGAAGTTCCGGTTGATAGCCATCCATGTACCCGACTTAGAAATGTCCTTGCCCAAGGTAGGCCCAGAGGCATAGAAAGGGAGGAATCTGCCTAAGGGAATGTGCCCCTCTCTAGATATTCAATAGGCAATCACCCAGAGATCGCGTCTAGCTGCTCAACTGTATTGTACTTTTCCAGGTATTTAGTACAGTGCTCTAAAAGTTCTCAATAAATTCCACTAGTTGATTGGCAAGTCCTACTATGGTAAACAAGGGACTGAAAAGGAAGTGGGGTGATATGGGGAGGGGAGACAAAATGCTGTAGTTTCTTCTAGGACCCCAACTTCTCTGCCACTCAGGGCACACTAGTTTGCAGGGAAAGTTGGTCATTATGCTCTTTTCCCAACATTGTCAAGCACTAATGGGCCACCCAGCGTGAATGGGGGGCCAGCTGGGCCACCTGCAGAAACACGATGGTATAGGTGGAGGGATATGGGGGTGACTCTTGGCTCATTTTATGAGCTCCCAGATTGAATGATGAATGGAAAAATGCACTGTGAGCGGTAAATCCATCCCATCTACAGTGACAGAGGCCAGTGCCTATCAGCCAGGGCCTGGTCAGTCTCTCCCTTTCTGTATAACTCCATGAGTTGGATCCAATTTTCCATAGGAAAATTCCCATCAAGTTACATAAAGTGAGACGCCAGGCCCTCTCCCCTCCTTCACATCCAGCCAAGCCACAGCAACGACCCCAAATCATTTCCATCTGAGCTGCTTGACAGGCTCCTCAATGGGGAGCGGGTGGTTCCTCCATAAGCCTGGATCCGCTAGACCCACACCCCAAACCAACCACGTCATTTACGCACCTCGTCAGACAGCAATCCCATTCCCATGCAACCCCGCCTCAGGAGGTGTCCCATACTTTCAGCACAGGGCAGCTAGCTCTCTGCTGGGGAGGTGGCCTCTTCACATGACTGTCCTCTCAGGAACATTTCCAAGAAACCCTTCTCCCTCTGAGGCAAAGCAGCAAGTCTCTTAAACATTGCTTTCTTTCCCAGTGCCTACCGGGAAAGAAGCTCTTAGGGGAGTGGGACACTTTAAAGCCACAAGCCAGATGGTTTGGGGGCTCCCTTGTGGGCTTCTCCTCAGGCCCCCTCCATTGCAATCCAATGGGCTTCTCCTCAGGCCCCCTCCATTGCACATTCTCGATTTCCATCTCAGCCCTCCTTTCAACAGCCGTTTCGCCAGGATTCTGTAGTGGTTAGATGGGCCCAGCCACAGAAGAACACTGTCTTTTGGGTGCCATATGCTTGTTTACATCCTAACAAAAGGAGATTAATCTGGAGACCGACACCGCCCCATCACGGGTTCTGACCTCATGTGAAGGTCTCCACAGCTAAATTACTGTTCAGTTCAGAAACTCAGTGTTCAGATTACAGGTCCAGTGACTCCCTCACTTCTTTCTCTCACCCCAGATGAAAGAAAAAAAATCTCTTGCACTTTAAGTCACGTAATAGTCTCTCATTCATCTTCTTATCCTCACTCTCCTCCCACTGTACCCCAGCTCTAGCTCTTCATTCCTTTCGAGCAAACATATGCACTTAGGTTCCCCAGATGTAATCACAGGGCCTTGTTCTCACTCCTCCCACTGCCGAGCTCTTGCTCGTATTCTCCTTCCTGCCTAGGACTCCCTCCCCCTTCACATCTGGTCCCTCTGAAATCATCTCCTCCTGGAGGCTTTCCCTGATTAATCTTTCTCCTATTTCCACTTCAGAACTTCCCTGACACCCAAGCACTTGGGTCCTCACCCTCCCTGCCACTTACCTCTCATCTTTAGACCAACTGCTTCCCCCTACCTGTAATTTATTTCATTCAGTCGTATTTATCGAGCACTTACTGTGTGCAGAGCACCGTACTAAGTGCTTGGAAAGTACAATTCGGCAACAAGTAGAGACAATGCCTACCCAACACAGTCTTCTAAACTGTGAGCCTGTTGTTGGGTAGGGACCGTCTCTATATGTTGCCAGCTTGTACTTCCCAAGCACTTAGTACAGTGCTCTGCACACAGTAAGCTCTCAATAAATACAATTGAATAAATGAATGAACAGGCTCACATTCTTATAAGCCCCTCTAGACTGTACAATTTTTGTGTCTGTTATATTATTATATTGTACTCTCCCAAGCACTTAGAAGAGTGCTCTGCACAAAGAAAGCACTCGATAAATACGACTGACTCACAGACTGACTTTAGTGTCCGGCTCACTACCTGATTATGAGCTCCTCAAGGGCAGGGATCGTGCCTACAATCTCTATTGTACTCTCTTAAGTGCTTAGATCAGAGCCCTGTGCAGAGGAAGCACTAAATAGATACCAATGATTTGGAGGAATCCATCTCCGGTCTTCCACCATGGACCCTTTCTTCATTTCTTTAACACCATACTGAGAAGCAGCATGGCAGAATGGATAGAGCACTGGTCTGGGAGACAGAAGGTCATGGGTTCTAATCCCAGCTATGCCACTTGTCATCTGTGTGACCTTGGGCAAGTCGTTTCCCTTCTCTGTGCCTCAGTTACCTCATCCATAAAGTGGAGATTAGGTCTGTGAGCACCAGGTGGAACAGGGACTGTGTCCAACCTGATTTTCTTGCATCCACCCCAGCGCTTAGTACAGTGCCTGGCACATAGTAAGTGCTTAACAAATACCACAATTATTATTATTATTACAATCAACTGACTGACTGACAATAAAACTGACACAGATCTCAGGGAGCAGCTAGCAGGAGCTGGGAGGTGGATACCAGGGAAATGTGGGATGAAGGATTTGGGGAAAGAGGAAAAAGTGTGGTTCTCAAAAAAAAAAAAAACCCAGCTGCCCTGACATAGAGCCACTATAACACTGTGGGGACAACAGTTTCTTTAAAGCCACAAGTCAGGCTGCATGGGGACTCGTACAATCAAATGGGCTTCTCTCTGGGCCCCTTCCATCGCACATTTTCAATTTCAATCTCAGGCCCCCCCACCACCTCGGACCCCTCCCCCTTGCTTTTAATTTGAAATGCTAGAAAGAATCCATGAATGAAGTATTCGGACATTCATAAATCACAGTCTCTTTCCATCAGTCTGTATCTCCTGGTGTCTCTCAGCCTCTGCCAATGCCCACACAATAATCCTCTGGTGACCAGATTTGGAAAACACTGAGTTTGAAGGTGTGGAGCAACAGGGATGTTGCAATAGAAGAGAAAGGATAGATATCCCTTGACTGTAAATTACGTCTAGAAAAAGCTGATTGTGGGCAGGGAACGTGTCTTCTGTGGTAGTGTATTATTACTACTACTGATAATACTACTACTAGTAATAATAATAATTGTGGTATTTGTCAGGGACTTACTATGTGCCAAGCACTGTTCTAAGTGCTGGGGTAGAAGCAAGATACTCAGGTCGAACACAATCCCTGTCCCACAAGAAACTCACAGTTTTAGCATTTTACAGATGAGGTAACAGCCCCAGAGAATGATAGTAATGTTATTTGTTAAGTGCTTACTATGTGTCAAGCTATGTTCTAAGCACTAGGGTGGATACAAGGTAATCAAGTTGTTCCACGTGGGGCTCATAGTCTTAATCATCATTTTACAGATGAGGGAACTGAGGCACAGAGAAGTGAAGTGACTTGCCCAAGGTCACACAACAGAAATATGTCAGTGCTGGGATTAGAACCCATGTCCTCTGACTCCCAACCCTGTGCTTTCCACTAGGCCACACTTAGTACAGTGCTCTCTACATAGAAAGCACTCAACAAATACCACTGATTGATGTGTCTGCAGGGTAAGGGATTGAGTGGAGGTGAGTAGGGGATTAGGGAATAGCCATCTATTAAGACTCCTCTTCCCTCAGCCAAATCAGCAGGTCACCCCTGAGAGACCACAGCAGATTCCATTTGGCCATTTTGGGCCCTCCCACTTTATCACAGGACCCAAAGGAGGCACAAAGGGCATGGATTTTTTCCAGTAAAGCTGAGACACCTGTTTACATTACTGTTTAAATATTACCTTCCCTGAAACCCGCTACCGTTCCGATGCCCACCAGTTGAGAGAACCTACGTTACCTGCTTTCAGAGGACCAGCCCCACAGCATCCATCATGAACAACTTCCATGACAACCCAAAGCCTGCAGACTTCAAAATGCATCCCAGGCATTATCTCTTGCACCCATCCCCTTGGGAGGTCTCTTTCTCTCTCGCATGCGCAATCCCCTGTTTACACTTGAGGAAGCCAAGGCACGGAGAGGTGAATTGATATTTCCTGGGCCACCCATGAAGCCATCAGGAGAGATGAGTTTGAAACTCCGAGTTTATGACCTCGAGGTCAGTGCTCAGATGGAAACTCCCCCCACTGACACATTGGTGCGTGCACATATATGCGTGCATGCAGCTGGGAGGGGGATCTGAAATGAGACACGGAGGAGGTGAAGAAAATGGGAAAAAGGAAGAAACGCGTATGGTCCCACAGGCTCGATGCCTCGAAGATTTTCCCTTCAAGGGAACCACGAAGACTGTTAAGAGCAGGCCTGGGGATAAATTTCAGCTTTTCCACGAGGTGGCAGGCACCGTGTCTTTCTGGATTCAGCGACTGGAGGCGTGGCGCTGTGCTGAGCAAGGCCAGAACCCCTTGTCAAACATCTGTCTCCAGCAGAGATCGTGACGACACCCCACGAACCTCAAACACCACCCAGAGCTGTTGACTTGTTGCCCACCGGGGGAGAATGCTTGGGAGGCTGAGATAACAGAAGCGTGGACCGATGGAGATCATTTGAAAAAAAAACCTTCCCCGTCCACGGTCCGTCGATGTCACCACCCTCTTTCAGGCCTCTCCTGGGTGAGCGCTGGAGTTTTTCTTCAAGGGAGCTGACGCTTTGTTGATATTTTCCTCGCTCAGACCTCTGGCTAGGAAACTAGCTGTAACAAAGGGTAGAGATTGGAGCTTTCTGGTGAATGAGTGGGAATGGGTCTGGTCTGACCTAATAGAGGCCTACCTTAAATGCTCAAAGAAGTCAACTTGACTATGAACTACCCAGTTGGTTGAATTTTGACCTCCTGTGCTGACTAGAAAGGGACCGTTTTCCTCCCTGCAAATCACTGTAATCCCCTGAATTTGTCACAGCCTTTTTATTTTCCCTAAAGCATTTTCCCATCAGTGATCTTATTTAATCCTCCCAACATGTTGGGTAGAGGCATAGTCAACAAAATATTAATTGTAGCAATCTTCAAATATGGAAGAAAGTGAGTCATTGATCACCTAGACTGTAAGCTCATTGTGGGCAGGGAACATGTCTTCTCTGTTGCATTGCAGTCTCCCAAGTGCTTAGTACAGAGCTCTGCACACAGTAAGTACTCAATAAATACCATTAATTGATTAATTGGACCACATGGGATTGCTAACAACAAACGTGTGCATCATCAATGGTATTTATTGAACTCTTAGTGGGTGCAGAGCACTGTACCAGGCATTTAGGAGAGGACAACAGAAGACACAGGAGAACTGCCCTGTAGTACCTTACAATATCAAGATGGAGACAAACTAAAGTAACTTACAGATCAAGGAAAAAGGGCGAAAAAGACCCTTACCGGGAAGTAGCATAAATAAATCAGGATGAAATAGATGAATAATTAAATTCACAGAGGAAAATGTATATTTCACTTTTACCCCCAGCATTTATGTATCGATGAATAAGTGGTAAGGGTGGTTTTGGAATGATGTGCCTGGAGTCTCGTGGGATTTTACAAGGGCTTTAAAGATGAGAAGAACTGTGGTCTGACAGATTTGGGGAAAGGAGGGAATTCCAGAGAGGGAGAACAATATGAGGAAGGGGTCGGAGGCAAGAGTGTCAGGAATGAGGTTAAGTTAGAAGTAAGTTTAAGAAGAGCGAAGACCATGAGATGTGGTGTGACAGAAAAAACTGACATGTAAAAATGGAAAAAACTGGGGCAGAGCAAAAGGAAGAACTATTGTTTGAAAGAGAAGAGAAGCAGCATGGCCTAGTGAGAAGCACTGTAGGCTAGTGGATAGAGAGCATGAGTCTCGGAGTCGGAAGGACCTGGGTTCTAATCCTGACTCTGCCACTTGTCTGCTGTGTGACCTTGGGCAAGTCACTTGTCTGCTGGGTTCTAATCCCAGCTCCACCACTTGTCTGTTGTGTGACCTGTCTCTGTGCCTTAATGACCTCATCTGTAAAATGGGGATTAAGACTGTGAGCCCCATGTGGGACAGGGACTATGACTAATGAGATTAGTTCTCATGTACTTCAGTGCTTTCTCCTCTCTGGGTCACACCTGGAGAGTTTCCAGTCCTCTACCAATCTCAGCTATGGGAGGGAGAGTCACGCAGAGGCATACCCATTCCATTCCTAGCTTGGGCAGTGGCTAGCGAGTAGAAGGCAATCTGCTAAAGGGCAAAACTCACCCGTGCTGGGTAGTAGCGTCATAGGAGAGAGTCAAGGGTGGAGACTAGTGTTTACCACACGGAAGGCGGCAATGGTAAACAACTTCCGTATTTTTACCAAGAAAACTCTCTGGATCCACTACCAGAACGATTGTAGATAGAAAGCGGGGCATTCTGGGGAGGGATGTGTCCATGGTGTTGCTATGGGTCGGAAACGACTCGACGGCATAAGACAAAACCAGACCTCAGTGCTTACTACAGTGTCTGGCATATAGTAAGCACTTAAATGCCATTAAAAAACCTTCCTGATGCATCTCAGTATCTTAATAGTGGCATCTTATTTACTTTGTCATGCTGCAGCAGAGGGATCTTAAAGATGGTCAGATCACAGCAGCTGTGCTTGGGACAGGAAACTGGCAAGCATTTCGTCTGAAATGTTCAAGTTCATGCTGACTATATAACTACTGCATCAAAAATTATCTTCCGAATCACAAAACATCCACATGTCTGGCCCCTGAAGCATGACGACATCTACAAGGAAAGGTGAGGAAAATTGGCAACAACCCTGTCCAAACAAGAAATCCCAACTACAGTCTCCAGTGTAAATAGTGAATGGGTGTTAGTCCATTATATTGTCTACCAGGAAGCCACCAAGACTGGGTATGCCTAGGCCAAGTCACCGAGATCAACTCAAAGCAAAGGACTCAGAGATAAAAAGTCTACTGGCAGCAAAATGTAACCTCCACCAAGACTACTTTGCAGCACTTTGAGAACTTCAAAAAAATCAGTCAGTCAGCGGTATTTACCGAGCACTTAATGTACTCAGAGCACTAGACTAAGCACTTAGGAGAGTGCAATACAGCAGAATCGGTAGACGCATTAACTAACCAAAAGGAGCCGACAGCCCAGGGGGGACACAAATATTAAAACAAATTACAGATAATGTACAAAAGGTCTGCGGGACAAAGGGTAGGGTGAATATTACATGCTTAAAAGACAATATGAAAGACAATATGTTGCAATAGGAAAATCAAAGGACACGCCTGACTGGTGGTGGGATGTCAAAGAGGAAACCATCCAAGACTATATAGACCATCACCAAACCAGGAACTACCACACAGTTATTAAAGTTGAATGGGAATACATCTATAAACTCTGTTATATTGTACCAAGTGCTTAGTATAGTGTTCTGTATACAGTAAAACACTCAATAAATATGAGTGATTGATTTAATGAGCTAGTACAGGAATTAAGAGAATTCTTGGTTATACTCTGGGTGAGCTGTGACATTGAAAATGAAGATCCTAATGAGAGTGTGTATCAACAGAACTTACTAATTGCCTACTTTATACAGAATACTCTATGTCTGACTTGACACCTGTCCACATGTTTTGTTTTGTTGTCTGTCTCCCCCTTCTAGACTGTGAGCCCGTTGTTGGGTAGGGACCGTCTCTATATGTTGCCAACTTGTACTTCCCAAGTGCTTGGTACAGTGCTCTGCACACAGGAAGCACTCAATAAATATGATTGAGTGAATGAATGAATGAATATTAGGCATTTGGAGAAAATGCCAAAGGAATAAAATCCTTGCCCTCTAGAAGCTCACACTAAATGGGAGCCAATGGGTGCAAATTGAAGCAGTATGCCTAATGGACTGAGCACTTGTCTGGGAGCCAGAAAGACCTGAGGTCTAATCCCAACTCCTCAACTTGTCTACTGTGTGATCTTGGATAAATTGCTTAATTTCTCTGTGCCTCAGTTACCTCATTTGTAAAATGGGGATTAAGACCTTGAGCCCCATGGGGGACATTCATTCAATCACACTGAATGCTTACTGCGTGCAGAGCACTGTACTAAGCACTTGGGAAAGTACTATACAACAATAAACAGTTACATTCCCTGTCCACACAAGCTTACAGTCTATGAGGGTTGTGGGTGGGGGGGACAAACATCAATACAAATAAATAAAATGACAGATATGTACATAGGTGATTTGGGGCTGTGAGGGAGAAGAGCAAAGGGAGTGGGAGATGAGTGGGGCTTAGTCTGGGAAGACCTCTTGGAAGAGATGTGCCTTCCAAAAGGGTTTGAAGTGGGGGAGAGGGGTTGTCTGTCGGATTAGAGGAGGGAGGGTGTTCAGGTTAAACATATGGATTGTGTTCAATCTGATTAGCTTGAATCTACCCAGTGGTTAGTACAGTGCCTGGCACATAGTAAGAGCTTAACAAATAGCAACAAAAAAGAGACATTATGTCTAGATAGGCTCCTCCCTGAATCCTCAGGGGGGGCATATGGCAGACTGAATCTTCTTCAGCTCACCATTTAGATGTGGACAGTAGTACTGGGCATCAGTGTGGAAAGGTGATAGGAGAGAAGAATATAAGTGTAGCCATTCAAATCTCTTAGGCTACGTTAAAAAACATGCTGAAAAAGTCACTAGACACCTTGTTCCAAACACATCAACTCCAACTCACACCTCTCACCTTCCTCGTGACTCATTTATGCTGGAAGAGAGTAGCATATGACTTAGCCAGAGCCATGGAATATGACATAGTATCTGGCTGAGCACTAATTTTTCCTTTGGGTTTATAGTCACTCAACCTCTTTACCTGCAGGATTGACATAGCTGTAGTAGCAGTAATATTCATTAAGTGCTTACTGTGTATAGAAACTATATAATAATAATAATGGTATTTGTTCAGCCCTTATTATGTGCCAGACACTGTACTAAGACCTAGGGGGATACGAGGAAATCGGGTTGGACACAATCCCTGTACCACATATAGCTTACAGTCTTAGAAGCAGCATGGCTCAGTGGAAGGAGCCCGGGTTTAGGAGTCAGAGGTCATGGGTTCTAATCCCAGCTCCGCCACTTGTCAGCTGTGTGACTTTGGGCAAGTCTCGTAACTTCTCTGTGCCTCAGTTACTTCATCTGTAAAATGGGGATGAAGACTGTGAGCCCTATGTGGGACAACCTGGTTACCTTGTATCCCCCCAGTGCTTAGAACAGTGCTTGGCACATAGTAAGCACTTAACAAATGCCATTATCATTATTATTATTATTATTATTAATCCCTATTTTACAGATTAGGTCACCAACGTACAGAGAAGTAAAGTGACTTACCCAAGGCCACACACCAGACAAGTGGCAGAGCCGGGATTAGAATAGAAACCCTGACATAAATAAAAATGTATTTATATTAATGTTTGTCCCCCCCACAGTTTACTGTGGGCAGTGAACCTGTTGACCAACTCTGTAATGTACTCTCCCACATGCTTAGCACAGTGCTCAGCATACAGTAAGTGCTTAATAAATGTGATTGATTGATTGATTGAAGAACTCTGTACCAAATGCTTGGAGTGAATGCCCAGCTGGGAGTGAGAAATGTTCCCTGTCCTTTCGGAAGCTCGCAAGCTATGAGTCTAAGTGGAGTAAAGGAATTGGACACAGATACATCATAAATGATAAAACTTTAAAACACATTACAGACAGATACACAAAATAAAAGAGAAATTGATGGGTTGCTGTGTCTCGGAGAGTAGAAGTTCAAGTGCCTCAGGGTTCAGACTTCAGGACGCACCCAGAGCCCCAGCAACCAGGGAAACAAGCGGTCTTCCTATGATTTTGTGGAGGCCTTGTGCTGTGGGTGTCTTTCTCTTCCCCCCAGGGTGGAGGAAAGTCAGGATGGGATGGAGTGATGGTTGGCATGAAGGAGAGCCAGGCCCAGTTCCTGGGGTCGCAGCATGGCTCGCTGTCGAATGAGGGATGCACCAAAGATACACTATGACTGCTTTTTGTGGTTGGACCTCATCTTTCCCCAATCGTTTTACTCCTCTAATGCCAACCTACATCCTGTGCCTCCATCTTACCTATCTCACCGCTGACCCCTCGGCCCTATCCTTCCTCTAACCTGGAACCTCCTCCGCCTTCATATCCAACAGGCCATCACTCTCCCCGCCTTCAAAGCTTTATTCAAATCACATCTCTTCCAAGAGGCCTTCCCCGACTAAGCCCTCATTTCTCCTACTCTCTCTCCCTTCTGTATCTCTTATGCACTTGGTACTGTACCAATTATGCCTCCCACCCTCAGCCCCACAGCACTTATGTTCATATTCATAATTTATTTTAATATCTCTTTCTCCTACTAAACTGTAAACTCCTTGTGGGAATACCACTGATTGATTGATGAGACCGTTTACAGCAGGACCAGGGCAATGGGCCTGTATAATAATAACAATAATGGCATTTATTAAGTGCTTATGATGTGCGAAGCACTGTTCTAAGCGTTGGGGGGGATACAAGGTGATCAGGTTGTCTCATTTGGGGCTCACAGTTTTAATCCCCATTTGACAGATGAGGTAACTGAGGCCCAGAGAAGTGAAGTGACTTGCCCAAAGTCACACTGCTGACAAGTGGCGGAGCCGGGATTAGAACCAATGACCTCTGGCTCCCAAGCCCGTACTCTTTCCATTGAGCCACGCTTAACACTAATAATATTTCCCTCCCTCCGCACATCCGCCATCCCTCCACACATCCGCCAAGCTAGCTCTCTTCCTCCCTTCAAGGCCCTACTGAGAGCTCACCTCCTCCAGGAAGCCTTCCCAGACTGAGCCCCCTCCTTCCTCTCCCCCCCCATCCCCCCGCCGTACCTCCTTCCCTTCCCCACAGCACCTGTATATATGTATATATGTTTGTACATATTTATTACTCTATTTATTTTACTTGTACATATTCTATTTTATTTTGTTAATATGTTTTGTTTTGTTCTCTGTCTCCCCCTTCTAGACTGTGAGCCCACTGTTGGGTAGGGATCATCTCTATACGTTGCCAACTTGTACTTCCCAAGCGCTTAGTACAGTGCTCTGCACACAGTAAGCGCTCAATAAATATGATTGAATGAATGAATTAATGAATAATATTTGTTAAGCACTAACTATGTGCCAGGCACTGTACTAAGCACTGGGGTGGATACAAGCAAATCGGGTTGGATACAGTCCTCATCCCACGTGGGGCTCGCATCTCAATCCCCATTTTCCAGTTGAGGTAACTGAGGCTCAGAGAAGTGAAGTGACTTATCCAAGGTCACACAGCAGTCAAGTGGCAGAGCCAGGATGAGAACCCATGACCTTCTGGCTCCCAGGCCTGTGCTCTACGCATTATGCCATGCTGCTTGTTTCACTTCTTCCAGCTCTGCAGGCATCCCAGCACTCACGTTCCATGAATGTGTGGATTTTCTCTTTCAAATTTCACTGTCAAAATCTGGCTGGATGGAACTTTTGAATGGTTGAAAAATGGCTTGAAATTGGTCCTTAACCTAGGACTATTCATTCAAACCAACAGCTCAGTGCGTGGCAGCAGCCAAAACCGTCAAGAAAATGCTAGGCATCATCTAGAAGGCTATCTTTTCCACCAGTTATCATTTGGAAAAGAAGACTCTTCACTGTAGACAGGAGCTTTTTCTCTGTCATCTCAAAAATGATCACCAGTCCTCTGGACTGTAAACTCACTGTGAGCAGGGAACATATCTACCAACCATGTTATACTGTATTCTCCCAGGCATTTCATTCATTCAATTATTGAGAGCTTACTGTGTGCAGAGCACTGTACTAAGCGCTTGGGAGAGTAAAATACAACAATAAACAGATTCCCTGCTTCTGCACACAATAAACATGATTCATTGGTGGATTGACACATCTGCTCCAGATGAGCTAAAAATCTCAAAAAAGACTTTGCAAAAGTCCCCCTGCCATAAGTAACCTGGCCTGCTAAGAGCTGTAAAAGTGGTAATTAAAGACAGAAGACAAGGAGTCTTCTGAATATAAGTAGCTCCAGGAGGACAGATTTCGGGCTAATCAAGTATGCAGGATTATTTATAAACAAAGTGCAGTGGGGAAGATGGCAGCATGCTCTTCTTTATTGCATATATGTCAGTTAGATATTTTTGAAGGCAATGAGTGAATTCCCTACTTCAAGAGTATCCAGGGGCAGTGTGGCTCAATGGAAAGAACATGGGCTTTGGAGTCAGAGGTCATGGGTTCAAATCCAGGCTCCGCCAAGTGTCACCTGTGTGACTTTGGGCAAATCACTTAACTTCTCTGGGCCTCAGTTACCTTATCTGGAAAATGGGGATTAAGACTGTGGGCTCCCCGTGGGACAACCTGATCACCTTGTAACTTCCCCAGCACTTGGAACAGTGCTTTGCACATAGTAAGTGCTTAAAATATGCCATTATTATTATTATCATTATTATTATTATCCACTTTGCACATAGTAAGAGCTTAACAAATACCATAATAATAATAATAATTATTATTATTATTATCTTTAAAATGGGGATTATGACTATAAACCCATGTTGGACAAGGTCTGTGTCCAACCCGATTTGCTTGTATCCACCCCAGTGCTTAGTACAGTGCTTGGCACATAGTAAGTGCTTAGTAAATATGGTTAAAATTATCATTTATTAAAAATACACCTCCTCCAAGACGTCTTCCCAAATAAGCCCTCATTTCCTCTTCTCCTGCTCCCTTCTATGTCCTTGTACTAGGATTTTACCCTTTATTCACCTCTCCCTCAACCCCATAGCACTCATATACATAGCTGTAATATTTTCATTCATTCATTCATTCATTCAATCGTATTTATTGAGCACTTATTGTGTGCCAGAGCACTGTACTAAGCACTTGGGAAGTACAAGTCGGCAACATATAGAGACGGCTCCTACCCAACAATGGGCTCACAGTCTAGAAGGGGGAGACAGACAACAAAACATGTAGACAGGTGTCAAAACCGTCAGAATAAATAGAATTATAGCTATATGCACATCATTAACAAAATAAATAGAATAGAAAATATGTACAAGTAAAATAGAGTGATAAATCTGTACAATTTATACAAGTGCTGTGGGGAGGGGAAGGAGGTAGGGCAGAGGGGTGGCAATGGAGAAGAGGAGAGGAAAAAGGGGGCTCAGTCTGGGAAGGCCTTCTGGAAGAGGTGAGTTCTCAGTAGGGCTTTGAAGGAAAGAAGAGAGCTAGTTTGGCAGATGTGAGGAGGGAGGGCATTCCAGGCCAGAGGAAGGATGTGGTCTGGGGGTCGGTGGCAGGAAAGGCACGAATGAGGCACAGTGAAAAGGATAGTGGCAGAGTAGTGGAGGGTGCAGGCTGGGCTGTAGAAGGAGAGAAGGGAGGTGAGGTAGGAGGGGTGAGGTAATGGGGAGCCTTGAATCCGAGAGTGAGGAGTTTTTGCTTGATTCGTAGGTTGACGGGCAACCACTGGAGATTTTTGAGGAGGGGAGTGACATGCCCAGAGCGTTTCTGTACAAAGATAATCTGGGCAGCAGAGTGAAATATAGACTGAAGCAGGGAGAGAAAGGAGGATGGGAGATCAGAGAGGAGGTTGATGCAGTAATCCAGTTGAGATAGGATGAGAGACTGAACCAGCAAGGCAGCAATTTGGATGGAGAGGAAAGGGGTGGATCTTGGCGATGTTGTGGAGTTGAGACCAGCAGGTTTTGGTGATGGATTGATTGTATGGGTTGAATGAGAGTGGAGTTGAGGATGACACCAAGGTTGCAGGCTTGTTAGACGGGAAGGATAGTAGTGCCGTCTTCAGTGACAGGAAAGCCAGGGAGAGGACAGGGTTTGGGAGGTAAGATAAGGAACTCAGTCTTGGACATACTGAGCTTTAGATGGTGGGCAGACATCCAGATGGAGATGTCCTGAAGGCAGGAGGAGATACAAGCCTGGAGGGAGGGAGAGCAGGAATGGAGATGTAGATTTGAGTGTCATCAGCATAGAGATGATAGTTGAAGCCATGGGAGCGAATGAGTTCACCAAGGGAGTGAGTGTAGATAGAGAACAGAAGGGAACCAAGAACTGACCCTTGAGGAACCCTTACAGTAAGGGGATAGGAGAGGGAGGAGGAGCCCGGAAAGGAGACGGGGAATGAATGGCCAGAGAGATAAGAGGAGAACCAGGAGAGGACAGAGTCTGTGAAGCCAAGGTTGGATAGTGTGTTGAGGAGAAGGGGGTGGTCCACAGTGTCGAAGGCAGCTGAGAGGTCGAGGAGGATTAGGATAGAGTAGGAGCCATCGGATTTGGCGAAGAGGAGGTCATTGGTGACCTTTGAGAGGGGTGACCTTTGAGAGGGCAGTTTTGGTGGAGTGTAGGGAATGGAAGCCAGATTGGAGGGGGTCTAGGAGACAGTTGGAGTTGAGAAATTGGAGGCAGTGAGTGTAGATGACAATCGCATTTATTGAGCGCTTACTATGTGCAGAGCACTGTACCAAGCGCTTGGGAAGTACAAGTCGGCAACACCTAGAGACAGTCCCTACACAACAGCGGGCTCACAGTCTAGAAGGGGGGACTAGAAGGGGGGACTCGTTCTAGGAGTTTGGAAAGGAAGGGTAGGAGGGAGATAGGGCGATAACTAGAAGGGGCAGTGGGGTCAAAAGAGGGTTTTTTTAGGATGGGGGAGACGTGGGCATATTTGAAGGGAGAGGGGAAGGAACCAGTGGTGAGTGACTGTCTGAAGATGGAAGTTAAGGAAGACATTTATATTAATGTCTGTCTTCCCCGCTAGGCTGTAAGCTCGTTGTGGGCAGGGAACATGTCTACCAACTCTGTTATATTGTGTTCTCTCAAGTACCTAGTATAGTGCTCTGCACACAGTAAGTGCTCAGTAAATATGATTAATTGATTAAACTGTCTCCCCAGTCCTCAGAAACCTCCAGTGGTTGCCCATCCACCTCTTCATCAAAGAGAAACTCCTTACTGTAGGCTTTAAATCACTCAGTCAGCTCAACCCCACCTACCTTACTTCATTGATTTCTTAATACAGCCCAGACCACACACTTTGCTCCACTAACACCAGCCTACTCACTGTATCTTGATTTTGTCTATCTCACTGTATATGTCCTCTCTCTGGCCTGGAACTCCATCCCTCATTATATTTGACAGAACACCATTCTTCCTACCTCCAAAGGCTTACTAAAAATCACATCTCCTTCAAAAGACTTTCCCCAACTAAACCCTCATTTCATTGATTCATTCCATCGTATTTGTTGAGCACTTACTGGGTGCAAAGCATTGTACTTAGCGCTTGAGAGAGTACAGCAATAAACAAATACATTTGCTTCATTTCCCCTACTCCCTTTCCCTTCTGTGTCACCTGTGCACTTGGATCTGTATCCCTTAAGGACTTAATATTCACCCCACCCTCAATCCCTCAGCACTTATGTACACCTGCTTAATTTAATGTTTTGTCTCCCCCTCTAAACTGTAAACTTCTTATGGGCAGGGAACCTGTGTACCAACTTTGTTGTACTGAATTGTCCCAAGCACTTGTACAATGCTCTGCACGCAGTAAGTGCTCACTGAATCATGAGCATTCATGAATACCAATGGCATTCATTGATTGATTCATGCTTAGGTGCTTCATTGATTAGGTGCTTACCTAACAGCTCAGAGTTCCCTCTTCAGGTTGCCGTAGAAGAACACTTTGGTCCATCTCATATAGAACTGGGAACACTTCACATCAATAACATATTTCATTCTGCCAGGATGGAAGCGGTCCAAATCTCCCTGAACCCAAAGTTAAAGCTGAAAAGACTGTGGCTGGGACTTAGGTCTCTCCTTGGGAAATATTCCCTTTTATCAGAGACTGAAAGTATCCCATCACCTTTCAAGAGAAAGCACTCAGAAACATTTCATTAATCTTTTGTAATCAATCATTCTCACCTCTCTCTCTTCTGACCTCCACCTCCTTGGCAACGTTTGCAGCCCGCCATCTCCTTTCCTGATCTTCTTTCGCACACACCCCACAGAGACTCAGATCGAGATTGTTATCACGCCGTGAATGATAAGCCGCTCTCTTCTCTCTCAGAGCTCTCTACAGGGTGGTTCAGTCCGAGCCTGGTAGCTTGTGGAGCAGCTGATGCCTTGAAGCCTTTCTCTACCTCTTGAGAATTTGCTTCAGTAGATAGTCCCTTTCCAATAACTTATTATCCTGCCTTCACGATGGTGGGGACAGCTCATCATGATTTAGCTGATACCAATCATTTAATGCTTTATGGTTCCTTAGGTCTCCACCCAGCTCTGCCTATTGTATGGCTAGATGCCATGAGAAGAAGCTAAGAACAAAGAGGTGGGGAGGGCTCTTGGAAAGATCTGCAGAAAAACCATCCTTATTCATACATTTGCCATTATTTATTGGGGCCTATCAAGCACAGATCGCTGTATTAAGTTCCTCCTTTGGTCAAGTGCTGTAGTATGCACTTGGAAATAGACAGCAAAAGCCACGCTTACCTGCCTTTGAGGCATTTGCAATCCTCAGGTACCTGGATGGCTTCTTCAGGCCTTTGCAGATGCCGCCACTTAATGACACCAAGAGAGACAGAGATGACTTGGAAAGGGAAAAGCTACAGGCACAAAGCAATACACCAACCTCTTGCATTCCTCTTGATCCTGTCTAAAGGGAAGTCTCTGGAAGCCTGAATCTGCAAGTCCAGTTAAAGAATATTGGTCTTATCTGCAGTTTGTATTAGTCCCAGAGAAGTAAATTCTGATCCTGACACACTATCACATCAACATCATCAAAAACAACCTTTACTGGAAGGGTGCCTACTAGGTGCAAAGCACTAGTCTGGGCATTTGGAAACAGAATAGGAATAAAAGATGCAGTCCCTGCCCTTAAATAAATTACATTCTTAATGGGATGATTCTGAATTGCTCCACTTCCATTAGCCTCAAGGAATCACACAGAGGTCCAACAAAACTTCAACAATCGGGAAAAAGATCCCATCACTCCCTCAGCACTGCAGCTCTGTTTTTAATGCTATTTCATTCATACAGTCATATTTATTGAGCACTTATGGTGTGCAGAGCACTTTACTAAGCATTTGGGGGAGTACAATACAACAATAAAAAGACACATTCCCCGCCCACAATGAGCTAATGTGCCAGGCACTGTTCTAAGTGCTGGGGTAGATACAAGGTAAACAAGTTGGACACAATCCGTGTCCCACGTGGGGCTCACAGTCTTCATCCCCATTTTACAGATGAGGTAACAGAGACACAGAGGAGTGAAGTGACTTTCCCAAGGTCACAGAGCAGACAAATGGCAGAGCTGGAATTAAAACTCCCATCCTATCGCTAAACCATGCTGCTCCTCATTAACCTCTTAGAACAGTGCTTTGCACATAGTAAATGCTTAATAAATGTCATTATTATATTAGAGAAGTAGCATGGCTCAGTGGAAAGAGTCCAGGCTTTGGAGTCAGAGGTCATGGGTTCAAATCCCAGCTCCGCCAATTGTCAGCTGTGTGTCTTTGGGCAAGTCACTTCACTTCTCTGGGCCTCAGTTACCTCATCTGTAAAATGGGGATTAAGACTGTGAGCCCCCCGTGGGACAACCTGATCACCTTGTAACGTCCCCAGGGCTTAGAACAGTGCTTTGCACATAGTAAGCACTTAATAAATGCCATCATTATTACTATTATTATTATTATTTAACACCACCATACTCCCCATCTCTGAAACCCAGAACGCTAGCATTACCCTTAGCTCTTCCCGATTTCTTCTTTGGTCAGTTTATTCTTTAAATCATTTCTTGGATCCTCCCCTATTTCTCCATCCAAAAAGCCACCACACTGGTCCAGGCCCTTGCCACATTCTGGCTTGATTACTGCCTCTTCACTAGTCACCCTTTCTCTATTCCATACTTTACTCTGCTGTCTGGATTGTTTTCCTCAAATCATGTTCTGCATACATCTCCCCATTCCTCAAAAATTTTCAGTGGTTACCTATTCCTCTCCCCATCGAGCATAAACTCCTAACCATCTTAAGAGAGAAGCAGCATGGCTCAGTGGAAAGAGCCTGGGCTTGGGAGTCTGAGGTCATGGGTTCTAATCCTGGCTCTGCTGCTTGTCAGCTGTGTGACTTCGGGGAAGTCACTTAAGTTCTCTGCACCTCAGTTCCCTCATCTGTAAAATGGGGATTAAGACTGTGAGCCCCACGTGGGACTCAAGTATCTCTCCAAGTGCTTAGAACAGTGCTTGGCACATAGTAAGCGCTTAACAAATACCAACATTATTATTATTATCTTAAGCTCAGTGAGGGACAGCTCTGCTGTACTCCCTAAAGCACTTAGTACAGTGCTTTGCACACACTAAGCACTCAATAAGTACCATTGATGATTGGATTTAAAACACTTACAGCTCTAGGCCCCCTATTCATCCACCCTCTTCTCCCATTACACCCAATCCTGCACTCTTAATTCCTCTCCAATTAATAAGTGGTATTTGTTAACCACTTACTACGTGCCAAGTACTGTTCTAAGCACAAGGGTACGTACAAGATAATCAGGCTGGATATAGTCCCTGTCCCACAAAGTGCTCACATTGTAATGGGGAGGGAAACCAGTTATTTATTTAATTCCTGTTAACAGACGAGGAAAGTGAGGCACAGAGAAGTTAAGTGCCTTGCCCAAGGTCACACAGCAGGTAAGTGGCAGAGTCAAATTAGAACCCAGATCTTCTGATTCCCAGGTCCGTGTTCTTTCCATGAAGTTATGCTGTTTCTCATGCTACCAATAATAATAATAATGATGGCATTTATTAAGCACTTAGTATGTGCAAAGCACTGTTCTAAGCACTGGGGAGGTTACAAGGTGATCAGGTTGTCCCACAGGGGGCTCACAATCTTAATCCCCATTTTACAGATGAGGTAACTGAGGCCCAGAGAAGTTAAGTGACTTGCCCAAAGTCACACAGCTGACAATTGGCAGAGCTGGGATTCAAACCCATGACCTCTGACTCCAAAGCCCATGGTCTTTCCACTGAGCCACGCTGCTTCCCCGACCTTCCTCATTGTGCTTTACTGCTATCTCTTCAACCTGTGACCCCTTAATCACACCCTTCTTCCTGCCTGAAACTCTTTCCCACTTCCTAACAATAAAAATAATAAGAAGAATGGTGGTATTTGTTAAGAGCTTACTTTGTGCCAGGCACTGTTTTAAGCACTGGGGTAGATACAAGGCAATCCAGTTGGACACTGATTTTCCAGATGAGGTAATGGAGACATAGAGAAGTGAAGTGACTTGCCCAAGGTCACACAGCAGACAAGTGGCAGAGCCAGGATTGGAATCCAGGTCCTTCTGACTCCCAGGGTGTACTTTAACCACTACTGCTCTTTCCAACCTCGTATGTCTTTTGAAGTCACACCTCCCCAAGAGGCCTTCCCTGATTAATTTATCTTCTCCCCAGGTTATAGCCCCCACAACTCCCACCTCAGCTCTTCTCTGACACCCTAGCAGAAAGGGTCAGTCTTGCTCCTCTACTTGCCTGTTGTGTGAACCTGGCAAGTCATTCGACATAGCTGTGCCTCAGTTTCCACACCTGTAAAATGGGAATAAAATACCAATTCTCCCTCCCTGAGACTGTGAGCATTGTGTGTGATAGGAACTGTGTCCAATCTGATTACCTTGTATCTATATCATGTGTAAACAGAGTTAAGTGCTCAATAGATACTATCATACTTATGTACTAATACAGTTTACAACAGGCATTACAAACCCACTTTTCCTTCATTGTCTGATCTGTAAATGACTTTAGTGTCATTTACTAATAGCATTACTAATACTATTGCCCTCTACCACACGTTTAGTACAATGCTCTGCACACAGTGGACATTCAAATATGATTGGTTGATTGGCCATAGGAACAGCAGAGAACCTGCCCATAATCTAAGCTGTGAACTTTGCTCCAACTTTTTGAGGCAGTCACCGGAGAATGGGAAAATGCAGGAATCCACTGGTCTGTTCACCAAGATTGAGCCACAGTAGTACTCAACTACCTACATAACCTGTTTTCTCAGTATATAGAGCAGTAATGAGAGGCCACAGAATTTTAAGATAACCTGACAGTGGAAAACATCATGGCATCTCACTGAGTCACTCTCCTCTTCTTCCACTCTCTCTGGATCCTTTCTATTTTCCTTCCCCTGGCCCTCTACAGATTCAGACCCCTTCATATTCACCAGAGGACCACTCTCCTCACCTTCAAAGCCTTATTAAAAGCATATCTCCTCCAAAAAGCTTTCTCCAACTAAGCCCTCATTTCCTCTTCTCCCACTCCCTCCTGTGTCACCCTTGCACTTGAGTTTGCACATTTTATTCACCACACCCTTAGTCCCACAGCACTTATGTACATATCTATAATTTTTTTTTGCTTATGTTGATGTCTGTCTCCCCCGCTAGACTGTAAGCTTTTTGTGGACGGGGAACGAATCTATTAACTCTGTCCTATTATACTCTCCCAAGCACTTAGTATGGTGCTTTGCACACATAAGCACTCAGTAAATACTACTGATTCTTAAAATCCATCTTTTACTGTGGGGCTTACTTTCTTGGGGGTGTTGAATAGACAGCGACTAAGGGCAAAGATAGTTGTATAAAATATGACACATATATTTACAAAATTTCACTGACATATTCAGTTCATAAATAGTAATGCTTCTAAGTTGAAGCCTCTCCAAAGTTTTAAAAATGTTGCGTGTGTTTGGAACAGAAGTTATCCAGCCTTTGAAACCTGGGACACAGCCATGCCACATATTAGCTTACTTTCAGAAACAAAAGCTCTGCATTCAGCTCCTTATTCTGTTCTGATTATTATTCATATTGGTTGAGCATCTGCTTGCATCTGCTTTAGGTATGGCCCTGTGCTAGGTCCTGGGAACCATTCATTCATTCAGTTGTATTTATTGAGCGCTTCCTGTGTGCAGAGCACTGTACTCTGCACTTGGCAGCATATAAATTGAAGGCAGTTCTTGGCCACAGCTATCTAGAGGTGGAAAATAAACACACCCACAAAAGATAACTAACTTTCAAACAACCAAACTTTTGTTTTCCAATCGCAATCCCAGTCCAGAACCAGCAAATTCCCCAGTGTCTCACCATATATTAGGGATGAGAGTCCCATTCCAGCTCTTTGTGGGCAGGGAACATGCCTACCAACTCTGTTATATTGTAATCAATCAATCATTCACATTTAATGAGTGCTTACTGTGTATGCAGAGCACTGTTCTAAGAGCTTGTGGGAGTACAGTATAGCAGAGTTGGTAAACATGTTCCCTGACCACAGCAAGCTTACAGTAAGTTCTCAATAAGAGAAGAGAGGTAGTAAGCTAGCTCAATAAGAGAGCTATTAAGCTAACTCTCTTTCCTCCCTTCAAAGCCCTACTGAGAGCTCACCTCCTCCAGAAGGCCTTCCCAGACAAAGCCCCCTTTTTCCTCTCCTCCTTCCCCTCCCTACAACACCTGTATATATATTTGTACAGATTTATTACTCTATTTATTTTACTTGTACATATTTACTATTTATTTTGTTAATGATGTGCATATAGCTTTAATTCTATTTGTTCTGATGATTTTGACATCTGTATACATGTTTTGTTTTGTTGTCTGTCTCCTCCTTCTAGACTGTGAGCCCATTGTTGGGTAGGGACCATCTCTATATGTTGCCGACCTGTACTTCCCAAGTGTTTAGTACAGTGCTCTGCACAGTGTAAGCGCTCAATAAATATGACTGAATGAATGAATGAATGAAAATAAACACACACACAAAAGATATCTAACTTTCAAACAACCAAACTTTTGTTTTCCAATCCCCATCCCAGTCCAGAACCAGCAAAATCCCCAGTGTCTCACCATGTATTAGGGATGAGAGTCCTATTCCAGCTCTTTGTGGGCAGGGAACGTGCCTACCAACTCTGTTATGTTGTAATCATTCAGTCAATCATTCAAGCATTCTTATTTAACAAGTGCTTACTGTGTATGCAGAGCATTGTTCTAAGAGCTTGGGAGAGTACAGTATAGCAGAGTTGGTAAATACGTTCCCTGACCACAGCGAGCTTATAGTAAGTTCTCAATAAACACTATGGATTGACTATTTCACTTGCACTTTGCTCTGACAGGGGGTGAGTGCTACAAATGGCATCCCTGGAGGTAGATGTGGGGAAGGTTGGACTCTGAGGTCAAGAGTCCTTTATCATTCTGACCCCGTTTTTCATGCATTCTTTAATTCAATCGTGTTTATTGAGTGATTACTGTGTGCATGGCACTGTAGTAAACGCTTAGGAGAATTCATTATAGCAATAAACAGACACATTCACCACCCACAATGAGTTTATAATCTAGAGGGGGAGACAGGCATTAATATAACTAAATTACAGATATGTATAAGTGCTTAGTTCAGTGCTTTGTGCACAGGAAGCACTCAATAAATATGATTGAATGAATATAGAAGTGCTGTGGGGTTGGGAGGGGGGATAAATAAAGGGAGCAAGTTAAGGCGATGCAGAAGGGAATGACATTAGATAGTCACTATGACACTGGATAGTCACTGACAGTGAGTAAGCAGCATGGTATAGTGGATAGAGCACAGGCCCAGGAGTCAGAAGGGCATGGGTTTTAATCCTGGCTCAGCCACTTATCTGCTGGGTGACCTTAGGAAAGTCACTTCACTTCACCATGCCTCAGTTACCTCATCTGTAAAATAGGGATTGAGATAAAATGGGGATTTAGATGTGAGACCCACATGCTATGCTGACTGTTTCCAACCCAAGTTGCCTGTATCCTCCCCAGCACTTTGTAAGTGCTTAACAACTACTGTAATTATTATTTTAAGTCGCAGAACATAAAGTCTGGAAGAGAGATGAAGATAAAGCAAATGACCCGGAAGAAGGAAGAAAGCAGACCTCCCCACACACAGGCCACCAATCAATCAATTAACGGTATTGATTAGAGAAGCAGCGTGGCTCAGTGGAAAGGGCCCGGGCTTTGGAGTCAGGGGTCATGGGTTCAAATCCCTACTCCGGCAATTGTCAGCTGTGTGACTTTGGGCAAGTCACTTCACTTCTCTGTGCCTCAGTTACCTCATCTGTAAAATGGGGATTTAGACTGTTAGCCCCCCGGGGGACAAACTGATGACCTTGTATCTCCCCCAGTGCTTAGAACAGTGCTTGGCACAAAGTAGGCACTTAACAAATACCAAAATTATTATTATTATTATTAAGTCCTTACTATGTGCAGTGCACTATTCTAAGTGCTTAGGAAAGTACAATACAAGAGAAATTAGCAGAAACATTCCCTGCCCATAGTTAGACTACAGTCTATAGAGGGAGACAGACATTAATGGGAATAAAGTAGCTGCTTAGAACTGTCTGCTTCTGGTCTCAGTGCTCGCCTTGATTCCTTGATGAAGATACTCTAGGTTTCCATTAGTAGGAGCATAATATTTATATATTTATATTAAAGTCTGTCACCCCTTCTAGACTGTAAGCTCCACGTGGGCAGGGAATGTGTCTACCAACTCTATTATATTGTATTCTGTCTCCCCCTTCTAGACTGTGAGCCCATTGTTGAGTAGGGACCATCTCTATATGTTGCCAACTTGTACTTCTCAAGCGCTTAGTACAGTGCTCTGCACACAGTAAGCGCTCAATAAATACAATTGAATTAATTCTCTCAAGCACTCACTCATCAGTTGTATTTATTGAGCGCTTACTATGTGCAGAGCACTGTACTAAGCTTTCGGTAGAGTACAGCACAACAGAATGAGCAGACACTTTTCCTGCCCATAATGGGCTTCGAGTCTAGAGGACGTTCTCTCAAATATCCTAATTTTGTTGTGGTTTTTAAGTGCTTACCAGGTACTCAGCACTGAGGTCAGGTCAGAGGCCCCCATGAGACAACCTGATCACCTTGTAACCTCCCCAGAGCTTATAACAGTGCTTTTCATATAGTAAGCACTTAATAAATGTCATTATTATTATTATTATTATTATTATGTAGTCTGTGTCCCACATGGGGCTCACAGTGTAAGGTGGTGGGAGAACAGATATTAAATCCTCATTTTACAGTGAGAAAACAAACACAAAAGTTAAGTGACTTGCCCAAGATTGCACAGCAGGCACATGGCAAGACTGGGATTAGAACCCAAGTCCCTTGACTCTTGGGCCCATGTTCTTTCTGCTAGGCTAACCAGGGACCCACTTAGGCAATAGAAGAATCAGATTTAACATGTACTGGACCATAAATTTATGAATAGGCAGTACTGGATTTATGAACCTGTAACAAAACAGTGGGGAGAGTGTACCGAGACCACACACAAACTCACATTCCATAAAATGACCATAAAATTTGATTGAAAATTTCATAGTTAGCATGATTTAGTGGATACCTCAAAAAAGATACACGGAGCAACTTGACTCAAGTGACAAAGTGATCTTCTCAACCACAAAAGTCTTAAACCTTAAAAAGGCATATGAAAAAAATGGTCATACTTTGATTTTTAAAAAGATCTTGCAAATGTGTATATACAATCGTTGGCAAGACAGAGTCCTCCCTTCATTACCACCTCATAACTCTGGCACATTATTAACCAAAATGTCAAAATGACCCCATTGAAAAATACTTGAAATCAGTTTGTTCAGTTTGCTGTGTAGAGCAGTACAATGCTCTTTGTACATTAAGCGTTCAGTAAATACCAGTGATTGATAATATCCAGGGAGCCTGTTTTTTTTCCATTTCAGTCCCACCACACCCCTCAGTGGCTTCTCTCAGCTCCCTAACCCAAAGCTTGCCTCAGCCTGAAGCTTTTCCCTCATTTCGTCACCACAGCGGTGCTGAGCCAGGTAAGAAATCGGACAAGAATTTTCTATGCCTTGTTATGTAACATTTACAGATTTGGACAAATGTGTGACTGGAAAGGCCCAATTTAAACATCTCTGACTGCAACCCAGGATTTTATTTTAACAGTCTCTTTGAAAAAGGCAGGCACTAAGCTGCCATCATTACCAGCACATCTCAGTTCTACAGTAATGGTTATAATGATAGCATTTATATTTGACAAGTTAAATCTCCAAGCAGGGAACTCTCTCTGGTTCCACTTACAAAAGCAATAAAAAACCTATCTAATAAACAGAAGTACGAGATGATGAAATTTGCCCTTGAGTGAGATGAGCATGAGAGAAGCCGACAGCACCAAGCAGGTGTCCTAAAAGCAGAAAACTGTTCTCTAGAACTCTTAGGTTCCCTTTCCAAACTAATCTCTGTGCTCAAGTTTCTTTTTCCATTGCAAGGGACACAAAAACATTGGTCCTTTGTCACAGTAATTCTCTCAGGAATTTTACTTTCACTCAATCAATGTCTCCGTGGGTCAAAAACCAGAGGTACCTCCTGTCTTCTTTATTCCTGTTGACTAATTTCTTTTAAACCTACTGTTTCTTTTGAAGTTCCAAACACAAGCTATTTGGCATGGCCAAACTGCAGATAACTGCTTGGATTGTTCAGGTCCGCTTTCTTCCTGCCTACATTTCTCTTCTTCCTTCCTTCCCTGAAAACTCTGCAATACTCTCTGCCCATTGATCTGCCACTGCCTGTAAAGAGAAGTATGCATTGGTGCAAAGAGGAAAAAGAACAGGATCCATTATTTGGGCAATGCTTTGAAATTCCCTGATGAAAGGGCTTTGGAAGTAAAAAGGCTGTAAAGCTGCTTTCTATTTCCCTTGCTTCTGAAATACTAAACCCCCTTGCCAAAAATGGTAAGACTTGGGGTTAGTAGAATCAGAGAATACATTTATATTGGCACATCTGTATCATCTTCCTTAAAATGTCCAATTTTAATCTTTTCTCTTCAATATCACAGCCACACCATTTAAAATAATAATGAAGACAACAAGTGTTACAACATTAGATTGCAGGGTTCTGGAGGACAGGGGCGTCCAAGACAAAAGCAGCATGGCCTAGTGGAAAGAACAGGAATCTGGGAGTCAGAGGACCTGGGTTCTAATCCCAGCTCTGCCACTTATCTGCTGTGTGACCTCAGGCAAGTCACTTCACTACTCAGTGCCTCCATTCCCTCATCTGTAAATAAATCAATACCTGTTCAACCCACTACTTAGACTTTCAGCTATTTTCAGACCTAATCATGTCATACAATCCTTTCCCTACTTCATGATGGAGTCTGAAGGGTCACTCTTGATGCTCCACCCTAATGCCATTAGTTAAATTGGTCAAATTTTTGCATGCTCACAGGTAATTTGTGTAGCAGATACTTCTCCTGCTCTTGCGCTCATGGGAGACATCAGGCCATACCCAGAAGGAATAAAAAGAGTAAGCTCAGTGGCCTCTCCTAGCCTTTATGAAGAAAAAGATGATTTTCAAGTTGACCATCAAGAGGAGCAGTATTGCCTAGTGGATAGAGCCCAGACCTGGGTTCTGATTTTGGCTCTGCCACTTGTCTGTTGTGTGACCTTAGGTGAGTCACTTAACTTCTCTGTGACTCAGTTACCTCATCTGTAAAATGGGGATTGAGACCATGAGCCCCATGTGGGATGTGGTGAGCCCACAATGAGCTGCCTTGTTAGTGACTGTTTGTGATCCCACAAACAACAAGGAAGAGACTGGAGAGGGACTGATGGGCTCTACTTGAGGCAGATGATCGCAGGCTTGTAGGACTGAGCATGGAGAGAGGTGGGGCTTTCTCTTCCGGTTCTATCAAGTAACAGACCTGCACCAGTCAATGACTGCCACGTAAGCCACAGCTGTGACGCCTAAGGCAGATAAAAGGCGGTTGTTTTGAATCTCAAGGTGGCACCCAAAGGGGCAAGCAAGAGGTCCACACAGAGGCACACTGAAGCAGCAGAGGCATGCAAAGGACAGCAGAAGAGAAGCAGCAGGAAAGCAGCACTCAAAAGCAGCAGAAAGTAGCAGCACTTGGAAGCAGAAAGAAGAAGCATCGGCAGAACGAGGCTCCTTTGACCAGCCGACTGGTATTGGACCCTTGGTGGAGTGACTGAGTAAATGAGTGCATGTATGTGTCACCCCCTTGCATGTTGGTAAAACTAAGTAAAACACTTTCCACGGTAACTCTGGTGATCAGAGGTGTGGTTTGACTTCTACTACATGTAACTGAGGCTTCCCCGGTTCCAGGAAGGGCCTCGTTGGTATGAACCGGGAGACTCGCGACAAGGGACAGAGGCTCTGTCCAACCTGATTTGCTTGTAATAATAATAATAATAATGTTGTTATTTGTTAAGCGCTATGTGCCAAGCACTGTTCTAAGCACTAGGGTAGATACAAGGTCATCAGGTTGTCCCACGTGGGGCTCACAGTTTTCACCCCCAATTTACAGATGAAGTAACTGAGATACAGATAATTCAAGTGACTTGTCCAAGGTCACAAAGCTGACAAGTGGCAAAGCTGGGATTAGAACCCACGACCTCTGACTCCCAAACCCGTGCTCTTTCTGTGCTTAGTATAGTTCCTGGAACATAGCAAGCGCTTCACAAATGCCACAATTATTATTATTATTACTGTTATTATTAGTCAATCAGTTACTTGCATGCAGCCAGTTCCAATGGGATGTTATTCCCTGGCATTGAAGCTATGCTCCCTAAACACAGCTGCCCTGGGTGGGGTGTGTGAAAAGAATGGACAACAGTGGGTTACCCAAAGAGCTGCCGTAGAGTGAGGAGAAATCAGGAACCCAGAAACAGGAGGGACAAAGGAAACATTTAGGGATCCAGAATAATAAACCGGATACCATGCTGAATTTCCCCAGTGAATTAGGAGACAACTGCAGCATAGAGACCAGCCTGGCATACTGCAATCCAGAAGTGAGTGTCTCTGTTTGAAAACAAACTTCTAGGGGATTGAGAAACAAGAATGGAAAAGAAAAAAGAGCACCAAGGCATGCAATATCTGTGTTGTACAGCGCCTCTCTCTTGCCTGTCCTGATGTCGACCCCCGTGCCATGTCCTTCCCCTGGCCTGGAATGCCCTCCCTCCACACATCCGCCAAGCTAGCTCTCTTCCTCCCTTCAAAGCCCTACTGAGAGCACACCTCCTCCAGGAAGCTTCCCAGACTGAGCCCCGTTTTTCCTCTCCTCCTCCCCATCTCCCCCCGGCCCTACCTCCTTCCCCTCCCCACAGCACTTGTATATATTTTCCCAGATTTATTACTCTATTTTACTTGTACATATTTACTATTTTATTTATTTTGTTAATGATGTGCATAGAGCTATAATTCTATTTGTTCTGACAATTTTGACACTTGTCTACATGTTTTGTTTGGTTGTCTGTCTCCCCCTTCTAGACTGTGAGCCCGTTGTTGGGTAGGGACCATCTCTAAATGTTGCCAACTTGTACTTCAAGTGTTTAGTACAGTGCTCTGCACATAGTAAGCACTCAATAAATACGATTGAATGAATGAATGAATGGTTGCAATTGTGGGTATCACACTGGCCCTTCCGGCTACCCATGCATCCATTGTCACCGGTATCATTCTCGAATTCGGAGAACAGCTTTTTTTGATGTGTGTGTGTGTGTATTTCTTCTTCTGTACAGAAATCCAGAGCTGTCTTCACAACCCATGATGTATGGCTGTGTTCTCCAATCTCAGAACAAGTAACCCCACTTTGGGTTCAACTATTTTTTCCCATTCAGGTGTGACGCAAAGAGGATTGACTCTTTTTCCAAATGACTGGAAAACCTGCCTAGTCACTCACTCTGGAGCCGGCCTATTGGCTAGGCTGTTTATTCTGTCAGCTCCTGTTTAGGTGACATGGCATTAGCTGCCATACGGACGGACACTGCTACAACCCAGATGGATCTATATTTCACGACATCAAGCCAGGAAATCTTTCATCGTAAGGGAAGATCTAGTGCCTCTCAGCAGGATTAGTCAGTGGCTGTGGAATCTTCCTGTGAAGGGAATGTCTGGAAACTACACCTCATTCCCACACTTCCTCACCCAGAGGCCCTAGGAGGTTATATCAAGATGAGGTCAGGGTCAAGAGAGACCCTTTACAGTCCAGTCTGATCTTTGAGGCAATTAGCAGCAATAATTGTGGTATTTGTTAAGCGCTTACTATGTGCCAGACACTGCACTAAACACTGGATAACTCCGGAATTTGTTAAGTGCTTTTGACGTGCCAGACACCGTACTAAGCGCAGGGGTGGATATGGGCAAATCAGGGTGGACACAGTCCCTGTCTTGTGTGGAACTCACAGTCTCAATACCCATTTTACAGATGAGGCAACTGAGGCCCAGAGAAATGAAGTGATTTGCTCAAGGTCACACAGCAGACAAGTGGAAGAGCCAGGATTAGAACCCACAACTTTCTGACTCCCAGTCCTGTGCACTATCCACTAAGCCACGCTGCTTCAACCCACCAATTTATCCTCACTCTTCTCCCACCTCACACGTTTTGTACCTTTCAAGCAATCCTGCTCATTGTGCCTCATTCTCATCTCTCACCCTTGCTCACTCCCTCCCTTCCACCCAAAACTCCTTCCCTCTTCACACTCAGCAGACACTGACATCTTCAAAGTCCTACTAAAATCACATTTTCTCCAGGGCATTTGCCCTGATTCATCTCTCTTCTCCCCACCCTATTTCCCCCACTCCTGCAACTTCAGCACTTCATCACCTATACTGCTGCTTCCTCCTCCGTGGAATGTATTTTAGTGTCTGTTTCCACACAGTAGATTGAAAGGTCCTTGAAGTCAGGGATCATGTCAGCTAAATCTATAGTATCTTCCCAAGCACTTAGTGTACATCAAAAACTGCTACAATATGGTCGATTGGCAGCTCTGGTTATCTCCTTACCCAGTTCAATTCCTGGCATCATCTAGGGGCTGAGGGCCACTCTAGGAGAAACTTGGGTGGTTTGGTAAACTCAGGAAAGCCAGAACCACCTTAAACCAGTCCCTAAAGTGGTATTAAACCTCCCAGATCAAACAATCTCTAGTATTTATCGAGTGCTTACTGTATGTAGAGCACTGTACTAAGCATTTGGGAGAGTACAGTACAATAATAATAATAAAATGGCATTTATTAAGGGCTTACTGTGTGCAAAGCACTGTTCTAAGCTCTGAGGAGGTTACAAGGTGATCAGTTTGTCCCACGGAGGGCTCACAGTCTTAATACCCATTTTACAGATGAGGTAACTGAGGCTTAGAGAAGTTAAGTGACTTGCCCAAAGCCACACAGCTGACAAATGGTGGAGCCAGGATTTGATCCCATGACCTCTGACTCCAAAGTCCATGCTCTTTCCACGGAGTCACGCAATAAATCAGGTAGACACAATCCCTGCCCACAAGGAGCTTTACAGCCCCAATTGAAGGGGTTCTGAGGAGGCTTGTCTTTGCTTGCTTCATTGCATCCCGGGCAGAACTGGCACTTGGCTGAAAATAAATGGAGCCAAGATATCATGCCCCTTTATTACCACTTTCTATTAATCAGTTTGCCTAAACTCTTCACTCCTCTAATGCTGACCTTCTCATTGCACCTCAATCTCTTCTATCTCACTGCCAACCTCTCACCACATCCTGCTTTGGTCTGGAGCACCCTCCCTCCTTATAGCCAACAGATAATTACTCTCCCCTGCCTTCAAATCCTTATTGAGGGCACACCCCCTCCAAGAGGCCCTCCCTACGTCCTCTTTTCCTTTACTTCAACTCCCTTCTGTGTCGCCCTGACTTGCTCCTTTTATTCACCTCCCCTCCTAGCCCACAGTATTTATGTACGTATCTGTAATATCTATTTATAGTAATGTCCATCTCTCCTTCTAGACTGTAAGCTCACTGTGGGCAGGGAATGTGTCTGTTATACTGTTCTATTGTACTCTTTCAAGTGCTGAGTTCACACAGTAAGCACTCAATAAATATGATGGACTGACCAATTTTATTTCCTCCTCCTCCAGCTGAGGTGAGGAGACAATGACAGTGAGACCACATAGTGTCCTTAAGCCAGGCCAAGCCACATGGTAGAGAACCCACACTCTGACAAGATTCCCATCATCATTCTCACCAGCTAAGAGGGTGATGGCGACACACCGTCATTGCTTTAAACCAGATCACCAAAGCCCACCGCATGGGAAAGGTCTCCTCCTCACCTCCCTCCCCTACTGGGATTCTCATCATCCCCTCTTTCTCCAGCCAGGAGGGCAAGGAAACAACTGCAGCATGAAGCCTTTTCAACTTTCAGTATGTTGGGAAAGTTGTGGCGGCTGCCATGACTGTAACTGGGAAACTCTGCTCCTCTTGCCACAACCACCTATGTCTCTTGTTGCACATTTCATTGGTTCTCATCTTTTATGGTGCTTTTATTATTTCTTCCTTCCTTATGTTCCATCACCCATCCCTTCTTACTCTTAGACCGTGATCTTCTTGAGGGCCTATGTCAGTAATTTTCATCCATATGTTTTTGGCCAGCATATAGTACACTGCCCTGCAGAAAGGTCTTAATAAATGCTGTTTTATTATTATTATTATTATTAAGTGCTGTTGAATGGTTTCCAATTCATAGCAGCTCCATGGATATACTTTCTCCAGAGTGTCCTGTCCTCTGCCATAATTCACAACCTTTCTAATGGTTCTTCAGTTATCGTTGTTATGGTCTCTATCCATCCAAATGCCAGTCTGCCTCTTTCACATTTTCCCTGGACTTTTCCTAGCTTAATGCCTTCTCCAGAGAATTAGTCCTCCTGATTATGTGTCCAAAATATGCTGTTACTACTACTTTAATAGTTATTTAGTTCTTTCCCTAATTATAGATTTAGCCAGGGAACATTCTCTACAACCTGTGATCTCCACTTTGTGTCAGACCAAGGTAGAGAGGTGAGTGTTGATTTTTTCCTCCACTGCTGAACTACTAAAAGCCAATTTAACTCACAAATGAAACATCCAGACATATGCTCTGAAGAAGAATAAGAGGAAACAGTCATTTCAAAACTTTCTGGACCTGGTATTCTGAGTTTCTCCCTCTGATCATTCTAATGAGAAAGTCAAGATTCAAAAGTATGATTTCTGGGAAGTACAATTCTCACTTCACCCCTGACAAGCATGCGTTTGGGAAGTGCAGACTGTCCCTCCTTGTTATCTCTTTCCCCTCTCCTTCTCACCAAGATCTGAAATCCTCAGGGCACATCCTAGCCACAAGGATCTCATTTTCCAGAACACTCTTTCCTGGTTTGAAGTGACAAAATTTTAGCAGTTGCCAATGAAGGAAAAATAATATTCTCAGAATTCAGCAAGCACAAAGAAGTATAATAATTACCTCTTTTGGAGGCTTCTCCGCAAAAGGGGCTGAGTCTTAACATTCTCAGAGATTGTTGATAGGGCAGCTTCAATTTCAGGAAAATGTCTCCATTTGTTTAGAGGATCATTTCAAAACACATGACTTTTTTCCATTTTGTGGGAAATCAGCATGATCGTGATCAACAAATCCCAGGGAACATGGCACTGATGTGCCTTCCCTCTGTGATGGAAATTATGCTTAGGGTCTGATTCTTCAGTGCAGATCCAACCATATTTCCCACTGAATTCAGTAAACTCCTCTTCTAAACTGGAAGCTCCTTGTGGGCAGGTAATGTGTCTACTAACTCTGTGATATTGTGCTCTCCCAAATGCTTAGTACATATGATTGATTGATTGGATTTAGCCTATTCTTTTAGTGACTATCTCAGAGCTATTGTCCTAAGACCTGTGAGAAATTGGGCAAAGATTTAACTATCATGGGCAGGGAATGTATCTCCCAGCTTTGATACACTGTACTCTCCCAGATGCTTAGTACAGTGCTCTGCACACAGTAAGCCCTTAATAAACACCATTGATTGACAGAACTAAGTCTCTAACATAAACACACATAGGTTACATAGGGTCAATAGCCTGAATATTCCACCCTTTAAATCAAAAGCAACAATGCCTGAATTTTGTGGGTAAATAATTTAATTGACTGGATAGCTAGGACTCCCCAGAATGGCTCTACCCAATGAGATGGCTGCCACTAGATGTATCGATGTGTGACCCTGGGCAAGTCACTTAACTTCCCTGTTTCTAAAGTACCTCATCTGTAAAATGGGGATTAAGACTGTGAGTTCTCCGGGGGATATGAACTATGTCCAACCTAAGCAACAGGTATCTACCTCAGTGCTTATTAGAGTGTCTGGCACTTAATAAGACTGTGAGCTGCTTGTTGGGTAGGGACCGACTCTATATGTTACCGACTTGTACTTTCCAAGTGCTTAGTACAGTGCTCTGCACACAGTAAGCGCTCAATAAATATGATTGAATGAATGAATGAATAATAAGCATTTAACAAATATCCTAAAAAAGGTAGTTCCACAGTCTTTATGTATGAGGGTAAAAATTTCAAGTAAAACCTGCCACCATATCCCATCAATTGAAATCTCCACTACCAAAGTAAAGGACTAAATGGGCTCAATTTCCTAGATATTCTAAGCCAAACTGCTTCAAATTATTTGACTAATTCACCATGTTGGGTGTTTTGTCTGAATTGCCATAATAGCTTCAACTCACTGCCTGCACTGATAGTAGAGACTCCCCTCCTTCCATCCCTCCCCAGCACCAAAAGAAAGAAGTTAAGAAAAAACAAGACTGCTTTTCACATAGAAGAGCTCATTTTCCTCCCAACCAGTGAGATATTGCAGGTCAAGTCGAGGGAGGTCGAATAAGTGCTTCTAGTGTCCTGAGCGCTTGATTTATTCTGTCAGCTGCTAGTTGTAATGCAGGCATGAGTGTGAGCAGGGCAGAGAGAGAGACTATGTTGGATAAAGAAGGGGATGGATCGTGTGGGTTGTGCTAGGTGATTATCCATGTCAGGAGGAGTGAGGGATGAGCTGTATATTAGCATCATTAATTTCTGCTCTCGGCTAGTTTCTCTTACAGAACTCATTCTCCTGTTATTAAGTGCTTACTATGTGCAAAGCACTGTTCTAAGCACTGGGGAGGTTACAAGGTGATCAGGTTGTCCCACGGAGGGGTTCACAGTCTTAAGCGCTTAGTACAGTGCTCTGCACACAGTAAGCGCTCAATAAATACAATTGATTGATTGATTAATCCCCATTTTACAGATGAGGTAACTGAGGCACAGAGAAGTTAAGTGACTTGCCCAAAGTCACACAGCTGACAACTGGTGGAGCCGGGATTTAAACCCATGACCTCTGACTCCAAAGCCGAGGCTCTTTCCACTGAGCCACACTGCTTCCCTAAGCAGCCCAGGCAGCAGGAAGGATGTGAGCTGATGTGTCAAGCTCCTGTTCGTCTCAAGCAATTAATAGATCAATGCTATTTATTGAGTGCTTACTATGTGCAGAGCACTATTCTAAACATTCAGGATAATACAATATAACAGCGAGCTTACAGTCTAGAAGGGGAGACAGACATTAATATAAATAAATTATGGATATATACATAAGTTCTGGGAGAGATGCGTCAATGGCATCACTACAGGTTGGAGACGACTGGACGGCATAAGACAAGACAAGATATAAGTTGCTGTGGAGCTGAGAAATCCACGTCTTCTTCCCAAGAAGACTTTCTTCTATTTCTAACAGGATGAAGGCCACCTAGGTTATCCAAAGAAGTTTAATTCCAAAATGACAAAAATAAATGAAGATCGAGTGATCAAGTGGCAGAAAGAATTACATTTTTAAAGAATTATAAAATTTTTAAAGAATTATAGCAGAAGAGCATCTGTGCATGTTCTGTTTATGCAGCAAGAGGGTTCATTCATGCATTCAACTGTATTTATTGAGTGCTTACTGTGTGCGAAGCACTGCACTAAGCATTTGGGAGAGTGTAGTACAACAACAGACACATTCCCTACCCACAGTGAGATACATGAGACTGAGATACAGTGAGAAGGTTAGCATTAGAGGGGTTAAGTGTGCGGGCTGGGTTGTTGTAGGAGAGTAGCAAGGTGAGGTAGGAGGGGGCAAGGTGATTGAGTGTCAAAGTCTAAAGTGAGGAATTTTTATCGGATGCAGAGATGGATGGGAAACCAATGGAGTTTCTTGAGGAGTGGGAAAACATGGTCTGAATGTTTTTGAAGGAAAATGATCCGGGCAGCGGAATGGAAATGTGGAGTGGGGAGAGACCGAAAGCAGGAGGTCAGCAGGGAGACTGATATAATATTCAAGGTGGGATAAGATAAGTGCTTAAATTAATGTGGTAGCAGTTTGGATGGAGAGGAAGGGGCAGATTTTAACCACGTTGTGAACATATGGGTTTAATGGGAGAGAGGAGTCAAAGATAATGCCAAAGTTTCAGGCTTGTGAGACTGGAAGAATGGTGGTGCCGTCAACAGTGATGGGAAAGTGAGCAGAAGGACAGGGTTTGGGTGGGAAGATAAGTTCAGTTTTAGCCACATTAAGTTTCAGGTGGCGGGAGGACATCCAAGTAGAGACTGGAGAGAGGGACAGAGATCAGGACTGGAGATGTGGATTTGGGTGTCATCAGCATAGAGGCGGTAGTTAAAGCCATGTGAGCAAATGAGTTTTCCAAGGAAGTGGGTGTAGATGGAGAATAGAAGAGGACCCAGAACTGAACCTTGAGGGACTCCCACAGTTAGGGGATGGGAGGCAGAGGAGGAACCCATGAGAGAGACTTGAAGGAGTGATGAGAGATAGGAGGAGAACCAGGAGAAGTCAGTGTCAGTGAAGCCAAGGTTGGAGAATGTTTCCAGGAGAAGGGGATGGTCAACAGTGTCAAAGGCAACTGAGAAGTCAAGGAGGATTAGAATAAAGTAGAGGTCATTGGATTTGTCAAGAAGGAGATCACTGGTGACCTACTGTTGGAAAGAGCTCTCATCTGTCTCAGAGGATTTATGTTCTGGCTCCTCTATGCATCTGCTATATGACTTTGGGCTTGCCACTTCACTTCTCTGTGCCTCAGTTACCTCATCTGTAAACTGGGTATTAAGTCTGTGAGCCCCATGTTGGACATGGACTGTGTCCAACCTGATTAGTTTGTAACTGCTTCAGCAATTAGTGCAGTGCATGACACATAGTAAGCACTTAAATACCATTTTTTTAAAAAAGCATCCAAACACGCATGTTCTGGTTGTGCAGGAGGAGGATGACGTGACTGATGCAAAGAGCACTGGCCTGGGAGTTGGTGTATCTGAGTTCTAATCCTCACTCCTCCACTTGTCTGCTGTGTGATCTTGGGCAAGTGACTTAACTTCTCTATGCCTCAGTCCCCTCATAGGTAGAATGGGGATTCACTGCCTGTCCTCTCTTCTAATTGGGTTGGGAGTCCAATATGGGTCAAGGACTTTGTTCAACCCTGTTATTTTGTACCTACTCCAATGCTGAGTACAGAACTTGGCCTATGGTAAGTGCTTAATAAATACCACAATGATTTCTATTAATAATAATCATTATTGTTATTATTATTACATCAATGCTCATTGCCCTTCGGGAAACATACTTTGGCAAGCAGCATTGGCTTCAGGCCCTAAAAATACCTGCTGATCAGGCAACTGACCAGTGACCCGTTAGGGTGCTAGCATGACCTAGTGGAAGAACCACGGGCCTTTAAGTGAGAGGATTTGGGTTCCAATTCCGCTCTGCCCCTTGCCTGCTGTGTAATCTCGGCAAGTCACTTAACTTCTCTGTGCCTCAGTTTCCTCAACTGTAATATGGGGATTCCCTACCTGTCCTTCACTCCCTTGGACTGCGAACCTTTTGTGGGTCAGAAACTTAATCAAATTGGGCTTTTTTGCATCTGCCCCAGTGCTGCTCCTGTGCTTAGCACCAAGACCGCAGATAATTTTATCATTCATTTCCCCTTCTCCCACTCCCTTCTGCATCATCCGTGCAAATGGATTTGCTTCCTCTATTCGCCCCTCCCTCAGCCGCCCTCCAGCACTTACTGCACATATCCATTCATTCAAAAGTATTTATTGAACACTTACTGTATGTAGACTGTGACTGTAGACTTCTAGACTTCTATGTAGACGTCTAGACTGTGAGCCCGCTGTTGGGTAGGGACCATCTCTATATGTTGCCAACTTGTACTTCCCAAGCGCTTAGTACAGTGCTCTGCACACAGTAAGCACTCAATAAATATGATTGAATGAATGAATGTACTAAGCATTTGGGAGAGCACAATATAACAGACACATATCCATAATTTATTTATATTAATTTCTGTCTCCTGCTCTAGACTGTAAGCTCATTGTGGACAAGGAACATGTCTACCAACTCTTCCAATCATTTAGTACAGTGCTCTGCACACAGTAAGCACTCAATAAATGCAATCAATTGATTGATTAATTATAAATCAGTGCTTATCGCCCTGTGGGCAACATGCTTTGGCTAGCAGCACTGTCCTGCTAAAGATTCCCTCGGTGCAGTCTTAGTCAATCAATCATATTTATTGACTACTCATTGCTTGCAGAGCACTGTACTAAGAGCTTGGGAGAGTACAGCAAAACTGAGTTGGTAGATATGCTCCCGGCCCTCAACAAGTTTACAGTCTAGAGCACACAATAACCCAGTAGCAGAGCAGTATCCTCTTGGGTGCTGATATGGAAGCAGTGTAGCCTAGTGGAATGATCACAGGCCCCGAAATCAGGGGACCTGGGTTCTAATCTCAGATCTGCTACTTGTCTGCTGTGTGACCCTTGGGCAAGTCACTCAACTTCTCTGTGTCTCAGTATCCTCAGTGTGGCTCAGTGGCAAGAGCACGGGCTTTGGAGTCAGAGGTCAGGGGTTCAAATCCCGGCTCCGCCAACTGTCAGCTGTGTGACTTTGGGCAAGTCACTTCGCTTCTCCGTGCCTCAATTACCTCATCTGTAAAATGGGGATTAAAACTGTGAGCCCCCCGTGGGACAACCTGATCACCTTGTAACCTCCCCAGTGCTTAGAACAGTGCTTTACACTTAATAAATGCCAATAAATGCCATCATCATTATTATTATTATCCTCATCTGTAAAATGGGGACTAAATACCTCTTCTCCCTCCTACTTAGACTGTGAGCCCCATACAAAGTAGTGACTGTGTCTGAACTTTTTTTTCTTGTATTTACTCCAGCATCTATTACAGTTCAGGCCTGGGAGTCCAAAACCCTGGGCCTTAATCCTGGCTCTGCCACTTGCCTATTGTGTGACCTCGGGCAAGTCACTGTACTTTTCTGTGCTTCAATTACCTCACCTACAAAATGAAGTCTAAGACTATGAGCCCCTTGTCAGACATGGACTGTGATCAGCCTGATTAGCTTATATCTATCCCAGAGCCTGGCACATAGTAAGCACTTAAATACCATAAAAAAGTTCCTGCCTCATAGTAAGTGCTCAACTAATACCACAAGTAAATGATAGAGTCACACCTCTCCCTTCACCTTGTCACTGCACTGAATTTGCACCTTCCCCAACGCTCCTACAACTGTGAGCCAGCCACCCCAAGAAACATCCGCTTCTACCCTTTGTATCATTCTAAGACATCACCAAGTTGGAAACCAGGCTACTAAAAACTCAAAAATAAAGACTGAAGCAAATCTTAGCCCCAAACAGACAACAATCGAGTCCCTGCAGTTGGAATGAAGAAGCACTGGGTTTGCAGGTAGAGTCAAGCAATAGAGATGTGAACTTCTTTCACTCACTTCATAGTCACTTTTTTTAATGGTATTTGTTGAGCACTTCTCCCCCTTTTAGACTCTCCCCCTTTTAGACTCTCCCCCTTTTAGACTCTCCCCCTTTTAGACTGTGAGCCGACTGTTGGGTAGGGACTGTCTCTATATGTTGCCAATTTGTACTTCCCAAGCGCTTAGTACAGTGCTCTGCACACAGTAAGCGCTCAATAAATATGATTGATGATGATGATGCTGGGGTATATTCAAGCTAATCAGGTTGGACACAGTCCATGTTCTACATAGGGCTCGTGGTCTAACTCCACATTTCACAGATGAGGTAACTGAGGCACGGAGAAGTTAAGTGACCTGCTCATCTAGCAGGTATGTGACAGAGCAAGGATTAGAACTTGGGTTCTCTAACCCCCAGACCTATGCTCTTTCTACTAGGCCACGCTACTTCTCATTGCATATTATCTTCTAGACTGTAAGCTTGTTGAGGGCAAGGAACATATCTACCAAAACAATAAGCTAACAGTGCTCTGCACACAGTAAGTGCTCAATAAATGCCATTGAGAAGCAACATAGCATAGTGGAAAGAACACGAGCTTGGGAGTCAGAGGTCATGAGTTCTAATCACAGCTCCACCACTTGTCAGCTGTGTGACTTTGGGCAAGTCACTTAACTTCTCTGTGCCTCAGTTACCTCATCTATAAAATGGGGATTAAGACTGTGAGCCCCACGTGGGACAACCTGATTACCTTGCATCTAACCCAGTGCTTAGAACAGTGCTTGGCACATAGTAAGCGCTTAACAAATACCATTATTATTATAATCATCATTACAGACTTGGCTCCCTGTGGACAGGGAATGTGTCCACCAACTCTACTGTATTGTACACTCCCAAGTGCTTAGTACAGTGCTCTGCAAGCAGTAAAGTGCACATAGTAAAGTACTTCAGTGGAGGAACAGGAATCAGAGAGATATGCATTTTCCCAGAGCTCTTTCAAAGTCTCTCATTTTGTTCTCACAAGTTTCCTTTGAGAAAGGGATCATTGCAGAAGAGGGAACAGAGGCTTAGAGAGGTTAAATGACTTTATCAAGGGCACGCAGCAGCCCAGTCATTCACATTATTTCCCAACTTGGAAAGAAACAAAAACTTCTACCTCTTATTATTGTGCCATCACCACATTCTAGACTGTGAGCCCGCTGTTGGGTAGGGACTGTCTCTATATGTCGCCAACTTGTACTTCCCAAGCGCTTAGTACAGTGCTCTGCACACAGTAAGCGCTCAATAAGTATGATTGAATGAATGAATCTCCGGAAAGTGAAGATGACTCCCATCTCATCAGGGACAAGGAGAGATTCCAGAAGAGATGGCAACAACTTTACAATATTCTCTTAAACCCACCTTCTCCGAATGAGTCTAAGGACCTTCAAACCAGAAAATCTTCCAACATGGAAAGATGTGGCACTTGTCCCAACTACTGAGGATGTCACAACTGAAGCAACTACAACTTCTGAGTTCTATAAACACAGAAGGAAATTGAAAAAGCATGGCCTACTGGATAGAGCCCAGGGCTGGGCATCAGAAGGACCTGGGTTCTAATCCCAGCTCCACCACTTGCCAGCTGGGTGACCTTCGACAAGTCACTTGGCTTCTCTGTGCCTCAGGTATCTTATCTGTAAAATGGAGATTAGGACTGTGAGTCTCATAGCCCATTGTTGGGTAGGGACCATCTCTATATGTTGCGGACTTGTGCTTCCCAAGCACTTAGTATAGTGCTCTGTACACAGTAAGTGCTCAATAAATATGATTGAATGAATGAATGAATGTTGGACATGGACTGTGTCCCACCTAATCATTTGTATGTACCCCAGTGCTTAGTACAGTGACTGGCACACAGTAGGTGCTTAACAAATACTATTAAAAATGAATAACCAAGAGGGCAAAAGCTAAAACAGCACCAGGCATTGCAAACAATAAACCATTCATTCATTCAATCATATTTATTGAGCGTTTATGGTATGCAAAGTATCATACTAATTACTTAAAACCAAAAGTAGTGATGATGCCTACTCCATACCTTTCCCTCTTAAGCACTGGTGTCAGAGCAATATTTACTTGAATGGCAGGAGACCGACTGGGTATGTTCCTGAATTTGTTCTATTGAATGGTATTTGTTAAATGCTAAGGGACTATAGTCTAGACTATAAGGTTGCTGTAGTCAAGGAAAGTACCTACCAACTCTGTGACACTGTATTCTCCCAAATACTCAGTTCAATGCTCTGCACATAGTACTTAATAAATGCAATTGACTGAATAATAATAATAATGGTATTTGTTAAGCACTTACTATGTGCGAGGCTCTGTACTAAGCACAAGCAAATCAGGTTGGATACAGTCCCTGTCCCACATGGCACTCACAGTCTTAATCTTCGTTTTACGGATGAGGGAACTGAGGCCCAGTCTTAATCTCCATTTTAGAGATGAGGGAACTGAGGTGATTCACCCCAAATCACACACAGCAGACAAGTGAAGGACATGTGATTAGAACCCAGGTCTTCCCGACCACCAAGTCCATGCTCTATCCACGACAGAGTGCTGGCGATGTTGTGAAAGTGAAACTGGCTGGTTTTGGTGACTGATTGGATGTGTGGGGTGAATGAGAGAGCAGAGTCAAGGATGACACCAAGGCTGCGGGCTTGTGAGACGGGAAGGATGGTAGTGCCATCCACAGTGATGGGAAAGTCAGGGAGAGGACAGGGTTTGGGTGGGAAGATAAAGAGCTCAGTCTTGGACAAGTTGAGTTTTAGATGGTGGGCAGACATCCAGGTGGAGATGTCCTGAAGGCAGGAGGAGACACGAGCCTGAAGGGAGGGAGAGAGAACAGGGAAGGAGATGTAGATTTGAGCGTCATCTGCATAATTGAAGCCGTGGGAGTGAATGAGTTCAGCAAGGGAATGAGTATAGACGGAGAACAGAAGGGAACCAAGAGCTGACCCTTGAGGAACCCCTACAGTTAAGGGATGAGAGTGGGCGGAGGAGCCCACAAAAGAGACTGAGAAACCCTCCACTTTTACTTGATTTCCATGTTGCAATGTAAATTGTCTTTTAAGCACTTGGTATTAATTCTACCCTTTGCCCCACAGACCTTTTGTACAGTATCTGTAATTTATTTTAATATATGTGTCCCCCTCTAGACTGTCAGCTCCTGTAGGACAGTTAATGGGTCTACTGATTCTGTTGTATTGCACTCTGTTAAGTGTTTGGTCTAGTGCCCTGAGCACCGCAAGTACTCCATAAATACCACTGACTGACTGATTTTTGTCAAGTTCTCAAAAGGCTGCGACATGGATACTTTTTGCAGCAAGTAGACTTTTAATCTCTAAGCCCTTTGCTTTGGGTTGATCTTGGTGACTTGGCCCTGGCATACCCAGTCTTCGTGACTTCCTGGTAGACAGTATAATGGAGTAACACCCATTCACTATTTACAGTGGAGACTGTAGTTGGGATTTCTTGTTTGGACAGGGTTGCTGCAATTTTCCTCACCTTTCCTTGTAGATGTCATCATGCTTCAGGGGCCAGACGTGTAGATGTTTTGTAATTTGGAGGCTACTTTTTGATGCAATAGTTGTAAAGTCAGTGTGAACTTATTTCAGATGAAATCTTTGCCAGTTTCCTGCTCCAAGCATGGCAGTTGTGATCTGATCATCTTTAAGATCCCTCTGTTGCATCATGACAAAGTAAATCAGATGCCACTATTAAGATCCTGGGATGCATCAAGTAGGTTTTTTTTATGGTATTTAAGTGATTACTATATGCCAGACACTGTAGTAAGCACTGAGGTCTGGTCTTGTCTTGTCTTCTGGATTAGAACCCAGGTTCCCCAACTTCCAGGCCAGTGTTCTTTCCACTAGCCCACACTGTTCTCACTAGATTGCCGAACACTTGCACACCAAAGACTTGCTTTGAATCATCTTGTATTTATGCCAGTGCTTACCGCAGAGTTTGTAATGATCCAGAGGATTGCAATTTAGACAGCCCCTCAAAAACTGGGAATATTTCACACTGGCTCTTCAGGCGGGACAGCCTAAAAATGTTATTTTCTGAGGTGCATTATGCCTTTGCCTTAATGGAAACTAGAAATCACGCTCCAGGAGTCCAACATCAGAATGTTTCGGGAAACATTGTTACCCTGAGTGGAAGGGATTCCAGCAAAAAAGGGCCTTCCGTTGACTTGGCTCAGTGTTCTTTTTGGAGACAATCCCTTGGCACGCTCACCCAGATCGTGCAAAATTTGTTTCTGAATTGCACTCTAAGGGCCCATGGCATTCAAGTGGAAGTAAAAAGCAAGTCAAGATATTTTGAGGCTATAAATCAAGAGAGAAGAATTGGAAAAATTATTTCAAACCCATTTGCACCATTTTATGGTTAGATTCCCTGTCACCAGACTGTACTTGTTGAGGAAAGAGAGGACGGGGGTAGAAGATCCAACCACATGCCTTCCCTCAATCCCAGATAATAAATCCAAACTCCGCTTGCTCTAAAGAGAATGCCATATGAAATCAATAAGATAGGAAAGCAACCTCCTTCTGCAGATTTACCCCCAACTGTTCAATTCAAGCATTCCTATTAGCATAGCTCTGACATCAAGACTGCTAAATAGGAGTCAGCTTGGTTTAATGAAAAGAGCAAGGAGTCAGAAAACCCGGGTTCTACTTCCGGCTCTGCTGCAGGCCTGCTATGTGGCCTTGGTCAAGTCATTTAATCTCTCTAGGCCTCATTCATCATCAGTTAAACAGCGATAATAGCAGCTACTGCCTCTTTCCTTACATCACAGGGATATTGTGAGTATGTAGTGAGATCACTGATGTGGAAGCACTTTGGAAAATGATAAATGCTTCAGAGCTACAAAATAGTAACAGCTCCTGGGATCCTGAATTTGGGATCTCAACTTGGTGGCAGCATTCAGGAAGTGTAAAAGTGTCATTAGCCAAACCTCTATGGAAAAATACGGGTTTGATGTCATTACCACTTCCTAGTCTTGCTGGAACAAGTAGGCCTAAAATTGCAGTCCAACGTTTAGGCAGGATTTCTGGGACTCTGACCCAGAATACCTTCGGGATAAAAGTCCACCTCCCTCCCATTTGCACAGGAATTCTGGGACCCTATATCCCAGCATTCCTTGAGGATAGAAGCTCACCTCCCTCACAGTTTCCCACCCCAATCCCTGTCCCAGGTTCACTACTATATCTATGTGCAAGCTAAAATTCCCTGTCTCTAACTTTGGCATAGAGGGAGTGAGACTTTGTAAAATATTATTGGTATCAAAAGCATAATAATAATATTAAGTGCCTACTATTTGCCAAGCACTATACTAAACATTGGGTCAATACAACATAATCAGGTCAGACACAATCTCTATCAAGCATAGGGCTCACAGTCTTCTAAGAAGGAAGGAGAAAAGGTATTTGCTCCCAATTTTACAGTTGAGGAAACAGGCAGAGAAGTTAAATGACTTGTTCAAAGTCAAAGTTTTTAGCTACGATTTTACAATTCCCCAGTTCAAATTGTTGTGGATGCAAATCCTAACAGAGTGATTAATAGCCACTGGATGAGATTTTCACTTGAGTAGGTTAGAACAGAAAACTTTTCTGCATTCAGCCTGAACAAGGAAGCCATATACATAACCAAAAATGTTTATTGGCAACACAAGATAACAGTTTATCAGAATTATGTTACCTAGGCAGCATACAATAACCAATAATAATAATAATGATGGTATTTGTTAAGCACTTACTATGTGCAAAGCACTGTTCTAAGCACTGGGGGGGGATACAAGGTGATTAGGTTGTCCCATGTGGGGCTCACAGTCTTAATTCTCATTTTACAAATGAGGTAAATGAGGCACAGAGGAGTTAAGTGACTTACCCAAAGTCACACAGACGATGTGTGGCAGAGCCAGGATTAGAACCCATGACCTCTGACTCCCAAGCCCATGCTCTTTCCACTGAGCCATGCTGCTTCTCGCATCCCACCTTCATGCCTACCTCCCTGCATCCTGTCTCTCCCCACTCCAGTCCATACAGCTTCTTCAAGAAAGACTAGGAAGATCATAATAATAATAATAATAACAATAATAATAATAATGGTATTTCTTAAGTGCTTACTATGTGCAAAGAACTGTTCTAAGCACTGGAGAGGTTACAAGGTGATCAGGTTGTCCCACAGGGGGCTCACAATTTTAATCCCCATTTTACAGATGAGGTAACTGACACACAGAAAGGTTAAGTGACTTGCCCAAAATCACACAGCTGACAGTTGGCGGAGCTGGGATTTGAACCCATAACCTCTGACTCCAAAGCCCATGCTCTTTCCACTGAGCCACGCTGTTTCTTATAAGAGGCATGCATGCCATGCCAATAGACCAATCTTCCCATTTATGAAAATATTACATTTAGAAAAGGAAAGATCATAGCACACATGCATACATTTATTTCAAAGTGTGAAAATGATTTTTTTAACCCCCACAAATTGCCAGTCAGGAAAGGAATGAAATGAAATTTCATAGAACCCTCAGCCCTCCTACCTTCATTCATTCAATCAAATTTATTGAGCGCTTATTGTATGCAGAACACAGTACTAAATGCTTGGAAGAGTACAATATAACAGACAGATTCCCTGCTCACAGCAAGCTTACAGTCCCTCTTTAGAAAGTACCAAAGGATAAGATAACTGTTTCCCCTACACAGTTTCATGAAGGCAGGTTCTGGAAGCAGAGACTCTAGACTTTATCATTAAATAATTTAGCATGAGGTATGCTATGTGGACATTAGAAGAAAACAGGTTGTGAGAAAACATGAGGCCTTTCTATAATAATCACGTACCTAACTGTAAAAACAATTTCAAGGTCTGACATTAATCACTTTGATAAAAAGCATACTGACTCTTCAGTTGCAGGGAGGTTAAAGAGAGGTAATGAAGGAAGCATAGAGAAGAGAGAGACAGTGTCCAGTCTTTTAGAAACCTGCCCTCCTGAAACATGATTTATTTCCAGACATGTGTAATAGGTTGCTCAGCCTAATAACCCCTTCCACTTTTGCTGCTGATTGACAGAGTAACCTGCAGTTTGTGACTGATATGCTAAAAATTTGCCTCCAACAAGGTCTGCTGTTTCCCCCTAATTAGTGACCTTGGGTGTGGACTGTACACACTATTATCCAGAAAAGGAGTTTAGGCTTTCTCAGAGTTGTATCCACCTACCTTCTCTCACACTTGTCATTAGCCAATCAGTTAACCTATCATCAGGGTGGATTTGGAGTCCCAAGCTGAGCAGCAAATCTAAAAACGTAGAAGTGATTGAAAGGAAAGGATGTGCAGCTGGAACTGTGTCAGACCTGAGTTTACTGCCCCTTGTCTCCAGTTCAAAAGAATCTCTATTGGACTCTCCCAAGAGTTTAGTACAGTGCTCTGCAGATTGATTGTTTGATTCAATGCCAAAGTTTCCTGAAGTTACGGCACCCAGTGTTATAATCATTACTGGTATAGGTGAAGGGGAAGCCAATGTAGTTTGAAAAACATTGAAAAATGGGCATTAAGATGGTGAGCCCATGTGGGACAGAGACTGTGTCCAACCTGATTTGCTTATCCACCCCAGAACTTAGTACAGTGCCTGGCACACAGTAAGCATTTAACAAATACCAGAATTATTCTTATTACTGTTATCCAAATTCCACAGGCTTCTTAGCCAAAATCGAGGTAACCTCATCATGAATCCAATTAAAAGGACCAACTCCTAGCATGTGTTGTCATCATTTTTCTAGGCCAACCAGAAAAGTATGTGTTTGATCCCACTGAGGTTTGGATTTTGGACAAGATGACTGCACACACCCCTGTGCCTTTTGGTCAAGACAGTCCTTCAGCCTGGGATCTGAAATGTCTTAAAAAGTTCAGGATACTCCACCAAGTGATGAGATTTGCCCCATGCAGGTTCAGACCATAACGAGAAGCAGTGTGGTCGAGTGGAAAGAGCATGGGCCTGCTAATCAGAGGAACAGAGTTCTAACCCTGGTTCCGCCACTTGTCTGTTGGGTGACCTTGGGCAAGTCACTTTTCCCTGTGCCTCATCTTCAGAATGGGGATTAAGACCATGAGCCCTATGTAAGACAGCAACTGCATCCAACCCAATTAACCTGTATCTATCCCAGTGCTTAGTGCAATGCCTGGCATATGGTGAGTACTTTACAGATACTATATAAAAAAAAAACACACAAATATTTCAAATGAAAATATCTTCCAAAAATGCCAAACTGTCAACTTGTGGGTCCCATCATTTCTATTCCAATGCATACTGGATTCCTTGAGGGTTCAAAATAAACATTGGAGATGTTAATTATAAAATGACCTAATAAGAGCCTCTTCTTTTTTAATGCAATCAATTATATTTATTGAGTGCTTACTGTGTGGAGAGCACTGTACTAACCACTAACCATGGCCTGTCCTGCCGTCGACCCCCAGCCCACGTCATTCCCCTGGCCTGGAATGCCCTCCCTCCGCACATTCGCCAAGCTAGCTCTCTTCCTCCCTTCAAGGCCCTACTGAGAGCTCACCTCCTCCAGGAGGCCTTCCCAGACTGAGCCCCCTCCTTCCTCTCCCCCTCCTCCTCCTCTCCATCCCCCCCACTTTACCTCCTTCCCCTCCCCACAGCACCTGTATATATGTTTGTACGTATTTATTACTCTATTTATTTATTTGTACATATTTATTCTATTTATTTTGTTAATATGTTTTGTTTTGTTCTCTGTCTCCCCCTTCTAGACTACGAGCCCACTGTTGGGTAGGGACCGTCTCTATATGTTGCCAACTTGTAGTTCCCAAGCACTTAGTACAGTGCTCTGCACACGGTAAGCGCTCAATAAATCCAGTTGAATGAATGAATGAACCACTTGGGGGAATATAACAATATAACAGAGTTGGTAGACATATTCCCTGCCCACTGTGAGCTTATTTGTTAAGCACTTACTACGTGCTAGACGCGACACTAAGCACTGGGTAGATATGTTAATCTACACAGTCCCTGTCTTGCATAGGGATCATAATTTTAATACCCTTTTTACAGATAAGGTAACTGAGGCACAGACAAGTTAAGTGATTTGCCCCAGGTCAGACACCGGACAAGTTGTAGAACCAGGATTAGAGCCCAGGTCTTCTGATACCCAGGCTCATGCTGGGAGAAGCAGTTTGGCCTAATGGATAGATCGTGGGCCTAGGAGTCAGAAGGACCTGGGTTCTAATCCCAGCTCTGCCAGTTGCCTGTTGAATGACCTTGGGCAAGTGGCTTCACTTCTCTGGGCCTCAGTTCCTTATCTGTAAAATGGGGATTGAGACTGTGAGCCCCACGTAGGACAGGGATGGTATCCAATGATTATCTTGTATCTTCCCAGCATTTAGTACAGTGCCTGGAACATAGTAAGTTCTTAATACCAATTATTATCATTATATCCAGTAGGCCCCACTGCTCTTCTGACTCTTAACTCTTATTAGATCTGTGAACCCAGGGAAGGAAAGTCGTGTCCCCCGACCTGCCCTGGAGGGATTGCTATTTGTTCACAAACCTCCCAAGGATATGGAAGATCAATCAGAGAAAGGGAGATACCACTGATACTTCACAAGAGTTCTGTTCCCACAAGTAAACTGCTCCCCCAGTTACAGATGGAGAGAGGGATGATGGTAAGGGGAAGGAGAGACCCGAACTCAATCCCTTAAACAATAGAGATAGAGATATGAACCAAGGTTAAAGGCAATGGAGAGAAAGGAGCACCAAGGACAAGAATTCCAGTTGGTGGCAAGTCATTTTCCCACAAAATAAAGATGGCAAAGTGTCCCATTTCAGCCTCAAGAGAATGTCACATACTAAAATGCAGCCAAAGCCCCAGTACCTACGAAGAGTTGAAATCCAATCTTGACCTTCCTGCTCTGTTTTCTGTCTTATTTCAGAGACCTCCCACTGGAAAGGGCAGGGGACTGAGAGTTAGAAGACCTGGGTTCTAGTCCTAGCTCTGCCATTTGCCTGCTGGGTGACTTAGGCAAGTCACTTAAACTCTCTGTACCTCAGTTATCCCCTCTGTAAAATGGGGGTAAAATACCTGCTCTCCCTACCTCTTAGACTGCAAGCCCTCATAATCATCATCATCATCATAATGATACTTCTTAAATGTTTACTATGTGCCAAACTCTGTTCTAAGTGCTGGGGTAGATAGAAGTTAATCAGGTTGGAAACTCTCACTCTCTCTCACTTGGGGCTCACACTCTAAATCTCCATTTTACAGATGAGGTAACTGAGGCCGAGAGAAGTAAAGTGACTTGCCCAAGGTCACACAGCAGACCCATGATGGTGCCGGGATTAGAACCCAGGTCCTTCTGATTCCCATGCCTGTGCTTTATTCATTAAGCCATTTGCCCTGATTGGATTTTCTCGCACTGATCCTAGCTCTTGGTATACAGTAAGCTTTTAATAAATAATATATACCACAATCATAGTCTGTAAAGTCTTTGAGGGCAGAGGCATAGTGTCTTCTCTCCCCAGCATTTAGTACAAAGTCCTGCACACTATAGGCATTCAATAAGTACTCAATTGATTGGATCCAAGCTGGAAGATTTTCAAAGTGAAATCTCCAGCAAACGGAGGACACTCAGACTGATGGGGATGTTGGATGTGAAGGAAGTGCAAAGATTCACCTTGAAAGTAAGCAGGAAGGGACAATCCATTTCTCCTTGTTCCTCTAAATGCTCTAACCAGGTGGAGGGACAGAAATTCCTGGGCGAAGCAGTATAGGAAATCTCATCAGAAGAGACACCTCATCTCAGATAAGTATTTTACTATAGAGTCTCTGGGATCTGCCAAAACCATGAGACGGGCCTTTCTATAGGCAAAGAGTCATCCTATCTGGAAGCTTGGAAAGACCAACCAAGATTTCTACCGATCTCCTGTGTTACCTTATTCTATTTTTATCATTAAGCCCCTGGAATATTGGAAGATCTCTAGGACAATGGCCAGTTCGGGATTCCTCTCTCCACCCCGGCTGGCTGCCATCATTCTCAGCAAGAAGGTGGTCAGGCTTTATATCTGAGATACTGCTGAGAGGTGGAAATGACATACTAGTAAAATATTTTCACACTTTGCCACTATTTCAAAAAAATAAACAAAGATTAAAGGGCTGGTCTGCTGCCCTTTTGCAGGACAAACTCCCAAGACAGACAATAAGAGGCATTGATCAAACGCTTGCTGTTTGGCCCAATTCTCAAAAATTGTTCTTTCCACATCACCCTACTCCTCAAAAACTCTCAGTGCTTCCTTACCCAAAGACCGCATCAAACAGAAACTCCTCCCCCTCAAGACCGTAAGCTTGTTGTAGACAGAAAACATGTCTACTAACTCTGTAGATTGTATTCTCCCAAGTGCTTAGTACAGTGCTCTGCATACAGTAAGCGCTCAATAGAACTGTTTGACTGATCCTCACCATCAACATCAAGGGACTCACAAAGTGCTCTCCTTCCTATCTTGCTCCTCTCCCACTACACCCAGCTTACACACTTTTCTCCTCTAACACCATGCTATTTATTTTTCATCAGTTTCATCTCTTGCCATCAACCCCTCGCTCCTATCTGGAACTCATGTCCAACAGACCATCACTGTTCCCATCTTCAAAGCCCTACTAAAAATCAGACCTCCTCCAGGAAACCTTCTCTGACTAACTCTCCCTTGCTAGTTAGTTCAGTTTGAGTTGCCTCAATTTCTATCCTATGATTAATTATTTTTGCAATTTGGCTTAAGCCCCACAGATTGGGTCCCCCTGGCTCCCAAACTGCCATTTGCTTGGCTCGGTTTCTAATCCTCCTCCTTCCATAATTCTTCCAAGAGGCCTTCCCTGACTAAGCCCTCTTTACCTCTTTGACTCCCTTCTGTGCTGCCCTGACTTTCTCCCTTTATTCATCCTCCCACCCAGCCCCATAGTACTTATGTACATATCTGTGATTTATTTATTTACATTAATGTCTGCTCTCCCTGCAGACTGTAAGCTCATTGTGGACAGGGAATGTTTGTAATATTGTATTCTCCCAAGTACTCAGTACAGTGCTCTGCACACAGTAAGTGTTCTATAAATATGATTAATTGGCGCCTGAGGATTGACCCAAAATTTAGCTCCTGATCTGCTGTTCAAATATGATAACTGTTTCACTAAGGTATTGCTCTTTGGGACAAGGGGGAAGCCTGGACCATTCATTCATTCATTCATTCATTCAATTGTATTTATTGAGCGCTTACTGTGTGCAGAGCACTGTACTAAGCGCTTGGGAAGTACAAGTTGGCAACATATAGAGACGGTCCCTACCCAACAGTGGGATCACAGTCCTGAACCATTCATTCAATCATATTTATTGAGAGCTTACTGTGTGCAAAGCACTGTACTAAGTGTTTGGGAGAGTACAATATAACAACAAATTCCTGTCCACAATGAGCTCAAGTCTAGAGGGAGAGACAGACATTAATATAGATAATATATAAATTACAGAGGTATACATGTGTGCTGTGGGGGTGGGAGGAAGGATGAATGAAGGAGCAAGTCAGGGTGGCACAGAAGGGAGTGGGAGAAGGAGAGAGGAGGGCTTAGTCAGGGAAGGCTTCTTGGAGGAGATGTGCCTTCAATAAGGACCAGAGAAGGGCAGTAGTGTCTGCTAGCCCTTTGTGGATCAAACTGGAAGGGACAGGGATTGGGGTGGACTTCAACCTTGCCTCCACCTCCCCCCACCCCCAATCCCTGATGTAATGCCTTCCCCCTGCCACTGGAAACCAGGCTCTGGGTACTATCTAGGTAAGTATCATCATGGATGCTGCAGTTACTATTTCTTAGTTTCACTTCTGCCTTCACCCCAGGGACAAGCCCACTTTCCTTGCATTTCCTCTCTCTTCCCCCATCTCCCTTTCTACCAGTTGGTGCAGCCCCTGGAAGCAGGATGGGAAAAGGACGGGGAGGAGAGAGGGAAGAGCAGTGCTTAAAAGTTAGTAATAAATAATAATAATAATGGCATTTATTAAGTGCTTACTATGTGCAAAGCACTGTTGTAAGTGTTGGAGAGGTTACAAGGTGATCAGGTTGTCCCACGGTAGGGGGGTCACAGTCTTCATCCCCATTTTACAGATGAGGGAACTGAGGCACAGAGAAGTAAAGTGCCTTGATCAAAGTCACACAGCTAACAAGTGGCGAAGTCGGGATTTGAACCCATGACCTCTGACTCCAAAGCCCGGCCTCTCTCCACTGAGCCATGCTGCTTCTCTAGTAAACAGCATGGTGTAGTGGATAGAGCACAGGCCTGCGAGTCAGAAGGTCATGCATTCTAAACCCAGCTCAGCCACTTGTCTGCTGTGTGGCCTTGGGCAAGTCACTTTACATCTCTGTGCCTCAGTTTCCTCATCTGTAAAAGGGGGATTTAGACTATGAGCCCTGTGTTCAACCCAGTTTGCTTGTGTCCACACCAGTACTTAAGACAGTGACTGGCACAAACTAAGCACTTAAATACTACAATTATTAGTATTAATAGATTTTGATAAGTACTTACTGCATGCCAAGCACTGTACTATATGCAGGATCATCAGGAGGGCTCACAGTCTAATCAATCAATCAATCATATTTATTGAGTGCTTACTGTGTGCAGAGCACTGTACTAAGCGCTTGGGAAGTACAAGTTGACAACATATAGAGACAGTCCCTACCCAACAGTGGACTCACAGTCTAAAAGGGGGAGACAGAGAACAAAACCAAATATACTAACAAAATAAAATAAATAGAATAGATATGTACAAGTAAAATAAATAAATAAATAAATAGAGTAATAAATATGTACAAACATATATACATATATACAGGTGCTGTGGGGAAGGGAAGGAGGTAAGATGGGGGGATGGAGGGAGGACGAGGGGGAAAGGAAGGAAGGGACTCAGTCTGGGAAGGCCTCCTGGAGGAGGTGAGCTCTCAGTAGGGCCTTGAAGGGAGGAAGAGAGCTGGCTTGGCGGATGGGCAGAGGGAGGGCGTTCCAGGCCAGGGGGATGACGTGGGCTGGGGGTCGATGGCGGGACAGGCGAGAACGAGGTACGGTGAGGAGATTAGCAGCAGAGGAGTGGAGGGTGCGGGCTGGGCTGGAGAAGGAGAGAAGGAAGGTGAGGTAGGAGGAGGCGAGGTGATGGACAGCCTTGAAGCCCAGGGTGAGGAGTTTCTACCTGATGCGCAGATTGATTGGTAGCCACTGGAGATTTTTGAGGAGGGGAGTAACATACCCAGAGCGTTTCTGGATAAAGACAATCTGGGCAGCAGCAGTCTAAGGAGGAAAGAGAGCTGAAACTTAATCTCCACCTTTCAGATGAGGAAACTGAAGCACTAAAAAGTTGAGACTTCTCCAAGGTGACAAGCAGGTAAATGGCAGAACTAGAATTAGAACCCAAGTCCTCTGGCTCCCAGGCTGCTGTTCTTTCCACTGGATTGAGCTGCTTTTCAGTTCAGAGATTCCTGCTCTTTCCCTACCCTTCCCCTGACAAAGCTCCAGCTTGGGGAGAGTCCCAGCCCTGTTGGTTCCTCCTCACACCCCTTTCCGGCAGCTTCCCCTCATCCCTACTAATATCTTGCCCTCCTCAGAGCTGGGGAATCATGGAGAGAGGGAGCGAGGCTGAATTAAAACCTAAGGTCCTTTCTACTTTCATTTTTAAACCTGATTATTTTAACCTACATTTTAAAAATTAAAGGAGGGGTTTGTCTGAAAAATCCGTACTTGGCTAGTGAGAGGAGAAGCGGCATGGCCTAGTGAAAGTCCCCCTTCTAGACTGTGAGCCCGTTGTTGTGTAGGGACCGTCTCTATATGTTGCCAACTCGTACTTCCCAAGCACTTAGTACAGTGCTCTGCATACAGTAAGCGCTCAGTAAATACAACTGAATGAATGAAAGGAGCATGGGGCTGGGAGTCAGGTGACCTGGTTGCTAATCCCAACTCAGCTACTTGCTTGCTTTAAAATAATAATTATGGTATTTGTTCATCACTTACTACGTGCCAGTTATTGCACTAAGCACTGGCACGCATAACCACCAATAGGGTTGAACACAGTCCCTGCCCCATATGGGGCCCACAGTTTTAATCCTTATTTTACAGATGAGGATACTAAGGCACAGAGAAGTTAAGTAACTTGCCCAAGGTCACACAGCAGACAAGTGGAGGAATCAGGATTAGAACCCAGGTCCCTCTGACTCCTACATCCTTACTCTATCCACTAGGCCATGCTGCTTCTTTATGGCATTAGACAAGTCACTTAACTGAAGCAGCGTGGCTCAGTGGCAAGAGCCCGGACTTTGGAGTCAGAGGTCATAGGTTCAAATCCCGGCTCCGCCAATTGCCAGCTGTGTGACTTTGGGCAAGTCACTTCACTTCTCTGGGCCTCAGTTACTTCATCTGTAAAATGGGGATTAAGACTGTGAGCTCCCCATGGGACAACCTGATCACCTTGTAACCTCCCCAGTGCTTAGAATAGTGTTTTGTGCTTAATAAATGCCATCGTTATTATTATTATTACTTAATGCCTCAGTTTCCTCATCTGTAAAATGGGATTTAGTACCTGTTCTCCCTCCTACTTAATAATTATGGTATTCATTAAGTGCTTACTATGTTCTAGACACTGTTCTAAACAGTGAGCCCCATGTGGGACAGACATTTTTTTATTGGTATTTGTTAAGCACTTACTATGTACTGTACTAAGCACTGGGAAAGATAAAAGTTAATCAGGTTGGACACAGTTCATGTACCATATGGGACTCACATTATTAATCCCCATTTTATAAACGAGGTAACAGACACAGAGAAGTAAAGTGACTTGCCCAAGGTCACACAGCAGACGTGACATACTCAAGATTAGAACCCAGGTCCTTTTGACTCTCAGGCCTGTGCTCTATCCACTAGGCCATGCTGCTTCTCTACTCTATCCAACATAATTATCTTATATCTACCCCAGCACTTAGTACAATATTTGGCACACAGTAAGTGCTTAACACCAAAATTACTATCATTGTTTTCTTATTATTGTTATTATTCTTTTCATCCTTTACAAGGAGGTCACTTAGGGCAGAGTATAGTTCCCTGAAAGATTTAATGTCAGACATCAGCAGCTGACATGAAGTAAGGATTGTCATGGGTGTTAACTTCTGTCTTCACCCCATTGGCAAGCCCATTCCCTTTCCCTTTGTCTCTCCTTCCTCCTCTCCCTTCCCGGCTTGGAAGCAAAGCCTCTATATCTTGCCTTGTCATTTTCCTAGCAGAAAATATACCAACTTATTTTCTGTCTCATCTATCAATCAATTAGTGGCATTTATAAATATGATTGAATGAATTTAAATTAATTCATTGATAGATCTGTCTCATCTATCAATCAATTAGTGGTATTTATAAATACGATTGAATGAATTTATTGAGCACAGAGCACTGTACTAAGTGATACAGAGAGACCAGTACAACAGAGTTGGTAGATACAATCCCTACTCGTAAGGAGTTTACTGTCTAGCATCATCAGCATTCCCGGGAGCCTTTCTGGTCAAGAAGCACTGTATTAGATGTCTCGAGACACAGCCCAGAAATAGAAGATGAAGTTTTTGACCTCGGGAAACTTATAATTTGAGATCTTGGAGAAGGTTCTCTGTCTTAGGTATCATGAAAACAGTATCAGCAACTGCTTTTTGAAAAGCCAATTCCCCACCCATTGCATCCTTGAGTTCCATCTCTCTGCCAATTGGGCTCCACCCATTCCTCCCACCCTAAGGGGACAGGTCAAGGGGAACAGGGAGGAAGTGGACTGGGATTATGGGAGGAGCACAGATCCCAGGAGCTTCTTCACTTAAGTATTAGTACAAAGAATTAGCCCAAAAATGTTCCCCACCCAATTTTTTTTTTTCTATCATGTTCTTCATGGGTTGGTTCTGGTCTTATTTTAGGTCTTACTTTTCCACTTTTTTTTGGCAACAAAGTCAAACCTCCACCCCAAACATTACTATGCCAAATCCAGTGCCATACTCCACAGCAACTCATGAAAGGAGTGAGGGTACAGCAGGATCTGCTACTGATGAAGTCTCGGAGATATTCTGTCCCATGTCCACAGATGACACCTATCAAAATCATTATTAATATTAATAATAGTGTTAGTTGTTAAGTGCTTACTATGTGCCAACTATTTTATTAAGCACTGGAGAAGATACAATGTAATCAGGTTGGTTGGACAGGTTCACAGTCTAAGGACAAGGGAGAACAATTATTGAATCCCCATTTTACAGATGGGGAAACAGACTAGAGAAATTAAATTACTTATCCAAGGTCACAGAGCAGGCAACAGGCAGAGCTGGGATTAGAACCCAGATCTGACTCCCAAGGCCTATGCTCCTTCCACTAAGCCACACTGCTGGGGGAAAAAAAGGAAAAAAAAAAACAGGTAGGCCCAGTTTTGGCTAGGGGAGAGACAGCAGTGCCATTTGGCAACCCTCTTGGGGTCTGAAGCAGTTACCTTACCACATTTCCACAGTTACAGTGTGCAAACGTTCAAGAGATTCTCTGTCAGCAACAATCACACACATGGATGTAATCTCACTGTCAGCCGCGTCATCTTTGAGCAGGCCGGACAGCTGTATATATGTATGTGCACGTGTGTGTGCGTGTATACACACATCATAAATATCCAACTCTGGTGCCTTTGGCTCACCTCCCTCGGAACTCACTTCCCAAAGGAAACTGGTTGTCAGACTCAATAATCATTTACAAAATCCAAAGGGCTGATTTATTTCTCTGCTAATGCTTCCTCCTCTTTGCTGTATTTCAGCTCAGTTCTGCAGAGCTTCACAAAGGAAGAGAGATAACAATGCATACCTTTTTTTTTTCCTCCCCAAAGAACTAGCTTGAGGCTGTATTCCCTTTACACTCAACTAGCCTCTTGTTGGAAAGAGTGATCCAAAACAATATTTAATGTGCAGCTTCCTGTGTGACTGATTAGCACATTGTGGATTTGCAATGAAATGGCCGGATTTGCAGTGAGATTGCTTGTACCCAACAATAGTTAACTGCTTTATAAAAATCTGCAACAGGTCCTTGGGACAAGCAGGGGACAGACTTTATTCAATAAAGTCCACCGCATAGCATGATTACCCAAAGTGAGGCAGAATAATAACCACCTGTGATATTTGTTAGGCATTTACTATATGCGCAATACTCTACTCAGTGCTGAGGTAGACAGCACAAACAGACCAGACTGAACCATGAACACCTTTATTGCTAAAAACGTAATCCTCACCTGGGAAGGTGGGAATGGTTTGGCTTGTTCTGCAATCCTGCAGGAGGATAGGGATCAGCCTGAAGCATTAGGACACCCCAAGCAGTACCCACAGAACCCTAAAGAGCTAATTGGATGTGGTTTGAAACTGGGTAAGGTAGGACAGGAGGGGCATTATCTCTGGTCATACCCTCATAAGGGCAAAAACATATCCTAGGAATGCTTTGTTTGTGGAATCATTTCCAAAGGAAACTCATTTTCCTACATACCAAACTCCTGTCCATTTGAGTCAAAGCCTTCTACCAGGGCTTAGAACAGTTCTTGGAACATAGTAAGTGCTTAACAAATACCATCATTATTATTATTATTCTCCCCCTCCCCATCCCCGACCTTACCTCCTTTCCCTCCCCACAGCACCTGTATATATGTATATGTGTGTACATATTTATTACTCTATTTTACTTGTACATATTTATTCAATTTATTTTATTTTGTTAATATGTTTTGTTTTGTTGTCTGTCTCCCCATCCTAGACTGTGAGCCCGCTGTTGGGTAGGGACCGTCTCTATATGTTGCTAACTTGGACTTCCCAAGCGCTTAGTACAGTGCTCTGCACACAGTAAGCGCTCAATAAATATGATTGAATGAATGAATATTATTATGACCAGCATTCTCCTCTTTATATAACTGCTCTCCTCCCCTGCCCACAGTGTTCCTCCCCAACAAACCTTCTCCTTGCCCCTCACACTTCCCTTTCTTCTCCTGTGGCCCCTTCCTCGTTCCTTCCCGCTACCTGGAGTGCCCTCTTTGATCCATAAATTGCATTTATTGTGCTCTTATTATGTGTACAGCACTGTATTCATTTATTCAATCATATTTATTGAGCACTTACTGCGTAAAGGACACATTACCTGCCCACAATGAGCTTACAATCTAAACGGGGAGACAGACATTAATATAAATAAATTACAGATATGTACATTAGTGCTGTGGGGCTTGGAGGGGGGATGAATTTATGGGAGCTCTACCTCCAGTTATCGCTCCATCTCCTCTCCAAACTCCTTGAGTGATTTGTCTCAGATTTCTCTCCTCCAATTCGATGCTTAAACTCCTCCAATCTGGCTTCCATCCCCTTCACTCCACAGAAACCATCCTCTCAAAGGTCACTAATGATCTCCTTCTTGCCAAACCCAATGGCCTCTACTATATCTTTAATTCTCCTCAACCTCTCAGCTGCCTTTGACATTGTCAACCACCCCCTTCTCCTGGAAAGATTATCAAACTTTGGCTTCACTGACACTGTCTTCTCCCGGTTTACCGCCAATCTGTCTGGCCACTCAGTCTCCTTTGCAGGCTCCTCCTCTGCCTCCCACCCCCTAACTGTGGGGGTCCTTCAAGGTTCAGTTCTGGTCCCCTTCTATTCTTCATCTAGACCCACTCCCTTGGAGAATTCATTCACTCCCATGGCTTCAACTACCAACTCTATGCAGATGATATCCAATTCTACATGTCCAGCCTTGATCTCTTTCCCACTCTGCAGTCTCTAATTTCCTCTTGCCTTCAAGACATCTCTACTTGAATGTCCTGCCATCACTTCAAGCTTAACATGTCCAAAGTAGAACTCCTTATCTTCTCTCTAAAACACTGTCCTCCGCTTGATCTGGAACCACCATCCTTCCTGTCTCACAAGCCATAAACTTGGTGTTATCCTTGGGTTCCTCTCTGTCATTCAACCCACATATTCAATCCATCACTAAATCTTGTTGGTTCCACATTCACAACATTGCTAAAATCCACTCTTTCATCTCCATCCAAACTGCTACCACATTAATGCAATCACATATCCTCTCCCACCTTGATTACTGTATCTGCCCCCCTGCTGACCTACCAGCCTCCTATCTCTCCCCACTGTACAAAGTCCTTGGGAAAGTTCAGAATAACAGAGTTCCCTTAAAACTGCCAGATCAAATCAATCAATTGTATTTTTTGAGCCTCTACTGTGTGCAGAGCACTGTACTAAGTGCTTGGGGAAGAGTACAATATAACAAACAGATTCCCTGCCCCACCCTCCTGAATCCCACCCCTTCCAGGAAGCATTCCCCCATCCACCACCCCCCAGCTCAAGTCAACTCGAAAGGCACCTTAGCTTGTATGTATATATCAATTCATTCATTCAATTGTATTTATTGAGCACTTACTGTGTGCAGAGCACTGTACTAAGTGCTTGAGAAAGTACAGAACATCAATAAAGAGAGACAATCCCTGCCCACAATGAGCTCACAGTCTAAAGTGGGGGAGACAGACATCAAAGTAAACAGATATCGATATAAATTTAAAAAAATTACAAATATATTCAGTAGGAGCACCTCATGGCTAAGTGGAAAGGGCATGGGCTTGGGAATCAGAGGTCATGGGCTCAAATCTCAGCTCTGCCACTTGTCAGCTGTGTGACTTTGGACAAGTCACTTAACTTCTCTGTGCCTCAGTTCTTCATCTGTAAACTGGGGATTAAGACTATGAGCCCCATGTGGGACAACCTGATCACCTTGTAGCCTCCTCAGTGCTTAGAACAGTGCTTGGCACATAGTAAGTGCTTAACAAATGTCATTATTATCCAGTGCTTAGAACAGTTCTTGGCACATAGTAAGCGCTTAACAAATACCAGCATTATTATTATAAGTGATGTGGGGTGGGTGGGGGGGTGGGAAGAGCAAAGGGAGCAAGTCAGGGCAATGCAGAAGGGAGAGGTAGATGAGGAAAAGTGGGGCTTAGTCTGGGAAGGCCTCATGGAGTAGATGTGCCTTGAATAAGGCTTTGAAGGTGTGGGGTGAGTAACCGTCTGGCCGATTAGAGGAGGGAGGGCATTCTAGGCCAGAGGGAGGTCGTGGGCCAGGGGTGGGCGGTGAGACAGGCGAGATGGAGGCACAGTGTGAAGGTTAGCACCAGAGGAGCGAAGTGTGCGGGCTGCGTTGCAGAAGGAGAGAAGTGAGGAGAGGTAGAAGGGGGCGAGGTGATCAATCTACCCACTCGACAACACATTTACCCACTTAACCATATTCTCACTATTACCAGCTGTATGCTTTGTTTTACTTCTCTGCAGTAGTTTGGTCTTCCTGCTAGATGGTAAATTTCAAGAGTACAGGGACCCTGGACATTAACCTTCACTGTACTCAGTGCTCTGCACACAAGCATCCAATAAAGCATGACTGATTGAGTTGATGAAACCAGTGTAGGATCGTTGGCCTCTAGCAGGCTGGACACGTTCTTTTTTAAAATGGTATTTGTCAAGTACTTACTACGTGTCATACATTGTTCTAAGAGATGAATACAGGGAGCACTCCCTCAATCTCCCATCACCCTCCCACCATTCCTCTCCAAACTCCTCGAGCAAGTTGTCTACACCCACTGTCTCAAAATCTTCTCCTCCAATTCTCTGCTTGAACCCCTCCAATCTGGCTTCCATCTCCTTCACTCCACAGAAACCATCCTCTCAAAGTCTACCAATGATCTCCTTCTTGCCAAACTCAGTGGCCTCTACTCCATCCTTAATCCTCCTCGACCTCAGTCCTTGTCCCACATTGGGCTCACAATCTAAGTAGGAGGGAGAACAGAAGGACTAAGTCACAGAGAAATTAATAACAATAATTATGGTATTTGTTAAGCACTTACTATCCTCCAGGCACTGTACTAAGCACTGGGATGGATACAAGCAAATTGAGCTGGACACAGTTTCTGTCCAACATGGGGCTCTCAGCTTCAATCCCCATTTTATAGATGAGGTAACAGGCAAAGAGAAGTGAAGCGACTTGCCCGAGGTCATCCAACAAACAAATGGCAGAGCCAGGATTAGAACCCAGGATCTCTGACTCCGAACCAGCATTCTTTCCACTAGACCATGCTGCTTCTCCATGGGTTTTATTCTTTGATAGTGAGCAGTCTTGGATCAGATGTTCAATCTCCCCAGACTGAACTAGCTTCAGGAGTTTGGGTCAAAGATCCGGGCTGTGAAGCTGAACTTGAATCAGTCCAAGATACTTTCATCGTATTTTCTGAGCACTTACTGTGTGCAAAGCACTGTACAAAGTGGTTATGGCTTAACAACTCAGTGGCCATTACCTGAAGATTTTTCAATTTTGACATTGTGCAGACATTAGTGATGTTGCTTCTGTTGATCAGGGCTGGTAGAGAGATCTCTGCAGACAGTTTGAGTAGACATGAACCATTCCTGCCTGTTTAAGTATCCCCAGTTTTATGGATCAGCACCTTTCTGGGAAGTAGAGAAACCCCTGCCTAGTGTTCTACTTGTGTGGAGCTGATGGGATCAAAATTCTTACACACCATACTTGCAGAAGTAACCAAAGGATTATTTCTTCATCTGAGGCAGCCCTTGTAGAACACAGACTTCTGAGGATAGCTCCCCATTTTGGGGGTGTTACCAATCTCTAGACTGCAAGCTCACTGTGGGCAGGGAAGGTATTATATTGTACTCTCGCAAGTGCTTAGTACAGTGCTCTGCACACAGTAACTGCTTAATAAATGTGATCAATTAACTAGCCATAGCTGAGGCTGCCCAGTGAGAGGCTGTTGAGAGCAGTTTGCTCTTCCTCTCCTCTTTATCTACCAGTGGTATTTACTGAGCGCTTACTGTGTACAGAGTACTCTATTATGTATTTGAAAGAGTGCAATACAACAGAGTTGGCAGGCATATTCCCTGACCACAACAAGCTTATAGTCTAGAGTGGGAGAGAGTTATTGAATGGCTACTGTTTGCATCTCACTTCAATCCATACTTCACGCTGCTGCCCGGATCGTCTTTGTGCAGAAATGCTCTGGGCATGTTACTCCCCTCCTCAAAAATCTCCAGTGGCTACCAATCAACCTATGCATCAGGCAAAAACTCCTCACCCTCGGCTTCAAGGCTGTCCATCACCTCGCCCCCTCCTACCTCACCTCCCTTCTCTCCTTCTACAGCCCAGCCCGCACCCTCCACTCCTCTGACACTAATCTCCTCACCGTACCTCGTTCTCGCCTGTCCCACCGTCGACCCCCAGTCCACGTCCTCCCCCTGGCCTGGAATGCCCTCCCTCCGCACATCTGCCAAGCTAGCTCTCTTCCTCCCTTCAAAGACCTACCGAGAGCTCACCTCCTCCAGGAGACCTTCCCAGACTGATCCCCCTCCTTCCTCTCCCCTTCCTCATCCCCCCGCCTTACCTCCTTCCCCTCACCACAGAACCTCTATATATGTATATATGTTTGTATGTATTTATTACTCTATTTTATTTGTATATACTTATTCTATTTATTTTATTTTGTTAATATGTTTTGTTTTGTTCTCTGTCTCCCCCTTCTAGACTGTGAGCCTGCTGTTGGGTAGGGACTGTCTCTATATGTTGCCAACTTGTACTTCCCAAGCGCTTAGTACAGTGCTCTGCACACAGTAAGCACTCAATAAATATGATTCAATGAATGAATGAATGAATCACAGCAAACTAGGGGTAGATGACAGCACTGGGACCATAAGAAAAAGTAGAACATCTTGACACCCAGGAAATTCTCAGGAGTTTTCAATCTAATAAGGAAGGCAGGCAAGTTGTTAAAATAATAATGATAATAATTATGATATTTGTTAAGTGCTTACTATGTGCCAAGCACTGTACTAAGCCCTGGGGTGGATACAAGCAAATTGGGTTGGACACAGTCCCTGTCCCATGAAGGGCTCACAGTCTCAGTCCCCATTTTACAGATGAGGTAACAGGCCCAGAGAAGTGAAGTGATTTGCCCAGGGTCGTACAGCAGACAAGTGTCAGAGCTGGTATTAGGACCCGTGGGCTTCTGAATCCCAAGTCTATGCATTATCCGCTCCTTCTGCTTCCCACATACAGTGGGAACAGGAGGGAAAACTGGTCTCAATAAAAGCAAAGAAAAAATATGAACTGACAAACATGGACTTGCCCAGTCTCAAAATGAAAAGCTAGATTATGTCAAGCAAATGTATAGGTGGGCGAGAGACTGCAACTGCCCTTTCTATTCCAAGTTTCAGTCCTTTATAACTGACTGACTGAAGTCCCAGAAACCCCGGGGATAGCAATCAATCAGTGGTATTTATTGAGCACTTACTGTGTGCAGTGCACTGTACTAAGTGCTTGGACGAGTACAGTACAGCAGAATTAGCAGATACGACCCTTGCCCAGTACCTTCCAAACTTTTAATGGGGCACTAACGTAACTGATCCATTTCTTTACCTTTGCTCCATTTTCCAAGCTTAAAATCTGGCCTCTTGAGCCACTCAATAACACACACCTCCACAAACAAAAATTTCCAAACATTTGCTTTAAAGCACTCCATCACCTTGCCCCCTCCTACCTCACCTCACTACTCTCTTTCTACAGCCCAGCCCACACTCCTCTAGAGCTAACCTTCTCAGTGTGCCTTGATCTTGCCTATCTCACCACCAACCAATAGTCCACATTCTGCCTCTGACCTAGAATGTCCTCCCTCCTCAAATGTGACAGATAATTACTCACCCCAGCTTCAAAGCCTTACTGAAGACACATCTTCTCCAAGAGGTCTTCCCAGACTAAACCCACCCATCCTCTTGTCCCACTCCCTTCTTCATTTGCTCCCTTGGTTCATCCCATCTCCCCATCCCACAGAATTTATGTACATATATGTAATTTATTTGTAGTGATGTCTGTCTCCCCACCTCTAGAATGTGTCTGTTAATTCCTTTGTATTGTACTCTCCCCCAAGTGCTTAGTCCCCTCTCAGGATCACTCCTGGAGAGTTTCCAGTACTCTACCAGTCTCGATTACGGGAGGCAGAGTCAAGCAGAGGCATATCTATTACATTCCTAGCTTGGCCAGTGGCTAGCGAGCGGAAGGCAATCTGCTACAAGTCAAAACTCACCTGTTTTGGGCAGCAGTGACATGGGAGAGAATCAAGGGCGGAGACTTGAGTTTTCTGCGGAGAAGATAGCAATGGTAAACCATTTCCATATTTTTACCAAGAAAAAGCCATGGTTATGCTACCGGAATGATTGTAGATGGAAAGTGGGGCATTCTGGGAGAGATACGTTCATGGAGCTGCTATGGGTCAGAAATGACTCGGCAGCATAAAATAAGCACTTAGTACTGTGTTCTGCACACAGTATGCACTCAATAAATAATATTGGATGAATAAATGAATGAACGAACACACACTGGAAAGCTCTCTCTCATATATACAGCTGACTATTTGCCATATGGCAAGATTGCAGCCATGAAGCCATCTTGGAATTTGTTTGTTACGGGAGCTGATGGAAAAGCTAATCTCAGTGGACGTGTTTTGCATCTCCAGATCCATAATTCAGACCAGAAATCTGTCACCAAGACATCCATGAAATGGGGCTTCCAAGCTGCAGCTCCTAGTCCTATCAGTCCCTCAATCCACTGCAATCAGCAGGTCTTGCACAAATCAGCTCTATTATATTATACTCTCCCTAGCACTTAGTACAGTGCCCTGCACACAGCAAACACTAAATAAAAATGCTTGATTGATTGCATCTAATTGGAGTGCAGCCTCTCCATCACATAAGCTCCTTAAGGGCAGGGATCACGCCTTCTTACATATAATTCTCTCCCGAGTACTTAGTACAGTGTTCTGTGTACAGTAAGCACTCAAATACAATTGACTGATTGATTGAAAGTATCTGATCAGAGCTCAGCCTTTCCTCCGCATAAGCTCCTTGAGGGCAGGAATCCATTCTACTTACTCTATAATACTCTCCCAGGTACTTAGTACAGTGCTCTGCACACAGTTAGAGCTCAGTAAATAGCATTGATTAATAGGAAATGATCAATGAAGGATGGCAGATGTCCAGGGACAAAACTGCATATGCTCAGATTCCTACCTTTTCCCCACACAATTCGTTTTGGGGGTTCAGACTTTGTCAGCTTCTTTAGCAACACTTCATGGACCTCTAATATCACAATGAAGTAGCAGCCTCTCTTTTCCTCACTCCAACCCTTGTCGTAGGCTCCCAGCATCCTGCTTGTGCTCCTGGCAGGCACTGGCAGGCTGTGCTCTAACACAGTAGGAGCTGAAGAGCACAGGTCAGTTGGCATTCATTCTTGCCTTTCTGACATTGCTAAGAGGGGAAAAACCAGCCATCACATATACCTGCAGGTTAAGATTTTTATTCCCACCCAGGAGAATCTCTCAACCAGGTGATATTGTGGATAAGCTAAGGGGATGTTTTAGGTGTTGGAATTAAAAATAATTGAGTTCTGTTTCAAAGTGAACCAGGACCCCCCACCATCGCAAGGTCAAAACAGTCTCTCGTGACTGCCCGAGCTAGCCAAGCAGAACTCAGAATTGCAGGCAGGGCCTTGACCCCATGACTGAAGCCTCCAGACTCCTCAGGCCAGGAATGTGGAAGAAGGTGTCCCTCACCTCCGTGCTACCAAATTAGATATAGAGGGGCTGGGGTGTGGGGAAGGACAGAGATTGGACAAGCGGAATCCAGAAACCCGAATAGCCCAGAAGGACAGGTAATAAATACCTGCCGTCTCCAGCATTCTGGGCAGTGGACCAAGATTGCAGCAGTTGCCTGTGTGTTGCCTCTTCCCAGAGTAGAGGACGCCTGTTCTGTCTGTACCAGGTGAGGGGCCATTGGACCGGTGAGTTTCCCACTGAGCATCTGTGGGTGTTGGAGTTATGTGCTTTGCCCCAGCGTGTAATGCATAAGTTTATTACTCCTAAATGGGAAGGGTCCATGGACAGGAGCTAGGTGCTTCACCAGATGCGAGTAATGCACAAATGTATTCCTTCCAAGTGGGAAGTGTTCGTCGGGAGGAGTTGGGTGCTTTTCCACATGTGAGAAACACATAAGTGAATTCCTCCTGAAAGGGAAACATTCAAAGGGCTCAGGGCCCCAAACTAAAATAAGCGTATTCCTCCCATGAGCTAAGTTTAATTTGTCATGTGTGAATAATTAAAAGGATATTCCTCCCAAAAGGGAAATTCAATTCTCCACGTTGAATAAATTTTGCATGGCTCAGCCTGACTCCAATCTCCCACTCTCACCATTCTGATCCTCAAACCCATCCCTTCACTTGGGGTGACATGTTCTAAAAAAACACTGGTTGAGACCTGTTGCTTTAGCCATAGTATTCATTTATTAAGAGTGCTTACTATGATAAGCATTGGAATAGATACAAAGGTATCAGATCTGATACAGAACAGAGGGTATTCCCCAGGGCCTCAATCTATTTTATCCCCTTTTTGCATATTTAGCAACTGAAGTCCAGAGAGGTTAAGTGACTTGACCCAGGTAACAGCAGGCCAGTGGCAGAGCTGGGACTTGAACCCAGGTCTTGGGACTCCTAGTCGTATGTTCTCTTCCATTAATAATAAAATAATAATAGCATTTATTAAGTGCTTACTATGTGCAAAGCACTGTTCTAAGCACTGGGGAGGTTACAAGGTGATAAGGTCTTCCCCCCGGGATCTTACAGTCTTCATCCCCATTTTACAGATGAGGGAACTGAGGCACAGAGACGTTAAGTGACTTGCCCAAAGTCACACAGCTGACAATTGGCGGAGCCTGGATTTGAACCCACGACCTCTGACTCCAAAGCCCGGGCTCTTTCCACTGAGCCACACTGCTTCTCTAAGCCACAATGCCTTGAGATTAAAACCTTCTCCTTTCAACAAATGGAGAGGGAATAACCAGGAGGAGGAGGAGGAACAAAACTGGGTATTTAGACAGCGAACTTCTGTTTGTCCTTTGTAGCATGTAACACAGTGTAAAGTCTCATTGTGAATTGAGAGGTGATAATGGATAATGAAGAGAGCAATCAACTATTTTTCTTGAGCTGTTACTGTCTGCCCTTTTTGACTGCTATTCCTCCCCACTCACATTCTACGCTCCTCCCAAATGAACCCTCTCACTATCCGCACCTCCCCTCACTGTCCCCTCCACTTCATTGTCACCACCATCACCTCTTTTACTCATGCCCTCCCCCCCCACAACAACTCAAATGGTCATCTCCTAAAATTGAGATTCCCCACAACCCTCTGCAAAAGAAGACAGGTCTCTCAGTGTCACGGAAGAAACAGATGAAGAACAGATCATGGAAACAATGAGCTGTCTTTCCTGGAAGTGGCATCCCTCTTCAGAACAGTTATGCTAGGTATCAGCTTTGCAATTTAGGTAGACACAGATGTCAAATCCTCTGGCTGAAACTGGCTATGACCCACCCTTCAAACCAAAGTCATTCTGAGATCTCACCACCTCTACCAGAGTCCCCAATTAATTTTCCACCACCTTAGAAAGTGTCATTCCAGCAATTACCTTTCACACATATGTCTAGACTGTGAGCCTGCTGTTGGGTAGGGACCGTCTCTATATGTTGCCAACTTGTACTTCCCAAGCGCTTAGTACGGTGCTCTGCACACAGTAAGCGCTCAATAAATATGATTGAATGAATGAATGAATTAATGAATTGAAATTCTACATATTTGCTCATTTATTCTCCAATCCTTATTCTCGCTTTTTCTCTGGTCTTCCTTCTGGAACCAAATCTGTGGTTTACCTGCCTGCCTCCTCCAGTAGACTATAAGACCCCTGGGATAGTATTTGCACCCAAGAAGTACCATAGACTGACTCACTGAATTCCCACATTTATTAGAGAGAAGCAGTGAACTGGGAGTTAAGAGACTCAGGTTCTAATCCCAACTCTAACACTTGCCTGCTGTGTGACTTCCAACAACTCACAACCTCTATAATAATTATAATAATAATAATGATGGCATTTATTAAGCACTTACTATGTGCAAAGCACTGTTCTAAGCGCTGGGGATGTTACAAGGTGATCAGGTTGTCCCACGTGGGGCTCACAGTCCCAATCCCCATTTTACAGATGAGGTAACTGAGGCACAGAGAAGTTAAGTGACTTGCCCAAAGTAACACAGCGGACAATTGGCAGAGCCGGGGTTTTAACCCATGACCTCTGACTCCAAAGCCCGTGCTCTTCTCCACTGAGCCATGCTGCTTCTCTATGAGTTAAACTTCTATGTTTAACTCATCTGTTAAATGGGGATTAAATACCTATCCTCCCTCTTCCTTTGACTGCGAACACCATATGGGACAGAGACAATGTCCAACCCAAATGCATCGTGTCTACTTCAGAGCTTGGTTGAGTGTTTAGCACATAGTAACTACTTAAATGCCATTATTTTATTCTCATTATTCTATTATTATTATTTTCTTCTTCTCTAAATCCCCCCCTCCCACCCACCCAGGAGAAGTGTTGATGAAGAGATAGACTTCAAGAATCTGGGCAGCTTCATCTCAGTAACATTAAGAATCTGGGCAGCCTCATCTCAGTAACATTAACATCACACACAATGATTTTCAAGGATGATTTCAACAGCTGCTGACATTTTGGGGAAAAGTAACTGGAAAGCTGTTTAGCTCCGGTCTCCATCAATTCATAATCACCAGCTGCCCCTTCTCAATTCCAAGTGAGAAAGGCATTATGGTTTGAGGTTGAAATGACCACATCTCATCAATTATATCACAATTTATCAGCGGGACATGAAAATCATTCTATTGCCTCAGCTATTTTGGCTTGCTGGGCAAACCAGTAGTCACCCAATTTATTTCAAACTCTCACTACATATCAATTAATGGTATTTATTGAGTGCTTATTGTGTGCAGAGCACTGTACTAAGTGCTTGGGAGAGTACAATAGAGTCTGAAGACACATCCCCTACCCACAATGATCTAGAGGATACAACCAGTCTATCTTCAAGAAACATGAGACCATCTGGCCAGGTCCCCATGGAGCTCTTTCATTCCTGGAGAATGAGGATGCTCTGCCAGAAGATGTTTCTGACATCTTAGCAGCCCTCTCAGACCAGAGAACCACACACTGAGCACCAACAAGAACAGTAATTGGCCCCGTAGATTAGATTAAAATCCCCACCCAAAATTCAGAGCTATCCAGACAGTTTTGCCACACTTAATGAGCTCAGACTTAAACACCATCCTGAACATGACTAAAGAATGGGGCTAGCCTTAACCCCCAAGTCAGGAAGGAAAATTTGAAGAGAAGCCAGCAATTCTGCAATCTAGGCAGCATGTGGACCAAAACTGCCCTAATTATCTATATTTTTCAACATTTCAAAATGAATTATCCATATCGTATCTCCCCATACACACGCTAAAAAAATACTGCAGTTGCTATTATTTTATAAAGTGTATAGAATTTGCCCAGACCATGATATGAGCCTCGAGTTAACTTTCACACCGGTCAGCTCTGCAGTCAGTGTTTTGAGGAGTGATTTAACTGCAGGGTAACCTGCTTAGATTTTAACTGCGGGACATGTTCCTGCTTTGGCTTTTCTTCAATATCCATCCAGAGTGCAGGGAAATGTTACAAGTTTCAAAAATGCCATGATCATCGCAATATCCAAGAAAAATAAAGGAGAGAAAGTTGACCTTGGCTATTAACTGGCCTGTCAGTCAGTGAGATTCTTGGGCTGCTGGCTTCTACCCAGAGCTGTCAAGTTCCTGACAAGAATCCTTCTGGACTAGCTTCTGCACAACATTGTAAACCATCCACTTACAGAATCTCAAAGCAACTTGGGCTGAACCACAGCCAGCATCCTGGTTTGGCTGGGAATAGCATCAAGACCTTTCCACTGTATTCACAAACTTTACCAAAGCAGAACTGAGTTACGGTATTTTCTGACAGAGTGGATGATGTCTCTTCCAGTACATTATTCTTCCCCCAGATCCAACCCGTCAGTCCTTGGAAGAAGAATCAGAATTGGATGGTGGATAATGATGAAGATAATAATAGTAAAATTTTAAACACTTACTATGTGCTAAGCACTGTATTAAGCAAAAGGATAGATACAAGATTGGTTGGACACAGACACTATCCCACATAGGAGGATATGTTTTAATACCCATTTTACAGATGAGGAAACTGAGCCACAGAGAAGGACCAAAGGCAAATAGCAGATTGGGGTAAGAATCAGGTCCCCTTTCCACTAAGCCATTCTGCTTCTCCCAGGTTGTATTTATTAATAATAATAATAATAATGGCATTTACTAAGTGCTCACTATGTGCAAAGCACTGTTCTAAACACTGTGGAGGTTACAAAATGATCAGGTTGTCCCACAGGGGGCTCAAAGTCTTAATCCCCATTTTACAGATGAGGGAACTGAGGCACAGAGAAGTTAAGTGACTCGCCCAAAGTCACACAGCTGACAATTGGAGGAGCTGGGATTAGAACCCATGGCCTCTGACTCCAAAGCCCGTGCTCTTTCCACTGAGCCACACTGTATGCAGTCACGCTCAAAAATGCACAAAGGACTACCCTCCTCATTGTCCAGTATACTCTTTCTGCTCAACAGGATAAAAAGAGTCACCTAGGAACAAATGTTTCCTGATGGGAATGGGAAACCGTTGGAGGTTCTTGAGGAGTAGGAAGATGTTTTGCAGATCATTTTGGAAATATGGATCTAGGCAGCCGAGTGAAATATGGACTGGAGCGGGAGAGGTATGGAGGCAGGGAGACTGTGAAGAGGTTAATGTACTTGTCAAGCCAGAGTATAGCAAGTGCATAAACCAGAGAAGGCTGCTTGGTTAGAGATTGAGGGTTGGATCTGGGAAATGTTGTGGAGAAAGAGAAAGAGAGAGAGAGAGAGACAGAGAGAGAGAGAGAGACAGAGAGAGAGAGAGACAGAGAGAGAGACAGAGAGAGAGAGACAGAGAGAGAGAGAGACAGAGAGAGAGAGAGAGAGAGAAAATTTATATCTATACACCTTGCATCATCCATTAACCATTAGGGTTATGGATAACTTTTGAAAACCAGAAATTCTCATTCCCAGTGAGGAATAAGTTTTTTATTTTTTCCTGGAACAATGTGAGCTTGTGATCGATGAGAATGAGAGCAGGGAGCAGCCTGTTTATCTAAGCTACCACCAATTGGGTAATTTTTGTTTATTCAACCTCTGCCCTGAAGCATACTGTTGAGGAGTTACTGTCCCACCCTTTGCTGGAGTTTGTTTTTTCTAGTTTACTTCTTGAAAGCCTCTCACTGCTCATTTTGATATATTCTATTCTCTTGCCCAGATTGCTGGGTCTGGCTTTCTCAGTTTCTCCTCCCCTAGGCCCTCTGGTATAACAACTCCTGAAACACTCTTCTCTCTCCATCACTGTGCTCCACCTCTTACTCTTCCACTCCCCGCCACACTTCTACCTTAAGGAATTGAACTTGATTCTTCCTTTCACACATAGGAGAAACCCCTCTATGCTGTTGTCTCCCCATTAGACTGTAAAAATCACTGTGGACAGGAAACGTGTACCGACTCTTTAATTGTTCTCTCCCAAGTATAGTGCAGTGTTCTGCATATAAGTGCTCAATAAATACAATTGACTGATTGATTGAGAGATGCCTCCTTCCCTCTGCCCCTTTTCTGTTCCCCTAATCAGCCACTAAGAGGGTAATCTGAGACCCCTCCAATGGATGGAAGGAGTCCCTGCCAAAGCTCCTCACTTCACAGTGAGCTCAGACATGTGGTACTCTAGACTAACACGGCACCCGCTGAAAGGGTAACGGTACAACCAATCTTACCAGATTTCTGTCACAGGCCTTGGGAAGCATCCTACTGCCTCTCTTCTCTCTACCAACATGCTAACAAGGCTGCTAAAAGCTAAAGCAGCTATAATCTCAGTTCCGTGACCACCCCATAAGGGAGGCCCGGCCTCATTTGGTGAGCGCTGAACTGAATACAGACAATCCCAACTCCGCCGCTTGTCTTCTGTGTGACCTTGGCCAAGTCATTTCACTGCTCTGGACTCCGTTATCTCATCAGTAAAATGGGGATTGAGATTGTGAGCCCCACATGGGGCAGGGACTGTGTCCAACCTGATTTGCTGGCATCCTCCCCAGTGCGTAATACAGTGCCTGGCACATAGTAAGCACTTAACCAATACCATGATTACTATCATAATTTTTATTACTTTCCCAGGACCCGGCTCTCAAGCTCAGGATCAGAATTTTGTTTCTTCTCAAGCTCCAGATCCCACACCTGACCAGAGAGCTGCAACTCAGTGCCTTATTAATTATGATTTTTTGTTAAACATTTATCATAGAGAAGCAGCATGACTTAGTGGAAAGAGCCCGGGCTGGGGAGTCAGATTCTAATCCCGGCTCCACCATTTAGCTGTGTGACTTTGGACAAGTCATTTAACTTCTCTGGGCCTCAGTTACCTCGTCTGTAAAATGGGGATTAAGACTGTAAGCCCCATGTGGGACAACCTGATTACCTCGTATCTTGTATCTCCCCCACGCTTAGAACAGTGCTTGGCGCATAGTAAGCACTTAACAAATACCAAAATTATTAGTATTATTATTACTGTATCTACCCCAGCACTTAGAACAGTGCTTGGCATGTAGGCAGCGCTTAGCAAATACCATCATTATTATCATATGCCAAGCACTGTATTATAAGCACTGTGATAGATGCATGATAATCAGGGTGGACATGGTCCCTATCCCACACAGGGCCCAAAGTTTAACATGGGAGGAAAAGCAGGTACTAAACCCCCATTTTACAGTTATGGAAACTGAGACACAGATAAGTTAATTAATTAATTAATGAGCCCCATGTGGGAGAGGGAATGTCCAACCCAATTTGCTTGTATCCATTCCAGCATTTAGTACAGTGTCTGATACACAGTAAGCACTTAACGAATACTATTATTATTATTATTATCATTATTATTATTTGTTTAAGGTCACACAGCAGGAAAATGGCAGAGCCGGGAGTAGACTCCAGATTTTCTCACTCCCAGTCAGTCAATCGTATCTATTCAGCACTTACTGCATGCAGAGCAATGTACTAAGTGCTCAGGAAAGTACAATATAATAGATGCATTCCCTGCCCACAATGAGCTTAGAGTCTAGAGGAATGACCCATGTCCTCTGTCTTGAAGTCTGTAGGTTCTGCTGTTGCAGAAAAGGAATTCTAGATAAACCCATGTTTCAATAAATTAAAAAACAAAAGCAAACTTGGGTCAGCCCCATCAGTACTGATTGAGGACTTACCAGGTGTCTACCTAAGGCAGAGAACACTGATCTGGGTACCTGGAAACCTACAATAAGGACAGAAGACATGGTCCCTGCCCTCAAAGATTATATGCCTACCTTAAGAAAAGGGAAACAGGTACAACCAGTAATAATGAAAGTTGACAAAGTATGAATAAATCATCTGATACTTTAAAGCGTTTGCAAAAGTTTCGTCTACTTTGCTGAGAAGCTTCAAAAATAATCTCTCCCCATCTGGCAGGTGGAGTTCCCAGGGCACAAGAACCACTTTGCTGTCCAAAAATCTCAGGGCGTTCTCCTCATGCCTTCCCTAGTGGCACCTGAATTCAGTGTTTAGGCTGAACGAGAGTTCCCTTGCTCCGAGTTGATAATTTTCTTCCTTTCCATTGCAAAAATGCCCGGCCCTCTGCAATGGGACCTAATCCTTTCCTGGCCTGGGTGGTTTGAAATCTGTCTGCCGTGGACAGTGCCGTTCTCTGCCTGTCTCCTCTCTCTGGGTGGTGGGTACCAGGCTTTGGTTCCCCCGGGGTCAGGGCTACAGATCGGGCAGAGTTCAGCAGGCCCGGAGGTTGGGGGCAGCAACTTTGTAACTGGGGGCCAGGATTTATTTCAAGTCCTTTGATGCTCCACTCAACGCAGAGAAAAATGTCCTGATCCCCACAGGTGGAGAAACGAGGCTGTGAACCCAGGCGAGCCGGATTCAGGGACGCAGCCCCGGCCTGGGACACAGCACAAGACTGGGGAACTGGGGGTGTGACTAACCCTTGTTCTGCCCCTGACTCACATTGCACTTGACCATCAGCTCAATCCAACACAAGCACAGGCAAAGCACTTAGTTCTGCCCAGTGAGACTGCCATGAAGGTTGCCCGTGCCCCCACTGATGGAGAGATAGTGTCTAAAAACGGGCAGCTGCCACCCCTCATCCCCTGAATTCAGAGGGCACAGGGAGGGACACGGACCCAGTTGCCAGGGCTCCAGACTTGTCTTTCTCAGCTGGCACATAAAACGAGATGGGTGTCTTGGGGCAATTTTCTGGGAGGACACCTTGGCATCAAGTGGGCCTTTTTTTTTTGGTACATTTGCACCTCCATAGTCTGAGGAACCTCCCAAAGAGACTGAAGTCCTGATATACAGGTGGCCAGTCCAAACATATAGCTCCAGCCCAACCTAATAGCAAAGCAGTGTGGCCTGCTGGAAAAAGCAGGAGCCAGGAGTCAAGGAACTGGGTTCTAATTCCGACTCTACCCCGTCTTCCGCATCACCCTGACATGCTCCCTTTATTCATCCTCCCTGCCAGTTCCACAGCAATTATATAGACATATATTTTTTTATACTGTCGGTCTCTCCCTCTAGACTGTGAGCTCACTGTAGGCAAGGAATGTGTCTGTTTATGTTTTTTTTCCACCTGTTCCCGTTCTAAATGCGTAGTCTATGTCTGCTAATCTTTCCCATAGGGCAGGGACCATGTCTTTGACTTCTATGATACACTCCTAAGCACCTAGTATAGTGCTCTGCAGTCAGCCAGTTGTATTTATTGAGCACTTACTGTGTGCAGAGTACTGTACTAAGCGCTTGGAGAGTACAGTGTAACAATATAAAGGATTCATTCCTTGCCCCCAATGAGGTTACAGTTTCGAGAGGGAGAAACACATTAAATAAATAAATTACAGATATGTACTGGAGTGCTGTGGGGATAGGAGGGGGAATGAATAAAGGAAGCAATTGAGTGACAGCCCCAAAAAGTATTAGTGATTGATTAAGTCATTTTGGAGTTCCAAATCAATTTGGCACTGAGATTTCCCAGTCCTAAATTGTGGCTACCCACACAGACCTCTCCCTTCTGCTCCTCTTAATAAGCAGATACTAAGCTCCATGGACCAATAAAATAGTTCCAAAGAGTCAGGATCAAACTTTGTCTATCACACTAATCCCAGAAAGCCATTTCATTAGCTGAAAATAGTGATTTTCAGTATCAGATGTGAATAGATCAAAAAGCAGCGTGGCCTTTTTAGAGGCACTGTGGCTTAGTGGAAAGAGCACAGGCTTGGGAGTCAGAGGATGTGGGTTCTAGTTCCGGCTCTGCCACCTGTCTGCTGTGTGACCTTGGGCAAGTCATTTCTCAGTGCTTCAGTTACCTCATCTGTCAAATGTGGATTAAAAGTGTGAGCCCCACGTGGGACATCCTGATTACCCTGATTCTTCCCTGACACTTAGAACAATGCTCGGCACATAGTAAGAGCTTAACAAATACCATTATTATTATTATTATTATTGTTATCATTAATAGAGCCCAGGCCTGGGGGTCAGAGGACCTGGGTTCTAATCCCAGCTTTGCCACTTGTCTGTTACGAGACCCTGGAAAAGTCACTTCACTTCTCTGTGCCTCAGGTACCTCACCCATAAAATGGGGATTAAGACTTTGAGCCCCATGTGAAACATAGACTGTGTCCAACCTAATTATCTTAAGTCTACCCCAGTACTTAGAACAGTGCTTGGTACATAGTAAGCATTTAAATACCAAAATCATCATTATAATTATTATTATTAATAGAGCCCCCGCCCCTTTTAGACTGTGAGCCCACTGTTGGGTAGGGACTGTCTCTAAATGTTGCCAACTTGTACTTCCCAAGCGCTTAGTACAGTGCTCTGCACACAGTAAGCACTCAATAAATACAATTGATGATGATGATGATGATGATGGGAGTCAGAGGACCTGAGTTCTAATCCCAGTTTTGCTACTTGTCTATGTGATCTTGGGAAAGTCACTTCACTTTTCCATAGCTCAGTTACCTCACCCATAATGGGGGTTAAGACTTTGATCCCCATGTGAAATACAAACTGTGTCCAACCTAATTAACTTATATCAACCCCAGCACTTAATACAGTGTCTGCCCCATAGTAAGCACTTAAATACTACTGAAAAAAAAGTTTAATCCCAAAATTCCTCTACCCCACTGTCTGAGTTTCTCTGGGCTCAGCCAATCTCACTTTTTCTCTGGAGGATGGCTGTGGCATTTATTCAAGGACTAAATATCTTGCTTGAAAAATTAGCCTACATTCTTCAAGGATACAATTATGTGGCCATTAGCAAAGCTGCTCTCTAGTCCCTGGAAATGCGAAGTTCAGTTAGAGGGTAAACTCTCGTGGAGAGTCCACTGGGATGTAAATACAACTTGAGCTTATGAACGCATGCCATGGTATGGAATAATGGGACTCCTCTGGCTTGAAATTTCTTCTCAGAGTCTGCAAATGGGGCTCAGAGACAGACTCCTAAACCTTAAACCAGATTGTGACAACTGGCCTGGAGATTGCATGCGTTGAATGCGCGCAGAGCACTGTACTAAACACTTGGGAAAGTAAAATAGCATGGCCTACTGGAATGAGCATGGATCTGGGATCTAGACTGTGAACCCACTGTTGGGTAGGGACTGTCTCTATATGTTGCCAACTTGAACTTCCCAAGCGCTTAGTACAGTGCTCTGCACACAGTAAGTGCTCAATAAATATGATTGATTGATTGATTGGAAGTCCAGAGACTTGGGTTTTAATCCCAGCTCTGCCAGTTGCCTATATTTACATCTCAGTTTCCTCAACAGTAAAGTGGGAGGTTAATGCCTTTCTCTCTTCTCCTTAGACTCTGAGTCCCACGTGTGCCCCACCAGATTTACTTGTGTCTACTTCACTGCATAGAACAGTGTTAGGCACATAGTAAGCACTTGAATACTAAAATAATCATAATAGATTTGAAGGACATGATCCCTGCCCACAAGGACCTTACAGTCTAGAGCAGAGAGAAGAAACTGTAGTTGTGGCACAGCCCCACCCCACCCTGAGTCAGGAATTGGAGTTTATGCAGCGTGGCTCGGTGGAAAGAGCCCGGGCTTTGGAGTCAGAGGTCGTGGGTTCAAATCCCGCTCTGCCAATTGTCAGCTGTGTGACTTTGGGCAAGTCACTTCACTTCTCTGGGCCTCAGTTACCTCATCTGTAAAATGGGGATTAAGACTGTGAGCCCCCCATGGGACAATCTGATCCCCTTGTCACCTCCGCAGCACTTAGAACAGTGCTTTGCACATAGTAAGCGCTTAATACATGCCATTATTATTACTATTATTAAGTGCTTACTATGTGCAAAGCACTGTTCTAAGCGCTGGGAAGGTTACAAGGTGACCAGCTTGTTTATTAAGCGCTTACTATGTGCAAAGCACTGTTCTAAGCACTGGAGAGGTTACAAGGTGATCAGGTTGTCCCACAGGGGGCTCACGGTCTTAATCCCCATTTTACAGATGAGGGAACTGAAGCACAGAGAAGTGAAGTGACAATTGGTGGAGCTGGGATTTGAACCCATGACCTCTGACTCCAAAGCCCGGGCTCTTTCCACTGAGCCACGCTGCTTCTCTAGTTGGGTGCCACAGGATGGTGTTAACCCCCTTTTCAACCTGCCTTTTGCTTGGCAATTCTGCCTTACACATCTTCAACTTTCAGGGCCGCCTTGGTCTCCTAATGACTCCTTTCTTTCCTCTCCACCGCATCTAGCCCCCAGTCTCTTGTTTGATCATTTAGACAAAAGCTGTCCCAGGCCCCACTGCCATACATTGGATATTAGAGTGTCAACAGTATCTGTGATTATTGAGTATCTTCTGCTTTTGTTTGTTCTGCTTTTAGTGAAGCAGCATGGCTCAGTGGAAAGAGCCCAGGCTTTGGAGTCGGAGGTCGTGGGTTCAAATCTCAGCTCTGCCAATTGTGAGCTGTGTGACTTTGGGCAAGTCACTTAACTTCTCTGGGCCTCAGTTCCCTCATCTGTAAAATGGGGATTAAGATTGTGAGCCCCCACGTGGGACAATCTGATGAACTTGTAATCTCCCCAGTGCTTAGAACAGTGCTTTGCATATAGTAAGTGCTTAATAACTGCCATCATTATTATTATTATTTTGCTCTGACGGCATTGACACCTGTCCACATGTTTTGTTGTCTGTCTCCCCCTTCTAGACTGTGAGCCCGTTGGGTAGGGACCGTCTCTATGTGTTGCCAACTTGTACTTCCCAAGCGCTTAGTACAGTGCTCTGCACACAGTAAGTGCTCAACAAATACAGTTGAATGAATGAATGAATGAATGCAGGGCCCTCTTCTGGGAGGTTGGGAAGATAGTGTGCCATGGAAGAGACAAGGCCTTTGAGTTTGCAATCTAGTGGAGTGGAGCAATGCCCACCCAACCTTCCACTTCATTGCTATCAAATCGGGAACGATGCAAGCTGAGTCCTGAGACCATTCTCCCATTTTGTGGGGCACGAAGTTTTTGTTTAGTTTTGTTTTACTAGTATTTATTAAGTGCTTTCTCTTTGCCAAGCACTGTTCTAAGTGCTGGGGTAGACACAAGATAAACTGGTTGGACTCAGTCTCTGTCCCACATGGGGCTCACAGTCTTAATCCCTGTTTTACAGATGAGGTTACTGAGGCACAGATAAGTGAAGTGACTCATCCAAAATCATACAGCAAACAAGTGGCAGAGGCAGGATTAGAACCCAGGTGCTTTTGACTCCCAGGACTATGCTTTAGCCATCAGCGCTTAGAACAGTGCTTTGCACATAGTAAGTGCTTAACAAATACCATCATTATTATTATTATTATTATAGGGAAAACCATTTCTCTACAAAGTTGTAGATTAACAAACACCAAGTTAACAAAAAAGCATATTCAAGAATTTTTTTGTGCCCCAAGATCCAGAACCAGTGATAAACCTTCCACAGAGCACTGTGGAGTCTAAGAGGAAGAACAGGTACTGAATCCCTATTTACAGATCAGAAAACAAGTACAGAGAAGTTAAATAACTTGCCCTAAATCACCAACTGGCAGAGCTGGGATTAAAACCCAAGTCCTCTGACTCCAAAATCCGTGCTTTTTCCACTAGGCTGCACTATTTGTACTCTCCCAAGCACTTAGTACAGTGGTCTGCACAGAATAAGCACTCAATAAGGAGCATTGATACAATCAGTAGTGGGTTTTTCCCGAGGGGTGGGAATTTTTCAGGGAGGAAATGGAGAAACTGCCTTCAATCCCACAGTTCTCCAGTCTTGGTATCTGAGAGAAAGCAATTGATTGGATATTAGGGAATCACACAGATATAGCAAGAGGTCGACTTCATGGAAGCAAGAAGCTGACAAATCCAGGGGAGGAGAAGAGAAATCCACCAAATATCTTCCATGGAGAAATAGAAAGATCAGAAATAATTAAGTATTCACTTCCACTTGCATAATTACTAGCAAAAGAAAAGCAGTGTGGTCTAGTAGATAGAGCACCGGACTGGGAGTCAGAAGGACCTGGGTTCTAATCCCGGCACCATGTGTGACCTTGGGCAAGTCACTTCACTTCTCTGTGCCTCAGTTACCTCATCTGTAAAATGGGGATTAAGATTGTGAGCGCTATGTGGGACATGGACCGTGTCCAACCTGATTAGATTGTATCTACCTTGGGGTTTAGTATAGTGCTTAGCATATAGTAATCACTTAATACAAAAAAAAAAACCCAAAACCAGAGGTTTCAGAATCAGCTACTGCAGAAGCACAAACTAGGCCCATCAAAATCACTTTTATGGATAGGCCATTTGTTGCTCCACTCCTGAAAAACAAAACAAAGCAAAAAATCTTCAACGACTACCCTCCTCCCTCTACCTCACACAGAAACTCCAGATCGTTTGTTTGAAGGTTCTACACCAACCATTTCTTCTAGCCCTTCTAGACTGTGAGCCCACTGTTGGGTAGGGACTGTCTCTATATGTTGCCAACTTGTACATCCCAAGTGCTTAGTACAGTGCTCTGCACACAGTAAGTGCTCAATAAATACGATTGATTGATTGATTGATTCTTTCTTACATATCTGCTTTCTTCACCCCAGTTCACACTCTTTGCTCTTCACAAGGTGATCTTCTCCTGTACCTCACTCTCTACTTTGCTGCTCTGACCACTGCTCATGCCCTATTCCATGGCTAATTCTCTAAGAGTTCCTTCCCCACAGCTTTAAAGCATGCAATCATACTTACTGAACACTTAATTGTGTGCAAAGCACTCCTCCCCTGTAAGCTCACTGTGGGCAGGGAACGTGTCTGTTTATTGTTATGTTGTACTCTCCCAAGTGCTTAGTGCAGTGCTCTACACACAAGTGCTCAATAAATCTGACTGAGCACTTGGATGCTTATTGTATGTAGAGCTCTGTACTAAGCACTTGGAGACTGCAATACAATATTCATTCAGCTGTATTTATTGAGCACTTACTGTGTGCAGAGCACTGTACTAAGCGCTTGGGAAGTATAAGTCAGCAACATATAGAGACTGTCCCTACCCAACAATGGGCTCACAGCCTAGAAATACAATGGGAAAAGACAGTATAACAGAGCTGATAGGGATATTCCCTGCCCAGAGTGAGCTTACAATCTGGGGGGGAGATGGATATTAATATAAATTCCAGATATGGATATAAGTGCCATAGGGCTGAGGGATCACCTAGCCCCTTCCTATCTTGAAGAAGCAGTGTGGCTCAATAGAAAGAGCCCGGGCTTTGGAGTCAGAGGTCATGGGTTCAAATCCCAGCTCTGCCAATTGTCAGCTGTGTGACCTTGGGCAAGTCACTTAGCTTCTCTGTGCCTCAGTTACCTCATCTGTAAAATGGGGATTAGTAGTAATAATAATAATGGTGGTATTTGTTAAGTACTTACTATGTGCATAGCACTGTTCTAAGCGCTGGGGACGATACAAGGTGATCAGGTTGTCCCATGTGGGGCTCACAGTCTTCATCCCCATTTTACAGATGAGGAAACTGAGGCCCAGAGAAGTTAAGTGGCTTGCCCAAGGTCACATAGCTGACAAGTGGCACAGCAGAGATTCGAACCCATGACCTCTGACTTCCAAGCCCACGCTCTTTCCAATGAGCCATGCTGTGAGCCCCACATGGGACAATCTGATCACCTTGTATCCCCCCCCCACGCCAGCATTTAGAACAGTAGTTTGCACATAGTAAATGCTTAACAAATGCCATTATTATTATTATTTATTATCTTACTTCTCTGATTTCCTCCTACAACCCAGCCCACATACTTGGCTCCTCTAATACCAACCTAATCATTGTAGCTTGATCTCCTCTATTCATTCATTCCATCGTATTTATTGAGCACTTACTGTGTGCAGAGCACTGTACTAAGCGCTGGGAAAGTACAATTATCACCACTGACCCCTCACTCACTAATAATAATAATAATAATGATGGCATTTATTAAGCGCTTACTATGTGCAAAGCACTGTTCTAAGCGCTGGGGAGGTTACAAGGTGATCAGGTTGTCCCACTTGGGGCTCACAATCTTAATTCCCATTTTACAGATGAGGTAACTGAGGCACAGAGAAGTTGAGTGACTTGCCCAAAGTCACACAGCTGACAAGTGGCGGAGCCGGGATTTGAACCCATGACCTCCAACTCCAAAGCCCGGGCTCTTTCCGATGAGCCACGCTACATCCTGCTTCTGGCCTGGAATTCCCATCCCCTTCATATCCAACAGACTATCTTTCTTCCTACCTCCAAAGCTTCATTAAGTTCACATGACACTACAACCCAGCTAATGGACTGAACTCCTTATTTGCAGGGATCAAAGCTATAACCTCTGTTGCAGTGCACTTTCCCAAGCACTTAGTACAGTGCTCTGCACACAGTAAAGCACTTAATAAAATCCATTCACTTCACAGTTTGCTCCTTTAACACCAACCTATTTACTGCACCTCAATCTCACCTCTCTCGCCGACAACCCCTTGATCACATCTTTTCTCCTATCTGCAATTTTAATGCCTGTAAGCAACTTGAGGGCAGGGATCATGTCTATCAAATCTATTGTATTGTAGACTTGTATTGTATTTCTAGACTGTGAGCCCGTTGTGGGTAGGGGCCATCTCTATATGTTGCCAACTTGTACTTCCCAAGCACTTGATACAGTGCTCTGCACACAGTAAGCACTCAATAAATATGACTGAATGAATATTGTATTGCACTCTCCAAGTGCTTAGTACAGAGCTCTACACCCAGTAAGCATTCAAGTATCATCAATAAGTTGATTTTTCCTGCCTGGAATCCTTCCCCCTTCAAATCTGCCAAACTACATCTCTCACCATTGTTTGTTATGTAGTATTTGTTAAGCCCTTACTATATGTCAAAGCACTGTTCTAACACTGAGGTAGGTACAAGTTAACTAGGTCAGACAGTTCCTGTCTTACTTGGAGGAGAACAGGCATTTAATCCCCATTTTATGGATGAGGAAACTGAGGCACAGAAAAGCTAAATGACTTGTCCAAGGTCACACAGCAAGCAACTGGCAGATCCAGGATTAGAACCCAGGTCCTGTGACTGTGAGGCCCGTGCTCTTTCCATTAGTCAACACTGCCCTTTAAGGGCCTTCTGAAAAAACACTCACCTCTACCAGGAGGCATTCCCTAAAGAAGCTTCATCTTCCCAGGTCATGACCTGCTTAGAGCTTACACGTATATTAGGTTCTCCCACAGTGAGAGGGTTACAGTCCTAACAGATCCAGCAGAACATGACATATCAAGCAAAAGCTCCTCACTATTGGCTTCAAAGCTCTCCAACACCTTGCCCCCTCTCTTACCTCACCTCCCTTCTCTCCTTCTACAGCCCAGCCCACACACTCTGTTCCTCTGCCACTAATCTCCTCACTGTGCCTTGTTCTCACCTGTCCCGCCGTCAACCCTGGCCCATGTCCTACCTCTGGCCTGGAATGCCCTCCCTCCTCACATCCGCCAAACTAGCACACTTCCCCTCTTCAAAGCCCTACTGAAAGCTCACCTCCTCCAGAAGGCCTTCCCAGACTGAGCCCCCCTTTTCCTCTGCTCCTCCTCCCCTCCTCATCACCTCTACTCCCTCCCTCTGCTCTACCCCCCTCCCCACCCTACAGTACTTGTGTAAATATGTACATAGTTATTATTCTATTTATCCTATTAATGATGTATATATATCTATACTTCTATTTATTTACATTGATGCTATTGATGCCTGTCTACTTGTTCTGTTTTGTTTTGTTGTCTGTCTCCCCGCTTCTAGACTGTGAGCCCATTCTTGGGTAGGAATTGTCTCTATCTGTTGCCGAATTGTACTTCTCAAGAGCTTAGTACAGTGCTCTGCACACAGTAAGCACTCAGTAAGTGCTATTGAATGAATGAATATGAAACAATCAGATTGGACTCCATCTCTGTTCACAGGATAGATCAGAAGAAGTGAGGAAACCGAGACACAAAGAGGTTAAATGACTTGTCCAAGGTCACATAGCAAACAAGTGGTGGAGCTGGGATTAGAAGCTAGGTCCTCTGACTCCCAGGACCATGAACATCCCAATACATCATGCTGCTTCCATGTCACATATTTCCTCCTTTTTCTATATTCTTACCTCTACCAAATGATCTGTATTTTTCCTCCCTGCTCCCACCGAGTGCATACATACACAGGTACACATGCACAAATAGGATGAGTGTCTCCTCAAACAAAATGGGGACAGGGTCTTTTATTTCTATTGTATTTTTGCAAGTGTCTATTTCAATGCCCTGCATATGGTGACTGCTTCACGAATTCCACTAAATGAAGCTGCTGTACATCTGTACATCTGAAGCTGCTGTTAGTGATCCTCATTTTTTTAAAAGTTGCTTGGTACTAATCAATCCTTTGTGAAAAATTAAGCGACTTGGAACAATGCTATTTATAGAAGAAGAGGAAAAAGTGTGTGACTAGAACTGAACTTTCTGTATTTTCTGCAGTATAGTGCTAATGTGCTAGCCCAGATTATGGCCATGTGAAGAGGAAAAGGCAGGAAAGAGGGGAGAGAAACAGGCAGACATCAACAGAGATAGAAAGAGATGAAAAGCCAGGGAAGAGAGAGACACAGGCTGGAGGGCAACCAGTGAACATAGAGATGACAAACCAGAGCTCATTTTTATTGGGAGAGGTGCCAGAGTGCTGAAAAACCACATCTCCCAGTGATGGATCTATCTCCTCCTGGGAAGGTTGAGAGCCAGGAGTGGGTGGAGAAGGGTGAGGCTCCCAGCCAATTAGACTCTCCTGGAGCTGTGGGGCTTTCTACTAGCCCTGGGTCTCCCAGTTGAGCATGGGTCAGAACATATCCCTTCCCAGAGCTAGAGAATCATCTGGGCTCTCTCCAAAGACTCCAGGAAGCATGGTGGGACACGGCCTATGAGTCTTCAACTCTGGGCCCAGCCAAAGACGTCCAGTGGCAGACCGAAAGAGAGCCAGATATGAGAGCAGTGAGAAAGGAGAACAGTCAGGACTGTGCCTAATTCTCACCTTTGTAGTTTTTTTCCAGTGCTTTGCACCTAGTAGGTGCTTAATAAATTCTATTATTACCACTATTACTATCATGGTATTCATTAAGCACTTACTAGGTGCCAGGCACCGTACTAAGAGCTGAGGTGGATACAAGCAAATCGGGCTAGACACAGTCCCTATCCCACATGGGGCTCACTGTCGTCTTAATCCCCATTTTATAGATGAGGTAACAGGCACAGAGAAATGAAGTGAGTTGCCCAAAGTCACACAGCAGATAAGTGGCAGGGTCAGGATTAGAACCCAGGGTCTCTGACTCCTGGGCCTGTGTTTTATCCACTAAGCCACTGCTTCTCCAACAGTGGCTTCCTGACTTTCCATCCCACTCTCCCACCACCAAATAGCAGCCCATTTATAGCCCCTCACAGCCACTTCCTCCCTCCCCAGCCTTCCACCTCAGTAGTTCTGGCAGGAGTCCTGCATCACTAGCTCTGGTCCAAATTACCTCCTACCAACACCTGGCCTGGGCTCTCCCCACTTCAGAAGTTGGGCAAGCCACTTAACTTCTCTGTGCCTCAGTTACATCATCTGTAAAATGGGGATTAAGACTGTGAGCCCCATCTGGGACAACCTGATTATCTACCCTAGTGCCTAGACAGTGTTTGGCACACAATAATAATAATAATGACATCTATCAAGTGCTTACTATGTGCAAAGCACTGTTCTAAGTGCTGGGGAGGTTACAAGGTGATCAGCTTGTCCCATGGAGGGCTCACAGTCTTAATCCCCATTTTATAGATGAGGTAACTGAGGCACAGAGAAGTTAAGGGACTTGCCCAAAGTCACACAGCTGACAGGTGGTGGAGCTGGGATTTGACCCCATGATCTCTGACTCCAAAGCCTGTGCTCTTCCCACTGAGCCATGCTGCTTCTCCATAGTAAGCACTTAAAGAATACCATAATTGTTATTATTTATTAACATATCTACCCCAGCACTTAGAAAAGTGCTTGGCACATAGTACCATAATTATTATTCTTTTTATTATTATTATAAAGACCAGGGCTAGGTCTGCCTCTAGGAAGCTATCACGGGGGGAGGGCGGCAGTGGTGTTGCAAAGGACTTAAATTGTCCCTGGGGAGGGGAGAAAGGGGTAATCTACCTCCCCACCCCACTTTGTTTTAGAGAGAGGCAAGCTGTCCGCAACCTGAAATACAGTAATTGTTCAGCCAGTGACAACACTAGCAAAACTCCCATCCCATCTGGCAGGGACAAAGACTAGTAGTGTCATAGTCAAAACCCATCCATCATGAGGACCACCAACTCCGTGCCAGGAGGCCATCAATCCAAACCATATGTTTTATGCACCTACTGCATGCACAGCACACTACTGAATGCTTGAGCAATCCCAATAGAGTTACAGAAATAATTCCTCCGAGAGCTATCTAGTAAGATAGGCACTAAGATGATTTTTCAGCTAGGCAGAAGAGTGGAGATTTATGCAAGTTAGTGTTTAAAAAATAGAATCTCTAAGTAATCCTTCCCCTCTGGAATGTAAGCTTGTTGTGGGTAGGGAATTTATCTGTTATACTGCTGAATTATACTCTCCCAAGTGCTAAGTACAGTTTTCTGTAAACAGTAAGTGCTCAATAGATATGATTTCTTGACCTGATACCTCTTAAGTGCTAAGGTGGTAACTGAGGAGAAGAGAAAAGAACTGGGGAAGATCGCCTGGGAAAGGTGAGATTTCAGAAAGGCTTTGAAGATGGGGAGAACTGTGGTCTAGATTTTAAGGGAGAGAGTCATCCAGCCAGGGGGAAAACATGTGAGCCAAAGATTGGAGGCTGGAGGGATGAGAATGGGGCATTGTGAATAGGTTAGCTTGAGAGGAACAAATAGTAAGAGCCAGGGTTTAGTGAGAGGAGAGAATGGGTAAGCTGGAGGGAGAGGTTGATTTCAAGCCTATTCAGTCAATCAGTCAATCGTATTTTTTGAGAACTTACTATGTGCAAGTATGCGCTTGGGAGAGTACAATATAACAAACAGACACAGTCCCTACCCACAACAAGTTTACAATCTAGAGGGGAAGACAGACATTAATATAAAATTATAGGGATGTATATAAGTGCTGTGGGGCTGGGGAAGGAGATGAATTAAGGGAGCAAGTCAGGGCAACACAGGAGGGGTAGGAAAAGAGGAAAAGAGGGCTTAGTCACAAAAGGCCTCTTGGAATAGATGTGCCTTCGAAAGGGCTTTGAATTGGGAGAGAGTAATTTTCTGTCAGATTTAAGGAGAGAGGGCATTCCAAGCCAGGGGCTGGACGTGGGCAAGAGATCGGCGGTAAAATAGATGCGACTGAGGTACAGTGAGAAGGTTAGCCTTAGAGGAGTGAAGTGTGCAGGCTGGTTTGTAGCAGGAGAGTAGCATGGTGAGATAGGAGAAGGCAAGGTGATTGAAAGCCAGTGGTGAGGAGTTTCTGTTTGATGTGCAGGTGGATGGGCAACCATGGAGGTTCTTGAAGGAAGGGGAAACAAGGGCTACACGTTTTTATAGAAAAATGACACAGGCAGCGGAGTGAAATATGGATTAGAGTAGGGAGAAACAGGAGATTTGGTGGTCAGCAAAGATGCTGATACAGAAAGCAAAGTGGGATAGGACGATTGGATTATCATGTAGCAGTTTTGATGCAGAGGAAAAGGTGGATTTTAGCAATGTTAGGAAGGATTTAGTGATGGATTGAATACGTGGGTTGAATGAGAGAGAGGTGTCAAGGACAATGCCAAGGTTATGGGCTTGTGAGAAGGCAAGGATGGTGGTGCCGTCTACAGTGATGGGAAAGGCAGAGAGAGTACAGGGTTCTGGTGGGAAGATATGAAGTTCTATTTTGGACATTTTAAATTTGAGGTGATGGGAGGACATCCAAGGAGGTGTCTTGAAGGCAGGAGGAAATGCAAGCTCAGATCCAGGAGTCAGAAGACCTGGGCCTGCCACAGATCTACTGTGTTACCTCAGGCCAGTAACTTGGATCTCAGTTACCTCCTCAGTAAACTGGGGACAGTAATGCCTGCTCAGGAGTGCTGTGAAGACAATTCATTCATTCATTCAATCGTATTTATTGAGTGATTACTGTGTGCAGACCACTGTACTAAGCACTTGGGAAGTACAAGTCGGCAACATATAGAGATGGTCCCTACCCAACAATGGACTCACAGTCTAGAAGAGGGAGACAGACAACAAAACAAAACATGTAGACAAGTGTCAAAATCATCAGAACAAGTAGAATTATAGCTATATGCACATCATTAACAAACTAAAAAGAATAGTAAATATGTACAAGTAAAATAAATAGAGTAGTAAATCTGTACAAATATATACAAGTGCTGTGGGGAGGGGAAGGAGGTAGGGCTGGGATGGGGAGGAGGAGAGGAAAAAGGGGGCTCAGTGGGGAAGGCCTCCTGGAGGAGGTAAGCTCTCAGTAGGGCTTTGAAGGGACGAAGAGAGCTAGCTTGGCGGATGTGTGGAAGGAGGGCATTCCAGGCCAGGGGAAGGACGTGGGCCGGAGATCGACAGCAGGACAGGAGAGAACGAGGCACAGTGAGGAGGTTAGTGGCAGAGGAGCAGAGAGTGCAGGCTGGGCTGGAGAAGGAATGAGGTAACTGATGGGAACCTAAGAGCACTGTTCAGATACATGGCATTATTGCCTCCATGCGTTAAAAAAATTTGTTGAGCGCTTACTATGCTCAAGGCACTATACGAAGCACTGGGTAGATACAAGCTTCATCAGGTTGGACACAGTCCCTGTCCCACATGGAGTTCACAGTCTTACTCTCCATCTAACAGATGAGGAAACTGAGGCACTGAGAAATGACTTGTCCAAGGATAAGTGGCGGAGTTGGGAGTAGAACCCACATCCTTTTGAACCATTCATTCAAACATATTTACTGAGTACAGAGTATTTCACTAAGTGCTAGGGAGAGTACAACATAACAATAAGCAGACATATTCCCTGCCCACAACAAGCGTATAGTCTAGAGGGACTAGGCTATATTTATTAGGCCAAGCTGCTTCTCCATACTTGGAGTCACTGAAGACTCTACCGCATTCCTGGCATTTATCCTCCCTTCATTCTACTTTTCCCAGCTAAATCGTCATAGGGGCCAGGGGAAAAAAATATAGATTTCATACTCCTGGAGGAATCTGCTATTTCTCTGTCTGAGAAGCTGGGTGCTTATTCCAGTAATCAGCACGACAAGAACAGCAATAGAGTGTGAATGCTAAAGTATCTGTAAGTAATTCCAGATTCCCAAACTGACAAAATAAGGTTGGTGAAGGGCCAGTCTCACATCAAGAGGCAGGGAAGGGGACTCGGCCTTACCATGTACCAGGCACAGTACTAAGCGCTGGGGTAGATACAAGATAATCGGGTTGGACACAGTCCATGTCCCACATGGAATCCACAGTTTTAATCCCCATTTTGAAGATGAGGTAACTGAAGCACAGAGAAGTGACTTGACCAAGGTCACACAGACAAGTGGCAGAACCTAGGTCCTCTGGCTCCCAGGACTGTGCTCCACTGGTGACATTTAATGGAGCACCTACCAGGCTCAGGGGGAGGATTCCTGATCCCAAGCCATTTCTTGCTTTTCCGTTCTCCTAGGATAAGGGAGAGCAAGTGAAATCGCATCTCTCAGCTACTCACCACCCAAACCAACCCCAGAACGTGGGTAGAGACGGAGTGTGACGTGTGATCGAGGGAAGGGGCGAACCTATTCGTGCTTTAGGTTCGGTGAAGCAGGACGAGTTATTTGTGTCAAACATTTTGCAATTGGCAAGGCCCAAAACCACATTTTTCCGAACATTTTCCCCCCTTCCATTTTAAGCCCCTGTGTATTTCGAAAAATGTAATCCATATGTCTCTGATCCGTTTACACTTAACTCATCAAACTGTTGTTTTGGAAGAGTTGTTTGCTGTCTACGAAGCCTTACAAGACCGTCTGTGTGGCCTTTTAAAGTCCTTTTTAAGCCTCTTTCCTCAGAAACAGGAAGTCATGCTGAACCCAAGGCAAGCAATCTCAAAACTGATAAGGCGGGCATTTGGGGGAAAAGACCCAGCATCCAAAGAGTTTGCCTCAGACCTGAATGAGGCTAAAAAGCCAACTTCCAGCTCCCAACAACATACGGGTGCCATTTGGAGGCCACTCCTAAACCACTCTTCAGGCATCTGCGAGGGACAACCGCAGAATCCAGCCCAGTGTTGTTTCTTTTTTAAAAAAATACATATTGGAAAATCAGTTCCCCCTCCTGCCAAGGCCTGAATTTGGTTTAGGAATTTGGGGTTTCCTCAGCTTGAGAGCCAGGGAGAGAACAGGCAGTTACGTCCGAGGTGTTCTTCCCCGAGTCCGCTAACCCAGAAGGAATCCGCCATCATAGCCGAGCCAGACCGAGAACCTGGAATGCCGTTAATGCACTTTACAACTTCTGCTTTTCTATTCACCTTCGTACCCCACCCCGCTCCTCCCTTATACACAAACCATTACATCTGATATGGTTTTACTCAGCCAGGTTTCTTGGCTGGATGGAAAGGTTACAGTTTTTCGTATTACTTAAAATTCAGCAAACTTTGAATCTCCCGGGAAGACGGGTCTATGTAAATGTGATTTAAACCAAAGGGATCTGGCCCGTTCACATGTGTTTTACATTTTCTAATCATTTCTCGCTCCGTTCAGGGGACCAGCCCCAAAAGTGATGGTGGTCTCATTTCAACATCAATTTTTATCCATCTTCTTTATCAAGGAAGCAAGGGCTGGAGAGGATCTCAATTCCCACTTCCACTCACACCAAAGCTGGTATTTCTATATATCATGGAAGCGTGGGAAGCACATTACTTTGAGAAAAAGACTGCAAAGACTTTCCATCTTCAAGCATTGGTACTGCCTTTAAAATGTCCACAAGACTAAAAATGACATTTTAAATGTGTGACTTCTAAAAATCGTACATACTTAATATTAATAGTTGCTTTCATGGGATGAATCCTTGCAAAGAGAGTAGTAAAATAGAATACCTTAGATTTGCCTGGTGAATTTTCCAAAAGTCTTTGAACAATAATTATGGCCTTTTGTCTTCAATGCTCCACTGAGGAGGGGAAGAGCAGTAGAGGGAAGTATCCCCATTTTACAGATGGGGAAAGAGACCTGGAGAGTTTAAATGGCTTGCCCGCATTTACATCCAATCCAGGAGCTTTGCCTGGATTAGATTCCAGGTCTCTTGACTCAGGGGCCCATGCTCTTTCCATTAGACCACACTCTCTTTCTAGATCCATGTGCAATAGTTGCTTAGCACCTCTGCCTGTAACATTCTTGAGAATATCACAGTGGGAGGACATGTGCATTGAATTAGCGTGAGCCAGGAGCTGTGGGAAATTCCCATGTCCTCCTGTATCATCTTTGCAGCATATTGGAACATTTTGGGAGAAGATTCTTCATAGTGAATTCCCTTATAAACAAGATCTACGCCTACCTAATGTAACAAATTGATTACAAACTGAAACAGCATCTAAAAAAAAACATTTCTTGTTGAAGAGTGCTACTTTCCTTATTGCTTATAATGCCACTATTTATCTTCTGCTGGTTAAACTCCTTCTGTATCAGTCTATTTTCTGAATGGTCAAACTGGACTCTCAAGCCAGTATAGGTGTGTTTCTGTAAAAAAAAAGTGTGTATGTGTGTGTTTGAGAGTGGGGGGGTGTGGGGGGGGAGAGAGAGAAAGAGAGAGAAAGAGAGAGAGAGAGAGAGAGAGAAAGAGAAAGAGAGAGAGAGAGAGAGAGAAAGAGAGAAAGAAAGAAAGAGAGAAAGAAAGAAAGAAAGAAAGAAAGAGAAAGCGAGCTGGGCTGGGCAGGGGTGAGAAAGTATTGCCCAGCAGTAACCCTGCTATTATTACTAAAGTAAGCATTCAAAAGTATATGTCCAGCAATGTGCTAGGGTATATACAAGATAATTTAGAAATGTTTCCTGGCCCAAAGGGAACTTATAGTCTATAAATACACAGTATTTATTTATTGAGCATGTACTGTGTGCAGGACACTGTACTAAGCACTTGGGAGAGTCTTGTCTTGTTTCATGCCATCAAGTAATTTCCAATCCATAGCGACACCATAGACGCATCGACACCATAGACACATCGACACCAGAGACACATCTCTCCCAGAATGTCCCTCTCTCCATCTGCAATCATTCTGGTAGTGGACCCATAATAATTATAATAATAATGGCATTTATTAAGCACTTACTATGTGCAAGTTTTCTTGGTAAAAAATACAGAAGTGGTTTACTATCACCTCCTTCCACGCAGTAAACTCATACCTCCACCCTCGACCCTCTCCCATGCTGCCTCTGCCCAGCAAGGGTGAATTTTGACTTGCAGCAGATTGCCTTACCTCCTTGCCCTCTCCACAGCACCTGTATATATGTATACATGTTTGTACGTATTTATTACTCTATTTATTTACTTTACTTGTACATATTTATTCTATTTATTTTATTTTGTTAATATGTTTTGTCGTCTGTCTCCCCCTTCTAGACTGTGAGCCCACTGTTGGGTAGGGACTGTCTCTATATGTTGCCAACTTGTACTTCCCAAGCACTTAGTACAGTGCTCTGCACACAGTAAGTGCTTAATAAATATGATTGAATGCATGAATGCCTTCCACTCGCTAACCACTAGCCAAGCTAGGAATGGAATGGGTAGGCCTCTGCTTGATTCTCCCTCCAGTAGCCGGCCTTGGTAGAGGACTGGAAACTCTACAGGTGTGACCCTGAGAGGAGCTTGGGAGAGTACAACAATATGACAGACACATTCCCTGCCCACAGCAAGCTCACAGTCTAGTTTACAGTCTAAATTGGGCTGCACAGAACAAGAATTACAAATAAAGGAGAAGTCAGAGATTAAACAGCCCCAGTACACATTAAAGAAGTAACTAGAATAGCCCTTGGAGGGAAAGCCATATGGCACCTCACCACTTAGGTCTTTGGTAATAATAACAATAACAATAATAATGATGGCATTTATTAAGCATTTACTATGTGCAAAGCACTGTTCTAAGCGCTGGGGAGGTTACAATAATAATAATAATAATAATAATAATAATAATGGCATTTGTTAAGCGCTTACTATGTGCAAAGCACATAGGAGGATACAAGGTGATCAGGTTGTCCCACCAGGGGCTCACAGTCTCAGTCCCCATTTTACAGATGAGGTAACAGGCACAGAGAAGTGAAGTGACTTGCCCAGAGTCACACAGCTGAAAATTGGCGGAGCTGGAATTTGAACCCATGACCTCTGACTCCAAAGCCCGGGCTCTTTCCATTGAGCCATGCTGGTAACGTATGCCTTTCCCAGTATGGGAAACAGGGCAGCCTAGTAGAAAGAGCACAGGCCTGGGAGCCAGAGGACCTAACAGTAATTAAGCACTACTTGTACTTCATCATCAATCATATTTATTGAGCACGCACTATGTGACAAGCACTGGGGTAGATACAAGTTAATTAGGATGGACACAGTCCCTGTCCCACATTCAATCATATTTATTGAGCACTTACTGTGTGCAGAGCACTGTACTAAGCACTTGGGAAGTACAAGTTGGCAACATACAGCCCCACACGGGGCTCACAGTCTTAATCTCCATTTTACAGATGAGATAACTGAAACCCAGAGAAGTGAAGCGACTTACCTAAGGTCACACAGCAGACAAGGGGCAGAGCTGGGATTAGAACCCAGGTCCCTCTGAGTCCCAGGCCCGTGCTCTACCCACTAAGCCACACTGCTGGGTTGTAATCCCAGCTCAGCCATGTACCTGCTGTGTGACCCTGGGCAAGTCACTTTACTTCTCGGTGCCTCAGTTCCTTCACCTGCAAAATGGGGGTTCACTACCACTTCTCACTCCTGTTTACAATGTGAGTCCCATGTGGGACCTGATTAACTTGTATCTACCTCACATAAACTCTTAAATACCATTATTATTATTATTATTATTATTATTATTATTATTATTATTATTATTATTCCAAGAGTCAGGAGGCAGTGTTGGCACCTGCAGATTCATTGAAGGAGGAAGATATCCCTGGCTATATATGCCACGACAGGCACACCCTCTTCCACACCCTCTTAGAGAAGCAGTGTGGCTCAGTGGAAAGAGCAGGGACTGTGGAGTCAGAGGTCATGGGTTCAAATCCCGGCTCCGCCAGTTGTCAGCTGTGTGACTTTGGGCAGGTCACTTCACTTCTCTGTGCCTCAGTGACCTGATCTGTAAAATGGGGATTAAGACTGTGAGCCCCCTCGGGGACAACCTGATCACCTTGTAACCTACCCAGAGCTTAGAACAGTGATTTGCACATAGTAAGCACTTAATACAAGCCATTATTATTATTATTACAAGTCATAAGAAAAATCTCTAAACTATGGCCATCCTGGTGACAGCTAAGAGAAACAGTGTGGCCTAATGGATGGAGCACGGGCCTGGATGTCAGAATAATAAAAATAATAATAGTAATGGCAATTATTAAGTGCTTACTATGTGCAATGCACTTAATGAGGGGAGACAAGCAAGTATAAATTGCATATATAGTAGGGAAAAGGAGGGAAAATAAACACAACAAGAATATGGAAAAATTAATTCCATTAACAAATGGAGTAGGTACATGTCTATACATAGAAATGTCAAGAATGACAAGTGGGATGTTACTATCTTGAGTGGTGGAAGGTAGTCAGGGAATTCATCCTGAAGGTGGTAGTGCTTAGACAGTCTCCAAAAGACAGAGAACAACAAAGATTTGACATATTTAAAGGGTGAGAGTTTCCGGCAGGGGAAAGGGTGTGACTAAGACTAGCCACTGGCAAAGCTGATGATCAAAAGGAAGATTTTAATGTTAATGGGATTGCTATCTGATTATCAGGAACAGACTAAATAAAATGGGAAGGGGTATGTCAATATTAAGAACATGGGGTTGGGAGTCAGGGAACCTGGGGTCAAATCCCAGTTCTGCCACTTACCTGCTGTGTGACTTTGAACAAATCACTTCACTTCTCTGTGCCTTAATTTCCTCATCTTTAAAATGAGGATTGAGTACTTGCTTTTCTTGCCCCTTAGACTGTGAGCCCTATGTTGGACAAGGACTGTGTCTGACCTGATTATATTGTATCTACCCCAACACTTAATACAGGATTTGGCACATAGGGAGCATTTAACAAGTATCATTATCATTATTATTATTAGGATTTCCTCATTCAGGCCCAGAACTCCCCCTCTCTTCATAGCCAACAATCCATCGCTCTACCCACCTTCAAAACCTTCCCAAAAAATCACGTCTACTCCAAGACTCCTTCTCTAAGCCTTTATTTCCCCTTCCTGCCCTTCCCACTGCATCAACCATGCCCTTGGCAGCATGGCAAAGTGGACAGAGCACGGACTTGGGAGCCAAAAGACCACTCGTCTGCTTTGTAACCTTGGGCAAATCACTTCACTTCTCTGTGCCTCAGTTCCCTCATCTGTAAAATAGGATTAAGACTGTGAGCCCCATATGGGCCAAGGACTGTGTCCAACCTGATCCAGCGTGGCTTAGTGGAAAGAGCACAGGCTTGGGAGTCGGAGGTCATGGGTCCTAATCCTGGCTCCGCCACCTATCAACTTTGTTACTCTGGGCAAGTCACTTCATTTTTCTGTGCCTTAGTTACTCATTTGTAAAATGGGGATTAAGACAGTGAGACCCACGTAGAACAACCTGATAACCTTGTATCTACCCCAGTGCTTAGAACAGTGCTCAGCACATAGTAAGCAATTAAATACCACAATTATTATTATTATTATCAAGCACTTCGGTACTCTCCTTATGTACATATCCTTACACTCTATTACCCCTAACTGTAATTTGTTTTACTGTCTCCTCCTGCAGACCATAAAGTAATTCATTCAATCGTATTTATTGAGTGCTTACTGTGTGCAGAGCACTGTACTAAGCACTTGGGAAGTACATGTTGGCAACATATAGAGACAGTCCCTACCCAACAACGGGCTCACAGTCACTGTGGACAGGGATCGTGTCTAACAACTCTACTGTAGTTAACTTTCCTAAGTTATCTAAATTTCCTAACTTTCCTAAGTTATCTTAGTTCAGTGCTCTGCACATATGTGCTCAAGAAATATTGAACTACACTGCACTTATCACATAAGGCTATTATAAAATTAGTAGATACAATTCCTGCCCTCAAAGATTTTGCAGTCTAGCGGGGGAAACAAACTAAAATAACTTACAGATAAGAGGATGAAATGGGTCTTTGTAGACAAGTGTTTAAGTAATAAGCTATGGAAGTCAAGATGCACGGAAATAATACAGGGGGTTGTGTATACACCAGTGCAGTTCAATCGCATTTGAGTGCTCATTGTGTGCAGAGCACTGTCCCAAGTGCTAGGGAGAGAATAACAGAATTGGTAGACATTTTCCCTACCCACCCACAAGAAGCTTATAGCCTAGGAAAGGCAGGTATTAAAATGAATTATAGAAATATACTTAAGTGCTGTGGGTGGGCTGAATAAAGGGTATAAATCCAAGTGCAGAGGTGACAAAGAAGAGAGGTCAAGTCAGGAAAGGCCTCTTGGAGGAGATACTTTAAATAAGGCTTTGAAGGTGGGGAGAGTGGTGGTCTGTCAGATATGAAGGGAGAAGATATTTCAGGTGAGAGACAAGATGTGGGCGAGAGGTCCGCAGCAAGATAGATGAGATCAAACTACAGTGAGAAGATTGGTGTTAGGGGAGTGAAGTGAGCATTTTGAGTTTTAGAAGGGAATCATTGAGGTAAGATAGGAGGCAGCAAGAAAATTAAGTGCTTTAAAGCCAATAGTAAGGTTTCTGCATAGTTAATGCAGGGGTGTCGGTGGATGTCCTGGCAGGGGCAGTGGGGAAGAAAGAAATTAACTGGGGAAAGCCTCCTGGAGGACATTTAATTTCAAAGGACTTTGAAGATAGATAGTTGTGATCTGGCAGGTTTGGGAGAAGGGGTGGGCCAGAAGTCAGAGAACTTGAGAACCAGGTAAAGCAAAAAGATGATTTTAGGAGGACTGGAGAGCGCTAACTAGGGTAAAGTAGAAGGAAACAGGATAAGTAGGAGGAATTGAACAAGCGAACTGTAGAAGTATCCCAAAAACAGTAGTCAGTAGTTTCTTTGCTTGGAGAAGAATGGGTAGCCATTGAAGGTTTCTGAGGAGGGGTTTGAAGGAGAGAAAGACCTGTGCAGAACATTTTAGAAAACATGATTCGGGAAGCAAAAAAGTTCTCAAAAGTAAAAATAAAATTCCTCCATGCATCCCCAGGATGCCTAATTAGAGAAAAGGGAAATATGAGAAACTTACTAGCATACTTGTTAATAAAATTGCTCACAAAGATAACTACTGAGAGATCCTGGTGAAATTAAGTGAAGTGTTATTTCATGCATAAGTTATTTGGTGTCAAGATCTGATGGCATTCAGAGCCTCAATATTCACTCTGCCTTCAATCTTCCCAACCAGCTGCTGTATGATCAATCCAATTTACTGAGCACTTACCGTGTGTGCAGAGCACAAAGCAGTAGCTCTCATAGACACAATTTCTGCCCTCAAGGAGCTGACAATAGAGTGGAAGGAGAGGACACTGAAATAAATTAAAGTTAGGGGAATCGCAGGATACAAGGATCTGTATATAAGTGCTGGGGGCGGGGCATTCATTCATTCATTCAATTGTATTTATTGAGTGCTTACTGTGTGCAGAGCACTGTACTAAGCACTTGAAAAGTACAATTCAGCAACAGATAGAGACAGCCCCTACCTAACAACAGGACAATGAGTATCAAAGTGCTCAAGGGTGATCTGAGGCTGGGATGTTATTAGTCTGACATGACTGACTTCATTTTTTAGAAAGGCTGCCATTTCAGGACACCACAAGGGACATATAGGTATGGCCATCCCAGAGGAGATAAATATCCTTCCCGTGCGGTTAAATGTTCCGTTCCTGTGGTTTCTGAGTTCCTCAAAAACTGCAGCCGGGGGAGCCCCCTCCTTGGTAGCCAACAAATCAGAAACTACCATGACTCTTGGCTCTCAGCACTCCTTTCCCTCTCAAGGGTTTATCAGGCTCCCACAGACTCCTGTTGGGGGTGAGTAGAGGACACCCCATAAATGGGGGAATAGTCGGTCCAGGCTCAACTCCGGGGGATGCCCAGGAGACTCCATGATGAAATACAGAACCCGCAGGGACTCCAAGCGATCATCTTCTGCTGGTTTGGGTGAGTTTTCCCCCTTTCCCTCAACTGCAGGTAGGTTTCTGTTTAAGGTTGAGTTGCTTCTAACTGTCAGATGTACCCCTTCAGATATACAGGGTGGTTCAAAAATAATTGAACACTTTAAAAGATGCATTACTCAGTAACTAGCTTGTATATATATGAACATGTAGTCAAACCCAATTTGTAAATGAATAATAATAACAATAATAATGGTATTTGTTAAGTGCTTACTATGTGCCAAGCACTGTTCTAAGCACTGGGGTAGATATAGGGTAATCAGGATGCCCCACTTGGGGCTCATACTTTTAATTCCCATTTTACAGTTGAGGTTACAGGCACAGAGAAGTGAAGTGACTTTCCCAAGGTCACACAGCAAACAAGAGGCAGAGCTGGGATTAGAACCCACATCCTCTGACACCCAAGCCCATACTCTTTCCACTGAGCCATGCTGCTTCAGTGAACTATCACAGTTATTTCTATAATCTTACAAATCAAACAAATAATGGCATTTGTTCATTCATTCATTCATTTGTATTTATTGAGCACTTTCTATGTGCAGAGCACTGTACTAAGCTCTTGGGAATTTGTTAAGTGCTTACTATGTGAAGCACTGTTCTAAGTGCTGGGGGGATACAAGGTGATCAGGTTGTCCCACGTGGGGCTCAGTCTTACTCCCCATTTTACGTATGAGGGAACTGAGGCTCAGAGAGGTTAGGTGACTTGCCCAAAGTCACACAGCTGACAAGTGGCGGAGCCGGGATTATAACCCATGACCTCTGACTCCCAAATTCAGCTCTTTCCACTGAGCTATGCTGCTTCTAATGCTCAATATGCACCCCTCATGTCACAAGGCACATATCAGTCCTCTAGTCTAATTCATCCCAGATCCTTTGTAGCATATCACTGTTTCATCTTCAACTGCTTGTGGAGAATGTTCCAGACCATGGGCTGAAGGATGCCTAGCTCATGGCTAGGTCTTCTGGTAAATTTCCTGGGACTTCGTTGAATGGTGACACAAACACGGTTCACAGCTTCCTCAGACACATGTGTTCAGTTCTTTTTGAATCACCGTGTGTATGAATTGCCCCTGCTCCATGCAAGCAGGAGATCCAGGTGATCCCCATACAGTTTTGATTCACTGGTTAGTCCATTTCTTTGTTGTAGCTTTTACAGTAAATTTGCTACTGTGGCTTCAACCACGTGCCCTGACACTAATAGTAATGGTATTTGTTAAGTGCTTACTATGTGCCAGACACCATACTAAGTGCTTAAGAAGATAGAAGGTATTTAGGTTCAACACGGTCTCTGTCCCTCCTAGGGCTCACAGTCTTAATCCCCACTTTCCAGATGAGGTAACCAAGGCAGAGAGAATTAAAGTGACTTGCCCAAGGTCACACAGCAGAGTTAGGATTAGAACCCAAGTCCTACTGTCTCCCAGGCCCATGCTCTATCCATTAAGTCATGCTGCTTCTGTAGCTGGTCTCCATCATCCTGACTCCTGCAATCTCAACACTCAGACGAGCCCCAGTGCGACAGATGAGAATCAAAGTGCCCAAGGCGTATATACCCAAGTATATTGGAAACGCAGAAGGGAGGGTGAACAGTTGTGGAAATGAGGGGTCAGGGAAGACTCTGTAGCAGTGTGGTTCCAGTAAGGCTTTGAATGTGAGGAGAGGGTTGGTTTGTCAGAAACGAAGGGAGGAATTCCAGACTAGAGGGAGGGCGTGGGCAAAGAAAAGGGTCATTGGCAAAGAACTCAAAGTGGCACACACAAGCCTTGAGGGCACAAGATGATTTGGTGAATCAGTTAAACCTGATTTCAGCCAGAGGAACAGAGCAATGGACTGTTGGAAGACCAATGCATCACACGGACCAGCCTGGAAGGCAACAAGCCGGTCAGTGGCTTCTCCTCTTGAGCAGAGGTTAGGAGAGGATGAGGGTTCCAAGGAACAGCTTAAGGAAATAGACAGGGTCCATTAGCATGGCAAGGAGCTATCGATGTGCACACAAGGCAGCAGGGAGTGCTGGTCATACATCTCTCTTCTCTCCCATGCAGTTACACACTGATAGAAACTCCTGTTCAGCTGTGTCACCTCCACACGTGAAGACCAACTGGACGCTCACACAAAAAATGAGCTCTGATTTTCAGAGAGATCTCTTGAGTGAGGTTATAATCTTGTGAAACTTTGCAATGAGGAATATTCATGCTGCAGTTCTACCCTGTTTTGAACACAAAAATTGAATCCATGTCCTGTATCCCAAATGGGCTTGTTTGAAGAATGTCCCGTACTTCCCTAACTTTTATTCTAGCCAAAACATGTATTACGGCAGAACTGAATGCACACTCCTTATGCAACTAAATAGGAGTTTGAAATGAATTAACTGAATGTCAGACATTACTGGCATCATGGTTACTAAGGAATTACATTGATCATATTACAATCTCATTTGAATTTTCATCTGACTCCTTTCAGTTTTCCCCCACAGCAGAAAGCACATTCCAAAGGCAAAGTATCCTAGTTTTCACCCAAAATATGTTTAACGAATAGCATTTATTGAGCTATTACTGGGCACAGAGCACTGTACTGTGTGCTTGGGAGAGTTAGCTAGAAAAGGTAGACTGACTTCAAGGAGCCTATAGCATTCTCCTTTGGTAAATTTGTTGTGTACTTGACCTCACAGAACTACAAATGAAGCATATTTTGATCCCTTTAATAGAGGTGGTCCTCCTGACTGTTGAACGAACTCCCACTGTTTGAGTGGAAGGCCTCTTGGATAGCCAGTGTGAAATGAGCCTCATTCTAAGCTAGCTGCCCCATGGACTTTTCCATACCCTGTTTCCTGGAAACTGCCAAGCACTTAGTACGGTGCTCTGCACACAGTAAGCACTCAAATACAATTGAAAGAATGCTTGCCTTAGGTCTAGGTGGGTGGCCCAGATTGGAAGAAATTTTCCCAGGCTTAAAGGGAAGGAAAGCCAAAAAAACAAACAAAAAAATTAGACAGCATTCATGTGAAGATTATCACCCCCAGTTATATTGTAAGATGCATGTTAATGTCTATCTCCATCTAGACAGTAAGTTCATGGACAAGGAATGTGTCTACCAAATCTATTGGATTGTACTCTCCCAAATGCTTAGTACAGTGCTCTCTACACATTAAGCATTCTAATACCAGTGATGATGATCCTGTCATAATGAATCAGTAGTATTTGAAGGCATCCTCAGCACAGAGCATGGTACTAAGTACTTAGGCGAGTGCAGTAGAGTTAGTAGATACTGTCCCTGCCCTCAGAGAGCTTAAAATCTAGCAGAGGAAGAAACCCCAAATCACAAATGGGGGAAGCAACACAGTTGAAAGATTCATTCATTCAGTTGCATTTATTCAGTGCTTACTATGTGCAAAGCACTGTACTAAGCACTTGGGATAGTAAAATATAGCAATGCATTCCCTGCTCACAACGAGCTTATGGTTTAGACCTATTGCACTCCCCCAAGCATCTGGTACGGCACTCTGCACAGCAAGCTACCCAACACAGTGCTCTGCTCATTAAATGATACTGATCACCAAAACTGTACTTTGGAATACCCTCAATAGCTTCACTGGGCAGTCTTCAAGGCCTGGTGAAGATTTTTTGGAAAATACATGCAAGTTCACATTTAGGAGCAAAAGTTCATTAATAATGTGAATAGTAAAGTGTAAGCTCCTCACAAAACAGAAAACTATGACGCAAGATGGCCTAGTGGAGTCAGAGGAACTGGGTTCTAATCCCAGTTCTGCTTATTGCTTCTTTATGTGACCTTAGGCAAATCACTTAAATTACCAATGGCTCAGTTCCCACAAATGTAAAATGGTAATTAAATATCTTTTCTCCCTCCTACCTAGACTGTGAGCTCCATGCAAGATAGGGACTGTGTCTGAAAATTAACCTGTCCCTACCCCAGCACATAGAACAGTGTTTAATACATAAGCCCTTAACAAATACCATAAAAAATATATCTTCCTGATCATCTTTCATGCTGCCCAGCATTTGGCACGTAAATACTCAGTATAATGGTAATAGGCACTTGTGAAGAAAAAAAACCTAAACATACAGGACACGCAGTAATCAAATCACGTTTTCTGCATCCGAGATAGGTCTGCCCATGGATGCCAAAAAAACCTGGAATTTGAAGTGAAAAAGAGACAGACGTGACACATGAAGATGCCAGGTACCAACCTAACCCGCATCCTTTCTCTCTGAAAATTAGACAATTTGGGGACAAAGTTTTCCTTTTCCTAACTAGACTTAGAAAAACCCTCGTGGAGTGTATTCCTCTCATTCACCTCATCACTGGGCTCTAGTTGCTATAACAAAGTGCAGTGCTTGAGTGTTCTGTGTGCATGGAGGAAACGTCCACAGTGAAGGTCAAGTTCCCAACTCATATTTAAAAGTTTTCTGTAAACATACAGTGTATAAATAAATGACCTTGACTCATTAAACCCAAAGCAATTTTAAAGTGCTTCCACCCAACAAGCCCACCTACACCAGAGACCAGCTTCCCAGAGAGAGAAGCTGGAAAGGCAAGAAGGCCACTACTTTTGTTGCGAGCCACTTTGACCCAGAAAAATGCTCCCCGTTGCCGGTGTCTAGAGCCATGAGTCCCAGCTAGCTCCCTACCACGGAAACTTTCCACTTGGAGCCATCAATTACCCTGTCCAGTCTCACTAAGCCAAGCTGCTGCAGCCCTGGATCAGATGATGACATTGGAAAAAGATCTGGAAAGCCTTACAGCTGCTATGTAAGATCTCCAGTTAAAACACGCAGGTATTTCTTTGTTCCCATTAGAGGAACTTCCACAAGGCCCCTCCAATCTCTTCCCCTTCTGCCTAGAGAAGATTCCCCATCATGAGCTTTGACCCATCATTGAAAGTTCATCTCTAGTTTCCCTTCCTCCCCAAGTAAGGTAAAACCCCTCACACCTGCTATTCATTCATTCAATCGTAGTTATTGAGCACTTACTGTGTGCAGAGCACTGTACTAAGCTATTAGTAGCTGCACCCGCCCTGCCCATTCCCACTGGCCATTCGCCATGCCCTCCCGATACCATCTCAGGAGCCTGCTTGACTTACCCACCCTGACTTGCAACTTTGCTGCAAATAATAATAAGCATACTATGTGTCGAGCACTGTTCTAAGCACTGGAGTAGATATAAGTTAAACCGCTTGGACACAGTCCCTATCCCACATGGGGGCTCTCAGCCTAAGTGAGGGGAAGAACAGGTATTGAATCCTCGTTTTGCAGATGAGGGAACTGAGGCACAGATAAGTTAAATGATGGTACCCAATAGTTGGGTAAACTATGGGTCTCTTCCAGCACGGCAGACATCTTCCTAACCCAACCACACTTTCCCAAGCTTGTAGGCAGCCAAACCCATGCTCTGAGGAAAATGGTAGGTGAGCCAGAGCCAGCAGTTAGGTGGCTACCTCAGAATTGGCCACAGTGCAGCTCCAGTCATGATTTACCTCAGGCATTCTGACAGTGGCAGCTATTTATTCATTGAGGTGGCATTTCCTCTCCTCCTTACTCTCCCTCTTCCTTTCCCCTTCTCCCCACTCTAGATTGTAAGCTCATTATGGGCAGGGAATGTGTCTGCTAATTGTGTGTCTCCCCATTTTCTGCTAATGTGTCTCCCTCAAGTGCTTAGTACAGAAGTCTGAACATAGTAAGCACTCTAAAAATACCATTGACTGATTGATTGGTAGGCCCCAACACTCACACCAATCATCCAACTCAATCCAGGGCCTCGCTATAGGCACCCATGGGCCGGGTCACATACAGGTGGAGAAGTTTCTAAATTAAAAAGTTGTGAGCCAAATAAATCACCCTTCACTCTACACCTTGCCTTAGCCCCCTAGAGCTGCAAGATGAGGAAGAAAAGAAACTGGGGAAGAGGGAGAGGACTGGAGAAAAAGAATGAACCAGATTTGGTATCTCAGTTCCCTAAATACGAAGACTCCCAGAGGGTAGAGGCCTTGTCTCGGACATCTGCGGTTCTTCATGCCTTGTCAATAATGGCAGCTGTTGAATGTTGAACTTACAATTGCAAACTTTAATAAGGAAAGTGATGATAACATATGTGTCAAATAACTGTGGCTCATCATTATCATTTGCTGGTCATTCTGATAAACTTGTTCAGTCAAGTTAGAGAAGAATCCATCCCTATTGCAGTAGCAGCAACAGCGGACTATCAACCTTTGCTACAAAAAATGTTCTATGAGGAGCTGCCATTCAGAACACAGTTTAGCAGTGTGGTCTAATGGAAAGGTCACAGATTCCTGAGAGACAGAATACCTGGGAATTCAATACCAAATTCCCTAGCAGCCATGTAACTTTAGGAAAGTTACTTAAATTCTCTGTGCCTCACTTTCCTCTCACTTCCCATGAGTCTTAAGTGGGACAGGATCTGTGTCCGATCTAATTGTGTGGCGTCTATCCCAGTGCTTGCAACAGTAAGCACTTAATATCACTAATATTATTATTATAGTCTACAGAATAGTCCTTTCCTTGGAAAAGATTATGCCTAAATGACGAGACAGGCAAATGCACATTGCATACTGGGGGAACAAAAGCTATATAGTTGTGAGCAAAATTAAGGGTTTCCCTCTGACACATGAAGTTGTGCTAAAGTTGCTCCCCATATTGGAGACTAAGGTCCAGTCCCCCATGGTACTCTGAAATGCTGCTGGTTATAAATACACACACACACATTAAGTGTATTACTATTACTATTAAGTATTTAAGGGCTTACTATGTCACACACCCTAAGCACCACTTAAGGATTCAAGTCCCTGGCCCCTCCCTTCCACAAAACATTTAGGTATATATCCTTATTCTCTGCACAGGCTAAGTACTCTTCAAAGTACTTAGGAGAGTGCTCTGCATAAAGCAAGCATTCAGTAAATGCCATTGATGGTTTATGTGGAGAGCACTGTTCTAGTCACTGGAAACAATACACTTGTGGGAATTAATAATAATAATAATAATTCACATTTGTTAAGCACTTACTATGTGCCAAGCATTGTTCTAAGACCTGGGGGAGATACAAGGTTATCAGGATGTCCCACATGGGGCTCACAGTCTTAATCCCCATTTTACAGATGAGGTAACAGGCCCAGAGAAGTTAAGTGACTTGTCCAAAGTCACACCACTGACAAGTGATGGAGCCGGGATTAGAACCCATGACCTCTGACTCCCAAGCCCATGCTCCTGCCACTAAGCCATGCTGCTTCTCGAATTAGACTGTTAGCTCATTGTGGGAAGGGAATGTGTCTGTTTATAGTTGTATTGTACTTTCCCAAATAGTATAGTGCTTTGCACACGGTAAATGTTCAATAAATACAATTGAACTGTATTATATGTGTGTGGATATATACACACTAGTGGGAATTACAGTCCATGAGTCCAGTACACAATCTTTTTATGTATAGAATAGATAATAATATAATATTATATATAATATATAGCCCATAATATATTTACAAAGATTGAGCCTCCTGAGGATCAGGGACTGTTTATTTCCCATTTGTGTGTATTTACTTACAAGCACACACACAACCCTAGTGGATACAGAGTTGGTGAGAGAAGCAGACATGAAAGGAGAAATGAATAGGGATCACAATGGACTCAGTTACAGTCCATTGAGTCCAGTACACTCAATCTTTTTAAATATAAAATAGATAATAATATTATATTATATTATATATAATATATAGCCCACAATATATTTACAAAGATTGAGCCTCCTGAGGATCAGGGATTGTTTATTTTCCACTTGTGTGTATTTACTTACAAACACACCCACAACCTCAGTGGATACAGAGTTGATGAGAGGAGCAGGTATGAAAGGAGAAATGAATGGGGATCACAATGGACTCAATTACAGTCCATTGAGTCCAGTACACTCAATCTTTTTATATATAAAATAGATAATAATATAATATTATATTATATATAATATATAGCCCATAATATATTTATAAAGATGGAGCCTCCTGAGGATCAGGGATTGTTTATTTTCCACTTTTTTTTTAAATGGCATTTATTAAGCGCTTACTATGTGCAAAGCACTGTTCTAAGCGCTGGGGAGGTTACAAGGTGATCAAGTTGTCCCTCGTGGGGCTCACAGATTTAATCCCCATTTTCCAGATGAGGTAACTGAAGCACAGAGAAGTTAAGTGACTTGCCCAAAGTCACACAGCTGACAATTGGCGGAGTCGGGATTTGAACCCATGCCCTCTGACTCCAAAGCCCGGGCTGTTTCCTACTGAGCCACGCTGCTTCTCTACTGAGCCACGCTGTGTATTTACTTACAAACACACCCACAACCCTACTGGATACAGAGTTGGTGAGAGGAGCAGACATGAAAGGAAAAATGAGTGGGGATCACATCTTCCAATTGTACTGTACTCTCCTAAGAGCTTAATACAGTGCTCTACATGCAGATTGCCTGGATTGTTTCAATCAATCATATTTATTGAGCGCTTACTGTGTTTCCTCTTAGGGCATGGGTGTTGCAGGAGGAAGGGGAATGAATGAAGATATAAAGGGAAACTCTTGGAACAAATGGTGACAGGACAGTTTCCAAAATCAAAACTGCTGGAAAAACAGTAAGTGCTGATTGATGTAACCCCCAGGAAGGTGGGAGAAGGATCAGGGTCCAGAGATTTCTGAGAAGGTCTGGAGAAAATCTGTGGACAGTCATCCTTCAGTGGTATTTGAGCACTTACTAACAATCGTATTTACTATGTACTGAGCTTGGGAGACTAGGAGTAGGCAGTTCTTTGCCCACAGTGAGCTTACAGCCTAGCTGGGGAAAAGAGATATTGATATGAATAAATCATATTATGTAATTTAAATATATGTACATGATGAAGGCAGATCAGGGGCCCATTAAGCTCAGAAGTGGAAATCGACCAATTAGCAAAGAACATACACGCTGCTTCACCAGTGCTGAAAGGAAAAATCAACCTACGCATCAGGCAAAAACTCCTCAGCCTCAGCTTCAAGGCTGTCCATCACCTCGCCCTCTCCTACCTCACCTCCCTACTTTCCTTCTCCAGCCCAGCCCGCACCCTCTGCTCCTCTGCTGCTAACCTCCTCACTGTGCCTCGTTCTTGCCTTTCCTCTCCATCCAAACTGCTACCCTGCTTGTTCAAGCTCTCATCCTATCCCGTCTGGACTACTGCACCAGCCTTCTCTCTGATCTCCCATCCTCGTGTCTCTCCCCACTTCAATCCATACTTCATGCTGCTGCCCGGATTATCTTTGTCCAGAAACGCTCTGGGCATGTTACTCCCCTCCTCAAAAATCTCCAGTGGCTACCAATCAATCTGCGCATCAGGCAGAAACTCCTCACCCTGGGCTTCAAGGCTGTCCATCCCCTCGCCCCCTCCTACCTCACCTCCCTTCTCTCCTTCTCCAGCCCAGCCCGCACCCTCCGCTCCCCTACCGCTAATCTCCTCACCGTGCCTCGTTCTCTCCCCACAGCACCTGTATATATGTATATATGTTTGTACATATTTATTACTCTATTTCTTTATTTTACTTGTACATATCTATTCTATTTATTTTATTTTGTTAGTATGTTTGGTTTTGTTCTCTGTCTCCCCCTTTTAGACTGTGTGCCCACTGTTGGGTAGGGACTGTCTCTATATGTTGGCAACTTGTACTTCCCAAGTGCTTAGTACAGTGCTCTGCACACAGTAAATGCTCAATAAATACGATTGATTGATTGATTGATTGATTGCCTGTCCCGCCATCGACCCCCGGCCCATGTCCTCCCCCTGGCCTGGTATGCCCTTCCTCTGCACATCCGCCAAGCTAGCTCTCTTCCTCCCTTCAAAGCCCTAGTGAGAGCTCACCTCCTCCAAGAGGCCTTCCCAGACTCAGTCCCCTCCTTCCTCTCCCCCCCATCCCCCCGCCCTACCTCCTTCCCCTCCCCACAGCACCTGTATATATGTTTGTACAGATTTATTACTCTATTTATTTTACTTGTACGTATTTACTATTCTATTTATTTTATTTTGTTAATATGTTTTATTTTGTTGTCTGTCTCCTCCTCTTAGACTGTGAGCCCGCTGTTGGGTAGGGACCGTCTCTATATGTTGCCAACTTGTACTTCCCAAGCGCTTAGTACAGTGCTCTGCACACAGTAAGTGCTCAATAAATACGATTGAATGAATGAATGAATGAAAAGCAAGTAAAATGAATTAATGGGAATACTCAGTGGCCAGTGAGAATCTGCATGCAATTCTCATCTCGGAGAAAGAGGATGGGATGTGGCACTGCCAGATCATAAATCCCTGGAGAAGGAGCATGATCTAGAGGAAACAAAATCTGGGTGACAGCAGACCTGCCCACTTTCCCGGACCATAAGCTCGTTGTGGGCAGGGAATGTCACTGTTCATTGCTGCATTGTACTTACCCAAGTGCTTAGTGCAGTGCTCTGCACAGAGTAAGTGCTCAATAAATATGATTGAATAGTTCCAGCTGAGTTCTCCCCACCATCTGTAAAGTGAAAGTAATCATATCTGACTCTCCCCAATTCCCAGTGCTGCCATGAGAAGAAAAAAAATATTCAAGATACTCTAAGAAACTCCAGTTTAGGTGTGGCGATAGTAACAAAGAATCTTAGTCAAAATGAGTACCACCTTGGAGTCACTTGGTTTAGAAATTCCAAACTTAAAGAAAAAAAAAACCAAAAAGGAACAAGAGAATTTTACTAGTTAAGATGAGGAAAGAGATCAGGAAATGTTAGATGAGCCTGGGGAACCTGTAAAACAGGGCAGGGAGTGATAGTGGGAGGCCTCAATTATCCTTAGAGAAAGTAGTTGAATAATTCATCAGGAAGTGAAGTGGATAGAAGGCTTCTGAATAGGATAAATCGCAGTGTTCCATCACAGCTAGTCAGAGCCAACAAGGGAAGATAACACACCAAATATAATTTGAATTTAGTAGCACTTGGAATGGAAGAGCCATTGCAAGATCCATTAGTCCTGGGCCCACAGGCTTGGTTAAATACGGTTCTGTCCTCACTTTATCTTTGGCCAGGCTAAGGGTCATCTTTTTCAGTTAACCAGGCAGACTTTGTTTGGTGTCCTGTATCTTTTTATTGTGCTGCTTACACTTTACCTGGGCCATTAATATGTTTCCATTCAGCAAGGCCTAGTGGAAAGATCCTAGGCCTGAAAGTTAGAAAGTCAGAAGGACCTGGGTTCTAATCCCAGCTCTGCCACTCTTCTGCTGTGTGACCTTAGGCAAATCACTTCACTTCTCTGTGCCTCAGTTACCTCAAAGGTAAAATGGGGATTAAGACTGTGAGCCCGACATGGGACAGGGACTGTGTTTAACCTCATTTGCTTGTATCTAGCCCAGCACTTACTACAGTATCTGGCACATAGGAGGCATTTAACAAATACTAATTACTACTAGTAGCAAGTCAATTATTTGTTTTGTTTATCATTTTTACCCACCCTGGCAAAGATTGCAGGGACAGACAATGATGTATTGGGTCTGAATTTGTGGGGAGGAGGGTTAGTTATCTCCTCCAAAGCTGCGGCCAAGTTCTTCTCCCTACCAATGGAGAGGAGAAGAGCAGGTACGGAGGTCAATGTTTCATCCAACTGCTGCAGGTAAATCAATGCTCTCTATGCCCATTCTTCAACTCTCCATTCCCCTACCCCCATCTCCTCATTTGCTGGCTTGCCCTGACCAGGATGAATAGCAAACAGAAGTGGAATGGAGCAAGCTTGGGGGTGGAAAGAGGGGGAGAAGGAGAATTATTTGGCATCCACTTATGAGAAGATAACGAATCCCCTCCCCACAAATTCAGCCCCAATATATCATCTATCCCTGCAATCTTGGCCAAGGCATGGAAAAAATAAAGAACAAAAAGATGAACTTATTACAGCCTGACAACTTAGAGAGCACCATTTTGATGGTCCAGGAAAAATGTACAGAAAACAACAAAAAGATACAGGACACCAAACAGAAACCCCACACAGGTAACGGAAAGGATGACCTTTTGCTCTGCCAAAGATGAAGTGGAGACAGAACTGTGTTATAATAATATTAAATAGTACTTGTTAAGTGCTTACTACATGCCAGGCACTATACTAAGTGCTGGGTGGATGCAAGCAAATTAGGTTGGACACAGTCCCTATCCCATATGGGGTTTACAGTCTTAATCCCCATTTTACAGAGGAGGTAACAGGCACAGAGAAGTGACTTTCCCAAGGCCACACAGCAGACAAGTGGCAGAGCTGGAATTAGAACCCATGACCTTCTGAGTCCCAAGCCTGTGCTTTATATACTACACCATGGTGTTAACCAGGCCTTTGGGCTCAGGGCTAATGGCTCTTACAGTGTCACCCATATGATGTCACTATATCATGCTGCAAATAGCCACCCTGGAACTGTCTCTACAGCTTAACTGATTTGTGCCCAGTGGGGACCATCCCCGAGAGAGAGAGAGAGAGAGAAAGAGAGAGAGAGAGACAGAGTTGCTGCAGATATGCCCTGGTTGGCTCATTGCTTCCATTAGCAATCACTCTCTCTCCATTGACCCCTTAATAATAATAACATCAACGATGGAATTTGTTCACTGCTTACTATGCACCAAGCACTATACTAAGCACTGGGATCATTCATTCAATCGTATTTATTGAGCGCTTACTGTGTGCAGAGCACTGTACTAAGCGCTTGGGAAGTACAAGTTGGGAACACATAGAGACGGTCCCTACCCAACAACGGGCTCACAGTCTAGAAGGGGGAGACAAACAACAAAACAAAACATGTAGACAGGTATCAAAGTCGTCAGAATAAATAGAATTAAAGCCATATGCACATCATTAACAAAATAAATAGAATAGTAAATATGTACATGTAAAATAGAGTAATAAGTCTGTACAAATATATATACAAGTGCTGTGGGGAGGGGACGGAGGTAGGGTGGAGAGGGAGGAGGAGAGAATAAAGGGGGCTCAGTCTGGGAAGGCCTCTTGGAGGAGGTGAGCTCTCAGGAGGGCTTTGAAGGGATGAAGATAGCTAGTTTGGCTGCTGTGTGGAGGGAGGGCATTCCAGGAAGGACATGGGCCGGGGGTTGACAGTGGGACAGGCGAGAACGAGGCCCAGTGAGGAGGTTAGCAGCTGCAGAGGAGCAGAAGGTGTGGGCTGGGCCCTTGGCCAGGACGTATCTGCCCCTGCAGTCCAGGCTGCTGCAGTAGCAGATGGCAAAGCAGAGGAACAAGGTGAGGAACAGCCCGTACACCATGAATCCAAGGGCAATGGCGAGTAGGGCCAAGGCGAAGCTCACGTGTCTCGCTAGGAAGCATCGATACAAGATAACCAGGTCCCACATGGCACTTACAATCTAAGTAGAAGGGAGAACAGGTACTGAATCCCCATTTTACAGATGAGAAAACTGAGGTGCAGAGAAATTGAGTGACTCACCCAAGGTTACACAGCAGGTATATGGCAGAGCTGGAATTAGAACCCAGGTCCAAGGACCCCCAGGCCCGTACTCTTTCCACTAGGCCACTTTGCTCCTCAGCATGGAACTCCTCAACGTGGAACCCAACCCTTGCCTACATCCTCCCTCTGGCCTGGAACTCTCTCCCTAATAATACCCAACAGACTACCACCCTTCCACTTTCAAAGCCTAATTAAAAAATAAATAAATAAAATAAAAAGGCATTCCCCCACTCAGTCTTCATTTCCTCTCAAAAGTCACCTCCTCCACATGCACATCAGACACCATTCTCCAATGGCTTCTTCCCCACTGCTTTCAAACACTCCCATGTGTTCCCTATCCTTAAAAAAAAAAAAGCCTCCCTTGACTCCATGGCTCCCTCCAATTATTGCCCCATCGTCCTCCTATCATTCCTCTCCAAAATCCTTGAGTGAGATGTCTACACCCGCTGTTTCAAATTCCTCTCCTCCAATTCTCTCCTTGATCTCCTCCAATCTGGCTTCCGTCCCCTTCACTCCACAGAAACTGCCCTCTCAAAAGGTCACCAATGATCTCTTTCTAGCCAAATCCAAAGGCCCCTACTCTATCCTTAATTCTCCTCAACCTCTCATCTGCCTTTGACACTCTCAACCAGCCCCTTCTCCTGGAAAGATTATCAAACTTTGGCTTCACTGACACTCTCCTCTCCTGGTTTATCTCCAATCTCTCTGGCCATTCAGTCTCCTTTGCAGGCTCCTCCTCTGCCTCCCACCCCCTAACTGTGGGGGGCCCCTCAAGGTTCAGTTCTGAGTCCCCTTCTGTCCTCCATCTACACCCATTCCCTTGCATAACTCATTCTCTCCCAGGGCTTCAACTGCCACTTTTATGCAGATGACACCCAAATCTACATCTCCAGTCCTGATCTCTCTCCCTCTCTCCAGTCTCATATTTCCTCCTGTCAAGACATTTCTACTTGGATGAACTCCCATCACCTCAAACTTAACATGTCTAAAGCAGAGCTCCTTATCTTCCCACCCATGCAATGTCCTCCCCATCACTGTAGGCAGCACCACCATCCTTCCCGTCTCACAAGCCCATAACCTTAGTGTTATCCTTGACTCCTCTCTCTCATTCAACCCATCACCAAATCCTGTCAGTCCCACCTTCACATCATTGCTAAAATCCACACTTTCCTCTCCATCCATAAGGCTACCACATTAATACAATCACTCATCCTATCCCACCTGGATTACCGCATCAGCCCCCTTGCTGACCTCCCAGCTTCCTGTCTCTCCCCACTCCAGTCCATATTATATACTAAGCACTTAGTACAGTATTAAGTGCTTAGTACAGTGCTCTGCACACATAAGCGCTCAATAAATATGATTGAATGGATGAATATTCTGCTGCCTGGATCATTTTTCTACAAAAAATTCTCTGGACACATCACTTGGCTCCTCAAAAACTCCAGTGGTTACCCATCCACCTCCATATTGAACAAAAACTCCTCTCCATTGGTTTTAAAAGGATTCCATCACCTTGCTCCTTCTTACCTCACCTCGCTTCTCTCCTAAAACCCAGCCCACACACTCGACTCCTCTAGTGCTAAACTTCTTACTGTCCCTCCATCTCACCTGTCTCACCATCAACCCCCAGCCCACATCCTGCCTCTGGCCTGGAACGTTCTCCCTCCTCAAATCCTCTCCCCACCTTTAAAGCCTTTCTGAAGGCATATCTCCTCCAAGAGGTCTTCCCAGACTAAGTCCCACTTTTCCTCATCTCCCACTCCCTTCTGTGTCTCCCTGACTTGCTCTTTTGGCTCTTCCCCCCCCCCCCCCCACCCCCAGCCCCAAAGCGCTTATGAACTTATCTTTAATTTTATATTTATATCAATGCCTGTTTCCCCCACTTTAGATGGTGAGCTCGTTGTGGGCAGGGGATGTCGCGGTTTGTTGTAGTGTGCTTTCCCAAGCGCTTAGTACGGTGCTCATCCTGTTTGTTGCCCCAGCCCTGGCTGTTCCCAGCAGCAGACCAGATCTGCAGAGACGGGAGGGAGTTCCGCTCCAGGAGAGGGGGTGATTGGGGAATAAGTGTGTTCTGCATAGCAGTGCTTAAAGGCGGTTTATGACAGGGAATGAAATGACAGCTTTATGTGTTTTAATGGTATTTGTGCTCCCCACAGCACCTGTATATATGTATATATGTTTATACGTATTTATTACTCTATTTATTTTACTTTTACATATTTATTCTATTTATTTTATTCTGTTAATAATATGGTTTGTTTTGTTCTGTCTCCCCCTTCTAGACTGTGAGCCCACTGTTGGGTAGGGACCGTCTCTGTATGTTGCCAACTTGTACTTCCCAAGCGCTCAGTACAGTGCTCTGCACACAGTAAGTGCTCAGTAAATACAATTGAATGAATGAATGAATGAATGAATGAATTTGTTAAGCACTAGCTGTGTGTCCACCACTGTTTTAAATACTGGGGCAGATACAAGTCAATCAGGTGGAACACAATTCCTATCCCACTTGGGCTCACAATACAAGTAAAAGGGAGAACAGGTATTCAGTCCTCATTTTACAGATGAAGCACCTGAAGCCCTGACAAGTTAAGTGACTTGCCCAAGGTCACACGGCAGGCAAATAGCAGAGCTGGGATTAGAACCCAGAATTTTTGACTCTCAGGCCTGTGCTCTTTCCACTAGTCCACTCTGCTTCTGATCAGGGGACCCTTCTGGGATCCAGCCCCAGGAACTTTAGAGGGAGGACAGCGTCAGGCAGCAGGAAATAGGCTAATTAAGCAGGGTAAAAAAGGAACGTGAAAGTACCTTGCAGAGAAGCATCATAGCATAGTGGATAGAGCACGGGCCTGAGAGTCAGAAGGTCATTGGTTCTAATCCCAGCTCTGCCACTTATCTGCTGTGTGACCTTGGACAAGTAACTTCACTTCTCTGTGCCTCAGTTACCTCTGTAAAATGGGGAATGAGACTGTGAACCCCACGTGGGACAGAGCACTGTGACCAACCCAATTTGCTTGTATCCACCCCAGTGCTTAGTACGGGGCCTGGCACATTCATTCAATCGTATTGAGTGCTTACTGTGTGCAGGGCACTGTACTAACCATTTGTGAAGTACAATTCAGCAACAAATAGAGACAATCCCTACCCAAAAGCGGGGTCACAGTCTAGAAATAGTAAAGGCTTAAATACCATAGTTATTAATACAGATTTAAATAAGGAATCAGAGGGACCACTCGGGGTTAAGAGTGGCATCTGTGTGTAGGGATACAGAACTAAAAGATTCATTCCTGAGGAAGACGTTCAAGAGCTGGTTTGTCGAGCAGGCAGATCCAAGGAAGAGGTTCAGACTACGGGGACCACACAGGATGTCGGAGTACAAGATTGATAAAGAATTGTGAAATTGTCACCGAGATTGGGGGGTGGGGGGGGAAATCCACCCAAGAGTTCCAAAGGAATTTTAGGAGGGAAATGGCAGAATTCCTGGTGTGTGGGTGGAACTTATGGTCACAGAACTGAAGCCCTGGTGGATTGCCAGTGAAGCTTACTACCAGTCAAGAAGGTCCCAGAGGTGAGTTTGTGAGTTGTACTTCATCCAGGGAAAAAGTAATTCAGAATACGGATGCAGAGTGACGGGTTCAGAGTGATCAGCAGTCAGATTCCAGCGTCGTTGTCGACTTCTGTTAAATTCCCATGCTAACATGCAGCAGCCAAAACTGCCAGCTAAATGCTGGTGTCATCAGAAAGGGGATCGAAAATAAACAACAAAAAAAGTCACTATATGAAGGTATTAATCCACACCTAGAATATAGTATGCAGTTTTAATTGCTTCATTTTGGGGAGGACAGAGCTGGAGTCAGTACAGGGAAAGGCAAACAAGAGAGAGTCAGGAAGATTTTGTTGTTTTTTACCCCCCAAACGCAGGTGGACAGAAAAAATGAACACTTAGACCATATGAAGTTTGATGTCCAAAATAGGTCCCTAATGTCTCAGCTTCTCCCTGTTATGAAATTTCCCTTGGTCAATCCATCAGTGGTATTTGAGTGCTTACTGTATGCAAAGCACTGTATTTAAGTACAACTGGTATGTCCCCTCACATGGTTATGACCGAAAGGGCCACACAGCTAACACAGAAGCAGTGTGGCCTAATGGAAAGAGCACAGACCCAGGGAGTCAGAGCATCTGGGTTCTGATCCTGGCTCCTCCTTCTGTCTGTGTGACCTTGAGTGATTCATTTCACTTTAATGCTCCTCAGTTACCTCATCTGTAAAGTGCGAATTAAATCCTCCTCTCTTCAACAGACTGTGAGCCCCATGTAGGGCAGGGACTGGGTACAACCTGGTGATCTTATATCTACCTCAGGACTTTGAACATTGCCTGGCACTTAGTAAGCATGTAAGTACCACTGAGGAAAACAAAAACAAAAAACAACCCAGAGCATCTCTTTGTGCCCCTAAACAAACCTTAAAAGCTGCATATTGTCAGTGAGGCACTTACCCTGCACACAGTAAGTGCTCAATAAATATCATTTATTGATTAAAGCTTCATTCATCCCAGGTCTGACAAAACTTGAGAGTTTCCAATCGAGGCTAAGAGTCCCCAAAATGTTCTCCATCGTTCGCTAAAGTCTCTGACCAACTTCCCACACTCCAGATGAAAAGTACTTAGAACAGTGCTTGGCACATAGTAGGTGCTTAACAAATACCATAATAAAAGTTGGCATCCAGGCCACAAATAACATTTCAGTCCTAAAAGTGCCTTCCAGAACAAGCACAGTATCTTCTAGACCTTTGTCCAGGAGGAAGTGAAAAACCAATGCAGCTGGCCAGATGTCAGCTTCGCCATAAATATCAAGGGAGCTGCAAGCTAGTTTAATAAGCTAATAAATATTTCTCAGTGACCTTTCTTGCTCTCCCAGGAATATCTGGCTAGAAAGTGTAATTGTTCACTTGAGAAGAACATGCAAAGGAGACCACACTCTATTCCCACCCAGTTACAAATGCTAAGTGAGAAAACTGGTGGATCTTGGATGGAAAGTTCCTGTCAGCTTTGACAGGGGGGAAAAAAAGTTTTTAAAAAAAACAACCCCCTTCCTGCCTTGTCACCGTGGGTGGCTAGCTCCTCTGCACTATTTTTTGAATGGCCTTAATGGCCTTAAAAATCTGGCAAATATGTTCTCTGTTGCTTTTATTTATGACCACATAATCCCTTAGATAGTGACAAATTCTGAGATTATAGCAAATACATCAGGATACCAACAGTAGCGTGAAAAGATCTAGGTCTAGCGGATGCCAACACAAACAGTAGCCTGACATGACAGCTGTACACAATTACATCTAATTAACAAGTTTTAAACACTGCATTGCCAGTAGCCTCTTTGAAGTACGGTTCCCCTTGGTTGTTTTAATGAGAAGTATTTCCCAGAGGGAACAAGTCAAAATCCACAGTTTGAACATTTAACTTCACAGTTTGACTTACAGTGCCATTTAGAGTTCATGGTCTTAATTCATTTTCTTCCCCCCGTTGAAAGAAGCATAAATCTTACCATTGAGCACTGGAAAATGACAGATTTTGCTGCTTCGAGAGCATGTGTCATAAGATCTCTGGCTTCTGACTTGGGGTGAACAAGCAAGTCGTAGGTTCCTTGGGGTTCAAAGTTAATATCTTCCTGGGTTCCTTCTTATTAATTCTAAAAACACTGGATATGAACCAGGTCTAACTTTCCCCACAAACCCAGAGATAACGTCTACCAACTCAACTGGGCTCAGTGGAAAGAGCCTGGGCTTTGGAGTCAGAGGTCATGGGTTCAAATTCCGGCTCCGCCACTTGTCAGCTGTGTGACTTTGGGCGAGTCACTTCACTTCTCTTTGCCTCAGTTACCTCAGCTGTAAAATGGGGATTAAGACTGTGAGCCCATGTGAGACAACCTGATTACCTTATATCTACCCCAGTGCTTAGAACAGTGCTTGGCACACACCAAGAACTCAAATAGATCAGTGGTATCTGACCGCTTTCTATGTGCAGAGCACTGTATTAAGAGACTGTGAGCCCGTTGTTGGGTAGGGACCATCTCTATATGTTGCCGACTTGTACTTCCCAACCATTTAGTACAGTGCTCTGCACACAGTAAGCACTCAATAAATACAATTGAATGAATGAAGAGCTTGGGAAAGTACAGTACAATACAGTTAGCAGATATGTTCCCTGCCCATAATGACTTTACAGTCTAGAATGGATCACCACTTCTACCAATACCTCCCAGGAAAGGAAATCTACTTGATCATTTGGCAAGTACAACTGATTTTGAAAGTTAATTCTCATTTTAATTTAAAGCATCCTAAACTGCCCTCTGATGGCACTATACATAATGTTATTAATAATGGTATTGAAGCACCAAGCATTGCATTCACTGTTGGGGTAAGTACAAGATAGTAAAGTTAAATAAAATCCCTGTTCCACATGAGATTCACAGTCCATGTAGGACTGTAAGCTCTAGACTGTAAACTTGTTGTGGGCAGGGAATGTGTCTATTGTTATATTGTATTCTCCCAAGAGCTTAGTACAGTGTTCTACAGTAAGCACTCAATAAATATGATTGAATTTAATGAAGGGAGGGAGAATAGGTACCTAATCCCCATTTTGCAGAAGAGACAACTCAGGCACCTAAAAATTAAGTAATAATAATAATAATAATGGCATTTATTAAGAACTTACTATGTGCAAAGCACTGTTCTTAGCACTGGGGAGGTTTCAAGGTGATCAGGTTGTCCCACGAGGGGCTCACAGTCTTAATCCCCATTTTACAGATGAGGTAACAGGCACAGAAAAGTTAAGTGACTTGCCCGAAGTCACACAGCTTACAAGTGGCGGAGCCGGGATTTGAACCCCTGACCTCTGACTCCAGTAACTTGCCCAAGGGCTCACTGCAGGCAAATGGTAGAGCTGAGATTAGAATTCCCGAGTTCTCACTCTTTCCACTAAGCCCCTGAACCAAAAGGCTTTCGATAATACTTATTGGTATTTGTTAAATGCTTATTACGTGCCAGGCACTGTACTGAGCAATGGGGTAGATACAAGAAAATTGTGCTGGACATAATCCCTGTCCTACATGGGGCTCACAGGCTTCATCCCCATTTTACAGATGAAGTAAGAGGTACAGAGAAGTAAGCGATTTACCCAAGGTTATACAGCGGACAAGTGGCACAGCCAGGATTAGAACCCACATCCTTCTGACTCCCAAGCCCTTGCTCTATCCACTAGGCCAAGATTGGCCCTCTACATAGTTCTGGAACCACTGCTGTTGGCCTATTGAAAAGAGCTGGTACAGATCTGAGCTCTAATGCCAGTTCTGCCTGAGGAACCACCTAGCGCATCCTGAGGGTGTCCAAGCCCAGCAGAAATTGTGAAAAATATTTGCCCACTTTAGGGGGAGAAGACAGCAGCTGTCAAAGCAAACCCCTGCCAAGTCATGATGCTACAATTTAACACTGGCACTACCCTGCAGTCCCTTTAGCTGTGTTTTGTGCACATAAAAACCTCTGCATGCATTTCACATTGTGCTGCACCCCTGGCTACTCGCTCATTGCATTTCAATCAATCAATCAATCGTATTTATTGAGCGCTTACTATGTGCAGAGCACTGTACTAAGTGCTTGGGAAGTACAAATTGGCAACATATAGAGACAGTCCCTACCCAACAGTGGGCTCACAGTCTAAAAGGGGGAGACAGAGAACAAAACCAAACATACCAACAAAATAAAATAGGATAGATATGTACAAGTAAAATAAATAAATAGATTAATAAATATGTACAAATATATATACATATATACAGGTGCTGTGGGGAAGGGAAGGAGGTAAGATGGGGGGATGGAGAGGGAGACGAAGGGGAGAGGAAGGAAGGGGCTCAGTCTGGGAAGGCCTCCTGGAGGAGGTGAGCTCTCAGCAGGGCCTTGAAGGGAGGAAGAGAGCTATCTTGGCCGATGGGCAGAGGGAGGGCATTCCAGGCCCGGGGGATGACGTGGGCCGGGGGTCGATGGCGGGACAGGCGAGAACGAGGTACGGTGAGGAGATTAGCGGCGGAGGAGCGGAGGGTGCGGGCTGGGCTGTAGAAGGAGAGAAGGGAGGTGAGGTAGGAGGGGGCGACGTGATGGACAGCCTAGAAGCCCAGGGTGAGGAGTTTCTGCCTGATGCGCAGATTGATTGGTAGCCACTGGAGATTTTTGAGGAGGGGAGTGATATGCCCAGAGCATTTCTGGACAAAGATAATCCGGGCAGCAGCATGAAGTATGGATTGAAGTGGAGAGAGCCTTAGTGCATCAGGTCCGACCTCCCCAAAGTCTCTTCCCCCCTTTCTCCATCCCCCCGGCTCTCAACACTCTCTGCTACTCTCCCATCCTTCCCAGCAGTATCCTCAGAGGAACTTTCCTCCCTCCTCTCAAGTGCTACTCCGGCCACCTGTGCTTCTGACCCCATTCCCTCTCATCTTATGAAATCTCTTGCTCCATCCCTTCTCCCCTCCTTAACTTCCATCTTCAACCGCTCACTCTCCACTGGTTCCTTCCCCTCTGCCTTCAAACATGCCCATGTCTCTCCCATCCTAAAAAAAACCCTCTCTTGACCCCACCTCACCTTCTAGTTATCGTCCCATATCCCTCCTACCATTCCTTTCCAAACTCCTTGAACGAGTTGTCTACACGCGCTGCCTAGAATTCCTCAACAACAACTCTCTCCTCAACCCCCTCCAGTCTGGCTTCCGTCCCCTTCATTCCACGGAAACTGCCCTCTCAAAGGTCACCAATGACCTCCTGCTTGCCAAATCCAACGGCTCATATTCTGTCCTAATCCTCCTCGACCTCTCAGCTGCCTTTGACACTGTGGACCACCCCCTTCTCCTCAACACGCTATCTGACCTTGGCTTCACAGACTCTGTCCTCTCCTGGTTCTCCTCTTATCTCTCCGGTCGTTCTTTCTCAGTCTCTTTTGCAGGCTCCTCCTCCCCCTCCCATCCCCTTACTGTGGGGGTTCCCCAAGGTTCAGTGCTTGGTCCCCTTCTGTTCTCAATCCACACTCACTCCCTTGGTGACCTCATTCGCTCCCACAGCTTCAACTATCATCTCTACGCTGATGACACCCAGATCTACATCTCTGCCCCTGCTCTCTCCCCCTCCCTCCAGGCTCGCATCTCCTCCTGCCTTCAGGACATCTCCATCTGGATGTCCGCCCGCCACCTAAAGCTCAACATGTCGAAGACTGAGCTCCTTGTCTTCCCTCCCAAACCTTGTCCTCTCCCTGACTTTCCCATCTCTGTTGACGGCACTACCATCCTTCCCGTCTCACAAGCCTGCAACCTTGGTGTCATCCTCGACTCCGCTCTCTCATTCACCCCTCACATCCAAGCCGTCACCAAAACCTGCCGGTCTCAGCTCCGCAACATTGCCAAGATCCGCCCTTTCCTCTCCATCCAAACTGCTACCCTGCTCATTCAAGCTCTCATCCTATCCCGTCTGGACTACTGCACCAGCCTTCTCTCTGATCTCCCATCCTCGTGTCTCTCTCCACTTCAATCCATACTTCATGCTGCTGCCCGGATTATCTTTGTCCAGAAATGCTCTGGGCATTTCCCTCCCCTCCTCAAAAATTTCCAGTGGCTACCAATCAATCTGCGCATCAGGCAGAAACTCCTCACCCTGGGCTTCAAGGCTGTCCATCACCTCGCCCCCTCCTACCTCACCTCCCTTCTCTCCTTCTACTGCCCAGCCCGCAACCTCCGCTCCTCCACCGCTAATCTCCTCACCGTGCCTCGTTCTCGCCTGTCCTGCCGTCGACCCCCGGCCCACGTCATCCCCCGGGCCTGGAATGCCCTCCCTCTGCCCCTCCGCCAAGCTAGCTCTCTTCCTCCCTTCAAGGCCCTGCTGAGAGCTCACCTCCTCCAGGAGGCTTTCCCAGACTGAGCCCCTTCCTTCCTCTCCCCCTCATCCCCCTCTCCATCCCCCCACCTTACCTCCTTCCCTTCCCCACAGCACCTGTATGTATGTATATATGTTTGTACATATTTATTACTCTATTTATTTATTTATCTTACTTGTACATTTCTATCCTATTTATTTTATTTTGTTGGTATGTTTGGTTCTGTTCTCTGTCTCCCCCTTTTAGACTGTGAGCCCACTGTTGGGTAGGGACTGTCTCTATGTGTTGCCAATTTGTACTTCCCAAGCGCTTAGTACAGTGCTCTGCACATAGTAAGTGCTCAATAAATACGATTGATTGATTGATTGATACTGGAAGTAAAGAGCAAACTATTAGCACTACAGTAATAATTGTGATATTTGTTAAGCACTGATTATATGCCAGGCACTATACTAAGTGCTGGGGTGGAAACAAGCCATTCCCCTTGGATACAGTTCCTTCCCACAGGTTCTCTCAAAAACCAAGTCTCATGGACTTGGGAGAGCGAACTTATGGTCACCAAAAAAGAAGATTCTCCCCCAGTGCTAACCAGGTCCAGAACTGCTAAGTGGCAGCATAGGAAGGGATGATGATGTGGGAGAATGAGTGAGACAGCAACCATTCTGATACCCACCTTCCCAGCTGAAAAAAGCCAGGAATAAGTTAGTTTTATTTTTCTAAGTCATAGAAGACAGCAAGATATATATCATATTAGCTTTAAAATCTTACGTCAAAATTACACCTCCACAAGTAGATATACTTATGAGTGTTTTGACTATACGATGGGCTCAAAGGTTCATTTTGTTTGGCTCTTCAGCACAAAAGAGTTGCTGATCTCTGCCCTAGGGGGAAAACACAAAGACCTGAAAATTATAAGCCACTTTACCAAGTCTACCAAGTCCTATGAGCAGATGATGGTAGACCTTAAAAAAGCTGGAGTATTAGCTTGCCCCATGGAATCCCACCAATGAAGATCTTTATTTGGAAGACAAAATTAAATGCTGACAGAATCCTGTTACTTAGCACACTGGCTGATGAGGCAATAGACAAAGGAAAAGGGTGATCATGCTTGAATTAGTGAAGGGAAAAATTAAGCATTTTAAAAAGAGCCTTCCAACGATAGAAATGGATGTGTAGACTGTAAACTTGTTGGGGGCTCATTGTTATATTGTACTCTCCCAAGCGCTTAGACTGTGAGCCCGCTGTTGGGTAGGGACTGTCCCTATATGTTACCAACTTGTACTTCCCAAGCGCTTAGTACAGTGCTCTGCACATAGTAAGCGCTCAATAAATACGATTGAATGAATGAAACAAATACTGAGTCAAAAGAACAGCACATTTTTCAAGGCAACCTGGAACCCACACCCACTTTGCTGAGTAGTCCAGTAATAATAATAATAATAATAATAATAATAATAATGACATTTATTAAGCACTTACTTTGTGCAGAGCACTGTATTAAGCACTGTGGAGGTTACAAGGTGATCAGGTTGTCCCACAGGGGGCTCACAGTCTTAATCCCCATTTTACAGATGAGGTAACTGAGGCACAGATAATTTAAGTGACTTGCCCAAAGTCACACAGCTGACAATTGGCAGAGCTGGGATTTGAACCCATGACCTCTGACTCCAAAGCCCGTAGTCTTTCCTCTGAGCCACGCTGCCTCTCTTAGCATCAGTTACAGGTCACACCCCACATCAAGACGCAAGGCAGGATCATCACCAGTGAAGTCAGCCTCCTAACACTGAAGCTACACTAGTTACAATACATTGAGTGGAGACTGTGAAGAGGAATCTTGTCTTCTGCTGTCGAATCATTTCCAACCCATAGCCAGGCCGTGGACACATCTCTCTCCCAGAATGCCCCACCTCCATCTGCAATCGTTCTGGTAGTTTTGCCAAAGAGTTTTTTTGGTAAGAATATGGAAGTGTTTTACCATTGCCTTCTTCCATGCAGTAAACTCAAGACTCCGCCCTCAACTCGCTTCCATATCAATGCTGCCCAGCACAGGTGAGTTATGACTAGTAGCAGATTGCCTTCCACGTGCTTGCCACTGCTCAAGCTAGGAATCAATTAATCAATAGTACTTATTGAGCGCTTACTGTGTGCAGAGCACTGTAGTAAGTGCTTGGGAAGTACAAGTTGGCAACATATAGAGACAGTTCCTACCCAACAGTGGGCTCACAGTCTAAAATGGAATGGAATGAATAGGCCTCTTCTTGACTCTCCCTCCCATGGCCAAGACTTGAAGAGTACTGAAAACTCTCCAGGTGTGATCCTGAGAGGAGATAGGGGAATAACTGACAATAAGATATCCAACTAGCTACTGTATAGTGACCCCTCTCAGGGTCGTACCTGGAGAGTTTCTAGTCCTCTACCAGTCTTGGCTACGGGAGGGAAAGTCAAGCAGAGGCCTATCCATTCCATTCTTAGCTTGAGCAGTGGATAGCGAGTGGACGACAATCTGCTACAAGTCAAAACCTACCCGCACTGGGCAGCACCAGTATGGAAGAGAGTTGAGGGCGGTGACTCGAGTTTATTGCACAGAAGGTGGCAATGGTAAACCACTTTCATATTTTTACCAAGAAAATTCTCTGGTTACACTACCTGAACAATTGCAGATGGAGGACGGAGCGTTCTGGGAGAGATGTGTCCGTGGTGTCGCTATGGGTCAGAAACAACTTGATAGCATAAGAGAAGACAAGACTGTATGGAGAGCTGAAACTGGGTCCCAAAAAGGATACAATACAAAGCTTCAGTGATACTGCTTCCTTTTTTTAAGTGGCATTTAAGTGCTTACTCAGTGCAAGTCTCTTTACTAAGCACTGAGATAGATACAAGACAGTCAGGTTGAACACAGTCCATGTCCCACGTGGGGCTCATAGCTTTAATGTCCACTTTACAGATAAAATTGCTGTACCTGGGTTATCTTAAGTGACTTGCCCAAGGTCACACAGCACCCACATGGCAGAGTCCAGTTTAGAACTCAGATACCCTGACTTTCAGGCCAATGCTCTTTCCACAAGGTCACTCTGCTTCTCAGCAACTATCCTCCAACTGCAGGTCGGCGTGGTACTCAGCAGACTTGAAGAAAGAGGCTTAGAGGTGATTGTGAGATTTAAGAGGAAACAGCAAAAACAGGAGGAAGTAAGACACAAACACAACAAGACTCTCCATCCCTGATTGGCCAGGCACACGCTTACTCATGAGTGGCTCCTTGATCCTTTGTGGGGTCTGTTTTGACTCTGAAGTACAGCAGTCTATCCATCAATGCTATCTTTTAATAATAATAATAATAATAATAATGGCATTTATTAAGCGCTTACTATGTGCAAAGCACTGTTCTAAGTGCTGGGGAGGTTACAAAGTCATCAGGTTGTCCCACGGGGGGCTTACAGTCTTCATCCCCATTTGACAGATGAGGGAACTGAGGCCCAGAGAAGTGAAGTGACTTGCCCAAAATCACACAGCTGACAAGTGGTGGAGATGGAATTTGAACCCATGACCTCTGACTCCAAAGCCCGGGCTCTTTCCACTGAGCCACACTGCTTCCCTAATCTTTTGAGCATTTACTGTATGCAGAGCACTATACTAGTCATCTGGGGGAGTACAATACTACACTATCGGGTACATTCCCTACCCACAACAAGCTTGTTAGCTCATTGCTGTAATAATATTTGTTAAGTGCTTACTGTGTGCCAGGCACTGTACTAAGCACTGGGGTGGATACAAGCCACTTCACTTCTCTGTTCCTCAGTTACCTCATCTGTAAAATGGGGATGAAGACTATGAGCCCCACGTGGGACAACCTGATTACCTTGTATTTACCCCAGCGCTTAGAACACTGCTTGGCACATAGTAAGCGTGTAACAAATACCATTATTATTGAGAAGCAGCTTGGCTCAGTGGCAAAAGCCTGGGCTTGGGAGTTAGAGGTTGTGGGTTCTAATCCCGGCTCCACCACTTGCCTGCTGTGTGACCTTGGGCAAGTCACTTCTCTGGGCCTCGGTTCTCTCATCTTACCTCCTTCCCTTCCCCACAGCACCTGTATATATGTGTATATGTTTGTACATATTTATTACTCTATTTATTTATTTTATTTGTACATATCTATTCTATTTATTTTATTTTGTTAGTATGTTTGGTTTTGTTCTCTGTCTCCCCCTTTTAGACTGTGAGCCCACTGTTGGGTAGGGACTGTTTCTATATGTTGCCAATTTGTACTTCCCAAGCACTTAGTACAGTGATCTGCACATAGTAAGCGCTCAATAAATACGATTGATGATGATGATGGTCCGTCAAATGGGGATTTAGACTGTAAGCCCCATGTGGGACAACCTCATTACCTTGTATCTCCCCCAGCGCTTAGAACAGTGCTTGGCACATAGTAAGCGCTTAGCAAATACCATCATTATTATTATTATTACTGCTACAAGCAAATCAGGTTGGATCTAGTCCCTGTCCCAAATGGGGCTCCCCATTTTACAGATGAGGGAACTGAGACCCAGAGAAGTGAACTGACTTGCCCAAGGTGACAGAGCAGACAAGTGGCAGGGCCGGAATTAGAACCCACAACCTTCCAACTCCAAGGCCCGTGTTCTGTCCATTATGGCATGCTGCTTCTCCTATCATAACCAGCCTGCAAGTCTCAGAGGAGCGCCAAGAAAAACATGTTTTGGTTAGTGAACTGAGGGCAAGTTCTTAACTATAGTTCAAAACAGAAGTTTGGAAGGGAGGACTAGTTCCTGGTTTAAAAAAAAGACAACCCTTCCAGGCCATGCTCTGAGTTTATTCTTTCACAAAATGCTGCAATACTATTTGAAGGCATCAAACAAGACTATGAATACGCAGACATTCCAAAGAGAATCTGTGAAGATTAAGCAACATCCATTCAAATGCTGCCAACAAGTACAGGGTTTTCAGGATATTAAAGATTCCTTGTGTTTTTTACATGTTGTAATTATCTTCACCAATCACTTGTACTTAAGAACTTACTGCATGTGGAGTACTGCACTAAGCATTTGGGAGAGTACAGCACAAAAGTCACATTCGCTGCCCACAGTGAGCTTGAAAGTCTGGAGAGCACATGAGAATGTACAAGTTTCATTTCTGTAAGGAGCAATGAAGGAAAAACCACGACTATAAAATGATTAAAAAAGCCAAGACAGGTTACATATTGAAGATGCAAAAATTGACAGGTAATTAAGAACTCACTCCTCTGAAACCCTGGGTTTTTCCTTATTTGTAGTTTTGAGTATTTTAATCCCTTCCTCCCCACCGAAATCTTCAGAGATGCAAATATTCACCAAAAGCAAAACAAAATGGTTTTGTTCCACCTTGTTAACACTGATAAGTGCTACAAAATAGAACAGGAGCTAACTTTAAAGAGCCATATAAAGGCATTTAAACCAAACTTGTATTTAACTTACCATTATCCACACATCTGGGAGAAGTTTTCCTGAATCATGGGTCCTTTCTAGAAGTCCATGAATATTACAATTTTTAAACCAACTACTAGCTCCCCATACCCAACGGTTCTGAATTTATCAGCTCCCTCCCCTGCCTCTCAAAGTAGTAATTACCCAACTCCCAGGGCTGTGCTGACATCTCATGTGATATGAGGATACAAGCAACAAAATAAACACAAACAGCTGTGCTAATTCCAGCAGCCTCCAAATCCCCAGTGGAAATCAATGTTTGCTGAATCAAAAAGATTCATATTGGTGGGGAAGAATAAAAAAATACCATTGATTAGAGAATAAATCCTTCAGAAATTACATTCTACAGTGCCCATGGGGCATCATCTAATACTAAAAGAGAAAAGTAAGGATCAAAGTTACAGGATTATAAAATACTGGCTGAAGGTGTAACTCTCCCCACCACCACCAGTTCCCAATAGTGATAGAAACAAGAACAATTTTTGTGATTGTAATAATAATAATAATGGCATTTATTAAGCACTTACTATGTGCAAAGCACTGTTCTAAAGCACTGGGGAGATTGCAAGGTGATCAGGTTGTCCCATGGGGGGCTCACAGTCTTAATCCCCATTTTACAGATGAGGTAACTGAGGCCCAGAGAAGTGAAGTGACTTGCCCAAAGTCACTCAGCTGACAATTGGCAGGGTCAGGATTTGAACCCATGACCTCTGCCTCCAAAGCCCATGCTCTTTCCAATGAGCCACGCAGTCACTTTTCCACACAGGATTTTGAAGGGGCTTTAGGTAGATTCTGGGGTTGTGCTTTCTTTTCAGGTTTCTGTATACTCTATATTCCTATCATGAATGGAAGCACCTTTACCGATACACACCTCCCTAGCCCTCTGTTACATAGATTGCTAATTTACCTTTGGTTGTCTGGAGGTAGAGTGAGGGAGAGAATAATGTTTTCCCTCTCCAGACTGTCTCGAAGAAAATGAATGAGAGACAGTCCAGTTCATCTTGCAACTATAATGTGCTATATATATAATAGTGATACCTTAGAGTCCTATAGCTGCTTTCCTTTTCAGGAACTCAAAGACCTCCATGTGGGGTCAATTCAGGGTGTAAATTACTCCCCAGGAGAAAGTTAATAGGGTTGGGAGATACTTTAACTCTTTCGGCCTCCGGGGATATTTAGGGCACTGAAATGGGGATTTAGTGCTATCTAGAGCACTGAAAGAATATAGCAATTTACCCAAGAGTCATCTTGGTATTGGATACAGTTAATTCAGGGATTTCCCATGATTGATACTAGTTAGTTAATTATGGCTTTTACTAAGCATTTACTCTGTACCAAGTCCACTGCTAAGCACTAAAATAGGTAAAAGAAAAGCAAATCTGAGTGAGCCCTGTCCCTCATGGGGCCCCCGAACTAAGCAGTAAGGAGAGCTCTATTTTACAGAGCAGAAAACTTAGGATCAGAGAGGTTTAGTGACTTGCCCAAAGTCACTCAACTGATGAGTGACAAAACTGGAACTAGAATCCAGGTCTCCTGATTCCTAAACCCATGCTTGTCCCACTGGGCAGAAGTGGGATTTAATTTCTCAAAAGTCTCAAATTATGATTATTTTTGTTGAACCCACACAACATGAATGAGGCTGTTTTAAAAGGACAGTGGTCCTTTCATAAAAAAAAACTGTGTTTCTTTTTAAATTGGGGTGAGTTGGGGTGTTCTTCTCTCAGCATGAACTCATTACTCTATCAGAGACTACTGGCTTGCTGTGAGCCCCTCAACTAAACTAGGGAGAGAGCCCCTTCTAGACTGTGAGCCCGCTGTTGGGTAGGGACTGTCGCTATATGTTGCCAACTTGTACTTCCCAAGTGCTTAGTACAGTGCTCTGCACACTGTAAGCGCTCAATAAATATGAATGAATGAACTAATCAGAGGCAGACGTGGACTCCTGGTACCCGTCAAAGTGCTCTTAGCCAGGACCCTCTAAGACACTTCCTCTTGGGCAGCTATACAAACAGCGCAACTCACTTTTGTAGGGTACTTTTTCAAGAGTGGCAATATAATTCATTCACACTTGCAGCACCAGGCAGAAAGTCACCAGTATCATGACACAGGCCTCGTTTCTCTAATCCTAATAATGGTATGTGTTGAGTACGTACTATGCTCCAAGCACTGTGCGAAGTGCCAGGGTAGAAACAGTATATGCAGATCAGACTCAGTCTTCGTCTCGTAGGATGCTCTGACACCAAGTAGAAAGGTATTTAAACCCCAGTTTGCAGATGAGGAAACCAAAGCTCAGATAAATGAAATGACTTCGGCAAGGTCACACAACAGGCCAGTGGCAGAGGTAGAATTAGAACTCAGGACCTCTGACTCCCGTGCCTGTGCTGTTTCCACTAGGCGATGTTGCTTCCCTAATGACTAATTCTCATTTCTTTTTGTACCAACTTCAACTCCTCAGAATTCTTTACTGCTCACCCAGTATAAATTATTTTTCTGCTTATATAAGTAGTAGTGGAACATTCACTGAGTGCAGTACGCTGCTCTTAGTGCTTGGGAGGTGCAACAGAATGAGGAGCCATTTTCCCTGTCCACAAGTTGCTTGCACTCTAAATGGGGGAGGCCAACAAAAATGTTTATTATTATCAATAATAATAACAATAATTATGTTATTGTTGCATAGTAGCATAGCTTATGGTTGTGTAGTTTTGTGGAAAGAGCACTGGCTTGGGAGTCAGAAGTCGTGGGTTCTAATCTCAGCTCTGCCACTTGTCAGCTGGGTGACTCTGGGCAAGTCACTTAACTTCTCTGTGCCTCAGTCACCTCATCTGTAAAATGGGGATAAAGACTGTGAGTCCCATGTGTGACAACCTGATTACCTGTTCACTCTTTATAACAGTGCTTGGCACATAGTAAGCACTTAACAAATACTATCATCATCATTATTATTACTATGTGCCAGGCACTGGGGGTAACCAGAAATAAAAAATTGGAATGCACTTAGAAGTGCAAGTGCTGAAGATGGAAATAAATTCAGAAGTGCTAATAATAATAATTAAGGTATTTGTTTAGCGCTTACTACGTGCCAGGTACTGTACTAAGCACTGGGGTGGAGACAAGAAAATTGGGCTGGACATGGTCCCTGTCCCATGTGGGGCTCAAGTTCTCAATCCCCATTTTACAGATGAGGGAACTGAGGCACAGAGAAGTGAAGTGACTTGGCCAAGGTCACACAGCAGACAAGTGGAGGAACCGGGATTATTGCAGTGCCATGTGCACAGTAAAGTGCTCAATAAATACGATTGATTGATTAGAACCCATGACCTTCTGGCTCCCAGGCCCCTGCTCTATCCACTATGCCATGTGGTTTCTCTAAGTGCTAGAGATAAGTAATGAGACAAAAGAAATTAATCCGGGAAGGCTCCCTTGAGGAAGTAGGGATTTTAGGAGGGCTTTAAACATGAGGAAAGTTGTAGTCTGCCAGATGTGTAGGGTGAGAGGGAGTTCCAGGATGGGGGAACAGAATGAGCTGTTAGAGAGAAGACAGCAAGGTACTTTTAGAAGGTTATCTTAACAACAACAACAATAATAATAATAATAATGGCATTTATTAAGCACTTACTATGTGCAAAGCCCTGTTCTAAGCGCTTTGGAGGTTACAAGGTGATCAGGTTGCCCCACAGGGGGCTCACAGTCTCAATCCCCATTTTCCAGATGAGGTAACTGAGGCACAGAGAAGTGAAGTGACTTGCCCAAAGTCACACAGCTGACAGCCTCTACTTAGAGTGACTTCTCGATTTGTATTAAAGAGCTAATCTAAACAAGAAGGGTCCAGGTCATCAACTTCACAGAGATTTGAATGAAACGAATGCCAACTTGTACTTCCCAAGCACTTAGTACAGTGCTCTGCACACAGTAAGCGCTCAATAAATACGATTGAATGAATGAATGAATGAATGAATGAATGAATGAATGAATGAAACTTGGTTTTTAGGTAAGCTGGGACGATTGCAGTTTCATTTCCACATAGGAATAGGAATAATGGTATTTGTTCAGCGCTTACTATGTGCCAGGCACTTACTAAGCGCTTGGATGGATACAAATAATTGATCAACTTGGTCACAGTCGTTGTCCCACACGGGGCTCACAGCCTTAATCCCCATTTTACAGATGAGGGAACTGAGGCACAGAAAAGTTAAGTAATTTTAAGTGATTAGAACCCAGATCCTTCTGATTCTCAGATCCATGCTCTATCACACTAGGCCACAAGGCAAGAGGACTGAAGCCGTTGGAGAGAAAGCTCATTAGCACTGCGGCCCAGGTCCTCACTATTACTTAAAAACTAACCCCTCCGGCGTCAAACCTGCAGGAGGTAAGAACCCGGTTTAGCTTCGTCGTCAAATCCAGGAACATCACTGGTGGTGGTATGCAGTTATGAAGGAATGCTTTCACCCGATTGCCACAGCGTCACTGAACAAACCACTTTAGGTTCTTAGTAGTTTTCAGGGCGTCCACTTAGAGTGACTTCTCAATTTGTATTAAAGAGCTAATCTAAACAAGAAGGGTCCAGGTCATCAACTCCACAGAGATTTGAACGAAACGAATGCCAACTTGTACTTCCCAAGCGCTTAGTACAGTGCTCTGCACACAGTAAGGGCTCAATAAATGCGATTGAATGAATGAATGAATGAATAAATGAATGAATGAAACTCGGTTTTTAGGTGAGCTGGGACGATTACAGTTTCATTTCCACATAACTTTAAACCTCAGTAATGTCAGTAAGAATAATCTTCCTCCCACACTAGCTTCAGTGATAGCTCTCCAAAGCAGCTAATCTCTGACTTTTATCAAGACCTCAATAATGCATGCTTTTATGCTTCCTCTAGACGGTAAGCTCTTTGCGGGCAGGGAACGTGTCTATCATATCTGTCGTATTGTACTCTCCCAAGCACTTTGTACAGCGCTCTGTGCACAATAAGCACTCAATAAATATCATTGATTGATTATTTGATCCGCTCCCCCTACCCTCCACATACATTTCCTCCATCAATTGCCTGCACCATCTTCCTGAAGATGCATACTTTAAAAACAATTAAATAAGCCATAAATACCAGAGGTAGATGTAGGGTAAACCGAGACTGTTGACTCTTTGTACGGTGGTCCGCAGCTAGTGAAATTGTTGTCGGTCAGTCGTATTTATTGAGCGCTTACGGTGTGCAGACTCTGTACTGAGCACTTGGGAGCGTACAATATAACAATAAACATTCGTTCATTCATTCAATCATATTTATTGAGCCCTTACTGTGTGCAGAGCACTATACTAAGCCCTTGGAAAGTACAATACAGCAATAAAGATATACCATCCCTGTCCACAGTGGGCTAACAGTCTAGGGGAGGGGGAAACAGACAATGAAACATCAAAACATCATAGAAATCCTCCATCCTGCTCAGCTGAATGCCGAAGAAAAGTGCCGTCAGCCAGTTGAGTTAGGAAATACTTCGTGAAACATACACAAATCACCAAGGTGAGGCTCATTCCATCCGCATTTCGATGCGTGAAATCAAAGCGCTTCAGGAAATACAATGGACGCGGTGTTTGAAACATCGTCAAAAAGGATGCACTTTGCAAAATGCAATATGAATCAGTAGCATGAGATTTTCCTTTCGATCACGCAGGTCATTTCTGCTGCACGGAGTCAAACTGTTTCAGGAGAAGGACACTTCTTGACTTCATCTTGACTTCTGGATCAGAGCAGGGGTCCTTTCCGTAAACTCATTATGGGCAGGGAACGTGTGTCCGCTATTTCTGTTGTATGGTCCTTTCCCAAGCAGCTAGTCCAATGCTTGGCATTAAAAGAAACGCTTAATAAATAATAATTATGGTATTTTCTAAGTGCTTACTATGTGCCATGCACTGTAAGCGCTGATTATGGCATTTGTTAAGCACTTCCTGTGTGCCAGGCACTGTTCTAAGCGCTGACTATGGCATTTGTTAAGCGCTTACTGTGTGCCAGGCACTGTTCTAAGCACTGATTATGGCATTTGTTAAGCGCTTACTATGTGCCGGGCCCTGTACTGAGCTCTGGGGTGGACACGAGCAAATCGGGTTGGACACAGTCCCTGTCCCACGTGGGGCTCACAATCTTCATCCCCGTTTCACAAACGAGGGAACTGAGGCACAGGGAAGTGAAGTGAGTTGTTCAAGGCCACCCAGCAGACAAGTGGCAGAGTCAGGATTAGAACCCAGGCCCTTCTGACTCCTGGGCCAGTGCTCTACCCACTAGGCCATGCTGCTCCTCTACCCCAGCAGCATGGGAAGCAGCCTGAGAAGCAGCTTGGCTCAGTGGCAAGAGCCTGGGCTTGGGAGCCTGAGGTCATGGGTTCTAATCCCACCTCTGCCCCTTGTCTGCTGTGTGACTTTGGGCTAGTCACTTCACTTCTCTGTGCCTCAGTTACCTCATCTGGAAAGTGGGGATTAAGACTGTAAAACCCACGTGGGACAACCTAATCACCTTGTATCCCCTCCAGCGCTTCACACATAGTAAGCACTTAACAAATACCATCATCATTATTATTAAATACCATCATGATTATTATTATTATTACCCCATCGACCGATGATGGATCATTTAGAACAGTGCTTCATACATAGTAAGTGCTTAACAAATATCATCATCATTATTATTAAATACCATCATCATTATTATTATTACCCCATCGATCGATGATGGATCATTCAGAACAGTGCTTTGCACATAGTAAGTGCTTAACAAATACCATCATGATTATTATTAAATATCATCATGATTATTATTATTACCCCATCGACCGATGATGGATCATTCAGAACAGTGCTTCGCACATAGTAAGCACTTAACAAATACCATCAAAATTATTATTATTACCCCATCGACCAATGATGGATCATTTAGAACAGTGCTTTGCACAAAGTAAGCGCTTAACAAATACCATTATCATTAATATTAAATACCATCACGATTAGTATTATTACCCCATCGACGGATGAAGGATCATTTAGAACAGTGCTTCGTACATGGTAAGCGCTTAACAAATACCATCATCATTATTATTAAATACCATCACGATTATTATTATTACCCCATCGACCGATGAAGGATCATTTAGAACAGTGCTTCGTACATGGTAAGCACTTAATAAATACCATCATCATTATTATTAAATGCCATCACGATTATTATTATTACCCCATCGACCGATGAAGGATCATTTAGAACAGTGCTTTGCACATGGTAAGAGCTTAACAAATGCCATCATAATTATTATTAAATACCATCACGATTATTATTATTACCCCATCGACCAATGAAGGATCATTTAGAACACTGCTTCGCACATGGTACAGTGCTTCGTACATGGTAAGCGCTTAACAAATGCCATCATCATTATTATTAAATACCATCACCATTATTATTATTACCCCATCTACCGATGAAGGATCATTTAGAACAGTGCTTCGTACATGGTAAGCGCTTAATAAATACCATCATCACTATTATTAAATACCATCACGATTATTATTATTACCCCATCGACCAATGAAGGATCATTTAGAACAGTGCTCTGCACATGGTAAGCGCTTAACAAATGCCATCATCATTATTATTAAATACCATCACGATTATTATTATTACCCCATCGACCGATGAAGGAACATTTAGAACAGTGCTTCGTACATGGTAAGCGCTTAACAAATGCCATCATCATTATTATTAAACACCATCACGATTATTATTATTACCCCATTGACCGATGAAGGATCATTTAGAACAGTGCTTCGTACATGGTAAGCGCTTAACAAATACGATCAACATTATTATTAAATACTATCACCATTATTATTATTGTTACCCCATCGACCATTGAAGGATCATTTAGAACAGTGCTTCGTACATGGTAAGCGCTTAACAAATACCATCATCATTATTATTAAATACCATCACGATTATTATTACTACCCCATCGACCGACGAAGGATCATTTAGAACAGTGCTTCGTACATGGTAAGCGCTTAACAAGTACCATCATCATTATTATTAAATACCATCATGGTTATTATTATTACCCCATCGACTGATGAAGGATCATTTAGAACAGTGCTTCGCACATGGTAAGCGCTTAACAAATACCATCATCATTATTATTAAATACCATCACGGTTATTATTATTACCCCATCGACCGACGAAGGATCATTTAGAACAGTGCTTCATACATGGTAAGTGCTTAATAAATACCATCATCATTATTATTAAACACCATCACGATTATTATTGTTACCCCATCGACCGACGAAGGATCATTTAGAACAGTGCTTCGTACATGGTAGGCCCTTAACAAATACCATCATCATTATTATTAAATACCATCATGATTATTATTATTACCCCATCGACTGATGATGGATCATTCAGAACAGTGCTTTGCACATAGAAAGCACTGAACAAATACCATCACGGTTATTATTATTACCCCATCGACCGATGAAGGATCATTTAGAACAGTGCTTCGCACATGGTACGTGCTTAACAAATGCCATCATCGTTATTATTAAATACCATCACCATTATTATTACTACCCCATCGACCGATGAAGGATCATTTAGAACAGTGCTTCGCACATGGTACGTGCTTAACAAATGCCATCATCGTTATTATTAAATACCATCACCATTATTATTACTACCCCATCGACCGATGAAGGATCATTTAGAACAGTGCTTCGCACATGGTACGTGCTTAACAAATGCCATCATCGTTATTATTAAATACCATCACGATTATTATTACTACCCCATCGACCGATGAAGGATCATTTAGAACAGTGCTTCGCACATAGAAAGCACTTAACAAATATCATCACGATTATTATTATTACCCCATTGACCGATGAAGGATCATTTAGAACAGTGCTTCGTACATGGTAAGCGCTTAACAAATACCATCATCATTATTATTAAATACCATCACGATTATTATTATTACCCCATCGACTGATGAAGGATCATTTAGAACAGTGTTTCGCACATGGTACAGTGCTTCATACATGGTAAGCGCTTAACAAATGCCATCATCATCATTATTAAATACCATCACGGTTATTATTATTACCCCATCGACCGATAAAGGATCATTCAGAACAGTGCTTCGCACATGGTACGCGCTTAACAAATGCCATCATTGTTATTATTAAATACCATCACCATTATTATTACTACCCCATCGACCGATGAAGGATCATTTAGAACAGTGCTTCGTACATGGTAAGCGCTTAACAAATACCATCATCATTATTATTAAATGCCATCACTGTTATTATTATTACCCCATCGACCGATGAAGGATCATTCAGAACAGTGCTTCGCACATGGTACGCGCTTAACAAATGCCATCACCGTTATTATTAAATACCATCACCATTATTATTGCTACCCCATCGACCGTCGAAGGATCATTCAGAACAGTGCTTCGCACATGGTACGGGCTTAACAAATACCATCACCATTATTATTACTACCCCATCGACCGTCGAAGGATCATTCAGAACAGGGCTCCGCACCTAGGAAGCGCTTAACAAATCCCATCCTCGTTATCCCTCATCCCATCGACCTCGGCATTCCTGGGCGGATTCCCGTCCAGGCCAACCTCCCGTGACGCGCTCCCGGCAGAAACGATGTGAGCCTGTATTTGGGGAGGGACCGTCTCTATCAGTCGCCCAGGCGCTCAGTCCAGCGCTCCTCACCCAGTGGGCGCTCAGTCAGTAGGACCGAACGGATGAATGAAAATGATCTTACGGCCGGGGAACCGGGATTTTGACCCAGGCCGGTCACGTTACACCATCAGAGGGGGAAGGCAGGCCTGGGAAGACTCGAGCAGAGCCGGGGCCGTGTAATAGACGCTAAGAGGGGGCCGTGACTTCAGCCTGCAAGCATCTGGAGCCCGTCTGGTCCTGGCTTTGGGGCTTGGTGTTTAGGTCCGGGAGGCGAATCAGAGGAGCCCCCGAGGGTCACGTCAGAGGGGGGGACCGTCCTATTTAAGCATCTCCCCCGGAGGCCGGGCCTGGCATTCAGGCTTCTCCTGCTCTTAGGGCAGCTCCGGGATCTACCGCTCTGCAGCTGGCAAGCCCCTGCCCCTGCCCCCAGCAGAGAGAGAGAGAGGCAGTGGGAGAGACGCCCCCGGAGAGACAGGAGGGGAAGGGACGGGGGCCACAGAAAAAGGAGGAGGGGGACCTGGGAGTGCGGCTGGAGGGAGCCTCCTCCTGGAAGCCCTCCTCCTCCTCCACCTCCCCAAGGCCTTCGTGGTCCCGGGAGCCCCGATGCCTCCTCTGGGCTGCCCTCCGGGGTTGATGGGGTGGCCGGCGGCCCTTTCTAGGCCGGACGAGGAGCTCCTCCGAGGGGGCGGTGGGGGCGGCCCCGGCCCCCGGCTGCCCTCCTGCTGACCCCCCCCGGGAGAAGGACCCGGCCTTTCCCCTCCACCCGGGCGGCGGTTGCATCGCACGGGACGAGGGAGCAAAGGAAAGCAGCCAGGACCGGTCGCCGCTCCCACCGGCATTCCCGGTTTTCCCGGCGGATCAGCCCAGCCGCCCCCCTCTGGGGGGGGGGGGGGCACCCCCTGCATCCCCCCCTTTCCCGGAGTTCATGTCCAGCCGGGGGTCGACCGAGCCCGGAGCAGAGGTAAGGATCCCACCACCCTGAGTGGGGGGGGGGACTCCCTGGGCATCATCATTTCTATCCTATTTATTTTATTTTGTTGGTCCGTTTGGTTCTGTTCTCTGTCTCCCCCTTTTAGACTGTGAGCCCACTGTTGGGTAGGGACCGTCTCTATGCGTTGCCAGTTTGTACTTCCCAAGCGCTTAGTACAGTGCTCTGCACATAGTAAGCGCTCAATAAATCCGATTGATTGATTGATTGATTGATTCATCCTTTTAATAATAATGTTGGTATTTTTGAAGCGCTTACTACGTACAGTGCTCTGCACATAGTAAGCGCTCAATAAATCCGATTGATTGATTGATTCATCCTTTTAATAATAATGTTGGTATTTTTGAAGCGCTTACTATGTACAGTGCTCCGCACATAGTAAGCGCTCAATAAATCCGATTGATTGATTGACTGATTCATCCTTTTAATAATAATGTTGGTATTTTTGAAGCGCTTACTATGTACAGTGCTCCGCACATAGTAAGCGCTCAATAAATACGATTGATTGATTGGTTGATTCATCCTTTTAATAATAATGTTGGTATTTTTGAAGCGCTTACTATGTACAGTGCTCCGCACATAGTAAGCGCTCAATAAATACGATTGATTGATTGATTGATTCATCCTTTTAATAATAATGTTGGTATTTTTGAAGCGCTTACTGTGTGCCAGGCGCCGGGGCGATTAGGTTGGCCCCCGTGGGGCTCACAGTCTTCATCCCCATTTTGCAGCTGAGGTCACCGAGGCCCAGAGAAGTGAAGTGACTTGCCCAAGGTCACACAGCTGACAAGTTGCGTGACCTCTGACTCTCGGGCCCACGCTCCTTCCACCAAGCCGAGCTGCTTCTCCACAGGCTTTTAGACTGCGAGCCCACTGGTGGGTAGGGACTGTCTCTATATGTTGCCAACTTGGACTTCCCGAGCGCTTAGCACAGTGCTCTGCACACAGTAAGCGCTCAATAAATACGATTGATTGATTCATTCATTTAGTTGTATTTATTGAGCGCTTACTTTTTGCAGAGCACTGCGCTAAGCGCTTGGGAAGTACAACTTGGCAACATACCCTTCCCAACAGCGGGCTCTCAGTCTAGAAGGGAAGGGCAGCCAACAAATAGTAATAATGGCATCTATTAAGCGCTTACTATGTGCAAAGCAATCAATCGTATTTATTGAGCGCTTACTGTGTGCAGAGCACTGTACTAAGCGCTTGGGAAGTACAAGTTGGCAACATATAGAGACGGTCCCTACCCAACAGTGGGCTCACAGTCTAAAAAGCCCTGTTCTAAGCGCTGGGGAGGTGACAAGGTGATCAGGTTGTCCCCCGGGGGGCTCACAGTTTTAATCCCCATTTTACAGATGAGGGAACTGAGGCACGGAGAAGTGAAGTGACTTGCCCAAAGTCACACAGCTGACAGTTGGCGGAGCCGGGATTTGAACCCATGACCTCTGACTCCAAAGCCCGGGCTCTTTCCACTGAGCCACGCTGCTTCTCTAAGCGCTTACTCTGTGCAAAGCGCTGTTCTAAGCGCTGGGGGGGTCACAAGGTGATCAGGTTGTCCCACCGGGGGCTCACGGGCTTCATCCCCATTTGACAGATGAGGGAACTGAGGCCCAGAGAAGTGAAGTGACTTGCCCAAAGTCACCCAGCTGACAATTGGCGCAGGCGGGATTTGAACCCACGACCTCTGACTCCAAAGCCCGGGCTCTTTCCTACAGAGCCACGCTGCTGGGCGCCTACTCTATTAGTCATCCTCACCATCAATAATCATAACAATAATAAGCGGATTAAGGCTATGTGCCAAGCACTGCTCTAAGCGCTGGGAGAGTTCCGAGGTCATCGGGTTGCTCACGGTCTTCAGCCCCATTTTACAGATGAGGGAACTGAGGCACGGCGAACTGAATAATAATAATAAAGTAATAATAGTATTCGTAAAGCGCTTACTATGTCCAAGCACTGTTCTAAGCGCTGGGAGAGTTCCGAGGTCATCGGGTTGGCCCGCGCGGGGCTCACTGCCTTCATCCCCATTTTACAGATGAGGGAACTGAGGCACGGAGAACTGAACAATAATAATAAAATAATAATGGTATTCGTAAAGTGCTTACTATGTGCCAAGCACTGTTCTAAGCGCTGGGAGAGTTCCGAGGTCCTCGGGTTGGCCCGCGCGGGGCTCACGGCCTTCATCCCCATTTTACAGATGAGGGAACTGAGGCACGGAGAACTGAACAATAATAATAAAATAATAATGGTATTCGTAAAGTGCTTACTATGTGCCAAGCACTGTTCTAAGCGCTGGGAGAGTTCCGAGGTCCTCGGGTTGGCCCGCGCGGGGCTCACGGCCTTCATCCCCATTTTACAGATGAGGGAACTGAGGCACGGAGAACTTAATAATAATAATAATAATAATAATAATAATGGTATTTGTGAAGCGCTTACTATGTGCCGAGCACTGCCCTAAGCGCTGGGGTGGGGGGAATACAAGGTGATCAGGTTGCCCCACATGGGGCTCACAGTCTTAATCCCCATTTTCCAGAAGAGGGACCTGAGGCGCGGAGAAGTGAATAATAATGTTGATGGTATTTATGAAGCGCTTACTATGGGCCAAGCACTGTTCTAAGCGCTGGGATAGTTCCGAGGTCATTGGCCTTCACCCCCATTTTCCGGATGAGGGAACTGAAGCATTGAGGACTGAAAATAATAATAATAGTATTTGTGAAGCGCTTACTATGGGCCAAGCACTGTTCTAAGCGCTGGGGGATACAAGGTGATCAGGTTGTCCCGCGTGGGGCTCACGGTCTTCATCCCCATTTTCCAGATGAGGGAACTGAGGCGCGGAGAATAATAATAATAATGATGATGATGGTATTTGTGAAGCGCTTACTCTGTGCCCAACACTGTTCTAAGCGCTGGGGGAGTTCCGAGGTCATCCCCATTTTACAGATGAGGGAACTGAAGCACTGAGAACTGAATAATAATATTACTAATGATAATAAAAATAATAGTATTTGTGAAGCGCTTACTATGTGCCAAGCACTGTTCTAAATGCTGGGGGAGTTCCGAGGTCATCGGATTGTCCCGCGCGGGGCTCACGGTCTTCATCCCCATTTTTCAGATGAGGGAACTGAAGCACTGAGAACTGAATAATAATAATAATTATAATGGTACTTGTTAAGCGCTTACTATGTGCCAAGCACTGTTCTAAGCGCTGGGGGGATACAACGTGATCAAGTTGTCCCACGTGGGGCTCACAGTCTTAATCCCCATTTTACAGATGAGAGAACTGAAGCACTGAGAACTGAATAATAATAATAATTATAATGGTACTTGTTAAGCGCTTACTATGTGCCAAGCACTGTTCTAAGCGCTGGGGAATACAAAGTGATCAGGTTGTCCTGCATAGGGCTCACAGTCTTAATCCCCACTTTACAGATGAGGTAACTGAGGCTCAGAGAACTGAATATATGATGCCAATTTGTACTTCCCAAGCGCTTAGTACAGTGCTCTGCACACAGTAAGCGCTCAATAAATACGATTGATGATGATGATGAATAATAATAATTATTATAATGGTACTTGTTAAGCGCTTACTATGTGCCAAGCACTGTTCTAAGCGCTGGGGGGATACAAGGTGATCAGGTTGTCCCGCGTGGGGCTCACAGTCTTAATCCCCATTTTACAGATGAGAAAACGAAGCACAGAGAACTGACTAATAATAATAATAATAGTAATAATAATGGTATTTGTCAAGTGTTCTTTCTATGTGCCAAGCACTGTTCTAAGCGCTTGGGGAGTTCCGAGGTCATCGGGTTGTCCCGCGCGGGGCTCACGGTCTTCATCCCCATTTTACAGATGAGGGAATTGAAGCACGGAGAAGTGAACAATAATGATGCTGTTGTTATTTTTGAAGCGCTTACTATGTGCCAAGCACTGTTCTAAGCGCCGGGGGAGTTACGGGGACAACGGTTTGCCCCGCGCGGGGCTCCCAGTATTCATCCCCATTTTACAGATGAGGGAACTGAAGCACAGAGAACTGAATAATAATAATAATAATAATAATAATAATAATAATAGTAATAATGATATTTGTCAAGCGCTTACTGTGTGCCAGGCACTGTTCTAAATCTGGGATAATAATAATAATAATAATAATAATAATAATAATGTCATTTATTAAGCGCTTACTATGTGCAAAGCACTGTTCTAAGCGCTGGGGAGGTTACAAGGTTGTCCCACGGGGGGCTTACACTCTTAATCCCCATTTTTACAGAAGAGGTAACTCAGGCACAGAAAAGTGAAGTGACTTGCCCAAAGTCACACAGCTAAGTGGCGGAGGCAGGATTTGAACCCATGACCTCCGACTCCAAAGCCCGGGCTATTTCCACGGAGCCGATAGTTCCGAGGTCATCAGGTTGGCCCGCGCGGGGCTCACAGTCTTCATCCCCATTTTCCAGACGAGGGAACTGAAGCACGGAGAACTGAATAATAATAATAATAATAATAATGATAGTAATAATGATATTTGTCAAGCGCTTACTATGTGTCAGGCACTGTTCTAAATCTGGGATAATAATAATAATAATGTCATTTATTAAGCGCTTACTATGTGCAAAGCACTGTTCTAAACGCTGGGGAGGTTACAAGGTGATCAGGTTGTCCCACGGGGGGCTCACACTCTTAATCCCCATTTTTACAGAAGAGGTAACTCAGGCCCAGAGAAGTGAAGTGACTTGCCCAAAGCCACACAGCTGACAAGTGGCGGAGGCAGGATTTGAACCCATGACCTCTGACTCCTAAGCCCCGGGCTATTTCCACGGAGCCGATAGTTCCGAGGTCATCAGGTTGGCCCGCGCGGGGCTCACAGTCTTCATCCCCATTTTACAGATGAGGGAACTGAGGCACGGAGAAGTGACTAATAATGATGATGGCATTTACGAAGCGCTTACTATGTGCTAAGCACTGTTCTAAGCGCTGGGCTGGATACAAGCGAATCGAGTTGGACACAGTCCCTGTCCCACGTGGGGCTCCCAGTCTTAAACCCCGTTTTCCAGATGAGGAAAGAGAGGCCCAGAGAAGTGACTCGCCCAAGGTCACGCAGCAGACGTGTGGCGGAGTCGGGATTAGAACCCAAGACCTTCTAACTCCCAAGCCCGAGCTCTGACCACTGCGCCTCACAGTCTTAAACCCTGTTTTACAGATGAGGTAACTGAGGCCTAGAGAAGTGAAGTGGCTTGCCCAAGGGCAGCCGGCAGACAAGTGGCGGGGCCGGGATTAGAACCCACGTCCTACTTTCTGCCTCCCTCCCTGTCCTGGGGAGCAAGTAGGGGCGGCAGGCGCGGAGCAGATCCGGGGCGATGCATAAAGCTGACAGAAGCGCAGCCAGGGCGTCTCGTACAGTGCCCTGCGCTCAATAATAATAATAATATGTTGGTATTTGTTAAGCGCTTACTATGTGCCAAGCACTGCCCAGTAAGCGCTCTATAAATTCAACCGTATCTACTGAACGCTTAGTGTGTGCAGAGCACTGTACTAAGCGCTTGGAAAGTACCACACAGCAAATAAAATATAGCACTGATCGATTGAACGAGAAGTAGAGAAATAAAGGGAGACCTCTGGCCCACGGGCTTTAGCAGAGTTTTAACCTCCTCTAAAGCAGAAAGGTTGCTTTTGCATTTCTGCTTAATAATAATGATAATAATAATAATAATAATAACGGTATTTATGTTTCCGAGCTCCCAGTAAGGCTTTTTGCATATAGTGGGAGCTCAAGGCGGAACTCCTCACCGACTAGGCGCCCAATAAATAGCCGAAATCGCCCACGGTGAAGGGGAGAGCTGTTGGGAAGTTGCGAGGGTAGAGGCTGTTCTCCACAAGAGGCAAAGTGCTGGAGTACAGCGCTTAGTACAGTGCTCTGCACATAGTAAGCGGTCAATAAATACGATTGATTGATTGATTGATTGGAGCGCTCTGGGCTTCGCAGGGGTCATTAATGATAATAATAATAATAATAATAATAATAATAATAATAATAATAATGGCATTTGTTAAGCGCTTACAATGTGCCATGCACTGCTCTGAGCGCCGGGGTAGATACAAGGTAATCAGGTTGTTCCACTTGGGACTCACAGTCATAATCCCCATTTTACTGATGAGGTCACTGAGGCCCAGAGAAGTGAAGTGGCTTGCCCAAAGTCACACAGCTGATAAATGGCGGAGCAGGATTAGAACCCGCATCCTCCGGCTCCCAAGCTCGGGCTCTTGCCACTAATAATAATAATAATAGTATTTGTTAAGCGCTTACTATGTGCGAAACACTGTTCTAAGCGCTGGGGGGATACAAGGTGATCAGGTTGTCCCACGGGGGGCTCACAGTCTTCATCCTCATTTTACAGATGAGGTCACTGAGGCACAGAGAAGTGAAGTGCCCAAGATCACACAGCTGACACCGGGTGGAGCGGGATTAGAACCCAAGACCTGTGACTCCCAAGCCCGGGATCTTTCCACTGAGCCACGCTGCTTCTCATTTATCGAGGTTTTGTTCTTTGGGGGACCAACCTATGGACCTTGGGATACCTCCTGCCCCCGATCAGGCCCGGGGAACCCCCTCTCTCTTCCTCCTTCTCCTTCATTCATTCAGTTCATTCATTCGTATTTATTGAGCGCTTCCTGCGTGCAGGGCGCTGAACTAAGCGCTTGGGAAGTACAAGTCAGCAACACAGACAGCGGGCCAGAAGTGGGGAGACAGACATCAAAGTAAACAGGAATCGGTAGCATCAATATCAATAAATACAATTAGAGAGATATACACATCATTAACAAAATCAATAGAATGATAAATATATACATAACGGGCTTGGGAGTCACGGGTCGTGGGTTCTAATCCTGCTCCGCCTCTTATCAGCTATGTGACCTTAGGCAAGCCACTTCACATCGCTGGGCCTCAGGTCCCTCATCTGTAAAATGGGGATGAAGACTGGGAGCCCCACGTGGGACAGCCTGATTACCTCGCATCTACCCCAGCGCTTGGAGCAGTGCTTGGCACATAGCGCTTCACAAATACCATCATTTTCCAGATCTTAGAATAGTGCTTGACACATGGTAAGCGCTTAACAAATCCTATCATTATTAGATACACACAAGTGCTGCGGGGAGGGGACGGGGGGTAGAGCAGAGGGAGGGAGTGGGAGCGATGGGGAGGGGGAGCACAGGAAAAAGGGGGCTTAGTCCGGGAAGGCGTCTCTTCCTGCTCCTCCTTCTCCTCTTCCTCCTCCTCCCCATTCTCCTCCTCCTCTCCCTTCTCCTCCTCCTCCTCCTCTCCCTTCTCTTCCTCCTCCTCTCCCTTCTCCTCCTCCTCTCCCTCCTCTTCCCCTCCTCCTCTCCCTTCTCCTCCTCCTCTCCCTTGTCCTCTTCCCCCTCCTCCTCCTCTTCTTCCTCCTCCTCCTCCTCCTCCTCCTCCTCTCCCTTGTCCTCCTCCTCTCCCTCCTCTTCCCCTCCTCCTCTCCCTTCTCCTCCTCCTCTCCCTTGTCCTCTTCCCCCTCCTCCTCCTCTTCTTCCTCCTCCTCCTCCTCCTCTCCCTTGTCCTCTTCCCCCTCCTCCTCCTCTTCCTCCTCCTCCTCTCCCTTCTCCTCCTCTCCCTTCTCCTCCTCCTCTCCCTCCTCCTCTTCTCTTCCTCTTCCCCCTCCGCCTCTCCCTTCGCCTTTCCCTCCTCCTCCTCTCCCTTCTCCTCCTCCTCTCCCTCCTCCTCTTCTCTTCCTCTTCCCCCTCCGCCTCTCCCTTCGCCTTTCCCTTATCCTCCTCTCCCTTCTCCTCCCCTCCTCCTCCTCCTCTCCCTCCTCCTCCTCTCCCTTCTCTTCCTCCTTTCCCTCCTCCTTCCCCTCTCCCTTCTTCTCCTCCTCCTCTCCCTTCTCCTCCTCTCCCTTCTCCTTTTCCTCTCCCTTCTCCTCCTCCTCTCCCTTCTCCTCCTCCTCCTCCTCTCCCTTCTCCTCCTCTTACCCCTCCTCCTCTTCCCCCTCCTCCTCCCCCTCCTCCTCTCCCTTCTCCTTTCCCTTATCCTCCTCTCCCTTCTCCTCCTCTCCCTTCTCCTCCCCTCCTCCTCCTCTCCCTCCTCCTCCTCCTCTCCCTTCTCCTCCTCCTCCTCTCCCTTCTCCTCCTCCTCTCCCTTCTCCTCCTCCTTTCCCTCCTCCTCCCCCTCTCCCTCTCCCTTCTCCTCTCCCTTCTTCTCCTCCTCCTCTCCCTTCTCCTCTCCTTCCTCCTCCTCTCCCTTCTCCTCCTCCTCCTCTCCCTTCTCCTCCTCCGCTCCCTCCTCCTCTCCTCCCTCCTCCTCTCCCTTCTCCTTTCCCTTCTCCTCCTCTCCCTTCTCCTCTTCGCCTTCCCCCAGTCAGAACCGCTCTCCGGCCTTCTGGATCAGCGTCACCACCGTTTCTTTTAACGCGGCCTGGGCCAGGAGCCTCCACCAGGGGGATCCCCAGGCTTGGGACGGGGAAAGGGGATTGGAGAGACTCCCCCTTTGGATTCGGTCACCTTGGGAAACCTCCGGGATGGGTAATTATATATATATGATGGTACTTGTTAAGCGTTTACTATGTGCAAAGCACTGTTCTAAGCGCTGGGTGGATACAGGGTGATCAGGTTGTCCCACGTGGGGCTCACAGTCAATCCCCATTTTACAGATGAGGGAACTGAGGCCCAGAGAAGTGAAGTGACTTGCCCAAAGTCACACAGCTGACAATTGGCAGAGCCGGAATTTGAACCCACGACCTCTGACTCCAAAGCCCGTTCATCGCGCCCCCTCCTCCCACCCCCAGTAGAGCAGAAAATTCCCTGCGGAGCCAAACTGGAGTCATCCCCAGGGCCGGGGAGATGGGGGAGACGCTCTAACTTTCTGCTCTCGAAGCTCTCGCTTCCTATAGCAGCGTGGTGTAGTGGATAGAGCACGGGCCCGGGAGGTAAAAGGGCGTGGGTTCGAATCCCGCTCTGCCACTTGTCTGCTGCATGACCTCAGGTAAGTCACTTCACTTCTCTGGGCCTCAGTGACCTCAACTGTAAAATGGGGATGGAGACTGTGAGACTTATGCAGGACATGCGCTGTATCCAAACTGATTTGTCCTTATCTACTCCAGCGCTCAGTACAGTGCCTGGCACATAGTACGCGCTTAACAAATACCATTATTATTACTGTTGTTATAGCCGGCTCCCGGAAGACTACGCAGTCCTAAACTGCGAAACAGCGTGGCTTAGTGGCAACACCCCGGGTTTGGAAGTCAGAGGATGTGGGTTCTAATCCCGCCTCCTCTACTTGTCTGCTGGGTGACCTTGGGCAAGCCATTTCACTTCTCTGTGCCTCGGTTAGCTCATCTGTCAAATGGGGATTAAGACTGTGAGCCCCATGTGGGACAACCTGATGACCTTGTATATAACTCAGCGCTTAGGACAGCGCTTGGCACATAGTAAGCGCTTAACGAATACCATCATTAGTATTAGAAACATTTATTCTCCACCACTGAATTCTCCATTTTCCGCGCCAGTGAATTTGTGATTTTTTTTTTAACCCGTGCAACGTTAGTGGATTTTCATTTTATTCCAAGCAGGGGATTGGGAGAAACTGCACCCCTCCCATCCCCACCCCCAACTCCACACCCACATATTGCCTCCCAGCCCCCTTTTTCCATTCATTAATTCATTAATTCATTAATTAATTATTGAGCACAGACTGTGTGCAGAGCACTGTACTAAGCACTTGGGAAGTACAGTTGAGAAACAGATAGAGACAATCCCTACCCAACAGTGGGCTCGCTGTCTAGAAGGGGGAGACAGACAACAAAACAAAACAAGTAGACAGGCATCAATAGCATCAAAATAATTGACTAGAATTATATATATATGCATCATTAATAAAATAAATAGAATAATAAATAGGTACATATATACATACATTTCCCCCCCACAAAGGATGCTGTTCCTTTAGGGTCCAGGGTCCCCAGGGGTCAGGGAAAGAGGTGCTAAAAGCGGAGAGAGAACTCCTCCTGACCAGCTGGCCCTCTCTGCAGGATAGGGGAGAATGGAATAACTGGGCAGAGGGAGGAGGAGGATTGTAATAATAATAATAATAACTTCATTATTATTATTATTGTGGTATTTGTTAAGCGCTTACAATGTGCCAAGCACTGTTCTAAACGCTGGGGTAGATACAGGGTAATCACGTTGTCCCATGTGGGGCTCACACTTTTAATCCCCATTTTACAGATGAGGTAACTGAGGCACAGAGAAGTTAAGTGACTTGCCCCAAATCACACAGCATGGTGGGGAGAAACTTAATTTCCCAGGGCAAGGCCCACAGCTGGGGTTGTGACTGGGTGGGTCTGGAGACACTCAGCTCAGGCCCTTCCCTGTGTCTGGATAATTTTCTCCTCTTCCTCCTCCTCCTCCAGAGGAAGGGCATCTTCGTTAATCCAGCGCTTAGAACAGTGCTTGGCACATAGTAAGCGCTTAACAAATAAAATCATTATTATTAAACACGGGGACAAGGGATTTTCCAGCGGTGGGGAAAAGCGTGTGGAGGCGTTAAAAGGAAGGCCTGGTTCATACAATCCTATTTATCGGGTGCTTACTGGGTGCAGAGCACTGTACTAAGCGCTTGGGAAAGTACAGCCCAGCAATAAAGAGAGAAAGTCCCTGCCCACCACAAGCTCACAGTTTGGAGGTGGGCCGGGGGAAGACAGACATCAATACAAGTCAAGAGGCATCAATATAAATAAATAAAATTACAGAGCTCTACTTAAGTCCTGTGAGGCGCGTTATTCCACTTTAGCCTGCACTACTCAGAGGGGCTGGTCTGATGATGATGACAATGGTTTTCATTATTATAATATATTATTATGTATAAATAGTATATATCATCATATAAAATTACATAATAATAATAATAATGGCATTTGTTAAGCACTTACTATGTGCCAAGCACTGTTCAAAGCATTGGGGGAGATGCAATGTAATCGGGTTGGACAAATCCCTGTCCCACATGGGGCTCAGTCTCAATCCCCATTTTATAGATGAGGTGACTGAGGCCCGGAGAAGTTAAGTGACTTGCCCAAGGTCACACAGCAGACGTCCTCCACAACTCCCTACCCCCCGGAGCAGAACAGCAGTGTGGCCTAGTGGATAGAGCCCGGGCCTGGGAATCAGCAGGGCATGGGTTCAATTCCAGCTCCACCACTTGTCAGCTGTGTGACCTTGGGCAGGTCATTTTCGCTTCTCTGGGCCTCAGTTCCCTCATTCGTAAAATGGGGGTGGAGACTGTGAGCCCCACGTGAGACAACCTGCTGACCTCGTATCTACCCCAGCGCTTAGAACAGTGGTTGGCACATAGTAAACGCTTAACAAATACCATTATTATGAACAGTGCTCAGCGCTTAGAACAGTGCTTGACACATAGTAAGGGCTTAAATACCATTGTTATAAACAGTGCTTAGCGCCTAGAACAGTGCTCAGCACTTAGAACAGGGCTTGGCACATAGTAAGGGCTTAACAAATATCATTATTATAAACAGTGCTTATTGCTTCGAACAGTGCTTGGCACATAGTAAGCGCTTAACAAATATCATTATTATAAACAGTGCTCATTGCTTCAAACAGTGCTTGGCACATAGTAAGCGCTTAAATATCATTATTATAAACAGTGCTCAGCACTTGGAACAGTGCTTGGCACATAGTAAGCACTTAACAAATACCATTATTATAAACAGTGCTCAGCGCCTAGAACAGTGCTCAGTGCTTAGAACAGTGCTTGGCACATAGGAAGCGCTTAACAAATACCATTATTATAAACCGTCTCTATATGGGACCATCTCTATATGTTGCCAACTTGTACTTCCCAAGCGCTTAGTACAGTGCTCTGCACACAGTAAGTGCTCAATAAATACGATTGAATGAATGAACAGTGCTCAGCTCCTAGAACAATGCTCAACGCTTAGAACAATACTTGGCACATAGTAAGCATTTAACAAATACCATTATTGTTATTATTATTATTATTATTATTTTCTGGTCTTCAGTTCTCTCACCTGTCAAATGGGGATGAAGACTGTGAGTTCCACGTGGGACAACCTGCTTACCTTGTATCTTCCCCAGCGCTTAGAACAGTGCTTGGCACATAGTGAACGCTTAACAAGTACCATTATTATTACTATTATTATTATTCTTCTCTGGGTCTCAGTTCCCTCACCTGTCAAACGGGTATGGAGACCGGGGTCCCCACGAGGGACAGGGGCGGTGTCCACCCCGATTGGCTTGTCTCCACCTCTGTGCTTAGTACAGTGCCTGGCATATGTAGTATGTGCTTAACAAATACCCGACCGACCGACAGACAGACATAGAGAGAGGGGCAGAAGGAGAGACAGAAAGAGGAAAGAGATTTAGGGGTAGAGAGACAGCGCTCAACCCGCAATCTGCGATAATAATAATAGTAATAGTATTTGTGAAGCGCTTACTAAGGGTCCAAGCCGTGTTGTAAGCGCCACTCCCCTCCTCCCAACCCCTCTTAGTTGTGTGAAGTTGTGTGAAGGTGCAAGAAACCCCAAGGTCACCAAATGACCCCCACCCGGCTCCCCCGGGGCTCCCTGTGCTCCCCACCGCTCAGGGGGTTGGGGCAGGGACAGGAAAGGATGGAGACGTTTGGGAACGGGTGCACACACACACCCCCAGACACACACACAGACCCACACCAAGGCACAGACACATACAGAGACACATACATGCAGAGACACATACCCAGACACACACAGACACAGATACACACAGACACAGACACACACACCGAGGCACAGACACATACAGCGTGGCCCAGTGGAAAGAGCCCGGGCTTGGGAGTCAGAGGTCATGGGTTCGAATCCCCGCTCCGCCACTTGCCAGCTGAGTGACCTTGGGCAAGCCATTTCACTTCTCTGGGCCTCAGTGGCCTCATCTGTAAAAGGGGGATTAAGACTGTGACCCCCCAGGTGGGACAACCTGATCACCTTGTATCCCCCCCAGCGCTTAGAACAGTGCTCTGCACATAGTAAGCGCTTAGCAAATACCACCGTTATTATACGGAGACACACACACACACACACACACACACACACACACACACACTCACAGACACACCCAGGCACACACACACACAGACACACACAGAGACACACACAGAGACACAGACACACACTGAAGCACACACAGAGACACACACAGAGACACACAAACAAACACCCTGCCCTACCTCCAACCGGTCCCGTGGGTAGGGGCAGGTCCTGTTCCCCTCCCCAGCCCCCCAGCCGGGTTTCAGGGGTTTCGCTCCTCAGTTGGGCTCTGCTGGGCATTGATTTCCCCCGCCATTGATTGACCGGGAGCTCATCATCATCATCATCATCTAATAATAATAATAATAATTTATAATATATATAATAATCATAATTTGTGGAGCGCTTACTATGTGCCAAACCCTGTTCCAAGCACTGGGGGATACAAGGTCATCAGGTTGTCCCACATAGGGCTCACAGTCTTCATCCCCATTTTACAGATGAGGGAATTGAGGCCCAGACTAGTTAAGTGACTTGCCCAATGTCAGGATCAGCATCATCATCATCATCATCATCGTATTTGTTCAGCACTTACTCTGGGCCAGGCACTGTACTAAGCGCTGGGGTGGAGATGAGACAATGGGGTTGGACACAGTCCCTGTCCCCCGTAGGGCTCACCGTCTACACCACCCATTTTACAGATGCTGATGATGATGATGATGATGGCACTTATTAAGCGCTTACTTACTATGTGCAAAGCACTGTTCTAAGCGCTGGGGAGGTTACAAGGTGATCAGGTTGTCCCACAGGGGGCTCACAGTCTTAATCCCCATTTTACAGATGAGGTCACTGAGGCCCAGAGAAGTGAAATGACTTGCCCAAGGTCACACAACAGACAAGTGGCAGAGGCAGGATTAGAATCTGACTCCCAAGCCTAGTGCAAAGAGCCTGGGGTCGGGGACCACCTGGCCTGCTGTGTGTCCTCGGGCAAGCTGCGCAACCTCTCTGAGCCCTAGTTTCCTCCCGGGCAAAAGGGGGAGGGAGCTCGCCAGGCTCTATCTCAGAGGGCCCTTGGGAAGGAGAAAGTGATGCGAAGGGTTTGGAGGTCATAGAATAATAATGATGGCATTTGTTAAGCGCTTACTATGTGCCAAGCACTGTTCTAAGCACTGGGTACTTTGAAGATGTAACTATCAGGGGGATTCCCCCCCAAGGCAGACGGAGCGCAGGAGCCGGACCCGGGCTCTGAGGGATGGGATGGCCAAGCTGGATGGGGAGGACGGTGGCAATGGAAGGGGGATAATAATAATAATAATAATAATAATAATAATAATAATAATAATAATAATGACATTTATTAAGCGCTTACTATGTGCAAAGCACTGTTCTAAGCCCTGGGGAGGTTACAAGGTAACCAGGTTGTCCCACATGGGGCTCACAGTTTTCATCCCCATTTTACAGATGAGGTAACTGAGGCACAGAGAAGTTAAGTGACTTGCCCAAAGTCACACAGCTGATAGTTGGTAGAGCTGGGATTTGAACCCATGACCTCTGACTCCAAAGCCCGTGTTCTTGCCACTGAGCCACGCTGCTTCTCCAATGATGATGATGATAATAATAATAATGTTATTTGTTAAATACTTACTTTGTGCCAGGCACTGCACTAAGCATTGGGCAGAGGGGATGGCGGGGATGGACGGAGGGGATAATAATAATAATAATAATGATAATAATAGTATTCGTTTAGCGCTTACTATGTGCCATGCACTTTACTGAGTGCTGGGCGGAGGGGATGGTGGGGATAGACAGGGGATGGCAGGGATGGACAGAATGGACGGCGGGGATAGACAAAGGGGCTGAATGGTGGGGATGGACGGGGGGATAATAACAATAATGGTATGTATTAAGCACTTAGTATGCGCTAGGCACTGTACTAAACACTTGACGGAGGGGACAGCAAGGGTGGATGGGGGGATGGGTAGGGATAGACAAAGGGGACGGCGGGGATGGAAAGAGGGGCGCCCAAAATGGCCCCACTTGACATGATTCCTGCCTCGGCCGGTGGGGCGGGATTTGTCCGGAGGACCTGTGCCCGTTTTTCAAGTTAAATTTTAGCTTTCATTCTTTGAAGGGGGTGCCAATGCCGATGAAAAATTAGGAGTTGAGTGCAATCACTGCTTCCCAAACCCCACACAAGGGAAAGATAAAAAATCTCTCCAAATATCTTGCTTTCCCCTTGTAAAATGCAAGTTGAAGACCAGGGGAGCTGACCTGCTTAAAATACACCAATCACTCCTTCCCTGTGTTGCTGTGCAGAGTAATAATAATAATAATGAACATATTTGTTAAGTGTTTTCTATGTGCCACGCACTCTTCTAAGCACTGGGGTAGATACAAGGCAATCAGGTTGTCCTATGTGGGGCCGACAGTCTTAATCCCCATTTTACAGATGAGCCAACTGAGGCACAGAGAGGTGAAGTGGCCTGCCCCCGGTCACCCAGCAGACAAGTGGTGGAGCCGGGATTAGAACCCACAACCTCCGACTCCCAAGCTGCGCTCTTTCCACTAGGCCACACTACTTCCAGTAGAGCCTGGAAAGGTGGATGCTTTCAGTCTTCATCCCCACTTTACAGATGAGATAGTGGAGGCAAAGAGAAGTGAAGTGGCTTGCCCAAGGTCATCCAGCAGACAAGTGGCAGTGCCGGGTTTAGAACCCATGTCCTCTGACTCCCAAGCCTGGGCTCTTTCCACTAAGCGAGATGGGAAGGACGCTGGAAGGGAGGGGAACGAGGGAGCGGCACCAAGGAAAGATTAATTGGGAGAAAGAGAGGGAGAGAAAGGAAGAGAGAGGGAGGGACAGAGAGAGACAGAAAGAGAGATGTGGAGAAAGAGAGTGTGGCAAGGAGCACATGTATGTGCAGGTATGTGGAGAGGGAGAAGGAGAGAGAGTGTTGGGGGGGGGGCAAGGGGAGCATGTATGTGTAGGTATGTAGAGGCGGGTGGGGAAAATCTTTGGCTAAGCATTTGTCGTGGAGCTACGATGGGCCTTGCCCTCTCCAGCTATGCTGGAGAATTAAAAAAATCAAATCCAAATGGAGAGGATGAAGGCCCGGGTGTGGGAGGTGTCAGTCAACTCTCTTATGGCTGTATGGTACTCTCCCAAGCGCTTAGTACAGTGCTCTGCACACTGTAAGTGCTCCCATAAGTAAAAACGAGTGGTCGATTGATTGAGAGAAAAGAGGTTGCTTGGAAAGGGAAGGTGAAAACAGGGGAAGGTGGTGGATTCATTCAATCGTATTTATTGAGCGCTTACTGTGTGCAGAGCACTGTACTAAGCGCTTGGGAAGTACAAGTTGGCAATATATAGAGACGGTCCCTACCCAACAGTGGGCTCACAGTCTTGGTGGATGGTGGATGAGGGAAGAGGGTAAAGGAGGGGCAGGAAGAGGTATAAAAAGCAGTGTGGCTTAGTGGAAAGAGCATGGGCTTGGGAGTCAGAGGTCGTGGGTTCGAATCCCAGCTCTGCCACTTGTCAGTTGTGTGACTTTGGGCAAGTCACTTAACTCCTCTGAGCCCCAGCTACCTCATCTATAAAATGGGCACTAAGACTGTGAGCCCCACATGGGACAACCAGATAACCTTGTATCTCCCCCAGAGCTTAGAACAGTGCTTGGCACATAGTAAGCACTTACCAAATACCATCATTATCTAGACTGTGAGCTTGTTATTGGGTAGGGACCATCTCTATATGTTGCCAATTTGTACTTCCCAAGCGCCTAGTACAATGCTGAGCACACAGTAAGTGCTCAATAAATACAACTGGCCTGAGGGAGTGAGGTTTCAGAGGGACAACTAGCTGGGCTGGAGGGAGGAGCCATCCAGGCTGAGACCCAAACCTGAGGGTGGGTGTGTGTGTGTGTGTGGCCTGTGTGTGTTTGTGTTGTGGGGAGAAGCACCAGAATGGGAAGAGTGGCAGGACTCTGGCCTGGAACAGGAAAGGAAAGCTGGTTCTATCATCAATCAATCAGGGGTACTTATTAAGCGCTTACTCTGTTCAGAGCACTATACTAAGATTAAGACATAACTCTCAGGGGAGGGGGAGGACTGCTGGGCTGGGGAGGGACCTGTTGGGTAGGGACCGTCTTTGTATGTTGCCAACTTGTACTTCCCAAGTGCTTAGTACAGTGCTCTGCAATCAATCAATCGTATTTATTGAGCGCTTACTATGTGCAGAGCACTGTAAGTGCTCAATAAATACAATTGAATGAATGAGGGGGAGGCGAGGAGGAAGTCCCTTCTAGACTGTGAGCCCACTGTTGGATAGGAACCGTCTCTATATGTTGCCAACTTGTACTTCCCAAGCACTTAGTGCAGTGCTCTGCACACAGTGAGCACTCAATAAATGCAATTGAATGAATGAATGCAACTCCAAGACCAGAGATCCAGCCATTGCTAACCTTCTCTCCCCGCTTTCTCTCTCCCCCGCTACCCTGACCTCTCCCCACCCCTCGTCCACACAGGTGCCACCGCTGGACGGGGATCTAAGATGAAGTTATGGGATATTATGGCTGTCTGCCTCGTGCTGCTCCACACAGCGTCCGCCTTCCCGCTGCCCGCCGGTAAGAAGCGCCCCGAGGGGCCCGAAGACGATCTGTCCCCCAGCCGCCTGGCTCCCTATGCTGTGAGAAGTGACTGTAAGAACCGTTCCCCAACCCCCCCGCCCCTCCACAGAGTCTCCACTTCCTGCCTTACTAATAGCCCACCATGGGCCTGCTGCTAAACCCCGATTCCAGGACTGGCTCCCACAGGTCCAGGGGAGCAGAGGGGGTTGGAACGGGGGAACCGGAATCCGAAAAGGAGCTTGGGAAGTAGCTGCCGGATAAGGCCTCGGCTTCTGATTTTTAAGGCCAAATTCCTCTTTTTGTAGAGCTAGCTGACTTGGGGCTCAAAAGGCACCATTGGTGGTATATTTCCTCTATGGGCGTGTGAGTCTCTGGACATATAGGCCCATGGGGGACCCACAGTCCCCTCCACACTGGGCACATACTCACACTGCACATATAGGCCCATGGGGGACCCACGGTCCCCTCCACACTGGGCACCTACTCAGACTGTCCTTTTAGGGGCTCACCAGTACTGGAAAAAGACCCAGACTGTCTTACTAGTTGGCTGCAGCCCTGGCGTGTTTTCATTTATTACTTCTGCTGTAGGCTTAGAACCTGCCCATTGGTTTCAAAAATCACCTGAGCTCTGGACTGTAAAGTTGTATACACCTATTTGTCATAGGACTAGGGAGGAACGTGAATGTTGTTCAAGTGGTTGGTAAAATCCACCAAGATGTTCATCCCCCAACCTCAGGCTCGTTTCCCTCTCCCCTGCTCCAGCCGGCTTTACATTCTCCAGTCAGTTGGTCAGTCAGTCATATTTATTGAGCACTTACTGTGTGCAGCACATTGTATCAAGCACTTGGGGGAGCGTAATACAGATACACATGCTCCCTTCCCACAGTGAGTTTACAACTAATAATAATAACTGTGGTATTCGTTAAGCGCTAACTATGGGCCAAGCACTGGGGTGGATACAAGCAAAGCGGGTTGGACACAGTCCCTGCCCCACATGGGACTCACAGTCTCAATCCCCGTTTTACAGATGAGGTAACTGAGGCACAGAGAAGTAAAGTAACTTGTCCAAGGTCACACAGCAGACAAGGGGTGGGCCTGGAATTAGAACTCATGACCTTCTGACTCCCAGGATCGTGCTCTAATCACTACCCCATGCTGCTTCTCTCCAGCTTCAACGCCTCCCTTTCCAGTCCCTGTGCTGTGCTACCCACCCCATCAACTCAACTTCCACTGAAGTTTGGGCTAGGGATAGATAAGTAGCGTAAGAAGCAGGTGAGAAGCAGCGTGGCTTAGTGGAAAGAGCACGGGCTCGGGAGTCAGAGGTGATGAGTTCAAATCCCTGCTCCACCACTTGTCAGCTGGGTGACTTTGGGCAAGTCACAACTTCTCTGTGCCTCAGCTCCCTCCTCTGGAAAATGGGGATTAAGAGTGTGAGCCCCACGTGGGACAACCTGATTACCTAGTAGCTATCCCAGCACTTAGAACAGTGCTTGGCACATAGTAAGCACTTAACAAATACTATTATTATTATTATTATTATTATTATTATTATTATTATTATTATTATTATTATTGTTATTATTATTATAAAGAACCCATCTCATCACCTCCTAGCCAGCCCCTTCAACAGCGTGGCCTAATGAAAAGAGAATGGGCTTGGGAGTCAGAAAAACCCAGGTTCTAATGGTGGCTCTGCCACTTGTCTGCTGAATGACCTTGGGCAAGTCACTCAACTTCTCTGTGCCTCAATTATCTCATGCATAAAATAAGGATTAAGAATGTGAGCCCCATATGGGACATGAAGCATGTCCAAACTGATTAGCTTGTATCTACCCCAGTGCTTAGTGCCTGCACATACTAAGCACTTAACAAGTACCATTTAAAAAAAAGACATAGTAGGGAGGAGAGTTCATGTTGTGTGAGGTGAAACAAGGTGATGGAGAGGGATCAGGATTTGGTTAAAAGACATAAAGTGGTTATAGAAAACCTGATAAAGGGACACAAATTGGTTGAGATCTGATGCCCTTCTTTCGCTCTGTTTCAGGGCATTGCAGTGGATAAGGGGCAATGGATAGAGATTAGTCTCCGATTAGAAAGATGAAACCCAAAGAATTCTTTTCATAGATTCAGTGGTATTTGGACACCTACTGTGTGCAGAGCACTGTACTAAGCATTTGGGACGGTACAGTACTAGTCAAAAAATTGGAGCCTCCCTCAGACTTTATCATCCTCTCCCATAATTACTCTGCTTCCTATGTAATAGCCATCATTCACAGGCTATTCCTCTAAAAGTCAATTATGATCATAACCCTAAATGAGGCAGGCTGAGAACTCTTCACAAGTGTGAAAATGGAAAATTATAGCCATCAAAAAACATGTGACCCAAGCTGGAATCTGCTTATGAAAAAGGACGCATAGGGAATATGTCTAACCAAAACCCCTGTGCCGTCTTCCCAAAAGGCTCCAGGATTCAATCAGTGGTATTTATTGAGCCCTTACTGTGTGCAGTGCACTGTACTAAGCACTTGGGAAAATACAAGAGTTGGGAGCACCTTCCCTGCCCGCAAAGAGGTTGCAGTCTAGAGAGTGGGAATGCTGTGTATATAAAGTACAATAAATCAACAGAAGTAGGTTCATTGAAAGTGAAAAGTGACCTAGCAGAGGGGGAGAATAGCATTGTTAACATCTTGGAATTGAAATGTCTGTTACAAACTTTCCTTCCTGGAGGCAGTACAAACTCGTTTTTGAAAAGGAGGGAGGGTCAGGGGACCGGGTTGTTGACTCAGTTCGATTGAACGAATGATCATTTGCCTCTCTGCATCCATTCGCTTGCTGTATTTTCAACTGTGTGAATCAATCAACCATTAATAATTGTGCACCTTCTGTGGGCACATGACCGTAACAAGTGCTGGGGAGTCCCTCTAGACTGTAAATTTGTTATGGTCAGGGAATGTGTCTGTTAATTCTGTTGTATTGTACTCTCCCAAGTCCTTAGTAGAGTGCTCTTCACATAGTAAATGCTCAATAAATAAGATTGATTGACAGTACAGTCATTCGATTAATGATATCTATTGAATGCTGTACTGAACACTTGGGAAAGTATGATATAATTGAGTTGGTAGACATGATCCCTGCCCACGAAGAGCTTACAGTCCACAGGGGCAGATGGACTCAAGTGCTTAGTACAGTGCTCTGCACGTCGTAAGCACTCAATAAATACGATTGAATGAATGAATGGTGACTGCTGTAGACTGTAAGCTCATTGTGGACAGGGAATGTGTCTGTTTATCGTTCTACTGTACTCTCCCAAGCACTTAGTACAGTGCTCTGCACACAATAAGTGCTCAATAAATACAACTGAATGAGACCTGCAAGAAGCCCGGCATGGCCGGATCTAGAGGGAGCAGACTGGAGTCTAGCAGAATTGTAGGGGGAAATCTCCTTGAGGGCAGGGCTCAGCGCTTAGAACGGTGCTTGGCACATAGTAAGTGCTTAACAAATGCCATTATTATTATTATTATTATGGACATTAAAATAAATTACAAATAGGGGCCTCTCAGGATCACTCCTGGAGAGTTTCCAGAACTCTACCAGTATGGGCTAAGGGAAGGAGAGTCAAGCAAAGGCATACCGATTCCATTCCTAGCTTGGGCAGTGGCTAGTGAGTGGAAGGCAATCTGCTGCAAGTCAAGACTCCCCTGTGCTGGGCAGCAGCAGCATAGGAGAGCGTTCAGGGCAGAGATTCAGGTTTACTGCACTGAAAGAGGCATTGGTAAATAATTCCATATTTTTACCAAGAAAAGTCTCTGAATCCACTACCAGAATTACTGCAGATGGAGGTGGGGCCTTCTGGGAGTGGTGTGTCCATGGAGTCGCTATGGGTAGGAGATGACTCGACAGCATAAGACAAGATAGATCGGGGAAATAGTAGAATATAGGAATGTGTATACAAGTGCTGCAGAGCTGAGGTGAATATCGAAGTTCTCAAAGGGTACTCAGCCAAGTGGCTAGTCAATGCAGAGTGGAGGGAAGATAGGGGCTTAGACAGGGAAGGCCTCATGGACGAGATGTGACTTTAGGAGGGTTTTGAAAGTGGGGAGAGTGGTGGACTGTCGGATATCAAAGAGGAGGGAATTCCAGGCCCGAGGAGAACATGGGCAAGAAGTTGGCTGCTGGATAGACGAGCTTGAGATACAGGCTGGTATTAGAGGAGCAGAGTGTGGGGATTGGGTTGTTATAGTAGAGCAGTGAGGTAAGGTAGGAGCAGACAGGGTGACTGACTGCTTTAAAGCCGACAGAAAGCAGTTTCTGTCTGATGTAGAGGTGGATGGGCAACTACTGGAGGTTTTTGAGGAGTCGGGAGTTATGGATTGAATGTTTTTTCAGAAAAATGATCCAGATAGCAGAGTGGACTGGAGTGGGGAGAGACAGTTCAACAGAAGTAAGGAGAAGCAATGTGGCTCGATGGATAGAGCACGGGCTTGGGAGTCAGAAGGCTCTGAGTTCGAGTTCCAGCTCTGCCACCTGCCCGCTGTGTGACCTTGGGCAAATCACTTAACTTCTCTATGCCTTAGTTCCCTCATCTGTAAAATGTGATTAAGACTGTGAGCCTTTTGTGGGACAGACTGTGTCCAACCTGATTAACTTATATCTACCCCAGCGCTTAGTACAGTGCCTGACACATAGTAAGTACTTTACAAATACCGTCAAAAAAATAAAGAACAAAGACCATGCTCTTGCCCTCAAGGAATTTACAGTCTAATGATGAAGACAGGCAGGTACAAACTTTACAAACAGTGGAAACAGGAAGGAGAACAAGGATATCACTGGTATAACCAGAATTTGGGGGATAAAATAGATGAATAGATAAGCAGGGTATAACAACAGGACATGAAACTCACTATGTTCTAATGATCCAAAGCTCTAAGAACCAAGAATTGTTGTGAATACACAACTGCTGGCTTGGCTGTTGGGTTAATGCAACTTGTGGTAGTGGAATTCAATTAGGAAAGTCTTCCTGGAGGAGGTTGGCTCTTAGGAGATCTTTGAAAACCAACATTAAATACAGAAGAGACTTACTTCTCAACCAATCAGGTCACTCAAAACAATTCCAGAGACGAGCAGACCGTAACACAGGAGAGAACTTGAAGTGGGTAGGGGTGATTGACCACTCATGTTTCCAGGTATCAGGGAAGAGAGGTTATTTTCTCACCCGCATCCATTCAGGCTAGTCTCCCAAACTTGCTCAATCAATCAATCAGTGATATTTATTGAGAGCTTACAATGTGCATAGCATTATTAAGTGTTCAGGAGAGTAGAACACAACAGAATTAGCAGGCAAGTTCCCCGCCTATAATGAGCTCACTACAGGTCTGAAAGCTTTCAAACAGGACATTGTGATTAACTCCGTGAAACCCACCTGCCCTTCCCAAATCCCACCCGGTTTGCTCCTCTGCAAAAAAAGAAACCCAGCCCCCTAGTCCCTTCTCAATCAATCAATCAATCATATTTATTGAGCGCTTACTATGTGCACTGTACTAAGCGCTTGAGCTTCTCCTCCCACTACTCCAGTTCTGATGATGAACAGTTGGTACCCATGCCAAAGGAAGGTCGCAAAACGGTTTCAGGGAGTTTTAACTGACACAAAATTTAGTGTCTCATATTTTTCCTCAGGAAAAATGAATGAAATGAATTTTTTCCTTAAAGTGACCCAGAGAAAGACACTTCCCCAAACAATCTGTGGTATTTACTGAACACCTTCAGTGGGTTTCGTGCTGTACTAAATGCTTGGAAGAGTTTACCAGAAGCAAGAGACAATAAAGTCTCTCTCCACAGGAGACTTACAATGCCCAGAGAGGAAATTGAAAGGCATTTTAACATGCTAAGCTAAAATGACTTTATTCCAGACACGCTGAATAAAGAAATCTGGCCGTGTAGAAAGCATAGTAAAACATCAATGTGCTCACTGAGAGATCTTTTCAACTAGTGCAAGCAATTATCAACTCACATACTATTATGACACTGTCATTATGACTTAGAGCTCAGAGAAGCTGATGAATGTTCACATCATAAACTGTTAGTCATTTTTGGAAGCACATGTTCCAGTGGAAAGTGAATGCTAATGACAGGATTTTTTCCAGTTACTTTCAAATGCTGATAATTGGGCCTTTCTAAAATGCATTCCCATTTTGGCTAAAGGATCCACGGCACTTAAAATGCCACCATAAACCAACACATACAGGTAATAATAATAATAATGGTATTTGTTAAGCACTTATTATGTACCAGGCACTGTACTAAGCGCTGGAGGGATACAAGCAAATCGGGTTAGACACAGGTCCTGTCCCATGAGGGGTTCACAGTCTCAATACCCATTTTACAGCCGAGATAACAGACCCTGAGAAGTGAAGTGACTTGCCAAAGGTCATACAGCAGACAAATGGCGGAGCCCAGATTAGAACCCATGACCTTCTGACTCCTAAACCCGTGCTCTATCCACCGCACCATGCTGCTTCTCAAAGAAACTGGCACTGACCCCAATGTCGTGATGTCATCTCACCCTCACACTTATAGTGGAGTTGGGATGTGTTCCGCTGAGATAAACTCAGAGGAACTGTAGTCCTATTCCCAGGTTTGCCTCTGATCCTTTGCCTTTTTCAAGTGAATTCTTCTCCCCATCCCCTCATTTGTCCACCTCTTCATGCAGTCACGCAGCCATCTTTCCACAGTCATGCGTGGGTACAATCTCCCCATCAACATCATCTCCAAATTCTGAAAGAGCACATATAAATTGGGTTTATAGTTCAGTACTAACTTGCTTGCCTGATGATGCCTTGCACTTTAATAAAAGGTGTTGCAGTTTATTGCCAAGATATGGCAATTAAAGAATTTATTGTCCAGCTGGTGGATTACCTAGGCTCTTTGCTTCTCTTAGTGCCTAGTACCTGGCACATAGTAAGTTCTTAACAAATACCATAATTATAATTATTTTTTAATGGTATTTGTTAGGCACTTACTATGTGTCAGGCACTGTATTAAGCACTGGGGTAGATACAAGCTAATCAGGTTGGACACAGTCCATGCCCCACAGAGGGCTCACAGTCTTAATCTCCATTTTACAGTTAAGGTAACTCAGATAAAGATAAGTGATTTGCCCAAGGTCACATAGCAGACAAATGGCTGGGCTGAGCTTAGAACTCAGGTCCTTTGACTTCCAGGCCTGTGATCTTTTCACTAGATCATGCTGCTTCTCTCTGTCCTTCCTGCTTCCTGCTTTTCTGTTTGTTAATAATAATAATAATAATGGCATTTTTAAGTGCTTACTATGTGCAAAGCACTGTGTTAAGCTCCTTGTCCTAAGTGTGAGCAGGGAGAAAGGGTGAAATTCAATTCTGCCCCTTTACTAGTTTTTAGATTCTGGGTGTAAGGGGAATTAAAAAGACAATTACTTAAATCAGATTTGGGGGCATCTGGATTTTATGTGTCCATCGATCATCCCAGATTATTTATTTCATGTGTTGAGAAAGTTATCTGGGATGACGTTCAAATCTTCTAAATTACGTGATGACGCTAAGCGCCCTGGATCCTTTTGCAAAAACATATTGCCTTAGGTAGTCATGGTGTTAACTAAGTGCTTATTATATGCCAAGCTCTGTAATAATAATGATGATAATATAATAATAATAATAATAATATAATTTGGCTATTTGTCAAGCACTTTTCCAAATGCTGGAGTGGATACAGAATAATCAGGTCAGACATAGTCCCCGTCCCACATGGGGAATCACAGTCTAAGTAAAAGGTAGAACACATATTGAATCTTCATTTTGCAGGTGAGGAAACTGAGGCAAGCGGTGGAGCCGGGATTAGAATCCAGGTCTGCTGATTCCTGGGCCCGTGCTGGTTCCAATAGGCCATACTGCTCTGTGCTAAATTCTGGGGTAGATGCGCATATAACACATCAGAGAGTCCCTGTCTTACATGGGGCTCAGTTGCTTGAGACAGGACTTCATTGGTCTTTAAGAGGTAAATCCATCCTTCAGTTCAAAGATGGCACTGCTGATTGTGAGACTGTAGCCATGATGTGGTGATCTCTAAGAAACTCACACTGTGACCGTGAAAATATAGTAGAACGTCTTTGCCGTCTCCTTGCTAATCTGGGTTAACGTTGCCCAGAAACCAAGGATGTTGTCTAGTAGTATTGCTGCCTCTCTCCACAAGAGACTATAAGCTCGTTGTGGGAAGAGAATGTGTCTGTTTATTGTTGAATTGTACGCTCTCAAGCACTTAGTACAGTGCTCTGCACACAGTAAGCAGTCAATAAATACGATTGAATGAATGAACAAAGTCAGACGGGCTGTTTAATTTTCTTAAGACTCTCTGTTGGAAAGCAAGCAGGGGAAATAGGTGTAAAATACCTTGCTTACTGTAGGACTTTTGTCTACCTCATCTTTGGATGGAGGGCGATTTCCTAAAAAATGGTATAATTAGCTAAATGTAAATAAGAGAAATAACAGGTGGTGATGGGCAGGGATTGAAGCTGGTTAATATTTTCATTTCAAATCAAAATTTCATTTGGATAGTGAAATAGAGATCTTCCCTCTTCATCCTGTCTATACCAGTAAAGGACATTTCTTCCCAACTACTTGTTTTATTCTACAGAGGGAAAACCTTACACGGGAGAGTTGCAATAATTGCTTGGGCTCATCTCCAAGAACTCCTCCAGAGACCTTGAAATCAGTACATTCCTGTGACTAGCAAAGAGGTTCTTAGACTTTTCCACATCCTCCTTCCCCACTGCTGTTCTCCCATCCCTAGTGGCCTCAAGGTTGAGCCTTATCTAAGCAGGTCAGGTGGTGGGGCCGTGAGGAGGTCAGAGGTACCTGTTTCTCAGGATGATCAGGGGCACCATAAAGGAAGCAGGCTCAGATCCCTGCAGTCTTGTCTGGCTCTTTAGGCTCTGCTGGAGTTAGGTGAACCATGCTGAATTGTGACTTTTTTATGGTATTTGTTAAGCGCTTACTATGTGCCAGGCACTGTACTAAGTGCTGGGGTCGATACAAGGTAATCAAGGTGGACACAGTCCATGTCCCACAGGGGGCTTACAGTCTTAATCTTCATGTAATAGATGAGGTAACTGAGGCACAGAGAAGTTAAGGAACTTGACCAAGATCACACAGTAGACAAGTGGCAGAGCTGAGATTAGAACCCACGTCCTTTTTTATGGTATTTGTTAAGTGCTTAGTACGTGTCAACCACTGTTCTAAGCACTGGGGTAGACACAAGTTTATCAGGTTGGTCACAGTTCCTGCCCACATGGGCTCACAGTCTAAGTAGGACTAATCCTCCTCCACCTCTCAGCTGCCTTCGACACTGTGGACCACCCCCTTCTCTTCAACACACTATCCAAGCGTGGCTTCACAGACTCTGTCCTCTCCTGGTTCTCCTCTTATCTCTCTGGCCGTTCATTCTCAGTCTCTTTTGCGGGCTCCTCCTCCCCCTCCCATCCCCTTACTGTAGGGGTTCCTCAAGGGTCAGTTCTTGGTCCCCTTCTGTTCTCTATCTACACTCACTCCCTTGGTGAACTCAATCGCTCCCGCAGCTTCAACTGTCATCTCTATGCTGATGACACCCAAATCTACATCTCTGCCCCTGCTCTCTCTCTCTCCCTTCAGGCTCGTGTCTCCTCGTGCCTTCAAGACATCTCCATCTGGATGTCTGCCCACCATCTAAAACTCAATATGTCCAAAACTGAACTCCTTATCTTCCCTCCCAAACCCTGCCCTCTCCCTGACTTTCCCATCACTGTTGACAGCATTACCACCCTTCCCATCTCACAAGCCCGCAACCTTGGTGTCATCCTCGACTCTGCTCTCTCATTCACCCCTCACATCCAATCCGTCACCAAAACCTGCCGGTCTCACCTCCGCAATATCGCCAAGATCCGCCCTTTCCTTTCCATCCAAACTGCTACCCTGCTGGTTCAATCTCTCATCCTGTCCCGACTGGATTACTGCATCGGCCTCCTCTCTGATCTCCCATCCTCCTGTCTCTCCCCACTTCACGCCGCTGCCCGGATCATCTTTGTGCAGAAACGCTCTGGGCATGTTACTCCCCTCCTCAAAAATCTCCAGTGGCTACCAATCAACCTACGCATCAGGCAAAAACTCCTCACTCTCGGCTTCAAGGCTGTCCACCCCTCGCCCCCTACTACCTCACCTCCCTTCTCTCCTTCTCCAGCCCAGCCCGCACCCTCCGCTCCTCTGCCGCTAACCTCCTCACTGTACCTCGTTCTCGCCTGTCCTGCCGTAGACCCCCGACCCACGTCCTCCCCCTGGCCTGGAATGCCCTCCCTCCACACATCCACCAAGCTAGCTCTCTTCCTTCCTTCAAGGCCCTACTGAGAGCTCACCTCCTCCAGGCCTTCCCACACTGAGCCCCCTCCTTCCTCTCCCCCTCCTCCCCCTCCCCGTCCCCCCCGCCTTACCTCCTTCCCCTCCCCACAGCACCTGTATATATGTATATATGTTTGTACATATTTATTACTGTATTTATTTTACTTGTACATATTTATTCTGTTTATTTTATTTTGTTAATATGTTTTGTTTTGCTGTCTGTCTCCCCCTGCTAGACTGTGAGCCCGCTGTTGGGTAGGGACCATCTCTATATGTTGCCAACTTGGACTTCCCAAGTGCTTAGTACATTGCTTTGCACACAGTAAGTGCTCAATAAATACGATTGAATGAATGAATGAATGAAACGAATGAAAGTATTTTTCCTCCCACTCCCATCATATCCGAACCTTTTCTATCTGCCCGTTGCCCCCATTCGATCGTAAATTCCTCTAGAGTAGAGGCCATGGGCTTTCTTTTGTATTCAACCAAGCACCTAATACAGTGTTCTGCCCACAGCAGTTGTTCAATCAATACTACTGACCAACTGAATCCAAAAGCATCAATGAAAAATTCAACAAATAATTTTAAAAATACACTGATGAAGTTCAGTAGGAACAGAATAGCTAAGCCACCTTCTACATAATCGAGATGGAGAATAACTGTCCAAGCTTAATATTGGGCTCCACGGCGGCGGGATTGTTGGAAGATTGGGGGAGGGTTCAGAGGAGAGACCCAAAGATAATGAAGTCAGAAAGAATTGTGAAGTAAGGGAATGGGAATGTGGATTGTCCAGCATGGAGAGAAGGGAGGGCCAATTTCATAATTACCTGACAGTATTGCACGGAGTGGGTAACCAACCCTTCAGGATGGGAACCAGTTATTCTCTATTGCCAGTATAGGCATAACAAAAAGAAGATAAGGCTAAGTTTCAGTGAAAGGGATTTAAGGTAAATCAAAGGAAGAAATTCATTGCTGTGAGTACCCACACAAGTTGTGGACTCTCTGGGGACCTACTGGGTACAGAATGCTGTAATAATAATAAAAATAATAATTATGGTACTTGTTAAATGCTTACTGTGTGCCAAGCACTGTTCTAAGCACTGGGGTAGATACAGGTTAAACAGGTTGAACACAGTCCCTGGCCCATACTGGTGCTCACACTCTTAATCCCCTTTTTACAGATGAGGTAACTGAGGCACAGAGAAGTTAAGTGACTTGCCCAAGGTCACATAGCAGACATGTGGCAGAGTCAGGATTAGAACCCATGACCTTCTGTCTCTCAGGCCTGTGCTGTATCCATTAAGCCACGTGGCTTCTGAGCCTAATGTGTGCAGTGTGCTGTAATGAGTCCCTACTGCGAAGCAGCGTGGCTCAGTGGAAAGAGCACGGGCTTTGGAGTCAGAGGTCATAGGTTCAAATCCCAGCTTCTCAAATTGTCAGCTGTGTGACTTTGGTCAAGTCACTTAACTTCTCTGTGCCTCAGTTACCTCATCTGTAAAATAGAGATTAAGACTGTGAGCCCCCCGTGGGACAACCTGATCACCTTATAACCTCCCCAGCATTTAGAACAGTGCTTTGCACATAGTAAGTGCTTAATAAATACCATTAGTAGTAGTAGTAGTAATAGTATTACTGTGTACAGAGCAGTAGGAGTCAAAGACCTGGCCCCTGCCCTCAAGGAACTTACATGCTAATGAGAAGTTTGCAATTGTGTCAAGATCTTAAGATGAGGGATATTTGGGATGGTTTAGCTGTGGTCTGTCTCTAGACAGGAGGATGGGCTTACTGAACACTCAAGTTTCCTCCCTGATTATCCATAAATTAACCAACAATTAAAACCCTGGTGAAACAGGAAAGCACTTTGAAAGAAATATGTTTTCTTCTCTTCTCTCTCTTGGTCCATTTGTTCCCTTTTTCATACTTCTCCTAGCTCCTTCAACTACCCTGAACTCCCTCAACGAGCCCTCAAGGGACAGCGTCTGTGTCTAATTTCCACATCTATTCCCTTTCCCAGCTCTTATTGCACCCATTAAGCACTTAAAAAATATTATTATTACTACTAGAGAAACAGCATGGCTCAGTGGAAAGAGCAGGGGCTTTGGAGTCAGAGGCCAGGGGTTCAAATCCCACCTCCACCAAGTGTCAGCTGTGTGACTTTGGGCAAGTCACTTCACTTCTCTGTGCCTCAGTTACCTCATCTGCAAAATGGGTATTAAGACTGTGAACTCCCAGTGGGACAACCTGATCACCTTGTAACTTCTCCAGCGCTTAGAACAGTGCTTTGCACATAGTAAGTGCTTAATAAATGCCATCATTATTATTATCATTATTATTATTATTACTACTACTGCTTCTACCTTCTGACACCCTTCCCTCTCTCAGTCACCCTAAGCCCCCCTCTTGGGTCTGTTCACTTCATACTGAGTTAGGGTTAGATGGCTATTAACAGTCTTCCCTTCAGCTGTTCATGCATGCTCATGAGGAGAGGTGAGGGTGTAATAATGGTATTTATTAAGTGCTTACTATGTGCAAAGCACTGTCCTAAGCACTGGGGAAGTTACAATGTGATCAGGTTGTTCCACAGGGGGCTCACAGTCTTAATCCCTATTTTACAGATGAGGTAACTGAGGCACAGAGAAGTTAAGTGGCTTGCCCAAAGTCACATAGCTGACAGTTGGCAGAACCAGGATTTGAACCCATTACCTCTGACTCCAAAGCCCGAGCTCTTTCCACTGAGCCACGCTGCTTCTGGCTTGCATCTACTGAATTTTATAGAAGCTTTAGAAGCTTTTGCTATAGAAGTTTTACTTGTATAGAAGCAGCGTGGCCTTGTGGATAGAGCACGGCCCTAGGAGTCAGAAGGACCTGGGTTCTAATCCCGGCTCTGCCACGTGTCTGCGGTGTGACTTGGGACCAGTCACTTCACTTCTCTAAGTCTCAGTTACCTCATCTGTAAAATGGGGATTAAGACTGGGAGCTCCATAATAGTAATAGTAATAATGATGGTATTTGTTAAGAACTTATTATGTGCCTTATTATTTATTATTATCTATTATTATTTATGCCTTATTATCTAGAACTTATTTCTAGACTGTGAGCCCACTGTTGGGTAGGGACTGTCTCTATATGTTGCCAACTTGTACTTCCCAAGCGCTTAGTACAGTGCTCTGCACACAGTAAGTGCTCAATAAATACGATTGATTGATTGATGTGCCAGGCACTGTACTAAGCACCGAGGTGGATACAAGCAAACTGAGTTGGACACAGTTCCTGTCCCACGTGGAGCTCACAGTCTTAATCCCCATTTTACAGATGAGATAACTGAGGCACAGAGAAGTTAATCAATCAATTGTATTTATTAAGCGCTTACTGTGTGCAGAGCACTGTACTAAGCGCTTGCCCAAAGATCACATGGCAGACCAGTGGTGGAGCCGGGGTTAGAACCATGATCTTCTCACTCCCAGGCCTGTGCTCTATCCACTATGTCTGTACCTGTCCAATGTGGAATGGGAACTTTGTCCAACCTGATGAGCTTATAATAATGATATTTGTTAAGCGCTTACTATGTGCAGAGCACTGTTCTAAGCGCTTATATCTACTCCAGCGCTTAAAACAGTGTGTAACACATAGTAAGCACTTAGCATATACCATTATTATTAGGGGTGACAGCTTTAATGATATTAGAGATCTGGAATCAATCAATCAATCAATCAATCGTATTTATTGAGCGCTTACTATGTGCACAGCACTGTACTAAGCGCTTGGGAAGTACAAATTGGCAACATATAGAGACAGTCCCTACCCAACAGTGGGCTCACAGTCTAAAAGTGATGAGTGCAGTGTCACAGTGACTTAGTGCGCGTGGAGGGCAGGCTTCATTGCATGCTCTCACACTACTTGTCATTTTCCGTCACCAAACCTCTTCATTTCATTTGCACAGTCCCGTAGTTTTGACAGCAATAGGACATTAGAGAAGCAGCATGGCTCAGTGGAAAGAGCAAGGGCTGCGGAGTCAGAGGTCATGGGTTCAAATCCCGGCTCTGCCAATTGTCAGCTGTGTGACTTTGGGCAAGTCACTTCACTTCTCTGGGCCTCAGTTACCTCATCTCTAAAATGGGGATTAAGACTGTGAGCCCCTCCGGGACAACCTGATCACCTTGTCACCTCCTCAGTGCTTAGAACAGTGCTTTGCACATAGTGCTTAATAAATGCAATTAAGGAAAATACATTGTTTATAGCCAGTGCATTTTCTTAAAAAGGAAAAAGAGCATAGAGAACCCCCAGGGCTTTTATGATATTTGTGTTATTGTGAATGAGCTCGAAGGGTCACTGTTCTGGTTCAGCAAACTTTGTAGAGTCACAGATCCCTGTGGACAATAGGATCTTGATATACTTTTAATATGAAAACCCAGTGCCTGACCTTAAAACCATTATTCCTATGGGGTCTGCAACAGGTGAACTTCACGGTTGCTGCAGTGATTCCAGCCTCATTCTCAATATAAGGAAAAGATGTATGTCATGACAATTGACCCCAGTTCATTGGGAAAGCCTTAGTTTGGCTTAGTACAGTGTGAGCACACAGTACATGCTTAATAAATACTATTATAATATACTATACTATTAGAGAAGCAACATGGCCGGAAAAGCAGCATGACCTAGTGACAACAGCACGGGCTTGGGAGTCAGAGGATGTGGTTTTAATCCCGGCTTTGTCACTTGTCTGCCGTGGAACCTTAGGCAAGTCATTTCACTTCTCTGTGTCTCAGTTACCTCATCTGTAAAATGGGGATTAAGACTGGGAGTCCCGCGTGGGACAACCTGACAATCTAGTATCTACCCCGGTGCTTAGAACAGTGCTTAGCACGTAGTAAGTGCTTAACAAATACCATTATCATTATTATTATTATTATTATTATTACTAGGCCTCTAGTATTATTACTACTAGTCCACAAGCCTCTATTGTCAGCCTTCCATCTGGTCTGATAGTTCACACATTTGATTTCTGATGTCTGGGGCTTTTGGATGGCCGTATCTTTCTTCTCCCCACTGTGTCCTCAGCCTGTTCACTGTTGCTGAATTGAGCTCATCTGGGCTAGTATTGGGGCTAGGGAGCAAGAGGGTGCCAAGTGTGAGTTGCTCCATTTCAATTATTAGTTATTAGAATTAATTAGGCACTATTTTTTGCTGTGTTATCATAGTTTCACTTTTACCTCTCTGTGCTAGCTCTGTTTGGCTTTGGGCTTCTTGTCTGGGAGTCAGAGGACCTTTTTATTTTGATTATGTTTGTTAAGTGCTTACTATGTGCCAGGCACTGTATTAAGAGCCAGGGGTCGATTCAAGATAATCATTCATTCTCATTCATTCATTCATTCAATCATATTTATTGCACGCTTACTGTGTGCAGAGCACTGTACTAAGCACTTGGTTGGACACAGTCCATGTTCCACATGAAGTTCACAGTCTTAATCCCCATTTTTCAGATGAGGTAACCGAGCAGAGAAGTTAAGTGGCTTGACCAAGATCGCACAGTGGACAAGCGGAGGAGCCGGGATTAGAACCCAGGTCCTCTGACTCCTAGTCCCGTGCTTTTCCACTAGGTCATGCTGCTTCCCATTGACCTAGTTTCTAATCCCAGCTCCACCATTCCCCTGCTGTGTGACCTTGAGGAAATCACGGAAATCCATGCCTCAGTTTCCTCATCTATAAAATGAGGAGTCAATATTTGTTCTCCCTCCTATTTTGATTGTGAGCTTCAGGGACTATGTCCAATATCTTGTATCCACTCCAGATCTTAGTACAGTGCTTGGCACATAGTAAGTGCTTAACAAGTACCATAATTATTAACCCCTGACCACTTAGCTCTGAAACTCCTGGGGTAGGAGAAGCCTCAACTTCACATTTTCCATGGTAACAGGCCATTCTGCTCCCTTGGAGTGACTTCAGCTCCCTCCTTTTGCCTCCTCAAAGGCATTATTGGCATTGTTTCACCCTCATTTCCTCTTCCCTTCTCCCCTGCTCCCTGTAACAATCCCCACAGCATTCTGCTCCCTGCCTCACTGGGGAAAGAGGGACTAATACTTCCCTTTCCAACCAGGCTTCCAAGCAAGTGGAACCAATAATAGGAAAGTAAGATTTTTCCCCCTCTCAAGGTCGCACCTGGAAAGTTTCCAGTACCCTACCAGTCTCGATTACAGGAGGGAGAGTCAAGCAGAGGCATATCCATTCCATAGCTTGGCCAGCGGCTAGCGAGTGGAAGGCAATCTGCTACAAGTCAAAATTCACCTGTGTTGGGCAACAGAGGCATGGGAGAGAATCGAGGGCATAGACAAGTTTACAGCATGGAACGAGGCAATGGTAAACCACTTCCATAATTTTTACCAAAAAAAGCCTATGCATACACTACCAGAACAATTGCAGATGGAGGTGGGGCATTCTGGGAGAGATATGTGTCCATGACACCGCTATGGGTTGGAGACGACTCAACAGCATAAGACAAGTTTCTTTCAAGATTATTATTATTACCATCATCATTACATTTCTAACATTCACTGAGTACTTACAATGAGCCAGACACTGAACTACACACTGGAGTCATTAAAAGATAATCACTTTAGTCACAGCCTCTGTTCTACAGGGATCTCGGTGGGAGAAGACAGAAACACAGAACAATAATATACTTCAAATGGCAATGACATTTCAAGCCCTAGTCTGCATCTAGGCAAATCTATGTAATTGACTCAACGTCTTGAGCACCCTCTATTCCTTCAACTTGCCTGATCTCCTGGGCCTCTCCCTTCACTTTGCTTTTTCCTCTGCGTCTATTTTCTACAGCATCCTTCTATTGTCTTTGAGGCTCTCAATCGGTTCTCTTCCTCCTCATTCCTCTCTCACTTCACCCCAGCTTCTCTCAGACCAACCTGTTCAGTATGTTTTGTTCTCATCTTTCTTACCACCAAACTTTTGCTCACTCCCCACCTTCTTCCTGGAACTCCCTCCCGCTTCGCATCCTACAGACCACTGCTCTCCCCATCTTCAAGGCCTTTCTGAAATTAAGTATCCTCCCGGGGGCTTTCCCTGACTATTCTCTCATTCCCCCACCCTATTTCCCCCCTACTTCCACATCTTCCAAACATTTGGGTATTCACTCTCCCTGATATGGAGCTCTTTTGCACATATCTTTATACTCTACTGCTTCCCACACCTCTACTTTATTGTAACGCCTGTCTCTCCTACAGTATTGTAAACTCCTTTGAGGGCAGGGTTAGTGTCTCAACTCTATTGTATTCTCCCAGAAACCCCACACAGAGCCCAGAGCATGTTCTTTTCCAATTAACCAGGGCCAGACCTCATTGCCTACAAACTTCTGGCCATGGGAAGAGTGTGTTGGACACTCTTTAAGGGGTGTCAGAGTGAACTAATACATTACAGGGCTCAAACTTCCAGTATCTCAAAGTAGAAAAGGTGCTTTACCTGTGACCTCTGTTTTGACTCTCAGGGACTGAGGCCTAAAAAAGAGCAGAGCCTTTGCTGAGATCTAGGCAAGAGCTCCAGTGCTGGAGAACAAATTCCTCCTCTGGTGGGAAATCAGAACTGCTAATTCTCAATATCAATTAATGTGGAGTTCAAAAAATGATGGGCTTCACTAATGCAGCAGAAGAATGTGGGTGGGTATCAGAGATTGCTGCTTAGGAATTTCTGGTCAATCCACATCTAACATCAGAGGCAATATTTAGTTATAGTATTTATTGAGCATTTACTGTGTGCAGAGCACTGTTCTAAACAGTTGGTAATAGAGTTGGTAAACACGTTTCCTGCCCAAAGTGAGTTTATGGTCTAGAGGGCGGTAGGAGAGATCAGGCCAAGGAGAGTGTCAGAGAAAGGGATTGGGGAAAGGTGTGCATTGCTCCCAACTGTCCGCCAGCTTGAAATGGTGTCTCTCCACTACCACCCTGTGTAGACTGTAAGCTCCTTTTGGGCATGGATCATGTCTACCAACTCTGTTGTATTATACTTTCCCAAGAACTTAATATACTTCTCTGCACAAAGTCATCAATAAATGCCATTGATTGATTGATTGGAACACCTCCTCTGCCAGCTTCCTCTAGCACCTCTCCAGCTATCAGTCTGCCCATGATCTACTACTGAAGGATAAAATGACTATTACCATAAAAACAGCCCTGCCTATCAGGTGCAATGGGCAATCAATCAGTCAATTAATGGTATTTATTGAGTGCTTGTGTATTAAATGCTTGGTAAAGTGCAATATGGCAATATAGCAGATGCATTCCCTGCCCACAGTGAGCAGCGTGGCTTAATGGATAGAGCATAGGTTTAGGAGTCAAAAGGATTGTAATCCCAGCTTTGCCACTTGTCTGCTGTGTGACCTTGGGCAGGTCACTTCACTTCTCTGGGCCTCTGTTACCTCATCTGTAAAATGGAGATAAAGACTGTGAGCCCCATGAGGGACAGGATCTGTTTCCAACCCAATTAGCTTATATCTGCCCCAGCACGTAGAACAGTAATTGGCACATAGTAAGTGCTTAACACCACAGCTATTATTATTAGAAGGGGAGCAAAACATTAAAATAAATGTCAGATATGTACGGAAGTGCTATGGGGCTAAGGGTGAGATGAATCCTCAAAGGATACAGGTCCAGTTATATAAGAGATGCAGAAGGGAGAGGGAGGAGGGGAAAATGAGGGCAGGGAAGACTTCTTGGAAGAGATGTGATTTTAATAAGGCTTTGAAGGTGGGGAGAGTGGTTGTCTGTCGTATATGAAGGGAGGAGTGTCAGGCCAGAGGGAGGACAGGAACAAGGAGTTGGTGGTGAGATAGATGAGATCACAACATAATGAGTAGATTGGCATTAGAGGAGCAAAACATGCAGGTTGGGTTGTTGTTGGAAATCACTGAAGTAAAGTAGAAGTGGGAGTGCTGACTAAATGTATTAAAGCCAATGGTAAGGAGTGTCTGTTGGATGTGAGGGTAGATGGGCAATCACTGGAGGTTCTTGAGGAGAGGGGAGATGTAGACCGAAAATATTCTTAGAGAAATGACCCAGGCATCATAGTGAAGTATGGACTGGAGTGGGGAGAGAAAGGATGCAGGAAGGTAGGCAAGGAGGTGGGATGTGATAAGTGCTTGGATCAGTGTAGTAGCAGTTTAGATGGAGAGGAAAGGGCAATTTTAGTGATGTGAAGGTCAAACTGACAAGATCTTTTAACAGACTATGTTGGATGAATGAGAGAGACGAGTCAAGGGTCATGCCAAGGTTGTGGGCTTGTGAAACTGGGAGGATGGTGGTTCTCTCAATTATGATGGGGAAGACAGAGTGAGGACAGGGTTTGGGAAGATGAGGAATTCTGCTGGACATACTAAGCTTGAGGTGACATTGGGATGTCCGAGAAGAGATTTTATGAAGGCAGGGGAAAATGAGAGACTGCAGAGAAGGAGTGAGGTCAGGGCTGGAGATATAGATTTGGGAACCATCTGCACAGATGGTAGGTGAAGCTGTGGAAACAAATGATTTTCACCAAGGGAGTGGGTTTTGATGGAGAATATAAGTGTTGTGTGGGGAAGTGGCCCAGGTATCCGTTGGGTAACTGAGAAAGGGGAGTTTCATGTCACTGAAGCCCAAGAGAGACACTGGACTGATTACAATGAGGATTACAGTCCTCTAGACTGTAAGCTCGTTGTGGATAGGAAACATGTCTGTTTATTGTTGTATTGTACTCTACCAAGCATTTAGTACAGTGCTCTGCACACAGTAAACGCCCAATAAATATGATTGAATGAATGCATATCTTAGCATGAGAAAGCATTAAGGTGAGAATGTGGGGAAGATAGAACAATGACTGTGAAGAACTTAAAACCAAGTGCTGATAGTTCATGTGCAGAAAATTTAATGCTGAGTGGACAAAGTATGAAAAAAAATTAGTTTTCTCGGTCCCTATCTGAATAGTAATAATAATAATGGCATTTATTAAGTGCTTACTATGTACAAAGCACTGTTCTAAGCGCTGGGGAAGTTACAATGTGATCAGGTTGTCCCACGGGGGGCTCACAGTCTTCATCCCCATTTTACAGATGAGAGAACTGAGGCCCAGAGAAGTTAAGTGACTTGCCCAAAGTCACACAGCTGACAAGTGGCGGAGGCAGGATTTGAACCCATGACCTCTGACTCCAAAGCCTGGGCTCTTTCCACTGAGCCACGCTGCTTCTCTACAGCATGGAATACATGTCCACGGCATTTATTGAGTGTCTGCTGGGCCCTTGGGTAGGTGCAAAATAGGTCAAAAGTGCCCTCCCTGTCTTCATGGAGCTTACCATCTAATCGGGGAAGGAGGATGCATAAAATTACGAACATTCTGTAGCTAAAAGTGAGAAAACAGACATGAATAATGAAAATGCATTGAATAAATGAAGAGTATGAGAGCCAAGGTGAGTTGATGGGAAGACAAAGGCTCCTGGTGGTGGAAAGGTTGAAAGGGGAGAAGGATGTGGTTTGGCGAAGGTGAGGATGGAGGGAGTTCTAGGTAAATGGAAAGATGTGAGCAAGGTATTGGGGAAGGGAGAGATGAGAGTGAATTTGTTCAATGTTCACTATGTGCCAAAGCACTGTACTAGGCGCAGGACTAATAATAATAATAATGATGATGGCATTTATTAAGCACTTACTATGTGCAAAGCACTGTTCTAAGTGCTAGGGAGGTTACAAGGTGATCAGTTTGTCCCACGGGGGCGTCACAGTCTTAATCCACATTTTATAGATGAGGTAACTGAGGCCCAGAGAAGTTAAATGACTTGCCCAAAGTCACACAGCTGACAATTGGCAGAGCTGGGATTTGAACCCATGACCTCTGACTCCAAATCCCGTGCTCTTTCCACTGAGCCATGCTGCTTCTCTTGATACTATCAGATCATGCACAGTGTCTGTCCTACACAGGGCTCACGGTCTAGGGTGGAGGGAGAAGTATTTTACCCCCACTGTGCAGTTGAGGAAAGTGAGGCCCAGAGAAGTTAAGTGAGTTAACTGAAGTCATACAGGTGGTAAGTTGCGGGGCTGGGATTAGAACCCTGGACTCCAGGCTCCCAGTTCTGTGGAGTTAGCGGGAGGCCTAGTGGTATAAGCAAGGTCACTTAGCTTCTCCGTGCCTCAGTTTCCTCTTCTGTAAAATGGAGATGAAATGCTTGTTCTTCCTCTCCAAAAAACTGTGAGCCCCATGTAGGGCAGGGATTGTGTCCAATCTGATTATCTTGTATCTACCTCAGTGGTTAACATGGTAGGCTCTCAACAAACATTACAGTTTTGGGGGTTTTTTGAGGCCATGCCAGAGCTAAGAAAGATTCAGGAGCCAGAAACCCAAACCATCGCAGAGTGGAGTGGATTCTGTTCAGTGTTAGAAAACTTTAGTGACTCTTTCCATCACACCATACTGCCTCCTGTTAGGAGTGTGGATGATTCTGTAGGTGAGCTCTTCTCTCTGGGCCCGTCCCGCCACCGACCCCCGGCCCACGTCCTCCCCCTGGCCTGGAATGCCCTCCCTTCACACATCCGCCCTTCCTCCCTTCAAAGCCCTACTGAGAGCTCACCTCCTCCAAGAGGCCTTCCCAGACCGAGCCCCCTATTTCCTCTCCTCTTCCTCATCCCCCCCCACCTCCTTCCCATCCCCACAACAACTGTACATATGTTTGTACAGATTTATTACCCTATTTATTTTACTTGTACATATTTACTATTCTATTTATTTTGTTAATGATGTGCATTTAGCGTCAAGTCTATTCTGACGACTTGACACTTGTCCACATGTTTTGTTTAGTTGCCCGTCTCCCCCTTCTAGACTGTGAGCCCGTTGTCGGTTAGGGACCATCTCTATATGTCGCCAACTTGTACTTCCCAAGCGCTTAGTACAGTGCTCTGCACACCGTAAGCGATCAGTAAATACGATTGAATGAATGAATGAAATGAATGAATCTGAGGAAATCCCAAATGTCCCACAATATATTTGCCGTCAATTTTCAGCTGTGATTTTATTGTGCTCACTTGGGCCTGCTGAATTACTCTAAGCAGTTTCCAAGAACAGGACCCTGTCAAAGAGCTGCCTGATTGTCAAGACCAAATTCAGGTTTTAAGGGTTTTATTTCAACCAGAGCTAACACTGGTAATCGGATCTAAAGTAACTTGAATATCTACTTTGTTTATTTGAGCATTTAGCATGCTCTTACATGACTTAAATCACGTACCATAGAGTTCGCTAAGCCTATAAGCTATTCCTTTAAACCGGAGATTGCCTTTTCAAAACAAATACTTCTCTGGTTCATTCATTTATTCTTTCATTCAGTAGTGTGTGTATGTATATGTATACACATGCATAAATGTATACATATACACACTACTGAATATACACATATATATGTATGTATTATATATATTTTATATATGTATTTTAAATGGTATCTGTTAAGCACTTTCATTTAGTTCAGTGAATTGAGTTCAATCGTATTTATTGAGTGCTTACTGTGTGCAGAGTGCTGCTCTTAGAAGAGTTTTTGACAAGTGCTTAACAAATACCATACAAAAAAATATAGTGAGTAATGTGCACATGCTAGGATGGCTTCAGGGTAAAAGCATTTTCACACAGAAAAATGCAAAAGTCTTTCAATGGATTCTGAATTGTGACTAAAATGTATTTGATCATTTTTAATTGCATGAGCCTCCACTTCAGGTAGACTTGTTTTTGTATCCTACTGCATCTCAGTGTGTCTGAGAAATGATCGGGTATTGGGCACTTAATGCTGAAACTGTCTTTACGGGTGAAGGGAACATTTTACCAAAGGCCTCAATTAGATTGGTGAGTAAAGAAGAGCTACGTTCTCCAGAATCTTATTTTAGGGAACAAATCCAAGTCAAGTCCCATCTTGTAACATTTGACTAAAGAACCTGCCAGGGGATCCCAGGAAGAAATATAAACGTGGGAGCGGATTGGAAGGCCCCACAAAAGACAGGGTTTTTCAGCCTGCCTAGGTTGCATTCATCTGGACAGAATGTGTGGGTCTTCCCAATTCATCCATGCAGTAGCATTTACTCACCGTCATTTGTGTGCACAGTTTCTGTGGGTAGAGCACTGCTCAGGGGGGATCTTCTGTGGGTAGAACACTGCACCAAGTGCTTACTCAACCGATCAATCAATTGTATTTATTGAGAACTTCTGTGTGCGAAGCTCTGTTCTAAACGCTTGGGAGACTACAACATAGATTTGGTAGAAATGTTCCCTGCCCTCAAGGAGCTTACAGTCTAGAGGGGGAGACAAAAAATAAATTAAGGAAATGTACATAAGTACTGGGGCCTGAGGGTGCGGTGAACAAAGGGAGCAAATCCAAGGGTAAAGGTGACACAGAAGTGAGGGGGAGTAGGGGAAATGAGAGCTTAGTTGGGAAAGGTCTCTTGGAGGAGGTATGATTTCAAAAAGGTTTTGAAGGTGGAAAGGGCTTTCGGATATGAAGGGGAGGGCATTCCAGGCCAGAGACAGGATGTGGGTGAGGGGTCAGTGATGAGATAGATGAGATCGAAGTACAGGGAGTAGGTTGGAGTTAGAGGAGTAAAGTGAGTGTGCTGGGTTGTAGAAGGAAATCAGCAAGGTGAAGACAGAAGGAGCAAGGTGATTGAGTGCTTTAAGGTCTATGGTAAGAAGCAGCGTGGCTCAGTGGAAAGAGCATAGTCTTGGGAGTTAGAGGTCGTGGGTTCTAATCCCACCTCTGCCACTTGTCAGCTGCGTGACTTTGGGCAAGTCACTTAACTTCTCTCTGCCTCAGTTACCTCATCTGTAAAATGAGGATTAAGACTGTGAGCCCCACGTGGGGCAACCTGATGATCTTATATCTACCCCAGCACTTAGAACAGTGCTTAGTACATAGTAAGCACTTATCAAATACGATTATTATGGTAAGAAGTTCCTGTTTGATACAGAGGTGGATGTACAACCCCTGGGGGTTCTTTAGGAGTGGGGAGACATGGACCAAACCTTTTTTAGAAAAATGATCTGGGCAGAAGAGTGAAGGATGAACTGGAGTGGGGAGAGAGGGGAGACCATGAGGTCAGCAAGGAGGCAGATGCAATAGTCAAGGCAGGATAGGTTAAGTGCTTCGATCAGCATAGTACTGTTTTGGATGGAGAGGAAAGGGTGGGCTTTAGTGATATTGTGAAGGTTGGATCAACAGGACTTGGTGACAGATTGAATGTGTGGGTTGAATAGAGAAACGAGCTGAGGATAATGCCAAGTATAAGGGCTTGTGAGACAGGGAGGATGGTGGTACTGTCTACTGAGACAGAAAAGTCATGGGGAGGACGGGGTTACAGTGGGAAGATGAGGAGTTCTGTTTTGGAAATGTTAGGTTTGAGGTGTCAGCGGGATATCCAAGTAGATGTAGGTAGAGCACTGCACTGAGTGCCTACTGTGGTAAAGTGCTATACCAGGTTCAGGGGAAGAAAAATACAAGTAAAAGGGAAGAGATAGGCACAGATAACATATACGTTTATAGTGGGAACAGGGGGAAAAAGCAAGAATATGGAAAAAATAAATGTCAATGAAGTACATACATTGACACATATGCTTAGTGTGGCTGTTGTGGTCATAGAAGCTGGGGAAAAGTTCCCTGGAGGAGGTGGAATTTCATGAGGACTTGGAATTAGGATTCTCTCCCCCTTAGAACAAGAGTCCCCTGTAGGACACGGACTGTGTCTGACTTTTTTTTTATGGTATTTGTTAAGTGTTTATTATGTGACAGGCACTGTTCTAAGTGCTGGGGCAGATACAAGGTAGATACAGGTTGGACAGAGTCCTTGTTCCACAGAGGGCTCACAGATGAAAACTCCATTTTACAGATTAGGTAACTGAGGCATAAAGAAGTGAAGTGATTTGCCCAAGGTCACACAGCAGGCAGGTAGCAGAGTCAGGAATAGAACCCAGGTCCCTGTGACTCCCAGTCTCCTGCTCTCTCCACTAGGACATGCTGTTCCTGATTAACTTGTACTTATCGCAGTGCTTAAAACAGTGCTTGATATATAGTAAGCGCTTAACTCCCATTATTATTAATAATTATTATTATGGGAAGAGATGGGGTCCAGATAGGAAGAAGGACATGACTAGTGGATGGGAGGCAGGAAAGTCAAGAGAACAGTAGAGTTAGGAAAGGAATTTGAGATGAATAAAGAGGATGGCCCCTCTCAGGGTCGCATCTGGAGAGTTTCCAGTACTTTACCAGTCACGACTACGGGAGGGAGAGTCAAGCAGAGGCATATCCATTTCATTGCTAGCTTGGACAATGGCTAGCGAGTTGAAGGCAATCTGCTACAAGTCAAAACTCACCTGTGCTGGGCAGCAGTGGTGTGGGAGAGAGTTGAGGGCAGAGACTCGTTTACGGCACGGAAGGAGGCAATGGTAAACCGCTTCCATATTTTTACCAAGAAAACTCTATGGATCCACTACCAGAATGATTGCAGGTGGACGTGGGGCTTCCTTGGAGAGAAGCGTCTGTGGCGTCGCTATGGGTCGGACACGACTTGACAGCATAAGACAACAAAAACAAAGAGGGTGGCCTGTAAAGAGCAGCTGAAGAGATAATGATAATAATTCATTCATTCATTCAATCGTATTGATTGAGCGCTTACTGTGTGCAGAGCACTGTACTAAGCACTTGGGAAGTACAAGTTGGCAACATATAGAGACAGTCCCTACCCAACAGTGGGCTCACAGTCTAGAAGGGGGAGACAGACAACAAAACAGAACGTATTAACCAAATAAAATAAATAGAATATGTACAAATAAAATAGAGTAATAAATACGTACAAACATATATACATATATATAGGTGTTGTGGGGAGGGGAAGGAGGTAAGGCCGGGGGATGGGGAGGAGAAGGAGTGGGAGAGGAAGGAGGGGGCTCAGGCTGGGAAGGCCTCCTGGAGGAGGTGAGCTCTCAGTAGGGCTTTGAAGGGAGGAAGAGAGCTAGCTTGGCGGATGTGTGGAGGGACGGCATTTCAGGCCAGGGGGAGGATGTGGGCCGGGGGTCGACAGCAGGACAGGTGAGAACAAGGTACGGTGAGGAGGTTAGCGGCAGAGGAGTGGAGGGTGCAGGCTGGGCTGTAGAAGAAGAGAAGGGAGGTGAGGTAGGAGGGGGTGAGGTAATGGAAAGCCTTGAAGCCAAGGGTGAGGAGTTTTTGCCTGATGCGTAGGTTGATTGGTAGCCACTGGAGACTTTTGAGGAGGGGAGTAACATGCCCAGAGCGTTTCTGGACAAAGACAATCCAGGCAGCGGCATGAAGTATGGAGTGAAGTGGGGAGAGAGAGGAGGATGGGAGATCAGAGAGGAGGCTGATGGAGTAATCCAGTCGGGATAGGATGAGAGATTGAACCAGCAGGGTAGCGGTCTGGATGGAGAGGAAAGGGCGGATCTTGGCGATGTTGCGGAGCTGAGACCAGCAGGTTTTGGTGATGGCTTGGATGTGAGGGGTGAACGAGAGAGCGGAGTCGAAGATGACACCAAGGTTGCGAGCTTGTGAGACGGGAAGGATGGTTATGCCGTCAACAGTGGTGGGAAAGTCAAGGAGAGGGCAGGGTTTGGGAGGGAAGATAAGGAGTTCAGTCTTAGACATGTTGAGTTTTAGATTGTGGGCAGACATCCAGATGGAGATGTCCTGAAGGCAGGAGGAGATGCGAGCCTGGAGGGAGGGAGAGAGAGCAGGGGCAGAGATGTAGATTTGGGTGTCATCAACGTAGAGATGATAGTTGAAGCCGTGGGAGCGAATGAGTTCACCAAGGGAGTGAGTGTAGATAGAGAACAGAAATGGACTGAGAACTGACCCTTGAGAAACCCCTACAGTAAGGGGATGGGAGGGGGAGGAGAAGCCCACAAAAGAGACTGAGAATGAACGGCCAGAGAGATAAGAGGAGAACCAGGAGAGGACAGAGTCTGTGAAGCCAAGGTTGGATAGCATGTTGAGGAGAAGGGGGTGGTCCACAGTGTCGAAGGCAGCTGAGAGGTCGAGGAGCATTAGGATAGAGTATGAGCCATTGGATTTGGCAAGCAGGAGGTCATTGGTGACCTTTGAGAGGGCAGTTTCCGTGGAATGTTGGGGATAGAAACCAGATTGGAGGGGGTCGAGGAGAGAGTTGGCATTGAGGAATTTGAGGCAGCGCATGTAGATGACTCGTTCAAGGAGTTTGGAAAGGAATGGTAGGAGGGAGGTAGGGCGATAACTAGAAGGTGAGGTGGGGTCAAGAGAGGGTAATAATAATAATAATATTATATTAATAATAACAATAATAATGATGGTGTTGGTTAAGTGCTTACTATGTGTCAAGCACTGTTCTTAGCACTGGGGTAGAGACAAGCTAATCAGGTTAGAAACAGTCCCAGTCCCATGTAGGTCTCACAGTCTTCATCCTCATTTTACAGATGAGGGAACTGAGGCACAGAGAAGTGAAGTGACTTGCCCAAGGTGACACAGCAGACAAGTGTCAGAGCTGGAATTAGAACCCAGGTCCTTGAGATCAGATGGGTAAGAGCACAGGCTTTGGAGTCAGAGGTCATGGGTTCAAATCCCGGTTCTGCCAATTGTCAACTGTGTGACCTTGGGCAAGTCACTTCACTTCTCTGTGCCTCAGTTACCTCATCTGCAAAATGGGGATTAAGACTGTGAGCCCCCCATGGGACAATCTGATCACTTTGTAACCTCCCCAGCTCTTAGAACAGTGCTTTGCACATAGTAAGCACTTAATAAATGCCATCATCATCATCATTATTATTATTAAGAAGGAGGATGCTGGTGGAGGGACTTGAGATCAATGATCAGAAGCTTCTTTTTGATGTGGGGAAAATGATTGGTTTTCATTTTCCCAATGAGGAGTGGGGAAATGTCTGTGAGTCATAGTAGAAGACTGCAAGCTACAATTGCTGCTGCTCAGTTCACACAAGTCACCGACTGACCCCTACAATTCATCTGGTTAGAAATCATTGGTCTTTTGGGACAGAATATTGACGTGGCTTGTGTAATTGTTGTTTCCATCAGCATCATAACTGGGTTTATTAAGCACTTACAATATGCCAAGTACTATGCTAAGGGCTGGGCTAGATACCAGATAATGCGATCAGATACAGTCCCTGGTCCACACGGTCTCACAGTATGAGAGGGAGAGAGTACAGGTATTTTATCCCCAATTTCAGATAAATTAAATAACCCAAGGACCCACAGAAAAAAAAATCAGTCATATTTATTAAGCGCTTACTAAATGCAGAGACGGTTCTAAGCGCTTGGGAGAGTATAACATAGTTGGTAGGCATGTTCCCTGTCGACAAGGCCAAACTGAGAATAGAATCTGAGTCTCCTAACTGCCAGTGCTGTGTGCTTGCCACTAAGCCAGGGCACAGGAATGCTGAAGGCCCTATTTGGGGGTCCATTGGCCATATCTCTGTGGAAATGGGAGGTCTGATGAATGTCCCACTCATCAACCAGAATCCACCAAGACGAGTTTCTTCTGGGAGTTGAGACCCTGGAATTGCAATCTGTGGAGATTCCCAAATGTCTGGGCTCGGGAATCCATCTGGAAGACAGAACTTCAGCTTCCTTTGTGATTTCATCATATAAGTGCCTTCATCTTTGTCTGTTTTCCAACATTAATGTCCATGCGATGTGTTCAGTGTGAGCACTTAAGTTTATTCCGTTTTCAGTGAAGGGAAAAGTAAACATTTACTTCAGAATCCTAAGCTCTCACTTTTCTGCTTTCCAAATGCAGTAACATTAATATAGCCATTAGCAAGTTGGTGAGGATATTTTTACCCGAAGAGAAAATCTTTAAATGGCCTTGTTAAACCCACCCTTTGAATCTTCTAGACTGTGAGCCCATTGTTGGGTATGGATTGTCTCTGTTACTGAATTACACTTTCCAAGCACGTAGTACAGTGCTCTGCACACATTAAGTGCTCAATAAATACGATTGAATAAATGAATTTAGTGTTTCTGACCATATGCAGAGAAGGACCTTACATCTTCAGATTACTGAATCCTCACCTAAATGAGGAGACAGGCAGGATTACTGGGTGACAAGGTCATTTCCCAGAAAGGTTTTAAGTCTGAAAAGAGAACAGCATTTGTTTGCTACAGTAATTGTTTGACAATCATTGTTCAGCCCACAGGCTGAAGCTTGCTTTTGTAAAACCCCCTCACTATTTTCCACTTCCAACTTCCAACTTGTATAGTACATTTTTGGAGGAAAAGTTAATCGTTTTGCATATTCTAGGGGGACTTCAAACCTTGAGGGTCACATAACCAACTTAGAAACAGATTCACTACATTGGATATGACAGGTCGGAGGGTTTGCCCTACTTTATGGAACATGCCTGAAAAGGAAAACACGATATTAGTCTTCTAATTAAGAACATCTTTTAAAACTACAACTATATACGTCTTTTCACAGTTCAGATGTTCAAAACAGTGAAGGTGATGTGAGAAGCAGCATAGTCCAGTGGACAGGTCTCTAATCCCCACTCCCTCACTTGTCTAATGTGTGACCTTGGGCAAGTCGCTTCATTTCTCCGTGCCTCAGTAACCTCATCTGTAAAATGGGGATTAAGACTGTGAGCCCGATGTGGGGCAGGGACTTTGTCCAACCTGATTAGCTTTTATCTACCCCAGCACTTAGTACAGTGCTTGGCACCTAGTAAAGTGTTTAATGAATACCATTTAAAAAAGCATATCAAGTGAACATAGCTTAAATAACCTCCTGCCTTATTTGTGGTAGGTGAGCTCATTTTTCAGGCATTTGACTTGAATGTCCACATCACGGGACAATTATCCAAATATTTCAAAACAAGGGTCATCTCTTTGACAATGTCCGCCCAGATCTGCCTTCTAATGGTACATCCTTCCATGTCCTGGTTTTAAGGCAAAGGCTCTACAAGTTTTTCTGGTGGCCAGTCTACTATTGTCCCTAACCCCATCTCTCTCTCTAATTGTAATTGTTAAGCACTTACTATGCACTACACACTATATACTTACTAAATGCTAAGGGCTGGAGTAGATATAAGATAATCAGGTTGGACACAGCCTACATTCCACAAGGAACTCACAGTCTTAACCCCCATTTTACAGATGAAGTAACCAAGGCACAGAGAAGTTAAGTGACTTGCCCAAAGTCACACAGCAGACAAGTGGAGGAGCCAGGATTAGAACCCAGGTTCTCTAACTCTCAGGCCAGGCTCTTTTCAGGAGACCATACTGCTTTTCATAAGTAGGTTACCTAGGGGGCAAAGGCCCTCCTACAGTCTTTAAGGTGGCAAGCTTAGAGAGTGAAGAAATGAGGTGACCATTTAAAAAGTCCTCTCCATTTTGAAGACTGGTGAGAACCAGACCCAGAAAAATTCCTCGGCCCAAATCATTAGATGGTTCCTTCCTGACCTTCTTCCTCTCCTCCCCCTCCCCGCCCCACCGCACTACCTTGTCTTGTAAGCATGTGAATTTTTATTATTATGATGATGATGTTTGTTAAGCCTTACTCTGTGTCAAACACTTCTAAGTGCTGAGGTAGATATAAAATTAATCAGGTTGGACACAGGCTCTGTCCCACATGGCGCTCTCAAAGTACGAATTTCTGTTCATAATGCCAGAAGATGAGACAAGTTTCTAAAGCCTAAAGAAAAAGCATCTGTTAAAGGGAGGAAGTGGGAGGCGGACATCAGAGGAAGTTATGCTGGGCAGGAGGTGAGAAAAGAGTTTTACATTTCTTGGACTTTGCCTTTCACGATACTCCAGTCTGTTCTGAATAATAATAATGGTATTTGTTAAGCACTTACTATGAGCCAGGCATTGTACTAAATGCTGGGGTAGAGACAAGATAACTGGGTCAGAAACAGATCCTGTCCCTCATGGGGCTCACAGTCTTTATCCTCATTTTACAGATGAGGTAACTGAGGCCCAGAGAAATGAAGCGACTTGCCCGAGGCCACATAGTGGACAAGTGGCAGAGTCAGGATTAGAACCCATGACCTTCTGACTCACTAGGCCTGTGTTCTAGCCACTACACCATGCTGCTTCTCATAGGAAAGAAAGTGAAGGGATCGCTGGGTTTGTCATCCACTTCAGTGATGCACAAGTCACTGAGCATGCACTTCAGGAGCCGGGTGAAAGGATACAGTAGTTATCAATCAGTCAGTGATATTTACTGAAGGCTTACTGTGTATGAAACACTGTACTAAGTGGTTGGGAAAGAATAATACAATAGAATGGTAGGCATGTTCCTTGCCCGCAGGAAGTTTACTGGTGTTCTTCTACGAAACCACCCCGCAAACTTCATTTATGCAGGTGTTCTGGAGTCTGCTTGGATCATTTCAGTGCAAGTTGCAGGCTAGAGAACTGTAGCAGGATTGTGTATTGCATTATGGGAGCTAAATAATAACAATTGCAACAGTGTTAATCCCCATTTTACAGATGAGGTAACTGAGGCACAGAGAAGTTAAGTTACTTGCCCAAGATCACACAACAGAAAAGGGGTGGAGCCAGGAAAGGCCTGCTAATAGGTAGATCAGGAACATGTCTGTAGTGAGGCTAGGGTGTAGGCAAACTGGTCTGGGAATGACCTGATTATCTTGTACCCCAGCGTTTAGTACAGTGCTTGGCACATAGTAAGTGCTTAACAATGCTATTATTATTATTAGTAGTAGTAGTAGCTAAAAAAGTCCCTTTTATGCTTTTATCCAGCTGAACAGTTCCTAGAAGTTTCAGTTTATCAATTCCTAATAATTCTCTTTAATGGGTGGGATACAGTGTGGCCTAATGGAAAGAACATGAGCTCGGGAGTCAGAAGATCTGGATTCTAGTGCCAGCTCCGTTTCTGGCCTGCTGTGATATTTGAGGCAAAGTTCTCAGGCTTTCTGTGCCTCAGTTCCCTTATCTGCAAAATGGGGCTACGATGCCTACTTTCTATCCCTCTTCAACTATAAGCCCCCTGTGGGGCAGGACAGGGACTGTGATCTGGTATCTGCCCCAGTGTTTAGCCAGTGTTTGGCATGTAGTAATAAACATGATAACTAACTGAAAAACAAAACCACTACAAAGCATAATAAACTGACCAAAAATGACTATGGGGCTCATTCTATGCAGTGTCTCACACACATACACACACACAAACACACACAAGAATGCTTAATAAATGTTATTTTACTTATTCAACAATTCTGACCGTCTAATTATACAACTTATTGAAATATTTACTTTATATTGTTGATTCTGATAAATAAAAGGCAAACTGTCATGTACTAGAAACAATGTGAAGTTTAATACAATGTAATTCCATTCTAACGGAATGGCTCAGGATCAAGTATTTTCTAAACTTGGCTTTCCCAGAGAAGTGGAAATCCAGAACCCAGTCCCCTGGGCCACTCTCTCCTCTCTCCACCAACCCCTGCTCGGCTCCTTAATGAGAAAAACGCAAAGGTAAAACTTAGTTGCTGCGGAAAAGTTGATAGTTAAGTGGGAAAGCCTGCCACTCTCTGCATGCTGGCTTTGCCAATAATAATAATGGCATTTATTAAGCACTTATTATGTGCAAAGCACTGTTCTAAGAGCTGGTGCCACTGATCCTTCTAGATGGCATGCTTCTTGTGGGCAGGGAACACATCTACTAACTCTGTTGTACTCTCCCAAGTGTTTAGTGCAGTGCTCTGCACACAGTAAGTGCTCAATAAATACAACATAAGGAGGGGATGCTATATTCAGCAAGCTCCCCTCCAGCACAGCTGCAGCAGTGGGAGGTGAAGCAGCATATCTTAATGAATCAAGCATGTATCTGGGAGTCAGAAGGTCATAGGTTCTAATCCCGGCTCTCCCACCTGTCTGCTGTGTGACCTTAGGCAAGTCACTGCACTTCTCTGGGCCTCAGTTACCTCACCTGTAAAATGGGGATTGAGCTCCACTTGGGACAGGGACTGTGTCCAACCCAATTTGCTTGTAACCACCCCAGCGCCCGGCACATAGTAAGCGCTTAACAAATACCACAATTATTATCATTATTATTATCATTATTAATAATAACATATGGAGTGGGAACATCCCTCCACTTCTCCCTCCCCCATTAGCCCTTGGGGAGAACTAGAGGGTGGTTCATTCATTCATTCAATCGCATTTATTGAGCACTTACTGTGGGCAGAGCACTGTACTAAGTGCTGGAAAGGTACAATTCAGCAACGGAGACAATCCCTAACCAACAAGAGGCTCGCAGTCTAGAAGAGTGGTGGGGTGAGAGGCCAGAGAGAAGGGGCTGCCACAGCTAACGTGTGCCCAGGAGCTTCTGTTGTGCCATTACTGGGCAGGTGATAGTTCCAGAACTTCAGGACCTGCTCTAATGTCTACTCCATAGCAGTAGCGGGGTACTGTCTCATCACTCCCCAAAGCAGCCTTGTGACAGCAGTAGCTGTTGCCCTGAAATGTCCAGCTGGAAAAAATGGGGGTTAAGTACCTTCTTTTCACTTCCCACAGGAGTTGGAAGCAGGACTCAGAACTTTGGAAGTGGAGCCTAGACTAATTTGTCATTCATTGAATGTGTGCAGAGCACTATACTAAGTGCTTGGGAGAGTACAGTACAACAATAAACAGGCACATTCCTTGCCCGCAATGAGCTTACAGTCTCGGTGGGGGGGGAGAAACAGGCATTAATATAAAAACATTACAGATATGTACGTAAGTGCCGTGTGGGACTAGGAGGGGGGAGGAAAAAAGAGAGCAAGTCAAGGCGATATAGAAGGGAGTGGGAGACGAGGAAATGGATGGGGGGGGGGGGGGGCTTAGGAAAGGTTTCCTAGAGGAGATGTGCCTTCAATAAGATTTTGAAGTGGGGGAGAGTAACTGTCTGTTGGATTTGAGGAGGGAGGGCGTTCCAGGCCAGAGGCAGGACATGGGCTAGAAGTCGGCAGGGAGATAGAGCACAGTGAAAAGGTTAGCATTAGAGGAGTGAAGTGTGCGGTCTGGATCATAGTAGGAGAGTAGTGAGGTGAGGTAAGAGTGCTTTAAAGCCAATGGTAAGGAGTTTTTGTTTGATATGTTTCTAGACTGTGAGCCCGCTGTTGGGTAGGGACTATCTCTATATGTTGCCAACTTGTACTTCCCAAGCGCTTAGTACAGTGCTCTGCATACAGTATGCACTCAATAAATACGATTGAATGAATGAATGAATATGGCGGTGGATGGGCAAACTTTGGAGTTTTTTGAGGAGTGGGGTGACATGTCCTGAACGTTTTTGTAGAAAAATGACCCGGGCAGCAGAGTATGTAATATGAACCGGAGTAAAGAGAGGCAGGAGACTGGGAAGTCAGCAAGGAGGCTGATGCAGTTTGGATGGAGAGGAAAGGGCAGATTTTAGAAATGTTATGAAGGTATAACTGACAGGATTTAGTGACGGATTGAGTATGCGGGTTGAATGAGAGAGAGGAGTCAAGGATAATAGCAAGGTTACAGGCTTGTGAGACAGGAAGGATGATGGTGCTGTCTACAGTGATGGGAGAGTCATGGGGAGGACAGCTTTTGCAAGGGAAGATAAGGAGTTCTGTATTAGACATGCTAAGCTTGAGGTGACGGAAGGACATCCAAGTAGAGATGTCTTGAAGGCAAGAGGAAATGTGAGACTGCAGAGAGGGAGAACGATCAGAGCTGGAGATGTAGATTTGGGTATCATCCACATGGAGATGGTAGTTGAAGCCATGGGAGTGAATGAGTTCTCCAACAGAGAATAGAAGGAGACCCAGAACGGAACCTTAAGGGACCCCCACAGTTAGGGGGTGGGAGGCAGAGGAGACTGAGAATGAACAGCCAGAGCGATGAGGAGAAGCAGGAGTGATCAGAATCAGTGAAGCCAAGGGTAGATAACATTTCCAAAGGGGGTGGTCCACAGTGTCAAAGGCAGCTGAGAGGTCCAGGAGGACTATATGACCTGTGTGACTGGGTTGGCTGTATGACCTTGGAGAAGTCACTTAACTTCTCCGTGCCTCAATTATTTCAGCTGTAAAATGGGGATTATGAGCCCCACGTGGGGCAGGGATTGTGTCCAATGCAGTTTGGTTGTATCCACCCCAGAGCTTAGTACAGTGACTGGCACATAGTAAGGGATTAAAAAATACTGCAGTTATTATTTTTATTAATTATTATTAATATTATTGTTATTATTATTACCAAGCCTGTGGTCTAACCCACTGGGTCACTCTAAGGCCAATGCACAAGCTATCCTACACATTCTTTAAGTTTGTTTTTCATCACATTCATAGTACTCATTCTTGCTACAACATGACAGTCACATTCTTGAAAATTCCCACGTTAACCAAAAAATCACATTGTGTCAACAACTGTTGCATTGATAAACAAGGGGAGAGAGGAAAATTTTGAAAATAACTGAAATGGCCAAGGAAAGGACCACTGTTTCTAGTAAACATAAGGTAGCAGTGGATTTTAAACACTTATAATTTGCTCCCTACACAATACTAATGAACCAAATCAACTTTTCTGATACAAAAAAAAACCCCAAATTTATTTTAGAATGAAGGCATCAATCAATCAATACATGGTATTTACTGAGCACTTACTATGTGCAGAGCACTTTACTAGCCGCTTGGGAGAGTTGTAGAAGTTTTACTAGCTACAAATGCAACTAGAAAGAATAATGTATTGTATTTCACCCCAGAAATTTCCACATAATTGAAAGATCCATTTTACGTCGATTCTAAAATTTGAAAAGTACTGTCGAAAGTTAATGAGAGTGTCAGTTTTTTCCTGCACGTGTCTATTGTTTGGAAGTATAGGGGTGATCCCCGGTTTCTGAACACCACAAAACATTCAATCCAGACATATCAGGCCCTAATTAATGGCATAGCCCAGGGTCTGCAAGATCCAGGCCATGTTACAGAGAAGCGGCGTGGCTCAGTGGAAAGAGCACAGGCTGGGGAGCCAGAGGTTGTGGGTTCTAATCCCGGCTCCGCCACTTGTCAGCTGTGTGACCTTGGGCAAGTCACTTAACTTCTCTGGGCCTCAGTTCCCTCATCTGTAAAATGGGGATGAAGACTGTGAGCCCCATGTGGGACAACCTGATTACCCTGTATCTACCTCAGCGCTTAGAACAGTGCCTTGCACGTAGTAAGCGCTTAACAAATACCAACATTATTATTGTTACAATACAACAGAGTTGACATATCAGCACAGAGCCAGCATCCCATTATGATTAATGCATAACCACATTTTGACAGATTCTCCTATTATGTGGTATCTAAATTTGGCTCTGAAATGTCACATTCTGGAAGGAAAGACTTTATCAACTCTCTCTGCAACAAGTAAAGACACTTTACCATTAGGTTTAAGGTTCTTCATCATCTCTCTCAAACTTACTTAGTGATTGCTCCCCCTACTCCCCACCCCTGCTCCCTATTTCCCTGCTCTACCTACCTCCTGGCCATATCCCTCTCCCATCCTGCCCTCTCCGACCCCTAGCTCATATTGTCTCTTGAGGCTGGTTTTCCCTTCCCTCCACATATCTGCTAGAACCTAGCCCTTCCCACCTTCAAACTCCCCCTGAACTCCTACCTTTATCAATAAGCCTTCCTCTACTGATTTATCAAGACTGAGATTCTTACTGATCTTTCAGTCTCCTCTTGAACTTATGTATTTACATAGGTCCACTCCCAGCCCTCAGGCATATGAGCATAGCTGATATTTCTACGTCTGCCTCCCCAGTTTGAAAGTGAGCTCTTTGTGAGCAAGGACTCTCTTGTATCTCCCAAGGACTTAGTACAGTATGCTCCACTTGGCACTCAATGGATACCATGACTACCACTATTACTACTGCTACTAAATTCTCATCCCCAAAAATCTATGAAATGATGTTAACAATTAAGAGGTGGCTCTTTTTCTAAAAACAAAAAGCCATGAGCAGGCTGCCACATACTTGGTAACGCTCATCAGTTAAGGTACACATAAGGCACCAGCCTAAACATACAACCTGATTACCTTGTATCTACCTCTGTGCTTATAACATAGTAAGTGTTTAACAAATACTGCACTTATCACTATTATTATTATTCTGACAGAACTGACCAATACACGCCAACTCCCACACTGACCATTAAGAGGCATGTAGCCGAGTGGGTTCACAAGGACAATGGATCTTCCAAAGATGAACTTCTTGCTGACTGAGGCCAGAGAGAGAATGGGGAGAAGCCTGGTAGAGAAGCAGCCTGGCCTAGGGAGTCAGGGAACCTGGGTTCTAATCCCAGCGCTGCCACTTGCCTGCAGGGCGACCTTGGGCAGGTCACTTAACATTTCTGTGCCTCAACTTCCTCATTTGTAAAATGGGGATTAAATACCTGTTCTCCCTCCTCCTTAGGCTGTTAGTTTCATGAGGGATAGGGACTGTATCCAATCTAAATCTAGTGTATCTACCCGAGGACTTAGTTCAGTACTAAGTAAACATTTTAATAATAATAATAGTAACAGTAATAATAACAATAATTGTAGTGTCATTGTTGTCATAATTGTTATTATTATTATGAAGGTGGAGAGGAGCAAATGCCTAAGTTGGCTGCAGTGGGAAAGCATACTGAGTGCTAGCCTTTCATTCCAGTCTGGGAAATCCTTGTGGCCGAAAAGGATAGTATCAGACAAGCAGGTGCACCTTTTCTTTTTTGACATGCCTCCTTGGAAATGTTTTTGTCTGCCAAAGCCTTAAATGAGCCTTGCAGCCATCCCAGTGGGCTCTGCTGGTAAAATAGCTAATAGACTTAAAGTTTCATCAAGGCAGAATTTCTGCAAACTTCCAGAGTTCTTTGATCAGCAAGACCAGGTGAAGTGCAAATGGAAATTGTTGCCATCTCCGAATAACATCTTCTCTCTTCTTTTTTAAACAGCAAATATGCCAGAGGATTATCCCGATCAGTTTGATGATGTAGTGGATTTTATTCAAGCCACTATAAGAAGACTGAGAAGGTCCCCAGATAAACAGACCGCGGTGTCTCTTAAACGGGAGAGAAATCGGGGCGCGGCTGCCAACTCCGACAATTCCAGTAGAAAGGGACGGAAAAATCAAAGGGGCAGAAACCGGGGTTGTGTCTTAACAGCGGTCCACTTAAACGTGAGTGACTTGGGTTTGGGCTACGAAACCAAAGAGGAACTTATTTTTCGGTACTGCAGTGGGTCCTGTGATGCAGCTGAGACCATCTATGACAAAATCCTAAAAAACTTAACCAAAAATAACAAACTGGCCAACAACAAAGTCGGGCAGGCTTGCTGCCGGCCCATTGCTTTTGACGACGACCTGTCGTTTTTGGACGACAACCTGGTTTACCACATACTGAGAAAACATTCCGCTAAGAGGTGTGGATGCATCTGACCCTGAGTCGAGGGAGAATTGCCGCGTATTGCATTCCTACGACAGCGCAAAGGAGGGGACCACGGTTCCCCAGGAGACGTTTGCTGAGGATGGAGAATGAGGACCAAGGACAGAGATGGAAGAGGAGCAGGAGGAAGACAGCCACCATGGGAGCCTGGGAGAGAGGACGCTCCAGCCCCGAGGAATGGGACGGGGTAGGGAGACGGGGCCTCTGGTCTCTGGTTTTTCCAGGAAAGCAACTCGCAAACAGCCAAAGTTCAGGGCCGGGGTCCCAGGGGGGGATGTGGCCACCTCCGTTTCCATGGATGCCCCCGCCGTCACCCATCAGAATGCAACCCGCCGTCCCCTCGTGCTTCGTTATCGCTTGTTTGGCTCCACTGGGGAGGTGTGCACCTGGGGAGAGCCCCTTTGCCAAGAAGCTTCATTTCAGAAGTAAGAAGGGCTTGGTGTTTTGGGTTTTCTTTTCTCTGCCGCTCGTTTGACACCGACCCCAACCTACAGGCACCAGAGATGAGCTTTTCACTACACGCCGGCCACCTGGCATCGACTGGGATGGGAGTGTGTATCAGTGGGAGATGGATTTCCACACGGCGGGTGGGAGAGAAGGGCCAGCCAGCATCGGGCCGTGCCCGCCTCTGAAAGAACACGGGAAATCGGAGAAACCCGTCTTGTTTCCGAGCAGCGTTTGTTTCTAGCAAGGCTGGGTTGGGGTACCGTGCCCAAAGAGACGAGATCCGGTCTCTCTCTCGGTTTACAAAAGGATTAAGGCCACTTACAGAGCTCCACCTTCACCGGGCTGCTTGTGAGTGGCCCAACAGACTACTCGATGCGACGCATCCCTTCAGATACAGAAATCTATAGAAGATATTTATTGAGATTTTAAGTTATTGTTATTTATTACAGTTCAGTAATGAGTTTCCTCTTTTCCTTATTTATTGAAGTTTCTCTTCAAAGGTGCCAAAGTGGAATGTGCTCGCAAGATACAAAAAAAAAAAAAAGAAAGAAAGGAAAAATGAATAAAGACAGTTAAATCAGAAATAAGGGTCCAGGCTTTGAACCGTATTAACAGTGATCTGCTAGCCAAAAATCACTTACTTTACCTTTTTAACAAAACCCAATTGAATTATCCAGAGCCCTTACCTTCTTCCACCTAGGGATTTCAAAAATTTAGGAGTACCTAAATTCAGGCGGACCTCAGCAGCGGCCATGGATGGTGGGCTGAGCCCAGAGGCACTTGGCTGGTCTCAACACTGAACCCATTTGCCAAAATTTGAATTTTATGTTGTATTTAAGCTTTTTCCTTCCACGTATCTATATCTATTATATGCATAAACGTATATGTAAAAGGTTTAAATTCCTATGAGTAGTTAGTCCTGGATTTTAACGTTGACGGAAAGAGAAACCGTTCGATTCTGTAAAGTAGCCAAAGTCTGGCCATCATTTCTGAGGACCTTTTTGGGAAGGGGGGTGCAGGACAGAGGCCTTTCTCATAGAAAAAATGACCGTTGCCTACCGTGGGAGGAGAATGCGCCGAGCTGCATGCAGAACTGGGGATACCTTTGCCGATCAGAGCAGTCCAGGCCCTAAACAGCCCACCCTTTTCCCAGTGGTCCCTTGGGGAATAGGGGAGAAGAAAGACCAGGGCTGGACCCAAATAGTCTCATCCCTCTGAATCCACTGTAGCACCTATGGCATATGGCATCTATGACCTAAGGCCACACAAACCCCTGCTGTTAGGTTCTGGGTCCACCAGATTGGTGTACAGTCAATTCTCCTAGAACCCGTGCTTTCATTATGCAATTTCGATAAGCTGTTATCAGAGAACTGGGGCACGTTCTTCCCACAGTGCTCATCTGCCGGGATATAATGCCCTCTACAATCACCCCAAGCAGACTTGGTGTAGAAAAACAAAAAGTTGTGCCTAATGTCAATTAAGGGGTGAGTGCTATAATGCATTTTTTCTGTAGCATGAGGTTCTTCAAGAACACATCTACCACATTATAGGAGAATTGACTGTCCTGCTCCAAGAGGTGGTATTCTGGTTGGTTTCCCGACACACACATTTCAACTGCAAAATCTAGCACTGGACCCTAGGATGATATCTTTTCTTTGGTGAAAAAGGTTTGATCAAGGAAAGATGAACCTGGCTTCTAATCACAACGGAAATGCGACAGAGTCGAAAATTTGAGGGCTATATCCGCCTCTGTGAAATAGCCAAATTATTTGCAGGAATATGCAAAAAAGCAACAGGTAACAATGAGAGCTAAATGATCCTTTCCTTCCTTCTGCTCCTCCTGTCCTTGTGAAATTGCAATGGCTTTAGCCCTGCAGAGAAGGAACAGAGTGGCCTTGGGGAGATGGAGTACAGGCTGGGGAGGAGACTGACCTGAATGTATGTGCATCAATCAATCCACAGGTTTTTTTTATTGAGCGTCTGTGTAAAGAGCACTGTACTGAGTGCCTGATGGGTGCAGAGCTCGGCGCTGTACTATAAGCAATTGGAAGCATGCGATAGAAGTAAAAGACTTGGTCCCTGCCCTTGAGGAGCCTCCACTCTAATGGGCCTAACAACCACCTGAACTTGTATAGCACTTTTGTTTTTCCAAAGCGCTTTCACATCAGTTATCTCATCATATCTTCACCTCATCCCTGTGAGCAGGGGGGAGGTGACTGTTACCTTGCCCCCATTTTACAGATGGGGAAACTGAGGCCCAGAGAGGTTAAGCGACTTACCTGAGGTCACCCAGCAGGCCGGTGGCAGAGTTGGGACTAGAGCCCTGACTCCCCAGCCCCCAGGCTCTTTCCTCAAGACCACACTGCCTTTCCTTGTTGGTGCTGATTCATTCATTACCTTCACTAGCACCACCCGAAAGAAACTATGACATCACTCAATTAATAATCAAATGCTGGCCAGGCATAGGGAAATCCTAATTGCGTCTTTCAATCAATCAATTACTGAGTGCTTCTTCACCTTTAAATAAGCTCTCAGCCTACAAACCAGAGATCCTTAATCAATACGCTGAAGCTATTGCCTGGACCTTGACAGTTTGTCCCCAGGACTGTACACACAATCAATGATACTTACCGAGCGCTTACTGCGGGCAGAGCACTGTACTAAGCGCTAACCACGAACAGATTTCTGCTACTGCCAATCAACTACGTCTGAACAACAAAAGGGTAAAGTTTGTGATTTTTTTTTCTTTTCTATCATCAAAAAATAGGAGTGCACTTCTCTGGAAGCTCTGACTTCCCCTCTGATTTATGTCTCAATCATTTGTGTTCTACAACCAAAGTTCTCTACAGACTTTATTTTTGTACAATATCATTTTGTAAATTTTTACAAATAAAAATTCATTTCTATCATGTTCTGGGCTTGTTGCTTCCTTGCTGGTGCCCGGCAATGCCAACTCCAACTAGCAGTTCTGACGTTCTTCCAAAATGGTACGTTCTGGAGCGAGTTGAGATGAGAGTCAGCGTTCAGCCGAAGGTGATTTCACCCAATCAATGATATTTACTGAGCACCAACTGTGAGTAGACCACTGAATTGGGTGCTTACTGGGTCCAAAGCCTGTAATGAGCACCTCTTACAGGCAGAGCGCTGTGCTGGGAACCTACTGGGTGAATTCAATCTACAGTATTTATTGAGCACTTACTATATGTGGTGCACTGTGCTTGGAAGAGTACGATGCAATAGATGGTAATAGGCTTGGTAGACATGATCCCTGTCCTCAAGGAGCTTAAAAATCTAGCTTTTTTTTTTAATGGTATGTCAAGCACGATTCTAAGTGCTGAGAAAGGTACAAGTTAATTAGTTTGGATACAGTCCCTGTCCCACATAGGGTTCACAGTCTAAACAGACCTATATACTGCAGACCAAATGTGGTCATTGTAGAAACAGTCTCTGCCCTCAAAGAACTTACAAACTTAGACTTCACCCATTAGACACTAGTCACCTGGTCTTGCCCAAAGACAGAGGTTGTTTCATCCCGACCTGTCCAAACACACAGCCGTAGTGTTGCTGCCAAGAAAATCCTACTTTTAGGAACCAATCAAAAAGGGCCCCAGCCTGGACTTTCCTACTCTTAGGAATCGATCAAAAAAAGCCCCAGTCTGGACTTTTTAACCCAGAAAATGTCTGGAGAAGTTGTCTATTTTGCTGAAAAATACCCTGCTCTTTCGTTAATGACCACTATCCGTACAATGGATGACCTGGAAACAGAAATATGACTGGCGGCTCGGCACCCCCGGCTCTTTTTCTAGGAAATCTTTCTACATTGTTTTAATGTATTTGTTAAGTGCTCTTTTCCCCCACTGAAAGTGTTCAAAGTGTTCCTGCCCTGTCTTCCCCTTTTAGATTGATGGTTGAAGGCCTGCTTCTACTTCTATTATACTTTCCCCAGCTCCTCATACAATGGTCTGCGCAAAGGTACTCAGTACAGTCTTCTGTACACAAGAGACCTCCAGTATAGAGCTCTACACTTAGTGGGTGTAGCCAAGAGCCAAGTATTGAACTTGATACAAGCTAATCAGGTTGGACACTGTCTATAACCCACCTGTGACTCATAATCTTATCCCCATTTTACAGCTGAGGTAACTGAAGCCCAGAGAAGTGAAGAGACTTGCCCAAGGCCACACAGCAGACAAGTGATGGAGCTGGGTTGAGAACTCTGGTGTTTCTGACTCCCATGCTTGTGCTCTAACCACCAGGCCATAGTCCGTCTTATTGAAGCAGAATCACATGGAAGTAGTAGTCACACGTTTAAACAAGTCTAAATCAGCCCAACTGTTTGTTCATCATCATCATCATCATCATAATAATGATGGTATTTGTTAAGCGCTTACTGTGTGCAAAGCACTGTTCTAAGTGCTGGGGAGGTTACAAGGTGATCAGGTTGTCCCACGGGGGGCTCACAGTTTTCGTCCCCATTTTACAGATGAGGTAACTGAGGCACCGAGAAGTTAAGTGACTTGCCCAAAGCAACACAGCTGACAACTGGCGGAGCCGGGATTTAAGCCCATGACCTCTGACTCCAAAGCCCGGGCTCTTTCAACTGAGCCACACTGCTTCTCATAATGCTTCTCACATTCATTTGTGAGGGTCCTGGATTTTTCTGTGACTGTCCACTGAGCACTGGAAAACCCAGTAAACCCCGTTATCATGGGCCCTGCAGCATAAATAGTCCCATAGGAAGAAAATTAAGTACAATAAAATGGGGCAGGAACTAATAGTTTCTGGGCCTACTCAGGCCTGCCTTGTGCCCCTTCTGTTAATAATAATAATTTCAGTATTTGTTAAGCACTTACTATGTGCCAGACACTGTTCTAAGCACTGGGGCAGATACAAATAAATTGGGTTGGACACAGTCCCTGTCCCACATGGGGTTCACAGTCGCAATCCCCATTTTACAGATGATGGTAACTGAGGCCCATAAAAGTGAAGTGATTTGCCCAGGGCTACAGTCAGTCAATTGTATTTATTGAGCGCTTCCTGTGTGCAAAGCACTACACTAAGTGGTTGGGAGAGCACAATACAACAATATTCATTCATTCATTCAATTGTATTTATTGAGCGCTTACTGTGTGCAGAGCACTGTACTAAGCACTTGGGAAGTACAAGTTGGCAACATATAGAGACGGTCCCTACCCAACAACGGGCTCACAGTCTAGAAGACATAACAGACACATTCCCTGTCCACAGTGAGCTTTCAGTCTAGAGGTGGGAGTCTAGGTTCCTTTGTTCATCAGTCTTTCTAGGGTGAGATAAAGGCAGGGGAAATGTGGACGAATTGCCTGAAAAAATAGAAACAGCTATTTAGTGTGAGAGTCACCAAGTTCCTTCTCATGTCAAGGGATCAGCTACCTGAGGACAGCTGGATGACGAAGGTGAAGCATGTAGGTAAAAGGAGAAAGGTGGTGTACCTGGAAATAGCCTGTGACTGAAGGAGGGAAAGTGGTCAGGAGGGGAAGGGAAGGTCATTATTGCTATCATCAACATAATTAGTATTTACTCAACACCTCTCTCCGGGCCCCCCCCCCCCTCAGGATCTCACCTGGAGAGGTTCCAGTACTCTTCCAGTCTCGGTTACTGGAGGGAGAGTCAAGCGGAAGCCTACCCATTCCATTCCTAGTTTGGCCAGTGGCTAGCAAGTGGAAGGCCATCTGCTACAAGTCAAAACTCACCCATGCTGGGCAGCAGCGGCATTGGAGACAGTAGAGGAGACTCAAGTTTATTCTGTGGAAGAAGGCAATGGTAAACCACTTCTGTATTTTTACCAAGAAAACTCTCTGGATACACTACCAGAACGATTGCAGATGGAAGTGGGGTGCTCTGGGAGAGGTGTGTCCATGGAGTCACTATGGGTCGGAAATGACTTGACAGCATAAGATAAAATAAAAGCCTCTTGGGTGCTTACTATGTGCAGAACACTGGACCGGGCACCTCCTGTGTGCAAAGCCCTGAAATGGGCATGATTTACTGGGAGAATGTAAGCTCGTCATGGGCATCACTGTTTACTGTTGTACTCTCCCAAGAGCTGAGTGCAGTGCTTTGCAAACAGTAAGCGCTCAATAAATATAACTGAATGAATGAATCAGCCCCACAGCACTTATGAACATATTCATAAATTATTTATTTATATTAATGTCTGGCTTTCCCACTGGACCATGAGCTCCTTGAGGACAGGGATCATGTCTAGCAGCTCTGTTGCGTTGCAGTTTCCCAAGCACCTAGTATAGTGTTCTTCACACAGTAACCATAAATACCATTGATTGATTGACTGATAGACTGTGAACACTGTTCTGGGCACCCACTAAGTGTAGAGCTCTATACTGGAGGTCTCTTGTGTACAGAAGACTGTACTGAGTACCTTTGCGCAGACCATTGTATGAGGAGCTTGGGAAAGTACAATAAAAGTAGAAGCAGGCCTTCTCAGGTCTTCAACCATCAATCTAAAAGGGGAAGACAGGGCAGGAACACTTTGAACACTTTCAGTGGGGGAAAAGATCATGACAGCTTAGACTCTCGCACTGGTTAACACCCCAAGTAAGCTATAAATTAATAGAATGAACTCCTAATTTATGAATTGATCTACACACTCCTTGGAACTCTGGTATATAAAACCACTTAATCTATGCAGTTTTGACTACTCTAGTGGTAGACATTTTCAAGTTTGTCTTCCTTGTTAGAGTGTAAGACCCTTATAGTCAGGGAACACGTCACGTCGTTATTCTATACTTCCCAAGAACCCTGCTCATTGCATATTGGGAGGTGGGGGAGAGGCTGAATAAATGCTATTATTACTGCTACTACTACTACTACACTACTCTTACTACTACTTCTGCTGAGGTGGTTGATAGGATGATCTAGTCAGAGAAGAGGGATCAATCTGGAAATGCCTCCTGGAGAAAGTGGCACAAGGCAAGGAGAAAATAATGGTGAAAAAGCTCCACTAGATGCAGGTTTTGGCCTTCAGGCCCTTCCGTCCAAAATACTGGTGAGGTGGCATAGAAATCCACATGCTTCCGGCCCATGACAACCCTGTTTAAGTATGATTTTATCCTAGTGCAGTACATAACTAGAAAACTTGTTTATGCAGAAGTGCTAAAAAATGTTTGTGGTCGCTAATAATCCTGCTCTCCCATCTGCATCCTTCCACAATTGTATCATGACCTAGGAGAAACACCATGGGCCTGGCAGTTTGAGGATCTGGGTTCTAATCTCTGCTCCACCACTTGTCTGCTCTGTGACCTCAGGCAAGTCACTTCACTTCTCTGGGACTCAGTTCTCTCATTTGCAATATGGGGACTCAATACCTGTTTTCCCTCCTACTTAAACTGTGAGCCCCAGCTGGGGCCTGATCATTTTATACCTATCCCAGAGCTTAATACAGTGCTTGACACCTAATAAGTGCTTACAAATACCACTATTATTATTATAATTATTATTATCTTAGAATAGTGGTGGCTAGTCACACATAGCCTTGTAACAATAACAATAATAGTAATAATATTTGTTAAACACAGTCTGTGCCAGGCACTATTCTAAGCGCTGGGGTAGATACCAGCTAATCAGGTTGGACACAGTCCATGTCCCACATAAGGCTCACAGTCTTAATCCCCATTTTACAGATGGGCAAACTGAGGCACAGAGAAGTGAAAAGACTTGCCCAAGGTCACACAGCAGACAGGTGGCAAAGCTGGGATTAGAATCCAAGTCCTTCTGACTCCTGGGCCCGTGCTGTATCCACTTAGCCACACTGCTTGGTTTTGAGCTGATCTGTCCTCTGGCTGGTACAGATAAGACACAGGATGATCCTTGTGGTGTTTTTCTTTGCTGCACTCAGCCTCCTTCTATTGCAGCTCCTGCAACCAAGTTAATAAGTGTGATATTTATTAAATACTTACTGGTTCTCAAGCCCTGTATTAAACGCTGTGGTAGATTCAAGAGAACCAGGTAATGAATCTCCATGTTCCAGGTGAGGAAAAGGAGACACAGGAAAATAAAGTGACCTGTCCAAGGTCACATAGCAGGGAAGGGGCAGATCCAGGATTAGAACTCGTGTCCTTTGACCCCCCAGGTCTGTGTTCTTTCCACTAGGCCATACTGCTTCTCAGGTTCTGTGGCCCATAAGTGGTGTCAGTGTTCCCTGGAACCTGGGAAAGCAAAACTTCTGGAGCCAGTAATCGGGGAAGTAAGAAGAGCTCCCAGACAGACGCTTTAGGTTTGGGCCACAAAATGGCACATGTGACATCATCCCATTGAACTCGGGGTCATAGGACATCATCCGCCACTCGATGTCCGGGCTATTCTCGAATGCCTTCAGTGGTCACACTATCCCTTAAGCAGACCTCTCTTTTTTCCCCTCAACCCACAAATACAATCTGCCTCCAGTCCGTGAGGAAGGAGAAGAGAGTTAGACAACATGTTGGGGGGGGAGGGGAAGACCAAAGGGAGGAACCTCCAATTACTTCTTCCTAAAGAAAGCACCGTCTTGGTCAGGTTTCTCAAAGGGCCAGCTAAAGTCCCATGGCCTAGTCTGGAAGGACAGCCCACATGGATCTGATGCCCTGGGGAGAACTGCCACCTGTTTCTCAAATGGCAAAATAATGTCCTGACCAGACAGATGGGGAGAAATAACTGACTGAGGGGATGGAAATGCAAGAGAAGGGAAAGCCTCTTGAAACCTAAATGTCTGAGTCCAGTGAAGTGGACAGGGTCAGGGCTTTAATAATCGGAGTGGGTTATTTTAATTCGGGCAACTTGGTTCTGGAGAAAGGCTACAGGGTGAGTGGATGAGTCATTTGAGAACCATTTCTAATGACTATGTTACTGCCTCCTTGCCCCTCCCTGCAGTTCAGCACGGATACAAGCGCTCCGGCATTGAGAAAGCCCCCCCGGGGCCGGGAATGGCAGGTGTTTTGGCTGCTGCTGAGGTAGTTTTTCTCTGAATAATAATAATACTGGTATTTGTTAACACTTACTATGTGTCAAGCACTTTTCTAAGCGCTGGGGTAGGTACAAGCTAATTAGGTTGGACACAGTCCCTGTCCTATGTGGGGCTCCCAGTCTTAATCCCCATTTTAACTGAGGCACAGAGAAATGAAGTGACTTACCCAAGGTCACACAGCAGACAAGTAGCAGAGTTGGGACTAGAACCCATGTCCTTCTGACCCCCTGACCCTTGCTCGATCCACTAGGCCAAGATGCTTCTGAAGGATCTTGTGTTGGAGACACTGACTGATGATCTTTTCTGTGTCCTGCTCACAGCATTCCCTAGCTACAATCTCGTAATAATAATAATAATAATAACGGCATTTGTTAAGCGCTTACTATGTGCAAAGCACTGTTCTAAGAGCTGGGGGGATACAAGGTGATCAGGTTGTCCCACGTGGGGCTCACAGTCTTAATCCCCATTTTACAGATGAGGGAACTGAGGCTCAGAGAAGTTAAGTGACTTGCCCAAGGTCACACAGCAGACATATGGTGGAGACGGGATTCGAACCCATGACCTCTGGCTCCAAAGCCCGTGCTCTTTCCACTGAGCCACGCTGCTTCTCAATCTCATGGTGCCAAGGCTGGGAAATACAGACACCCATTGGCCCATGATCCTGTTCTGGCCATGAGCCAGGTCACAATCCCCACTCCCCGACCTCCCAACATCCTTGGATGGAAGCTTGGAGGCTCAACCTTGGAGGCCCAAAAGCCTCATCCATCCCAAGATAGCCCTGTCCTGGGCCTAGACAATAGTAGCATGGAAACAGGATGGTGTAGTGGATAGAGCATGGGCCCGGGTGGCTGAAGATCATGGGTTCTAATCTCTGCTCCACCACTTGTCTGCTGTGTGGCCTGGGGTAAGTCACCTCCCTTCTCTGTGCCTCAGTTACCTCATCAGTCAAATGGGATTTAAGACTGTGAGCCCTATGCGGGACGGGGACTCTGTCCAACCTGTATCCACCACAGAGCTCAGTACAGTGCCTGGCACTTAGTAAGTACTTAACAAATACCTAATTATTATTATTAGAGGAACTTGTCTTGGCTGCTACCCTCCATCTGTCTGTCTACCTGTCCAGCTCACTTTATGCCAGGTTTGGTCCTAGTATGTTGCCAGAGATTCTGCTAGGGCCTCACCATTGTCTGCCACTTCCTCCTGGACTTAGGAGTTCCTGGGCTGGAAGAGACCTCAAGGGATCCTACCTGTCAGCTCTCCCTGCTTACCCTCGCAGTCTGCAGATGCTGCGAGAAAGGATGCACAGGGGATCTATCAATCAATCAATTTATATCATTTCCTGGGGCCTACTGTGTGCCAAGCACTGTACTGGAGGGCTTGTCAATATAGTCTAAAAGTAGAAGATGCAGATTTCCATCGATGCTATTTTGCAAAAGGGCCTGGAGCATGGATTTGGCTTTGGTTTCCGGGGACTGGAACGCTTGTCAGGCCAGAGAAGCCCAGTGAAAGCTGTTACCTTGTTTCTGGACACTCATGGAATCGGAGGAGGAGAGGGCAGGAAGCACATCTGGGCCCCTTAACCTTGAATGCTCTAATCCACAGAGGAACTTGGGTTTTGGCCAACCACAGAAACTCCCAAGACTGAGAGAGAAGGCGGGAGGGAGGGAGAGGGAGAAAAAGGTCTGAGAATTTCTCCAGTCCCACCAATGTCCTAAGTCTGCATACTTTCCCCAGTAGCAAACACAAGGGACAGAAGTCTCTCCAGAATGCTGTGTAATAGCCAGCTTATTCCAGCCATGCATAGCGCATCCTGCCATGATCATTGTTCATGGCTGGAGCTCTTCTTGACAACTGGCTTCATTTTGCTCTAAATCCTAGGACTCGAAGGCCACCACGCTAAACACTGGATTGCTCTCCTGCAGGCAGTGCTGCACACGACTGGTTGAGTTCCTTGGCTCATAGTCCCAATTTAACAAATATAGAATCCTTCCAAGCCCATAAGTCTCCTTGAAAGTTTCCCCCACCCCCATGGGACTCCTCACTGAACTTGAGTCCAAGCTCCACCCTGCCACGTCGGCCCCTGCCATTAAGGAAGACCCGTTTTCTATCTGGCCATAGATCAACCCATCTCCCTCTGCTTGGAGCAAGCTCGCCCTGGGGGAAATAATAATTGTGGTAATTGTTAAGCACTTACTATGTGCCAGACACTGTACAAAGCACTGGGGTGGATAGAAGCAAATTGGGTTGGACACAGTCCCTGTCCCACACGGGGCTCATGGTCTTAATCCCCACTTTACAGATGAGGGAACTGAGGCACAGAAAAGTGAAATGACTTGCCCAAGGTCACCCAGAAGGAAGTGACGGAGCTGGGATGAGAACTTAGGTCCTTGTGACGCCCAGACTTGTGCTCTATCCATAGGCCATGTTAGCGAGCAAGATTCCATCTTGGCCATATCACACCTCTCACCTTCCTTGAGAGCATTCTGTTTGCCTCAGAATTTTCCCCGACATTCCTAGTGGTGGCAAGGGGTAAGAAAAAGTGAAAAAACACACGATCACACTATTTATTAACTAACTTTATTAACTAATAAATTAACTCAACTACTTAACTAGGTAGAGAAGCAGCATGGCTCAGTGGAAAGAGCACGGGCTTTGGAGTCAGAGGTCATGGGTTCAAATCCCGGCTCTGCCAATTGTCAGCTGTGTGACTTTGGGCAAGTCACTTAACTTCTCTGGGCCTCAGTTACCTCATCTGTAAAATGGGGATTAAGACTGTGAGCCCCCCATGGTACAACCTGATCACCTTGTAACCTCCCCAATGCTTAGAACAGTGTTTTGCATATAGTAAGCAACTAATAAATGCCATTGTTATTATTATTATTATTAATGCAATCAAATAGTCATATAAATATTACCGATAAGGAATGATTGTGAATTTAAACATTTAAATGTTAACACACATACTCATTTTAAAAATTGTTCTTGCTGTTGTCCCTCCTTCCTCACCCCATCCCCCCGCCTTACCTCCTTCCCCTCCCCACAGCACCTGTATATATGTATATATGTTTGTACGTATTTATTACTCTATTCATTTTATTTGTACATATTTATTCTATTTATTTTATTTTGTTAATATGTTTTGTTTTGTTCTCTGTCTCCACCTTCTAGACTGTGAGCCCACTGTTAGGTAGGGACCGTCTCTATATGTTGCCAACTTGTACTTCCCAAGCGCTTAGTGCAGTGCTCTGCACACAGTAAGCTCTCAATACGATTGAATGAATGAATGAAACCATAATTCAAGATTTGTCAACCTGATGCTCACCTGACTTCATACATTTCAACGCATCTGATTTGCTGCCAGACATAAGCTCTCAGCATGGTTTTCTCTGCACTGGCAATGGCAGCTTTGGTAACTTCAGTAGCTTCGAGGCCCTGATGTATGTCTAGAGCATGGGCTCTAATTTGTACTTCCCAAGCGCTTAGTACAGTGCTCTGCACATAGTAAGCGCTCAATAAATACGATTGATGATGATGATGATGGGCTTGGGAGTCAGAAGGACTTAAGTTCTAATAATGATAATTATTATCATGGTATTTGCTAAGTGCTTACCATGTGCCGGGTACTGTACTAAGCACTGGGGTCGATACAAGCAAATTGGGTTGGACACAGTCTGTCTCACATGGGACTCACAGTCTCAATCCCCATTTTATAGATGAGGTAACTGAGGCAGAGAGAAGTAAAGTGGCTTGCCCAAGCTCACACAGTAGATAAGTGGTGGAGCCAGGATCAGAACCCATGACCTTCTGACGCCTAGGCCAATGCTCCATCCACTACACCATCCTGGCGCTGCCTCTTTTCTGCTGCTTGACTTTGGGTCACTTAATTTCTCTGGGCCCCGATTACCTCATCTTTACAGGGGATCGAGACTGTGAGCCCCATGTGGGACAGGGATTGTGACCAACCTGATTTCCTGGTATCTACCCCAGAGCTTAAAAGAGTGCTTGACATATAGTAAGTGCTAAACAGATACCATCATTATTATTATTATACTCTGAGTAATAACTTTAGAGGAAAACACAGCCACAGTAAATGTGGGTGCCTAGGAACTGTGCAGTGGACTCTTATATGCCCAACCCTAGTAATAGCAGTTAAGTGCTTGGGAAGTACAAGTTGGCAACATATATCCTTCAAAGCCTTACTGAAGGCTCACCTCCTCCAAGAGGCCTTCCCAGATTAAGCCCCCTTTTCCTCAGCTCCCCCTCCCTTCCGCGTCACTTCGACTCGCTCCCTTGGCTCTTCTCCGCCCCCTCTCCACCCCGCAGGACTTATGTATATATCTATAATTCTATTTATTTACATTGATGCCTGTTTTGCTTGTTTTGATGTGTATTGATCTGTAATTCTACTCATTTATGTTGATGCCAGTTTTACTTGTTTTATTACTCTATTTATTTTACTTGTACGTATCAATTCTATTTATTTTATTTTGTTAATATGTTTGGTTTTGTTCTCTGTCTCCCCCTTCTAGACTGTGAGCCCACTGTTGGGTAGGGACTGTCTCTATATGTTGCCAACTTGTACTTCCCAAGCGCTTAGTACAGTGCTCTGCACACAGTAAGCACTCAATAAATATGATTGATTGATTGAGCGCTTACTGTGTGCAGAACACTGTATTAAGTGCACAGAGCACACAGATGTACACATGCTGCTTAAAGCACCAGTGCAGCGAAAACAGAGCACTAATCCCAAATGCGAGAGGGCTGTCAGAAATACCGAAATTGAAATCTAATAGCACTAATAATAATAATAATTATGGTATTTGTTAAGCACTTGCTATGTACCAGGCACTGTACTATGTTCTGGGGTGGATACAAGCAAATCGGGTTGGACATAGTCCTTTGTCCCACATGAGGCTCAAAGTTTCAATTCCCATTTTACAGATGAGGAAACAGGCACAAAGAAGTGAAGTGACTTGCCCAAGGTCACACAGCAGACGAGTGACTGAGCCGGGACTAGAATCCATGACCATGACCTTCTGAGTCCCAGGCCTGTGCTCTATCCACTAAGCCATGCTGCTTCTATCATGGAAAAGCCCTAGTGACTGCATTTTCACGGGGACAGCCTACTCTAATTTTCCATCTTGGAAAGTCTCTTGTACAGGTAACGTCGCCTGTGAAAAACTACACCAGTATACACTTAATAATTTATTTACAATTTACAATTTATAATTTGCAGAGTTGAGAAATGGTCATTATATTTAGCCTGTCCAGTCAGTAAAGATAAGTGGCCTTTCATTCAATCGTATTTATTGAGTGCTTACTTTGTGCAAAGCACTGTACTAAGTACTTGGGAGAATACAATATAACACTAAACAGACGCATTCCCTGCCCACGAGGTGCTTACAGTCTAGAGACCTTCAGGCTGAGGACTAATATCATTAATACTAACTACAAAATCTGAAGTTATCTGCTTATTTCACAGAGAATTAAAGGCTGGATTTCAGTTTACTGAATTCAAACAGCTTCTCAGTTAAGCCCGTACACTAATTAGTGGGGTAAATAGGGGTACGTCCTTCGACTTTCCTGCTGTGTGACCTTGGGCAAGTCACTTAACAGAGACAAGTGACATCATCGGCCTCATAAAGTGGCTATTCAAACCTGTGCTGTTCACCCCTTACCTAAGCACCTAATAATAGGCACTGAGAGAGCACCACACAATCGAACCCCATATAGCAGACCCAGACTGAGTGGTCAAGTGTCAAGATCCCCTTTCTTTGCTACTCGGAAGATAAAAGTGTGACAAGCTCAGTGGGGTTTGGGGAAAGGGAGAGTGTGTTGATCGAATGGGGTCATTGATCATTTTCGGTTGGTAAGAAAGAATCTGTCCTGCCCCAAAGTGAGCAGCTCCACATCACAGAAAACATCTCAAAGCTCTGGAATGAGCACCATTCAAAGGACGCCCGACCTGACGGCTTCCTGTGGGCTCAAAAGGAATGGAATGAAAAGGTCATAAAGTTCATATAAATATATATGCATCCAACAGTCAGGGGGAGCCATGGACCCTCTCTTCAAGGGCATGGTATCCGGAAATCTAACCCGGATTCATTTTATCAAGATATTCTGAGATCAGTAACTGCCCATTTGCAAAAGACAGCACCTACATTACAGAAACTTACATGCCACTCTAGCAAATATTCTCATTTCTGAAAATTACCTTGGTGTAGATACGCGCACACACACACCCCTGAATCAATCAATGGTATTTATTGAGCGCTCACTGTGTGCAGAGTATTGGACAAAGTGCTTGGGAGAGTACAATACAACAGAAGTAGCAGGCGCCATCCCTGCCCATAAGGAGATTACAGAAGTCTAGAAGCTGGTAATTCCCTAGGAACAGGTGGAGGGAATATCAAAGGGAAGGGAATGTCAGGGAGGGATTTACCCGTGTCATTTTTACTGACCTATAAGGCCCCGGTCATCATTTGTGGAGCTGGCTCTGAAATACAGCCAAATTGCACGAAAGCCTAGAGGGAAACAAACGTACCTCACAAACAGAGCCGTTCATGATACTTCCATGCGTATTCATTCCCCTCCCACTCATTCCCAAGTTCCCTGCAAGTTCCCACCCCGCCATGCAGACCTTTTTCCCTCCATCCCTCCCCAGTTCCAATGCAGGGAGGCACCCACAGGCGGAGGCTAACATGGAGAGGGGACAAGAACACTAAAATCGGCTAACACACTGACGCATAAAAACAAAGGCCTTAAACTGAAAGGATACTGAAGGGGCCACACACAGAGAGAAACACAGACAGACAGAAAAACACACACACACGAGATTGGTGGAAAGTGGAATACAGGACTCAAGGCCACAGGGTGACAGCTACAGAGAGAAAACATTAGGAGGAATTCAGAGGGAAGAGAGAAAACAGAAAAGAAGGAAAAAGAAGAAAGGCGAAGTTATTTCTAGTTCTTTATAAATATTTGTCTTCCTTTCTACTAAATAAATTCCTCAAGACTAGGACAGTGTTCGTCATATGTTTTGGATGCCTTTCATGAGGGAGATGTTTAGTCAGTGTCATATCACTAGCTAATGGTGTAAATCATTCATTCATTTATTTATTCAATTATATTTCTGGAGCCTTTATTGGGTGCAAAGCATTGTACTAAATCACTTAATACACTTTCTTGACTAGTCTCCTCCATTAGATAGCAAGCTCCTGGTTGGCAGGGACAATGTCTTGGGTTTTTAGTGTCCTCTTCTTAGTGTCCTGAGACAGAGAGAGAGGGAGGAGAGAGAGAGTGAGAGAGAGAGAGTTGTCCTTCAGTGAGAATAGGACACTGCTGCTGGAGGAATTTCAGCCATGGTTATACCACACTCACTGAGTCTCTCTTGCCCACTGGATCCATCTGAACTTTTTATGGTTCCTTGCCATTCAGAGTGAGACACCAATGCTTAAGAGGTGAAAAACAGTGCTCCAGCGCTTAGAACAGTGCTTTGCACATAGTAAGCGCTTAATAAATGCCATTATTATTATTATGCTCCACCACTGGTAAAAAAAAAAAGTGGCCCTCACCCACTTCACAAAGAGAAGCACCATGGCTCAGTGGAAAGAACACAGGCTTGGGAGTCAGAGGTCATGGGTTCTAATTCTGCCTTCACCACATGTCTGCTATGTGACTTTGGGTAAGTCACTTAACTTCTCTGTGCCTCAGTTACCTTACCTGTAAAATGGGGATTAATACTGTGAGCCCCATGTGGGACAATCTGATTACCTTTTATCTACCCCAGCACTTAGAACAATGCTTGGCACATACTAAACACCTAACAAATACCACATTATTATTATTATATCAGGGTGGCTTAGTAAGGGTCAGGGGAATCTTTTCCACTATATTTCATTCTTCTAAGAGCTTAGTATAGAGCTCTGCCCACACTGGGCCTTAGTACAGTGCTCTGTTCCTTGAAGGGGCCCAGTACAGTGAACCTCGTAGGTGCCCAGTACATCATCATCATCAATGGTGTCCATTAGAGCTTACTATATGCAGAGAGCAGTCAATCATCATACTGAGCACTTACTGTGTGCAGAGCACTGTACTACGGCCTTTCTAGACTGTGAGCCCGCTGTTGGGTAGGGACTGTCTCTATGTGTTGCCGACTTGTACTTCCCAAGCGCTTAGTACAGTGCTCTGCACACAGTAAGCGCTCAATACGATTGATTGATTGATTGCAAGAGTACCATACAAACACTAAACAGACACACTCCCTTCCCAAAATGAGCTTACGATCTAGAGACAGACATTAATAGAAATAAATAAATTACAGATATCTACTCTGCGGGGGATAAATAAGGGGAGCAAGTCAGGGTGACACAGAAGGGAATGGGAGAAGAGGAAGTAATAATAATAATGATGGTTTTTGTTAAGCGCTTACTATGTGTCAAGCACTGTTCTAAGTGCTAGGGGAGATACAAGGTAATCGGGTTGTCCCACATGGGGCTCACAGCCTTAATCCCCATTTTCCACATTAGGTAACTGAGGCACAGAGAAGTTAAGTGACTTGCCCAAAGTCACACAGCCAATAAGTGGTGGAACCTGGATTAGAACCTATGACCTCTGACTCCCAAACCCGGGCTGTTTCCACTGAGCCACGCTGCTTCTCGTGGAAAGGAGGGCTTAGGGAAGGCCTCCTGGAGGAGAGGCTCTGAAGGTGGCAGGAGGGAGGGGAGCACTGTACTAAGTGCTCGGAAGAGTACGATACAACAGAGTGAGCCGACGTTCCCTGCCCATAATATGCTCTGAACACCGTAGGCTCCTGCGCATCCCTCTGCATATTATGATGGTATTTGGTAAGCGCTTACTCTGTGCCAAGCACTGTTCTAAGCGCTGGGAGGGGACACAAGGTAATCAGGTTGTCCTTTGGGGGGCTCACAGTATTAATCCCCATTTTACAGATGAGGTAACCGAGGCTCAGAGAAGTGAAGCGACTTGCCCAAGGCCACACAGCAGACAGGTGGCAGAGCCGGGATTAAAACCCACCTTCTCTGACACCCAAGCCTGGGCCCTTGCCACTAGGCCATGCTGTATGTGCTCGATACAGCGCCCTGTATTCAGTAGGAACCCAATACAACACTCTTCCTCCAGTAGGTGCCCAGTTCCAGGTTCTGTACACGATAGCTGCTCAATAAAATTCACTGATTGGTTGATAGCTGCATTAAGCCAGCATTTAAAGAAGAGGTTCTATCAAGGGCTAGATAGGCTGTGATAGGCTTGTGTAACTCAAGAGAAGGAAGAATTAGAGACAAATTCCGGCAGAGAGGCCAAAGGCCTGAGTCACAATCCGGATAAACACAAAAGCCAGAGGAATTTCTGCCCCGCCAGAACATCCCAGCGCCCTCCTTCCTTCGTCGCCTCAGTGGGGGGGGACCGATTCCCCTCCCCCGACCCCTCGTTACCACCGACCAAAGCTTTCTGTCCAGATGGCAGCACTGGCAACCAATTCCACTCCCTTGCGAAGCCACATATGTCACCCCTAAGATACGCTCGGCCCTCACTGGCCCAAACCCAGGCTTTCCCGTTCAGAGCCCTGCAGACGGCAGCTAGACTCCTGGCCCAGCTCTTACCAGTTTCCAATTAAACAGAACAAGTGTTTCTAGGAGACGCAGAGGGATTTTGTAGAGAAAAAAGCCCCAGTTCCCCAAACAAATCCTGTCTTTGGCTATCAGAGGAGTTCTTTTGCAAAGTAACCGTTATTTAGATTTCTACTAGCCTCTACTGACAAGGATTTGCAGCCATTATTTGATTCATTTCATTCATTCAATTGTATTTATTGAGCGCTTACTGTGTGCAGAGCACTGTACTAAGCGCTTGGGAAGTATAAGTTGGCAACATGTAGAGACGGTCCCTACCCAACAGCGGGCTCACTGTCTAGAAGGGGGAGACAACAACAAAATAAAACATTATTAACAAGATGGCACTGTAGCTGCTGTCCTTTTAATTTGCATGGGCCAAACATCCCTCTCCCAACCATCAATACAATTCACTTTCTTTTCTTCAGGGGTATGATGCAGGGCATCCCTCTATCAGGGGGAATTGTTTGCAATTCAGCCTTGGGTTTATCTGGAATGGAAAACCACACAGACAGAGGTCTGGGGTGACTCAGAGTGAGATAAGTGCTCAGAAGGTCATGGGTTCAAATCCTGGCTCTGCCAATTGTCAGCTGTGTGCCTTGGGGCAAGTCACAACTTCTCTGGGCCTCAGTTCCCTCATCTGGAAAATGGGGATTAAGACTGTGAGCCCCCGTGGGACAACCTGATCACCTTGTAACCTCCCTAGCACCTAGAACACTGCTTTGCACATAGTAAGTGCTTAATAAATGCCATTATTATCATTATTAGAAAAGACTGATAGTCAATCATATTTATTACACACACTGTGTGCAGAGCACTGTACTAAATGCTTGGGAGAGTACACTATAACACATACCTTGCCCAAAACGAACTTACAGCCTAGAGGGGGAGAAAGACATTAATATAAATAAATAAATTACAGATATGTACATAAGTGCCATGGAGTAGGGAAAGGGGGATAACTAAAGGGAGCAAGTCAGGGTGACGCAGAAGGGAGTGGGAGAAGAGGAAAGTAGGGGTTAGTCAGAGAAGGCCTTTTGGAGGAGATGTGCCTTCAGTAAAGCTTTGAATGGGGGGGAGAGTGATTGTCTGTCAGATATAAGGAGGGAGGGTGTATAAAGTCGAGTAAATGCAATCAGCCAAACATGTCAATATGCAACTGGTATAGGATCCAGGCCACTGGGTTCTTGGAGAGGCCCCATGGCTAAGAACAAAAATCTATGGGCTCGAGTTTCAGCTCCACCGTTCCCCTGCTGTGGGACTTTGGGCAAGTCACTTAAACTCTCTGGACCCTCAGTTTTCTCTTCTGTAAAATGTGGATAGCAATACCGTCCTCTCACTACTGCCCAGGGTTTTTTTGAGGACGGAATGAAATAAGTCATGGGAGAGTGCTTTGTAAAATTAAAAAGCTGCACACATCCAAGGTGGTATTTTTCTCTTTCTTCCCTGCCTGGCTTCTGAATCATTCACCACATTCATTCATTCATTCGATCCTATGTATTGAGTATTGATTGTTCAAAGCTCTGTACCAAGCGCTTGGGAGAGTACAATATAACAACAGACACATTGCCTGCCCACAACGAGCTCATAGTCTAGAGGGGAGACAGTCTCTCTCCTTCCCTTCAGGCTCGCGTCTCCTCCTGCCTTCAGGACATCTCCATCTGGACGTCTGCCCACCATCTAAAACGCAATATGTCTAGACTCTAGACTGTGAGCCCACTGTTGGGTAGGGACCATCTCTATATGTTGCCAAATTGTAGTTCCCAAGTGCCTAGTACAGTGCTCTGCACACAGTAAGCACTCAATAAATATGATTGAATGAATAAATTACAGATATATATATATATATATATATACACACACACACACACACACACACACACATATATATGTGCTGTGGGGATGGGAGGGAGGATGAATGAGGAAGAAGTAAGAGGAGCATAGAAAAGAGTGGGAGAAGAGGAGAGGAGGGCTTGTTAGCAGCTCCCTTAGAGAAGGAAGAGGGACAGGGAGAGGAGGTGAAATTCACATTAGGAAATCCTGTACTTGTTCATCATCATCATCATCATCAATGGTATTTATTGAGCACTTTCTGTGTACAGAGCACTGAACTAAGCACTTGGGAGAGTACAGTACAGTTGGTAGACACATTCCCCACTCTCAACAAGCTTGCAGTCTAGAAAGGGAGGCAGACATTTACATAAATACTTTCTGCTCTGGGGGCTGGTGGGGAATAGGGTTGAACCTTTCATCTAAAATAAGGTTTGGGGCCGATACCTGCCCCAAAAGGAAGAGGAGTTTAGCAACAGAGAACAGTAAATACTGTTGATTCACAGCTAGTGCCCTAAATGCCCAAATAAAATCCCCAAACCCAAACTAACAACAGAGGGTCATGCTGGGATCCGTGGACTTGCTGGTAGAAGCAGTAGCATTTATTAAACACTTATTGTGTGCAGAGCCCTGAACTAAGCGCTGGGAAAGAGTGTAAAGTGGGAATTAGGCACGGACCCTATCCTTCGAGGTGCTCACCATCTACATAGGACAGATGCCAAAGTGAGCTAAGTATAAGTGCGTGGAACAGTGCTCTGCACCCAATAAGCACTCAATCAATACCACTGATTGATTAGTTGACAGACTACCATCTGCAGATGGCAGAGTTTGGAGTATTTGCATGCATCTCCAAGCATTCTGTAGGTGATTCGAAGTGGTACAAGGAGGTTGGCAGAGATGGGAAAGACGTTCAGTCATGTAGGGTTCTCCAAAAAGAATCAGGTCACGGCAACAGGGCACTGGAGTTAATTATTGCAATAGTAATAACAATCTGTAGGGGTGAGGGCAGGTGGCATCTGTTGCTCTAAAAAAGAGCTCGGCCTCACCGTCTTAAAGATGGAAAAAGGAGCCTATTATAATTCAGAGTAGGCGAGGTACTTTTCCCACTACTTGGTGATAGTGACAGGAGAGCAAATCAGTGACAAGTTCTCCTCTCTGATATTGTTCCAATAGTTCCGCTTCCCCGCGTCTGATGAGGATGAAGGAATGAGTCTCCGCTCTTGGTATTCTGCTTATCTAGTCGATAGTGATGATTTGTGTCTTCCTGCTTTATCTCATCTTCAGGAATGGGAGGTTTGGGCGGAGGGGGCTTTTCTGAGGTTAAGCTACAGCAATAAAACAAGGTTAAGTTATAGCACCTAAAACAAGGTTAAGTCACAGCACGCAGAAAGGATTCCAAAAGTGAAGATGGAGTCGCCTGGTCTTGGGTCAGTTTCCACAGAGATTGGCAAGCCCCTGCCACAGCCCATGGGAACGTTTTTACACGGTGGCTGATGTTCTCTCAGCCCACAGCCATCCCAGCTGGACGGGGGAATTTCAAGTTGTGCCCCCTGCAAGACAAAGGGAGGTGGAACTCAACAGCACTTATTCCCCCTGGAAAGCAGAGAAGCAATTTCAAGACACAGGCCCTCCCATCTATCTGGTCTTTCTGAACATCTTTCCTGGTCCCTCTGAGTCATGGCTTAGTGGATGGACCATGCGCCTGAGAGTCAGAAGTCTAATCTCAGCTCTGCCACATGTCTGTTATGTGACCTTAGGCAAGTCACTTAACTTCTCTGCGCCTCAGTTACCTCATCTGTAAAATGGGGAGAAGCAGCATGGCTCAGTGGAAACAGCATGGGCTTTGGAGTCAGAGGTCATGGGTTCAAATCCCGACCCCACCAATTGTCAGCTGTGACTTTGGGAAAGTCACTTAACTTCTCTGTGCCTGAGTTCCCTCATCTGTAAAATGGGGATTAAGACTGAGCTCCATGTGGGACAACCTGATCACCTTGTATCTCCCCAGGGCTTAGAACAGTGCTTTGCACATAGTAAGCACTTAACAAATACCATTAAAAAAAATTCACTTTACTTATTTTGGACTCCGTTACCTCATCTCTAAATTGGGGATTTAGAGTGTGAGCCTCATGTGGGACAGGGACTGTGTCCAACCTGATTAGCTTGTATCTATCCCAGTGCTTAGTACAGTGCTTGGCATATCATAAGTGCTTAGCAAGTACCATTATTATTAGTATTAGAGAACTGGTGGTAACTTGGACAGACAACAAATCTATTCATTGCCATCATTCTTGGGTTTCTCTTAGCACCTTTCTCATTAAAGGTACTTCCACTCAGTTGTAAGTTCCTCCACTAGACTGTAAACTCTCTGAGGGAAAGGATCATGTCAAGAAGCACTTCGTACAGTGCTCTGCACACAGTAAGCGCTCAAATATGACTGTTTGTACTCTCCCAAGTGCTCAATACAGAGCCCTGCATGCAATAAATACCCAATAAAATGCTGTTGATCGATTGTGAGATGGACAAAGAGGATCGGAGAGGTAAGAGACTTGGCCACAGTCACCCAGTCAAAACCGGAGGCAGGAACACCACTCAGAACTCCTGAATAATAATAATACTAATGGCAGCATTTATTAAGCACTTACTACTTGCAGAGCACTGTTCTAAGCACTGGGGAAATTACAAGGTGATCAGGTTGTCCCATGGGAGGTTCGCAGTCAATCTTCATTACACAGATGACAAGCACAGAGAAGTTAAGTGACTTGCCCAAAGTCACACAGCTGACAATTGGCAGAGCTGGGATTTAAACCCATGACCTCTGACTCCATAGCCTGGGCTCTTTCCACTGAGCCACAGTAAATAATAATAATAATGATGGCATATATTAAGCACTTACTATGTGCAAAGCACTGTTCTAAGCACTGGGGAGGTTACAAGGTGATCAGGTTGTCCCGGGGGTGGGGGGGGGGGGGCTGGCTCACAGTCTTCATCCCCATTTTACAGATGAGGTAACTGAGGCCCAGAGAAGTTAAGTGACTTGCCCAAAGTCACACAGCTGACAGTTGGTGGAGCCGGGATTCGAACCCATGACCTCTGACTCCAAAGCCCGTGCTCTTTCCACTGATCCACACTGCTTCTCATATCTGAGCTCAGCACTAACCACGGCTCGTGGGGAGGTTGGGCTTTGGAGGAGGTTATTGGAAAAACCTCAAACTCAATCCCGACTCCCTTGGCTCAACTAGTAGAATTTGTGAGTGCTTCGTGCACTAAGTTATGTGGATTGGGTTTCAGAGGGGGCAAACCTTCCTTGGCAAACACATGCCCCCTCCCCGCCCGGAGGCTGCCTATCTGGGGCCACATTCTGCTTGAGGTTAATAACAAGCCACAAGCCATGGTCACCAAAGAGCCTGAAGTGGTCTGAAGCGGCTCCAATCGCATCTCCAGCTTGGTCTGAGGCAGCGGGGCTGAACCCTGGGACCGTTGGATTGCTGCTGGAACAATGACATACGTGAAGCGTGGTGGGACAGAGGGGCAGCCACAAATATGTGCCCACGACTCACAGCTTAGGGCAGTACGGGCCCTTTGAACTTTCATGATTTAGCATCATTCTCTCCGTTCTGGGGTTTGAGGAGGGAAGGGAAAATAACTGAGGGGCACTGGGGAATGGATGTTGAAATACCGTTGCCCTGTGTGCTCAAAGAAGCAGCTGCCGATGCTCAAATTCACTGGAAAGGGCGATGAGGGACCCCACTGGCCCCTCAGGCCCACCCATGGGCTGCCTTTGGTTACGCAGTTGTGTAGGTCATCACAGGGCCTGATGCATTTATAATTTCAGCCTCTCTGATCTAAGGTCCAAAAGTGATGGTCCTCTCTGAAACGCACTGAGCCACTCTGGTCTGTCCGTGGCAACTATCTCCCCAGTTTTCAGTGAGATCCTTCACTGTCTGAGGATCTGTCTCTGTTTTCTCAATATTAATAATAACAACTGGGGTCTGTGTTAAGTACTTAAAATGGGCCAAGCACTGAATTAAGCACTTTAGTAGATGCAAGATAATCAGGTCAGATACAGTCCCTGTCCCACTTGGGGCTCACATAGCCTTAAAACTATTTCCTCTGTCCTCCTTCATTCATTCAATCGTATTTATTGAGTGCTTACTGTGTGCAGAGCACTGTACTAATACTACTACTAATAATAATAATGGTATTTATTAAGCACTTACTATGTGCATAGCACTGTTCTTAGCGCTGGGGAGGTTACAAGGTGATCAGGTTGTCCCACGGGGGGCTCACAGTCTTAATCCCCATTTTACAGATGAGGTAACTGAGGCCCAGAGAAGTGAAGTGACTTGCCCAAAGTCACCCAGCTGACAAGTGGCGGAACCGTGATTTGAACCCATGACCTCTGACTCCAAAGCCTGGGCTCTTTCCACTGAGCCACGCTGCTTCTCACTTGGGAAGTACAAAACAGCAACATATAGAGACGGCCCCTACCCAACAATGGGCTCACAGTCTAGAAGGGAGGAGACAGACAAAAAAAACCCCAAAACAATGTTACTAACCTCAAGAAGAACGTGGCCCCAGATACGCAGCCTCCGGATGGGGAGGGGGGTGTGTGTTTGCCAAGGAAGGTTTGCTCCCTCCGAAACTCAACCCACATAACTTAGTTCTTGCTTTCCGTTTCCAAATTTGAACTGACCAGACTGCCACTTTTGGGGTATTCTGCTTTCATCCTTTCTCCTCGCATGACCCACGTTGAAATGAGCAGAATGTCAATTTTAGAAGACTCAGTTTGTTGTAGGACTTCATTGGTTGTGACTTGATGTTGCTTATGGCCTGTAAGTGATACTGCTGCACCTACTCATGGAGTCAGATGTGATATCTGTTGGAAGTTATCATCATCAAGAGCACTTGAGGACCTATTGGGCCCCGATCAATGCACTGAGCCACTGGGAAAGTCAAGTCACTGTAGGGAAGCAGAAGAAAGAACACAGGCTTTGGAGTCAGGGGTCCTGGCATCTAATCCTGGCTCCGCCGCTTGTCAGCTGGGTGACTTTGGGCAAGTCACTTCACTTCTCTGGGCCTCAGTTACCTCATTAGTAAAATGGAGATTGAGACTGTGAGCCCCATGTGGGAAACGGACTGCGCCCAACCTGATTATCTTCTATGTATTCCAGCTCTTAGTACAGTACCTGGCACATAGTAAGCGCTAAACAAACAACGTTTAAAAAAAAAAAAGTAGTGCCTGCTTGAGGTGGAGGGGAATCCTTAGGCTTTGAAGATTTCTGAGGAGGTCTCTTCGAGATAGCTCCTCACTGTTGAGGAAAAGCTGACGTAAGTGTCAGTGGCGTGATTATTCCACATCCATAAATCTCAGAGGGTGTGCACCTTCAGGACCAGGTCTTTGTCATTTCTCGTTCCCATGACAGCCATGGTGGTATCAATAGTTGACTCAAGCTCACATCCTTATTCTGTATTTTGCAGGATCTCATCTTCTTAAGTAGAAATTATGTTGAAAACATTGAAGTGCTGTTGCCATCTCCTCAGGATTCCCTCCTCATCTGTGGTGAGGCTGGAGCAGTCTTCTTGAGTGATGGGACAAATCAATCAGTGGATGGTATTTATTTACTATGTGTAGAGCACAGTACTAAGTGCTTGGGAGAGAGTACAGTGTAATGGAATTGGTGATATGTTCCCTACCCACAACGAGCTTACAGTCTAGAGGGAAGAAGTTCATGCTTTGATGTCTTTAAAGAGGGACTATTTAACATAGATGGCAGGGAGATCCTGGAAAGAGAGTCATAAGCTAGGAGTTGGTTTTATCTAAAGACGCAGCTCTCCCGGCTTTCACTGCTGGGATCAGTCAGTGAGGATGGCCCGGTTTCAGGCCAGGCTCGCTGCTCAGGCGATGAGGTCAGCAGGAAGCTTCCCAGCGTGGAGGGAAATGATCCTTTTGTATTTCTCATGGTCTTTTCTGGAGCACCTCTTTTTTCTGGCTGGTTTGTTTTTTTTCATTGAACATTACAGGGTGTTGTGTTCAGTCCCTACACATATCACTGTGGGAGTTTTGTGTTCAGTCTCCAGATATCACTGCCACGGTATCATGTGGCCTAAGCTTTGATGTTGCCTGACTCTCATTTTCCAGAAACTAGACAAGGCACAGAGACAGGGCGAAGATTCAGCTGCTCTTACTGGCTCCGCCAAAACAGGAATATTCGGCGCTCATTCTGGTGTTCCCTTGCTTGTGAGTCTTTTGTGAGGCAATTTTCCTCCTTTTAAAAGCCTCGGGCACTTGTCTGAATAACCCTCTCACCACCTCAGCACTGGCAGATTCAGGGCATCCGGCTCTGAGAGACGGTGGAATTCACCCTCCTAGTGCAGTTTCTTCAGCTCAGCTGTGGGAAGCCGTCTGGTGAGATGTCACTGCTCGCAGTCAAGGGAGGTACAAGCATGTCAGTCAGTCATATTTATTGAGCACTTACTGTGTGCAGAGCACTGTATTAAGAGCTTGGGATTACAATTTAACCTATAACAGACATCCCCTGCCCACAATGAGCTTATGGTCTAGAGGGTGCAAGCATGAGGCGGTAAGAATTTATCTTGGGTCTACAAAGCAGATCCCTTAATGTCTCTTCCAAAGGCCGTGATGGGAATCGCCAGGAGAGATTACACTGGCCAGCAAAAGGAAGGCAGTGTGGCCTAATGGACGAGCTTAGGACTGGGGTGTCAGGACACCTGAATTCTACCCCTGCCAGGACTCTGACTTCTTCTGATGCTTTGGGCAAATTACTTAGCCACCCTGTGCTTCAGGTTCTTCATGTATTAAGAGGGGATAAGATACTTAGCTCTACCAACTTCTTAGATTGGCAATTTCATGGGGACTATATTTGATCAGATTACTTTCTATCTATACTAGCACTTAATACGCCCCTCTTAGGGTCACACCTGGAGAGTTTCCAGGACTCTACTTGTCTTGACTACAGGAAGGAGAGTCAAGCAGAGATCTACTCATTCTATTCCTAGCTTTGTCAGTGGTTAGCGACTGGCAGGTAATCTGCTACAAGTCAAAACTCCCCTGTGCTGGGCAGCAGTGGCATGGGAGACAATTTTGGGTGGAGACTCAAGTTTACTGCGTGGAAGGAGGCAACGGTAAACCACTTACATTTTTTTACTAAGAAAACTCTCTGGTACATTACCAGAATAATTGCAGAGGGAGGCAGGGCGTTCTGGGAGAGATGTGTCCATGGTGTCGCTGTGAGTTGGAGACAACTCAGCAGCATAAGATATTAATACAGTGATTGGCACATAGTAAGTGCTTAAAAAATACCAAAACTAAGTCCACTAAACCAAGCATGACCCATACTAAAGAAACACATGGAAAATGTTTTCCCAAAATTTAGCTGGGAGCCTTGCTTCTCATGAGAAGCAGCGTGGCTTAGTGGAAAAAGCATGGGCTTTGGAGTCAGAGGTCATGGGTTCAAACCCCAGCTCTGCTAACTGTCAGCTGTGTGACTTTGGGCAAGTCACTTCACTTCTCTGTGCCTCAGTTACCTCATCTGTAAAATGGGGATCAAAACTGTGAGCCCCCCGTGGGACAACCTGATCACCTTGTAACCTCCCCAGCACTTAGAACAGTCCTTTGCATATAATAAGCGCTTAACATCATCACTATTATTATTATTATTATTATCATCATCATCATCAGATTGGCTACTCCAAAGACTACCCACTCTCTGGAGTAAAATCGGCCCCTTACATTGAGGAAGGTGCAGCAACTTTTAGACTAAGTATGCTGAAATTCAGACAGTTAGAGAAGTCACGCTGAGGTTGGCGGGGGTCATCCACCTCAACAGGGTCAAACTATTTACATCCAGAAGCCGAATCTTCTAGGATTCTAGGTTGGAACTTACAGTGCAAGATTTTTGGGGATTGACACTGTCCCGTGTGACGTCACTAGGGAGAGGGGCTAGACCTGCTGCTGGAAAAATCCAACGAGGGCAACTGCTCCATACGCCAAAAGGAAAAATGTCCAAGTACCCTCTGGGTCATCTGACCCTGCACCTGACCGATAGCTCTGGAAGTCATACAAGAGCAATTACTACGTGAAAAGTCTTCAAGCAGGGGAGAATGCAGCTTATACTGAAGAGTCCATAAAGTAATCAGGATAAGAATGTGCCCAAAACATCTCTCTCAGCTATTGCCTAATTTATATGGATAGTCCACTCTGCCAAAAGTCTTCAAATCCTTGATTAACAGCTTCCAGCTTCAAAGAAAGTACACTGCCAATCACTGGGAGCTGTTTCCAATCCAAAAGGATTGGATGGTCTCTGATTTAAGTCCTGACAGACCTCATGTGATGCCGCAAGGCCAGTTTTTTCTGGTCGAAAACAACTTTCATGAGGACTTACCTAGGAATGAAAGTGTAAACAGTCTCACAATTTGAACCTTAAACCAAGTTGGAAAGAAATAACTATCCAGAGACAGGGCAAGAGCTTTTGACCAAAGATAGCTTATACATTTGCTAAATGAAAAACCCAAATTCTGGGAGCATAACTGCAGAAAGACACCGAAGGAAGTTCACACAGGATACTAACACCAATGTCAACAAATCACATTAAGGACCCAACATTTTCAAATAGACAAACATCCAAAACTTTCAGGCGGAAACATCAAAGACTGACACAAGAGACACTGAGTTATGTTAATCCTGACTCAGGGAACCTAAATAATTCAGGCACATATAACATTAACACAATCTCTTGGCAAAAATCTCACCACCATGTCAAACGTGCAGTAATCTCTCCTGTTCTCCCACCTTTCCGAGAGAGAATGTCTCTTCATCTTGGTTTTTACCTTTTTACCACAGTTGAGCAGTCTCTGATCTCAAGCAGCAGCAGGGCATAGTGAATAGGGCACGGGCCTGGGATTCAGAAGTCATGGGTTCTAATCCCACCACCGCCACTTGTCTGCTATGTGACCTTGGGCAAGTCATTTCACTTCTTTGTGCCTCAGTTCCTTCATCTATAAAATGGGGACTAAGATTGTGAGCCCCATATGGGAGAGGGACTGTGTCCAACCCAATTCCCACTCTGGACTGGTAAGCCCGTTATAGGCAGGGAATGTCACTGTTTATTGCTGCATTGTACTTTCCCAAGTGCTTAGTACAGTGCTCTGCACCCAGTAAGTGCTCAATAAATACAATTGAATAAACAATGAATGAATCTTCTTCCATCACTATTTCTATCTGAGGACCCGTTACTGAGGTGGTCTCCTCACCTGTCACTTAGATCACTGGTGGGGTGATTACTGTTTACCAGAAATTGGGTTTATGGAGCTGCTACCTTAATGAAATGAAGTATGATTTTATAAACTTGGTAATGTGAATACAACTTTTTCCTGCAAGGTTACGCCTAGGACTAATCAGGAAGTTTTTTGGCGTAAAGGTAACAGGTGTTTGGTCATTAGCTCTCCGCACTTCTAGGGACAGCGCAAATCACACATTTGGGTCCTTTCATGACCTTTCCATCTGCTTCTTGTTCTGGGATCCACAGGCACTCAGACAGTATGTGCATGGCTATTTCAATTCCACGGCTCTTGAGCCTTTTCATTCATTCATTCAATCGTATTTATTGAGCACTTACTGTGTGCAGAGCACTGTACTAACTGCTTGGGAAGTACAAGTTGGCAACATATAGAGACGGTCCCTACCTAACAGTGGGCTCACAGTCTAGAAGGGGAAGACAGAGAACAAAACATATTAACAGAAGAAAATAGAATAAATATGTACAAGTAAAATAGAGTAATATACTGGTCTTCCTTATGCCTCCCAGTTCTCGGTCTGATTTTTGAAATTGTGATTTCACAGCAGGAATTGGTCTGCGGAGAATGGAGGCACAGCTGTGTGGTGTGATGCTCTCAGGATGGTCTGTACCTTCATGCAATCATATTTATTAAGTGCTTACTGTGTGCAGAGTAGTGTACTATGTGCTTGGGAAAGTACAAATTTCCCAAGCTATAATTCTATTTATTCTGATGGTATTGACACCTGTCTACTTGTTTTGTTTTGTTGTCTGTCTCCCCCTTCTAGACTATGAGCCTGTTGTTGGATAGGGACCGTCTCTATCTGTTGCAGATTTGTACTTCCCAAGCGCTTAGTACAGTGCTCTGCACACAGTAAGCGCTCAATGAATACAACTGAATGAAGACAAAACAAAAAACAGTGACATTCCCTGCCCACAATGAGCTTGCAGTCTAGCGTCTACCTGTTTCCAATCCCACTCTCTCTGATCCTAATGTGCAGCACAGAAATGTACACTGGGCTGGTGGAAGGAATGGGAAGTCAACCCCGTCCTGTGGTGTTTCTTAATCCCTCGAATTACCCGGGATCGAAATTGAAATAGGTCCCTCATCCAGAAATTCAAAAATGTTCAGTAGACTAACAAGTTGGCAAATGAATGCCTATCTTGACCTCGTTCACTCCTGCTGCTATTACTCACAGTCCTAGCTTCAGCAATCATACACATCTGCTCTCCATCCAGCCTGGAAATCCTTGCCCCACTAAATCCACCAAACCACAACCGTACATCATCATCATCACCTCCTAAAATCCCAGCAGCAAGGCTTCCTTGATAAATTCCCAACACCCTGAGTCCCACCTACCCAACGTCTAGTGTTAACACATATATTTAAGTGCTCAATAAATACTATCGAATAAATGAATACCCATCCTGGGCACTTGTGTACATGTAACGTTAATTTTACTTCTAAGTATATATTCTGATTCTATTATTTGCTATATTTCTATACCTATTTCCCCTGAAAATTTCTTGTGGGCAAGAATTTTGCCTTGTGCTTCCTGTACTTTCCCTCTACACCGTAACCTCGCTATGGGCAGGAAACATTTCTGCTAATTCTGTAATACTCACCCAAAAGCTTAGTACAGTGCTCTGCACATAGGAAGTGCTCAATGAATATGATTGATTGATTTCCCAAGATCTTAATGCAATGCATTACACCCAGTGGGCACTCAATAAATACCATAATAATAACAATGATAATAATAACAGTATTTGTTAAGAACTTACTATGCAGAAGCAGCATGGCTCAGTGGAAAGAGCATGGGCTTTGGAGTCAGAGGTCATGGGTTCAAATCCCAGCTCCACCAATTGTCAGCTGTGTGACTTTGGGCAAGTCACTTCACTGTGCCTCAGTGACCTCATCTGTAAAATGGGGATTAAGACTGTGAGCCCCCCGTGGGACAACCTGATCACCTTGTAACCTCCCCAGTGCTTAGAACAGTGCTTTCCACATAGTAAGTGCTTAATAAATGTCATTATTATTATATTATTATTATTACCAAGCACTGTACTAAGCACTGGGGTAGATTCAAGATCATCAGGGCCCACCATCTAAGTAGGAGGGAGAACATGTGTTGAATCCCCATTTGCAGGTGAGAGACCTGTGGCCCAGAGAAGTGAAGCGACTTGCCCAAGGTCACACTGCAGGCATGGGGAGGAATCAGAATTAGAACCCAGGTCCTCTGACTCCCAAGGCTATTGATCTTTCCATCTCTAGACTGTAAGCTCATTGTGGGCAGGGAAACTCCCTTCTATATTGTTATTTTGTACTCGCTCGAGAGCTCACTTAGTACAGTAACCACAGTTTCCCAGACAAAGCCCCCCTTTTCCTCAGCTCCCCCTTCCCACCATTGCCCCAACTTGCTCCCTTTGCTCTAACCCTGCTCCCCACCCCACAGCACTTGTGTATATATGTACATATCTATAATTCTATTTATTTATATTAATGCCCATTACTTCATTTATTCAATTGTATTTATTGAGCGCTTACTGTGTGCAAAGCACTGTACTAAGTGCTTGGGAAGTACAAGTTGGAAACATATAGAGACGGTCCCTACCCAACAAAGGTCTAGAAGGGGGAGACAGACAACAAAACAAAACATATTAACAAAATAAAATAAATAGAATAAATATGTACAAGTAAAATAGAGTAATAAATCTGTACAAACATATATACAGGTGCTGTGGGGCGGGGAAGGAGGTAAGGCGGGGGGATGGGGAGAGGGGAGCTCTCATAATAATAAATAATAATAATGATGACATTTATTCATTCAATCATATTTATTGAGTGTTTACTGTGTGCAGAGCACTGTATTAAGCACTTGTTTTGATGTGACTACACATCTATAATTCTATTTATTTATATTGATGCTATTGATGCCTGTTTACTTGTTTTGATGTCTCTCTCCCCCCTTCTAGACTGTGAGCCCACTGTGGGCAGGGATTGTCTCTCTTTGTTGCTGAATTGTACTTTCCAAGTGCGTAGTACAGTGCTCTGCACACAGTAAGTGCTCAAAAAATATGACTGAACTGAATGATGAATACAGTGCTCTGCACAGAGTAAGCACTCGATAAGTACCACTAATTGATAGTACTAATGCTGCGGCAGTAAATATATTCTTAGCTTTCCACTCAAAAGAAATCCCTGTGAAACCTATCAAAAAGAGAAGCAGAGAATACTACAACGATCCCATGCAAATGTTTCCATATGGTTCAGCCTTATAGTATGAAGAGAAATACTATGTTTGCAGAAAATTTCATCCAAGAAGTAATAAATTTTCAAATCTTGAGCAGCTGGAACAAAATATCCGGCTGTGGTTGATCTTGGATAAAGTGTGTTCTTTCAAGACTAGGAAACGTGGGCCAGTTAAAACTACTAATGTTTGGAAGTTTTGGGCCTCTTTGCTTATGGACTGAGGTCCTTGGGAAGGGAAATTCCAACCACAGCGTGGGAGGTGAAGAGATGAAGGGGGGGGAAGAAGACGGATACCTAACATATCCTGCACCTTAAACTGCATGTGAGAGGAGAAGGGCGGTCCGTGAGATCAGAAGAGCCACCAGATATTCTTCAATTTAAAACATTTGTGTGGAGAAGTCCCTTCACATCAAGCAGAAACTCTTAACCACTGTCTTCAAGGCTGTCCACCAGGTCTCTCCTTCATACTATCTGCCCTCTTTATCTGCTACTCCTCAGCTTGTTTTCTGTTTCTCCCTCTACACTCACCTCCTAATTGTCCTTGGCTCTCACATCTTAAGCTTCTGGTCCCTTGCTCATAGTCTCTCCCCTTTCATATCCACCAGCACACAGCTCGAGCCATCTTCAAAACCCTCTTGAAATTCTGCCTCCTCCAGGAGGCATTCCCCGCCTAATTTTCTCCTCCCCCGATCACATCCTGTTTATATCAATACTTATGCACATATCCGGTTCAGTTTCCAATTGAAGATTTTTGATTTACTTATCCATTTATTTCCATTCTCTTGCTACAACCAGTTACAGCTCTATTCCTCCTAACTGTAAATAATCTTGTATGTCTCCAACCAGTGTTTATCGAGGGCTTACTGTATGCAGAGCAGTGAGCACTATACTAAGCTCTTGGGAGAGTCCTATAAAGTAGACATGATCCCTCCCCTCAAGGAGTTTATGATCTAGCCTGGAGGAGGCATTCCCTGACTAATTTTCTTCTCCCCAGATCACATCCAGTTTATATCAATACTTATGCACATATCCGGTTCAGTTTCCAATTGAAGTTTTTTGATTTACCTATCCATTTATTTCCATTCTCTAGCTACAACCAGTTATAGCTCTATTCCTCCTAACTGTAAATAATCTTGTATGCCTCCAACCAGCACAAGGATAGATACAAGCTTCTCTGACTGTCCAACCTGACTATCTTGTAGCTCCCTCTGAGCTTAGAATGGTGCTTGACACATACTATTATTATTAGATCATGGCCCACACGGGACTCCCAATCTTAATCCCCCTTTTACAGATGAGGTAACTGAAGCACAGAGAAGTGAATCACTTTACCCAGGGTCACACAGCAGCCAAGTGGCTGGTTTGGGATTAGAATACAGGCCTTTCTAACTCCCAAGCCCATGCTCCACCCACCAAGCCATGCTGCTTCTCGTGTATAGAGAGGACAGTGTCCCAACCCGCTTATTAGAAAACCAGCATGGCTTTAGTCAAAAGAGCCTGGGCTTCAGAGGTTGTGGGTTCTAACCCCAGCTCTGCCACCTACCAGCTGTGTGACTTTGGGCAAGTCACTTCTCTGTGCCTCAGTGACCTCACCTGTAAAATGGGGGTGAAGACTGTGAGCTCCACGTGGGATCACTTGATTACCTTGTCTCTCCCCTAGCAGTGCTTGACCCATAGTAAGCGCTTCACAAATACCATTATTATTATTATTATTATTACAGAGAGTGGGGCAGACAGACCAACGTTCAGACACACAGAGGTGTAGACAAACCGACACACAGTGAGCATGCATCACCTGACACTCAGCTCACATGCCCCATTCACCCATCAGCAAGGCGTCCTCTGTCCCAGCCCTTCGGGCCTTTAGACCCGAAGTTCAGCAGTCAACCCCAACCAGGCCAGACTTTCCCTAAGACCTAGGCTATCTATCTGTTCCCCAAACCTTCCCCCAACCAACCCATATGTGTCCCCCAAACCCCAACCAGCAAGGGCAGTTTTAAGCCTCTCCCTCCGACCCCAAACCAACAAAAATAATCAGAACCCCCAGGACAATCACCTTCGCACACTCCCTCCCCAGTTTCCCAAATCCTCCCCAGCCCTGGGCAATGTACAACATACACACGTCATTGGCAATATCACAACCCATTCCCTTGCCCCCCCCAACATGTGTTTCTAAATCATTTCACAAACCCTGAATCAACCCCAACCCACCCACCCGCCCCTAAAAGCCCTCCCCAACCTTCATTATCATCATCAATGCAATAATCACCAGCAACCCCCACAATTTCAATCCCACACCCACTCTAAAAAAAGGGCCAGAGGGATGGAGCTGAAACAGCCAAGGCCCCCCTCCTTACCTGGACCCACAAAGGACCACACTCTGTCTCCCATCCTCTTGTAAACTGAGGCAGGCCTGAATCAGGAGCCTCATATAGGGCAGGGAAAAGCCCAGCAGCCGCTGGGGCCATAAAGGGCCAGTGCCTCCACACCTCATTTAGAAGCACCTGGATTGATTAGGGCTGGGGCTGCCCTTCAACACTAAAAACACCTGAGCTCAAGTCCCTTCTTTAACTCCAGGCTAGCAGAGAGCTCTGCCCCGGGCAGCTGTTTGTGGAGGTGGGGTTGAGCAATCAGTTAATCAATCAATTAATTACTCAAACATATTTACTGAGCTCTTACTGTGTGCAGAGTGCTGTACTAAGCGCTTGGGAAAGTAGGCTGTAACAGGGTTGGTAGATACCTTCCCTGGGCAACCTGGCTGAGTGGAAAGGCTTTGGAGGCTTTTAGACTGTGAGCCCACTGTTGGGTAGGGACTCTGTCTCTATATGTTGCCAACTTGTACTTCCCAAGCGCTTAGTACAGTGCTCTGCACACAGTAAGTGCCCCCAATAAATATGATTGATTGATTGGAGTCAGATTATTCAAACATATTTACTGAGCTCCTACTGGGTGCAGAGTGCTGTACTAAGCGCTTGGGAAAGTAGGATGTAACAGGGTTGGTAGATGCCTTCCCTGGGCAGCCTGGCTGAGTGGAAAGCCTTTAGAGCCAGAGGATTCAAACCCCGGCTAATAATAATGGTGTTTGTTAAGCGCTTACTATGTGCCAAGCACTGTTCCAAGCGCTGGGGCGGGGGGGGGGCGGGGGCGGGCACAAGGTGATCAAGCTGTCTCACATGGGGCCCACAGTCTCAATCCCCATTCTACAGATAAGGTAACTGAGGCTCAGAGAAGTCATGAGTCAGCCTCTTTGCTTCCTGGGAAATATAGTCTCTCCTTTTCTCCTTATTAATATATAATAATAAAAATGATTATTACCCAATTATTATTATCATCTCGCTTCTCTCCTTTACAACCCAGTCCTCACGCTTTGCTCCTCTAGTGCTAACCTTCTCACTGTGCCTCAATCTCGCCTGTTTCGTTAAGGACCCCTGGCCCACGTCCTGTCTCTGGCCTGGAACGCTCTCCCTCCTCAAATCTGACAATTACTCTCCCCCTCTTCAAAGCCTTATTGAAGGCACATCTCCTCTAAGAGGCCTTCCCAGATTAACCCCACTTATCCTCATCTCCCACTCCTTTTTACGTCACTTTTTGCACTTCCCCCCTCCCAGCCCCACACAGCACTTACGTACAAATTTTATTCATTTGTACTGACGTCAGACATAAGCTCACTGTGAGCAGGGAATATCTCTGTTTATTGTTGATTTGTACTTTCCCAAGCTCTTAATACAGTGCTCTGCACACAGTAAGTGCTCAATAAATATAACTGAATGAATGAAATAACAATAATTCTGGTATTTGTTAAGTGCTCACTATGTTCCGAGATAATTGTTAGACAAAATCCCTGTCCCATATGGGGCTCATGGACTAAGTAGGATAATGTAGGGACCGTCTCCATGTTGCCGACCTGTACTTCCCCTTCTAGACTGTGAGCCCACTGTTGGGTAGGGACTGTCTCTATGTGTTGCTGACTTGTACTCCCAAGCGCTTAGTACAGTGCTCTGCACACAGTAAGCGCTCAATAAATACGACTGATTGATTGATTGATTCCCAAGTGCTTAGTACAGTGCTCTGCACACAGTAAGCGCTCAAAAAATACAATTGAATGAATGAATGAATATAATGCCCACTTTACAGATGAGGAAGCTAAGACACAGAAGTTAAGGGATTTACCCAAGATCACACAGCAGGCAAGTGGCAGATCCGGGATTCATGCATTCATTCAATCGTAGTTATTGCGCGCTTACTGTGTGCAGAGCACTGTACTAAGCACTTGGGAAGTACAAGTTGGCAACATTTAGAGACAGTCCCTACCCAACAACTGGCTCACAGTCTATAAGGGGGAGGCAAAACAAAAGAAAACATATTAACAAAATAAAATAAATAGAATAAATATGTACAAGTAAAATAGAGTAATAAATATGTACAAACATATATACATACACACACATAGCTATACATACATTCATTCATTCATTCAACTGTATTTATTGAGCGCTTACTGTGTGCACAGCACTGTACTAAGTGCTTGGGAAGTACAAGTTGGCAACATTATAGAGACGGTCCCAACCCAACAGTGGGCTCACAATCTAGAAGGGGGAGACAGACAACAAAACAAAATGTATTAACCAAATAAAATAAATAGGATAAATATGTACAAATAAAATAGAGTAATAAATATGTACAAACATATATACATATATATATACATACATATACACGCACACATACACACACACACATATATACATTCATTCATTCATTCAATCGTATTTGAGTGCTTACTGTGTGCAGAGCACTGTACTAAGTGCTTGGGAAGTACAAGTTGGCAACATTACAGAGACAATCCTGACCCAACAGCGGGCTCACAGTCTAGAAGGGGGAGACAGACAACAAAACAAAACGTATTAACGAAATAAAATAAATAGGATAAATATGTACTAAAATAAATAGAGTAATAAATCTGTAGATATATATGTGTGTGTGTGTGTGTGTATATATATATATATATATATATATATATATATATATACACACACACACAGGGGCTTGTGGGCAGGGATTAGAACTCAGGTCCTCTGGCTTCCAGGCCCACTAAGCCATGTGGCTTCTCTGTCATTTCCTTGCCAATCTTCAACGGGATCTTTGAATATTTTGCACACAACAAGCACACACAAACACACACACACACACATACACACACACAACACACACGCCCCCCAAAAAGACTGTAATATAGCCTAACAGGCTAATTACCAGAATTTTTATTGGTTTCACATTTTTCAAATGTCAGGGCTTTTTTAGCTCTTTATTTTATGATTCATATAAACTAACATGAGCATAGCAAGTGTTTCTTCGGTAACATTATTCCTTTCCAGCATTGGAAAATGTTGCAAATGGATAAATGCATGATTGACATCATAGCGTCACCAGAGCAAAGTTTAGGCAATCTTACTGAATCTAAGGCAGCAGATTTCAGCAACCGTCTAAAATTGAAGCCTCAAATCCCGGTTCAAATGCAAGGTGTGCCTCAGAGGCTCAGAGCTCCGCTACTTGTCTGCTGTCTGACCTTGGACACGTCGCTTCTATTCTCTGTGCCTCAGTTACGTCATCTGTAAAATGGGGATTAGGACTGTGAGCCCATTGTGAGACATGGACCGTGTCCAATCTGATCAGCTTTTATCTACCCCAGCACTTAGTACAATGCCTGGCACATGGTAAGCACTTAACAAATACCATAAAAAAAACCACTCTCACAAGAGTTATGCAAAAACTGACCATGGCACCAGAATCGCAAGGGAAGGCTACTAAATGCTAGGTTATGTAAAGAAAGGGGAGCACGGGAAACCCTCCAGAAATGAAAAAATTAAGGTGGTTACAACTGCAGTAGTAATAGTATTCATTAAGCAGCATTATTCATTCACTCATTCATTAGAGAAGCAGCATGGCTCAGTGGAAAAAGCACGGGCTTGGGAGTCAGAGGTCATGGGTTCAAATCCCGGCTCTGCCAATTGTCAGCTGTGTGACTTTGGGCAAGTCACTTAACTTTTCTGTGCCTCAGTTACCTCTTCTGTAAAATGGGGATTAAGACTGTGAGCCCCACGAGGGACAACCCGATCACCTTGTAACCTCCCCAGTGCTTAGAACAGTGTTTTGCACATAGTGAGTGCTTAATAAATGCCATTATTATTATTATTAAGCGCTTACCCTCTCCCCACCTTCAAAACCTTAAGGTCACACTTCCTCCTAGAGGCCTTCCCTGATTAAGTCCCCTTTTTCACAATGCCCTCTCCCATCTGCGTTGTCTATATATCTGTACCCTCTGAGTATTCTGCATTCACCCCACCTTCATCCCCACAGCACTTTTATCCATATCCATCACTTATTTATTTCTATTAATGTCTGTCTCCTGCTCTAGACTATAAGCCTCTTGTGGGCAGGGAATGTGAATACCAACTCTGTTGCACTGTACTTCTCCAAGACCTTAGTGCCTTGCTCTGCACATAGTAAGTGCTCAACAAATACCACTGATTAACCGATTGTGTGAGAATCCTCAGGTGTGTTGGTTACTGCAGCCTGTTTCAGTTCACGCACATGGTGGTTGAAAATATCATCAATCAATCATATTTATTTATAATAATAATAATACTGATAGCTATTAAGTGCTTACTATGTGCCAAACACTGTTCTAACCACTGGGGTAGTTACCAAGTTAATCAGATTGGTCACAGTCCCTGTCCTACATGGGGCTCACACCTTAGCCCCATTTTTTACAGATGAGGTAACTGAGGCCCAGAGAAGTTAAGTGACTTGCTCAAGGTCACACAGCAGATGTGGGGCAGAGCTGGGATTAGAACTCAGGTCCTTCTGACTCCCAGACTGTGCTCTATCCACTAAGCCATGCTGCTTCTCCACTTACTTCTGCATTGCTTCTTACTTCTCCACTGCTTTTGTGCTTATTGTGCGTAGAGCACTGTACTTAGCGCTTGGAAGAGTAAAATATAACAGAATTGGTAGAAATGTTCCCTGCCCACACTGAGCCTATAGTCTAGAGAGGGGAGAGAGACACTAATAAAAATTATGGATATGCACCTAAATGCTGTGGGGCTGAGGGATAGGTGAATACAGGATGCAGGGAACACTGACAGCGTACGTTAAAATTGTTTTTTATTTTAAAATAAGAATTGAATTCTATAAATGAGGGTAGTGAAATATAAGTCATTTATGACATACTTAATATTTAACTATAAAACAGGCACTACGATTTCCAGGGCAACATCCTTAACAAACTGCTGCAATCCCAGCAATCAACCCCACAGAGCAAAAGACAAAACCTGTTATAAATACTTGTTTATTTTCTAATGAGGTTAAAAAACAAAACATGTTGCCCACAATCTCCCACTTCCGTCTACCAACACCCTACAAACCAGATTCTTCAAATTTTTCGCTTTTTCCATTCTGGCTCATTCTTGGCTTCTTCATCATCTAGCTCTACTTCTGCGAAAACAGTTTTGGGCTGGGTCCTAAAACGAAAGATGAAGTAGAAGGGGGAAAAAAAAATCAGTCATTTAATCATTCATTCCTTTTTTTTTTTTAGCGTACCCACAAGTTGTTTATTAAGATCCTAGGCTCCCTACCAGTTTTTTTTTTTCCATCCTACTTATTGGTGCATTCTGCCTGTTATTCTTAATTCTTCATTCTTCCTGAGCTCCAAGCTTACTTTATAACTGCATCTCACTCTCTACTCTTCCAGCTCTAATTCCTTGTTCAGCGTGGCTCAGTGGAAAAGAGCACGGGCTTTGGAGTCAGAGGTCATGGGTTCAAATCCCGGCTCCCCCAGTTGTCAGCCGTGTGACTTTGGGCAAGTCACTTAACTTCTCTGTGCCTCAGTTACCTCATCTGTAAAATGGGGATTAAGACTGTGAGCCCCTCGTGGGACAACCTGATTACCTTGTAACCTCCCCAGCGCTTAGAACAGTGCTTTGCACATAGTAAGTGCTTAATAAATGCCATCATCATCATCATCATTCCCAGACTGAGCCCGCCTTTTCCTCTGCTCCTCCTCCCCCCCATCACCCCGACTCCCTCCCTCTGCTCTACTCTACCCCCTTCCCCGCCCCACTCACGTATATGTAGATATTTATTATTCTATTTATTTTATTAATGATATGCATATATCTACAATTCTATTTATTCATATTGACGCTATTGATGCCTGTCTACTTGCTTTGTTTTGTTTTGTTGTCTGTCTCCCCCCTTCTAGACTGTGAGCTCGTTGTTGGGTAGGGATTGCCTCTATTTGTCGCTGAATTATACTTTCCAAGTGCTTAGTACAGTGCTCTGCACCCAGTAAGCATTTAATAAATATGATTAAATGAATGAATGAATCACTCCTCCTCCTCCCTGCCACCTGTCTCCATCCAAATCCACCAGGCCCAGTTCTCTCCATCTTCAAAACCTTCCTAAACTCCCTCCCCCTCCAGGCAGACTTCTTTCATTTCCAACAACCCATCAGACTAACCCAACAACTTCCCTTAGTGCACCCGTCCTCAGCACACATATATGTATGAGTCCCTCAAAGTGGTCTTTGGAAGGTCAAATGACTCGACTTGGATCAACATATTTCGAACATATAACCGGGAGGACTACTTTTCTGGAGAAGACACTAATGCTAGGAAAAGTCCAGAGAAAACGTGGAAAAGGCAGACCAGCAGCTAAATGGATGGAGACATAACAACAATAATGGAAGAACTGTTAGAAAGGTTACGGACTAGGGCAGAAGACAGGACTTTCTGGAGAAAATATATCCATAGTGCCGCTACAAATCGGAAACAATTCAATGACACTTGATAATAACGTACGAATGCCCAATTGTACATTCATTTAATATTCAGCTATTTCATCCTGACACTCACGCTACTACCTGTTGTTTCCTCTTTCTTATCCTCCTGTTCCCTTTACTTGTAAATAATGTATGTCTGCCAGTCTCCCCCATTACCACAGGCCATGTGTTTTTCTTCAGTTATACTCTCCACAGACAGCACAAAATAAATATCACTGACTGACTGGCAAGAAATTACTTCATTAATCTGTTGCCTTTGAATCGTTAAATATTAATCATTAAATAACTCGTGGTAGTAGTAATAGTAGGATTTACTAAGTGCTTACAGTAAACAGAAATATTTAGGGAAACGAATTATGAAAATGACAATGTCTGGTTACATTTTCAGTCTTAGGAATGAATAAATGAAAAAGCAGAGTATTTTTAAAAACATTATTAAAACACCTGATTACCATTTTCAGATTTGGTTGATTTTTAAAAATAAATCTCTTCCTGGTATGAGAAAGTGCCAGCAAATGAAAGAAAAATGACAGTGTGGTTTCTGGCAGGCTTAACCCATAGACCATTTTAAGAGAGGCCCTACTGCAGCATAATAAATAAAATGATCTTCAGATGAAATCTGGCTTTGCTTTGTTGACATTCCCGATTGACTGAAATTCCTTCCTAGTACTCAGGTTGGAGGTACTTTCAGGAAAGCTCTAACTTAAACAACCGCTCGCAAGTACACTTACATTTTCCTTGTAATAAATCAGCTATCTTTTTAGAAACTGTGTGACAGCTCTAGGAATACATTTACCATTTTTGATTACTTTAACTTAGCTTCCTGCCTCCAGTTCAGTTCAGACCATCAAGACAGCTAATGAGAAGTCTATAACTTCTTAAGCACTCATTTTGCTCCCTCCGACCTCATCTCGCTATTCTCCTACTACAACTCCATCCACACATTTTGCTCCTCAATAATAATAATAATAATAATGATATTTGTCAAGCGCTTACTATGTGCAAAGCACTGTTCTAAGCGCTGGGGAGGATACAAGGTGATCAGGTTGTCCCACTTGGGGCTCACAGTTTCAATCCCCATTTTACAGATTAGGTAATTGAGGCAAAGAGAAGTTAAGTGATTTGCCCGAAGTCACCCAGGTGACAAGCGGCGGAGCCGGGATTTGAACCCATGACCTCTGACTCCAAAGCTCGTGCCCTTTCCACTGAGCCACGCTGCTTCTAATGCTACCCTACTCACTGTACCTCAATTCAGGTCTATCTAGCGGCCGACCTCTCGGCCAGATCCCGCCTCTGGCCTGAAACGCCCTCCCTCTTCATATCTGCCAGAAAGTTACTCTCTCCCCCTTCAAAGACTTACTGAAAGCACATCTCCTCATTCATTCATTCAACTGTATTTATTGAGCACTTACGGTGTGCAGAGCATGGTACTCAGCGCTGGGGAGAGTACAAAACAACAATAAACAGATTCCCTGCCCACAATGACTTGGGGATGAACAAAGGGAGCAAGTCAGGGTGATACAGAAAGGGGAGAAAAGGAAAGGGGGGCTTAGTCTGGGAAGGCCTTTTGGAGGAGATGTGCCTTCAGTAAGGCTTTGAAGGGGGGAGAATAATTGTCTGTTGGATTTGAGGAGGAAGGGCATTACAGGCCAGAGGCAGAACCTGGGCTAGGGGTCGGTGGCAAGATAGGAGAGATTGAGACACAGTGAGAGGGTTGGCATTAGAGGAGCAAAGTGGGCTGGGTTGTAGAAGGAGAGTAGCCAGGTGAGTTAGGAAAGGACGAGGTGATTGAGTGCTTTAAAGTCAATGGTGAGGGGTCTTTGTTTGATGTGGAAGTGGATGGGCAACCACTGGAGTTTCTTGAGGAGTGGGGAGACATGGACTGAACCTTTTTGTGGAAAAACGATCCAGGCAGCAGAGTGAAGTATGGACTGGAGTGGGGAGAGACAGGAGGCTGGGAGGTCAGCAAGGAGGCTGATGCAGTAACCCAGGTGGGATAGAATGAGCCAAGGCCATCCCTGATTAAGTCTTTTCCTTTTCTTTCCTTTCCTTTCTCTCCCTTCTGTTACCCTGACTTGCTCCCTTTATCCATATGCTATGTACATATCCACAATGTATTTATTTATATTAATCTCCCCCTCTAGACTGTTAACTCATAGTGGGCAGGCAATGTGTCTGTTATATCCTGCTATACTGTACTCTCCCTAGCGCTTGGTACAGTACTCTGCACACAGTGATCACTCAATAAAGATGACTGATGGATTTATATAACAATACCAGCACTCTCCAGGGCCTTAATCTGCACCTTCATTCAAAGTTAAGGAGAATGAGAAAATCCTACAGCTTTGGCTGGACATTTTGTAGTACCTCACTACCCCTGGGCTAACCTCCATCCACAACTCTTGTTAATGTCCTTTGAGTCTTGCCTCAGGCCCAAACTTTCCATGTGGAACTTCATCTTTAATTCCTTTACCTCGAATGAAGTCCTGGCCTATACCTAAGGTCTCTGAGCTGCCCTTTAGAAATGTTCAAGTTGGACTTGCTTCCCTTTTATACTGTAAGACTTCTCTGTGAGAATCGAACACGGGCCCAAAGACCAAAATTTTAAAAACAGAAAGAACAACCTGCAGAATTACATCTGCTCAGGGAGCTGCTAATAACTGGATTGGTGAATGAAACACAAGGGAAGCAGCATGGCCTAGTGGAAAGAGCACACTTGGGAGTCAAAGGATCTGGGTTCTAATCCTGACTCTGCCACTTCCCCTGCTGGGTGAGTTTAGGCAAGTCATTTAACTTCTCTGGATGACTTTAGGCAAGTTCATTTCCCTCAACTGTAAAACTGGGATTCAATACTTGTCTTCCCTCCTACTTGGACTGTGAGCCCCACGTGGGACAGGGATTGTGCTGGACCTGGTTAAATTGCATCTACCCCAGTGCTTAGAACAGGGTTTGACACAGAGTAAACGCTTAACAAATACTTGAAAAAAAACCCAGCACTAACAGTATAGACTATAGACACACATACATATCCCCTATCTTCTCCTGCTAGTTCCCTCAGGGAATTTTGACAGCTCTAATACCAGGCAGAGGGAAATCACATTTAAGCCACAACAAACTCTGCAAGAGTGTTGGGGCAATTGTTTGCAACTCCCTAATTTTGAGGGCCAAACAGAGGCTGCTGGGGGAATGGAGAGCAGGGAGGAAAAAGGGAAAATGAGGCTTCCTGGGGCTTCCCAGAGCCACTCCAAGCTACCAGACTCCTGGGATTGCTCCTAATTGTTCCCTTAGAAAGCCCAACGCTGGAGATCCAGGAATGGAAACCCAGACCTGATCAGGAAGGTAACATTTAAATAGTTAGCTATTGCCTTAAAATTGTTTCTTCATTTTATCTTTATTCCTGATAAAGAGCCTTGTGAGTTGTGGGGTGGGGAGATGCGATGATTTCCCAGATGAGGAAACTGATGCTCAAAAACTGCACCATCTAATGAAGACTTTGGGGGAAGAATATAGTAAAAATTATACAGCAGGGCCTAGAGGAGAAAAAATACTTTCATGTTGGAAAATATTTGAAACCTAGTCCAAAAATCCCCTTTGCCTCCAGAGCCAAGAAAAAGATTCCCAGGCCTCTGCTAACGGGATCATCAGGGCAGAGGCCCTTCTGGCCACACACTGGATTATTTTCTTGGATGTTGGATAAAGTGGAATTTGTACAAGTCTCCCGATTTCCGCTGCTCCTCTTCTCTCCCCTCTCCAGCCCCTCCTCAAATACATTTGTGAAGCCAATTTTTAGTCCGCCGAACCCATCAGTCCTAAGTTGGATGGCTGAATGGGCCAAAGGAGGCCTGGTAAAACGAGCTATACTATTTTCCATGGAACTGGCAGTAAAATAAGCTAGTAAAAGGACCGACGACCAAAAATCAATGTTCTTCCCTGTTACCTTCATTTCCTCTTCTCCTCTACTCTCCCTCTAGACCAGTCTGTCTCCCGCTTCTAGACTGTGAGCCCGCTGTTGGGTAGGGACTGTCTCTATAAGTTGCCAACTTGTACTTCCCAAGCGCTTAGTACAGTGCTCTGCACACAGTAAGCGCTCAATAAATACGATTGAATGAATGAATGAATTAGCTCATTGTGGACAGGGAATGTGTCTACCAAATCTGTTATATTTATTAGTAATAACAATGATAAAAATAATAGTAATATTGGTTAAGCACTTAGTATAAATCAAATATTGTTCTAAGCACTGGAGAGAAGCAGCATGACTAAGTGGATAGAGCAGAGGCCTGGGAGCCTGAAAGTCATGGGTTCTAATTCCGGCTCTGCCACTTGTCTGCTGTGTGACCTTGGGCAAGTCACTTCATTTCTCTCTGCCTCCGTTCCCTCATCTGTAAAATGGGGATAGAGACTGTGAGCCCCACGTAGGACAGCGACTGTGTCCAACCTGATTAGCTTGTATCCATCCTAGTGCTCAATACAGTGCCTGACACGTAGTAAGTGTTTACCAAATACCACAATTATTACTATTATTAATACAGGTCAATTAGGCCAGACCCAGTCCCTATCCCAAATGAGGCTCACAGCTACGGAAGCAGAACAGGTACTGAATCCCCACTTAAGCAGTGTGGTTCAGTGGAAAGAGCCCGGACTTGGGAGTCAGAGGTCATGGGTTCTAATCCCGGCTCCGCCACTTGTCAGCTGTGTGACTTTGGCAAGTCACTTAACTTCTCTGTGCCTCAGTTACCTCATCTGTAAAATGGGGATTAAGACTATGAGCCCAGTGTGGGACTGCCTAATTACCTTGTATCCCCCCAATGTTTAGGACAGTGCTTCGCACATAGTAAGCACTTAACAAATACCACCATTATTATTTATTATTAACAGCTGAGGAAACTGAGGTGCAGAGAAGTTAAGTGATTTGCCCAAGGTCAAGGAGCAAGTATTTGACAGAGCTGGAATTAGAACCCAGGTCCTTTGGCTCTCAAGCCCATGCTCTTTCCACTAGACCACTTGGATTGTTAATTTTGAAATTCACTATTGTTTTGTTTTTCACTGTTGCTGTTCCATCTTCCTGTCTGCCCCCACTTAGACTGTGAGCCCCATAAGGGACTGTGTCTGATCTGATCATCTTACACAGTAAGTGTTTAATGAATACCATAACTCTGAAAATATCATGGGGGGGAAAAAAAACAGATGTTCATTCCTCTTCTAAATGTATTCAATGCTAATGAAGCTGCCTGGGCTCTGAGGTTTTGCCTGCTTTTGAGGGCAGGTGTCCAGTTTTAATGGTTGTCCTTGGAAGACTTTCCCTTCCATGTGCTAGCAGTGACCACTCCATACCAGGAATGGATTGCATTACAATATTCACTTACCCTCAAGCATCAAGGTCTAAGGAGATTCAATCGCTGGCTGAAGAAATGGATACAGGCACACTACATCTCCTACATCGTCAAACACTGGACACGTCCCCCAGAGTCTCAATACTCTGAAAAATGTCCATTGTTCCTCCCTAGATCACCTCCATTAGAAAGTTTGCTAAGCACTGTGTGGCCCTTTCTGTCTTTTTTCTTCCTCCTTATTCCCTCCAAACCTCCATCTCCACGTTTCCTGTTCCTCACATCTCCAGTCGCGTAGCATCACAAGCAAGCAGCGTGTATATGTGCATTTCACAGGCCAAGGGAGACCCTACGCAGACAACTGAGCAGGTCATGCTGTAGGATAAGCAGCGTGCCTCAGTGGAAAGAGCGTGGGCTTTGGAGTCAGAGGTCATGGGTTCAAATCCCGGCTCTGCCAACTGTCAGCTGTGTGACTTTGGGCAAGTCACTTAACTTCTCTGGGCCTCACTTCCCTCATCTGTAAAATGGGAATTAAAACTGTGAGCCCCTCGTGGGACAACCTGATTACCGTGTAACCTCCCCAGCGCTTAGAACAGTGCTTTGCACATAGTAAGTGCTTAACAAATACCATTATTAGGATCTCAAGGAGACAAGAAAGACGGCTGCCTGGGAAAACAGGGTCATGAGAGCTCCCTGCTCACCTAAACCAGTGTTTTCCTTTAAACAGGGAAAAATAATCCCATCACCGGGAGACAGGAGGAAGAGAACACATCTAAACCAATTCTTCTGGCGCCTAAATGGAGTGTAATTTTCTTGAGGGGAGAAGGGGCCCCCTCTGCCTCACACAGCCTAGCCTATTTGGGGGACTCAATGGGTATTCTTGGCGGTGAGATGCGTTTCACGGTAGCACATAATTGGTGAATAAGCCATCCAGTTGGCATTTACTCTTTCTAGCTACAATGTTTATTTTCCAGCCTGAGGAGCAACTATTCTCCTCCAAGGATCTGCCTCTCTTTCTGGATTGTTTTAAAACTGAAACTCAGATGCTGATGCTTATGTCACGCAACAGCGCTCTCCTGTTTTGCTGAACGGATTTCAGAAATAGTAAATATTTCAACTTGCCTGTGTGTGTCAAACTGTTTACTACAGTTACCAAGAAACAGTCAGAGCAGATTAAATGTCATCATCTTCACTGTTGGTGCTAGCCAGTAAGAAATCTAACAGATCGTTAAGCTATACTATTAAACACTCAGGCAGCAGAAAAGTTTTTTTTAGCATTAATGATCGTCTTTTAAATTAGCGGGTGCTAGGATTTTTTTGAATTAATGCTTTATTATGGCCAATTCTGGATCAATTAAACTGATTTCTGGAGTTATGAACCCCTATTTCCATGCACTAGCAGAATTTTTAACACTGCCTATTTTGAAATATTATATATTATTAGCTTTTCTATTAAAAATGTAGGCTTGCCTTGTGGAAGCAGTTTTTCATAAAAATGAAAGAAGTCTACAAAAACCTTATCAAATCAGAGCTTCAGCATTCCTATCCAGTGAATTTTATACAGAGAGCAACTAATTAACAAATATTTTCACCCTGTTCTAAAAAGCATCTCACTGTCCTTGGGGCAGTTGAAAATGTCACAAGAAGTCTAAATAGTCCTTATAAAAAGCATTTATCCCTTTCCTGACTAAGCTTTAACCTAGGTCTTCTATAGTAATTTCTTTTTAGGATTTCAACCCTGATTGAAACAGCCAAAATGTTTTCAGACGTAACAAAGTCCACCGGTCAAACTCTTTTTAATTATTATTACTCATCTGATATGATTCATTCACAAAGAATAAAGCTGGCTTCAGGCTAATGACATGAATATGGGGTTTGGGGGGGGAATGACTTGTATTATTTAGTCAAAAGTATGTGAATATAAACCACAGGATCTCTTGGCTTGAGGCCCATTGTTTATTATAAAGGAAAACCTCAAAGTGCAAAGTCAATTACAGCCATGACTTGATAATCTGACACACTTGTTAACCCTATTAGAATGAATCAGGCTCAGCTGAACCCTAACCTAGCCATCACAATCCCAGAATTATTAAGATTAAAGAAAGAGATCAACAAAAAGATTCTGGTTTAAATAGTCGCTTCTGTTCTTCTGGACAGCAAGAAAAACCTAACTTTTAAAAAATCAGAAGGACTGAAAAGACGAAAGGAACAGTATGACTTTTTCAGATAAAGAATTTTCTCTTTTCCTCAGGAAATGAATACATAATATTTTGGAAAATAGATAAACAAATCCCGGTCACATTAGGAGGACATATTTACTCTGAGCCATATAAGGGAGGTCTTGAGGGCAGACTGGGGGTGAGGAGAATGGAACAGTTAAGAAATCACAATCTCCAAAGATATTTGTAGGAGTAGAAACGAACAAATAAGATGCCAAATAAGATGTCTGATCACTAAGAGGGGAAACAAGTTAGAGTGACACCATAATACTATCAGATTTTAGGAAAGCAAATGTTTTCAGGATGCATAGAGATAACGAAGCTCTGTTTAGGTTGTTTTTATAAACTACACATTCCTGTGGTTCAAAATGCTAAACTTAGAGGAGTCTTGTGCAACTATTAGAATAGTTAATATCAATTATTTTAAGAGACATGTATACTGGTTTTTCATATTTTACGGTAATATATTAGATGTGTGTATCTACATTTCACTTTTACCACAATTATTTTATATTTGTTGGTAAAATAGTATTAAAATATACTGTGATAGTTGGCACAGTTCGCAAAGAGAAAAGTGTTTTTTTTTTCCAATTTGTATGAATGTACCTTGTCTCAAATGTTGGCTTAGCTCAACAAAGTAAATACACAGAAAAACATTCTTGCTCTCTGCCTTTTCCTGATGCGTCATCAATGCCTCAATTTATTGAGATTTTTTGATGCTAGTACATCAATAACTCTCTGCCTCCTGTTTGCTCAACACAGGACAGTCTGTTCCTCAATCTGGATTTTTTCTTTCACCCCAAAGAGAAAACATTCACACAGTCCCCAACAAACAAGTGTATAAATGATTACACCCCTACAAACATTTTACTGTGAGCTCTCTTAGACTACGAGCATCATGAGGGACAGGGAACTGGTCCACCCTAATTAACTTATACCTAACCCAGCACTTAGAACAGATTTGGACACATAGTAAGCGCTTAACCTTCTGTGCCTCAGTTACCTCATCTGTAAAATGGGGATTAATACTGTGAGCCCCAGGTGGGACAACCTGATTACCCTGTATCTACTCCAGCACTTAGAACAGTGCATGGCACACAACACTTAACAAATACCATTATTATTATTATTAACAAAAAAATACCATTGTATCTACCCCAGCACTCTATACAGTATTTGGCACCAGTACTTAACAAATGCCATGATTATTATTATGCCAAGTAATGTACATCAATGCTGGTTAAGAGAAGGCTGTGACCTTCTCTTTTGGTTCCAGTTATTGATTTCAATAGTTAAACATGTCACTTTTCTAGGCTAAAGAATATGTTATCTTGTCAGAATAATTGGTTAATGCATTAGAAAATATGGTGATAAGCAACCTCCTTCTGTATGTTTCCTCATTTGTAAAACAGGTGTTAAGTGCACTTCTTCCCTCTGCCTCTTAGAGTGAGTCCCTCCTGCTTGGACTGCTTAGACAGAGAAGCAGCTTGGCTCAGTGGAAAGAGCCCGGGCTTTGGAGTCAGAGGTCATGGGTTCGAATCCCGGCTCCACTACATGTCTGCTGTGTGACCTTGGGCAAGTCACTTAACTTCTCGGAGCCTCAGTTACCTCATCTGTAAAATGGGGATGAAGACTGTGAGCCCCAAGTGGGACAACCTGATTACCTTGTATCCCCCCCAGCACTTAGAACAGTGCTTTGTACATAGTAAGTGCTTAACAAATGCCATTATTATTATTATACTGAGAGCCCTTTGTGGGATTTGATTATCTTGTTCCTACCCCAGTGCTTAGTACAGTATTTGGCACGTAGTAAATACTTAACAGATATCACAATTATTACTTATTACTATAATACTGTATATGTCTCTCCCCATACATAGCGCTTAGTACAGTGCTCTGCACACAGTAAGCGCTCAATAAATACAACTGAATGAATGAATAAATATTTATCTACCCAAGGCATGGATATGTTTAGTGTATGTGCAGGATGTCCTACTCATATCAAACTCTATTGTGACCTACTTCAAACACCCTCCTTGTTGGTAATTATCTGGATTTAAAATGCGCATGCTCGAAATTAGACCGAGCCAAAAATCTAAAAATTACAATTTTCTGAACAAGTGATAACGGTGGTTTGTCTGGCAAGGAAACTGAACATCACTGACAAAGCTGTCAAGCTGGCAGGCTGCTGGCTGTCACCCAAGCTCCCACACACAGATATATCCCTGTCTGGTGTGTCAGCTAATCGCATTCTGGACCTACATCCTGCCCAATTCCTGGCCAGCGAGTTTTTTTTTCTTCCTCCCGCAAAATCTTTTAACAAGAAACTGTAACTAAATCTGCCCATGTGCAGCTGAATGAGAGCCTTCTGGGATCCTGCTGTGTTTTAAAACTTTCATGCCTATTTCGTTGCCGGTGTCGGGAGTGAAATCTAATAGGCAGTGGATGAAATTAAAGGGAGTCAAATGCTCTTATCGTTAGTACTGTTTGAAAATTAAGGTGTGCATCTCTTTTATACCCTGCGCTGAAAGGATACAGAGTTACGCTTTCAAAAAAGAAGTCACGTCTACTAAGTCGATGTTTCGATGAAAAGAAAAACAAGCAGGCACACACTCTCAATTACACTGACCTTTACAGAAAGATCCTTTTAAATACTAGCTTCCCTTCAAACACTTTGCCATTTGGCAGTAAGCAGGATACTCCAGCAGGTGAATGCAAGAGAAATTGCATTCCAATGCGGGTTAACATATATTTCAGTGCCTTGTACAGTGCCATGAACTTAACAGGCCTCAGTAAATGTTGGTCAACGAACTTGGGGGCTTTTGAAAGATGAAAGCAAAGCGATAGGGTACAGAAGTCTGGGGTCGGTCGGAGAAGAAATCTGATTAGCCCTTGCTGAAGCACAATAAGTCATGAATCTTCCTTTGTCCTGTACTAGAAAGAGCTATTTGATTGTACTCAACACCCATAAGTTGGAGTTGGTCCCATTTCATAAAAACTTATTATTATTATTTCTTAAGTACTTACCATGGGCAAAGCACTGGGGTAGCTACAAGGGCATCAGATTGGATTTAGTTCTTGGCATGAGGAGGAAGACATGGGTGGACTTTGGGGAATTCATGCTTGATGGTTTCAATGTTATCGTCAGTGGGGCAAAGAGGTTTCAGAAAGCTTCAGAAATGAAAATTTGGTGGGATTTGTGCCTGTGGAAGGCAGAGTTGGGAAGTAAGGAGCTGGAAAAGTTGGCTGGAGGGGCTGGAAGTCAGAGGGCTCATCAACACATTGGCTGAAAACCCAAAGAATCAGAGATGGTGAAGGGAGGGTAGAAAGGTGAGAAAGCCATCAAAATCCACACGGAATGCAGAGGTGGGATCAGGAGGGTAGAAGATGATAATAATAATAATAATAATAATGATGATGGCATTTATTAAGCACTTACTATGTGCAAAGCTCTACACTAAGCACTGGGGAGGTTACAAGGTGATCAGGTTGTCCCATGGGGGAGCTCACAGTCTTAATCCCCATTTTACAGATGTGGTAACTGAGGCCCAGAGAACTGAAGTGACTTGCCCCAAGTCACCCAGCTGACAATTGGTGGAGTCGGAATTTGAACCCATGACCTCTGACTCCAAAGCCTGAGCTCTTTCCACTGTGCCACTAGCAGCTGTAGTGGGTGGTAAAGGTGAAAATATGAGATTAAAAGGAAGACAAAGAGGGAGGAGAGGGAGAGGGAGGAGGGTGAGAGAACAGAGAGAGAGCCTGTGTATGCACACAGGCTACAGTAGAAGTAGCTTGGCTTGGTGGATAGAGCACAGGCCTGGGAGAAAGAAGGACACGGGTTCCAATCCTGACTCTGCCACATAATAATAATAATATTATTATTAATGGCAGTTATTAAGCACTTACTATGTGCAAAGCACTATTCCAAGTGCTGGGGAGGTTACAAGGTGATCAGGTTGTCCCACAGGGGGCTGACAGTTTTAATCCCCATTTTCTACAAATGAGGTAACTGAGGCCCAGAGAAGTGAAGTGACTTGCCCAAAGTCACACAGCTGACACTTGGCGGAGCCGGGATTTGAACCCATGCCCTCTGACTCCAAAGCCCGTGCTCTTTCCACTGAGCCACGCTGCTTCTCAAGTCTGCTGTGTGACCTTGGGCAAGTCACTTCACTTCTCTGGGCCTCAGTTACTTAATCTGTAAAATGGGGATTCATAGTATGAGCCCCATGTGCAGAAGAGACTGTGCCCAACCAGCTTATCTTATATCTACCCCAGCATTTAGAACAGTGCTTGGTCAATAGTAAGTGCCTATCAGGTACAATAATGATAATATTAGAGAGAGGGAGAGAGAGGGAGAGATAGTGAGAGAGAGAGAGAGAGAGAGAGAGAGAGAGAGAGAGAGAGAGAGAGAGAGAGAGAGAGGAGGCATTGGCACGGGTGAAAGTTAAATGAGTAGGACACAGATGAAGGGAAGTTAATTTATGATAGGACCATGGTTCCACAAACCAGAGTGGAAGGGAGATTTGAAGTGGGGAGGGTTGTGGGGGGGAGAGGATAAAATGGGTAGGGATGAGGGGAAGGGGTGAGGTGTCAGATAGTGTTACTGAGGAGGAGGTGCTTGGGAGTACTGTGAGCCCACTGTTGGGTAGGGACCATCTCTATATGTTGCCAACTTGCACTTCCCAAGCGCTTAGTACAGTGCTCTGCACACAGTAAGCGCTCAGTAAATACAATTGAATGAATGAATGAATGAATGAGTATGGTCGGGGAGAGAACAGGGATGTGGAAGGAGGGAGAGAGCATGGGTGGCTCCATTTACTTGTATCAACCCCAGCACTGGCACACAGTAAGTGCTTAACAAATACCATTATCCCTCTAGACTGTAAGCTCCTTGTGGGTAGGGAATGTGTCTATTTACTGTTACATTTCCCCCCACCCAATGCTCTGCACACAGTAAGCGCTCAATAAATACGATTGAAAGAAAGGAAGGGGGCAGACAGATTGAGAACAACATTCTGCCACAATCTCCCCAATGCTTTAAAATTAGGAAAGGTGCCTTTTTATCTTCTCCACACCTCATGTCTTTGAGTGGCGAGAAGGAGTTGCTTTGTTTGCAGCAAGGAGCCCAGCGCACGAATTTTGGGGTCTGGCATGAAGTGGTGCCACATCTGAGCTAATCTCAGGGCTTTTAATTTATTCATTCATTCTTTCGATCGTATTTATTGAGCGCTTGCTGTGTACAAAGTACTGTACTAAGCGCTTGGAAAGTTTTAATCTCCTCTGCTCCTTTAACGAGGGCGGGGCAGGGGTGACATCTCCAGGGGCATTAAGATCTGGGGCTCTGAGCCACTGTATTTTTTGTTTTGCTTGTTTTTATGGTAATTTTTAAGTGCTTACTCTGTGCCAGACACGGTAATAAGTGCTGGAATTAGATACAAGCTAATTAGGTTGGACACATTCCGTGTCCCACATGGGGCTCACAACAGTACTCCCCATTTGACAGATGAGGTAACTGAGGTCCAGAGAAGTGAAGTGACTTGCCCAAGGTCACACAGCAGACAAGTGATGAGGCCGGGACTAGAATCGAGTGGGATTAGCGGTCTCTAGCCACTAGATCACTCTGCCCTCATGGGTTGAGGCAAAGCAACTCTTCCTTGTCACCTCCCCCTTCAAACTGCCAAATCATATCCTCCCCACTTTCAAAACCTCATCCTCCAAGATTAATTTCTGCCTTCCCAGTTATGCCAACCCATCAATCACCTTAGCACTATGTATATATCAACCAGTGGCATTTACTGACCACTTACTATATGCAGAGTACTGTACTCTGAGAAGCAGCGTGGCTCAGTAGGAAAGAGCCCCGGCTTTGGAGTCAGAGGTCATGGGTTCAAATCCCGGCTCCGCCAATTGTCAGCTATGTGGTTTTGGGTAAGTCACTTCACTTCTCTGGGCCTCAGTTACCTCAACTGTAAAATGGGGATTAAGACTGTGAGCCCCACGAGGGACAACCTGATCACCTTGTAACCTCCCCAGTGCTTAGAACAGTGCTTTGCATGTAGTAAGCGCTTAATAAACGTCATTATTGTTATTACTAAATAAAATACAATTGAATGAATGAATCCTTCCCCATTCCCCTCGTCCCCCTCTCCACCCCCCCATCTTACCTCCTTCCCTTCCCCACAGCACCTGTATATGTGTATATGTTTGTACATATTTATGACTCTATTTATTTATTTATTTTACTTGTACATATCTATTCTATTTATTTTATTTTGTTAGTATGTTTGGTTTTGTTCTCTGTCTCCCCCTTTTAGACTGTGAGCCCACTGTTGGGTAGGGACTGTTTCTATATGTTGCCAACTTGTACTTCCCAAGCGCTTAGTACAGTGCTCTGCACACAGTAAGCACTCAATAAATACGATTGATTGATTGATTGATTGTACTAATACAATACAGTACATTTTTTTGCACCACTTTCATTTTTATGCCTTGTTCCTAAGCTCATTTTTATCATTTAGTTCGACACTCTTTCTCTTTTGCCTATTGTACGATTGCAATTGGGGTCCGCTTTCCACTTTCTGGTATTCTTGTGGAAAAGCAACCCCTTCGAATTGGAGGATAAATATGAACACATATAGGTATATACCCTTTTCTATACTTGCTGGTCCCCCGGATACACAGAGGAACCAGTCTCCAGCACCCACACTTACCTCTCCCCCTCCTCCCTCTCTCCATCCCGCCTGCCTTACCTCCTTCCCTTCCCCACAGCACCTGCATATATGTATATATGTTTGTACGTATTTATTACTCTATTTATTTATTTATTTTACTTGTACATATCTAGTCTATTTATTTTATTTTGCTAATATGTTTGGTTTTGTTCTCTGTCTCCCCCTTCTAGACTGTGAGCCCACTGTTGGGTAGGGACCGTCTCTATGTGTTGCCAACTTGTACTTCCCAAGCGCCTAGTACAGTGCTCTGCACACAGTAAGCGCTCAATAAATACGATTGATTGATTTTGCCTTCCACCTCTACTGTCTCCTTTCCTTTCCTCTTCCACTGCCATCAGAGGGATCAGACCAAAAATAAGTAGCTTATAGAGGGTGTAGAACAGTTGTGACTCGACTTCCATGTTAGTCCTCCTTCTGAAATTGATGCTGGGATGGTTTGTGGCTTAGAGCTGGTGTGGCCCTATTTTCCTAGGGGTCTCTAACTCCCTGACCTGCCTTCATTCATTCATTCATTCAATCGTATTTATTGAGCGCTTACTGTGTGCAGAGCACTGTACTAAGCGCTTGGGAAGTACAAGTTGGCAACACATAGAGATGGTCCCTACCCAACAGCTGGCTCACAGTCTAGATGACACAGAAGGGAGAAGGAGTCAGGGAAAAGAGGGCTTAATTAGGGAAGGCCTCTCTGTATCCGACATACCTTCATATCTAAGAGACCACCACTCTCCCCACTTTCAAATTCTTACTAAAATCACGCCTGTCATCCTAGAAAAGAGAGACTAGAGTGGGCAGGAATTCCTTTCCTAAACAAATGACAGGTGGCACTGCCTAGGCTACTCATTCCTGTGACAAAAACAATTATGGTATTTGTTAAGCGCTTTATGTGCCAAGCATTGTTCTAAACGCTGAGGTAGTCAGGTTGTCCCACGCGGGGCTCACATTCTTTATCCCCATTTTACAGGTGAGGTAACCGACGCACAGAGAAGGTAAGTGGCTTGCCCAAGGTCACACAGCAGACAAGTGGCGGAGCCGGGATTAGAACCCACATCCCGACTCCCAAGCCCGTGCTCTCGCCACTAAGCCACGCTGCTTCTCATGCTGCTGTGACCCGGTTTGGCTTCACAGTGGCCAATTCAAGAACGATTTAGATCAAAGCACTGGCGAGTGGTCCGTACAGGGTTAGTAGAGGGGAGAAAAGTTAGAAAATTTTACCCCGAACTATGGGGATGGATGACAAATACAGCAACCTTTTCTTCCAAGTATTCTTCGTTTCCACCAATGGAATCAGAATACTGGACTGTGGCTCATTGTGGCTCAGTGGAAAGAGCACGGGCTTTGGAGTCAGAGGTCAGGGGTTCAAATCCCAGCTCCACCGACTGTACAGCTGTGTGACTTTAACTTCTCTGGGCCTCAGTTACCTCATCTATAAAATGGGGATTAAGACTGTGGGCCACCTGTGGGACAGCCTCATCACCTTGTAACCTCCCCAGCGCTTAGAACAGTGCTTTGCACATAGTAAGTGCTTTATAAATGCCATCATCATCATTATTATTATTAGGGAATGTGTCTGTTATAGTGTACTCTCCCAGGAATTAGTAGGGACCGTCTCTCTCTGTTGCCGACTTGGACTTCCCAAGCGCTTAAGTCCAGTACTCTGCACCCAGTAAGCACTCAATAAATATTCATTCATTCGATCGTATTTATTGAGCACTTACTGTGTGCAGAGCACTGTACAAAGCGCTTGGGAAGTACAAGTCGGTAACATATAGGGACGGTCCCTACCCAACAGCGGGCTCACAGTCTAGAAGGGGGGACAGACAACAAAACAAAACATGTGGACAGGTGTCAAGTCATCAGAAATTATTATTATTATTATTATTATTGTTATTATTAACTGACTGGTTGGGATCACTGATTTGAGTCAGTATGCCATTTCCTATGTTCTTGTGCTGTTACCATTGGTGAGCTGGAGATCAGTTTAAGGGAGCACAGATGTGTGCAATCACACGTCTCTCTCTATATGTAGGTGGTATTTGATAAGCACTTGCTGTGTACCAAACACTATACTAAGCACTGTGTAGATTCAAGATAATCAGGTTGGACACAGCCCCTGTCTCACATGGTGCTCACAGTCTAAGTAGACGGGAGGACAGGTACTGAATTCTCATTTTACGGATGAGGTAACTGAGGCACAGAAGTTAATTGACTTGTCCAAGGTGACACAGCAAACAAGTGGTAAAGCAGGGATGAGAATCCAGGTCCTCCGACTCCCGGGCAAGCACACTTTCCACTAGGCTACACTAATCAGAATAGAGCATGGCTCAGTGGAAAGAGCCTGGGCTTTGGAGTCAGAGGTCATGGGTTCAAATCCCAGCTCCGCCACTTGTCAGCTGTGTGACTTTGGGCCAGTCACTTCACTTCTCTGGGCCTCAGTTACCTCATCTGTAAAATGGGGATTAAGACTGCGAGCCCATGTGAGACAACCTGATTACCTTATATCTACCCACATAATTTAGTGCAGGAAGCACTCATGAATTCTACTAGTTGAGCCAAGGGAGTTGGGATTGAGTTTGAGGTTTTTCCAATAAGCTCCTCCAAAGCCCAACCTCCCCACTAGCCGTGGTCAGTGCTGAGCTCAGATACGAGAAGCAGTGTGGATCAGTGGAAAGAGCCCGGGCTTTGGAGTCAGAGGTCATGGGTTCAAATCCCGGCTCTGCCACTTGTCAGCTGTGTGACTTTGGGCAAGTCACTTAACTTCTCTGCGCCTCAGTTACCTCATCTGTAAAATGGGGATTAAGACTGTGAGCGCCCCCGAGGGACAACCTGATCACCTTGTAGCCTCCCCAGCGCTTAGAACAGTGCTTTGCACATAGTAAGCACTTAATAAATGCCATCATTATTATTATTATTACATTTACAGGCATAACCATATCTACCTATAAAAAGAAATGTATACATAGAGATGTTAGTAAATACATATCAACTCCTAACGATAGGAATAAATACAGAAAAGAACTGTTTCAAACTCAGAGGATAGAAAGAAGTCAATGGTTTTGAACAAAAAATTTGCTCCTACCAAGTTTCAGTTTGAGAGAAAAGGATGTGGTACACAATTCTGAAACCTTCCACAGTCAAGTAAATTACAATGACCTGAGATTTTTCTCATTTTAAACAGTGTCTTTGCATTTGGTTTGTAAGGGGAATTCCCGTTTTCCAGACTTAAATTATTATGAGCCCCCCCAACCCCTTTTCCCCCATCAAAAGAGGGCTGGCCTCCAATATATCTTCCACATATTATCAAACACAGTACACCATTTTTTAAACACTGCCAGTTCTGACATTTTAAAAACCAAGTCCTTACTTGGAGTATGCTGGTGCAACCCAATACGGGTTATCCTCAGCCTCCTTCGCATGGCGTAAAATGGCCTCGCGTGGGTTGCTGTCGTCCGTCTTATCGAGGGCAATGTTCTTGACTATGTATGATGACAGGGTGCCTCCGTGTGTCCCGACTCGACCACCACGACCTGTTGTGGAGAAAGTGAGAGGAATTTAATGGGCCAGAAAAATAGGGCAGTGGTTCTCGAACTACTTTTCCTTGATCCACTAGAAGGTGGCAGGGCAGGACGGAGAAAAAATGGAAAGCGAAAGGGTGGGGAGAGTAAGAGAAGGAGGTTATATTAATGTTAATTGGAGCAATAATAAGCAATAAATAGGTGTTTAATATATTTCAATAAAGAAAGGGACACCTGGGAGAGCAAACATTTTAGCTAAACAACGTAAGTGTGTATATATGTTAAAACACTTATGTTATGTGCATATATATATATATATATATTTACACATATCCCTTCCATTATGTTTTTAAATACAGATACACACACACATATGAATATATATATATATATGCTTATATATATATATAAAGAGCCATAATAAGCCATTCAGTTTCTTGGGAGTCCCTAAGAACTTCCTCAAAGGCCTGAAAGGGGAAAATATTCCCCAACTTTGGAAGCACAGAATTAGAGACTGATGGATAAGTTTAGTACGTTCAGCACTTCCAACTGAAGTTAATAGGTCAGGGGAGTACTTAAGAGTTTGTTTTGCACATGGTCCACTGAATGAATTACGATGAACAATTACAGCTACAATTATAATTAAGGGATACAGGATGACTTGGCAATCAATCAAAAGTATCTATTGAGTACCTCCATTCTGCAGAGCTCTGAACAAAGAGCCCCTGAAATTGGGAGAGTATGTGGATAGGGAACGTGTCTACCAACTCTGCTGCACCGTACTCTGCCAAGTGCTTAGTGCAATGCTCTGCACACAGTAAGTGCTCCATAAATACCACTGATGATGATGATGGTAATAGAAATAGTACACATGACTGTCCCCTCTCAGGGCTGCACCTGGAGAGTTTCCAGTACTCTACCAGTCTCAATTACAGGAGGGAGTGTCAATCAGTCGATCAATCAATCAATCATATTTATTGAGCGCTTACTGTGTGCAGAGCACTGTACTAAGCGCTTGGGAAGTACAAGTTGGCAACATATAGAGACAGTCCCTACCCAACAGTGGGCTCACAGTCTAAAAGGGGAAGACAGAGAACAAAACCAAACATACTAACAAAATAAAATAGAATAGATATGTACAAGTAAAATAAATAAATAAATAAATAGAGTAATAAATATGTACAAACATATATACATATTTACAGGTGCTATGGGGAAGGGAAGGAGGTAGGGTGGGGGGGTGGAGAAGGGGAGGAGGGGGAGAGGAAGGAAGGGGATCAGTCTGGGAAGGCCTCCTGGAGGAGATGAGCTCTCAGTAGGGCCTGACTTGACAGCATAAGATGACACCGGATCATTAAATGCGGATGTGCAGCATTAAAAACATAATGGAAGGGATATGTGTAAATATATTATATATATAGATTGAGAGTCAAGCAGAGGCCTGTCCATTCCATTCCATTTCTAGCTCAGTCAGTGGCTAGTGAGTGGAAGGCAATCTGCTACTAGTCAAGACTCCCCTGTGCTGGGCAGCAGTGGCAGGGGAGAGAGTCGAGGGTGGAGACTCAGGTTTTACTGTGTGGAAGGAGACAATGGTAAACCACTTCTATATTTTTACCAAGAAAACTCTATGGACACACTACAGAACAATTGCAGGCGGACTTGGGGCGTTCTGGGGGGAGGAGCCCATGGTGTCGCTATGGGTTGGAGATGATTTGACAGCATAAGACATGACTGAACCCTGCCTCCACGGAGCTTAGAATCTAGCAAGGTGTATGCAATCCAGGCAGTTTACAAACGAGGACTCCGTTCATTCATTCATTCATTCATTCATTCAATCGTATTTACTGAGCGCTTACTGTGTGCACAGCACTGTACTAAGAGCTTGGGAAGTACAAGTTGGCAACACATAGAGACGGTCCCTACACAACAACAGGCTCACAGTCTAGAAGGGGGGAGACAGAGAACAAAACCAAACATACTAACAAAATAAAATAAATAGAATAGATATGTACAAGTAAAATAAATAGAGTAATAAATATGTACAAACATATACACATATATACAGGTGCTGTGGGGAGGGGAAGGAGGTAAGGCGAGGGGGATGGGGGGGGAGGAGGGGAAGAGGAAGGAGGGGACTCAGTCTGGGAAGGCCTCCTGGAGGAGGTGAGCTCTCAGTAGGGCTTTGAAGGGAGGAAGAGAGCTAGCATGGCGGATGTGCAGAGGGAGGGCATTACAGGCCAGGGGGATGACGTGGGCCGGGGGTCGACGGCGGGACAGGCGAGAATGAGGCACAGTGAGGAGATTAGCAGCAAAGGAGCAGAGGGTGTGGGCTGGGCTGTAGAAGGAGAGAAGGGAGGTGAGGTAGGAGGGGGGCGAGGGGATGGACAGCCTTGAAGCTGAGGGTGAGGAGTTTCTGCCTGATGCGTAGGTTGATTGGTAGCCACTGGAGATTTTTGAGGAGGGGAGTAACATGCCCAGACCGTTTCTGCACAAAGATGATCCGGGCAGCGGCATGAAGTATGGACTGAAGTGGGGAGAGGCAGGAGGATGGGAGATCAGAGAGGAGGCTGATGCAGTAATCCAGTTGGGATAGGATGAGAGATTGAATAAGCAGGGTAGCGGTTTGGATGGAGAGGAAAGGGCAGATCTTGGCAATGTTGCGGAGGTGAGACCAGCAGGTTTGGTGATGGATTGGATGTGAGGGGTGAACGAGGGAACGGAGTAGAGGATGACACCAGGGTTGCAGGCTTGTGAGACGGGAAGGATGGAAGTGCCGTCAACAGTAATGGGAAAGTCAGGGAGAGGGCAGGGTTTGGGAGGGAAGATAAGGAGTTCAGTCTTGGACATGATGAGTTTTAGATGGCGGGCAGACATCCAGAGAGAGATGTCCTGAAGGCAGGAGGAGATGCGAACCTGGACGGAGGGAGAGAGAGCAGGGGCAGAGATGTAGATTTGATCGTTCAATCGTTCATTCATTCGATCTTATTTATTAAGCATTTACTGTGTGCTGAAAGCACACCACAGACCTGACAAGACTGTGTCTTGTCTTGTGCCGTCGAATCATCTCCGATCCATAGTGACATCATGCACACATCTCTCCCTCAATGCCCCACCTCCATCTGCAACAGTTCTGGTAGTGTGTTCATTGAGTTTTCTTGGTAAAAAAAAATGGAAGTGGTTTAACATCTCCTCCTTCCATGCAGTAAACTTGAGTCTCTGCCCTTGATTCTCTCCCATGCCGCTGCTGCCCAGCACAGGAGAGTTTTGATTTGTAGCAGATTGCCTTCCACTCACTAGCCACTGCCCAAGCTAGGAATGGGTTGGCCTCCGCTTGACTCTCCCTCCCACAGTCAAGACGTACAGTACTGCCTGGAAACTCTCCAGATGTGACCCTGACAGGGAACGAGAACACCGCAGACAATACCAAATGAAACTCTGAGTGAAGTAGACAAACTCATATAATAAATGGGCACCAGAACTGGGATCCCCTTGGTGCTTGCCTAGTTCTGTAAGTGATGCGGTGTTGCCTGTTTTCAAGAAGCAAAGGACCACCACATTAGACTTTCCTCTCATCAGACTGGCAGACTAATGAATGCAAAGGGCCAGGAGCCAATAATTTGTTGTCTTTCTATAATCTAGAAAGGTATTTAGTGTTGAAATAGCATCTCTTTTTTCTTGAAGTCACCCAAAACCATTAGATCATAATTACCTGGTCCTGCCACGGGGGGTTCAGGCTTGTGAGATTTCAGGGGATCCAGTCTATCCTTCTCCAGCTGCTTTCTTGTGCTTCGTTGGCGTGGCTCGCGGAACATGGGCAGCGCGTGGGCTAGAAGGGAGTCGCATATTTTAAAATACAGTTTTAATAATAATTCTCCAACCAGAAATAATTATAAGTAACAAGCCGAAAAACAAACTCTTGTCAAATAACCCAGATAGTCTTGCTGTAATTAATTAGCCCACCCATTTGGAGATCAGAGCCATATGCTCACCTCTCTTGTCCTTTTGAGGATGCATGGGAAATAGTGTCAAATCAGACTACCCAGTTTTGGAAAAGGGTCATATTTCCTAACCCACTGTCCAGCCCAAACTTAGAATTTTGGGCCTTGACGTGGGAAGAATCCAGGGTGCCTACTCGGATTCTCCCCCAGATTCCCAAGCTACATGCTAACAGGAAGAGTTACAATGCATGCAATGGTACGTCATTCAATTATCCCAAATGCTCTCCAAGCCCAGGAATCACTTCAGCCTCTGCGGGCCAAATTCCATTTCTGACATGTCCTAGGAGCAGCCTGATAACCCAGAAGGGAGGAACACCAGATCCCATCAATTCTGGGATAAAGGTGGCCCGAAACACAGAGGAACATCCGAGGCTTAATTTGGCCTACCCAGAAGTGACTTGCCCTCCACACCCCAGTGATGGAAGGTGGTCCCAGAGAATTAAAAAAATCAACATAACACTGCTCTATTCACTGTTGGCGGTGGGAGGACAGGTTTTTGGGGGAAGGGACAAAGAGCTGACAATATGTGGAGCAAAAAAGATCAGCGTGATTTCTTTTCAGAGAAATCACCGCTTCTTTGGAAACAGAATCCTTTCTTGGGAGGGAGGCAGGGAGGGGGCTGGTCCATGAGGCAACTGGAGGTTTGAAAGGAAAGGAGCTTGACAATGAAAACGTGTGCTATTTTACCCAGCACAGTTTACCTCAAACATCCCGGGTACTTTTCCATCCACATGAACCAAGACCGCATCACTCACCAGTGAAACGCTGCTACTTCTTGGGGGGGAGATGCGGCCGCCAGTCTCCCTGTGCCGGCAACACTACACACCAGTATTTTTAGGAGGGGAAGTGAAAAATAGCTTTTCCACTTCAAACGACTTTAGGGGTGGGGCGGAGGGAATTTAAGTAGACCGCATGTAATTACATGAGCCGGAATTTGGTTATGACACCGAGTTTAACACTCCTACTCTTGCAAAAAATGTCATGGGATATCTTTAATGATCACAAGTTCTTATGGACTTGGTTTTAGATCTGCTTCACCAGGCCGAACCCTCAGCAAACAGTGCCCCCTGGGCATTACACTAAGGCATCAGTTAGGTCGGTAGGGAAAGGGTGATTTACTGATCCGCTAATGGCCGGTCTAGCACACTGGCCTTCCTTCTGTTAAAGACACACTTTGCGGGCACTTTGTGGGTGGCAGAGCTCTAAGTCCAATTAGTTTGGTTTTGAGGAGATCAAATCTCATTTCCTTCTGTGGCGGGATGACCGACAGGTTAGATTGGGGCGACCTAACTTTTCAAGATTTATATTTTATTGCATGCTCCAGCTTATCAAATACAATATTACTGGATCGTAACACCATCCCACAGTAAATGCTCAGTAAATACGACTGAATGAACGAATGAACTTAGGGAATGGAAAACTTTATATAATAATAATGGTATTTGTTAAGGGCTTACTACGAGCCAAGCACTGTTCTAAGCACTGGGGTAGGTACAAGGTTATCAGGTTGTCCCACTTGGGGTTCACAATCTTAATCCCCATTTTACAGATGAGGGAACTGAAAGACAGTGTTAGCTATCAAAACACAGTGTACAAACTGAGGAGAATATTAGGCAAGCCACCAGCATATAGGGAGGCTGGTTTTTGGTCCCGCTTTTCCTAGACTTCAACTACTCTGCTTACCAGGCAGTTCCTCCCTTTACTTACTTCTACCTCAGCCTCGCCTCTGCGATCTTGCCGCACTGCTTTCCATCCAGCCTGAAAGAACTCAGCACTCCCAAATGGCAGGATAACGATGGATCCACCAGAGAAACTGAGGTGGGTCGGGGCTCCAGACTCAGAGAAAGAGGGGCAATGAAAAGGGTCTTCTCTGCTCCTCCTAGACTGTGAGCCCACTGTTGGGTAGGGACCGTCTCTATATGTTGCCAACTTGGACTTCCCAAGCACTTAGTACAGTGCTCTGCACACAGCGAGTGCTCAATAAATACGATCGATTGATTGATTGATTACTACCTCCCTCACCTGTCTCTGTGAAAAATCAATGCAGCTTGTGGAATTTGGGGCTGTTCTACAAAAGATTCGTGTTTAGAACCCTAGAACAGGGATATAATAATAATAATGATGATTATAGCATATGTTAAGTGCTTACTATGTGCCAAGCACTATTCTAAGTGCTGGGGGAGATACAAGGTAATCAGGTTGCCCCATGTGGGGCTCACAATCTTAATCCGCATTTTACAGATGAGGTAACTGAGGCACAGAGAAGTGAAGTGACTTTTCCAAGGTCATCCAGCAGACAAGTGGTGGAGCTCAGGATTAGAACCATGGCTTTCTAACTCCCAGGCCTGTGCTCTATCCACCATGCAATGCTGCTTCTCTAATAATGTTGGTACTTTTTAAGTGCTTACTCTGTGCCAAGCACTGTTCTAAGCACTGGGGTAGATACAAGGTAATCAGGTTGTCCCACATGGGGCTCACAGTCTTAATCCCCATTTTACAGATGAGATAACTGAGGCACAGAGAAGCTAAATGACTCGCCCAAAGTTGCACAGCTGATTGGTGGCAGAGCCAGGATTAGAACCCATGACCTCTGACTCCCAAGCCTATGCTCTTTCCATTGAGCCACGTTGTACATCTTACCTAGAATTTGCTGAGAACAAACTCTGTGAGACATTATAGATGAGGTGTCAATTTATGGAAGGATATTATAACCGAGTTACAACGTACTGCTAGATTGTACTATTGTGAGATGAGAACATCAGTGGAAAGAGCCCAGGCTTTGGAGTCAGAGTTCATGGGTTCGAATCCCGGCTCTGCCAATTGTCAGCTCTGTGCCTCAGTTGCCTCATCTGTAAAATGGGGATTAAGATTGTGAGCCCCCCATGGGACAACCTGATCACCTTGTAACCTCCCCAGCGCTTAGAACAGTACTTTGCACATAGTAAGCACTTAATAAATGCCATTATTATTATCTTATTATTTCCTATGTTGCTAGTTAGGCATCATGGGGATGCATTCCCTTGAATGGACTTTTCCCTTCTAAATTGCAACATTCACCTGAAGAACCTAATAATTCCCTCTTTAAGTGAAGGTACAAAAGAAGTTAAGTTGGTAAGTGATCGTATGACTGGAGGCCCTTGAGCATTAATTGAGTAATATTTTGCAATACATGGTTGAACTTATTTCTCCTCAAAATTCAGGAAACCAACAGCCCCTGAAAGGAGGAGAGGCTCAGCTCTAAATGATCACCTAATTACTTACGTGTTATAATATAGTCCTGGGTAAGGGTCTCAGCTTGTCTTGCCTTCCTTTTGTTTTTGACCACACATAATTTTGCTCCCCTAGGAGGAAAAGAGAAAACAGCTCATTTAATTTGTTTTATCCTAGAAACAGAAAGTGCTTGCTGAAAGCAAGAGACATTTCCGATTGCGCTAGGAAAAAAAAACACAGCCCGTATGCCCTATCTCACTAGAGACCATAACTCGTAAATTTATGGTGAGATATGGGCTCTACAAGGTAACAGAAACCAGGCTACTAATAAAACCAACAATCAGCCACGAAGTGGTAACTGGTCCAGTAGCAGGTAGGAGTGGTGAAAGGACAACACACTAGAAAGTAAGTGTTAGAATCTACCGAAGATAAAAATCCCTTTCACCCTGAAGGCTCACAAAACAAATACCGGCTTAGGTCAAAAGTGAAAGCGGCCTGGGTGGCCTGCAGCCCAAATGGTTTTCTTCCACATCTCAAACCCAACTACATTCATTAATTCAATCGTATTTACTGAGTGCTTACTGGGTGCACAGCACTGTACTAAGCACTTGGAAGAGTACAACATTAAACAGACATGTTCACATTCCCTGCCCACAACAGGCTAATAGTTTAGAGCTTACACAACTGCCTGGAAGTCAGGAAGCCTGGTGGTTTTTGAAAGAACTGAGGGGTTTTGTGGCCCTTCAGTGAATGGAAGTGGCAAGTCTCCATATACAGAATCTTGCCGTTCTCTTGGTTCTACCTAGAAACACTAGCCTATTCTACAAGTGACAAACAATGTGACAAGGAACTGTCTTGAGATGCATACAGTGTGGAATGTGTGGTTAATGATGCTTTGGTCTTTTCAGAGGTAGATGCTCATATATCCCCTACCTAACACTCCTTTAACGCCATGGTTCCCTCCAGTTATCACTAGATCTTACTCCTACCATTCTTCTCCAAACTCCATGAACGAGTTTTCTACACCCTCAGTTTCTACTTTCTTCCGATTCTCTCCTTGACCCCCTCCAATCTGGCTTCTGCCCCCATCACTCCATGGAAACTGCCCTCTCTAAGGTCACCAATGACCTCCTTGCCAAAGCCAAAGCCCTCTACTTGATCCTAATCCTCATCAACTTCTCAGCTGTTTTCGACATTGTGGACCACCCCCTTCCTCTGGAAACATTATATAACCTTGGCTTTGCTGACACCGTCCTCCTGTCTTTTTGGCCACTCCTTCACAGTGTCTTTCACAGACTCCTCCTCTGCTTCCTATACTTTAATTGTGGAAGTCCCTCGAGGCTCAGTTCTGGGTTCCCAAGCCTGGAATCTGACGTCTCTCCTTCTCTGAAGTCTCACATTTCTGCCTGCCTTCAAGACATCCCTACTTGGAGGTCCCACCTATATACCTCCAACTTATCATGTCCAAAGCAGAACGCCTCACCTTCCACCCCAAACCCTTGTAGACAGCATCACCATTTACCCAATCTCGTAAGCCCCTATCCTTGGCATAATCCTCGACTCATCTCTCTTATTCCACCCACATATTCAATCTATCACTACATCTTATCAGTTCCTCCTTCACAACATCACTAAAATCTGTCATTTCCTCTCCATCCAAACTGCTTATGCTCATCCAAGCACCTATCCAATCGTGCCTTGACTACTATATCAGATTCCTTGCTGACCTCCCGCAACCTGTCTCTCCCTTCTTCAGTTCATACTCCACACTGCTGTCCCGATCACTTTTGTTTAAAAACGTTCACTCCACGCCTCACATTTCCTCCTGCCTTTGTTACATCTCTGCTCCTCAAAAACCTTTAGTGGTTTCCCATCCACCTTCACATCAAACAGAAACCCTTACCATTAGCTTTAAAGAGCTCAATCAATTCACCCCCCCTCTAATCTTACCTTGCTGATTTTTTATTACAATACTACTATTAATAATAATGTTGGTATTTGTTAAGCGCTTACTATGTGCCAAGCCCCGTTCTAAGCGCTGGGGTAGATACAAGGTAATCAGGTTGTCCCACATAGGGCTCACAGTCTTCATTGCCATTTACAGATGAGGTAACTGAGGCACAGAGAAGTTAAGTGACTTGCCCAAGGTCACACAGCTGACAAGCAGAAGAGCAGGGATTAGAACCCATGACCTCTGACTCCCAAGCCTGGGCTCTTTCCATTAAGCCATACTGCTTCTCTACAACCCAACCCGCATGCTTCAGTCCTCCAATGCCAACCTACTCACTGTACCTCGAACTCATCTATCTCACCGCCGACTGCCTGCCCATGTCCTGCCTCTGGCCTAGAACCCCCTCCTCCTTCATAACTGTCAGACCACCACTCTTCCCACCTTCAAAACCTTATTAAAATCACATCTCCAAGAGGCCTTCCCCAAGGAAGTCCTCATTTCTCCTACTACATCTCCCTTCCGTATTACCTATGCACTTCATTCATTCAATCATATTTATTGGGCACTTACTATGTGCAGAGCACTGTATTAAGCACTTAGAAAGTACAATTCGGCAACAAATAGACACAACCCCTACCCAACAATGGGCTCACAGTCTAGAAGGATCTGTACCCTTGGGACACTTGATCAATCAATCGATCAATAGTATTTGAGCACTTACTGTATGGGTAGGGAATGTATAATAATAATGACGGTATTTGTTAAGCGCTTACTATGTGCCAAGCACTGTGCTGGGGGGGCGGGGGGGATACGAAGTCATCAGGTTGTCCCACGTGGGGCTCACAGTCTTAATCCCCATTTTGCAGATGAGGTAACTGAGGCACAGAGAAGTTAAGTGACTTGCCCAAGGTCACACAGCTGATCAGTGGTGGAGGAGGAATGAGAGCCCGTGACCTCTGACTCCTAAGCCTGCGCTCTTTCCACTGTGCCACGCTGCTTCTTTGTTATATGTATCTGTTATACTGTGTTGTACTCTCCCAAGCACTTAGTACAGTGCTCTGTACACAGTAAGTGCTCAAGAAATATGATTCATTCATCAGAGAGCACCGTACTACACACTTGATACTTGATATTCATCCCACCCTTACCTCCACACTTACAATCCATTTTAGATTGTATCCCCCTCTAAACTGTAAGGGTAGAGACTGTCTAATCTAATTTGTTGTAGTGTACTTTTCCAAGTGCTGAGTGCAGTGCTCTGCACATAGTAAGCGTTCAATAAAGACCTTTGATTGATTGATTCGGTTACAACTGCCCTCATGGAGAGGATTATCATCACCAGGGGAATTGTCTTTACAAATGAAGGCCCCTCTACATGTATACATCTAATACAGAGTATCTTTGCACGATGCTGACTTTTCATCTCAGGAGCATTAAATAAAAAATAAATAAATAAATAGACAGATAAATAAATAAATAGATAAATAAATACATACATACATACATACATACAGGTTTAGAATATGAGAGGCCAACCCAGATGGTCTATCTAGGACTTCTACCCTGCAAATGAGTTCCTCGAGGGAAACTGGTCCTTCTTAGTTTCAGATCTACCCTTGCATTCACTTCTTCCGTGTAAGCAAAGTTGGCTACAACCAAGCACTTGAGGCTGTTTTTTTCTACAGGAGAGTTTCATCATCTGTCAAATGGGGATTAAGTCCAATTTGCTTGTATCCACCCCAGCGCTCAGTATAGTGCCTGGCACACAGTAAGCACTTAACAAATACCAGAATTATTATTACTCTAGGTAATGGAAGAGGTCCAGTGCTCCAAGGCCAAACCTCACAGGAAGACAGGATTGACAGATCCTACACCCTGCCAATGGCACACCTAAGCACTACTTGGGCATGAGGAGAAAAGGACAAAAAATAACAGTCTAATCCCAACTTGTCCATGAAGCTTTGGGATGATGGCAAACGAAATTCAACATTTAGACTCCCACACTTATTCCGTAAGAGAGGAAGTCAGTGCACCAGGAGCGCTCTGGAAAGAGGGCGGCATTTAGGGCTAATACACGGTACCGTTCCAGCATCTGGGAGAGATGGAAATAGCCAAGGGATCAGGTCGGCAATCCATCTTTCAAGGCCTCCATCTAGAACTCTCCCTGAAGCACGTAAACCTGTCACCTATCTCCATCTGCTGGCACAGAGTAAGCTCAGTTGTTTGAAAGCAGAAATAGAAAGGGAGTGAAAGGGACAAAACGTTTCTATTCTCCAGTTCTTTTCCCGCTTTGTGACCTACCACCCTTACTTTATGCCACACTTAGGAGTGACACAGAAAGGGGTCTTCTTCCCCCCCTTAATTCAAACTGTCAGCCAAAGGAAACACTGCATTCTGGCTGAATTCCTCAGGAATACAAAACCCCGTCCAGAGTTCAGACCGCCGGGGCCGCTGTTTCGCAGTCGAGAGGGGTTCGGCACCGGCTACAGCTTTCTGGAAGTCGTTCCCTTCCGAAAGAAAAGGTGAGTGGTTATCAGACATCTTCACTAGGGGATTCTTATCGCGTACCTTTGGCTTTTGATGGGGTCGTAGTACACTTTGGCCAGTCCATTCCCAGTTCCAACCATGATCTGGTTCAGCTTGGGATGCCACAGACAGCGAACCACACTCTGAAACAAAATGGCACATCAGCTGATTCATGCTTTTAATTATTCAATTCGATGTACCAAACAGAACTTTACTTTCATCTTTGCTCTATGAGTTGAAATGAGTGTTTTCTCTTTTCTCTTCTTCCTTAATCTTTCACCATGATCGCCGCCTCTGCTCCTCAGGACATTCTCTGCTTGGGTACACAATGTTAAGCCCTTACCCAGTGCTACCCATAAAAAGAACTTATCATGAGATGTACTCCCCTTTAAATGACTATAAAACCACAAGCTTGGCCTATCCAGCTCCATTGTCCACGTGAAGCCAGGCTTGATGGAAGTTCAACCCACACAACACTATTGTGTTCAGTGCTGGAGCAGACTTGGTTCTCAGCAGATGTACTTTTTGACCCACATAATAGGTTTCAGGATGGCCCAATGTGCACTCAGCTCATGGATTCAAAACATGGTAATGTGTTTTAAAGTTATCCACTTGTAATAATTATAATTGTGGTATTTTTTAAACACTTACTATGTGCCAAGCATTGTTCTAAGCACTAGGGAAGATACAAGATAATTGGGTTGGGCACAGTCTCTACCCCACATGGGGTGCACAGTCTTATCCCCCATTTTCCAGATGATGGAACTAAGGCCCAGAGAAAGTGACTTGCCCAGGGTCACACAGCCGGCATGGTGGAACCAGAATTAGAACCCATGTCCTCCAACTTCCAGGGCCAGGCTCTTTCCATTAGGCCACACTGCTTCTCAAGCATCTTCGCCTCCTCAACATAATAATAATAATAATAATAATAATAATAATAATGTTGGTATTTGTTAAGCGCTTACTATGTGCAAAGCACTGTTCTAAGCACTGGGGGAGATACAAGGTAATCAGGTTGTCCCACGTGGGGCTCACAGTCTTCATCCCCATTTTACAGAACTGAGGCCCAGAGAAGTTAAGTGACTTGCCCAAGGTCACACAGTTGACAAGTGGCAGAGCCGGGATTTGAACCCACGACCTCTGGCTCCCCAGCCCGTGCTCTTTCCACTGAGCCACGCTGTTTCTGCCCCACCAGATAAAAAGAAGAACAACCACAGAAGCAAAAAAGTTAAATTTGATTAATAAGAATGAATTGAGGTTCGTGGATGATCTTCCCAAAATAAGGCAAAGTGATCCCGTGATTTGAATGCCCCTAAAATAAAAATCCTTAGGTACTTCTGACACTTGGACTTTAAAATGCAATTCTCCAATTGGGACCTAAGGCAGATCTTCTCCCGCGGAAATGGGAAAGGGAAGGGATGCAATGGGGACTGCAATACTGGAAACCATTTTCAATCACGTGAAGATCTCCGGCACCTTCAAGATGACTTCGCCAGGCTTCTCTATCCATACTAGCCCCTTTTCTTTCTCTCTGTGACTCCACCTTCACTTCCCCACTGGGTTCTTGATTTTCCGAGGGAGACGTTGCCAGGGCTAGGAATCGGGGCATCTTTTTAGAATGCCACCACGCTGTTTCTGCTGTAGCTGCTACCAGACCCACCATCTCATAACTGTCAACACTTGGCGGGGTTTGAAGAGGGTGGGAGGGAAGAGGAGAGAAGTTGGAGGATGCATGAGGAGCCAAGGACTGCAGGCGAGGCTGGGCCATGGTGCTGTGACCACCTGCTAGAGCATCCGGTTTCACTAGCAATGATTCCCCAACATAGATCTGTCCGACAGATGGGCTTCTGGCCTGACACTTAGTGAGGCCAGGGCTCTGCACAAAGGGCCTCAATCCCAGCACATTTTTTCTTTCTTAAATAGTATTTAAGAGAAGCAGCGCGGCTCAGTGGGAAGAGCCCGGGCTTTGGAGTCAGAGGTCAGGGGTTCAAATCCCGGCTCCGCCAATTGTCGGCTGTGTGACTTTGGGCAAGTCACTTCACTTCTCTGTGCCTCGGCTCCCTCATCTGTAAAATGGGGATGAAGACTGTTAGCCCCTGTGGGACAACCTGATCACCTTGTAACTTCCCCAGTGCTTAGAACAGTGCTTTGCACATAGTAAGCACTTAATAAATGCCATCATTATTATTATTTAAGTGCTTACTATGTGTCAGGCACTGTACTAAGTGCTGGGATCTATACAGGCTACAAGCTAACCTGGTTAGACACAGTCCATGTCCCACTTGGGGCTCATTCTCCTTTCACTTGGGTTATATGTTCTTCCTTCCTTCCTTCTTTCCTTTCCTTTCCTTTCTTTTCCTTCCCTTTCCTTTCCCTTCCCTTCCCTTTCCCTCCCCCTTCCTTCCTTCCTTCCTTCCTTCCTTCCTTCCTTCCTTCCTCCCTCCCTTCCCATTTTCTGAGAACTTACTGGGTACTAAGCGCTTGGGAGAGTACACCATCACAGAACACAGACACATTCCAAAGCCCACAGTGAGCTTACAATCAATCAATCAATCAATAGTATTTATTGAGCGTTTACTGTGTGCAGAGCACTGTACTAAGCCCTTGGGAAGTACAAGTTGGCAACATATAGAGACAGTCCCTACCCAACAGTCTAAAGGGGGAGACAGAAGTTAATATGAATAAATAAATTACAGAGAGAATACAGATATAAGTGACTTGTCCAAGGTCACACAGCAGAACAATGGCGGAGCCAGGATTAGAACCCAGGTCCTCCTGACTCCCAGGACCGTGTTCTATCAACTAGGCATGCTACTTCCAAATTAGGCCCTGCTCCCAACCTCAGTTACTACTTGCTACGTAGCTATGACAAGGACTTGAGGCTATGGTAAACTGAGGACAGGAGAAACGAAGAGAATTAGCATGGTGAGTAAACGTACCAACTCCCTTCAACAGAGGCCCCTTTTCCCCAAGCCCCCTTTCCCCACCTAATTCTGGGGAAGTGAGAAACAGCGTGGCTTAGTGGAAAAAGCCCGGGCTTTGGAGTCAGAGGTCATGGGTTCAAATCCCGGCCCCGCCAATTGTCAGCTGTGTGACTTTGGGCAAATCACTTAACTTCTCTGCGCCTCAGTTACCTCATCTGTAAAATGGGGATTGACTGTGAGCCCCCTGTGGGACAACCTGATCAACCTGTAACCTCCCCAGTGCTTAGAACAGTGCTTTGCACATAGAAAGCGCTTAATAAATGCCATCATTATTATTAGTATTATTACTTCTCCAGGCCCTATTACAGGTTGGAAGGGCAAAAGACACGTGATATGAGAAAAGCCTTGGTGAAACCTGGAGGTGCAGTGTAAGTTCGTCCACGAGACTGTAAGCTTGTTGTGGGGAGGACTGTGTCTGTTTATTGTTATTTTGTACTCTCCCGAGAGCTTAGTACAGTGCCTCTTCATGCAGTAAGCGCTCACTAAATACAACTGAATGAATGAATTCCGCTCTCCAAGGGCTCTAGTGATAAAAGAGAAAGATCTTGTCGCCTCTCCCCAGTCCCAGAGGAGGCCTAACTTTCTAGCTCCTTCTCCTTCTCCCGAACCACAAGATTCCAGAGTTAAGAGTGTCTGAAATCACTCCTTTAACTCCTATACAGGGATAGACTTTCCACAGGTTAGATCACTGGAAAAATCCAGTCTGAATTTAGCGGTCTCTGCATGAGGCCATCACCAGTCTTTCTCAAGCAGGGCCAGCTTCAGATATTTGACCTCCCCGAGGCAGGGAAAAATCTGCTGCCCTCCCCTATTTTGTAGGTCATCATTACATTATGCTGCATACCTTGGTCTAACCCGCTTCCAATGGGGAAATGAGAGATGGGGGTCCTGGAGGGAGAGGGGGGTGTGAGCTGGGCATTTTCCTGCTTATACAGCTGCCCTCTCTGATAGCGCAACATGAGGCAGCTGCCTCCATAATAACAAAAACTATAATGATAATTATAATCGTGGTATTTGTCAACTACTACGCGCCAAATACTGCGCTTTTTCCAGAAGCTGGCCCTGTTTTGGAGACACATCAGACCAATGGTCTCCTCCTGGATTTTCCTGAGGGTCACATCTAAAATAGGAATTGATGTGCACAAAACATAAATATTGTTTGAATATAGCTATACAGACTGTTCAGTCCATTCCTCCAACACTGTTCAAGTTTGATTTTTGCTATCCTCGAGGACTTCATGTCCTGAATTTTTTTCCATTTCTTTCTCTCCCTTGCTTTACTACTGACCCAGATCTTCTACTTATTCACTCAATCATATTTATTGAGCACTTACTGTGTGCAGAGCACTGTACTAAGCACTTGGGAAGTACAAGTTGGCAACCTATAGAGATGGTCCCTACCCAACAGTGGGCTCACAGTCTAGAAGGGGCTCACAGTCTATCCCATTAAATGCAGCATTTAATTCTAGCCCATTGAGAAGCAGCGTGGCTGAGTGGAAAGAGCCCGGGCTTTGGAGTCAGAGGTCATGGGTTCAAATCCCAGCTCCGCCAATTGTCAGCTGTGTGACTTTGGGCAAGTCACCTCACTTCTCTGGGCCTCAGCTACCTCATCTGTAAAATGGGGATGAAGACTGTGAGCCTCTGTGGGACAACCTGATCACCTTGTAACCTACCCAGCGCTTAGAAACAGTGCTTTGCACATAGTAAGTGCTTAATAAATGCCATTATTATTATTATTATTATTATTATTAAATGCGTAATGGGGGTGCAGGAAAAGGAGGTGCGGAGGGAAGGGATGCGGGTGGAGGGAGAGAGGAGAGAGACCGAGACTGTCTCAGGGAAAGAGTGAAGTGTTAAAGTGAGGGTCACAGGTGGCCCTGAACCTGTTTTGAGTTCATTTCCTTTCTCCTCAGCACTAGACATTCTTGCAGCTTTACTCTCAAGTTCATCAGTTCAGGTTGAGTCTGAGATCTTATGATCTTTGGTCGCCTATCCTCCTCCACAGCCCCTTAGTCACCTACATAATTAGTTCACCAACACAAGAAAAGACACATTTTCAGTCACTGGTCATAAAATCCTGGTGTTGGAGGGAAAGAAGGCCCAAGGAGGCTTCTTTAAGTAAACAGCCTGTCCCGTAGTCTGCCCACTGGTCTAATGACTCACCCATGGGGCCGATGCCTGGCTTGACTTAGGAAAAAGGCACTTAAGATTCAATTACTCCAAGACCCATTATTAATCACCCTCCACTGTGATTCCAAAACACGGAGCTGAACAACAGAACTCGAGGTCAAAGGAGGGTGGGCCTTTTCGTTTGTTAATATTTATTGTGTGTGTTTAGCTAACCTTTCCAAACTTTGCAGCTAATGTGGCTCCACACTTTGTACTGACAAGCAAATGTATCTCCGAGCAGGGCACTGGCCGCAGTCCAACCCAAACAGGCCCACACCCTGAGACGGCCTGGCCCAGCGTGAGCGGAGCTGCCACGCTGCTCGCTCGTCAATCGAGCACACTGGCCCACGCTTCCAACCACGAGCCACGTGTCTTAGAGAAGGAAGGGGTTGGCTACGAATCCTCAAATTCCCACTCACTCATTCATTCATTCAATTGTATTTATTGAGCGCTTACTGTGTGCACAGCACTGTACTAAGCGCTTGGAAAATACAAGTTGGCAACATATAGAGACGGTCCCTACACAACAGCGGGCTCACGGTCTAGAAGGGGGAGACAGACAACAAAACAAAACATATTAACCAAGTAAAATAAATAGAATAGTAAATATGTACAAGTAAAATAAGGTAATAAATCTGTACAAACGTATATTCAGGTGCTGTGGGGAGGGGAAGGAGGTGGGGGGGGGATGGGGAGGGGGAGAGGAAGGAGTGGGCTCAGTGTGGGAAGGCCTCCTGGAGGAGGTGAGGTCTCAGTAGGGCTTTGAAGGGAGGAAGAGAGCTAGTTTGGCGGATGCCCGGAGGGAGGGCATTCCAGGCCCGGGGGAGGACGTGGGCCAGGGGTCGACAGCGGGACAGGCGAGAACGAGGCACGGTGAGGAGGTTAGTGGCGGAGGAGCGGAGGGTGCAGGCTGGGCTGTAGAAGAAGAGAAGGGAGGTGAGGTAGGAGGGGGCGAGGGGATGGAGAGCCATGAAGCTGAGAGTGAGGAGTTTTTGCCTGATGCATACGTTGACTGGTAGCCACTGAAGATTTTTGAGGAGGGGAGTAACATGCCCAGAACGTTTCTGCACAAAAATGATCCGGGCAGTGGCGTGAAGTATAGACTGAAGTGGGGAGAGACACTAGGATGGGAGATCAGAGAGGAGGATGATGCAGTAATCCAGTCGGGATAGGATGAGAGACTGAACGAGCAGGGTAGCGGTTTGGATGGGGAGGAAAGGGCGGAACTTGGCGATGTTGCGGAGCTGAGACCGGCAGGTTTTGGTGACGGATTGGATGTGAGGGGTGAACGAGAGAGCAGAGTCCAGGATGACACCTCAAGCATTATAGCTTAGTGGTAAACCACGGGAGTCAGAAGGACCTAGGTTATAATCCCAGCTTCACTGCATGTCTACTCTGTGACCCTGGGCAAGTCACTTCACTTCTCTGGGCCTCAGCTACCTTATCTGTAAAATGGGGATTAAGACTGTGAGCCCCATTTGGGAACGTGACTGTGTCCAACCTGATTACCTTGCATCTACCCCAGTGCTTAGCACAGTGCTTGGCACATAGTAAAGGGTTACTAAATACCACAACAATTAGTATTATTATTATCAATCTGCTTATTATTTGAATTATTATTTGAATTTAACCAGGCATTTTCTCCTTTTTTATGGTGTTTGTTAAGAGCTTATTATGTACCAGGCGCACTGTATTAAGCACTGGAGTAGATACAAGCTTTTCAGGTTGGACACACTTTCTGTCCCACCTGGGGCTTCCAGTCTTAATCCCCATTTTACAGATGAGGTAACTGAGGCACAGAGACGTTAAGTGACATGCCCAAGGGAGAAGCAGCGTGGCTCAGTGGAAAGAGCCCTGACTTTGGAGTCAGAGGTCATGGGTTCAAATCCCGGCTCTGCCACTCGTCAGCTGTGTGACTTTGGGCAAGTCACTTAACTTCTCTGAGCTTCAGTTCCCTCATCTGTAAAATGGGGATGAAGACTGTGAGCCCCATGTGGGACAACCTGATCACCTTGTAAGCTCCCCAGCGCTTAGAACAGTGCTTTGCACATAGTAAGCACTTAATGCTATTATTATTATTATTTTTATTACCAGGCTGGTTATCCACTAGGCCACACTGCTTCTCCTTATATTGTTCTATTTAATCTTACAAAACATGTAGACCCATTCAGGGCTTCCAATAGCTGCTTGGCATACGTTCCATCATCTAGTCGGGCACTCAGCATTGAAACCTAGGCCAGATGTCATTTTAGCATAACAATTTGGCAGTAGTTTGGGACCAAAAACCAGCCGGCAGACACTTAGCTCCAGCAGTCACTAGGAGACAACAGTGGAATTCAACATAGACGACTCCCAGGAATGACGAATTCTTAATGCACTCAGGAAGGGGATTATCCTTTCCTTACAAAGGGAAGACAAAAGGAAAAATAAAAGAATTCAGCCGCGAGCACTTTATACAACCCACGGGGTCCTCGTGGTTAGACTAATGCATCTCAGTCATTCATTCATTCAATCGTATTTATTGAGCGCTTACTGTGTGCAGAGCACTGTATTAAGCGCTTGGGAAGTACAAGTCGGCAACATATAGAGACGGTCCCTACCCAACAACGGGCTCACAGTCTAGAAGGGGGAGACAGACAACAGAACAAAACATATTAACAAAATAAAATAAATAGAATAGTAAATGTGTACAAATAGAGTAATAAATCTGTACAAACATATACACAGGTGCTGTGGGGAGGGGAAAGAGGTAGGGTTGGGGGAGGGGGAGGGGGAGAGGAAGGAGGAGGCTCAATCTGGGGGAGGGGGCTCAGTCTGGGACCCTCCTCCCTGATCTCATTCATTCATTCATTCATTCATTCATTCACATAGAGAAGCAGCGTGGCTTAGTGGAAAGAGCAGAGGCTTGGTTGTCAGAGATTGTGGGCTCTAATCCCAGCTCCACCACTTATCAGCTGTGTGACTTTGGGAAAGTCACTTCACTTCTCTGTGCCTCAGTTACCTCATCTGTAAAATGGGGATCACGGCTGTGAGCCCCAATTGGGACAACCTAGTAACCTTGTATCTATCCCAGCGCTTAGAACGGTGGTTGGCACATAGTAAGCGCTTAATAAATATCATAGTTATTATTATTATTATTATCCAAGCTTATTTATTAAGCACTTACTCTGTGCAGAGCATTGAACAAAGCACTTCCTGACTCCAGCCTCTCCTTCCTTCAGTCTCCCAATTCTACAATCCGTTGCCCAGTGTGCGCAGAGAAGCAGCATGGCCTAATAATAATAATAATGCTGATGGTATTTGTTAAGTGCTTACTATGTGCAAAGCACTGTTCTAGGTGCTGGGGAGGTTACAAGGTGATCAGGTTGTCCCACAGGGGGCTCACAGTTTTGTTCCCCATTTTACGGATGAGGTAACTGACGCACAGAGAAGTTAAGTGCTCGCCCAAAGTCACACAGCTGACAGTGGGCAGAGCCGGCATTTGAACCCATGACCTCTGACTCCAAAGCCCGGGCTCTTTCCCCTGAGCGAGCCTAGGAGTCAGAAGGACCGGAGTTCTAATCCCAGCTCCTCCACTTGTCTGCTGTGTGACCTCGGGCAAGTCACTTAACTTCTCTGGCCTTCAGTTATCTCATCTGTAAAATGGTGATTAAGACTCTGAGTGGGACTTGGACTGTGTCCACCCTGATTTGCATGTATCTATCCCAGCACTTAGTAATAACAATGGTACTTGTTAAGCGCTTACTATATGCAAAGCACTGTTCTAAGCACTCGGGGGATACAAGGTGATCAGGTTGCCCCACGTGGGGCTCACAGTCTTAATCCCCATTTTACAGATGAGGGAACTGAGGCAAAGAGACTTGCCCAAAGTCACACAGCCGACAACTGGCGGAGCCAGAATTTGAATCCGTGACCTCTGACTCCAAAGCCCGTGCTCTTTCCACTGAGCCACGCTGCTTTTCTGCTTAGTATAGTACTGCTTAATACAGTGCCTGGCCACATAGTAAGCACTTAAGGAACACCAAACAACAATAAAAAAGTGATTCACAATGTCTCACTTCCCAACTCAAAACCTCCCAACAGTTATCCATTTCTCTTTGCATCAGACCGGAGTTTCTGACTATTGGATTGTCCCTACCGGCACTTTCTGCACTTTCACCCCAGATAAACCCCAGCTCTTACTCCTTGCTCCCCTCAAGTTAACCTCTAAAACTGTACCTCATCCTCGACTCTTCCATTTCTGACCCATTCACACACCCTTCCCTCTTCATGGAAATTCCTCTCCCAGCCAATCCACCAGAACATACCACTCCCCACCTTCCTAAAACCAGTGACTATTCCCCAGTTCCTTGATTAGCTCCGTGTATATTTATTTGTTCCACTAGTTTTTTGCTTCTCTTATTGTTCACTAGTTGAATTTATATTTTCCTCTTTGTTTCCACTATTCATAGAAATGATCTGTTTCTGGCTGTTTCCTCCCATTAGACTGTAAACTCATCAAGGGCAGGGACCATGTTTTCTACTTTCATCGAATGCTTTTAATCACTTAGAATACTCTGGCTCTGCCACATGCCTGCTGTGTGTGACCTTGAGCAAGTCACAGCATGGCTTAGTGGAAAGAGCCCGGGCTTGGGAGTCAGAGGTCGTGGGTTCTAATCCCAGCTCCGCCACTTGTCAGCTGTGCGACTTTGGGCCAGCCACTTAACTTCTCTATGCCTCAGTTACCCCATCTGGAAAATGGGGATTAAGACTGTGAGCCCCACGTGGGACAAATTGATAACCTTGCATCTATCCCAGTGCTTAGGAAAGTGCTCAGCACATAGCACGCACTTAACAAATACCATCATTATTATTATTCTCTGCACCTCAGTTTCCTCTTCTGTAAAGTGGGGATTCAATACCCGTTCTCCCTCCTCCTCAAACTGCGAGCCCCATGTCAGGCAGGGACTGGGTCTGACCTAATTATCTTGTTATCGATAGTGTCCGGCACATATTAAGTGTTTAACCAATACCATTATTACTATTATTATCTGCACTCTATAAATACTGATGAGGATGATGAGGATGAATCTTTTCCGAATCAAAAGAACTGTAAAAGATTATGTGACATGGATTCTAGGCCTGCTTTAACCAGCAAACAAAATGGGCAACTGCCCAGGACAACTGCAGACACCTTTGTAGCACCTATTGGCTCTAACTTATAAATAATTTCTTCTCCCTAGGCATCCTCTCTTCTCCCTACGTCCTTCACCCTTCCTCTGATCTGAATTCTTAGGTCGATCTATCCAAGTCAGACCCACAGTATTAATGGGGCGGGGGAAGCTAATGAACAAATTCATTAGTACAACCAACTTTTATGGGGATGGTAGTTTGAAGTATTTACACCTGTCTATGAGGGAAATGGTCAGGCTAATTCACCAGTCAGGTATCCTTCAAGCAACTTCTCAAGGTAAGAAGCCCTTTCCCCATCCCACCACTAAAATACTGCATCTCACAAACACACAGGTGCACCTGAAGTACAAAAGCACTTTTCATACCCTGGCTTGACCAGCATATCAAACTCCTCAATCAAGCAATCAGTGGTATTTACTGAACGCGTACTGCACAGTCTTCAACTGCTTAGTATATACTCTGCAAATACTATATACTTAATATACACTTCATAAATACTGCCGATTGAGAACTGCTGTCACTGGAATGAGCACTGGACTGAGTAAATACACATCTTCAAATTGCCTGCAAACATCTAGATTAATTCCTGTCATTGAAAATTTACTTGTGGAAATGATTGGCCCGTTTTTATCAATTCACACTCTCTACTCTGGAATTTAGGAAACCACAGTCATAGTAAAACTGGGATTGGCATTACGTGAATCACATCTGTGTCTGATAACAGCTCATCTACTTTCATGGGAGAGAACTCTGTGGAGAAGAATAACAGGTCCCGAGTGAAGGAAAATTCAATATGATCTCGTCACTCTAATCTTAATAGATAAATGTTACTCCCAACCCAATCTATTCGGTTTTGGAAAATATATAAGGGAAAGTTGATTGTAAACTCTAGACCAGGGGCCATTCATTCGTGCATTCATTCAATCGTATTTATTGGGCACTTACCATGTGCAGAGCATTGTACTAAGTGCTTGGGAGAGTACAATAATAACAATAATGATGATGGCAATAATGCAACAATACAGTCACATTCCCTACCCACAACGAGCTTACAGTCTAAAGGAGGGGAGACACATATCAATACAAATAAATAAAATAAAATGACAGGCATGTACATAAGTGCTGTGGGGCTGGGCAGGGGAAAGAGCAAAGGGAGGAAGTCAGAGCGACGCAGAATGGAGTGGGAGATGAGGAAAAGTGGAGATTAATCTGGGAAGTTTTCTGGGCCATGTCCTGAGATGAAACGTGAGTCTAATTGGAGAACAAATGGCAGGCCACTGAGTGGAATATAGCCTTCACTCAGGCAGAGAGAAAGAGGTGCTAGGGACAAAGATGTACGTGGGGAATCTCTGATTCCAGCTGCTTCCTGACCTGAGCAGACCAGGCAGAAGTTTCCTTGCCCCTCTCCTGGCTGAGGGGTACATCACTCCACTCCATTTTCCTATCAGGAGGAACTCAGTCTTGGGGTCATAGAAGTGGAGCTGAATGGAGCAGGAATGGACTCTCAATCTCTACATCTTTAAATCTTTGGGCAAGTCACTGAACGTCTCTGTGCCTCAGTTCCCTCATCTGTAAAATGGGTATTAAGACTGTGAGCCCCCCGTGGGACAACCTGATCACCTTGTAACCTACCCAGCGCTTAGAACAGTGCTTTGCAGAGAGTAAGCGCTTAATAAATGCCATCATCATTATTATTATTAACAAAAACCATTAAAAAACTTTAAGCATTAATTGTGGGCTAAGCACTTACAGACCATCATCACTATTTGAAGCCAACTCAGTACATAGCCTACTGATGGAGGGATAGCCCCCTCTCCCCCTTACTGTCTAAACAAAAATTCTAAGGAAATTGGATGCTTAAGGTGTTAATAAATCACTAATGAGGTAGCAGTGACACGTGGAGAAGTTCAGTTGGCTCAGCGTCCCTATTTAGGAAGGTACTGCTCATCCCTGATGGAAGCCTAAATATTGCTTCCTCACCAAACTCTAAACTGCTCACCAGTGGTGTGTTTTTTTGTTTAATTTTGTTTTATGGGTACCTGTTAAGTGCTTATTATGTGCCAGGCACTGTTCTAAGTGTTGGGATACATACAAATAATGATAATAATAATGATAGTATTTGTTAAACGCTTACTATGTGCTGAGCACTGTTCTAAGCACTGGGAGGGATACAAGGCAATCAGGTTGTCCCACGTAGGGCTCACAGTCTTAATCCCCATTTTACAGATGAGAGAACTGAGGCACAGATAAGTGACTTGCCCAAAGTTACACAGCTGACAAGTGGCAGCTTGAAGTGGCAGAGACAAGTGACAGAGAAGCAGCGTGGCTCAGTGGAAAGAGCTCGGGCTTTGGAATCAGAGGTCATGGGTTCAAATCCCAGCTCCGCCGCTTGTCAGCTGTGTGACTTTGGGCAAGTCCCTTAACTTCTCTGTACCTCAGTTACCTCATCTGTAAAATGGGGATTAAGATTGTGAGCCCCACATGGGACACCCTGATCACCTTGTATCCTCCCCAGCGCTTAGAACAGTGCTTTGCACATAGTAAGGCTGAACAAATACCAAAATTATTATTATTTTATTATTAAGTGGCGGAGCCGGGATGAGAACCCATGACCTCTGACTCCCAAACTCGAGCTCTTTCCACTGAGCCACGCTGCTTCTCCAAGTAGGATGGTGAATGGGTATTTAATCCCCATTTCACAGATGAATTAACTAAGGGACAGAGAAGTTTTAGTGACTTGCCCAAGGACACACAGCATGCTCTTTTCAGTAGGTTATGCTGCTTCTCCTAACGCTGTGTCTCGTGAATTTTAATCTTGCTGTGCAGTAACCAAAACAATACTAATGTGTAGATCTATTGTTCTTTGCAAGCAATGTGGGGGTGTGAGGGTCCTACCATGGCTTTTTCAGCCACGCTTGCTTGTGTGGCATAGAATATAATCATCAGCATCATCACCTAGGAAAATGAAGGGCAAAATGTTCTGCACACAATAGACGCTCAGTACTATGCTCTGCCCTGGAGAGGTTCCCAGTTGAGTTCCCTGCACGAAGTAAGCGGCCAGTAAATGCTACTGAAGAAGAGAAAGGAAAGGAGACTGAATCGCTTGCCTGTATTTTATCCTTCTAAAGAAAAGTCACAGAAGTGCTGAATTCATAGCCCAACCCTAGCTGTGAGATTTGGGAAGGGAAAGGGAAGGGAAGGATTGGGAGGAGAAGGGTGGTAGTAATAATAATAATAATAATGGTACTTGTTAAGCACTTACTATGTGCCAGGCACTGTTCTAAGCGCTGGGGTAGCCACAAGTTAAGCCGGTGGGACCCAGTTCCTGTCTCACATGGGGCTCACATTCTTAATCCCCATTCTACAGATGCGGCAAGTGAGGCCCAGAGAAGTGAAGTGCCCAAGTTCATACAGCAGACATGTGGCGAGGCCAGGATTAGAACCCATGTCCTTCTGACTCCTAGGCCTGTGTTCTATCCATTTTATTTTGTTAGTATGTTTGGTTTTGTTCTCTGTCTCCCCCTTCTAGACTGTGAGTCCACTGCTGGGTAGGGACTGTCTCTATATGTTGGCAACTTGTACTTCCCAAGCGCTTAGTACAGTGCTCTGCACACAGTAAGCGCTCAACAACTACGATTGATTGATTGATTGAAATGCTCCCACAAAAATTTGTTCCTGGAGATCAGAGCTAGGAGATGGAACAGTTGCTTTGTGGTAGTTCTGAGATAAAATTTCCTGCCTCCATTTGTGTTTTCCTACCCTGTTCTCCTGCTCTCCCATTTTTTTAAATGGTATTTGTTAAGCGTTTACTATGTGCCAAGCACTGTTCTAAACACTGGGGGGTTACAAGGAAATCAGGTTGTCCCACGTGGGGCCCACAGTCTTAATTCCCATTTTCCAGATGAGGTAACCGAGGCACAGAGAAGTTAAATGACTTGCCCGAAGTCACACAGGTGACAAGTGGCAGAGCCGGGACTAGAACTCATGACCTCTGACTCCCAAGCCTGTACTCTTTAAACTGAGCCACACTGCTTCTCAATTGTTTTCAACTGTTGATATCTACCAGCACCCTGGATCTAGCGCTACTTTTTGAAAATATTGCCTGGAGGTTCTCAAACTGGGAACTGCACGATGGTCCACCTCTAAACTGTAAGTTCCTGGGGGGCAAAGAACATGTCTAACACCAACTGTTATACTGTACTCTCCCAACTGCTTTGTACAGTGCTCTGCACACAGTAAGCACTCACGCTTTGGGCATGTCACTCCCCTCCTCAAAAATCTCCAGTGGTTGCCTGTCAACCCACGAATCAGGCAAAAAACTCCTCACTCTCGGCTTTAAGGCTGTCCATCCCCTCGCCCCCTCCTACCTCACCTCCCTTCTCTCCTTCTCCAGCCCAGCCCACACCCTCCGCTCCTCTGCCGCTAACCTCCTCACTGGGCATCGTTCTCGCCTGTCCCGCCGTCGACCCCCGGCCCACGTCCTCCCCCTGGCCCGGAATGCCCTCCCTCCAAACATCCACCAAACTAGCTTTCTTCCTCCCTTCAAAGCCCTACTGAGAGCTCACCTCCTCCAGGAGGCCTTCCCACACTGAGCCCCCTTTTTCCTCTCCTCCTCCCCATCCTCCCGCCCTAATTCCTTCCCCTGCCCAAAGCACTTGTATATATTTGTACAGATATATTACTCTATTTATTTTACTTGTACATATTTACTACTCTATTTAGCTTGTTAATGATGTGCATATAGCTATAATTCTATTTATTCCGATGGTTTTGACACCTGTCCCCATGTTTTGTTTTTTTTGTCGGTCTCCCCCTTTTAGACTGTGAGCCCGTTGTTGGGTAGGGACCATCTCTATCTGTGGCCGATTTGTACTTCCCAAGCACTTAGTACAGTGCTCTGCACACAGAAAGCGCTCGATAACTACGACTGAATGAATGAACGAACGAATGAATAAATAGATTGACTGGTGTTTAGAGATTCAAATAGACTGTAAGTTCATTGTGAACAGGGAACACGTCTACCAACTCGGTTATACTGTACTCTACCAAGTGCATAGTACAGTATGCACACAGTAAGCGCTTAATAAATACTATTTACTGACTGAAGCAGATGATCATATGGAACTCCAAACCACTAGTGGTTGCTTAGTGATAGCACCTTCAATAATAAATCAACTTCCTGAAGAATTCCATGACTGCTCGCATCCAACCTCTCCCTCATCAAGTCATCTCCCTTTATCACCGTTTCCTTCTTGCTTTCCATCCGCCCCTTCCTAATTATTACGGAAACTGGAATTTGGTGCAAAGCAAAACGAGACTTTCAATAGCTGATAAAGCTAAAATGTAATCAAACTAATAAACCCCTATATAGTGGGTTGGACTCATAGGCTAAAGTTGAATGGTAGGAAGCCATCAGGCATACTAACAGAAAGAAACTCCAGAAAAAGCAGGATCCTCATTATTGAAGTGGGTTAGGTGGCTGGGGGGATTATCAATCTAAGTTTTGGGAAAGACCACGAAAAATATAATTTATATCCCCATATCAGTACATACAATATTAATGCCTTTCATTCTCTTTTTTATGGTATTTGTTAATCACTCACTATGTGCCAGACACCGTACTAAGCATTAGCACTTAGAACAGTGCTTGGTACATAGTAAGTTCTTAACAAATGCCATTATTATTATTATTATTATTATTATTATTATTATTATTATTATTATTATTAGGGTAGATACAAGCTAATCAGGTTGGACATAGTCCATGTCTCACAGGGGTCCTACAGTTTAACGCACATTTTGCAGATGAGGTAACTGAGGTGCAGAGGAGTTAAGTGACTTGCCCGAGGTCACGCCACAGACAAGTGGTGTAGCCAGGATTAGAACCCAGGTCCTTCTGAGTCCCAGGCCAGTGCTCTATCCACTAGGCAATACTGCTTTTCATTCCAAAAAGGGGGGAAAGATCTTGGGTTGTATTCTGTTTATAGGTCGGTTTTGATTACAGATCACAATTGTGAAAATTTAGCTTTGGTCATTCATTCAATCGTATTCATTCATTCATTTATTCAATCGTATTTATTGAGTGCTTACTGTGTGCAGAGCACTGTACTAAGCGCTTGGGAAGTCCAAGTTAGCAACATATAGAGATGGTCCCTACCCAACGATGGGCTCACAGTCTAGAAGGTCTAATGAGACAGCTGGAAAGTTTATTGCCAAAAGATATTTTCTAAGATGCAGTTATATATCCCTTATAAACCATTTCATTTGGCCCCAGCAATGTGGACAATAAAACAATATTTAAGAGCTAAAAACCATTACTGTCTATATATGCTCCCAAGGCAATTAGATTAGGCAGTATTTCAATTGATTCATTTGACCGAGTCACTCTCTTTCCACCTTCTTGGGGAGAACGAGCGATGACTGCCTCATACTGAGAAGTCTCATATTGAGAAGCAGCATGGTTTAGTGGAAAGAGCCCGGGCTTGGGAGTCAGAGGTCATGGGTTCTAATCCCGGCCCCGCCACTTACCAGCTGTGTGACTTTGGGCAAGTCACTTAACTTCTCTATGCCTCAGTTACCGCATTTGTAAAACGGGGATGAAGACTGTGAGCCCCACATGGGACACCCTGATTACCTTGTATCTACCCCAGCACTTAGAACAGTGCTTGGCACATAGTAAGTGCTCAACAAATACCATAATTATTATTATTATTATACTGGAATTATACTGCAGTGTCTGAATATCAGGCAATTTGTTATCACAGAAAGAATACACCTCTTCACATAGTACGGAATGACTCTGTGGACCAAAGAAATGCTATTTAAAACTACAAGAGGGGAAGAAAAGTATGCTTCCAGTTTAATCAAAAGATAAATAGCCTGAGCACGGGCTTGGGAGTCAGAGGACTTGGGTTCTAATCCAAGCTCCGTGACTTTTCTGCTGTGTGATCTTGGGAAAGCTACTTAACTTCTCTGTGCCTCAGTTCCCTCATCTGCAAAACGGGGACTCAATACCTGTCACACTCTCAGACTCTGAGCCCCATGTGGGATGTGATTACTTTGATTCTACCCCAGCACTTATTACAGTGCTTGGTACATAGTAAGTGCTTGACTGTGAGCCCACTGTTGGGTAGGGACTGTATATGTTGCCAACTTGTACTTCCCAAGCGCTTAGTACAGTGCTCTGCACACAGTAAGCGCTCAATAAATACGATTGATTGATTGATTGATTGATTAAAGAACTTTGGCTCATGCACTGGGTTTAAGTAGTAGGGTGGAGCTGCGAAGGAAAATCTAAAATATTTTCTTGTTGGTAACGCATCCTTTTTTAAGACTTCTTGTTATCTGGGGAGGAGGTCAATGAAAAACAGAAAAGAGATGAGATTGGAAAAGGAGGATTTATTGAAGGCTAATGCTGGGCCATGCACTGTATTAGGTTTAGGAAGCCCTCCTTCTAGTGACCCCTCTCAGGGTCACACCTGGAGAGTTTCCATCCTCTACCATCATCAATCGTATTTATTGAGCGCTTACTATGTGCAGAGCACTGTACTAAGCGCTTGGGAAGTACAAATTGGCAACATATAGAGACAGTCCCTACCCAACAGTGGGCTCACAGTCTAAAAGGGGGAGACAGAGACCAAACATACTAACAAAATAAAATAAATAGAATAGATATGTACAAATAAATTAAATAAATAAATAAATAGAGTAAAAAAAATGTACAAACATATATACATATATACAGGTATATATATATATACATATATACCAGGCTCAGCTACTGGAGGGAGAGCCAAGACAAGGCCTACCCATTCCATTCTTAGTTTGGGCAGTGGCTAGCGAGTGGAAGGCCATCTGCTACACGCCAAAACTCCCCTGTGCTTGGCAGCAAGCAGCGACACAGGAGCGAGTCGAGGGCGGAGACTCAAGTTTACTGCGCGGAAGGAGGCGATGGTAAACCACTTCCGTATTTTTACCAAGAAAACTGTATGGATCCGTTACCAAAACAATTGCAGGTGGGGAGCTGGGCGTCCTGGGAGAGATGTCGCTATGGTCGGAAACGACTCGACGGCATAAGACAAGGCAAGGCCTTCTAGTGAGTTCCATATTTAACCGAGTTAATGTTCTGTTGAATAGTTTGTGATGTTAAAGCCTCTTCACTGGGTGGTTCATTCTACTGAAGCTCCCCAAGCTGGGATTACCTTCAAGTAGGTGAATTAGGACAATGCCACGTGCAAATAGAGAATGCCATTTGCTTGCACGATCAAATATTCATTACCTAACTTGGTAAAAGAAATGTTCCTAATAGCATCTGAGTTGGAGCTGAGTATCCGTCCATTTTGATTACTTCATAATCGAAAGATGGTACGATCGATCGCTTACTGTGTGCAAAGCACTGCGCTGGCATGGCCTCGTGGAAAGAGCCCGGGCCTGGGAATCAGAGGATTTAGGTTCTAATCTTGGGTCTGCCCCTGCCTGTTATGTGACCTTGCCCAAGTCACTTAATTTCCCTGGGGCTCAGTTTCCTCACCTGTGAAATGGGGATTCAATCCTACTTCCTCCTACTTTGTCTGTGAACCCCATATGGGACAGGGATTATACCTGATCTGATTATCTTGTATATACCCCAGCACTTGGTACAGTGTTTGGCACAGAGTAAGCACTTGACAAATACCATAATTATTAATTATTATTACTATTCATTCATTCAATCGCATTTATTGAGCACTTACTGTGTGCAGAGCACTGTACTAAGTGCTTGGGAAGTACAAGTTGGCAACATATAGAGACGGTCCCTACCCAACAGCGGGCTCACAGTCTAGAAGCGGGAGACAGACAACAAAACAAAACATATTAACAAAATAAAATAAATGGAATAAATATGTACAAGTAAAATAAATAAATAGGGTAATAAATATGTACAAACATATATACATATATACAGGTGCTGTGAGGAGGGGAAGGAAGGGCTCAGTACTAGGCACTTGAGAGAGTACAAATGAATTAGCAGATCTCACTCCTTCCCTCAAGGAGTGTCCAAAGGAGTAGAGGGAGACAGACACCAAATTACAGAGAGAGAGAAGCAGCATGGCTCAGTAGAAAGAGCCTGGGCTTTGGAGTCAGAGGTCATGGGTTCAAATCCCAGCTGTGCCAATTGTCAGCTGTGTGACTTTGGGCAAGTCACTTCACTTCTCTGGGCCTCAGTTACCTCATCTGTAAAATGGGGATTAAGACTGTGAACCCCCCGTGGGACAACCTGATCACCTTATAACCTCCCCGGTGCTTAGAACAGTGCTTTGCACATAGTAAGTGCTTAATAAATGTCATTATTATTATTATTATTTACATAAGTGCTTCAGAGAAGGGATGTTGGGGGAGTGAGTAGCCATGCACTTGGGTGATGTTTGTGGCTGATGTAGGGTGGATAGATGCAAAATTAATCAGGGAAGACTTCCTGGAGCAGATATAATTTCAGGAGGGTTTTGAAGACCAGGAGAGCAATTGTCTGTGTTTTGAATTGTAGTCTGTCTCCCCCTTCTACACTGTGAGCCCGTTGTTGGGTAGGGACCATCTCTATATGTTGCCAACTTGTACTTCCCAAGCGCCTAATACAGTGCTCTGCACACAGTAAACACTCAATAAATATGACTGAATGAATGAATGTGCAGGGGTAGGATGTTCCAGACAGAAGGGAGGACGTGAGCAAAACTTAAGTGGTGGAAAAGACAAGACTTAGGCACAGTTTAGAGATTCGCTTGAGAGCCGCAAAGCATGTGGGCTGGGGTGTACTAAGATGAGTCATGATACGTTTTCTCGCAACAGATCCTGGATTTTAGAAAGAAAATGTTATAGTTCATTTTCTTTAAGATGTTTACCAACTTTTTATGGTTCGGGGAAAATTCTTTCAAGAAAAATGTCAAATAATAGGAGATGCCAACTTGTAACTTCGAGTTCAAACAAAGGACGCTTCCGACATTTCTGAATTTACATAATATTTAAGCTTTATGACACTGGGTCCAACTTGACAACCCTAGTCTCCTTTAAGGATCTGATTGTATCTGCTCTCTACATTGCTTGTAGGAGGTAGTAAAATGGACGTGCCAACCGCCTGTGAGATTTGGGCTTGTGACTTAACTTGGGGAGTACAGTGCTTTGCACACAGTAAGCGCTCAATAAATATGATTGAATAAATGAATAAATCATGAGAAATAGGCCCATCCCTTCCCCACTCCCATGCCTCAACTTCTCTGGGTCATCCATGCCCCCCTTTAAACTTTCCCACTTTCTCCTCCCAAACTGTTTCCCCATTTTGAAATGAATCGGATGGGAGCCATGGAGAAATAGGGAGCATCTGCTGTGGAGAAGGGAAGGAAAGGCTAAAGGGAAAATGAAATCCACTCTCCAATGTACAATCTATTTTTTGTTCAAAAATGGGGGGAAGCTAACTTTTGTCAATCAATCAACCATATTTATTGAGCGCTTACCATGTACAGAGCACTGTACTAATTGGGAGAGTACAGTGTAACAGAATTAGTAGACATGCTTGCTGCCCACAGTGAGCTGACCATCTTAGAGGATGAGGTCTAGGTTGCTGCTTTGTATCACCTTTCTTCCATGGATTTCAAAATCCATCACTGATTGAAAAAGGGTCCTGTGCAAGCACTGAGGGTGTGATCAAGAAAGTCTAAAAAAGAATGAAAAACACCAGGAGGAATGTCCTTAACCTAGCTAAAAATAAGGTAGAAGAAGCTGAACAAGGCAATAACAAACGACAATATATGAAGAGAAGCAATGTTGCTAATGGACAAGGCATGGATTGGGAGTAAGACGGTCCTAGGTTCTAATGCCAGGTCTGTCACTCATCTAAGAGAAGCAGCGTGGCTCAGTGGAAAGAGTGCGTGCTTGGGAGTCACAGGTCATGGGTTCTAATCCAGGCTCCGCTACTTGTCAACTGTGTGATTTTGGGCAATTCCCTTAACTTCTCTGTGCCTCAGTTACCTCATCTGCAAAATGGGGATTAAGACTGTGAGCACCACGAGGGACAACCTGATCACCTTGTATCCCCCCCAGTGCTTAGAACAGTGCTTCGCACATAGTAAGGGCTTAACAAATATCATCATTATTATTATTGTTACTGTGTGACTATGGGCAAGTCACTTCACTTCTCTGTTCCTCAGGTACCTCATTTGCAAAATGGGGATTAAGACTGTGAGCCCCATGTGGGACAGGGACTGTGTCTAACCTGATCATCTTGTGTCTACCCCAGCTCTTAGTACAGCGCCTGGCCCGTAATAAGTGCTTAACAAATACCATTAAGAAAAGGACTATTCTAGTAGGAACAGAAGAAGCAACCTAAAAAGAAAAATGAATGAAGCATTTTAAGGGCAATGAAACCTTTCTCATATTTCCTTGAGAAATATGATTTCCTTGAGGAAATCATATTTCCTTCCTTAGGGAAGCAGCATGGCTCAGTGGGAAAGAGCCCGGGCTTTGGAGTCAGAGGTCATGAGTTCAAATCCCGGCTCTGCCACTTGTCAGCTGTGTGACTTTGGGCAAGTCACTAAACTTCTCTGTGCCTCAGTTCCCTCATCTGTAAAATGGGGAGGAAGACTGTGAGCCCTACATGGGACAACCTCATCACCTTGTATCCCCCAGCGCTTTGAACAGTGCTTTGCACATAGTAAGCGCTTAATAAATGCCATTATTAATTAATTAATTAATTTCCTCTTCAGTCTAGTCAAATGGCCAATGAAATTACCAGAAAAGTGTGACCATTTTGAACCAGGGAAACCATCACAATCCTCTGTTTACACCCGGTTCGGTTTTGACTTTTATTGGGCTTGGTGGTGAGGTTCAAACTGCAGGTAAGGAAGCCTTGGGGAACTTGGACAGGATTCAAAAGACAGTAATGAGAATGGTTAAACAGTTGGACACTATGACCCTTGAGGAAAGGAAATGGGAACCCGGGATTATTTAGCCTAGAGAAGAGAAGTGTAAGTAGTTTAATAATAATTTTCTTCACCCAGCAAGTGATAAGGAGATGGGATCTCTTATCTCAGGAAGTTGTGTCGTGCCAAAATGTCAGGTAAGTTCATGGGAAGTTTGGAGAAATTCATGGATGAGTGGTTCATAATGGGTTTTACTAGAGGGGAAGTCAGGGATGGTCGATTGTGTCATTCCTAAACATACAGACGGATGTCAAGGAGGGTAATCATCCCAAGATCTTTCCAGCATTCTGCTGCCATGGTCGGAGTTAGATTACCGGGATTTCCCCCAGTTAAATTATTAAATAATTTTGTCCTATAAATGAACCTTGTAGGAAAAGGCATTAAGAGCTACACGACTGGTCAAATCACCAAATGAAATGCCTTTCCTTTCGCAACAAAATCTTCTAACTATTGCTCTATGTATGAACTCCTTAGTAAAAGTGAAAATTGAAAGAATATTTTTTTCCCTTTTACGAAAGTGCCCTATATTCAGTCATATGTTCTATGTAACAATTGTACTCACAGATAAATTATTTCCTATTATTAATTCATAATTTTAGAATTCAAACCAAAGTATTTTTAATACTAAAAAGAATATAAAGGCTAGCAATGAAAATAGTTAAAAAGTCTTCTTAAATATTTTAAAGTGAAAAGCACAGCACCTCATTTAATTTCCCCATTTTTTCTTATCGGTCCATTCGTTAAGAAAAACACACCCTCATCAAATAAAACACAATGCAAACTAAAGGAAGGCCAATTAAAATGAAAGAAGCCAATTAAATCAGAGCTCAGGCCATATTCTGGATCTTATCCTGACCTTATCCTAGAAAAAGAGCCAAGATAACTATAAATAAGGTGGAATTTGTGAAGTATCTTGACTCTAATAGTCACGACAACATTTGATTTAAAATTCTCAAGTCAAGCAAGCAACAAGAGCATTTCTGAGTTTGGGAAAGAGTTTGGAAGATGTTTGAAGCACTCAGAATTCTGATTAGAAATGTGGAATGTGTGCTTATAGTTTTGCTCAAATGGAAATAGGTAAGAAAACATTAAATGATGCGCCTAAGATATTAAAATGTTACACCTCACTCCTCTAGTGCCAGCTTGCTCACTGTGCCCCTTGCTCATCTCTCTCACTCACGACCCCCTGCCCACATCCTCCCTCTGGCATGGAGCTCCCTCTCCCTTCAGATATTATTATTATTATGGCATTTGTTAAGCACTTACTATGTGCCAGGCACTGTACTAAGCGCTGAGGTGGATACAAACAAATCGGGTTGGAGGCAGTCCCTGTCCCACATGGGGCTCACAGTCTCAATCCCCATTTTACAGATGAGTTAACTGGGGCCCAGAGAAGTGAAGTGAAGCCCCAGATCATACGCAGCAGTCTATTATTACTCTATTTATTTATTACTCTATTTATTTATTACTCTATTTATTTATTTTACTTGTACATATCTATTCTATTTATTTTATTTTGTTAGTATGTTTGGTTTTGTTCTCTGTCTCCCCCTTCTAGACTGTGAGCCCACTGTTGGGTAGGGACCGTCTCTATATGTTGCCAACTTGTACTTCCCAAGCGCTTAGTTCAGTGCTCTGCACACAGTAAGCGCTGAATAAATACGATTGATTGATTGATTGACTGGTGGAGCTGGAATTAGAATCCATGATCTTCTCACTCCCAGGCCCGTGCTCTACCCACTATCCCAAGCTGATTCCCACAGACCACCATTCTCCCCATCTTCAAAGTCTTTATTAAAATCACATTTCCTCCAAGAGGTCTTCCCCTAGTAAGCCCTCTTTTCACCGACACCCTCTCCCTTCTGCACTTGGAGCTGTACCCTTTGGGGACAGAAGGGGACAGAAGGTAGAGAAGCTGCGTGGCTCAGTGGAAAGAGCTTCTCTGGGCCTCAGTTCCTTCATCTGTAAAATGGGGATTAATATGAGCCCCCCGTGGGACAACCTGATCACCTTGTAACCTCCCCAGTGCTTAGAAAAGTGCTTGGCACATTGTAAGCGCTCAATAAATGCCATTATTATTATTATTATTATTATTATTACTTGGTATTCATCCCACCCTCACCCCAACAGCACTGGCAATAAATCTGTAATTTATTTATATTAATGTCTGCCTCCCCCTATGGACTGTAAGCTTCCTGTGGACAGGGACTGAGAGCCCCATTTTTCCTCTCCTCCATCTCTCTCCATTGCCCCCCTCCTCTGCCCTAGCACTTGTACATACTTACTATTCTATTTATTTTATTAATGATTTGCATATAGCTCCAATTCTATTTATTCTGATGGTTTTGACACCTGTCTCCATGTTTTGTTTTGTTGTCCGTCACCCCCTTCTAGACTGTGAGCCCGTTGTTGGGTAGGGACCATCTCTATATGTTACAGACTTGTACTTCCCAAGCACTTAGTACAGTGCTCTGCACACAGTAAGCACTCAATAAATATGACTGAATAAATGAAAGAATGATTATCCCCTCCCAAGTGTTTAGTACAGTGCTCTACACATAGAAAGCACTTGATAAATACCACTGATTAAGATGAGTGCCGCTTTTCTCAACAAGGAATTGTTTCCAGAATGTACAATAACATATTCATTTACATGAACTGAAAAGACTCAACCTCAGCATCACACACATATTTAAATAGCAGGCTTCTTTTATGGTACTTGTAAAGCGCTTGCTATATGAGAGGTACTGCACTAAGCACTGATAATCAATTTGGATTATCCTTTGTCCCACATGGAGCTCACAGCCTAAATTGGAGGGAGGAGGATTTAATCCCCATTTTACAGATGAGGTAACGAAGGCAAGGAAGAGTTTGTGACTTGTCCAAGAACACAGTGTAGTACTGTCCAACCTGCTTCTCTTCTGTCTATTCCAGACCTTAGTACAGTGCTTGGCACATTAGCAATCTCTTTATTATCACTACTAACAATAACAACTATATTTACTTCACGTGATAAGACATGGAGGATGTGGCAGATGGGGACTCCTGCCAAACTCTTCCTGTTTTTAATGGCATTTATTAAGCACTTACTATGTGCAAAGCACTGTTCTAAGCACTGGGGAGGTTACAAGGTGTTCAGGTTGCCCCACGGGGGGCTCACAGTCTTCATCCCCATTTTACAGATGAGGTAACTGAGGCCCAGAGAAGTTAAGTGACTTGCCCCAAGTCACACAGCTGACACTTGGTAGAGCTGGGATTTGAACCCATGACCTCTGACTCCAAAGCCTGGGCTCTTTCCACTGAGTCACGCTGCTTCCTTGGTGCAGGCTCTTGGTCCTGACGTCTTGGTGACTAGGCCGTGGCTCATCCATTGTTTACGACCAGAGAATCCATCATGGGGTGATTTGAGAAAGCTACTTTTTGGAGAATGAGACACAGCCTTTTAGCATCAGGAAATTAGGCTCACAATTTCCTTTTGATCAAAGCCTTTTGGTGGAAAGTATGTCTAACTTCTGACACACCATGCAGAGAGTATCTTTTTGACCCTAAGAGAAGAACTAAAGCAGAGTTTATTTTGTTTTGGGAGAGGGGGGAGATCAATCACATTGTATTGTGGTAATTTGTTGATACATTAGACAGGTCTAAGATGAAATTGAGGCTCTCATTCCTCCCAACTACTCAGGCAAACACAGCACCAGTTTGTGATATTAGAAAAATATCCAGGAACTTGCCTGAACCAAAAATAAACATTTTTTTTACAAAAATTGTTTTAGGAATTTATTTAAGAATTGCTTTAGGGGTGTGGTTTTCTTGAACAAAAAGCCTGTCCTTTTTTTTTTTTTTAATAAACAGTACAATGAAAGAAAGGTGATTCTTGGCCTCTCTAACAATTTGTCCATCCTTTTTTGGCATTCCAAAGAATGCATCTGTTTATTTTCTTACATTCCAAAGAGATTTAAAACTTGAGAAAATGTGTCCAAGGGGCAGTTTAAAGCCCCTTTGCATACCACTCTGCTAAATAAACAGAAATCGATGCTGCCTGAAGTCAAGGAGAGAAGTAACACCACATCAGTGATGAAAAGGGTTCCCATAAGGTTTATGTTTTCCTTCTCTCTACTTTTTGAAGTTACTCGCTGGCATCCACCTTTTCTGAGGACTATTATCTTGTGGTCTGAAACTTTTGATTGTGCAGACTGGCAGATGAGATCTCGGCAGCCTGATGGGCTCTGACAAAGAGCAGCGGGCAACCTGGATATCTCCAAATGATTTTCATAGGCGTTACTAAAATATCTGACACCCTCAAGAGACCGAGGCTTGGACGGTTACTAAGCAAATTCAACTGACCTGAGAAATTCACCAAGATCCCGAGGTTATCCTCCAATCATTAAAATAATAATAACAATAATTATAGTGGTATTTGTTAAGCGCTTACGATGTGCCAGGCACTGTACTAAGCGCTGAGGTGGATACAAGTGAATCGGTTTGGACAAAGTCCCTGTCCCACACGGGACTCACAGTCTCAATCCCCGTTACAGATGAGGTAACTGAGGTACAGAGAAGTGAAGTGACTTGCCTAAGGTCACACAGCAGACGTGGCAGAGACGGGATTAGAACCCATGACCTTCGGACTCACAGGCCCGTGCTCTATCCACTATGTTATGCTGCTTCTCAGTTTATCCCCTGCCTTCTTTCAATCAATCAATCAATCGTATTTATTGAGTGCTTACTGTGTGCAGAGCACTGTACTAAGCGCTTGGGAAGTACAAGTTGGCAACATATAGAGACAGTCCCTACCCAACAGTGGGCTCACAGTCTTTCCCTGATCCCCACAAATCTATCCTGTTCCCCCACAGAGAACTCCGATGCTTTGACCCGGACCAACTGTCTCAAATCATGTTGCCCCAATTTTTTTTTTGGATGGCATTTATTAAGCGCTTATTATGTGCAAAGCACTGTTCTAAGCACTGCGGAGGTTACAAGGCGATCAGGTTGTCCCATGGGGGGCTCACAGTCTTCATCCCCATTTTACAGACGAGGGAACTGAGGCACAGAGAAGTGAAGTGACTTGCCCAAAGTCACACAGCTGACAATTGGCGGAGCCGGGATTTGAACCCATGATCTCTGACTCCAAAGCCCGGGCTCTTTCCATTGAGCCATGCCAATTTGTCTCCATACTTTAACTGCCTATCCTTGATTACAAATTGATGCCGTCAATACTGCCCTCTTTACTTAAATCCCCTCTGCCCTGCCCCCTTCCCCTCCCCATAGCACTTGTATACATTTGTACAGATTTATTACTCTATTTCACTTGTACATATTTACTACTTTATTTTGTTAATGATGTGCATTTAGCTTTAATTCTATTCGTTCTGACGAATTGACACCTGTCCACATGTTTCGTTTTGTTGTCTGTCTCCCCCTTCTAGACTGTGAGCTCGTTGTTGGGTAGGGACCGTCTCTATCTGTTGCCGACTTGCACTTCCCGAGCGCTAAGTACAGTGCTCTGCACACAGTAAGCGCTCAATAAATATGGCAATGAATGAATGAATGAACTCAATTCACCCGTCCCCCTAACCCTTCACCAATCTCATGACACTAACCCACAGCCTTGGATCACTTCCACAAACTACTTCCTTCGCTCCTGTGCCCGACCTGTGGAGTGCTGCTTGCGGAAATCCAGATAAAAGGCAACTTGTCCATCTCAGGTTAACTCAGGTTAATCCTTGCCTGCTTTAACTCTGCCCTCTCCTCTGCCCAGCAGCATTATTTCTCCATCCTAGTCTCCCATGTCCATTGCCAGTTGTTTCAGACATTTAACTCCCTTCTCAAGCCCCCTGAGCTTCCCCCATCGAAAATTTCTTAGACCTAATGACCTGGCTACAAATTTTATGGATAAAATTGAAACCACCAAGGATCATCTCCCTAAAATATCCATTGCTCTTCTCTTGTCCCTCCCTCCTCTTACCTGCTTGACTCTCCCATTTTTCTCAGCAGTATCTCATGAGATCTCCTGCCTCCTCTCAAAATCTACCCCCTCCACTTGTGCCAGAGACCTCATTCCTTCGTACCTTATCAGAACACTTGCCTCCTCCCTTCTTCCCTCCCTGATCACCATCTTTAAATGTTCACTACTCAATCAATCAACTACTACAACTAATCCATGCTGCCACAGTTGAGGGTATTTATTTATTGATGGCTGTACTAAGCAGCTTGGGAGAGTACAACACACCAATATAACACATTCCCTGCCCATAACGAGTTTACTGTCTAGAGGGGGAGATGTGTTCCCATCCTAAAAAACCCTCCGGCTCCCTCCATTTATGACCCTATTTCCCTCTAACATTCCTCTAGACTCCTTGAGCAAGTTGTCTACACCTGCTGCCTCCAATACTTCTCCTCTAATTCTCTCCTAGAACCCTTCCAATCTGGCTTCCACCCCTTTCACTCCATCAGACTTCATCTAAGAGGCAGCATGGCTTAGTGGAAAGAACACAGGCTTGGGAGTCAGAGGACCTGGGTTTTTATCCCACCTCTGCCACTTGTCTGATGTGTGACCTTGGGAAACTCACTTAACTTCTCTGTGCCTCAGTTACCTAACCTGTAAAATAGGGTTTAAAATTGTTAGCCTCATCTGGGACAACCTAATTACTCTGTATCTACCCCAGTGCTTAGAACTGTGCTTGGCACATAGTAAGTGCTTAACAAATACCATTATTATTATTATTATTATCATGCCTCTCCTCTCAAAAGACACCAGTGATCTCTTTCTTGCCAAATCCAATGGCCTCTAATCCATCCTTATCCTCCTCGACCTCTCAGCTGCCTTTAGACACTGTGGACCACCCCCATCTCCTAGAAACACTATCTAAACTTGGCTTCACTGACACGGTCCTCTTATGGTTCTCCTCGTATCTCTCTGGCCACTTAGTCTCTTTCAAGGGTGCCTCCTCTGCCTCCCACCCCCTAACTGGGGGGGCCCTCAGAGTCCCTTCTATTCTCCATCTACACCCACTCCCTCGGAGAACTCATTTGCTCCATGGCTTCAACAACCATCTCTATGCGGATGATTCCAAATCTCTCTTTCTCTCTTTCTCTGCAGTCTTGTATTTCCTCCTGCCTTCAGGACATCTCTACTTGGATGTCCCACTAACACCTCCAACTTAATAGGCTCAAAATAGAATGCTTCATTTTCCCACCCAAACTCTGACCTCCTCCTGACTTTCTCATCACTGTAGATGGCAACACCATCCTTCCTGTCTCAATAGCTCGTAACCTTGGCATTGTCCTTGATTCAGCTCTCTCCTTAATTCCACATATGGAATTTGTCACCAAATTCTGTTGGTTCTACCACCACACATCACTAAAATCCACCCTTTCCTTTCCAAACTGACCTCCTGCTGGCTTTCTCATCACTGTAGATGGCATCGCCATCCTTCCTGTCTCACTAGCTCGTAACCTTGGCATTGACCTTGATTCAGCTCTCTCCTTAATCCCACATATGGAATTTCTCACCAAATTCTGTCGGTTCTACCTTCACAACATCACTAAAATCCACCCCTTCCTTTCCAAACTGCTACCACATTGATAGAAGCACTTATCCCACCCCCCTTGACTACTGCATCAGCCTCCGTGCTGACCTCTCCTCACTCCAGTCCTTACTTTGCTCTGCTGCCCAGATCATTTTTCTAACAAACCATTCAGTCCATATTTCTCCACTCCTAAAGAACCGCCAGTGGTTGCTTATCCACTACTGTATCAAACAAAAACTCCTTACCATTGGGTTTAAAGTATTCATTCACCTTGCCTCCTCATACCTTACCACACTGATTTCCTCCTACAACCAAGCATTCTCGCTTCCCCCCTCTAATACCAACCTACTCACTTTCATTCATTCAATCGTATTTATTGAGCACTTACTGTGTGCAGAGCACTGTACTAAGCGCTTGGGAAGTACAAGTTGGCAACATATGAGTGAGGTACTCACTGTACCTCAATCTCACCTATCTCACTACAAACCTCCTTGCCCATGTCCCACCTCTTTCCCCTTCAAATCTGACAGACCACCACTCTCTCCACATTCAAACCTTATCAAATCACATCTCCTCCTCCCTAACCTAAGCCTTCCATTCCCCTACTCCCTCTCCCTTCTGCATCGCTGTTGCACTTGGATTTGTACCCTTTATTCACCCCACCCTCAGCCCCACAGCATTTATGTACGAATCCACAATTTATTTTAATGTCCGTCTCCCCCTTCAGACTGTAAACTCCACCAACTGTTATATACTCTCCCAAGAGCTTAGTACAGTGCTGTGCACAGAGTAAGCACTCGATAAATGACTGTTTATAGTTGACAAGTCAAAGCTGAAGAGAAGCACTGCGGCTTAGTGGAAAGAGCCCGGGCTTGGGAGTCCGAGGTTGTGGGTTCTAATCCCAGCTCCGCCACTTGCTAGCTGTGGGAATTTGGGCAAATCACTTCACTTCTCTGTGCCTCAGTTACCTCATCTGTAAAACAGGGATTAAAACTGTGAGCCCCACATGGGACAACCTTCCCTTGATTACCTTGTATCTACCCCAGTACTTAGAACAGTGCTTGGCACATAGTAAGCACTTAACAAATACCATCATCATCATCATCATCATAATCTACATATTCCCCACCCTTTCCCTTTTGATTCCCCCCTGCCCCCATCCTCTGCCATTACAAGAAAGCAGAAGGATAGATGTTAGTTCCAGGTCTTTTCAACTTACTACTACTACTACTACTACTACTACTACTAATAATAATAATAATGATGGCATTTGTTAAGCACTTACTATGTGCAAAGCACTGTTCTTAGCGCTGGGGTGGATACAAGGTGATCAGGTTGTCCCACATGGGGCTCACAGTCTTAATCCCCATTTTACAGATGAGGTAACTGAGGCACAGAGGAGTTAAGTGACTTGCCCAAAGTCACACGGCTGAAAAGCGGCAGAGCCGAGATTAGAACCCATGACCTCTGACTCCCAAGCCCAGGCTCTTTCCACTGAGCCACACTGCTTCTACTACTACTACAGTTGAGGATTAAGCAAGGAACTTGGATTCAGCATGTGTCCTATAAAACAGGAAACTCTTGTAGCTCAAAAGTCTTTAAGCAACTTTAAAAGTATTTGAGACAATCATTCAGGAACAGTAGTAATAATAATAAGAAGAAGATGAAGAAAAGTGATATTTATTAAGCACTTTCTATGTGCCAAGCATTGTGCTAAGCATTGGGATATACACAAAATAATAGGTCAGACACAGTCCCTGACCCTATTCAGAGTCTAAATGGGAGAGAACAGGTATTGAATCCCTGTTTTACAGATGAGGAAATTGAGGCACAGAGAAGTGAAGTGATTTGCCCAAGGTCACACAGCAGTTAAATGGTGGAGCGGAATTAGAATCCAGGTCCTCTAACTCTCAGGCCTATGCTCTTTCCAGCCTGCTTATGATGATTACTGTGCTCTTGGGACCCACACACAAGAAAGCATGCAAATAACTACGAACCCTTTTGCAAATTCCAAATAACAATAATAATAATAATAATAATTATTATTATTATAATTATGGTATTCATTAAGTGCTTACTATGTGCCAAGCACTGTTCTAAGCACTGGGGTAGATACAAGGTAATCAAGTTGTCCCACGTGGGGCTCATGTCTTAATCCCCATTTTACAGATGAGGGAACTGGGGCACAGAGAAGTTAAGCCGCTTGCCCAAGGTCACACAGCAGGTAGGTGGCAGAGCCGGGGTTAGAATCCACATCTTCTGACTCCCAAGCCATGCTTTCCACTAAGCCATGCTGTTTCTCCACAGCACATAGTGCTGTGGGCTAATAACCTGAAGAAAACCGAAGTTACATACCACCTATACCCGGAAAACAATATAAGGAACCGAAGATTTTCACTGGTAACTCCAAGTCAAGTTTTATTGAGCCATTGTGGAGTCCATCCTTCTCCATCTCTGGGAGACGGAGGTCACACCACACTCATCATCAAATGGAAGGACAATGTTACCAGGCCAAGATAGGAAAAAGCCTCTACCCAAAAAGCACAAAAAGGCTGAAAACAATACTGGCTGAAAGATATACTACTGCTAAAAACCTGAGGTTTTCCTGAGGTAAATGGTGACTCATGTCAGACCATATGCGGGCCAGATGGGACGAAGGAAAACCTTTCGACAGCAGGAACGCACTTCTGACATGAAAAGGGAACTCGGAAATCAGCAGCAGCTCCAAAGTCACACGGACAGGAACAGCAAGCTTTGACTAATAAACAACACAGATCAGTGAACTGTTAAACCAACTCAGAGCCCGACCCATCAAGGAAATCAGTGTGGACTTGCGGGAAGAACATCGGTCTGGAATTCGGGACAACTGGATTCTAATCCCAATCCTTCCACTGGCCTGCTGGGTAACCTTGGGTAAATCATGTAACCTCCCTGGGCCTCATTTTTCTCATCTGGTAAAATGAGGATAAGATACCTGCCCTCCCTATCTCTTAGATTGTGAGCCACATTTGAAAGAGTCAGAAAGTCATGGGTACCAATCCTGGCTTCGCCACCTTGCCTGCTGTGTGGCCTTGGGCAAGTCACTTCACTTCTCTGGGCCTCAGTTACCTTATCTTTAAAATGGGGTGAGCCCCACGTGGGACAGGGACTGTATCCAATCCGATTTCCTTGTATCCACCTCAGCACTTACTACAGTGCCTGGCACATAGTAAGTCCTTAACAAATACACAGTTATTATTAGATAGCTGCTTTGCACATAGTAAGTGCTTAATAAATGCCATCATTATTATTATTAGAGATGGTATCCGCCCCCTTTTTCCTCTCCTCCTCCCCCCCGCCCTACCTCCTTCCCCTCTCCACAGCAGTTGTATATGTTTGTACAGATTTATTACTCTATTCATTTTACTTGTACATATTTACTATTCTATTTATTTTCTTAATGATGTGCATCTAGCTTTACTTCTATTTATTCTGATGACGACTTGACACCTGTCCACATGTTTTGTTTTGTTGTCTGTCTCCCCCTTTTAGACTGTGAGCCCACTGTTGGGTAGGGACCATCTCGATATGTTGCCAACTTGTAATAATAATAATAATAATAATAATGACATTTATTAAGCACTTACTATGTGCAAAGCACTGTTCTAAGCACTGGGGAAGTTACAAGGTGATTAAGTTGTCCCACGGGGGCTCACAGTCTTAATCCCCCATTTTACAGATGAGGTAACTGAGGCCCAGAGAAGTGAAGTGACTTGCCCAAAGTCACACAGCTGACAATTGGCGGAGCCGGGATTTGAACCCACGACCTCTGACTCCAAAACCCGGGCTCTTTCCACTGAGCCACGCTGCTTCTCCACCTTGCGCTTAGTACAGTGCTCTGCACACAGTAAGTGCTCAATAAATATGACTGAATGAATGAATGAATATTGCTTCAATGCCAGTGTTTTTGTGGGTCTTACTTAAATCATCATATTTTTATAAATCCCACTATTGTCTTAACAAGAGACTACCTCAGACCTAATGCCTTTCCTGAACTACCTTGAACTATGGTGACTTTAAAAAAAGGCCCCAGACCTTCAAGGACACGTCTGATGAATGTGCCACCCATCACTGCCAGAACATCCAACTCTCAAAATGTGAACTTTAAGGCAGCCAGCAAGTTCCAGTGCCAACCTGAAGACACTTAATATGCACACCGATAAAATGGCATTATTTGAAGGAAAAGGGGCAGGAAGGCTGTAAGGAGCACTGAAAAAACAGACCACTCTGAAGATATTTAGTGAAAGTTGAATGAAGCAGCACGGCCTGGTGGCCTAGGAATCAAAAGGACCTGGGTCTAATCCTGCTTGCTGTGTGACCTTAGGCAAGTTACTTAATTTCTCTGTGCCTGAGATTCCCTCTCGCACCTGTTCTCCCTCCTACTTCGGCTGTGAGCCCCATGCGGTACAGGGACTGTGTCTGACCTAATTAATTTTTACCTACCCCAGTGCTTAGAACAATGTTTGACACATAGTAAAGGTTTAAAAAATTTTATACATTTTTTTTTATGGGCAGCCCAACAAGGAGCAATCTATTCACAGCACAAACTGCAAATAAGATAGGCATATATAAATATATATATTTACATTTGTACATAGAAAACAATATCAATAAGGATTGAGTACTATGTTATATCATCCTCTCCCAAGCACTTAATACAGTACTCTGCACACAGTAAGTGCTCAATGAAGCCACTGATTGACTAGCGGATTGTAACAAAAATGGCCATTTTTTGTCCAGGTAATGAGGGAATATTATCTTTCCTCTTCTCTCTCTGTCCCTTTCCCTTCCTCTATTTCTATTCTGTTGGGCCTCTTCTTTTTTTCTGATTCCTCTCCCCTTCTGCCCATTGTTCTACCTCTCGAACTGTCCCCCTCTAGACTGCAAGCTTGTTGTGGGCAGAGAATGTGTCTGTTTATTGTTGTAGCGTACTCTGCCAAGCGCTTAGTACAGTGCTCTGCACACAGTAAGCACTCAATAAATACGACTGAATGAATGACTTGTCCTCCTCTCTCCTTTGACTCTCCACCTTTCAATCAATCATATTTAGGAAGTGCTTAACAAATATTAGTTAAAAAACTTTTTTTTTGTTAAAAAAAGGACTTGTCATTTTTTTATTTTATCCCTTTTCTGTTCCTACCCCACTTTCCAGGGGTTTTCCAAACCTTTGTGTCTCCCCATGATCGAACAATTAAACAATCAATGGTATTTATTGAGTACTTACTCCTTGCAGAGCACTGCAATAAGAGCTTCAGAGTAAACAATCGATAGATTTGGTAGACACTATCCCTACCCATAAGGAGTTTAGAATATAGAGGGGTAGACAGACATTAAAATCAATTAAAGAAAGAGGAAACGGCAGTGGATGGAAATAAGTGCCGTGGGGCTGACGGTGGGGTGAATATCAACTGCCTAAGAAACAACGTGACTCAGTGGAAACAGCCCGGGCTTGGCAGTCAGAGGTCATGGGTTCAAATCCCGGCTCTGCCAATTGTCAGCTGGGTGACCTTGGGTAAGTCACTTCACTTCTCTGTGCCTCAGTTCCCTCATCTGTAAAATGGGGATGAAGACTGTGAGCCCCACATGGGACAACATGATCACCTTGAATCCCCCTCCAGCGCTTAGAACAGTGCTTTGCACAAAGTAAGCACTTAACAAATGCCATTATTATTACGAGGTTGAGAGACAAATGCACAGATGACACTGAGGGATGGGCAGGATGGGAAAGTGAGGGTTTAGTCAGGAGAGCCCTCTTGGAAGAGCTCTGATTTTAGTAGGTCTTGCGATCTTAACTGTTTCCTAATCCTTTGTTTCCTACCCTTGCTACTGCTCCTGGGTACCTCTATAGAGTGCCAACCCTTAGAAGATGCATCTCACCCAGAGAATAATGGGCAAGGGATCCTTCTAGGTCCAAGTGCCCAACTAAGCACAAACACACTTATATCTAGATCCGGGCACAAGGGAACGTACCGGCAGATGATGGCATCGGCCCATTTTCTTACATATTTTTTAAACTTTTTTGACAATAATAACGCCCTGGAATGCCCTCCCTCTGCACATCCGCCAAGCTAGCTCTCTTCCTCCCTTCAAGGCCCTACTGAGCGCTCACCTCCTCCAGGAGGCCTTCCCAGACTGAGCCCCCTCCTTCCTCTCCCCCTCCTCCCCCTCTCCATCCCCCCCGCCTTACCTCCTTCCCTTCCCCACAGCACCTGTATATATGTATATATGTTTGTACGTATTTATTACTCTATTTATTTATTTTACTTGTACATATTTTATTTATTTTATTTTGTTACTATGTTTTGTTTTGTTCTCTGTCTCCCCCCTTCTAGACTGTGGGCCCACTGCTGGGTAGGGACCATCTCTATATATTGCCAACTTGTACTTCCCAAGCGCTTAGTACAGTGCTCTGCACACAGTAAGTGCTCAATATATACGATTGAATGAATGAATTAACTAATTAATTAATTAATGGAGCTCCAAATGGTAGGACTGAGTTTAGTTTCTACCTCAACACCCTGTACAGCAGCTGAGGCAGAGGAAGGCAGGCTTAGTGGAACTGAGTCTGTAAACATATTTGGTTCAATGCTGTGGGTAATAATAATAATAATGGCATTTATTAAGTGCTTACTATGTACAAAGCACTGTTCGAAGCACTGGGGAGGTTACAAGGTGACCAGGTTGTCCCACGGGGGGCTCACAGTCTTAATCCCCATTTTACAGATGAGGGAACTGAGGCCCAGAGAAGTGAAGTGACTTGCCCAAAGTCACACAGCTGACAATTGGCAGAGCCAGGATTTGAAACCATGACCTCTGACTCCAAAGCCCGTGCTCTTTCCACTGAGCCACGCTGCTTCTCTATGCCACCAGTTTCACCAAACTGTGAGCACTTCCTCTAGCTCATTTCACCAAACTGTGAGCACTTCCTCAGGCTCATTACAGAGAGGGAACATGTCTGCTAAGTCTGTTGTTTTGTACTCTCCCGAGCACTTAGTACAGTTTTGGGTCCGAATCCCGGCTCAGCCACTTATCAGCTGTGTGACCTTGGGCAAGCCACTTAACTTCTCTGTGCCTCAGTGACCTCATCTGTAAAATGGGGATTAAGACTGTGAGCCCCACGTGGGACAACCTGATCACTTTCATCTCCCCCCAGTGCTTAGAACAGTGCTTTGCACATAGTAAGTGCTTAACAAATATCATCATTATTATTATTATTATTACAGTGCTCTGAACACAGTAAGCATCCAATAAATACCGTTCATTGAGCTCCAAGCAGATGGCTGGCACAATGAGGCTAGGGAAATTGTGAGAAGCGATGGGAAGAAAGACAGTCAGAAAGAGGTTGAGTTGTCTCAGCACAATGAACAGCGGGAAAGCTCACTGAGAGATGGCCGGGCCACGATGAGGTTTAAGGTTGAGGTATAAAAGTAGAAATTAAGCATCTAGTTTATTATCTGTTGATTTTACCATTTTATGAGCAACAGAAATTGCACCCTGGAAACCCTTCAGTAGCAAAGGCCCATCATAAACCTCGAAGCTGCTAAACAAATTACTCAGAAAAGTAAATCATCCGATATGAATCTCCCACGAGTCACTGATCCTTCCAACAAACAAAATGTACTTGTAAATGGGAGAGATGCAGGGTGCCTTTAAGATCATTTGATTCCTCCATATTTCCTAGTTTGTTAATTCTTCATCTTAGATTGCAATTTGAGGAAAACAAGAAAAACAGACCCTAATGGCAATGCTGAACAATTTAAGCAAATGGGAGGCATGTTTGACAAGAAATACCTCTTTTGGGACAGGCAATTGCAATAGTTTTCCGTTTCGAGATAAACGCTGATATAGTCAAGGATGTTTTTCTTAGATGTCCAATGTTGTGGTTGGCTCTTGGATAGCCCGACTTTTATTATTAATGCTGGCACGGTGCAGATTACATCATGAGATAGCAACTGATACAACTAAGTGCTAATCCAAATTTTTCCCATTGTTATTCCATTTCTTTTACACTGCTCAGCCTAACTAAAAGGTAATGTAAATTTAGTGGGTACAGATTAGAAATAAACAGTAAAAGTAAGACAATTGAGACCCTGGTCTTTAAAGAATGGATGGATAGTTTTCTATGCCAGAGTAGTATATAAGGTCCCAAAACAATGGGTTCAGAACAGAAATGGCTGGATGGTTTATGGTGAAAACTAAGTGCTTAGTACAGTGCTTTGTACACAGTAAGCACTCAATAAATACGGTTGAATAAGAAAGGATTTCATCGGGAGTCAGAGATCAAGTTAACCTACAAAATTTGATCAGCCCACTTCATACTTTCAAAGAAGATATGCTTTTTCATGTAAATAAAACGTCAGACCAAAAAAGATTCAACAGATTTTAAATTAATCTCTAGAATTTTCATTAGAGGGGTTATTGTAGCTCCAGTAGTATAAAATACTTTGATCTAATCAATCAGGATTATGCGGTAAAAAGGGGAAAGTTTAAATTACTTACTGGATATTAATTCTAATTTTTTAAACAGCTGAGAGGTCAAATAACTAAAAGGAGCAGAAATGGGAAGAACTGAGCTTTAGGATCATTTTACCCCTAGCCAGAATCCACAGGGGTAATGATGTCGTTTAAGCGACTTTACTGTAATGAGATGTGCAAAGCTACAGAAAGAGGTAGTGGACAGACGTAAACTTCATTTGATACTCAAGCCCAAGTTATAGTATCATGACAAAATACGTACCGCATTGGTGACATCAATTTCATACACCTTCTGGAATGTCTGACGTTCGAAGAAAACAAGTTTGCCATTGCCTCCTCCCTTCTTAACAGAAGTACCAGTGACCACGAGTTTGTCATCAGGACTGAAGCAGCAGTCGGTCCTGAGGAGAAAATCAAGAGTTGCATCCATGAGCTTAGGTCAAGGCCAGGGTTCGATACAGAGGAGTGAGATAATAATAATAATAATGTCATTTGTTAAGCATTTACTACTGTTCTAAGTGCTGGGGTAGATGCAAGGTAATCAGGTTGTCCCACGTGTGGATCACAGTCTTCACCCCCATTTCACAGATGAGGTAACTGAGGCCCAGAGAAGTGAAGTGGCTTGCCCAAAGTCACACAGCAGAGAAGTGGCGGAGCCAGGATTAGAGATCACATCTTCTGACTCCCAAGCCAATGCTCTCTCTACTAAGCCACGCTGCTTCTTCATCAGCATAATCTAATATTGATTGACCACCCACTAGGTTTGTGGCTCTGTACTAAGCACCAGGAGTGTTCCTCTGTTGGTAGTTGATGCAAACTGCTTCGGGTCTTTTTGGAAAATTGCGAATGTCTTTGAATCAATCCATCCCCTCACCCCGCATAGAGTTAATGGTGTTCACAATGCTTGAAGAGGAAGTTTTGAAGTCATCATCATCAATGTCATTCCCTGAAAGCCTACTGTGAACAAAGCAAGGCAGGAGGCACTTGAGGAACGAATAGGAGAAATAAAAGATGTAGTCCCCTCGAGTTGCTTACTACATGATATAATAATAGAGACAACATATGCAGTAGATAAAAGGGTGAGACTCAAATGATAACACAAGTGCTGTACTAAACAGACAACAAAAACATCGACATGAACTTTAGTGTTTAAGTGGCTGAGGATACGATGGTAATGTCCAGGAAAGTAAGAGATTAGTCAGAAAATGCTTATGAGAAGAGGGGGGTCTTTTGGGTGACACTGAAGGAGGAGAAGACATGGTTTAACAAAGGAAAGTGGATAGATCCAGGCAGGAGAAAAAGAATAAGTAATGAATTGGAGAGTTGTGAGTCAAGGAAGTTAGGTTTGCTTAGGATCATCATCAATGGTATTTATTGAGTGCTTACTACGTGCAGAGCACTGGACTAAGTGCTTGGAAGAGTACGGTACAACAGAATGGGTAGACACTTGCCCTAGCTTGGGGATGTGATAGAAGAGGAAAGAGGAAAGGTGAAAGAGACAGCTGATAAGAGTCTGGAAACTAGTGGTTAGGAGTTTGGGGCTTTATGTGAGAAGGAATAGGTAGTTATTGGAGATTTTTGTGAAGGAGACACTGTGTCTTAGTGGAAAGAGCACGGGCTTGGAGTCAGAGGTTGTGAGTTCTAATCCCGGCTCCGCCACTTGTCAGCTGTGTGGCTATGGGCAAGTCACTTCACTTCTCAGTGCTTCAGTTACCTCATCTGTAAAATGGGGATTATGACTGACAGCCCTACGTGGGACAACCTGATAACCTTGTATTCTATCTCCAGTGCTTAGAACAGTGCTTGGCACATAATAATAATAATAATAATAATAATAATGATGATGATGGCCAAGCGCTGTTCTAAGCACTGGAAGTCAGTGCTTAACAAATACCATCATTATTATAATTATTAAAGACAATGAACACAGTTATGTGCAGGATCGATTACAAGTTGTTGCCAACTTGTACTTCCCAAGCGCTTAGGACAGTGCTCTGCACACAGTAAGTGCTCAATAAATATGACTGAATGAATGAAAGATTAAAGGAGAGAGGCATGAAGTAGGGACACCAGTCAGGAGCCTTACAGCAAGGAAGTGATGATTGCTTGAAATAGTTTGGCCTACTGGAAAAAGCATGGATTTGGGTTCTAATCCCAGATCGACCATTAGTCTGCTGTGTGAGGCTCGGGCAAGTCACTTAATTTTTCTGGGCCTCAGTTACCTCCTCCGAAAAATGGGGGTTAAGACTGGGAGCCCCAGGTGGGACATGGACTGTGTCCAACCTGATTAACTTGTAACTACCCCAGTGCTTAGAACAGTGCCTGGCACATAGTAAGCGCTAAACAAATACCTTTTAAAAAAATAAAAACAAAGAAACTGGGTGGAGGAAGAACCAGCATGATTTAGAGACAGACTGAATGTGGAAGACATATGACACAGAGGAGTGAAACACAACACCTAAGCAAAGATTTGTTCCGGCAGGGAGGGTGGTGGTTGACAGTGATGGGAAAGAAAGGATGAAGTGACCCAAGTCATCCTGGGTCACTAAAATCAGTCAGAGAGAGATTCTAAGGAGGGGGTTAGGTCAACAATGAAGGAGGCGTCCATGCAGTAGAGGAAGAGGAAGACTTTTTTTTCAATGCCATTTATGGGGTCCTTGAGTACTTGTCACTGTATAGTAGTCTGTAGGACTGTAAACTCCATGTGGGCAGGGATCATAACTACCAACTCTGTTGTACAGGACTCTCCCAGGAGCTTACTGCAGTGCTTTGCACATAGTAAGCATTCAATAAATACCATTGAGTGATCGATTGTACTAAGTCCTTGGGAAAGAACTCCAACAGTAAGACACACTTGCCTGCCATCAAGGAGTTCAGAATTCAATGACAATTTTTTTTTAAGAATACTGAACCCCAGAGGAAGAAGTATAAAGGAGAAAGAAGAAGCCCATTAAGCACCCCAAAGACTGAAGTGCTGGGGTGGAGTTTATTCACATTTAACGCCCACCTTCAGACAGGTGCTCCCGAGTCCCATTTCTGATCATCAGGCCGGGCTCGGGGCAGTCTTCTTCAGCCATTTTCAGGGCCAGAAATGTCCCTCTTGATCTACCCTCCCTCCAAAGATGTCTCAGTGAATGTCACTCCCTCCAGACTGCAAGCTCCTTAATGATAATAATTAATGATTATGGCATTTGTTAAGTGCTTACTATGTGGTCGGCACTGTACTAAGCGCTGGGGTGGATACAAGCAAATTGCGGTGGACATACAGACCCCATCCCATACAGGGCTCACAGGCTTCACCCCCATTTTGCAGATGAGGTAACTGAGGCCCAGAGGAGTGAAGTGGCTTCCCAAGGTCACACAGCAGAGAAGTGTCGGAGCCAGGATTAGAACCTGTGACCTTTTGACCTCCCAGGCCCGTGGTCTATTCACTACACCACACCGCATCCTTGGGGGCAGGGATCACGTCTACCAACTCGATCGCACTCTCCCAAGCCCCTAGTACAGTGCTCCCTATTTCCTTTACCTTTTATATCAACTCTGCACTTGGATTTGTAACTTGTACTTCCCAAGCGCTTAGTACAGTGCTCTGCACACAGTAAGCGCTCAATAAATACGACTGAATGAATGAATTTGTACCTTTTATTAACGCCACCCTTAGTCCTACAACACTTATGTATATATACACGCAACTTAGTTTGATATCTGTCTCCTCCACTAGACTGTAAGTTTCTTATGGGCAGGAAACGCGCCTAATAATAATAATAATTATTATTATAGTATTTGTTAAGCGCTTACTATGTCATCAATCGTATTTATTGAGCACTTACTGTGTGCAGAGCACTGTACTAAGCGCTTGGGAATGTGCCAGGCAATATGCTAAGTGCTGGGGTGGATATAAACGTCTACCAATTCTGTTGTACTGTACTCTCCCAAGTGCTTAGTACAATGCTCGGCACAAAGTAAACGCTCAATAAATAACACTCATCGACTAACCCAACTTCTGACCTGGCTCGTGGCTGCAGGGAAGGAGAGGTTCTCTGGGCCCTGCTTTCTAACCAGGAATGGGCTCAAGGAAATCCCCCTCGACTTTCCCTATTATCAGAATCCTGCCAGGACCTAAGAATCCCCTTGATCTTCTACAACCTCACGTTCCAGAGAAAGGCTAAGAGTCTGGGCTGCCAGAGACAAAGCAGCACGGCCTGGTGGAAAAAGCCCGGGAATCAGAGGACCTGGGTTCTGATCCCGGCTCTGCCACTTGCCTGCTGTGAGATATTGGGGAAGTCACTTAACTTCTCCGTGCCTCAGTCTCCTCAAGTGAAAAATGGGGATTCAATACCTGTTCTCCTTCCTAAATAAGCTGTGAGCCCCATGTGGGACAGGGACCGTATCCAACCTGATTAACTTGTATCTGCTCTCACACTCGGAATAGTGCTTGACACCTGTAAGCCCCTAGAAAATACTATAATAATAATAATAATGATAATTAAGGGGACCCACATGTCCCCATTGTAGCTACAGAGTAAAAATCTGTAAGCACCAGATAAAAACCATCTGCAGATACGGCACAGCAGTGCAGTGTCCTGAGATGTGGCTGAAACAGTAAAATTTCCACCCAGACACACACTAGTGAAACCTCAGTGCGCTTTAAGAGTCAGGCACTAAAAGAAAGAACCGTCTCCAAATCTGGTTGTCATTGAGTGTCCGAGAGAGAAGATCCTGAATATCAATGGAACCACACAATCTCAAGAAAAATAAGGAAGGCCAAGAAGATTCCTAACCCAAGCTGGAATCTCTCCTTTAGTCTCTTTGGAGAATCTCATTAAAACTTTATATCCTTCCTTTTCCTGCATGTTCAGCTGGAAGAAGTTGAAAGAGGGTAGGGGAAGAGGGAAGGCTAGAGGGACGGTGGAGGGTGGGGGGAGAATCAGTATTGTCTATTTTTATGATGAGCAGTCTATTTAGGCATCATTATGGTATTTCTTCTGATCCTATGCTATAGGAGAAGATTTTTTTTCCAAGAGCTAGTGCCAGCTAGTTTTAAATGAAGTGCAAGTTGAATGGCTGGAATCTAAAATTCTAATAATAATAATTATGGCATTATTAAGGCTTTCTATGTACCAGGCACTGTACTAAGTGCTGGGGTGGACACAAGCAAATCGGGTTGGACACAGTCCCAGTCCCACGTGGGGCTCACAGCCATAATCCCCACTTTACAGATGAGGTAAACGAGGCACAGAGAAGTTACGAGACTTTCCCATGATTACACAGCAGACAAGTGGCAGAGCCAGGATTAGAATCCATGACCTTCTGACTTCCAGCCCATGCTTTTCCCACTGAGCCCTGCTGCTTCATTCTAGTCCAGTCAGCTACTTGTCATTAGGAAACTAGTTTTTTTACAACACTAGTAATACAGAGATTACTGGCCATCTATAACCGATCAATCAGTTGTATTTACTGAGCGCCTACTGGGTGCAAAGCACTTCACTAAGCGCTTGGGAGAGTACACTATAGCAGAGTCGACAGACAGATGCCCTGCTCACTACAAGCTAGAAGATACGTAGACAGTATAGTTGTCCACTCCCCAAAAGTGCTACTTAAATTCTCACCAGAACTGTGAGCTGTAACCATATGACTTTGCTCTTCTTCTTCTTATTATTATTATTAATACAGAGAAGCAGCATGGCTTAGTGGAAAGATCCCAGGCTTGGAAGTCAGAGGTCATGGGTTCAAATCCCGGCTCCGCCACTTGTCTGCTGTGTGACTTTGGGCAACTCACTTAACTTAGAGAAGCAGCGTGGCTCAGTGGGAAGAGCCCGGGCTTAGGAGTCAGAGGTCATGGGTTCAAATCCCGGCTCTGCCACTTGGCAGCTGTGTGACTTTGGGCAAGTCACTTCACTTCCTGTGCCTCAGTTACCTCATCTGTAAAATGGGGATTAAGATTGTGAGCCCCATGTGGGACAACCTGATCATCTTGTATCCTCCCAGCGCTTAGAACAGTGCTTTGCATATAGTAAGCACTTAACAAATACCATTATAATTATTATTGTCATTATTATTATTCCCTCTGACTCAGTTATCTCATCTGTAAAATGGGGATTAAAACTGTGAGCCCCACGTGGGATAACCTGATAATCTTGTATCTGTACATCCCAAGCACTTAGTACAGTGCTCTGCACACAGTAAGCGCTCAGTAAATATGATTGATTGATTGATTACCCCACTGCTTAGAACAGTGCTTGGCACATAGTAAGCGCTTAACAAATACCTTCATCATTATTATTATTCTTTCATTAAGCAGCTTCTCAAAGGTCGACATTTCAGATCCCTTCATACTCTGCATAGCTTTCATTATTTACTACAGATGTGAATTTCACTTCTACGCAGAAAGGCAGATTTGCCAAGGGATGAACCATACCACTGAGAGCTGAAATCCCAGCTACGATGCTGACTCACCATACAAAACCCTTACGCAACTCACAATGCCTCCCTCTCCTCAGCAACAAAATGGAAGCAATAGCACTCATCTCCCCATCGAAACGGATGACTGAGTGACCGCAAAACATATGGAAAATATCATCTAAAGACATTGGGGACAATTTGAAAACTCTGAACCCGGAGCTCCTGTGTGGCCACAAGAGGCCCAACCTGCTCCTTTGATCATTTTAGGTGTTTGTTTGGTGTGTGGTGTGTTACTACGATTGTGTTGTTCTCAAGGTGTGTGCTTGTAAATTGGAATTTTTCTACGTGTTTCTCTGCTGCTTAGATTGTAGACTCTTTGAGGAAAAAGAACTGTGTCGTCATTCCACTGCAATTTTCTAGCACGTTATTTATTAAGCGTCTACAATTGACATAAAATTCTAAAAGTGCTTTGGACAACAAGTGATCTTTACCAATGATCATTCAAAGAGTTTAGGAGGCTCTGGGTTCTAATCCCAGTGTTGCCATTTGCTTGCCGTGTGACCTTGGGCAAATCATTTAACTTCTCTGTGCCACAGTTACCTCAGCTGTAAAATGGGGATTCAATACTTGTTCTCCCTCCTACTTACAGTGTGATCCCCATGTCGGGCAGGAATTGTGTCCAACCTAATTCACTTGTATCTTTACCACTGCTTAGAACATTGCTTGACAATATAGTAAACGTGTAACAAATATGATAATAATTATTATAATGATCAAAACAGAAGCTAATCAAGTGCGGACAGTATACATATAAATTTATATGTGTGTGTACATATATATATATTTATGATAATGATAAAGAATATATTCATTAAGCCAGCAATCTGCGGCTGACTGCCAGAGGTTTCCACATTTTGTCCTTTTCTCTAGTGGTGGAATCTCACCTTTATATGGAAACAGAGAATATCTGCTCTTTGCTTCTATAAAACTATGAGAACCCACCGAGAATACAAGCAGAGTGGGAATCTCTACTCTGTGTGCCTTCATTGAGGGATTTCCCACAGATTGGCAGAGAAGGAGAGAGTCAGAAGAGAGTGAAAGGAAAAGGTAAAAGGGAAAAATGAGTGAAGGAAGATGAGAACAATTAAAAGGTACAGAGAGAAAGGGAACAGATAAACAAAAAAAAAACTATCTGTGAGTAAAAGGACAGGGAAGGAGTAGAGGGGTGAAGCTAAGAAAGAAAAACAAAAGGAGAGACCTTCGGGAAAAAGAACCAACAGCCCAGAAAGGAAAAGTAAAGAAGAAGATTAATTAATTCATTGATTCGATCATATTTATTGGCGCTTACTGTGTGCAGAGCACTGTACTAAGTGCTTGGAAAGTAAAACTCGGCAACAAATAGAGACAATCCCTACCCAACAACATGCTCACTGTCTAGAGGGGGGAGACAGACAACAGAACAAAACAAGACAAGTAGACAGGTATCAATAGCATAAATATAAATAAATAGAATTATAGATATATACAAACCCTTCATAAAATAAAATTAATAGAATGAGAAGATGAAACAAGGAATGGCTCAATAAGCAGACAAAAGAGAAAGAGGGAGAGGAGTGAGGGGCCAAGGAATTGTGGAGAAAAGGAAATGGAGAGAGGAAAAGAGAGAGTGACAAGTTCATTCATTCATTCATTCAATCGTATTTATTGAGCGCTTACTGTGTGCACAGCACTGCACTAAGCGCTTGGGAAGTACAAGTTGGCAACATATAGAGACGGTCCCTACCCAACAGTGGGCTCACAGTCTAGAAGGGGAGTCTAGAAGTCGACAAGTGAAGTTTAACAGAAGGAGCGAGAAGAGATGGGCAAGAATGTGTCTTCATTTACTGGGTAATTAACTGACCTTGCTAAAGAATCGTTATTCCCAACTAATATAGTAAAGGGTAAATATGTGTATCATCATTGGGGTCATCACTGAATTTTTCGATAATCTTTAGAATGTGAATAAATTTATAAGAGGGTTTATCTCTCAAAAGCCTACAATTTATATTACTTTGTGGATAAATAACTTATTCAGTCATATCCTATAATACTAGTTCTTCCACTGAAATTTGAAGAGCAGGATTTTTTCCCCAAAAAATGCCTTTCTCAGAGGCAAAAAACAGCATTAGGCTATGAATCAACAAGGAGAGCTTTAAAGCCCAAGTAACTGGGCCTCTCTCTACAAGACCTAAAATCCATTCAATCCACATTAACTCTAATCATTTATGAGACCAAGCGGCCACACAGCGATTTCACCGAATAGATTACTTACATAGAGAAAAAGGTGGTAAGCTCTGAAGCGGAATGAAGAGGTTTCTTAAACTGTCGGATATCCCATATTTTTAAGGTATCGTCTCCTGAGGAGTACAAAGAAAAGTACTAAGTAAAACATACAAAAAGGATAATGACACCCGCTCAACGAACAGCATATCCCTAAGTGACTACTTTAGAAAAATCAATCACGAAGCTTTTTTTAATTGCCTGTTTAGTGACAGACCATTCTAGTAGCAAGAGTATCTACGGGATCGTGAATCACCCTTCCGGAAATTGCGCCCCAGATTGAGAAGGTGAATGAAACGGAGTAAAGACCCTCAACTTCTCAATGGCCTGCTTTAAAGCCTGGCTTGCGAGCAGATGGTATCTCCCCAGTGGCACATTTGCAGGATTGACGGGTTTCCTAGAGAAACCTTAATCTAATAACCATCAGGATTGGCTATGAAGGTTCAGCCCACACTAAGTTCTCTTTTTCCCAACAGTCTATCCATAAAGGTATATCCACTCTCTGCTCGGTGGAACTGTGTTCCTGCTATTTATCACCGGATTCCAGGGCTCTTTTTTCCAACCATTTTCTGAGTGATGAATATTTGTTAAGTATCAGATTCTTATATTTCTGTCAGGCTACTAACTAATATCGGACCAGTATGACACCCGGAATGTTTTCAAGCAACTTCTCTGCTGTTGGTTTCCCCTGGGTACCCCAACTGAGACCTGCCTCATCTCCCTCGTGTCTGATGGGGAATCTCCGTCAGATGCAAAGGAGGCGATTTGAGCTTTCGGGAAAAATCCCCAATCCCTTCCCAATGATCCGTTCTTTGAAGCTCAGCACTTGGCAGGTGTGCTCCTCTACAACTGGCTGGATCGACACAGCTGCTTTTATTGGGAGAAGTCCAGAGCACTGTTCTCATCAGGACGTTCACCTACTGTTTTTCTTCATTTTTTCAACTTTACAAATGAGGCAACAGTCCTCAATCTGGAGTAAAACATTAATCTGCCTTAAACAGTTCAGCTAAGCAGGCAAGTTCTGAGCAGGAGGGAGGGTTTTACGATACCCTGGGGCACTTTTGCTGAGCAGGGCTTCCACCTCACATGCTATAGATCTAGTTTAATGCAATGTAATTAAGAAAGGAAGGTGAAGGAATTTAGTTGCCTTGTCACATTTACAGCTCTCAAATCATCGTGCTTCCTATTTACCCTTCGGGATATTCACTTTCTGCCTCCACTCCACGATCACCCAGGAATGCATGTGCTTTGGGGGACGTGCGGCTTTGTTTAGAGGTGTTCGAGGAGCTACCATCTAGGGGAATGACAAGCAAACGAACAGATGCAAGCGTACGTACGTCCATATGCAATCCACACATATTGACGCGGGTTCATAGAAATGAGGGAAGATGGGGTGCTTTTGATGATATATAGCTTTAGGTGGATTTGGGTTGACTGGAATAGGCTTTCCGGAAAAAGGATTTGGAATTGAACTTTACAGAGCTGGAGGAATACAGACTGGTGTTGCCCCAGGTTTGATGAAATAGCTTGAAGACAGAATGAGAAGAGGGAAAGTGTTCTGCTTTTTTGCTTGCCTTCCATCTCTGTTAATAATGACACGATCGCCTCCCTGTTCCAGAAACGCGTAACCTCAGTGTCATTCTCAACTTCTCACTCTCTTTTAACGCTCACATTCAAGGTAGAGGGACGGGGACTATGTCCAATCTGATTAGCTTTTATCTGCTCAATGCTTAGTACAGTACCTGGCACATACTAAGTGCTTAGCAAATACCATAAAAAAAAAAACAAAAAAAGGAGTTTCCAGTCCAGAGAGGGAGACAGACATTGAAATAAATTATGGATATGGGCAGAAATGTCGTGGGGCTGAGGGTGGGTGAATAAAGGGTACAAATCCAAGCTCAAGGGCGTTGCAGAAGGGAGGGGTAATAGGGAAAATGATGGCTTTGGTGAGGGAAGGCCTCTTAGAGATGGGATTTTGATAAGGCTTTGAAGACCGGAAGCATGAGGGGGAGGGAATTGCAGGCCACAGGCAGGGCATGGGTGAGGCGCCGGCAGAGAGACACAGGTACATTGAGAAGGTTGGTGTTAGAGGAATCATCATCATCATCATCATCATCAATCGTATTTATTGAGCGCTTACTATGTGCAGAGCACTGTACTAAGCGCTTGGGAAGTACAAATTGGCAACATATAGAGACAGTCCCTACCCAACAGTGGGCTCACAGTCTAAAAGGGGGAGGCAGAGAACAAAACCAAACATACTAACAAAATAAAATAAATAGAATAGATATGTACAAGTAAAATAAATAAATAAATAAATAGGAATGAAGTGAGCATGCTGGGTTGTAGTAGTAATTCAACGAGGTAGGATAGAAGGGGACAAGGTGATTGGTGCTTTAACACCAATCTTACATTGAAGCAGCGTGGCTCAGTGCAAAGAGTTCATGGGTTTGAATCCCGGCTCTGCCAACTGTCAGCAGTGTGACTTTGGGCAAGTCACTTAACTTCTCTGTGCCTCAGTTACCTCATCTGTAAAATGGGGATTAAGACTGTGAGCCCCCCGTGGGACAACCTGATCACCTTGTAACCTCCCCAGCGCTTAGAACAGTGATTTGCACATAGTAAGCGCTTAATAAATGCCATCATTATTATTATTAATATTATTGTTTCCCACTTCTAGACTGTGAGCCTGTTGTTGGGTAGACTCTGTCTCTATATGTTACTGACTTGTACTTACCAAGCGCTTAGTACAGTGCTCTGCACACAGTAAGCTCTCAATAAATACGACTGAATGAATGAATGAACCCTCTTCATCTGCTACTCTCCGGTTAACTCTCCTTGTCCTCCCAAGCTAACCTTCTAACTGTACCTCATTCTCAACTCTCTCTCCTCTTTTCCTTCACTCATGAAAATTCCCTCCCAGCCAAATCCAACAGCTCTCCCCAAATTCACGGCCCCTGTAAATTCCCACCTCCTCTAACAATTAATGCCCCAATTAATTCTATCCCAAGCACTTAGTACAGTGCTCTGCACACAGTATTTGCTCAATAAATATAACTGAATGAGTGAATGTACTCCCAACATTTCAGAACATATCAAGCTATCAGCCACCTCTAGCACATTCATGGTTCATTCATTCATTCATTCATTCAATTGTATTTATTGAGCGCTTACTGTGTGCAGAGCGCAGTACTAAGCGCTTGGGAAGTACAAGTTGGCAACATATAGAGATGGCCCCTGCCCAACAGTGGGCTCACAGTCTAGAAGGGGTAGCATTGTGCATACCCCAATTGTACAGTCTATTTATTTCTGATTACCCTACTTATAAATACTTGAGATCTGCTTCCCTCATTAGAAGGTAAGCTCCTTGAGGCTAGGGAAAGCACTTCATGGTTCTCTTGGATTTTCTCAAGGACTTGGTACAGTCAATGTGCCCATCCTTTAATCAATCAATAGCATTTACTGAGCACTTATTATGACTGCTGAGCACTTTGAGAGAGCACAATAAAATACAGTTGGTAGACACAATCCCTGCCCATAAGGATCTTCCACACTACAGGGGGAGACAAGCATTAAAATAAATTAGAGACAGGGAAAATGTCAAAGTACAAGGATAAGTGAATAGGTGTTGCGGAGCTGGAAGTGTGGTGAATATCAGGTGCTTAAGGGTACTCTCTTTACTATCATCAATCATATTTATTGAGCGTTTACTGTGTGCAGAGCACTGTACTAAGCGCTTGGGAAGTACAAATTGGCAACATATAGAGACAGTCCCTACCCAACAGTGGGCTCACAGTTTAAAAGTCTACTACTTTCTACTACTACTACTACTACTACTACAGTCTACTACTGCTGCTATTACTCCTACCACTGTAGAGCTCTATTTATTTTATTAATGATGCGTGTAAATCTACAATTCTATTTATCTATTTTGATGTTATTGTTTTGTTTTGTTGCCTGTCTCCCCGCTTCCAGGCTGTGAGCCCGTTGTTGGATAGGGATTGTCTCTATCTGTTGCAGATTGTACTTTCCAAGCACTTAGTACAGTGCTCTGCACACAGTAAGTGCTCAATAAATACAACTGAATGAATGAATGAATGAATGAGAGCATAAGCGGGGGTGGAGTGAGAGGGGGCCATGACGTTAGTGTGGTATACTGCTTTCAAGTCCATGAGCACGAATTCGTACTTGATCAGATGGGTGACTGAGAAGATTTGAGGAAGTGTATGAAGTGGTGAAATTAGCATACTTGGCGGACTAGTCTGTCTGGGGGATGCTTTGAAGAGGGATTGGGAGCCCTGTGAGGAGGTTAAAGCATTCCAGATAGGAATAAAACCGACTCCGAAAAAAGGCTTTGATGAAAAGGAACGGACGGATCTGAGAAATGCGGACTAAGAAGTGGCAGGCCTTAGCAGCTGTGGGAAGAAGAAATGTAGTGGTATAAAATATCATCCCTTGATTGAAGAACAGGCAAGAGGATGGCGTTAGAATGGGGGAGTAGGGTGGGTGGGTGGGGGAGAAGTCGGATGGAGCAACTTAGGGATAATGACTAGCCAAACTGAGTTTCCGGTGACACTGAAATATCCATGTCCTGCCATCAGTGAGAGATACGGAGAAGCAGCGTGGCTCAGTGGAAAGAGCCCGGGCTTTGGAGTCAGAGGTCATGGGTTCAAATCCCGGCTCCGCCAACTGTCAGCTGTGTGACTTTGTGCAAGTCACTTAACTTCTCTGTGCCTCAGTTCCCTCATCTGCAAAATGGGGATTAAAACAGTGAGCCCCCCGTGGGACAACCTGATCACCTTGTAACCTCCCCAGCGCTTAGAACAGTGCTTTGCACATAGTAAGTGCTTAACAAATACCATCATTATTATTATATGGCCTTGTGAGAGGTCAGCCTAGGGAAGCAGTTTGGGAGATGACAAGCGATGAACGTTTATGACTTCTGCAGGAGAGTGGGTACTGAGGGAGAAAAATAGGGAGTTAAAGACAGAGGCCTGGGGGCAGGCTAACCACAGTAAAGGGGTAGCACGGAAAACTCCTGAATAGGTAGGAAAAGTAATGAGGAAGGAGAGTTACAGAGGAGGCAGAGCAAGGGATGATGCTAAGGAGAAAGTAGTGATCACCAGAGTTGGTTGCTTTGGAAGATGAGCATAGATAGTTATGCTCATTGAAGATGGCTTTGGATTTGATTAGAGGATATTGGAAACATAGTTTCAGTGGTGTAGTAAGGTCTAAACTGGAATGGAAGGAATCAAGAAGGGGGTGGGGGGCAAGATGAAGGGAGTGGAAATACACAGTGAAGGTGTTGAACAGAAATAAACAATTTGTTCAAGAAGTTTAGAGTCCCTTGGCAAATGGCTCCTAGGGGAAAAGTAAAGTAATAGCCAAATTTGGGCAGGGACCCCTGCTTTCTGGAGTTAGGATAGGTTTCGGTGGCAGGTAGCAGCAGGAGAGGGAATGGAGGAGGTGGGGGAAAGTAAGGCTGGTGGAAAGATGCAGTATGGTGGCAGTGTAGTATTGGGCTCCAAAATGAATTAAATATAGCTATCTACTGTGGCTGGATTGTGAGCTGGAATTACGAAACAGAAGGCAAGGAGGCCAGGTGAAGCATTCTTAAGGCTACATTAAAGCAACGCCTCAGACAGTGCTGCATCCCAGCTAAAATCTAGGAGTCAGTTGCCACAGGTAGACCAGAATAGCGCATTGCCAAGAGAAGAGCCGCTCTTTTTGAGCAGAAACTGTAAGGATCATGAGGAAAGGAGGCAAAAGTGAAAACAGCACAAGGCACTGCAAACACCCTGATAGCACAAGGAACAGTCTTCGTATGTGCACAGTGTGGTTGGGATCATGAGTCTCACATTGGCTTTTGGATTGGATTGGATTTTACTTGTACATATCTATTCTATTCATTTTATTTTGTTAGTATGTTAGTATGTTTGGTTTTGTTCTCTGTCTCCCCCTTTTAGACTGTGAGCCCACTGTTGGGTAGGGACTGTCTCTATATGTTGCCAACTTGTACTTCCCAAGCGCTTAGTATAGTGCTCTGCACACAGTAAGCGCTCAATAAATACGATTGATTGATTGATTGATTGTTCTGGGTGGTTTGTCATTGGGCCTTTACAGAGAATGGGTGATGGCATAAATGGTATTTATTATGGGCTTCCTGTGCTAATCACTAGGGTAGATATACGATAACAAGATTGGACAGAGTCCTGTCCCACACAGGGCTCATTGTCTAAGATGGAAGATAGGGATTTTATTGTCATTAAGATCAGAAAACAGAGGCACAGAGATGTTGTGACAATCAAATCAAATAAGAGGCAAGAGGAGAAGCAGTGTGGCTTAGTGAAAAGAGCCTGAGCCTCGGAGTTAGAAGGATCTGGGTTCTAGTCCCAGAACTGCCACTTGTCCGTGGCAGAGTCTGTGTGACAATGGGCAAGTCATTTCACTTCTCTGTGCCTCAGTTACTTCATCTGTAAAATGGGGATTTAGACTGTGAGCCCCCTGTGGGACAACCTGCTCACCTTGTAACCTCCCCAGCACTTAGAACAGTGCTTTGTACATAGTAAGTGCTTAATAAATGCTATTATTATTATTATTCAAGACTGGAAATATTAGACGTCACACAAGAAGTATTTAGAAAGCCTTAAGCAAAAATAAGAGATTCTCTTAATATGGCCAAATTGGTTGTCTCGTGACTTGCCCAAAGTCACACAGCTGACAATTGGAGGAGCTGGGATTTGAACTCATGACCTCTGACTCCAAAGCCCGTGCTTTTTCCACTGAGCCATGCTGCTTCTCTATCTTTGGTACCTAAATGTGTAAAAATGCTTTCACAGTGTGCATGGACATAGAATTTAGAAAGTCCATCAATAGTAGTTGTGATATCCTATTAAAGTCCAGTCTGCAATGACAACTTCTTCTTCCATCCCAATTAATAAATCAATGGTATTTATTGATCGCTTACTATGTGCCGAGCACTGTACTAAGCACTTTGGAGAGAACAGTACAAAAGAATGGGCAGACACATTCCCTTCCCATAATTAGCTTACAGTCTAGAGGGGGGAGATAGACATAATATAAATAAATAATTTATAATATATACTTTATTCATTGTGAAGGGGGAGAGTTAGCATCCACCCAATCTGGAATGCTATTTGTAAAAAAATCTAGCACAGAATTTGAAACACAAAACCTTTTAAATCGAATAGAATAGCTTTCTCTTTCAACATATATATTACATTGTCAGCTCCACAAGGGCAGGGATCACGTCTTGGCTTTTATGTACATCTCCTGGTATGTAGTAAGTGCTCTGTGCACAGTAATAATAATAACTGTGGTATTTGTAATGCACAGTTACTATGTGCCAAATGCCGTACTAAGTGCTTGGTTAGACAGAGGATAATCAGGTTGGACATAGTCCCAGTCCCCCATGGGAATCACGATCAAAGAATGGGGGAGGACAGGTAGTTTATCCCCATTTTACAGATGAGGTAACAGAGGTACAGAGAAGTCAAGTGACCGACCTAATGTCACACATCAGATAAGTCTAGAACCCAGATCTGTCAATTCCCAGGCCCATGCTCCTCCCCCAAGGCCACACTGCCTCCCTAAGCTCAAGGTCCTACTTTGGGTTTAAAAGGTCACATAATATGCACCAAATTGAGTGTGAAGGGGAGAAAGGAATCAAGCAGGAGTTACCAACAACTATGTTTAAGTGTGGTGGGCGCTCTGCCCTCTGAAGAGCAAGGAAACCCTGGAGTGGGAGCATTCATTCATTCATTCAATCGCATTTACTGAGCGCTTACTGTGCTCAGAGCACTGTACTAAGTGCTGGGAAAGTGCAATTCGGCAACAGATAGAGACAACCCCTACCCGACAATGGGCTCGCAGTCTAGAAGGGGGGAGACAGACAACAAAACAAGTAGACAGGCATCAATAGCATCAAAATAGACGAACAGAATTATAGATTCACACAAGGATGAGGGTGGATGGGTATTGGGTGAGGAAGATATGGAGACAGGGCCAATCCAGTGGCTCCAGTGTCACTAGATTATATGATAGGAGTGATAGTATTGATTATATACATCTGAAATGTAGAGTACAGTATTGAGCATTGACAGTTGCCTCCATGACAAGAAGGCGCTCTGCCCTCTGAAGAGCAAGGAAACCCTGTAGTGGGAGCATTCATTCATTCATTCAATCACATTTATTGAGCACTTACTGTGCGCAGAGCACTGTACTAAGTGCTGGGAAAGTGCAATTCAGCAACAGATAGAGACAACCCTTACCCAACAATGGGCTCACAGTCTAGAAGGGGGGAGACAGACAACAAAACAAGTAGACAGGCATCAATAGCATCAAAATAGATGAACAGAATTATAGATTCACACAAGGATGAGGGTGGATGGGTATTGGGTGAGGAAGATATGGAGACAGGGCCAATCCAGTGGCTCCAGTGTCACTAGATTATATGATAGGAGTGATAGTATCGATTATACACATCTGAAATGTAGAGTACAGTATTGAGCATTGACAGTTGCCTCCATGACAAGAAGGCGCTCTGCCCTCTGAAGAGCAATGAAACCCTGGAGTGGGAGCATTCATTCATTCATTCATTCGCATTTATTGAGCACTTACTGTGCGCAGAGCACTGTACTAAGTGCTGGGAAAGTGCAATTCGGCAACAGATAGAGACAATCCCTACCCTACAATGGGCTTGCAGACTAGAAGGGGTGAGACAGACAACAAAACAAGTAGACAGGCATCAACAGCATCAAAATAGATGAACAGAATTATAGATGCACAAAAGGATGAGGGTGGTTCACACAAGGATGAGGGTGGATGGGTATTGGGTGAGGAAGATATGGGGACAGGGCCAATCCAGTGGCTCCAGTGTCACTAGATTCTATGATAGGAGTGATAGTATTGATTATATACATCTGAAATGCAGAGTACAGTATTGAGCACTGACAGTTGCCTCCATGACAAGAAGGGAGTTGAGGGCACTGCAGGATTTAAGTCTAGCACATATGGTGAAGCCAACAGGCATGGGAGTCAACAAGGGAAGGGAGTCACTGTTGCCAAGCAGAAGAGAGTGTAAAGTTCAATTCATTCTACATAGGGCGACTCCCCTCGCCCCCGCAGGATTTTAGCCATTTCACCTGTATATAGGTATATATGTTTGTACGTATTTATTACTCTATTTATTTTATTTGTACATATTTATTCTATTTATTTTATTTTGTTAATATGTTCGGTTTTGTTGTCTGCCTCCCCCTTCTAGACTGTGAGCCCACTATTGAGAAGGGACTGTCTCTATATGTTGCCAACTTGTACTTCCCAAGCGCTTAGTACAGTGCTCTGCACACAGTAAGCGCTCAATAAATACGACTGAATGAATGAATGAATGAATGAATTTCACCGAAGGCACCCCCTTCTTCCTTCTGCACATAGTTTGCATCCACTCCCGTGCCCGTCACACAGTGAGTGCTCAGGAAATGCCGTCAATTGTAAGGAGCATCTTTTCCCCTAAGCTACCCATCTTCTGCTTTTCTCCTCAGCCCAGAAAGCCACAGTTCTTACATTAAACCAGGTTCAATTTTAAAAGCTCCCTGCTGGGTCGGGGGAAAGCCAGCAACTCTACAATAATACCCCAGGAAGGAATTTGGGATAAAGCTCCCATAGAAGCCACGCTGAAAAAACCCCAACAAAAACCAGCAGGCAGGAGGTTAGGGATCAACTCAGTCTTGGAATGGTACCCAGGACTCTTACAACTGCTAAATGTTAAGGAGAAAGAGGAAGCTTAAACCATATTGGTGAGATCAAGAAAAACATATTAGCAGTAAGGAACGGGGCATAAACAGCTTGCTTGAGGAAACAACGTGGCCTAGTGGCTAGGCCACAGGGCTGGGAGTCAGAAGGACCTGGATTCTAATCCTGGTTCTGCCACTTGTTTGCCATGTGACCTTGAGCAAGTCACTTCACTTCTCTGAGCCTCAGTTACCTCATCTGAAAAAAGCGGATTAAGACTGGGAGCCCCGGGTGGGACAGGGATTTTGAACAACCTGATTAGCTTGTACCTATCCAGCGCTTAGAACAGTGCCTGGCACACAGTAGGCACTTAACAAATGCCATAAAAAAATCAATTGTATTTACTGAGCGCTTACCATGTGCAGAGCCCTGTACTAGGTGCTTGGGAGAGTACAATAACAGAGCTGGTAGACATGTTCCCTGCCCACAGCGAAAGTTTAGAGACAAAGGGACTATGAAGGGAAATTGAGGAGTAGAGGGAACATAACAGATTTTCTAAAATTTTCCTGAGTGACTGATTTCTACAATTTTCCTGAGTGACACATTTTCTTGGAGTATCACGGAAAGATGAGACTGATCACTATTTCACGATTAAACAACAACAACCAAAAAAACTCCCAGAAAGCAACTCATTTCCAAATGTCATTTTCTGCACTAAGAGGAATTACAGCACTGGACTGTATCAAATGGATTAAAAAGGTCCAAGCACTTAGTACAGTGTTCTGCACACAGTAAGCGCTCAATACATACGATTGAAGGAAGTTGTTTTGAACCTACAATATGATCACCTTGCCACCAGTAGCAAACATAAAGAGATGATACGTTTTCACACCTACCTCCTCGAGAAGCGAGAACAGTGCCGTCATATGAAAAGGTCACGCAGGACGTATCTGTGCCAGATTGGTGAGCCTGCCTGCAATGGAACTTCGTATGCACCTGTTATTGAAATACACAAAATATTCAAAAGGCTTGTAAATTTCAGATGAGAACTTTGAAGGGAGGCAGACCCGAGATCACAGCTATGTTCAGTTCGTCCCTGCCTTTCAAGGGCTGTAAAACCGGTATGCAGGTGAATTAAAGGTATCACACTGGATCGCAAATAGTACGTTGAGTGGTTTAAAATGGATCTGTGTGAAGCAGTGCCCCAGAATTGAACTTCGATGCCTTTCAAACCATGGGAGAATCCACTTCGTCGTGAGACTTTTATGCCTCAGCATCCTTGAGATTTACGAGTAGAAAAAAATGAAGGAAGCTTTATTTTACTTGGTCTATTGGAAAGCAGTAGGTACATACAGATGAAATATTAATTGCGTTAGTCTGCACTTGGCTTATCTCTCTTTTGAAGGACACTAGTAGGAGAACTAACTTCAAAAGACATCAGAATCACACATTTATCCACCATTAAGGCCCGAAAGACCAAACTAAGTGCCCGTGGGGTTCCAGTCAGTCTAGGGTTTGCAGACGGAAGGCTTAGATCACTAAGCCACCCCAATAGCTAGGGTAGCCAGCCCAGCATAAGGGAACAGGATACCAGATGGTCTTTCAAAGTCCCTTCCAACTCTCTAATTCTATCATTCTATGAAATTCCTCCTTGAAAGCAACTTTCTACAGTCAGGCTATGACCCACACGGAAATGTGATATTTCGAGCCACGGACGTGGTTTAAAAGGCCTGAAGAGGACAAAGGACCTGGAATAAATAAATGACAATTTGCAATGGGATTCCAACCAACTTAGTACTACAAATTTCCCGCACTGGTACTGAAGTCAAACTGGAGATTTATTTATTTATTTATTTATTTATTTGTTTGTTTATTTATTTATTTTACTTGTACATATCTATTCTATTTATTTTATTTTGTTAGTATGTTTGTTTTTGTTCTCTGTCTTCCCCTTTTAGACTGTGAGCCCACTGTTGGGTAGGGACTGTCTCTATATGTTGCCAATTTGTACTTCCCAAGCGCTTAGTACAGTGCTCTGCACATAGTAAGCGCTCAATAAATACGATTGATGATGGAGATTCAACTCCCACTATGAGTTACGGTTTGCCAAGTAAAGGGGCAGGGAATGTGTCCACTATGTTGTTATATCGTTCCTAGCGCTCAGTAAATACGGCTGACAATGGAGACCATCCAATCAGGCACACTCATACACAAGGCCCAGGGTCTTAAGGAGAGGGACAATGGGCATCAACCCCATTGTATTAGAAAATGAAATTGAGGCACAACTGGTAAAAATAATAATAATTATTACGGTATTTAATAATGACATTTATTAAGCGCTTACTATGTGCAAAGCACTGTTCTAAGCGCTGGGGCGGTTACAAGGTGATCAGGTTGTCCCAAAGGGGGCTCACAGTCTTAATCCCCATTTTACAGATGAGGTAACTGAGGCTAAGAGAACTTAAGTGATTTGCCCAAAGTCACACAGCTGACAATGGGCAGAACCGGGATTTGAACCCATGACCTCTGACTCCAAAGCCCGAGCTCTTTCCACTGAGCCACGCTGCTTCTCACATGGTATTTGCAAAGCGCTTACTATATGCCAGGCACGGTACTAAGCGCTGGGCTGGATACAAGCAAATCGGGTTGGACAAAGTCCCTGTCCCATGCCGGGTGGATTCAAGCAAATATGGTTGGACACAGTCCCCATTTTACAGAAGAGGTAACTGAGGCACAGAGAAGTGAAGTGACTTGGCCAAAGTCACACAGCAGTCAAGCGGCGGAACCGGAATTAGAACCCATGACGTAACTGGTGTGGGAACATCTGAATGCAGATGACTGGGCTCAGAGGCAAACACATGGGAAGACAGGAAAATGGTTATCAATTACTTGAAGATGTGGCACAGTGCTACGAAGGTGACGTAAAGTATCAAGAAGATGAAAGTTATGTAACAGCCCACATCCGGAAAACCCTATGCACAGAAATCAATCAATCAATCAATCAATCGTATTTATTGAGCGCTTACTGTGTGCAGAGCACTGTAGTAAGCGCTTGGGAAGTACAAGTTGGCAACATATAGAGACAGTCCCTACCCAACAGTGGGTTCACAGTCTAAAAGGGGGAGACAGAGAACAAAACCGAAATTCAAGCTGTCTCGCAATTCTCCTATGTCCAACTATGCATGGGGAGACAAGGAGGTAGAAAATAAAATGAAAAAGTCCAGCGTGTCTTTGGCAGACTGGAGAACAACATCTGGGCAATGAGGCAGTGAAGTCCAGGCCCGGTTGAAGGTTTACAAAGGCTGCTGTGGGGTCTGATCTCCTATATGACAGTGAAATCCAAACCCAATACATTCAGCTTTTAGTGGCAGTTTCACCAGCGCCAAGTACAAACCATACTGTGCATTTAGCTTTATTTCTATTTGTTCTGACGACTTGACACCTGTCCACATGTTTTGTTTTGTTGTCTGTCTCCCCCTTCTAGACTGTGAGCCCGTTGTTGGGTATGGACCGTCTCTGTATTTGCCGACTTGGACTTCCCAAGTGCTTAGTACAGTGCTCTGCACACAGTAAGCGCTCAATGAATATGATTGAATGAATGAATGAATGAATACCGAACATCAAAAGGCAGTCCCTTCTAGACTGTGAGCCCATTGTGGGGTAGGGACCATCTCTATATGTTGCCGACTTGTACTTCCCAAGTGCTTAGTACAGTGCTCTGCACACACTAAGCGCTCAATAAATACGATTGAATGAATGAATGAATGACTAAATTATCATCCACACAAAATTTCTGGAACACCATCAGCTCACTGTCACTGAAGCAGTGCTCAGGGCAACACAACTCTGTGGGGCAGGATTTGTGAGAAGCATTCATTCATTCTTTCAATTGTACTGAGTGCTTACGGTGCGCAGAGCACTGTACTAAGCGCTTGGGAGAGTACAGTACAACAATAAACAGAAGACTGGCTGGCAGGAAGATACCCAGGAAGCAGCTGTACAGTAGACCGAAAGTGTGGCACACACAAGCCAGGGTCAGCAGTTAATTAATCCTTCCGATTCCAGTTATCGCTCTGCCCTTAAGGCATTTGGTCTTAGACTATAAGGAGATGGCCTCTAGCCTGTAAACTCACTGTGGGCAGGGAATGTGTCTGCTATATTGCTCTACTGTACTTTCACGATCATTTAGTATAGAGCTCTGCACACAGTCAGTGCTCAATAAATACCACTAACTGACTGAGATGGAGACTCAACTGCTCGCTGATATTTTTACAAAATAAAACTGAGCCCATGCAGAAGTCCTTGGGCCACTGTTGGTGACTTCTTCTTCTTCTTCTTTTTTTTCTGGTATTTGTTTAGTGCTTCCTATGTTCATTCATTCATTAATCCAATCTTATTTATTGAGCGCTTACTGTGTGCAGAGCACTGTACTAAGCGCTTGGGAAGTCCAAGTTGGCAACATATAGAGACAGTCCCTACCCAACAGTGGGCTCACAGTCTAAAAGGGGGAGACAGAGAACAAAACATATTACCAAAATGAAATAAATAGAATAAATATGTACAAATAAAATAGAGTAATAAATATGTACAAACATACATACATATATACAGGTGCCGTGGGGAGGGGAAGGAGGTAAGGTGGGGGAGGATGGGGAGGGGGAGGAGGGGAAAAGGAAGGAGGGGGCTCAGTCTGGGAAGGCCTCCTGGAGGAGGTGAGCTCTCAGTAGGGCCTTGAATGTGCCAGGCACTGTACAAAGCACTGGGGTAGATACAAGCTTGTGACACAACACTCAAGTGACTCCACTTTGGCTTAACTGTTATTTCAGGGCGAGCAGCAGCAGCTTGGCTTAATGGAAAGAGCCCGGGCTTAAGAGTCACAGGACATGGGTTCTAATCCAGGCCCCGCCACTTGTCTGCTGTGCGACTTTGGGTAAGTCACTTAACTTCTCTGTACCTCGGTTACCTCATCTGTAAAATGGGGATTAAGACAGTGAGTCCCATGTGGGACAACCTGATTACCCTGTATCTACCCCAGTGCTTAGAACAGTTCTTGGCACAAAGCTCTTAACAAATACCACCATCAACATCATCACCATCAAGTCAAGGAAAATAAGGAAGCAGCTCGATATATGGGGGAGTCAGGGAAATGCTGGTGCCACGCCCATGGTCTTCTGTCTGTGGGCGCTTAGTACAGTGCTCTGCACACAGTAAGCGCTCAATAAATATGATTGAATGAATGAATGAACGAGCTCACCGGCTCATACGTTTGAATAACACGTGTAATCAGGGGAGGGGGTGCTCAGAACCGACACCTGCTGCATCCTGGCCAGAGTGGAATGGGATTGGAAAACAGCAACCAACTGGCAGCTGACCTTGTTTATCACCAGGTATAAGACCCCCACCTCGCAGGGGAGGGGTCGCCACCGTGTTCCCGCCCATCCCCGGTGTGATTCCCAAATACCAGGAAAGACACTTGGTGGGGCCTCGTGGGCAGCCACGCAGCATTGTGCTCATCCCAGATCAGTTCTGGTGTTGCTATGATCTCCTAGAGACGTGACTTGATTCCCACGTCGGGTAGCGATACCACCAGAGAAGTGAAGTGACTTGCCCAAAGTCACACAGCTGGCAGTTGGCAGAGCCGGGATTTGAACCCATGACCTCTGACTCCAAAGCCCGGGCTCTTTCCACTGAGCCACACTGCTTCTCTTGTTGCTATCAAAGACCAAGGTCTTCTCCGACAACAGGATTGTAATTGAAGCAACGTGGCCTTGTGGATAGAGCTTGGGCTTGGGAGTCAGAAGGACCTGGGTTCTAATGCTGACTCTGCCTGCTGTGTGACTTCGGGCAAGTCACTTGACTTCTCTATGCCTCAGTTTCCTCATTTACAGAGTGTCGATCGGGACCGTGAGCCCTGTGTAGGACAGAGACTGTGTCCAAAGCTATTATCTTGAATCTGTCCCAGCACTTGGTAAAGTTCCAGGCACACAGTAACTACCACCATCAACATCATCATCATCAAGTCAAGGAAAATAGGGAAGCAGCTCGATATATGGGGGAGTCAGGGAAATGCTGGTGCCACGCCCATGGTCTTCTGTCTGTGGGCGCTTAGTACAGTGCTCTGCACACAGTAAGCGCTCAATAAATATGATTGAATGAATGAATGAACGAGCTCACCGGCTCATACGTTTGAATAACACGTGTAATCAGGGGAGGGGGTGCTCAGAACCGACACCTGCTGCATCCTGGCCAGAGTGGAATGGGATTGGAAAACAGCAACCAACTGGCAGCTGACCTTGTTTATCACCAGGTATAAGACCCCCACCTCACAGGGGAGGGGTCGCCACCGTGTTCCCGCCCATCCCCGGTGTGATTCCCAAATACCAGGAAAGACACTTGGTGGGGCCTCGTGGGCAGCCACGCAGCATTGTGCTCATCCCAGATCAGTTCTGGTGTTGCTATGATCTCCTAGAGACGTGACTTGATTCCCACGTCGGGTAGCGATTTGAAAAAAGCACGGCGATCGCCAACAGATTATGTTCCTTCCTCTCCCCCACCTCCCCTTCCCCATCCCCCCGGCCTTACCTCCTTCCCCTCCCCACAGCACCTGTATATGTTTGTATAGATTTATTACTCTATTTATTTTACTTGTACATATTTCCTACTCTATTTTATTTTGTTAATATGTTTTGTTTTGTTGTCTGTCTCCCCCTTCTAGACTGTGTGCCCGCTGTTGGGTAGGGACCGTCTCTAGATGTTGCCAATTTGTACTTCCCAAGCGCTTAGTACAGTGCTCTGCACACAGTAAGCGCTCAATACGATTGAATGAATGAATGTTGTTATGGTCTCCTGGAGACATGAGTTGCCTCCCAAGTCAGGTAGGGATTTGAAGAGCGTGGTGTTTGCATATAGATTATGACAGAGGGTGCTTGTTTGTGGATGTCATTTATTCTGTATTTTGTTGGTATAATAAATCACGGCTGCTTAAACAAGTGACTGGTCTGAATTTTGTGGTCTTCTTTCATTTATTCATTCCATCGTATTTATTGAGTGCTTACTATGAGCAGAGCACTGTACTCTTTCTGGCTATATCCCAAACCCGTCTTTCCAGGTCAGTGCACGGACCTCTGTGGGTGATAAGGTTAATCAGGTTGGACACAGCTGATGTCCCACATGGGGAGCCTAGTTTTAATCCCCATTGTACAGATGAGCTAACTGAGGCACAGAGAAGTGAAGTAAATTGCCCACGGTCACCAGTACATAAGCAGCAGACCGGGGATTAGAACCCAGGTCCTTCAGATGCCCAGGACCCTGCTCTATCCAGTGGGCCATGCTGCTTCTCTCTTATTTTCTCAACCGTTTCCCAAGACTTGGACTTCACCTTGGTAATAATAATGGCAATTATTAAGCATTTACTATGTGCAAAGTACTGTTCTAAGCACTGGGGAGGTTACAAGGTAATCAGGGTGTCCCACGTAGGGCTCACAGGCTTCAGCCCCATTTTACAGATGGGGTAACTGAGGCCCAGAGAAGTGAACTGACTTGCCCAAAGTCACATAGCTGACAAGTGGCAGAGCCGGGATTAGAGTCCATGACCTCTGACTCCCAAACCTGGGCTCTTTCCACTAAGCCACGCTGCTTCTCTACGATGCTGCTTCTCTGTAGATGCTGGTTGTGGGAAAAGAGGGAGCCACAGCAAAGGCTGAATGCATCCCCCATTACCATCCCTGGTTAATTCAAATCTTTTTTTCTTTTTTCTTTCAACAGTTTTTCTTAATAATAATAATAATAATAATAATGGCATTTATTAAGCGCTTACTATGTGCAAAGCAATGTTCTAAGCGCAGGGGCGGTTACAAGGTGATCAGGTTGTCCCACGTGGGGCTCACAGTCTTAATCCCCATTTTTACAAATGAGGTAACTGAGGCACAGAGAAGTTAAGTGACTTGCCCAAAGTCACACAGCTGACAATTGGTGGAGCCGGCATTCAAACCCGTGACCTCTGACTCCAAAGCCCACGCTCCTTCCACTGAGCCACGCTGCTTCTTAAGTAGTTACTGTGTGCCTGGAACTTTAC